>NC_053181.1:5000000-7500000 GCF_905163445.1 Pararge aegeria
TCATACCCCACCTTAGACCGTATCATCACTGAAAACTAGAAGTATGAAAATTGTCATTATCAATAAACAAAAACTGGATTAGAATTGTTACTAGCAGCTTCGTAGTTATTAAGATACATAAAAATGTTTATTTGTACTCATAAAGATTAATAAAATGAAGGATAATTTGATTCCTAACTAATATTACAAATGCGTTTTTTTGTTTGTTTGTCCGCTCTAAGTAAACAAGCAATCGACATAAATTTAGGGAATAAGATAGTTTAAAGGACGGAAAGTAACTTAGGGTTTTTTATCCCATTATTGGTAATAAACGTGGATGAAGAACAGATGATAGTAAGTATATAATTTTTTTCCTTTAACCTATATCTGACATAAAATTATTCATTAAATTATTATTCGTACAAGGAAAATGTCATAGGGAAACTATACCTGAGCAAGCCCTATCAGATTCACTTAAATATTTGATATCCCCGAAGCAAATTGCGAGGACCCGAGCAGCGAGAGTAAAATCGAAATAGAAATGAAATATCCCAACGCTGGCGGTCAAATACTCCAATCACGTGTACATTTCGGACAGGGCTGGGCCCTTTACAGAGGAAATTGCATTCTATACCGTGCCTCTTGAAACGGTACCGGTTGTGAAACACCACAGAGACTACGGCCTCGGGATCAACTGAAATAAAATACTGTACCACAGACAATAGTTAATTTTGAAGATAATGCTACATCATCATCATCTTCATCATCCCATTAACTGCCTACTACATG
Organism: Pararge aegeria; assembly: GCF_905163445.1. Classification (NCBI taxonomy): domain Eukaryota; kingdom Metazoa; phylum Arthropoda; class Insecta; order Lepidoptera; family Nymphalidae; genus Pararge; species Pararge aegeria. The sequence continues at coordinate 5,000,769 of NC_053181.1, forward strand.
GTCTTCTCTCAGAGGAGTTCATACTGTAATCCACAACGCTGGCCAAGTGCGGATAGGTGGACTTCACACGCCCTTAAGGACATTATGGAGAACTCTCAGCAATGCAAGTTTTCTCAAGATGCTTTCCTTCACCTTCTTATATTTAATTGTTTAAATTAAAAACGCACATGATTCCGATAAATTACAGGTTCGAACTTTCTCCAACTAAGATATCACCGCTGACGAATCCCTCATAGAATCATAGAATTAAGTTAATCGTTTTATCCGACTTACAATATTATAATAGCTAGTAGGTTATGTGTCCGATGATACGCACGATATTGTTGTTGGAACTGCAAAATTTTCACATATTATGATAATGTAGCAGGGCTTTATAAGTACACAAAATTTTATTTGCGAATGCATTTATGCAACGCAAAGCGTTAGTCAGATTTCGATCATTCTTTTATTATTGGCTTATTACAAAAACGTCATCAAAAGTATTTAGGATACATGTTTGGTGAATAAAATTTTCTTTGAGGTCGGTTGGACCGGATGTTTTATTTCCGATGACTATGCTGGGTCTGATTTGGTGTATTATAATTTTAATTTCCCTTTTTAAATTCCTAGTAAAAATCTCTCAGGAACTGTTTATTTCCGGGGATAAAAAGTATTTTTTCTGCGTCTTCAAGGTGCAAGCTGTTAAGCAGTGCCTAAAAACATACAAAAGCGAAGATTTTAAATACCGCAAGAAATTTCCTCGGTTACTGATTGGAGACAAAATCAGTCAATCTAAAGTGTAAGTCATGGGCAATATGTAGTTTTCAATACTCTTGGAAATACATATCTTAAAACAATTGCAAATCTTAGTTAAATGTTGTGGGCATGCAGAGATATTAAAAAAAATAACCCAATAATTTCAATGTAACAAAAATGTTGGATAGAAGCAGGCGTTATTTAGCGGAAATCCATGATTTATTATGAAAATTAGGCTTTATTTTCATAATGTAACAAAATTTTCGCATTACTCAAACAGCATAACGGATTTTCGCAAAACTTAATTTGTCATGAATTACAAGAATGTTAGAAAATGAGAACTAAACTCAACCTTCTGCAAGCGCATCGATATACCCTTTTGACCCATGTCGTATAAGACGAAAGATTTTTTTTTATATTTAGGCCAATGTCCAAAGCTTAGGTAGTAGAACTTTGAAAAGGCTTCAGCTAAGTATGTTTTGGTTCGAGAATAAGCAAATCAGAGCGGAATTGTGGTAGTGTAGTTAATTTTCCGTGTGTAGAAAGTTTATTTTAAACCAAACTCACACCTTTGCAGAAAACTCTAAAATTACTCGATATCTGCATGTTACCTTGTATCTTTATATTACTATTGCTTATCAGTATATTTTGCCCATATTATTTTTCATGTGCAATAAAAATGGACAAATACCAATAGGACAAAAGAAATCATATACATTTGTATCGTAAGATATACATCAAGCATAAGATATACTAACGTAACCGATTAATGTGACAAGCTTTTATAGCTTGTCAGAAGTATCTTACGTTAGTAAGGAATAAAAAAAACCTGCAATGGTAGGAGCTCTGCGAAGTCAATAGTTACCGATTATATTAATCATTGCCTATAAAAGTTCACTACTGGACTAAAGGCCTCAACTACTACCATCTCCTAATTGCAGTAGACGGTAGTAGTAGCACAGAGGAAGCTACTACCCGTCCTTCGGTATATTCCCTTAGTCGCCTCGTATGACACCCGCGGGATGAGAAGGGGTGGTGACAATTGCATTCTGATCTGCCGTCACCACACGGCATTTCAAATAAGCATTCACCATATTATATTCCTACTTTAGAATTATATACAATTTTCAGTTATGAATTTCAAAAAATCACCCAACTGAAAAAAACATTGAAGAAACCCAAAAAAACAAACCCCTAAACTCAGCTAAACGGGGGGAGTTTACAGCACTTGAGTCCACTTGAACGGTTTGATGTGGATCGGCTGGGGTGTTAAGATATACCTTACGGTTTAACAGGCTGGAGGGTTGGAATAAATAACAACTGAGCTGTTCAGTAAAAAACATAAATACCTCGTTAAGTAATCGTGTGCCAAATGTAATTAAATTATTAATGTAATTAAAAAATAAGTTAAAACCTATACGTTAGACATATTTTATTGATGTATTGTATTTTATTAATTACTGGACTACAGGATTGGGTCTAAAGCTTCGCTCTTTTTTAATCTTACCACGTGACTTAGAACGTGAGATCGGTATAGAAAGTACATGTCCTTTTAATAGCATAAGTGACATGCATGCCAAATTTCAAAGCTGTCTGCCCGCGGTTTAGCTCGTAAACAATTTTCAATTTTCCCTAAGCAACTTCTTAAGGAATCGGAATAAATGTTAGCCTATGTTCTTGTTCGGTAAATGTATGTTTATAAAGTTTTGTTTTGTGGAAAGGCATACTCAGTATCAGGGCACGACACGATCTTAGACCGGATTGCCCTTGAACAAAAGTAAACTTCTCTTTTAAGTATGACGGAGTTTTTGAAAGACACACAGTACAGAAGCGAAAGTAAATGCAGATCCCGGCGACGACGTATAGGAAGCCACTTGAGTTTTTGTCGAAATTCAGAAACATGATCATATTTGCGTAGGCCAAATATGAACCGAATAGAAAGATTTTGGAGACGCTCAAGTTTGTTAAGTTGTAATTATACAACGAGTGTATCGTGGCCTCGTTAATAATTAACTCTAGCGTAGTATCGCCTTAATTCACACTATAAGAAGACCATGAAGCGTCTGAAATCCCATGAACTATACCGGCGAGCAACTAGCAAAGTAACTTCATTAAATAAAGCGCTACTAACTTGTCCAGTGAAAACTGGCTCGATCTACGAAGCTACTAATGGATACGTTGCATTACATTTTTTTAACTAGTGGTTAGCATTTATAACTACGGATCACGAGGACCTGAGTTCGAAGCCTGGGTCGGGTCAGATATTGTTAGGTATTGGGTTTTTCTGATAAAGAATTCAGAGTACCCGCCCAAAGTTATGGTACCTCCCAGGCGCACTAGTGAGCGCTATGGTTTTAAGATGGAGGTTCTGGGATCGATTCTCAGCAGAAGCAATTTTCTCAGAATTTATAATTTATGAATTTTCTCTGGTCTGGTCTGTTGGAAGGCTTCGGCAGTGACTAGTTACCAACCTACTGAAAAAGACTTGCCGCTTAGTGATTTTTTTATAACTGTCATACTTCCTGACAGGGTAACCCGCTACCATCTTAGACTGCATCATTACATACTTACCACCAGGTGAGATGGCAGTAAAAAGCTAATTTGAAGTGGAATAAAAAGAAAAGTGCCAAACTGGAGTTAGGAGATTAGCATTGTCTACCTCTTGCTATTTAGAACAAATAATATATATGTGATAACCTCTTAAAGCATTTCACACAGGGGCAAAATGGAGGTAAATTCTGAATCCATCTTTCGAGGCCTATCCCAAGCAATGTGGCTCGTTCATGACATGACATTGACATGACATCCCAAGACCTAGAAATTACAATCCCGCACCAGCGCAAAACAAAGCAAAACGCAACGCGGGATTATAACATAGTAAACAGAGATAAAGGAAAAAAAGGAAAAATATATTCTGAAAGGACCAATATACAAGGGAACTGTTTATTTCTAAATAAATATAAATATTATTCTTAATTAATAAGATAAATAAGAATAATAATAAATTTATTAAGAATAATAATCACTATATGTATTCTTCTCATATTTACGATAGATAATCAGAACTCAATAATTCAATATCGGATTGGGATCACGTCAGATTAGTGATATTTGAGCTGACTCTGCAAAATATGAGTTTGGCTTTCTGCCATACTATTAACGCACAATTTTATTTTATAGATCGAAATAATGTATATGACATTCTATGTGTGCGTTGCGTTGGGTGGTTACAATTTTTGTATATTGTATCCCGAAATACTTTCGTATTTCTGTAACAAATGCAAATGACAGCCCGTGGAGCAGTGGGCAGCGACCCTGCAAGGCGATGGGTTTGATTCCCACAACTGAAAATATTTGTGTAATGAACATGTATCTTTTTCAGTGCCTGGGTGTTCATCTGTATTTAAGTATTTATTTGTATTTTAATCATAAAAATATTCATCAGCTAGCACCCATTGTGTTATGAGCTTAGCTTACTTTGCTACTTAGATGGTGATGTTTGTATTTTTTGTCAGCGATATGTGTACATATATAGTATATTTAAAAAAAAAACAATCATCACATCTTTAAAGTTTTCTGGATTATTTATCTTAAAAAAGAATTTGTCTAATTTACTATTATTCCATATGCTTGATCTTCTCGACCTCTGTGGCGCAGTGGTGAGCAATGTGTCTTATAAGAAGACGGTCCTGGATTTGATCACCAACAAGGAATCCTTTACAAGTTAGCCCTTGGCTGCGATCGTTCTTGGTGACAGTTGATGATGCTGCCTAAAGTAGTAGCAGGCGTAAAGCAATAATTATAATCTCTAATCGGTTTCATCATTTGGCTTCAGTCTTTGTCAATGAAACCTATTAGAGATTCCGATTCTCTCTCTCTTTAGTCGTTCACTCTTGACAGAGTGGTCGTGGTTGACGATGGTACATTTTCTTTGGCTACAGCAGCCCCCACGGTGCGCCTCCACTTGTTCACATCTTCAGCGTTTCTGGAACATTGGACTATGGAGGTTTGTGTTGTAGCTTTAATTATGTCTGTCCAACGCGTGGGTGATCGACCGCGTGACCGTTTGCCTTCCACTTTCCCCTGCACAACAAGTCGTTCCATGGAGTGTTTATTCCTAGTTATGTGTCCAAAGAACTTGAGGATTACGACGATTCCGATTTACAAATACTAATCTAATCGGTTTCATCGTTTGGCTTCAGTCTTTGTCAATGAAACCGATTAGAGATTCCGATTGACAAATTCTGAAGACTTTACTACTTTTACGGTTACTAGCTACGCCCGAAGCCTCCCACTAGACCGGACAAGAGAATATTCAGAACAATTAAATTCTTCCCTTAGTTTAGTTCCTATAACCATGACAATAATAACACACCTTTTTATATATCATATATTTATGATATTGATAACACACCATCTCCACGTCAACACACATCTAGTATATTTTCAAGTGACACGTATATGTGTGTTATACACTGTACATTGTATAAGTGAGAACAATGTCACCTGGATTTCTCGCTGCAGCGTTAATAATGTGGTCAAACTTTGCCGGGAAATTGAGTTTTCTGAATACTTGGGTACATTGTTTGTATGTTCAGGGGATTTATTGCCTCTGTTTTTGGCAACCTCCCTGGCGCGGTGGCTAGTGATGAAGTCTCCAAAACTCTTTCTAATTAAAGGGAGACATGAATAAGAAAGAGACTTCTCTTCTTCACACTTGGTTGGTTTGTGGGCAACAAGAAATTCTTACTAATATTATAAAAATGACGTGTGTTTGCTAATTTTTTTATTTGCTTGTTTGTCCTACTTTTAAGCCCTAACCAATGACTACTACTACCACTATGAGGTTCTGAACTAACAATCGCACAAACAACCGAAGTACCGCAACAAACGCGGACGTAGAACATTGTACTATTGTTTATATAATTACTGGCTTTTACTAACCTATGTTACTATACGTTCTTTCGACTAACTCTATGCCAAAAATAGTGTTTATTGGTTGCTTATTTAAGGCGTGAAGGAAGAAAAAACAAACAAATAGTCACATTTATAATATCAGTAAGTATAGTAAGAATTCTGTATTGTGAAGCATTTGCATTAACTTCAAAACCATATATCTTCACATGGACTCTACCTAAAGTAAACTAACTTCATCAAATGTGGATGCTAACCAAAATTTCCCGCCAACGTTGGTACTAACGCTGGCACCAAATAATGGAGCCTGAGAATTAAAGTTTTACTAAAATGATTGCGTATATACATTAGGGCAATATAGAGGAACTCAAAAGAAAGAAAGAAATATCTTTATTAATACATTATGCGACACGTTACAATTTCGTGTCGCTCGTGTAGTAACTTCAGGTGTTACCATACACTTCTATTACATATACGGGTATAACAGAAGCGCCAGGTTTAAGCTTGTAATGTGTGGCACAACCTAGTAAAAGGCTCCAGCCCAGTATTGTGCTACATGCCCTGCTAGACATACGAGTAAAAGCATGCAGCGCTGATTTTCAGCTGAAACGCTAGTCCAGATGATGCCACGGAAATATCTAAAACAGCTGCCTTATCTACTTAATAAATTTAATGCTAATTTTAATTAGCATATATCTATAGAAGAAGAAGAAGAAGAAACACTTTATTGCACGTATAACATACAGGAAAAGAAACAGTAAGGAATATACAGTACACAATGTAGACATGCAAAGGCGGCCTTATTGCTGCAAGCAATCTCTTACAGGCAACCTTTGTAGATAGGACTTACAGCAAGAGAACGGGATAGTGCCAAGAGTGTTGATAGATATACATAAACACCAAAATGTAAAGATACAAATACATATATAATTTAAATAAATATACGTAATATATAAAATATACCTACATGATATATAAATAGAAAATGTACATAATATATATAAATATATAACAAACAAAATATATATAAGTAGATTTTAACACACAGTTAAAAAAAAAAAAAAGAATATAAAGAATCTACTTCAAATTTCATCACTCAAAGAGAGGTAGTAGTCCTTCAGACGACTCTTAAATATCGGAAGGGAACTACTTCCACGGATTTCAGCAGGCAGATTGTTCCAGAGCATAACTGCTTATTAAAATTAAACTTACAAAAAAAAATCTTAATAAAATTTTAACTATGCAAGCTTTTACATTTCACACGACGCCTTATCAAAATTATACCTATGCTATACCATATGTTACCATTCAATAATCCAATATTAACGAATAATATTAAATATATCTAAAAGTTAGTGTAACTAACTACTGTTTGTTGTACAACAGTAAACTGAACTAAAGTGGACACTAACTTCCGTAAAGGCGACGCGAACTCGACTCCTAGGATAGCGTTAGCTTACCACGTAAGTTATTCCGTGACTTCTCTAAATTTACCTAAGTCTGTGAACCATTTTGGTTTTCATGCATCACTAACATTTATGACGTTATAAAACTTATATTAAAAAATATTCTAAAAGTTTGAAGCAATTTAAAAAAAAACTTTCCAAAATGCACAATTTTCCACGATGATATTTATGATGCACACATTAAAAGTGCATAATATAATATAATAAAAAAATCATAATTTATATTGACTAGTCAAATTGAATCTATTGAAAGTATGCTTTATTGTACATCCACAATTAACTGGATAACATACAGTATATGAACGCTACAGTCGCTATATGACTTAAATTTATAAAATTGATAATTCCTCCAAGTGTAGGTAAAAACACTAATAAAAATTATAAAACTATAAAAAGCAACGTGTCATCTCTTGTTTCAAACGTGTCTCATTGTAATATGGACCTTTGAAAGAGTAGATCGAAACTGCAACGTTTCCTACGAGATGACGCTACAGTCGCTATAAGACTGCGCGATTACCCGAGAGTCGCAGGTTCAAATCCTGTCGGTTCCGAAAATTTTTATATGCATCTAAATTTATAAAATTGATAATTCCTCTAAGTGTAGGTAAAAACACTAATAAAAATTATATAACTTAGAAAAGTTCGAGATGCGTGCTGGGATTGGAACTTGGCCATCCTACACAAAGCGTTATCACCGCTTACTAGAGGTTATTTCTAATAACCTTAGAATATTTTTTACTAGCCTATATTATTCTCCGTCCTTTAAGCTGTCTCTATGCCAAAAATAAAGTCGATTCTTTGTTTATATAGAGCGTTAAGGAAGGACAAACAAACAAACACACTTTCGCATTTATAAAATACGTAAGGATAGTAAGGCTGGCGAGATATGAATATGTACCCATCTAGCTATCCAACAAACTGAGTTATACTCCCGAAGCAATCCAATCTATCACCGAAAATGAAATCTTCATCTCTTATTCTCCCTAGAATAAAAATACACAGCACCAATATACGTAGCCAATTCTCAAGCACTACGTAATAAATTCGAAAATCACATTCTCTGTGACTTCCACTCGGAGTGTAACTTTTATTTCGATTTGAAAGTAGCCGTCAAACCAAATCCTCAGATATAAAGCGCTTGAGCTCACACTCTATTGAAAATTGTATTTCTTTGATATTACCGAACTCCATTTACACTTTATTGATAAAATCTATTTTCATCAACGTACCTACTTACTGTAAATATTGAATTTGTATTTTGTGGTAACAGATTTGGCTTTATATGGTGTACGCATATTTGAAAATCAACAGACTTTTCTCTAAAGAAAAGTCCATTTGTCAAAATAAATTGTATGTATCCAAATACATACAGTTTTTTTTGACAAATCGTCTTCGTAATACATCTAAAAAGAAATTAATATTTTCTGTAACATTTTAAATCGGTGCCAAGTAAAATGCTGTATCAAAAAAGAAAATGGGAAGAAAAAGTGGAAAGTATCCAGTAATTTTCGACATTTGACTTAATTTTTAGTTGTTTTACAATATCGGTTCTTTTTTTGTCTAGCTACGAAACTAATCCTGCTAACCTACTTTTTAACAGCGTTGAGTCTCTGTTTTATATCCCTCTCATTAATGAGGATGAGAAATTAATAATAAATATAAACAACATAATTCGATTGTAACCAATCATATTTACATAACCAGTCAATATACAAAATAATTAATGATTTGTGGTCTCCTAAACGAATAGGAAATAGGTAGAGTCAGGGAGATGTTATTCCTACAGAGTCCGGATTGGGTGTAGGAACAGACACAATAGGCACACATAGGACAGGGTACGGAAACATCGTGGGGAAACCTGCATGCCTGAAAATTCTCGATAATGTTCTTAAAGGGCCCGAGAAGTATGTGGTCCTTTCGGAAATAGGTCTAAGCTGTTAACCACGAGGTGATAAAACATACTCCCGCAGTGTACACAGCATCAGGGAAGTTTATCACCGTTTATTAGTCATCATCATATCGAACCATTAACAGCCCACTATAGGGCACAGGTCTCTTCCCACAATAAAAAGGGGTTAAGGCGTAGTCCACCACGCTGGCCCAGTGCGAATTGGTGGACTCCACATACCTTTGAGAACATTATGTAAAACTCACAGGCATGCAGGTTTCCTCACGATGTTTTCCTTCACCGTCGAAGCAAGCGATATTTATAATTGCTTAAAATGCACATAACTTAGAAAAGTTAGAGGTGTGTGTGTGTGTGCTGGGATTCAAACTCGGCCCCCCGAAAGTGAAGTCGAGCTTCTACCGCTCCTATCACCGCTTCTTTTTATTAGTACACATATGTTGTTTGGATATTATTTTCATCCCTAGTGCGCCCATGCTCGAAGCGCGGATAAAACTGTGGAAAATCGTTTTATAAAAAAATATATCCAGCTTGTACAGATGCGGTGACACCTCACTGATTGAAATACGTTAATTACCTATTTATTTATTCGACGAGTGTAAATAAACGACAATGGGTTTGTCAAATACTTTATATTGCGTATCAACGCTTCAGTAAATACTGATTACATACCAAATATTTGGCTTGCACCGGGCTGCTAACAAAATATGGTAAGTTTAAAATAAAACTGTAATTACACGCACATCAGTGAAAATAAATTAAATATAAAGTTTAACTGTCATTTTGTAATAACTATCCAGTTTATCATTATTATCGACCGATAACCGGCCAAGTACATTACACAGGTCTCCTTTCAGAACGAAAACGTTTTATCACGCTGAAGCCCATCTCGCTGGATATTTTTTTAAAGTGAAACTTTTATTTTATCGTCTCAAACTTTTTTGGCTGCGTGTTGCATGTCGAGTGACGGTCGGACGCGGAGTAGGTATAAAGTGACAAGCGCTCATCAGCGCAGCCGAGACTAATATGGCGGCGCCTATAGTTCGCATCAGCTGACCGTGTAGTGTATAGAGTATACACTATCACTCATTAGCGCCAGTGCTCCAAAAAATATTGGTTACATTTATGATGAAGATGGAATTGATAATAGAATGATTAAAATAATTGAAAAACGGTTCAAAATTACTCAAAGATTGTAAAATATTGTTTTCAATTTTTTGATATGTGTATAATCTCAATGTATATATTTTAATTATATGTATTTGATTTAATTGTATCACCGGTTGCACTATTCCGTTTATATATTGTATCGCTAACCTAATTCTCTATATATATATATATATATATACCTATTTATTGTTTTGTTATTTCTTGTTTTCTCTTTATCTATCTATCTATCTATCTAAATAATTGTTAAGTATTATGTATGTCGTACTCTAAGACACAGAGTTCAATAAAAATATTAGTTGAAGACCTAGTCTACTTTTTTACTTTAATGAGAATGTGAAAGAGAATTTTTTTAAAATATCATATCAATAATATGATATTTTAAAACATTTTAAGTAATTAAAATATCACTTGCTTGAACGGTGAAGGAAAAGATCTTCAGGAAACCTGCATGCCTGTCAGGTCTTCAGAATGTTCTCAAAGGTGTGTGGAGTCCACCAATCCGCACTGGGCCAGCGTGGTGGACCAGGTCCTTAGCCCCTTCTCATTGTGGGAGGAGACCCGTGCCCTGCAGTGGGACGTTAACGGGTTGATATGATGATGATGATTTTAAAACGCACAGAACTCCAAAAACTACTTGGAGATCCATCTAGATCCTACAAGAAGGAGGTTGAAGTCGGAACCATCACAGGATTTATCACAACGATTTAGCTATGTCGATAACTCTTGTACTTCTACTGTAATCTCTTTATATGACCTAGTGATTCTCCGAGCATAGCTTCCTATTGAGTGTAACTGAGTCTTCTTATGAGGACCAGAGTTAGCGACGATATGCCGAAGACATTACGAAAACGAAACTGAAGGATTTAAGACGATAAGATAAGTCCTAGAACCTAACCTCTTGATGTTGATGGCAAATCTATTTCGATCCATGTGTTTATAGAAGTCTCCCAACGCAGCGGTAAACAATAAAGTCACGGTTCTTATATCTCCGATGCTGCAATTATCACATACCTTTTTAAGTATAGATTCTATCAAAATAAAATCTATATATTGTAAACTGTGAAATGATGTTAAAAATTAGCAATCTGCTGAATTTCTTGCTGACTCGTCTAGCTAGAATCGAACCTTTCGAACAGAGTCACGACAAAAAGACTGACTTGACGATTCTAAAGTGCTTATAAACTCCTACTTGAAATAAATGAATTTTGAATTTGAATTGTTACTAACCAGTTTAGTCTATAAAGTGTTTTATGATCAGGACTATTTGTTTAAATACTTAGTAAATTTGCAGTTTTAAGTTTTATAGCTGCTCGAAATTCATGTAGCATAAAGCTAGTTCCAAATATAACTATAACAATGTGTGCAAAACACAACATTCCCTCTGGTATTTCAGTATTTTTCACCCCGCAGGCTCTAGCTGATCGGCATGAAACCGTTGAAGTGTGTTCGAGTGCTGTTACAGCCCTCGCTTTAGTGATTTTAGGGCTGGTTTGTGTACCGACATCGTTTTTGAGCGTATGTTCGCTATAAAACTCAGTATTAGGTAAATATCACTTGCTTGCTTATATAACTTTAATTTTATCTATCCTTTTTGTTTAATTTAATTCCAATATGTGTTCACATACTTTGGGTTGTAGCTTAGAAAAAAAAACTCGTTATTACTTACATTTAGATTTACTTTTAGTTATTACCTGTTTTGTGTACCTAATAACAATAAACAACAACAAACTTATGCAACCTTAAAAAAAAACTAAGTGTGAAGAAAAACATCGTAAGGAAGCCTGCATGCCTGAGAGTTCTCTATAATGATCTCAACGGCGTGTTAAGTCTACCAATCCGCACTTGGCCAGCGTGGTGGACTACGACCTAAACCCTTCCCATTCTGAGTGGAGACCAGTGCTTTGTAGTGGGCCGGTTATGGGTTCATGATGAAAATATGCACTGCTGTTTCCTTTTAACTGCTACGCTGTTAAATTTGCCGTGACCAGAATGCAATAGCTAGGCTATCTTTCTGGTCAGGTAGGAGACTTGGGCCCTGGTTAGTAACCTGACAATCATGTCCCAAGCCATATATAACTGTCATTAGCCATACCGGCTAGCCCATTACCATCTCAGACTGAGTCAGCACTTAGAACCAAGGACACTCAGCACCTTGTAGAGGAATTTAAAAAACCCGTATTGTTTAGAGACAGTTGTGAAGTACGAGTACCGTCTTGTTAACAACGAATTACAAAACGCACTGAAGAGCAAGAATCTATATAATAGTAATGCCTTGGGTTTACGCTTTATAAACACGAAGCTACGCTTTTCAACTGTGTTTTTAGTTTGTAATGTTAGTCGTATTTCAGTACGTCAAATGAAAAACTAGCCAGAAACAGCGCTGGTCACCAATTTTTCGTTAGCTAAAAACTGAAACAGTGAGTTTGTTTGCATTGCCTACTGAGCTACCGGATACTATAGCTAGTAAGCTATTTATCTTATTCTTCGCCTGGAAAAAAACTAGTAGGTAGATGATGGTCTAGTAGTTAGCGCTTCGGCCTAATTTTTGGGGGGTGGCACGCACCTCTAGTTTTTTAATGTAATATGTGTTTATTAATTTATGTTTATGTGTTTAAATTAATAAATGCTACATAATTTTCTCAAATGAGTGTAAAGTCCAGCTCGCTTGGTGGACTACAGGCTAAGCTCTTTTAATTTTTAGAGATGAAGGGGGTTGAGGGATGGCAATAGATTGTTAATGATGATGTTCACCTTTACTACTAATGAATATAAAAATAATAAATTTTTATTACACTTTTTATAAAAAATAACTGGAGGCTGGATTTATTTTATACGTCGGGTAGGCTGGGAGCGTACTTCTTCATCTTGGATGCGGTGCAGTGCGAGAGTGTGGAGTCGTGATCCTCCTGTTTTGAACCGTTTCTGTAGTCCGGCTGGGCTACTACATAATAGATGTGCTTTCGCCAAGTAGCTTACTATTAAATATCTAATCCATTCGCGTCGTTGACTTGTGCGCAAGTTCCTCTGCTGTCTTTTCAATTGGATGTGTAGACCAATTCAATGTGTCAATTCCATTTGTACGACACGTCAAAAAAACCGTCGCACAATAGAAACACACACAAACAAGTTTAATTGCGATTCGTGGGTGTGAAGGTCTGTTTGTAATTTTGTCGCGAGTTTTGTCGAACGAATTATACAAAACGACTTTTAGTTTTTAACTAGATAACTACAAAGCTTTCAATATTGTTTCAGATTTTTCCTTTTTTCTGTGCCGTTCGAAAATTCTGTTACAAAGTGTGACGAGAACATACCTATGTTAAAATAGTATGTAGAAAAAGTCTTATATCTGTGTAGTACGTCATAATAATTATCTCTCATTTCATCAGTAATCGCAGACTTATTTCATCCTTCATTAGATCTCATTTCATTAGGAAAAATTCACTCATCTGAATAACTTCAAAATAGAAGACAAATTTATTAAACTCTATGATGCCTATTGTTTATTCAACGTTTAACCGAATTATGAAAAATTATGAAATACTATTGAAGGGTGCATAAGAATATTCCATATGGAATCATCACCCTGTAAAAAAATTTAATCAAAAGAACCATATTTATTTTTCCATACAAACTATAAAGTGTTTTATGACAACCCTATTGAAGATGAAAGACCGACACACGCATAGTAACGCTACACGCCGTGTACCTAATAAAGTAACAGGATTCGCTTGATTTTAATTTTTGCATGCGATGTTAGGGCTGTATCTGATTCCTCTCAGTAAAAACTATGGCAGTGGTTTACTCAAAAACTATTAGCGTTTCGGTGTCACAGATAAGTCTTAGAGTCAGTAAATAATGTACCTCTCAAGCATGTGAAGTAATATTTCGATATTCATTCACACGTAATAGCGAACAATCCTTTGGTCTAAGTCGCGATATCCGGACGAAGTGTCGGACAATCGAGAGCTATCGTCAAACTCAGCAGACGGCGCGCGGCGTCACAAAATGATGAAAGTTTGTCATTGCAGTCTGCCGTGTGGTTTCTGCGCCGTGTTAAGGACAGGCACTGTTCATATGTTGCGAAATAAATGTATTAAGTCTTAAGTAATCAAAGGTGAAGCTCGCAATCTAGGAGTCGTTTTCAAGTATTGTAATGCATGATCATCGGAGTAAAATTTATTTATTTGAATTATGTTAAAGCTCGAAATGACCTACAATTATTTAGCTCAGGCTATCAGAATGTAAAGCAAAAATCACAGGTACATTGCGGTTGAGCACATCTTGTACTAAGACAACAGATCAGAAATGAGGATATCCTTTAAAGACCTAGAGCTACCGACATAGCTCAACTTATTGCGAAGATAAAGTGGCAATGAGTGAAATACAAGGCTTGGAAAGCTGATGAATATTGGGGTTGTTGAACTGAGTAATATCTATTATATTATTATAATGTCTAGAAGACTGCGATGGACATCTAATTATTGTGTTATTTGTATACCTATTCCGTATTGTGTACCGTATACTCACTTGTTAAAATTATGTGTATCTAATAAACATAATATTAGTTTAAATAATAGATCATGGGTAATATTAAAATAACAATGATGTGTATGAAATTTGTAGGTAGATTTGTAATGACTGCACCATGTGGGTATGGCGCTGTAAGTGACCAATCAGTTCAGTATCCGATCTGAAATTTTTGAACTGTGTTCCTGATTCCGCCTTTTTTTGGAAAAACTTTGTTTGGGCAGTAGGCATGCGGCAAGAAAGTGCCGTGGAGAGTCCTTACAAAAGATAGATGTATAGTCATTATGATGCCTGAAAAGTACAGTAATCAATCCAGAGGTAGTGTTCTCTTCGTCTTGGAGTACGATGATGATCATCCTCACATGATACTGATAATAAATAAATAAATATACTACGACAATACACACATCGCCATCTAGCCCCCAAATTAAGCGTAGCTTGTGCTATGGGTACTAAGATGCTGTTGAATATTTTTATGAATAAAATACACATAGATACTTGTAATATACAGCTAAACACTGAGAAACAATCATGTTCATCACACAAACATTTTCAGTTGTGGGAATCGAACCCACGGCCTAGGACTCAGAAATCAGGGCCACTGTGCCAGTAGGTAGTCAAATGAGGGATAATAATCCAAAGTTAGTCATCAAATATATCTTGAATCGCCTAACCTTAACAGAACCGCCATGTTTCTGTTGCAGACTGCCTAATTAAACTTTGTAACACACAGCGTTGTTTGCGTCGCTCCTACACCAGTTCGGTGGTCGGCCGTCGCTGCTGGCACAATAAACAATGATGCGACGCGTCACTTGCAAATGTATGTCGGATACAGTATATTCCCTGAGTATCGAGTGTGCAACAAGCTTAAGAGCGGGAAAGACAGGATTTGATTTAAGAACGTTGCAAACTAAATTTGTTGCCGTTATAGAATTAAATATATCCAAAATAATCAGTAATAAATAAATAAATATACAACGACAATGCACACATTGCCATCAGCCCCAAAGTAAACGTAGCTCGTGTTATGGGTTCTAAGATGACTGATGAATATTTTTATGAATAATAGACATAAATACTATATAATTATTTAATATTTATTTATGATGACAGCTGGTATATAAATAGCAATATTTTTGCAACTGTATATTTCTCTTCAGAATAATGTTTTATTCCTCGAATATTTCTACAGATATTACGTTTCGTGGAAAACCTATAGATAGTTTACACAATAATCGGTATACCAATTTCGTTACAACAATATAGCGTAGGAAACACTCCACTCAAGCATACACTAGTATAATATTTGAGAGGGTAGGTTGAGGTACCAAGGGCCGAAATTGGATTATAGGCATCTTGTTGTTGTTTACTGAACATTTCGCTTGACTGAGTTCTAATAGTTTAACTGGCTTTAGGCATAATAAATGAATAATTTGACAGCCGAATCGCGCAGTGAGAGTCCACCGCCGCTCGGTTTTCAGTGTCTGGGTGTTTATCTTTATGTGTTTAAGTGTTTGTCTGTATTTATGTATATTATATTCATAAATATTTTCAACAGCTATCTTAGTAGCCATAACATAAGCTACGCTTACTATTTCGGGACCAACAGGATTTGAACCTGCGACTCTCTGGCAATTGCGGCCTGAGCGCCTTCTCCAATTAAGCTACGGCTCTCCAACCGTCGATGCCGAAATTAGTATATGCCTTTCACATCAGTCTTATAGCGACTGTAGCGTCATCTAGTAGGAAACGTTGTAGTTTCAATCTACTTTTTCAAACGTCCATATTACAATGAGACACGTTTGAAACAAGAGATGCCACATTGCTTTTTTATAATTTTGATAAGTGTTTTTACCTACACTTGGAGGAATTATCAATTTTATAAATTTAAAATGCATATAATTTTTTCTTTTCTAATTTATTTACGTTTTAAGTGATTAAATTTACCCTTCAAATGTGAAGGAAAAGATCGTGAGGAAAACTGCATGCCAGAGAGTTCTTCATAATATTTTCACAGTACGGTGTGAAGTACACAATACTGAGCTCCAAAAAAAAAAAAACGTTTATTGAGAATTGCCCCTTTATTTAATTTTTTTTTGTTAAAATGCCAACACACTGCCTATGAGATACGGCCCACAGACAGACAGATGAACGGACGAATAATCGTGGCTAAGTAGTAGGTAGGTACCCAGTACCACCCATCGGGTACGGAATACTAATAATTCTAAATCCTAAAACTAAAAATAACGTAACTTTTCTTCTATTTTCACATAGTTTCCAAAATAGTGTGTATATGTATATGTACTGCAAACTATATTAGCGAAGACCCATGATAGGTAGATCACGTGAAACCCTACTACACAGCTCCCGTTGTAATATCCCCGTAGAACGTTGTCATTTGCAGGCATCGGGTAACGAGGGTTTGTGTGATTTCTTTAGACGGATTAACGCTTCCGATTTATACCCCTTGTAGGTATAAAGGAAGGTGCAAAAGAAGGAAAGCCGTTTATAAAGACACACGCTAATTCTTCAGTTGCGTATAGTGACGATTTAAGTTTATGTTTTTTAGAAATTGTTGAGCTTTTTGTGACATTACAGCTCTTTAATCATGTTAGAATCATTATCATAACAACCCTTTACTGGTCCACTACAGTGCACTGGTTCCCATAATGAGAAGGGTAGTCCACCACGCTGACCCAGTGCGGATTGGTGGACTCCACACGCTTTTGAGAACATTATAGAGCTCTCAGGCATGCAGGTTTCTTCACGATGTTTTCCTTCACTGTCGAAGCAAGTGATCAGTTAACTTAGAAAATATGTACGAAAGTTAGCTGGGATTTGAACTCAGCATTCCAAATGTTTCAATACTATTATCGAATTAGTCACTCTTCGAGGTTTATCTACGAAAATATACATTTAAAAATCGCAATAACTCTTGATATAGGTACTTGAACCGTTAATAGATACGGGAGCTCCATGTTATAGCCATATTATGTGAATAACCAACGATACTCAGTACCGGAATAAATTGCCTTTTTTAATGCCCCAGAAGATCTACGAAAGACAACGTTGCATTATACCATAATATTACCAGCAGATGCCCGCAACTTTGTCTGCGATCTGATATCTTCTAACATTATGAAAATTAAGCTTAATTTTCTATACTCCGCGAAAAGCAGGATAATCTGTATGGTGTAATTTATAATTGCTTCAATCCTTATACTCCACACCAAACATCTTCGGCAATGTACACTCTACGCACGTTTCGCTCCGAAACTTGGTTGACTTAAGAATTATTCATTGTAATTTTCATATTCATATTCATTATTAATTACACCGTACATATTCTTCTGCTTTTCGCGGAGTATGGCAAATTAAGCTTAATTTTCATAAAATATCATGGATTTCCGCAAAATAACGCCTGTTTCTATCCAATCCAATATCTTCTATAATTCTGATACTGATATGCATCTCTAGAAATTGACCTACGCAGGCTACAGATAACAGCAAGTTCTACTAAGTACTGCAAAGTCTTGATGCGTAAACAAATGATTTGTACTCTCCTCGGACATTTTTTATATATTATTTATAAGTACTTATTTTTAAGCTACCCACATTTAGCTGTATGTCTTTGTTAAGTTCTTATTATTTATCGCCACTTGTGATTAGTTAATGAACATTTAGTTTAGTTTAGCATAAATATAATTTAAGAATTTAGCATGTAGTTACATACACGACCAATGATTGTCGATGGCGGAGGGTAAAACTCTTAAGAATTTATGTTACACACCTTTTAAATGGAACATATAAAACTTTTTTGTATTATTATAAAAAACAAAATATCAAATTTATGGATATAACCTGAAAAATTAAACATTATTAGACAAACTTTTAAACCTTATTCCAACCCTTAGGGTTTTCTGTTCATATCAAAAATCCCAAACACCGAGTTTAATATACTTAACTTGAAAGATGTCAGGCTTAAAAACAAAAAATCTTCACTGTTTTAAAACTTATAGATACAATATTAAAAAAATCCATGCATTGGTGCACAACTAATATTTTCTTTACATTAATCGTTAGGTTTTCTTTCAATAAGTCAGGCAATTTATGTAAAAAATAAACATTTAACCTCCCTTCAGGGGCAGTTGGGTAGAAAGTGATCTCATAGGTAGTCAAGTGAAAAACACCTGTCACCTTTTTATCGATATAAAAAGAGACGAGGAAAGGAGCCTTCACACTAAACCGACGGGTGCGTCGGCGGCTTCACAAGTCAATTTGCTTACAAAATGGAAAACTTTGTCGGCACCCTGAAATCAACCACTTCCAAAATCGCCTAGCAACTAAATGACATGCAGGTCTGTGCGACTCAGCCCGTTAACTGAGTGTCGATCAGGACTATTTGATGCCCCACGCAAGCATTCATCTTATTATCCACTCTGAATACCAGTGCCAAAAAGAAGATGCAATGTACTCTTGTCCCCTGCTTAATAGTATGGGTGTTAATTTTTCTTTACGTAAATATTACAATGACATAATTACGTAACTTACAATATGCACGAAAGATGAAGCCGATGTATATGTGGAGTAGGTGTTACAATGCATACCAAGGTACTCGTATTCATTTGCGAGTTTTGTGCGAATCCTTGCGTGTCATGTGCAAGCAAATATTCATCGGTGCTGTTTCTGGTGACCACAGACTTGATTCCCTAAGCAATTGCTTAAAATGCTTCTTGTTTTTTTTATGTAAGTAATTTAAATATCACTTGCTTAAAGAAGGAAAATATCGTAAGGAAACCTGCAAGCCCAAGAGTCCTCTTTGCCAGCGTGGTATACGACTACGCCTAAACCCTTTTCATTCTGAAAGGAGATCCGTGTCCTATAGTGGACTGGTAATAGGTTTATGATGATGATGCCAATCCAGAACTGGCTGTGTCGAAAGGCTGGCTGTGTTTAGTGTGTAGACTCCTTAAGGTAGCAGCCAAGCGAAAAGCAGTCTTCGAATAAAAGGTGAGTACGCAGTCAAGCGCAAACCTTTCGTCGATACAAAAATACCACCAAACTTTTGCAACTATTCCGAGCCAATAGAATCTTCGAATCAGCAGACGTATTCATTTCCTCCCCCTTTCGCTTGCACGCGGCACCAGACTGCCTTCCGGTTTTCAGTTCCGCACCTACCGATTCATTTTTTTTAGTTTCACGTCAAGTCGCCTATTTTTGTTGCTGTCCACGATCCGGAATATTTGTGCAGTTCAGCGGAATCGCTGTTGGCTGTAGAGGGTGATTGCGACAATGCATGGACAAATAAAGCATTGACATTATGTGCCCGGCAATACTTATTGGAATAAAGCGGAGAGTTAATTTTTTATTTCACTACAGGTTAGCCCATTACTGCAAATCTGCACGACATGGCACCGGCACGTCGGTAGGGTAGTAACTAGCCACGACCGAAGCCCGCTAACAGACATGATCTAAGAAAATTCAATAATAAATTCCCAAATAGTCCCTGCCGGGAATTTAACCATACTCGTCTTCTTAAATCCTACCTAAATTCCTATTATTATATATATTCCTATTATCCTACTGCAATTCACAGCTCGCTCACCGCTGCGACAAGGAGTTCGTCAAAAAAGTTAAAGCTGCCTGATGACTACATGTGTATTCTACATTTGTGTATGGTAGCGAGTTAACCTTTTAGGAGTAGTACCAGTCAAAAATTCATTAAAATTTAAAATTCAAAATTCATTTATTTCAAGTAGGCCTGAAATAAGCACTTCTGAAACGTCAAGTCTGTCTTTGTGTAGTGACTCTACCACCGGTTCGGAAGGCAGATTCGTGTAGGTGAAGTTAGCAGAGCATTTGCCAGCAGATCAAAAATAAAACGGAGTTCTCTTCGCATGCAGCTGAGTTCTAGAGTTCCTGATGATTTTTACGAATAGTTCTGGCGTTTTTACCCCCAAAAAAAGGGTGTCAAAAAATGATCTGCTAACTTCCGATAGCAGATCATTTTCGAGCAAATCAAAATTTGATGCTTGTTCTGGACGCATGCAGCTTAGATCTATAGTTCCTGATACTTTTTAATAATAGTTCTGTCGTAAATACTGAAAAAAAAATACTTAAAGAAAATAACCCTAAACATCCTATCGTACACAAAGACCTTTGAATAAAACATTTTTTAGACCCGTACTCTCTCGAAACTCTTTTCTTTCTCACACATCAGTATATAAACTATAATAAAAAAATATTAAAGTTCTTATAAATCAAGTTTCAGAGTCACCACAACAAACATGAAAATTTATTTTCTTAAATAATTACATAAAATAATACAAAACATTTGTTTTTGAAAAACCCTACCTATTAAAGGGGTAAGAACTCTTTTGTTTCTGTTGAAGCATCATAACGCCTGAAACATAACATAAAACCAAGCCTCAAACACTGTTATTCGAGACTGCATATCAGACGTCAATATTTTCAATCCAAAAGAATTATATGAGGAATTATTTTTTTGAAAACCCATTAAACCTCACAGCTAAGAACTCTTAAATTTCTGATAGAACGCTACTTACACTATAACACGATAAAAATTGAAGCCTAGAACACTCGTACTTTAGACTGCATATCACACGTCAACATTTTAATGTCTAAAAAATTAAATAACAGAAAGTATAATTTTTTTTGGCAACCCTATAGACCACACAGCCTAGAACTGTTTAATTACTGATAAAACACTTCATACACTATAATACAATTAAAATTCAAGCCTAGAACACACGTACTTTAGACTGCATATCACACGTCAATATTTTAATATCGAATAAATTACATAACAGAAAGTTTAATTATTTTTGGCAACCCTATATTTCACACAGCCTAGAACTCTTCTGTTTCCGATAGAACACTACTAACACTATAACATAATTAAAATTCAAGCCTAGAACACTCGTACTTTAGACTGCATATCACACGTCAATATTTTAATGTCTAAAAAATTAAATAAAAGAAAGTATAATTTTTTTTGGCAACCCTATATTCCACACAGCCTAGAACTCTTTTGTTTCCGATAGAACACTACTAACACTATAACATAATTAAAATTCAAGCCTAGAACACTCGTACTTTAGACTGCATATCACACGTCAATATTTTAATATCGAAAAATTAGATTACTTGATTTGTATTTTTTTTAAGAAACCCATCCTACAGCCTAGAACTCTTTAAATTCCGATAGATCACTACTAACACTAAAACATAATTAAAATTGAAGCCTAGAATACTCGTACTTTAGACTGCATATCACACGTCAATATTTTAATGTCTAAAAAATTAAATAACAGAAAGTATAATTTTTTTTGGCAACCCTATAGACCACACAGCCTAGAACTCTTTAATTACTGATAGAACACTTCTTACACTATAACACAATTAAAATTGAAGCCTAGAACACACATACTTTAGACTGCATATCACACGTCAATATTTTAATATCGAAAAAATTACATAACAGAAAGTTTAATTATTTTTGGCAACCCGATATTCCACACAGCCTAGAACTCTTCAGTTTCCGATAGAACACTACTAACACTATAACATAATTAAAATTCAAGCCTAGAACACTCGTACTTTAGACTGCATATCACACGTCAATATTTTAATATCGAAAAATTAGATTACTTGATTTGTATTTTTTTTAAGAAACCCATCCTACAGCCTAGAACTCTTTAAATTCCGATAGATCACTACTAACACTAAAACATAATTAAAATTGAAGCCTAGAACACTCGTACTTTAGACTGCATATCACACGTCAACATTTTAATGTCTAAAAAATTAAATAACAGAAAGTATAATTTTTTTTGGCAACCCTATATTTCACACAGCCTAGAACTCTTCTGTTTCCGATAGAACACTACTAACACTATAACATTATTAAAATTCAAGCCTAGAACACTCGTACTTTAGACTGCATATCACACGTCAATATTTTAATGTCTAAAAAATTAAATAAAAGAAAGTATAATTTTTTTTGGCAACCCTATATTCCACACAGCCTAGAACTCTTTTGTTTCCGATAGAACACTACTAACACTATAACATAATTAAAATTCAAGCCTAGAACACTCGTACTTTAGACTGCATATCACACGTCAATATTTTAATATCGAAAAAATTACATAACAGAAAGTTTAATTATTTTTGGCAACCCTATATTCCACACAGCCTAGAACTCTTTTGTTTCCGATAGAACACTATTAACACTATAACATAATTAAAATTCAAGCCTAGAACACTCGTACTTTAGACTGCATATCACACGTCAATATTTTAATATCGAAAAATTAGATTACTTGATTTGTATTTTTTTTAAGAAACCCATCCTACAGCCTAGAACTCTTTTAATTCCGATAGATCACTACTAACACTAAAACATAATTAAAATTGAAGCCTAGAACACTCGTACTTTAGACTGCATATCACACGTCAATATTTTAATGTCTAAAAAATTAAATAACAGAAAGTATATTTTTTTTTGGCAACCCTATAGACCACACAGCCTAGAACTCTTTAATTACTGATAGAACACTTCTTACACTATAACACAATTAAAATTGAAGCCTAGAACACACATACTTTAGACTGCATATCACACGTCAATATTTTAATATCGATAAAATTACATAACAGAAAGTATAATTATTTTTGGCAACCCTATATTCCACACAGCCTAGAACTCTTTTGTTTCCGATAGAACACTACTAACACTATAACATAATTAAAATTCAAGCCTAGAACACTCGTACTTTAGACTGCATATCACACGTCAATATTTTAATATCGAAAAATTAGATTACTTGATTTGTATTTTTTTTAAGAAACCCATCCTACAGCCTAGAACTCTTTAAATTCCGATAGATCACTACTAACAATAAAACATAATTAAAATTGAAGCCTAGAACACTCGTACTTTAGACTGCATATCACACGTCAATATTTTAATATCGAAAAAATTACTTAACAGAAAGTTTAATTATTTTTGGCAACCCTATATTCCACACAGCCTAGAACTCTTTTGTTTCCGATAGAACACTATTTAAACTATAACATAATTAAAATTGAAGCCTAGAACACTCGTACTTTAGACTGCATATCACACGTCAATATTTTAATATCGAAAAATTAGATTACTTGATTTGAATTTTTTTTAAGAAACCCATCCTACAGCCTAGAACTCTTTAAATTCCGATAGATCACTACTAACACTAAAACATAAGTAAAATTCAAGCCTAGAACACTCATACTTAAGACTGCATATCACACGTCAATATTTTAATATCGAAAAAATTACATAACAGAAAGTTTAATTATTTTTGGCAACCCTATATTCCACACAGCCTAGAACTCTTCTGTTTCCGATAGAACACTACTAACACTATAACATAATTAAAATTCAAGCCTAGAACACTCGTACTTTAGACTGCATATCACACGTCAATATTTTAATGTCTAAAAATTAAATAACAGATATTAAATAGTATTAGTAGTGTTCTATCGGAAACAAAAGAGTTCTAGGCTGTGGTATGTCAAGGACTGCTAAAAAAAATTAAACTCAAGTAATAAAATTTTTCTGAAATTTAAATATTGACGTGTGATATGCAGTCTAAAGTACGAGTTTTCTAGGCTTCAATTTTAATAATGTTTTAGTGTTAGTAGTGTTTTATCAAAAATTAAAGAGTTCTAGGCTATGTGGAATAAAGGGTTGCCAAAAATAATTAACTTTCTGTTATGTAATTTTTTCGATATTAAAATATTGACGTGTGATATGCAGTCTAAAGTACGTGTGTTCTAAGCTTGAATTTTAATAGTGTTATAGTGTAAGAAGTGTTCTATCAGTAATTTAAGAGGTCTAGGCTGTGTGGTCTATAGGGTTGCCAAAAAAAATTATATTTTCTGTTATTGAATTTTTTAGACATTAAAATATTGACGTGTGATATGCAGTCTAAAGTACGAGTGTTCTAGGCTTCAATTTTAATTATGTTTTAGTGTTAGTAGTGATCTATCGGAATTTAAAGAGTTCTAGGCTGTAGGATGGGTTTCTTAAAAAAAATACAAATCAAGTAATCTAATTTTTCGATATTAAAATATTGACGTGTGATATGCAGTCTAAAGTACGAGTGTTCTAGGCTTGAATTTTAATTATGTTATAGTGTTAGTAGTGTTCTATCGGAAACTGAAGAGTTCTAGGCTGTGTGGAATATCGGGTTGCCAAAAATAATTAAACTTTCTGTTATGTAATTTTTTCGATATTAAAATATTGACGTGTGATATGCAGTCTAAAGTATGTGTGTTCTAGGCTTCAATTTTAATTGTGTAATAGTGTAAGAAGTGTTCTTTCAGTAATTAAAGAGTTCTAGGCTGTGTGGTCTATAGGGTTGCCAAAAAAAATTATACTTTCTGTTATTTAATTTTTTAGACATTAAAATATTGACGTGTGATATTCAGTCTAAAGTACGAGTGTTCTAGGCTTCAATTTTACTTATGTTTTAGTGTTAGTAGTGATCTATCGGAATTTAAAGAGTTCTAGGCTGTAGGATGGGTTTCTTAAAAAAAATTCAAATCAAGTAATCTAATTTTTCGATATTAAAATATTGACGTGTGATATGCAGTCTAAAGTACGAGTGTTTTAGGCTTCAATTTTACTTATGTTTTAGTGTTAGTAGTGATCTATCTGAATTTAAAGAGTTCTACGCTGTAGGATGGGTTTCTTAAAAAAAATTCAAATCAAGTAATCTAATTTTTCGATATTAAAATATTGACGTGTGATATGCAGTCTAAAGTACGAGTGTTCTAGGCTTGAATTTTAATTATGTTATAGTTTAAATAGTGTTCTATCGGAAACAAAAGAGTTCTAGGCTGTGTGGAATATAGGGTTGCCAAAAATAATTAAACTTTCTGTTATGTAATTTTTTCGATATTAAAATATTGACGTGTGATATGCAGTCTAAAGTACGAGTGTTCTAGGCTTCAATTTTAATTATGTTTTAGTGTTAGTAGTGATCTATCGGAATTTAAAGAGTTCTAGGCTGTAGGATGGGTTTCTTAAAAAAAATACAAATCAAGTAATCTAATTTTTCGATATTAAAATATTGACGTGTGATATGCAGTCTAAAGTACGAGTGTTCTAGGCTTGAATTTTAATTATGTTATAGTGTTAGTAGTGTTCTATCGGAAACTGAAGAGTTCTAGGCTGTGTGGAATATCGGGTTGCCAAAAATAATTAAACTTTCTGTTATGTAATTTTTTCGATATTAAAATATTGACGTGTGATATGCAGTCTAAAGTATGTGTGTTCTAGGCTTCAATTTTAATTGTGTTATAGTGTAAGAAGTGTTCTATCAGTAATTAAAGAGTTCTAGGCTGTGTGGTCTATAGGGTTGCCAAAAAAAATTATACTTTCTGTTATTTAATTTTTTAGACATTAAAATATTGACGTGTGATATGCAGTCTAAAGTACGAGTGTTCTAGGCTTCAATTTTAATTATGTTTTAGTGTTAGTAGTGATCTATCGGAATTTAAAGAGTTCTAGGCTGTAGGATGGGTTTCTTAAAAAAAATACAAATCAAGTAATCTAATTTTTCGATATTAAAATATTGACGTGTGATATGCAGTCTAAAGTACGAGTGTTCTAGGCTTGAATTTTAATTATGTTATAGTGTAAATAGTGTTCTATCGGAAACAAAAGAGTTCTAGGCTGTGTGGTCTATAGGGTTGCCAAAAAAAATTATACTTTCTGTTATTTAATTTTTTAGACATTAAAATGTTGACGTGTGATATGCAGTCTAAAGTACGAGTGTTCTAGGCTTCAATTTTAATTATGTTTTAGTGTTAGTAGTGATCTATCGGAATTTTAAGAGTTCTAGGCTGTCGGGTCTATAGGGTTGCCAAAAAAAAATTATACTTTCTGTTATTTAATTTTTTAGACATTAAAATATTGAAGTGTGATATGCAGTCTAAAGTACGTGTGTTCTAGGCTTGAATTTTTATCGTGTTATAGTGTAAGTAGCGTTCTATCAGAAATTTAAGAGTTCTTAGCTGTGAGGTTTAA
Organism: Pararge aegeria; assembly: GCF_905163445.1. Lineage (NCBI taxonomy): Eukaryota > Metazoa > Arthropoda > Insecta > Lepidoptera > Nymphalidae > Pararge > Pararge aegeria. Next base: position 5,027,587 of record NC_053181.1, read on the forward strand.
TGGGTTTTCAAAAAAATAATTCCTCATATAATTCTTTTGGATTGAAAATATTGACGTCTGATATGCAGTCTCGAATAACAGTGTTTGAGGCTTGGTTTTATGTTATGTTTCAGGCGTTATGATGCTTCAACAGAAACAAAAGAGTTCTTACCCCTTTAATAGGTAGGGTTTTCAAAAACAAATGTTTTGTATTATTTTATGTAATTATTTAAGAAAATAAATTTTCATGTTTGTTGTGGTGACTCTGAAACTTGATTTATAAGAACTTTAATATTTTTTTATTATAGTTTATATACTGATGTGTGAGAAAGAAAAGAGTTTCGAGAGAGTACGGGTCTAAAAAATGTTTTATTCAAAGGTCTTTGTGTACGATAGGATGTTTAGGGTTATTTTCTTTAAGTATTTTTTTTTCAGTATTTACGACAGAACTATTATTAAAAAGTATCAGGAACTATAGATCTAAGCTGCATGCGTCCAGAACAAGCATCAAATTTTGATTTGCTCGAAAATGATCTGCTATCGGAAGTTAGCAGATCATTTTTTGACACCCTTTTTTTGGGGGTAAAAACGCCAGAACTATTCGTAAAAATCATCAGGAACTCTAGAACTCAGCTGCATGCGAAGAGAACTCCGTTTTATTTTTGATCTGCTGGCAAATGCTCTGCTAACTTCACCTACACGGCAGATTCTCAGCAGAAACTCAGTTGCTCTTTTCAAATATCAACAATTTACATTTTATATTTTATATTTTAAAATTCATTTTTCTATCTTGTGAGAGATGAAAGCGGAGCCGGATGCTTCCAAGCAACCTTGTCATTAAGAAATTCATCAATTGTATGATAACCGATGTAATAAATGTGTTTTAACACATTATTTAAACTTATGCATTGGTAGGTCCAAAATTACCTTAGGAATCATATTATAAAAAAGTCATATTAAAAACATACCACTTAACTGTTTTTACGAGGCAATTACCTAAGGATAGTATGTGCCTGCATGTCTAGGAAGTAGAAGAAATCGTCGGAAGAAGTCCTATCAAAGCACCAGAGCCCATATTGCCCTTTACCATACACCCGTGCTCATCACTGCGCCATATTCAAAATTTCGAAATTTGCCAAGAAAATGTTAGGTCAGTGACTTTCAGAAGTTTTACTGTAATGAAAATGCAAATTTACAGTAATGTAACTGAACTTCAACTTCCATACAAATCTATGAGTATACCTATATGGTAAAGTGAACATACAAAATTTAACAAAACCCATTTTACCAGTCCAGTCCTTTCATTGGATACGCATAATGAGGCAGTTGTAAAAAAAATCTACCATTTTCATCAAACGGCAAACATAATTTTATAAATCAGTTTATATAATTAACTTATAAATAATTAAAAAATCAATTACTTTTCACGTTGATGTTGACAACGTAAATTTTAATATGGTTAAAACGAAAATGCGATTTCAATTTTATATTGCATCACAAAATTTTCCTTCCTCGCAGATGACCCATCCTCGCATTGATACCTTTGAAAATAATACTAGCTTTGAAAATGATATTTGCCTCGGAAGTCGTGCATATTCGTTTCACGTCTAAAGGTGCAACGTGACAGGCTCTGCGGAATAATACAATTTTAAATATAGGAAAAATATCCGATATTTCAACTCAGAAATTGAAGAACAAACATAAATGAATGCTTGCGGCTACGCCCATGGTATGCGCGTCTACTATTTTGTATTCCTACTCCCCTATTGTCTTCAATCGAGATGATCATCATATACATCATCATAACAACCCATCATCAGCCGACTACAGGGTGAAGGTCTCCTCCCACAACGATGAAGGTGTTAAGGTCGCAGTCCACCACGCTGGCCCTGTGCGGATTGGTGGACTCCACGCACCTTTCGACGCTGTTTTTCCTTCACCGTTGAAAGAAGCGGTACTTTAAAAGTTAGAGGTGCTGGGATCCGAACTCGGCCCCCCGAATGTGAAGTTGAGCTTACTTACTTCATATGACCATTTCTATAGAGTTCACCTAGCTGGGCAGACTGGCTGGTGATCACAGTAGATAGTAGTAGTTAAGAGCACCCTGGTACCTATTCTCCATTATGTTACCCTAGTCCCCTCGTTTCCTCTCCCCTCGGTATCCGCGGGAAGAGGAAATGTTGATAACCAATGTTTTCACCGTCACCACCACAAATCGAAGTCGGTGTCGTACTTATCGTCATCAGTAACCAAATACCGTCCCACGGCTGGGCACATTAGTGAGGCGTTAATAGGCATTTTGATGCGATAAAAATATTAAGGCTAGGGTAAATCTGATTGTTGGCGTGACCATACAAGCAGTTGAGTTGTCGCAATTTCGAAAAAATCTTAATTTTTAAATATTTTTTTAATTTTAATTGGTTTTTAATAAAAATATAATAGGTAGGTTATGTGCGAGGCATTATTTTATGGATCAAATTTGTAGAAAAAGATAAAGAACGTATAACATACAGAATAAAGATCTATTTAATCAAGTGATTTGCAAGTTTAATGAAACATTTGTATATAATAATATATTTTTAAATATTTATGTATTTCTTATTTCAATTCAGTATGTAGGTATATTTATGTAAATTTTTCATAAAAAATATTGATCAGTTATCTAAGTACGCATAACACAAGCTAAGCTTACGTTGGGGCTAGATGGCGATGTGTGTATTGTCGTAGTATATTTATTATTCAATTAATGATATTTAATTAATAATTGTGGTCAATCATGTTCATCTCACAAACTGTTTCCTGTTGTGGGAACGCCCACTGCACGAATCGGCAGTAAAACTTTAATTAACTATTTAAACGTGCAAAACCAAATGAACAAGATAGTAAAATATAAGAGTAATTTATCACAAGTAAGTATAGCAGTGAAGTTTCGCAATCAATTACTCCACCCGTCACGTATTCCAAATACCCTGAAAGCCTCCATGTAAATTAACACACATCGTCATTATTAACACTGAAAATTGATTATAATCTTCAACTATAATTGACAGTCACAATGTAGGGATGCCACTTAGATTTTTTGCCACAGCGCCACATAATTGCTGTAAAACGTTGCGTTAATCTAATATAATATTATAATTAATATATATAGGTAATTTCATGTATGTTTATATCTTATTTGTATTTATATGTAATATATTCATATATATATATATTATAGGTATATATATAATATATATATATATATATATATATATATATATATATATATATATATATATATATATATATATTGTACCACCTACCTCTTTAATATGTTTTTGACGTGACAACGTCTAATAAATTGGTTTGCCGGGTGACACTTCAAGAAACTGCGTTACGCTCCGCTCACGTTATTCGCTCACAATGAGAGCGAGTGAGAGGCACGCGTCCCTTCCACTCGGGCATGGTTAGCCCGCCTAAGAGCGAGAGAGACAGACATAAAAAGTGAAAGGCACGCGTCCCTTTGTAGTAAACGCTGTTTCATTGTACGCAAATGTATTGCAAGTTATTGTATGTATATTTGTATATAAATACGTATGTATGTGTAAAGGTAAAAATAAAATTTTGTTAACATGAAATTCAGTGCGAGATTCTTTGTATAAATTAATGTTTTAAATATAATTCTTTGTATAAATAAATGTTTTAAATAGTTACTATTATTTCATCCTTCTTCCTACTATACGAATGAATATTCACATTAAAATTATTTTACCACTCAAAGTCGTTGTCACGTAAAACTTTCGCCCGTATACCGACTTTACAGGCAACCAATTTTTTTCCTTTTACGCATTGGTTGCCTGGAAGAAATCGATCTGTAATTACTTTTTTTCTTTGGTGTACAATAAAAGTGTATTCATTCATTCATTCAATATATATTGGAATTTTATACATCAATTATTATTTATTTAATTAGAGACATTTATTATTTGATATTATTGAAAAATAAAACAGATTGATGATAATTTACAATAAACATATTTTCATTTGAAGGTATATTTAACAATTTACCGATGCTAAAAATCTGAAAGTTTCATCCTTAAATGCCAGCCCTACAAAATGATAAATTAACACGGATCAAAACCAAAGAGAGGTCAACTAAATAATCGCTCCTAACCGTTCCGGACTACCCTCGTCAATGTTGTATGGTTTTGACAGCCCTACGTAAGTACTCGTGTTATTTAGAGTTTGAGGGATTATGTGGATTATTTTAGACCCAAATTTTCTTTGGACGTTACGATTCTTTCGGACTAAAAAATCAAATCAAAAACTAAAAAATCTAAGTACAATCTTAAAATACAAAAATATTTTTAAAAAACTCGGATAAAGATAAAACTGGTTAAATTGATGCCTTCCTCACGGTTAAGGTTCGAAGCGCTCCACGCTTATCTGTTTTTTTTTAAATTCTTCCAACCAGAAAAACAGACAAGTGAAGAGCTTCAACTCAGTGGTAAGGCTTTTTGTGACAGGCCTCTTCCGCGGCTACATTCACGCCTATTTTTGCTGGCGCAACGGTGAGCGCTGTGAATTTAAGTAGGAGGTCCCGGGTTCGATTCCCGGCAGGAGCAATTTGGGAATTTATAATTCCTTAATTTTCTCCGGTCTGGTGGGAGGCTTTGGCTGTGGCTAGTTACTGCCCTACCGACGAAGATGTGCCGCTAAGCGATTTAGAGTTCCGGTACGATGTCGCGTTTCTCGGTTCTACCGATTAGGGTTATGACTACAATACTCCCTAACAGGTTAGCCCGCTACCATCTAAGACTGCATCATAACTTACCGGCTTGAGATTGCAATAAAGGGCTAACTTGTAGTAAAATTAAAAAATGTCTAATTATATTTTAGCATAAAAATTGGTTGCCTGTAAAGTCGGTATACGGGCGAAAGTTTTACGTGACAACGACTTTGAGTGGTAAAATAATTTTAATGTGAATATTCATTCGTATAGTAGGAAGAAGGATGAAATAATAGTAACAATTTAAAACATTTATTTATACAAAGAATTATATTTAAAACATTAATTTACACAAAGAATCTCGCACTGAATTTCATATTAACAAAATTTTATTTTTACCTTTACACATACATACGTATTTATATACAAATATACATACAATAACTTGCAATACATTTGCGTACAATGAAACAGCGTTTACTACAAAGGGACGCGTGCCTTTCACTTTTTATGTCTGTCTCTCTCGCTCTTAGGCGGGCTAACCATGCCCGAGTGGAAGGGACGCGTGCCTCTCACTCGCTCTCATTGTGAGCGCATAACGTGAGCGGAGCGTAACGCAGTTTCTTGAAGTGTCACCCGGCAAACCAATTTATAAGACGTTGTCACGTCAAAAAATATGAGGCGTATCATTTACACCTCAGCACGGCTAGCATTCAGAGAGAAACAGGACACAATTATATTTCCCCGGCGAAAGGATATAAATTTATCTTCTCCCACAGCTTTATCAACTTTCAGAGCACTGGCGCACAAGTGGAAATAATATACAAATAATATATGTGTATTAAAAAACGGGGGTAAACTTCTCCTATTCCATATTCCAGTGATTTAGCAGGTGGGCACGTTAATTATAGCCTTATCAGGGGATATAATCGGGGGATATAATTTTTATCTCCCGCCCGTGTTAGCCCTGCAGGTTGATGGGCACAAGGCGGCAAATTTGAAAAGGACTGTTTAAATTGGTTTATTTATAGGCTTTGTTAGGCCACCTACCATCAGGTGACCCATTAGCTGCTCCGCACGCAATTACAGCTAAAATTACTGCCACGGCGCTACAATAGATATTTCAATAAAAAAAACCATTGGAGTTTACCTATTAAAAATAACAGATATTTTTCTTATCACTCTTAATACAATAATAATTACCTACAGTATATAATAAAAAAGAAGTACCTAGATGTTCGTCTTCGCAGTGAACGACGGCAAAAGTGAACGCCACACCGTTGGCCGTAACGAACTTACGTCTAAAGTATTCACAATATAAATGTTTCACATCCATCTCCAGCGTGAAAAAGCCTGGTTAAGAAGATTCAGCCACTGACCTTGAGGTCAGAATTATTAAGATCTCTTGACCAATAATAAAGCCTACCTCTTACAAATTCCAAACACAAACGTTTATTTACTATTTGTAATCCGAACACCCAATGCGTGAAATCCACATACTCGTATTGTAAGTAGTTTCTTTGTTTGGGGAAACTGAAAGGGATATGAGAGAATACCCAAACCGCGTTCACAGATACGCTCTCGTCATTCAATATCCACTGATATCTCATTTTGCCGCGCGAATTGCGTCGAACAGAACTGATACCTATTCTGAATCCTTTATCCCTGGTGAAAGTGATAAGCGACGCAACAAAGAAAATTATTAACTTTGTTTTATCTTATCACCAACTGGAACTTCCCTAAAAAAACTTCCCTAAAGTTACTGATCATTTAATTTTTCTATGACACATTCTTATGAAAACAACTTTTATTTCAAGCATCTAATTTGGAAAAATTTGGCTTTGTCTAGCGTATATATACATCATCACTTGCCAACTATCAGGTGTGTATTATATAAACACACACACACACACAAACACGCGCACGCACGCACGCACGCATCCACACACACACACACATAGTGAAATAAAAAAAAGGTAATTTTCTATTAATCTTTCTACCGTTATGCGATTGTACCAAACATGATCTCCTCAGAAAAAGCAACTCATAGTCACTGAACATTGAATTTTTCTCCCGCGCGTTCTTACGAAAACATTACTTTTATTATAAATGTGGATATTGTACTCATTCTTAGTCAATAATCCTAACATTAAGTATATTTCACTTATGAAATGCCTGTTAAAATCGGTTTATCTCACAAACACTCTCAAAAGAATTTAAAACATGTGTTTGGATATGTTTTTATCCAAACGAGACTCATATGAGAGCACAATAAGAGACAGATGTTTCAAATTCTCCGATTAACACATAATTTGTTTATATAGATTATAAAAATATTGCATTATAAAAGTATTATGGATTACATCCACACTACCATCAGACCAACGGAGATAAAGATTGTCGCGTCATAGGTGACCCAAAAAAAGTTTTACACAAAAGACAATGTAAGTAAGACTACCCGCAAAAACTTTTTTCTTGTCTCGCCCATTAACTTTACGGCCAACGATAAATCTTTGCGACTTTTGTTTCTTTCTAGAACTGTCTCACTATTTAGGGAGTAAAGAATTGCTCTAAGAAATCTTAATAATACTAGTACATTACGAGACTGTCTCTTAGTTTACAGCTCCGTACGTATTGTGCTGAAAATCCTATTTCTTACAGAAAATCACATTCAACGAGAGATGATACTGACGTGTGATGTCTACTTTGCGGAAGTCCACGATATACGCATTTGGCTAAATCTGTGCAAAACATACTAATTGATTAAGTGTGGTATAGCATAGTTAAAAAAATGTGGGATACTAAGATACTAAGCAGATTTGTCTGTGTTATAGCAATATCAAGTATTAAAGCTTTATTTGGTTTTATTTGCTACATCAAATAAACCTATAAAACCCTTTGAATAACTGCCATTAACTCTCGTGGAAACAAGCTCTAGATTTCCGTGCATATCATTTTTCCAATTACTGTCATTTGTTTTCTTTAACGCAAATTTTGAACCGCAACCAGTTCTAGTTAGTTGTAAAGTGTGCGAAATTGTGTTAGACGTAAAGATTTTCGAGAGCGATCCTATGAAAAAAAAAAACACGGAATAAGTAAAGGATGTTAGTTACTAACGAAAAAGACAAATTGTAATATTTGTTTGTAACAAAAGAATCTGTTGCTCTGGAGATAATAATAGAATAAAAAATTAACACCATTCACTGCTCACTCATTATTTATTTATTTATTATTTATTTAAACTCTTTATTTGTACACCACTACACAGTTAGGAAAATAAAGGATGAATAGAGAGAAACACAAAAAACTGGAGTAGAATACAAAAGGCGGCCTTATCGCTTAAAAGCTCATATTAATTATGTACTTACACGCAAGAAGTTTCATAGATCGTCTGCTAGTTATGATTGTATTGCGTCTCTATTATTAAGCGAGTAGGCTCTCAATAGGGTGTAGACACCCTAGGCCGCGTAATTAGCACCCTGCGATCTGCCCCGTCTGAAAGATATTTGAATAACGCGAGGGAGGAATCTGTTAAGCTGGATGCAGATGTGATGGTAAATATTTAAGGGTGAAATAATATGGGTACACCCATATCCATACATTTATCATCTTAACAATAAACTGCGTTGATAGCCTAGTGTTTAGGACTTCAACTTCAATTTCCCAGAACTCACCTCTAACTTTTTTAAGTTGTGTTGTAACCAATTAAATTATAACTTGCTTCAAAGGTGAAGGAAAACATCGCGAGGAAACCTGCAAGCCTGAGAGTTCTTCATAATGTTCTCAAAGTCTTGTGAAATCCACCAATAGGTATGCATTTGACCAAAACTAGTGGAGTGCACTTCATACATGCACAAAACCACTGCCTACCCTAAAATTTTTGTATAACTCATGAATGCGAAGGATTTTTCCATTTAATGGCACCTTCCTTCTTCATGCATACCGTGGTCAAAAACCCTGTGTACGCAACTGACCAGCTTCATTATTTATAATTTTGCGAGGAGACTCGTTTCGTGTCGTGATTGTATAATTTCATTTTAATATTTTTTTGGAGATTACATATAAATTAATATTTTTTACAAATATTATCTACTTATAGTAATGTACCTACTTAATTATGTTGATACAATTTGCTAACTTTGTCAACTCGTCAAAAGGGTTTAAATTAATTTCCTAATTAAGGTAGAACAATTTTTGGACGATAAAACATTTATTCAATATAGCGAAATAGACTTTTGCGGACACGACCAAATTTAAACCGACTGACACATCAGATCTTGCTTGGATCCAATATATTATAATTAAAAGGGTGTTGTCTGCATTAATAATATCACTTGTGCTGTATTATATTGTATCACAATCCTAAAATATTATTATTTTTCATCATTTAATTTTTCAAAACTAGAAAATATCCAAGTCAAGGTCACGTGAACACAAACGCAACTGACTATATACCTATATGATAGATTGGTCGACTCTCTGTTAACAGTCTTGCGACGTCATAATAATGTGGTATTGCTATTGTTAGAAAAATAATTTATTACTAGAGACTTATATAATCATACTCCAACATTTTAGCACATTATTCATATATTCAAAAATGGTTTTAAACCATTATTTTAAAAATAGATTATTTATATACATTTTACATTTTTATAGACTCGTGGCGCCATTGCAGTCACGTGACCCCAAATTGAGCGTTCTAGGGTCTTTTTTGTAGTTTTAATTATAATCATTTTTGTTGTTGGTAGTTTTAATATTATTTACATAAAAATAATAAAAAAATTTGCTCGTTGAGTGAAATTGTAATTTCTTTTGAGAAAATAAACGTCTTTAACCATATTTTTATTTCTTTAAATTTATTTATTGAATTTCTTTTTAAATTTGTATGTAGGGGGTGTCCAAAGTGTTAACGAGTCTACCAGTGATCCTAGAGCTGACAGTGACCCTGGCCAAAGAATTAGTTTGGCCATTCAAATGGGCAATACCTACTGCTAACATCTTAGGCACTCTACACCGCTGCGGTGGTTTCGAAGAAGTTTTAGATTTCATTTAGTTTTATTTTGGTTATATTTTATCTTAAATAAGTTATAGATGAATGAATAAACTTTTATTGCACACCACAGAAATATAGGAAAAAAATTTAAATAACTAGTTTATACGATGTATACAATTTGGCGCCCTTATCGCCAAGATTTGCGATAAGGCCGCCAAATTGTACGTCGTTATCATAATATTATGTGATGTGATGTGATGATGATATCGATGATGAGATGTGATATCGCTTATTAAGTTATACATAAAGTTGATAATTATTTATTCATAATTAGTCCAGTCATTATAGTAAGTTCACCTAGGAAATCTAGATACCCAGCTGTAACTCTGTAAATACTTGTGTGACTCCCTAAAAGTTGTATCAAAACCTACATATGGTAGGGTGTATACATACAACTACTAAAGTTCAAGGTCAATTACAAAAATCGGTCTATTGCGCTTTTTTTGTAAATATCTCTTTTCCTATGGGCTATTTGGTATTTGTATTTAATATCAATATTGAAGAATATAAAATTCTCTACATATTTTGTTTTTTTTTTTTTATACTGTGAACATTTTTCGAGATAGAGGGTGGTCACAGGATCACTTCAGCTGAACCGGTGCCTCCTCAACTATCGATAAATCAAAGATTTTAAATATTCTTACCTAATTTAAGCTTAAATGACTGGAGTTAATGAATTTTAAGTACTGAAAATCATGCCGAAAAAAAACTTATTTTTAGCTTTAAAATAATATTATGGTTCATTAGAGACTATAAAAAGCAGTCTAATACCCTATTGTAACTTTTAACTTTGCAGGAACTCCGAAATGTGTCCTTGGCTCAAAACTGTACGCGCCGTATACAGCAGTCGGGTTAACGCTTCTCTGGACGCGTTAATTGAAAGTGGATTGGAGGTGACAGCGTAGAACGGGTTTTCGATTTTTTTGCAAGGCGGTGTTTGTAATTAAATTTTGTATAGCATTGTGTTCCATTGAAATTCGTTCCTGCAGTTTGTGATACACGTCATTGAAATTGTACTTGAATATGAACGCAAGCTATACTGAACGTTGCATTCGTAAAACACAATTTCGAAAGCGGGGAATTTCAGTGGTTTTATTCTCGCAACGCATAGCGTATCAGTTTTGCATCTGCAGCGAATGAAATAACCTAACTTTGTTTGTCAACTGCATGACATTAAGCACTATTTTGATGACCTCTTTAGCTCAGTGGTTTATTAGTGGGAAACCCAGGGGTCGTGCCCCAGCAGGGATCATTGTGATTTAAACTTTCTGAATTTTCTCTGGTCTGGTCACCAAGAAGTGCCCCTTAGCGATTAAGCGTTCGGGTACGATGATGCGACCGGTAAGATGGGAGAATAAAGGCAAGAAAGAAAGGCAAAAAAGAAAAGAAAGAAGGCAGATACAACATACCCCTAATCGTTTTCACCGCGGTAACGCGCCGGAACGCTAAATCGCTTATTGGCATGTTTTCGTCGGTAGGACGGTAATTAGCCAATACACCACGTTATCCTTGCAATTTGTTACATCACAGGCGTTACAGAACCAAATTAGGAAATTGTCCCCTATACCTCGTATCCTGGATTGCTATAATAAGTGTGTGATTAAGCTTAATCACTTAGACATTTTTCATGACAGTTACATTGAATTTAGACGAAAAGTTATAAATATTTGTTCTACTAATTGACCTGACTTACATTTTAGTTTATTAAGTTTAAGTTTAATTTTATTTATTACTTTCAAGACATCAATATTAATTATTTTAATCCGGTTTAATTCATTTTTGTTTTGTTTTGTCTCCTAATAATTGATTAAGTTAATTTTTTTATTGTAATTTAGCTTTAAATATTTATACTTTTAAAGGTTTATATTAACTGACTAATAATTAATTTTAAATAATTTATAACCTGTAAATAGTTGAACATTTACTATGTGACTCATTCCAAAAAAAAAGCAAGTTTGAATGTATCTACTGTTGGTTGTCCTTTATAAATAAATAAATTAGCCACCTTTGCCAGACCTGATCGCAGAAAATTCTGAAGTAAAAAAACCCCAATTGTCCCCGCCAGGGATCGTACCCGGCACCCCTAGTTGTAAGATCAAAGCGCTCCCCATTACACCAGTGTGATCGTCAAATAATATCTGCATAGGTAACAAACAAACGAACTGAAACACGTAATACAGGTAAAAACTAAGAATACTCATAAAATATTACTGGCAAAAGGAAAGGAATATAGGTACCAACATTAGAGACGGGAAATTGCAATTACAACAAAACAATACATGCACTCAAAAGTACACACTATTAATAATTAAGATGACACATATTAAGATAAAATATAATAAGATATAAACATATGTATATATATACACATTTAAGTTATTAGTATTGATCAAACAATGGGTTTGTTTTTTATCTATTTAATTATTTATTAATATAATCTTCCGCAATATTTGGAAAGTTCGAAGTATGAAACCGAACACCCTCAGATAAACAAGGCCCTTTGAAACGCGATAGGCACTGGTAACTCAGCACAGTCTGGCAACAGGGGCGGCTGGCAGGTAGTTTCAACAGGGCGTGATAGCAGGGGGGGCTATTGGGGGGTGCTAGTAATATTTTTTATATGTACCTATATACATATATAGAAATAAAATTTTAGTCTCGCCTGCCGAGTTATGATGTAGTTTAAGTTCATACAGGTTAGGGACATCGCAGCTATATCAAATATAATCCTAAATCGGATCACGGCTGAAACTGTGGGAATTCAGAAATTATAAATACCCAAATAGTTCCTAAATTGCCGCGGATCAAATCCTGGACCTGCCACTAAAAACTACAGCAATAAAAAAATAAGAAAATTAATAATTTAGTGCTTTATAAGCGTCCTATATCGAGTGTCAGCGGCGCGGTGCGCTGGCGGTGTCAGTACAATCAATAACGGTTTTTTCATGCAGCAGAAAAAAATATTCGAATTCGAAATTGTAGGTACCTCAACCTTTTCATATTCCTACGAAATAATAGTAAAGATTTCATTTTCACGCGAGATGTGAAAATAATAATTTCCAATGCAGGGGTAATAAGGTAAACTGAAATAAACGTTGGGCGTTTTGGGCGCCCGTAAACTCGTCGGTACACTTGGAGTTTATCCCGGCGCCTGTTTAGTAAGGCATTGCGATACTGCTATGTTAAACAATCTGCTTTCGAACATTGCACCCCCCGGCTTAAATCCTGCTAGCGCCCATGCACTCTGGGTAGAGGCATCGAGTAGAGGCTGTATAATTGATTTACCCGGCCGCTTCGGCGAAAACGAAAGTAATGTTATTATACACGGGCTTTTAGCTCGCCGGCAACCCGTCTAATTGTGTTACACTGCGAACGAGGCAATATTAACAGGGCTTTGATATTTTTAAACAACATTCCGCCATTTTTTAGAACCGCTTATCACTAAAATCTGATTATTAACATTTTAAAGCTAAGTATATAATATTTTCGCGTGCCTATTATTATAAGTTGTCCCCAAACGAGGTGGACATCAAAAGAGTCGCTGAGCCTCTGGAAACAATCGGCCAGGACCGTGGATTCTGGAACTCTCTACAGACCTATGCCCAGCAGTGGACTTATGTCATCAATCCGTTGAAGTGATGATAATGAGAAAATAAGATTATAAGTAAAAAAATAGATGTATTAACGAAATTATCTTGTCACTCTACGTCTATGTAATATCCACTTCATGACGTAGATATGCGTAGCGATAGTGGGATTTTGTTACACTGTTACCTTACTACCTTACTACTCATATTTTTGTATACTTTCAACGGATAGCTGCATGTGAATTAATTATTTTGGCATATTGAATTAAGTCTTTTCTTTTGTGTAGCACGCCCTGACTTGCAATGTCAGCAAACCTTATAATGTAATAGCTTAAGTTTTCATGTAAGTGAATACTGTTCTTATGAAAACAATAAATTTCTTAAACCCCAATTATGTGAAGGTTTGATAATGAACAATGCCACATAATGGATTATTATACCTGATTGACTCAGGTGAATTTTTGACGGAGGATGGCAGACTAGTTTCAGGTCCATTCGGGGCTCTTTAGCATAGGGTGCTCGCGTGAATCGTTTGCTTGCGTCGTGTCAAATATACAATAATCAATTTTATTCACGACAGTTTAAACTCTAAGATAAGACACTTATACCTAAAGTTATATGTAAAACTCACTAGATTTGAAAAGTAGCATTTCATTGGTTTATAATGATCTGTTGTTTTCATTAGAGAAAACCTGTAAACTAACACTACACAAAGTAAGAAGTATGACGAAGAAGTTACAAGTAACATTAAAGTTTCATTATGATCTTATGTCTCTTATTATCTTTGTCTAATCTTTTTTGTTATTTATAGAAAACTGATAAATTGACAATGATTTGATTTTAGAATGTGTGTTTTTTTTCGACGTAGGCATAACTATATCTTCAGTTACTGAGTGAAAAATAAAACAAAAAGCAACTTTTATTGACCGGAGATAATAAAATTATATAACTTGTTATAAAAACACCTCATTACCACTTATTATTATGCAACAGATTCAAAAATAAATTTATCAATGTCATTTAAACCGGTTTGATAATAAATGTCAAGCACCTAATAGATAGTGCACAAAAAATTGCTACACATATACTAAGTTTCCGTGGTGTAGCGGTTATCACATCTGCCTAACACGCAGAAGGCCCCCGGTTCGATCCCGGGCGGAAACATATTTTTTTCTCCAATGCATTTTTACAAATTGTTGGAATTGTGATTATCAGACAAGTTTTTGAATGTATTTATCATTTTCAAAGCTTTATGTCTAGACAAAGCTAAAGCTTTTAAACGATATAAATTTAACTCTAGCTGTTGCCGCCGTCGATTATTACGGTATTTTATAAATCCCGCGGGCATCGTCAGTTTTCCTAGGGATATTTTGTGGGTATAAGTAGTTTACATAACTTGTAGTTTTAAAGTATTAGTTTTCTCAGCGCACGCCAATTCATGAATTTTTAGGGCAAATTTATTTACTTCAACTTTCATATGAATCCCCAATTTTATTTTTAATTATAGCCTATTCGTGATAGTTTAGGTTTCTATTGTTAAGAAAATGGTTAGGCATTATCTTTCCAGTAGTTGCAGAGTTTTCATACAAACAAACGAAAAAATCTCGGCTAGTAGCACTGTCTAGCAGTTGCAGGATATGTTTTTGTCTTTTTTAGCGGCCACTTTATTGGTTGATTGGTCTTAGTTGCCACAAAATATAGCCAATATAAATATAAAAAGATAGTGGGGGGAATTTTTAATATTTACCCCTGCAAGTCCACTACCGGTGCCAGGTCAACTATAGGATCAACCTAGTCAACCATCCTACTCATAAATTCAAATTCAAATTCAAAATTTCTTTATTCATGTAGGTCTATCACAGGCACTTATGAAGCGTTCATACATATTTGTTTACATAATTGCAAGGGGATGGTGACAACTTCGTTCGCCAACTTAAACCTAAAGCTACGAGGGTTCCAAACGCGTCTAAGAAGAGCCCATAACAAACTTAGCCGGGTATTTTTTTTTGTTATCACCATCTCACAGTAAATTTATATTAAGTTATGAAGCAAGAGCAATTCACACCCAAGCTTTTTTATCGTTTAAGTAATCCTTAATATTATAATAGGATTTTTTTGAAAGCTTATTTCATTTGGTAATTTGTTATAAAATAATATACAATTGCACTTGAATGAATTTGCAATTTTGTCTAGCCTAGTAAACTGCACAACGAGTCTATTTTACTTCTAATATTAATATTATTATAGTCCATTTTATTTTAAAATTTTATTATATTTTTATGGATATAAATTAAATTTTCATATATGTACTGACTATGCACCGTCATTATTTTAACTTCTTTAAATTTATCCTTTAATGACTCTCTTGGGCCCATTTTATATATCGCACGAACAGCCCTTTTTTTCAGGACGAAAATAGTATCTATATCAGCAGCAGTACCGTAGGACATAATGCTGTGAAAATAACTAAAATACACAAGCCTAGCGGTTTCTATATTTGTCATAAGCCGAATCTTTTTTACCGCGTATGCTGCAGAACTAAGTCTGTTCGCTAAATTATTTATATGTGGGCCCCATTGAAGCTTAGCATCTAACGTCACCTTATTCCTAAAAAGATTGTCGTATCCACCAAATCCAACTCCTCATTATTAAGTTGTGCAATGGTTTTTACTTGTTTAACATTCGGTAACGTGAATTTAATACTCTTCGTTTTTTTCCGTTAAGAGCTAAGCTATTAGCCTCAAACCATTGTACTACTCGTACTTTAGCCGGACACATGTTTACATCTTCAAGATTTGTACATAGTACATGTACATATTTCAAAATAAGCTTAATTGTTATTATTCCCGTCTCGCAGCTCATTCGACAATCCTGAAATCATTTGCTACAGCAACTCGCAGACCGACCGGACCGTGGCAGATATTTAAAGTTAAATGTACCGTTTAAAATAAATCAGTCCCTAGGGCCATATTTCTTTTTCTTTCTGCGAATATTGTTATATAATTCTTTATATAAATTCTTTTGCACACTGCACAGTAAAACAAAAAGGTAACAGATCTCTTCAGGAAGGTTACGCATTTATTTCCAAGGCGCACTCGAGACACGAGTCGCGAAGCTGAAGTGGCAATGGGCGGCACATAACTCTGAGAACTGAGGGACATTGGGGTCCCAAGGTGTTGGAATGACAACCCCGCACCGGTAAACGCAGCTACCCCCAACCAGGTGGACAGAGGAGTCGCGGGGAGCCGCTGGAAACAAGCGGCCCAGAATCGTGGAGTTAAACATCAAAAGGTAGTTTTATTTCCACAGCTAAAACACTAAACCGACCGTGAACAAACGCGAAAAGATCGCTCGAATATTGTTAATCGAGGTGAATGTCAATCAAATACTTAGATTTCTTTTCCAATCACAGTTTTGGGTACTTAAACTAGTTGAAATTGACTTAATATAACGTATTGTGATATTATATGATCTAGTAGCTTTTGTTTGAAACTTGTAGCCTAACTAAGTGTAGTGTATTTATTTATGTATTAAATTTTATTTATTAACATAAATAAATACACTCTACTCCTTACTACAATACACACATCGCCATCTAGCCCCAAAGTAAGCGTAGTTTGTGGTACTAAGATGACTGATGAATATTTTTTATGAATAATATACATAATATAGACACCCAGACATGTATATCAATTATGTTCATCACACATTTTTCAGACGTGGGAATCGCGAAAATAGGTACTGTTTTGATAATTGGCAGGGTATACTCAAAGCGGGCAGATGATATAAAATGAAATACTCCAGTACCTACGAGTTATAAAAACTTAAGGGCAGGCTTTTTATAACTCGTACAATGCTTGCCCTAAAGTTTTTTATAAACCATTCTGGAGACTTTTTTTTCATTTTATATCATCTGACCGCATCCTGTAGGTATACACGCCATTGGTTTTAACCACTTTTATCTTTGTCCTCAAGAGTCCGGAAAATAGCAATTATTTTTGAACACTGAACTATTGACAATATCTCAAAAAGTATAGAAAATGAATATTCCACGCGGACGAAGGTTCTGGCAACAGCTCATAAGTTACAAATAACTTTCAAAGAATTTATTTCCTTGCTGCAAATTAGTTAGGAGGGTCGTAGTGGTTATTTCAATGAAATTCGTTTGAAACTTCCGCCTAAGAAAAGTTTTTTAATTAATAAATACTACTTTATTATTGATTAGTTGAGTTCCTCACTTGGAAGTTATGGCTCGTTTGACCTCCACTCCTCGCAAACTCATGCTCTAACTACGGACAAGGTAATGCCTAAGTAAGTAATACCCAATCTAAGAAGATTCCTAGACATAGGTACATCTTCCTTTCGATCCAAGCACGCACCTCTATCTTTTCTAAATTATGTGCGTATTAAGTAATTAAAAATATCACTTAATTCAACGCTAAAAACATCGTGAGGAAATTTGCATGCTTGAGAGTTCTACATAATGCTCTCTAAAGGTGGGTGGAGTCCACCAACCCGTACTGGGCAAGCGTGGTGGTCTAGGGCTCATTGTGAGAGGAGACCCGTGCCCTTTAGAGGGCCAGTAATGGGATGATATGTTGATGATGATGAATTTCGAAAATTGGGTCAATAAATAAACTTTTGATTAACTGGATATGTGCCAGATATTAAAAAAATGATTTTATTAAAATGATTTTTGAATAGTTTTCACAAAATATTTAAACTTATATTTGATTTTCAGCCAACGTTACATACGCATACGTAATCTATCTAGTAATCTATCTATCTATATATATATAAAAGAGAAAGTGTGTGGGTATGTTCCGTATAGGCTCCGAAACGGCTTGACCGATTTCAATGAAACTTCCATGGAATCTTCGGCTTGACCTGGCGAGTAATCCTGTAAAGTTTGGTGACGATCGGAGCACTCCTATTTTTGAACTGTCAATCTGCCAAATACAGCTTTTATTTACTATGATGATATTCTATTGTTGGGTGTAGATGGGTGTAGATAATGATCTTCACCCGCTCGAGAAGAGAATAGAAGAGAATGAATACGGAGAGAAATTAATGATTGAATATATTATGAGACTTAAATTAAAAATTTAATGATTTAAGTTTATTGTTTAAATAAAATAAAGCAAAATCTAGCCTGGCGAAGCGGGCTGGGTACGCTAGTAATATATATTTATTTTTCTTTAATATATATGCCTAATGTCTATTAGTGTTCTGTATCTTTAAACAATGTCTCTATACATCTCATATAATACTTTATAAATCATAAGTTTTGTTTTTGCCACACCCACACTCGTTTTTCTCGCACTTCCGTGAGTTTGCTGGTAGAAAATATTTTTTTTGGTCGTGTAGAGTCCAAAAAAAAAATTTAACGATGCAAGGATACCTCCAGTTAGGTATCCTCTGACGTTATCACTAAGCTGGTCATAGTTAACTTAGTAAAATAAATACAATTACACAAAAGTATAAAGTTTCATCCATGAAGCAATAATCACTCATTTTAACACATTATCAAGAAATTAGCATATTTGTGGAACATTTTCAGTTAACCTACTGACCCACGGTAACCAGTTAAGCCTATGACAGATGTTTTCACGGCCCAAACTGCCATAAAACACGCCATTTAAACATAAATTGTCCTCAAACGCACTTTAAAAAATCCACTCGACCACAGTGTACGTGAATAAGTCATACAACGAAAAATGTATGTTTTACGGGAGTAGGTACTCTTAATTAACAATGTACTTTTTTTTGAATCAGGAATATATAATGTAATTTATTTTTTTTATTTACCATAACGAATCGAAAAAGGAGCTTCTCTTAATGGATCCAGAATGTATATGTATGTATCATGCGGTGAGCAGAAAACTGTGAATCTGACTGACTTTGCGAATAAAAGGGGATTTCACAAACTTGCCCCCTTGATCCGAAAGGTGACGGTTATACTACCAGCAAAAACATTTCCAAGGATTGACATTTCAGAGACTAATTACAACAACAAGTTTATAATATTCAAGTTTGAAGAAGATATTTTTAGCCTGGTACATTTTTAGTACAGGTGACTAAGCTTTCAGCTACCAATAATTAATTTTGGTAAATCTTAAAAAAAACAGATTTCCACAGGCAATCTCTTGTAGAAAAACTTAATTTAGTTTTTACTGCATTTTACAAAAATAAAAACATGGATCAGTCGACTGGTAATTCCCTGTTTTTTTATCGCAGCCGGTTTATTCAAAGTATTGTTATTTTCAGATTCAAATACACTTTTTGCTTTTTGTTTTAACAAATGTTTTGCGACAATTACCTACTCCGATTTGGTTAAGCGTCCCTAAATAAACTTAAATTGAATTGGCGAAGGAATCAGAAGTAGTACCTGCCTACCTTTTTTTGGATGTCGGGTTCAAATGTAATCCTAGAAACAATGTTTATGGAATGTGGGTCGGATCAATTTACTGTGCCGACTTACAGAAGATTATTTTTAGGCTGTGTATTTTTCTTTTATCTATAAAATGACCTTGCGTGACAAATAATAATGCAGTATTGCGATAGGAAAAACTCCATACAACGGGGTCAGAGTAAGTTATTTATGTCATTTCATTGTTATTTACGCGGGATAAAGTACACCTTCATAATTTCCTAGTTGTCCCATTATTAAATTTTCACATTTGTTATATTCCATAGATTAAAACGCAGGCAATTGTAGCGTGCTTATAAAATAAAACAATTAGCCTATACTCTGAGAAGGAAAACGTAAAGCTTTCTAAACTTGATAGCTATAGTAGAAGGTCTAACCTTGTCGATTTTTTTTTAATTTATAATTATTGTCAAGTAATTTCGTCCGTGTCATCAGAATGGATTTGAATTTTTATTAATATACAACGTGTAACGGAATTACGAAATAGTGTTGAAGGGTGTATAAGTATATTTCATAAGGAATCACTCTGTAGAAATATTAAATCAAAAGAAGCATATTTATTTTTCCATACAAACTAATTCAAAACTTTTTAAGTATTTACTTACATATGACAACCCTATTGAAGATAAAATACCGACACTTGCATAGTGCCTACGCGACGCGTACTTTTCAAGTGGCAGAGGTCACCGGATTTCACGATTGCATGTGATGTTAGGGCTGTATCTAATTACTTTCAGTAAGAACAATTGCAAGGGTTTTCTCAAAAACTATAGGCTTTCCGTTTTCACATATTAGTATCAGGTTCAATCAGATAATGTACCTCTAAAGCCTCTGAAGTATTATTTCGGTTTTCATTTACACGTTGTATATAAAATAATTCGGTGCAATTTTATTTACAAAAGAAACGAATCTCTTTGGGCATAAAGCACAAAAGACGAGCCGCCAAGCTATTTAGCGTTACACTACGATGTCGCGTAAAAACCTATTAGTGGAATGGAAACATAACTACCAAATACCTTTAACAGGTTAGCCCGATACCATCTTAGAATGCATAACTACAATCAGGTGAGAATACAGTCAAGGTTATACTTGTAATATAATTCAAAAAAACACATAAACTTCTTCACATAAGATCTTGACAAAATATGTAAGGCAACTGTGAGCACGAACCGGGATTTTGGCAGACCTTATTGTGAACAAAATACTACGGCGTTATAGCACTGAAAATTTGCAAAAAAAAATAACAAATTATAGAAAAAAAATTATTACCCGTGGTCACCTAAGTAATAGCGATCCTAAACCCGCAATATAAAGAATATAACAAAATTCAATTTATGGTCCCAACGTTTACGCGTTATCTACAAGAACAAGGCATATTATTCCCCTCGATTTTTCCTTCATTGATAAAAAGGGATCGGTTTTTGGCGTCGTGCCATCTGTAAGGGATGCAACACGATTGCAACTTAAAGATATTTTGTATCGGCATTCCAATTTTTTTACGTCCGAATTGACCTACGACACGATGCCGTTTTAAAATATAAGCGGTAAGCGATTTACTTTTAAATATTTCCCTATTTTGCACATCCATAATTCAAAATTCTTTAGTATCTAGCTTTGAGCTACCTTGTATTCTAAAGTAAAACTTAAAACACTTGTAGTTAAAAAGTTTAAAAAGCTCGCGTTGGAAAGTCTAACATGTAGAAACATCGCAAACAGAGTTGTTTGTAAACAACACGATAAGAACCTAAATCAATAAGTTAGTCTCAATTACCGATAATTAATCCTCGGTGTATAGATAATGTTTCAAGAAATTTACTAATTATAGCTGGATTATGGGATAAAATAATGTTTTATAATTTCTTTGATAAAGTCTTTATCTTGTAACGGTTTTTTATTTTAGCTATTGAACTAATCTTTTATTCAAGATTTTAAACTAAGATTACTACATATTCGATATGTAGTTATACACTTAAAAATAAAAAAATAATTAATAAAATCGGTTCAAATTTAACGGAGCTATAAAGTAAAATTAATAACATTTTTCATCCCGTTTCCCGGAGGAATTTTATTGTTTATCGGGATAAAAGGTACCCTATATGTTGACCCGGAATATCAGCTACCACTATACCAAATTTTATTTAAATCCGTTCAACATCCATCTGTTTCGGACAGACAGACAGACAGACAAAAATTAAATAAAAATCTGATTTAGACTCAGTATCGATTATAAAGCATCCCCAGGTCAAAATTTTCAAAATATATTAAATGTACAGAAATCTTCCAGTTACAGTTTTATTATAAGTATAGATTGTTAAGAAAATAATAAAAAAAAAATTACATTAAAAAAAAGAACCTGTGTGTACTTATGTACATGCGATAGACGTTTTATACTTCTTTGGCGTAGCAGGATAAAAATCTTTTCATAAATTTTATCTTTCGCCTTATTCTGCTTTTGTAGAAAAAACTACTCTAACAATAGGAACAGGTATTTAATACATTGCTACATAGTCGACACCAATGGTCATATTGAGATTTTTTCACAATAATTTTTTTATATTACGTATTTTTTTTTTCAATGAAAAGTATGCTTTATTTTTTCTAATACCTCCAAGAATATGTATACAAAGTTTCATGAAGATCGGTTCAGTAGTTTTCATGTGAAAGCGTAACAAACAAACTAACATTCACATTTATAATATTAGTAGGGATAGATAGGGATAGGGATTAATAAATTTCACATATATATGTAATCTATTATTATTGTAAAATAATTGTAATCTATTATTATTGTAAAAAATGATTAACACATCATCTATAGAAAATAACCTACTTTAAAACCATCTGCCTAATTAATGTTCCATAGCTAGGCCCAGATATCCTGACTCCTGGGAGAGAGGTTGGAAACACCAATCACAATTTAAGTGCTGACCATAAGTTAATGGTTCAGATAAAGTTTACCTGTAACGAAGTACGTTCTAGTTTGTAACGTGGTAGTTCTAAAAACCCTAATAGGTATATAACAAATAAAAAAATATGCGACGACAATGCAAATATGGCATCTAGCCTCAAAGTGAGCGTAGCTTGCGTTATGGGTACTAAGATGACTGATGGAATATTTTTATGAATAATATGCATAAACAAAGATAAACACCCAGACACTGAAAAACATTCATGTTCATCACACAAACATGTTCCAGTAGTGGGAATCGTACCCACGGCCATGGACTCAGAAAGCAGAGTCGCTGCCCAATGCGTCAGTCAGCCGTCATAATATACTAGACTATAGAAATATTACGATAACTATTAATCGAATATAATATAAATGAAATTTTATATTTGCCCGCAAAATTGCTTACAATTATATAGTATACAAAAATAAATCTAACAAAAAAAAATATATCAGAAAGCATGTGGACAAATAGGGTTCCGCCTCAGAACGAATCCGCAGCGAGCTGCGGCGCTGGTTGTCAGGGGGACCCTGTGTGCTCACAGAGGTGTTTGCGCCTGCTTCATCCATGCCAAAACCTTAAGTCTATAGGTACATTATATAAATAAATTTAAATTAAAACACTACTACACTACAGCTAAGCCAAGAAGCTTACCACAAAATCGGGCAGTGTCCATGGTAACACTAGATGCGTCCTATTTACAAACTCCAGAAATAAAGTACGGCCCTGCTACTATAGTGTTTTTCACACACAAACGCAAAAGGGAAATATAAGTGTTTCAAAGAATAGCCTCATTAATATTGATTTAAGAACTATACATTTTTTTTGTTGCTGTAAAAAATGTGCTTATAAACATATATATAAACGCTATATCTCATGTTTTGTAATTCGTGACATTGCAAGAGGGGGATTTTCATGGCCTTAGGGAAACGTCGGAAATTTTATGTTCTATTCGACAACCAATAAATATCTTGAACAGACCTTTTACCGTGGGGAATTACATCAATGAGGAAATGTAACTAGGATTTTTACTGATAAATAGGTACTTATGTAAAAGGTACTTATTAATTTTATAAGTTTACTAACATTAATGATCATTGTCATACTTATTATCCTACTAGCAGATGCCTGTGACTACGATTGCGTAGAATTTATGATTTCCCGTTAGATTAAAGGGGTTTAAAGTATAATAAATAAGTATCGGATTCAAGTTTACATCTTTGCAGTAATGCACTCCGCTCATGTCTATTAATATAGATAGACAAATAAAATAAAAAAAATAAAAGATTTTATTAAAGCACATTTGTTTTTTATTTTTGTTCGGATATTTATACATCCGTACAAAAATAAAAAACAAATGTGCTTTAATATAATATGGTATTATAGTTCTAACCCATAATGCGGGTAAACTTTTGTAAGCTATAAAAACGGTCTGCAAATTGTTTCTACGGTACCAACTAAGGTGCTAACTAGATAATAATATATATTATTGCAGACAACTTTGTAACACAGTTATTAATGCCTAGAAACTTAAATTATTATTTAACTCTTTATTTGTATAATACATCATTAAAATATACAAAAATAAAATAAAAACAGAGACATGAAGAAAGAAGTAGAATACAAGAGGCGGCCTTATCGCTTAGTAGCGATCTCTTTCAGGCAACCTTTAAATTAGGAAAAAAGATTATGATACATATTTCCAAAAACATAAATGCGATTAACTACATACTGATACATAAACTATTTTACACAAATACATCAAAAGTACATAATACAATTAATGTATATAAAAATAAAATAATATATATATAATAACTAGATATTAGAATAGATATTTAAGTGACAGTGAATACATGCTATGCTAATAGTCGTCGACAATATAATTTTATTTCTTTATACTCTTTATTTGTACACCACTCAGAAAAAAGATCAAACACATGAAGAATGAAGCAGGATACAAAAGGCGACCTTATCGCTAAGTAGCGATCTCTGCCAACTTAGGATTAGGAAAACTAAAAAGAAAACGAATAGGTGGGGTACACTATTTAATACATACATACGTATATCTACATACTAATACGTAAACCAGACTACACAAATACGAAAATACTATTGATAAATATATAATACATCTTAAAATACCATAAATACTTAAATATGAGTTTGAGTAGATAAATAAATAATAATAGTCGTCTTTACTGGGCGAGATAATGAGCCTTAACAGCATTTTTAAATATGACTTCGACTCTCTTATGTTCAATGGGAGTGCATTCCACAATTCAATAGCTTTGACAGTGAACGAATGCTTATAAAACATCCTTTTGTGGAACGGCATGCTCTAAGTATAATTAGTCTGTCTGTTTTTTTAAATATTGTCAGTGATTTGGTATGCTCTTTGGTATGCTATGTTGAACGTCGTATGCTCATTGGAAGCGCATTCCACAATTCAACAGCTCACTAAACGAACGCTTGAATAATTTTGTCTTATGAATTCATAAATTCAATCCTAACTATTTCAAACTAATTAAGCAATTCAAAACACATTAGCCCTGAAGCAAGCTAAACTTAAACGTCAAGTTAACCCACACGTTACCACTTCAGCCTATTACCATCTATTAGCGTGGATTACCCGGATCTTAATTACTATGTTGCATGAACTCCAGTCGTCTAATATTACTTGATTTTCACTACCTAGTTGGCAGCTAATAAAACCGCCAAAGGGAAGTTTGTTTAACTTGAAAACACAATGTTATTATAAATTACTAGGTACCTAATGTAGATGAGTGTGGTGACGGCAAATCAGAATACTACAGTTGTCACCACCCGTCCTCTTTTCGCGTGGGTTTACGGTGTTCCTCGATACATACAACTTTAATGCTTTCAAGGCAAGAGTGAATAGGCCTTTTCTAGGCAAGCGCACCCCAACTTAGACCGCATCATTGTTTTACATCAGGCATGATAGTTGTCAAGCGCAAGTCTATCAAGTATAAAACAAAAAAAAGGTGCCCTACAATAAGGGAAAATAACAAAGATCAGGCAGCCGAGTGTGTAAAAAAAAAAACAAAAGCCTAATATAAGCACTTTTGAAACGTCAAGTATGTCTGTTTGTAGTGACTCTACCACCGGTTCGAAAGGCAGATTCTACCGAGAAGAAGACGGCAGGAAACTCAGTTGGTCTTTTCCAATATCATTTTACAATTTAACAATTATTCTTCTACTCGTATCTTGTGTAAGAGTAAAATGTGCTATGCGCTACTACTGGCATCTAGTATGGCAAACCAAAAGAAATATTTGACTTTGACTTTGAACCCGTTGGGATCCGGCCAGCACCGGATTGCAATTATAAGCTGTTCTTCTTCATCTTTGGGCGTCTACTAACTAGCAAAGGTTGGCTGTCAACTATGTACTGTCTATTCTTCTCGAGGTTAAATATTTCAGCTGCACTTGGCTTCCAGTCCACTCTCAGATGATGCGTAGCCAGAACTTTCTTCTGCGACTAACACCTCGTTGTCCGACAACTTTTCCCACTATAAGTTGTAGGTAAGAGCGGTGATATCCCCGTTGGTAGGACTTCAACTTCACTTTCGGGGAGGAGAGTTCGAATCTCAGCAAGCATTGTTAATTTTTCTAAGTTATGTGAATTTTAAGCAATCAAAAAATGGCATCAACGGCGAAGGAAACCATCATGAGGAAACCTGCAAACCTGAGAGTTCTTTATAATGTTCTCAAAGGTGTTAATTCCACCAATCCGCACTGGGCCAGCATGGTCGACTACGGCCTTAACCCCTGCTCATTGGGGGAGGGTGATCTCTAGTTAGCCGGTAATGGGTTTGATATGATGATGATGAAGTTGTGCTCAAATTCCACGTTGAAGACTTTGTGAGTCCAGCTAATGACATCACTTTTACACGTTTCTGCGTGTGAACGTGTCTAATTAATTACAGTTTTTCCCCCTTTTTTATCGTTTTGATTTACTATTATGATCCCGATAAGACTTCTACATTGCGTAAGTGCAAAATTGCATGTGCCAAATAAACCACGAATAAAAGCTGCCGATGCGTCTTTTGTATCTCCTTTTTACGTTTTTTCTGAATAATATCAGACGTGGCGTCGTACGAAAAGCGATTTAGCATATATTCTGCAGATCTCATATATTACATTGACGGCGAATTGCCTCGGAGAGATTCTATCAATATCAATTTATGGTTCTAACGATAAGGATATTGTATTATTGATTTATTTTATTGTTACCTACGTTACATTATTTGCCTCTTCACCCGCAGAGAGAATTTACCTTCGCATCTGGAGTATGTCACAGAATAAAACACCATGAAGTAATATTTTCTTATTAACTAGGAGTTTGCTTAACTTTTCTAGCATCCTGTAAAATACGACAAGGTTCAATCTTACCTCGTTCCTTCGGCCCTTTGAATGACTGAATGAATACGCCTTTATTGAACACCACAAAAAGTACATAAAAAGAAAAGACTTTGAATGACTGAACGAAAAAACTTTTATTGCACACCACACATAAAAAGAAAAGTATAACAAAACATCGTATAGAATTTAGCGGCCTTATCACTTCATAGCGATTTCTTCCAGGCTACCAATGGCGAAGACAACAAATACGGAAAATAGGTAGGTGGTGCATATATACATAAACCCGTAAAAAATATTTCATTACTTAAATAAACATATATAATAATATATATTAGCGGACCCGCGCGACTTTGTCCGCGAATGAGCCGACTTAAAAAAATATTCGTATGTTGTCGCGGACTGTTTTATAGAACTTTAAAGAAACAACAATTCCGACAATTCCGATATACTTACACGTTTGTCGTAACGTTTACCGTTCACGCGTCGCACGCATCAGAATCTCTCAAAGAGGATATTTTTTGCAGTTTTTGCCCGAGATTCCAATATAAATTTATCCTAGCTAGATCGATTTATCGCCACCGAAACCACCTGTATACTACTAAATTTCATGAAAATCGTTGGAGCCGATTCCGAGATTCCAATTATATATATAAGAATTTCTCGTTTAAAGATATAAGATACAATAATACTTACTAAACAGTACAGTTCTTTGTGGGTTTTGGATATTTCTTTTCTCCATTAGAAAGTTTATCTCTTTTTAACTCCACCTTTTTTTATTTATAGTTTTCATTTACGGACCAAGCAGCAACACTTCGCAAGGTGTATCGTCTCAAAGCGCATGTGCGTGTAATTAGATAGACAACCACGCCCTTCAGATCGGAACGCATTGCAACAAAGCTTCTTTTCTGCAAAAATTGTCGTGGCGGCAGTAGTTCCCGGACGAATTCCAACACAAAAAGCCATTTGGTACATTTCAGTTTTCTTTGGGTAATAGATTTAAAATCTAGCTTGGTGGACCGCCTTAACTTTTTCTCATTGTGGGCGGAGACCCGTGCCAGTGATGGGTTCATATGATGACGATGTTGAAGATTAAAGAGAAACACAAATATTGGAGTAGAATACAAAAGGTGGCCTTATCGCTTAGAAGCGATCTCGGCCTGGCAACTTTAGGATTAGGACAACATGAACGACAATAAATTGGTAGTATAAAATTACTATGACTATGTCTTTTTTATGTTTATAGACGAGCGCTTGACTGCAATCACACCTGATGGTAAGCGATGATGCAGCCTAAGGTGGAGCGCGCTTGCCTAGAAGATACCTATTCACTGAAGGTACTCATACTGTAGGAACTGGGGAAAATGGAAGCTGGAAGAGCATTCCAGATCCTAGCGGTGCCGATCAGAAACGAAGATGCGAAGCGCTTCGTACGCGTCCGCGGTATATCGACCACGTAGGGATGCAGATCCTTACGATGCCTCGCGGTTCAATGGTAAAAAGGCGACGGGGAACTAGTTCAAATAGTTCGTGAGCACACTCTCCGAAATATATCCTATAGAATACCGAAAGGCAGGCAACATTGCGACGATGTTCCAAACTCTTAAGTTTTTATTGGCTAGGTCACCGATTAGCCTTCTAGCATGGCGATCAACCGAATCCAGGGCATCAAGCTGATATTTGGCAGAGCCATCCCATAAATGGGAACAGTACTCCATTAATTCATTGTTTACCTATCACTGACAAGTGACATCTGCATGTTACTCTTTGACACATTTACATTCAGATCACGTGCCGGACCGTATTTCGAATGTTCGAAGGTGTAACACACGTAGCGAATGTGACGTAGATTTACGCGTGACCTTATTGGTTTTGTGGGTGAGCGGGCCACGATGCTATTGGGATAGGTAACTACTAACAAGTGTTACTTGTTATTCGAATGCGCTAGGTCAACCTTAACAAAATGATTAGTGAGCTACTTCCTGATATACAAACATACACGCACACACACGACACACACAAACACAGCAAAAATAAAAAAAAAATAGCCAAGTGGGTGTCGGGTTCTTTACCATTCAAAGACAAAGTCAAAGTCAATATTTCTTTTTTCAAATAGGCAAGCGTTCATTCAGTGGCATGCATAGAAAGTATGCAAAGAATATGCAGATGATACTAAATAAAGAAAATATCCGTACGAGTTATAAATACTTAAGGGTAGGCTATATATAACTCTTACAATGCCTATCCTTAAGTTTTTTTATAACTCGTACTGAAGATTTTCTATATTTTATATCATTGCCCACGCACGCCACTGCGTTCATTATATACTAAATGTTTATATAGTCGTAAATAAGTAAATAAATATACTACGATGATACACATGTCACACAGTTTAGCCCCAAAGTAAGCGTAGCTTGTGTTATGGGTACTAAGATGACTGATGAATATTTATTATGAGTAATAGAGGTAATAAGAGCACTAAAAAACATTCATGTTCATCACACAAACATTTTCCAGTTGTGGGAATCGAATCAACGCCCTTGGAGTCAGAAACTATCATGGTATATCATCGATATATTTTGACAGCCGGTCGGCGCAGTGGGCAGCGACCCTGCTTTCTGAGTCCACCGCCGTGGGTTCGATTCCCATAACTGGACAATGATTGTTTGATGAATATGAATACTTATCAGTGTCTGGGTGTTTATCTGTATGAGTAGCAGCAAAAAATAGTCAATTACACTGGATAAGCAATGTTGACTGGTTTCAGTACTGAACTCCCTACAATAGATCTATGTACAGCATTCGACGTCCATGGGGAATCACGAAAATGATGATGATAAAGATGAGACACCTATTAAAATAAATGTAAGGCGGATTGATTGAAAGATTCAGATACATATTCGTAACTAGATTCCACATAAAAGGCGCACCGTCTGAAGGCAAATGTTTTCAGGAAAATTTCCACACAGATCACGTACCGACCCGTATATCGGGTGCTCCGAGGTGTGACAGTAAATGTGACATGGATTTACACGTGACCTTATCCTGTTTGTAGGTAAATGGGACCCGGCGTATTGGGATAGGCATCGATGGGTATTCGGTACCACTTTTGTAGTATATTTGTAATCTGTAATCAATATTGCTACAGAATAATTATCTAATTTGATATTTCAGGACTCCTTTATGAAGTCCTTCTTACTATATTTATAAAGTGAATTAGTTACTGATGAGAATTCACGAAAGCGATCAATTACACATTGAACATAAATCCAGCTCACGATTGTTTAAAATCTTCTAAATAATTTAGTGTACTTTTTTTTGCTACTTTGTGTCAAAATCGACTAAAATGTAATCGTTAGAATTATATTTTTTTATATTTAAATAAAGTAAAAATTCACGACAGCTGTCAATACAGTACACATTAAAAAATAATCTTAATCACAATAGTGTAAATTCTTCTGTAAAAAGTTTAGTGTCTCCCTTTCTGCTACCAGCTGTTTCACAGCACGTAATAACGTCACAGTACGTTAATTACCAATAGAATCAACTACACTAAGCGCAGTAGTTTTACAGTTTATCGATTACATATAAAAAATCAAATCTTTTCCGTTTCTACTACTTTTTAATTGAGCTCTTGCCCGAAAATCTTCTGCGTTAGTTTTAGTTTTTTTAATCCGTTTAAAACTTTCTTTTTCTGGCATAAAAGTTATTCGTAAGCCTGTCCCCACGACGCTGATACTTGAGTTATTTCCCAGATCGAAGCAGTGGTTGTCATAGAAACGAACTATTATATACTTTTATTATTCGGATATTATTTCCATCCGAGCGCCTGTGCTCCGAGAGAGAATAACACTGTTGCAGAAGATAAATATTTTGCCTTTTCTCGTTGAGAAAATGACTCCTGCCCGTAGTCTGCCTGCTAGTCGTTCAAGAAAAAGTTTTAAAGCCGGCATCGCATCGGTGGCTCCTCTGGTGCTGCAGATGTTTATGGGCGGCGGTGATCACTTATCATCAGGTGATCCACTTGCTCGTTTGCCCGCTATTAATATAAAAAAAAAGAAAACTAAAGTTTCTTCGAGGGAATAAGAAACCCGTGTTAAACGCGGACATAGTCGCGTATAACAGCCATTTATTTTATAATCGTTTCTTGCCTTTGTTATTGTTTTCTTACAATATGAATGGTGTTTTATTTACCATTTCGTCAATTTTTAAACAAATAATATCAAATAAATGAGCAATCTAAGACAAATGTGTTATGAATTGTTATTTAAAACATACCAACATACCTACCTTTCCTAGATGCGTGCATAGGAACTAATATTTTTTAAGTCAGTTAAGACAGAATGTAATATTATTTAGTTTAAAGGATGTCTTGTACAGAGTTTAATAGAATTTCTATTTCAACACCATTTTGTAAAATTTCCACCTAATAGCAACTTTTGTCGTTCCATATATTATACAGATTTTTTTACAGAGTAACGTTATGCAATTACTTTAATACATGTACCTATAGATCTTAAACTTTTTCCAAGTCGGTTATAAGTAATGTTATAGTTTCAAGAATGTATTGTACAAAGTTAATAGAATTTCGTTTTAAGCCCCATTGTGAAATGCTGACAAAAATTTCCACATAATGGCAACTTTTGTCGTTCCGTATATATGGTGTGTGACGTCAATTTATATCGCTAAGCGTAATACAATTTTTCACAGACAGCAACACTGTTTGTAGTTTTGCGAGTTGACAGATAACGTTATACAAGATACTTCCATTACGCTCTTTATGTGGGTATAGTTGATAAGAAAGCTTGTAGAAAAGTCTTATTATAGGACCTTGGTAGGAGCTTTTTTATCATTTAGGTAAAGGATTACCTAAATGATAAAAAAGCTTGGGTTGGAATTATTGCTCTAAACCAGTAGCTTTTTAAATGGTTTTAAATGACAAGGAGATAGTGATAACAAAGAGAACAACCTGCTAAGTTTGAAGTGGGCTTCTTCTTAGACAAGGGCGCATTTTAGTTCCTCCGAGCTTTAGTTTTAAGTTTATAAATGTAATTATCGCCATCATCTCACTACTATGTACACGTTTATTTTTATTTTTTAATAATCTTGTTAGAACGGCACGGCCACTTACACGAACTAGATTTAACTAAATATTTTATACATAACAAATGAATGAAAGATGATATTAAAGATATATAATATTTATAAAAGTACGCATCAAAAGCGCCATCTATGGGCCTTTTTGAATAAATAAATATTTGACTTTGATTTTGACTTTGAAAGATAATGTACCTAAACAAAGTTGCCACATAGTAGCGAAGCTTGTTGATTGGAACGTAGGTTGACTACGGGTCACGAGGTCTAGAGTTTGATTACCGGGTCGGGTCATTAGATATAATGGTTAGGTAAGTATTGGAGGATAGTATTCCAAATACGTAATTATGCTATTACTAATAGCACAATTACGAAAGTTTTAAGTAAATTAATAAATAAATATAGTACGACAATACTATAGCCACCTAGGCCCAAAGTAAGCGTAGCTTGTGTTATGGGTACTAAGATAACTGATGAATATTTTTTTATGAATAATATGTGTGGGAGGGTGTTTCTCCTTCACCACTTTTTCTCCTAGTGCCTTCAGAGACTTGCGGGTGATGGAAACGGGGTTGTCCATTACATACAGTAGTAGGTACTCTTCTAATTGACGCAACTGGGCACGTGGTGCCCGAGGCGGGTCTGCCTCGACAGACTACTGTTATCGGATGTGCGGTTGTGTAAGAAAGTGTTCCCGTGGTTTCGTAGACACATGGTGAGTAGGAACAGCGTGGGGTTTTAGTCAGTGACAAAAACAAGAACTATTAAAAGTTTGCGATGCTTCAATGGATTTGTTATCAGCGCCATCTAGTAGCAACAAACTAAACACAATTAACGTACATACTGCGACATCTATTGACGATTTGAAACTTAACATACCTATCTATTAGTTTGCAATTTTACTTTTAGAAATCTAATTAAAGTCAGAATGGTTTATTACATACACATAAGAAAAAAAATATATATAAATAATTATGCTTCGAGATTATTATATGCTAAAAATGTATTTAAAAACCTATTCTTGGCAATATTATCTTTGAACGAAAAAGTATACCACCACGAATGTTCAATATTCCCATTTCTCAAGTTGGTGTAATGTATTGTGTTGGTGTAATAAGATCTGGCAGGGGTATTACGTATCCCGCGACAGGCTTGCGACAGGCGTAAATCTTACAATCACTGCTGTCAAACGTCACTTTTCCATACATAAAAAAAACAAAAGTGACGTCTCTCACCACAAGTGACGTCAATCACCCTGCCGGTAAAATGTACGATTAGACTAGCTACTTGCTTTAGTTGCTGACACCCTACCTATTTTTAATAAAAACAGTAACTGAAAATGATTACTGATTAAGAAACAATAATAAATTTCATTTATTTTATATTTTTAAATCTATTATGAAACCGAAATATGGGAAACATTTTTAGAGTTAAAACACTGTTCTATGACGTCAGTAAAGTAAACTCAATGAAAACAGTATCGATCCGTCATGCGTAGGACAATCGCGAAATAATATAAACACTTGTCGCTTCGGCCTTTGGCATTCAATCGCACGGGGACTGGAGACTGTATTGTCGTGTATTCGATATTCAAACCGCGGACTGAGATCGATTTATCTAAATAATTAGCAGATATCAGTATCACCTTTAACGGGATTTACCGCAAGTCGCGTCGTCTGGGTTTTTTATGAAATATATATTATAGTTGAAGATATGGAGTCATATAAATTCGTAATTTCCCTGCTTTTTACTATTTCAATTTTTCGATTTGATGCACTGGCAAACGAAGTGGATACCTACGATTTTCTTATGCCGAACGTTTCGCCTAATAAGGTGAGTTTTCTATCGACCAAATTAATTTCTTTGCTCCACGCATTTAATTTCACGCACAATGTTCTCAATTAATCAATATTGTTATTTTTATATGACATTTCGTTCATAATTTCAAATAACACTGCTTTTACCTAATTATCAGCCTATAACTTGCATGGCATTGTGTTATTTTACTAATCTGCAGTCCAGCATGGTGAACTACCTACAGCCTAAACCCTTCTCATTGGGCAGTGAGGGGTGATGAGGGTGAATTTGTCTTGGAACAGGCGGCATACTTTTTTTTGTCCGGGAGGCTTTGGCCATGGCTAGTCACCACCCTACTAACAAAGACTGATATGTGATTTAGTGCTCTAATGCTCTGTTGTGTAGAAACCGATTAGTATGACTACCATACTCCCTAACAGGTTAGCCTGCTACCCTCTTAGACTCCATCATCACTTACTTTACACTTCATATTTTTTTTTTTAAGTATATAGACAAGTGCTTTGACTGCAATCACATCTGATGGTCAGTGATGATGCAGCCTAAGATGAAACGCGCTTGACTAGAAGATGCCTATTCACTCTTGATTTGAAGGTACCTAGATTATTGGTATTGGGGAAGACGGAAGATGGGAGGGCATTCCAGGCCTTTGCGGTGCGGATCAGAAAGGAAGAAGCACAACGCTAATCATAATAAAACGCTTATCTCTCTCCTATGAGAAGGGAGGCCTATGCCCAGCTATGGGTCAGTAATCAGACTGATGATGATGTTGACTTTAAGTTTAGTTAGTTTCAGTTTATCCCTAGGTTATTAAAAAATAGAAATTCACATAAAGGATTTCAGAATTATTTTTATTTTAAAATAATACTGCTTCAAGCGATAATAGTAAGCCCCAAACATGGTACAGATTGTGAATGTTTAAATACAAATTCCCAAGTGAACAAAGAAAGGAAAAAGGATTTATTTATTAATAATGTTACTTTCCTAAGTTACATCTGAAAGATAACAATAGCTAGGATTGTTCTTTTTCTTAGGCTCTCTTTTATTGATTGGAAGCTCCTTGCGCTTTAATGATAAAAATCATGCTTTTGCAGTTCTCATCGCACTTAAATGATAAATGAACCTTGACAGCCAAGTGGTGCAGTGGGCAGCGTCCCTGCTTTCTGAGTCCAAGGCCGTGGGTTCAATTCCCACAACTGGAGAGTGTTTGTGTGATGAACATGAATGTTTTTCAGTGTCTGGGTGTTTATCTTTATATTATAATTTATGTGTATTATGTTCATAAAAAATATTTATCAGCTATCTCAGTACCCATAACACAAGCTACGCTTACTTTGGGGCTAGATGGTGATGT
Organism: Pararge aegeria; assembly: GCF_905163445.1. Lineage (NCBI taxonomy): Eukaryota > Metazoa > Arthropoda > Insecta > Lepidoptera > Nymphalidae > Pararge > Pararge aegeria. Next base: position 5,062,941 of record NC_053181.1, read on the forward strand.
GTGTATTGTTTTAGTATATTAATTCATTATTTATTATTTAATCTCATCAAAGGTTAAGAAGTTGTCTTTTTTTGCATTACAATTGTTAAGTTCCAGATGGGGATTAGAAGCTTTTTTCCAATGCTTTACAAAATTAAGTATAAACCAGATATAAAAGCATTATCTCAGTACATATTAAATGCAAGCTTTTTGTTAAATCCTATCATTATTAAATAATTCCTCAGTGTTAAAACATTGACTTATGTACATGCACCTACATATTTGTTTTACAATGGTGCCTGTAGGTATTTACCACACTTGCACTATTTTATGATTTGTCAACATGGTTATGAATATTTTTGTATAGTAAATTTATTACCAGCGAAGTGAAATGCTTAGAACAAAAATTATCTACAGGCTTGTTTGTGACGAGCTTCATCACCAGGGTTTTTTTTTTTGAGAATTTGACAATTGATGCAAATTCAAAACTCATGTTTAGAATTTGCATCAATTAAGTATATAACTATGTAAGCTTACAAATAACACAGGTTATTTATGTGCTCCCATAGTTCAGTATGTTCCTATACTCAAAACTAAAACCCACAGATAGCATAGCGTAAAGATAAGCAATACACCTATGTTTCTATCAATTGCTTTTAATGTGCTAATCTATGGAACTATCAATCTGATTTGCAATTTATTATTATTCTTATAATATTATAGGCTATTTAACATCACACTACAACCCTTTAGAATTATCAATAGGCGGCTATGCAAAGAGGTGGGTTCTGGAATAAAAGCTGATATGGGTGAAATTTTCGTATCAAAAGTTGTACACAGTCATGAGGAACTGTTGGGTGTATAAAGATAGGCAGAAAAAAGTATGAAATTAAACTCATATGCTCTGTAGCCTTGGGGAATAATAGCCTGAAATAAATTGTCAACAATATAATACTGCTATAAGTGTTGGTAGTAAGCCCCTTGTAGTCCAAAGCTGTATTGCGAATGTGTGATTTTGTTTATAGATTGCTAATAATTCATGAGAACCATAATTAATTATGACGAGCACTAGGTTTGGTCCTCGGCTTGAGAAATTTTGGAAATTATAATTTCTGAATGCAATTAAGCGATTTAACGTTCCGTTACGATGTCATGTGGAAACCAATAAGGCATATGTGTTTAACATGAACTGCCTTTTGCCGTACCCCTGACATCCCGCTACCAGTTTAGACTGCATCTTCACTTCCCAGTTACCACCAGCAAAGGGCTAACTTGTAGTGGAATAAATGAGTTGTTCCCATTTTGACAGATTTATGACCAAATCATATGATTTGGTCAAATACATCTCATTGTTATAGTTAACAATTCACATTGTAAATCTTTAACACATTTTGAATAAACTGTTGACAAATTTTACCAGATTTATTCAGCATCAAATATACCAACAAACAAATGCATCATAACCAAATTATTTTATCATTAACTTCTTATCTTACATAGAAGATATATTAATGAATATGTGAGTTATCAATAAAAACAGCCACTTCGTTAACTATAAACAAATTCTTTGATTAACAAGACAAGGCTTGGACATCACAAACTTCCTAACAAAGATTATATATTATGTAGTTGAAAATGCTGAGCACTTAAGCAATGAGTTATGTTGTCCTCCCCTTTAAAGTCCTGAAAGCACTAGATCAAATTAACATGAGGCATGAGTAAATCTACAATATCACCAATACCACCGCCGCACCGCGCCGCTTACACTCTATATAGGATGCTTCTTAAGCACCAGAAATAAATTTAATTTGTTTAATGTTTTATCAATAGAAGACATTGGACAGTTTTACTCGGCTGCTGTTGTAAAACAAACGAAAAGTTGCATTGTATATCAGGTTGTTGACAAATCATCAATTAAAGCAAATATGTCAATAAATGTGCAATTTCATTAAATCTTATCTAGCCTTTAATGAAACACTTAACTATTGTTATCTCACTATCATCTATCGTATCTATTGATGTTGTATAAGTACTAAGTATATTGGGAATAGGGGACGCCCACACAGATACTCGGTCACACAATTTATGTGGGTGGAAAATATTCCAGTTTATTCTCAATCAATAATGTATTAGATATGCAGTCCCACAGATATTTTACAGAATATCTACAATTAGAACAGATAAACTGTCGTATTTTTGAATTGACTGACTTTATTTTTCATAGACACTTTTTCACTAAACACAATAAGTAGAAAAAAACGAACTTCGAGGTTGATATTGTGCTACTTATCGATAAAATTACAATGTATTATTGCGAGTATCTTTTTAGTTAATGCTGGAACCTACACTTATTGTTTAGGTTTATAATAATTTTACACCACCTGTCCGCTCTCGCTCATCTTGTCCTAATCCAAAGGTTGCCTGGCAGAGATCGCTACTAAGCGATAAGGCCGCCTTTTGTATTCTACTTCTGTCTTTGTATTTCTATTGTTTTTTTTTATTTTCTTAACTTCATAATGGTGTACAAATAGTGTGACAAATAAAGAGTTTAATAATAAATGTGACTAATAATTGCAATAGGGGTTAGTTATGGCAAATTATTTTTAATTCACTATTTATACCTTTATAGGGTATAAATGTATGATAGCGCATTGCGTAGGAGCTCGACTTCAATTCGGTTGACCGAGTTCGAATCCCAGCACGCACCTTACTTTTCTAAGTTATGTGCGTTTTAAGTAATTAAAATATCACTAGCTTCAACTGTGAAGGAAAACATCGTGAGTAAACCTGCAGGCCCGAGAGTTCTACATAATGTTCTCAAAGGTGTGTGGAGTCCACTAATCCGCACTGGGCCAGCGTGTTGGACTAAGGCCTTAATCCCACTCTCACTGTGACCCTTGCTCTGTAGTGGGCCGGTAATGGGTTGAAGTGATGATGATGATGATGATGAAGTGAATTAAAAATAATTTGCATTAAGTATAATTTTTTTTTTTTTCTAGGATGAGCTGTATCTTTGCACTCCTATAAGAATCGCACCACAGAAGAATTTCTACGTTGGTAAGTATAAAATTAAAGTAATGATTGGATATCATAATGTAATTAATAATCTATAATATATAATAATAATATATAATCGGTTTTATTTGGCCTTTTTAATATCCCTTAAAAAGGCTTTAACAGGAAGGGAAACATCGTGAGGAAACCTGCAAACTAACTAATAGTTTCAAAGGCGTGTGAAGTTTAATAATCGGGCCAGCGTTGTGGACTACATCCTAATCGGGTATCTAAGGCTCCCAACCTTATTAAGCCAGAGGCGTACTTACAATTTACGAAATTTGTCACGGTGCCCGCGTCCTAACATTGCTAGTTAAATCTGAGGCTTGCTCGGGTGTAAGTCTAAGGGGACCCGTAATGACGGAGTGGTAGCCTAGTGGTTAGAGCTTCGGTTTCCGTTTTGGTGACAAATTTGAGCTTTAATGTAATGCAAACAAGGTCCATTTTAATCGTATGTTCAAGTATTTCCATACTCGAAGACGACTCTTCGGTTGCGGGCGACCTAATCTTGTACTACTAAGATATAACTCACTAAGATATAAAGTAGAACATTACTAGTCAGGTAAGATATTTTAAAAGGTTATGGATTTGACGGCCGATTGGCGCAGTGGGCAGCGACCCTGCTCTCTGAGTCTGCCGAGGGTTCGATTCCCACAACTCGAAAATGTTTGTGTGATGAACATGAATGTTTTGTAGTGTCTGGGTGTTTATATGTATATAATACATAAGTATTTTATGTATATTACCTATTAATGAAAATATTCATCAGTCATCTTAGTACCCATAACACAAGCTACGCTTACTTTGGGGCTAAATGTCGATGTGTATTGTCGTAGTATATTTATTATTACTATTAGATATTATTAATAATATCGCTCACACATCCACCGCAACGGTCGGTAGTATATTATTTTATTATAAGTTCTTTAGGCATGTATGTTTGTTTGTAATTCTCGCTACAGTAGCCAGTGGGTGGGTTTTTTTATAAATCCTTAAAATTAAATTAATAAATTACATTTAAATTCATAGCAAAGAGAATGCTTAGCTTGCTTTCTCTGCAATATAAGGTAATTCTAATCCTTATTGAAACGGCTGCCTCATGCATGTTTCACGGTGTCATCAAATTACCACTACGTCAGCGTTTTCAGCGTTGCGTTTTCATGGAAACGCGAAGGAGCGTGAGAACGTTTCATATGCGGTCAAAATTGTCTAGAGCCACTTGTTTTTCTTGCTTAACAATATGAACAATATTAAATCCAGTTTCTCTAATCGATTTAAACAAGGTGGTCATTCTCTTAATACGCGGGAGTTATTATAGTGCACATTTTGTATAGTTGGAGGCTTCGGCAGTGGATAGTTACCACACTACCGACAAAGACGTGCCGCTAAGCGATATAGTGTTCCGGTGCGATGTCGCGTAGAAACTGATTAGGGGTATGACTACCATACTCTTTAACAGGTGAGCCCGTTACTATCTTAACTTGTGTGAAATAAAATAAGAAAAAAACACATAATCCGCTCCATCCGACACTGAATCAGATCAGGCGTAGGACTTCATTGGCCCGACCAGCCACCAGGGATCGAACATAAGACATCATGATCTGAAGCCAAACATGCTCACCACTAGATAAATGGGGTGGAAATAATGTTGACATTGTTATTTTATTTATATCAATCAATAACAGCACTTGCTTTAACGGTGAAGGAAAATATCGCGATGAAACCTACATGCCTAAGAGTTCTCCATAACGTTCCTAAAGGCGTGTGAAGTCCAACAATCCACACTTGGCCAACGTGGTCGACTACTGGCAAAATCCTGCTCTTTCTGAGACGAGACTCGTGCCCTGCAGTGGGCCAGTAATTAGTTGATAATGATGAAACAAAATATGATATAATTATTATATTAAACGTCTGTGTTTTTTATTAGTAGTTTCGTGTCAACTACATCTTTTTACCTCACAAGTTCCTAATTACTAATTTTGCTCTAATAAAAATAATAGATCAAGAAAAACTAAAAAAAATCGCTATTATGAATAAACTAAAAGAAATAAATTAGTTTAGTTTTTTATACCAAGCGTGATTTTTAGTTTGTTTGAACTATTTAATTATTTTTTTTGTAATTTTAGCTTAACTAACGATATTTTTCATTTTATTAAATTGCAATTTTAATTTGATATCATTAATTTTTAGTTAATTTTATCGTACTTCCTACAGTCCTTTATTTGTATAACTTTGTGTGGTTTTTTTGTCAAATTGCTATTTGCCCTCTTAATAAAAGAAACGAAGTTAACAGTTTCACTCACGTTTCACTTATGAAAATTAAGCTTCATTTGCTATACTCCGCGAAAAGCAGGAGAATCTGTATGGTGTAATTTATAATTTCTTCAATCCTTATACTCCACACCAAACGGATCTTCGGCAATGTACCATCAACGCACGTTTTGCTCCGAACCGGCATCCTCAGATGTTGACTTTACAATGAATAATTGTTTCACTTATTTATTTGTAAGCAATTCTATGTTCTTAAATTACAGTGGGATTCAAACCAAACGCTTCAATGCATACGGCCCATCACATGCTATTGTACGGCTGTTCACAGCCTGGCTCTAATGATTCAGCTTGGTAAGTATATAAGTAATATATTTGTTTGTTTCTTAGTTATATATATATAACATACATCGCCCATACATATAACATCAATTGTGTGGGTACTTACTAAACAAATGATGTCTGACGTCACACTGCGGCGTGAAGATGTTATGTTTTATATATCAACCTCTGTGGCGCAGTGGCATTATGATGTGGGTTCGATATACGTATTTATTTGTACACCACTTTAAGAATTATACAAGAAAAAAAGAAACATAAAAATAGAAGTATAATACAAAAGGCGGCCTTATCGCTTAATAGCGATCTCTGCCAGGCAACCTTAGAATTAGGAAAAAAAAATAGTTTTTTATAATGAAACTAACTGCGCCCCGTTGTTACCCGCGGTGAATAAGTCTATACGTAATTGCAATGACACATACAGACTACTCGAACTCGAATTGAAGAAAGGACGATATTTGGTGTAAAAATCCGGTACGACGTCACGTAGAATCACAGCCAATTTTCAAACTCCGGGCTGTTGCTAAGAATTTCTTGATAAAATAACCCAATACTATTCATTGGCGCGATCCGTTGATAGATCCCAGGACCGTGATTTACAGTCGATAATATCACCACCAGACCAACGAGGCAGTAAGTTATATTATAACGAAGTTAAGTTATAACGAAGCTGTCATGACCTAGTTATTTGGACGTCGACTCCACCAGCTTCGACACGGTTAACCCTTCTTCTTTAGGGTCACACTTTACCTGTGGATCTATTTAGCCGTTGATGAGTATATATCTGATGTTGATACTTTAAGATAACGTATATAAGAATCTAATTCAAGCTACCAAACTACAACTTTCCTCGTTTCTTCCAGGAGTTGCGGTGAAATGCAAAGCAATGAGATTGACGATCGATACAACACGGCGAGCCCTTGCAAGTCCGGATCGCAGGTATATATAATCTATTTTCAAAGATAAAACAGCTGAGATGTTGCAGATTTACGGCGTTAAAACGCAAAAGCATGATTGGACTTAAAAATTTCATCCATCTATCTATAACACCCCCATGTACGAGGCCTTAAAATAGTTATTTATGCAACTGTTGTATAATGAGGTGTATTAAAACATGAATGTTAATATCACTGGAGTTTTTTAATACTTCATTATCAACATTTGCATACAATACTTTAATAATATGAAACCTCTATAAAAGATTCTGAGAATGAGGTTAGCTTATTGCTAACATTAATTCTTAACACCACTCGACACGAGTACAAGAGTAGGGTCCCCCACCATACATATTTGCCTATGTTTTTGTCAATATGGACAACACTCGCGAGTCCGTGTATTCCTTGTGACGCCAGAAAGCTACAGAATGGTAACCGTGCATTGGGCTACAGCTTATAGTTTAGCAGGTACGTGCTGTTGGGGGGCCTATGTCCCCCACGAGTGTTGATACGTAAGTAGTATATTGAAAGTTTCTTATGTTTTTTTTAAAGGCGTTGGCAGAAAATTGAAGGGCGCTATTTTTGCAAACGCTAAAAAAGTTATCATAATGTTTCGGATTTCAATAAAACTATTTTACAATATTTAATATGAACCTTTCATTAATTGCTCTTTTTTTTTAAATTCATACAAATGTTCTTTTTTTGAAATGTATCGCACGCATCAAGTAGTAAGAATTTGTCTATCTGTTGTAATTATGAAATTCAGCATTATATCATCCGTTTTAATATTTGCAATAAGCTAACTGTTTCAGAATCTTTTATAGAAGAGTTAAATCATGGGAGTAGATAGATGGTCAGTATATATAGTAATTGATTAGGTATCCTATGTTATGCGGGATCATTACACGTCAGTTCTTCAAACTTGAAGAGACACAAAACGCATTCACATTAATAGTATAGGGATTGCTAGAGTTTGTATCCTCTTTGTAAAAATACGAATAAGTGGCGGAAATACCTTGTGTTTGTAAAAGCACCTGTAACTTTTTGAAGCTATGTGCGATTTTTAAATTAAGAATTTAAGTATCAATAGCTTTATCGGTGAAAGAAAACATCGTGGGGAAACCTGTATGCCTGAGAGTTCTCCATAATGTTCTCAAAGGGGTGTGGAGTCCCAATTCTGAGAGGAGACTGGCTTGTAGTGGGCCTGTTATAGGTTGATAATGCTGATGATGTTAAAAATGAATTTCCGGTCAACAGATAGTGTATGCTTGGGCCCGCGACGCGCCTCGCCTTCAGTTGCCCCCTGATGTTGGTTTCCTCATTGGCCGCGACTCGCCCATCAAGTACCTTGTGTTGCAAGTGCACTATATGACGAAGTTCCCAGGTAAATACAAGGCGAACATTTTAGCGCTCACTGTGGCGGTCTCCACAATAACTAACTAGATGGCGCCACAAATATCCTGAATCGCGCTAGCAAAGTTTTCTTAAATAATGACCATGTATACAACTTCTGTAGCGGTCTTAGCCGAGTGGGTAGGAGCTCGACTTCACATCCGGGGGGGCAGGGTTCGAATCCCAGCATGCACCTCTAACTTTTTTTAAGTTATGCGCGTTTTAAGTAATTAAAATATCACTTGTTACAACAAAAAGTTCTTCATAATGTTATCAAAGGTGTCAATTTTATAAATTTAAATTGCATATAAAAATTATCGGAACCGACAGGATTTGAACCTGCGACTCTCGGGCAATCGCGGCCTGAGCGCTTTCACCAATTAAGCTTCGGCTCTCCTACCGTCGCTGCCGAAAATTAGTATATGCCTTTCACGTCAGTCTTATAGCGACTGTAGCGTCATCTAGTAGGAAACGTTGCAGTTTCGATCTACTTCCTCCAAGTGTAGGTAAAAACACTAATAAAAAATTATAAAAATTATCAAAGGTGTGTGAAGTCCACCAATGGGCTGGGCCTGGGTGGTGGACTACGGTCTTAACCCCTTCTCATTGTGGGAGGAGACCCGTGTCCTGTAGTGGCCCGGTAATGGGTTGATATAATGGTGATGATGATACAACTTCCAAATATGAATGGCTGGACCTCAGTCTCTCAGCAAGAACATCCGCTCGGAGGAACATCTTCCTATTGTTACGGTCTAGCTTACCACCATAGTTCCCGTACACTCACCTGGTAGTAAGTGGGCAACCACATTGCCTATAAGAGCAACACTTCGCAAGTTATACGAGGGACACAAAGACCTGCAAAGTGAAGAAGAAACACTTTATTGCACGTATAACATACAGGAAAAGAAACAGTAAGGAGTATACAGTACACAATGTAGACGTGCAAAGGCGGCCTTATTGCTGCAAGCAATCTCTTACAGGCAACCTTTGTAGACATGACTTACAGCAAGAGAACGGGATAGTGCCAAGAGTGTTGATGGATATACATAAATACCAAAATGTAAAGATACAAATACATATATAATTTAAATAAATATACGTAATATATAATTATAAAATATACATAAAGTGCTGCCCTGTGTCCAGTCTGAGGCGTAGGTGTTAAGCCTTATGTGCCGGTAATAACTATATTTCAGACTCCAATAAGTTTAGTTCAAGAAAATTAATATATATCGGAGAAGGCGTCTTGCCGTCGTTGAAAAAAAATGCTGAACCGCTGACCCAACTTGGGTAACCGGTTCTGCCGGTTACACTGTTCGTTGATATTAAAACTTAGTTCAAAGCAAACGAGATTAAATGTAAATAGATTATAATTAATCATAAATTGTAAACCAAAATACAACTTATTTGTTTCTTAGAATTATTATAATAATTCTATTGCACATTTCTTCAATAATAATGTCACCGTGACCGGGTCCGCCACTGCGCACCACGTCTTCTCCAAAACTAGCCTCAACGTGATCGACTCATATTGGTCGTAGTCGTTCCATCAGTCATAACAATCATTTTTGAAACTCACTTATTCTAAAATTAAACTAATTACAAATTACATCGAAACATCATTTAAAAAAGTATTTATCCCAGATTTTGCTGCCAGTCAAACAGCAAAATCTTTACATGGAGTTATTAACATTTCACAACTAGTGCCGCCATTTAATTAAATTACATTAAAAATCATTAATAAAATGATGATAAAATTTAGGTTAGATCTGAATGGCAGTCAGACATAAAATTCATTAAGAGTATTTTATCGCTGATATTGCCATCTGTTGTTATCTCACAAAATGTAAGAGTTATTTAAATAACATTACCAAAGCCAACATCAAACCATTTGGCTTGATTAAATGAGGTTTTACGTTACAAAATAAAATAAGTTGAGAGTTAAAATTAATAAATAAAGTTCTTCAAATAAACGTCCGCTCGGCCTCCGCGGGACATATATATATATATATATATATTTTATATTATATATATTATATTATATATATATATTTTAAATATATAGACAAGCTTGACTGCAATCACACCTGATGGTAAGTGATGATACAGCCTAAGATGAAGCGCGCTTGCCTAGAAGATGCCTATTCACTCTTGATTTGAAGGTACCCAGATTATAGGTATCGGGGAAGACGGAATATGGGAGGGCATTCCAGGCCTTTGGGGTGCGGATCAGAAAGGAAGAAGCAAAACGCTTCGTACGTGTTGATGGTATTTCAACAACTGTGTTTAAATTTTTTTTTTACTGTAATTCCAGAGGGCAAAACTGACAACTCTGGCGTCTTCTTGGAGTATACAACCGAAAGGTTAGTCACTAATTCCATACGGCTTTTTCAATAACTAATTTTATTTTAGTACGTAGGTTATATAATATAATATATAATATAATATACATATATATAATATAATATATATAATATATATATATATATATATATATATTTCTTGTGTGCGTGTGTATGTCACTGAACTCCTCCTAAACGGCCGGACCGAATTTTTCGGTATGCGTTTGGGTGGCACCCTGGATGGTTTAGATTCACAAATCAGCCCGACAGATGGCGCTGGGGTCCGCTAGTAATTTATAAAAGATAAAGTGTGTGGGTATGTTCCGTATAGGCTCCGAAACGGCTGGACCGATTTCAATGAAACTTTCAGGGAATCTCCGGATTGACCTGGCGAGTAATCCTGTAAAGTTTTGTGACAATCGGAGCACTCCTATTTTTGAACTGTCAAACTGTCAAATACATCTTTTATTTACTATGATGATATTCTATTGTTGTTGAGAAGAGAATAGAAGAGAATGAATACGGAGAGAAATAAACGATTTAATATATTATGAGACTTAAATTAAATTAAATGATGTAAGTTTATTGTTTAAATAAAATAAAGCAAAATCTAGCCCGGCGAAGCGGGCTGGGTACGCTAGTTTTTTATAAGTATTTGAATGGTAATCTTGACTGAAGCAGTGATAGCCTACTTAGGATTTCGGTTTCACTTCGGGGGCAAAGAACGAATCCCAGCACGCACGCACCTCTCAACTTTTCGAAATTATGTGTGTTTTAAGCAATTCAAATGTCACTTGCTTCAACGTGCGTGCGTGCGTGCGTGTGTAAGTGCGTGCGGTCGTGCGTGCGTGGGTGGGTGCGTGCGTGCGTGCGGGCGTGCATGTCTGCCTCTTTCAGTGTGCCTGTCTGCCTGTCTGCTTGTCTGTGTATCTGTCTGATGATTGATAGATGATTTGACGGCCGACTGGCGCAGTGGGCAGCGACCCTGCTTTCTGAGTCCAAGGCCGTGGGTTCGATTCCCACAACTTTAAAATGTTTGTGTGATGAGCATAAGTGTTTTTCAGTGTCTGGGTGTTTATATGTATTTTCTAAGTATTTATGTATATATAATTCATTAAAATATTCATCAGTCATCTTTAGTACCCATAACACAAGCTACGCTTACTTTGGGGCTAGGTGGCGATGTGTGTATTGTCGTAGTATATTTATTATTTATTTATTTATTTATTTATAATAATATCTAGATGATTGATAGATATGATATTTCTACCAACTACCCTCCATATGGCTATCATATGAACGGGCTTGAAAAGTAGAATAATATAATCTATGACAAATATGAAATACAAGATGGCCGCCACCAAAAAATGGCATTACAACTTCCTCAATTGGTATCAAATGAAAGGACATTACTAGTTTCTACTAGTAATAATGTACACGATATTGAAAGTGAGTTATAGTTTTTTTCTATTCACGCAGAATGCCCCGGCAAGCTGGTGTTATTCTACTGGGCACCAGTGGAGTTATACCCCCGAACAAAGTCGAACATATGGAGACAGCCTGTACTATTAACGAGGACAAAGTCATCCACCCCTTCGCTTTCCGGACTCACACTCACTCTCTTGGTAAGTCGAGACTGCAAGACAACTATGTTACTAACAGAGCTCTGACTAAAGATGTTATAGAAGCCGCTATTCTATCGTAATAACGCAATGAAAATTATCTAAATATTAGTTTATTAAATACGCTGGGTGCAGCGAACCTGCTGGCGTCAGCGGTTTCGCCGAAAGGCTTGTGGGAAAGTTTGTTACCGGCGTCAGTCAGTTGTCCCTCGCCCACCGCTCACACTAGTCCACCTTGTACGTTGGTTTAATTTTAAAGTTATTAAATATTTTAAGTCACTGTTGTAGCCTTATTTAGTCTCCAATAACCTTGATAGGCAACACCGCGCTATACGAAGAAACGTGGGGGTTTATATAGAGAGACCCCCCCCACACTGGGCCTATTTGTCTAGTGGGAGGCTTTTCCCGCTAGTTACAACCCTAACGACAGAGACGTGCCGCTAAGCGATTTATTTTTCCGGTGCGATCAGTGCACTCTATACGTGCACAAAAGCACTGCCTGCCCTAAAATTTATATGTAACTCGTATAAGAGGATTTTTGCCGTTTTATGCAATTTACCTGCTGTATGCATAAAGAACTCTGTTTAGAAACCCAGTGCATGCCACTGGGTGCGGTGTAGCGTAGAAACCTATTAGGCTACCATACTCCTTAACAGGTTAGCCCGCTACCATCTTAGACTTCATCATAGGGTGAGATTGCATATTTTTTGGTCATATATCCCTACTAATATTATTAATGTGAATGTAAGTTTGTTTGTTACGCTTTCACGCAAAATCTACTTAACCGATCCTCATGAAACTTTGTACTCATATTCTTGGAAGTGTTAGAAGTTATATAGGATACTTTTTATCCCGACATTAAGCTGGGTTCCTTTGGGAGAGGGGATGAGTGTTTGACGATTTTACACTATAGAGTATATAGATATATTTGTACTACTATAACCTCTATTATAATATGTGTTTAATTTTGCCCAAACTGTGGTTGGAGATAGAGGACAGAACTCCTCAGCGGACAGCAGCAAACCCCTCATTTAAGGCTTAGCGATACTACGCACTTTATTTTTTTTTTTGATCTACAACTAAATTTAATGCCACATCAAAAAACAAAATCAAACGCAGACGAAGTCGCGGGCAACAGCAAGTATATATATGACCCACAAATATGCAATCTCAAATCAAATTTGTTTGTTTATATATATATATATATATATAAACAAACAAAAACAACTGGTGGGTTGATATGATGATGATAAAATTGAATATGTTAAATATTCAGGTACCGAGGTGTCCGGTTTCGTGGTCCGCCGTTCCCGCAAAGGTGACATATGGGAGTTGCTTGGCTCAAAGAACCCCCAGCTACCGCAGATGTTCTACCCTGTGGTCAGCCGGACCCCCATCACGACTAACGACGTTCTCGCCGCGCGCTGTGTTATGAACAACACGCACACACATGCTGTTAGCATCGGGTAAGTTTTCGACCACAGAATTAAGAACTTTGCATAACATAGAATTGTTAAAAACCATAAAATGTTCTCGAACTTCAACATCAGAGTAAATGGATCGTATACAACGTGTAATCGAATTACGAAATACTGTTGAAGGGTGCATTAAGATATTTCATAGGGAAACACCTGTTGAAATATTAAATCAAAAGAAACATATTTATTTTTCCATACAAACTAATTCAAAACATTCTAAGAATTTACTTGTGACAACCCTATTGAAGGTAAAAGTCCGACACATGCATAGTACCTACGCTACGCGTCGCGTACCTAATAAAGTGACAGGAGTCACTTGATTTTAATTTAGCATGTGATGTTAGGGCTGTATCTGATTTCTTTCAGTAAAAACTTTGGCAGTAGCTAACTCAAAACTATTTGCGTTTCGGTTTCACAAATAAGACTTAGTAATATTTCGGTTTTCATTTAAATGTTGTACATATATATTATTATTAAAGCTCAAATTTGCCTACAATTCTTCAGCTTGAGTGGCAAAATAGAAGACAGAAGTAAAGGATTTGCGACTCTAAAATCTAAAGACAAAGGCACATTTTACTTTGACGGTATCCAGTTTGATATGCGAATACGATAAAATCGTTTACTAAGGCTACTAGAGTTTTTGAGGCGGTGATAGCGCATTGGGTAGAAGCTCGAATTCACTTTCGGAGGGCTGAGTTCGAATCCCAGCACGCACCAAACGCACTCAACGCACATAACTTTTCTGACATATGTGCGTTTTAAACGTTAAAATAAGTAGTTAAAATATTACTTTCTTCAACGGTGAATGGAAACATCGTGAGATACATAACTTTCTCAAACGTGCGTGGAGTCCACCAATCCGCACTGGGCCAGCGTGGAGGACTACGGCCTTAACCCCTTCTCAATGTCGGAGGAGACCCGTGCTCCGTAGTGGGCCGGTAATGGGTTTGGTGTGACGACTGGAGTTTTATTATCTATTTACTCTATCATAATGTAATATAAGACAAAATATGAAAATTAAACAACAGAAAATCTTTTTCCAGAGCGACCCACAAGGACGAAATGTGCAACTTCTACCTGATGTACTGGGTTCAGGATGACTCCCCCCTCGAACAGAAGTACTGCTTCTCCCCCGGACCCCCCTACTACTACTGGAGTCGCGCGCCCCAAAACTTTGACCGTATCCCGGGCAGGGACTTTAATGTACTGTAAGTCTGTTTCACGTCACTGCAGGTTCCTTTTAAACATTCCAAAAAGACATTCTTTATTTAACGTATTGTAGTATAGGAAAATCTCTGTAGCGCTGTGCACACTAAGGCCTATAAATTTGCCCAATATTTAATATGATTTTTTGGTCCAACGTCACGGGATCTTTTTTGTCAATCAATTTGTCTACAAGACGTAATGTCTGACCAAGTTTGATTTTTGATTAACACGTGAATTTTATAATTTATGTTCAAAATCCAGCAACCCGTTCAAAGTGCCATTGTCTTAAAATAGTCCACGAATTTTATCAATTTGAACCGTGATATTTTCAACTATAACTATCTGAATATAACTTTGATTTTTGATTGATACGTGAATTTTATAATTTATGTTCAAAATCCAGCACCCCGTTCAAGCCATTGCCTTAAAATAGTCTACAAATTACCTTAACTTGAACCATGCTATTTTGCTAAAACCGAGCAAATCTGTAAGAAGTTGTTGAATTAACTATTCCCTATTTCCAAGGAAATCTCTAACCCCCTTTATAGATGACTTGATATTAAACCTAAACTAAATTATGGCTTACGTTGGTTTCAATTTACCACGCGTGTGCAAAAAAAGCCGACGAAATAAGACACAGATACTTTACGGGCTTGTGTGAAGAGCGCTTAAGTAGATCTATATATAGTTGAGTTTTAAATTTAATATAATTTTAGTACGAATCTAATAAAATATTTTCTGAATCTTTTTAATGATCTTTTTAAGTTGCGACTTTTAATAAGAAACTATTAAAACTAGAGAAATATAATTTGTTTTGTAATTTTTTTTTACTTATTTTTAACGTATTTAATTAAAATACCCTCAGAGTATAGAAACACTTCCATAGTTTAAATAACAGTATTTTAGTTATTACACATTATATAGCTTTTAATTGTATTTTGTTATTATTATGTGAATAGTGAAATTATTTTCTTTAGATTTAGTCTTAAATTTATTCATAATTTTTAAGTTTGCAAACGTTCGAATTTGAATTTATTTGTGTAATTTTACTGTACAGTTAGCTTAATTAGCCTTATGTTTAAAAAAAAGGTCCTCAGAATAGTATCTTCACCTGATTTAGGGCAAGAAATTTAATTTCTGTGTATTAAATAAAGCTAGGGGTGAACCCCATATCGACCTAACTACATAAAAAAAAACTTATTTTTAAGAAATACATTTTTATTTTGGCTTATTTAAAATAAACCAAAATGGATGGATTAATATGGATTTCAACATTTTTAAGCTTATTGTCGGATTAATGTTAGTTTTTATTTCTTTCTTTTGTTGATTAGAGTTCTTGGTGTATTTTAATTGTATACTGTAGTATAAAAATAATTTGGTGTTATATTGTAGAATGTATTTAAAGAGGCATAATGTAAAATTACAAAAAAAAACATGTATTGTTAACATACATAATAGTTATTATCTCCTACTTACATATTTAAATCGTTCTCCAAACATAGGCGTTTGCGAACGTGGATTTTAGGGTGATAGGTTTAGTGTATTATTATCGTCATCTTATCATCAAAACGGGGCGAGAAGACGGTTAAAACGATGATAACTAGTGTTACGGATGAAGGGTAGGCCGAAAAATATACATATTTAAATAAATATTATTATCGATTGCGATAAATCGAAAAGAATATACCGTTGGAAATATTAATATGGATTGCACAAATTGATTTTAGAATTTATCAGTGAAGTTTTCTTAAACATATTTGTACTTTGTTAAATTATGTTGTTCGTTTTTTTTACTATACCATAAATTTCAGTTGTTGAGTCATAGTCAGTGGAAATATATCTTATTTGATACTATTAATGACGGGCGACTAGCAGCGAACCTGCTTTCTCAGTCCAAGGCCGTGGGTTCGATTCCCACTACTGGAAAATGTTTGTGTGATGAGCATGAATGTTTTTCAGGGTCTGGGTGTTTATATGTATATTCTTAGTATTTATGTATATTATTCATAAAAATATTCATCAGTCATCTTAGTACCCGTAACACAAGCTAACGCTTACCTTGGGGCTAGATGGCGATGTGTGTCGATGTTGTCGTAGTATATTTATTATTTATTTATTATTATTTATTAAAACCTGCACAGGCCGGAGACAAAAATTATATCTCCTGATTATATCCCCAAGGCATATAATTAACGTGGCCACCTGCTAAAGCATGGGAACATGGGATAGGAGAAGTTTACCTCCGTTTAATATTACACATGTACTCGTATTACTTGGATTTTATTTCCACATGTGCTCTGAGAGTTACATTTTTATCCTTTCCCCGGGGAAATAAAAGTCTCCCATGCTAGCCCCCCTGACATTTTATATCTATTTATTGAAATAATGAATATCGCCCAAAATATATAGCGTAAAATCGATACTTTTTCTGCAATGCTGATTAGTAAAACTATATAAGCGACTAATATCGCGAAAGCAGACCGTACCGCGCGAACCACCTGGCCACTGCTACCGCGATCGCCTCTGTTTGGGGGACGCTTTATATATCTAGTCAAACGTATGAAAGACTTGACATACTATGTAACCATATAATCTTTTATAATATAAATAGCCATAATATTTACACTTATGAAATCTACTTTGACGGAAATATATGTTTACTTTTTATAAAAGATTTAGAAAGAAAGTTTTGGAAATTGGTTTAATCTTGTGTACAAAATATGTATAATGAGTAGGGAAGGATAACATCCGGTTATAGTGGTGCCAATTTTGTTGTACATACAATTCTAAACTAAATCACAGTATAAAAATATATACAGCAGTCACCTTTGATCTATTTATATATGCCGTCTGCGTCATTTATATTGTGATTCCTAAGGTAATTTTAGACCTACCAATGCATAAGTTTAAAGAATATGTTAAAAAACATTTATTACAGCGAGGTTTGTATACAATTGATGAATTTCTTGATGACAAGGTTGCTTGGAAGCATCCGGCTCCGCTTTCATCTCTCATAAGATAGAAAAATTAATGTTAAAATGTAAATTGTTGATTTTGGAAAAGAGCAACTGCTGAGTTTCTCGCCGGCTTCTTCTCGGTAGAATCTGCCTTCCGAGCCGGTGGTAGAGTCACTACAAACATTCAGACTTGACGTTTCAAAAGTGCTTATATTAGGCCTACTTGAAATAAATGAATTTTGAATTTTAATTTAAATTTTGGGGTAGGCAGTTCTTTTGTGTATGTACGAAGTGCACGCCACTGAACATCGGCATGGTGGTCGCTTTTATAGTTCGCATGAAGCAGCTCAGAGTCACTCGGCATGGATGGATATGCCACGTAATCGAATCAGGAAATCCGTCAAATAACCAAAGTTACCGACATACTCAACGAAGCGAAGGTTGGCTCGGAATATAGCTCGGAGAACCGATGGACGATGGGATCCCAAGTTACTTTAATGGCGATCTGTCAACAGTAAAAGCGGCATCAGTAGACCCTCGACGTAGTGGGCAGATGACATTAAACAAGTCAAAACACCCTGGTATTATACATATAGACCGCCCTAGAATAAGTACATCCAGCAGTTATGATCATAATTATTTCAACCAATGTCCATACATTTACTGCTGCGGCATTTAGGAAGTTTGCGGAAGAGAGAGTCGACTGCTTTTGTGCCTAAACATAAGTGGCAGGTCTAGATATAGTGCTATTCTTTTCAACTGGGAACATTATGAAAAAGATAGCACTACTTTAAGTGGCAATTATGTATAATTTAGTGACTTTTACACAACATAATTAGTTACAGTCGCTATAAGACTGATGTGAAAGGCATGTACTAATTTCGGCATCGACGGTAGGAGAGCCGTAGCTTAATTGGTGAAAGCGCTCAGGCCGCGATTGCCCGAGTCGCAGGTTCAAATCCTGTCGGTCTCGAAAATTTTTATATGCATTTTTATATTATTAAACAGAATTAGCACCACTGTCTTTCTAAGAGTTTTCTCACAAGGCTCATTCCTATAAACTCTGCTTTGAGTTCGAAGTTCGAGATTTAAAAAAAAAAAGTATTTAGCTCACAAGACGTGTTTTCGTTCCACCGTTATAACACAAACAAAGCATTTATATTTTTAATTATTCATTAAATTTTTTAGTAGTTGTATTAAAAACTTTAGTGTCATATCACATTATTTTACAATTTCTATCTCAATTTCTCGAAATATTTGTGCTAATTCGCTTACAATCAATATTAATTGTATCAAAATAGGAATTTTTGATAGGACACATCATAGATTCATAAAAATCGATCATACTTACTTACCTATAATTTTATAAAAACTAAGCAATGTGCGGTTATTTAAACTGAGTTAATATTTTTACAACTAAGTATGCAAACCATTATTTTTTTACTTAAATAGGTTAGTTCGGTGAATACTGTTTGCAAAACGCCCGTCTTGGGTTAGTTAGAGCATATTTTATTTACATTGCACAATTTTTGTAATACATTAGGTATGTATTACCAGGTATAAAAATAGTGCATTTTAATATGCCACTTTAATCAATGGTTTATATTAGTTTACAATTTGTTAACCGAATTAGCACACATATACTAAAAATTATGTAACTTTAGACTAAGAAATATCTGTAGTATTAAATAATTATATTATATTCAGCGTTAATATAGGAACTATATAATATTTACAGGATTCTATGTGTATTCTATTTTTGAAATGACTTGGCTCGCTCTACGGACTCTTGGTGTTTTGTAAATAGATAAATATAAAATAAGAAAAATAGTATTTTTATGAATGTTAATTCCAGAAAATGTATTATGGATATAAAAAAAAGTAATATACACAAATCATAGAGAAGTATTTATTCGAATGTAACAAAGTGATAAACATTGTTTAATCTCGTGTATTATTCGAAAATATCCATTTTTATTATTCTATATTTTTAAATAGGTATGTTTTTTGAATGTGGAATGTTTGATCTTCTTTATTTGTCTAATGCATTGATAGTTTAATTACTTATGTAACAACTTCAATATGACATAATATAGAAGAAAGATAATCTTCACAAAAGTAGATAATCTATACATGTTTTTATCTATGGCGACAAAAAGCATTTTTGATATTTTGTTTGACTACGTATTTTTTTTAGACAAATAATACAATTTTTGAAACTTGTATGAAATAACGTCCGTTTTATTTAGTTTATATATTTGATAGAATATTTTTTAAAGAAAAAAACGTTATTTTGTGTATAACACGTAACGATAAAAACGGGAAAAGCAAAAAATAAAAACGTCAATAACCTCAATTTTAGAATGAATAAGAGATATCAATTTCCGTTGTCAATTTAAAGGCAATTATTGTTTAACCCTAAAACTTAGGAGTGACATTTTTGCACGCGACTCCACGCGAATTTGTAGGTTTTTTTAAAATCGTTTGAAATATCAAATTACAATGAACGCTTTTAATTACTATGGCTTCGGTGTTGTAACACTTAAGTATAGTTTTCCATTGAAAAACGATAAAATAAAAAAAGAAAAGAAGAAAAATACAGCGTAAAATTTTTCCAATTTAGTGCGGATTCTTTTTCGTTTAAGTAACTTCAGCATAATATGTAGTTGTAGGTATAAAACCTACGAAGATATTTTATTGTAGTATATCGTATTCATAAATACAGAAAACTTACTGTAATTATATTGAGAATAAAAACTATATCAATTACTATTTATCACTGCTTTAAGTACTTAGTGTCAAAAAGAACTGACCTTAATTAAAAAAATATATAAAATCTTAAAAAAAATATAAATCTATTTTAACTAAAAACTTAAATATACTTCTCTGCGACCATTATTGCTTAAATGTTCGTTGTCAATGTAATAGAAATTAATTTGTTGGATAGAAAGTAATTATACGTCTTGTCTATATAAATGTGTCTCCATCTGTCCAATTATTAGAATAAACCACAGTGTAGCAATGATACAGTGTAGAAACCGCTTTGGTAAAGACAAAAACACAGATTGCGTTGTAGCAGCTCCACTGCTGAATGTCATTATACTCGTATATGCTTGTCTTTTACCGACTCCTAGATGTCGTAATAATACAAGGAAAAGTGTGAAACACCTAAGACGATGTTAGCCTTGTATTGCAACTTCTAAGGCCTATGTTGTTGCTGTGTCGCAGTTTGTGTGTTGGCTTTACGTTACCAACTGTTACTACTACTAAACGTACATCACATGCCGTGCAGGTGCGTATAAAACCTGTTGCACTTAGCAAGTCCTTGCGTTTCTAAGTTCGATTTTGAACATTTCGACAACGTTAATGGTTTTAGTGAGTTCCAATACTTGTTACATGATAGTAAAGCATTAATGTTCCAAAATCTGTACAACCATAATTTGCACATTACTATATGACTGTGGTTCTATAGAGATAGTCGAGAATCAAACAAGTAGCACAGAGGTTTTTTTTACTCTGACGTTAAACAATCGGATTCGAGAAACCCGTTCATGTCTTCGAAATGGTTGAAGTCGCAATAAAAGTACCGTATGCTAGCTAAACTGTGACATTCCTATTGTATGAACCTCATGTTACGTAATTGTAGATCTGATTATATTGGCGATGTGCAAAAATATATAAAATGTATTTTAAATACCAATCTTTAATTTTTTCTATACCGATATTACTTTGCCGGCATATTCACAGGCTTTTCCTGGTTGTCAAAGATGCAGTCAACAGTATATAGAAGACGATTAGTCGTAATGCGTTTTTTTTTAAGACTTTCCCGGCGCAACGGTGAGCGCTGTGGTTTTCAGCGGGAGTTCCCGGGTTATATTCCCGGCAGAAACAATTTGGAAATTTACAATTTCTCTGGTCTAATCTGGAGGCTATAGCCGGCTTTTTGGCACCCTATCGACAACCTTTGACGGCCGACTGGCGCAGTGGGCAGCGACCCTGCTTTCTGAGTCCAAGACCGTGGGTTCGATTCCCACAACTGGAAAATGTTTGTGTGATGAACATAAGTGTTTTCCAGTGTCTGGGTGTTTATCTGTATATTATAAGTATTTATGTAATATGAATACATATTCAAATTCAAATTCAAATTCATTTACTTCAAGTAGGCCTACTTTGTAAAAACTTTTGAAACGTTAAGTCTGTATGTTTGTAGTGACTCTACCACCGGTTCGGAAAGCAGATTCTACCGAGAAGAGCCGGTAAGAAACTCAGTAGTTGCTCTTTTCCAACATCAACATTTACAATCATATTGCTATCTTGCGGGAGATGAGAGCGAGGCTGGCTGCTTCCATTCTAACTTGTCATTGAGGAATTCATCAAATGTATAGTAACCTCGCTGTACTAGATGCGTTTTTACACATTTTTTAAATGTATGCATTGGTAGGTCAAGGATTTCCTTAGGAATCACGTTGTAAAAGCGTATACTCAACCCCACAAAGGAGTTCTGCACCTTTCGCAGACGATATGCAGATATCACATACAAATATTCATCCGTCATCTTGGTTCCCATAACACACGCTACGCTTACTTTGGGGCTAGATGGCGATGTGTGTATTGTAGTATATTTATTTATTTATTTAAAGAGGTTTCGGTAGGATTTCGCGTGGAAATCCGACTAGCCTGTTAACATTTTAGACTGCATCGTTACTTACCACCAGGTGCGATTGCAGTCAAGGCTAACTTATAATGAAATATAATAAAAAGCAAGGTCCATAATGAGTATACTTACGTGTCGCGTTGTGACGCGTGGGATACAAAAGAATTAGTGCCAATCCTATACCTCGAAATCCCTACATTTTAATATGGTTACAGTCCACTTTCTTTTTAAAATTTGTTACATTTTTATATACATAAATTAAATTTTCAAGTATGTGTGTGTGTTTTCAATAGTGATTATGCACCGTCATAATTTTAGCTGCTTTAAATTTATCTCTTAAAGACTAAAAAACTCTTAAAACATACAGAAACCGTGTAAACGACTTACATTGAAGCATCAAAAACTACTAACACAAACAGCTGTAATTTGGATAGAAGCAGGCGTAACTTTGCGGAAATCCATAATATATTATGAAAATTAAGCTTAATCTGCGAATAGCAGGAGAATCTGTATGGTGTTATTTATAATTACTTCAATCCGTATACTCCACACCAAACAAATCCTCAGCAATGTACCCTCTACGCACGTTTAGCTCCGAAACCAGAGCATCCTCAGGAGAATTTGACTTTACAATGTCTAATTGTAATAAATAATAATTTATCTTAACAATTATTCATTGTAAATACTTTATTGCACACAGACATCAAAATATACATAAAATGAAGTATTAACAAAAGAACAAAAATTATAGGCATGCAAATTGTATGTATGAGGCACGTAAACTGAAATACCAGGGAAAACAGAAGATGCTGGGAAATAGCTGAGGATGAAACTTAGTGTAAACGCGGAAGTCAAGCAGTGTTTGCAGGTGTGTGTAACCGTCCATTTTTTTTTTGTTTGCCGTTGAAGTATGCTTTAAAAAGGCATAAGCGACGAAATGGCTGCCACACTAAAATGTTCAAGTCATCAAAACGCAGCCTAATCTTATCGCCGCAAGCCTGATTGAGTCGGAAGTAAACAATTTTCCGCTCGTAATTTCATATTCCAATTTCCATAAGCTTATTTGTTGTGTTGTTGTGTATTTGTGTGTTGTGTTGCTTATTGTTATCCGTTTCATGCTCAAGGTCATCCTCGTAGCGCGTTTTTTTAGGTATGATATCCATGAACAGTATTTTTATAGCGAAAAGATAAGATCAAAATTTAATGACTGAACTCTTTAGGTACCAACTTATTTTTTTTGGCGTGGTGGAAATAGCTTAATTGCACCTCCGACCCGTAGGCTAGGAGGTTATGTGGACTCTCCCCTGTAATACGGGGGTATACCCAAACTAAAAACCACCACGGCATGTCCCTCTTGTTTGCTTTTTTGTTTTCTTTTTTTCAAAAGTCAAAGTCAAAAATATATTTATTCAAGTAGGCCCGTAGGTGGCACTTTTAATGCGTTTACATTACATGAAAATTACACGGTAGTGAGTACTAGGTTCCAAACGCGCACTGGCCTTAGAAGAAGCCCACAACAAACATAGCTGGGTGTTTTTTTTTTGTTATTACCATCTCACATTGTCATTTAAAACTACTTATCGAAGAAGCAACCTGGTTAGAGCAATAATTTACACCCAAGCATTTTTATCGTTGATTTTAAGAGACTTCTCAAGTAGTAGACACTGGTAGCTTATTGTAAAATTGGATAAAATTTCCTTTAAATGAATTACTTATTTTTTGTTGTCTAGTATTTTTGTTTCTAATGTTCAAATTATTGCAGTCACATTTTCACATAAATTTAGATATATTTTTGTGAACATACAATTTTCAAAGATGTAGTGGCTAAAGACTGTTACTATCTTAACATCTTTAAACTTATCCCTCAATGACTCTCGGACCCATTTTAAAGATCGCACTAACAGCCCCGTTCCGCAGCACGAAAATAGTGTCAATATCAGTATCATGCCAATATCATTGTGTTCTTAGTCTCTCTGTACTTGAGAACCGGGGTATGACATGTTACATCTCTGTTCGTTTGATTGGCAAGTTACTTGGGTTTGCCAATGCGAAGGCGATTTTTGTTGTACTCAGTAGTACAGCTTTTTGAGATGGAGCTCCTCCAGGTAAGTACTATTGCAATGCTTATTTCCGCCACTAAGCAGTATTGTTGTAATGCTGTGTTCTGAGAAGGCGTTGTTGCCGGTGATTCACATTAGGCTTAACACTATTGATGGACACAGGGCGGCATGTCCGTAAAGAATATTATGTGTTCCGTATATCAAACTTTTCCAAAGTGCAAGCATAAATACATTATTTTTATTTATCTCTAACTTTTTTTTTTTTTTTTAATGGCTTGCGTTTGTACCAATTGGGTACGATTTACTTCGCCAATGTCACGTGGTATGGAGGAGACACGCTTTTGATCTATCTTTTTATCTAACACTGAAAAGGAATGTAAATGTCACGATTCCAAACTTTCGCTAGCGCCACCTACCTATCAACTTTCAAAATGTCATTCGCTTTCGGACTATTTTCGGGAACGTACAACGCGACGCGGCGCGCACGTCCTTGTTAATTCGGGACTTAACACTTTCTTATCATCCACTATCTTCGACTATCGCTATCCAGCTTCTATACTTGAAACCGCCGATGAGACCTATGGAGCCAGGAGCGGGGTACCCCAAATAGGAGAATCCTGCATCGACCGGTAAGTGGCATAGGTACGTGCATACTTTCAGTGTTAGAACTTTAATACGTTACAAATATTCCATACAGTATGATTACTTTTTATAGTAGCTATAGTTCAGTGGCGTGCACAGAAATTTGGACCAGGGTAAGCATAATGAAGTAAAATGAAAATGTTAGGATAGACAGCGCTTTGGTGTTATGAAAGTTTAAGCTTAATTTGCTATACTCCGCGAACAGCAGGTGATTCTGGGACTCTTGACTTTACAATAAAGAACAATTATTCATTGTAAAGTCAACAACATTTTTCCGAGAAACAGTCTCGACTAGTTCGGAGAACAGGTAGGTACACTCTAAAACTGTGCAAAAAAAAAACAAAATGTGTATATATTTTATGTGTTATGTTTAAGTACTTTTGATTGTACGGCCGATCGGCGCAGTTTGCGACCCTGCTTTCTCATTGACCCTGCTTTCTTAGCCCAAGGCCGTGGGTTCGATTCTCACTAATGGAAAATGATTGTGTGATGAGCATAAATTTTCAGGGTCTGGGTGTTTTATGTATATTCTAAGTATTTATGTATATTATTCATAAAAAAATATTCATCAGTCATCTTAGGTACCCATAACACAAGCTACGCTTACTTTGGTGCTAGATGGCGATGTGTGTATTGTCTTAGTATATTTATTTATATATTATACACTTTTTTCATTTTGTTTTTTCGTCTCCTGAGGATGCTCCGGTTACGGAGCGAAACGTGAGTAGAGGGTAGATTGCTGAAGATTTGTTTAGTATGTAGAATAAGGATTGAAGAAATTATAAAGTACACCATACAGATTCTCCTGCTGTTCGCGGAGTATAGCAAATTAAGCTTCATTTTCATAATATATTATGGATTTCCGCAAAGTAACGCCTGCTTCTATCCAATAGCGCTTTGGTGCACGTATGAAGTGCACGCCACTGGTACAGTTAGAGTACCTTTACTATCTGCTTACCTTCACACAGGCTAATGCCGGCAGCATACCAAGGGCTAAGGTAAGGGACATTTCAAGTTTTGTATCAGCTAAGTATCGCTCCACTGAGTTAGCTAGCTTTAACATAGCTCAGTTATTGGTCTGCAACCGGCTTTGCATTAGCAATGCAGGGGTAGATATCGAGAGCCTGGGATGGCACGTTGCACCCCCCACTGCGCCTCGCCCTGCGTGGGGCTCTTGCTTCGTTAGTATGGAGGTGATTATTCTGTAGGATTTATTGTTCAAAGTACAGTTTTAGTTTAAATAAATAAATAAATACATATAATACGATCACACATATCGCCATTTAGCCCAAAAGTAAGAGTAGCTCGTGTTACGGGTAATAAGTTGACTGATGAATATTTTCATGATTAATATACTATACTTATAATAGTATGTAATAATATACTTATAATATGCCGATAAACACCCAGATATTCGTGCTCATGACACAAACATGTTCCAGTTGTGGGAATCGAACCCACGGCTATGGACTCAGAATTAATATACGCCCACTGCTGGACATAGATATGTTCTAGGGAGTTCTAAATACCGCGTTGTTTCGCCGTTTGTGTCCAGCGGTACCCTACGCCGCGCTTGATGTCGTTTGTCCACGTCCTGCGTTTCAACCAACGCTGCGCTTGCCAGTGCGGGGTTACCATTTCAGCATCTTCGAACATACATCCTCCGAGCTATGTGCCCCGCCCATTGCCTTTACGCCAATATACTTCCCGACTCGAGCTATGTGTAACTCTGCTTATTCTACGGATCTCCTTATTTCTCGTATCGCGTAGCGATACTCAGGGCCTACCTCTCTCCAGGCTCTTACCATCGCCCGCTCAGTGACTCTGAGACAGTAGTAAACTGAACTGTTTTCTCAACTCAAATCACATGGAGTACTTATGGATTTCAATACAAACTTTCGACCCTGGTTAACCTGTGTAATGTTAACCAGTAGTTTACTTGCAGATAAACTTAGTACTTTACTTGTAGATAAACTCTTAATACTATCTTCTTCTTCTCTCTCTCTCGGTCTTGTAATAATCATTGTCGAGTGAGTGGTCTGAACACACACCTACTTACAGATATGTTATGCTCTTAATGTTTGTAGGTTCGAAGCTACTAAAGCTATTTGAAGTTAGGCGATTGTTAATTTCATCGTTTTCCAATTTGCTTACTTACCCAGCAATGACTGTTATAGTGGCTATAGATGTATATATTTTTATCGTACTTCTACAAGTTAGCCCTAGACTGCATGGTTAGCACGGGCGGGGGATACAAATTATATCCTCCGATTGTATCCTCTGATATATCATATATCCCCTGATAAGGCTATAATTAACGTGCTCACCTGCTAATTTACTGGAACATGGAATAGGAGAAGTTTACCCCCGTTTAATCCACATATACTATTTGGATATTGTTCGTTGTTGTTTACTATTTGAGTATACGCTTTTATAATATGATTCCTAAGGTGATTTTGGACCTGCCAATGCACAAGTTTAAAGAATTTGTTAAAACACATTTATTACAGCGAGGTTACTATACAATTGATGATTTTTTTAATGACAAGGTTGCTTGGAAGCATCCGGCTCCGCTTTCAGCTCTCACAAGATAGAAAAATGAATGTTAAAATGCAAAATGTAAATTGTTGATGTTGGAAAAGAGCAACTGCTGAGTTTCTTGCCGGCTTCTTCTCGGTAGAATCTGCCTTCCGAACCGGTGGTAGAATCACTAAAAACAGACAGACTTGACGTTTCACAAGTGCTTATATTAGGCCTACTTGAAATAAATGAATTTTGAATTTATTATTTCCACTTGTGCGCCAGTGCTCTGAGAGTTGATAAAGCTGTGGGAGAAGATAAATTTATATCCTTTCCCCGGGGATATAATTGTCTCCTGCCCATGCTAGCCGTGTAATCTCAGCTGGTGGTTAGCGATGATGCAGGCTAAAATGGTACCGGGCTAATCGGTTAAGGAGTAAGAACCTGTGGCAGTTTTATTTAACCCATACCTCTAATCGGTTTCTACGCGACATCGTACCGGAACGCTAAATCGCTTAGTGGCACGTCTTTGTCGGTGGTAGTGGCGTGCACTTCATGCATGCACAAAAGCACTGCCTACCCTAAAATTGATATATAACAATATAGAAGGAGAATTTTTGCCCTTTTTATGCAATAGACCTGCTGAATGCATACCCTGGTAAGGAACCCGGTGCACGACACTGGTTGGTGGGGTGGTAACTAGCCACGGCCGAAGCATTCCACTAGCTAAAAATTATCATAAGTTTTTTTTTTTTATTATAAAGCCATCTCTATACGTACGAACTTACCGTAGAGGCAAGGATAATATTGGCAGGTCGTATTGACGTACAAACACAATAATTAGGTAGGTACTATCAACCAGTGGTGATTTAAAAAAATATTGTAGTTGTATTGAAATATTATTTATTACACATACATGTATGGGAGTTAAAGCCCAAAGTCTTCGAATAGTGCGTATTGCCCAGAGTTACGTGCACTTCATACATGCACAAAAGCACTGCCTACCCTAAAATTGATATAAAGGTCTTATAAGTGGCTGACTTTTGACGTTTTAAGCAATTTTTCTGCTGCATCATACCCTGGTAAGAAACCCAGTGAACTCTACTGGTGCTGCCAGTGATAACTTGCGGCTCTGAAACGCGGTAGCTGACTATAAATCTCTTAAGAAGGCTCAGGGTCACTCAGCGGATAATTGAGAGAGTTTTGCTTGGAGTAGCTCTACGTGATAAAATCAGAAATAAACCGTAGGAGAATCAGAGTTAGTGATACAGCGACGCGAGTCGCGAAGGTGAAGTGGCAATGGGCAGGGCACATAGCTCGAAGAACCGATGAACGTCAGGGTCCCGATGGTAGCATTGGTAAATGCAGCGTTGGTAGACGATTGACATCAAGCCCATCGCAGGGAGCCGCTGGACACAAGCGATACAAAACCCTGGTATCGACGGCGGACTGGCGCAGTGGGCAGCGACACTGCATTCTGAGACCAAGACCGTGAGTTCGATTCCCACAGCTGGAAAATGTTTGTGTGATTTACATGAATGTTAACACTTACATTATAAGTATTTATATTATACATAAAAATATTTTTTGTCATAAAATATAAGGTCATTTAGGTAGATACTAATTTAATTTATATGTTATTTTTTAATTGACATTCAATGATTATAAATTTATTATTCCATACATCAAAATTAATTCAGTGAACGTTCATTGGATGACATGAGGGCGATGATGATAATGTATGGGAGTTGTATGAAGAACCATCAACTCCTTTAATATGAAGGTAGGTTTTAATGTAACAACCTCTAAGAGTTAAAATAAAAAGTCGCACAGCAAAACGCAAACGCTAAGAAGACACGCCTGGTTAACGAACCGCAGTCTCGAGAACGAACGAGAGTCGTGACTCGTGAAGAATCTCCATACGACTAACGAAACTCTCCAACTTCGTCAAAGATAAAGCTATTTTAAAAACAGATGTGTCAACCTAACATACTTTTAGTATCTACCTAATAATGCTGACACTGACGGCCGATTGACGCAGTTTGCAGCGACCCTGCTTTCTGAGTCCAAGGCCGTGGGTTCGACTCCCATTACTGGAAAATGTTTGTGTGATGAGCATGAATGCTTTTCAGGGTCTAGGTGTTTATATGTGTATTCTAAGTATATCTGTATATTATTCATAAAAATATTCATCAGTTATCTTAGTACCCATGACACAAGCTACGCTTACTTTGGGGCTAGATGGCGGCGTGTGTTTTGTCGTAGTATATTTATATTTATATCCTAGGATTACCTAGCCCATAAGTGTGAAAGTGTGTTTGTTTGTCCTTTTTTCACACCATAACTGAGCAACCAATCAACTTGATTTTTGGCATGTTAGTTATGCCACGAAGACAAACGATTAGTAACAAAAACTTAATAAACGCGGACGAAGCATGCGGGCTACAACTTCTCCTCATTGCTTCCTACGAACCCAACTTAGGGCAAAGGGCAGAAACAACACTTTTGCATTGTGACCTGTCTGTGGCCACGCGCTTAACTGCACTCCATGTAAGGGCAATATTCTGCGCCTCCGCTATGGAAATGATCGATCCGGTTCGTTTCTTTAATCAGTTAAATATGAGGCATGCTAGCCCTGCATGCCGCCTTCAAAACTTGATCGCGAAAAACTCAAAACTAACGAACGGCGTTTCATACAGGTTTTACTAATGGGTAGAGTAACTCAAGGTTTTAGTGGAAAATTAATTATGTTTTTCTGTAAATTGGCTGATTTGTAACGATGATTGTTAAAGAGGTTTGAGTAAATCATCATTGCCGACAAAAAAGTCCACGAGGCTAACTAATATTAAGCACGATAACAGCTTTTTCAAACATTGTCATGTTACCACCGAGAGATGATGACATTCCTATGGGATGGCACTGGCCCGGGGCTGAAGTTTAGGGGTCAGGATTCCAAAGATTTATTGTACTGAGTTTTTGTAATAAATATTTTCTATTTTCTATTATGTACCTGTAAATTCCCTTAAAATTATTCAAATTGGACCTATCGTTTCGAAGTTACGACGAGTATAAAAATGCTAAAAGTACGATAAATGCCGCGGTTTAATCCAATCGGATGGCAGTCTATTAAAAACATTACATACAGGCGTTGGTTTCATATATACACAAAAGCACTGCCTACCCAAGTAAGTTTGTTATAACACGCACTGGAGATTTTTATCATCCCTATCCCTATCCCTACTAATATTATAAATGTCAATGTAAGTTTCTTTGTTACGCTTTCACGCAAAAACTACATAACCGATCCTCATGAAACTTTGTACACATATTCTTGGAAGTGTTAGAAGTAATAAAGGATACTTTTTATCCCGACATTAAGCTTGGTTCCTTTGGGAGAGGGGATAATAGTGTTTGACGATTTTACACCATAACTCCGACAAATTTTATCCGATTTAAATAATTATTTTTCTACTATTATATGTGTTTAATTTTGCCCAAACTTTGTGTAGATCTGAATGTGGTTGGAGATAGAAGACAGAACTTCTCAGCGGACAGCAGCAAACCCCTCATTTAAGGCTTAGCGATAGTGAATACTTAATTTTTTTTAGAACTAAAACTAAATTGAATGCCACATCAAAAAACGAAATCAAACGCAGAGGAAGTCGCGGGTAACAGCTAGTTTTTTATCTCGATTAAAACAGCGTCAGTCAGATTTTACGCAAACTAACGAGGTATGTCGGGTTCTTGATTTTTGTTTTTAAGATTTCTACTCATACGAAATTATGTATTTGTGTGGGGTCTCTGTAGTCCTTATAGTTTGGAAATAAAGCTGAACCCGGTAAGTGGCGCTGCGAATAGGTCCTAGGTTTTTTAGGTTATAACATCCGGTAATAACTGATATGGTGCAGACGAAGTCGCGCGGGTCAGCTAGTTATAATATAAAATACACATTGTTTATGCATATTACAATAATAAAGTAAGCAACACACTGTAATGTAACAATAGTTTTTTTTATTTTTCATTATTACAAAGATACATTTTTTAGTATTGTCGCTAGATTTTTCAGTAATCGAATTGAGTACCAACTATAATTCTTTATTTATGCATTGTTTATATTGCAAGGGATTTGACGAATTCACTAATTTCAACGTTTGCCAACGACATAGTACGTACGTTTTTTATCGTTTCGTTGCTTACTTGGTGAGTAATACAATACAGTGCATGACGTCATCTTCAGGATAACAAATCAAAATTTATCGCACTGACATCAAGGCTCGTTAGCTCAGAGGGTTAGAGCGCCGATTTACTGGAGGTCTTGCTCATCGGAGGGCGGAGGTTCAAATCCTTCACGAGCCAATTTTTTTTTTTTTTATGTTCATAACATTTTTTTCTGTACTTTTTTCTTGAAAATCTACTTAATTTGGCTAATATAATGCTTGGTTTGGTCTTCCTTCACGCTCTAACTTGGCAAACAACCGACTTAATTTTTGACATAGAGTTAGTTATAAGGGCGGAGAGTAACTTAGGGTACTTTTTATCACAGTAAAACGAAGGGGATTTGTACAAAACCGTAATAAACGCGGATTAAAAACGCGAACAACAGGATAGTTTTAAAACAATTTGAACTGTACCTGATCTGAAAATTTTACGGTTGTATTGGATGTTCTTGGCCAATGGCATGGCCTGTTAATGGCTTCGGCTAGTTCATTTACCGTTATATAAAAACGTGCCGGTTTAGTGTAGTGACAGTCAAAAGAGGGCCAAGTGAGGTCATAAAGGGGGCCTGAGAATCTTAGACATATCTTACTAACAGACTTCGAATAATAATCATCATCATCATCGTATGAACAAATTACCGACCCCCTACAGGGAACGTGTCTCCTCCCACAATGAGAAGGGGTTAAGGCCACCACGCTGGCCCAGTGCGGATTGGTGGACTACACACACCTTTTAAAAAAACATTATGTAGAACTCTCAGGCATGCAGGGTTACTCACGATGTTTTCCTTCACCGTTGAAGCAAGTCACATTTTAATTGCTAAATTCTGTAAATTATTCTACTAGTCAAGACCTAAAGATTTAAAGCAACGATGAGAAAAAAATTTAATTTTCCATTTTATGGCGACGGCCATCTTGGTCTGATTTTCATCTAACATAACTAAAAACAATCTCGACTTATTCGGCAAAAAACAAAATCGGCTCATCCAGACACGCACACACACACACACACATACACAAACCTACACGTCAAACTTCACACCACCCCGTCGTTTTCACGTCGGGGTGTTAATAAGGTGTGACTCAATCAGATTTGTTAAGTTCAAAAATTCTGACAAAGTTCATAAGTAACTTTTTATGTAGTGAATCGATTCGAGCGAATATATTATTTTTACCGCGATGAAACGTTTGCCAACGACATAGTACCTACTTTCTATACATAATATATATGTCGATTCGTTGATGACTTCATGAGTGATTCATACAATACAGTGTATGACTTCATATTGAGGATAAAGTACCTATATTATAGCGCTGATATCAAGGCTCGTGAGCTCAGAGGGTTAGAGCGCCGATTTACTGGTCTCTATCATCGGAGGGCGGAGGTTCAAATCCTTCACGAGCCAACCTTTTTTTTATATTTTTTTTATTTTCATAACATTTTATGCAATTATTTTATTAAGTTTGAAAATCACGCCCTCACTTATAAACGCGGATTATGAATGCTGGCCTTAGTTAGTGTTAGAATTGTTTGAACTACCTATCTGGGAATTTCACGATTTAATAACGGCTAGAATAGGCAGGGGGAAAAAGTTATATGCCCTGACAAGGGATAGAATTATGTTGTCCATCTGACGAAGCACCGCAATAGGGGAGGTTTACCCCCGTTTATTATTACATGTGTGTTATTTTATACATGAAAGTAATCCACCATCCAATGAAAGTGCTTGACTAGTTGAATAATGTACACTACTGACTGTTAGGATTTTTTTTAATATATACTCGTTGTATTACACAATTTATAAATCAAGAACGGCTGGACCAATTTTTATGATATTTGATTTCTCGGATTCCTCTTAGACCGGAATAGGATAATTAGTATTAAAATATAGCATTCATCAAAGATAAAAAATTATCCACGGAACGAAGTTCGCCGGGACAGCTAGTATATCTATAACATTTTTGTGTTGCGTGTGCGAAATAATTGCACAGGTTTTTCTGTATAGAAAATCCAGATACAAATTTTTGTTTAAGGAAATCAAATGTCGTGTTCAACGATGGATCATGGTGACCATTCGACCAACATGGCGGAATCTAAAAATATCATGTTTTAAACGCTTCAAGGTTTAATAATTCCACACTTAGTCTTATAATTACGAGTAGATACCTACTGAAGTTATATCAAACGGTAAATTATTGCACGCCTCATATACGAAGCGTTGAGGTGGGTACTACTGTCAGTTTACGCACACCGAGTGATTCGCCAACTTAAAATGTCACTTTTTTATTCTTTATTGCTTTTATAAATGAATATAAATACGCAAATGTTGAGAAAAAACACTATTTTTAACACTCATGATATTTTTAAATCTCTTTTTATTATTTAAACTAATTAAAAAATTGTTTAAAAAAGTTCTGCCTTGGACGTCCGTGTGTCTGTATGTGCGGATTCCGTATCTTGTGGTCACGATAACGAGCGAAATACTTCACTTATCGAGTTGGTTTTTTTTTTTATAGGCTTCAGTATTTTGAGGAATAGAAGCCTTTTTTCACGGTATAATAAGATGTAGTTTTATAATTGTATTGTAATGAATGTTATTATGAGGCGTGCACTTTTGGATTATCCAACTCTTTGTTATATGAATTCAACCGTTGATTCCCTTTTGCCGCACAACCTGTAGTTAACCGTAACGGTAGAAGTGAGGAATACTGAATGTGACGTGTAACGTATTCTGCAAGTAATTTGTGAATAAATCATATAAATATACCAAGTTATCAAGCTAGTTACTATAATAATCATTAGCATCAAATCAGCCCATTACCGGGGCCAAACCCACTGTAGGGCACGGGTCTCCTCCCACAATGAGAAGGGGTGAAGGCTGTGGCCCACCACGCTGGCCCAGTCCGGATTGGTGGGCTCCACACTCCTTTGAGAACACTATGGAGAACTCTCAGGCAAACAGGTATCCGTGATATTTTAATTACTTAAAACGCTTTATAACATTAAAAAGTTTGAGGTGCGTGCTGGGATTCGAACTCGGCCCCCGAAAGGCAAGTCAGGCAACCCACTGGGTTATCACCGCCACTATAATAATAATAAATAATATCTACTTAATAGTAAAATCATTTATTTGAGTAATTTAAACACCAACATATATTATCTAGGTAATGCTTATATTATCGGTTTATGTTTATGATAATAATATGATATATTATCTTTTATATAATCAAACTTCATAGTACGTATAGAACACACAATCTATTGAAGTAATTCAAAGTGGAAATTGCATTACATATTTAAGTAGTTATGATTATTCGGCTTGTGTTTTGGTTAAAAAGTAAAAAAACAATGAAAAAAACAACATGTGCCATTGCCAAACGCCGTAAGAACCCCTTTGATGTAGACCGTCGTACTCTTAGTTCGTTTTTGTAATTCCACTACAAGTTAGCCTTTGACTGCAATCTCACCTGGTGATAACTGATGATGTCTAAGATGGTAGCGGGCTAACCTGTTAGGGAGTATGGTAGTCATATACCTAATTCGTTTCTACACGACATCGCACCGGAACGCTAAATCGCTTAGCGGCACGTCTTTGTCAGTAGGGCGGTCAACGCCTCCCACCAGACCAGAACAGAGAAAGGGGAACACCCAGGACCTTCTACATAAATTCACAGCGCTCACCGTTGCGCCACGGAGGTCGTCTATTCGGCATCTCTGCAGTAACCTTAACACAGCCCAGGTTTCCACCGCAACAAATATATAGGCTTTCTCATAGTCCACAAACGCTAACCAAAGTGGCCGATTATACTCTTCGGTCTTCTGTATAACGTGGCGCAGCGTACATAGGTGGTTTAAAATTAAAAAATAAATTTTATAAAGCTACGAGGGTTCTAAACTAAAGCCCTTTTGGAAACCGGCTTGTTCAGGACGCTGGAAGGCGTCAATCCTATTAGCGAGATACATTCGTAATGACTCGAGAACAACTTGTGGCCATGGCTCAGCAGCGATATGGGTCTGTAGGTCTTCAGCAAGGTATAGTTTTCTTTTTTGAAGAACGAAACCACCACGTTACAATGCCTTTGGCTTTATGCCTTGGTAGATGACGGATTTGAACAATCGCTGAAGTTCTTCATATCATATTTAAATATCATTTTTCCATCCGCTTTCAGGTGTTCTACTGTGATTTCGTTACCACCCGGCGCCTTGCTGTTCTGCCTTACTAATCTCGTATCGGCTAGCGTCTGAGATATCATCGGGTAGTTACGGGTCAATTTGGCTCTAGGTTCTTTAGCCAAATATGTCGCAAACATAATTATATTCATAGATAAATTTTATCTATTAATTAAAAAAAAAAAACTGAATAGAAAAACCACAAGAAAAAATAGTATATGAGATGTGAGGCTGTTCGGACTATTCTCTTATTGAACTACTTTACCACTCACGGTAAAGTAATGACGTGTTTGCGTAATGGTTAAGTAATTTGCGCTCTATTTAAACTGTGGGAGTAAAACCCGCCTGTAAGTTTTACGTAAGCTGTTTGCGCTTACGTTTTACTCTTTGCAATTGGGGCCAACGTGTTCGTTAAAAGCACGTGGTTACTAATTGCTAAGCGTCAACTTTCAGGTATGAAACATTACAAAGTAATGAAGTTTCTTAAGTTAGATATGCACGTTCTAATTTGCTCGATGGTTGATCGCGCTTGTTCGGTTTGTTGTTACGTTAACGGTTTCCAAATTTGTAATATTAGTTTTGTGGTTCGAATGTTCGAATATGCTGTTAAGTTTAAGATAAAATTTTACCTCTAAGTCTGCTCAAAAACGTGTTTTCATCAAGGGTAAATACCCCCTTACCCATTAAAGCAATAAATCTTTTGATAGTTTCTAATAGGCTATTTAATTTAGAAATAATTGTGATTTATAAAAATTTAAAGACTACACCAGCTTAACAGTTTTGCCCGTTTTTTTAAGAAGAATACATAACTTAAAAATATGAATGAATGAAAGAATACACTTTTATTGTACACCACATAAAAATACATGAAAAATTATAAAAAAAACTAGTTTACACAAAGTATACAATTAGGCGGCCTTATCGCTACATATCGATCTCTTCCAGGCGTACGATGACGTAAAACAATGCTCAAGATTAGAGGTAGGTGGTGCATATTAAAATATAAATATCCGTAGTAATACAGCTAAATTGAGTACTTTTTAAAGTATACTAGTGTTAGTATCTTTATTTCAATCAACTACTAAGAGTACGATGTTCTTTTAATTTAAAGGTTACCGAACGTACCCTAAATTCTCCTACAAACCTCCACCCTCGAAGTTAGTCGTATCTCTTTATGGACTCCGAAAGTTGCTGCTACTGCCACACATCTCTCAAACAAACTGTTTCTACGGGATACTTTGATAGCCCAGTGGTTAGAACTACGGCTTAACTTTCGGGGGGCCGGGGTTCGAATCCCAGCATGCACCTCTGTGTGTTTAAAGTTTTTAAAATATCACTTGCTTCAACGGTGAAGGAAAACATTGTGAGGAAACCTGCCGTGGGCCGTGGACAACTCTCAGGCATGAGAGTTGTCTACAGAGCACAGGGCTCCTCCCACAATGAGAAGGGATTAAGGCCGTAGTCCACGACACTGGCCCAGTGCGGATCGGTGGACTCCACACACCTTTGAGATCATTATGTAGAACTCTCAGGCATGCAGATTTCCTCACGGTGTTTTTCTTCAGCGTTGAAGCAAGCAGCCTTAATAACTTTAAACGGACATAACTTCGAAAAGTTAGAGGTGTGTGGATTCGAACTCGGCCCCCCGAAAGTAAAGTCGAGCTCCCCAATGCGCTCACCGCTTCAACGTAACGTTCCGAAACGTAATATATAAATAAAAGGAAATAAATAAGTAAAAAAATAGACGCAAAGTTGAGCTTTGTTTCCTGCGCTATAAGAACCTTGTACATCGATCATGCACCTTAGTGGGAAACCAGCTTTTATACAATCGCGGCATTGATTGAATATTTTTAAACGTAATTTAAAAATACTCGTAAAGTTACAATTGACGATTGCAAATAAACTTTTTGCCAAAGGGGATTTGTAAGACTTCTCTCCTTTCCTACTTTGTGTTCAAAAAGTTTTGTAAGCGTAGCAAAAATAATTTTCATTGACAATAACACGTTTTATTGTGCGAAACCTAATAATAAACAAGTAATTACGGATCAAACGTTGCGCGTCGTAAGGTTTACAAGAAACCATACTCCGACGCAAAAAGAGGGGCTGTTTTAGATTTGACGTGTCTGTGTTTGTTTGTGTGTCTGTCTGTGGCATTGTAGAAGAAGAACAAGAAGAAATACTTTATTGCACACAAACATCAAAATATAAATAAAATGAAGAATAAACGAAAAACAAGAATTGAAGGCATGCAAAGGCGGCCTTATTGATGCAAGCAATCTCTTACAGGCAACCTCTGGCAGAAGTAAAAGCTGCAAGGGAGCGGGATAGTGCAATAATATATGCATATATATTCGAAAATAAAAAGACATACATAAACATAGATATAAAATAAATATTTATATATATATATAAAATCGTATCGTATTTTCAGAACGGGTTAACTGATTTTGTTTTTGTTTTTTTTTGTTTAAATGGTAAATTAGTCGGAAGTTGTCTTAGCTATGTTTGATGAAAATCGGTGAAAGATAGCCACAATGGCGGATTACATATTTTTTCACATATCACATAATATGGGCATCAAATAAAAGGCCTACTAGTAGAACACTGTACACTATGAAAAATTTAAAATCAAAGATGGCCGCCACCAAAAAATGTTGAATCACAAATTTTTTCACAACTCCCTCAATATGGGTTTCAAATGAAACGGCCTGATTAGTAAAATAATACTCCGCGTTAAAAGTCGGGGGTTTTATTTAATTACGTTTGTAGGTATTATTTTGGCATACGCACGTCAAACTTATCAAAGTTCACTGCGAGTTCCTTTGCTTTTTCAGGTCTTTAATTTGTTACCATAATATTGAAGGAGTTTTGTTAGAGTCAAAGGTAAACTCATTCGTTTGTTTGAAAACTCTATGGCACACAAACATTTATTACAAAGTAAACACATATACAGTAGAAACTTAGAATAGAAAATAGGGCGTGCAGAGGCGTTCTTATCGCTAAAGCGACCTCTTCCAGACAACCTTTGATGTTTTTTTTTAAGCTTCATTTTCCTCCGATGTGCTGAATATAGTATTTTTAGTTATTTACTTATGAATTATTATTATTAATTAATTTATTAATTTATTTATAAACCTTTGATGTTAGGGAAGACGAAGGAACGGGTTGGTGCAGCAATTAAAGTTTAAAATTGTATACAATATTTAATATACTACATACCATATATTAAACTATATATTTGGTGTGGTATAGTTGTAGTGGAATGAAAAAAATAGTATTAACTTCTTACCTAACTAAGGTGGTCAATCTTCAGACAGATTCTCCGAAAAGCAACATAAAAAAGCACATAGCTCCGAAAAGTCAGTCATGCGAGCCGGGACTTGAATTCGGTTACGAAAAGCCGAAGCCTTAACCAATAGGCTATCGCCGCTTCAATTTTTAAAAATTCTAGCAAATTTCTTGATAGATAGACCCTATACTATTCATTGGCTCGCCCTGGGGTTCGAACCTAGGACTTGCACACCACTAGACCAACAGGTAGTCACACTCCTCCCACAATGAGAAGTGTTTAAGACCGTAGTCCAACACGCTGGCCCAGTGCGGATTGGTGGACTCCACACACCTTTGAGAACATTATGGAGAACTCTCAGACATGCTTGTTTCCTCACGCTGTTTTCCTTCACCGTTGAAGCCAGTTATATTTGATTTCCTTAAAACGCACATTACTTAGAAAAGTTAGCGGTGGATTGAAACTCGACTCCCCGTAAGTGAAGTCGTAGTCCCTACAGTTAAAGAAACTCCCGGTAACTCTGGAAGCCACCATAAAGATTTACATATTTACGGAAGCATTCATTTTGTTGCTGTTGTTTAAACTGAAATCCCGGGTTAAATTCCCGGCAGAGACAATTAAGAAATTTATAATTTCTGATTTTTCTCTGGTCGGGTATTTTTGGAGGCTTCGGCAGCTAGTTACCACCTCACCGACAAAGACGTGCCGCGATTTAGCGTTCCGGTACAATGTCGTATGGAAAACGACAACTGATATGGACTAAATGTATCTCATATTTTGACGGCCCATTGGCGCAGTTTGCAGCGACCCTGCTTTCTGAGTCAAAGGCCGTGGGTTCGATTCCCACGACTGGATAATGTTTGTGTGATGAACATGAATGTTTTTCAGTGTCTGGGTGTTTATCTGTATATTATAAGTATTTTATGTATATTATTCATAAAAATATTCATCAGTCATCGTAGTACCCATAACACAAGCTACGCTTACTTTGGGGCTTGATGGCGATGTGTGTATTGTCGTAGTATATTTATTTATTTATTTATTTATTTATACTCCCTAACAGGTTAGCCCGCTACCATGTTAGACTGAGAGATTGCAGTCTAGCGCTAACATGTAGAATAATTAAAAAAAAAACTCTTACTTTGTAGGCGCATTTCTTTACAAAGGTCTTATCGTAAGGCTGCCTTGAAATAAATTAATTATAAAGCAGACTTTCATGTGGTAATATTTTCCATGTGTGCGAGTGGCGCGCGTCTGTCAGCTGCGAAGCCTCAAGGGTCAAGGTCTCCCGGGTCAATGCTGGGAGGGAGTTTGCGTCAGGGGGAGCGTGGGCGTCACCATGGCAACCGGCCAACGCCTCCCACGCGCCGAGCAGGTAGTCAATCAATTACCTGAGCTTTCCGTACCAGTAATGAGGTGTAATTTAATAAATAATGCATTTATATCAAAGCTCCCGTTGATATAACAATCTAATGGTTTGTTAGGTTACATGTAACTATTTGTTACTGTTTGTTAATATTTATATGGTATAATTAGTAACTAGGTACCTACATGTAGTTTACATTTAAATTATTATTATTATGGCCTTATAATTTCCAAAACAAATATTATTAATTACAAATATTAACAAATTTTTCAATTCTTAAAATACTTACTCGTATTCATGTTTCATTGTGGATCCCTATACGGGTGAAGGCCTCCTCCATTTTTCCCCGCGACTGACTGTCCTTTGATTTAATTGACCAATATTCACCGGCTTTTCTCATTATTTCGCCATTTTATTTAAATTAACACATACCTACCTACAAACTAGGGCACACCTACTTTTTACCGCGTTAATCAGAAATGATTTTTAACGCATTCAAGTAAACGAGAACATTAGTTACATAATCAAAATAAAATTTCATAAGAGGCTATAATAATATAAGTAACTAGTTCTGAAACATACTGAAGTAAAGCGAGCGAGAAAGTTTGAATGGGGTTATCTAAATATAACTTATTTATTCTTTAAAATAATTGTTTTATAAATATAACCTAAAATAAACTATTTGAAACTAAATAAAATCTAAAACGTCCTCGAAACCACCGCAGCGAGGCACAGTTCCTAAGATGCTGGCAGCGTTGCCCCTTTGGATGGCCAAAGTAATTCGTTGGCCAAGGTAACTGCCCGCTCTAGGATCACCGGTAGACTCAATAATCCTTTTCGATAATTCTTTGAAAAGATATGGGGATATATAATAACATTTTAAACAAAAAGATGAATATTTTTTAAAATCAAATTATTAATCACTATTCAATTATTTTCATTTCATTGAATTTTTACTATTTGTTTAATTGATTGATGACGGTCGATTGGAGCAGTGGGCTGCGACCCTGCTTTCTGAGTCCAAGGCCGTAGGTTTGCTTCCCACAAGTGTAAAATGTGTGTGTGTGGCACAATAATGTTTTTCAATGTCTGAGTGTTTATCGGTATATGATATCGGTATATATATGAATATTATTCATAAAAATATTCAGCAGTCATCTTAGTACTCATAACACAGGCTACGCTTACTTTGGGGCTAGATGGTGATGTGTGTATTGTCGTAGTATATTTTTCGTATATATAATAATCTAATATAGTTAATAATAGTCGTTTTCAGTTTTCTTGTGTTTTTGATCCATTCCCAGAGGTCAAATTTGGCGATATAAAGTTTTCATAAGAAAAACGCGAAAAAGAAAGGTTAAATGGACACAAAAGGAAACGTAAAATGGGGTCACGGATTAGGAAGTATGGCGACAGAGTAAAAAGATTTTGAAATAAAATATAAAACCGACTTCAATGTTGGTACGTAATGCAATATAATCATCTTACGCTACAAATATAAAAGTACGCAATATCGTTCAAATGGTTGCAATGGTATATTCTTCCCCCATATTTTAATATTAAATCTAACTATGGAACCGATTTTAGTCGGTATTACTACAGGAATTTTTCAAAACGGTTTGTAAATGACGGATTACTGAGGTAATGAAAAATAATTAAATAAAAGATAGCGCAGAGGGTAGGAGCTGGTCTTCACTTTCGGGGGCCAAGTTTGAATCCCACCACTCACCTCTAACTATTCTAAGTTATGTGCGTTTTAAGTAATTAAAAACATCACTTACTTCGACGGTAAAGGAAAACATGGTGAGGAAACCTGGATGCCTAAGAATTCTACATAATGTTTTTAAAGGTATGTGGAGTCCACCAATCCGCACAGGGCCAGCGTGGTGGCCTTAACCCCTTCTCTGTGTGGGAGGAGACCCGTGCCCTAAAGTGGATTCATTCAAGTGGATTCATTCAGTGGTTCATCATATCGACCCATTACCGAATGGGTCGATATGTTGAAATAAAAGATAAGTACGATCGAAACCGAACTTCTACTTTAAAACATAGGTTCGCGATTTGATTTGTTATTGTATTTCGTCGTTAGTTAATATTTATTGTTATTTTTATCGTATACTATCTGTGGTTCAAGTTATTTGTCAGTTCTTGGCTGTAATTTTCTAAGAGTTCCTTTGTCCATCTCCAAAAATTATCTATTGTAACGTACTTAAAAATTAGATATGGGACCATTTGGGAAAATAGTGTATTGCAAAACAGTGTATGTATGACAGAGCTATGCCCGGACATACATAAAGAATATAAAATCATCCGAATTGATAACGCCTTTTACTTGAAAGTAGAAGTACACGGTTAACCGTTATAAAGCTTAATGTTAAGATATTAACAAAACAATACGTAAACCTGCTGGAAAGTGAAAACTCATCTTGTATTAACAGAACAACACTTCGCAGGGCACGCAACGAACATGTCTCGCAACGCGGCAACCTGTGATCAGCAAACTGGGGCGTAGGTGTTGAGTCTCATGTGCCCGTAAAAACCGGCAACCACAACTTTTCAGCTTTTCAAATATTGGGACAATGCTACTTTGCGGTAGAAATGAGCATGGCGGGAGTACTTCCCCGGACGAGCTCTGTCACAAAATGCTCTACTACTTCTACTATGAAACTTTTAGTACTTTTGTTATATCTATTTGTACTTACTTCATATAAGATAAATATCACGCCCATGTTTTAACACTATTTTAA
The DNA here is from genome assembly GCF_905163445.1 of Pararge aegeria. Taxonomy (NCBI): domain Eukaryota; kingdom Metazoa; phylum Arthropoda; class Insecta; order Lepidoptera; family Nymphalidae; genus Pararge; species Pararge aegeria. The sequence continues at coordinate 5,106,179 of NC_053181.1, forward strand.
ATTTTTAAGTCTGGAACGATTTTGACAGATCACAGAGGTAGGTCATAATACAGAGAGCTAAACTTTGGGCGAAACAGGACCCTGTTTTTCACATTAAACTTTAGAAGGTAATGCGAAACATTTATAATTGCTAGTATGGGTGTTTTATTATAAAATGTAACAAGAAAAGTGGTAACTTGAAACTGTGTAAAACTCGCGTTACAGTGTAAACGTCAATAACATTCTATTAATAAAACTGGAAGATTTTAAAGTGTTTACGTCTCGCTGTTTACTTGTTATTTTTTGTCCTCAACAGCCGATTTGAGGTAAAATCAATAAAGAATTCGTAATTTGTCTCTGGGCGGAAAATGCGTGAGTATTTATCGTGTTAATCTTTGGTAAAATGTAAAACAGGTTGGTAAATGATAGAAGTTTACTATGTTTGTAACTACTCTTAGTGATTCTATCTCACTGAAACCGTTTCGCCTTGGTTGTAGTAGCGCAAGGTCAACTACCGACACACAAATTCTACCTCTACATATCTGATAGCGTTTTTACTGCCGAAGAGGAGGTCTCCAATTTCTGACGTCATCTGGACATGGTCCAACAAACCCAAACGGCCCAAATGTCACTCGTAGTCGAGTTTCGAGCAGGAGGCGCGGTATGGTACCACGCAAAATTACAGCTTTCTAGTACTAAGAGTCCCTGCGGACGGATGGTCAGACTGTCGGACGGACGTACATGGTTAAACTAATAGGGGTCTCTGTTTTTTTTTATTCTACTACAAGTTACCTGTTGACTTCAGACACCTAAATGGGAAGGGGTTAAGGCCGCAGTCCACCACGCTGGCCCAGTGCGAATTGATGGACTCCACACACCTTTCTCACTCAACTCTCAGTCTTAAAGGTTTCCTCACAATGTTTTTCTTCACCGTTGGAACAAGCAACAAGTGATATTTTAATTACTTAAAACGCACATAACTTAAAAAAAAGTTTGACGTGCGTTCTGGGATTCGAACTCGGCCCCCCGAAAGTGAAATCTAGCTCCTACCCACTGGGCGCTCCTTGTGTGTATAGGTACAGCCGTAATTAATAAACAATCAATTCAAAATCTTTCGATCAACTAATAAAGTTACAGAGCTATCTTTATCCTCTGTTAATGTTAAGTAAGATTTGAAATCAATTTGATTCTGAGATCTATTTATTTAGCAAATATGTTTATAGATCACCCCTCACCATGAAAGTAAGGTATACTCGTATTTAATTGCTTGAATTAAAAATGCATCGGTTTAACTTCAAAAAGCTAGTGCTGCGTGCAGGTGATCGAATTCTGACCGACCGAAAGGAAAACCGAGCTATTAACCACTATCACAGTTTTTAGCCCCCGACGCAAAAACGACGGGGTGTTATAAGTTTGAAGTGGCTGTTTGTGTGTGTCTGTCTGTGGCATCGTAGCCCCCTACGAATGAACCAATCTAGATTTTGTTTTTTTTGTTTGAAAGGTGAGTTAGTCAGGAGTGTTTTTTGTTTTCATTGATAACAATATGAACAATATGAACAATATGAATATAAGAAGCAAAAATAAACTCTTTGTGTGTTACTAGGCTACATAAAATTGCTAATTCATTCAAGGGCAATTGTATATTATTTCATAACAAATTACCGAATGAAATCTTTGAGATGTCTCTTAAAAATATATATAAGTTCAAGGTTTATATTAAATGTTACAGAAAAATCGTATTATAATGTTAAGGATTACTTATCGAAAATAAAGCTGGTTTGAGTTGTGTTTGAGTTGCTCTAACTTCATAGGTTAATATTAATTTACTTTGATAACAAAAAAAACCTGGCTGAACCAGGAACCCTCGTAGCTCTAGGTGATAGTAGACTAACGAAGTTATCACCAACCCCTTACAATTAGGTAAATATACGTATATGTTTGAATACTTCATAAGTGCCTGTGATAGGCCCTACACGAATAAACCATTTTTGATGAAGATCGTCCAAAGATGGCCGCCACCACAAAATGGTTGATCAATAATATTTGTTTCACAACTCGCTCAGTATGTACATCAAATGAAAGTGGTTGGCTAGTAGAATACTACACGCTATGACACATACAAATCCAATATGGCCGCCATCACAAAATAATGAAATAAATATTTATTTTTCACAACTTCCTCAATATGGTTATCAAATGATACGACTTGACTAGTAGTGACACTATTTCTCTTTTAATGGGTTTTTTTTTATTTTTTTATTTATATACTTATTTTAATATGATAATGAGGATAAATTAATGAGAGGTTTTTTTCATTAAATCAAGTATGGATAAATCGCAAAGGCATATGAAGTTACCCAGCGGGTACGCTCTCTCGCGCATTGAACAGGTCCCCGTAGGTGTTAGTCACGTAGCAGGGTACTCGCTGACCCATGAAACCTTTTCACGGTGCGATGGAATGCAACCAGCTCGCTATGAAAGGTGTGATATATATAGACAATAGGTTATTGTAGTGGGATGATTAAGTTTAATAAAAATGCAAGAAAAGTGTTATAATCCATCGACCCAATGACAAGGTCTTAGGCCGTAGTCTAGTGCGGATTGGAGGACTCCACACCCCTTCGAGAACATTATATAATTAAATGTAAGCTTATAGAAAAGTCCTATTATAGTATAAAGGACTACGTAAACGATAAAAAAGCTTGGGTGTAAATTATTGCTCTAACCAGGTTGCACTTCTAATAATTTAAAATGGCATTGTGAGATGGTGATAACAAAAAAAAAAACAACCGGCTAAGTTTGTTGTGGGCTTCTTCTTAGACCGGGACGCGTTTGGAACCCTCGTAGCTTTAGTTTTAAGTTTACGAATGTGGTTATCGCCATCATTACCGTGTAATTCTTATGTACGCATCAAAAGTGCCACCTGTGGGCCTACTTGAATAAAGATATTTTTGACTTTGACTTTTGACTTTATAATCATTATATATACTCTCAGCATGCAGGTTTCCCCACGATGTTATCGTGCACCGATGAAGCAAGTGATATTTTAATTGCTTAAAACGCACATAACTTAGAAAGTTACAGGTGCTGGGATTCAAACTCGGCCCCCTGAAAGTGAAACCGACTTTCTAACCACTAGGCACTCCTTGTGTGTGTACAGCCCTATTTAATAAATAATCAGCAGAACTCAAAATCTTCCGATCAAGTAATAAAGTTGTAGGCCGTCTTTATCCTCTGTTGTTACGTAACAATTAAAAGATCTATTTATTCAGCAAAAATTTATCAAAACATGGTTCTATTTTTGAAATGCTAATAAAAAATCTTTTTATAGTTAAAGCACAAAAAAAAGAATTCTGTACAAGCCCGATTAGTCTAACTCTTATGTACCTTAATTTCTCTATTAAACTTCTTAATTTATTATGGATTTCCGCAAAGTTACGCCTGCTTCTATTCAATATACTTATATTTTAATAATAATAAATAATTATAAGCATTAGATATTTTGCAAAAACTTAAGCTACCTATTTCATTTTAGAAGCAACTAAAAAAAGTTTTTTTTTTAAATTGAGGATTGTTTTTCTATGACAATATAAGATACTTTATCTTCATTGTGTGACAATGTGGGTTGGAACGTTTCCATATAACGACGTGTAATTTTAGATAAATGTTTACCATTTATATATGGACCAGGTTCTGAAGAATATGAGAATATAATAAGTTATTGAGGTATTAAGGGAGCACGTGATTGAGCTTATATTTATAGGTACTTGTACAAGTTGTGTGGGCGATGCATATAATGAGGCCATTAGAGCGAAGTGGAATTTTTTTCGTTATTAAATATCACTCAATTTGTGTTATAACAAGGAAAATTTGGCAATGCTACGCGTCATTATCCCGCGAAACATTAGCAAGCCTCACTAAGGTACATTTAAGTATTTAATAGTTTCTTGTGACTTGCGAATCAGATAGGTTAGTATGAACTACAAATTTTTAGATTTAATAGCTAGTCTGTTTAATATTTTGAGTAATATTTTTTTTTTTTTAATTTTGAGTTATATTTATAAACTTGAGCCACAAGGTTATTTATATTTAAAAAAATCATGCCTGAACTTATTGTACGCACGTATGAAGTTAAGGTAATAGGATGCACCTACTTCTTACGACGTTAATCACATATGATTGTATAACGCATTCAAATAATATCTTTATATAATCAAAATAAAATTTCATTAGAGGTACTATATATAAGTAACTAAGTCTGATACAACTGTAGTAAACTTAGAGCGAGAAAGTTTCAGTGGGAATGTTATCAGAGGTTATACGCAGACGAAGTCGCGGGGATAAATACGTATTATATACAAAATACGTCAAATATAAGTTCACCTGTTCATTTACAGGTACAATTTTAACAAAAAGATGGATATTTCAAAAAATCTAATTATTAACTATGTATTTTAGGGATTATATTTTTATTTGTCATTGTTTCGTTTTAACTTTAATGTCATTTAATTTAATTTTTACTTTTTGTTAAATTGATTGATTGAGTACAAGGCCGTGGGTTCGATTACCACAGCTATATGCATATTATAAGTATTTATGTATATTATTCATTAAAATATTTATCAGTCACCTTAGTACTCATAATACAAGCTTACAACACATGGCTATCCAGCCCCAAAGTAAGCGTAGTTTGTGTTATGGGTACTAAGATGCCTGATGAATATTTTTATGAATTATATACATAAACACTTAGAAAATATATATAAACACCCAGACACTGAAAAACATTCATGCTCATCACACAAACATTTTTCAGTAGTGGGAATCGAACCCACGGTCTTGGGCTCAGAAACAGGGTCACTGCAAACTGCCCCAATCGGCCGTCAAAGATCTATAGTTATTACCTGGTTTGTGTATCTAATAACAATAAATAAATAAAAGTGCTTCTAGCGATTGGTTTTTACCCGACTGCGAAAGAAGGGCTAATAGTATTTTTCGAGTATATGTTTATTTGTACATATCGGTGAAATCCTATCTTTTTCTTAGTTAAAGGGTTTCCAAAACGTATATACGCCTAAATAGATACAGCTCGAACCTTTAAGGTTCTGCAACTTATCTCATAAAAGGTGAATGAATTTCCGATTGTAATTTGTAAGTGCAGTTGATAACAGAATCCCGTTCACATCTCAATGTGTTCGAGGTGAAGTGCAGTCGGGAGGGCTAAGACGCTGGCGCCATACTCGCCACCCGTGCGTCTTTGTCGGAAGATCTTACTCGAGATTACTTCAAGACTTACCGCACTGTGGCAATTAGGAAACCCCACTGTTCAATAGATCTGTTCAACCAATAATAGCGACGTTTCAGTAACTTACTACTTAGTAAGTGAAAAAAAAAGATTGTCTTACAAGGGGAATTCCACTTATTTATGTATTTTATGTTTGATTCTAATAAGAAAATTTTAGTCAAGATATAAAGTGCTGAGGAAAAAATAGTAGTTTTGAAATTCCGCTTTGTTTTCATGAAGGCATTTAATTTAAGAGGCAAATATCAATATAATGTGCATTCAGCTTTACAAATATGTTTACCAATTTATCTTATCTTATATCTTTAAACGAGCAATTCTTGTATATATATATAATTGGAATCTCGGAATCGGCAAATACAGGGGGTTCCGGAGCGATAAAGCGATCTAGCTAAAAGTACGAAAAATGCCGCGGTTTAATCCAATCGGATGGCAGTCTATTAAAAACATTACATACAGGCGTTGGTTTCATATATACACAAAAGCACTGCCTACCCAAGTAAGTTTGTTATAACACGCACTGGAGATTTTTATCATCCCTATCCCTATCCCTACTAATATTATAAATGTCAATGTAAGTTTCTTTGTTACGCTTTCACGCAAAAACTACATAACCGATCCTCATGAAACTTTGTACACATATTCTTGGAAGTGTTAGAAGTAATAAAGGATACTTTTTATCCCGACATTAAGCTTGGTTCCTTTGGGAGAGGGGATAATAGTGTTTGACGATTTTACACCATAACTCCGACAAATTTTATCCGATTTAAATAATTATTTTTCTACTATTATATGTGTTTAATTTTGCCCAAACTTTGTGTAGATCTGAATGTGGTTGGAGATAGAAGACAGAACTTCTCAGCGGACAGCAGCAAACCCCTCATTTAAGGCTTAGTGATAGTGAATACTTAATTTTTTTTTAGAACTAAAACTAAATGGAATGCCACATCAAAAAACAAAATCAAACGCAGAGGAAGTCGCGGGTAACAGCTAGTTTTTTATCTAGATTAAAACAGCGTCAGTCAGATTTTTCACAAACTAACGAGGTATGTCGGGTTCTTGATTTTTGTTTTTAAGATTTCTACTCATACGAAATTATGTATTTGTGTGGGGTCTCTGTAGTCCTTATAGTTTGGAAATAAAGCTGAACCCGGTAAGTGGCGCTGCGAATAGGTCCTAGGTTTTTTAGGTTATAACATCCGGTAATAACTGATATGGTGCAGACGAAGTCGCGCGGGTCAGCTAGTTATAATATAAAATACACATTGTTTATGCATATTACAATAATAAAGTAAGCAACACACTGTAATGTAACAATAGTTTTTTTTATTTTTCATTATTACAAAGATACATTTTTTAGTATTGTCGCTAGATTTTTCAGTAATCGAATTGAGTACCAACTATAATTCTTTATTTATGCATTGTTTATATTGCAAGGGATTTGACGAATTCACTAATTTCAACGTTTGCCAACGACATAGTACGTACGTTTTTTATCGTTTCGTTGCTTACTTGGTGAGTAATACAATACAGTGCATGACGTCATCTTCAGGATAACAAATCAAAATTTATCGCACTGACATCAAGGCTCGTTAGCTCAGAGGGTTAGAGCGCCGATTTACTGGAGGTCTTGCTCATCGGAGGGCGGAGGTTCAAATCCTTCACGAGCCAATTTTTTTTTTTTTTATGTTCATAACATTTTTTTCTGTACTTTTTTCTTGAAAATCTACTTAACCTGGCCAATATAATGCTTGGTTTGGTCTTCCTTCACGCTCTAACTTGGCAAACAACCGACTTAATTTTTGACATAGAGTTAGTTATAAGGGCGGAGAGTAACTTAGGGTACTTTTTATCACAGTAAAACGAAGGGGATTTGTACAAAACCGTAATAAACGCGGATTAAAAACGCGAACAACAGGATAGTTTTAAAACAATTTGAACTGTACCTGATCTGAAAATTTTACGGTTGTATTGGATGTTCTTGGCCAATGGCATGGCCTGTTAATGGCTTCGGTAACGGCTAGTTCATTTACCGTTATATAAAAACGTGCCGGTTTAGTGTAGTGACAGTCAAAAGAGGGCCAAGTGAGGTCATAAAGGGGGCCTGAGAATCTTAGACATATCTTACTAACAGACTTCGAATAATAATCATCATCATCATCGTATGAACAAATTACCGACCCCCTACAGGGAACGTGTCTCCTCCCACAATGAGAAGGGGTTAAGGCCACCACGCTGGCCCAGTGCGGATTGGTGGACTACACACACCTTTTAAAAAAACATTATGTAGAACTCTCAGGCATGCAGGGTTACTCACGATGTTTTCCTTCACCGTTGAAGCAAGTCACATTTTAATTGCTAAATTCTGTAAATTATTCTACTAGTCAAGACCTAAAGATTTAAAGCAACGATGAGAAAAAAAAATAATTTTCCATTTTATGGCGACGGCCATCTTGGTCTGATTTTCATCTAACATAACTAAAAACAATCTCGACTTATTCGGCAAAAAACAATATCGGCTCATCCAGACACGCACACACACACACATACACAAACATACACGTCAAACTTATAAATTTTTACGTCGGTGTGTTAATAAGGAGTGACTCAATCAGATTTGTTAAGTTCGAAAATTCTGACAGAGTTCATTAGTAACTTTAAATGTAGTAAATCGATTCGAGCGAATATATTATTTTTACCGCGGTGAAACGAAAACTGTAAACTAATTCACTAATTGCATCGTTTGCCAACGCCATAGAACCTACTTACTATAAATAATATATATGTGATCGGTTCGTTGATGACTTCATGAGTGATTCATACAATACAGTGTATGACTTCATATTGAGGATAAAGTACCTATATTATAACGCTGATATCAAGGCTCGTTAGCTCAGAGGGTTAGAGCGCCGATTTACTGGTCTCTATCATCGGAGGGCGGAGGTTCAAATCCTTCACGAGCCAACCTTTTTTTTATATTTTTTTTATTTTCATAACATTTTATGCAATTATTTTATTAAGTTGGAAAATCACGCCCTCACTTATAAACGCGGATTATGAATGCTGGCCTTAGTTAGTGTTAACATTATTTGAACTAGCTATCTGGGAATTTTACGATTTAATTACGGCTAGAAAAGGCTGGGGGAAAAAGTTATATGCCCTGACAAAGGATAGAATTATGTTGTCCATCTGACGAAGCACCGCAATAGGGGAGGTTTACCCCCGTTTATTATTACATGTGTGTTATTTTATACATGTACTCATCAAATGAAAATGCTTGACTAGTTGAATAATGTGCACTACTAACTGTTAGGGTTTTTTTTAATATATACTCGTTGTATTACACAATTTATAAATCAAGAACGGCTGGACCAATTTTTATGATATTTGATTTCTTGGATTCCTCTTAGACCGGAATAGGATAATTAGTATTAAAATATAGCATTCATCAAAGATAAAAAATTATCCGCGGTACGAAGTTCGCCGGGACAGCTAGTATATCTATAACATGTCAACGATGGATCATGGTGACCATTCGACCAACATGGCGGAATCTAAAAATATCATGTTTTAAACGCTTCAAGGTTTAATAATTCCACACTTAGTCTTATAATTACGAGTAGATGTACCTATACCTACTGAAGTTATATCAAACGGTAAATTATTGCACGCCTCATATACGAAGCGTTGAGGTGGGTACTACTGTCAGTTTACGCACACCGAGTGATTCGCCAACTTAAAATGTCACTTTTTTATTCTTTATTGCTTTTATAAATGAATATAAATACGCAAATGTTGAGAAAAAACACTATTTTTAACACTCATGATATTTTTAAATCTCTTTTTATTATTTAAACTAATTAAAAAATTGTTTAAAAAAGTTCTGCCTTGGACGTCCGTGTGTCTGTATGTGCGGATTCCGTATCTTGTGGTCACGATAACGAGCGAAATACTTCACTTATCGAGTTGGTTTTTTTTTTATAGGCTTCAGTATTTTGAGGAATAGAAGCCTTTTTTCACGGTATAATAAGATGTATTTTTATAATTGTATTAATAAATAAATATACTACGACAATACACACATCGCCATCTAGCCCCAAAGTAAGCGTAGCTTGTGTTATGGGTACTACGATGACTGATGAATATTTTTATGAATAATATACATAAAATACTTATAATATACAGATAAACACCCAGACACTGAAAAACATTCATGTTCATCACACAAACATTTTCCAGTCGTGGGAATCGAACGAACGGCCTTTGACTCAGAAAGCAGGGTCGCTGCAAACTGCGCCAGTGGGCCGTCTAAATGTAATGAATGTTATTATGAGGCGTGCACTTTTGGATTATCCAACTCTTTTTTTATATGAATTCAACCGTTGATTCCCTTTTGCCGCACAACCTGTAGTTAACCGTAACGGTAGAAGTGAGGAATACTGAATGTGACGTGTAACGTATTCTGCAAGTAATTTGTGAATAAATCATATAAATATACCAAGTTATCAAGCTAGTTACTATAATAATCATTAGCATCAAATCAGCCCATTACCGGGGCCAAACCCACTGTAGGGCACGGGTCTCCTCCCACAATGAGAAGGGGTGAAGGCTGTGGCCCACCACGCTGGCCCAGTCCGGATTGGTGGGCTCCACACTCCTTTGAGAACACTATGGAGAACTCTCAGGCAAACAGGTATCCGTGATATTTTAATTACTTAAAACGCTTTATAACATTAAAAAGTTTGAGGTGCGTGCTGGGATTCGAACTCGGCCCCCGAAAGGCAAGTCAGGCAACCCACTGGGTTATCACCGCCACTATAATAATAATAAATAATATCTACTTAATAGTAAAATCATTTATTTGAGTAATTTAAACACCAACATATATTATCTAGGTAATGCTTATATTATCGGTTTATGTTTATGATAATAATATATTATCTTTTATATAATCAAACTTCATAGTACGTATAGAACACACAATCTATTGAAGTAATTCAAAGTGGAAATTGCATTACATATTTAAGTAGTTATGATTATTCGGCTTGTGTTTTGGTTAAAAAGTAAAAAAACAATGAAAAAAACAACATGTGCCATTGCCAAACGCCGTAAGAACCCCTTTGATGTAGACCGTCGTACTCTTAGTTAGTTTTTGTAATTCCACTACAAGTTAGCCTTTGACTGCAATCTCACCTGGTGATAACTGATGATGTCTAAGATGGTAGCGGGCTAACCTGTTAGGGAGTATGGTAGTCATATACCTAATTCGTTTCTACACGACATCGCACCGGAACGCTAAATCGCTTAGCGGCACGTCTTTGTCAGTAGGGCGGCCAACGCCTCCCACCAGACCAGAACAGAGAAAGGGGAACACCCAGGACCTTCTACATAAATTCACAGCGCTCACCGTTGCGCCACGGAGGTCGTCTATTCGGCATCTCTGCAGTAACCTTAACACAGCCCAGGTTTCCACCGCAACAAATATATAGGCTTTCTCATAGTCCACAAACGCTAACCAAAGTGGCCGATTATACTCTTCGGTCTTCTGTATAACGTGGCGCAGCGTACATAGGTGGTTTAAAATTAAAAAATAAATTTTATAAAGCTACGAGGGTTCTAAACTAAAGCCCTTTTGGAAACCGGCTTGTTCAGGACGCTGGAAGGCGTCAATCCTATTAGCGAGATACATTCGTAATGACTCGAGAACAACTTGTGGCCATGGCTCAGCAGCGATATGGGTCTGTAGGTCTTCAGCAAGGTATAGTTTTCTTTTTTGAAGAACGAAACCACCACGTTACAATGCCTTTGGCTTTATGCCTTGGTAGATGACGGATTTGAACAATCGCTGAAGTTCTTCATATCATATTTAAATATCATTTTTCCATCCGCTTTCAGGTGTTCTACTGTGATTTCGTTACCACCCGGCGCCTTGCTGTTCTGCCTTACTAATCTCGTATCGGCTAGCGTCTGAGATATCATCGGGTAGTTACGGGTCAATTTGGCTCTAGGTTCTTTAGCCAAATATGTCGCAAACATAATTATATTCATAGATAAATTTTATCTATTAATTAAAAAAAAAAACTGAATAGAAAAACCACAAGAAAAAATAGTATATGAGATGTGAGGCTGTTCGGACTATTCTCTTATTGAACTACTTTACCACTCACGGTAAAGTAATGACGTGTTTGCGTAATGGTTAAGTAATTTGCGCTCTATTTAAACTGTGGGAGTAAAACCCGCCTGTAAGTTTTACGTAAGCTGTTTGCGCTTACGTTTTACTCTTTGCAATTGGGGCCAACGTGTTCGTTAAAAGCACGTGGTTACTAATTGCTAAGCGTCAACTTTCAGGTATGAAACATTACAAAGTAATGAAGTTTCTTAAGTTAGATATGCACGTTCTAATTTGCTCGATGGTTGATCGCGCTTGTTCGGTTTGTTGTTACGTTAACGGTTTCCAAATTTGTAATATTAGTTTTGTGGTTCGAATGTTCGAATATGCTGTTAAGTTTAAGATAAAATTTTACCTCTAAGTCTGCTCAAAAACGTGTTTTCATCAAGGGTAAATACCCCCTTACCCATTAAAGCAATAAATCTTTTGATAGTTTCTAATAGGCTATTTAATTTAGAAATAATTGTGATTTATAAAAATTTAAAGACTACACCAGCTTAACAGTTTTGCCCGTTTTTTTAAGAAGAATACATAACTTAAAAATATGAATGAATGAAAGAATACACTTTTATTGTACACCACATAAAAATACATGAAAAATTATAAAAAAAACTAGTTTACACAAAGTATACAATTAGGCGGCCTTATCGCTACATATCGATCTCTTCCAGGCGTACGATGACGTAAAACAATGCTCAAGATTAGAGGTAGGTGGTGCATATTAAAATATAAATATCCGTAGTAATACAGCTAAATTGAGTACTTTTTAAAGTATACTAGTGTTAGTATCTTTATTTCAATCAACTACTAAGAGTACGATGTTCTTTTAATTTAAAGGTTACCGAACGTACCCTAAATTCTCCTACAAACCTCCACCCTCGAAGTTAGTCGTATCTCTTTATGGACTCCGAAAGTTGCTGCTACTGCCACACATCTCTCAAACAAACTGTTTCTACGGGATACTTTGATAGCCCAGTGGTTAGAACTACGGCTTAACTTTCGGGGGGCCGGGGTTCGAATCCCAGCATGCACCTCTGTGTGTTTAAAGTTTTTAAAATATCACTTGCTTCAACGGTGAAGGAAAACATTGTGAGGAAACCTGCCGTGGGCCGTGGACAACTCTCAGGCATGAGAGTTGTCTACAGAGCACAGGGCTCCTCCCACAATGAGAAGGGATTAAGGCCGTAGTCCACGACACTGGCCCAGTGCGGATCGGTGGACTCCACACACCTTTGAGATCATTATGTAGAACTCTCAGGCATGCAGATTTCCTCACGGTGTTTTTCTTCAGCGTTGAAGCAAGCAGCCTTAATAACTTTAAACGGACATAACTTCGAAAAGTTAGAGGTGTGTGGATTCGAACTCGGCCCCCCGAAAGTAAAGTCGAGCTCCCCAATGCGCTCACCGCTTCAACGTAACGTTCCGAAACGTAATATATAAATAAAAGGAAATAAATAAGTAAAAAAATAGACGCAAAGTTGAGCTTTGTTTCCTGCGCTATAAGAACCTTGTACATCGATCATGCACCTTAGTGGGAAACCAGCTTTTATACAATCGCGGCATTGATTGAATATTTTTAAACGTAATTTAAAAATACTCGTAAAGTTACAATTGACGATTGCAAATAAACTTTTTGCCAAAGGGGATTTGTAAGACTTCTCTCCTTTCCTACTTTGTGTTCAAAAAGTTTTGTAAGCGTAGCAAAAATAATTTTCATTGACAATAACACGTTTTATTGTGCGAAACCTAATAATAAACAAGTAATTACGGATCAAACGTTGCGCGTCGTAAGGTTTACAAGAAACCATACTCCGACGCAAAAAGAGGGGCTGTTTTAGATTTGACGTGTCTGTGTTTGTTTGTGTGTCTGTCTGTGGCATTGTAGAAGAAGAACAAGAAGAAATACTTTATTGCACACAAACATCAAAATATAAATAAAATGAAGAATAAACGAAAAACAAGAATTGAAGGCATGCAAAGGCGGCCTTATTGATGCAAGCAATCTCTTACAGGCAACCTCTGGCAGAAGTAAAAGCTGCAAGGGAGCGGGATAGTGCAATAATATATGCATATATATTCGAAAATAAAAAGACATACATAAACATAGATATAAAATAAATATTTATATATATATATAAAATCGTATCGTATTTTCAGAACGGGTTAACTGATTTTGTTTTTGTTTTTTTTTGTTTAAATGGTAAATTAGTCGGAAGTTGTCTTAGCTATGTTTGATGAAAATCGGTGAAAGATAGCCACAATGGCGGATTACATATTTTTTCACATATCACATAATATGGGCATCAAATAAAAGGCCTACTAGTAGAACACTGTACACTATGAAAAATTTAAAATCAAAGATGGCCGCCACCAAAAAATGTTGAATCACAAATTTTTTCACAACTCCCTCAATATGGGTTTCAAATGAAACGGCCTGATTAGTAAAATAATACTCCGCGTTAAAAGTCGGGGGTTTTATTTAATTACGTTTGTAGGTATTATTTTGGCATACGCACGTCAAACTTATCAAAGTTCACTGCGAGTTCCTTTGCTTTTTCAGGTCTTTAATTTGTTACCATAATATTGAAGGAGTTTTGTTAGAGTCAAAGGTAAACTCATTCGTTTGTTTGAAAACTCTATGGCACACAAACATTTATTACAAAGTAAACACATATACAGTAGAAACTTAGAATAGAAAATAGGGCGTGCAGAGGCGTTCTTATCGCTAAAGCGACCTCTTCCAGACAACCTTTGATGTTTTTTTTTAAGCTTCATTTTCCTCCGATGTGCTGAATATAGTATTTTTAGTTATTTACTTATGAATTATTATTATTAATTAATTTATTAATTTATTTATAAACCTTTGATGTTAGGGAAGACGAAGGAACGGGTTGGTGCAGCAATTAAAGTTTAAAATTGTATACAATATTTAATATACTACATACCATATATTAAACTATATATTTGGTGTGGTATAGTTGTAGTGGAATGAAAAAAATAGTATTAACTTCTTACCTAACTAAGGTGGTCAATCTTCAGACAGATTCTCCGAAAAGCAACATAAAAAAGCACATAGCTCCGAAAAGTCAGTCATGCGAGCCGGGACTTGAATTCGGTTACGAAAAGCCGAAGCCTTAACCAATAGGCTATCGCCGCTTCAATTTTTAAAAATTCTAGCAAATTTCTTGATAGATAGACCCTATACTATTCATTGGCTCGCCCTGGGGTTCGAACCTAGGACTTGCACACCACTAGACCAACAGGTAGTCACACTCCTCCCACAATGAGAAGTGTTTAAGACCGTAGTCCAACACGCTGGCCCAGTGCGGATTGGTGGACTCCACACACCTTTGAGAACATTATGGAGAACTCTCAGACATGCTTGTTTCCTCACGCTGTTTTCCTTCACCGTTGAAGCCAGTTATATTTGATTTCCTTAAAACGCACATTACTTAGAAAAGTTAGCGGTGGATTGAAACTCGACCCCCCGTAAGTGAAGTCGTAGTCCCTACAGTTAAAGAAACTCCCGGTAACTCTGGAAGCCACCATAAAGATTTACATATTTACGGAAGCATTCTTTTTGTTGCTGTTGTTTAAACTGAAATCCCGGGTTAAATTCCCGGCAGAGACAATTAAGAAATTTATAATTTCTGATTTTTCTCTGGTCGGGTATTTTTGGAGGCTTCGGCAGCTAGTTACCACCTCACCGACAAAGACGTGCCGCGATTTAGCGTTCCGGTACAATGTCGTATGGAAAACGACAACTGATATGGACTAAATGTATCTCATATTTTGACGGCCCATTGGCGCAGTTTGCAGCGACCCTGCTTTCTGAGTCAAAGGCCGTGGGTTCGATTCCCACGACTGGATAATGTTTGTGTGATGAACATGAATGTTTTTCAGTGTCTGGGTGTTTATCTGTATATTATAAGTATTTTATGTATATTATTCATAAAAATATTCATCAGTCATCGTAGTACCCATAACACAAGCTACGCTTACTTTGGGGCTTGATGGCGATGTGTGTATTGTCGTAGTATATTTATTTATTTATTTATTTATTTATACTCCCTAACAGGTTAGCCCGCTACCATGTTAGACTGAGAGACTGAGAGATTGCAGTCTAGCGCTAACATGTAGAATAATTAAAAAAAAAACTCTTACTTTGTAGGCGCATTTCTTTACAAAGGTCTTATCGTAAGGCTGCCTTGAAATAAATTAATTATAAAGCAGACTTTCATGTGGTAATATTTTCCATGTGTGCGAGTGGCGCGCGTCTGTCCGCTGCGAAGCCTCAAGGGTCAAGGTCTCCCGGGTCAATGCTGGGAGGGAGTTTGCGTCAGGGGGAGCGTGGGCGTCACCATGGCAACCGGCCAACGCCTCCCACGCGCCGAGCAGGTAGTCAATCAATTACCTGAGCTTTCCGTACCAGTAATGAGGTGTAATTTAATAAATAATGCATTTATATCAAAGCTCCCGTTGATATAACAATCTAATGGTTTGTTAGGTTACATGTAACTATTTGTTACTGTTTGTTAATATTTATATGGTATAATTAGTAACTAGGTACCTACATGTAGTTTACATTTAAATTATTATTATTATGGCCTTATTATTTCCAAAACAAATATTATTAATTACAAATATTAACAAATTTTTCAATTCTTAAAATACAATACATATATCTTCATGTTTCATTGTGGAACCCTATACGGGTGAAGGCCTCCTCCATTTTCTCCCGCGACTGACTGTCCTTTGATTTGATTGACCAATATTCACCGGCTTTTCTCATTATTTCGCCATTTTATTTAAATTAAGCTACATAATTAACACATGACGTACATACCTACCTACAAACTAGGGCACACCTACTTTTTACCGCGTTAATCAGAAATGATTTTTAACGCATTCAAGTAAACGAGAACATTAGTTATATAATCAAAATAAAATTTCATAAGAGGCTATAATAATATAAGTAACTAGTTCTGAAACATACTGAAGTAACGCGAGCGAGAAAGTTTGAATGGGGTTATCTAAATATAATTTATTTATTCTTTAAAATAATTGTTTTATAAATATAACCTAAAATAAACTATTTGAAACTAAATAAAATCTAAAACGTCCTCGAAACCACCGCAGCGAGGCACAGTTCCTAATATGCTGGCAGCTTTGCCCCTTTGGATGGCCAAATTCATTCGTTGGCCAAGGTAACTGCCCGCTCTAGGATCACCGGTAGACTCGATAACCCTTTTCGATAATTCTTTGAAAAGGGCTCTTGCCTCCGGACCCCACGGTCTCAAAGTCTCTACTCCAAAAGGCACATAAAATAATTGTTAAAATAATTGTTTTATAAGTATAACCTAAAATAAACTATTTGAAACTATTTGAAACTAAATAAAATCTAAAACGTCCTCGAAACCACCGCAGCGAGGCACAGTTCCTAAGATGCTGCCAGCTTTGCCCCTTTGGATGGCCAAAGTAATTCGTTGGCCAAGGTAACTGCCCGCTCTAGGATCACCGGTAGACTCGATAATCCTTTTCGATAATTCTTTGAAAAGATATGGGGATATATAATAACATTTTAAAAAAAAAGATGAATATTTTTAAAAATCAAATTATTAATCACTATTCAATTAATTTCATTTCATTGAATTTTTACTATTTGTTTAATTGATTGATGACGGTCGATTGGAGCAGTGGGCTGCGACCCTGCTTTCTGAGTCCAAGGCCGTAGGTTTGCTTCCCACAAGTGTAAAATGTGTGTGTGTGGCACAATAATGTTTTTCAATGTCTGAGTGTTTATCGGTATATTATATCGGTATATATATGAATATTATTCATAAAAATATTCAGCAGTCATCTTAGTACTCATAACACAGGCTACGCTTACTTTGGGGCTAGATGGTGATGTGTGTATGGTCGTAGTATATTTCTCGTATATATAATAATCTAATATAGTTAATAATAGTAGTTTTCAGGTTTCTTGTGTTTTTGATCCATTCCCAGAGGTCAAATTTGGCGATATAAAGTTTTCATAAGAAAAACGCGAAAAAGAAAGGTTAAATGGACACAAAAGGAAACGTAAAATGGGGTCACGGATTAGGAAGTATGGCGACAGAGTAATAAGATTTTGAAATAAAATATAAAACCGACTTCAATGTTGGTACGTAATGCAATATAATCATTTTACGCTACAAATATAAAAGTACGCAATATCGTTCAAATGGTTGCAATGGTATATTCTTCCCCCATATTTTAATATTAAATCTAACTATGGAACCGATTTTAGTCGGTATTACTACAGGAATTTTTCAAAACGGTTTGTAAATGACGGATTACTGAGGTAATGAAAAATAATTAAATAAAAGAAAGCGCAGAGGGTAGTAGCTGGTCTTCACTTTCGGGGGCCAAGTTTGAATCCCACCCCTCACCTCTAAATATTCTAAGTTATGTGCGTTTTAAGTAATTAAAAACATCACTTACTTCGACGGTAAAGGAAAACATGGTGAGGAAACCTGGATGCCTAAGAATTCTACATAATGTTTTTAAAGGTATGTGGAGTCCACCAATCCGCACAGGGCCAGCGTGGTGGCCTTAACCCCTTCTCTGTGTGGGAGGAGACCCGTGCCCTAAAGTGGATTCATTCAAGTGGATTCATTCAGTGGTTCATCATATCGACCCATTACCGAATGGGTCGATATGATGAAATAAAAGATAAGTACGATCGAAACCGAACTTCTACTTTAAAACATAGGTTCGCGATTTGATTTGTTATTGTATTTCGTCGTTAGTTAATATTTATTGTTATTTTTATCGTATACTATCTGTGGTTCAAGTTATTTGTCAGTTCTTGGCTGTAATTTTCTAAGAGTTCCTTTGTCCATCTCCAAAAATTATCTATTGTAACGTACTTAAAAATTAGATACGGGACCATTTCGGAAAATAGTGTATTGCAAAACAGTGTATGTATGACAGAGCTATGCCCGGACATACATAAAGAATATAAAATCATCCGAATTGATAACGCCTTTTACTTGAAAGTAGAAGTACACGGTTAACCGTTATAAAGCTTAATGTTAAGATATTAACAAAACAATACGTAAACCTGCTGGAAAGTGAAAACTCATCTTGTATTAACAGAACAACACTTCGCAGGGCACGCAACGAACATGTCTCGCAACGCGGCGACCTGTGATCAGCAAACTGGGGCGTAGGTGTTGAGTCTCATGTGCCCGTATAAACCGGCAACCACAACTTTTCAGCTTTTCAAATATTGGGACAATGCTACTTTGCGGTAGAAATGAGCATGGCGGGAGTACTTCCCCGGACGAGCTCTGTCACAAAATGCTCTACTACTTCTACTATGAAACTTTTAGTACTTTTGTTATATCTATTTGTACTTACTTCATATAAGATAAATATCACGCCCATGTTTTAACACTATTTTAAATTTTTAAGTCTGGAACGATTTTGACAGATCACAGAGGTAGGTCATAATACAGAGAGCTAAACTTTGGGCGAAACAGGACCCTGTTTTTCACATTAAACTTTAGAAGGTAATGCGAAACATTTATAATTGCTAGTATGGATGTTTTATTATAAAATGTAACAAGAAAAGTGGTAACTTGAAACTGTGTAAAATTCTTACACATTTTGTAGTCCGTAACGTCAATAACATTCTATTAATAAAACTGGAAGATTTTAAAGTGTTTACGTCTCGCTGTTTACTTGTTATTTTTTGTCCTCAACAGCCGATTTGAGGTAAAATCAATAAAGAATTCGTAATTTGTCTCTGGGCGGAAAATGCGTGAGTATTTATCGTGTTTATCTTTGGTAAAATGTAAAACAGGTTGGTAAATGATAGAAGTTTACTATGTTTGTAACTACTCTTAGTGATTCTATCTCACTGAAACCGTTTCGCCTTGGTTGTAGTAGCGCAAGGTCAACTACCGACACAAATTCTACCTCTACATATCTGATAGCGTTTTTACTGCCGAAGAGGAGGTCTCCAATTTTTGACGTCATCTGGACATGGTCCAACAAACCCAAACGGCCCAAATGTCACTCGTAGTCGAGTTTCGAGCAGGAGGCGCGGTATGGTACCACGCAAAATTACAGCTTTCTAGTACTAAGAGTCCCTGCGGACGGATGGTCAGACTGTCGGACGGACGTACATGGTTAAACTAATAGGGGTCTCTGTTTTTTTTTATTCCACTACAAGTTACCTGTTGACTTCAGACACCTAAATGGGAAGGGGTTAAGGCCGTAGTCCACCACGCTGGCCCAGTGCGAATTGATGGACTCCACACACCTTTCTCACTCAACTCTCAGTCTTAAAGGTTTCCTCACAATGTTTTTCTTCACCGTTGAAACAAGCAACAAGTGATATTTTAATTACTTAAAACGCACATAACTTAAAAAAAGCGTTTGAGGTGCGTTCTGGGATTCGAACTCGGCCTCCCGAAAGTGAAATCTAGCTCCTACCCACTGGGCGCTCCTTGTGTGTATAGGTACAGCCGTAATTAATAAACAATCAATTCAAAATCTTTCGATCAACTAATAAAGTTAGAGAGCTATCTTTATCCTCTGTTAATGTTAAGTAAGATTTGAAATCAATTTGATTCTGAGATCTATTTATTTAGCAAATATGTTTATAGATCACCCCTCACCATGAAAGTAAGGTATACTCGTATTTAATTGCTTGAATTAAAAATGCATCGGTTTAACTTCAAAAAGCTAGTGCTGCGTGCAGGTGATCGAATTCTGACCGACCGAAAGGAAAACCGAGCTATTAACCACTATCACAGTTTTTAGCCCCCGACGCAAAAACGACGGGGTGTTATAAGTTTAAAGTGGCTGTTTGTGTGTGTCTGTCTGTGGCATCGTAGCCCCCTACGAATGAACCAATCTAGATTTTGTTTTTTTTGTTTGAAAAGTGAGTTAGTCAGGAGTGTTTTTTGTTTTCATTGATGTAACAATATGAATATAAGAAGCAAAAATAAACTCTTTGTGTGTTACTAGGCTACATAAAATTGCTAATTCATTCAAGGGCAATTGTATATTATTTCATAACAAATTACCGAATGCAATCTTTGAGATGTCTCTTAAAAATATATATATGTTCAAAGTTTATATAAAATGTTACAGAAAAACGTATTATAATGTTAAGGATTACTTATCGATAATAAAGCTTGGGTTTGAGTTGCTCTAACTTCATAGGTTAATATTAACTTACTTTGATAACAAAAAAAAACCTGGCTGAACCAGGAACCCTCGTAGCTTTGAATGAAAGTAGACTAACGAAGTTATCACCAACCCCTTACAATTAGGTAAATATACGTATATGTTTGAATACTTCATAAGTGCCTGTGATAGGCCTACACGAATAAACCGTTTTTGATGAAGATCGTCCAAAGATGGCCGCCACCACAAAATGGTTGATCAATAATATTTGTTTCACAACTCGCTCAGTATGAATATCAAATGAAAGTGGTTGGCTAGTAGAATACTACACGCTATGACACATACAAATCCAAGATGGCCGCCATCACAAAATAATGAAATAAATATTTATTTTTCACAACTTCCTCAATATGGTTATCAAATGATACGACTTGACTAGTAGTGACACTATTTCTCTTTTAAAGGGTTTTTTTTATTTTTCTATTTATATACTTATTTTAATATGATAATGAGGATAAATTAATGAGAGGTTTTTTTCATTAAATCAAGTATGGATAAATCGCAAAGGCATATAAAGTTACCCAGCTGAGGTACGTTCTCTCGCGCATTGAACAGGTCCCCGTAGGTGTTAGTCACGTAGCAGGGTACTCGCTGACCCATGAAACCTTTTCACGGTGCGATGGAATGCAGCCAGCTTGCTATGAAAGGTGTGATATATATAGACAATAGGTTATTGTAGTGAGATGATTAAGTTTAATAAAAATGCAAGAAAAGTGTTATAATCCATCAACCCATTTCCGGCCCGCTATAGGGCCCGGGTCTGCTCCCACAATGACAAGGGCTAAGGCCGTAGTCTAGTGCGGATTGGAGGACTCCACACCCCTTCGAGAACATTATATAATCATTATATATACTCTCAGCATGCAGGTTTCCCCACGATGTTATCGTGCACCGATCAAGCAAGTGATATTTTAATTGCTTAAAACGCACATAACTTAGAAAAGTTACAGTTGCTGGGATTCAAACTCGGCCTCCTGAAAGTGAAACCGACTTTCTAACCACTAGGCACTCCTTGTGTGTGTGTATTTAATAAATAATCAGCAGAACTCAAAATCTTCCGATCAAGTAATAAAGTTGTAGGCCATCTTTATCCTCTGTTGTTACGTAAGAATAAATCAATTTAAAGATCTATTTATTCAGCAAAAATTTATCAAAACATGGTTCTATTTTTGAAATGCTAATAAAAAATCTTTTTATAATTAAAGCACAAAAAAGAATTCAGTACAAGCCCGATTAGTCCAATTATCATGCAAAATGCTAGTCTAATTCTTATGTACCTTAATTTCTCTATTAAACTTCTTAATTTATTATGGATTTCCGCAAAGTTACGCCTGCTTTTATTCAATATACTTATATTTTAATAATAATAAATAATTATAAGCATTAGATATTTTGCAAAAATTTAAGCTACCTATTTCATTTTAGAAGCAACTAAAAAAAGTTTTTTTTTTTAAATTGAGGATTGTTTTTCTATGACAATATAAGATACTTTATCTTCATTGTGTGACAATGTGGGTTGGAACGTTTCCATATAACGACGTGTAATTTTAGATAAATGTTTACCATTTATATATGGACCAGGTTCTGAAGAATATGAGAATATAATAAGTTATTGAGGTATTAAGGGAGCACGTGATTGAGCTTATATTTATAGGTACTTGTACAAGTTGTGTGGGCGATGCATATAATGAGGCCATTAGAGCGAAGTGGAATTTTTTTCGTTATTAAATATCACTCAATTTGTGTTATATCAAGGAAAATTTGGCAATGCTACGCGTCATTATCCCGCGAAACATTAGCAAGCCTCACTAAGGTACATTTAAGTATTTAATAGTTTCTTGTGACTTGCGAATCAGATAGGTTAGTATGAACTACAAATTTTTAGATTTAATAGCTAGTCTGTTTAATATTTTGAGTAATATTTTTTTTGTTTTAATTTTGAGTAATATTTATAAACTTGAGCCACAAGGTTATTTATATTTAAAAAAATCATGCCTGAACTTATTGTACGCACGTAAGAAGTTAAGGTAATAGGATACACCTACTTCTTACGACGTTAATCACATATGATTGAATAACGCATTCAAATAATACCTTTATATAATCAAAATATAGTTATATAATCAAAATAAAATTTCATTAGAGGTACTATATATAAGTAACTAAGTCTGATACAACTGTAGTAAACTTAGAGCGAGAAAGTTTCAGTGGGAATGTTATCAGAGGTTATACGCAGACGAAGTCGCGGGGATAAATACGTATTATATACAAAATACGTTAAATATAAGTTCACCTGTTCATTTACAGGTACAATTTTAACAAAAAGATGGATATTTCAAAAAATCTAATTATTAACTATGTATTTTAGGGATTATATTTTTATTTGTCATTGTTTCGTTTTAACTTTAATGTCATTTAATTTAATTTTTACTTTTTGTTAAATTGATTGATTGAGTACAAGGCCGTGGGTTCGATTACCACAGCTATATGCATATTATAAGTATTTATGTATATTATTCATTAAAATATTTATCAGTCACCTTAGTACTCATAATACAAGCTTACAACACATGGCTATCCAGCCCCAAAGTAAGCGTAGTTTGTGTTATGGGTACTAAGATGCCTGATGAATATTTTTATGAATTATATACATAAACACTTAGAAAATATATATATACACCCAGACACTGAAAAACATTCATGCTCATCACACAAACATTTTTCAGTAGTGGGAATCGAACCCACGGTCTTGGGCTCAGAAACAGGGTCACTGCAAACTGCCCCAATCGGCCGTCAAAGATCTATAGTTATTACCTGGTTTGTGTATCTAATAACAATAAATAAATAAAAGTGCTTCTAGCGATTGGTTTTTACCCGACTGCGAAAGAAGGGCTAATAGTATTTTTCGAGTATATGTTTATTTGTACATATCGGTGAAATCCTATCTTTTTCTTAGTTAAAGGGTTTCCAAAACGTATATACGCCTAAATAGATACAGCTCGAACCTTTAAGGTTCTGCAACTTATCTCATAAAAGGTGAATGAATTTCCGATTGTAATTTGTAAGTGCAGTTGATAACAGAATCCCGTTCACATCTCAATGTGTTCGAGGTGAAGTGCAGTCGGGAGGGCTAAGACGCTGGCGCCATACTCGCCACCCGTGCGTCTTTGTCGGAAGATCTTACTCGAGATTACTTCAAGACTTACCGCACTGTGGCAATTAGGAAACCCCACTGTTCAATAGATCTGTTCAACCAATAATAGCGACGTTTCAGTAACTTACTACTTAGTAAGTGAAAAAAAAAGATTGTCTTACAAGGGGAATTCCACTTATTTATGTATTTTATGTTTGATTCTAATAAGAAAATTTTAGTCAAGATATAAAGTGCTGAGGAAAAAATAGTAGTTTTGAAATTCCGCTTTGTTTTCATGAAGGCATTTAATTTAAGAGGCAAATATCAATATAATGTGCATTCAGCTTTACAAATATGTTTACCAATTTATCTTATCTTATATCTTTAAACGAGCAATTCTTGTATATATATATAATTGGAATCTCGGAATCGGCAAATACAGGGGGTTCCGGAGCGATAAAGCGATCTAGCTAGGATTCATTTATATTGGAATCTCAGGAAAAAGCGGCAAAAAATATCCTTTTTGAGAGATTCTGATGCGTGCGATGCGTGAACCGTAAACGTTACGCCAAACTACGGAAGTACGTAGTAAGTATATCGGAATTGTCGGAATTATTGTTTCTTTAAAGTTCTATGAAACAGTCCGCGACAACATATGAACATTTTTTAAGTCTGCTCACTCGCGGACGAAGTCGCGCGGATCCGCTAGTGTCAATTTAATTTATGTGAAATTGTTTTACTTTTTGTGTTGTATTTCTTTTTCTTTTATACCTTTGTATTGATATTCTGTGCAACATTTTTGATCCAATAAATTATTATTATTATCATTTTAAAGTATTAAGGAGATTCCTACATTGCATTACGTAGTATGGTAATCATAATCATAGTACATACAAGCTTAATACGATTTACCAAAACATTTAATATGGCAACAGTTAGATGAATGTTTTCCTTTGTTGTAATTAGTATCCAAAACCGACAGTAGTGGTGCAGTTATATTTAACTCATACTCCTACATCGTACCAGAACGCTAAATTGCTTAGCGGCACGTCTCGCTCGATAGGGTGGTGCTACTACCAAAGCCACACACCAGACCAGACCAGAGTAAATTCAGAAATTAAAATTCTCAAATCGCCCCTGCCAGGAACAGAACCCGGGACCTCCAACTTGTAACCACAGCGCTTACTGCCGCGCCAGGAAGGTCGCCAGGGAGTCTGTAAGGGAAACTTATTAGAAGTGTTTGGTCGACGAGGTCGAGGGGAATCGCTAGTTGTATAATATAATTAAAAAAAAACAAAATTCATTTATTTCAAGTAAGCTTAGTTTATAAGCACTTTTGATACGTCAAGTCAGTCTGTTTGTAGTGACTCTACCACTCGGTTCAAGACACTTGCACCTAATATCTTATTTGTGAAGAAGTGTCTTGGATAAAACACTTGACTTGCACCCGTTGCTGCTTGGAAAAGCTTTTGACCGAGCCACTTGTGGTTATATACTTGTCTAAGTAGGTTCACATAGTGTTTAGTTGGTATTTTTTTTTAAAACACATTATGGCAAGATATTATGCAGCCTACTTGATTTTAAGATACTCACATTATATGTGATGGGGAAAATGGAAGTTCGAAGGGCATTTCAAATCTTTGCCTATTTGAAACTTTTCCGCGGTACCTAATCAAGCTAAAGGCAATGTTAAAATATCGAAATATCACATATTCATGTATATTATCTTGAAAAGTTAAAAACTTTGATAGCCTTTCCTTTTTTTTTGGTTGGGAAGTCTTCAGGGATACTACCACGTCACGGGGAGACACGTTGGATATGTCGTACCGACTCGTACTGACTAAAACTCCACGGTGTTCCAATCAGTCGCTTGGTGGGCCGGCTACGGAATGCTTCGACCCAGCTAGTAGCGCCCGACGTTGCAGATCCTCGTTTGGGTCTAAAATGCCCCTACAATCCCCGAAAGCGAAACTTTAACAACCTATTTCAACCGTCTGGCGATGGTATTTCCAAAAGCCTTAGTACTCGATTTCTTAGGTGTAACTTGAATTTTCATTAACATAATTATAAAACTCATTCTATACCATTCGTGCCTTTAGATTGCTCACAACACCGACGCACATATAAAAACACACACAAAAATACATTCAAATTCAAACACTTATGAAACGTCAAGTCTGTTTTAGTGACTCTACCACCGGTTCGGAAGGCAGATTCCACTGAGAAGAGCCGGCAAGAAACTCAGAAGATGATTCAACATACCAACATATGCACACTAGACACACACCTTTATAATTACATTTTGTATTGCTATTTATTAAAATAAAACTATACCTTAACATTTGTTCACTGTTATCATAAAGATAATATAATTATGTACTTATTCTTACGTGTTAAATCCAAAAAGAAGTTTTTCACTTCCTATATATCGATAAATTTTTTTTTTTTTTTTACGGCTAATTGGCGCAGTTTGCAGTGACCCTGCTTTTTGAGCCCGAGGCCGTGGGTTCGATTCCCACTGTCTGGGTGTTTATATGTATATTCTAAGTATTTATGTATATTATTCATAATTATATTCATCAGTTATCTTAGTACCAGTGGCGTGCATAGAGGGTATGCACAGGGTATGCAGACGATATAAAATGAAGAAAATCATGAGTAAGAGTTATAAAAAACTTGAGGATAGGCTTTGTAAGAATTATAAAAAAGGCTACCCTTAAATATTTATAACTCGTACTGTAGATTTTCTTTATTTTATATCATCTGCATATCCTGTGCATACCCTCTATGCACGCCACTGCTTAGTACCTATAACACAAGCTACGCTTACTTTGGGGCTAGATGGCGATGTGTGTTTGTAGTATATTAAAAAAAGACTTAAAACACAGATTGCTGTAACAATTGCTTAGATCATTTAACTGATAACTAATGTGTCGTTTTGTATACCATTGTAAATTGTACTTGTTTCTTTGTGCCCAATAAAGTATATTATTATGACTGTCTAACCCTGTTAGTCCCCCATGCACCAATAGCTGGGTTAAAATAACGTAACACCGGGGTTTTTAATTACGGGTTAAATGGTTAAAATTTTAATCCTATATTGTATAACACCAACGAAAAGAAACATGGAGTTAGTTAACCCAAGATTTCTTTATTTTACGCTGTTACTATCGGTCCCTTAATATAATTCAATCAAATATGAATGAGTGAGCATGTTTTCCTTCACCGATTAAAGCATGTGATATTTAAATTGCTTAAATTGAAAACGCTCATAACTCCGAAAAGTTAGTGGTGCGTGCCGGGGCTCGAACTCGGTCTCCACGAAAGGAAAGCCGAAGCCTTACCCACTGGGCTATCACCGCTTTATAGGTAAATACATATATATATTTATTCATTGTAAAAATTCATGAGCCCATGAAATCATTGTAAGAGAAGAACAGTGAAACACTTTGCAGGGCAAGCATTACATCCTACAAAGTGCCTTCCTGTGTCCATAAAAGAGATAAGTTATGGCCTATAAACTGCCTGATAATTTAGCTTTCTATTGGTGGAGCAATGGTTAAAATCGGTCCAGTACCTCCAGAGCTTATTCGGTACAAGCACACAAACAAAAATAAATCCCCTTTACAATATTAGATAGGTAGCGGAAAAAACCGAAACGAACATCCTCACAAAATGTCTACGTTATGAAAAGGAATGCTATACAAGCAACTTCAAAGAAAACGACTAATTTGACATCATTTCCATATGGAAATAGACAAGAAAATAATATGTACAAATGGCCGTGTCATTATTTATCAAACAACACTTTTCTTTGTGAAAATTGTGGTATTTAGCGTCGAGTGGTATAAGATATTCATTTGAACAAACGGCATGCACCTAGTTATTATACCGTTGTGTTGATACTAATGCACATCTAACGACTAGCTATGCCCTGTGGGTTTGTCCGCGCATATTACAGGCAATTTAATTACTAGTAATGAATAAGGTATTTTTTGGATGAGGATTAACATCGTGTTCATAAAAACAACTTCGCAAATAATGTATTATTTTATGGCCCAGTGGGTAGAACTTCGCTTCGACTTCACTTTCGTGGGGGCGAAAGTGAAGTAAGAATAATTTTATTTAAAATAATTAAGAATTAGGATTTAATATCACTTACACTATTATTTATAATTGATAATTAATAATTAATATATCATGTAATTGAGTTCTTAGCATCATATTTAAATAGGTCGTCTACGTCATAAAACAATTTTGAATAAGCCAATGTTTTAGGTTCGCTTAAATACTGTTTCTTTCCTTCCAATTTATACGAAACGAATTCTCTGGCAATAACTAGCACCCAGACACTGAAAAACATTCATGTTCATCACACAATAATTTTCCAGTTTTGGAAATAAAACCCACAGCCTTGACTCCAAAAACCTTAAAAATAAAAAAAAAACATTTTGTTAAGTTATTTGATTATGCTTAATTTTACACATCTTTCTTTATGTCCTTTATAAACTACAGTCACAAACTCTGTACAGAAAAAGTAGTTTGAAAAAAAAACCGACTCGTGAAGGATTTGAACCTCCGCCCTCCGATAAAGCGGATTGGTATCGGCGCTCTAACCCTCTGAGCTAACGAGCCAACTGGTTGTGTATTCAATATTAGGTATGCCTTTTTCACTGTAATATTACGTCATCATTACAAAGCCTGGTAAAATAAACCTAAAGTTTATGCAATAGAGTTCAAATTTTAATAAAAGTTGAACGGAAATCGATTGACGTAGACAATTCACGGTCATGGAAAATGAGTAAGCAGATATCAGAATATAATAGCAATATATGACACCGGCTGATAAGTTTTTCGCTTTTGATAGCCCAATTTAGGAAGTAATGAAGGATAAGCGGAGAAGGGCGTAGCGATGCAGTTGATCGGGGTAAATTTGGTAAAATAACGGAAGAAAACTAGTGCACGAAACTTATTTATTTATGCACTCTTTATTTTTACACCATTATGAAGTTAGGAAAATAAAAGAAGAATAGAAATACAAAGACGAAAGTAGAGAACAAAAGGCGGCTTTATCGCTTAATAATTATAAATCTATAGTATCGTGTTATCTCGTTAATTAATCCTATTCGATTTTTCTTCGTAATATATTACGGCTGCAGCACGTAGCTCACACTTGCTACGGAGTATCTCTTAACTCAACTTTAATACATCGATAAGTTGTTGGCTAAAGCCAATATTATTTATGTTGCTTAAAAGACATTTATGATCATTTTAATACATGCGTGTAATGTAACATTGATTGGAAATGAAATATTTATTATTGTCAATATTGATTATTTATTGCATATCACTTTAGTTTTGTTTAGAACCAGGTTGGCCCCACTCCTCCTTTATTCTATTCTTAGTAGTCAATCACCCCTTAAGGCATCGTTTTCGCTTTATTACTGACTCTACTTCTCCAACCTTCGATCCCGCCTTGGTCACTGTCTGGTACTCCCATTTTGTAAAACGAAGTTCTTCGGCTATTCTTTCACCTTTAAAGCAATTAGGCTCTGGAACAATGTGACTACTGAAATCCGAGGAAGTAATTCCCTACCGATATCTATATACCGAGTCGTCTGAAGGACTACTACCTCTCTTAGAGTGATGGCATTAGAAGTAAATTCTTTATTACTGTTTGTAAATTATGTATTAAAATCTACTTATATATATTATGTTTATTTGTTTATTTATATATTACGTATATATTTATTTAAATAACGTATATATTTGTATCTAAACATTTTGGTATTTATGTATATATTTAAACACTCTTGGCACTATCCCATTCTCTTGCTGTAAGTCCTGTCTACAAAGGTTGCCTGTAAGAGATTGCTTGCAGCAATAAGGCCGCCTTTTCATGTCTACATTGTTTACTGTATACTCCTTACTGTTTCTTCTCCTGTATTTTATACGTGCAATAGATCTTTCTTCATCTTCTTCAGTTTCTTCATCTTCTTCTCCTTGGCAGATTTTGTCGTCTTACATGCCCTAGTAGGGCAAAGACAATATCTTTGTTTTTTTATAAATGCATGGCTTTTTTTTATAAATGAAACTTTTTATAATATAAATATTTATAATTTAATAGTAGTGATTGTAAACTAGACTGCCGGATTATGTGAAAAATTATGGTCTTATAAGCAATATGGGTCTTTTAAATAAAGATGTTATATTCGCAGAGTCAG
The DNA here is from genome assembly GCF_905163445.1 of Pararge aegeria. Classification (NCBI taxonomy): domain Eukaryota; kingdom Metazoa; phylum Arthropoda; class Insecta; order Lepidoptera; family Nymphalidae; genus Pararge; species Pararge aegeria. Next base: position 5,136,229 of record NC_053181.1, read on the forward strand.
TGGGCGACGGAGAGAGCTATGGTCGGAGTATCTCTACATGACCAAAACATGAATGAGAAGATCCGTAGATGAACCAGGGTTACCGACGCACCTCAACGGGTCGCGAAGCAGAAGTGGCAATGGTTGGGGCTCATAGCATATCATCTCGGAGAACCCATGCTCTTTGGTAGACCCCGGACGAGGTGGACACATGCCATAAAACGAGAAGCAGGTTGCCGCTGAACACAACACTAACATTATGGCGTCTTTGTACAATCAATTAAATACTTGGATGTACCGGTTGTCAATTCGGCATCTCGGATTTCAACCGAATCAAAGGCTTCCGCACAGTCCACAAAATCTGAACATCGTGGTCGATTATACTCTTCGGTCTTCTGCATGATGTATGTGGTCTATAGTACTCAAGCCTTCTCGGATACCGTCTCGTTAGGACGGCTGAAAAACGTTGAACCTAGTAGCGAGACGATTCATTATTACTCTCGAGAACAACTCGAAGGCATGGCTCAGCAGCGAGATGGGTCTATAGTTATTCAGCAAGGTATTGTCACATTTCTTGAAGAACAGAACCACCACGCTTTTCTGCCATGCTTCTGGCATATTGTTAAAGCGTGATGGTTCTACAACACTGAAGCTGAAAAACGGAAGTAGTAGGAATAGCGCTAAAAGTATTTTTTCGACGTTATGGTACATTTATTTGTAAGGCCTTATGAGTTTCAAATCAAATGCACTTTTTTGTACATCAAATACATAGCAATAAAAAAAACACAATTGAAAGAAAGAAAGAACAGGTACAATAGGCAGCCTTATCGCTTAAAAGCGATCTCTCTTTTTTATTTATTTAAACTCTTTATTTATACACCACTACTACTACTTTTTTACTTGTTTTTATTTTATTTTTTCTTTTCTTTTCTTGTGCAATAGAGTATTTTAAATAAAATAAAATAAATTACAAAATAAATTAGATAAACAATAATAAATTTAATAAAATATACCTACTTTATATACGTACACATATAATATAAATAAAATATAATATAATATACTTGTAATATAAACAAAAACTCTGTAAGAACCTTCTTTAACTTTTGACCAAGGCTTCACTACATAATAGTACTTGCCTTGTTGCCTACATCTGTATCTACACGCGATACTTTATCAGGCCCAAGTCCAGACGCCTGAAAGATTCAGATGCAAGGTCAAATGGAAACTTCTGTGAGTACTTTTCTATCACCTGGTGGGGCCCATCTTTGGTGAACTCTTCAGATCTTATGCACCTACTCACCCTACCCTTATTAGGAGTTGGGCATTAGGATGAGGATGTGTTTTGGTCTTGTGGGAGGTTTTGGCCATTGCTAGTTACCACCCTAGCTAGAAATACGTGCCGTTAAGTGATTTTGCGAAGTGGCACCATTGAGCCGCCCCATTGCTTTTGTTATCTATAAATAATAATAATAATAAATATACAACAACAATACATACATAGCCATCTAGCCCCAAAGTAAGGGTAGCTTGTGTTTTTCAACTATTGATGATTTTTTTAATGAATATAACAGAAGCGTCTAATAAATGTAACAGAAGCGTCTGGTACACGTAGCACCTAAAATTAATACCTAATCAGAACGTATTGTAAATTGTCTTGCACGATGCATTCATAAAGATATTTTCTTTCTTTTTTCACCAATTATTGAATCGCCTGAAATATGATTGGTTCTAACGGATATCATGCAGCAGCGGACCAGACGTGATTGACCGTCAGTTAATCGGTCAGCATTGTGATAAGCGAACTAAACACATGCGGGGCAAACTTCATAAGCCTCTCCCACCAAGGCTACGTTTACGTCTGGGGCTATTTTTGAGCAGAAGTTATGCTTCTATTTTTTTTTTCATTCGAACTGAACATTTTATCGCTCTGGATATATTATCGTGTACTTAGCTATTGTTTTTTTGTAATCACTAGATAACTTCTGTATCTTTCATTATCTTATCAACATAGCTAGTAATTATTAAGACTATGTAAGAGTACGCTGGAACTTATTACATCAATAATAAACTCTGCAACGCCTCTAACATGCTTCCGGAGATTTTCCTGCCATATAATATTATTACTTATACACGTAGAGTGAAGAGCTATTTTAAAGGCAAGTGAGCTTACCTAGGCATTTACACTAACAATAATTATTACCTTAAAAAAACTAAAAAATATTTAGTTTAGTTTATTTATTACAGCAAAATTAATCCGTAACCCATTCACCATCTTTGTTATTTAAAGAAATCGGCTAAAGATAATGGTCGTTAGAAATTAAAATTAATATCATTCCAACCATATTGACTATAGATGAAAATGATATAAATTACCAAAAAATCTTATTTTGCAAATTGAAATATGGAATAGATTTATCAAATTACTGTATTGTCATTGGTCCTTTATATATCTACAAGGTTTGAACGAAATCAGACCGTTTGAAGTGGGTCAAAATCAAGTTCAAAGGTGTAAGTTACAAACATACAGGTAATATAAAAAGCGTGTAGAGAAAAAGTTTTGTTGTGAAGCGGTACCTACGTTAGAAACGCTGTATATATGTATCCCTGGGATCGTTAATTCCCCGGGGGAATTTCATAGCTAAGAAGTATCCTAAGTCCATTTCTAGATTGCAAGCTATCAGTGGCGTGCACTTCATAGTAAACTCGCAACTAGTATAGAAGGAGAATTTTTGGCCTTTTTATGCAATTGAACTACTGAATGCATACCCTGGTAAGGAACCCGGTACGCCACTGCATGCTATATACCTATTTCGTGCCAAATACCATAAAGATTAGTACTTTGGTTGAGCTGAACATCGGAAACAGGCAAACAAATTAACTTTTTTAGATTTTTATATGTATAATTTTAATTTAAAATCATCAACTCGTCGCGAAAATAATGTGTGTAGACGCGCGGTGTAATATACAAGCAGTAGGTAAGCACTGAAGTTTACGAATTTCATGACTCACTTTTGCGTGTTCCACAAACTACAACTACCAACTAACTATAAATTATATGAGTCAGTAAGTAACGTTGATTTGTTTGAAGGCACTTAAAGAGAAATATGATTACGTATTGTTTACAGTACGCACAAACCTATTAGGGAATCAAAACCGAGAAAAAGTCACAATCTTCGCTATTATAAGGAAAGTTTTATGGAGCTTGTGGTGACATATCTCTTCCGGTAATACAGCTATCGTCAAGTACGGCCATGCTTATTTCTGCCGCCAGCCTTTCTGTTTTCTTGTCTGAAGGGCATGGCTATGCCATTTAGTATCAGGCGAATGAAAAACCGATTTTGATTGACACAGAGCGGCCATGGCACATGCATGCCCTGCAAAGTGTATTATTTATGGACGATGGTTTTCCTCTTTGTATCAGATGTCCCAGCTGCTTGGTCTTGTGATTTCGGAGTAACAGCTTCTTGTTACGCTTTAACTTCTTCTTTAGCTTGTTTTTAATTTTTTTTATTATTTGCAATTTTACTTTGATTTAAGTTAGTGATGATTTAGGATCGGTCTGTACATATTTGCTTATCTTCACAGTATTTTTTAGTATTTTTTGTTTTAATTTTGTCATTTTTGTCATATACCCATATGACAAAAATGATTTGGCATAAATTAAAGCATTTATTATTATTATCATTTAACGACCTCCCGGGCGCAGTGGTCTTATAAGTGTGAGGTGGTGGGGTCGACCCCCGGTAGGACCATTTCTTCTCCTCTTTTTCTGGTCCTGTGAGGTTTAAGCCCCGGCAAGTTAGCATCCTGGCGACACAGACGTTCTGCCAAGCGAGTTAGAGTTCCAACACGATGCCGCGTAGAAACTGATAGGTATACACTTTGTGAAGTGTATACCTAGTTAGCCCGCTACCATCTTAGACAGCAAGGACTAACTTTTAGTGGAAAAAAAACTCATATCATGTTTTCAAATTCAAAATTCAAAATTCATTTATTTCATGTAGGCCTAATATAAGCACTTTTTAAACGTCAAGTCTGTCTGTTTGTAGTGATTCTACCACCGGTTCGGAAGGCAGATTCTACCGAGAAGAAGCCGGCAAGAAACTCAGCAGTTGCTCTTTTCCAACATCAACAATTTACATTTTGCATTTTAACATTCATTTTTCTATCTTGTGAGAGCTGAAAGCGGAGCCGGATGCTTCCAAGCAACCTTGTCATTAAAAAAATCATCAATTGTATAGTAACCTCGCTGTAATAAATGTGTTTTAACAAATTCTTTAAACTTGTGCATTGGCAGGTCCAAAATCACCTTAGGAATCATATTATAAAAGCGTATACTCAATCCCACAAATGATCCCTGTACCTTACGCAGACGATATGCAGATGACACTAATTTATGACCATTTCTTGTAAGTCGACTGTTTATTTGTTTGTGTGTTTATTTAGATAATAGCAATGACACGATATTATAGTATATGTCGGCCGGTCCTTCGGTATATCCGGCAAATCTAATAAATGTCTCTATCAATTTTGGCGGAAATTGCCCAGGAAATAGATGTTTTGAATATATAATATAACCATCCTGCAATTATATGTTAATTCTGAATAGGAATGTCATTTGACAATTCTATATGATACAATTCTATACACCTCTAGCTAGAAAATGTCGAAGATCTATAGGCGGTTGAACCGTAAGCATAATATCGTAAGGCATTTCCTATGACATAATGTAAAGAAAGAATATACACGCAATCTGATAATCGACAATCATCAGGCCATTACTGTCAGGCAAATACACGGGTGAAATTATAGCAATTTGGATTTATAACGGCCTCCGGTTTGTGAATTTAAACGCTTTTAAGTTCTACATTAATTCAACCGTAATACTTAGTACGACCTTCTAACTTCGAAGTCGTAGATGGTTTTTCGAGTTTAAAAAAAAAATCAAAATTTAAAATTCAATTATTTCAAGTAGGCCCAGTTTATAAGCACTTTTGAAACGTCAAATCAGTCTGTTTGTACTGACTTTACCATGGGTTCGGAAGGCAGATTCCACAGAATTCATTGAAAGAGTTTTAAGATTACAAACCCGAAAACCTGCTATTTCTGGTTGGCAGACTTTGATGATTGTCCGATTTTAGTTATAATTATCGAGACCGACGGCTAAACATGCTTTATTTGCTTCTTCATTTGCAACTTCTAATTTTCTAACTTTAAATTTTCTTCAATGAAAAACGAAATATATACATTCTATATCCAAATAATACATACTTAGATACTTAAATGTGATGGCCCAACCGTCAATAAACATGCTAACTACCAGACCGACGAGGTAGTCAATTAAAGAACAATGACCATAAATACATAAACTATTTCGACGTGGTCGTGGAAGTCCCGCCCTAGCGTTTTTCAATTTACCCATTTACCAATATGGGCGCTGGTTGAAGATGCATTGTGAAACTCTAACTTTATTACGGTGTCGTCTTCTTCACCTAAGCGTTAATCCACGACGTGGGGGGTCTACTTAATACAAAAAGTATAAAGTATTTTTTTTGAGTTTTATGTGTCTAAAATCGGTCCAACAAAATGGTGAATTACATTTTATTTTACATATTAATATCTGTATCAAATGAAAGGGCTTGACTAGTAGAATGGTGTGAAACTCTATTCTTATTTATAACAATTATTCTGCATTCGAAAACTACTAGCGCTTGCGAGGTATGCGGTTTCATGCTAAGGACTCTGGACTGTAGGCTTTTGTAAAATTGATATAAGTAAGTTATATTTAGCTGAGGGTGATGACTGATGTGGCCTAGTTAGGTAAACGCACCTTAAGAAAGGTAAGGTATTTATTAAACGACACTTATGCCCGTTTTCACTAGCAACAAACAAGGCAATGCCGTAAGTAACGCCTAATTAAAGAAGATTCCTAGGCATACATTTACCTTTCATCAATCGATTTTTGTAGCGGTGATAGCCCAGTGGATAAGACTTCGACTTCACATTCGGGGGGCCGAGTTCGGATCCTAGCTCGCACTTCTAACTTTTTGAAGTAAAACTTCTTTAGGCGCGACTAGGGAGTAACTCAGATCTTTTTTTAGATGGAAGTAACGCTTACGTCAGACGTCTGTGTAGTTTCCGCAAATTTTTTCAAAATCTCTAACTATACTTGTTTATTTATTAGGTACTTTTGTAATAAAATTATTATTGATAAATATTCTGACTATTGCGATATTCTATAATATTGAATGACAAGGTTATATAGGCATATGCTGATCTAACCTACAATTTTCTACTCTCAATTATTTTATTTAACAAATGAAAATATTTATTGTTTATAAAATGTGAAAGTGATATTAATGAATTTTAAATAGAATATAAAATGAAATAGTGAATATTAAATAAATTGGCGGAGTCCCAGGAACATTTCACTCTTTCATCAATAAATAATAATAAAAGTTTTACTTCAATCGCGCGTAAAGGTTACGCGCACACACTTTTTTTAAAGTTATGTACGTTTTAAGCAATTTAAAAATCAGTTGCGATGAATACAAAAATCGTGAGTAAACCTGCATGCCTGAGAGTTCTCCATAATGTTCTCAAAAGTGTGTGGAGTCCACCAATATACACTAAGCCAGCGTGGTGGACTACGGCCTTAACCCCTCCTTATTGTGAAGGGAGACCAGTACTCCGTAGTGGGCCGGTAACGGGTAGATATGATGAATCGATTTTCACTAGGCAACTCATATAACCTTACTTGTCTATGATTGTTGCCACAAAGTATAGTATTTTGTGTTTGTATTATTATCATATTTTTCGTAAGGATTTAAGGTAATTAAAAAAAACCGAATTTATAAATATTTTCCATCTGTCAAGTATCAGTTTAGGTCAGTTTACGCACCGAACCGGCGTCGTAACTATACATGGCGCTTAATGTCGTTAGACACCATATTAGAGATGCGGAATCTTTTTTTTTATTTACGCGTCACCCAAATCACTTGGCATCCGAATTAAGCAGTACCCATCTAATAAAAGGGTAAGCCGAGGAAGCAATAAAAACTGGGTAATGGAATGGAGAAGATAACAGAACTGTTTGTTGTGTGGTGAAGGTAGATAAGAATACAATTTTCACTACGTCTCCCCATCCCGCGGGTGTCGTACGAGGCGACTAAGGGAACACAGCGGAGGGTGGGTAGCAGCGTCGTTTGTGCTTCTACTACTGACAGCGTGGTGATTATGTGCTATCCCGTAAAGTTAGGTTTTTAATCCAGCAGTGGACTGTTCCTGACTATTTAATAATAGAAAAGTTCAATAATATTATGCTAGGATCACTTGTGGTCAAGGCAAGGCCAAACCAACGCTTCAAGTACACGTCAGCTTAGGCGTGCAACTTGCGAAAAATAACAAGATTCAACTGGTGCATTTTTTCCATTGGCCATAAATTTTCACGCCATATATACGTCCTATTTCATTCTTTACTCATCGGCCTATTAATGACTTCATTGGCCACCGGGCTATTTGAGGAATAGAAAATCAAAGGCAGAAGCAGAAAAAAAAGGCGGCCTTATTGCTTAACAGCGATACCTGTCTGGCAACCTTTGGATAAGGAAAATATGATGAAAACTGACTGAATGCGGCCATCGCCGCTTTATTTGGATTAAATATATTCTTCATCATCATTATTATATCAACCCATTACCAGCCCACTAAAATTCACGGGTCTCCTCCTACAATGAGAAGGGGTTAAGACCGTAGTCCACCACGCTGGCCTACTGCAGATTGGTGGGCTTCACACACCTTTGAGAACATTATGGAGAACTCTCCTTCACCGTCGAGTGAAAGTTAGAGGTGCGTGCTGGGATTCGAACTCGCCCCCCCTCCGAAAGTGAAGCCGAAGTCCTAACCACTGGGCTATCACGGCTTCCGTAAACTGAACAGCAATATTATAGTAAATTCCCCAAGCTAAACTGCGAATGAAAATCGTAGCCGCTTTCAGTACTAAGCTTACAGGCCTATAAATTATTGTAGATACAATAAAGAGTTGGGCGGAGAGTGGTCGGCTGTGATTGGTCGTCGCTAACGACTAGCCGTATACGGAATGCGCGGGCGCAGATCGGGTTACGCCGAGAGTTAGCTACTCAGTGAGCGCTGTTCGTAACGTTTCATGAAAATGATATGACGTCGCGTTATCGTTTCGTGTAAGACAATAATGGCACAGATTATGTTGTACATAAATCCAATTCAATTCCCGAGTCGTTCAATTTTTTTTTTTGTTATTTATGCTATTTTCTATACTATGTAAACTAAGCTTAATTTGCTTATTGAATAAAATATAATTTGCTAACCTATACTCCGTGATTTGCCAATGTTTTTTTCAGTGTCTGGGTGTTTATCGGTGTTATGTAAATTGTTCATAAAAATAAAACTTTTAATTGACATTTAAGAGACATTTTTTATAAGAATGAGTTTAATTTGAGTTTTAAGAATTTAATAAATATAAAAATGTTGGCATATTCGTAAACCATAATTGCAAGAAAACACGAACACATTAAAAAAAACTAAAAAAAAAAGAAGTAACAAACATAAGTGCATCACAAAAAAGATTGCCTTAAGATCCAATGGACCTAGAGCGGGAAAATCCTTGAAAACTATTATACACCTTTGTACACTTGAGCATAAAATAGTGTACGTCCTCTTAAATACATAAATGGCAACTTTATGAGCATGACAAGTGAAAAAGTATTTCAAGAACTACCTCTCCTTTACCTATTGTAAAAATATTATATATAATCTTGGAATTTTGTGGTATGAACTTGATGAATACCCACTAGAGTCAAGAACCATTTATTTTCATTAGCGCACATTATGTCTATTCAACGTGAATATTGGAAAATTTCTTTTAAAGATATCTTCTCAAGGTCAGTGGTTTTTATGTAAACACGTCATTAGGAAAGGAGAGTATCAAAAAAACAATTTCATTTTTATTATTTCAGCATCATCCTTATTTTCTGCTGTCTTACTTCTGCTGTTTGATGGCCAAGTAGCGCAGTGGGCAGCGACCCTGCTTTCTTAGTCCAAGGCCGTGGGATGGGCCGATTCCCACAGCTGAAAAATGTTTGTGTTATGAGCATGAATGTTCTTCAGTGTCTGGATGTTTATATGTATTTTATAAGTATTTATGTATATTATTCATAGAAATATTCATCCGTCATCTTAGTACTCATAACACAAGCTACGCTTACTTTGGGGCTAGATGGCGATGTGTGCATTGTCGTAGTATATCTATCTATATCTATCTTACTCCATAGCTTATATTCTACATTGTGCTTCTATTCGGTTTAGGTGCTGTTTGTTTGTACCCATCTGTTTTATGTGCGCGAAGAAACAGATAAGTGGATAGTGGACACAATTATTAAATAACTACGGGGTGGTGCTGTGAATTTTTGGAAAGTCAAAATCAATGTCAAAGTCAAAAATATTTTTACTAAAGTAGGGCCCCATAGATGCCACTTTGATGCGTACATTAAATTAAAAATGTGTATGGCATGGCAGTGAGATGATGGCGAAAATCATATTCGCAAACTTAAAACTAAAGCTAAGGGGTCCAAACGAACCCAAAACCCATTAGATATTGCTAGCGTAATTCGGTAGTTTTATCGATCACTCTCAGCTTGTTTAACGTCCCAATACTGGTTTAGTTCAATTATGCGAATATTGTCTAAACCACATTCACTAATATGTATTGTTTATTGTTTATAAATTGCTACATGCACATACATAAGAGACATGACGCCCCGCCGGGGCATTGCAATAAAATTTGTCGATTCTTTATCCAAATTAAAATTTATTAATACAATTGATTTAAATATTAAAATATGTCAACTTAGAACTAAAGGAAAAAGTAGAAAATTTGTCAACTTAAAACATAAGAATAATTTCGATTAACAATAATTATAGAAGTAGGATTTAATGTCACACTTTTATTAATAATTGATAATTAATATTTAAGATATCATGTAATGTAATGTGTATGTTCTTGGACTTCTTGGTATAGGTGTTTGTTTGTTTTTATGCATAGTGTATACCTATTAAGAATAGGTATGTTTAGTAGATTATGCATGCATAGATTTCAAGGCAGTTCTTTTTCGCATCAGCTACCGCAGCTCAGAGAAGAGCGCCTGAAGGCGCCCGCAGATAAACTCATGGTCCAGGCGAAGTTTTCCGAAGTGGGGTCATTCCCAGAATAGATGGACAATGGTCTGGCTGGAGTCGTCGCATGAATACTTATCGTCGCAGGTAGTATTTGTTGTATAAGTGTCCAGTGAGAGCCTGCATGAGCTTGAACGAGATATCCGTGAGCTTGAAGAGCTCGCGGATGTCTATGATGTTTTTTATAGTAAAACTTCTAGGACCAATCAGTCTGCCCATCTGGGGGTACGTGGAAAACTATCGCCTATAAAAAGATTTATGGGATGGCTCTGCCAAGTATCAGCTTAATGCCCTGGATTCGGTGGATGGCCGTGCTAGAAGGCTCATCCAATAAAAAATAGCCAATAAAAAACTTAAGAGTTTGGAACATCGTCGCAAGGTTGCCTGCCTTTCGGTATTCTATAGGCTATATTTCGGAGAGTGTGCTCAAGAACTAATTGATCTAGTTCCCCCCTCGCCTTTTTACCATCGAACCGCGAGGCACCCTAAGGATCTGCATCCCTAAGTGGTCGGTATACCGCGGACGCGTACGAAGCGCTTCGCATCTTCGTTTCTGATCCGCACCGCTAGGATCTGGAATGCTCCTTTTTCCATTCCATTCCTAGCTTCCATTTTCCCGAGTTCTTACAATATGATTACGTTCAAATCAAGAGTGAATGAGCATTTTCTAGGCAAGCCCGCTGCACCTTAGGCTGCATCATCGCTTATTAGGTGTGATTGCAGTCAAGCGCTCGTCTATAAACATAAAAAAAAAAGATGAACACTTCACAGGGTATGCTAGGAACACGACCCTGTGTCTATCAACTCGAGGCGTAGGTGTTAAGCCTCATGTCAGTCACACCGGGAATCACGCCGTTAGTAGAAATACCTAAATAAATGGTGTATTTTAAAATTCAATAATTAATTTATTTCAAGTTAGCCTCAACTATAAGGACTTTTGAAACTTCAAGTCTGTCTGTTTGTAGTTACTCTACCACCGATTCGGAAGGCAGATTCTGCACAGATGAAGCCGGCAGTAATCTCAGCATTTGCTCTTTTTCAACGTTAACAATTTACGTTTTACATTTTAATATTCATTTTCCTATCTTGTGAGTAACCAGCCAAGCAACCTTTCTCGGAATAGACCTCTACTTGTCACAAAAACCTCTAATACTACGGACCTATTATGAACGTACGCATCAAAAGTGCCCTTATAAAGGGCTATTTGACTTGACTGTTTGACTTTGGCGGGTATGTTTACATTTTATTTTATAACAAATTACCAAATGAAATCTTTGAGATGTCTCTAAGTTCAAAGTTTGTATAAATCGTAAGCTTACAGAAAAATCCTATTATAATATTAAGAATTACTTAAAACGAATAAAAAAGCTTGGTTGTGAATTGCTCTAGCTTTATAGCTTAATATAAATAAACTGTGAGATGGTGATAACAAAAAAAAAAATAATTACCCGGCTAAGTTTGTCGTGGGCTCTTCTTAGACCAGGGCGCGTTTTCACGATCCCCTTACAATTATGTAAACATATATGTATGCATGAACGCTTCATAAGTGCCTGTGATAGGCCTACATGAATAAAGAAATTTTGAATTTTAATTTGAGTTTGGTACTTCTATAATATTTTAAAACTTGTGGGTACCAACCATTAGCCACCCGTGCCATAAGGCCGCGTCCACATTGTTGTGTTAACCGATAATCGCCGTCACTTCCGCTGAAAAGTTTACTTTACCACGCGATTAACGTCGGTTTACAGTTACGTTAGCGTGAACTCGGTGTTTATGCGCCAACCACCCGTGACTGTGTACGTAGACTTTTATGATCCAAATTGTTGAAGTATTATTATGTTGGGCTATTGAAGATACGCGTTTGGTAATTTCAATTTTATAGTGTTTCTGGCACTTTTTTAAAGTTCCGTTAAATATCGGTTAACAATTATTCAAAAGGTTATTAATGTTATTATTGTTAGCCGATGTCTAAAAGCCCGTTGAGGTGGGCGTCTTCGCGCGCCCATCCAATCTCCAGCAGGGGGGTGCAGTGGACCCATGGGGCCCGTCCAGGTATGGGACTGTCAGGCGGGGGTTCGCTGATGGCGATGTAAGGCCGGGTGTCAAAGGGTGTTTCTCCTTCACATCGCCTACTCCTACTGTCTTCGGAGGACTTGCAGGTGATCAAAATGGGGTTGTCCATCACCCACAATACGGTTCTTGACCAATTTATCAAATGCACTATGAGTGAGTCAGTCTGTTATATTGCATTGTGAGGGGAAACTACGGAACCCCTTAATACGCGTTGCCCAACACGCACTTTTTCTGTTTTTATTTCGCGTGTAAGCAAGTTGAAAGTCAATGAATCTTACAGATATTTAAAAAACAATATGTTTGATTATAAGAGCCCCTGATTGGCCTATTTAAATAAAGAATTTTGGAGTCGATATCACTGATACTGAATACATACACTTAGTCATTGTACAAAAGTCTCATTTGTCGTTGAGTTGCCTCTTTGCGCGGACGTAATTGGAAAATAAAAAAGGCACATTAAAGTTAACAAGACATTATTATTGTTCGTCAAAGAACTAAACCTATAAGTAAAAGAAATAAGTGGTATTCTCAATGCCAGCTGTCTCTGAAGGGTATTATATCTGTCTGCAATTATTATACTTGCTTTACTGCCCGCTGCCACGTGGCTTCTTGGTTTAGTGGTAAGCTGCAGATCACGGTTCGATCTAGGGTGTAATTGGGTTTTCCTATAAATAAATAGAGTCAGCCCAGAGTTTTAAAATTGACGGTGTTTCACCAAAAATTGGCAGGTAATTATTTTGACTAAGTCTAACAATTTTTAAAGGGATTCTATACATTTCCCGAATAGTAATGAAAAAATTGGGAAAAAAACAACACATAGCAAATAACATATAGAGTACACGTTACACAAAAACATATCAATGGCAACTTAAACTATAAAAAAAAGAAAGGATCTTAAAATTAGGTAACAGAATAAACTAAAAACAAACAAATAAGATTCCATGTTGGCACATATCTGTGGTGTTTCTTCCAAACCGAGTATCGCCTCAGCGTTTTGCTGTAGCAGTGGTTTTGTGATCACTGCTACAGCGCTGATTTTCAGGCGACCTCTCGACATCCCGGACCAGCCAAGAACTGCTATTTTGGTGGCATTAGGTTGCGAACTACTCCAGCTCCTAAGAAAATACAAATAAAAAAGCTGAATGTTTCTGGATATTGCACCTATTGAGTACGAAGTAACTTGAACCACTTGGGTAAAGGGTGCGGGTAGCGGGGAGGGGTCGTCCCGAAGATGGCTTGCGCCAAAGAGGCGGTTGTACACTTAGGAAGAAAAGACATTCGTTTTTAATTAAGCATGTTTTGTTTTGTAAGATAGATACGAAGTTATTGCTCCAGTGCAGTCGAATAAGCATTACTATATATATTACCGTAAACATTAATAGTGAAAATCTTAATACTATAAATGTTATAGATGCAAAGAATATTTTTTATGATTAATGAACCATCACGCCGGCCAAGTGCGGATTGATAGACTCCACACGCCTTTCAGAACATTGTGGAAAACTCTCAGACAAGTTAGACACCAGGCTCCACGAGGTTTTCCTTCACTGTTAAAGTAAGTGAATTATAATTGCTTCAATTTAAACGCACAAAACTTCGATAAGTATGAGGTACGTGCTGGGGATTGAATTTGGTCCCCCCGGAAGGAAGATTACTGATAAAAGCCTAGTGTATATAGGCTATCACCGTATTTTAGGCCAGCGTGATGGACTACGGCCTATATGGCCTAAACCATTCTAGTTCTGAGGAGACCCTTGTCCTTTATTTGGTCGGTAATAGGTTGATAATTATGATGATGGTGATAGCAAAATAATAATATTTATAGATTAGTGTCATATCTACATATCGTTTGCGAAAAATACAAAAGTAATTTGTGGGATTGAGTATACGCTTTTGTAATATGATGCCAAAGGTAATTTTGGACCTACCAATGCATAAATTTACAGAATACGTTAAAACACATTTATTTGACATTTATAACATGGAGGTTACTATACAATTGATGAATTTCTTATTGACACGGTTGGTTCGAAGCATTCATCGCTTTCATCTCACAAAGATAGAAAATGAATGTTGAAATTTAAAAAGTAAACAGTTGATGTTGGAGCAGAGCAATACCTGAGTTTCTTCCTGCCTCTTCTTGGTAGAATCTGCCTTTCGATCCGGTGGTAGAGTCACAACAAACATACAGACTTGACTTTACAAAAGTGCTTATATTATTAGGCCTGCTTGAAATAAACGAATTTCAATTTAGAATTTTGAAAACTACTCGTGAGCACTAAGTAAACGCGCTTGTTTATAATGGAAACGATGCATACGAGTTTGACACTCGTAGTCAGTGGCAGAAATATGAAAACGTGCTAGCCACTTTACCATTTTACACTTAAGCTGGACCGGACCATATTTATGACACACACGAAATCCCGTCAAACTCATGACACCTTGTCTTTTTTGCGTCGGCGATTAAGAGGCAAATTGCAACATAGGATTCTGAAATCGAATCTGGTCATATCACAATCTTCTCAATCATATCGACCCATTACCGGGCCCGGGTCTACTCTCACAATAAGAAAGTGTTAAGGCCGTAATCCACCACGCTGGCCCTATGCGTATTGGGGGATTCCACACACCTTTGGGAATTATGGAGAACTCTCAATTACAGGAAAAATGTCACACGATCTTAAAAACATCGAAAAATGTTGAGCGTTTTTCACCGTGTCAGTACACAAAGCGCCGGGTGTCAAATGCGCAGGCGACGCCCACTTCGCGTGTGATAGGCCCCATACTGGCATCTCACTCGTGTTTCACCGCCGCACTGAATTTCATTTAATGACTATTGCGTTAAAGCTTAACAAAATAGCCATTAAAGTATTTTGATGATAGCTTGATAGTTTAGAAATGTACACTTTATTGGAAATTTAAAGAAAGGCAAAGTATATTATAACTGTTGTTGCCGGGACTTTTTACGCACGGAAATTTTGTGTGCCTATTTTATTTCCTCACCCTCTGAAATACGAACTCTTGTTTTGTTAAAAACAAAACAAATATATCCTACGGGAATCCTATATTTATCCGGGTTAAAGAATATTGTATTCCAGACTAAAATTTTACTATAATAATTTAGTATAATCTATTTAGAGATGCTACGCTTTACGATGATGATCGCGCGTGATTGAGTAGATAACAAACATCCATCGAAACTTTTGAATTTATAATATTAGTATAGATTATAGATCAATGAACTTATAAATTTATAGATATAAATCACATAGCCATTTTTTTTACAACGTGGCTTCATCGCTGTGGCGTCTATACAAACAGAGAGACTGCGTAAACCATTAAAAGAAATAAATTTTGAATCAGTTTTTTTTTATTTCTTTCCTAAGTAAGGTAAGCGCTGAGGTTATAAGTCGGAGGTAAAAGGTTCGATTCTCGGCAGGGGCAAATTATGAATTCATAATTTCAATTTTTTCTCTGGTCTGGTCTTGTGGGAGGCTAAGGCGCAGCCAGTTACAACCCTACCAACAAAGACGTTCTAAGAGATTGAGCGTTCAGGCACGATGTTGCCATGTAAGTGTAACTGCTATATAGTCCACCAATCTGCACTGGGCCAGCGTGGTGGACTACGGCTTTAACCCCTTCTCATTGTGGGAGGAGACACTTGCCCTGTAGTGAGCCGGTAATGAGTTGATATGATGATAACTGCCATACCCCTAACAGGTTAGCCCGTTGCCATCTTAGATTGCAGTGACATCAAATAAAGTATATTCTCTGAAAAAAACTATCAAAAGCAACACTAAAAAACACTAATACGGAACAAATTACACCCTGTATGTAACTTATTATATCAACCAATACCGGCCCACTACAGCAGGGCTAGCACAGGCAGAAGACAAAAATTATATCCCACGATTATATTCCCCTGTCAAGGGATATAATTAAGGTGTCCACCTGCTAAAGCACGGAAGCATGGAATCGGATAAGTTTAGCTGCGTTTATTATTACACATATATATTATTTGGATATTATTTCCACTTGTGCCGAGAGTTGCCTAAAGCTGTGAGAGAACATAATTTTTTATCCTTTCCCGGGGATATATTGGTGTCCTGTCCATGCTAGCCGTGCAGGGCACGAGTCTTCTCCCAAACTGAGAAGGTCTTAGGCCGTCCACCACGCTGTCCCATTGTGGATTGGTTGAGTATGTACCTAAGATAAACTCCACGTTCCCCGTTTTCCTCTATATGTAAGATAATTAATGATAATGAATGGCCGAACGTTGGCCAAGGTGCGAGCGGACAGATTACATCATCAGCTACCAGCCGTGGTTGTTTACTCATATACAGTTTGTTACTAGCTTTGCCTGTCGGTCCGTCAACAGACGTCTATCGCGTGGGGGAACGTAAGGTGTTATTTTATAATCTAGTACATAACATCACGTACTTTCATATATCCCTCTCAACTTATACTTGTTTGGTATATACTTAATATGTAGGTATAAAGAGTAAGAAATATATATAAGAAGTGCAACAAACATAACGTGTGTTTATTCCTCTTTGTTTAGGTAGGTAGTTCTGATTAGGTAACCAAACACTTACGTTAGGTAGGTTGGTATAAACTGAGAGTAATGTATACGCTGTAGATAGATTGGAGTGCAAAAGGGTCCATTTCAGGACTTTTTGCGCAATTATGTAGAACTCTCAGGCATGCTGGTTTCCTCACGATGTTTTCCTTCACCGTCGAAGCAAGTGATATTTTAATTACTTAAAGTTATGTCTTTTGTGTTTGTATTATCATATTTTTCACTTTTTTTATGGATTTTGGAAGGTTATTAAAAAAAAAACCAAAACTTGTCAGTGTCAAAAAGTGTCAGTTTACGAGGTCCCTTAACATTAAACAACGCCGAATCAGTGTCGTAACTTTAGGTGGTTAGTCTTTATCTAAGAGTAGGTGACTTTTTTTTTTCTCTACGCTTCACCTATCTCTGCAAATCATTAGGAAACCGATTTAAGCGTGTCCTAGTTAAAATGAAAACGGGGATACGATATTTTAGCTATTTGTGGTTCTTGGGATATTATGAAAACCCATACATAGATATATTCCAACATTTTCAGCCCAATTGAATAGACAAGAAGTGTTGTAGACGACGAGCGGTATATAGGTCGAGATTTTGGCTGGCCGCCAGAGTTACTCACCACTGGGCAATCATCGTGACGTCCGCTAAAGGTTACGCTCAATACCGGGAAATTGTTCCGTGCCGAACAATCATCTGGAAAAATGAGAATTACTAAGTCATAACGAAACCCGCCAGGCCAAAAGTCTCTAATTTTATTTTATTAGGGATTAGCTTTTGCTCGCCTTCTTCGTCTGCGTTTTTTTTTTTTAATTCCGTGGAACCGTTCTTTCGTTAAATATGTTGCTCTCTGTCCTTTTCACTAACTATATGCCAAAAAACAAGTTGATTCGTGACTTATTTAGGGCGTAAAGCAAGGACAATCAAACAGACGCACTTGCACATTTAAGTTTAATATTAGTAAGGGTATACCTACCATATACCATTGGTAATGGTCAATTGATGTAAGTATTATTGTTTGACTACTAGATCTGACTAAAATAGAAAATTATATACTTTATTTTAATAATAATATAAAAAAGTTATTTTATGGGCAAAATTTCCTAAATAAATTCTTAAGATTTAGCAATTCAAAATATTTTAGGCACCCAAAACAACCGCGAACGAAGTCGCGAGCAGCAGCTAGTAATATATAGGTACGAGTACATACAAAACTAAGAGATAAAGGAGTACTTAACTAAAAGATTACCTCTAAAACTATTACTTTAATTTTCTAAACGTGTGGTTAAAGAAGAAGTTCATAAAGCATAATGCATCCAAATCAAGCGATAGGTCAAAACTACAATTTGCACGCGGCTTCACACTCAGACTTCATAGCAGTGTTTATGACAACGGTTGTTTTAAATTATTCAAAAGTGGACTAAGTACTTACATAAAAATTACTCATCGAAAAGTTTCAGGAAACTTTTCCCCGGCACCGGAGTTAAACAACTGTAAATATTTACAGAAATCGGCGAAACATTTCACCGACTGATGCGGACGGATAAGCAGCAGACATTACCTCTGATTGAACTGTATGCAAGTGGCATACAGTTCTGTGCTGTACGTACTTTAACCAAACAAATCAGAGGAACTGCCTCGCAGGTTAGTAGATTTCACTTGCAGGACAAACGGGCCTTAAAAATTTAAAATTCAAAAATCCGGGACGGCAACGCATAGCTGACGGTTGGTGCACTAGTATATCATCTCGCGAGCGTGACAGTCGCGCCAGCGTAGAGCACAACAGGTCGCGTAGAAACGCGGTCGGCGACGTGACATGATTAAGATGTTGATTTAACATTTTAAAATCGCTTGATATGTTTAAAAACGCAGTTAAATCTTATTATATTGCGCAATAAGACGACTGCGCTATCATAATATATCTTAGTTTATTATTTTTATATTTATTTCATATATATATATACATATGTTTTATTTGTGTCATTTTGGTTTAAGTATTTGTATGTAGGAATTTGAATGTAGGTTTATAATAATTCTACACCACCTATTTGATCTCGCTCTAGTTGTCCTAATCCGAAGGTAGCCTGCAAAGATCGCTTTTAAGCAATAAGGCTTTTTTTATTCTACTCGTCTTTGAGTTTCTCTCTATTCGTCCTTTATTTTCTAACTGTGTAGTGAGAAGACAAATAAAGAGTTTAAAAAATAAATAAAATCATAATAAGCCGACTATAAAGGTAAGCTTAGCTTAAAATTGTAAAAAGACGGGACGGCAATGCATTGCTGACGGGATAGCGTGCGGTACGACGTGTATATCGCGTCACGCCAGCGTAGTACACAACGAGTAGTAGGCAGCCCTAACGAAACGCCACCGTTGTCTTGTATTCCCATCATTTAGAATTAAATACTCTCATATTATGCTTATATTATTCTTATATTATTCTTATATTATGCTTATATATGGGTTTTGAGTCTAACACTAAGTGTTGAATGTTATCACAGAAGTAATTGCAATTTACGCAAGTAAGTATAAAAATAATAATTAACACGTTACATATTTGTCTTGCTCATGAATTAAGATCATTTATTGGTTGGTTGTTACGGGTTTTCATAACAATTTTGATTGGTTTACTAAATAAATGTGGCCGGTCACTTCGTCCTTGTTTTAATTCCGTTTTCCGTAATCCCGCGGGTAAGTTAGTTTTTCCGCCACAAATATTGTTTAATTAACAAGTTTTATATTAAACTCTATGTAGCGCTGCCTGTAGGCAGAAATTCTAATTTGTAATTATTTTGTATATTTGTTACTTTTTTTAATTATTCTGTTATTTTTAATTATTGTGTTAATGGGTTATAGTTGTTACCAAATAAAGAATTATTATTATCCTATTTACGTCTTGAGGGTGCAATCTATCTAGATGAAACTCTAGCCATGATCAGTTAACGGGGATCTTACAATTGATAAAATCGGTTTAAAATACATTAACGCAAGATTGACGAACCTTTTACACATTTATTTACAAAACTACCAAATCGTAAAATACAAGATGGAAATGTAGTGCATTGCTATGATTGCTCTTAAGCGGATTACTAATATTCTTGCGTCATGCCGGCCTCATATAATGTGGCTGTTTCCATTTTGACTATATATTATTTTATTTAAGCTAAGTGTGCAAAATGGGGTGACCACACAAAATGCACATAATGCAATACTCCTTGGTATGGTAATGATATATTATTAAAATGTTTAAAATAGAGACTCTAAGTACCTACCTACGATATATGAGAAGTTTCATCAAGTCCACTGCTGGACTAAAACCATCGCGAAGGTTTGTCCGTAATCACCATGTCGTCACCACACGGCAAATGACAAGTTTATAGACTATGTGTCACTTCCATCATCTGGCGCTACGTCGTAAGTCAAATCATTTCGTATAAACTAGATTATCAAATGGGACCAAAATCAAACTCGGTCATGTTTCAAATAGCCATTTTGACACGTTCCTTAGGGTGTAGTTAATGTTTTACTTCTGTGATAATAATTCAATATTTATGTTAGATGCAACACTCAATATGGCGTAGCATGGGATTAGGCGGCATATTTTTCGAATGTGATTCCAGCTTCTTTAAATCTTCAAAATCATTTGACATGCCGTTTGAGCTTTTAAAATCCATGTAACCAGAAAAAGTGTCTTATTTTACTTATGATCATAAAATCCAAATTGATGCCATGTAGAAAGCAATAAGCCATGAGTTCAAGCTGCTTTAAAGTATTGTAGTAACCAACACGCTCAATACCCCTCTCTCCTATGAGTAGTGTAATAAGAGGGAGAAGAACTTTAAGAGTTTCAGCAGGCAGTAGGGGCAGGACGGGTACGTGATGCTGACGGCATAGCACGGCGGTGCGACGAGTATATTTATATTAAATCGCGGGCGTGACTGTCGCGCCAGTGTAGAATATAACGAGCCGCGTAGCGCCCACGCCATGCTTTTGTTGTATTCCCGTGCGGCGACGTTACGTGTCTCGTCACCGTCCCGCCCCATCGCTATCTGCCCAAACCTTAACAAAAACATAATGATGATCTACTTATCTATGTTAAAATCATAGTCACCCTGGCACAAGTACGCCCACAACACGATTTTGGCATAGGAAACATAAATATTATTACTGAAACGGTCGGGCCAGTCCGATTATTATCACTAATGTCATTTCAACCAGGGAAATGCGAAGGAAAGGAAAATAATCAATTTGATCTATAACAATTAATCTGGTGATTGGGGGAAAAACTGAGTGACGTTTTATGAACATTACGGAAAATTATTTTTATCCTGTAATCTAGCAGCATGTTTTTAAGCAGAGGCTAACATATAATAAATAATTCGGTGGTCTTTATTTTAGATAATGTTTTTCCTGTAAAATCGTGACAATAAGAATTGGAAATAAGATGTTTCTATCGAAAATAATCGTTAGCTTTAGCGATAAGGAAATAAATGGTATGATGTTAATTGGCAACTGAATGTTTTTACGGGGACCTTACTTAAAAATAATTAAGGTCAATACCTTTGAGCGCTCAATGGTGAGCTGTCTTATAAATGGGAGATTCCGGGTTTAATTCTTTATGATTGATTATCATTAGATAATCAATCATAAATCGTTCTTATTCGTTCTTATATAATTAATTTCAAACAAGCAATTTTTTATATAAACTATGTAATTAAGTTGTTTAATTGTGTTTTCTTGGCTGTATTTATTGTCGAGTAGGTACACAAAAAACACAGTTTTTTTAGAACTTCTTCGTAGAAGATCAGATAAATGGATATAAAAAAAATATATAATAAGGCCGTAAAATTGTATTAGCGTAAACAATTTGATTGTTTTATGTTTTCTAGACTTTTCGTAGTACACTATAATATTTGATTCATTCTTTCTAAATAGGTTATTCTTATTGTCTATTACAGAGAGTGTTCTCCTCTCGTTCTTATAAAGACAAACAGAGACCCAACAAAGACTTTCCTGGCGCTGCCTCAACGCCCGTGTCAATTTTGAAAGGCTACAATAGTTCGAGCTGAAAAACTATATACATACGACACGCAAACGGAATGTGGCTCGGCCATGGCAACGTTGGAGCAAGGCAAGACGCTTGCCTCGGGCGAGGTGCGTCTACATTGAGCTGCGGCGCGAATCATATGCCTTTGTATCAAGCAAGCTAAAGTTTATACGGTGCGGTGATTAAAAAGTGATTTTCACGTGAAATATTTAGTGTTTCTACGAAGCGAATGTGTGTTAGCGACGTAACAGCGGCAGCGGTCCGGTACGCCGACATTTGGCTAGACGTGCATTCGAGGTCATCGTCTCTTAGCAGGTACACTCGGCAGAAATAACATATGCCGTGACACCTTGTCCGAAAATCCGAGCACAGACTTGGCTCGTCAGTAAGTGGCTTGTAAAAAACACTATGTTTAGCTACGAAGATTTTTTTTTTTTTTACTATGCAAACTAAATACAGAGCGTAAATAAGTCTTTATCAATCCATTAGCGGCCCTAAGCAGGGTACATGGTCTCTTCTCAGAATAAAAACGGTGTGGGACGTAGTCCTCCATGCTGGCCAAATGAGAATTAATAAACCTTTAGAACCTTTTTACAAGCCTTTAAGAACATTATGGAAAGCTCTTAGGTATACGTATATAGAGTTCTCACTATGTTTTTCTCCACCTTCAAAGCAAGCGATATTTTTTATAAATTAAAACGCACTTTGAAATGCAAGAGGTGCATGCCGTGCTGGGAAACACATTGAAAAATCTTGCACTAGGCACTTTGATTACTTTAACACGTAGGTAGACATATAGGCTAAACTTATAAGGGTATGACGGGTTTATTATCTATATATATACAAGAGAAAGTGTGTGGGTATGTTCCATATAGGCTCCGAAACGGCTGGACCGATTTCAATGAAACTTTCAGGGAATCTCCGGAGTGACCTTGCGAGTAATCCTGTAAAGTTTGGTGACGATCGGAGCACTCCTATTTTTGAACTGTCAAACTGTCAATTACAGCTTTTATTTACTACTAGCGGATCCCAGCGCCATCTGTAGGGCTGATTTGTGAATCTAAAATATCCAGGGTGCCACCCAAACGCATACCAAAAAATTCATTCAAATCGGTGCAGCCGTTTAGGAGGAGTTCAGTGACATACACACGCACACAAGAAATATATATATAAAGATGATGATATTCTATTGTTACGAATGAATACGGAGAGAAATAAATGATTTAATATAATATGAGACTTAAATTAAAAATTGAATGATGTAAGTTTATTGTTTAAATAAAATAAAGCAAAATCTAGCCCAGTGAAGCGGGCTGGGTACGCTAGTATCAAATAAAGGGAATAATGTTGACAGAAAATAGTTGATAAAAAATATGTCACTTTTAATGTGATCGAGTGTACATTTTCAGAGCACACGCACATGTAAATTTTCATCACTACAGCTTCCGAAGTTGGCTGCAAGCCAAGATTTAGGATATGTATTGGAGACTTATATCACGGCGCAATGAATTTCATTATTCGTTCATACTGCATACGTGCCGAGTTTCATCTCATTATCATCTTTGTTCCAACTGCTGGAAGTAAATAGATACTACTGTAAGGATTTTCACAATCCACGGACCAGTTTCATGTGTCATAAGGAAGTGGATTTTTCAATCCTATGAATTATCAGAGTTGAGGCTAAAACGATGTTGGCGCGTTTAATGAAATGCATTTTCAACTAACATGCTACAAGAGGCACAAATCTTTGCGACTTTTTCCCAGTTTTTCCTATTGGAGCAGTAGGTAAATCATGTTTAAATAAATATGTACCTTTGATATTTAAAGGGTCAACAAGTTTGTCTGGCTGTTTGTCAGCTGTTCAAGCAATAAGACTGCATTTGAATAAATTTTTTTTGTAAAATGTATTTTTTGTTACTGAATTGGGTTCAGTTAAGATTTTATGTACTATATCTATCTTTTATTCTGGATAGAATAAGCAGACAGAAGAAGTGGTATACATCTCAGTATGCATTTAATTTAATTAAGTGTAGCCTTCGCTCTGAACAACAATAATTCAAGGACCTGTTTTGTATTGGGGAATTATTGTTGGAAATCTTCTTGCATGGCGAACTCCTACAATTTGCGACCCTACGTTATTAAAATTTCACACTGTATGTATCCCAATTATTATGAACACTGAGGCATGTGTCCTAAAGGAGAGGGTTACAGCGTAGGAATTATTCCTACACTATCAATAAAAATTAGACCCAACAAAATTGTTCAGCCATGAACGCAGCTCCTGTATGTTGTCTGGCGGGCATTTTAAATTCCGGAGTATACAGAAACTTGTTTTTATACTAAATAGAGAATGAAATAACGGGGATTAAATAAGAGAGTGAGAATTTATTTTCAATTATTACCAAACCGTGCCACGTTTGGCGGAAATTTGCATTTAAATTGATCTACAGGTTTTAAATGAATGTTTTAATTACGGTCCACACATGATCCTTACTTAATTTAATGTTAAACGTACGAAATCAAGAACTTTGGTCAAAACGATAGCCTATTGTGGCCATTTGGGTTTGATTTAATAATATAGTTTTATTGATGGACTGGCTACTGCCGCTAATGCCGCTTCTTCAAAGTAGCACTCCTTGAAAGACTTCCATCTCTTATATAAAGTGTAACCAAATTACGAAATATTGGTGAAGGGTGTTTACGTACATTTCATAAAGAAATCACCCTGTAAAAATATGAAATCACAACAGATTAATTTCATAACATTTAATTACCGACACAATGACTTCATAAAAGAGCGACACGAGCATAGTACTTACGCTACGCGACGCGTACCTATGCAATAGATTTAATCAGTCACATGATTCACTTGATTTTAATTTTGCATGAGATTTTAGGTCCGTATCAAACTATTTTCAGTAATAACTATGGCAGTGGTTTACTCGAAAACTATTAGAGTTTCGATTTTACAGATAAGTCTAGGGTACTAAAGAACAACACCGCTAACACCCCGTTAGCAGTGGCATTCGTAAATCATTAGCTATTAACTTACACGAAATGTCTTTTAAGTTTCAGATACGCACCGCTAGGGTAATGAGGAGCTTATTTGCGTTAACGCCTCGTATACTCGTAACTTTTCCGAAAAGTTAATTCTTATCCAATCTAGATCGCATAAATAAATTCCATCAAGCATATATTCAATATGTATTAGAATTTATCACCATGTAATATATTGTTGGAAATATTTTCATTTAGGGCCTAAATTTTTATTGCCGCACACACGTACCTTAGGAATAACTGTCACCAAAGGTTGTCTGGGAGAAATCACTTTAGCGACAGACCGCCTTTGCACACCTAAACTAGCTTTTAAGTTTCTCTGTTGTGTCTTTTTGTATTTTGTTATAAGGAGTTCAAACGAACATGATATATATATAGCATACGTAAGCGTAATCTTTGAGTCGTAGTTATAGAAGCTGTTTAATATAAATGGTGCACAAACATAATCGGGGCTATAAACTTAACATTATAGACTTACTGGATGGGACAAAATAGAATAATAAGAGCATTGAAAATCATTGTACGGTTTACGTGACAGCAGATTCGCCTGTTGCGCTTTGGCGTCGTTCCAGCCACTTCGAGATTTTCACGACAACATCGAGTGTTATAATGCCCTCTATATAGTTTTAATAGGGCCCCCGTAATACGGTGATAATTTAATGACACAATTTTTTTCTAGACTAAGCAAAATGTAGAATATTATAATGCCACTTAAGTGGGGTACTGGATGTGTTTCGGAGAGCACGTTAAGCTGTCGGTCGCGATTATTATCTCTATCATGTAATTTTTAAACCTCATCATATACCAACCAATCACCAAATTTTACCTTCTTGGTCTTTTTTTAAGGTAGGTAACTATTTTATTTTTTACATTTGGTACTAAGGTGTAATTAACATTAAAATTTGATGATTCAGGTAACTATATTGTATATCTATCTATATTGGTGGCCGATTGGCGTAGTTTGCAGCGACCCTGCTTTCTGAGTCCAAGGCCGTGGGTTCGATTCCCACTACTGGAAAATGTTTGTGTGATTGCATGAATGTTTTTCAGTGTCTGGGTGTTTATATGTTTTTTTTTAAGTATTTATGTATATAATTCATAAAAATATACATCAGGCCTTGTGTTTGTGTACCCATAACACAAGCTACGCTTACTTTGGGGCTAGATGGCGGTGTGTGTACTGTCGTAGTATATTTATTTATTTTATTTTTTATTTCATTTTATTTAAGTCTTCCTTAGGCCTTAATACCCGCAACTACTTCTTTCTTTGGTGCACGATAAAAGTGCATTCATTCAGTCAATCATTCATATAAACCCATTACCATCCCATTACAGGGCACGGGTCTCCTCCCACAATGAGAAGCGGTGAAGGCCCACCACAATGCAGATTGGTGGACTCCGCAGTCTTATTATGTTCTGAGCTCTTAGGCATGCAGGTTTCCTCACGATTTTCCTTCAGTATTGAATTTAGTGATATATTAACTGCTAAGAACGCAAATCAGTTACAAAAGTCTCAAAATCTCGAGTCGAGAAAAAGATTCGAACTCGGACCCCGAAAGTGATGTCGAAATCCTACCCATCGGGCTCTCGCCGCTTCAAAGTTGCCGGTAGTTTGGACATCAATTTGATGGATATCAATAGATATCACAGAAGAAGTTGGGAAAAGTTTGTTTTCCTTTGACTGATCAGTTTTATTGAATCGTTTCAGCGCTTTTTGGTCAGAAGCCATTTTAATAGTAGGTACGTACATTTTATGCGTTTTCTTCGTACTTTGACAGCGATCTGAATCGACAGCTGACGTTTTTGGCTCAAGCACAATTTTACAACAAGTAGAAATTGGATATTCGTTTGTCCGTTAACCTAGTTAAAATACAGCGGCACTCTTTAGGCATATACGTGTTTATTTACGGCTCTAAAACGTCGTTGCATACTACGGACTGCCGAATGAGAAGGCTCAGAGCCACTCAGTGGACGATGGAGAGAGCTATGCTGGGAGTATGAGAAATAAGGAGATCCGTAGAAGAATTAAAAGAAGCTGGAGTTGCGATAGGCAGGCATATACAACGCAGCGTTGGTCGACCCACGACTACAAGGTGGATATACGACATCTAGCGAGTCGGTGGGAGTCCACTGGAAACAGTTCGGCCCAGGGCCGTGGATTTTGGAACTCCCAATCAGTTGATGCAATGATGATGATAATAACATTTGAAAATATAATATTTATTGAACGAAAAATACACTTTTAATATAAAAGGGATCAAATATAGATTAAGTACAAGCTTGTGTAACCACGGGAAGCTATCTCGTTTCTTATAAGTAACACAGACAATGTGTAGAAAGACACGATTTCTTCGCGACAGTTCAATATTTTTTTTTTTAATTTTCAACATTTTCATGCAGCGTTGCGCGCGCGCCTCTGACGCATATCAAAGATGCGCGACGGCCATTTTTTTTCCACTACGCTCCCGATTTGGCGCGTAGCCAGAGACGCCGCCTGGCACGCAGCCAAGACATAACCCCCGCTCCCCTCCACTCCCTGCGCTTAGCGTGTCGGTGATTGAAACTGTAAGATGGACTAAGCGAGAGTTTCACGAAAGTTAAGTAGGTACTCGTCTATATTTTTGATTATTACATTCAAATCGTAATAATCCCCTTAACTCATAAATTTTGTTGACTTCCCTGGCTCACTGGTGAGAACTAGTGTCTCGTAAGTGAGAGGTCCCGGGTTTTTCCCGGGTCAATTTGTAAATAGTTTCTACAATACTGGTGTAATCTGGGTCTGGTGTCCAGCCGTGGGTAGTAACTTTACCGATTACGACGTGCTGCCAAGCGATTTGCGTTCCGTTATGATGTCGCGTAGAAAGCCATTATGGCTATCATTATTACCATCATATCAGCCCACTACAGAGCACTGGTCTCCTTTCACAATGAGAGAGGTGAAGGCCACCACGCTGACAACGTGCGCATTCGTGGGCTTCAGACGCCTTTGAGATCACTATCGAGAACTCTCGGTCATATAAGTTTGCTCACGATATTTTCCTTTACGTGATATTCATCACCGTTTTTTTGATATGGGTTAATATAATTGCTATGTCATGAATTAACCTACTAATATTATCATTATCATAACAACCCGTTACCGGCCCACTACTACACGGGATTAAGGCCGTGGTCCACCAAGCTGGCCCATAAGTGGACTTCAGACACCTTTGAGAACATTTAGTAGAACTGTTAGGCATGCAGGTTACCTCACGATGGTTTCCTTCACCGTTGAAACAAGTGATATTAAATTGCTTAAAACGCGCATAACTTAGAAAAGTTAGAGGTGCGTGCTGAGATTCGAACTCGGTCCCCCGAAAGTGAAGTCGAGCTCCTACCCAACGCGCTATCACCGCTTCCGTTTATTAGTACACATATGTTATTTTGATAATATTATCAAGCGTAGTGCGCACATGCTTGGAGTGGATAAAACTGTGGAAAATCAAAGTCAAAGTCAAAGTCAAATATTTCTTTATTCAAATAGGCACATAGATGGCACTTTTGATGCGTACATTACATGTAAAATATGGCATAGGCAGTGGCGTGCACAGGGTTTCTGACCAGGGTATGCATATAGAAGGAAGATGCCAGAAAACGGAAAAATCCTTCGCATTTATGAGTTATACAAAAATCTTAGGGTATGCAGAGCTTTTGTGCATGCATGAAGTGCACGCCACTGGGCATAGGAGTGAGTTGATGGCGATAAATAAATTCGTCAACTTAAAACTAAAGCTACGAGGGTTCAAAACGCGCCCTGCTCTAAGAAGAAGCCCACAACAAACTTAGCCGGTTGTTTTTTTTTTGTTATCACCATCTCACATTGTCCTTTAAAAACTTACTAAAGAAACAACCTGGTTAGAGCAATAATTTACACCCAAGCATTTTTATCGTTGACGTAGTACTTAATACTATAATAGGACTTTAAATCGTTTTGTCCTGTCGGCGTCGGACAAATGTATGTGCTTGTACAGATGTGATGACACCTCACTGATTGAACCTCACCTCACCGCTTCTACTGATATACAAATCATAAATTAATTCTCATAAGTATTTGCATCTGATGTAGCAACCCTATAGTTATTGATCTCCCGACCAATAATCTATGTTCTTTAGCCCCTACAAGTATTTGGCTCGGCTCCCTTTGAAGTGCAGCAGCAGGTGCAATGACAATGCAAGATGCACTTGAACACTGATTAGACAGAGCTCTCGTTTATCCAATCCCCTGAATGTTTGTCTGGTTCGTATAGAACATGAGAAATCATAAAATTTTAAAATATCACCTTGCGTGTACTTTTCCACCATAACGTAGATACTTCCGTAACAGTGTGCGTCCACAATTCTCGAGATAACTAAAAGGAGTCAATTTCGGTGGCTAGTTACCACTCGATATCGACAAAGACGTGCCTTAGGATTCAAAGTTAGACTGTCAAATATTTTTTTGTTCAAATAGGCACATAGATGGCACTGTTGATGCGTTGATTACTAAACCTTCGAGGGTTCCAAACGCACCCTGGTCTCAGAAGAAGCCAACAACAAACTAAGCTTAGTTCTTTTTGTTATTACCCTCTGACATTGTCCTTTGAAAATGGGTATTGAAGAAACTACCTTTTTAGAGCAATAGTTCACAACCAAACTCTTTTATCGTTTACGTAATCCTTTATACTATAATATGACTTATCTATGAGCTTTCACTTAATAAGAACTTTTGAACTTTTGTTGTAAAATTGTACAATTATAAAAATACAATTGAAAAAATATCAAAAAACATTAATGTTTATCACACAAACATTTTTTCACACAAGCCTTGGACTCAGAAAACAGGGTCACTGCCCACTGCGCCTTATACATTTTTACATTTTTAACATTTTTAACATTTTTACATTTTTAACTTATACACTTTTAAGAACTAACTATGTTAACTTATGAAACCTGTTTTATAACTACTATTGATGATAATTGCGACCAAAAGCTCAACGAGCAACGATCAATCGGCGATCGATCGTGCGAACGAATGATCCTGTAATACAAAAATGTATCCTATTAACTAAAGATAATATTTACTCGTCTCCCTACTAAAGACCCTTATCATATCTTTAGAAAATATAATTTCTAGATTTTATAAAACGGTTTTCGAAAAATGTTTCAAAGAATCAAAAATATCCAGATTATGGTAAAATCGTAGCGGATCATCAACCTCTTACTATTTAAAATGGTTAAGAATTTAATTCTCCCGAATGGTAATAATAATCATAATATAACTACAAATGGGAACATCGCACCCGAGATAATTAAACATCTGCAAATCATTTCTTTCATTCCGGTGGAAGCTTCCTATCTCCAGGGACAAATTAGTGGGAATTATTGCCGTTCACTAACACGTATACTCTTTTAATATTGGGATGAGAAGCAGAGCTATGAAGGTTCCGTAAGTATATTTTCAATTCCTACTGAAAATCACGTTTTATCACGATATTTTTAATTGCAGTGATTATTAGGCTTCATTTGTTACGATTCGTGAGCACCAGGCAAAATTGCACGTTGCAATTAATAATTTCTTCAATCTTTATGGTGATAAAGTGTGGTGAACATTGTGATAAAATGTGGTGACATCACAGGTTTAACTCAGATACCTATAAGATGCGAAAAGGCGGTCTTATCGCTGTAAGCGAACTCCTCCAGACAACCCTTTATGGTAGAATGAAGTTGATGAAGACGGGAAAACACACCTTTACAAGGCACAGTTCCTAATTGCCTTGAAAACCTGTGTAAAG
The DNA here is from genome assembly GCF_905163445.1 of Pararge aegeria. NCBI lineage: Eukaryota > Metazoa > Arthropoda > Insecta > Lepidoptera > Nymphalidae > Pararge > Pararge aegeria. The sequence goes on from NC_053181.1 coordinate 5,166,975, forward strand.
TTAAAGAGAGATTTTTAATGTGTAGATCTTAACAATTATTTATTGTTAAGTCAACAATAAATAATTGTTACGCACCGGTATCGTAGCGAAACCATTACCGAAGATATGTTTGGTGTGGAATATATTATAAAGTACGCTGTACAGATTCTATTGCTTTTCATTTATATAGCAAACTAAGCTTTAAATTCACTGTACTTCATTTACCCCCACGGCCTTTACCCCTTTTCGTTGGGTTGTTATGTTGATTATGATGATGACCTCATATAACCTAAATTTTCTATGGAACTTGCCAGAAAGTGTGGTATTTGTATTTTTATTATCACGTTAAAATTTAACTTATGGATTTTAGATTATTAAAAAAAAACGAATTTATATTTTTTTTTACCTGTCAAGTGCCAGTTTTTGAGTCACCTGAACTTTAGGACCCGCCGATTCGGTGTTGTGACTTAAATTGCGCCTAGCGTTGTTAGACATCACATAAGAGGTTGTGATACGTTTTTTAACTCTAGGAGACACCTAAATCACTGGGAATCTAATAAAGGCGATTCCTAGGTTTAGTAAAAACGCGTATTAGTGCTTCTGTTATGAAAATTCAATAAAGTTCTCTTGAGACTCGGAGAAATCCTTAGCGGTCAGCAGCAAATCACAGAAGCAGAGATGTTTTAAGTTATAAGAACATTTCAAGTTGTTCTGTGATTATGAGTTTCGAATAAAAGCAAAGCTAACACTACATATAAACAGCATTTAGTTTCATTAGGATTTAACGAGTGCGGAACACTAAAATGTATTAAATATGACGCGCCATGAATAACGTGCCAAATGTACCAGTCATTACGTAGAATCATCGTCTTTATGTCACAATGCGGCGCAAATACAAATGACAATCTGAACACGTTTCAAGATGTGGGATGTGCATTCTGTGTCAGAATCGAAGCTGTCTAGACTCAAACAAACGCTGAATTAATATAAGTAGAAAAAGACAAAGAAGAAGTTATGAAAATTAAGCTTTATTTGCATACACCGCGAAAAGCAGGAGAATCTGTATGGTGTACTTATAACTTCTTCAATAATAATTTTTTGACGGCCGATTGGCGCAGTTTGCAGCGACCCTGCTTTCTGAGTCCAAGGCCGTGGTTTCGATTCCCACAACTGGAAAATGTTTGTGTGATGAGCATGAATGTTTTTCAGTGTCTGGGTGTTTATATGTATATTCTAAGTATTTATGTATATTATTCATAAAAATATTCATCAGTCTTCTTAGTACCCATAACACAAGCTATGCTTTCTTTGGGGCTATGTGGCGATGTGTGTATTGTCGTAGTATATTTATTTATTTATTATTAATCTTTATACTCCACACAAAACAGATCTTCGGCAATGTACCCTCTAGGCACGTTTCGCTCCGAAACCTTATTAAGTATAATTATTCATTGTAAAGTCAACATCTGAGGTTGCTCCGGTTTCGGAGTACGTAACGAGCGTAGACGGTACATTGTCGAAGATCTTTTTGGTGTGTAGTATAAGGGTTGATGATATTATAATATCATATATATATATATTACACCATACAGATTCTCCTGCTTATAGCAAACTGCGCTTAATTTTCATTAATATAGAATGGGTTTTTTGTCTCTTAAAGAACTTTTAGTACACACCCCAAGTTAGAAAATTGGTCCTATGTCCCGGTCATTATCACTAACTTGTGAAAATAGTTGATAAAGCCCGCTAACTCACATTGGAGCAGCGTGGTGGGTTGTGTTCAATAATATATATATACGAGTAGGTATACTCCAACGAAATCTCTCGCAAGTTTCAGCTGTTTTATATATTTCACGTTTGTTTCAATGATTCAACTTATTTGTTTTTTTAATGCCGCAAGTTGAGTCAGCGACCGTGTGGCGTGGCGGGCGTCATGTTGAGCCGCAGCTGCCAAAGGATCTCGGCTTACTTTGCGCACGGCGCACGTGGCACACAGGGCTGCCAAACTTAATTTGGCATTAAAATCGTATCTAATTATTATTTCCGGTACCTAGTTACATCAATAGCCTATAACAGGCCACTGCTGGACTAAAGTCAATAATCCCCCCCTAGGGTTGGGGACGCAGTAGATAGTAGGGGGTAGTAGTAGGTACTATAGGTAGTAGAAAAGAGGATTCTGCTGCCCCTTAGCTGCCTCCTACGACTCCCGCGGGAAGAGGAGAATGCTCTCAACTTTATTCTGATCTGCCGTCACTTTGATTCACTTTGAATTCAATTTATGATTTAAACATATTCATAACCTCGATGTTATGAATATGTTTAAATCATACATTGAATAGATGGATGAATTGGTAAGTTTAGCGTACCATTATAAAAGCGTACTCATAGTTGCAAATTACACAGATGCTGCGTAAGACAAAGGTGCGGTAAAAGCGCGGTGCAGACGTGGAACGGTTAAGGCTTAGATGCGATGAAAATTATACATAACAGGCTAAGATATGCCAAGCAGTGGCGTTCCTAGGGTTTTGAATTTGAGCAAGCCCAGTTACCTAATGGACAAATTTAACTCGTCATGATCTCTAAGTCACCATTCTTGTTGTGCTAAATGACAAACCATATCAACAAATCTTTGAAAAACACTACGGTACACGTACGGTCAGCATGCGAATTATGATAAAGAAGTTTCTATGCAATGTTTGCTAAAATTAAAAAGTAATCATAGTAATCCCAAGTGTTTCTTTGAGTTCTGCTCTCTTTAATTCTTGTGATGCCTGGTAATTTATGTCGTAACTAGCCGCGTTCCAACCATTATTTTCATTAGAAAAAAATATGCAAAAACGTAGTGCTTGCAGTAAAGTAGACAAAGAGTATATACATTATTAAGAAGAAGTTAAAACATTGTATTTATATCCTCATTGCTATCAAGTTTTAATTATTTTGTTAATTTCATTTCGGAATAGTCGAGAAAAATTTAAAAGAGATATTTATTGAAACGCAAGCCCGGCTTTTCGGCTTGTATGGTAGTACCGCCGCTGATGCTAAGGTGTGTCAGTATACTGGCTGATTTCTTTGCTATAGCAAGTCTTCTTATTCAGAAAACGAAGATGCCCTTGCTCTGATGCAACTTATTACTATGCAGAAATACAGACGATATTGGATGCACCATGCGAAATACGGTCAACAGCATAGATTTTTTAATAGCTGATAGCGAGTTAGATCGGCACCAACCTCCGACGTTTCAGAGTTATGTGCATTTTTAATTTTTGAAATTAAAATATAACTTGCTTTAAATGTTAACTATAACATTGTGTACAAACCTAAAAGACCGAGAGTTGTTCATAACGTTCTTAAAGGCACGTGCAGTCCACCAATCCGCACTAGGTCAGCCTCGTGGACCAAAACCGTGTTCTGAGACGACCGTGCCCTGTCCGTGAATGGGCCGGGGATGGGTTGATAATGATAATATTGAATTTAATATTGTTGTAAAGTCTAAATAAAATTAGTTAAACAAGAAGCAGCCCTATTTTGAGAGTTACCTTCATGATACACTTTGGAAAACAGGAATATAAATCACCGTTTATGGCATACGATAATGTTAAGAATGACATTTGATAATATAGCTATTTTATCATGTTTAAAACCCATTAAAGAAAATAATATTTACTATAAATGATAAACAAGTATAAATAATAAAGATAGGTATGCCTGAGTAGGTATATATTAGTTTATTATTTTATATTTATTTATTATAATTTTTCTTATTTGTGCGATTTTGGTTTATGTATTTGTATTTAGGTAGTTGAATGTAGATTTATAATAATTTCACACCACCTTTCCGCTATTGCTCATCTTGTCCTAATCCTAAGGTTGCCTTGCAGAGATCGCGACTAAGCGATAAAAACGCCTTTTGTATTCTACTTCCGTCTTTGTATTTCTATTCTTCTTTTATTTTCCTAACTTCATTGTGGTGTACAAATGAAGAATTAAATAAATAAAAAAATATAAGTATACGTACCTCTAGTTTTCCACTCAGCGCTGCTGTCTGAACTATTATTACATAGACTTTTACAGATTATTAGTTACATATTGACCGTGATAATTTAATTACATTTTCTCCCTATGAAATACGATAGGTCTATTCCTTATTTATATCTACTCACTGCTTTTCTACGCTTAAATGGAAACATTCGAAAGAAAACTAGCATAATTATTTTATGTAACTTTTAGGAAAATCTTGAGTTCTTGTAAACTCATGGTATTATATTATGTATTGGAAGCGGTGATATCCCATTGGTCAGGGGCTAGACTTCCCTTTCGAATGGCTGAGTTCGAATCCGAAAACGCACCTCTGACTTGTTATGTGCGTTTTAAGTAATTAAAATATCACTTGCTTCAACGATGAACACCGCGAGGAAACCTGCATGGTTGAAAGTTCCTCATACTTTTCTCGAAGGCGAGTGAAGTCCACCAATCCGTACAGGGCCAGCGTCGTGGACCACGTCCTTACGTAAGGGCGTATAGGAAGGACAAACAAACACATTTTCGCATTTATAATATTAGTAAGAAAGTTAGGATTTTAGGGCTTTTGTTGAACTCTCTTAAATCGAAAGAAATCTATGTATGGGATAGACGTTTAAGTCTTAGAGTCGTGGAAGTATTTTAAGTACCTACATAGATGCTGAGCAGAATTCGTCAGTAACCACACCTTTAAACTTTCAGAACATCTCGTAATCATTATTGGCATTTTGGTGGGCGATAAAAGTTAGAAGCCTCTTAAAGATTGATTCGGATCGAGGCAAATGAAAGATGACAACATCTTTTCAAAGTTCAAAGGTGGATGGGAATATTTTTTGAACAATTACCAATGTAGAAAAGTATTGCCAGAATATTAACGAAGTTACCTAATTCTTTTTTTATATTCTGTAGAGTGTCGTATTTTTTAAAAGGAAAGTGTTTTCATCTTTGGCGTATTATTATACAGTGGCGTAGTAATATATAGTATTTTTTTGTATATCAGCTTTTATTTTTGCCTTGTGGATTAGTAAAATTTAATGCTCTAGGTTCGAATCCTGCGTAGTACTAATTATGACTCTTAATCTGTATACTTAATTTATTGACAGGTGCACAACAATTCAAATTTCCAAAAAAACAAAGCCGAGGGGAGAAATGTTGGAAATCTCCAGTGTCGGTCTACATCTTGGCGGGAGATGGTTCTATATTTAGACGCGCGTGCGCCGCGACGCGTGATCACGACGCGCAGTGACCACATGTCAAGTAGGTATAACGAAATGGGGGGGAAATAATTTGAATACCTTTATAAAAATGTATGCATAAAAAATGTTTGAATAATCTTTTCTACTTCTTATTGATAAATTTTTTCTACCAGGGACGTATGAAAGACTTTTATACGATTACGAGATAATGGCGCGGGCTAGTGACAAGAAATATGCGTGATAACAATTTCCAAAAAGGGAAACTTACTGAGAAGTAGTACCTATTACAGTATTCACTTAGTTTTATATTTTTATAAATAGCAGAGCATTTTTGTGACATAGCTTGTCCGGATAAGTACTATTGCCATGCTTAATTCTGCCAGCATTGTTGCAATGCTTTGTTCCGGTCTGCAAGGTATGGTGGGCGGTGTAATTACAGAATTAACTTAAGAGGCTTCACACCTATCTCAAATTGATGGGAGATGGTGGCATGTTGAAGGACGTGCTCCTTGTATGCAATGTGAAGTGTTGCTCTGTTTATACTGATTACTTAGGAACTTACTTTAGTATATATATGTCCTTTAGGGGATCAAGGTTACGGAAGAATCATTAGGTTTATATACTATTCCATAAATAAAATCGTTCCTATACTATTCCATAATCTAGACAAAAAGTTATTTAAGCCTACAAAAATAAGGTTTCACTTAGTCCTATCGTTTATACCTCATCAAAAAATAGTTAAGTCAACGAATATTTGTGTATAAAGTTACCATCAGTGTTTTTTTTGTTACACGGCTAATATGTGCAGGAGATAGAATTTTAGCCCTCGATTACATCCACTGACCGACACTGGGATAAAATTTACTTGTCCACCTGCTAAGCGCGGCAACGGGGAAAATGTGAACGTTCCATATATCCACCCGTGCGCATATATTTGGGGAATGGATAAAACTAAAGGGATTAATATTATATCCTTTTCTGGTGGAGAAAAATTACTCCTGATCACCACTGTTTGGTGGCATGAGTAAGCATGGCGGTAAGACTTCCTCGGACGACCTGTCTCAAAAAGCTCTGTTACTGAGTCAGAACTGTACCGACACGAAACGTTCTTATTCGTTTGACGGCCGAGTGGCGCAGTGGGCAGCGACCCTGCTTTCTGAGTCCAAGGTCGTGGGTTCGATTCCCACAACTGCAAAATGTTTGTGTGATGAACATGAATGTTTTTCAGTGTCTGGGTGTTTATCTGTATATTATAAGTATTTATTTGTATTATATTCATAAAAAAATATTCATCAGCTATCTTAGTACCCATAACACAAGCTACGCTAACTTTGGGGCTAGATGGCGATTTGTGTATTGTCGTAGTATATTCATTTATTTATTTAATTATAGTATCCAATACAAACCTATTGTAAACAATAAGAGCACGAGTCCGGTATTGACCCTCCCCTGGTCAATAACGGACTCGTATAGTTTCGTGTGTAAATCAGATATTTTGTAGTGGATGTTGTGTGATCCATTCATTCGATTATATTTTACAGGTTATTTTATGTAGGTATATAAACTAGTCTAGAGGGAATAAATATAATCTCTGAATCAACACATTCAGAAAGAACCCACGTGAATTATTCCGAATTATATATTTTTACTGCAATTCGTTTTAATTTTATCTTTTGAGACATGTTGTCGTCAGGTGACGCATTTGATCTCGCGCTGGGCAAATCAATTTGTCTCGCGAATGATTCAGGGCATAACACTGATATAATATGAGAAAACAACAATCAAAACGTATTATATTTGCCCACAATACGAAGTGACATATTTTTAGATAGCTCTGGCATTCCCATGAATGAAGAAAGAAAAGTATTCTTTATTGTACACCAAAAAAACACGTAACATCAACAAAAAACAACATTATTTATTTATTTATGATGAAGATAATTTAATTTATTTAATTATTTTCACACAACATATAAGCATCTTGGGAACTGTGCCTCGCTGCGGTGGTTTCGAGGACGTTTTAGATTTTATTTAGTTTTTAAATAGTTTATTTTAGGTTATAGTTATGTATTAATAAAAATTATATTTTATTTAATAAATACAATACCATTTGATGAAGATTGTGGTTATCATATTAATCTTTTACCAGCCCATTACACAGCACTGGTCTTCTCACAGGGTAAGAAAGGTTTAGGCCGTAGTCCACCACGCTGGCCCAATGCAGATTGGTGGACTCCACACTCCTTTGAGAACATTATGCAGTACTCACAGGCATGGAGGTTTCCTCGCAATGTTTTCCTTCACCGTTAAATCAAGTGATATTTTAAACGGAATAAATTGGAAAAGTTAAGTAGTCCATAGTTAAACATGCTACCCTCTCCACTAAGAGGGCAGGTAACAATACTGTTGCTGATAATGAAGTAAGAATAAAATTAGTCTAATTTCGATTTCTTGACGATAAAAACCACGCAAAAGCTAAAAAATTTGTTCCACATATTTTCCCATTAGATTTTTTAAACTACCAGCTGTCACCCGCGATTTCTTTCTGTTTTTGTGTTACTCTCCGTTATTGCAACTACGAGTAACTGTATGCCAAAAAACAAGTTGATTTGCTCGTTAATTATGGACAAGCAAACAAATGAACAAAATATCGCAGTTAAGTAGGGTTTTTGGCGCTGTGGCTTTAATTTGGAGGTCGTGGGTTCAATGCTCGGCTAAAGCAATTAAGGAATTTAAAATTTCTGAATTTTCTCTTGTCCGGTCTGGCTTCGGTTGTGGCTATTTACCACCCTACCGACAAAGATTCGCTACTAAGTAATTTAGCATTCCGGTACGATGCCACATGGAAACCGATTAGGGGTTTAATATAATTTCCACACTCTCTAACACATTAGCCCTCTACCATCTTAGACTGCATCATCACTTACCACGGGCTAACTTGAGAGTTGTTGTTCATTGGTAAATGTATCCTTGGTTTTGTATATCAATATAGGCATTCGGAAAAATGTCGGCTTTACGAACACGTGTAAAGGATATGGTACCTACAGGATACGCCGAAGTATTGATTCATTACTTTTATATAAATGGTTCATGGTCGATAAGATTAAATGAAATAAGTGGGCTAAATAAAAATACTGCCAAAAAAATCTGCCAACGCACAAATACCTTAATTAATTTTAGTGTATGACTTGAGTTGGCTCAATTAAGTCAAAGTCAAAGTTAAAAATATTTTTTTTTCAAATAGGCCCGTAGGTGGCACTTTTGATGCGTACATTACATGAGAATAACACGGTAGTGACATGAACCATATTCGTAAACTTAAAACTACAGCTACGAGGGTTCCAAACGTGTCCTGGTCTAAGAAGAAGCCCACAGCAAACTTAGCCGGGTGGTTTTTTTTTACCACCATCTCACATTGTAATTTTAAAAGAAGTCATGATAATATATTAGAATGCTAACGATCTTTTTTGATTGTAGGTACAGGTAGGTTTAATTTATGTAAAGACTCAATTATGAAATTTATTCAATAAATGTCCTATCTTTAGAATATATTTTAGTCGTTATAGAGATTTTTGTGATAGAGCTAATCCGTGGAAGTATTACTGCCATGTTTCTCTACTCATTGGAGTTGCTTTTCCACTTACTACCGAGATCATAACAAACACAACTTAAAAAAAGGTAGGTGGCCTAAAAGCGATCTTTACCAAATGACATGATATTAAAAAGAAGGGTGGGTACACAAATAATATTTAAATAATATATATTTCATGTGATGTGTGTCGGGGGCCAAGTTTTAATCCTAGCACGCAACTCTAAATTCTAAGTTATGTGCGGTTTAAGTAATTAAAAGACTTTGGTTCAACTGTGAAGGAAAACATCGTTAGGAGACCTGCATGCCTGAGAGTTCTACATAATGTTCTCAATGTTGTGTGGAGTCCACCAATCCGCACTGGGCCAGCGTGGTGGACTACGGCTTTAACCCCTTCTCATTGAGGAGGAGACCCGTGCTCTATAGTGGGCTGATAATTGGTTAATGTGATGATGATGAAGTTAAGTTCAGCAAGGTGACGTCAATAGTAGTTGGTCCTAAAACTTACAAACATCCTGGTAGAACATAGATCTACTATGTTTTATGTTGAACATAAAACATTAAACACGACATGTACACTTGGCGCGTTCGGCTTTTCATCACGGCTATACGATAAAGTATACCTCTCCACTATCCGTATTTAGTTAAGCAAATATATCCTTTATGGGATAGCAACTAAGTTGAATTTTGCGTGTAAAAAAGTGCACATTGATTTATTTTCTGAACTTTCATGGAAGAATTTCTTCGAAGTTAAAATGCATACAACGAAAAGTCATGCTTATTATATCTCAACTGGAACTATTTTCCTGTATATATTTTACAGATAATACACTAGTTATGAGAACTGTATGATTGTGAGTATATTGAAGTCAAATAGAAATTTCCAATTATATTAGTGTCATTCCTTCAAATGTAATGGTTTACTAGAAAATACGAATCTTCAAACTTAAAGGCATGAACTATATAATGAATTTACCCACCTTTTTTCCTATCGAACGGCAAAGGATTGTAAGTATCTGGTTCGTTTTAATTATACGCAATTATAAAACTCACCTAAAAAATCGGAAAAGCATTTCCAGCTTTCGTTTCTCCCGCCACTTATGATATGAGTATTTCAAATCAAGAGTGAACAGTATCTTTTAGACAAGTGCTCAGGCTGGTCAAATTAGTCTGCATCCTTTCTTACTATAATGTCCCATTATAATCAGTTGCTCTATTAATGAGCATATAAAAAAAATAATTGTTTTGGCCTATATTTGTTATTATAGCTGGACCATTTCTATATAAACAAGGCTTACTTCGCTTGCATAAATCACACGCACACATGCGCGACGTATGCGGCGGCCATCTTGGGTGCGCGTGGGCAGCCGCCGCGGCACGTGCGAGCTATTTTGGGCGGCAAGCGCTCATGCCCCCCGCCCTACAGCGCCGGCCGTATCTCGCCTCGGTTTACAGGGAGTCTCGATTTTCAATGCGTAAACTTCACTTTTATTATGTCTAGAGTTTCAAAAGCGTTATTTTATTCGCATAAAGCGTCCCACCCCCCCAGATATTGAGAGGTATTTGATTCAATAATATACTACTATAGATCAAGGTCGCTATCAGTTGATTTGATCACATTTGAAATCTTTGTGTTTTTATGGATTTGCGGAAATTAATCAAAAATTAAAGAGAAATGTAGCATCCTAGAGTTGGACATATAATAAATACTCTCAGGAAAGTAAAAGGTTTCTAAGGGTTTTAAAAATACATTTAAACGCTGAACGAGATATATAGTATCGTACAGATGATCATGTAATACTTTGTATCTTGGGAAATTAAAAGATTTTTACAAGATTTACAAATCTTTTATGTATTTTTTTCCACAGGTATACCTAGTTGTTTTATCTGTGTCAAAAGAGAGCCGAGCCAGTGAATTGTATTTCGATTTTAAATAATATTTAGTAAGTTTATTAAAGGGGTAAAGCCGCGGGTGTAGCTAGTACCTACTTCGTAATAAACTACTTCCATGCACTAACGGACATTTATGAAGAGGAAATTTAATAAAGTCGAACGAAGCTGTGTTTTTGTTTAAGACTAAGCTGTGAACCGTGCGTTCACATTTCCTATTTAAATGGTGGATTTTAACGAGCCATTCTCAGTGACGAGAGATTAAAGAGTAAGTATTCCACATATATAGACACTGGGATTCAGTGGGATTTCGAGGGACAAACTCAGCTTGGAATTTAAATTATTATAGGCTGTTGAATTGTATTCCTTAGTCGTCATCATCATCGTGACTATATGACCTCCACTGCTGGACATAGTCTTTTGTAGGGCTTTTCACGCGCTACGGTTTTATAGGGCTTGGACCCCGTTTCATGTCGTCTGTCCTCCTTGTACCCCGGGTCTTCAACATTGCACTTTACATATTCCTTAGTATAATAAATTTAATAAAAATTGAATATAAATATAAGGAAATCATCGTGAGGAGGCTTGTAAGTTTGCCATAATGTTCTCAAAGGTGCTCGGAGTCCACCAATCCGGAGTCCACAGGGGGTGGGCTGCGGCCTAAACCGCTTCTCATTGTGGAAGGAGACCCGTGCCCTGTAGTGGGCCGGTAATGGTTTTATGATTATGATAATGATATTATTTTTATTTAACCAACCTAAAAAATTAAAAAAGGGGTTTTTGATTTTTTATCATAGGTTTTTTTTTACTTAAAATTGCTATAAATGACGACATTTAAATGTAGAATCGCTATATGGTTGTGGGCCCCAAAAAAATAAATTTTTGATTTTCTAAAAGTTTCCGCGAGATTGCGACATTTTTTGTAAATTTATTCATTCAATTTCTGAAAAATAATAAAAAACAAAAGTTAGATTACCCAAGTAGGTATCAACTGGACGTCATTTGTTATTCTATTTGGCTCAGAGTAATAAACGTATTGTTGCCAAGCGTAGTCTTCTACAATAAGGTACTCGTATCTACAGTGTCGATCAAAAGGTACTCATATACACCATTATCATCTTTTTAATCAACTTCGAAAATAGTTTCTACGTGCATTTTTTTTTAATTGGGCCGACTGGCGCAGTGGGCAGCGAACCTGCTTTCTGAGTCGTGGCCGAGGGTTCGATTCCAACAACTGCAAAATGTTTGTGTGCTGAACATGAATGTTTTTCAGGACAAGCTTCTTGCATTCATGTGAAATGTTGTAATTATAAGAGGTTTATAATAGGTATATGATTTCCACTTACCATCAGGTGGGCCATCTGCATTGTACGTAAATTATAAATATAATAAAAAAGATAGTGATTCCTAGCAGATTTACTTGGCTCCTTTTTAAATTCAGTTTCACGGGAGTCACGTAGTCTCTCGTTCAAAAAGTTAGACCTTTTTAAACGATGTGTGGAATTGTCATATCGTCCTCTATGCTACTACCATATACTGCGATCACCAACTCGTCTGCCCAGCGTGGTTATTACGCACAATCTCTCCCGTTAGGGTCTGTGGACGCTAGCAGAACGCTAAAAGGCTGATCATTATTACAGACCACCCTGTCGGAAACTGAACCTGTAATCTGAATAGAAAATCCAAACGAAGCCACTTTAGTTCTTGAGTTTTTTTGTACGGATATTATCTTCGATGAAAGTCAAATGAAAACGTCCATAAACAAAGCGAACACAATCCAAGTGTTACAAGGAGAAACCGACAAACATGTCCGACACTTGTTCGAGTGGAAGCGACGGCGCACTCTTGAATCCATGAATAACTGATAAATGTTGCCGTACAACACAAAGGTAAGTCTCAATCCAAATACCAAGCTAGATTTATAAAGCTAATAGCTAAATAATCTTACCAACCTGGGACCTATTTTTTTAGGATTGAAAGCTGAACTGCACACGATATGATTTTGTAAAAGAAACCTCTTCACGATTGCTTAATAGAATTAAGAAATTACAAATCAGAGCTAGAATTACAAAACAGCTGAATTACAAAACAGTTAGAGTTACAAAACAGCTCGAATTACAAAACAGCTAGAATTACAAAACAGTTAGAGTTACAATAGAGCTAGAATTACAAAACAGAGTTACAACAGAGCAAGAATTACAAAACAGTGCCCAGCCCAGTTGATCTATAAGAAACACGGTTCAAATTCTGAGTTTGGCTAGAAATTTCCAGGTATCGGCTGGTCTGTCCAAAAATTCCGGAAAATCAAGTAAAAAAAAATGTCAATAACACCAGCTACTGGCTTAAAATAAGTATCGCTAAGATCCACCCAAGAGTTAAAAAAAACGCGCTTCTGTAACACGTACGCGCGTGTAACCGAATTAGGAAATACTGTTGTAGGGTGCATAAGTATATTTCATAAGGAATCATACTGTAAAAATATTAAATCAGAAGGAGCTTATTTATTTAACAAAAACACACTAATTAAAAAAAATTTAAGCGTGTATCTACTTATGACAACCCTATTGAAGATAAAAGACCAACACGCGCATAGTAACTACGCTACGCGACGGCTACCTGTAGCACAGATTAAATAAATGCCAGCAGGCACTTGATTTTAATTTTGCACGTAATTTAGGGCTGTATCTGTTTTTTCAGCTATAAGCGTTTTAGTTTCACAGAGAAGTCTCAGAGACAGTGTATGATATACCTCTATTCGTTTATTATGGAATAAACGCACATGTGTAAACTGTATATTTATACAAGAAAAAGTCCTGACTGACCAAATGATTAAATAAAGCACTTTTCAAACAATTGGACGTATCGGGCAGAAAATATAGAGTAGAGTAGATAGCCATTACAACGTAGAAATTCGCTAAGAATATTATTATTATATTATATTAGTTTAAAAGTAATAGTACGAAATAAAACACTTCTCCATTTTGTTTCGTAGCACGATGGAGCAGTGATTGAAACGTATACGTTCCGGAACTGTATGACTTATGCATATAGAATGCAACTTGGAAAGGCCAACATGCGGTACCGGTTTCCTTAACAACAAAGGGATGTTCAATGATATCGTAACTATGTATACGAAATTCATTTGAGACTTCGCAATGTTTTAATTTTTCATAATTTAATTCCAGTAACGAGTCTGTTATGTTACCAATGTCATCAATTATAAAACTTTAAAAGATATTTTATGTTACAAGGTTCTTTGGAAACGTAGTTACTACTTTTTCTGTACCTATAAAAGCTTCACTAATATTTAAAAATTCAAAATTCAAAATTCAAAATTCATTTATTTCAAGTAGGCCTAATACAAGCACTTTTGAAACGTCAAGTCTGTCCGTGTGTAGTGACTCTACCACCGGTTCGGAAGGCAGATTCTACCGAGAAGAAGCCGGCAAGAAACTCAGCAGTTGCTCTTTTCCAACATCAAAAATTAAATTCAGAAAATAAAATTAATTAAATTTAATTCAGATAAATGAGTAGTTGTATGTTCTAATTTCATTTAAAAGTAATCTATGAACAAATTTAACCCTTGTCAAATTTGTCATAACTTGATATCACATTAACACAGTTACATTGAGAGTGTAGTCGTGCGTGCGTGTTTGTGTGTTTGCTTGAGAGTGTGTGTGTGTTTGTGTGTGTGTGTGTAAATTAATTTATTAATATTATCTACCTTTTGATTGCTGCAATAATACTATTAGTAATAATTAGTATATGGAAAACTATCGCACAGAGCAGCGTCTTGCAGGGCATGCAAGGAACCGAAATCCTGCTTAGCGGCGGAAATACAAGTAAGATGAGGGTAGCGCTTCCCCTCACGAGGTCAGTCACATAAAGTTCGATTACTACTATATGCATACATCAACTACCTCACATACCTCTAAACCTTTATAGGTACTTATTTAAATAATAAGTTAGTGAATATAATATGATTTGAATCTTGTTCAGATAATCACAATTGTGTTCACGTTGGCGTGTGTCCAATTCAACAAGCATACCATAGCGTCGGTCTTCATATGTCATTTCCGAGACGAAAATATTTATAGCGCCCATACGAGCTACTTGTAAAAAACTATGAATATTGGTTTGAGAAATTGAGCGCTAATTGCTTCCTTCTTTATGATTTGTTGGAGTCATTGTTTATACAATATAACGATATCATCTTATGGCATCTTTGCGCTGTTCCAGTTTAAATACAAGACAATAAAAAAAGGGTTTTATTTTAAGGTATTAAATATAACGGTGTACAATAACGTTATTTATAGTTTTGTCACGTTCTGACATTTGAAATGGGATGATTTGATGATCAAGTTTTTTTGTAAAACCCTCAGGGTTAATGATTATAGGTATGTATCTATGTACCTTTTTTTTTTGAAAACTGAGTCAATTCTTCAATTCGCCGATACCCCAATAAATGGGAAAGTCGAGAAGAAGAGACGTGGACACTGACAGTTGACCCGACCCACAAATTACCAAACACGCGAAAAAAATCACCATGAGGAAATCCGTAGGAGAAGCAAAGTCACCGACATAGCTCAAAGGTTAAGCAAACTAAAGTTGCCGTGGTTGGGTCATGTCCGTAGTAGGACCGCCGAAGACTGCGAATCGGTAAACGCGGTGTTGGAAGAGCTCGCTGGACGGATGATCTTAAAAAGATGGCTGGACGCGGCTGGACGTGAAACATGGGGGACCGTGTGTGGTGGCACGCTCATAGAAAGTCCTGTTTTTAGCAGTGGATGCGGGTAGGATGTTGATGATCTATGATGACGAATGATCTATTTGAGTTTCTTTATTTTAATATATCGTTAGAATCATTACATCTTGACGATCTCTCTGGCGCAGCGGTAAGTGATGTGGTCTTATAAGACGACTTCGGGAGTTCAAAAGTACTGATAACGACTAAGACACCGGGAGGTATCATTGCATCGTTCAAGTACATACAGGACTGAAGTGTATCGATAATGCAGTCGTATTTATATCTGTATACCCACCAACTCAATGTCATGAACATTGATTGTTAATCAAATATAATTTTTATTTAAAAATTCATTAGTTAAATAATAATTATTAGAGTATTTGTAAAAATCCTAATCAATTTCATACATATGGCAAATATGAATTTAAAGTTATCATAACTTTATAAAATTACTGTAACACAACTGAATTTAATTCTGGTAGGCGCGCGGCTTCGGCCGTGGTCGGTTACCGCTCTACCGACAAAGACGTGGTGCTAAGTGATTTAGAACTCCGCCTCGATGTCAACTTCTGAATCAATCTTAATACGTATATGAATTGCATCCTGGAGATGAAGAAAGGATACTTTTCACCTGTAAAGCCCCAGTGCTATTGAAAAATGATTGTCTTTGTTATTTATGCATTACTTCTCAGCTTAACTATCTTGGGAAAATTTTGAAAAGGGATAGCCTGGTTTTTCTCCTCATGACCTAATATTTACCTCATATAAACCTAAACCTTCAAAGGTAAAGCAAACTATGAATATCAGCGCAATCTGGCGGGTTTAAATAAAACTGATATGTTGTTTAATGCTGTGTATGTGTCCGGTGCAAACTGAGAGGTAACATTTATACACTTTATTTGTACACCACAAAAAATTTACACAACAAGAGGAAACTTAAAAAGCAGGATACAAAAGGCGGCCTTATCGCTTAGTAGGAATACCAAGAGAAACCGATTGGTTGGGTGTATTAGTATTACATAAATCCTTACGAATAATAACACACTAATACTTATCTAGATTACACACATACAGTGGGATGCATAGAGGGTATGTACAGGGTGTGCAGATGACATATAATGAAGGAAGTCTCCAGTAAGAGTTTATAGGCATTGTAAGAGTTACAAAAAGCTTATCCTTAAGTATTAACTCGTACTGGAGATTTTCTTCATTTTATATCTTCTGCATACCCTGTGTATACCCTCTATGCACGTAATTCTATTTACGTAACACCAATCGGTTTCTCTTTGTATTTCTACTAAGCGATAAGGCCGCCTTTTGTAGGCCTGCTTTTAAAGTTTCGTGTCGAATTTTTTTGTGATGGACAAATAAAGTGCACCAACCCTCTATGCCCGCCACTGCACACATAACATAATAAGAATAATAAATATAAAAAATAATAAAGTAATATATACTATAACATACTAAACATACTTAAATAAGAGAAATATTTTAAGACAAAGATAACTTCTTAATAAACGCATTATCAATGTGTACGATGCACTTGCGCCAGTTAGAGCCGTGGCTTAAAACCTATAGCGGCCAGCTCAAAAAAAATGAAAAAAACTAAGCTTATATGGCTATACGAGATAAATAAAATCACATATTTAAGTTTTCTCGGTTGATTCGGGAGGCGAATCGCTCTTCCTATTCCACAATTGAGGAGTATCCTCCGCAGAAGCTTTGGGACTCGCTCCGCACGATGGGTTTTGTCAAATGCCATAACAACATTGACGGCACCTTTGAGGTAAATGCTGAAACAGAAACTTTTCTACCCCTCCTAAATTAGATAATACCACGAAAGCTTCCACCAGCAGTTGACGTACATTGGTTGACATGAGGATATGATTGTCTGTGCTTATGCATGTGAAACTAATGTTTACCAAAGTAGCCTTCCTTAAAGACAATAGTTGTAAAGGCAAAAGAAGAAGGAGATTGGAGTAACGGAATCTGATTTTAAAGTATCAAAAAAAAATTGTTTTCTTTTATTAATTTCGAAGGAAAATTAAGTATTTCATGCTGAATGCTCTAAGCCAATGTTCTTGTTAAAATTCACTGGTCGTTTAACTTAATTTTCCTGTCGTTACAGGAATGAAACAAGCGGCCCTTAAAACCCTTTGAATTGCCGCTCGACCACATTTTACGGTGCCCCAGCCGCACCCAATAACGCTTACACTTTGAAAACCTTTTCCAATTTTTATCAGTAACTTGGTCATCAAAGACAACCGCCGTGTACAAAGCTTTGCACTCTTCGATATCGAGTGTCTAAGCATAGGGTAATAAACGAACGCAATTAATGACGTTGTGGGCTTCTTTTGGTCCACGTACTGCTTTACGCGACTACAAAGCTCACAACTTTGCATTGTATAAAAACATCTTCACATATCTCATATACCTAAAACGACCAGTAAAGGCATATTCTGAGTCACTAAAATCTGAAATCTTAGCCTTTAATTTTCGAAAACGATCGCAAACAGTTAGGTTGCGATAGTAACATATTAAGAAAGAAAAGAAGAAAGAAAAAAATCTTTATAAATACACTATACCACACATTACAATTTACAACACGTGCACGTGTAGTAACTTTAGGTGCTACCAGACGCTTCTTAAAATTCTCCTCAGGAGATGTTGACATTACAATGAACAATTATTCATTGTAAAGTCAACATCTCCTAAGGATGCTCCGGTTTCGGAGCGAAACGTGCATAGAGGGTACATTCCCGAGGATCTGTTTGGTGTGGAGTATACGGATCGAAGAAATTATAAAGTACACCATACAGATTCTCCTGCTGTTTGCGGAGTATAGCAAATTAAGCTTAATTTTCATAATATATCATGGATTTCTGCAAAGTAATGCCTGTTTCTGTCTGTGCTTAGCTTCTATTACGTAGATAACAGAAGCGCTAGGATAACACTTGTAATGAGGGGCACAATTAATAACGTAGAGTTTATACCTAATCACAATTGATATATTATTGACCTTATATAATTTTTGGGGACTAGTCTAGTTGTGAGTATCTTTGACTGCAGATTACGAGGTCCTCAATTCGATCCCCGGTTGTTTTTATTAAGAAATTCTTTGAACCAGCTCTAGCTCGAAATTTGGAAATTAGCACTGATTCTGTGTTGTGATGGATCTGCCGTCTTATAGTACTATGAGAGTCAGGGAATAAAAATTGTACCCTTGTGCTTACACAGTCTATAATGTCTCCCGAGTAAGTAGTTGAAAAATCTCTCTCGAGATTTCCCATTGTGGCCGATATCGAAACTGTTTAAGGGAACAGAGACTTTGGTATAAAATAACTTAATTCAATAACACATTATGTAGGAACATTCAAAGGACAAATAAACTCCTTCGAAGGCCACAAACTTTTATGCAGAAGTTTATTAATAATGAGAAATATCATATTAACTATCAAAATATGAGCAGGCGCACTTGGTTAGCTTCACCTACTCTTATGAATTCATGTTTTAATAATCTTACTTAGTTATTTTGTCTTTGTATTATATTTATCAACTTATTATATAAACCATCCTTTGAATTCTCCAAGGTTTTCTGCGAAATATTTATTATATCCTAGGGTTAGCTTTAACCGGGCTATTTATTCTGTCCTTAAACCGATTGTAATTTAGGCAAATCACTATATTACAATTTGTCACGAGCTTTACAGATAAGGTACGTATGTGGATAAAATATTCGTAAAGCATTAATATTTAAACTTACATTGATATATGAACATCTTACAATCTTAGAATCTTTACGCGAGGCGGAATATTCACGCAATTTTATTTCATTTCATAAAAGCTTGGTAAAGCGCAAAAGTAGAGAGATTACTCTACGGGTACTTTATGAGGAAGTCATGTGTTTGAGTAAAGACCGTAATCATATCATCATCGTAAGCGTATCGCATTATTAATTGTCATTTTTCTTTGGAACGCATCCTGCATCTCTTTGTCTACGGCTAGGGGACTTCCCGCCGTGATCGTCCAGAAAAAAGTTTTTAACTACCAATCTCAAATGAAAAGGAAAGGGCGCTAATGCCAAGTTTTTCTCGGGCACGATAGGATCTTAGTCCCAGAGTAGAGCTGTGTCGTCACAAGCTTATGTGACTCGACTAATCCCCCAAATAGTTCTAGAATACCTATCTTTGTTTTTCACACTTATTATTTAGTAGTATAGCATCGTCCAGGCCATACGTGATAATATTTTCATCCTTGGAGTTTCACACTTTCGTTGAATGGTGGGGCTCCGGTTATAGAAATTATACTTATGAAGCGTTGAAAACTTGAGGTTTGGGGCTTCGGCCTCTCTTTCGAGGGGACCGAGTTCGATTCCCGGCACGCTAACTTTGGAGGCGAAGGATTCGGTGCTAATTTAAGCAATTAACACATCACTTGTTTTGATGGTGAATTAAAAGATCGTAAGGAAAGTCCTCGAGTGGAGACCACGACTCGGCAAGCGGAGTGTAGGATGCGGATACAGATCTCTGCTTAGAATGAGCAGGATTTTTGCTGTAGTTCACGACGCCGCTGGCCAAATGCAAACAGACAAAATAACTAAGTAAGATTATTAAAACATGAAATCATAAGAGTAGGTGAAGCTAAACAAGTGCGCCTGCTCATATTTTGATAGTTAATATGACATTTCTCATTATTAATAAACTTCTGCATAAAAGTTTGTGGCCTTCGAAGGAGTTTATTTGTCCTTTGAATGTTCCAACATAATGTGTTATTAAATTAAGTTCTTTTATACCAAAGTCTCTGTTCCCTCAAACAGTTTCCCGATATCGGCCACGATGGGAAATCTCGAGAGAGATTTTTCAACTACTTACACGGGAGATATTATAGACTGTGTAAGCATAAGGGTACAATTTTTATTCCCTGACTCTCATAGTATTAAAGACGGCAGATCCACCACGACATAAAAATAATGGTCATAAAAATATGATTTTGCTTCGCGGTATAATCTGGCGCTAAGACAAATGCTTAACCTTATTATGAAGTCAGTCGTCAACAGTTCAGCCCCAGGGCTCGGACCGAGGCACTAAATCAGGGCTGCCCTCGTCACGGCTGACAGCTCCCATCACGGCACAGCGTACCTGGCAATATGACGGCACAATCGAAAATGGAATGTCATAAGTTTGGCAGTTGGTAACGCGTTCGTCACCGTCGCTGGCGTGTGCTGAGTGAATGGAGCGTGTCGTCATGAAGAGCTGTGCAGACGGCGTCTCGTTGAGAAACTCAGCACTAATTTTACCATCTGGCTCGTACGCACCACTAAGTTTAGCCGCCCCAAGATAGCCCCGGTCCACGACCCATCTCGCATAAACTTTTCACAATTAGACTATTATTTTTGGTAGCAAAGTCAGTCGGTCGATTATTAATAGAGGCTTTTCCGAGTTTATATTCGTTACGTGTGTTGTGGTGTTAACTTTTAGTGAATTTATACATAGACGCTTATAAATAGGATGTTCTGTAGTTGCGTCTGACGGACGGGGGAATACCTTCCTGAAATATCGTACTACGGCCGGTGGTTTGCGTGTTTTCGGACGTATTGGTTAACGATTATTTATACTTAGATCGCGAGGATTTCGCTGGAAGCGCGCAAGACAGGCGTCGCGCAATGGTCGCGCGCAGCGTCCGAGATCTTTTAGAGGACGGATACTCCTAGATGTCGTTATGTAATGTTCCTAATATTAAGTAAAGGACATATTTTTTTAGTGTTCTCTCATTTTGTTGAAGATTTTGGAGTAGTGGTGAGCGCTGTGGTTTTATATTTGGAAATTTAAGGGGGTAATTGGGAATTTCAAAAATTTCTCCAAGTAGTCTGGATGGTAGCTGCAGCCGTGATTAGTT
Organism: Pararge aegeria; assembly: GCF_905163445.1. NCBI lineage: Eukaryota > Metazoa > Arthropoda > Insecta > Lepidoptera > Nymphalidae > Pararge > Pararge aegeria. Next base: position 5,188,288 of record NC_053181.1, read on the forward strand.
GTCCCACAGACAAAGACAGGCAAACAGTCAGTGTAGAAAAAAAAGGTTAGCCCATTGCAATCCTAAACTGCATATCTGTAGTTAGATTAAAAACCATACCTTAGTATTTAAGTTAGGATGCCTAAATGTTGATTTAAACTTCATCCTAAAATTAATATATATTCTCTTTATTATACTGGATAAATTATGGAGGAGGAATTTCATGGACATGGAAAATCTTCTATCGTAGGGAATTCGTCGTTCCACGGCTGCTCCCTGTCCTGCAACTTCCTGCGACACGTACGACGTCGTTGGTCCTCCCTCATTTTGCTTCCAAATTTACCGGGATTCCATTGAGAAGCAACAAGTCTAGCTTACACCACACACAGAGTTAAAAGTACTTATTTATCAGTCATCACTTTAATTCCTTGTCTATATTAACAATTAAGTATTTCATTACATTTTTAATTCGGCGGCCAATTGGCGCAGTTTGCAGCGACCCTGCTTTCTGAGTCCAAGGTCGTGGGTTCGATTCCCACTACTGGATAAACGTTTGTGTGATGAGCATGAATGTTTTTGCGTGTCTGGGTGTTTATATGTAAATTCTCAGTATTTTTATATATTATTCATAAAAATATTCATCAGTCATCTTAGTACCCACAACACAAGCTACGCTTACTTTGGGTCTAGATGGCGATGTGTGTATTGTCGTAGTATATTTTTTTTTTTTTTTTATTTGTTTTCAAAACCATTATATATATAATTTTTTTTCTATTTCCACCATGTTTCCCACCAGACCAGAATAAAATCAGAAATGATAAATTCCCTGCCGGGGATTGAACCTGGGACCTCCTACGTAAATTCACAGTGCTCCCCGTTAGTTAAAGGCTAACTTGTATAAAAAAAGGCAAAAAGTAAGATAAGGTGCATGCCACGATCAAACATTCAAAAGGAAACCCGATATTTAAACCACAAGGCTATCGCCGATCACATAATGTTTTTAAAACATAATTTACAATTAAAGAATAAACCATGCAAGTGTTATACATTCAAAATTTCAATAGAATTAACATCATAAGCTTCTATACGTATTAGAATTTAATTTCAAAAATATATTCAGACAATACCGTATGTTAGGGGTAGTATTGAAAGCGGTCCCTCCCAACCCCACTTAAGCCAGACGGTAGAGGTATTTTCGTCTGGCCTGATGTGTCAATTTGAATTAGCAATGCAATGGAACCTAATAGGTAACAGTTCCTGATACTGCAACCAATTAATTAGTTACCTACTAAAGGTAATTTTATTTTCCATACGATTTTATAGACTTCGGATAGTAAAAGAGGTTTAATTAAACGGGTTAGTATAACACACAAAAGTTAATGTTCTCAAAGGTGTATGGAGTCCACCAATCCGCACTGGGCCAGCGTGGTGGACGGCCATGACCCCTTCTCATTGTGTTATCAGACCCGTGCTCTGTAGTGGGCCATAAATGGGTCGATGTAATGTGTGGACACACGACTTTTGTTGAAAGAGATACACGCATCGTTGGAATCAAAGTCAAATTCTTCCATCTTATGACATTATTAAATCGATTCCGACTCCATAACTCAAGAATATTAATAGCAATTACTTACATATATACATATATACTAAGTAGGTATATGTTGTGTTCAACTATTTTTAACTAAGATTCCTATGTTTGTGGACACACATAAATATTCTTATAATGAAAATAAATTAAAAAGGATATAAAAACTTAGTGCTACTTAGATTTTTTTTTAAGTACATCCAACTTTGTCTTTAGTGTAGTAACTGCCCGAAGCCTCCCACCAGACAAAATCAGGGAAAATTCAGAGTTCCCCTGCCGGGTACCCGAGACCTCCCTCTTATAAGGCCACAGCGCTCACGTCATTAAAAATGTTACTAAGTAGTTTATTAATAGATTCATCTAGACTTTATTCGAGTTTAGTGATAATTTTTTTATCTAGTTTAAAATCAATATCACATTCCTCATCACCTGTAGCTTTAAGTCATTTATTTTGTAGGTTTATTCATTTATTAAGTCCCAAAAATGTTAAAATTAACATTAAATGGACAGGACGTGCCCAAGGACAACTTATCTCTACAGAGATTTCTTCCAGAAGTCCTCGAATGTGAGAAAAATAGAAGAGTAGATGATGAGTAGAGATGAGAGACTTAAAGAAATAAATGATACGAAGAGATGACTGGGAGACATGCACAGATACACAATAGTAAGTAAATGTAAACTATAATGTACAAATACATACAATAATAATAATAAGATTTTAATAGATAAAGTCTCACTAACCCTGCGACCTCATATTGTTACGTTACATTTCCGTCATCCCCGAAGCCGAAAGCTGAAACACCGTTGAAGTGAACAAAAAAGGTTAATTGTGACAGGAAACGGTGGCAGCCGGTGGTTCAAAAAACGCGCCCGGCCAATGACCCGTCGGCGCCACACCGTAGAATCCCCTGCATCCGCTGTGAACGAATGAATTTCAGCTCGTCAGGGCATTATATCCAGCTCACACGATTCCAGTCACTTTTTTATTTGTGGCTACTTAAATTAATAATTATAATAATAATTATTATTTTAAGTAACTGAATTAATTGATAACTAGGGTAAATAGGGAATGATTTATATTAACTGGTAGTGAAATCTTATAAAGATAAATATTTTTTAATCCACTTTTTTGCTTGTTTACTTTTGTCACTTCTTATTAGTATTCATTTATTAAATATACCCGAGTTTGCCATATCAAACAGACTTATATCGTATTCTACTTTACCAACTTTTTGTGGGATACAGTAAAGAGTATTTTTAATGAAAAGTATAAACATTGAACCTTTTTACTTCCTTTGTCCTAAGATTTATAAATTTTTATTTAATTCAAATGGGACCATTATGTAGTTTACTAGATGATAAACCATTTCAAAAAATAACCTTTATGTCGGTTCAGATTTGAGGGGTACTGTTCCTATAATATAAGGCAAGTGACCAGCAGGAAATTTTAGACAATGCCAAATATGTCCTGCGATAAAACAATTTTAGGTACATTGGTACCCATGCCCAAATTACTACTACTTACTTCTTTTCATTCTAGGGTAAAAATAACTTATCAGAATTATATAAAACTATACATTAGATATTATTCAAGTGGCAATTCACTGGATTAGACTGCTGGAATTGAAAACTGCTCCTGTAGTAATGTGAACTGGCCGTAATGCGATTTTATAAAGTCTTAAGCTAAAGAAGAAAATAATATGATGTCTCTTTTGTTATAGTATCGTTATACGATATCATAACAAAAGAGACATCAAAAGCTTTTATTAAGTATTTTGTAACCAATGTCCATACCTTCATACTAATAATTATAAATGCGAAAGAGTATGTGTTTATTTACTTAGAGGTCAAGTTTACTAGCTACTGTTTCATCGGCTTACACTCACTGTACTACTACTACTACTACCACCTGACTAAACATTTGAACAATGTGAATCGGTCATAATAATCTAGCCAGAAGTGAAACTTTCCTGCGCAATGCAAATCACATCTAATCAAAAATACAAAAACACTCGTACACTAAACTGTTAATACTTAAAACATAAAATCAATACAATTTAAGAATCTTTGTCAATAATATATTAAGTTCTATAAAACCATAAAACGGGGCAAATCGTAAATAATTACAAACAACTTAAAGCTCTGTACAATACTGTTATTATTGACGGCAACACAAAGCTAAATAATTATCCATCCTTATTCCACACCGGTAATTAGATGACTGTGAATTTATTACAAGCTGTGAAGGAAATTGTAGGATTTATTATTGCACAGTTTACTTTGAATGCCCTAGATTATATAATTATATTAATGTAACCATGGTTTTTGTTTGCGTGTTTATGAGAATGTTTTTATGTATGAGTATAACATACAGCAGGGAAATAATTTATTAGAACCAAATGAAATTAACGCTTATTTATAGTTGCGTGTAACTACATCCTACGCCCTCAAAGAGTTCAAGAATAATTATATTCTAGTTGCGGTTCAAGAACGTGAACACCACGATTTTTTTTAAGAAACAGTCTCAGCTCTACAAACGCTGCTCACTTCCAATATTAATTATTACAAATGCAAGTTGATAGGTCGATCTCTTATGCAATTTCAATCAGAGTTTATTTTGATTTTTACGTCGCAAAAACGATAGGGTTTTATAATTTTGACGTGTCTTTGTGTGTAAGTATATGTGTCTGTCTGTGGCATTTTATTTCCAGAGCGAATAAACCGATTTTAATTTCGTTATTTTTGTGTAAAAGGTAAATTAGTGGGAAGTGTTTTTAGCTATATTTGATGAAAATCGATCCAAGATGGCCGCCGCCGCAAAATGTACATAAACGGACCACAAGTACTAACACAGTGAAGGATACATATACAAAAGCCTTGATGAAAGCCTACTTCAAAGAGTTTAAGAACGGGGTTAAAAATAATGAATAAAGATAAATTTTATTACTTTATCTATACTCTTTTTTATGTATTTATGGTATGTTGATGTCGGAATCCACAGAATAGTTAAAGATATTTTGTTGTTTATATATTTTTTTTCTTTTATGTATTCTAGTTTATTTAAAAGCATTTTAAACATGCATATTTTACTAATTCTAAAAATGCCAGTTCTTTATGCCGACTTTTGTTTCCCATTACTATTTTTGTTGTTTCAGTTTTTCTAGTATTGTCTTTTTTGATGTGCAAATGAAGAAAACAGTCCAACACCGACCTTGCCTGTCAACATGCGCAGTCCTAACCCGAATCCATGAAATACTAAAATAAAAGGCCAATAGGTCTAAGGGTCATTCGCTAAGTGGCTGTGACATTTCAGCTTGCATAATTGGGAGCGGAACTGACTTTCCCACCCCGCGGGTTGAAAGGGGGTAAAAGGGGGACTTCAGGCGTCGACGTGTCAAGTCGGGGGTTGAATAATATATGGACGGAGTAGGCGGATGGCTCTGCCACTTATCCAGGCCTGAATTATATATGCAACAGCAATGGAGTTGGTTTGTGAACAGTTGCATTGAGAGTCGCCTGTGTACTCCGGTTTATTTGCTGAAGTTTTTGTAGCGTGTGATTGTTGTCACAGTTGAGAATGGCTGTTTCGAAACTTAATTTTTTTTACACTCTGTTATCACATACTGTTTGAATACCGGAATTCGATAAAATAGTTATGATGAATAAAAAGTCTACATCCTTAGCTGTTTTTTTCATGAAACATTGCTTTTTGGCGTTACCTTAATCATCATCATCATCAAAAACCCTAATGGGTTTAGCTGGTAATCCGGCCCACTACAGGGCACAGGTCTCCTCTAAAAATGAAAAGGGTTTAAGGGTTTAGGTAATTTCTGGCTAAGTGCGGATTGGTAGTCTTCACAAGCCGTCGACAATATTAAGGAGAACTCTCAGGCATGCAGGTTACCTCACGATGTTTTCCTTCACCGTTTAAAGTGAGTGATATTTAAATTGCTTAAATTAAAACGTACACATCACCAAAAAGTCAAGCCACCATACATAGCCATACACCAGTCATAGCCACCAGCCATATTACCAGCATATATATATAGGCACTATATTAATGGAGAAAAGAAAAGAAAACATTCTTCTGGTGTTATTGTAGTTGTGAAGCGCCAGTGTTTAACATGTTTACTGATTTCGTAACTAAAAACAGCCATAACATTTTTATAGAGAACCATAAACACCTAAACTTATTATACTACCATACATCACGCACATCAACAGTGAAAAATAAAAAGGATCATTATAGAGACCCGTTGGAGAAAATTAAAAAGCCATAACTCAATGCCTGTCTCAGAGACAGCGGTAAGATTCCCTTTCGGTACAATACATCAAAAATATTAATACTGCCGTCAAAGCTGAGCTACGCAATAAAAGCAAAGTAACGCATTTTAATGATAACAGATTGCTTTTATCACTTGGCATTAGTTTTTATTTTTATCAAAAAAATATGTTTGGACCTACCTAATTTCAATAATTTAAACAAATTTATTTTGTTAACAAACAAATCTAATTTAACAAATTTAATTTGATTTGTCCATAATTTATATTATAAAAACGCAAGTATATTTTTGGAAATTTTTAAAGGTATATGCAATAGCAAAGAAAAATAAAAATTACAAATTCATTATGTTTCTTGAGACAAAAAAATGTGGATAAACACTTTTCTACATGCGAATGTAGTCATACACGGGTACTACAACTAATAATAATAGCATCAAACTAATGCCTGGGTTACATTAAATATTAAAACTGAATATTCATGGTGAATCTTTCAACGGGCTCTGGGTCTATGCGTGACGGAACGGCGCACGCGCAGGTGTCGCGCCGGATGCGGCTGAAACGCGTAAAGAACGGAAGAGGGGCTCACTATGGCATGGGAGGGGGAACCGTCGTGTTGTAAGATGGAGAGGGATAATATGAACTCCTGAACATGTCACTTCAAGTCTTTGAATTCATTCAGTAAGCAGACTTGCTAGTTAGTATATAAATATGTTAAGTTTGTACTATCAACATCATGTCCCTGAAACTGATACAGAAAAGGGGAAGTGTTAAACAAATTTGAATATAATATAATGTTAATTCACACCTGCAATAATAGAAACTGAAAAAATTGGTTTCTTTCGACAATATTTTTGAAAAGTCTCGCTATCAAAGGCTGTCGAGCCCGAGTTTTCACATAAATTGAATTCCATAAAATTTATCTAAAAATCACTAAACCCAATATCTAAATACCCTCTTCATTGTTGGAGGAGACCCGTGTTTTGTATTGGGCCGGTAAAGGGTAGGGTGATATAATGAAAAACTTTTTTTAACAAGTGCTACAATCATGTAAACTGACGCGTCGCTTATAGACAATTATAGAACCTCAGTAAACTTACCCATACATACTAACTCTTCAGCCTTATATTACGGATATCCACTCTATTACTACGAGTAAAAGCCATAAAATTAACGAGTACTTTGCCAATAAACAACTTTAGACCACAAAAACCATTAGCGCAAAAACAAATGCAAAACTATTTAACAGTTTTAACCGTTTTGACCGTTTAAAACGATACGAGTGAGAGGCAGTGCAGCGAGAAATTATTTTTGGACAGTGCAACACAGAAAACCGCTCAACCCGCCTGTTTATTAATGAAAATTGAGCGACATCCGATGTTACACCGTCTGATACCTGTGCCTTAAATAACTTCCGCTGCAACAGTGGCAAAATCTAGGACACGAAATATTTTGGTATATAGTGCATTAAGCTATATTTGAACTAAGGGAAGCCCGTGGAAGTAAGTTTCGTTAAGTAATCATTAGTGTAGAGTATGGTACTATTTAACCTGGTTTTTAAAATATAATTGTCGGTTTTTTGCATTATATGTGTAATACTTTTAAAATTTTACAACCAGTCTTATTTTATAGAAACAGAGGTAGGCGGAAATTTGACGACCTACCTGTCGCTACTCTGCGCACTGTGAATTTAAGTAGGAGGTCACTTTGGGAAATTATAATTTCTGAATTTTCTCTGGTCTGGTCTGGTGGGAGGCTTTGGCTAGTTACCCTACCGACAAACACATGCCGCTAAGCGCTTTAGTATTCCAGTGCGATGTCGCGTAAGAACCGATAAGTATCATACTTCCTAATAGGTTAGCCCGCTACCATCTTATCCCAGAGAAGCCTACTGTCCTATATTTAGGACAGTAGAAATAAAAAAAATTATCAGAATACCCTCTTTATCTAAGATTATTTAGTCTTATGATTTGCAGTAAGAAACGTGTCAGCTTTATTAGAAAAAATAAAAAGACAGTTATTTTAACAGTTTTTACCATATATTTTACCTTATAAGTGTGTAATAAAAGTGCGTTGCAGACATGGCAAATGCCAGGTATGTATAAAAAGTTATATTTTACTCGTGAGTTGTTTTTTTCTGTGTTAATATCTAGTTGATAACCTTAACTTTTGTACTTAATAAATATTCTAGCAAAATAATATAAATAAATTACGTATAACTTGTTACAAATACTAGCGTACTATATATAGGACAGTAGGATAATATACATGATTTTAGTACAATAATACAACTTTTTCTTTACAGACCGTTAGCTGCGCATGAAATTTTAGATGCTTTAGAAAATGTTTCTGATAATGAAGAAGATTATAGAGAACGACTGATATGTATTCTACCTCCTCCTGTTGATCCTGACTGTCTCACTGACGAAGATTCGGGTGAAGAAGATAATGTAACTTTGAATAATTTGCCACGAAACATTCTACTTCAACCGGCTGAAGTAATGATTCAAGGGCAGATTATGGTGAGTGATACAGAAGAAGAACCTTCTGATTCTACAGGTCGAACTAAACGTAGGCGTACCTACGCATGGAGAACACGGGACTTGGCAAAAAATCCCGTGAATTGGCCAGATGTTCAAGGCGCTTGCCAAGATAAGCGCCCAATTGAGTGGTTTGAAAACTTCTTAGATGAAGATGTTATTTCGTTGTTGGTGTCAGAGAGCAATAAATATGCTGTCAAAAAGAATTTGCCTGGAGACATAACCACTGAAGAAAGAATAGAAGAACCACAAAAAGAATAGAAGAACCACATATGGTGTCCATCTATAACAAATATATGGGAGGAGTGGATTGGTCTGATGAAAATATTTCACATTACCGAATTGGTATACGAGGTAAGAAATGGTACATGCCGTTGCTCACACACATGATTGATCTTGCCGAACATAATGCATGGCAGTTATATAAAATAAATCATGGAAAACTGGATCATCTTGGCTTTCGCAGAAGGGTAGCAATTGCTTTGATTGAATCAAACAGAAAAAATGCCAAAAGAGGGCCTAGCCGACCCTCCCATCATGAACATGCTGATAGTCGTAAAGACCAAATGAATCATCTGGTTATTCCTCAATCGAAGCAAACACACTGTCGTCAATGTCACAAAAAATGTTTGACACGTTGCAAGAAATGTGATGTTGGAGTGTGTGTCAAGTGTTTTGAAACATATCATTCATAAATAGTGTTAATCTAGTAAATTACATATAACAATGGGTAATATAATCAATAGTTATCTAATAAACTACACTTTTTGATTACATTCTGTTTTGTCATAAATGGTCTTTTATTTCCTCTTATTATCCTACTGTCCTACATATAGGACGGCTGTTTCCCTGAAAGCCTAACACTTAATTTTTTTTTCATAATTTTTTTTATGTTGCATAAGATCTAATAAACTAAATAATGTAACTTTTTTCAAAATTTTCAGAAAATTTTAGTTTCAGGCTTATCTGGGTTATACTGCATCATCTCTTAATACCAGGAGAGATTGCAGTCAAGGGCTAACTTGTAGTGGAATTAAAATAAAATATAAGTTATATAATTCACCTTTTTATAAGGGTACCGCATAGATCCTATTTATTACAACAAGTAACAGGTTCCTGCTAGTCGTACATTGGTGTATGGCAATTATTTTAGGGTAAAGGCGGTTAACCTTTGGAATGAGCTACCAAGAGAAATAACGAAGTCAAAATCTCTAAACATCTTTAAATCGCGTGTAAAAGACCATTTACTATCCATCATGTCGTAAAATGTGTAATGATGTATGTATATATAGTATGTATATCATTTATGTATTTTTAAATTTAAATCTATCCTGTTTTCCGTACTAAACATGCTTTATCGACCAAAGGTTGTCTGGATGAGATCGCTTCAAGCGATAGGGCGCCTTTGCGCATATATATTTATTTACCTTTTATTTTGTTCAATTTGTTTTTTTTCTGTATGTGCAATAAAGACTTTCTATTTATCTATCAAGTTGAACGCCTTTTCAAAAGATCTTGATTTTGCTCATACTATTATTATTTAGCAAAAAATGTTTAGATATCCTGGGAGCTATATATCTATAAGTCACCGTAAGCCGTGAGGTCTTTGGTAAAAAGATATGAAATCTTTATTTACCAATTTAATACGAAGCGGTTACTTCAAAATCATGATAGACGTTTCATTTGTAATATTGAGAATACATATCTTGTAATCGGTCCAAAAATTATAAGGCAATTATTATAATTTGTGCCCGTGCACAATCATTCAGTAGGTACCCGGGCCACGTGATTCGTCGTCGTTTCATCGCATGCCTTTCGAAATTCGAACACGTGAGGCGTTCGTCATAAAACTTTCAGAACTTTGTAAAAGGCGTACTTGCGGCCAGCAATGACGTCAATGAAATATCGGTATTGCAAAGAATATCGTTTACTAACATATTTCTTAATCAACATCTTCATCAATAGGTGACAGAGTTGGTCCGGGGAAATACCTACTATAATTTTTTTTTTATTTTTTGTTATTATTATTATTAATTATTATTTCCCTACAAAAATATATTTTCATACTTTAAAACTAAATGTATAATTCTCGTTTCTACCGCCGAGCAGCTTGCTATATTCCGGTCTGAAGGGCTTGGTTGCAGGTGTTATTACAGGCACATGAGTCTTAATAACTGTAGCCTCAATTTGTGGGACATAAGGCAGGCGTGTTCCTTGCATGCCCTTCGTGATGCTTAGTTAATGTAGGCGATGGTTTACCACATACAATCGGGAGGGAAATTTGCTAGGTTCATCAACTAATAAGATTAAATGCATTGACTTGTCAAAATGCAGGCAAATGAAATAAATAAATAAATATACTACGACAATACACACATCGGCATCTAGCCCCAAATTAAGCGTAACTTTTGCTTTGGCTGATGAATATTTTAATGAGTAATATACATAAATACTACTCATTATCTCGCTCAATAAAGACGACTATTATTTTTTATTTATCAACTCATATTTAAGTATTTTGGTATGTTAAAATAATATGTATTAGTATATATTTTTTTTATATTTATCTATTATTATATGTATGAAACTATTCGTTTTTCTTTTTAGTTTTCCTAATCCTAAGGTTGCCTGGCAGAGATCGCTACTTAGCGATAAGGCCGCCTTTTGTATGCCGCTTCATTCTTCATGTATTTGTTCTTTTTTTTCTTTCGTTTTTCTGAGTGGTGTACAAATAAAGAAAATAAATAAATAAATTCTTATGATGTACATATAAACACATAGATACTGAAAAACAGTCATCCTAATCACAGAAACGGGAATCAAACCCAAGGCTTTGGAATCACAAAGCAGGGTTGCTGCCAACTGCGTCAATCGGCCGTCAAGGTACGAATATAAAGATAAGCAGCCTAGGTGTTTAGCCTAAAAATCATAATTTCGCGGGAAATGTCGAGGGAGGATAAAGTATTCCGCATCAGCCTTCAACTACTTAGCTCACAATAACAATGCAGGCTTCCAGCAAATAATACCAGTTTGTTTGATCACAAAATTGCTGCAATTTTTCCGATCACTTTTCTAATAACCTTTTATTAGAAAAGTGATCGGAAAAATCCTCTGTACCTCATACATTTACTTTGACAATATTACAAGTTGAGTTAAGTTAACATGGCTTATTAGTAGCCATGCAAACCCATGTTAAATTGCAATGGTTATTCATAAATCATAGACAGAAAGACACTTATGATTATCGCTGTAGGTTATAAGCATGTATTTTACTTTTTCCTTTTTATTCATGGTTGTTACTTAAAAGGCATTTTTTTATTTACTTATTATATATTAAAGTGAACTGTTCACTTTAATAAATAATATCTTCATAAACCAATAAGCATCCACTGTTGCATCCACATAGAACTTAGTGGAATATTGTAAACTGAGGTTGTGAAAGTCTATATCGATTATGATTTTTTTCATAAGATTTAGAGTGCTTCTCGACATGTCAGGCCTGTCATTTTTGGTGTTAACTTTCACTTCACATCAGTTCACTTCACTTCAGTTCAGCTCACTTCTGCTCAGCTGAGCTCAGTTCAGATCAACTCAGCTCAGTTCATCTCAGCTCAGCTCAGCTTAGTTCAGTACAGTTCAGCTCAGCTCAGCTCAGCCCAGTTCAGTTCACTTCACTTCACTTCACTTCACTTCACTTCACTTCACTTCACTTCACTCCATTTCACTTTAATCCACTTCACTTTAATCCACTTCACTTCACTCCACTTCACATACATTCCACTTCATTTCGCTTCACTTCACTTCATTTCACTTCACTTCACTTCACTTCACTTTACTTCACTTCACTTCAAAATCATAAAACATACAACTAACTAAGTGGAATATTGTAAACTGAGATTGCTTACTTTTCTTATAGTGTGCTATAAGACAAGTTAGAAAAAATTAAGCATAGTTAAACATAGAAAGAAAATAAGACAATGAAGAAAAGTGAGAACCACAGAAAATAATGATAATTTTGAACGGAAAAAAACGGTAAATACATAACTGTTCCCTTATACCGTAGTCTGACTGAAGTCCAACAAAAAAAGTTGCTTTACACCGAAAGCAACTTCGCAATCCAGAAATATTGACCTGAAATCATATATCCAACCAAAACCACCCCGGTTCACGTAATCCCTCACATCATTGATTCAAAACTGTTAGAGTACCGATATAGTAGCAATTACTCAACCACCGTATCGCGGTAGCTAAGACGGTCTAAGCTCCAGAAGTGTTCGAACAGACAAACTGTTCATTTATCTAAAAGCATGTCGAACAATCAACTCTATAATTCAGTAGTCTGGAAGCTCCAAACATTTTTCATAGGATGACAACTTGAAGGCTAGATGTTCTCTGAAAAATCAGTATTTTACCCAACTCGGTAAACAATAAGGGAGCAAGCAGCAAAAGTTGTTCAAATCCCACTTATTAAATTTGTAAGGTGGGTAAGTTTATATCTCAATCAACAATCTCATTTATTTTATATATTTCGTTTTATATTTAATCTATTATATATATAATTGGAGTTACTTATTCACTACCTGACCAGTGCAACTTCGTTGCGACAAATCGGTTATTACCGGAAAACACAAATAAAATGAAAATACATAAATTTTTCATTAAATGACATTTTCTAAAAATGAATCCTAGCTAGATCGATTTATCGCGATTTATCTACTAAATTTAAGTAATTAAATATGTATTTTTTGGGTATGTATATATATGCACCACCTAAAAATTCTCAGGTGTGGAGGATAAGGATTAAAGAAATTATAAATAGCACCATACAGATTCTCCTGCTTTCCACGAAGAAAATCAAGCTTTATTTTTCATAATATATCCGCAAAGGAATTCCAAAGTGGACTTCCGCAAATTAGCGCCTGCTTCTATTCAATGTTAGACTAGTGACTAATAATCTTGAAGAAAAATCACCAAAGAAATAAATACCTACCTACCTAAATTATAGTGTTAAAACTCAAAATTCATTTAATTCAAGTAGGTCTAATATAAGCACTTTTGAAACGTCAAGTCTGTCTGTTTTTAGTGGCTCTAACACCGGTTTGGAAGGCAGATTTTACCGTGAAGAAGCCGGCAAGAAACTTTTCAACATGAACATTTTATTACATACATTTATTTATTACATTTTACATTTTTCATTTTAACATTAATTTTTTTATCTTGTGAGAGATAAAAGCTGAGCCAGATGCTTCCAAGCAACTTTGTCATTAAGAAATTCATTAATTGTATAGTAACATAACGTTTTCAAGAATTACTATCAAACCATTGTATTTAAAACAACTCCTTCCCAGTTCTTACTAAAGCGTCGACTTTAAAATGTCCTCCAATAACATTCTGTTCTATTCTTTGTGCCATGAAAGTGAATCTTCCGATTAGTTTAATTTTATCCGTAGATATATTTCGATCGTGATATTTTTGTAATAGGATTAGAGATTCGGTCAAGGATCAGGAACTCTCTATATTTGTATATAGGTCTACAACGGTTCTATCGATTTAGTTTCACTCAATATATATTTAGGATACTCCAAGGCTATTAACGCCTTCATACAGAGTAGAATAAGATTAAGTTTTTGTTATTTAGTTTGTTTTGTTTGTTTGAAATCACGCTCATTTCTAGTAGGACTACTTATCTGTTTTAGGTAGTCTTATTACAACGTCAAGTATCTGGTTTTTGGCAAATTCTAGTGATAAGTAGTAGGTAGGAATCTCAGTATTTGTTCTTTTAAGAAATCTAAAACTTCTTACTTTACCTAAATATTGTATGCATGTGATAGCGTTGATAGCCAAGGTGTTTTGACTTCGGCTTCACTTTCGGGGGACCAAGTTCGAAATGCATGCACCTCTAACATTTCTGAGTTACGTGCATTTTAAGCAATTAAAATATCACTTGCTTCAACGGTGAAGAGAAACATCGTGACAACATACTGTTATCAAAAGCGTGTATGGTCCACCAATCCGCGCTGGACCAGCATGGTGGGCCTAAATCCTTCTCATTGTAGGAGGAGACCCGAGCCCTGTAGTTGGCCAGTAAAGGGTTGATGATGATGTTTGCATATGCAAGTGACCGTTTTCAAGCATCTTTACTTCATAAATGAGTATTTTCTTGCTATAAACTTGGAAAAGCCACACTGTCTCATTTACTGTAACCCTATAAAGAGGAATAGGATCCGGGACTGTAAGAATATAATGGAACTATTAGTGGATATTGGACCTAATGTAAACTTCCGATAGTTTCCTGAATTTCCCGGCAATCTGGCAAACCTAGTCTTTCTAGAAGAGAGCGAAGACGTGCACGTCTTCGCTCTCTTCTGCCTGTAAAAGTATTTTAATCACTAGAGCTTGCATTTATTTTTATTTCACTGTGGTGATATCCTAGTGATTACTGTAAACGGTAACGGTAACGGTAACCCAGTTCGTTTTTAATTTTAGACATTTAAAATATCACTTGCTTTAACGGTGAAAGAAAACATCTTGAGGAAACCTGCATGCTTCCAAATGTTCTCAAAGGTTTGTGAGGTCTACCAATCCGCACTTCGCCAACGTGGTAGACTACGGCCTAAAACCCTCCTAATTCTGAGAGGAAATCAATGCTCTGTAATGGGCCTGCAATGGGTCGACCATGATGAATATATCAGAAGTCAAAAGTATTCAGTGTCACCAGGTAACTGTTAGTAATATGGCAGTTATATCTAACCCAAATGCCTTGTTACTTTCTACGTCACAGCGTAATGGAACTCTTAGTCTTCTGGTGTCACGTCTTTAGCGGTGCCAGGGAAATCGTCCTGCAACATCCCGCCCTGTGTCCATTATCCTGAGGCGTAGGTGTTAAGACTCACGTGCCCGCAATTACATCGGCAACCACACCCTTCAGACTGGTACACGACATTGCACCGATGCTGCTTTGCGACAAAATTAAACGCTACCTTAAAATCTTCATCACTACAAGAAATTGTAGTAGGTAGTATAAATACAAATATGATATATTTGTAGTATAAATATACAAAAGAACTAACAATATGAGATAAAATTAAATAGAGGTACAACCAGAAATAGGACTTGTAAAGCAAATGCCAATAATAATAATTCGTTTTCGTTACAAACTACAAATTATAGTGAAAAATTTACATTAGAAGTAGACTGATGTAAACCGATGTAGACTTTTTAATCACAAGGAATCTATACAACGTGCAAATGAAAACTGAAGTAATACTTCACTGTCTTTAGAAGTGCATTATGAAATGTGTCTGAGACCTCTCTGTGAAACTAATAACCTTATAGTTTGATTAAAACACTGCCATAGTTTTTACTGAAAGAAATCAGATACAGCCCTAAATGTAGAACCCTAATGCAGCCACATGCAAAATTAAAATCATGTGAATCCTGTCACTTTATTAGGTATGCGTCGCATAGCGTAGGTACTATGCGCGTGTCGGTCTTTTATCTTTCAATGTTTTGACTTCGGTTGTAATGATTATAATTATGAAATATACTTATGCATCCTTCAAAATTATATCGTAATTCTGTTACACATTGTATATTTAAATAACCAAAAATGAAAACATATAGTTTTGCCTTTATTCAAGCAGGCAAGTTGCTTTTGTAATGGAAAATTGAGTTACCTTCAGCTTTTTACCAAAGTTTGAGCGCTACAATAAATTAAAAAAAAACAGTGCCTCAATATTCAACTTGGTCGCCTTTGTCGTCGAGAAATGTGTTGTGGCCGCAGTGGTATTAATCGATGATTGTAGGTCCCTGATTATTGTATTAATGACATATAGTTCTAAAAAGAGGTATTTTGTAGCTCGTAAATTCTTTCGTCTCGTAAGCTCTTTTTGACTAACGAAGAAGAAGGCAAGGCTTAAATAAGTAAGCTTCCTACGCATACGTTTATCTTCAATTTTCACTAAATAACTCATGTAACCTAATTTGTTTGTGATTGTTGCCACAACATGTATTATTTTGTGTTGGTATTTTCGTAAAGAAAACGTTTTTTTTTATCTGTCAAGTGTAACTTAACGAGTTCTCTGAACATTAAGCACCGCCGAGTCATTATGGTAAATTTAGATGGCGCCTTAAATCATCATCAACATCGTTAGTCATCATCAACAATCGTTAGTCAAGAGTTAGTGAAACGTTTTTTTCCTCTACGCATTAGCCAAATCATTAGGCATTCGATTTAAGCAATTCCTAGGTTTAGTGCAACGGTTTAGTGACACTGGCATAAGACTATTAACTCTAAAATCCCTTAAAATGCATTAGTTATTAGGTGTCATCTAATCGATCGTCTATTTAAGAAGAAAGGTGCCTCATAGTGCTCCCTTCTCTCACTTCTTTAACTTGTAAGGAGAGTCAAAAATATAAATAAAACAAGGGCTCCTTTAAACGTTTTAACTTTAAAAGCCCCCAAACTGCATTGGGTCAGCGTTACGCCCTCTCTCCGGTTTAAAAAATGAGTTCTGTACCTAGACATTTACGAAGAGACAACCACAGAAATTGAACAAGGACGTCTTTGAACGTTTTAACTTTAAAAGCCCCAAAGTGGCGATATTTCAAAAAGCAGTTAAGGCCCATTATATTGTCGATGACTATTAATAGCATGTATTTACTCTCAAATTAATATTTCTTGTATGTTAAATAATTATAGTAATAATAAGTAATAAGTTAAATATTTATGTGTTGTTATTAAATATATTATGTACTTTTGATGTATTTGTGTAAAGCAGTTTATGTATTAGTATGTAGTTTAAAAATGTGTACCACCAGCAGTCTATTCTCAACTTAATTTTTCTTATTCGGAGGTTGCCTGGCAAAGATCGCTATAAAGCGATAAGGCCGTCTCTTGTATTCTACTTATAGATTTTTTGTATATGTTAATGATGTGGTATACAAATTAAGAGTAAAATAATAATAAACTACCTTGGACCACAGAGGGGACTCTCTCCAATTTACGAAAGGAAGGCCGTGCCTAGAAGGGCTCACCTTCTTCTTTCAACTTGTACGAAGAGTCAACCATAGAAGCTAAACAAGGACGTCACAAAAAACTCTACTACTGCTACTAGAAATAGGACTAGTATAATTGTATTATATATTAATATAAATATATATAATTAAACTAACAATATGAGATAAAATTAAATAGAGTTAAAACAAGAAATAGGTTTTGTAAAAAACATTCCAATAACAATAATTAGTTTATGCTAGTACATAGCACAAACAAATGCTATACAAAGTAAAACTGCGTGGTATTCTCTGAGGATAGTGTTTCCAATCTACATGCAAATATAGTTTGACTTTGCCGCTTAATGTTGTATCGATGCATGGTTGGCTATATACTCGGTGTGGTTTCCTTAATTTTGTTATTTTCACTTGAAAGATTTAATGATTTTTAATACAAGGGACCAAATGATTCCCACAACTGGAAAATGTTTGTGTGATGAACATAAGCGTTTTTCAGTGGTTATCTGTATATTATAAGTATTTATGTATATTATTCATAAAAATATTCATCAGTCATCTTAGTACCCATAACACAAGCTACGCTTACTTTGGGGCTAGATGGCGATGCGTGTATTGTCGTTGTATATTTATTTATATATTTATTTAATATAAGTGCCATAGGTTCAACCCCTACCATCTTGGAAAGCATCATCACTTCACTGAAAAAGAAATCTAAGGCGTGTAGTCGGTCCATTTAGTAGGACTTGTTTCAAATAGTTAATTTTGAAATTTAATACTCATAAAACCAGCGACAGCGTTAAATCGTAAACTCTGTTCTACGATCATTAACAGATCGTTAGAAGGCACTATTATTTGTGTTGTAAAAAAATATCAGTTTTTGTCACCTCCCCGTCTAATCGATTTGTTGATTGGTTTCTCTAAAAAAATACGAAGTTGGCTCTTTTAAATATTATTTAACTTAGTACTTCCAAAAAAGGGTATTTCAATTGTGATTTGTGTTTGTATACCTACACACTGATTTGGCTGATTGTTTTTTTTGAGAGACGATGCTTTGGAGTAGGTCCTAAAATTTTAATTTCTTTACTATCGCTTAGGTACCATCATTTTTTTTAAACTACAATTTATTCTTTGTCTGCATTCTCATCTGGAGTTAAGTGATAATGCATATTAAGATAGTCACCCAAATTACCACTGCCGGGCATCCAATCCTACACCTATCCTATCCTATCCTATCCTATCCTATCCTATCCTATCCTATCGTCACACTTAAAACTATAGCGCTCACTGCTGTACCAGGGAGGACAAATTATTGCGATTTCTCTGAACAAACTTTTAAAGTTTATTCATTTATTTTATTTATACAGTTCCTTTGTATGCCATACAAAGAACAAAAATTGACACAAGTCAACAAGAGGAAACTTAAAAATTAAGATACAAAAGGCGGCCTTTTCGCTAAGTAGCGATATCTTCCAAAATATAAAAAACAAATTCCAAAAAATAATATATATACTGTATATGAATTGCGGCTTTAGACACAATGCAATAGTTTTATTTGCATTTTTTGCATTAATAAGCCATTTTATTACATTGTTCTTAAAAATAATAATAATAATAGGTTCGTTCTCGCTTATGTTTTCCTAATCCTAATGTTGCCTGGCAGAGATTATTACTGAGCGATAGGGCCCCCTTTTGTATTCAACTTCCATATTTGTATTTCTTTTATTTTCCTTACTTCATAGCGGTATACAAATAAAGATTTAAATAAATAAATAAATGAATTAATGCGTTTCTGTCAAAACATTTTTGGATATTAATCAGTTCATACATAATACATAATATCACATTTCATGAGATACAGCCCGCTGACCGACGGAGAGACGGACGGACGGCGGGTCTTAGTAATAGTATCCGGTTTTACTATGTGGGTATGGAACCCTAAAAAGATCTTAAATCCAAATCTGGTGATCAGCGGCGTGCATAGAGGAAATGCACAGGGTATGCAGATGATATAAAATGAAGAAAATGTCCTGTACGAGTTATAAACAAATTAAGGATAGGCATTGTAAGAGCTTTAAAAAGACTACCCTTAAGTATTTATAACTCGTATTTATAATATTAGCCTACCCCTAAATATTTATCACTCTATGCACGCCACTGCTAGTGATCATACCTTCAACGTACAGCGTATAGACCTACTATAGACAGACCGTGCTTTCGGGTAGGTTGAAAATTATTGGGTTGAAACGAACTGTTGTACGAAATGCAAAGATTAAGTCATAAAGCAGCTACAAGATTTGTACATTACGCTGTATAGGTAGCATATATCCGTCGGTGTAACCTGAACGAGGGGCGCAGGATTTGGCCACATGGCCCGCGAGAGACGGCTGCGGCACGGGCGGCGAAGCGAGCCGTAAGCCGCAAGTGGATATGACCTCTAACTAATAATTAGTTTTAACCACTTCGACACATTTTTGTTGCTATACTACGACAATTAAGCTTAATTTTGCTATACTCCGCGAAAAACAGGAGAATCAGTACGGTGCTATTTATAATTTATTGATTCTAAAATTTAAATTACACCATACGGTGTTATTCACCTGCTTTTCGCGAAGTAAAAAGGTTAGCAAATTAAGCTTTATTTTATTAGTATTTCATGGAATTTCGTATAAAGCTGCTATCCAAAATTTTGTGCCGTCGATATTAAACGATATTAAAATGTTAATATCCATATATTATGCGAGAATGAGTGTGTTTGTTTATTTCCTTTTGTTTGACTCAACCTTTGTACGGACCATGATTAAAAACACGCTCGTAGTTTGCATCCTGGAGATGGACATAGGATAATATTTATCGCGAAAAGCTGCTAGTTAAAGTTACCACAGGGATTTAAAATAATTGCATTTTTTACCCATGCATGGCTTGACCACTTAAGTAACTAATCTTGGTGAAATTTTCATTTCATATCTCGGGAAAATAAAGGGTGCTTGCAAAAACACGCCACTTTGTTTGCGCTTATTTAGTGGTTTAAAAAAACCACTAAATAAGCGCAAACAAAGTGGCGTGGCTACGGCTAGTTCTATCTATATTTCTTTAACTATGTTAATAGTTTGACGTGTATTTTGATATATAGATGTTTGTAATTTTACGCTATACGGTGTTGTATTTATTCTATATTGAGGTAGGGATCTGAATTATACAAAGGTTTTTTAAAAGTCCACTACTGGACTTAAGGCCGCCTTTGCATGTCTACATTGTGTACTGTATACGTCTTACTATTTCTTTTCCTGTATGGTATACGTGCAATAAAGTGTGACTTCTTCTTGTTCTTCTAAAGGCCTCTCCCATTTATTATTAGCTAGTCCATAATTACTACATGAAGGGTTGGTGACCGGAGTAGATAGTAGTAGTAGTACAGAAGATGCAACTGCCTGTTCTCTGTTATATTCCCTTAGTCGCCTAATGCGACACCTGCGGGATGAAAGGTACAATTATATTCTGATCTGCAGCCACCACAAGGCACCTCAGTAGCGCGGTCTAATAAATAAATAAATAAATATACTAAGAAAATACACACATCGCCATCTAGTGCCAAAGTAAGCGTAGCTTGTTTTATGAGTACTAAGATAACTGATGAATATTTTTATAGATATTAAACCTACATAAATACTCATAACTGCGCCAATCGGCGTATTTTAATTAAATGAATAAAACCGAAAACCGAAATTAAAAAAATATATAGATGCGTATCCACAGAAGGCTACCGCACAAAAGAATAACGTTAAAAATCGTGGGCAGCACGTGTGCAAGGCAATTTCAGCCAAATGCACCGTGCATGTGTACTACATACCTACTCATAAGTAAATGACTAATGAATTATAATATTATAATCATTCCGATCAATATTTACACTATCTATAACATTGCCATGTGACAATTATGGTGTGGTGATGGTAGATCAGAATACAGTTGTCACCACCTCTCCTCTTCCCGTGAGTTTCGTACGAGATGGCATAGGGAATATAACGGAGAACGGGTAGCAGTGGACTAGTTATAGACCAATGATGATCTGGAACATATTACCTATCATATCAATGGCCAGTACGTCTTGAGAGACGGTTTAAACACTGTCTCAGTGACAATTCCTTGTATAACTAAATAAGCGGATGCGCGAGCGACATTTACGGCCGCAAATATGGCAGTTGAACCCTTCGCCATCTGAAGATCCTGTGTTATGCCTTCGCATCCTTTTTTGAGCAAGAACACCAAGCCATGCTTCATCATAGATTCGGCATTAATCAGGCGCCAGAGCATTAATGAGGCATACCTATCATATACATGACATAATTAGAAATATTATGTCATGTGCGATGCGGACTTTCACGGCTGGCATGGCATATTGTTTCACTGGAAAAGGACAAAATGTTTACCTTCTTCCACGTTTTTATCCATATGTGCGCACGGCTGGAAATGATATCCAAATTAAGTGCGTGAACTACTCCTTTTTTTCTGTCCGTGCTTGGGCAGGTGGACAAGTCTATTTTATCCCTTAACAATGGATATGATCTGGGGATAAAACTTTAGACTCCTGTTTATGCTAGCCGTGCGGGATCTGAAGTAAACTTTCTCCAGAAGATAGAGAAGGAGAAGAAGTCTTAATTGCACATACAAATAGAAAGCTAGGTTAACAATACAAACGATAGTATAAAATAAATGCGCAAAGGCGGCCTTATCGCTTAAAGAAACTTACATGAAACGGGATAGTGCAATACCCAAATTTGCTAACTATTTTACTATAAGAGGTAATGAGATATCTATACTTTGAACTGTCACTAGACCCCAGTCCACCACTTTGGCTAAGTGCGGATGTGCAGATCGGTAGACTTCGCACGACTTTGAAAACATTATGGGGAACTCTCATGTGCTGGTTACGTTAGAGTGTTTGCCTTCACTGTTTAAATAAGTCGTATTTCATAGCATAGAGAAAAAACGCACCTAACTCAGAAAGATTGAGGTGCGTGCCGGGAATCGAACTCGGTCCCACCGTACTATACTATCACCACGTATGATGATGAATCATACACGTTGTATAATTCGTACCTACAGTTTTAGCTGTATGTTTACATTCGCCACAGCTGCAGCCCTTTGGATTATTAAATGTGCAGTTTGCAGTTTTAACGGCCTCCCCTATAAGTGTTTTACGCTCAACATCGGCTGTTCTGGTAAACATTCCTAATGATGCTTGCGTTATTAAATTTGAACGTTATTCTTTAACTATAGCGAGCTCTGACTGCGCTCTACATAACGAACCAACTAGTGGTTTCCTACGACTTCGTCAGCGTACAAAATCTGATAATGTGATGCTATGTAGATACAAGGTGTACGTAGCAGTATCAGATGAAACAAATTAAGTATCTCCCAAACTGAGTAAATGACCCTTTGACCACAATAATGTGAAATTGTAATGATATTGAATGTCATTTTACTATTTTATTATTATGTCATTTTAATATTTTATTAGCGGACCCTCGCGACTTCGTCTGCGTATGAGTCAATCGAGAAGCTAGAATAGATCTAATGCTAAAATCATAATCATTGTGGCTAGCTATGTACTTACTATTATTTTACGTGGTATACTGAGTTAGAAAGCTGTCATTATTTTAGTTGACACATACATCCATCCTCACAAACTTTTGCATTTATAATATTAATTAGTATGGTACGCATGCATTCGATCGTTGTCCCATTTGCCTTGCTACTTGCTATTATTTGAGAAGAGTCTGAATTCAAAATTCAATACTACATGTTCGAAGTTTTCATATAAAAAAAGAATTATTAAAATCGGTTCAAATTTAACGGAGCTATAAAGTAAAATTGATAAAAATTTTCATCCCGTTTCCCGGAGGATACTTATTGTTTATCGGGATAAAAGGTATCCTATATGTTGACCCGGAATAACAGCTACCACTATACCAAATTTTATTTAAATCCGTTCAGTAGTTTAAGCGTGATGCCCGGACAGACAGACAGACAAAAATTAAATAAAAATCTGTTTTGGACTCAGTATCGATTATAAAGCAAAATTTTCAAAATATATTAAATGTACCTACAGAAATCTTCCAGTTACAGTTTTATTATAAGATAGATAAGATAGATGACAAGGTTGCTTTGTAGCTGCCGGCTCCACACAAAATAATAAAAATTAATGTTCAAATGTAAATTGTTGGTGTTGGAAAAGGGTTCCGTTTTACCCTTTTGGTACGAAACCCCAAAATTTTGTAATAGTAGAGCTTTTTTGTGACAGAGCTCGTCCGGGTAAGGACTCAGAAAAAAAATCAGAGCGACCTTTTAAAATTTGAATTTTTAATTGAAACTTTCAGGAAGTAATTTTTTTTTGGTCTATAAAAATATACCGTAACGAAAAAAATTAAAAAAAAATCGATGTTTGACGAATTTTGAAATTGAAAAAAAATTTGAGCTGTCCTTTGGAGACAGCTTATCTCAAAATATCGAAAACCGGTATTTTTTCACGTCAGACTAAAAAAAAAATAGTTGGACGAATGGTCGCTCGCAGGACGCAAACTGGAACGCTACTCAATGGTTCACAACTTGATGGTAGTACCACCGCGTTAACAAAAGCAGCGTAAAACTCATTTATCGCGATAAATGTTGTAGGGCTAATGATGCGCATACCTGACCTTCCGAGCTCACACACTGACACAGATTGAGCGACCCTTTGAACTTCCATGCACAACGTTCGCTAAAGGTGGAACCACACTTCGTTATGCGTTATTCGTTATGCGACTAATTCACTGAATACAACGAAGTGTATAAACTCATCGTTATACACGGTTGAATAAGTAGAATAAAGCAAATAATCCAACAATTATTATTTATTTATTATTTAACTCATTATTTGTACACTGCTATGAAGTAACACGATGATGATGATAAAAAAAATCTACTCAGATTGTTCAGTTGCTGGCATCCGCCAGTAATAAATATTTGGAAGAAATGAGAAACTGACCATCAACTATTTTAAATTTAATTATCATAATAGCGCCATAACTTAAATTAAATTTCCAAAAAAATTGAACTAAGTTTATAAACACTAAAATAATCATGTAACATATTTTTAATAATAGAACTTTATTGATAGCTATACAATCTATCAAGTGAGTTCCTAAGAAAGTATTTGTGTTATGTGGAATTGATTCAAAATTGCAAAGAAGGAGAATATTACAAAAGTGTATCCAACAGCCGTAGATGCCGATCCTGGTTCGCCCTCCTCCTCACCATCGTCACCATCGCCGTTACCTTCCTCATCAGTCTCATTACCATTTCTTAGACTCCATCTGCTTTTAGCATCTGCAAAAAACTGAGAATAAATTTCATCCCAAAATGCCATACTTGATGGATGAGGATCTGTTGAGTCAATATCTAAATAAGCGTTTCCACGTTGAATTATTTCTTGATCATCAGTAATCCTTAGATAATTGCTGTGAGTCGAATTAGGATAGTAAGGTTGCCAAACAGTTTGAGAGGTTTCGCTTGTTGGTGTTCTGTGAAAATAAAAATAGAATTGTTAATTATAAAATAAGCACATTCTTTAATACGCAGTTGTCAGTATACCAACCCAGTTTTAGCGAAGTTTGTCCATCTTTCAATAAGAATGTCTCCAATGGCAAGATCAAAACCACTCAATTTATCTTCGTTTGAAAACATATACACCAATTCTTCTGTGTGACCTGCTCTTTCTATTTGTAATGGCCTATTTAGGACTTCTTCACTACGTTTTCCTCTATACGAAAATTGATATAAGTAAACATTTGAACTGGAACGCAAAGCTCGAAACCGAGCTTCTCTTATAGTAGATACTAATATCATCGTATCACCATTATATTTTAGAAAGTTTCTTATTAGAGTTTCATTAATTGGTCCATTTCCAAAATATTTATTTTTAATTGTTTCTGCGGTTTGCAATTCTTGTTGATCGGATACAAATTCTAAATCGGATTGTAAAAACTCTATAAATGAATTATCCATTCTTTCGAGCCAATTATTATTTACACCCTCGTTTGCTCGTATTGTACCTTCGTAATCAACAAATCCGGTCATGAAAGGTATTTCCAATTGCTCTCCATCATTTATAGTTTGATAGGGTGATTTTAGCATTAGCGCTTCGACATTCTCAATTTCTTTTTCTACACATGGAGCAAATGCTAGCGAATTGTCTGGAATATCAAGTTTACTTATAACCGCCATCAGTGCTGCTATACTGGTTTGAGTTAAAACTTCTGATAGCCTATCTACAGTTGTCACCGTATGGCCTAGAGCTTCTACTACTTTAATGGCATATTTCAGATTGTCGCGTGTGACAGCCCATGGGGACAGGGCCGTTCCACTTTGTGTTATGACTTTATGAACCAAACCTTCTGCGAGTGGTGATAGGGTTATTAAATCAACAGCAGCTGCACCACTGCCGTGTCCAACTAGAATTACGTTATTGGGATCTCCACCGAATTTAGAGATATTGTCTTTAATCCATCTCAATCCAGCAATGATATCTTTTAGTCCAGCATTACCCGGAGCGCTTTCCGTTCCTAAGCATAAAAACCCTAGTATTGATTCTCTGTAATGTATGCGAGCAACTATAACATCCTTTTCCAAAAACCTCAAAGAATTGTCCAAATCATCTCGTGAATCTAATTCTGTGCCTTTTATCCACACCATAACGGGTAAGCCTCTTGTACTATCTAGCGTGGGTGTCATTACGTCTGCTACCAGACAGTCCTCGGTACCTTCATAACCTTTTCCCACAGCTTTAATACATTTAACATTTTTTCGGTTCGATATAAACTCATTTCGAAATGTGGGTGGTGGTGAGGGAGCCTAAAATATAAATAATTGTTTATGTAGAATTTGTTTTGTAACTACTTTATTTATATATTTTTTTTCTGTTTAATTGTAACAAATATGTCCCGTTCAAAAGATTTTTAACGAGTTCTTCAGAAAAATAAAAATGAAAACACTCTCTGACTGACTGTGGTTTAGTTATGTTAGACTCTTTTGTTAGTTATGTTAGACTATAAAGATTTTAAGAAAACTTGACACAAGCTTGTATTCTGGATACAGACATAGGTTCATTTTTATCCACGGAAAATACAAGAGCTAAATCATGACTTGCCGGGAGAGGTTTCAGTCATTTTATGCGTTTGATAACGTCTAGATACAGATATATCTTATCGAAAAGTACTTACTTATGACAAATATTCTATGTACGCAACAATGGAGCTGAGGAACTAAGAAAGAATTACGGAGGTGAAATAAGAATGTATAAAAATACTCCTATTTTGCTGTGATATGAAAATCAGCAGCCATGTTCTAAATATAAACTTTCTCTGTCTCGTTTTGAACTGCCTCTAAAGTCTACTGGTTATCATATTCGACTGCAGATCACAGGGTCTTGGGTTAAATCGCCGGGTCGGGCCAGTGAATAAAAATAGTATTTGAATATTCTATCAAGAAATTCTTATTAAGAGCCCCGAGTTTGGAAATTGGCGAAGATTAACTCCTGTGCCTCGAATAACACGTAAAGGTGTCGGTTCTGCGCCTAATCTCTTTCCGGTTGTGTCGGATCTGCCTTCTTTCGGACTATGAGAATTGTGTTTGCGCACACACTTGTGCACTATATTAATATCTAATTATAGTTGGAAAACATCTCTATAGTTTGACCACCGTGGCCTAAATCAGCTAGGGAAACATTTTGTGTATAAACTTTTTCATGCAAAAATAATCATATAGAGATACTATCAATTTGAAGGCGTGTCTATTTATCTGTTTCGACCATTAGTTCCTTGGATTCAATTGGAAGAGTTAAGGCATAAGAATCAGTGGCGTTCTTCTTAGTGAATTAGAGCAAGCCCAGTTAAATAAAGGAGTGATTTTACTCATCATATGATATGACCTAAGGCAGATTTTGTTGTGCCAAATGATAAACACAAACTCGTCCACATGCGAATTATAAGAGGAAATTTCGTAATTCATAATTAAAGCCTGGCTTTTCGTCCTTTATGGCAGTACCGCCACTAATTAGAATACGCAGAAGATCGCCTTTATTTTCAGTAATGTCATGATCTTCCGCGTGTTGTGATGGCTTCGACTCGAGGCCTACCAAATAAAGGCTCTAGTAGCTGTCCTTCTACATTAGTGTATTAGAAATATACATATGTGTACCTGCCAGGGAAGAGTGGCGAAGAATAGTCAAGCGTGCCACAACACTTTAATGACGACCACGACCGCTCTGACAAGAGCGACCCGACGGAGAATAAATTCAATTGTTTCTAAGATTTCATTATTAATTAATCCAATGTCGTTTCGTGGGCGATTAACTTTCTGGGATATACAATAGCTCAGCTAGTAGATCGAGTCATCATCAACCGCCTATTGATGCCCCACATCTTGGTCTCCTGTCTTATTAAGGAGACAGAGTTTTAGAGCACAGACCTACCACGCTGGGGCTTTAACAACTATTATCACACATAAGTTACAATAGCCAGGACCATCAAATTAATGCGCTTTCCGAGGCATGGAGGTTAATTTCCTAATTTCAGTTGGTAATTTTTAACAGACAAATTCAACTATTTTTTTTTTGTTTTAATTCAGCGAACAACAAGGCGTTTACATTCATTATTAATACAATAAATAAATTAGTAAGTAAGCTAATAAAGTTGTACATAAATACCTTAAATCTATTGATACCAGATGTAGAATCAGCGTACGGAATGCCATGAAATTCATAGTAACCATTAGTACCAGCAGATCCGACAACGGTTCCTTGTAATATTTTCACTTTCGGCTCAATGGCATCACCTGTATGGCACAATACATTACAAATTAAGATAGAGCAAGCTGCTAAAAGCACTCGTATCGCCATCATGTTTGGACAGTAACTAAATGTTTGGGAAAATCAACATCCTCAAATTTGTTAGACTACAGTAGGTATCTTATCGATAAAGTATTGAGTGCTGACAGATAGATAGGTTTCTCTGAGAACCGTTACCTTGATAGAAGATTCGGCATAGTCTAATCTTATTTGATAATTTTTCTGATGCACGATACTAGTATCAAATTACACTGTTAAAAAACAAAAACGTACAACTGAATTTTGTGATGGTATGTACCGATTTCGATTAGTTTTA
Organism: Pararge aegeria; assembly: GCF_905163445.1. Classification (NCBI taxonomy): domain Eukaryota; kingdom Metazoa; phylum Arthropoda; class Insecta; order Lepidoptera; family Nymphalidae; genus Pararge; species Pararge aegeria. Next base: position 5,216,889 of record NC_053181.1, read on the forward strand.
TCCAAGCAATAAAACAGGTATCACTTGTTTTAATAGTAAAGGAATACATCATGAGGGAAACTGCATGCCTGAGAGTGCTCCAGAGGACTGTGAATTCCACCATTCCACACTTGACCAGCGTGGTGGACAAGGTCATAAACCCTTCATGTTCTGGAAGGAAACGCGTGCTCTATAGTGGGCCGGCAATGAGTTGATAATGTTAATACAAATGAGTAGGTATAATAAAATTAAGTCCATAATATCAACTAATACGAGCGATTCCCCGTCCTTCTTCCCATACAAACCCAAACAATAAGACAAAATTTGTGTTATATAAACATGCACTGTATGAACGACCACATCGCATCACCCAATGCTCGACTGAAGGTTGTAGCCGAATGTTTTACAGCATAGAACTTTCTACGAAAATATGGCTACCAAAGGAAAACACCGATTCTTCAAATTTGACTGGTAGTTCCATAGATTACTCAGTAGCCTATTAGATTAAAAAAGTCAAAAGTCCAGCTGTGGACGAAAGGCCTTTTTAAAGAGGAAGTTTTGTCAATACTCACTACTCACTGCAGACGGGTTGTGATGGTAGTAAAGTCAATTAAAATTCAACAATGCTTTATTGTTAGATGGTAGTTGCTGCTGGTATGATATAGTGTAAATAGAATGGTATAATAGATTTTAGCAGTAGCACAGAGGACGGATTATATTTCCTTAGTCTCCTAGTAAAACAAACTCGGCAAGAGGCGCTGTGCAACAACTGTGTTCTGAACGTCAACAATAAAAAAAAAATATATTTCATTAGTAAGTACCTCTAGACAGCTATGGGCTGGTCACATTTGTTAGAGAACCGCTTGACGTTGGAGTCCCAAGGTCCTCGAATGAAGTATGTAAGGACTTGATACGAAAAATTAGATTTGCTTAAATGAAACCTTTAGCCAGCAGTGCACGTATTTTGGCTAGTGAAATATTTTATGATGACGATGATCTTGCAGTAAGGTATTGAAAATCTTTTATACTTAAATATTATTATTCTTTACAATGATTACAAGACATTAGTCATCTTGAATTTTAACATTTAAAAAATCGAGGTCACTGAACTTCAACACACATTTTCAAGAAAAAACTTATGTCCCTCAATCACCTTGTCTCTTAATGTTACAAATACAATAAATGGGTAAGATAAATTGAATCTTGTGACATTGGAATAAAGGTGCAATTTTTTGTTGTGGTCCGATTTTTTCAGCGGTTCCCTTAGAGGGGGTGGGGTTACGTGCGCCGAGGGAGGGGGCGACAATGTGCGGAACATATGGCCCCGCTGGGTCTTCATGAGAATTTCTGATTCATTGCCTGTTGTCATTGCTTTTTTGTTTTATAATGTAATCATTAAGTTTATTGCGCTTTTTAAAAAATTAAGCTTAATAAAACACTCTTGAAAAGGAGACAAGACTTCAAGGGGTTATTTGATAATTCCTAGCTTAAGTTTTAAGTTAACGAATGTAGTTATTACCAGCACCTAACATTAGTAATAACATGTTATATGTATACACGCTTCATAAGTGCGTACATCAATAATACATTTTTGAATATGAATTTAAATTTGAATTTGAATTTCATGTGTCATTTAAACGCATGTAAACGACAAATATGTAGGTATGCTTGTAAACAGCAACTAAGGTACGTTTACCCACAATAAAGAATAAAGAATTTAAAAAATAAAAGTGCACAAAACTTCAAATCTTGTATTTTTAGTAAAGACTCAATATCTCTCTATATAATGACTTTGAGAGGATACCTCAGCACAACAGTGGACATCAATAAGATGGTGATATGTTATGATAGATCACATAATTGCAAATAACTAAAAGAAAGCATAAAGCTTATCTAAGCAACGTTATCTCCCGGATTGTAGTGGGATGCGATGTTCCTAAACATGTGGTAACGCCACGTGGGTCTAAGACAAAAAACAACTTGGTTATTCCGACTTATTTCCAACATTGAGAACATGGGAAATTGGCCCAGAAAGCTCTGGTCCTAAGACTCAAAATTGTTTAAGACTGCATAAGGGTTGTCCCTTTTTGGAGTCACAATGTTACCTTGTGGGAGACTGTAGTGTGACAGGCGAAAGGTTACCATTATGCGTAACACATTGGTGACTTTAGAATACGTACAATTTGTAACAAAAAAATATATTTCTGTCTCATTGTTGTCGTCAGTAAAACATAATCGTATTTTGTGAAATAATAAATACCTCTTCACTACCTATACTAAAACTGCCACGTTTCTCTACTGGGTAAAACCCTTAACTTTTTGGGAGACCCGTGCTTCGTAATGGGACGGTAATGGCCTGATGATGACGATGATGATGATATATAGGTTATTATAACCGGAACCGCTTAACGTGCTCTATGATACACTAGGATGGATACACCAACTTCCTTACTCCGGGCTGGTAATGAGAATTTAAACAAAAACCTAACACCGTAATCCGTAGTCAAACATGTTAAGCCGTAGCAAACCGAGCCGGCCCAGTGCGGATTCGTGGCCACCAAACGCCTCTGAGAACATAGAGAACTCTCAGGCATGCTGGTTTCCTCACGATGTTTTCCTTCACCGTTGAAGCAACACTTAGAAATTTTAGTGGTGGTACATGACTTATCTGTACAATACGAACACACCACTAACTTATAGACTTATATAAGTTAGTGGTGTGTTCTGGGATTTGAACCCTAGAAGTGAAGCCAAAGTCCTAACCACTAGGCTAACACCGCTTCATTTATAGTCGCATATAATAACTAGCTTTTGCCCGCAGCTTCGCACACGTCAATTTCATTGATTTGGTAAATTTTAACTACAAAGGTTAAAAAAAAGTCTTGCTTCTGATAGAAAAATATGAACGTAAATTAATTAAAAAATTAGAAACTTTCATACACATTTTCATCCCCTGTATGATGAATATGGAGTTGGAATTTTTAAATTTGTGAAACACGTATTTCTTTATTTTTAATCGAAAACCTAAAAACTAAGTTTCATGGATAAATCCATGAAATATAAATTGATACATTAAGGATTTTATACAAACTTTCATCCCCCATTTAACACTCGTAGGGTTGGAATTTAAAAAAAAAACGTTTTTGGCGGATGACTACGTTGTAATAATTAAATGTGTGCAAAATTTCAGCCCGATCCGTCAAGTAGTTAGAGCTGTGCGTTGATAGAGCAGTCAGTCAGTCAGTCAGTCAGTCAGTCAGTCAGTCAGTCAGTCAGTCAGTCAGTCACCTTTGACTATTAGCAGCATTTCTGCTTTAGGCTCTAAACCCCGCTCTCTTTTAAGAGAGGAACCAGTGCCCACCAGTGGGACGCTAAGACGCTGATGATCATCATAATGACATTGATAAAAATACAATACAATGATATTATTTACATTAAGTACATTGGAGTGTATCAGTATATGAGTGGATGTGCATATGTATCCCTACTTTTTCAAACTAATATCAAGAATGCGAAAGCGCGTTTGTTAGTTCTTGGTTTGTTATTATCACTTAAATATTCAACCGAGCGACGTGATCATATGCACTCGAATGACAGGTTGGACAGTGACATAAGGTTTGTTTCGGTTCAATGCTAAAATGACAAGCATGTGATATCTAATTTCTTAAATAAAAAAGCATGTGATGTTTAACTTCTTAAATCTGTCCCACTTAAATAATTTTTTTTTATTCCACTATAAGTTAGCCCTTGACTGCAATCTCACCTGATAGTAAGTGATGATGCAGTCTAAGATGGCATCGGGCTAACCTGTTAGGGAGTATGGTAGTCATACCCCTAATCAGTTTCTACACGACATCGCACCGGAACACTGAATCGATTAGCCGCTCGTCTTTGTCGGTAGGGTGGTAACCAGCCATGGCCAAAGTCTTCCACCAGACCAGACCAGAGAAAATTCAGAAATTATATGTTCCCAAATTGGGCCTGCCGGGACCGCCTACTTAAGTTCACAGCACTCACCGTTGCGCCAAAAAAATTAAATGGGACACTTTAAATATTGGCAAAAGAAAATTTTAATTTTCAAGACGAAGCTGGGCTTACAGCTAGAGTACAAAGTATAAGTCTACGGCACGCACTTCATCCACTTCAGCATATTTTATTGTTCATACACCGCTCGGCATCAACGCGAGCGATTTCCAGTCATTATTTAGCAATCATACAGAAGAGTATCATACAAATCACGTCCAAACTGCCTGAAGATTGACAATATTTATTTAAATCTGAATACGCCCCAGTTCTTTTTTAAAGTTAACCTGTCTTTGTATCTTCCTATTCACATCGACAGCTAATTTATAACTCTTTGTTAATTAATTGTTAAATATGTATATCTCGCCACGTAGCTTTTATTGAAAGGCTAGTTTTTATAGGTAACTAATACTTTTTAAATGGTACGGTACAGAAAAGCTTAAGGATAATGTGCGATTAAAATTTCAGCGTCATTCGTTGAATCAAACGCAATCAAGTTCCGGATTTTATCTATGATAACAACGTAAATTACATAAAAACGACGATGTAATAGAGAACCAACGAAAGGAAAAGGCTGTCAGTTTGGAAAGCAAATTCTTCTAAGAAGAAACCGGCAAGAAACTAGCATTCGAATTAATAACTCACCGTAGATCTACTGCTTTATTGGTGTACCTTTGTAGTTCATCTGTAACATTGTTAAACTGCAATTTCAGTGCATTAAACCCCGGTAATTCCTCTCCCTGCCTGCGCACGCGCCGAAGGGGAGTTCAAAAATAGATTACACACGGATTCCTGCGTTCGGATTACGGACTTCACTGTTAGACGGACGTATTTTCTTGAAAGATTTATACGTTTCGAAATCATAGAATGATAGAGAAACGACTTCGATATCTTGTTGGTTTGAAACCAAGCGCGCTCGTAAGGGTACCTATTTCAGTTGGCAACATATCCTATTTGCCATCAAAGAAAACCTAAGGCAAGTTTCAGACAAGTATCCACATTATCAACCACTTACGAGGTGAAAAGACTTCTTTACAAAAGTAAAGTAATTTCGCTGTTAAAAACATTTAAAAAATTAGTTTTATTACTCTTAAAGGTATTTTTATAGGTCACAAGATATTTTAATAATATTGTAAGTGCGATACTTTAATAATTAAAAAATAAAGAATTTTATAAGTTTTCATTCTTTGACGCAGGTAAATTCGAGTAAAGCCGCGGTTAGAATCTGTTATTTATCAAAGCCCTAGATCTTACGCGGTCATAAAGTAGGAAAAAAAAAGAAAAAATCAACATTGACAGCAACGAGAAAATTTCTGAACTACATAGACAAATCTTAAAGTAGTGCCATCCTTTGCACTCTGTTCTATGTTAAAAGGGATAACACTATTTTGAGACTTGTCAGCAGTTAGTTTTGGTTCATAGACATTTGTACAACAGAATTGGCACTAAAATCAGTGTTCAATATTAGCACAAAAACTGTATACAATTCATAATCGACAGTGTTTCGAGCAATATGTTTTCATAGTGGATAAACTGTAATAGTAGACTGTTACTATAATTTTACACCTATGCATATCCACACGTGGCCGGTTCACATAATTTATTCGGACACACTCATTAAAGTTATTTTCTTTGAAATAAATAGAGCCTTTGTTTCTTTCTTGTGCAATAATTGTATTAAACCTTAATTGCGTAATTGTTATTGCACATTAAAAAAAATGCAACGCTTTTCTGTGGTATTAAGTTTTATATCAGAAAGGTAATTTAAGATTTGAATAGATATTATTGTTTTGTATTGATTTTAACCAATTATAGAATATAGAGAAAATAATTCCAAACCGGTTTCGGTCATTAACTCTGGAATTGGAATAATTTCGATTTTGTTTTTTTAACCGGTTAAAGAGAGAAACCGGTTTTTTAAATAATTTCACTTAATAGATTGAAATCAACTGGTTTTACAACCTTCAATGTCGGTTCTTCTAGTGATTTGCTGCGCGCGCTGCTACGAGCAATCTGAAGCGGCAAGGCGTTTAGATGATCATTAGTTACTCCATGCACCACATTATTCTGAGATTGCTTGCTTTTTCTTTGAAATTAGCCAAAAGTATTTTCATAATTTGGGTACTTTTTTACTATTTATTCCTAAAATTAAGCTTTTTCTGTATAAACATAACAATCGACACAAATCTATTTAAGAAGATGAATAATTTTTATCATTTATGTTCTTTGCATTGAAATAGGACACGCACGCGCCATGAAATAGGCTAGGCATATTTTGTCAAAGGGATTAGCGCGAATTGCATAGACTGGTTAATTTAAGCGTATTAATCGTTATGGAATCGTTCGCTCAATTAGAACGGTAACCTAAAGCGATAAGACTGCCTTATTGTTTTGTTATTACTTGTTTTCGCTTTTAATTGCAATTGTGCAATAAAGACTTTATCTGTCTAAAGCATTTCGGTTCGTTTAATCATTTAACCGGTAAAACGTAGAACACTAAACCGGTTATTAACCGAAATTGTCCCGTAAATTGAAACCGGTTCCGAGCCCTGGTTGTAATATCAAAATATCAAAATTCGGCATTTCAGCATTAGAAGAGCTTTTTGTGACAGAGCTCTTCCGGGAAAGTACTACTGTCATGCTTAGTTCTGCCGCTAAGCAACATTACTAAAGGCGTGGTTGCCTAAAGGTAATTATTATGTATGGCGGGTTCCCGCATTATTCTGTCAAAACTTTCTCAGTAAAATCTTGTGTCAAGAAATTGAATTTGTCCATCCTTGGCACGTTAAGCGCAGGCCATGTTTTTGCTTGATGACTCGCATGCCTGATAGAAAATAACTTGGGAAATATCCTTATTAAGGAAGTCGTTTGAAAACCATCAAAGTCGGAAAGTTACAAAGTGATGGAATTCGTTTCAAATAAGTATTTACGTCCTAAAGAGTTTACAAAGAAATATTTTTAAACATTCAACTCGCAATAGGGTAAAAGGGTTCTACCCCCGTAATTTAAGATTTTGTAGGGTTTTCTTAAAAGTTAAAAATGTAATTGAATGAATCAAAAGGACTCTTTTAATACAATTCCTTGAAACTCATTTGTAACTTTACTTATACAAATTATTGCTACACAAATATTGATATATAATGAAACGACGATAAAAAATCCTTTAGCCAAATATTAAACTGTTATCTTCGTTGAAGATTTTCTTTAATTGCATCTAGTTTATCTACGTTTAGTCTATGATAGTCCATAGACTAAAAGTAGATAAGATGTAGATTTTAGTAGTTTTTTAGATTGTGACAAATAGTCATATTCTGTGATAGATACAACTGTCCTTAAGACTGTACAGTATCGGAAACTTCAGCCCGACTCAGGGGTTTGAATTTATCGTCATTAGGCTGTCGACCAAAAATGTACTTAACTTGCGGTCAGTCGGGCTAAAGGGCTCGTAGATTAAAACTGCCCTTATTAGACAAAAGACTACTCCAGCCTCTTTTTATACATTTTTGAATCTAAAGCATTATCTTTTCCTAAAATAAAATGTCCTCGAAGTTCAACACAATTCCTTGTTTATCATTTTGATAATAAAGAAAATTTGTACAATACACTCTTACCGAAATACTTGGATTTTTTTTTACGTAAGCTCTACCTAATTGCCTTTGAGTTGAACATACAATATCTTATCGCCTTCCTGTATCATCAATATAATGACGCAATTCAAAAGTAAATTGTACCTACGTGCCAACCATTAAAGTCGTATTCTAATCAACTATTCCTCAGCATCTTGGAGACGTTCGGGATTCTTGAATTATAAGTTGAAAAATAGGCTTTAAAACCATGTAAATAAGGTACATTCTCGTATGGAGTTACGAAGTCCGTGGGTGTTTAATGGCAGAGCTGAGGCTTGGGGACAGCTGTCGTTCCCTCAGGCACCAAGGGGTTTGTTTACAGCAATCTAATGAAGCTTGGAGCTGTGATTTTTATAAATTCAGATATAATTTGACTAATTATATACTATATTTTTTATCATTTATAGATTTTCATATTTTTTAAATTCTAAACAATGCTTGAAAAAAAAAACACTATTAAAAATTTATAAGAAATAACATCCAATCCAAGGCTTTTGAATGCCCAAGCAACGGGCGGTCAGGGTTCTAGAGTGAGGAACCTCCTCACAATACGTGCCGTTTTAAGGACTACTGCCTTCTGTATCCGACCCTTGATCCAACAACCAAGCGAAAGCTTCTTTAGATGTTGTTGTTGGTCAAAGCTTTTCGCGAGAAGACCATTGAGTGAAACGACCGACGATCGGAACAATAACGATCGACTCAACATTCCACATGGCGGTAATCTCGTAAGCAAGGTCCAAGAATCAAAGGAAAAAGTATCTAAATACTTTTTTCCTTTTCAGCTTTCACCAGATTATGATCATCTACTATATTATTATTAATATTTATTAATTATTATGTTCTATTAAATTAAAATTCAATTAATAAAGTTCATAGTGTTAATTTATCAACTTTATTATTTGAATTTTATTGCGATTTCCTGTCTATCAGTGCGAAAGAGCTCCTTCTGTCCCTATGGGCGGTCAAAGAATGATCACTTATTGTGATAAGGTGACCGTATTAGACATTTTTAAGTAATTAAAATGTTCGAATAAAGTAAATAAATACAACCGGTGATTCTTATTGGAAAGTACAGAAAATTTACAAGGCAATACTTCTGTTAGCGGACAAATTATATTCTAATTTTACCTTTAATTGTTAAATATTAAATAAGGTATTATAGTTTTAGTTTTTGTGAATAACGTAACGTAACCAATAATTGGAAATGGGGATTTTAATTACTGTTTTCCCTGTGTTTTTCCTATTGTGTTGTGTGCAATAAAGTTTTTCTATTCTATTCTATTTCTAAGACTGAACCTACCTTTGAAAACCCAGGAGCAAGGTAGCCGTAGGTTTTTTCAAAGTGTCGATGTGTTAAATTCTGCTTCATTTAAGTATAACATAACAACGCAAGAACATGACGCAAGTTTAATATCTTAATTTAAAATTGTTTGTGCATTAAGCCGCTCTATATCATTTATTTTCCCGATGACACCATCAATTTGCTTTCAGCCCTGATTTATTATTGTGTTTATCTACGACATAGGTATATTCACCTTATCTGGCAGCAGCCCAATAAACTACGTAAAGTAACAACCCGCTCAAACGCCAGATACATTTGGAAAATCAAAAGTGATGTTGCAATAATTACGATCTAATATCCTATAATTTATGGATAGCGACATTAACAACGCATATTTAATTTCATTATGATACTCTATCAGTGTTTTCCGCCCGCGAAGCATACGCCCAAGCTGAAGAAACTTAGAAAGCTCTGTAGGGCGGGCGAGATGTTCCGCGCTAGCGATCCAAGCGGCCGCTGAACGCAACTCTCGTCTCGCGGCCATTGGCCAGTCGGTGTGACGTCACGCCTTGCCCGACCAATGGGGAGGAGCGCGCTGTTGCCCGGCCGCAGTCCTAGCCGCCGCGCCTTCGTACGAGCCGTGTGTCGCTGCCGATCTCCTCCCCCGCACCCCGCCGCCGTTTCGCCCGCATTCTAGTCGTGGGTGTCGCGCTGTGCAGTCCTCGCGTGTGCCGCCGAACTTAGTGCGCCGTTTGTGAGTGCTTTAGTTCCCGCTCGAGTGTCAGTGTGACGGAGAAACTTGAGATTCGCCGCGGAGGATGTTAACAGCGCACGGTGAGTGATGGAGAACGAGTCGTCGGACGCTTATCTTGCAGCGGCGCCACGTGAACGCGCTCTATTTATAAAATGTAAACACGCCGCTAATTCGATTTGGGACGATATTGCGGTGCTGGTGGTCAGGAGCGCGAGCACGCATTAGCCTCTCCGGTGGGCAATAAAGATTGCGGAGGTACAGATTGGAGAGTTCCTGTAAGTCGGTCGTGCTAGTGTCGCCTAATTGTGAATAAATGAGAGGAGTAGAATGCGTAGGTAATTACTGCGGGGCGCATATCTGGCGGCGACGTTGGCTCGGCTGGCGACAGCTTGATAACGTGACCTTGAAGCAGCCGCGAATACCGGCCGGCGCTGGAGGCGCACCGCACACGAGCTCACGGAAAATATTCAGACAAACAACGATAATGGCGCACTCATATGCACAATGATAACGTGGGCGTACATGGCGTGTTATGAAAACAAATAAAATGTAAAGCATCTCGAACCAATAATACTCCAAATTAGCCGACTCTATATTAATATATTTTTGCGATAAAGTTAAACACTTTCCGAAACTTACTAAGTGAGCATGTATGTATTTCAAACGTGTGACCAGAGTAACGAATTTGGTATTCTTTAAACGAATGCATCAAATTAATTACAAACGACTGCATCAAATTAAATGACTAATGGCATTCAATGAGTAATTTAAATGTAGTTACTCGTCACTGTTTCACACAATTTTGTACCCAGTGTACTGAGGAAACTGACATAATTATTCCACAATTCCATTTACCGGGAAAATATTTAATTTCAAAGAACATTGACGAACTAAATATTACTTAGAGAAAATAAACGCCGCTCTGTGATACTGGCCACAATTATAAAGCCTGTAGATTTTTAATATGTCAGTCAAGTCTGTCCGGTTAGGTCACCTCGATACGGTCAGGTTCGAGGCGTTCGGCCCTTCGCCATACATGCAACTCCTTACTTTTTAAAATCAATTACTGTCTTATGCAGACTCTCGTTTTTTTGACGATATAATTTAACGACAACACAAATTATTAACTTTAGAGGGAATCTAAAGCGTATTAATTAAAACACAAAACTAATAAAAAAAGTTACGATAACTAACATATTCATCGCGACCTTCAAGACTGGTTCCAAAACAAAATCTGAAAGCAAAAACAAAACCGTACAGAAATTAAGAAGATTTGGGATTCTCATTCGCACTTACTCACACACGTTTGTTTGAAAAAGCGGTTGGTTTATGAGTAGCGGACGTTTTTCTCCTTCGGATATATAATTGCTAACATGAGTGTGAGTGGGACAGAGTTAATTCGCATAGAACGAACGAACCGGCCATGCGAGATGCTCAGTCGTATCATAAATATTAATCAGGCGCTGGTGTCAACAGCCACCGCGTAACGTGATACCACTGCGATCCGCTGCTCGCCTGGTACTCGCTGACTAGCCTGTACTACTAAACATGACAATTATCAATTAATACATCACTGCACTTAAAAAACCTTATTGTATTTACCTAGAGAAATAGAACGTCGCAAATATAGTTGCTCATATCTTGAGGACCTTTTGTGTCATAGAGTGTTTATATTATTCGAGATAAAAACCTCCCGACCAATATTTGCTTTCTCTACCACTACATAAAACTGCTGTACACACAAATTATATTATGAAGTTAAGATAATAAGTTATCGTATGCACATCCGTTTGCGCTTACGCATTCAGCCATGACCTGCCCTACAACTCTCTGTGATTGGAGAATGCGCTGTATGGTAAATTCCTATAGTATCTTTAACGAATTCATAAAGCAATTAGATGACAGCGATTTAGCAATATTATTCTGTAGTGCATAATAAATGCGAGTAACCATTTATGTATGCAGACCTACGGAGTCTTCAGCAATTGATGGTACTTGTGCTAGCGTTTATTGTAGGGAAGTATTCGCTTCAATTAGGTTTATATGTAGAATCCGGTATCAACCAGCGACACAAATTGTTTTGTAACTCACAATTTTTTCACATTATTTCCCAAGATAAAATCTTCAATTCGAGCATAATATTGATAAGCTAAACATTATACCAATTTCGGGACACTCAAACACTACAGTGATGAATATTAATTGCATTTGTCCATTTAGGATGCCAGTATCAACAACGGAAGTCACCTGTATTCGGTTCCTCGCTCTATCGACCTTCGTACGTTTAGCATTTATGAAATTCTTAAACTTGTATATCCAGGTGTGCAAAACACTGTGACCAGAGTATGTTTTATTAAAAATTAATATGAATAGGTTCTTACTTCGTTAAATTTATACTGCTCATGCCGATCCATTGACATTTATTGGAAGATACTAACATGATACACGATTTTTTATATACATATATTCATATGCTTGTATGCTCATCTCATTATATGATGTTACTTATCAATATTTGTGTAGGACAAATAATAACCTTGTCACGTTTGGTCGGTTACATATACATACTATAAAGTTACAAACAAATAAGAGATTAGGCTGGAGCGCGGTAACTCAAAGTGATTAAACCAGTTTCCATACTCGTGTAAGGGTAAAAGATAATAAAGGTTTAATTGCGCAGGTTCTTGCAGAATAATGTGACTTAAGAATTTATATAAAATAATGAATAAAAAGCGCAAAGAAAACAGGTCTTATGGAGATCGTATGAAGTTTTATATGCGTAAAGTGCCAAGCTAGGCGCTCTTTATATGGAAAAATGCTGCGCGAAAGTTTTTATAAACTTAGATTTGGTAAGCCATTTTATTATGATTAATGCAGAATAGCATGCTAATGAATTAGCATTTAGTAATTTCATGAACGCAAATGAAAAGAAATGAATTTAATATTACATGCCATCTAAACATGTTGTTTAAAGACAAGATCTAGTCGCGGTTTACTTTTTACTGACGCTGCGTGTGAGCACATCTGTGGAGTTTTTGCTCCTGTGTGTGTGCACAGACGCTTTTTTGCGCCATTGCGATCCATCGACTCCGTAGGCACCACAACGTGCGTGTTCAAGAGTTTTTCTTTTTTTTGCCTCCATCATTATTTTTCGGATTATCGCCAATGCAATGTGACTACGTAAATATTTTAATTTCACATACAAACCGTTAAAGTTTATTTGCATTCATAACTGCTAAATAATCCTATTTTTTAAATTTTTATTTTTATTATTTTATTAGAATCATATGCAAATTTTAATTAAAAATGTTACCAGAGAGTTAGACAATACCGACAGACATTGAAAAAAACTATGTGAATGGTAAACAAGTTATTTAAATATTCTATTTTATAAATATATCAGTACAGGTTAGTGTATAATATTAATAGACAAGTAATACGATGGATTTGTACAAAAATAATGAAGTGATAATTTGCGACTATACACAAAAAACGCAGGAAAAAGCGTGTTAGTATTCATTACAAATAAGGAAGCGTCGAAATTGGACGATATTCAATTTACGACCTTATCAGTAGCAGTGAAAGGCCTTAATTTGTTTGATAGCTGATAAGACTTGTAGCGTATTATAATCAAGGCACTTGTAATAGGAGTCACGAGTTATTGCGTAACATCGGGAGGCTCGAACAATCTCATAGCGTTCACGTGGAATACATAAGCATTTTTGCATACTATGTCTGTCTGTTTATCGCCTTTTGATTTTGTTTTCCGGTTGTTAAGACTGTCTAGATTCATCATATTCATACAAACACTAACTAGTAATTTGTTGACGTACAATAAATGAATATTGCAACAAGCGTTATAGGCTTAACATGAACATAAATGCAGATGTTATAAGACAAATGACATGTACGTTTAGTGTTCGTGAGGAGCGGATTTTTCTTATGAAACGAGAAAAAAAATTATTATACCAACTTATAATTAGTAAAAATCCAAAGAATCCAACACAGCCAGTTTTCATAAAATCTAAATTGTATTTTAAAGGAATAAATTGAATTCTCATACTTAATTGTTTTATAAATATAACCTAAAATATACTATTTAAAACTAAATAAAATCTAAAACGTCCTCGAAACCACCGCAGCGAGGCACAGTTCCTAAGTGCTGGCAGCATTGCCCCTTTGGATGGCCAAACTAATTCGTTTCTTTTAAGTAAAGAAATAAAAAAAATCACCATCATCATCATCATAAAATTATTGTAGGCCCACTACAGGGCACTCTGAGTAAAAAGGGTTAAGGCTAAAGTCCACTACGCTGACCAAATGCGGATTAGTAGACTTTACACGCCTTTGATCTAGCTGCATTACAGAGAACTCTCAGGTATGCAGGTTTCTTCAGGATCATTTCCTTCACTGTTAAAGCAAGTGATATTTAAATTGTTTAAATTCCATCAGTTTTATTAATATTTCTTAAATCTTTAATTATCTCTAACAATTAATTGTTATTTATCTTCTACGTCTTTATTATAGTTAATAATTTGTTTTTTTTTGCCATACACAAATCTAATGTTAACTGAAATAATAGCTTCGTACGTATTGCCATAATTCTAAACAAAAATTGTTAAGAAAGGTTTACCTTCATTTTAAGTTACACCAAGGTTTATTTAAGACAGAATTTGCCAAATTTAACGGTTTTATTATATCCATATGAACGACGAATTTCAATCGATTCAGTTTCTTAAATTCTAGTTAACCATACCTATGTAGGAAAATGCATTGCACTTTTTAAGTCGTAAGAATTAATTTTCTTTACTTCACCTTGTTTTTGCTGTTTATTTATAATGATAAGTGATTATAAATTACACTCCCGCTTTGATAGTTTAAGATAAGGTTCTGGTATGGTGTGAAAATTATCTTTTATTTTATCTGATTTACTTATATCATTAAAGATAAGAATTATAAAATACACTTATTATTATCATCCAGTGCCATCACGAAATGCCTATCAATTTTCTATTTCTTTATTTGAGTTAGGATTGTACCTAGTAAATCTCTTAATCTTCCAAGGATTAGAATTAGCTATTTAGTCAAGAAGCAGCTGTAAATTAATAAACTTTATTTCTTCGTGTTTCGATATTAAATGTAAATAATGTTCTTTTTTTTTTAATTTTCTCATAAAATAATCATCGAGTTATAGAAAATCGGTCAATTTCAGATTTAAATCCACGTGTGCCAAGATACTGGATTTTATGAACGCATACTTCATTCATCTTGCAATTTAAGGGGTCCATACACACGGCAATCCGCGAAAGTGATAAAGCACAAGCGACGAATTTCAGGCACATGTCCAAATACCTAGAGCGTTTACATCTGTAAGTATATTCGCGTAATTCTTGCATGAATTTCTAGCTATACTGTTTGCAAATCACACATTTTTAATTAAAGTGTTTTACCTACAAATGGAGGAAATATCAAATTTATAAATTTAGAAATACAATAAAAATTTTAGAACCGACGGGATTTTACCGCGATTTCCAGAGAGTCGCTACATTTCATCCGTAAATATATTGCAAATGCTACTTGCACATGTTACTGGTTCAAGGGGCATGCACCTACCTACTATTATTTGGTATGAATTAATAAATAAATAAATTACAATGCAAACGAGTCATTGCAATAGATTGCAGCGACCAATTGCATGTGCGTGATTTCGATGCGACGGGTTGCCTGTGAATGGGAACTTTTACTCCTATAAGTAAATGGATTTCTGCGACATCGCATCAGTATTGTGATAGATGCGGCAAGCAAATTCAAAATATTCCGCACACAGCGTCTTCGCCCATTGTAATAGATACGGCGGGTGATGGATGAGCTCTTATCAACATTGATAACCTTCCGTCGTTTTCTCCCTCCCCCACCTCTGTATCACTTCTACTCGCCCGCGAAAAGAAATGGGATTTCTTTTTTATATTATAGTAATTAACGCTTGACTACAAGTTGTTATTGCACTTTGATCGTTTTTTTTCTTTGTTTCTGCTATTTATTCCATTTCATGTTTACTAATTGTAATTAATCTTTGGGTAGGTTCATTAAAATTGTTACTACATCATCATCATTATCAAACCGTTATCGGCTCACTAAAGGGTTCACGGGTCTCCTATCAGAATGTTCTAGAAGGGTTTAGTCCATTAAACTAACCAAGTTCGGATGCGTAGACTGCACGTGCCTTGAAGAACATTGTGGAGAAATCGCAAGCATGGCTGGCAATAGGTTTCTTCTTCGTCTTCAGCCTTTTTTGACCATTTTGGTGTAATCCTCCTTCAACATCTTCCACTTCTCGTGACATCCAATTCGATTTTATTTAATGTAATGTGTGTAAAGGTAACGGGTTCATAATAGTAAATCTATTATAAGCTAAGGCGATCTTTATTAAATCCCGTTGATATGGAAGTCAGTTTTTGAAAGAAAAACATTCGTTCAATATTTCACTTTTTTTTGAAGTTCGTAGACCTGTGAGTTTTAGTTATTATTCATTTATTCATTGAAACATCGAGGAAACGGTCAAAACGTTTACTGCTTTTATACTAACAAATTGAAAGCTTGCCTTTTATTGGCTTATGGGGTCCTCTTACGCCTAGCACATCTGCAATTAATTTAGTTTATTTTACAAAAACACTTTTAAACTTCTCGTTACTTTAGTTTGATTTTCTACTTTATGGTTGTATTTTGTCAAATGCTTCGTTAGCATTCTCTACTACGAGTAGGATGAAGGATCCTGGACTCGAATTCCCGGTTCGGACCAAGAATAGTTAGGAACTTTGTATTCTGTTAGAAATCTAATCAGCGGTTTTGTGCTATGAAATTATTAAGCTAAGATTTCTGGAGTTCTTTTTTAACTGTCTTGAAACAGTCTCCTCCAATACGTTTCTTCATTGGTGAGTTTAACCAAGACAAGATTTACCGTTGGTTGTTTCTCTGATACCTTTTAAAATATTGGGACCTTTTTTAAAACTGCTCTTTTTGGATTTCGTGACACTCTCATCACGGCTAGAAAAGAGAAATAAAAAAAATACCCACCGCTTTAATACCCAAGCACAAGCACTGCCAATGCACAGACAGTATGAGCTACAAGGAAAAGTTAACGCCCGTTTGATATTACACGTGTATTCATCATCGTCACATCCACTCATTACCTGCCCACTACAGAGCACGGGTCTCCTCCCACAATGAGAAGGGGTAAAGGTCCACCACGCTGGCCTAGTGCCGATTAGTGGACTCGACTTCTACATTTTGTAGAACTCTCACGCATGCAGGTTTCCTCACGATGTTTTCCTTCACCGTTGAAGCAAGTGATATTTTAATTACTTAAAACTCAGAAATTTGAACTTAGGAATTTGAACTCGGCCCCAAAAAGGTAAGTCGAGCTCCTGCCCAATGCGCAATCACCGCTTGCACATGTAGGTATTATTTGGATATTATTTTTACCTTTTTTTAAATGGTCGGCTAAGATGATAAACATTTTGTCAGTACCCCGTGTAGGAAATGTCATCTGGTAGCTGTGCTGACCAGAGCAGCATATCATTACTTAGTCTGTTTCATGAGAGATGCCTTTCCCAACAGTGGGATCCTAATGTGCTAATGATGTGGCTATATTTGCGAAAATAATCATTATTTGTTTGTGGTATGCACACTTTTAACGATTTGCCTCGTGCTCTCTGTAGTCACCAGACAAACCGCGACAAACATGTCTGTTTCCTCATTTCATTAGTGAACTTGGCTTATCGCACGCTGTAACTAATAGGATACTACTGCATATCAAATATTGACTGTTTCATTGGCATTACGTCATACCTCATTGGTCTAATGCAGGGATCACTAATGAATATTATTGGCTATCCGTTTAAAAGTATGAATGAATAAATGAATAAATACACTTTTATTGTACACTACACAAAAATACAGAAAAAAAAATAATACAAAGTTTTAATACAAATTTGGCGGCCTTTTTGCTACATAGCGATCTCGTCCAGGCAACCAATGGCGTTAAACACACATCAAGAAGAGAGGTAGGTGGTGCATATAAATATACATACATATTTGCATATAATATACCTATACATCAATAAATAATATATATATATACAATATACTTGAACACAATATTATGTATTATATGTGTACTATACAATTAAAAGTTCTCATTCTGAGAAGAGACCCCGTGCCCTGTACACGTTTGAAATCATGTCACCCCTTTTTATTTTAATACTATTTACATTTTTATGAAGTGTCCAAACTAGGCATATTTATTAAACTTTAATTGAATATAATATATAACTATTTATTAAAATTAACACTACTGCATAATTTTGAATTAATTAATAACTAAATTCAATTCACACAATTAAGTATTCGATGTGAATATTCTAGTGAGCGGAAATTTTTGGTGTCATTAAAATGATTATTATTTAAAAAAGTGATATAAATACCCATAATATTTGCGTAAAATTTACATTGAGTAGACATACATTATTCCTTCACGCGTTTTTTTTACTGCAATAAAATAAAAATAAATCAATCCTTGATACTCAAAATATTGTAGTTATAAAAATAGAAAACTGTTTACCCCTAGACCAAAACAAAATTGCCTGTGTTTTTGTATTTAGACAATTAGAGTTATTTCAAATTCGGAAATGAAATTTTTGATATACCAACAAGCCTATTACGGGCACTGAATTGATTTTTGTATCCAACGTGATAACAATATCTACTTTTTTACTAAGAGGCTATTGATTATGTATTCCGTACATAATCAATAGCCTCTAAGAATCGACTGCAGTCCTAAGGTCTCTTCCAACGCCAACGGGGAGAAAAAAAAATCATTTATAAAAGTACAGTTACCAACATCAATCTTAAACTTGAATTTAGGCAGCCAAGAGGCTAACTCGCCTACAAAATTAATAAATTATTCTAAAATAAAATAAATAAAATATTGTCTGTCAAGTGTTCCATGTTAATAAAGGGTTTTCCCTTTCATATTTTCCTGGTACCAATGTTTTAATCCAGGACGTGTTTAGGTGCCTATTACCTACCGTTTATATTCGCTTACTATTTCATTGTTGTGAGTCTACCAGTAGATAAGAATGCAGATTCTACAGAGTAACAGTCTCCAAGAAACTTTTTAACAACTCTATTTAAGACAATTACTATATTACCTAAATATACCCACTAGTCGTATTTAAGATACTTTCATACTCAAATCATAAAAACCGTAGCGTAATATTACTTGCACTGCTTATTTCAAATAATTAAATAGAAATAAGGAACGTTCAAGAAGCAACCTATATAACTAACTTCTCAATTAATTTGTGAAGTTAGTTATATAGGTTATATAGGTAACCTATGCGGGAAAATGTAAACCAGAACGACTTGCGGGTCACGTTCAAAAACCTAGTTCATTACAGATAATAACAAAACTATTTTACAAATCACTACCTAAAAGTATATTAATTATATTGTTGCTGTTTTAATGAGCAACCTAAAATAATAATAAAATTAAGAGAAGTTGTAACATAGTCAAAACTGAAAGTTAGTTACGCGTAGCGACTGAATGGAGCGCCTCGGCTACATTCGGCGTAGTTCGTACACTCCCGCCAAGGTCGCAAGGGGGCGAGTGGGCGACCCACTTCCAGGAGGATCGATGGGTGCCCCAAAAAACCCCTGAAACTTGCCCCAAGCCACAACATTGCTCGTGTATTTTCAATGTCAGGTCGCCCATGCTGAAATGTTGAATATTACACGATTCCGTGACTTACGATTGTTATGTTCGAATGGATTGTTGCGATTCGTCACTAATTCCAACGAATGTGTCACAATGATTTCACAGTGCCAAGTGTGAGATTTTCGAACTACGTTTACTGATTCGAACGCGTTTAAGTTAACTACGATTAATATAGTACCGAAAGACCGCCACCTGGATACAATACTGGGAAACTGAATCATTAAAATCGCAGTTAAATTTCACGCGTAAACACACGAAAATCTCAAACTTGGCACTCAGTAGACACTTGGTTAAGACGCATTCATCATCATGAACCCACTGCCAGTGGCGTGCATAGAGGGTATGCAGGTGATATAAAACGAAGAAAATCCCCAGTACGAGTTATTTACTTAAGGGTAGGCTTTTTATAAGGCTTACAATGCCTATCCTTAAGTTTTTTATAACTCGTACTGGAGATTTTTCTCATTTTATATCATCTGCATACCCTGTGCATACCCTGAATGCACCCCACTGCCCACTACAGGGTACAGGTCTCCTATCAGAATGAAGGCGTAGTCCCCCTCGCTGACCAAGTGCGTATTGGTAGTCTTCACACGCCTGAAAACATAAAGAACTCTGAGGCATGTTTACCTTCACCGTTAAACTAGCTTTACTATAATGTAGGCTCTGTTGTAGGTATAGACCTTTTTACTTTTTACTTTTTAGTGTAAACTAGCGTACCCAGCCCGCTTCGCCGGGCTAGATTTTGCTTTATTTTATTTAAACAATAAACTTACATCAGTAAATTTTTAATTTAAGTCTCATAATATATTAATTCATTCTCTTCTATTCTCTTCTCGAGCGGGTAAAGATCATTATCTACACCCATGTACACCCAACAACAGAATATCATTTCAAAAATAGGAGTGCTCCGATCGTCACCAAACTTTACAGGATTACTCGCCAGGTCAATCCGGAGATTCCCTGAAAGTTTCATTGAAATCAGTCCAGCCGTTTCGGAGCCTATACGGAACATACCCACACACTTTCTCTTTTATATACCTATATAGATAGATGGTTTAAAATTTACCTACCAAAAAAAAATCTTCAGCTCTACTGTTGTAGACTCTCTGTCTAGTATGGATTAAGAAAGATAGACGTACCTGCCTTTTACTGCCTCGATGGTTAGCATGTTAGACTACAGATCGCAAAGTCCTGGGTTTGAATCCGGGATCGGTGCCAGAATGGTTGTCGGTGTAATTACAAGCACGTGAGGTTGATTGGGAAGTGGCGATAGCCCAGTGGGTAGGAGCTCGACTTCACTTTCAACCGGCCGAATTCGAATCCCAGCACGCAACTCTACCTTTCCTAAGTTATGTGCGTTTTAATTAATTAAAACATCATTTACTTCATCGGTCAAGGATAACATCGAGATGGCACCTGCATTTCAAAGGTGTGTGGAGTACACCAATCCGCACTGGGCCTGCGTGGTGGACTACGGTCTTAACCCCATATGATGAGGTCGATGGACAAAGCACGGAAGGGGAACATCAATCAACCTTTAAAGAGAATTCCTCAAAAATGCAATATACGATCAGTTTTGTCAAGAAAATAAACCATTTAAGTAAATTATACACGTGTTCATACCACATTTAGTAGTTCAAGCAATTTAAAAACTTTTATTCAACCTACTATACGGTATAACAAGCAGTTGAAGGTACAATTATAGCTAGATACTAGAATTAACTTATTATGCCTTCAAGAGACATTTTTTTAACGAAAATAACTTTGCTTGTGGTTCAGTTTATATCGAGAACTTTACTTATCTAATTGTTTCAAATTGGCACACTTATCTACTTAATTTAATATTCAGTTTTATTGTATGAAAAACTTTTATATTAAATATACTTTTATACGTTTTATAATAACACTTCATTATTGGCTATTATTTCTGCGAAATTAGCTAGAACTGCCTTACAAATTCATAACGTCATAATAGTGGATCAGTGTTTTATCAAGCTCGGTCATTTGAAAGGCTCTAGTATCTATTTACTACTCTACTATCCACTGTACGGTTAGCATGACTATTACTATTTCTTAGCATACCATTGCTCGAAGAGTTGATATAGCTGTGGAAAAAGAAAGAATTGTATCCTTGCCCAGGTGAGAAAAATGTCTCCTGCCGATGCTGTTTATGTGTAACAAAACACTGCATTCAGGCCCTTACGTTAATTAGTGAGTATAAACGCATTTTTCTTCTTCTATCTTCTTCCTGTAGCTTACAGTAAATCTGAACAAAAGTATAAAAGGTACTCCCTGATAAAATCAATTCCTTCCTTCCTGATGTCATCAATGACATATTTAACAAAAAGGCTTAGTCGGTGGCCACTTTAATAACCGCTGTAAATCATTGCCGTGTAAACCGCGAACTCAGCACCTAATAGTTTTTGGCCCGAACGCAGTACCTCGTTAGCCGTAGTCGCAAATGCAAACAGCTAGGCCAACGAGGAAGAAGAATATATGGTAAACAGAAAACAAATATTTATCAAGGCCGCATTTCGCCCTCTCCCACTGTAATCGCGTTATCGTGACATATAGCCCGATTATCGGATATCAACCTTAGCATTAGGTTGTATTGATAAGATGACGTCATGCAAAGATAAAAATGACAGTTGAACAGCCAAATGCTGCATACGTCCAGCAGACTTTTATTTTTACAGTGATTGGGGCTTCTTATTTTGTACTTTTTTATATACCTATCTTAGAAGTAAAGATATATATAATAGGTCAGGACCATTATTTTAATAATGCGAAAGAATTCGTACTTTAATGCCTTAATGTACCTTTTATAGGGGATAAAATAGTGAAGAAGAATTCAATAAATTATAAATGTTGATTCCTATTATGTAATATTTGTTTTTAGACATCCGTTGTGACACTGATACATTAAAGAAATGGTCCTGACATCAAAGCAAACATTTTTCTTAAAACGATTTCATAGGTGAACTGATTTGGAGGATTTTGTACGAAATTGTCTCTCGGGTTGTGCTAATAACCTTCTACTTGTTTTAAGTAATTAAAATACTATGAGTAATACTCTTTTGAAAATTAATATTTAATAAATTTTGAGTAAATATAAAAAATAAAAATTATAACTATGAAAACTGCAGAAAATTGCAGTTTTTAAAACGCTGATTTTACGAGGAAATCACTTTCTGAAGGTCAAGTTCACACCATGCGAACCGGTCATATACCTGGCTATGTCCTTTATTTTTATTAGCCGTTCCGCCTTTTTATTTCTTTTTGCGGAATTTGGCTTTAGCGCAGTTTACAATTCATCGACCAACGTATATCTAATCGGTACCTAATTAAACGATAATTTGAACGAGTATCTTCTAAACCTTCGTGGTCACACGAACTTCCTGACTTGATAATTCAATGTTTAGACAAAACAGTGTCAGAGCACAGAGTCAGTACTTATTGTCGGGATGGTTAAAAACTTTTTATTTACAATTTTTATTTAATCATTTACACTTATAGGCTGTCTCTACTTAGAACATACCCTGATATACATTCTAGACGACGTTTACACACTGACAACTCCGAAATAAAACTGAAAACACGAGTCCATTTCTTCTGTAAAATTGTAATTGATGGCACAACTCTGACGCGCGGTATCTTAAACAAGATCCTGCTGCGGGAGTATACGGTGCATGATCTCGAACGAATTCATACAAATTGTTAGCAAGCAATTTTTCCAAGTCCCTGACAATGATTTGGCTCTGACCCAGTTAAATGTAAATGCACCTTAAGCCGCTATTACAAGGTCGTCTTAATTATCAAAATTATAGCAACAACCAAATAATGAAATGATATACTTAATATTACATAAGCACTTAATTATATTTTATCTAGATAATAATTGAATTCAATAAAACTGTTTTGATAGTAATCCAATTTTTTTATCACTGATATTCGCCAGCGATTACGCATCCAATGAATTATTTCATAAAGATTGCGAACGTTATAAATGACTGATATAAATTCGCGATAAATATCATCCTCACCTTTATCAACCCGTTACCGGCCCACTGCAGGGTACGGGTCGCCTCTCAGCGTAGTCCCCCAAACTGGCTGAGAACGTTATGGAGAACTCTGTCATGCAGATTTCCTCACGATGTTTTCCGTCACCGTTAAAGCAACTAGCAATCCTTGAATATAGGATCTAGTCGGCAGTATTCCACTCATATTATCGGTTCTACACTGGTACAGGAATACTTAACCGCTTGATCGCGCGTCTTTGACGGTCACTAGCTACGATCGAAGTCTTCCACCAGATAACAGGAAATTAAAAAATTACAAATTCCCAAATTTGTTCTAATGGAGATCGAACCGAACCTACCATATAAAACCACAAGGAGATCGTAAGTCGCGGGCAACAGCTAGTTATAGTTAATTTATAGCTACAGCCAAAGATATTAATCTGGCTTTAATCACGTCGCAATGTATCGGGTTAAGAGGTCCAGTTTCAAGCTTATTCAAGGTCTAGTGTCGCGAGCTCGGTACGTAGCTTAGCCGCAAGGATAACAGACATGTTCTTGTCATAGAAGAAACTTAAAATTTATGACACTGTAGGTCTTATTATTTTTTCTAGAAACTTTTTATTTCCATCTACTAGACTAATAAACACTGTCAAACTGTGTGTTAAAGACTGTCAAAGCTACTGAATTGTGGAATGCACTCCCAATTGACATAAGGCAGTCGAAGTCACTGGGCATATTTCAAAATGCTCTTAAGGCTCATTATCTCACTCAATAAAGAAGACTATTATTTATCTACTCTAACTCATATTTGAGTATTTAAGGTATGCTAAAGTATATTTATTTTTTTAATTTATCAATAGTATTATTGTATGTGTGTAGTCTGGTTTATGTATTAGTATGTATTTATTCGTATATTTGTTTCAAACAGTGTACTCCAAATCGTTTTTCTTTTTAGTTTTCCTAATCCAAAGGTCGCCAAAGGTGGCAGAGATCGCTGCTTAGCTATAACGCCGCCTTGTGTATCCTACTGCATACTTGAAGTTCTTTTTTTTTCTGAACCTGATGTGGTGTACAAATAGAGTATAAATAAGAATAATAATAATAATACGACGCTCTGAAATATTCTATACTACCTTTTTATCTTCTTTTTTCGTCCGCGTTTAATACGGTTATTTTAAGAGTCCCGTTTGTTTGACTGGGAGAAAAGTAGCCTTTCAGCTTAGTCTATGCCAAAAATCAAGTCAATAGTTACTTCTTTTGGACGTTAAGGACTAACAAATAAACAAACACTCGTATGTAGTTAGGATTCTATTTAAAGTAGAGCTTTATGTAACAGAGTTCATCCGCCGAATTACTACGGCTTATTCAGATATGTAGTCTTGATTTACGTTTCTTTTTCTACGAACTATATAGATTATTAATAGTTAAATATTTCTCAACCCCAATTAGCAGCATTCAACACTGGGTGGACAGCGCTATTTTCCTTTTCATTAAAACCTCAATTTTATTGCCAGTAATACCTGAACCGAGAACTAAACCGAGGTCATAGTCTAATACTGAACCCACGTGAGACGGGGCACTTTGACGCTACGAATGTGTTAATATTTGTGAGTTTAACCCCTTTAGAGGCAGGAGTCCTACATAACCTCCGTCCAAGGGTCTAAGGTAGCCATAAAGCTTTTCCACCACGTCAAAAAAGAAAAGGTAAAAAAAATCACGGTCGATTCTAAGATTAAAATTCATTCACTTAACTAACTCGTGTAGCACCGAAGAACTCAATGGCTCCGTCTGATAAGTAAATGTCAAGATAACCGAGTACTTCCTCGTTTGGTAGCGTAAACCATTGCGAAATAGGCGCGCGCGCATTGTCCGCCCGCTTCCTCGCCTTTCAACCTTGACTGACGTCTGTTGCGACGTTTTAATTTTTTAATTAATTTTTTTCACTGTAAAATAAATTATACCTACTTATGTGAATTTGTTTACTTTTAATGCTCGCTTTGTTGTTGGCAAAAATAATTAATTAAAATAAGTTTGGTAGTGTCAGACAGTTGTCAGATTTAAATATAACTATCCAATTATATACAATAGTATTTAAATTAATATGAAAGATGTACGCGCTAACCTATATTATTTTTTTACAGTACAGTTGCAGTACTGTTCTTTTTTTTAATTTTTTACTTTACTAAAAAACGTTATTATATTTATACGAGTAACCTAAATATGTTTAGTTATTGTATCTTTTAATTAGGTACTATGTGTGAATTTAGATTTTGTTATGATTGTTATGGTTACTGCATAATATATTATAATTAAGCATTTTTCAAAATAGGTATAAAAAAAATTATATAATCAAGTTTTTTGTTTATAATAATATTATCTCCGTCTAACACGTCTATATTTTTCCAACTAATTTAACATTATGATCAAAAATGCGATAAAAATGCAGCAAAGCGTAACTAAAATATACCTATTATAAGCAGAAATTATATAGTTTTTTGCGCTAATCATTAAAATTCAGCTTTGTATTAAAACCTAGTAACTTAGATAAATAATTTGACTTACATAATTAAGTTATTTGAAATTATAATATTACTAGCTGTTGCCCGCGACTTCGTCTGCGTTTGATTTTGTTTTTAAAGTATTCAGTATCACTAAGCCTCAAATGAGTATAGGAGTATTTATATATATATAACATGTGACTGTCAATTAATTATAGACAAATAATTTGCAATAACATAAAATTGCGACTATAATTAAAGATCTAAGCTATCCTATCTCTTAAGTTGGAGCAGACTGCTCACGGTGTGCCAATTTAATTTAAAATCGGTTAAGTAGTTTAGGAGTCCATCGCGGACAAACATCGTGCCAGGAGATTTATATATATTAAGATTTTGGCGGTCTGGTTATAATTGTATGCTTATTTGCTAGAGTAGTTTACATACCTACAGTACAGGTTTTAGACTTTTTGCAATCTTCTAATCGTTAAATATTAATGTTAAAAATATTGTATTAAGTTTAAAAACAAAAAAAAACATTAACAAACTACGTACTAAAAATATTCGAGATCTACAACAAAATACGTTCAAACAGTTCTGTCAGTTACTTGCTGAGATAACATAATAACTAGTGGTCAGCATGTCCCGAAGCTCCCGTTTGAGATTTATTAGGCATTATGTTTTTCCGTCAAGAAGTTTTGAATGCCAGTCGGGATTCAGAGAACTGTTGTAACCACGTGAGACCAGGGAGCTCACCGCTGTGTCAGGGAGATCTTCAGATCTGTCTGCCATGCGGCATGCAGAGGTTCTTTTTTAAACAAACGCAACCAACACGTCGCAAAAAGCGCAGAGAATGTAGAGTACGGCATAAAAGTGAAGCACTTAGCGTGCTGGCGCCAACCGGACCCGCAGATTAATGTTAATAATCTTAATCATTTTTGTTAATTGGGACAAAGTATCTCGTGCTGACAATTGCTGACAATTTTAGATCTGGAGCGGGCTATTTTTAACATTTCATCCGTCCTATATCAGTCATCATCGCGGTGCATCTTCGAAACAAAGTTCAGCGGTCAGCATGCGAAAAGATTTTGGAACGAAATTGCGCTAGTGGTTTTCTTTTTTGTAGTAATAATTTACGGACGGTATTATCGCTCATAATCAGAGCAAACATCGGACCGCGTCCTAGAAAGTGTCACCCTGAGTCCATCAACTTGAGCCGTAAAGTGTTACTCCTCGTGTGTCTGTAACAACAACCACACCGCGGCAACCACATCGTTCAGATCGGAACATAGCAATGCTGCAATACCGGACAAGCTGTCACAAAAAGCTTTACTAATACAAAACTGCTCGGGTAGAAATCTTCACGAAAGGAAAAAGTGTTATTTTTGCCCCCTCTGTTTACTTCCGCACCAGTGCTCTGAGAGTTGATAAAGTTGTGGGAGAAGATACATTTTTATCCTTTCTCCTGGGAGATGGTTATCTCCTGCCCCAAGCTACCCGTGCTGGCAGGAGTCTTATAACAGGACATGTTTTTAGTAGCCTCGTCCAGTCCTCTCACAGTATCCAACCATTCGCAGCTTTGGCAACCGAGAGCTATCTTTATAAGTAGCTTTGATCGTTTTCTTTCCAAGAAACTTTATATTTGAAGCGAAAAGTCCTTCTCACAAATCTTTCTTTAACAGTTCCCTTTATCTTTTACCTTAGTATTTGACGCGAAGCTGTTTGAAGTAATCTTTAGCATCCTTTTACGAGTATATACCTATAACAAAGTTTTGCATTGTCGCAATCGATTTTATTTGATGGTTTGAGTGAAAATAATGAAAGTAATAGTCAATGAATCTATTTAACGAATCTTAGTTAAATAGATTCTTCGACTCTGCAATTTAGGTGCACAGCGGCGAAATCCGATTTCAATACTGCTTCTGTCGATTGTAGATTTCTCACAGCTACACGCGTGTCTTGAAATACCATGCGGTTAAGGACTACTTAGTTACAACACCAGTAAATTGAAGGTAAATCAGTTACATAACTGCGAAAGTGAAACTTACACGGGATAAAGCAGAAACCTGAATTAAAACCATTAAAATATTTGGTAACGAGTTGTACTTTTCGGGGTTATTATAAAACAGTAAGTACACGTCACGTAGGCAGGTAACTACATTTAATCAATACTGGAATTTGGAAAATAAACTTTCATGTATTTTAACGCTGATATAATTAATGTGGTTATAAAATTTAATAGGTTTGACGAGTTAAAACAAAATTCAATTATTAAACTGACATTTTAATTCTTAAGTGTTACTTGCTTTCACCCGCTTATTATTTTTTCGAATGTTATCTACATAACCAAATTTTTCTAACGTCTTGCGAGAACAGATACCGGATGCTTTTTCAGTTTTAATATAATCAATTAGTGCAATGCTAGTTATAAGTAAAACTATACATGTCAGAAATTTTATCACAATCGTTGCAGCGGTAGAACATAGCTGTAACAAACCAACAAACAGACAAGCTCAATTTCGTATTTATAATACTTGTTTATTTTTTGCATGTACGTAGGCCTTCTTTGTAGTGAGGTCTGCAGAGAATGACCGCTGATTTGTGACGTCATAAGTCAGGTACAGTCACGGCCAACGCGTCATAATCTACGTCGCGTATTACCATATAACCCGTCATTGTACAGTTTAACGTTTGATCAATAATATACGAATGTCGTGTCAGTCATCAATAGCCTCCACTCCACTCCATTCCACTCCCCTCTACTGCTGGACTAAAGGCCTCACCCAAATAAATGACTTGCTCATCACCACCACGCTGGGCATACAGACGGGCTGGTGATCACTGTAGATGATAGTAGTAGCGAAAAGGACGCTGTTGTATTTTCTCCGTAGTATTCTGTTAGTCGCCTCGTACGACATCCGCGGGAAGTCGTACTGTCTTCACCACAAAATAAGCGAAGCTTGTGTTATGGGTGCTAAGATAGCTGATAATATTTTTATAATTATAATACACATAAATATTTATAATTTATATCGATAAACACCCAGACACTTAAAAACTTCCATCACACAAACATTTTCCAGTTGTGGGAATGGAACCCACGGCCTTGGACTGAGAAAGCAACCGGCTGTCAAAAAGTGTTCGTGAAAAATAAATTATCACTCACGATTTGGGAGATTTTTTTGTTTCCTTGTTATAAATCCAACGTGTTCGTCCTAAAAAGGTGTTCAATCAAT
Source organism: Pararge aegeria (assembly GCF_905163445.1). NCBI lineage: Eukaryota > Metazoa > Arthropoda > Insecta > Lepidoptera > Nymphalidae > Pararge > Pararge aegeria. The sequence goes on from NC_053181.1 coordinate 5,246,081, forward strand.
TAATAAAGGTGGCGAAATATCTTATTGTAAGTTGCAGTTTTTTTGTGATAGAGCTAGTCCGAGCTAGTGTTATCGCCATGCTTATTGCTGTCTCCAAGCAGCGTTGTTGTTCCGTTTTAAATAACGTGGTTGCTGGTTTAATTACAGGCACATGAGGCTAAACACCTATGCCTATATAGCTGCACCGTGCTCCTTTTATGCCTTTCAAAGGCGTCTGTTTATACGCAATAGTTTTCCATACAATCTGGTGAGCTATCTGCTTGGCCCATCAATTATAACTATAAAAAAGAATAAGATAACATTGTGTATATAGTGTATAATATATGTCTGTCTATCATAGTGATCTTAATTATTTATTAATAGCCCAGTGAGTAGGACTTAGACTTAACTTTCAGAGGGCCAAGTTCGAATCCCAGCACCTCTAACTTTTCTCAATTATTATATACTAGCGTACCCAGCCCGCTTCGCCGGGCTAGATTTTGCTTTATTTTATTTAAACAATAAACTTACATCATTAAATTTTTAATTTAAGTCTCATAATATATTAAATCATTTATTTCTCTCTGTATTCATTCTCTTCTATTCTCTTCTCGAGCGGGAGAAAATCATTATCAACACCCATGTACACCCAACAATAGAATATCATCATAGTAATTTAAAGCTGTATTTGACAGTTCAAAAATAGGAGTGCTCCGATCGTCACCAAACTTTACAGGATTACTTGCCAGGTCAATCCGGGGATTCCCTGAAAGTTTCATTGAAATCGGTCCAGCCGTTTCGGAGCCTATACGGAATATAACCACACACTTTCTCTTTTATATATAAATATATATAAAATATATATATATATATATTTTTTTTTTTTTGTAGCAATCAAAAAATATATCAAAGTTATATCAAACAAATACCCCTAATCGGATTCTACGTAGTATGGTAACGCTAAATTGCTTGTCGGTAGGTGGATAATGAGCAACAGTCGAAGCTTCTTATCAAACCAGACTAAAGAAAATTACTAAATAATATGTTACCATATTGCCCCGGGATTTTTCCTAGAATATAACCCCGTAAGCAATAAAATTAATATACGCTCGTCTTTAATATTAGTTCAGATTGCTGAAAATGCTACTGAATAGCTAGGTACTGTGGTAGCGATTAGGAAGCCTAATGCAAAGCTTGGCTAGGACGTAGCTCGGTGTAGTAAGAGCGAGGCTACCGCAAGGTTGCTACATGACAGCCCGCACCCGCTTGACGCTCCAACTAGTGACCTTTCTAATCCCATTAGACCATTTGGCATGCGCATCCACTGTTGTATTAGTAACCGATTGTAGAAACGTTATTATTATTATTAGTGGTCCCGCAGTGGTAAAAAATCGGCCATAATTAATTTAAATAACAAGTTTGAACACTATAAGGTTCTATTTTCAAAGACTATAACTTCTATTATCACAGATTTTGCCAAGCCACTAACACTGACATTGTTTTTGATTAGATTTTTTTCCATCCAATTATAATCCAAAAAAATATACATGTGTGTGTGTGTTAAATACGTGGTAGTGTGTGTAATGTTTTTTTTATTTATTTAATATATTACATATGAATAATTAAAAAAAAAAAGAAATTGTATTCTGCACTCCTCTACATAAACTATAAGTGTGGGAATACTCCTTCGTCAACTATTTCGTAAAAAGGGGTAAAAAGTTTTTGCTTTATTTATTAATACACATTTAGATAGTATCAATAATCTACATATAAAAATGAAATACGGATCGTTAGTCTCACTAAAACTCGAGAATTCCAGCCGGACCGATTTTTTCTAATTTAGGTCTAGATATATTCGTGAAACCTAGGGAACGTTTAAGCGGTGAGAAAAATACTAATTTAGTATTTATGTATATATTTCTTCTGTACATGTGTTTGTCAAATAGCTCCTTCTAAACAGCTGGACCGATTTTGAAAAAAAACCGTAGATGGCCGGTAGATGGCTACTTTACAAGGTAGGAAGTCGTCTTCCGGGTCCGCTAGTTATAAATAAACTTGACTTTTTACCAGGCGCAGTAGTGAGCGCAGTATGGTCTGTAGGTTCCAGGGGCCGGGTTCAGTCTCTGGCGATCAAGTACGAGTCCGCGTGGAAGTTGACTAAGAGTATAACTGCCATACCCCTTCCTGGTTGCCTGATAGCATCTTAGACTGTAGTTATCATAACTTACCACCACGTTAAATTCCAGTTAAGTAGGGTATTTAAAAAAACCGTGTCGGGCGAACGCTCAAGTTTATTGGTGTGACCACAACTCTTGAAGGACGCTATTCCACATTCGAACAATGTTGCGGGTCCCAACTTCTCCTATGAGACAGGAGGCCTTTATGAATTCAGAAGTGGGACATTAGTAGGCCGAGAACAGATAATAAATATTATTTACTTAAGTTATTTCCAAGAAACAATACACTCCAACGCGAATTATCTCACTATGCTTATATTTCTTATCTTTTGCATAATCACCGCATATAAATGTCACATTAATTATAATTAAATTAAATATTTATTACACTGCCGTTTGATGTAGTCTCGTCTCAACAAAATATAACATTATGAAATAATAATGCGAGAGTCGGGTAGAACACATAAGCGAGTGTTGTTCGCGGTAGATACACAATTAACAAGATATGCGATGGTGTTTGTTGTAGGAGTTTTTAAACCAGTACTTACCTTTATTATAAAATAGGCATATTATAAATCGAGCAAACCAAACATTATAAGCCCATCCTTAATAAGAAGAATCTATCCAAGAATCATTAAATTAAGTTTCACAAAACCGGTGAATAGAAATACTGAGTAGGCGAATTACATAAATGAATGACTACACTTTTATTGTACATCAATGAAAAAAAAAGTAGTTACAGAGATATAAATACATATCAAGAGAGTACAATTTGGTGGCCTTATCGCTACATAGCGATTTCTTCCAGGCAACCAATGGCGTAAAAGGAAAAAACATAGAAAAGAGGTAGAGGTAGAAAATTATACAAATATATGAATAAAATATATATATATATATAAATATAAATGTAATAAATATATATATATTTTAAATATATTACATATAAATACAAATAAAATATATAACGTAAATAAATATATAAATAGATAACATATATACTTAGTAAATGACTGTAAAATCGGAAGCGATAAAAAAACTGCTCTAACCAAGTGCACTCTTGATGCCATTGCCATGCTACCATTAGTATCTAAAGTTCGGTTAGAACAAAAATACTCATAATATATTCTCTATGGCTTTACTGGACACTTACTGGTGGCCCTTTCCAAGAATTTTAGACGCCAAAGTAGCTTCGCAAACTTAGTATTTAAATTAACCATATGCATTTATTACGATACTCTACTACTCTACTCTAACTCTACATTCATTATAACTACCGATATATGAAATAATAATGTTACAATGTGGTCTTTTTTTGTATAGCTATAGTTTTGTATAGTAATAGCAGCAGAATACCTTTGTCACCAACCCTCCTCTTCCCATGTGTGTCGTACGAGGCGACTAATAATAATAAAAAATAAATATACTACGACAATACACACATCGCCATCTAGCCCAAAAGTAAGGGTAGTTTGTATTATGGGTTAATGAATATAATACACATAAATACTTATAACATACAGATAAACACCCAGACACTGAAAAACATTCATCACACAAACACTCTCCAGTTGTGGGAATCGAACCCACGGCCTTGGACTCAGAAAGCAGGGTCGCCCACTGCGCCACTCGGCCGTCTGACTAAGGAAATAATATAAACGAGAACGCTCAGCAGCTTCCTATGTGCTACTACTACCATCTACTGGGATCACCAATCTGTCCGTCCAGCGTGGTGATGTACAAACCCTCCCGTTCGAGGCTTTTAGTCCAGCAATGAACTGTTATAGGTCATCGATAAATATGCTCTTTAAATTTGATCTGGATCAGTACGACTAAAAGTAAATTTCAACTTTACGTCACGCTCTGTAAGTAGCTCCGAGTATCTCATAATAAGTTTAAACAGAATGTATCTTCGGCACTGTTAAGTACAATTAGGTACTTATTCTTGAACAATACATCACCCCACATTACCACGTTTCCGGAGCATTTTCATGACGCCAGTCTTTACAATTCTGTGTCACCGATCAGATTATCATAAGATGGCATGATACCTTCTTATCGTTTGTGAATTCCACACAATACGATTATTGGTCTTTTGTGAATTATGCAGATGAAGTAGATATGCTGTAGAATACAAAGGTAAGCATTATTCTTTTCATTGGAATAGATAATATCAAAATATTGGAAATAAGAAAACAAAACCTGGTACAAAAATGGTACATCATATACACACATTACCAGCCCGATACATGGCATGGGTATTCTACCACAATGAGAAGGGTTTAGGCCGTAGCTCACCATTGAGAATATTATGGAGAACTCCTGATGTTTTCCTTCACAGTTAAAGCAAGTTATATTTGAATTGCTGAAACAGAAGAAAAGTTCAAGGCGCCTGCTAGAGATCGACCTCAGTTACCCCGAAAGTTGAAAGAAGCATTAAGCTATCACCGCTTTATATGGCCTATGGGACGGTGTGCCATCTTTATATTCTTGCATTTTATATGGCCAGTGATACTCGACTGCAATCTCGACTGTTAATGACAATTTCGTCCAGATGGCACTAACCTAGAAAGGGTATAATGGCAATTTATTGAAACCACAGATCTTATCAGTTTCTATGACGTAGGTAATTGTTATAAACATTTGTTAGCGCTAAAACAAGCCTATATTGAATAACGAAAAAAATTTTGACGTTACATAGATTATTAAAAAAATAACAATAAAAAAAAATTTACCTGAACTGAAAATTGGATGCAATCGACCCTTCGGGCTTAAGAGTTCTAGAGTAGCTTAAGTGCTGGCACTATATTAAGACACCCTTGCCCTTAAATAGTTGAGAGATTGAGCCATTTCTGCGGTATACAAATCACAAAATTAAATAGTATTTTCTAAAAGTGGGGCTTCTACATCCATAATGTTTGCCTTGCAAAGGATATCACTTATATACAATATGTAACAGAATTACGAAATAATATTGAAGGATGCGTTAGTATATTTCATAGGAATCACCCTGTAATCTGTAATCCAAATTAAATAAAAAGGAGCATTTCGATACAAATGAACTCAAAACATTCTTAGTGTTTACTTATGACAACCCTACTGAAGATAACAGACAGACACGCTAACGATGTTAGGGCTGTATCTGATTTCTTTCAGTAAAAACTCTAAGTTTACTCAAAAACTATTAGGTTTTCGCTTTAACAGATAAGTCTCAGACACAGTACATAATGTACCTCTGTAGCATTTACATGTTGTATAGTCAATTGTATTCAGAGATTTTTACACAAAATTTTGATGCCAAATCTGTCGTCGTAAACTTAAGTAAATTTTATTGACAGGTGTGTGATTGCTTATCCCTATCACAATTTCCCGTGCATGAAAGCTGTAGACTGTTCTTGGACCTGTAAATTTTTTTTTGTACAGATTTTTCTGCAACAGAATTGGCACCATTTTGCCTAATGGTCCATAGTTGACCTCTAATCAAAGTTTCTTGTGGAAAAATTAGTTTTCGAGCGTAGTCTCGAATTGCGGAAACGGTGTAAAGTATTTTTTTATGCACGATGTCGTAACTTCACGGTCAATGTCGACAGGGCGGCCTTGTGGCGCGGCCGAGCACGTCGCGCTCTGTCCGAGTGTTATGTAACCCATCGATTAATTGAGGTACTAATGTGCCACTAATGCTATAATGTAACACAATGTTTTGGAGTCCTGTATGACACACCATGTTAACTAACTGCCTTTCAAACCAGAGGTGGTAAATATGCCTGCTTCCACTCTATTCACTAACTTTCGGACAGCAACTGTCCCGATAGCCACCTGTCACTTCTCTACAAAATTTGTGATCAGTATAGAAACGTCATAATCAAATTGTGCGTTTTGTATGAAGACAACTATGTTGGCAACTCTATGGAAAATATTTTGAGTAGGGTAGCAGCAGGATTTTTTCTATTTAGGAACTCTACTATCATTTGCTAATAAATGTCATGTTATAAAACTTTAGGTATCTAATTGTGTGTTTTGTATGCACACGATCAGTTAGAAAAGTTATTGAATTGGGTAGCTGGATACAGGAAGCCTCTTGATATAGCCATTATAAGATCGTAGAGTTTGTTATCTTTACAAAAGACCTAGGTATCACCATTATAATTTTCATCCTCTGTCATGGGCGACAAAGTTTTATAGCATCCACCGACCTGCTAAAGCAAGGAGGTGGTTAAACCCAAAGAAAACATATGTAAGGGTTTAAACCGCAGTCGGACGGCCGACTGGCGCCGTGGGCAGTAACCCTTATTTCTGAGTCCAAGGCCGTGGGTTCGATTCCCCCTACTGCAAAATGTTTTTGTGATGAAAATAAATTGTCTAGGTGTTTATCTGTATATTATAAGTATTTATGTATATTTTTCATAAAAATATTCAACAGTCATCTCAGTACTCATAACACAAGCTAAGCTTACTTGCTAGATGTCGATGTGTATATTGTAGTATATTTATTATTCATAAAAAAAAGTTTCTAGGCCTTTGACACGTAATTATTATTTTAATGTAATAAAATACTACTTTGGTAACCACTCCTGTCTATCGGTATTGCACGCACAAGATAAAAGTCGAAGTGTCATGAACTATTCGATTCCCTTCTTACCATTCTAATATGGAACTGCGAGGCATTGAAATAAATCAAAGTACCAAATTGTCTTAGATTAGCACTTTGATAATACAAACATACAGGCTAACTCTTCAGCGTTTCAATTATAGTATAAGATAAGAAAAAACGATAGATAAAATATTATTCGCAGAGATTATAAAAAATATGATAAACTTTATTTTTTACTCTAACCAGCCTACGTCATTGACAATACAAGGTTCTATGTTAATACTATCCCCAATGGCGCAGAGTTATACAATGCAACTTGTGTGTGTTTACCCACAGACTGTGTTAGTCCGTACGTAAACACACAGATAACCTTAGCGATATTCTATGAATGCCAATCGCGGGCCTAATAAACTGCAGCAAGTCAACGACACTTACATTACATGAGCAACATTAGTATTATCAAGTAAGCGTCACTGCCGGCGTCCGCGTATTTTTAGCCTAGGCCGCACTAAAAATAGCTTACTGTACAACGGTTATTACTGAATTAATATTTCTAAAAATGGATCGTCTACGCGCTGGTGATAACGCGCCCGAGACCGATAGTGGTGTGACGTTTCGCCGCGATGTTTGTTTTTATTGTTTGTTGACAGTAGACAGTTTTTTTTAGTTAGCCATTCTCGTGTGATTAGGTTTTTTTATTCGTACTCTTATAACATTCAGTTAGTGTGTTTTACTGATTCTATTAAGGTACTTTTTGCTATTCATTGTTAGATTCTTTTTAATCATTACTTCTTTAAAAAAATTGTAGGTTATGCAATAGCTTAAAATGATACCCAGTTGAATAATATAGTTTTATCCAATTAAATTTACTCGAAACAAAACAGGGCCGTTTTCTAGCTTTCAGTTTATAGGCTTGCTTTTGCTTTTTTAAGAGCATAAACTTTAATTTATTTGATAATCTGTATCCTAAATAAGAGCGCGCTCAATGAGTATACAAACACAACTGTGTTTGTATACTCATTGAGCGCGCCTGCAATCATATCAAATCGTCAAATGCCGTCAAATCTTAAAATGATGTTTTGTTTTAAACTCTACCTAAAAGTAAGCAGTGTTTTTACATAGTGCTTTTGCATAGGCCCTACTGGTACTTAACATTAGAAAGAAGGTTTTGTTAAATCATGATCATTATCAAATATTTACGGGACTCCTACAGGGCACGGGACTCCTCTCTAAATGAGAAGGGCTCAGTGTCTTTCAGTATTGGTATAATTCACACGCCTTTGCGAACGTTATGGAAAAATCTCAGACATGCAGGATTACCAACTCGCAATGTTTTTCTAAACCGTTAGCAAGGAATATTTTAATTGCTTAAATTAAAAAGCAAATGATTATAAACAAATATACAACGTGTAACAGAATTAAGAAATACCTACTGTTGAAAGGTGCATAAGTATATGTCATAAGGAACTAATTCAAATCCTTCTAATTCATATGAAATCCCTAATTATGGTAACCCTATTTCCATCTTCAAGCTATGTTAATAAAAATTTCGACAAGATGTTTAGCTGCGACCCGGTTCATTGCCCAAGCCCAAGTACTTTTCTGGGATAACAAGATCGGTGCAGTGGCTGAGCCGAATATTGGTAACAAACAAACAAACCTACAGACAGTTTAAAATAGTATGGACCTACATATTGTGGAGACCTTCATATTGTGGTACCTACATATCGTGGAAAAATATCAGCATATATTATAAAGTAACAAGTATAGAAGAAAAAGTGTTAACGTTATCATAAACTAATGAGTATGGTGAGCGATATTAATTATACCTACCAATAACTTCGTGGAGCTATTACATTTAATAGTATATTAGTTGGAATATAAACATTCTTACGTAGTTGTATCTTACAAGGTAATAATTAATATTAAAAACTATGTTTTTTTAATATCTTGCAAAAGATATCAGACTGGTACCTAAACAGCCTGTTTCCTAAAGATTAAATAAAAATCACTATATTTTCTAGTTTATTATAAGTCTAAAAATAACATTTCTGTTACATTCAAGTTACGCAAGATATCAAATCATCGGTGCCAATTCTGTATCTACACTATTATCTAAAATTACTGGTTTAAAGCGCTATCCTATTCACAATGCTTCTCGTGGAAAAAGGAGTTCCAAAAGTTTTTATTAGCACAATTGAAATATTGACGTCTATTTTTTTAGAGTGAATATACCACCGGAATTGAAAACCAGATTCTACCGAGAAGAAGCCTTTAAGAGACTCAGCAGTTGCTATTTTCCAACATTAACATTTTACAATTTTGTTCTATCTTGCGGCAGATGAGAGTGTAGCTGTCAGCTTCCAATCCTCCTGTAACAATTTAACAAGATAAAGAAATTAGACCAAACTGCTTATACTACACGATTTTACGGGCTTTGCTTACCTTAAAGCGGCTTTGGTTGTGCTGTATTCTTAGACCGTTACATCCAACCTACGTCTTTAGTGGCGTTCAAGTTTGCGTCTTACATGTGACCATTCACAAGACTTGCTCGAATGTACGCTTCTTGTGATTGGCTGCGTGCTAGACGCAACCTTCAACACCGCTAAGGACACAATTTGAGCTTTCGGTGAAGATTTATATCAGATGTCAGCGATAGCAAGATATGCTAACGATAGACAAGGCAATGCTTAACATTTACCTTACACCAATCGGTTTACTGAACTTGTCTGTGGCTCTTATCAAAAAGTATGGTATTTGGTTTGTATTATTATTATTTTTTTAATTTTTCGTATTGTTATTAAAAAACCGAATAAATATTTTTTTTTGATCAGTCATGTCCCCTCATATTTACGATCCGATTATTGTGATAGAGCTCGTCTGATTTGTCGAATTCTGCCGCTAAACAGCATATCTGTGTTCTGATATCCAGGGTGTGGTTACCGGTGTAACTACTAAATACTGGCAAATGGACTCAGGTACTAATTACGCCTCAGGTTAATGGAGACAGGGCGGCAATCTGTAGGACGTATTCCTTGGATGCCCTGCGAAGTTTTGCTCTGTTATTTAATATATAGATATCTAATTAGGGTTTTTCTTACCAGTCTCATAATGTAAACAATCCTTACAATACTAATTAGAGTAAAAAAAATTAAAGTTATAATATTTTTTTAAACCTTTTCATATTTGTATTCGTTTTCTTTTTATAATACTTCCGTTTTATGTATTCGATGCTGCGTGAAAACTTTAACAGTTACAATGTTGAGTATTATAATTAAGTATAAAATTATGAATAAAAACATCCACCTACTTACAGAGTATCTGTTTAATTTATGCCTTATGAAGATAAAGTAACTTGGAGATTCTAGGTTGACGGTATACGGTGCACTATTAAAGATCTAATTACATGCTGCACACTCTCTTCCGTGTTTTCATGTTTCCTTTTAAAAAGCACTTTTCATTCTAGCGACGTAGGGATCTCATTTCCTATTTAATTGAATTGATTTTCCTTTGTTTCAGGTATGGCTAGCTGATTATATATGTTTTCATCTACTTTGCATCGATCTGCCGATGCTACATCGATCCTGTTTACAGGTAGATACATACATCCTGTTTACAATCATACAACTTGTGAAAAATACTAAAACTTTAAAGTTGTAGGGATTTTAATGTAACGACTAATAAGCTCGTAGGAAGCGAAATTAACTAAAGTGGTGTGCGATAAAAATCCGCTTCGGAATGTATCTAAACATAATATTATTCTATAGACTTTGTATGAATTTAAATTTAATTTTTGGCTTTCGAAATTATATTTTTGACATACTTTTTGACGTTTGAATTTACGTAGATACTTCAAATATCGGGAAATTGATTTTATGAACGTGAGGAGTCGGTCATAAGCGTTGGATCGTAGTATTTCGATAAAATACATAACAATTATTTACATAACCCACTGATATTCTTGTCGTATGGCGACGGCCTCCTATTCTCGTGGATCTCGTACGAGGCGACTTAGGCACTACAACGGAGAACGGGCTGCAGCGTCCTTTGTACTAATACTACCTTCTACTGCAATCAGCAGCGTGGTGATTAAGGCAAACCCTCCCATTGGGAGGGGCCTTTTGTCCAACAGTGGACTGTTATTGCTATTGCCAAATCATGTATTTACAAAATCCACGACCATAAGTTACCTGTATAACCCTCGGGCCGAGAAACGAGTAAGTAATTTGTTTAAAATTGATACAGTCTTGGCGCCATTTCCACATTCGATGCGTGGGCTTAGTTTTAGGCTGTGGCTGTAAAGCTTACGTCACACGATCGTAGTTTTGGAACAATGCCCTTATGTGTAATAAATGTAAACCAAATCAAACGTCTCATTCAGTTGCAAGGTTAGGAAAGGTTACATCTTAATTAGCCAACACTACTTGTGCGGTCCAAGTAAGTATAAATTCTAATTTTATAACAACTTTACTTTAATAAAAGGAATTAGATAAGCGGTTTCGTGCATAGAGGGTATGCACAGGGTATGCAGATGATATAAAATGAAGAAAATCTCTAGTAAGAGGTATAAATACTTAAGGGTAGGTTTTGCGTAACTCTTACAATGCACCTTAAGTTTTTTATAACTCCTACTGGATTTTTTTTTCATTTTATATCATCTCTATGCACGCCACTGTAGGTAAAAAACACCCGGGTAAGTTTGTTGTGGGCTTAGTTTGAAGTTTACGAATGTGGTTATCGCCATCATCTCACTACCGTGTAATTCTTATGTACGCATCAAAAGTGCCACCTATGCGGTGGCACTTGAATAAAGATATTTTTGACTTTGACTTTGACTTTGACTTTGGTAGGTAGGTACATATCACCGTTCAGCTTATGATCAACATTTTTATCAAACCCGTTGCCGGCGCAGGGCACGGGCGTCCTTCCAAAATGAGAAGGGCTCAGCCCGTAGTCCACAACGCTGCCAATAGAAGATCGATAGACTCTACAAGTCTTGGCAAAATGTATAACACTCAAGAATGCAGGTTTCCTCGACTGTTTTTTTATAATTATAATTGACGGACCAAGCAGATGGCCCACCTGATGTGAAAAACTATAACCTAAGTGGAAACCCAACGCCTACAAACAGAGCAACACTTCCCACAGTGGCGTTCCTAGGGTACTGAATTTGAGCAAGCACAATACTAAGAGTAATATTTAGGAGTAATTTGACTTATGATATGGCTGATATAAGGCAGTTGTTGTTGTGCCGAATGACAAAAATCAATTCATCTTTGAAAGACACTAAGATTATGGTCCACACGCGAATTATGATTTTGTAATTTAGATTGAAATTTAAAGCCCGGCTTTTCGGCTTCTATGGTAGTACCGCCACTAACTTCCCAGGGCATAAAGTCAAAGTCAAAGTCAAATATTCCTTTATTCAAATAGGCACATAGATGGCACTTTTGATGCGTTATTGTATACAAAATGTGTACATAGTACATATAAAGGATACGTCCTGCAACATGCCACTCTGAATTCAATTTGTGACTTAGTTGTTAAGCCTCATTCATGTGCCTGTAATTACACCGGCAACCAAGCCCTTCAGACCATAACACAGCATTTTAAAAGTGCTGCTTAGCGGCAGAAATAAGAATGCCGATAGTACTTGCCGGACAAGCTGTCACAAAAACCTCTACTACTATTAAAACTGACTGTACTGTTTTAAAGCCGGCAACGCATCGGTGGCGCCTCTGGTGCTGCAAATGTTTATTATGGGCGGCGGTGATCACTTACCATCAGGTGACCCACTTGCTCGTTTGCCCGCTATTAATATAAAAAAAAAAAAAACTACTTATAAAGACTGTCTAAGCAAATTATATAATTGCTTATAAAGCACATCAATTTGTATAAAGTCGCGATCGCACCACCTTTAAAGTGAAGCGTAATCTCACCGCTTCAGTCTTAGTATTTAGCTTTACAAAATAATAGTATCGATATTAAAACGTTTTCCCAAAGCTGGAAAACCTAATTTTCCCAACCAATTTAGTTATTTACAAAGTAAAATTCCATTGAGTTTGTTGTTTATGGCTTTTATTTTTGCCTGCTGTGAAGGTACAATGCTCTTAACCAATGTCGAATAGACGAAGAAAGGACATTGGTCGGTGGGAAAAAGAGAAGTTTAATTTTGGAAAGGCACCTAAAAAAGAAATATGCAATATAAATAACTTATTAAAAGATATATTTAGTTTACAGTCAAAGTACTATAACAAATACTATTTCCGAAGGCTCAAAAATGCTAGAATCCATTGAGGTAATAAAAAAAATGTAGTTTCGATACTAAACTCGTCCAATAGCGGTATGTATAGCGGCCATGGATCTATGGTTGGTTCTGTTAGGAGAGTTATTACGAATAACATAAGTTCTACTTCTTAAGTCTTAAAAATATTTTTATCAAATTCACAACTTGGAAGCTGAATTGTGTACCTAGTTATGACAAGTACTTGTCAGATATCGCTACCAACTTTTAATTTACCGGAATATATTTTTGTTTTAATAGAATAATAACAGAAATTTTTTGAATATTGAAGCAGGCGTTACTTTACGGAAATCCATGATATATTATTAAAATGAAATACTAGTTAGCTTAGAAGTTAACTTAACAATTATTCATTGTAAAGTCAACATCTCCTGAGGATCCTTCGGTTTCGGAGCGAAACGTGCGTAGAGGGTACATTGCCGAAGATCTGTTTGGTGCGGAGTATAAGGATTGAAGAAATTATAAATTACACCATACAGATTCTCCTACTTTTCGCGGACCCTAATTTAAGCTTAATTTTCATAATATTTTAAATAATAATCTGACACATACTTCTTAAAAAGACTAAATAAAAGATTTTTACTTTAAAAAACATTAAGAAATAAATAAATTTCCGTATATGCGTGGTGTTTACTTAAGTCACAATAGATCTCATTAAAATGTTAGACTGGTAAGTTCGAAGGTTGCCGCAGATCGATTATGATGATCTCATTCCGAGCGAGGAAACAACGTAGACAGGTAGCTTATGGCCGTGGATTTTGTAAATATATCATTAGGTTATGTTAATTAATGTTGTGTATTTTATCAACAACAAAATTAATTTATGTCATACGACAAACTATGGCGCTATGACCAAAAAAACTAGTACCGTTATCATAAGTTAACAAACGTCAAAAAGACGATAATATACGTACCTAAATATGTCACAAATGAATGTCAACCGTTCTATATCGATGGCCAAACGTCAAACGTGATTTTACAACTTCATGTACCTTAAGAGAGTCTCTGGAACCTGTATACATTGGTTTCTAGAAACTCTACTTTAGTTTCTTGGACTGTCGTATGTACAACGCCAAAATGGTGTCAAGAATTTAGAGACGAGAGTAGAGAGGTTGCGACCTTATGATAGGAGCTGTAAGGATATATTGCTTCTCTAATTAAGGCTTTTACTACCAGCAAGAGAGTAAGGTTATTGTAGTATACATTATATTCTATAATTTATTGATTTTAATTTTTTTTTCTTTAATTCTTAACAATGCTTACAAAAACAAAAAACACTATTAAATATTTATAAGAAAAAAACCATCCTCCGCTTGCGGGGCTTTTGAATGCCCAAGCAACCGGCGGTCAGGGCTCCAGAGTGAGGAACTTCCTCGCGCCGTTTCAACGACTACTGCCTTCTGTATCCGATCCTTGATCCACCAACCAAGCGAAAGCTTCTTAAGGTGTTGGTCGAAGCTTTTCGCGGGAAGACCATTGACTGAAACGACTATTTTACTATTTTACTATTACCATATTGTTATTACGATCTTATGTGCCTCGCTATGGGCTACGGCAAGCTGCTGCCTTCAAATTCGCTCGACATGACCTCGTGCTCCTTCGTCAGGGACTATTGATATTATGTGGTTTTCGGGGGACCAAGTTTGATCAATGAATTAAGATTGAATTAATTAACTTACTGGCCTTTTGTATGCCTGCTTGTGTGCCAGTCTATTCACTAATACTTATTCTGTTCTTTTTAGTTCTACTTGAGTTACGTTAATAATTTGCCAATTTTACGTTTTAGGTTTTTATGCAAATAAACTCCTTCATAGTTAACTAATTGCCCTCCGCGGTGTTACGTCTAAACACGTAGTTTTTTTATTACAATTAGGATTCCGAGAAGGTTATAGCTAGGTTATAGCTCATCGACTTGAAAATCAGTTTTTCACAAATCATGCGGAAACAATGAAATTTCCCGGGGTAAGCCATACCAAGCCAAGGGTAGCCCATGTTAATCCTCACAATAATCATTGACCTCAATCTTATGTGCGTTATTTTTTAATTTAACTTATTAAAATATGATTTGCTTTAACGGTTAAAACCAACCCATTACCGGCCTTCTATAAAAGAGAAGATGTTAGGCCTCGGTCAACCACGCTGGTCATGTGCGGATTGGTAGACTTCACACGCTTTTGAGAACGTTATAGATAACTCTCAGGCATGCAGTATTCTTCACGATGCTTTCCTTAACCGTCGAAGCGAGTGATTTTTAAATTGCTTAAATTAAAACGCACATAACTCCGAAAAGTCAGCGGTGCCTCCGGGGTTCGAACTCGGTCTCCAAGAAAGGAAAGCCGAAGCCTTATCTACTAGACTCTCACTGCTTACATAACTACAAAGAAAAACGTAGAGATACCCGCCAGTTTGCTCCAATGTTGTCTCACAAGTACTACATTAATAACAAAACACGATTTGATTTTGTAATACCTCGTAAAAAGTTAATATCTATAATAATATGTAGGCTAGACTATTATGTACTTACATTTTGTTTATAAAGGATGTCATTTGACCTCTGCGTTCCGAGTTGATAGTAACGTGAGTACCCTTGAGAGAGAGGAAAACATGATAATAATTTTATCTGAGAGACACTGTTTTTTTGTTATGCACCAACTCTCTCCACTAAACTTACCTAGAGGTTTGTTTAATACTTTTTTTTTTGTATAAAGATACTTCTTCGTCACGTACATTTTTTCATTAATTCATCGCAGATAAGATTACAACCAAATTATTACGTTGCCTCGTTACGTTTAACATTTGGCATTAAAAAACAAAACCACATTATTTAACATTCTCGCCAACGAAATATTGTGTTTTAAAAGAAAAAAGCAAATTCTTCTTTATGTATTTTACACATGAATTGAAGACTAAAATAGTAAAATGCTTAACAATTATAAATAAATAAATAAATATACTACGACAATACACACATCGCCATCTAGCCCCAAAGTAAGCGTTAGCTTGAGTTATGGGTACTGAGATGACTAATTAATATTTTTATTATCTAATAATATATGTATATTATTAGATAATAAAAATACTAATAATATACATATATTATTAGATAATAAAAATATTAATATTAATACTTATAATATACATATAAACACCCAGACACTGAAAAACATTCATGCTCATCACACAAACATTTTCCAGTAGTGGGAATCGAACCCACGGCCTTGGACGCAGAAAGCAGGGTCGCTGCCCACTGCGCCAATCGGCCGTCCAATTGAGACGGTACAGATATTATTTGAATCAGTAACTGAAGTAGGTAATATTTGATGTTGACTACTGTCCTAGCCTGCTAGAAAATTCTAGCGTGTGGAAAAATTTAAAAAAAATCACTACAAACCTCCCAACATATTTTATCATTATTTTTCTTTCAGTTCTATAAAGGAATTTATCATTCTTATTGTTCTTAGTTCTGAGCTCTAAACATTTTGTAAAGAAGCAGGCGTTACTTTGCGGAATTCCATAATATAAATTGAAAATTAAGCTTAATTTGCTATGCTCCGCGAAAAGCAGGATAATCTGTGCGTTCATTGTAGAGTCAACATATCCTGAGGATGCTCCGGTGTCGGAGCGAAACGTGCGGAGAGAGTACATTGCCGAGGTTCAATTGGTGTGGAGTATAAAGATGTGACGTGCATAGAGGGTATGCACAAGGTATGCAGCTGATATAAAATGAATAAAATCTCCAGGCTTTGTAAGAGTTATATTAAGACTACCCTTAAGTTTTTATAACTCGTACTGGAGATTTACTTCATTTTGCATCATCTGCATACGCTGTGCATAACCTCTGTGCACGCCACTGATTACACCGTACACATTCTTTGGCTTTTCGCGGAGCATAGCAACTTAATTTTCATTATAAGCCTATTGTTTGTAAGCCAAAAGTTTAAATAAAAAAAAAAACAACAAAAAATAATCAGCATGTACGGAGAAAAAACGAAAATAAACAACCTCTTTGCAAAAAACTTATTTGCTGCATATTTTCCACTCAAGCCCTGTCTAGGCGCTTAGTCGGTTAATCAAGTGCAGATGCATCGCCACGGGTAGCAATTTGAAGTCGTTGCTACCGAGAACAGACCGGTCTTGGCAATTAAGTGACACAGTAAAAGCAGCTATTAAGTATAATATTTTTACTTGCCCCGACAGACTCTCTTAGGATATGAGAGCGAATCTTTATAGGCGATCTGGATGGTATCTATTAACGTTAAGAAAAATCTTGTACATATAAATCGCGGAGTGGAAACTCGCCAGCTTTATGTTTTGTAGACTCTTCAAATAAATTTTATAGGCCCTACTCTTTAGCATTTGTAACTGGCTCTTTCTGTAGCTTTGGATTACGAGGTCCTGGGTTCGATCCATGGCATAAAATGGAAAAATCCTCATTACGGCCGACTAGCGCAGTGGACAGCGACCCTGCTTTCTGAGTCCATGGCCGTGGGTTCGATTCCCACAATTGGAACATGTTTGTGTGATGAACATGAATGTTTTTCAGTGTCTGGGTGTTTATCTGTATATTATAAGTATTTATGTATATTATTCAAATAATATTCATCAGTTATCTTAGTACCCATAACACAAGCTGCGCTTACTTTAGGGCTAGATGCCGATGTGTATTGCCGTAGTATATTTATTTATTATTATTTATACGAGCTGTAAAAAGAATGTTAGGGTAGTCAGTGCTTTTGTGATTCTATGAAGTGCACTATGAGTTTTATTCCCAAGTCGAGCGAAACCTTTTTCACAAGAATTGTCGATAAGAATAATGCTCTTATTCCCTATGAGAGAAGTCCTGTGTCCATCGATGTGGCACATTAATAGTTTTGGTTTCTTTCAATTCCAACTGATGTTTTAACTTGTATTAGGTACCTAAAAATAGGTATAAAGTAGTTGAATAAGGTTTAAAATCTGCGAAGATTCTCGTTTTAGTCTCCACTTTTTATGATCAACTTAGTCATTGTGCAAAAGTCCGGTTAAACGTAGGTAGGTACTTGTGTTAATTAATTCTTTGTCATACTTAGTATAGTAACGATACAAGTAATATTATTATAATTATCATGATAATTATTGCCATAATATAATCCTTGCCGATAATTCAAGGCTGTTTGGTAAAATTAAACGGATTTCCGACTGAACAGTTGTCAACGGATTCCATTAATCTTCTAACGTAAAATAATATTTATTATTTTCTTCTTCTTCTTCTAAAGTTGGAGAGCTTGTTTGTTTTTGAACTTGAGCACGATGATCTCAGGAACTATTGGTCCGATTGGTAAAATTCTTTAATTGTGGGATACAACATTTGTCGAGGTTCGCTATAGGCCATAGAATACTCACGCTATTACCAATAGGAATGTTCCAAAATCAGGTTTTATTTCCCATTTCGGTTCCTGTTAGTTTTCCGGGATAAAAAATATGTAATAATGCGAAATATCTAGTCTTTGCCGAACATAGATAACAAAGGAACAAACACGATTTTTTAAATTTATCACATCATCATCATCATTTTGACGGCTGATTGGCGCAGTGGACAGCGACCCTGCCTTCTGAGTCCAAGGCCGTGGGTTCGATTCCCACAACTGAAAATGTTTGTGTGATGAACATGAATGTTTTTCAGTGTCTGGGTTTATATGTATATTATAAGTATTTATGTATACTATTCATAAAAATATTCATCAGTTATCTTAGTACCCATAACACAAGCTACGCTGACTTGGAACTAGATGGCGGTGGCGGTGATTGTTTATTTATTTATTTACTAATATTATAATTGCAAAAGAATGTTTGTTTGGCCTTGCTTTACGCACTTACTAAGGAACGAATAAAGTAGGTTTTTGGCATAGAGTTAGTTGTAAGTACGAAGAGTAACATAGCCCACTTTTTATCTCAGAAGTTTGCACGGGGTGTATGAAAAACCGTGATAAACGCGAACGAAGAACGCGGGTAGATGCTTGTAAGTATCATATTAAAACTCTTTGAAGCGTACTTATTTTTTAATCTGTTGCGAAGTAATGGTTATAATAACTTTCCAAATAATTAACAAGCCTAATTTTAAAACGAAAAGCCCTACAAAATAAAATGAAACACTAAAAATAATGTAAACAAATTTTATTTTTTTTGTGAGTTTAATATTTTACGAGGCAACTGTCACGTAACTTAGTACGTACTTAATAAACTTTTCACTTTAAAGTGCGTTTGATAAGCGAACTTTTATCATACTGAATCTTAATAAGTCCTAATGATATTTTTGCGTTATTACAATTGCTTATACTGATAAAAAGTTATGCGCGGCAAATTTTATCGTATAATTTGTGTGATTTAACATATATTTTTTATAAAATTTAGAAAGGTGGATAGTTTTGAGCTGAAAGTACCTTAGGTAGTTATTTTAATACGATGACGTCAAGTTAGTGATATACCGTTTAAAATGGAGGCACGCTAAACTTAAAGGAATATAAAATGCCAGTTTATTTACCGGTCTTTCGTATCGTGGGAGTGTGACAGCCCTTAGGTTTTATTTTGAATAGTTTTCCCACTACACTTGGCTGTTAGGTTTTTTTTTTATTCAAGTACAAGTTAGCCCTTGACTTTAATCTCACCTGATGTGTCACCTGTGAATATGCCAGTAATATTGCAACCATCGCTTTCCAGCAATGGTGGGGGTAAGTGTGAGATAACTGGCTATACCCGTTTTTCAGTAGGCATGTCCTATGAATAGAAGATCAAAGAATGAACTCCTCCTATTTTCATTTATATTAACATACTTGTTTCTTTTGCTATATTTATTAACATACATTATATTATAAACTAATGAAAAAAAAAATTACACAATGACAGAAAGTCTAGAAAAAATGGATTAAAGGTACATCACAAAAAGATTCTAGACATTAAACGTTCACGTTGTTTGGCAACAGGACAGATGTTCCATAATAGAAGGCTTAATAGTCAAACCCGATATAAAACCTGTAAATGTAATAGTGAAAAATTAATTCGCGCGATAAAGATTAATATGTACGAAACACTTGTGTAAATAGGTAGCAGTTAATATGGCAGATAAGTTGAATTTACACTGTTTTTTTTAAATTAAAAGTACCTAGTCTACTTACAAGGTGTAAAGACACTATTGCTAATAGTGGTCAAAAGAGGTTTACAAATTTCAAATATTTCTTTATTAAATAGGTACATAGATGGCACTTTTTCACGATGATGCGT
The DNA here is from genome assembly GCF_905163445.1 of Pararge aegeria. Lineage (NCBI taxonomy): Eukaryota > Metazoa > Arthropoda > Insecta > Lepidoptera > Nymphalidae > Pararge > Pararge aegeria. The sequence goes on from NC_053181.1 coordinate 5,266,386, forward strand.
ACATTACTTGTAAAATATGACATAGAAGTGAGTTGATGGCGATAACTAAATTCGTCAACTTAAAACTAAAGCTACGGGGATTCCAAACGCGCCCTGGTCTAAGGAAGAGCCCACAAACAAATTTGAAGTATTTGCACTTAGTTCGAGTATAAAGGCCATACAAATTTGTCAGATTACTTCACGTAACTCCGGCGTTACTTTTTATCATCATCTTAATCACCAGCTCATTAAAGCGACTGCTGGTCACAGGCCTCCTACTAGAGGAGAAAAATAGAGGGTGCCGATAACACTAATTTCCTAACAAAGGTCAATTTAGTAATTGATAATCTCTTTACAACATAATACACTACTCTCTTAATACACTATCTTCAAATTTTGCCTTGACCTGTGAATCGAACCAACGATCTTTAAGATATTTAGTCAATCAAACAATAAATGAGAAATCGCTTTAAATATTTCTATTTTTAGAAAATTAAAAACACATTGAACTATATAGAAAGTCGAATTAAGAACCTCTTCGTTTTTCCTTTTTTTTTCGTTAAAAAATACTAAAAGTACAGTTTAAATAGACTAAGAAGTAAAGAAACGCTGTATATATTTTTGTTACATTATGACAAAAATAAATATTTAATTATTGTTTTTTTCCTTCGCTGTAAACATGATAATATTTACACATGCAAAAGAACAAGAATGTTTTTGACAAGTTCTCTTTTTGGCACTGACGTAAAAGGAGCTTTTAATGTATCAACCATACAAATAAATGAAAGTCCAACTTAATTTACGATTATAATATTACAATATTGTTTCCGATGCTAATAAATGTGGTTTATCGCAAATCGGCTTTTCATACCTATATACCATCGTTTTGCCTAGGAATACCTAGCTGTAACTTGACAGGTGCAAGCCCTTTACGGCTTAGACAACTTTTTGTCGCAGCAAGCTTCTAAAATATTCTGTAGTGCATTGGTGTAGAGTCCAAAATTGCAACATAAAAAAGGCCTTTCGTTGTAGGGCTGGCATATTTATTTTAAACTGTTTAACTATATTGTTTAGTTTATTGAAGCATTCGTAATACACATTTGGAAGTAAAATAATATAAGAGTATTTTATTTTTTCATTAAAATAATATTTAAGAAAAATTAAAGTAAAATTTATTGTTAGTAGCAGATGTTTAGGGAGCGATGCAGTAACTAGATTGTAAGTGAGAAAAAAATACATTTCATCATCCGCAGCCGATTAATGTCCCACTGCTGTGCGTATGCCTCGTCTCCCATAGTATAGATGATTGCAGAGCAAAGATCCAGTACGCTGCTGGTTCGTAGGCAAAAAAAATATATTTACGTGTTTTTAAAAATATTTGAAATACATAACTCCAGTTTCGATTTGTTAATTCAAACGAAATTGTTAGCCAGAATAGCGTTTACCGCAATAAATTTACCTAATAGGTGTTTATAAAGTAAGGCTCGTGTAGTGTAAGTATAATTTTTTTAGTCAACTTTGCACTATAACACTCATAATTGAACGAGATTGTTTAAAAATTAAACAAATGAAATCGTTTTATTGACAGGCACCTATACATATGTTTAGGTTATGTCGTGGGTTTGATTCCCACAACTGGAAAATGTTTGTGTGATGAACATGAATGTTTTTCAGTGTTGGGTTTTTATCTTTATATTATAAGTATTGTATTATATTCATAAAAAAATATTCATTAGCTATCTTAGTACCCATAACACAAGCTACGCTTACTTTGGAGTTAGATGGCGATGTGTGTATTATCGTAGTATATTTATTTATTTATTAAAAAAGGGTTCTGACCGCGCGTTGGTCTAAAAGGGTAGCCCACTCACACACACAGGGAAACTCAGCCGTGTAATTTTGTTGCTATTAGATAGACAATACTGTATTTCAAAGTACAGTTGGCAACCCTAGCGCGAAGATGCGCACCGTTCCCATGCCAACCTCTCGTACTGCACGTTGGTTTTTAACTTTTTTCTTAAACGGGTCCACAATAAGATTCTGGTTTTGCAAGGCAACATGCAATATTGATACTCGATACTCGATAGTGTAAGCTCGATTTTATCATTTAATATTCCGTATTTAAAACGAAAATATTTGAGTTGTATTGTTGTAAGTGAAATAGTTACGATGTTAATTCTATATTTTTGTTATAAAGAAAAAGTCAGTAATGCATGTATTGCAAGTGATAAGAAGTGATGTACACTAGGAAGTTTCGTCGAAAAATGGGCAAATTATTAAGCAATAGTTCTTCATCCTACAATCATCTCATATTTTTAAAAGTTATCATCTATGTAGTAAATTATTTAATATTTAAATAAAATCACTTGTGATTAACCGTGTATGTTTTTTTGATTATAAGTAATATGGGAAAAAAAACCGGTGTAATTTATCTAACCTCCTCGTTTTAAGTTGGTTGGGGCTAAAAAGGGCATTGCAATCGCGCGGAACCTCAAGTATATCATATAATATTGCTCAATAAACATTAAAAGTTAAAACTCCTGCGCATGACCGCGGTACTGGCAAATCCAGTTATAACATGTCCAGGGATATAATATTAAAATTCCTTTAAATGATTTTCTGTTTCGTTACTTCTTTACGCCTTACAACTAGACGTTTGCAAACATAAGATGCAATGGACGTGAAGCGATATAAACTGATCGGTTGAGGAATGAGGTTTCATAGACGATCACATTTGCATTATGTCGCGCGACGAAAAGTCGCTGTATATTAACAAGTAGAAAAGCAAAAAGGTTGTCTGTAGGTTAGTTTTCTGGTCATGTGATTTTATTTATATTTGAAACTGAATTCCTTATCGACGTTTAAGTAGGAATTCGCTGGTATAAACTGTCACATAAGGGAAAAGAGTAATATGGATAAGAGTCATTCGGTTCCGTCCGACGTAATTTTGATATTATATGTTTACATAACGTGTTTGTTAAATATGAATTTTCCAAGGGTCACTATGACAGAACTTGACTTTTTTTTAGATTTTTATATATATGTATATATATATATATATATGTATATATATATATATATATATACCCTTCCCCATACCTCAAGGGACAACAGCAAAATAATTTGCAATAGTAACATTAAGTTACTATTATACTTAATTGTATAATTTCAACAATGATAGTCTACTCATAGGTTTTTTAAATTTATAGTTTGTTCTACACATATAAGTATGGTATGGTATGGTTTTTTATCGTCTCAAGAATAGTAAGTCTCATACGTCAGGTTTAAACCTTACGGTTCTGAAAATTGACTATAAGCTTATGTAAATGAGAATATATTTTGTGCAAGTCACGTAAAGTTTTTATAATTTATTCCAGTTGCGACGTTAGCTTGGGCACTGAAAATTTCAAACCGAAAATAATATAAATTATATATTTTCAAGAAAATTGTTAGGTATTGCGAGTAATGAATGTTGTGGCAAAACATATCTAGTGTGATCATAAACTTAATTTAAAAACGAGCCTGTTTTGCAAAAACCCCTGAAGCTATTATAAAAAAATGTAAATGCCCTCCATGACTAGGACAGCTTCTTGTGACCTTGGTGGCGGCCATTTGCTTTTTTTCGCGCGCGTTCAATGTTGCCAGCGCCGGCGTGCGGTGCGTTCTTTTCTACTTGGTTTTATTTCATTAAAGGCACTCGTTTCTTGTTATGCAACTTTTCTACTCTTTATTTTATTTAACTAAATTACAGTTGTGTAAATTGTTAGAATCTTTTTCCCAGATTCTTTTGTGAATGTTAGACGTATTGTACGCCAAATAAATTAGTTGGTATATTCGTTTTTATTGTTGAGGTATCCTTTAGGGTCTATTTAACAATAACCAAATCTATTTGACATTTCACCGATATTAAAAGTTAATATTTCTTACAAAATGACACTTTGAAAAAACGATCATAATGAAATGTGTTTTTATTCAAATATTACTTAAAATGATATCAGCATTTAAGGTTAAAGTTGGGTTGTTAATAGCCACAAAGTTTGGCTAATATAAAATAGTATTGTTTTTTTCGATATGGGTTTTTCAACGTTAGGATCGTCAGACGAAACGGTCAAGCTTTGCTGTCGGTAATCTGTTGTTTACAGTGGTTTACTGTAAATTGGTTATAAATTATTTTTCATTATTTCTTCCGACATTTTCCCTAAATATACCCTCGAAATCAACAGACTTTGGTCTATTTCACTTTAACGTATGTTATCTATATCACAGTCGATGGGACACGTTAATCCGCGCTCCTCAGTGGATGCCACGTACACTGGATTTGTGACGAGATTCGCCGCTGAACCGTTTAGATTGATCCGCGAAATTGATATTTATCGAGGTAAACCCGTCGACAACCTAACTCGTAAACAAGCTATGCAAATAATATATTTGTTATCGACATCGGTAAGTATTATGATTTTTCCATCAGCAGCTTTCGCATTATTTACAATAAAAGTTGGATCTCCCATTTTATATCTAGCTTTTTAGCTCACGTTAAGTAAGACTTGTTGATATTTCAAACCAATTTGTCTGAAATTAAAATACATTATTTTTATAAATATAGTATTCGATAATCCATAACGGTCGCATTCTTTATAATAGCTACTTATCTGTTTAAGTCCGATTCGTTCATTTTCCTAAACTAATTATTGATAGATCAGTCTTCATTTTTTCAGTCGTTCAGTCACTCATTCACCCTTTACTTAATTACACAATTTAAAATTATTAACATAGTAACGTCCATTTCGTCACATGATGTCCATTACAACATTGACGGAAATGACGAGATTTTGCAGTGTGTTTGATTGGAGTACCTATGTAATTCGAGTAGGCAGCCATTTCCCACCATTTAAGCTTTAGCTTTATGCGAGAATCTACTCAAGTTTAGAAAGTGCAATATCTACCTTGTAAAAAAGACCTGTAATATATACCTTGCTATCGATAGGTTGTAGTTTTTACAAGATCTTATAAGTTGAATCAAAATTGTATGTTCACAAATTGGCATCATGGCAAATATACAAACTGCTTAGCTCTTATAATAAGCTCCTATAGGTGAGACTTTTAATTGCTGTCACGTTGGCTACAATTTGCAGTTTTTGCTAGAGTCCTTAGCCTAACTAGAGTAATAATAAACTTCAAGTTTCCAAGGTGCTACACAAATAAACGAAGGTATACTTACTTTGTATTTAGAAAACATGATATTAAAATTTCTTAACTAACCCCTATCTCTATTCATGATGAGTTCTCCACGTAATCAATTAATCCAAACGGATTAATCCCGTCAAATTGATAAATTACGGCAAGCTCAAGTCTACGTAGAAACATGTAAATCAGCTCAAGTCCCTGAGAATATTCATAATATTGCGAGCACTTATGAAATGCACTGTCGGAAACAATTAAATAAATTTGAATGATTTGTTCCTTTAGTAGCAGTACTAACAGGTTGGGTAACTTTTGTATAACGGAGTTAGTTTTTAGGATGGTTTTGACGACCTCCGTAGTGCAGTGGTCAGTGCTGTGTTCTTGTAAGAGGCCCGGGTTCGAACCTAGGCAAAGGGATTATAAATTGTGGGAATTTATGATTTCTGAATTTTCTCTGGTCTGGTGGGTAGGCTCTAAGGCCGTAGCTAGGTCCTAGCGACACGGACGTGCCGCTAGCGATTTAGCGTTCCGGTACGACATCGCGTAGAAACCGGGGGTAAGGTACATGCCACCCCTAACAGGTGAGCCCGCTATCATCGTAGACTGCTTATCGCTTACAATATGGTGAGATTGCAGCTACGAGCTAACTAGTGTAGGAATAAAAAATGATTAACGTTAATGTTTTTTTTATCATTTGTTTATTATATACATATTATATACATTTGTTCATTATTTATCTCAACTTTGCTGAAGAGTGAATAATTAATAGTTGTTTGTTTTTTACAATCTATCTAAACAAAAAGATGAAAGTAAAAATCTTTTAGTTTTCATCAAAAGTGTGAGTGTTTAGTAGAAAACAAAGACAAACGATTATTTAAATTAGTTTTTTGGGCTGTTTATTAGATATAAGTCGTGAGAAAACCTTTAAGTTTTTATTTTAATTTAATGACTACGGCTAGTTTTATCATTATCAACTTAAAACAAAGAAAAATAAAGTTGTATGACGTATCAAAGCCATAAACTTTTACTTGACTAAATATTGCCTTTTTAAGATAAAAACTCGAAAGTCTCTGATAGAGGCCTATTTGAATAATGAAAGTTTTGACTTTTACTTTTGGGTACACTGGTAACTCAATATTCTTTATTTTATTTATCTACATGTTAGCCCTTAAATGCTATCTCGATGTTAGCAACGGGCTTAGTAGTATCACGGTTATATTAAACCTATACCTACATCTATCTAATCGATTATTTTTGGTAATTTTAATTATAATAAGTAAATGTCTATAATTCTTATTACACTTACTTTATCTATCATTTATTTATATAACTTTTGTTTTTATTTTAAACAGTGTAAATTTTTTGATTTATTTTTAAAAAACCACTCTTGAGTAACCAAGCAACCGGTGGTCAAGGCTCCAGAGTGAGAAACCCCCTTACAATATGCGCAGTTTGAAGAATTACTTCCTTCTGCAACAACCAAACTACATATTACACTTATTACTTATTATTAACAACTTATTTCTTAGTTATTGTGGCAATGTTCGATTACGCAACGCAAGCTGTGCTTGTTTCTAGGGACGATCCAAAAATTGTAAGTTACTGTGATTTACTATCAAGTAATTCTTAGAACCTACCTAGGTACTTACCCTGCCATATAACTATTAGTCCCGGTTATAAAATTCAAAATTCATTTATTTCAAGTAGGCCTAATATAAGCACTTTTGAAACGTCAAGTCTATCTGTGTGTAGTGACTCTACCACCGGCCGGCAAGAAACTCAGCAGTTGCTCTTTTCCAATATCAACAATTTACATTTTACATTTTAAAATTCATTTTTCTATCTTGTGAGAGATGAAAGCGTAGCCGGATGCTTCCAAGCAACCTTGTCATTAAGAAATTCATCAATTGTATAATAACCTCGATGTAATAAATGTGTTTTAACACATTCTTTGATTTTTCATTATACATCTAAAAACAACGAAGAAGAGGTGATAGACTAGTGGTTAGGACCTCTAACTTTTTTAAGTTATGTGCGTTTTAAGCAATTAAAATATGACTTGCTTCAAACGTGAACATCGTGAGACCTGCATGCCTGAGAGATCTTCATAATGCTTTCAAAGGTATGTGGAGTCCACCTATCCCCACTGGGCCAGCGGTGGGCTACAGCTCTCATTGTGAAAGAAGACCAGCGACCTGCAGTGATTGGCTAATTGGTTATAATGATAATATATAGCTAACTGACATGTACGTCACAATAAATCGTAGCCGTTCGACGTGACACCAGGGACCAGGCGAACCTGAGCCGCAAGCAGAAGTAGAGCTGACATGTAATAATAATCGTTAAAACTCGCATTGGTGGAGCGTGAGTCTAATCTCCCTCACTATCTCCTATGAGGAGAGGTATGTACCCAGTACTGGCAGATTTCTGTAACTAGATTGCTGTAACATAGCATAAAGAGAAAACTGTATAAAGAGAATATGTAGTTTTAACAAAAGGAATAACTCAGATAAATTTTTTGATGGCTTCTTCTACCATCACCTCACGCCAAAAATATTTATTAACGATGCAAAAGCACTCCAGTATGGGAATACGTAGAGTTTTGAGATTGAGTTTGATTTAAATAGAGTCTAAAATAACAATACAAATTATTTATTCAACTGCCATTATTCGCACAGCGTAAAAAGCTAACCAGAATTCATGGGCATCGTATCAATCGAGCTTTTCCGAAAGTCGAAAATTCCGAAAAACGTACGGATTCGGACGTGCATTGAATATAAAATCACTCCGCGGCTTGATTTCTTTCAACCAATCTCTGTGTCGTAACGGGCGTTTGTTTACCGGGCACCAAGTCTGACCCGAAACGCGAAACTGTGTCAAGCAGTTTATTCAATCTGCCGCCTCTGAGACTCTCGTGTGAACCACACACGAAATGGCACTTAAACACAGAGTGATAGAGTGCAGTTTTCAAGAACCGCCCTCCCATGGGGAGCGTTTCTACGTCTTTGGACTCCTGTCCTTGAATATTGCGCTAACGATGCAGGCGGGAAAAGTAGAGAAAGTATTTTAGCTTCTATATGAAAAATTTTCTTTTCCGTACATTGCGTTCTCTATATGAACATTCTTTATGACACCATTAACAGAATCTTCTCGGATTGTCAATACATTAGAGAATGGAACTTATCTGCCTTGTTTTAGGCCTTAATTTTACGCTACTGTCAGCGCTCCTTGCGAAACGTTTTGGAAATAAAAAAACAGTAGTACAGTACGACTCTAAAACGTGGCTTATTAGGTGCATTTTATTTAGCTAATTCTACACTACAGATTTTCTGGTTGTTGCAGATAAGATCAAATCTCTTTATATCATATCTCAAAGGTGTTTTGTTACTAAATTCTCTTAATAATGTATCATTATGAAATTTGGATATCATTTTACCCAAACTACGAAATACTGTTGCAGGGTGCATAAGTATATTTCCTGTAAAAATATGAAATGAAAAAAAAAGGACATTTATTTTTCCATACAAACGAATACATTGGAAGTTTTTACTTATGACAACCCTTTTGAAAATAAAAGACCGACACGTGCATATTACCTACGTTATGCGACTCGTACCCAATAGGCTTTACTTGATTTTAATTTTGCATGTGATGTTGTGACTGTATCTGATGTCTTTCAGAAAAAAAATTCTTTTTACTGAAAGAGAGTTTTTTGGTTTCGGTTTCACAGATAAGTCTCTGAGACAATCGCAAGGTTGCCTGCCTTTCGGTATTCTATAGGATATATTTCGGAGAGTGTGCTCAAGAACTATTTGATCTAGTTCCCCCCTCGCCTTTTTACCATCGAACCGCGAGGCACCGGAAGGATCTGCATCCCTACGTGGTCGATATACCGCGGACGCGTACGAAGCGCTTCGCATCTTCGTTTCTAATTCGCACCGCTAGTATCTGGAATGCTCTTCCAGCTTCCATTTTCCCCAGTTCTTACAACATTAGTACCTTCAAATCAAGAGTGAATAGGCATCTTCTAGGCAAGCGCGCTCCACCTTAGGCTGCATCATCGCTTACCATCAGGTGTGATTGCAGTCAAGCGCTCGTCTATAAATATAAAAAAAAAAAAAAAAAAACAATACATAATGTACCTCCAAAGCCTTTGAAATAATATTTCGGTTTTTATTTACACGTTGTATAATTAAATTTCAAAGCATCAAGAATTTTTAAAAACTAAATTACTTAAGTATGAGACATAAAAGGCGGTGAAAAAATAACTTTCTCGAAAGCTTACTATAAAATTAACGACTATGTACCTAAATAAAAAAAATAAACAGTCAACGTATGGAGAAAATATGGTTACAGCACAGGATTCCATATTATATATTCAAATTCAAAATTTCTTTATTTATGTAGGCCTATCACAGGCACTTATGAAGCGTTCATACATACATGTTTACATAATTGTAAGGGGATGGTGATAACTTCGTTCGCCAAATTAAGCCTAAAGCTACGAGGGTTCCAATATACTATATTATATTTATATGGTTGAGAATCTTTTTTCAATAATGCAATTATTAATAAGTCACTGTAATAGAATTATAACAAAATAAATAAATATATATTTCTTTAATGACTCTTGTAAAGGGTAAAATCAGTGAGCTTTGACGATAGTAATTATATTAAATCAATGGGTGAACTTATAATGACGTCAGGCACGACCTCTTTGGTGCGAGCAATCACGTAGTGAACTAAAACATTCAAAAATCGATTCACATTTATGTGCGGACAACTTAATCGTATACAATCTAACCTTTTTAATTATTTTATAATCTGTGGGATTAGATACCTAATAATCTACTGCTAAAGTCATAACGCCTTGAAATTTATTACCTATATTTATTTTATTTATTTATTTATTGTTATAATAAATATAAGTAATAACAAGTTTTTTTCTAAGCTACAACCCAAAGTATGTGTACACAACTTGGAATTGAATTAAACAAGAAGTAAAAAAAAGATAAAATATAATTAAAAAAAAAATATATATATAAATATAATAAGATAAAATTAAAGTTGAAACAAAAAAGAAACACTTAAAAAATAAATAATATATAATTTCTCTAAAGATTATGTGGAATAGTGCTTAATAATTAGATTTTTTAAAATATCTATCCTTAATATATATTCGACAGCCGGTTGGCGCAGTGGGCAATGACCCTGCTTTCCGCGTCCAAGGCCGTGGGTTCGATTCCCACAACTGGAAAAATGTTTGTGTGATGAACGTGAAGGTTTTTTAGTGTCTAGGTGTTTATCTGTATATTATAAGTATTTATGTGTATTATGTTCATAAAAACTTTACATTCATCAGCTATCACAGTACCCATAACACAAGCTACGCTTACTTTGGGGCTAGATGGCGATGTGTGTATTTTCGTAGTATATTTAGTAGTATATATTTATTTATCAATATCCCACAGCTGGGCTAGGCCCAGAATGCTGCTTCAATGAAAGTTGGCGGGCTATAACGATTATTGCCCGCCAATCTGTTTTCATTGGCTGTGGTCGTCAAATATATAAGAAAGTAGCTTTACTAAGCAGTAACTGTGTTATGGTGGTCCTGTGAATTTAATGATAGAAAATTAAACGAAGACAACACAACCAGGGAATCAAACACACCTCCTGATCCGTAGTCAAAAACGCACAGCGTCACTATATCACCAAGTTAGTAAATTTGCTATTTAAATGTGCTACGGTTGAAAACATGAGATATGTAGAATGGAGCTATTGAGAACTTAAAACCTAAGTAGGTGCACGATCTATAGATAGGCATGAATCTACCTACTCTTCATAAACACTACAAGAGTCTCATTTCCATCGTCTCTGATAACATCGGATCTGGCGCCATATTTTGTTATTACCATCACAACAGGAGCAGTTTGACAATTCAGCTTTGACATTGTAATCTTAACAAAGGTCTGACCCGACACCTTATCAGTAACATCGTTAACTTGTGCAATTACAATGAACAAAATAGAGCCTTACTCGTTTACAATAAACACCATAATGGTTTGGCACTGTTTTTATCAACCGCAAAAGTAACCTTGTATTGAGGATCTGACAAACACATCCTGCTTCGAAAGATGTACCTACTCGAGAACAAGAAACAACACAGGCAGTTGTAATTTTATTAAATTGTATAAAGGTATTTCTCTTCCTTTGAATGTGTACTAAGAGAGATTTTCACCAAGAAGAACAAAAAATATATTAAATAAAGACTTTCTCAATGCATATTAAATTGCATTCCCAGTTCCTGGGAAGTTGCCATCGCATAACTGTCAAACTTTAATTACTATCATTGTGCAACCTCCGTTTTCAATCGGTGTGACGTAATAGACACTGAATCTCAGTTGTAATCAACCAAGAAGAAGCCGACAATTAAATCAGCAGTTTCTCTTTGCGAAGGTATTTGCATTTTACAATTATTATTCAATCTATAATAAATAAAAAGTTTTGAGATAAGAGATGAGGCTGACTGCTTTCAAGCAACCTTCAGAAGCAGTTACGGGAAATAAAAACATAATTTTTTCTTCAAATACTAGTATTGCAAGGCTTTGAAGGAGAAAAGAGAAAAGAGAAAAGGTTGAATATGAGGACAACAAATTGAATGGAGGTAGCTTTTTTTTTAGTTGTGAATTTGTACGTACGTGTTGATGGTATTTCAACCAGCTAAAATAAATATTGTAGATATCGAAAAGAAGTTTCAAGTTTACACTTTTTTTTTCGCAACGAGCCCAACAACAATATGTGCCACATCTTAATGGCATAATTAACATATTTTAAAACAAACAGGCACTGTTTATTAATTCCGAGTACGAATGAGCACCGCCATTGTTGAAAAGGCAAACTTTGTATAATCGCACTTCTATGCTTAAGTAAATAATATTCTTGCGGGATTTGAGTTTATGCAAAGTTTTCAAAGATTTGTATAGTTATACTAGCAGCTGTTGCCCGCGATTTCTACGGGTAAAAACAAAATATTAGTCTATACTAATATTTTGTGTTTTTAGTTTACCTCTATTATCTAACTAGGCGTTAATAGCTGTAACACAGTTTCTAACTAACAAAGTTTTTACCGTTCCTTAGATTATAAGAATCCGTTGTAAATGAGACACAATAAAAACAATTATAATTATTATAGTATATATATTACATATGCTCATCGCCTTGTTTTCAGTACATAAGCCTTAGTATGAGATTTCCTCGCTCGCAATCGAAAAGTCATTTTTAAATATCGAAACACTGTAACGCTGCAAAAAAGTAGGCTTAGTTTCGGTTGTTTTTAATTCGCAAATTCTGTAATAGTGATTTTTTTGACAATCGTTCCGCCATAAACGCTGTGCAACTAAATTTACACTGACGTTACGCGTAAGCGATCCTACGAGCGAATATACGAATCTTTAAGAGTAGGTACAACTTGGTGAAATGTGACCATCTAGAAGATGCCTATCCTGCCCTTGATTTAAAGGTGCTTGCCTAGAGATCCTATTTAATCAATTATAAAGATCTTGACTGAAAGATGCCTTTTTAATCTTTATTTAAAATTGCCTACAAGATGCATATTCTTGTTATATTTAAAAGTGCTTGCATAGAAGAAGCCTATTCAATTTTTATTCCTAAGTTCTTGCCAAGAAGATCCACATTTACATTTTGTTCAAAAGGGCTTGCTAAATAGATTCCTATTTAATCTTGATTGCAAGGTGATTGTTTAGAAGATGCCTATTCTTTCTAGATTTTAAGGTACCTACCAAGAAGATTCCTATCCTTTCTTGTCTTTGTATTAGTGGTGTGGAAATTAAAATGGCATTCCATATCAGCTTTCCGGTGCGTATTGGAATCAAAGCAGCTCATCTCTTGTTCTTGTCAACGAGTGCAGATCAATCCATAACGTCGCTGCTAGAAACGTAAGGGAATATCTAAATCAAATATAATATAACACATGCTCAAAAATATATCTAGTATTGTAACTATACTAATTACATATAATGACGGCGGATTTCTTTGTACAAGGTGTCATAACTACTATTATTCATTATATTCTCTTAGGGGCGTTATACACATATTATGCGGATCAGCAATTTCAGCTCGGCATTATTTATCAAGGCATAGGAATATTATCCGTGAACAAATGCAACCAGAACCATATGAAAAATCCACAATGTACAAGGGTAACATCGGGTTCTTGCTGATCAGCAGGATCGTATTATATCCAAGCACACGGCACCACTCTGCACTTCCTACTTCACTCACCTCGTTCGGAAGTTACGCGGCCGTTCACGCCGGTAGCGACCTTAGTAGGTACGAGTATGTGTGTAGCACGCCTTACATTTCAAATAATGATTCTGAAATATCATACCTATCAATAGGACATAAAGAAATCTAGTCCGAGCTGTAACAAGCAAGGCTAACAAAAAGGCCAAGTGCGAGTTAGATTCGTTAATTGAGGATTCCGAACAAATTCAAAACAATTCAAAATTTCTTTATTCATGTAGGCCTATCACAGGAACTTATGAAGCGTTCATACATACTTTGTTCGCCAACTTAAACCTAAAGCTAGGAGGGTTCCATACGCTCCCTGATCTAAGAAGAGCCCACAACAAACTGAGCCGGGTAAATTATTTTTTTGTTATCACCATATCACAGTAATTTTTTTTTTTTTGTGTTTTATTAAAATGTAATAAACATTCATTACTTTATAGAACAAACGCAATTTCAATACTTTCATTTATGTATATTTTTTTATTTAATTTATTTTGTTTTTTTATAAAAATGTAATAAATGAATATTATTATTATTAAAAAACAGTCATTATTTTACGGAACAAATTTGTAATGCTTTCAGTATTCTATATCTGATTCACTGATAGACTGTCGCAATCTGTTCTTTTATGCATACAACTTGCATAAAACAATTTCAATGTTTCACATCTGCCAGACGTCCCGTGACGGCTCACGCATTTTTTTAACTACACGGTATTTCAGTATCTAGTAGTACAGCTTTTTCTGACAGCTCGTCCTGGGAAGTACCTACTATTGCCATGATTATCCTCGCCGCCAAGGCAGCTTTAGTATGTTCCTGCCTGAACGGCGTGGTTGCGTTAATCTTCTCATATGCGATGGTTTTCCACTCAACATCAGATTGGCTTGGTCCGTCAACATCCAATAATTAATATAAATATACTACGACAATACCCACATCGCTATCCAGCCTCAAAGTAAGCGTAGCTTGCGTTATGGGTACTAAGATAGTTGATGCACATTTTATGAATATAATACACTTACATACTTATAATATACAGATAAACACCAGATATTGAAAAACATTGAAGATCTCCCACCTGCTTTGCAATGTGTAAATGGAAAAAAACATATATTTTTAAGAAATTGTAAAAGACATTTTTTAGCTAATAGTTCAAAAATGCCACTGTTTGATTAAGATTGTTCAAATATTTTTACATTAAGATTAAGTAGTTGAATAAATTTTTTCTTTTTTTTTTTAGATATACACTGCGAACCTGCCATCCCCACCATAAACGCATAGTTTCTAAGGGGATGGATAATTATGTTGGAAAAATATTTGTAACTTTTTATTTTGAACAATAAATTAAAAAAAAAAAAAAAAATTCATGTTCATGACACAAACATTTTTCCAGATGTGGCCATCGAACCCACGGTCTTAGACGCAGAAACCAAGGTCGCTGCCCACTGCGCCAACAGGCTGCCAGTTAATACTATAATAAAGTAATTATCTATAGCAAAAAATAAATTTTTGCAGTACTCCAAAAAAAACATTTTGATGCGGAACCTTAGAAACGAGCCTAAGGTAGCAACTACTTTCATATTAAAAAATTCCGCAGGTAATTACCAGATATCTATTAGATAGCGATCAAATTAATTTACATACCCACTCTAAAAATAATTACAAGCACGCAAAAAATATATTCTAACTTAATAATAATATTATTATAGCTCCAAATATGATTAAAATAAACTCCAAATATTTTTTCATAATGTTTGCCCTTCAACTTTCATTGCTTATGATATTCTTAGTTTTGATGAGGTTAATTAATAAATAAATATACAACGACAATACACACATCGCCATCTAGCCCCAAAGTAAGCGTAGCTTGTGTTATGGGTACTAAGATGACCGGTGAATATTTTTAAAAATAGGTTACATAAATACTTATAAAATACATATAAACACCCAGACACTGCTCAAAAACATTCATGTTCATCACACAAACGTTTCCAGTTGTGGGAATCGACCCCACGGGACTCAGAAAGCAGGGTTGCTGTCCACTGCGCCAATCGGCCGTCGAATTATTTGTCGAATTATTTGAAGTCCCTAAATTCATTAGTTTAATTGTTTATTAAGCTCCTATCAATGCCGGCCATGCCTTAATCGAGCAACACAATGCGCATTTTGGATTCCATTGTTAAATTATATTTAAAAAAATCGTAAATATTTTTTTGTATGTAGGTTATACTTGTTTATAGACTGTATCATGAGAGTATGAAGGTTGACCAAAAATTTCGAAAATGGTCAAAATTCTTAATTCTTAAGCTACCTCGACCTCAATAAAAGTAATTAAAAAGCCTTGACTACTAGCAAATTAAAAACAAAATTTTCGATACATGAGGGCCAGTGGCGTGCATTAAGGGTATGCACAGGGTAAGAAAATCTCCCGTACGAGCTATAAATACTTAGGGGTAGGCTTGTTATAACTCTTACAATGTCCATCCTTAAGTTTTGTATAACTAGTACTGGAGACATTCTTCATTTTATAACATTTGCATACCCTGAACATATCAGCTATGAACGCCACTGAATTGGGGGTTCCACAATTGCAGATAAACGAATGCTACTTATATGAAAAAAAGTAACAGTACAGTAAAACAGTAACAGTAACGTGAATGTTAGGTTGGTATTTAAATTTACACTTTAATTATTGTAAGTGTCCATATAAAAACAAACGTACCTCAAGCCAATTAAAACATTACGATCTGAACAACAAACAACGAATAATCTTTAACACCCACACTAGCGTACCTAAATAGATTGCACACACTTGCGGTTTCCTTATCAGAACCCCTAGTATGAGATTTGTACGCTCAAAATTGTAGAGACAGAAATAATTAAAAGATTAGAGTAAAATGGACTATACTTCATGAAACTTAAAGTTTAATTTCGTCCACAAATCTACAGCCATAGCTTAGCGAAATGGAAATTAAAATCAGAAGTATGGGATTTACGACTGTAAACTTTATAGCTTTAGGTCCATTTTACATTGACGATACAGTGATACGATTGAGAGCGCGCAAATCTCATACTAATGGTACAGTAAGGTACTGTGGTGCAGAAGCACGTGTGCGTGGGTGACGTCATGCACAATTGTCATCTACTCATCGCTGTCATGGCTAACGAGCAACACTTGGCCACTCGGTCGATTTCTGCGTAAAACAAGTTATCACTAAATTTTTTGAAATTGTTCAAAATGGTAATGCAATGAATTACATCACGGATGCAAGGATACATCCCAAACGGATGAAGATTTAAGAGTAACTCCCGAACGTAACAAGGAGTTACCGTGTAGAATCCTGAGTGTAGCAAAGGTTTTAGGAGCGCCCAAGACGAAAATGCTCTGTATCCTTCCTCTTTGGCGCTACTCTTCAGCTCAATACTATACCTTCCGGTATATCTCTAAGCATTGGAACTATATCCGTCTATTCTGCTATCAGCGCCGAGATATATGCAGTATACTCTATAAATACGTAGCTATGATTAGCTACTAGCTTTACTGAAATATATTATTGTTCATTCATATGCGTGCCTAGTATATTTATAGCGAGCGGCATCTTTACCAGGCTTAAATAAAACATATTATAATCTATAACAAAGTGAAAGAAAATGAGTTTATAACAAAAATATATTTTTCAGATAGAAAATATTGAAATTAGTGCGTAACATACATATCTGATCTACAAACTCTTCAGCAGGTATAACCTCTGACTTCCGTAATAATAATAATAAATAAATAAAAATAAATAAATAAATATACTACGACAATATACACTGCGCCATCTAGCCCCAAAGTAAGCGTAGCCTATGTTATAGGTGCTAAGATGACTACTATTTTTTTTTATGAATAATATACATAAATACTTATAAATTACCCAGACACTGAAAAACATTCCTGTTCATCACACAAACATTTTCCAGTTGTGGGAATCGAACCCACGGCCTTTGACTCAGAAAGCAGGGTCGCTGCCCACTGCGCCAATCGGCCGTCATAATAATAATAAAATATATAAATAAAATTACTTAGGTACCTATATAGACATTTAAACCTGTAGGTACCTGTTAGGTACTCTTCTCGTTTGTTTTTCTGATCTAACCATTCACGTGACATTTCATAAACAAATCACGACAGTGTCGTCAAAATGTTATCTTTCTTATATTTCTCTTCGGAGGTAGGCATTTAATCACTTGTCCATTTGATGGAGAGAAGCAAAACGTGACTATGACTGATCATATATCTGCTACGTCTGTTTAAACGTTATATCTGTTTGTTTTATCCGTGTCGACAAACCGTCTACACTCCAAAGTTTCAGTAACACGATTTGTTTTGTTGACACATTAGATAGTTACTACAAATGCTTATGGACGCAAATATGCGTAGGCCGTATCAAATTATAAGGCTGTTATACGTAGCTATATGGAAAGCCTAACAACTTTCGCCTTCGCTGAACTTGACATAGGTCAAACGGTTCCGCGATGGCACTTGTGAGACGAGGACTGTTGGTCTGTCATGCAATCATAAACCTTATGGAGAAGGATACGGCATCGTGATTTCTGTGTTCGTACTTTTACCTTCCGCAAGATCGCTTCAAGGACAGACTCTTTTCGGGTCTCAGGCCTCTTTTTCATTGGGAAGTGACACGCTTGGCTCGAGACCTTGTCAGTCCCCCCTTCCCCTGCCCGAGTGGGATGACGTCACGCCCGCCATCTTGCCTCGGTGACGCGTTGCTGGGCAACTCAACACGCGGTATGTAGAGAAAGATTGTCACTAATCGATATGTTCGTACATTATATAATGTAATATATGATCCTACTATTGTGGTTTATTTTAATTTTTATATAAATTAGATAGGCTTGCATTTAAGAAATTACGTTAATATATAGGTACCTTGTTTCTTTTATTACTGATTTCCACATTATCATGTCACATTTTACGTTAACAACGATGATTGGCGGTCTGAGGTCTTTTACAAGGTTGCTTTGAAGCACCCATCACGCGTGTCGCCTTTCATCTCTCGCAATTCAAAAAGTCATTATAAGAATGATGATTTTGAAAGAAGAGCTGAGTTTCTTGCCGGCTTCTTCTTGGTAGAATCTGCCTTTCGGTAGAGTCTCTCAAAACAGACCAACTTAAGTTTCAAAAGTACTATTAATATTATCTACTATTAAAATACTGAATTTTGAAGTTAAGTTTAAGTTTTCACCTTGACAAACGTTACATTATTATTTCTAGATCCGGCATCTTGAGTCAAGTACCTTAAACAAATGGCAAAGATTTAAGTTACTACCGCCTTTTATATGTTTTAAATTAAAATCTTGCACTGGAAGCTCAACGCTTAGTTAGTATTTCTTTATATTGCAAATTAAATTCCGGTTACCTTCATTAAATCTGAATTTAACGCGTGGAACGGAATTTAAGAATATCCTTTAAAATGAAGTAGAGCAAAGTCAACTCAACTTTCACAAGCCATTGGCCATTTACGATATCGTTACGTAGATAATGACAAGTTATCTCATACCAAGGTTTGCAGGAAAGGAATTCAGATTTTTTATTGTGTAATAATCCAAAAACTGGCATCGGTTGTATCGCCTTTTCAAAATCGTATTCAAAAGTAATATAAAATATTTCCACTTTTCAACAGATTTAAAATAAATTTAAAAGGAGCATTTTAACCGTTCGTCATTTTCAGCGTGGGTTAAGTAAACACTAATCTACTAATTAAAAACGCAATTAGGCGTTTTTATTATAATGTTAACCATCTGTGCAAAAATATCTAAACGACAGTGAAAACCGCCCGAAAATCCGTCGCGTGGTTAACGAGGAGTTAGCGTATAAGCGTAAACAGACGCTAAAGAGAATTTGTTTTATATTATGTGGAGAATTGCCGTTTAGTGGCGGCAAATCAGAATACAGTTGTCACCACCCCTATTCTTCCGGCGGGTGTCGTACGAGGCGACTAAGGGGATATAACGGAGAGCGGGCAGCAGCGTCCTCCATGCTACTACTACCATTTACTGCGATCACCAACCCCCCCTGCCCAGCGTGGTGATTCTGGGCGAATCCTCCCGTTGGGAGAGGCCAGGTCCAGCAGTGGACTGTAATAGGCTGTTGATGATGTAGAGAAGATTATGTGTTATCCTAACTAATATTATAACTGCAAAAGTCTTTTTTGGGTTGTCCTTCCTTATAGCTTTAACTAAGCAACCATACAACGTGTTTTTTGGCAAAGAGTTAAAAGGACGGAGAGTCACATAGGCTTATTTTATCCCGCGAAGAGGAACGGTTCCGAAAAACCGTAATACGCGGACGAAGATAGCGAGAATGTAGTAATAAATAATAGTGACATATATAAATGATTGTTAAACTTACTAAAACTCTAAAAGTAAAGGAAGCCTGTGTATATAACTATAAATAAAATTTAACTGCACATAAAACTATGATATTTTACATAATCACATGCTATGAATAGCACTGTGTACCTATATATGTGTATAAATTGTACGGCCATAGTTTAGTACGTTTTTTCCTGTCCAAAACCTGTTTATTTTACGTTTTGTTTTTCATTTAAAACATTTAAAATTGTTATTGTAATATTTTTGTTGGTTATTATCACTGGCATGATAACCTGTGAAAACTAGTTTCCTTCTTGCATGAAGACGAAATATAATTAATTCGATGTGTTGTTAAGGCCGATTTACACTTATTAAGTGATCAAGTAATGAATTAAATATTTAAACTTAAATTTTAATATGCACACGTTCTGCAAATTTTAATACAAGCTTGTGATTTTTACATATTACTCGTACTTACGTAACAGCTTAATAGACAGCTTCAGGCAGTTCTTTTGAAACGTATATACGAACACTTCAGCTTTGTTTGTTTGGTTGGGAATCGTATATTATAATGTGTAATATCTATGTTTATAACAAAGGATTGCAAATCTTAAATAGCAATGTGCAGATTGTGTTTGTCTCAGGACTAATGGTCAATGGGTCCAGTTCAGAAGTTAACACCGAGTAGGTATTGGCAAGGGATATATAGCACGACATCCAAGCCCGACGTGTTCCATGTGTTTGGGAATGACGCGTGAAGTTGCTGTATGAGGATTGTGTGTGTATGCCCAGCTGTGGACTTAACAGGTAGTGACCATAACTAGAGCAATGTAAACGAGCCACAAAAAATTAAATTAAAAAAAATACGTTTTAACAGCAATTACATTAAAAACGCATTATTAAACTTCTGCATTGACAATAGCGACCGTCACTTGTTTTATTAGATTTCCCTTTCTATCGGCTTCATGTTCGAGAGTAATTTAATGGGAGAGTGGGGTAGGGTGGCGCACGTGTATTTGAATGCAACCCCCCGCAAAACTCTCTTCGTGAGCGCTGAAATTCAGTTACCAGTACGCTTTTTCATTTCAGTTGCAGTAATTGTTTGTCACAGTTGACAAAAGAGTCTTAAAAACTGTTAGTTACTTAATGACATTTAAAGGGAAGATTTTTAATTCGGTGCATTGAACAATATATGCTTTAAAACCGCGTTATTAATTTAAAACCGTAGTTAAACCTCAAACCACGATTCACACTGATTCCGTTGATCCATGTATGCCTTGATCCGTTAATACACACTTCACTAATTTCCTAATTTATAATTACCGTATGAAATCCTTCAGATGTCTCTCAATAAGTACAAAATTTATATAGAACGTAAGCTTATAGAAAACCCTATTACAATATTAAGGGTTCATAAATGATTAAAAAACATGAGCATGAATTGCTCTAGCTTCATATCAAATTATTAGTAATTGACTGTGTGATGATGATAACAAAAAAACCGGCTAAGTTTATTGTGTGCTCTTTGACCAGAGAGCGTTTAGAGCCTTCTTAGCTTTAGTTACCTACTCTTCACAATAATGTATACTTATATGTATAAACGCTTCATAAGTGCCTTTGATAGGCCTACATGAATAATTCAGTTATCTTATTTCAGTTAAATTTACTGCATAACAACCATGCAGCTAGCGCGTTGTCAACGTGCAGTCCATATAACTCACACCGCTGCAAATGAACTGCACAGTCGGTTTGCAGTTTTGATGCAGTTATGCCAACCGCACAAAGACTGCATCCGAACCGCCATTTTGCAGCGAAACTATCAATAACATTTGAATCTTTAACACCCGCATTGGAGCATCGTGAATTTAAGCTCTACAACCCATCTTTTTTTTTTTTTGGCGTGGTGGAAAAGCTTTATTGCTACCTCCGATCCTTAGGCAGGACGGAGGTTATGTTGGGATCCCCCCTCTAAAGGGGTATACCCAAACTAAAAACCACCACAGCATGCCCCATTTGACGCCCTGGGAACAAGCTCTACAACCCAGGTGTGGGTCATTAATAGCCTTAGGTTGACAGTATATTGGTAAATCTATACGTTAAAACAATGCATAAAGGTAACCAAGGCAGAATGAAACTGAACCGCATATGACTAATGGATTACTCTTCTATAATGACACCGGTGCTGGCAAACAAGCGATATCATCTTGCTTGTATACGAGATGTAAAGTCGCGGCCACATCCCTTTAAACTGCGATGATGATTATTGCTACTTTTTGTTTCTTTTTAAGACTTATTCCATTTAGCATTGCTATTTCTATGTTAAAAAAATAGTAAACTACTATATAGTATTACTATACTATTATAGTAAACATTTATATTCATTTTAAAATTAAATTTAGCAAGCTTGGATCAGAAGCACACGCCGTGATGTAAGACAATTTACTAAAGAATTCTCGCAGATGTAAGGCAAAGTGTATGAGATGTGACATTCTAGTGCTACCTGAACAGGAGATATAATATTGCAACTATAGCTAGTTTATATTGGTAAAGATAGCCGATATTAAAAACAATTGTAATCTATATATTATTATCTGTTGCTAAATTTAAAATTATTAAATATTGCAAATTTTTTAATGAAAGCTGTTTGGTTTTCAGCGTTGAAATTTGAGTCATATACAAGTTGACTCAAATTTCAAGAATGCAAAGGAATCGTAGGCTAAAACTAGTATTGTACTATTATTGTATTGTACTATATCTAGTTACTATAAAACATGATATTATTTGTGTTAATATTAACAACTACATGGTTGTTCACAATTCCCGAGTTAAAATAATTTGATGCTTCTGTGAGTGATAAATCTTCAATTAGTATGAAAAGATTATTTAATATTTTCGGACTCTATTTGTTTATTATTTTAGCAGTAATACTTCACAAACTAGCTTGACGCAATATGTCTATGATCGTCTATTCTTTAGTAAATATTCAAAATACTGTTGTAGGTAAAATGTTTCATACAAAATCTGCTCCATTCCATACAGACAATGATTAGCAATCTCTCGCTAGATTATATTCCACAACAAACATTATTGAAATTCCCTTTTCCCGCACGCATGTCGCTTTGTCCAATATGTGGGCGAAGCTTAAATCGAGTTTCGATTTGTTGTTCACTGGATTCAGGACGTCGAACGATACGTACGGTAATGAACCCTATTGTGACAAGAATAGGGTACAGATTTCTCGAATTGCTCTATTCACGTGGGCGCTCCCCCTTCCCCCTCCCGCCACCCCTGCAAGGTCACGTGGCTAGGGCGGGCAGAGCGGGAAGATAAAACAGGTGTACATGAAAGGTGTAAGAAACGGTGTCGTATTTATAAATTAATTATATAACGCAAAATATTTCAATAAGTACGTGTGTACCGTGTAATATAACACTAATGATGTAGAGACATTATTTCCTTCCTTTGTTATATTACATAGAATGAAACCTCGTGGTTCTAGTGGTTTGTATGTACGATTATGGCTCACAGGGCAATGGGTTTGATTCGGTCGGATTAAACATGTTAGGTATTGGGTTTTTCTGTTCTCAGTGCCAATCCAGAGCACTTAACGATGTCTACCCCCGTGCCTCCGAGAGCACGTGATGCGATATGAATCGGTAGAGCCCTCCAACCTGCATTGGAGCAGTGTGATGGCTTAAGCTCTTAACCAGTTTTTAATTATAGAGTCAGACTTTAACGTTAAACAAAATCAGTCTACTAGAACCCGAGATACTTGTATATTCAGCTTCAAAAGCTGTATATTAACCTTAGTAACTTTTATTTACAGATGCTCTATAAATAAATAAATAAATTATAGAAAGAAATTTCAAATATTGATACTACATTTTTTAGTATCAATTTGCTTTAACATGCTAACGACAACCTTATTTAAAAAAACAAAACCAAAATAGCTTCTGCATACTGTTACATACATACATAGCAAGGCAAAATGCTTCTGGTATCGATTTAGTATATTTGGTACCAACACATTTTTCACGGGATTCTTAGTATAGACACTGATTCTAACCGTGCTATTAAATGTAGTAAAACAAAAACATATATTATAGCATTCCCAAAATTATAAACTTTTCCATTTAAAAGACAGATTTTTGTCGTTTTAATGCTAAAGGAACTCAAAGCAGTCAGAACTCAAGCAATGATACGTTTTTAAACTAAATGTTTGGTACACTGTGAGACACAATAGTTTCGTTAGGTATATTTTTGATTCGCTGCCAAATTGCAATAACAATTTGTCAGCAGTAAGCGTTTGCTTGCTAGAGTTTGCAATTATTTATTACAAACGTAATCAAAATTAACATTTACAAAAACGTTCTTACAAAATTTCATAATTGAAAAATTTAATGCGAAATTACATTACAAACAATAAATTTTTGGGGGCGTATTTATTATTGAGTATTATTGTATATTTATTATAATTATTATTTTTGAACAACTGAGTACGTTATATTTTTTATTATTTGAGAACGTTGCAAAAAAATAAATGGAAACTAGAGCGGCAAACATTGCAAGTGTTTACTATTTATCGAATGCTGTTTATGTTAGAAACCCTATTACGATCCTGGAATCTTAGGCTAGGTCTTAGCTTAGGTTCAAAATTTCTCAATCTGGCACAATCTTGTAAACTGATCTAAGATCTGATCTGGCCTGAAGGTTCGGAAAACTTTTTTGAAAAGCATTTTATAAAGAAGAGGATCAGTTCAGCGGCTTTGATCTCGTTGTAAGAACCGACATCGTCTAGACAGCATCGCGACAGTATATTAAGGCTTTCTAGGTCCCTTATTTCTGAGGCCAGTAAGGGTTCTTTCGCACGCACGATCGGTCTATTTAGATGGCTTCATCGGACCACCGTAAGACAGCCGATTGACACAGTGGGCAGTGACCCTGCTTTCTGAGACCAAGACTATTCGATTCCCTTGACTAGAAAATGTTTGTGTGATGAACATAAATTTTTTTCAGTGTGTCTATATATTATAAGTATTTACGTGTGATATTCATAAAAATATTCATCAGCCATCTTTGTACCCATTACACAAACTTCGTTTACTTTAGGGCTATATATGACGATATGTGTATTGTCGTAGTATATTTATTCATTTCTTATTAATTATCCATATATATGTGGTAGCACTTAGTAAAAAATAGTTAGTTAAAATTATGGCGCATAGGGCTTATTTCAAAGTTAGGATTAGAGTATGAAACAATAAGTGCGTAGGTGCTGCAACCAATGTCCAACCATGTCAAATTTCAATAAAAGCATTCCTTGAACATCAATCCATTATCTTTTAGCTTTTGTCTCCTCGTGCTTACTAGTTACTAGTTACTAGTCCATCCGTCGTCGAGCGGATCGCGACAACAAAGGTTTTGTGATCTCTGTATACGACAGGTCGCTTGATTAAAACACTAGTAAATAGGTATTGGAACCTTTTCGGCAGTATGAGCGAGCAATTTCTTTGGAAGTTTATTCTTTATGTTTGTACCAACATAATATCTTGCCAGAATCCAAGCAGATGTTCTAGATTTTCTGGAAATTAGAGCATGGCGGCAAACTAAGAAATGGCGCCTTTGAAATATATTCAAGCACCTCGGAATTTTCCACAACACTTAAGTTTGTTTTCTTGGGACTAATATTATGATATTACGCATAATGGTGAATAAGTAAATTTGTGTTGTTAAATCGACACAATTTCTATCAGATTCACAACCTGAATGGTTTACATAAATTTGACATAAATCTTTTCGAGATTTTCGGCATTTTTCTTTATTTTAGCCATTTTAGTCTTTTCTGCACAATACCATTTGTAGCAACGTTAGAGGATCAACGCTCTTATAGACCTCCCTATAAGAGATGAGATCTGTTTCTCCTTAATATCTACAATGTACATGATGATTATATATTTACCCTTAGCTCTGAGCTAGTTAATCAGTCATTTGACTATGACATCTATGCTTCTACAACAAAAAGTTGGCCAACTTTATAAGCACTTATCTTCTGTCTGTTTGTAGGGACCACCGGTCTCTCTCGGTGGAGGTACTTTACCACCGGTTCGGAAGGCAGATTCTGCATAAGCATTTTAAAATCATTATTCTGTCGGGAGATGAGGCGGTGTTCTTCCAAAGAACCTTGTCATTAAGAAATTCATCAATTGTATAGTAATAAATTTACATTGCCTTAAACTTATGCATTGGTAGGGTTATAATTACTTTAGGAATAATGATAGATTATAGACATATGTGCTCAACCCCACGAATGAATTCCGTACCTTTCACATACAATATGCAGTTATCAGTCTATGACCACTTCTAGTAAGTAGATTGTTTATATCCACTTTTTTTATGTCACTGTCGATGCCCTCGAATAATGTTATTTGGCATGCAAAATAAACAATTAAATATACCTAACAAATAGTCCCTAACTTAAACAAACAGGTGTTAGATAACTTATCGCCTCCCTGGACCTTGACATACACTTGTGTAAGTCACATAATTGTGTTACAATATTAGATTAAACGGCAATGCTAGGGTAGATGCACTGAAATGCTAGTGTCACATGTACACGCGACACCAATTAACCTGATCAGTATTTAAAATAAATTATTTTAAGGCTGAACGAGATATTTTTTTGTATCCCATTACCAGTTAGCCCTTGACTGCAATCACACCTGCTGGTAATGATGCGGCCGAAGATACGGGCTAACCTGTTAGGGGGTACGGTATTTTTTTTTGGTCTGGCGTTCTCGAATTTTTTCAGTATACCTGAAATAAATTGATGTAATGTATAAGGTTATTAATATGTAGGTACATACGTTTAAATAATATGTATCTGAAAAATGAAGGGTACAATAGCCAGCAGTTACGTGCCCTTCATACATGCACAAAAGCACTGCATACCCTAAAATTGAAATATAGCCCGTATAAGAGGAGGATTTTTTTCTATTTTATGCAATTATTCTGCTGTATGCATACCCTGGTAAGAAACCCAGTGCACGCCACTGAATAAGCCGGAATTATCTCAACTATGCAAACTATCGAAGGACATGATGTTTAGAAGAAGGTTAGGGTGACCACAAAATAATATCGTAATGAATATTTTAGCGGTGATAGCCTTGTAGGACTTCGGCTTCATATTTGGGGGGGGCGAGTCAAACCTAGTAAGCAATGATATATCACTTGCTGTAACTGTGAAGAAAAACATGCGTGAAACCTGCATGCCGGAGAGTTCACCATAATGATGGTTTCAGAATGCTGTTGGGCTTACCCCGTTATTGTAGTGCATCAGAAATGTTCGCGAGGGATTATACGTATGATCAGAAGTCAACGAATAGCATCCTTGATGAAAAGAACGTGGGTAAGCAGTAACGGCATTCTTGATACGACTCTCCGATTTACAAGCTGTATATTAAACTCCACGTAGGTCTGCCTGGACGCAGAAATTCTACTTTGTAACTTATTTAATATTTAATTTAAGTTTTTTTTTATTTAGTTTAGTTTTTAATTATTCTGTTATGTTATAGTGTAGATGGATCATAGTTACCAAATAAATAAATAACTAAAGATTTCAAAGTCTTTTGAAATTCAGAAATCTGCAATTGGCCAGCGAGGTTGACTACGGCCTAAGCCCTTCTCATTCTGGGAGAAGACCCGAGCCCTGTTGTGGGTAGATTAACGGATGATAATTATGATGATGAGGATATATTTATACTGCTTCCAGCTCCAGGTCAAGCTACAATACCTAATATTAGTATTGCACATTATTCAACATCATCAATTTGGAAATCACAGTGCAGGAAATTTTAAATTAATCAAACAAGTGGAAGTACCTAATATATAATGCAGTGTACAACTAGAATCTGATACAAGACAAAAAGCTGATGCCCGCGTTTTTTTCATTTTATTCCGAGGGAACCGTTTGTTTGTTTGTTTGTTTTAACTCTTTATTGCACACACACATTTTATATAAATTAAACACAAATACAAGAAGGAACTTAAAATAATAAAAATAAAATAGAGCGTGCAAAGGCGGTCTTATCACTAAAGCGATCTCTTCCAGACAACCTTTGACGTTAGGAAAAAAAAAAACGAAGGAACTAGGCAAACTATCGAAGGACATGATGTTTAGAAGAAGGTTAGGGTGACCACAAAATAATATCGTAATGAATATGTTCGCGGTGATAGCCTTGTAGGACTTCGGCTTCATATTTAGGGGGGCGAGTTCAATAATATATCACTTGCTGTAACCGTTTGTTTTCCGGGGATAAACAGTTAGCGTAAGTTACTTTAAGTCCTATCAATTAAGTTAGGAAGTAAAGGAAGGACGAACAAAATAAAAAAAAAACAAACATTCGCATTTCTAATATTCGTAAGGACTAGCTTCACGGCTTCGCTCGCGTTATGTGAATTTGGTTGATTAATTCGGGTTTTCCCTTACTTACAGTTAATAATAATAATAAACTTTATTAGGCCAAAATTGTTTGTACGCCGAGTCCTAGATTAAGTATATAAAAAAAACATTGCATTTAAGATTTATATGAACAAAACTTCTTAAAATTTGGTTGCTCGTGCCTTTATCAGGTTTTACAGTTTTATAAGTACCAGCGACGTTTAAACCAAAAATTAATACCTGCTAACATAAGTAAAGTTACGTGTCTATCTTGAATTTTTCGGAATGAAAGGTATTATACTTCCTTAAAGCGTACACAACAAACAAACTATAAATTAAGTTAGGACTGATAAGGCCTATCCGCAACAGTGGGACTTTTATGGACACCAGACGAAAATTGCCATAAAATGAAAAAAAAAGATTGTCCATCTTTTTTTTTCATTTTATGGCAAGTAAAAAAAAACTTATTATTAGGTCTCAACTATGATTTATTATAGTAGATTCTGAGTTATAGTTGGAAGTTTTCATTAAAATGGAGTAATCATTGAAAAGCTATGAAGCCTTCAGATGAACAATGAGACGTCGTAAAAGCCTTTTACAAAATGGCCGTTTAATTACAACCTTTTGTGCGGTGATTCACGTAATCGCTCTAACTTTAGTTCAATTTAATTTGTCACTAGCGGTTCCCCGCGACTTACAACTTCTGTTCTGTTGGAATTTGTTCCCATACAAACATTAGTTTGTTATTCAACACAATATACCCCAACCCACAGCGTCTCATTGCACACAATTGTTATTACTGTTCACTTAAGCTATTTCAGACTTATATATTTTTGCTCAGCTACATGGTCGGGCCACTAAGTCGGAAGTACATAACTTTTTTTATTTTTTTCTTCCACTACAAGATAACTCTTGACTGCCATCTCATCTGTTAGTAAATGATGATGCATAAAATGAAAGCGGGCTAACCTGTTAGGGAGAATGGTAGTCATACCCCTAGAAAAATAAAGATGATATAAAATTAAGAAAATCTCCAGTAGGTACTAGTTATGAAAAACTTAAGGATAGGCATTGTAAGAGTTATAAAAAGCCTACCCTTAAGTATTTATAACTCGTACTGGGGATTTTCTTCATTTTATATCATCTGCGTACCCTGTGCATACCCTCTATGCACGCCATTGCTTACACCATTTTATATGAATTAACAAGCTTAAACTCGCCAGTTGGGTACCAACACAAAAAATATAAAATTTAAATCATCTCTTATCATCCTTACATGAGTTTTTTTTTTTGGGCTCGAACCGAGATTCTCGTTAATTAAAGTAAACCAACAAAATAGTTTTATAATTTTTATAAGACGTGTTTTTACCTACGCTTGTAAGAATATATTTTCGACAAAGAGTTAAAGTTAGTGGAAAATCGCTATGGCCACGTTTGTTGGAGAGTTGCAAGTTGAAAACCGGTCGGTTTCGAAATTTTTATATGCATTTTAACATTTATAAAATCGATATAGTGGCATGCAAAAGTTAGTGTTTGAAGAAAATTGTGTTTACACCAACCTATAATCTAGTGAGGCGAGAAGCTGTAATCCCTTGCCTTACCTTTTTTCACATGGCTCATTACATTTTTCTTCAAAGGGTAACATAGGCGTGAAGCGTAAAACGTGAGTTTGCGGAAAATTGCGGTAATATATTTTTTTGTGAATCGTAAGCTAAGTGTGTAACGTGCTAACTCACTAAATAGCAATTTTGTATACGAGAGCTTGCTGACAATAGTAATATAATTTGAAAAGAAATAAAAAATAAAGTACACTGTGTATGTGTGTGGGTATGTATGTGTGTATGTTATAAAGTACCTATTTTGTTGAACATTAATCTCGAAACTATTGTCGACGCCCCTGGCACAGTGGTTAGCACATATTTAGCATAGATACACGCACACATATTATATTTGCATAGATATTTTTACTATTAAAAATATTGATTAAAAATAGGCAATTTCAGTTTTCAATAAAATGGCAACATACTGAATAAATACACGGTTTTCGAACAAAAATATTATGTAAAACTTCCCAGAAGTTTGTACGTAATACAAAAGCCACATGTTATATACAAAATTCAAATTCAAATTCAAAAATGTTTTATTCACCTTATCACAGGCACATATGAAGCGTTCATACAAATACCTTTCTGTTAACGTAATTTGTTTAGTTTATTTGAATTAAAATGGAAGAGGGGAGTCTTCTGACTAAAGGGTAATAATACTACTATTAAAAGAAGGCTTCTGCGATACACTGATATAGAAATAACCATTTTTTTAACATCTATTTCGGCTCAGACAGCCCAGTAGTTATAAAATGATAACAACCAACCGCTCAGAGGGACACATATACAAACTCCCAAACACAACCTACGCCAAACGCACATTTTAATAATTTTGCGCATACTTTTCAGATGTCGTTATTTAATCTTCATTGCAATAAAATTAAGTAGGTATTACTATTTGTTTTTGCGTTGACCGCTAGATGACGTAATCCAATAGCGTGACCTCATTGTTTGCTGCGAGAATACTTGCCTACTGTAAAAAACTGAAAACGTATATGCAATAACTTTGAACTTAGAAAGTAATTTTGCATATCGTTACATAAATATCATTATATTCAATATATATAAATATATATATATATATATATATATATATATATATATTTATATATTATAGTTATATATTACATTAATATAATTGTGTAATGTTTATATCTTATTTATTGAACTACCTAATGTTTTTTTTTTCTTTTTACGTCTTTGGTTGTCTAGAAGAAATCGCTATGTAGCGATAAGGCATGCAGGTTTCACGTATGTTTATATCTCTGCAACTTTTTTTTTCTTCGGTGCACAATAATAAATAAATAATAAATATACTACGACAATACACACATCGAGATTTAGCCCCAAAGTAAGCGTAAGCTTGTTGTGGGTACTAAGATAACTGATGAATTGTATACATAAACTACTTATAATGTATATATATAAACACCCAGACACTGAAAATCATTCATTTTCACCACACAAACATTTTCCAGTAGTGGGAATCGAACCCACGGCCTTGGACTCAGAAAGCAGGGTCGCTACTCTGCGTATTCATTTATACATTAGACTTAGAAATTTAACAATCACAACATAGCTCATATGAAATCTGAGATGCGATTTTGGGTTTTACTTTGAGTATAAAAAAACTAAACTAATTTTTAAGCCGAAGATTCAATAAAAGTACGTGCGTAGTTCGAAAGACTATAGAAATTGGGTCCCTGAGATTCCGGAATAACTAAATAAATAAATAATAAAATAAAATAAAAAAAGCCATTTATTTCTCATCACAAATATATAAAATTTACATTGATTTTTAAATTCTATTTTATACAAAGTCTTCTTGACCAGAGTTAATTTTTATTACCGTGCATTTACTCAGCATAAGTTTCATGTTTTCATGTCAATATATATATGAACTTTTTTTTTTTTGTATACTTAGTATCTTTATATTGTCGCAGTTATATGTATATGTTTTGTCATAGTATTTTCTTATTAGTTTTGTCATTTGGTTTTTATTTTTATTGTAACTTATTATTGATATTATTATTATGTTTCATTTGTTGTGTTATTTGTCATGTGTGGATGAGAACCCCTTACGGTTATAGGCCTCCTCCAGAGCTTTCGAGGACCCTCATTGCGAGGCTTTCTTTACCCAGTCTGTCCCGGTTATCCTGCAGATGTCGTCTTCCCATTTAGATTTGGATTTCCGGAATAACTACCCATCTTAAAGTAATAATTGACGGATCAAACAGATATCCCACCTGTTGGCAAACGGTTAACCATCGCCTATAAACAGAGCAAAACTTCGCAGTGTATACAAGAAACTAGTTCTACAAATTGCCGCTCTGTGTCCATCAACCTAAGGCGTAGGTGTTATAACACAGGCAGCCACATTCTTCAGATCGGAACACAGCATTGCTGTTTGGCGCCAGAAACAGGCACACTTCTCCAGATGAGCTCTGTCACATAAATTGGTTGTCTGTAAAGTCGGCTCACTGACGATAGTTGAAAGTGACAACGTCGTAGGAAAATACTGATGGAATGGTTGCATTTTTTAAAAGAAAATTTTAATTTTATTTGTTTGATAGATATTATCGTTGCTATAAACAATTGACACCACATTCACTTTTCACTGCACTTCATCCTTGCCGAAAACATGTAAATGTATTATTGTATAGAAGCTGTCCACGCGGACGCATCGCTCACTCAAGTAGGAGAGAGACAGATGTCGAACGCGGAGGCTGACTGTGTCTCTTTGTCGCTCGTTCCGCGCTCTCGCTTGCACTTCAAGCCTTGAATGGAACGCCTCAGACCTACGGCCAACATGACGTATGCGGCGAGGTAACGCCGCATACGTCATGTTTTTTCGTGCGTGCAGCTGACTCCATCGAATTATAAGACGTTGTCACGTCAAAAAGCTCTACTGCTGCTAAAACTCCGCACCGAAAACACAGCGTTGTTAAACCTCTGATTACGAGGACTGATGACATCAAACTGCAGAACACAAACTGAATAGGCGTTAAAAAATCCCTACAAAAACGCCTATGCTCAGCAGGGGGTATTAAAACCCTCGATAGACCGCCCCAGTGAACAGACAACATTAAACTGGACTCAAGCCGCACAAACTTATGCCCATCAATACAAAGTTACATGTAAGAAAAGAAAAAAAAAAAGGAAAACAAACCATAGACATTACGAGAATACAAATATCTGGAACGTATATTGCTTTTAGATTCTTTAATTATAATTCTTTTACACGGCTGAAATATATTAAAAATTGAAACTTGAAATACAGCGAGCTATCACTCACTGTAGCTGATTAAAGCCCGGCATCGAAGCGAGCGTGGGTTGGTACCATACACCCACGCCATGCCAGTGACGTAATGGCCAACTGTAAGAGCCGCTAGAGAGTTTGATCTAGGCGTTTATACTTGTAAGCCTAATAAACATTCTATCATCGATCAGTTATCCTCGGTGTATTTGCGTCCCACAGCTGGACAAAGGTTCATAAGATAGTAGTAGGATGTAGAGAGGTCACCCACGCTGCATAGTAATTGGGACCGACAGTATAACGATCTCTCAGAGATTCAGTTAATGTAAATTGCCTACCTCCGGGTTGGTACTGAGAATTTCCTTCCTGAAAATTCAAAACCTCACCATTTTCTTGGACCTCGCGGTATGTTTTTTAATATGCTAGCTTTACAATGCAGTTGCAGATCAGTTCAGTATTTTTGGATGCTGAAGGATGGATGGGTGAAAGGCATGACTTGTCATCTTCCTCATATCTCGCACGCACACACACACACACGCGCACATATACACACACACACATACACACAAAGCAAATCTGATAAAAATGGAGTATATAAATTTCTACATGTATTTTGTCTGTTTACACTGTTAAGCATTGTTTGAACATGTCACAGCTAATATTGCATCCTCGTATTGTCTCGCACTGGTCTAGTGGAAAGCCCATCATATAAAAAAATAAAGTATGAAAACCTCTGTATAGCTTTTGTATAAAAAATCCATTTCTATTTTAACGAAAATTTTACTTTTTTGTACAATTAGGGTTCGGAAATCCTTTTACAGTGTAAATTTCCAATATCGAAAAACGGTATCATGTTTTAGATTTTCAAATAAAATGTTCGTTGGCATTTTCATGCTTGAAATTGTTGATAGCAATAGAAATTTTAAAAAGTCGCGCATTTATTTCACTTATCTGCCGTAATGTAAAAATCATTTAATAAAATTTCTAGGTTAAAATTATAAATTTCTTTATTGCAAAAAAAAGATTTAACGTCACTCATAGCGAGCGTTTGATAATGGCTGATTAAACGCAACGCCACCTAGCAAGCCACCTATAAACATAGTGACCTGACACCCTGTTCCCTACATACCGACTCCCCCTCGGTTAAGCTGAGCTTACACGCGCATTGTATGTGTTACACGCTTGATGCATTTTACCTCAAGGTTAGCGTTAAAACATACGTAGCTAAGAATTTTCATGTTACGTATTAGTTTGCAGATGAATCTTCCATACTCTCAGTGAACTGATAACTCTCTCGGAGCTTTGATCTCCTTGTACAACTTTTTAAATTGTTTGATATCCTAGTATAGTAGGATTTTGCATTATCGCCTTGTTGAACAATCTTCTATGACATT
The DNA here is from genome assembly GCF_905163445.1 of Pararge aegeria. Taxonomy (NCBI): domain Eukaryota; kingdom Metazoa; phylum Arthropoda; class Insecta; order Lepidoptera; family Nymphalidae; genus Pararge; species Pararge aegeria. The sequence goes on from NC_053181.1 coordinate 5,300,922, forward strand.
AAAGTGATAATAACTGGAGTGAAAGCCCTGAGGTATATTCTTTCCAAGGCACGGGGATGGAAAATGCCAATTTGTTAACACCAAGTTGGGACTAAGAATTTCCTTATAGAAAAACCCAGTTCTTACCAGTTTTTGTCCCAACCTGGGAATTGAACTTAAGGCCTTGACTTGCTACCTTATCAAAAAACATAGCACAATAAAATTTGCTTTTCTACCTCAGAACTGAAACTGACATTTTAATTAATCATTGTACGAAATAAAAGTTACTAAAATTTGATTTAAATCTACAAATAAAACATTGGAGATAAATACTAACATCCCTCAACTTTCACTCTGTATTAAAATTAATTGGAAAAACCACAGAATACTTGGAGTTTAAATCTAATTAGTGTTAAAAAAAAATGAATCCATTTTCATTAAAATTAAATATTATCGGTTGGTCGTTCTAAATAAATTATTATTTATAAGTAATTTGGGAATTTCAATGCATGTATTTCGTCAATACACACACTTTGTACATAAAAAAAAACCAAATTATGTCTTAGTTTTTCCAGTCAGCGTATACGACTTACAACGACTTTCTATTTAATGTTTATATGTCCAATAAAACCCAATAGAAGCGAAGAAGTGAAGTCGAGTCGAGCCTACCCACTATAGCTATCACCCAGTCGAGGGTCCAATTTCGAATTCCAGCACGTAGCTCTTTTCTGAGTTACGTTAAGTCATTAAAATATCACTTGCTTCAACGGTAAAGGAAACCTTCGTGAGGAAACCTGCATGCCTGAGAGTTGAACATTGTGTTCTGAAAGGTATGTGGAGTCCACCAATCCGCACTGGGCCATCGTAGTGAACTATGACCTTAACCCCTTTTCATTGTGGGAGGAGACCCGTGCCCTGTGGTGGGCCGGAAATGGGTTGATATATAGTGATGATATCCAATGTTTCCGGCATTGATAAAAAAGAAAAAAATATCCAATTTAATATCATTAAAGAAATTTGTTATAACACTGGTGCATTAGTAACACCTTATAGCCAGTGTCCAGCTTAGTATTGCCGCAGCGGTGTCAATCACGACGACGCGACGGTCATTCGCCCGAGCAAAAAAATATTCATATTGGTTCAGAATTCAGTCAGCCGCTTCAAAACTGCATCATTTTGAAAATGGAAGTTCCGTTAAGCCATTTTGTTATTTCAGCTGTTGATCGAAAAACCGCGCTACTTTTTAGGACTCGTGTAGTAAATTAAACAAATTTTGAATATTACCAAGGGTGTCTATATCATATAGTTTAACCTGCCATTTAAGACAAATTTTTGACGTCGATAATATGATAATTTCTTCTATTAAATAAACAAACAACCTCATTTAAGGTTTCCACTTTCCAACAAACAACAACAAAGTTAGTTTTATAAGGACATGGAAATAAAAACTAAATTTAGCAAACTAACGTTACTTTTATAAATAGAAAAAGTAACAAATAGTATTCAAAGTGCAAATGAGGTAATAAATATTTATTCCGTAGTGTAACTAAGGCTTTATACTTGACCCACACATTGACCGTCACTACCTACGTATCACTGTTGCAATCTTACGGCTGAACGTGTGTGGGTGAGTGCACACACGCGCAATATAGGGGAAACTGTGCAAACACTACTTGAGAACTTCAAGGGAAATACAAAATCTAACATAAACACAACCTACTGAATAGACCAGTAAGCTTGTATTTGAGTGCTCAGAAATGTACTTATTGTTGTACCTAAAAAAACGTGTGTATACACGCGTTACAAGTTATATTTCTTTGCCGTGACAAGATAAAAATCTTTTCAAAAATTTTATCTTTCGCCTTATTCTACGTTTATAGAAAAACGACACCAACGCAAGAAAAAGTATTTAATACATTTAAAATACCGAACCAATATGTACAACTTAACTTTTAACTTCGTAATTTCTTTCTCTTAAAACTATTAATCAAACTGCAGATTTGAATGTATCTTGACGGCCGATTGGCGCAGTGGGCAGCGACCCTGCTTTCTGAGTCCAAGGCCGTGGGTTTGATTCCCGCAACTGGAAATTGTTTGTGTGATGAAGATTGATGCTTGTTTATCTGTACTAAGTAGGTATAAGTATTTATGTACATTATTCATAAAAATATTCACTAGTCATCATAGTACCCATAACACAAGCTACGTTTACGGTGGGGCTAGATGGCGATGTGTGTATTGTCGTAGTATATTTTTTTATTTATTATCCATCTATCTTCTGAGTTTTCATCTATAAAGTAAATAAATGTATTCATAAATCAAGCTTAAATAGAATTGCATAAGTATATATGCTAACTGGCTTCCAGTCACAAAAAAATATCCAACTGCTACCTACTACTACTTTGAATAGAAAATACGCAACCTTTTCGAGTATACAGGCGTGATGTTATGTTATAGCACATTTATGCGAATCGGTTCGGTTTTTAGTATTATTTATTTTGCATTTGGATGACGACCTTCCTGGCGCAACGGTGAGCGCTGTGAATTTTAGTAGGAGATCCCGGGTTTGATTCCTGGCAGGGAAATTTGGAACTTTAAAATTTCTAAATTTTCTCTGGTCTGGTGGGGCTTTGGCCGTGGCTAGTTACCACCCTACCGACAAAGACGTGTCGCTACGTGTCGTGACGTCGATTTAGTGTAAAAAAATTGTGCAATAAAGTGTTTCTATCTATCTATTACTTTACATTTCGATATACATACTTAGCGAATCTTACGGCTGAAATGGCGTTCGATCAGAAAAAAAAAAACGAGGTTATAGGGGCTTTACAGTGGGGGTCATTATGCAAATCTGTGACCTAACTGATGTATTATGGATACGGTAATGTTGTGCGGCGCTTGTGTGGCTCCGCGATTTGATTGTGATTGCGTTCTTTATTGATATAGAGACACTGTTTTGAATCTATAATTATATTTACGTTAACTGCCTTGTTGGTCTATGGGTCACCATGTTCAACTACGGACCGCGAGGACCTGAGTTCGAGTACCGGGTTTAAAAATTTAGGTCGATTATTTTTACTGATATAGAATTTTCGGAACGAGCCTGGAATTAAAAAAATGGTGGTGTTAACCCACATGCCTCGGTGAGCACGTTATGCCGTCGGTCGTTAAAACCCACAAAGCCGCATTTGATATGTGTGCAGGGTCTTCGCTCTAAAATCGTTTATCCTAGATAAGATGAGGCCTGTGGACTGCAGTGCTATGATGATGATGTACATTAGCTTTTATTGTAATGAAATGTAAATGATTGAGTGTTTTATATCACATAATGCACAAAGCATATAAAAAATAAATGATGCTATTAAAGGCACCTTGAAACCCTAGCGTCCATCGGTTGTCCCACCTATGTGCCTCGCCTATTTCCACTTCAGCTTTTTAACTCGCTGAGCTACGTCGGTAACTCTGATTCTTCTACGGATCTCCTCATTTTTGATTTGATCACGTAGAGATACTCCCAACATAGCTCTCTCCATTGCGCGCTGAGTGACTCTGAGCTTTGTTATGGGGCCCATATTTTTTTGTTTACCCACCAAAATTTTAATTCTTATTATTAAAGAATAGATTTGTAAAAGAAGCCAATGCCTCCCGATTCTCGATTTCGCACACAATTAGTATACGGCTGTGCGAACATTGTGCGTTGACCCCCAATTACACGTATATCTTTTCTTTAACGGCGCGGTCAACCATGAGAAACCCAACCTTCTCAACTCTAAAAACACAAATACAGAATAACTCCAAGTAATATGATTGCTAATGAAATTGAAAGACCAGCTTCATAAGACCCTAAGCTAGCAAATACGTTACATTTGAAATCAACCATGTTGCAAAAACATTAATGTTTATTTTCCCTTGCCCACAGATAGCAGCTGTTGACGTCCGAAGTAGCAGCCCGCCGCCCGGCCACTCTTATTCTCCCCCCGCTCCTCACACCCTCTCCAAGATTGCTGCCACCATGGGACGGAAGAAAATACAAATATCACGGATTACGGATGAACGAAATCGACAGGTCAGTACTATTTTTTAGCGAAATTACAGAAAACTGTGCCGTGTGGTGACGGCAGATGAGAAAACAGTTGTCACCGTCCCTCCTCTTCCCGCGGGTGTCATACTAAGCGACTAAAGTCAAAGTCAAAGTCAAAAATATCGTTATTCAAATAGGCCCATAGGTGGCACTTTGATGTGTACATTACATGAGAATTACACGGTAGTGAGATGATGGGGATAACCATAATCGAAAACTTTAAACTAAAGCTGCGAGGGTTCCAAACGCGTCCTGGTCTAAGAAGAAGCCCACAACAAACTTAGCCGGGTGTTTTTTTTTTGTTAGCTGCACACATTGTCATTTAAAATTATTAGAAGAGCAACCTGGTTAGAGCAATAATTCACGCCCAAGCTTTTTTGTCGATTACGTAGTCCTTTATAGTACCTATAATGGGACTTTTCTATAAGTTTACGTTTAATACAAACTGAACTTTTTAAGAGACATCTCCAAGATGACAATGGGTAGTTTATTGTAGAATTGTATGCAATGTTTGTAAACTATGAGTTATATGTACACTGTGTACGTAGATTTAGTTTTCACTTTTATCGGCAGTCCCCAGAGATTGCCCCCAATTTCTTTAAAGTAAGTTTTGATTTCGAATAGCTTGCAAGAAAGACGTCCAACAAAGTGCCGCCAAGTGTCCACTAACCTGAGGCTTGGTTATTAAAAGCCTCATGTGCCTGTAACACCAGCAACCACGCCCTTTAGTTAAATAAATAATAAATAAATAAATAAATAAATATACCACGACAATACACACAGCGCCATCTAGCCCCAAAGTAAGCATAGCTTGTGTTATGGGTACTAAGATGACTGATGAATAATTATATGAATAATATACATAAATACTTATAATATATAGATTAACACCCAGACACTGAAAATCATTCATGTTCATCACACAAACCTTGTCCAGTTGTGGGAATCGAACCCACCTAGCCTTGGCTCAGAAAGCAGGGTCGCTGCCCACAGCGCTAATCGGCGGTGTAGATGAAACACAGCATTGCTACTCGCCCCGCACCATTTATTGCTGCCTAGGCCTACCTGCTCTGACTCCACTTTTTTTATTCCTCTAAAAGTTAGCCCTTGATTGCATTTCCCCTGGTTGAAAAGATGATTCAGTCTAAGATTGTAGCGGGCTAACCTGTTATGTCTCCCCAATCCGTTCTACATTACAGTGGTAACTAGCCACGGCCCTGAAAAGAAACAAAGGAAATTTGAATTTATAAATACCGTATAGCCGCGGGGATCTAACCGGGATCTCCACTTAGAAGACCACGGCGCTTGCAGCAACAGAGGTCGTCAAAAATACGAAAAATACATACGAAGGTGGGCTGGTATGCTTTGCTAATGCTTTAGCATTAAGCCCGCCTTTTATAAACCGTTCTTTTGGTTGTGCAGAAAAGTGGTTAAAAAAATAAAAATCTTTTAAACAGAAAGCCCTAATTCTCGATCCCAGTTTGTATCCAGCTCAGGTTCTGAATTCTCGTGATTAGTCGTTAAACAAGCAACCTACAAGATACGTTTGGAAGTGTGTTAAGGAACCATTTAGGTTAACCTCCTTACTTAATTGTTTTTGCAATAATTAAAACGGCCTAATTATGCCGAGGAGCGATAAATCTAAATCTCGGAAAAAACAACGGTTTGTTTTTCCACTGTTTAGACTCATCATTCACTGACACAAACTACAAAGTAAGTTCATAAGTCAATGCATACATCACAACAAATGACTCTTAACTAAGCGTATTTATTACTCACTACTTCGTACGCATCTTTGTGAATTTAGAGTAAGGTCAAACTACCAGAGGAGTTGAGCATTTTGTGACTGAGCTCGTCAGAGGAAGTACCGCCAAGCAGCGTTTCTATGTTCTGGTTTGAAGGGAGTAATTGCCGGTATAATTACAGGCACATTAGAAGTGGTGATACCCCAGTGGAATTGGATAGGACTTCAACTTCACTTTTGGGAGGCCGAGTTCGAATCCCAGCACGTCCCCGGTAACTTTTCTAAGTTAAGTGCGTTTTAAGCAATTAAAATATCACTTGCTTAAACGGTAAAGGAAAAAATCGTGAGGCAACCTGCATGCCTGAGAGTTCTCTTTAGTGTTCTCAAGGGCGTGAGGGGTCCACCAATCTGCACTGGGCCAACGTGGTGGGTTTACGGTCTTAATACCGTCTCATTGTGGGGGAAGGCCAGTGCTCTGTAGTAGTTCGGTAATGGGATGATATGATGCTGAGGCTTACCGTGTTGTGACGGCAGATCAGAGTTCAGTTGTCTCCACCCCTGACTACTGAGACCCTTTGCACGACATGTTGCGCAGCGAGGTATTGCTCTGTCTATAGGTGACAGTTTTCCTTTGGTCCATCTGGTTGGTCCAACAAATATTAGTAAAAAAAACAGTTTGACAAAAAGCTTGTGCGACCCAATCTACATGGAAATTGTCATTACTTTACTGAACTTTGCTTAACTTTACTTTAGTCACTTTGGAAAAAATCTTAAGATTTTCGCTACTGATCCAGATCTGCTCTGCTCCAGAAGAGATCAGTTTTTGATCCGTTAGAAAGGCAAAATAGTGTCGAGCAATTTTCAAAAAAAAACCCTATGAGATAAGCGATTAAAAGAAATTTAAAGTGGTCATAACTATAAAAATCAATCGCAAGGTTATGCGGGCGACCTTGTAACGACCTTCAGGCAGTGGTGATCGATGTGGTCTTAATAAGTGGGAGTTCCCGGGTTTGATCCCCGACAGATGCAATTAAGGAATTTATAAAATCAGAATTTTCTCTGGTCTGGTGAAAGGCTTTGGCCGTGGCTAGTTACCAACCTACCGGTGAAGATGTTCCGCCAAGCAACTAAGCATTCCAGTACAAAGCCGCATAGAAACGGTATGGATTTTAATAAAACTGCGGTATCGATTTTGATGCTAAAAATGCTTTACCATACTAAGGCTGCATCATCATTTACCTTATGTGAAATTGCAGTAAAAGAATAACTTGTAGTTCAATAAAATAGCGCGGCTTTTTCGTGACTAGTTCCGTCCCTTCCGAAAAAGAAGTGCTGCCAATGATTTAGCGTTTTGGTACAAACTGTTAGGGGTATGTGTTTTAATAAAAATAAACTCCCCTAATAGATAAGGCTACATCATCATCTATAACCAGGTGCAGTCAGGAGCTAAGTTATAGTGTATAAAAAAAGGGAGATGACCTTAGTAGTCTGACCTAACAGATGGGGCATATCAGCAGTGAACTCGCTGCAAACATTATCGCTAGGGACAATGACCGCGGCCGCTACTAATTTATTAATTATACGACTACATGCCCTTGCCCAGTCCTCTTAGATCTCCAGAGCTTCCTCTAACCGGTTTATCTGAACGGAGATATCATGGTAGGAGGGGTTCACGTTATAGTGGTCCTGCGATCGCGGATCAGACGGCTAAAATGTAAGTTGCGAAGGTCAATTCACTTTTGCTAGTGTTTATGTCACGAGTATGCTTGAATGTAGGTGACTGAGTTTTGTTTAGATATGCTAAACCGTTTAAGTGATAAAGGAATTACAAACAGCTTCCTAGCTTTAGTTTTAAGTTAACGAATAGTGTAATATGTTAAATGTATGAACTTCAAAAGTGCCTGTGATAAGGTCTACATGATTAAAACATTTTTGAATTTAAATATAAGTAAAAATAAATAAATAGAGCACGTTTTGACTCGCCTTCTATTATCGTACGACTTTCCGTTTTAGAAAACAGGGCAACATTATTAATATTGAGATAGGAAAACTTTAAAATTAAAACACACCGCTGAAAAGTCTCTTTCACCGCCACGTAACACCTGAAAATTAAATACTCACTCAATTATTACTCAACTCCAATTGAAGAATTAAATGAACAATCCAGGTCCGTTTCGTTTCCCCTCTCTATTGACGGACTTACACAGAAAGAAAGAAGAGAAATTGTATATTTGTCGAGATTGTTGCTTATTTTTATATACAAAAATATAATTAACCTGGGTCCTAAATCACGATAATACACACATCGCCACCTAGCCCCAAAGTAAGCGTAGCTTGTGTTATGGGTACTATTTTAATATTTTTCACGTGTAGCATTCTGATACAGGTTTAATAAACAATAGTAACAAGTCGTATGCCAAAAGCGTCATGAAAAAAAAACGTCTCCAAAAACTCATATTGATTGTAATAAAAGAGACAGGAAACATTGAAATTGAATACAGGAAATTGGTTTGTTATTATCAGAAATAGTGACGTGCATATTTTAATAAAATAATTAAAAAAAAATACAATTTCTGAGCTCAACATTACAAGTAATGTTTCTAAATATTATTTCCTTTCTATTTTTCTTCATCGAATATCAGAAAACATAGGCATTATTTACTTCCGTAAGCGGGTTTTTGAAACAAAAAAATTCAAAATTCAAAATTCATTTATTTCAAGTAGGCCTAGTTTATAAGCACTTTTGAAACGTCAAGTCAGTTTGTTTGTTGTGACTCGACCACCGGTTCGAAAGGCAGATTCCACTGAGAAGAGACGGCAAGAAACTCAGCAGATTGCTCTTTTCTAACATCGTTTTATAGTTTTACAATCTTTAGAATTTATCTGTTTTGTGAGAGATGATTATTTTGGCGGTCACCTTATCACTATAATTAACAGAATTCAATGTTTTTTCGCAAGATTTTACGAAAAACTAATAAATAATATGGATATAAAGGATGAAATTGTTTAACGGACTACAGTACATAACTCGCAGTCACTGACCGTTAATAATTTCAAACGAAGTATGCGTAGACTCATGTTTTGAAACAACAATAAAATAAATATTTTAGTCTATAAGTTATAATTTATAAGTTTGACGAGTCTTTCTAAGTGAGTCTGTCTGTGTTTTTGATTTTGAAAGATCTTTAAGTCGGGAGTTTTCTTAGCTGAGTTTGATGAAAATCAGTCCAAGTTGGCCGCCACCTAGAAATTATAAATTACACCATACACATTCTCCTGCTTTTCGCAGAGAAGGCATAACAAATTAAGTTTAATTTTAATAAGTAACTATGATAAATTTCAAATCCAATATGACCGCGACCACAAATCGGCAAATTCTATTTATTTTTTAAGGAATCAAATGAGAGTGCTTGACTAGTTTAATGATGTACACGTGTATTATTAATATTGCCCTGAAACGTTTTACGAGTATATTGAAAAGATTAAAACGTAGTATAGAAATATAAAAAGTCTTAGAACTCTGTAAGTAGTGTCTGTCATCGTTTCGACCCACTACAGGGCACGGGTCTCCTTTCAGAATAAGTTTTCCTTCGCCGTTAAAGTAAGTGAAATTTTGACCGTATAAATTAAAAAAAACGGAAATGGTTTCCGATGATTTTGTCTGGATAACTAGCAAAAATAAATCAACTTGGTATCAAATCACTATACAAAACCCTTGTACAAATCTGTAAACAAAAGCTAGTATTTTAAAACATATATAAAGGTCTTCTGTCAGTACATCGCAATGTCCATGACCCATAAATTGAGTGCGATAACTTTCTGACGTGCAGGTTCCTTCACGATAGTTTCCTTTGCCGTTAAAGCAAGTGAAATTTTGACTGTATAAATTTAAAAAAACGGAAATGATTTCCGACGATTTTGTCTGAATACCTAGCAAAAATAAGTCAACTTGGGATCAAATCAATATACAAAACCCTTGTACAAAAGGGTATTGGCCGCAATCCCCACGCCTGGCCAAGTGCGGATTGATAGACTTCACACGCCTTTGAAAACGTTATAGCACTTTCAGACATGCAGGTTTCTTCACGATGGTTTCCTTCGCCGTTAAAGCAAGTGAAATTTTGACTGTATAAATTAATAAAAACGGAAATGATTTCCCATGATTTTGTCTGGATAACTAGCAAAAATAAATCAACTTGGTATCAAATCACTATACAAAACCCTTGTGGCTTGTACAAATCTGCAAACAAAAGCTAGTATTTTAAAACATATAAAAAGGTCCTCCGTTAGTACATCGCAATGTCCATGACCCATAAATTGAGTGCGATAACTTTCTGCGTCGCGTTAAAATGTTAACACAATAATTTCTTTGTTTCGTGCAAACTGTGTACCTACTGTGCATTTATGAAGTGCATTCACGATATACCTAACACTTGAGAAATGTAAATGATTTCCGTTTACTTCCTGGTCATTGTTTTTGACTCGGTGGAATTATATTTTTATTTCATTTAGTTAATTCGTGATTTAATAATTCTTAAAAACGTCATAAATGACGGCCTATTGCCGATTCCCACAACTGGAAAATGTTTCTGAGATTAACATGAATGTTTTTCAGTGTCTGGGTGTTTATCTTTATATTATAAGTATTTATGTATATTATTCATTAAAATTTTCATCAGTCATCTTAGTACCCATAACACAAGCTACGCTTACTTTGGGGCTAGATGGCGATGTGTGTGTGACGTAGTAAATTTATAGTATATTTATATTTACGAGTATTAAGCTTATTTATAAATTACTTCACGGCCTAACTAAGCAAAAAATCAACTTGATTTTTATTATAAAGTTAGTTGAAAATATGGACAGTAACGTAGGCTAGTCTTTAAGTCATGTGTATGCTGAAAGTTTATGTCATCTTGTGATTGACCTTAACATCCGCAGTCATAAGGGATCATGAAACTCCTACTAATTAAATAATTCGCAGTATAATAATGATTGTGTTAACTCTCGTCCTAGATGGCATTTTGGTGGTACTTCATTGGTATAATAAATTATTAAGACGCTATGGAAGTGTGCCAAGTCTCCTCTAATTAAATTTCTAACACGTGGAACGTGTCGAACTTTTACAACACCACGCACCTACTTCTAACAAACACGGGTACATATCCACTAATGAGGAAACCGGAGCTCTACAGGATAACATGTAATGCTACTTTAGTAAGCGAGTTTTTACACAAGAGCTCATATTTTAGTTCTTCCAAACTCGAGAACTTTGCCCGTAAGGTTATACTCGTATGTAACTGGTGGGTGGGTAACACTTCATCCGTGGTTATTTACTAACTGCGACATGCTGCCAAGCGATTTAGCGTTCTGTTACGGTGTCACAGAAAACAAATTAGGGGTTTGGGTTGAATATAACTGTCATAACCCAAGCAAGTAAGGCAAACTTATACTGCATCATCACTTACCTCCAGATGAAATTGTGTCAAGGGCAAACTTGTAGTAGAATAAAAAAAAAGATATCGCCAGCACAGAATTGAGAACATACAGAAACTTCATTCAGCCATTGCACGCAGTGCATTGTGTCTAAAAACAGTGAAAACTCCCAACATATAAAGTGAGATTTGCACGGGACCCATTAAGACAATAAAATGGGGAAAATGGCTATTTTATGGTAAGCGTTTAGAACATTAGAGGTAAAATAATTACTGTCAACTTTACTTAAATATAGTTTAACGTATACTACGATAATATTTTTGGATTTGTTGATATTTCGACCCAGTTGCATGAATCGTGGTCACGACGGGACTCATCCGAGACCCGTCCCGATATACCCGTTGAACTATATTTCAGAAATGTTGATTAACCACGGAAATCTTAGTTTAAAATCTATAATTACTGTCAACTGCTAAATAGAATGAAGTGACCAACCGTGAAACCGAGAAACACTACTAAAGTGGAGTGGTTTTTGATGCTTCAATTTTAGTCGTGTACACGGTTTCTGTATTTTCTTAATTTTGCGGTCGCTAGTTTTTTTTTTAACAAATGAATCCTTTGTTTCCAGGTCACTTTCAACAAGCGCAAATTCGGGGTGATGAAGAAGGCCTACGAACTGAGCGTACTCTGTGACTGCGAGATCGCCCTCATTATCTTCAGCTCTAACAACAAACTCTACCAATATGCCAGCACGGATATGGACAAGGTGATATTTTTTGACTGGTTTCTTTAGTGGGTCACTAGAAGCGGAACAAGTTTTTGCTGTAGCAACTGTTGTAGCACGGGACTGTTGTGAATGATCTTCTCCAGATGTGTCTCGATCTTTGGTAGACTACTCTGCTTAGTCGTGCACTCTTGCCGGAGTGGTCGTGGCGAGAGAGATGAATCCCATGGCGTTAGGCATCATTGGATCGCACAGCTTCCCGCGCGGGTCTTCTCCACTATCTATTTTACTCCACTATATACTACTCCACTATATATTTTAACAGATCTTCGCCACGTTTCGCTCTGAAACCGGAGCATCTTCAGGAGATGTTGACTTTACAATGAATAATTGTTAAACTGTTGTTCAGGACATGTATGAGTATCTTCAGGAGATGTTGACTTAACGAAGACGGAAGTCGGAGCGAAACGTGCGTAGAGGGTACATTGCCGAAGATCTGTTTGGTGTGGAGTATAAGGATTGAAGAAATTATAAATTACACCAATCAGATTCTCCTGCTATTCGCGGAGTATAGGAAATTAAGCTTAATTTTCATAATAAATTTTTAAATCAACTGAAACTGAACTGAACAAGAAGGTATTTTGTAAAAAACATATTAATAATGCCCTGCGTCTTCGCCCCCGTAAACACGAGACGGAGCGTACTGCTATATCTACCCCTACCTCAATAAATCAGATACCAAACGTTACTAGTTATATATGCTCAGATATATTGATCCGTTAATTATTACTACCAAGACCACCTCCACTTCACTCCCACGTTGCCCTAATGGTTTTTATTTTGCAGGTACTTCTGAAATACACGGAGTACAACGAACCGCATGAGTCTTTGACGAACCGGAACATCATCGAGGTACATTAAGTACGGCGTCATCTGTGTGCCCGTGATCGCAATGCAATGTCCATGCAAACTTGACTTATCCCATTAACTGCGTGCTTTTACTCACAACTACCCTAATACAAACATCTTTTACTAAAATGAACCCAGAAGTATTAAAAGTCAACAATAGACACTAATCAATGTACCCGTAGAAACTAGAAACCCCCCAAAAGTTCCGATCGATGTTGTACCAAAAATCACTGTAATTATAGCCCTAAGAGTAGATAAACACCAGCCTATCGACAAACAGCATGCCCTTTTATTTCCTGTTAGAAAAGAAACTATAAAGTATAAAATACCAGACACCGAGGTTTATACTAACAGTTTATGACCAGCCACCCTAAATATTTATGTTATTTTTTTTTCCTTGTGCAGCATGGGTTTTATAAATATTTTTGTGTTTATTCGAATTAAGCGCGCCTACCTGACTCCGAGATGCGATACAAGGGCAAAAGTCAGTGTTGTACCATTGCATTCGACACAACACACATATGTACGCTAAAAAGTTTTCACGTATAACTATAGTAGATATCGCTTCGTAGTTTTGTAATAGCACTTGATTTACCCTCCACTACATACTATACTTGCTGGCGATACTTAAACAAGAACAATTATTAATATTTCAAACTGGATTGAAAGTCAAGCCGCGTTAGAAACTAACAGTAACCAGTAACAGTGTGTATAGAGGGTGATTCTAATACTTAACTTGATTTTAAATTGCATGCAAACGATGGCTTACTGAGTATTTATATTTTGGGCTCGTCAAGCCACCTGAGCTGGTTTCGCTGACACTTACAGGCACTCACAAAGAAAGAGCATAAGAACGGAGTGATGTCGCCAGACAGCCCCGAAGCGGAACCAGAGTACAACCAGCTAACACCACGGACCGAGGCCAAATATTCAAAGATTGACGAGGAATTCCAAATGATGATGCAGCGAAACCAACTGAACGGCAGCAGAGTCGGAGTGGGCGTGGCCGGAAGCAACTACAACCTTCCTGTCAGCGTTCCAGTGGGGAGCTACGACCAGTCACTTTTGCAAGCCAGTCCACAGATGCACACTTCTATCAGTCCACGGCCCTCGTCATCAGAAACCGATTCAGGTACCAAATTAAAATAAACAATACTTTCATTTCACTAATATTATAAATGCGACAGTCTGTTTCTCCTTGCTCAGGGCCCTAACTAACTACTTTTAACCAACACATAGTCTTCGCTGGGATGTGCACGTCCAATTAAAAGACTGACTTAAATAAGAGCGCATTGTCATTGGACGTAATTTTGTTTGCCAATTTTTTGTTCGTTCGCGTATACGTATAATTTGAATTAAAACTGAATTTCCTTTTAAATTCGTGGACTCCACACCTTTAAAACCATTATGGGGAACTCTCCGTCATGCCCGGTTTTTGACAATGTTTTCCTTCAGCGCTGAAGCAAGTGATATTTAAATTGCTCAAAACGCACACAACTTAAAGAAAAGTTAGAGCTGCGTGCTGGGATTCGGAGTCGACCTTCGAAAGTGAAGTCGAAGTCCTAAACTATCACCGCTTTAACATAGCACTAAAACATATTATATATTTTCTTCCAGTTTATCCCAGCGGCGGAATGCTAGAGATGTCAAACGGTTACCCCGGGTCTGGTTCGCCGCTGGGCGCCGGGTGCACCCCGTCGCCCTCTCCCGGACCAGCGCCCTCTCCTCACCGACATCCGCACAAATCGCACTCACACGCCCCGCCCCCGCACCACTCACCTCGGAACAATTTGCGCGTCGTTATACCCAGTTCAATGCCACCACCACAGGACGACATATCATATGCTGGAGAGGTGAGTTATATATATATTTTGTATTCCACTACAAGTAATTATTGCCCACTATCTCAATAGCAGGTCTATCATTAGCCGGAGAAATTATTCTTCTGAGGAAAGGAAATAATTGTATCTTCTCTCACAGTTTTATCTACTCTCAGAAACAAATTGGCACACAGGTGGAAATAATAACCAAGTGATATAGGCAGAATAATAAACGGGGGTAAACCTCATATTTCCTGTTACCGTGCTTTGGCAGGTCGGCCATTTAAGTTTCTGGATATTTGCTGTTGGCAGCTATGATGCAGTCTAAGATGATAGTGGTCTAAGCTGCTCTAACAGCTTAAGAAAGTTTATGTTAAACCCATACTCGTAATCGTTCTCTACGCGTTTTCGTCCCGGAATGCTAAATTGCTTGACGGCACGACTTTCTCGATAATGTGGTAACTAGCCAAATCAGAGAAAATTCAGAAATTATAAATTCCTAAATTCCCCCACCGGGAATCGAACCCAGGGCGTCAACTTAGAAGACCACAGCTCTCTCGTCGTTAATACTGAACTAGCTTTAGGAAAGTGTAAATTTTGTCAGATGTATCCCCCTCGGTTAATTTTACTAACTGAGATTAATTACTTTTATTTAATGGGTTCCAAAATAATATCTAAAAGGTTGGGAAAGTTCAGACTTAAATATTAAACACATTCTAATTGCGTAAAATTCAAAAAAACTGCTTTGTTAATGATTGGTTCGATTCCCGGCTAGAAATTGTTAGGGTTTGTGGTTTTTTTGTGAAGTAACTCTTAGTATCAGTATACAAAGTGTGAGATTTTCTACCTGCGTTAACTTAATCGAACGCGTGAAAGTTTACTATGATATACATGGTATCGAAGAGCGCCATCTAGTGAAAGTACGGTTTACCAGTATTGTCACTAGATGGTGCTTCTTCGATTAAACACATTTTATAAAACGATTGGAGAATATCTTAACGACAAGGCTGCTTGGAAGCAGGCCGCTCCGTTTTAATCTCTCACAAGATAGAAAAATTCTTAACATTGGAAACTGCAAAAGTGTTTTGAAAAAGAGCAATCTGTTGGGTTTCTCGACACCTCTCCGTAGAATCTGCCTTCCTAACCGATGGTAATCACTACAAACAGACTGACTTGACGTGCTTATAAACTAGGCCTACTTGAAGTAAATTAATTTTTATATAATAATGTAAAATAGGTACGACTAGTTAATCTCACACTTGGCACTTACTAAACTGACGCTATCCATCCTAGTGACTTAGAGAGCTCGTTAAGGTCTAGGTGGTTATATAAAAAGTTAGTTGTGTCTTTAGTCCACTTTCTCTTCATCACATCAACCCATTACCGGCCCACTCACACGGATCTCCACCCAAAATGAGAAGAGGTTAAGGCCACCACCCTGGCCCAGTACGGATTGATGGACGCCACACACCTTGGAGAACTTTATAAAGAACTCTCAGGTATTTAGGTTTCCTCAAGATGTTTTCCTTCACCGTTGAAGAAAGTGATATTTTAATAACTTAAAACGCACTTAACTTAGAAAAGTTCGAGTGCGTGCTATTCGTATTTGGCCCCCGGAAGTGAAGTCGAGCTCTTAGCCAATGCGGTATCACCTTCATCTCTTTCCCTTAACCACACTTATTATGTTTTTTTTTCTAGACACCACTAAGCTATTCAGGACTTGGCAACTTCGGCGGACCGCAGGACTTCAGCATGAGCTCGGACATCGGCATCGGATTATCATGGGGCGCCCACCAGCTGCAGACTCTACAACACAACAGGTACATGTCTGTGCCCAATTTTGAATATTTATTAGCTTTTCTCATTATCATCATACCATCACTCGTTTTAAGTATAAGCTTAATGTTTAAACAAGAAAAATATTGTCCGCGTTAAACCATATCACCACGCAATCACAAAAATCCAACGCTTAACCGCTACTTAGCGCAAAACCAACTCAGACTATTGGACTCCTCGTAACTACATAGTCCACAGCACCGACGCAATGCTTCCTTTTTATCGTGAGTGTGCTCAGGAACTTCAAAATCTCGTTCCTCCTTCCCCGTTCTACCACAGAACAGTGGGCTACCGTGAGCGGTGGAATCCTTTGTGGTTAATATTCCATCAACACGCACGGAACGTCTTTTATCCACGTTTCCGATACGTACCGCTGGGATGTGGAACGCCCTCCCGGCAACTGTGTTTCCTGCCACGTATAATTTGAGTACCTTCTAACAATAATATCGTTAATAAAAAAAATCTGCAAACGTAGTTATTACTATCCCTCACAATTATGTCAACATCTATATGTATGAAAGCTTCATAAGTGCCCGTAATAGGCCTACATGAATAATAATATTTAATTTGATATAAAATAATACTTTTTCTTTATCAAAAAAATAAAGCATAGTATAGCGAGAGCATTACCTTGATAACGACCTAAGCCTTTTCTTAATAAAATAAACTACGGAATAAAAGAAACAAACAAATTTTTGATCATGTGCCATTAAAATATATTTACAAAAAAAAACCTAAAAGCAATTATTTAAAGTATAAAATAATAAAAAAAAAAAAATGAAGCTCCGCCGAGACAGTGTATACACTGCCGTGACCAGGATTCGAACCTGGGTTACTACGGCCACAACGTAGGGTCCTAACCACTAGACGATCACGGCTATCGGAGCTTCTGTTACTACCTCTGAAATTACCAGTTACCTTCAGCTAGTTACGTCAGTTTTCATTTCACGCTCGACCGCCTCCCAATTCATCGATTGATCATTAAATGGCGTGAAATTTCCCCAATTGATATTTCTTAGAAACTCTTACACTAGCTTAAATACTTTGTCATTCACAAATAAATGAATTAGTTTATATAATGACTATTACACTTTTAAGCGTAAGTACGTAGTATAGATACCCCATTGCTATAACGTTTTTTAAACAAAACAGTGTGTGTACCTTTTGACAAAGTAGAAGATTACTAGTTTTGGCATATTTCACGGACACAGAAATTGATAAAATATTAAACTGTGTTGGACCAATAATCTAAACGAATACGTCAAATCCCTATCCCTAGTAATATTAGAAATCTCAATGTAATTAAATAATTATTTTTGTACTATAGAGATTATAATATGCGTTTAATTTTGCCCAAACTTTGTGTAGATCTAATGAATGTTGGAAATAGAGGACAGAACTCCTCAGCAGACAGCAGCAAACCCCTCATTTATCGGCTTAGCGATACTAAATACTTTTTTAGAACTACAACTAAATTCAATGCCACATAAAAAAAACAAAATCAAACGGGCTGGGCAACAGCTAGTAATATATACGAGTATATAGGCGAAAAATCCCAAAATAGTGGATCTTGTTGTTACTTAAAATCAATTTTTAAAGTAAGAAAATATGTATTCTGAGCCTATCTAGCAGAAAAATAATGTTCGCTATTAATAGTCCACCATAATAATATACACCTTAATTAATAAGTTCAAATGCAAATAATAAAAGGGCTAACACAATATAATAAAAGCCGGTGAACTTTTATTTTGATTTTTTTTTTAAATTATAAATGCGCACTAAATCATACCTTAATTCTATGCATGATTGAGATACTGGTACTTTAACTACGTTAAGATCCATACGATAAGTATACAGATATAGAAGAAACTCAGCAGTTGCTCATTCGTTACTAAGTTTAAACAATATTCTGTCACAGCAAGGTTACTATACAATTGATAAGTTTCTTTGTGACAGGGCACAAGATAACCAAATGTTAAAATGTAAATTTGCTAAAAGAGCTTATGTATTGATATAGGTAATAATTGATAAAGGTGCCGAGTTTCTTGTCTGCTTCTTTTCAATAGAATATGTCTTCCGGACCGATGGTAGAGTCAGTACTAACTTAACCTTACAAAAAAGCTTTTAAAGAATAGGCCTATTTGAAAGAAATGAATTATGAATTTTAATATTTTTTTTATTCCATTAGCACCCTTCGGACACATAAACCTATAAAGCAGTGCCTCCAAAAAAAAATAAGTCGCTAACACTAGGTGTTCAAGGCTATGGATTTAACTGGGTTTTTATTAAAATCTCGTTAGCATCAACTAAAAACCACTTGAATGTCCTATAACCCGGAATATTTCCATTTGACACTAATTAGCAGCAGCTCAATAGAACCGATGGTACTCCTCAACTTGTCCCAATAACCAGAAGTGAATACAGCGTTGCAAAGCGCGTTACGCACGAATAAGTTGAACACAGTTTCTTGCTTGGTTTTTTGTAACATGAAAAAAAACAGGCAGCGAAATGAACGTGTTCAGTGAAAACCGCGTTTATTTCCACGTTCATAGTAAAAGTCCAATTATCACCATATACAGAGTATTATTTCCCAACTGTAAAAATATACTGTATTTTTGTCGGTACAAAATACCTACTTACTGTATAAAGATTATTTTACAATAACAAAAAATAAAATTGATCAAGTACAATAATAGTAGGTAAGATTAACACGTGTAGTAAATTAAAACAGATATAGACGATCTTATACATTTTTTTAGACGTGAATTATAACTACTTAGTATAAAATAATAATAGTTTAAATACTAGCGGTTGATTTATATGGATACAGACGAAATAAAGGTGATGATTTTTTTTTTTTTTTAATTAATTTAAATGGAACAAAAATACATTTTTTTTGATCATTATGTATACATGCGTACAGTATCTTTCGAATGACGTAAGTTAAATTCCTCGCTATTTCAAATAAATGCATAGAAGGCTCTATTTATATTCGCATTTCGAGTTACATAATGTTTAATTTCTAAAATATATCTTAGAAATTACACATATTTATCAAAATATGTAGTACTTTAAGCATTTATTTAAAAATAATGTCAGAAATAAAAAAAAAACAAAATAAAGCTCCGCCGAGACAGTGTTTACACTGCCGTGACCAGGATTCGAACCTGGGTTACTACGGCCACAACGTAGGGTCCTAACCACTAGACGATCACGGCTATCGGAGCTGTTGGCTGAACGCTGAAATAAACGACCGCAATGATTTACAAGACGGCGTCATTTTGCAATAAGCTACAAAAACTATCGATGGCGATAAATTCATTCTTTGTATTCTCGCGATAGAAAGGAGACTGCATATTATAAGCTTCTATAAGCAATTTCCTGAAAACCTATACTAGGCTGTTTTTAATGCGGTTTTTAACTTTTCACTTTCAAGGTTTTCAAACTGTCGTTTTTTTTTAAACCAATAATTGCTTTTATCAGTAGGGGAACAACGGTTTAAAGAAAATATATTAATTCAGTACTGCAAGAATTATACAAATTAAGTGCAAGAATTTTCAAACGACTACAATAGCTCATTCTCGTGAACTACAGTAGCATTCATCAAATTTATTTATTTATTTATTAGCTTTCCAAGGGAAAAAAACAGTACTATTACACATATAAGTAATGTCGTATTTTTATATAACATAAACCAATGAAGTTTCAACAACTTAGTTACACATAAACGAGAACATTAAGAACAATTGCTAAGGTATTAAGTGCCAAGCGAAAATTACACAACATAAAAAAAAAAAATACTAGCTGTTTTTTTACTAGTTCAACTTATGTTTTTATAACCCTTTATAACCCATACTAAGAATTATATAAAAGCGTGCGTTTGTTTGTTTGTTTATCCCCTTCCTTTACGCTCTAACTAAGGAACTATTCAATTTTATTTTTGCCGGAGAGTAACGACGGCCCATTGGCGCAGTTTGCAGCGGCCCTGCTTTCTGAGTCAAAGGCCGTGGGTTCGATTCCCACGACTGGAAAGTGTTTGTGTGATGAACATGAAAGTTTTTCAGTGTCTGGGTGTTTATCTGTATATTATAAGTATTTTATGTATATTATTTATAAAAATATTCATCAGTTATCTTAGTACCCATAACACAAGCTACGCTTACTTTGGGGCTAGATTGCGATGTGTGTATTGTCGTAGTATATTTATTTATTTATTTATAGGCTCTTTTTTAATCCATTAAAAACAACCGGTGTCACGGGATTTGTAAAATGCCATATTATCAAAATTAAGCTTAATTTGCTATATACTCCGCGAAAAGAAACTCGAATCGAATCGAATCTGTGTGGTGTAATTTATAATTTCTTCAATCCTTATACTCCACACCAAACAGATATTCGGAAATATACCCTCTAAGCTCGTTTCGCTACGAAACCGGAACATCCTCAGGAGATGTTGACTTTACAATGAATATTAATAATAATTTATAATATATAATATACTAGCTGTGGCCCGCGACTTCGTCTGCGTTTGATTTTGTTTTTAAAGTATTCAGTATCGCTAAGCCTTAAATGAGTATAGTAGTATGACTGTCATGTGACTGTCAATTAATTATAGACAAATAATTTGCAATAGAATAAAATTGCAACTATAATTAAAGATCTAAGCTATCCTATCTCTTAAGTTGGACCAGACTGCTCACGGTGTGCCATTTTAATTTAAAATCGGTTAAGTAGTTTAGGAGTCCATCGCGGACAAAGGAGATTTATATATATTAAGATAAATGTGCCGCGTTTTATACCTTTCTGATCCCCACCTTATCTATCTAAGCCCCTCCCACCTCATTAGTGCATCTGAATATGTCAATAGAGGTGAAGTTGATAAGTTTATTTGTTTGTTTAGCAATTCGAACCTCCCATTCCTATGTTTAATAATTTCTAATATATTCCCTCAAATCAAGTCTCAACCCTTTGTCGCATGCATGTAATATTTCGTATGAATGATTACTGGCTACGTTATGGCCACTGACTAAAAGATGTTTTGCAAAATGAGATTTTTCAGGATGGTTATGATTGAAGGCTGCCATATGCTCTTTGTAACGCGTTTCAAATTGACGTCCGGTCTGACCCACATATGTGGCGTGGCATTCAGAACATTGGAGTTTATATACCCCTGATCTGTGCTTATTGTCCAATCTGTCCTTACCGTTAAAAAATGGCTCTCAGTTGGTTATTTGTTCTGAAAGCCACATGCACGCCATGTGATCTAAGTATCCTTGCTACACGCTCTGATACAGATCCGTAGTAAGTCAGACTGGTCTTATACCTATTCAGTTTGTCCATTGGTACGGCGTATAAATCCTTAGCAATCAGCCTCTGTTGTTTCTTTTTAATTATGCTATCCATGTATATTTGCCATGTGATAAATGACATATAACTCTTTCCTATAATCCTAAAATCCTTTCATAGATTATTATCTATTCCATTAACTAAGGAGGGTTAACTGTCATTAACTCCGGCATTTCTGTTATAGGCACGTTGCACTACCAATGCCGCTTAGACAGTATTGAGGGATTTTTCTCATTCTTCTTTTTCTTTAAATTTTATTTTTGAATTGGTTTATTTGGATTAGATTTAATTCCGTTTTTTTTTAATTTATTTATTTTTGACATGTATTTATTTTAATTGCATTTAATTTTGATGATCCCAAATTTTTATCCTTTTTTTAATAATAATAATAAATGATTATTATTATTATTATTAAAAAAAGGATACTTGATTAATTGTGTTCGATGATATAATACTATAATAATATGACATAACATTGAAATAATTGAAACAAATTTACTAAACTCCTCTTTTTCTAATCTCCAGTTCACCTTACAGCAGTAGCCTGCCAGTTCTGGGTGGGGGGACTCCACCGCCCGCTGGCTCGCCAAGCAACGTGAAGATCAAAGCTGAACCAGTCTCCCCACCTCGGGGCTCCGACCATCTGCATCGAGGGCCCCCGCCCGCGCCTCAGCCCGCTCACTTATCCGGAGCCATTGATGGTAAGTACGGTAAGTGGAAATCTCAACTCAATTATTTACTAGCTATAAGCCGCGTTCCTTCCTGTTTTTGGAACTCCCAAACCGTTTGATTAATCGGGCCGAAAACATCCTTTGCCTAGCTAGGATGCATTCGGCAATCTATCTCTATGCAAAATTTCATAAAAATCGGTTTAGATGTAACGCCGTGCAACCTACCTAAAAAGGCTTTGTTTTTAATCCAGCGTGGACATTTTAGAGATGAATACTATCATAAATATCTCCAGAATTATTTATATATCAAATTTCTTCAAGAAACAAATGAACAAACAGACATTAATAATATTAGAGGACCGCATTTCAGGTTTAAAAAAAAACATCTGAAAAGTAGTCTAACCTTTGTGTGCAAATGCAAGGCTATATCAATGCAAAATTTCGTCAAGATCAGTTTTGTTACTAAGGCGTGCATAGATTGTTTTTTTAACTCCACGGTGGGCTTGTGAAATATTCAATATTCATTATTATATAGATACTCTACTTGCTACTATTCTGTAACGTAACATCGGCAACAGCTCGCTAACAATGCTCGCAGCGGTTTGGCAACAGAGTCATGTCACAGTATAATGTTACTCTACAGAAATAACACGATTTATCAATTTTTTTGTATGAAATAAAATAATACTGAATTTTAAAGAGTCCTAAAACAAAAGTTGTTGGTTTTTATAATGGGAACTACAAGGCCGAGAGCTATCTGGTATTTAACCCTGTATAGTATAGATTCTACAGTCAGTCAACCGTATTTCATCATCATCATATGGACCCATTACCAGCCCACTACAGGGTACGGGTATCAGTTAAGGTCATATTCCACCAAGCTGGCTTAGTGCAGTTTAGTGGTCTACACACACCTTTGAGAACATTATGTAGAACTTACATTTATTACATACACACCAATATAATTTGTGACGCACGCATTTGTTTGTATAAATATTATACTACTATAATCTTAATATATATAAATCTCCTGTCACGATGTTTGTCCGCGATGGACTCCTAAACTACTTAACCGATTTTAAATTAAATTGGCACACCGTGAGTCTGCTCCAACTTAAGAGATAGGATAGCTTAGATCTTTAATTATAGTCGCAATTTTATTTTATTGCAAATTATTTGTCTTTAATTAATTGACAGTCACATGTTATACATATATAAACTACTATACTCATTTAAGGCTTAACGATACTGAATACTTTAAAAACAAAATCAAACGCAGACGAAGTCGCGGGCAACAGCTAGTATTATATATAATATTATATTACTTTACATTTTAAAAACTGTATGTACCTACATTCTTGAGAATAAATTATTATTAAAAAAAAAAAAATCTCAGGCGTGCTGGTTTCCTCACGAGCTTTTCCTTCACCATTAAAGCAATAGATATTTTAATTGCTAAAAACTCACATAACTTCGAAAAGTTAGTTATTCGAACTCCCCTCAGGAAGTGTGTCTCACCACTTCAACCTTATTTACTTAAAAGTAACTTTAATAAGTAGTTCGTATTCAAGCTAACATTTCCTGATTCTAATTAACTTTTTAAACATTAGTTTATTTTGCAGGATCAGTGACGTCAAGTAACATGGGCTCGCCTGCCGGGCAAGACATGCGGCACGCGAACACCGTCCCACTAGACTACGAACAGCCCCATACCAAGCGGCCGAGAATCGACGGCTGGGCCACATAGCTAGGCTATGAGGCCTTCGGTTCCTACCCGAGGCCCCTCCACCCGCACTGCTAGACGGCCCAGGCGTAGCGCCGGCCCCGCACCTCCAGGCCCTAAACGCGGCTGCAAACTCCTCCACCGAGCTTTCTGTACTATACCGTCCTGGTCTACACAAAATGCTCTTTTCCTCAGATTCGATCTGAGCGCGTATAACTACAAGTTTTTAAGACTAAAGTTGAAAAAGGTGCTTCTCAAAACATGGCACGGTCTTCAATCAGGAAAAGGGCAGATTAGTGCTATTCAAATTCCCTTAAAGCTTAATTTCCCTTAGATGTTGACTAAATGTTCATATTACACAGTACTCTTCTATGATACGTAATTAAATAATGTTATATTGCACTTACGAGTACACTAAATGTTAAGGTTTAATGTTTAATGTTAAGTACAATATTGTTTAATGTTAGACGCAATCCAAATCAATTAAAAAAAATATCCTATCTACTAAATGATGGATAGATGTTAACTACCCTTGTATATAGCGATGTTATATGTACAATCCGTGCCATTGTCTGTTTAGCTTATAGTTGTTTAGTGTTATAAATGCAATTTGTTCTGAAGTTTGGTGCGTGGACTGTTAAGGAAGCAGCCGGAGGAATCAAGTGTGCATTATAGAACAAAGTTATAGTGCAAAAGTGCGTTTTATAGACATAAAAAAACGACTGTTGACTTTGTGTTAGTGTTTTAAAGTTTTTTTTGTGCCATTTTAAAATACCTATCGTTAGTGTGACATCCGAACTTTGAATCTTTGTAAATTAGGTAAGCGTAGCGACATCACAGAAGATAATAAGTTATGTATTGGATATTGTACTTTATCTATTGACATATTTATACATGAGAATCATAATGATATTTAAATAATATGTATACACGTCCCGTTAGGAACGAATGTTATGTAATCTAAGTAGGTAATGTTAGCTAGAGATGACTATATGAAGATACCACACGAAGCTTTAAAATTCTTATGATAACACTCGCACTCTAAGCAGTCTTGTAAGTAAAAAAAAAAAAAACACAATTTTCATTTTAATTTAGGATTCTTATAATTCTACGAGTCATCCTTCGATAATATTTAACACAATAAATAAATGTACTCTTATTAATACAACGCAAAAAGAAGAACACTCAAATGTTTGTTTGAACACGTGCGGGCGTTTCGCATTTCCCAGACCAAAAAATTAAGTCAATTTTGAATATCGTAAATTGTAAAACAGTACTTCTGAAGTACCCACGTTAGTAATTAAAATATGGTTACTAGTAGAGTGATGAAGCTTGTTGTTAGAGAATTTTTATTTTGTTAATGTGATCCGAAGTATTGCATTGTAAATCCTGTTTGCATCAAATGTAACCTTTGATAAGCAACCTCGTAATATAATACAATAATGTAAATGATTTAAGCTTTAATCGTACACAGAAATATATTTATCACTAAATATCATAACATATTTTCGTAAAGCACTATAAAATCACATGCCGCCCTATTTTTAGATAATATTGTAGTAAAATATTCATATAATTATGTTAATCATGAAATAAATATTTCCTAGCAGGAACAATAATGTTGTTACCCTAAACGTGAATGTATATGTTTCATGTTTCCTTTTGTTTCATAAAACTCACTTTAGCTAATGTCAAAGTCCTTTAACTCGATAGTTGACTGTTATTGAAACAAAATAAATTGTATAGGGAAATACTTAATAAGGTACCGTTATTCTGTAGCGGTCAAGTAATTAAATAACTGGAGGACGATACATTGCATCTGAGGAGAAAGTTTCAGAAAAATTTAGAAAAGAAAAAGGACAAAAAGATTTTTTTACAAGTCAATTTTGCATTCACCTTTACATGCAATTCCCTGGTCCCTTTAAGTGCATTTGTAATTTACTAATATTCAAATAATGTAAATTATGATCTCACTGACTGCTGCCTATAATTTCTTAAATTTAAATTCAAAGCTTTCTAATATCACAAGATAAATGTATACTAATTTTTCCTTGTTGTAACGGAGCTTCTGATGTCAGTCAACTATCGAATTCTTAACCTAATACATGAATGCTTTAAAATATAAATAGCTGGAAATAAGACAGATAATGTCACTACAGGTCGTAAATGTATACATATATTTTAAACAGCACTTAAGAAATGTTGCTGTATGTATACATTTTATAAGATGTTATTTATCATCGTCAAATAGATTTAAAAAGCTTGAAATTTAATGAGACTATTAAACACATTAAATGTGTCAAATAGTTATTTCAGCATTAAATTATTCAACAAAGTCACTTCGTAAATAAAGTAAACTAAATGTACAACATTATCAGAAGTCCAAGTTTTGAATAATATTGATCTTATAACAAGCGTTTGTACTCTATATATATTCAAGTATTAGGTTACCTGTCCTCTCATATCTTCTCACTGTAGATGCCTTACTCACAGTGCCTAAATGTATCATATTATACCAAATTTGTATCATACGTATAGATTTTTTGCATCAATTTTTTCACGTCCTAATATTTTTAAATATTTACAAACTATAAAAATATATATTCTTACAAAAGTTAATAGCTTGCGTCTGAAAAACTTGTACTGTAAATGCAGTATTTCAATCGCAGGGATATGAACATTGTATAAAATGTACAGTTGCAAAATTACCTTTAGTTAATTAGCGTAATGAATGTCAGAACGATTCCTCATTGTTACTCGTCTTACGAATCGTTGGGTAGAATAAAACCCATTTATATTTAGGTATAAAATATAACAGAAACGTTACTGTTTAATGTAAACTGAGCACTGTATTTAAAGTAACAAAATTATATTGTAATCCTTCAAGTCACGGTAACAAAATGTTGGATGTATATTTGTTAAAATTTGTACAGGGAGGTTATCAATTTGAAGTTCGAAAGTCTGAACGATTAAGAAAATGTATTTTCGCATTGTAAAATATTATACACAAATAGTAATGTAACAAATATTTTAATACTGGAGCATAATAAAAAAAATGTTGTCCCTTGTTTGTGGGAGTATAATAATATTATTACACCGTATTTAATATGTGTAGTGTAAAAAGTCTAAATTGTTAATGTGTCAACATTACAATGCACTGTTACAAAATTCTTGTTTATTATCATATTCTAAAGTTTTGTTATTCGTCCTGATCGTTTTCGATCGTTCGCTCCTAAAATGTTGTCCTAGGTCTCAACGTGTGTGTAGACACAATATGCTCGACGCATTTTTTACGTTCATTCCAACCCTTCTCATAGTGCGACGAGAATCATGCCCTTTAGGTCGATAAAGGGTTGATATAATGATGAAAATGAACCAAGAATATGTAGACTTGATACCGAGCATATTTATGGAATACTTAAAGCTTGCTCGAGCATGTATTGACCCAGCGTATGTTATATATTGCGAGGTGACGCAATATCTTTTATCTAAGGTATTTTGCAAGCGTAGACACTTTTTGTAACTGACTCGGGACACTTACAGATAACTGTGGTTTCTGTGTCCGGTAACAGCAATTAGATGACCTCTGGTTGTTACTTTCTATTAAATTGGACACTAGATTTGGGGCTTGTTTCTCGCCATTAATACTGCGTCCGGTAAGACATAGTCAACATAGTGTCAAAACTTGTGCAATCACATCATGTTGCCATTTCAACCGATAACATTTAGTTTCTTATTAGTCACAAAAACCAATTTTTGAATGGCAATCCATTTGTGTCAAATTGAAGTTACTGAACACCAAGAGCGTCTACTCGTACGTGTGCGCAGGTAATGATTGGTTTTCTAATCGATTGTATAAACGTGAAACAAAAATGTCTTTTGCGAAGACCCAGTTAGATTCGTCAAAATTGTAAGTTGAGTCAGTTGAATGAAAACTATTTATATAAAAGTTTCAAATTCCCATAGTAAACTGACTAATATGAAAACTTAAATTTAGTGTGCATTACCTTATTTGAACATTGCTCAAACGTTTTTTGGCCTTTTAAGTATGATTTCCTGGTATAATGAATTATAAAAATACAATCATTTATCCATATGTTTCCTATTTATTATTTAAAGGTAACGTTGAGATCATAAATTAGGTAGCAAACCTGATGGAATGTCAATAAATTATAATAAACGATTTAATGACCGCCTTAAAATACCTCTACATCTCAACAAAGATAAAATACTACCTGCACTTGTAATTTGCAAGTAAAACTATCGACAACTGTATCGATCTCTTCAATACAAAGTAAAGATATTTGAAAACAGAAATATAAAATTTTATTCCAATAATTTAATTTTTGTTAATCTTAACAAGAATTTTTCTGTATTTGATTAATATTTTGTGATCTGTTGGTCATATCTTTTCATTTAATATACGACCCTTATTCCTTACATTAGATGCCTCAGAGAACGTAATTTTTATCTCACACTGCGAATCCCTATTAAGCATCAATATTTTTAAGTATTTAAATGTTTAGTTTCACTCGTGAATCTGTTGGTATTTAGATATCTAATTATTCACGTCAATGTTAACTACTTACCTATCACCAGAGATTGCACTCTACATGTTATTTATCTAGACAATATATTTAATGCTGTAAACATGGTTATACCTACAGATTTTCGTGTTATAGACATAGGAGACAATAATTGTCTAACAGTTTATGTTAATCGGTCACTTATTGTATTAATATATGTCTGAGAAGACCATTTGTCGATTGCACTTTTGTATTCTATCGACTTTCTTGTATAAATTAGTATATCAACAGTAAGCTGGTATTGGGAGCATTATTTCCGAGGTTGTGAGCTTTGCTATCGGGAATGATTTCACTGTATAATTAATTATAATGATTGTTTAAATAATTGTAATATTCATTTCACGCACAACTGTGTTGTGTGTTATTGTAAAAAGGGTTTGCTTCGTTTGTTTTGTAGATGTATACTACTTTATGTATGTTGAACCTGTATTTATACAGCTCTGTTACAATAGCAAAGAGTTAATTCAATTTACATTATTGCATTTAAATGTTGTAGTCATAAGCGTAGATCATCCGAAATCAGATTAGATTTCGATTTAGTATATGTTATAATTATTATAATCATCCTCTCGTCCCTTCCATGCCTTTTTGCTATTGTTTCATAGCGCTTTGAACAACCCAGATAGGTAATAGGTATATGAATACATATCCTTATTGAATACTCAAGTCGATTTCACACTTATTTCTCTGAAACATCAGTTGTGCAATACATAATATACAATCGCTTAGGTAGGTACTAGGTATATTTTTTGTTTGAATTTACAAAACGTAATGCAAAAACTGTTGTATTTTATCGATATTTTTACTGATTGCAACGGAGCTCCAATGATTTTTCTAGGTGCCCCGTGGGAATTTAAGTCATAATGTATATGTATAATTATTTTTAAGAAAAGGCCGGGCCAAATATTGCATTAATTTAGGTCTTACAGCGCCTCAGGCAGCCAATTCTGCCCTGTGTATAAATGATGAATATTGATATTAACATCTCATTGAATGAAATATTAATGTTAAAGGACAGTGTTAGAAAATTGTTATAAATTATTTTGATGACTGTTCGAAGGATAATAAAGAGTTGGATGTCAATGTTGTTTATTATTTCAATCACCTAGTAACTTTATTTTAAATTTACCAAAGGAGTTCTAACTATGAATGAATGAATGAATGAATGAATGAATACACTTTTATTGTACACCACATAAACATAACAAATTAACAGTAAAAATTTAACAAAAGGTATACAATTTGGCGGCCTTATCGCTACATAGCGATCTCTTCCAGGCAACCAAAGGCGCTAAAAACAGCACAAGAAGAGAGGTAGGTGGTGCATTTAACTGTACTGTGTTGCAAATAAACATGCATAAACCTATATATACAAATATAATATGTACATATAACAAACTTACAATAAAATATATAGATAGTGATAATAATTAATATATACCTATATAATTAATATCAATAATAAATAAATATATACAATATTGTCAAACCACAAATAAAACAGAAGGGAATAGGCAAGTTAAAGATCCGCAGATGCAGACAGAAAATGATCTTTGACAAGTTTTTTAAAAATGGTAATAGACTGTGCCTCTCGGATTTTAAGAGGCAAGGCATTCCAAAGCTTAACAGCCTGAACAGTGAAAGATCGGTGGAAGAAAGATGAATTATGTGAAGGCACCCTTAAGATCAATTTCCTTGCAGTACGGAGAACTTCACCAGGGCGACCAACGAATTCAAATTTTTCCTTTAAATAAGGTGGAGAAGAAGGAAAAAACAACTAACTATCAATGAAGGAAACAGCATCAGAATTAAACTAAGTACATTTATTCGCTTTTATGGTGACGGATTTATAGTATAAAATCGTCAGAAACCTCAACAAATAGAACTGCTTAATTTCGGGATAAAATGTATGAAACTTCGAAGTTTGAATTTAGGATACAAAATAAACTTAACATACTCAAACCATACCAAGATTCATTTGAAAACATTCAGTAAATTCAAATTAATGAACGGCCTTCTAAAAAGACATAGACAGTAAATAGAATTTAAAAAAACGTGTGTTTACTAGTGCACGCGTAAGAAGATATACTTCTTTGGCGTAACAAGTTAAAAATATTTTTAAATTTTTTATCTTACGCCTTATTGTACGTTTGTTGATGCAATGACAAACAATAGAAAAAAGGTATTTAATACATTGAAAGTTTTATTATGACGCATTATCTAAATCTATCTCATTATCGTACAACCAAGTTTTACTGAAAATTAAAATTTGAGATTTTTGTACAATATTGAATCAATTCAATCACCGGAATGAGCCCGAAGGCTGACAATTGAAAGTGTACACTGTGAAACCATTTAGTAAAAACTAAAATATTAACTAAGACAAAAAAACCGACACACTGAAGGTGTCAATTTTTTGACTGTGTGCGCGCGCATTATAAAATGTGAGCTTTACGACGAAGTATTCTCCTCTTACTCGGTTTCAACTACCTTCATTCTGTTAAAACCGTGTATGCACGTGAAGTATAACTTCTTCAGTTTCGATTATAGAGTGCTCTACAAAAACAATGATCAATATATATTTAATGCATAGAATCTACTTAGTAACATTTTTCTTTAAAGAATATCATCATAGATCATTGTTTAAATTTATTAATTGATACTGATTCTTTTTTTCTACTCAATAACGCGATCTCCAAATACACCTTTCGATGCAGTGTCCTCTCTCTTATCTTGCATGGACACAATTTCTTCCAGCACCACTCTTCTTCTGAATTCGTCTCTTTCAAATATATCCTTTACTTGCTTATCCAAGTCGACTGAACTTGATCGCCTAGAATCTGCCTTTTCATCTCCGTCATTGTGTATTGTTATATTATCTTGAGAAACATTGATTATTTGACCATCGAGTGTGTCTATGGATTCCATGCTTGGAGATCTTGCGTCGAAATGTAATATACTATCCATACTATCATTAATTTTAGACTGTACAGATGTTTTTGTAATGTGAATAAGAGATTGATTTGAGTTCCTGTTTGTTGTAAGTTTTTTACGCAGCATGCAACATCTTCTTGAAAAACCACCCATCCATTCTGATAAAAGAGCTGTTGCTGCGATAAGAAGGCCGGCGCCTAGTAGCAGAAACATCCCTTGCGTGTCTTCTAGAGTTAGACCTTTCTCTTCCAAAGATCCTAATTGTGATGATTCTCGCCCCACCTATTACAGTAGTTAAAAAAATTAAAATAGGAATTAATAAAGTAGATAGTTTTTTTTTTAATCCACTATAAGTTTGCCCTTGACTGCAATCTCACATAGTGGTAAGTCTAAGATGGTACCGGGCTAACCTGTTCGAGAGAATGGTAGACATAACCCGCGAGGTTTCTACGCGACATCGCTTCGGAACACTAAATCGCTTAACGGCACGTCTTTGCCAGTAAGGTGGTAACCAGCCACGGCCAAAGCCTCCCACCAGATCAGACCAGAGAAAATTCTAGAAATTATAAATTCCCAAATTGTCTGTGCCGGGACCTCCTATTTAAATTCACAGCGCTCACCGTTGTTCCAGGGAGGTAATGGTCTGTTCAATCACGCAATGTAAAATTTGGGTAATCAATGCATTCAATAATCAAAAAAAGATCAATAATTACTTAATCATAGTTTTTACTGGTATTTTAACCGCAAAAGAAATAAATATGAAGGTCATGTTAAATTAAAATTTCATGAGCCTTTCTCTTCGAGTAACTATAAAATAAAAACGAACTCCGAACGTTATAACTCCTGCTTCCCTTTATTTTTGCCCTTAATCCTGCCATTCTATTTTATCAAAAATCCTACTCGGTGGATATATTTTATCCATTATGGAGGATCGTGAAAGGCAAAGTATTGATCAAACATTATCTGGAGATGTTTAAGGATATTTACCGATAGCAGTCTTCCGGAACTTGACCTCTGCATTTCCCAACGTACCTCATCTATCAGTTTATCAATAATTCCACTTTGTGACATTCTGCTTATATCATTACTTAATTTTGCACTATACAGTGATTTGTTAGGAAAACTCAGGCTTACTCCAAAGAACACAAAACATTCGTTGGACACGTGAAGAACTGAACGTTTTGATCTAAAACGTTAGAGAAACTTTAGTGAACGCAACACAATTCATACAAAATTAATTTGAACACATAGCGTAAAGTATTCAGATATAGATGAGTACGATATAAGTATCCCTTATAATACTATATTATTTCAAAACCCAACATAACACTTACTCAACTTTCGTAAAATTAGCTTGCACGATATATTCAAGTTCTGCTTTTGATCCAAGGAAGGCATACGGCCAAAAAAATGCCTTTGTAGTATTTCTGATACCTGCTCCGACGTTTGGTACAAATTCAATTTTCTTTAAAAGCTTATTTGTCAGAGGATCGGAAGAGTTGAAAAACCATCTCTCCCAACCACCTCGATCTGTATCATAAAGGAATATTTTTGTACTCTGTTATTAACTTAGATTGGAATAGTCGTACACTGAGTAGATATTACTAAGTATGAAGTGCATCTAAATACAGTTTAAATTTAACTAATCCGAATATTGAAGCTGCCATGATTTCATCCTAATAGTAGCACAGAGGACGATGCTGCCAGTTTTACGTTATATTCCCTTAGTCGGCTCGTACGACACCCGCGGTTCGTCGTTTAACTGCATTCTGCTCAGCCATCTCCACAATTCCTATCCCTATCCCTATCCCTAATAATATTAGATATAAATGTCAATGTAAGTTTGTTTGTTACGCTTTCACGCAAGAACTATTTAACCGATCCTCATGAAACTTTGTACAAGTTGGAAGTGTTACAAGTAATATAGAATACGTTTTATCCCCACATTAAGCTCGGTTCCTTTGGGACAGGGGATGAAAATGTTTGACCATTTTACACCATAACTGCGACAAATTATAACCGATTTAAATAATTATTTTTGTACTATAGAGGTATATGTGTTTAATTTGCCCAAACATTGTGTAGATCTGATGAATGTGGTTGGAGAAAGAGGACAGAAGTCCTCAGCGGTCAACAGCTAGTTTAAAATAAACCTAAACATATTACTAGAGAAGTCACGCCCACATGGAATTAAAACATAATTTATTTTAAACATCTTACCTAATGTACCAACGCGATAAAACCCCGATAGAAGTTGCTTTATAGAGTCCACGGTGTCAGGAAATATTGGCAAAGTCACAAATGCTATTATCGAGCCGGTGTAACAACTTGTTATTATAATTGTAAATAGCCAATACCAACCTAAAAAAAAGTTGTGTCAAAATGAACTCAAAAATATTTTTAATAAATTAAGTTTTTTTTCAAATTCCTCTACAACTTAATTCTTAACTGCATTCTCACCAGGTAGGGGTGGTTTTAGAAGTGCAGTCTTAAATGGTAACGGGCTAACCGTTAGTATGGCAGTTATATTTAATCCATAATCCTAATCGGTTTCTATGCGACATCGTACATGAACGCTAAATTGCTAGGCGGCACGTCTTTGTCGGTAGGGTAACTGGCCACGGCTAAAGCCTCACCAGACCTGACCAGAGAAAATTCAGAAATCATAAACACCCACAAACTACAACCATAGCGTTCACCGTTGCGCCAGGGAGTGTAAATAATCTTATGCAACCAGTGGCGTGCACAGGTTTTTGACCAGGGTATGCATAAAGCACATGGTACATGGCATAAAATGGAAAAATTCCCCCTAAATACGAGCTATATAAAATAATTTGGGTATGCAGTGCTTTTGTGCATGTATGAAGTGCACGCCACTGTATGCAACTAAACACAATATTATATTTTAAAATTATGTTCTTCATAGAAATATCTATGAAGTAGGTAAATATTAAAATAAGCATAAGATATGAAACACTTGCCGATCAAAAGTCTCGTAGTAATCTTGGTGGTTTTGCTCCAGGAATTCTTGCCAACGAACGTAAAGCAATTTGTAAACGTTCCAAAGACGTACCAAAACATATTCTCCACTTCCCCCTTGTCTTGCAATAAGTGACGTAATGTATGCTTATCTGAGAAAGCTAATGGGAAAATACCGAACAAATAGGTGAACGTCAGAGTTACCCAGACGTGCCAGTGGAACGGACCTAGGATTGCTCGGTATCTGAAATATTCAAATTCAAATTCAAAATTCATTTATTTCAAGTAGGCCTTATTAATAAGCACTTTTGAAATGTCAAGTCAGTCTGTTTGTAGTGACTCTACCACCGGTTCGTCACTACAAACAGCCTGACTTGACAGACTGAATACAGAACACTTTCACTATTTTACTTTACTTTTAAGGAAAATAATATAAATACCAATTTAAATATAAATTTATATGAAGGCCGATTGGCGCAGTGAGGTTTCTGAGTCAAAAGCTGTGTGTTCGATTCCCACACCTGTAAAATGCTTGAACATGAATGTTTTTCAGTGTCGGGATGTTGATCTGTATTTATGTATATTATTTAAAAATATTCATCAGCCATCTTCGTACACACGCTATGCTTACTTTGGGGCTAGAAAGTGATGTGTTTATAGTCACAATATATGGACCAAGCCGGCGTCCCACCTGATGGTAAGTGGAATACCATAACAATAAACAGGACAGCACTTTGCAGGGCATGCAAAGTGTCGCCCTGTGTACATCAACCTGTAACAGGTGTTGCCTGTAATTGCATCCATTTTAGACCGGAACACAGAAATTACTGTTATAAAGACTGCACAGTCTTAAAAATTACTTTAGATGAAATACGATTATGATGAATTTCTTTAAAACTTAAAGTATAGGAAGTTACCAATGTACTAACCGAGGAAGAGCTGTAGACGTTAATGTAATGAACACTGCACAGTCTTGATAGTGTGGGAAACTCATGTCCATATCTCGAATCCTTTCGCTAGTTACATATAAACCTGCTACGCCTATGTCGGCTCTACCCAGTATTATTTCTCTAGAAACGGCGTCTCCGCCTCCAAGACTACAAAGATAAAAATATATTTTATTGACAAATCTACAGTAAGATATATTATGACTATTTTCATAAAACTTATTTTCAATCATTAACAATGCTGCAAAAGCCGTGCCATGATCTTATTTCTCAGTTTTCATTGTTAATATAGGTACTGATTTGATGAATGATAAGAACAAACATTTTAGGAATATAGATAAATATATAAAAAGGTTACCCCAAATGAAGGTCACGAGGTTCCACTATTTCTACGGTAAAGTTATTTCTTTCTGCTAGCAAATTGAGAATTCTGACTTCTATTCCATCCCAGACCACTCGAGGATTGCCCCCATCAGAATCAGTTTGTATTCTAGACAAATTATTTAAAGCTTAGTAAAGTTAGTAATAATAAGAACTGAAACCTCATCTATACCTAAAAACACTTTAAATATATACGCTTACAGCACTTATTCTTATGTAGTGGACGGTTTCGCAGTAGTTGTTGATCGACACACCTCGAAGTGTCCAACAACTCACAAACCCTATATTGTATATAAATATAGGAGTGTCCCTTATTTTGTTTGTTTTTATGTTCGGCTCAACCACTGTACGGATAAGGACGAATTTGGCACAAAAAATAGCAACCTGGAGACGGGTATACAATATATTCATAGTGAATAAGCCCCCGGGTAAATTTGTAAATAAACGTTGTTACCTATAAAAGGCTTAACTCAAAACGAATCTTAACAAAATTTTGCAAGGATATCGTGTATCTTAAATAATATAGATAATGAAAAGATAATGGTAAAATAGTAATGAAAATTAAGCTTAATTTACTATATTCGGGAGATTACAATGAACAACTTACTTAACAATTATTAATTGTAAAGTCAACATCTCCTGAGGATGCTCCGGTTTCGGGGCGAAACGTGCGTAGAGGGTACATTGCCGAAGATCTGTTTAGTGTGTGTGGAGTATAAGGATTGAAGAAATTATAAATGACACTATACAGATTCTCCTGCTTTTCGCGGAGTATAGCAAATTAAGCTTAATTTTCCTAATATATCATGGATTTCCGCAAAGTAACGCCGGCTTCTATCCAATGGTAAAGTTGACAATTTGTAATATAAGTGTAAAAGGATTGCTGAAACCTTCTAAATATAAAAGGCGGTTGGTTAGCAGCAGCAATGATGAACCTATGACCAGCATAACCTTTGTTCATTTTGGTAGGAAACAAGTCCACATTTCTTGAATATCTTCCGTGATTCCAAGAACATAGTACTTGCGGTTTACTAGCGCCCAGTCCATCAATATATAAAACATGCGTATATAGAATGTACGGAGTTTCCTGAAAAAAAATTATACTAGTTTCGTTTTTATCTATTTTAAGTTTAAATCTTGACTACAATCTATACCAAATTATTGATGCAGCCTTAGATTCCCTTAAAGATCCCTGCTAACCTAGACCTTCTAGGTTAGCAGGTATAATAAGTATAAAAAATCTTCACTTCTTTAAACACATCATTACTAGGCGACTAGTTGAGCTTTAAAACCATACAAGGCTTTCTTACCAAATTATCATCGTCTTTAAAACTTTGCCCGATAACAAGTAGATTGATAAAATATCTCGATATAGGCCCTGATAGAAATTCTTGCACTGCCCATTGGGATGATCTTGCAACCACAATAACTTTACTTTCGGATTGTTTGCCTAAAATCTTGGCACTTTTCTGCACATCGGTAAGAAATAATATGAAATGAAGGCATTCTTGTCTTGCCTGTAATAATTTCGGTTCTTCTAATTTATCTTTCTCATCTATATACCCATGCACAAAAGTAACTGGAAAACTTTTGAATAAGTCTTGAAATAGTTGGCTTTCATGCGATTTTATTTGATTATCATATAGTATTACCGGCGTACAATCATTTAGATGTGTTAAGGTTATGTTATGAATCAATTTTATAAGTGAAGGGTTTTGATCAAAAACTTTACTTTGATTCAGAAAATTATCATGCCATACTTCTTCCCTAGTTTTTGGATGTCCATGGAAAATCGGATCAGCTAGCCTTTTCGTCAGTAGTTTATGTAAATTATTAGGATTATTCATTTGGAAAGATTTTTGAATGCGTTCTTCATACCTAAAATTTGATTGAATAATCACTTTTGACTTCGCATATAGATGATGATGATGATCGAACACTCTTCGGGTTTCAAGCTGGGGTGGATAATTTTCGATACCTTCACTTAAAGTTAAGTGATGTATTATTTGCAAAACTAAAAATAGTAATCTTTTCATTTTATACTTGTCAGATTGTGAAAAAAATATAAAATAAATCGCTAGGCTTTACATTGTATACTTCTCAAAAATATGGAATGAATGTAAAATTCCATTTGCCGAATCGCCTTTTATAAGTTTCCATGTAGCTTCGACGGTAAAATGTCATGGAACAGGTGTTATGATTGAAATTTCATTTTTTATGAAGTCATTACTTTCCTGATTCTATGGCATATCGAGACATTGCCGGAGAGGGTGTAGGTAATTCTAAGGGGTTGCTAAAAATTAAAGTGCTTTTTATATTCCTTTCCCGACTTTGACATCACCAATTCGTAGTTCGATTATCATATTTTAATTGTTATATGAGCTGTATTTTAAATAACATCATCTTCATCATGATCCGTAGCCTTCATCATCAACATCGTCCTACTGCTGGGCACAAGTCTCTTCTCGGATAGAAGAGATGGATATAGAGAAGAGACCTACCACGGTTTTACAATTCGGGCTGGTGGATTTAAATACATTTAAAATAATATTGTGATATTTTTATTCTTCTTATTTTGCAAGTGGCAGGCGGTCTCTGACTTCTGCGAGGATGTAATGTTGCAGAAGGTAAGGTGGCGTAGTGGTTGGGAGAGGTCGTCACTGACTCTCAACTGATTCTTTGCAGGACAGTCGGTGGTTGCTCGTGCATAACCACCGCCTATGCTCTCGATGAGGACTTCTGGGTGATAAATGCGGGGACATTTAAGTATTGCTCGTTTGAAATAGGTCTTTGGGCTGAACGGCGCGCCCTGTACTAGGTGCGTGCGCCTTTGGTAAATTGGGGGCATTTCATCTGTTGCTCCCGCAGTAGGTTCCGCTTCAATGGACGCCGCTGAGTTGGTAACAGATGTGTGTGAAAGCGTTCCCGTGTCCCAGCCACCAGGCGAAGATTTGAAACTATTAAGTAATTAGTCGATATGAGTTCGATATAGTCACTGCTCCTCCTCCGGTCAGGTGCCCATAAAAAAAAGCAATTCTGCACAAACCATTAAAAAAGTAGCAGAATCGGTGTTGTATAAAACTTCGTGGTAATGCGTGCTACAGAAATAAACTCAAAATAGTTTCTCCTGTGTGTATGAATATAATATGTGCTTATGTATTGTTGCAATGAAAGGCGATGAAAAAATCAGAAATACTTGGTAACTAGCATAGTCAGACATCTCAAAAGAAACATTTACTTTTTAGCTAGAGATAAAACTCCCTCTCTCTTGGAGTACAATTGAATGGAGGCTATCAAGTAACTCGTTGCGATACATCATGGTGTGAGTATATATACGAGTAGATCATAAATAAATGTTGTACCTATACATAGCACTTCAAAGTCAAAGTCTAAGTCAAATATTTTTCTATTCCAATAGGCACAAAGATGGCACGTTTGCTGCGTACATGTAAAATATGCACATAGAAATGAGATGATGGCGGCAACTACATTCGTAAAATTATGACTGAAGTTACGAGGGTTTCAAACGTGCCCTGGTCTCAGAAGTAGCCCACGACAAACTCTAGTCTATTCTAGTCAAAATCAAGTCTAGTAGGTATATCGCCCCGCAAGTTCATTTTTGCTTCTAATGTTCAAATGAGTGTTGCAGTCACATTTCCTCTTAAATTAAGATATAATTTGTGAACATTAAATTTTCAAATATGTAATATGACTGGCATTATTTTAAGATCTTTATACATTTATCTCTCAATCACACTCTCGGACACATATCATACATCCGCGTCAGAGTAAAAATTCTGTTTACATTCCAATCATACCAACTTTCGTTTTCGCACACACACAATAATTTATTGATCCGTACCCACTGTTGAGAATTGGGCTAAAATACAATTTTTTATTACAAACTCACCTTCTACATACACAGAAAAAATAAACTGTTCAGATTTATTATTAGTAGTTATACTACGTATAATAAAAGTGAATATTTTACCTACACTGATATATCGTAACATTTTTCTGTCGCAAGCAAATATCGCGTATGTACTTATATTCAATTTTAATTTCACACACATATGTTTAAAGAATGTGTTAAAACACATTTATTACAGCGAGTTATTATACAATTGATGAATTTCTTAATGAAAGGGTTGCTTGGAAGCATCCGGCTACGCTTTCATCTCTTACTAGATAGAAAAATGAATTTTAAAATGTAAAATGTAAACTGTTGATATTGTAGCAACTGCTGAGTTTCTTGCCGGCTTCTTCTCGGTAGAATCGGCCTTCCGAACCGGTGGTAGAGTCACTACACATAGACAGACTTGACGTTTCAACAGTGCTTATATTAGGCCTACTTGAAATAAATGACTTTTGAATTTTGAATATTTTGAATTCTAAATTATGAAAACTTTGAATTTATGAGTACTGCGAAATATTTTTAAAAAAGTGTTTACTGTTTTTTTGTTATCCAATGATGCTGCTACTGATATACTTTGAGTTAGTTATTTTTCAAATCGTGTGGCAAATTTGTTTTCACTTATCACAAACCTATTTAGCGTTGCGTCACCTTCTTATATTTAAGTTTCAAGTAGCATAAGCTTAGTTAAAAAGATCATCAATAGCTTATAAAATTTCACTGCTAGACTAAAGGCCAAAGGGAGGGATAGCCGATACAACCACGCTGGTTAGATGGGTTGGTGATCCCAGTAGATGAAAGTACTGCGGATGCACTGAGGATGTTGCTCCTCAATCTTGATTATACTCCCTTAGTTGATTTGTACGACACCAGCGGGAAGAGAAGTGGTGGTGACAATT
This sequence comes from Pararge aegeria, assembly GCF_905163445.1. Classification (NCBI taxonomy): domain Eukaryota; kingdom Metazoa; phylum Arthropoda; class Insecta; order Lepidoptera; family Nymphalidae; genus Pararge; species Pararge aegeria. Next base: position 5,341,827 of record NC_053181.1, read on the forward strand.
GTAATCTAATAGCCACACGGCACAGTTTTAGTTTTAATACTTAACGTGTCAAAGGCTTTTGACCGGGTTTGGCATAAAGGCATTTTAGGTAAGCTACCCAGTTACGGGTTAAGGATCAAAATCAGAAATATAATATTTTATTATGAATAGGATACCTTTAATGTTATAGCAATAAAACACAAAATTAGCATTATATTTTTTTATTTATTTGCACTGGTGGCATTGGTTACATCACTAGATAGTTCATTATCGAAATGAATGTAAAATGTTCACACAGCACCAAAAACGGGTTCCAGTAAAAAAGATTTACGTCAAAGTTACATAGAATTAGCCGAGAGAACAGACAAACATCAATCAAATATGATATAGAAACGGATGGAACTTCTAATTTTAAATATTAAACCTATATTTACAATAATAATAGGACTTATAAATATTGCAGATTGTTTAAATAAGTAGATTGTTTATGAGCGCTTCTAACACATTGAGTGGGAGTAGCACTGATGTAAGAAGAGTAATGAAAAACTAGAAAAGAAAAATACAAGAGTTTCAAAGCAATCGAATAATATTGGTGCTTAACTTAATAAAACGCTATAAATTAAAAGATTTATTTGTCTCTTTATATCGTTGATAAAGCACTGTATATTAATTTTAGTTATTTAATTTATTAACAGTCACATAAACATGTGCTTCATCACGTATGCGATGTAGACAGACGTCTGCATGACGCTAAAAATTATATAAATAAAATTTAAATACATTTAAACGTTCTTTCATAAAGCGTAATATCATTTGCAAAGCTTCATATGTTATCGAACGGCCGTAATACATACGATTCATAAAATACTACCCTAATACTTAACAAAAATAAAATTCTAACTATATTTACAATTTTATAAAAAGGCAGTGTCAACCACAACGCTGGCAAGATAAGAAATATTTTTGTTTCTAAATTTTAATATGGCTTATGTTAAGAAATATGAACAATAGAAATGAATGATAATTATCAAAACAGGGTGTTGAAGATGATAATTCAGAGTATTTAAAATATCACTTTGTAAATGTATAAAAAAATCTTACACCTAAATATAATTTTTCATTCCAAAATGAGATTACGATTAAACGTTCACGTATATAAAATGAATATGAGATAAAAAACATAAAAAACAGAATTAAGTTAGATCAACAACATCATAAGAGAAATGGTTTAAATAGACCTTATAGAGTGTTGGAATGCATTTCTTTCAAGGCGATTGAAAACACACAATATCACAGTTTCCAATACATTATATAATTTTAACTAAAAGGAGCGAAGTTTATTACCCTAACGAACTAGCAAAACATTCTTCTTAATTAAGATGAAATTGTTTACAATTTACATTTTTGCTTTGTGACCATCAAATCTAAATGGCACTCACTAGGGGAAGGTGACAAAACAATTTCTACTGACAATAATTTACTAGTTGAATAATCCTTGCCTCGTTGGCTTAAAATATAAAGCAAATTCTAAAGGATCATTACTAAGGATGGGCGTAATTTGTTACGAACTAATAACTGTATAAATTTATTCTTCGATTTCGTGGTCGATCTTCGATGATCTGATGCCTGTTTTGCCGGTCCAAGGGTAAATCTCAGGGCATGGTTGACATGTCCTCATATATCGTACTCCGGATTTATGCCAAAGATTACATACTTTAGCGTTGTTGCACTTCTTAGGCCGATCCTGTAAATTAACATACAATTTTAATAAACTTATCATTTAATAAAAGAAGAAAGACAAAATGTTAAAAATGTTACCGCATAATTGCACTGGAACGGTTGGAAGTTATTTAATCTGGAAATTGGAGTTGGATCCCGAACCCACTGTAGAGCTTGCCAGTTTGTTACAATCCATACATCAGGCATTTTATTGATGAAGTCTAAGAACTTGATGAAACCTTCTTTGTGGTGAGGTTGAGTAAACCAAGCTGCGTGGTAAAATAATCCAAATGGAGCCCTACAAAAATAAATATTTATTGTAATTAAAAACGAAAATCATATTTAGAAAAATATATAGATTCGAAAAAGTTGTCCATCACTCAATATAGGTAAATGTATAAAGTACAAAGGTAAAGGTAAATGATAGAAAGTTACCTATTGCTCGTGTAGTGTCTGTCAAAGTTTTTCAAGATCATTTTGTAAACACCATCAGAGTCAGGTGGGTTTGCGCAAGCGTCTCCCATAGAACATCTTCCACCATTTAAATCTTGCCACATCACCATCGGTACCTCCCAAACTCCTAGAAAATTATTTATTGAATTGAAATAAAAGACTTATTCTCAAAAACACAGATAACACTAACTGCTGTTAGGAGTAAAAATTTATATTTATTCGGCTTTAGGTGTTTCCTAGAATTTAATCACAATTATTTATATTAGAAAGAAATTATTGAGTTTTTACTTTTCAATTTCTAAAGCGTTCTCTTCGAAATAAAAAAGATATAGGCACGAATTAATATCGAATTAAGAGACTCCCCCTGTTTTAAGGAAGGCTTGTGTGATAATAACATAAAACACAAGCACAAAAATAGCACGTTGCTGACTATAATAAATAATTTACCTGGGTATGATTTCGTCGGACACGGTGGAATCATGCAATCGTGGAATAATTTATAATCCAAAGTATAAGGCCAACTGGGTGGTTTATTTTCGTATACGGGCAAAGATGAGTCGTAAGTAAAATTCGAATCATACAACATTTTGAACATCTTATTTCCACCAACGGACAGGAAAGGTGCTCTCATTCCTCTAACATCTTCAAGCTTTACGCCACCATAAGCTGCTAAAATTTCTCTTTGGCCCCCAACTTCTCGATTCCATTTCTTTTGGGAAAATTGTTCACCAAAGCTATGACTGAAATTTCATGTTTGGTAAATTTTATTAAGGTTAAGTTGCACGATATATTCAAGTTTATTTTTTCAATTTAAGTTAATTCTAAAAATATTAATCAAGCCATACACCAACAAGTTTATAGATAGTAATTGAGTATTAAAAAGATATAACCAGGCAACTTGTGATAAAACATATAGAAAGGTAATAATAATGATGCAGGTTTTACTTGTACTTTAATAATGATTATAATTTTTAAATGTGCAACGTTAAGCTTGGTGCTGAAACACTCATTAGGAACTTACGAAACCGTGTGTGATGCCATCTCGTGTCCAGCCGAATAAAGGTTTTGTACTTGACTATAATCCGTCCACTCATGGGATACGTAAAATGTGGCAGAAATTGGGCACCCGTTCGGGTTGACGCGGCCTTTCTCAAACAGATCCGCATAAAGCCCCTTGTTTAAGTCATTTACTGAATCGTCATATGTCAGCAGAACAATCTGCGGAACCTTGTCCACGGGCAAGTCGCCTGTTTCGTCGCGGGATATGGAATGTGATTGTGCATTTGGTTTGGGTGTGTTAATCAAGTGCCAGGAAGTGAAAGAACAGGCAAGATAAGGTAGAGGCATTAAGGTAGAAGGGAAGAGAAAATAAATAAACATCAGATTATTAAAATTAAAAAAAAAATAGTACCTGTATAACAAATAATAAGGTCTAAAATAAATATAAGAAACGGTATATAATATATATAGATGGCCATGAAACCAATTAGTTTAATAAGTAAGAGTCGTCAATTTTTTGTTACAAATAGAGTTTAATATTATAAGAACCTAATTCAGGTTGTGGCAAATACTCGACTCATGTACGTCCATAGAAAACCCCGAAGAAATAAGTCAGTAGCAGCAAACAACGCATCTATTTTATTGACTTACGATATAGTGTGTGAGGCAAATTCGTGGCCATCTGCATATAAATTTTGTACTTGACTATAATCTGTCCATTCATGTGATACATAAAAGGTGCCAGTTATAGGACACCCATTGGGATTGACTCTTCCCCTTTCAAAGAGTTCTTCATAGTATATTTTATTTAAATCATTTACCGCATCGTCGAAAGTTATGAGTACGACCTGTGGTACTTCGCTGACTCTTAAATTTCCTGAGATACATATTTGATTAGAAATATATTCTAGCCAATTAATTTTACTGCTTCAAGTAGCTGGGAATAATTTAAAAGTTTAAAATATTAATTAAATTTAATAACTGACTTACCGGGTATATCTTTTCCTCCGCAGAAACAGTCGGGTAAAAGACATACGTCCTTTCGGCATTTTGCAGCTGTCTTATCAGGAGTAGGTTGTGGATAGACTGATTCTGGTCTTCTTGGAGGATTAAGATAAATGTCCGGTATTTCGGCTGTCTTAGATACTATAGCTGTTGAAGGTTTCAGCGTCGGACGACTGCGACTGTTCCAAAAACAAAAGAAATTAGCATTTTACTAATTGATCTTACCTCTTTTAAAACACATTTATATGATTGTGTAAAGCATGATTATAATTATAAAATTGCATTAAGTATGATTTAGATTGTAAATGAGAAAGCAATCATCAATTTGAATACAAAGCACATGAAATTATTGGTCTTATAATATAAGTCTAACGTTGGAGGTGTTCCTCTATTTGATGTTTGTGGCGATGATTCTGAACCACCCGAAGTAGAGAAATGTGCAGATCCCCTCCCTCTGGTACTGCTGGGCCTGCAAAAAAGTTTATTTAGTAAAATGTTCATTTAAAAGGGCTCATTAGTATGCGTGAATTTAGGTTCAAGCTAATGAAAATATTTTGAATGATATTATTATCTAATAGGTCATCTATGCAAATCTCAATCAATAACTTTAAAAACTAAATCAAGCATTTAAACGCATACTTAGTTACTGCTAGCGTTATCTTGTATAAGTGACGCCATGCAATAAATAGTATACCAAAATTTTTTGGTCCATTTTGATATACTGGGTAGTTTAGGTGCACACATGGAACTAAATGATTATTTGCGATGTGGTGCTAGAAGGGTGTTGAACTACATTGAGGAACTTTTTACTGCAAAGTAAAAACAACATTTTAAAAATTAGCGTAAATTACATCAAATTACTTACATTAAACTATGTATATTACAATCTTTATAAAACACGTGTATAGAAATTGTGCAAACAACGGAAATGGTCGCGTCAGGAGTTAACAATACAGAAATTCAACTCAACCGACTGGAAGTCCCCCAATGAGAAAGTAACATAGGAAGAATAGTAAGCGACAGAGTTTAGCCATGGGTGCTATTATCATTGTTTTGGAAAGAGATTTATTCACATGCCAGTTACATCACGATGCGGAAAGTAAGGAGTATGAAGCCTCCACCGTCAGTAAGTAGAAATGAAAAAACATTAAACTGCAAAGACTACTGGCCGGCGAGTACCTCTGGTATTTGATTTCGTTGCATTTTGAATTCGCTTGCAGACTGTTGTCTGATGAACAATTGGACGATGATTGGTAACTCCTGCGCCCACCTCCGAGGTTTTCCACGGCTAATTTTATTGCAGGATTGATACGAGAGGCTCTTGTTGGGAAGGATATACTCTTAGTAGTCGGTTTGGTCTCTACCTCAGTTTTTAAAGTTGTTGTCGATTTAGTTGTACTAGTAGTAGAAGCGATGTCATTAACAGGTCGTTCGGTTTCTGTCACAGTAGTGGTTCTAATAAAATCAGGATTTTCTTTAGTCAACTGAGTCAAGTCGCTTTCGTCGTTGTATTGTTTGTTAAGACTACTATCATAGGATGGTCCTTCAACATCAATAATTTTTTGGTATTTACGCGATTTCTCATTTTCTGTCTTACTTTTTACAAAACTATTGAACTTTGATTTATAAGTTCCTTTACGTGGCGAAAACTCAGAACTAGGTACAATATCAAGCACACCTGCTTGTGTCATGGAATCAACAAAAGGAGCTTCAGTTATATAGGGCATCGGAGTTGTTGTGGGTACAAAATTTTTTTTATATTCCACATTTGGGCCTGTAAATGTTATAGTTTCCACAGTAGGCGATATGTAGTGAACAACATTGGGTTCTGTTATAATTTTCAAGTGCTTAACCATACTTTTAAATGGTTTTTCTTCAGAATAGTTCACTTTTTTCTTTTGAACACCTATATGAACAACCTTTTCTTCAGATGGAGTTGTTGTTGATGCAGTGGTAGAAGTAATTTTTTCAATTCGCGAAGTAGAACTAGATAAATTATTGATAATATTTCTTATAATATTTTTTACATTAAAAACTTCGGTAGTTTGATCAGCCAAAGCGTCATCTTCAACTTGATAAAGATAGTACGAAGGTTTTCTATCTGTATTTCGAAGTTTTTCAGAACTGTCTAGATTAAGTTTAGGAGTAATAGAGGTCAATTCTTTTCCAACAGTAACTGCAGATGTAGTGTCAATTCCAAAATGGAAATCTTCTGAGACAATGTCTTTATCAACATTGTTTTTTTTAACATTGTAAGAATTATAAGGAAGTAAGATCGGTTCATTATTTATATAATCAAAATTTTCTTTATCTATACTATATAAATTTGCATCAGAAGGGCGATTGAAGCCATTATCTAGTGCTTCATCTTTTTTTACAGTTGGTGAATTATTTTCAATAACAGTTTGAACATTTATAACATTTTCAGTATATTCTTCGATACTGGAAGAAGTAGCTGGTCGTCTTAAAACTGTTTTTAAATAGTACTTTGTGCTATCCGTTGCAGGTGTTGTAGATGTTATTCGTGTTTTAGGTCGTATACTAGAACTTTCTATGGATGGTTTACGATAAATTAATGCTTCTTTGTCCACAATTGTTCCCGGGCTTGCATTAAATCTTGGTATGATAAGACTAGAAGATCTTTTATCGTTAATTTTATTATTATCGTCCTTATAATCATTATAAGCCTCACTAATATCCTGACTTTCATCTGTGATGTTGACTAACTTTTGAATATGTTGCTTCTTACTTTGAGGATTTATTGGAATATTTTTATTTCTAGACATTGCGTAGTTTTCCAAAGGTTTTGAAATTAAAGTTAACGTATAGGGGTCCTTAGTATTGTTAAAATTCCTACGAATTGAGAAACCAGTTGTTAATGAAAATAACTTTTTGTCACTTGCAGCAGGCGACTGGTGAACCAATTTAACAGCATTATTATTGTTAGTCACACGAGAAGGTTTTCTACGAGTTGGCAATTTTTCAGTCGGTTGTAAGTCTAACCTATATGAGTTATCTGTCTTTTCAAAAGGCTTAGCAAAGGATGAAAAGTTGATGAGAGGTGATAATGTAGAGGGAAGTGAAGAAGTGGACTTTTCGACAGAATTTTGGTATGTAGAGGTTTCAGGATTACGAATGGGATTTTCATCGGACGATGATCTGTCAAATATAAAGAATTGATTCTAAATTCAGCTCCATAAAATAATTTTCTATTATATAATAAAAGATAAAACAAGCAAAAGACGATTTCCAATATTATAATGTAAAGCTTCTCAGGTAATTACACTATGCAAGTAGACTGCTTATTATACATAAGATACTACAAAAGCCAAATCAAATATAGTTATACATATTTCATTTAAAAGGCTAGAAAACATAAAGAAAGGATAAAAACGGGACAAAATATAAATATTAAATTAACAAATAATGTGGTTTTTCTTGATATTGCAACAACCTTTAAACCGACTATAAAATTAGTACCAGACCTAGATTAGTAACACAAAATACTTATCAGCCTAAAGGTTGCCATGAGTTATGTAATGGAATGAAAATGGTAATGAAACACATAATGAGTAAATGTGAATTGAAAAATGACGATGGATTTCTACGAGTATTTATGATCTATGCCTTGATGATCTATGATTTAACAGAAGTAAGAATCACTCTTTTGTAGTACCTTGGGCTATACCGAACCGAGGTCATTGCTTCGGTATAAGGAGCAGTAGTAGTTGGACGTCGTGTAGTAGTGGTTGTTGTGGTAGTAGTAGAAGTGGTTGTGCTTGTGCTAGTTGTAGAAGGAGTTGTGCGTTGGGAACTAGCTTCATAAACAGTCGTCCTCACGCTGCTTGGAATGTGATCATAGCCCAATTCGTTACCATCGCCCCTGGATTATTTATATCATAACATTATGTTAAAAAGAAGTATAAGTTTATATTATGTAAATTGCATTCATTCGGTATATTTTTAGATATACCGAAATAATAAAAAAAACATTACCTTGTCTGTTGGCGTATGGAAGATTGGTACTGGTTCTGGTTGCTTATCTGAAATTTAATTATTACAAAGTTTAAAAAAAATGAATGATTTCTATTATTCATTTAATAATTATTACGTATATAAAAAAAAATCAAGGCAGATCGATTATTAATTAAAAGTAAAATAGGGCCTTTTATATTTGTACGGATTTTTTTAAAAAAACGAACTAGTATTAAAATTCAGAACTTGGCAATAGCTACACTGATCTTGACAAAATTCGCACAAATATTACAGTACCTATATGCATTATGGAGAAAGGTATCTACGGCAATTAAAAATCATGTTTGTTATACTTTTTACTTATGCTCGGCTTGGATGTTCAACAAATATTGACGATATTTGCATCCTGAATCCTGAGCATAGAATGCTTTTTATTTCGGGATTCTATATATATTATAGGGTATTCAATATAAGGGTTACGCTTCGATCGCATGGATTACTATTTGAACGGAATCGAATGAGCAACGCCTAGTTAATGTTCCCCATTAGTGCAAAGTAGGTACCGCTGTTTTGATTCCATACAAAACGTTAACCACGTTTCCACGAGATCTTATACGTAGAAAACCTAGGCATGCTAGACATGCTAGGCACTCACAAAGAAAAATAACAGGAAAAATATACCTGTGGCTGAAGAAGGACATCGTCGTAATCATCAGGTGAAACTGGCCTTGGAGTGTACGTTTCAACAGGTCGTCGAGCTGGTGGAGGAGTGCCTCGGTACGTCTGCTGGACTGCTGGCCGAAGCGAAGCCTGGTTATATTGCTGAACATAGTCTGCCAACACCCGGTACCAATCACCCGTTATTCCAATAAATATACTATCAATATTGTTATACAGAAGATTAAAAGTTGTTAAGAAAGTACTTAAACAATATTTACATCTTATAAAACCTGTAAAAGTCCAAATTTTATGCTTCCCTAAAACTGATAAGAAATTAACTGCCCTATTATTTCTCTAAGAATACTAAGAGCTGGGTTGGTAAAACCCGTCTTTTAAACAAATCTCTTAAAATTAGACTAGTAGTTCGTGCTATCAAACATTCAAATAAGTTGTTCAGCTTTATTTTAGTAAAAATTTACAATTGAATTATTTTATTAATGATATGAAATATTATATATTTTTTAAACAATATTGTGAATACATGAGTTATGTGCTTCAATAATATAGTAGTGATGTTAATAAAGGAACTATACCATAAATAAATTATCTGTTATACCTTACACGAATTATAAAAGCTAATGTGCTATTTTTTCAGTTAAACTAATATAGTGATTTAATGTATGAAATTAAAGAAAATTACTCAGTTATTATTTGAAACAAATCTTATATTACAGAAGATTAATATAAATCTATGGTATTACAATATTGCATTACTTCAGGAGTTCAGAACGGAAACGTTATACAGTTTATATAAATGGTTTTAAAGTTAACAATAACATTTTACAAGTTTGTTCACATGATCGGTAACGGGTAAGATAGTGAATTGTATTTTTCTCACCTGTATCTTTGTACAATTCACCATCTTCATCATACACAGCGTAATAAGGATCGTATTGATCAGCACTGTAGGTTTGGGATCCATTGTACAGCATTTTAGGTCGGGGGCTGGCCGAATAAGAGGTCGGTGTAATACTTTCTGTCGGTTCCAAACTGTAAAGTTTAAAGTATAATGAAAAATAAAAACCATGTATAAAATAGTTTATGATTTAACAAAATATTGAGATGTATAAAAATTAATACAAACTACACTACACCGTTGGTCCTCAGAATAGTCAATATTTACAGTCTAGTCAAAATTAGTCATACTCATACCAGTAAAGTCATTAGGTTAAGTAAAAGTGGTAAGGTTATAATAGGCAGGAAATATGTTCAGCAGCTAAATAGAATGTTCCGTTTAAAAGCTATACTTTAAGTATATAAGAAGGATAAAAGATTATTAAAAGACATGAAAAATAATTAAGTGCTTACAACCAAAGTTATGTGCTATACAAAATACAACATCAACCTAACGTTAGTTGGCTTCAATTTATTGATTACCTGTTTATTCTATCGTCATGGCTAGTCTTAGTAAAGCGAGTCTCTTGTTTAAAGCTGTCCCGAGGTGTAGTATATTTCATATTCTGTGCGACGATGTTCTGATGACGAACTCTTTCTCTAGTTTTTTTATTATAATCTCCGTTACTGATATGATATTTTTCAGTTGTTGGCTTGGCAAGTCTATGCCTGACAGTATAAGGACGCAACGTAGTCTGGTTAAGATATTTTGGAGGCCTTAATGTGTTTGGATTATGATTCGGCTTTCTTAAATGTACAGTCTTATTTCGATATACATATTGATTGTTGGCAGTGTTGACGTAGTCAACCATTACTGGTACTGGAATTTTTCCATTAGGACTTTTGACCTGTTGTTTATATGGAATTTTCGTGACAACAGATAAGTCATTATGATTTTTAGTTACGGAATCTTGTTTAAATAAGTTATTTGCTTGCTTTGGTGAAGAATTACCTATTTTTGTATTCTCAGAAGATCGAATATCATCATACTCCTTATAATTCTGTGCCATCGCAGGCCTTTGCGGCTTTACTTCTGAACTTGGCATGTATTTAGGTTTAACAGCAGGTTCATAGTAATACTGTTCGTCTTCTTCATCATAATAATAATCATTCATTTCTGGCGAAGGCTTTGGTATTGGCCTGCGCTTAGGGGGAACAGTAGTTGACGTTGTTAATATTCTATTTTTACTTTTTATAGGTAGCTGTGTTGATGATTGTAATGTTCGGTAATACGAATTTCCCTGTTTTGGAGTTTCTGTTACAGTGCCTTGTTTAAGAACAAAGGTTGTTGGAATAGTTACACCGGTAGTTAGAGTTTTCCAATAATTATGTAATGCTGAGAGCTGCTCATCCACTAATGTTGATGTAGGTTTGGGAGTAGATTGGATAAATGCTAAAAACGGATTAACATTTTGAGATTGGACATTCGACAGAAAGTTAGATATTGTACTGGATGATAACTGCGGCTGAGGCGTAACTTGCTTATGATTTTTTGGCATTAGGAAACCAGTTGGTGGTGCGGTACCCTGTCCTATTAAGTAAGGTTTCTGTGTAACCATTGGCGTCGTGTGAGAATACGTTAGTGGTCGTACTGCATATGGCTGTTGAAGAGTATTCTCATTAGGTGCATTAAAACTATAACTAAGGGGCAGTTGACGATCATCTTTAAAATTTGGTGGCTTTATATGGCTGGCTATATTTGGTCTAAAAATTTCTCCTTGATTTACAGGTGTCAATTGTTTATTGAAATGATTTGGAGGTTGTTCTCGAGTATTTTGAATATAATTCTGCGGTACTGTTTCAGGTCTCTGAAGCAACTGATGTTGATACTTTTGTACTTGTTTAGGAGTTGAACTCACAAGCCTCTGAGACGGACCTGCAGTACTGCTAACTTCTGCAGAGACTGTAAATGGCCTTGGCGTGTTTAAACCATTTTTTAAAGTTGACGAAAGCAAATTGATATCTGTATACGAAGCCGTAGCATACAAAGGATGATTGCTAGCTATTTTTGGCGGATTTAATTCATCTTTAGTGTTAGGATTTGGTGTTGTTACACCAATAATTGAATAATGATCATCGCGCAGCTTCTCCAAAAAAGTATCAAAGTTGAACTCTGGATTTGCAAAAGGGTTTTCTATTTTGGCAAATTTATGACCAGGATCATTGTAACCGTAAGATTTTACTGGTACATTTTGATTGTCATCATCATTTTCTTCCTCTTGTGAAGACTCTTCTTCGTCACTGGATTCAACATCTTCATCTTCCTCGTAATCTGGACCGTTGTTATTGACTTGTTTGTTACCACCATTAAAACTACTTTGAGAAGCAGGATTGTTATTATTAACCTTATTTTCACGGTAATTATTTACTGTAAGTACAGAATTAGTTGTTTGTATAGGTTTTCCAGTCACTATGGAACTAGATAGATAAGATGAATCAGAAGGAGATACTGAATTTGGTTGTTTCGTCGAATGCACTGTTATTAATTGATTATTTTTAATATTTAGTGCATTGTTATAAAATCCTCCAGCAAAAGCAGAATAAGGATTTTGATTATTATTCAAAGACGATATTGGTGGGCTTTTTGTTATTATTTGAGTTCCACCATTAAATTGAGGACTTTTCTGATTTATAGGATCCGGTATACTTGCTTTAAACGGTCGATTTTGAATATTATCCATATTATAAGGTACGTAAGAATTTGCTGATGAAAAAAAATTACTATTGAGCAAAGGTTTTCTGTTATTTGGATTTTGCTCAATGTTATGAACAAGTCTTTGATTTTGTAGATTAGGATTTAAATTATATTGATGTAAGTGGATGAGCTTTTGAGGTTTAGGATTCGGCCAATTTTTGTCAGGTGACCTAAAACCATTTTTTAAATAAAAACGTATTTGCCTCTTTCCCCTTTCACTGTCTTCTAAATCTTCTTCATTGTATTCATCTTCATTTGATTGTTCATCGAATTCAATATATTCCATAACTTCATCGTTTTCATTCTCATTTTCGTTTTCATTCTCATTATCGTTTCCATTGTCATTTCGTTTTGATATCTTATCTGGTGTTACAGAACTATTTCCAGAATTAACTACTATGTCTCTCTTTTTTCTTGAAAGTGTATTCTGAGTTATGTCTTTAACCTTACTAATATCAGTCAAAAAGTCTTTAGGTCTGTCGATTGAGTCAGTCACATCGTCATATTTTTCAACTCTGAAATCACGACAGTCATTTAGTGTTTATATATCCGTTAAACAGTCAATTAAATAAGTTAAAATGTAAATTACCTGTAGGTTTGAGGTGCTTGTGTTACAGTAGCTGTCCTTCGTTCATCAACTTGCGTTCCAAAAGAGAATGATCCTATTTTGCTATTTTGATTAATCGAAGAAGGTATGATGTTTGAATTGAATGTTCTTCCAGAGTTAGTTTGGGAAACATAGCCATCTCTGTCCTTTTGAACTTGTCCTATTGTCGAAGGCTGTCCTCTGTAAACTCTCTGCTGTCTATCACTTTCGATTTCTTCAACTGGTGGTAAATCATCTACCTCCGCGTACAATTGTTGCTGTAAAAGTACAATATATTTTGTCAAATTTAAAAAAAAGAGTTGATTGTTGGTTTACGACTGTTGAAACAATTCATTGTTCTGATGTAGTTAAAACAAAATTTATAAGCCTAAGGAATATAAATTATGCGACTTAGGATATACATAGCAAGGTCTGCTCTCTTAAATTCTTTTTTACTTATTACATTATCAAGATTTTCATAGTATAAGCATATCCTACCGTTTTGTCAGAATATGCTGACTGGAATTTCTTACAATAATAGATAAGTATTTTCTTTTTCTTCGATGTAAGTTAAATAGTTGAAGACTTCATGACTATTTTCGATGAAAGGAGTTCTACGAACCTTTTCGTATTCTTGTCTATTGAACTTCGGTTGTCCCCTTGAAGTAATGACAGGGTTGGGCTGGGCCCTCGGCGGCGGCGGAGGATTGCGTCGTGGCGGCGGTGGCGGTGGCTCTCTCTCATTGATCCGCTCTAGATCTTCGGCAACCACGGCACCGGTGGCGTCGCAGCCTACGTTACGCGGCCAATCACATGTTTGGAGTTCGTGGCTGTAATTTATATTTTCATAGATTATACATTTTGAACATCTATACTTAAATAAAATAATTAAATTAATATACTACGACAATACACATCGTCAACTAGCCTTTGAGTAAGCGTAGCTTATGTTATGGGTACTACGACCTAATGAATATTTTTATATACATAAATACTATACAAATAATCACCTACACACTGAAAAACAGTCACGTCACAAACATTTTCCAGTTACGGGAATCAAATCCACAGAACTCAGAATAACTCAGAAAGCAATTTCGCTGCCCACTGCGCCAATCGGCCTTCAACTTATGTTATAAATGCGGAGGTTTGCCATTTGCACTGCACCGATCTTGACGGAATTTCGAACAGAGATAGTTTGGTACTACTCGGTGTAATAAAGCCTTTGTTTTGATAAATAAGCAAACTTTATTATTAATTAATTTTATTTTAAATAATTTCACATAACAATTATGATCGGAGGGACACCACTCGGCTCTCTAAAACAGTATTTAGTGAATACTGCTACGCTGATTTTAGTTGAAACAATTATTGTATTTTGGATAAAATATGCAAAAAACAAGCTTTGTTTTAGTTATGTTGTTATATTTTTGCGGGAAACAAATATTAGTAGGTTTTATTTTATTAGTAGAATTTATTATTTTAAGTAGATAATTTTGGACCCCTATGAAAAATATTTTAGCTAGGCTAGCTGACTCTTGAGTTGAAAAGTTGCATATTATAATTGATGCGAATCTGCGTATAGAACCTACACGTTATATGAACGCTCAAACTTAATTCATTTATTTCAAGTAGGCCCAGTTTATAAGCACTTTTGACACGTCAAGTCTGTATGTTGGTTGAGACCCACAATTGAAAGCAAAACACTGCAATCTGACAGATTATAGGTATCCACGCGTTCGATGCAGTTCAACCTGAGTTCAATGAAGTGAAGAAGTGAATATACCCAGATGAAGTCAGTCGAAAACTATTTGCTTATGAAAGGTCCTTACCTGTACATAAGGCCACCAGTACAAGACTCAAGTAGCGCGCCGCCGAATACGCAAACATAGTATAGCGTACAATCGGTAGGGTGAGGGTAGTAGCCGAATTCTTCGGGGCAGTCAAAGTCTACATCCCTCTTGAGGCTGGCCGCCACGGGAACGCTCCTGATCGGGCCGGAACGCTGCCGTGAACGGTCTTTTGCTGCAAGGCATACTGGAAAAGGGAAAAGTTTATATAAGCGTTTGATTTCATTAGATTTATTATAGGCACATGAGGCTTAACAGTTAAGCCACAGGATGATGGACGTAATTAGTAAGTGGAGAACCGGCGCCAAAGAACAGATCAACATTTTGCAGATCTCGAAAGGAAGCCGTCCTACAAACGTCATACAAAGTGCTGCCCTGTGACCATAAATAAATAAATATACTACGACAATACACACAGCGCCATCTAGTCCCAAAGTAAGCGTAGCTTTGGTTATGGGTACCTACTAAGATAACTGATGAATATTTTTATGAATAATATACATATATACTTATAATATACATATAAACACCCAGCCACTGAAAAACATTCATGTTCTTCACACAAACATTTTCCAGTTGTGGGACTCGAACCTGCGGCCTTGGACTCAGAAAGCAGGGTCGCTGCCCACTGCGCCCATCGGCCATCAACCAGAGCTTAAGTATAGTAATAATCTTTACTTAGTTTTATGAAATTGAAGAGTTGTTTTTTTGTGTTTGTGTGTTAACAGATAATTCACAGCTTCTTGTCTAAGACTTTTTTTTGTTGGTTATAGTGGTGCGTTTGATAGCATTATCCGTGAAATTGAAATACATAAAATCAAAATTTCCGCCACTTCAGCGGTACGTAAGCCAGGCTCCATACAAAAATTATCATTGCCCCAGATCATTTTAAATAGGAGCTCCAGGAGGTGTAAATAATTGTAAGTGAACAAAAGGATTTTGTTAAGAAAGCAGGAAATGTATGTTGAGGATTCATCAAAGCTATTGGAATAAATATAATGTTTAATAGTTTCACGTGCATTGTTTTTATTGCCTAAATACACGGAGCTATGTAATCAAGAGCGTGCTGCTAATAGCCATACTTACTGAGAGCTATTCAGAACAATTGCCCCACCGGCCTTGTAGATAACGAACCGACACAACTTTTCCACTTACATCAATATAATTTAAATCCTAATCTACAAAATCAAAGACTTGTTCATAACATTGAGCAAAATCCAAATAACAGAAAACAAACTCTCAACTCACTAGAGAAATACCTATAAATAGCCGCGCCTTACATACAGTATTCTGGACAGTTTTATTCCATTAACACCATATAGACCAATTGACAAGGATAAACGGTTAAGGAAAACATCGTGAGGAAACCTGCATACCTGAGAGTTCTCCGTAATGATCTCAAAGGTGCGTGGAGTCCACCAATCCGCACTGGTCCAGCGTGGTGGACTACGGCCTTAACCCTTCTCATTGAGGGAGGAGACCCGTGCCCTGTAGTGGGCCGGTAATGGGTCGTTATGATGATGATGATGGAATTTTTTTTTTTTTTCATAAGACACACCAGCAATTTATTGTAACTATATTCATAAACAAATTTAACTACTTATGTGTTAGAATTACAAAATCACCGCTTTTTTCCTTTTTATTTTAAATATGTTGAATTGACAACATCTTTAAAATAAAAAGGAAACAGCGGTAATGGCTTAGTGGTTAAAATGGTTTGGTGGATTTTGGAACGCCCTACAGGAAACTTATGCCAAGCAGTGCACGTCAATCGCTTGAAGTAATGCTGATGATGAAGACAGAGATAGCTGGCAATCCGAAAAAGGAAAGAGGTTCTAATATCCCGGAAAAATGGTCTGGGAAACATTTGCACAAGCTTTAAAAGACTAACATTCATTTCTTTATAAACTTAATAAAATTGCATAGAAATAGCATTTCGGTGATAAATGTACGTAGCTTCTTAGCTCGGAAAAAAAGCTTTCTCGCGGAATTTAGGCAAAATCAAAAGTAATGCACACAAAATCGCGGGACACAGCTAGTATACAATAAACACAGATCCAGTCAGGGGTAACAGGTAGTAACTAAACAATAAAATCCACCAAGGTGTGGCAATCAAACTCGACACTAACTAGTAAAAAAACAAAAGTATACCTAAACAATAGTTAATAGTATTAGTTAAACAAAGCGCCATTCTCCCATGAAACTAAATATCACTAAACAATTCAGCGTGTCAATATACATTAAGTTAACATCAAGACCTTAAGTTGATTATATTAAGGGCCATTGTTGTATATATATAGTTTGATTGGTATTTATTGGCACATAACCCTTGAGATCGGCATTTTTATAGTACATTCATACTGTAAATGCGGCTTGTAAGTGGTAATTGATCGTTGTACTTTTTATCTGAAGGGCGTTAATAAACTATTGAAGTATTTCATTCAGTAGTTCAACTGAAATGATTTAAAAGTGCCAATCCCCTCAAGGTCTGCCTCAGAGAGGTTAGTGCTAAGCCGGAGCAAACTTAGGTATTTTATCTTTATTGCGGAGCCCTTAAGTAGCATATCAAGCGTTTACCGAATCAGCGTAACCGACATATCAAAAAACTTTGAAAATTTATGAATAAATCATTCATTCATAAATAGACACCTGTAGCGGTAAAAATACCTATATAATCAGTCGCTGTCATGAAGCGGTGGAAATACTGTTCCGTAGCAATAATGCACATACGAGTAGGTACATAGTACATTTATTATAAAAATATTCATACATTAAGCATACAAAAATTTAACATTTTGCATTTATCAATTTATTGATACGGATACATTTCAAAAACTATTAAATATGTTCTATCATTTATTATTTTTCTTATTTTTTTTTTTTAATTATTAACAATGCTTAAGAATAAATTAAAAAACACTATTAAAAATTTATAAAAAAAAAAAAAAAATCCACCCTCCGCTTGCGGGGCTTTTGAATGCCCAAGCAACCGGTGGTCTGGGCTCCAGAGTGAGAAACCTCCTCACAATACGCGCCGTTTCAAGGACTACTGCCTTCTGTATCCGACCCTTGATCCAACAACCAAGCGAAAGCTTCTTGAGATGTTGGTCGAAGCTTTTCGCGAGAAGACCATTGACTGAAACGACGATCGGAACAACAACGGTCGACTCAACACTCCACATGGCGGTAATCTCGTGAGCAAGGTCCAAGTATTTAGATACTTTTTCCTTTTCAGCTTTCACCAGATTATCGTCATGTGGAATAACAAATAAATAAATTATTATTATGAATAAACATCAATATTATCTTTTTTATGGCACTACCGATCATATGCAGTAATTAGTGAATATCTATCATCAATATCACCTATTGCCGTCCCAGTTCAGGACAAGGCTATCCTCTCTGAATGTAAAGAGTTTACACAACACGCCTTCGGGAAAATTGTGGAATACTCGCAGACATGCACTCTCCGCAAGATGTTCTTCCTTCACCATAAAATCAAGTGATATTTAAATGCCTTAAATGCACATAAATCAGAAAAGTTTAGAGGTGCTTGCCGGAGATACAACCCAGAAATCGAAACCGAAGTCCTAACTATTATGCTATCACTGCTCTTCGAAGATCGATGTGAACTATTAGTACCTACCACCAACCAACTATCGCCATACAATATGGTACCAATCAATCACACTCCAAGATTATGTTATGGCGTAAGTTCAACAAAGTCGCAGTGCTCTCACCTTGAACGAATCATACCCGAGCTTCATAATAATACCTCGTGTGTGGGAAATGCTCAACGGCTTGGAATCGTTGCAGCACATAACGAAATACCCGTAAACCAAGATACACACTCTGATAAAACATAATCGCTTTTATTCGGAAACGTACTGTAATATTCAATTTTTGCTCTTTCTGTGAAATTTTATTTTATGCAATTATACGGTTTTGTTTGCCAGATTCATCCTCGTTTTATCAAATTACATATTATTACAAATAAATCCAAATTATGTTATATATTTCATATTTATATCAAATGACGATTATTTAATCGTTTGTATTAAACGGTTAAGACACTGTAGCTCCTATAACAAACAGTACAACTTAATTTTTATTGCACAAAAACTAAAACAGTCAAGAGCTAGCAAAATGTTTACAATCCCTGCTTAAACGAGACCATGGGGCAATGTACTTTTGTCTCAATCCATTTGGCACGGATTCAGAATTTAACCACATATTAAATCGATGATTTCCAAAATCTTAAGTGTTCATTTTATTTGAAAAAATATAGCTCTGTTCTGCGTCGTATATGCCTATTTGAGCCACTCTTTCCTAAGACTCTATATTTTCCCAACAAAGTTAAAAAATACTTAAAGGACTAAAATAACTAAACTGCAGATTTTTTCATTGATTGAGTAAAACTTGGTCGCTAAAACAGAAATTACCGATTCAACTGCAAAATAGAATAATTGAGGTAGCCTAAGGTACTTCAAGATATTTTATAACTACGTCTATAGCAATCATATAGAATTTAAGTACAGCTGTCTGTGATTTTCCTGCTTACGTTCAATAATTAGGTTATGCCTCTTTTGGTTTATTTAAACAAAAACCCAACCTAAACTTAGTTGTTTTTTAGACATGGGTAAAGGAATTTTTGGAGTATTTTAACATCTAAAACAGGAAATCGGATGCTTACAAATCTAAGAAAGAAAGATAAAGAAAAACTTTATTTGGATATACACACACTAGAATTAAAATACAACTTAATAGTCTACACAACAATTATAGGAACGGTGTGATCCCAAAATGGTCTTCACTCAGCATGTTTGCAGTGCCTGTTAAGACACAGCGCTGATCTTCCGTGATATTTGCTAATTTAGAAAAATATACACGGAAGTCTTCTACAAACATCTAAATATGTTATGTATGTGTCTGTTGCTTTTGTAATTATAATAATACTTCAATGTGTTAATGTTAGATAAATAAGCTAAAAGTTTTTTTTTTTAAATATACTATACTTTTCTGTATCTTTACGTCCTACTGAGTGTTAATTAACGATAATGTATGGTCTGTACACTTTTCGACTACCATGTTAAAAAATTAATTTATGTGCGTGTGTTAAAAAAATTGTTGTTACTTTATTGTTTATTGATTAAAGTCAATAATTGTACATTTCCTCGTTTTTATGTCCGCAAACGACTTCAAAGTCCGCTTACAACCTTCTATTTCATGTTTAATTATGATCTTTTTAATACTGATAATAATGTTTATCTTTATTTATTTCTCGAGTCTCAAGAGCTTTGGCCAGTATTACAGTTATCGACAAAATTCCGATGTGAAATGGTATAAAAATGTTTAACAACTAAAAAAGATATATTCATAAACTATTATTATTTATTATAAAAACTATTAAAAATATACTGTTACGGATTGTAAAGATTATATTAACAACTTAGCTTCTGCAGGTGGATTGTACGATGGTATTGGAGTATTATTCAACTAACTGCTCCGTGGATGATTTTACTATTATGTATTGCCTAATTGTTTGGCTGGATGGTTCTTGCCCTTATTCCTAAATCTTTATAATACCCGTAGAAACGTATAATTATGAAACCAGTTGTCCGCACAGTAACTAAATTTAAAATAACTTTTGCCAACGATACATACTAAGTATGAGCAAGAGTAGTAAATATAGAAAACAAATAGAGCAATATTATTGTCATGTCGATTCTGTACGTGATCGTATTTCTTAGTATAAAACAAGTATAACTATTAGGCGCCATTCAGTTGTTGTAGGCGGTAGAAATAGGGTTGTCGATTTTAAACTTCAGTCAGACGTGCATTTAAGCTATAATACAGGGAGTTTACTACAGCCGCTTAAGTAATTTTATTTAATCGTTTTTGATAACCTTACAGAAATTGAAACAAGTTTGGGCTTAACCAGACATACAGATAATAAAGAATAAAACATATATATATATATATATATATATTCAAATATATAGACTTGACAAATATAAGTGCTTGACTGCAATCACACCCGATGGCAAGTGATGATGCAGCCTAAGGTGGGTCGCGCTGGCCTAGAAAATGCCTATTCACTGTTGATTTGAAGGTACCCAGATAATAGGTATCGGAAAAGACGGAAGACGGGATGGGCATTCCAGGCCTTTGCGGTGCGGATCAGAAAGGAAGAAGCAAAACGCTTCGTACGTGTTGATGGTATTTCTACGACGTAACGGTGCAGATTCTTTCGGTGTTTCGCAGTTCGATGGTCAAAAGGAGATGGTTTAACTAAATCGAATATCTATCTCCTGAACACACTCTCCAAAATGTATCTTGCAGAATACAGTTAGACAGGCAACCTTGCGCCGGTGTTCAAGCCTCTGAAGTCTACTGACTACAAGGTCGTTGCCAATGAGTCTCCCGGCACGAACATCGACCGAATCCAAAGCATCGAGCTGGTACTTGGCAGAGCCATTCCAGAAATGGCTGAAGTACTCCATGCACAACCGAACTTGAGCTTGGTACAGGGTTAGAAGCTGCATATGTTTATATGTCATATAAAATGGATAATTCAAATAGTGTCACCTTTTTTTTTTTTACATATAAATAAATATACTACGACAATACACACATCGCCATCTAGCACCAAAGTAAGCGTAGCTTGTGTAATGGGTACTGAGACAGCTGATGAATATTTTTTTATGAATATAATACACATAAATACTTATGATATACAGACAAACACCCAGATACTGAAAAACATTCATGTTCATCACACAAACATTTTCCAGTTGTGGGAATCGAACCAACGACCTTGGACTCAGAAAACAGGGTCGCTGCCCACTGCGCCACTCGACAGTCAAGCCTTTATGGGATCGCTTTTAATTTAATAAAGTAGTTTAACGAAGAATCAAATGTATTTAATTTTATTATTATATACATTGCGACAACCCTAGATGAAATCACTATCAGTAAGTTGCTTAGTAATTTGCATCTTGTGTAAGCTAGTTTACATTAACGCCCACCAATTATGCAAATTTTATTGTTATTTAATGCAAAGAATGGAAAAAGTACAAAAGTAAGTACTATTTCTCTTAGGGAAGATTTCTTATACGTTAAATAACCTAACCGAGAAATAACAAATTCCTTTAGAAAGACCACAAAAATTGCAAATTTATTATTTTTAACATTTTTTATTTAGTCCTAGCACTGAAGTCTTTGTAAATGTGGCAGCTTTTATGTTCTCAGTATCGCTAAGCCTTAAATGAGGGGTTTGCTGTTTTCCGCTGAGGAGTTCTGTCTTCCTTCACCAATCACTTTCATCAGATCTACAAAAAATAAACAGATATTATAACCTGTTTAGTACAAAAATAATTATTTTAATCGGTTATCATTTGACGTAGATATGGAGTAAAATCGTCAAACACTTTTATCCCCTCTCCTAAAAGAACTAAGCTTAATTTCGGGATAAAAAGTATCCTATGCTACAAACCTATACCTCCAAGTATATGTGTAATAAAAAAAAAGGTTTATGATGATAGGTTAAGAAGTTTTTATGCGTTAAAGCGTAACAAACAAACTTACAATCATATTTATAATATTAGTAGGAATAGGGATTGACGGTGATTTAGCGACTAAAATATTAATATCTGTCTTAATATTAATTATAATTCCTAAGGTAATTTTGAACCTACCAATGCATAGGAATTTGTTAAAACACGTTTATTACGGCAAGACTACTATACAATTGATGAATTTCTTAATGACAAGTTTGCTTGGAAGCATGCGGCTTCGCTTTCATCTTTCACAAAATAGAAAAATTTATGTTAAAATGTAAAATGAAAATTATTGATGTCGGAAAAGAGCAACTGATGTGTTTCTTGCCGGCTTCTTCTCGGTAGAATCTGCCTTCCGAACCGGTGGTAGAGTCACTACAAATAGATTCGACATTTTAAAAGTGCTTATATTAGGCCTACAAAAATAAATTCATTTTGAATTTTGAATAGAGATAGTAACATTAGTTATTCAAAATGGGTTTTTTGACTAGCTAGTGCTCTCGTATACAATTAATTGAAAACTGAATTTAAAGTAGGAGGTTACAGTACAATTATTATAGCATTTTAACAAACAATCAGAAGCACCTTCAACACAAGGTGGTTCTCATGCCCATAGATGCTGCAGATAGATTCCTAATATGTGTGTTTTACCCATGATCATGACGTAATAAGTTACGGCTCATTATTTTTTTAATTATTTTGACGTCTTCTAATACTTACAACTTATAATTATTATAGCGTTTTTTATTTTTTAATATTTAAAGCTGGCAAACGAGCAAGTGGGCCACCTGATGTTAGATTGTAGTTTGGAGGGAACACATCAGATGGGATATTGTTCCACAATTTTCAACTGCGCGGTAGAAATTATCTGGTATTGCGAGTAGAAGAGTACCAGGCATCCAGATGGTAAGGATAGAATTTATTTTTTCGGCGTCAAGTGCGATCAGAGAACAGGAAAGAAGGTTTCAATGCAAACCACTCTTCAGAACCGGAAACTAATAAACACATGTTAAATAAAAAACACACGTTCAATTGACGACTATTTATTATCCTGTATAATGTTTATTGATAGGAAAGTGTTTGGATTTTAAATAAAAATGTCGCTAAATAGGTTAACTTCACACACCTTTGATAACATTATGTAGAACTCTCAGGCATGCATGTTTCCTCACGATGATATTTCATTTACTTAAAACGCATAACTTAGAAAATTTAGAGGTGCGTGCTGGGATTCGAACTCTCCCCACTAAAACTAAAGTCGAGCTTCTACTCACTGGGCTGTCACCGCGTCGTTTAACACAGTATCACTAGCAAAACAGTAGTGAGTCAGTGATTGACTGCAATCAAAATCTGTTTGCACGTAGGACGTGGGATGCGAATCTTAAATGCTGTTCGACCATAGCAGACAAGTGGGTTGAGTTATACAGAGACTTGAACAAGTACCGAATAAATAACTTATTGTGATGTAACCACCTCGTTTGTGTAGTGGATAGCGTGTTCAAAGAAGGAAAACGAAGTTCTGGGTTCACAAATTTGTTATGTGTATTTTCGGTTAAAGTATTATCACCATCGCCCATAAACAGCGTGGAATATTCTAGGCAAAAATAAAACGTTTTATTTTAGAACTCTATTATCTAAAGATAGCTTGAACTTATTTTTTGTAGGTTCACCTTTTGTGTTTCTTAATTTGAATGAAAAGTTCACAAATTTGTTATGTGTATTTTCGGTTAAAGTATTATCACCATCGCCCATAAACAGCGTGGAATATTCTAGGCAAAAATAAAACGTTTTATTTTAGAACTCTATTATCTAAAGATAGCTTGAACTTATTTTTTGTAGGTTCACCTTTTGTGTTTCTTAATTTGAATGAAAAGTTCACAAATTTGTTATGTGTATTTTCGGTTAAAGTATTATCACCATCGCCCATAAACAGCGTGGAATATTCTAGGCAAAAATAAAACGTTTTATTTTAGAACTCTATTATCTAAAGTTAGCTTGAACTTATTTTTTGTAGGTTCACCTTTTGTGTTTCTTAATTTGAATGAAACGTTACTGTATGTATTGCCTATTTAGTGGTTACCTATACTAATACTAAATCTCATTATAACTATTAGAAAGTCCAAGGATACAGAGCGGTTTCGTTTGACACGTATCGAGGTACGTTTCTTTATGCAATTTGTTTTTGCACACAAGTAAAAGGGCATTGCAACTTGTTTCAGATCTGTCATTTGATATGAAATGACGATATGCAAACCATTTGTTACGCTATTGCGACTACGCTACCTTGCGGTCAACGTTCCACTCAGTTATAACCGCCGTGGTGCAGTGGTCTGCGCGAAGTGGAAAGTATTAGTTCGATTACCGGCCGTGGCAATTTAGTTAGCGTAACAGGGACCGTTACGCTAAATTACTTATTCGAAGGAGTGTTTCATACTAGCATTTCAGTGAGTTTTTCTGCATCATCTTACTTACTTACTACCAGGAGATTGCAGGAAACGGCTAACTAGTAGAAAACTTTTACTAAACGAAGGCAGATATCAGATTTCATTATTTTCGGTGGGCAACGAAATTTATTGCCAGCAATTTCCAACACGCCAATAATAGAAATTGCTGGTCAGACGGTTTAGTTATCTAGACACTAACATAACTTTGGTGTTCTTTGGAATACGATATTCACTTTTTTATTTGCAATTAGTGTGTGTAGTGTTCGAGATATCTAAGTTTGAGAATTATTGCAGTTGAAAATTAAAATAATGTTAGCTTTCTCCTTCATTTAAGTTAACAAACATTTTTCCCACTGCTGGGCACTGGCATTATCCCTTAAGGCTGCCCGTCCACCGGAGCGGAGCAAGGCAGCGGATCCGAGAAACGGACTAATGCGGAGCGCAGTTGCGAACTGTGTCTGGTTCATTTAAAAGCAGCGGAGATTTTGTGCAATCCTATTGGTTAATATTTCTCGATTTCTTGGCTCCGCTGCCTCGCTCCGCTCCGGTGGTCTGGCAGCCTTAATTAGGAAAGAGGGAAACAAACCTTAAGACCTCAACGTAACCTTCTAAACGGGCGAACTATCCAAATATATTATTGCGGCTATAAAACAGATTTCTTAG
Organism: Pararge aegeria; assembly: GCF_905163445.1. Lineage (NCBI taxonomy): Eukaryota > Metazoa > Arthropoda > Insecta > Lepidoptera > Nymphalidae > Pararge > Pararge aegeria. The sequence continues at coordinate 5,367,368 of NC_053181.1, forward strand.
TTTTGAAACCGATTTCCTAAAGTCAAGGATAATCATAATAATTGCAATAACAATCAATAATATATCATGTACTCGTTTATATCAATGAATTGGTGAAGTAATCAAGAAGTTGGTAAATACAGATTTGAGTGATAGCTTTTAATTGGTTAAAAGTAAATGATTGTTCGGTTATTGAACGAATATCACGCCTACATGATTGCCGGTTCTTTGGAGTGTTAAAAGCGAATTGATTGTGTAATCTACAAGGTAATAGTTTATACATATTCTTTTTTTAAACCTTGATAGTGTATTGGTCAGAACTCGTAGAAAAATATACCACCTGTAGTTTAGGGAGGAGACAAAAATTATATCCCCCGATTATATCCCCTGACGAGGGATATAACTAACGAGTACACCTGCTAAAGCACGGAGACATGAAATAGAAGAAGTACCCCCGTTTATTATGACACATATATAATTTCGATATTATTTCCAATTGTGCGCCAATACTCCGAGAGTTGATAAAGCTGTGAGAGAAGGTACATTTTTATCCTTATCCCAGGGATATAATAGTCTCCTGGCCATGCTAGCCGTGCTGACTGTAAGCGGACAACCATCGCGTATATATAGAACATGCAAAAACACCTACAAAGTGCCCCCTTGTGCCACCTGAAGCTGTGTTAAGACTCATTATCATCATCCGCAGCCTAGTAACACCTGGGTACAGGCCTCGTGTCCTAAAAGAGATACGGATTTAGAGCATAGACCCACCACGCTACTTCAAAGAGGGTTGGTGGGCTTTAACCACTGTTACCACTGTTACTAACACCGCCAACTTCTCAACTCCAAGCTAGTACCGAAAATTATTTAATAGAAAATACACAATACCTACTATAATTAGGCCCGACCCGGGATTCGAACCCTGGACTTCGTGATCCGTAGTTGAACATGCTAACGACTAGACCAACTAGGCAGCTAAGAATCGTGTGCCTGTAACAACACAAGTAACCGCGCCCTTCAGACTTGAACACAGCAGTTGGAGGGGCAGAAATAAGCATGACATATGCACTTCCCCGGACGAGCTTTGACACAAAAAGCTCTTCCTTTTACTACAGATCTGTTCTTTGCTTACGGTGGCTCAACTAAGGACCAAAGACCAGCCTGTAAATGGCACCGGGTGCTTAACCCTTAAAGTTGCAACATATTTTACCTTAAAAAAACAGCAAAAAAAAATATTTTCGTATTGTGTGAGTAAAGATCATAACAAAAATATTAAAAACATATATTTGACAGTTATCCAAAAAGTATATGTATACAATGAAAACAATCTTATATATATGACGGCCGAATGGCGCAGTGAGCAGCGACCCTGCTTTCTGAGTCCAAGGCCGTGGGTTCGATTCCCACAACTGGAAAATGTTTGTGTGATAAACATAAGTGTTTTGTTCAGTGTCCAAAGTGTCTGGGTGTTTATCTGTATATTATAAGTATTTATGTATATTATTCATAAAAATATTCATCATTCATCTCAGTACCCATAACACAAGCTACACTTACTTTGGCGCTAGATGGCTATGTGTGTGTTGTCGTAGTATATTTATATTTATTTATTTATATTTAAAAACGAATTTCCGAGTTTTTTATCGCTAGAATCATGCATAATACCATAAAATAAAATATTTTAAATTTTGATTTGAGTAGTATAGCAGTACATATGTACAATAATATTCACATCATACTTTCATAGAAATTATTTTAATTCTGACGGACAGAGACACGGGTTTTAATAAGCAACTACTTTATACTTTTTTTTTTCGATTGATACAAAAAGCTTTCGTAAAATTACATGAAGGCTAGCTTTACAAATGAACTATATGCCTCGAACTAGTAACCTTATTTTTTTAACGGTCGAAATACTACAAAGAATTTATAAAGTCTGTAACCTTGCATTTCCTTTTTTGCTACCATTTTTAGGGGTCTGCAACTTATAATGGAAAACCAGAAACCTTATAGTCATATTGTGTATGTCTGTCTGTCTGCTATAGCCCATTTATGTTGCCTCTGTTCGGCGTACCTAGCGTAGGTACTTTTTATTCCGGAAACGCAGCTTGGAACCGTTCCGGACGGTTTTTAAAAACTTATCTTGCTGAACCGTCAGCCTCGCTTATTACAAAAATATGTTTTAATAATCTACAATGCTCGCCAACACGCAATGGTGCGATAGGGTCCCATTCTAAACCCCACTTTCGTATGAGAGATCAGAGAGATTTCCTGTGCTACCAATGGGGCGTTAAAGGCTCAAGATGATGATGATAGAAGTTATCTTTGGATAAGATCGTAGTCGGGAGATAGATAGATAGATAAATTCTTAAATGCACACATTTAAGGGATAAAGATAATATATATTGAAAACAGAAATACAAGAAAAATAAAAATGCGCAAAAGCGGTCTTATCGCTTTAAGCAATCTCCTCCAGACAACCCTTAATGAAAGAAGAAAATGATTATCGAAACGGGATAGTGCAATATTTTAAAAATACTGGGAGTTAACTTGTCGTCAAACATATTTTAAGTAAGACGGTGCCCATTGCTCAAAGTTTATCTTTTTATATGACAACGACCATATCTTTGATATTTAAAAGGAGCTTGTTAAAGTCACTATAGAAATGAGAAATATTTTCTTTTATCTATGTTTTATGGAAAAAAATCTTAAGAATCCAAGTAAAAAAAGGAAAAGACTAAAGTTCCCAGTAATATAAAATATTGTTCGGTACGGTTTAATAACAGTAGTAAGTGCCAAGGTATAGGCAAATGTCAAGGCTTGCTGGTTTCAAGTGATCTATATAGGATTGCGTTCTTACCAAGATAAATAACAATTTTTATTCAACCAGGCGCAATTAAACATTAAGTGTCCATTTGGATACATTATTATTTTTTCAGCATATATTTTCCATTCATTTAAATATTCTGAAGTTAAGTAACTTCAATAATTTAAAAGTAATCTAAGCAAAGCGTTTTATAATCGACAGTCTACGTCGCATTGCTAGGAACAGACCTTATCCCTCATAGGAGAGAGGGATATAGATCTTAAGCTCACCACGCAACGTCGATGCGGGTTGGTACTATTAGGTAAAATACTGCGACCCTTACTGATATACAGAGCATACTTTTACGTAGCACAATACATTTTTTTTACGCTTACTTTGGAGCTAGACGGCGATGATTAAAAACAAAATGACATAGCTCAATAATGGTAAATCTCGTACCAAAAAAAAAAAATTAACACCTTAATATTATATTTTGATAATTAAGCTTAATTTGCTATTCTCCGCGTAAAGTAGAATCTGTATGGTGTAATTTATAATTTCCTGAATCTTTATACTCCAGACCAAACAGATCTTCGACAATGTACCCTCTACGTATGTTTCGCTCCGAAACCGGAGCATCCTCAGGAGATGTTGTCTTTACAATAAATAATTATCAAGTGACAACAAGAATTCATAGTAAAGTCAACATCTCCTGGAATATATCATGGAATTCCGCAAAGTAACGCCTGCTTCTATCTAATACCTTAATATGACACAGGATAATGTCAGGTATGTGTAGTCATGTCGTCAGGTGGGTGGAATCGCTAATGCCTTGATGCAGGCTGGCGGTGTTGCAATACCGTCATCACTAAATTATTCAAACCATCGCCTCTTGAGAACGCACCAACGGATATAATGTATTGGTGGGCTTACATTTAGGCGTCCTGCTCATGGTCACAAATTTATAACGAATAACTTTATTTACACTAAACTAAACCAAAGCAATACAAATATGACTTTAGTAAAGTTTTAAGTAATTAAAATTTCACTTGCTTCAATGGTGAAGGAAAACATCGTGAGGAAAGCTGCATGCCTGAGAGTTCTACATAATGTTCTCAATGGTGTGTGGAGTTCATTAATCCGCACTGGGCGATCGTGATGGAAGGCCTTAACCCCTTCTCATTGTTGGGGCTGTAGTGGGCTGGTAATGGGTTGATATGATGATGATAATGAAGCCTAAATTGTTTAACTATTTTACTCGATTGGTATGATCAAATCCTGAATACACTTTTCGTGACAGAGCTCGTCCGGGGAAGTACTACTACCATGCTTTTTATGCCGCTAAACAGCATTTTTGCAATGATGTATTCCGGTGAGCGTGGTTGCTGGTGTACTGACACTGCGCTAGAACATATTATTCCACCCATGGCTCTTTTTCTGTTCAACAATATTCTTCCTGAAATCCGTTTTTTTTTTAAATTGCTTAGCGACACGTGTTTGCCGGTAGAGTGATTACTAGCCTACGGCTTCCCCAGAAGCCCCGAATTGGCCCTGCCGCGAATCAAACCCAGGACCTTCAACTTGAAACCAAAGCGCTCACCGTTGCGCAAGGAGGGTCAACCTGTAGGTAATTGTATCAAGTAAATTTAGCAATAATTAAACACCGTAATAGAACGAACTTATGATGAAGGTAAGTAGACTTAGGATGGAAATACGTTGGAAGTGGTATCCAACGTATTTCCATCCGTGACCGCAACAATAAAGTTACATGAAACTATTAAAAAAAAAACAGCATTCAATCTTAGGAATCGTTAAGAAAATTCGTCCCGCGACACCTTTATTCTCATCCGGGAGCTATAAATTTTGCAATAGCCAAGAATTTCGATAGTTTGGCAAAGCAGTTCCGTTACCTAAGCAAATCTCATTACGGCTCTAAGTTCACGCTTAAAGTCACGTTTTATATAAAAGCAGCTCAAATATAACAGAACACAATGGCCGAGCATGAATTATTAGCTATTTGAAGGCGATTTGATCGAAATCCTTGAAATGTAAGGCTATCAAATCCTTTCACTTATATATACAACACAACGTATTTGTATACTACGTATGAAACACCCTTTTGTCACGGCATTTCAATCTAAATAAACTGGAATTTGTCTCGGTGCAAATATATTAAGTCACAAAGGCAAGCTACCTTCCAAAGTTAATACTAAAACTAGGAGAAGCTCCTTCCACAGTACAGCATTTTGCAATTTACTTACCAAGTACTTTAGATTAAAGCTTATGCAATCTATAATGATATTACAACGTGGAGTGTTTTTTTTTTATTTTTACACTTATAGAAAACTTAATTATGAGGACGTAGCATAGATTATAATTTATTTAAATATTGAAGAAAATTGCAATAGTACTATTATAGCTACTTAGTTAACATTCGCAACTGTATAACAACATTTGTTATTGTGTTATTTGCCTTATCACTTTAAAATGACATTTCTGATTGTTGTATTTTTATTCTTTAAATTGTAATGTAATTTATATTTTATTTTTTATTTTTTATAACATCTGCACACTGTCTGTGACAGTCGATTGTGAAGGGTATGTTTAATGAAATGTTTACTTGTTATGTACCCACAATTCGGCAAATAATTAAATATTATTATTATTAAAGTAACTTTATGATGGAACCGATTGCAATGAAACTTCAAAGGTTCATAGTTGTACTAACAGTGTCTAAAAAAAACGAAATAACTAAATAAAATAATTATAAAAAAAAGTTTCGCAATTCGAGTGATATCTACTTTGATTCACATGCCAAATATTATTGCCAACTAAGATGTAGGTCGTACTAAACAATTATCGTGGTTGCACAGTAGATATTTACCAAAGAATAGTAGTTAAAGTATGGGAAAATAGCGCAATTCTGAGCATCAGATTAGTGGCCTTGAAGAGCGTAATCTGTTTTCCTTTATGCCTAGTATTTGCATAAATTGCTCAATATTTGATAGCCGTGAGTTCTTGCACTGCAACTTTGTTAAATGAGATTCTCTTTATTCAGTAACTAGCAGTCCCTCGCGACTTTGTCCACGTATAAGTCAACCTTAAAAGATAGACATATGCTGTCGCGGTCTCTTTTTAGAACTTTTAAAGGGGAACAACTAGGTGCAGTTGGTGATACATAACGCAGTGCATTCAGCGGAAGCTCTCAAAAGGAGAAAAAGTATGGAACATTCTTAATTGGTGTTATGCTTCTATTTGTTTTAGCGTGATGGTTTTAGGCTTCTTCGATAAATGGGCTTTCCAACAATGAAAGATTTTTTCAAATCGCACCAGTAGTTCCTGAGATCATCGCGTTCAAGAACAAAGAAACAAACTCTTCAGCTTTATGCATTAGTATAAGATAATACACATATATTTTTTTATGAATGTAGTTACAATTAATTGCTGGTGTGTCTTATGAATAAATAAAAAAATAATAATCTCTATAATATTAGTTAACTGTGCCGTGACTGACTGATATCCAAATGTCAAACTATACCTAACTTACAGCCTTAATCGGTGGGTATATCAATTGTAGGTTTTTAATCTGCTGGAAGGATTCACCCGTAGCGAGTTACCACCGGTACGATGCCGCGTATAAAAAAGTTAGGAACTTGGGTTAAATATAATGTTAAGGATTACTTAAACGATAAAAAAACTTGGGTAGAAATTGCTCTAACTTCATAGCTTAATATTAATTTACTGTGAGATGGTGATAACAAAAAAAAAATTACCCGGCTAAGTACGTTGTGGGCTCTTAGAGCAGGGCGTATTTGGAACCCTCGTAGCTTTAGGTTTAAATTGGCGAACGAAGTTATCACCATCCTCTTACTATTTTGTAAACATATATGTATGATAGCTTCATAAGTGCCTTTGATGGGCCTACATGAATAAAGAAATTTAGAATTTTATAAATGCTTTACCCAGAAAGGTACGAGCGTAACCATCTTAGACTGCAAAATCACTTACCTATCATGATTTACGGATGGTTAGTGGACAGCTACAATCTATAAATAGAACAGCACTTTGCAGGGTATGCCAGAGACACGTCCTGCAACGTGCGGCACCCACAAGTAATGTGTGAATGAGTGAGTGACGTTTTCTCTATTAATATAACTAAATTATCAGAAGTGCCTGTTTTGTGAGAAGTGGGTAACTACTGGAGACGGTTGTGTGGTAATTAAAATATCTTAGTTTCAAAAACCAGATATTTCACTCGGACTAAGACATTGACTGAAGCTACATACTTAGTCATAATTTTCTGCTTTAATGTTGCATAATCTCCGCCTTAACCGGATATGTTTTAGCCTTGACCACAGAAAAATATGAAAATGATGACTAAAAATACCTAATAATAAACGACTTAACTTTTTGAGATAGGTAAAGACGTATCTAATAATGATACTCGTTGTTTAAAGGATATATTTTAAATCTTTTACCAGCGTGTTTTAATGTCGCAAAAGTAACCGCAAACAGTTCCCGTGGCATATAAAAATTTGCATTTGCTAAGTGTCTTATTATGGCTTACAAGCTAAACAAATCTTGACGGAATTTTCCATACAGACTTGCATACTAGACACGGACATACACTTATCATCCCGAAAGCACCCAGTAGCAGTTGACTTAGACAAATAACACAATAATTGAAATAAAAAAAAATAATAATAATATCTATAATAAGTTATAATAATAATTGCAAAAAAAAATACCTAAATTACATTATAAAAAAAAAATCAAGTGACCAAACGAATAAGAAAATATTATGACAAATATATATATATAAATATGACAATATAAAGATATAAAAGTAAAAAAAAAATAGTGTCATGTAAAACATGAAACTTGGCTAAGTAAATGCACGGTAATAAAAATTGATTTTGGTCAAGAAGACTTATCTGTATATTTTGTATAAAATATAATTTAAAATCAATGTAAATTTTATATATTTGTGATGAGAAATAAATGGCTTTTTTAATTTATTTTATTATTTATATATTCAATAAACCGATAAACCGATCTCGACGAAATTATGCACAGAGATAACTTGAATTCTAGATACGGACATAATGATAGATACTTTTAATCCCGGGACAACGAATGGTTCCAATAGCTCAATTGATTAATGACCTGAATTAACGGAAAGTCTTCACATACATTTAATCCCGTAAATTTAAAATAAACCCGGAGGTGTGATCGAAATTTCACACAAATGAACTAGCTTTAACCATCTATCTCTTATATCTTGACGAATCATGAAATCCACGCTTTAGTTTTTCAATTATGGATTGCACAATTGATTACAAAATATTGTACCCGCAAGTTATGTACGTCTCTGAATTTAACAAACCGCAGAGCTATTTCTCAAGCGTGAACATGTACTGGACCCTACACATTCCAATTACCATTGTCTGCTTATCGCAACAGTCGGATCACGACGTCCGCATTACTGTCCGGGAACCAGAAATAAGGTTACAGGTTGAAGCTGGTTGCGCCCACTTGTAAATGAAATGTCATTGCGAAATCAACCGGCCGACTCTCTGTTTTGTTTCTAAACCGGAACGTAGATAAATGGTCTTACAACCATAATTATTACTTTCCGACTTGTCGTGTTGGTATGCTATATTTGACTCTGTTTGTTTTGTCGTCAACATGATTATGTCATATAATGAACTTCCACTGCTGGACATAAGGTTTTTTTAAGGGACCAGTGACTCCCTGCGTTTCGCTTAATGTCATCCGTCAACCTAGTCGGGAGTCAGCCAACGTTGCGTTTACCGGTGCTATTCCAGCACCTTGGGACCCCTACTTCCATCGGTTCTCCGAACTATTTGCCACGCTCATTGCCATTTTTTAGCTGCGGGACTCATTGAGCTTTGCAGATAACTCTGGTTCTTCTACAGATCTCTTCATTCCCGATAATCTCGTAGAGATACTTTAAGCACGCCTTGAGTGGGGGATAAAAGACCCTCCACTTATAAGATCACCAGAGCTGTGATCCCTGTGCTAGGGAAGTCGCCGAAATATAATACAATAAAAAAACAACTCACGTTCCGATGACTTTTTACCACAATTCCACAATTGCCATGATTTTTAAATTCTCACGACAACAGATAAGTCACTACTGACAACAAAGTTTCTAAATCAAGACTCGTTAATGCCGTAAATACAGTATGTCCAAAACCCTACCGTAATTAACCCAACTACCACCCAAACCGAGGCCAAAACAATTGGTTGCTTAACCAGATCGTGAGCTATCGATCTGCGAAACATGGCTACGACCGTTTAATGGGAGTGTAAAAGAATCGAGAGATAACTAGATAAAACGTTCTCAATCACCCTAATTAGAATACATACCTGATAGTTACCCGTCACGAACTTTGAACGTGACTGGTTTCGATCTACATAGAGAAATGTATCACTTGCAAAATTATATAAATCGAGTGGAATAGTTAATCGTAACAAATCGTTAAGTTACTTTATACCAACTTCTATGATAACGTAATGTTTGTACCGTTATATATTTATATAAACCTCTGCTACTGAGGAGAAGCGATACCTATGTTTAAAACAGAGTTCACGTCGGACTCGTACGCGATCGTATAAGATATAAAACTCTTTATACCTTAAATACTTAGGTAAAAAAGAGACCCTTAATCAAAGGTGGCCATTTTAAAATTAGCCATCTTGGTTTTTAAAAAGAAAGAAAGTATTTTTTGTATACCAAGAAACACTTTTACAACAATAACAAACGTCATTGACTTAATCGTTAAAAATCGTATTTTGCGAGGCAAGAAAAGCATAGTATTATAATGGTAAAATAGGAAATTACGGTTATCATGTTAATTTATTATCAATACAATGGCAATGAAGTAAAAAAAAATAACAAAACATTTTTCTTCAACTTATCACCTTTTGGCAACCTACTTAAAATATTACTGAATATGGGTATTGGATAGAAGCAGGCGTGGCGGAATTTACTAACGTACGCGTACTTCACGGAATTCCATGATATATTATTAAAAAATCTAAAATTAAGCTTATTTTGCAATATCACGCGAAAAGCAGGAGAATCTGTACGGTGTAATTTATAATTTTTCCAATCTTTATACTCCACGCCAAACAGACCTTAGGCAATGTACTCTATGGAGCATCCTCAAGAGATGTTGACGGTACAATGAATAATTGTTAACAATTATAAATTATACCGTAAAAATTCTCCTGCTTTTCGCGATTGAATTCTTCTAGCAACTTAGTATAGGTATTTATTAATATAACAAAGGCTATTTAGTTATAAAGGTGATGATGTTATATCACGACTATTACGTCATCTGACCTACGACTTATTGACCGAGTGGTCGTCAAATACGTCATGGTAATCTTCAGCTGTGTGATGTGTCCGACTTTGGGTGACCTTTAACGAATAAACTATTATTTAATCAAAAAAATCCGTGACTAACATACAAAGAGTTGCTTTGCACTTTGGTGAATAACATATGTGCAAATAGCAACCAGTTTTTTTACACAAAAACGATGATGCTTTTTTATTGTCAAGGGCCATCTGCCAAATGCCAATGTTTCGTTGTTGAACGGATGGTTATTGAAAGTTACGAAAACAAAAATTGCTTTAATTTTTAGAACTTTTTCTGGGCAGGTCTGGTTGAAAGCTTCGGTTGTTGCTCGTTACCGCCCTAACGACTAAGATGTTCCGCCAAGCGATTTAGCGTTCCAGTTCGATGTCCAATAACAGGTTAGCCTGCTACAATCAGAGTTCATTTCACAGAAACCGATTTCATAACAATAAATCGGTACGCATTAAAAGAAAAAGACGGAAAACAACTATCAAAAAACAAATGACAAATTGTAGTAGTGCAAAGGCAGATCTTTCGCTGCTAGCAATCTCTGACAGGCAACCTTTGATTGCGAGAACCTGCGGCAATAGAGTGCATGTTAGGTGAGCATTATCCTCAGATTTATCATGGACTTACATAAAAACTACAGTAGTTATAATACAACGGCTTCAATTAAATATTTAAATTATAAATGCCACATTACGCTGCAGGAGTAAACAAAAATCGAGTATGAAGTACTTTTGACCTCTTGAAAAGGAAGGTTAACGATGCTGTCAATCATGAAGCGCCGAAAACTATTGTATCAATATATACAATAGATAGAGAAAATCTTACTGTTCTCAAAACCTACCACTTTTAATAGACATAAAATGACCCATTGCCGTCAGCTAAAATTCTAATAGTCGGTACGTATGTAAAAGCAGCGTCGGTAGACTCCCTACTAGGGCAATAGACATAAAAAGAGCCATGAGCCAAATGTGCTTGACTAAGCCAAGGCCCACCCAGGACTGAATGTGTTAAAAAGATAACTAATGTATAATTGATTAATTTCTTAATGAGAAGGTTGCTTGGAAGCACACTACTTCATCATATTGTTAAATGCTGATGTTTCTTCCGGCTTCTTCTAAGTAGAATCCTTTCGAACTGGTGTTAGAGTCACTACATACATACAGACTTGACGTGCATTTATTAGGCCAACTTACATAAATGAGTGTTGTATTTGAAACGATTGATCGGCGGACATCTGCGTGATATGAAACCACGTCCGGCTGACGTAAGAAATCTAGAAACTCGTCCTTGCTGAGTTGAGGTGTGTATTAAACCTAGACCTTATTGGGATTAAGAATTGTTGTAATTGTTCTTGTAGACTGGGTCGTAAAACACGCAACATAGTAACCGACTATTTCGTGTTATAGGACAGAACAATCTATAATAGGAATAATAATTATATATTAAAAATTGTGTTGTACTTCTCTGATTGCTCCAAACAAATATATAAAAATTTCTGCCGCAATGAAATCGTTGACATTTTGAAGTAGCAGTTTACCTGAAAAAACAAAACAGATATTAATAAAATAATTTAAAATGACATTGTGAGATGGCGATAACAAAAAAAAAAAAAACACCCGGCTAAGTTTGTTGTGGGCTTCTTCTTCGACCGGGACGCGTTTGGAACCCTCGTAGCTTTAGTTTTAAGTTTACGAATGTGGTTCTCGCCATCATCTCACTACTGTGTAATTCTTGTGTACGCATCAAAAGTGCCACCTGTGGGCCGGGCCTACTTGAATAAAGATATTTTTGACTTTGATATTTTAGAATCAGAAATAAACTATAGAGGACTTTAATTAATATTTATGTAAACCGATACAATTATTTGAAAAATGGCCGAAATGATTATCTATACTTAATATTATAAAGACGAAAGATTTTTTTTGTTTGTTTGTACCGGATAATAGGCTCCGAAACTACTGGACCAACTCAAACCATTATTTTACCAACAGTTAACTTAATTATCTCGAAATAATAGGCTTTAAAGTTTTTCGAACAAAATAGAGATCTTTAAGAATATTGCAATATTATAACGTAAAGTAGCAAAACTATGCCTATAAAATTCATTATTTAGCGTGCAATGAGAAGACTATTCATGTATATAATACATGGTTAAAGTGCTTACTATGCCCTACAACAGCCCCGTACAACCGTAATTAGCACGGACGAAGGCTCGTCAATAGCTAGTTAAATATAAAACTAAAATAATTTGAATTGCTCGCCTATAAACTTGATCTTTCAACTCTCCACATAAGAATCGGACTCTAGGTTTTTTATTTGATTAATACACGTACATAAAATGGGCAGTTCACGATTCGAGATCGTAAATTACTGTGCACGTGCGCAGCCGGATCCAGGGCGAATTATTATGGTTCATTTATCACTCATACGAAAATACAGCGAAACTATGTTACACCTATACCACAACGTCACGAATTTATCGACACGCGCACGTAATTTGTTGTTCATATACCGTTTAACTCTTATGTATTGAGTAACTTTATTTTACAGAAATATAAATACTTAATTTTGTTTGGACACGCATTTCGAAGTCTTTAGATTTCTAAACCAATTTTTAATTATTAAACAATAATTTATTTATAAGCTTAACTTTATTTATTTGGACGGCCGAATGGCACAGTGGGCAGTGCCCCTAATTTCTAAGTATAAGGCCGTAGGTTCAATTAACACAACGGGAATTTTTCTGTGTGGTTTTTGCTTTTCAGATTCTGTGGTGTTTATCTGTATAGTATAAGTATTTATGTATATTCATCATCATAACATCAACCCATTACAGAGCACGGGTCTCCTCCCAAAATGAGAACGGGATAAGGCCGTAGTCGACCACCCTGGCCCAGTGCGGATGTATATTAGTCCCTAATATATGTATATGTACGAATATATTAAACCTTACTTTGGCCCAAAATTTTTTTTGTTTCTCCTACGTGCACCTCAGCCATCAACCAAGTCGGATTAGACTTCCGTATATCCATGTACATTTTGAAAGCCTCAATTATCTTTCGCAGTTGTTCTAAAAGACAAATAAAAGTTTTAATACCTACTTGCACACAAACAATTGAGTCAATACTCAATCATTCGTTACACGATGATACTCATCGGAGCGCGAAATGAATAAACAAACCTTCCGACTTCCACGGCATCCGTAACATGGCGTAACCATGTTGATTTGCCGCTATCTTTGTGTAACAATGTATGCAACATGTGAATTGAATAATATCTATAACATTATTCAACTAGTCGGCATGTCCGTTCGAGAAAAAAAACATTCAATGATGACCACATGTGTTAAGTAAGCTTTGATGTTATATCGTGCGTTTAACCAGACAAGAAAGTTATTATTTGAACTTCAATCTAAATGACCTCTCATTTTTCCTTATATTAAAAAAGCTAGCTACGAGTATGTCCCTAGTTCTTCGTCCGAGTTTTTTACTGTTTTTTAAAAATCCCGTGGGAATCGTTTATTTTCCTGGAATAACAAGTAGCCTATGTTACTCTCAGTTCTTTGCTTAGAAGAAGAAGAAGAAGAAACACTTATAGCACGTTTAACAAACAGGAAAATAAACAGTAAGGAAAAAGGCGGCCTTATTTCTGCAAGCACTCTCTTACAGGCAACCTTTGTAGATAGGACTTACAGAAATACGTACGGGAACAGGAAAGTGCCAAGAGTGCTTTAACATATACATCAATCCCAAAATATATAGAATTAAATATCTACATAATTTAAATAAATATACATAATATATATGAATAGATTTTAATACATAATTTACAAACAATCTCCCAAAATGGAAAGGGGTTAACATCGTAGTCCACCACGCTTGCCCAGTGGATTTGTGGATTCTACACACCTTTGAGAACATTATGGAGAACTCTTAGGTCTCTTAGGTTACTCGCAGGTCTTCACCGTTGAAGGATATCACCGTTAAGTGATATTTTAATTGCTTAAAACGCACATAACTTAGAGTTAGAGGTGCGTGCAGGGATTCGAACTCGCTCCCCCGAAAGTGAAGTCGAAGTCCTACCCACTGGGCTATCCCCGCTTCTTTATGAATTTCGACATATCATATCCAATCTCTCTATAAATCATACTATGAACTATTTTTTTACAATTAGCTTAACATCTCTATATTCAATTAAACAGCATGAGAACTAGAAACTATATTGAATATTTATTATTCTTTTACCAATAAAAATACTTTTGACCAGTGCTCATTTGAACTGCTCAAAAAGCCTTAAAACTTGGCATTAGATATTAATAAAGTATCACAATACGAGAAAATCAATTTAGTAAGTAAAACTCACAGAATCTCTCTTAAGCTATTCTTATTATATATTTCAAGAATTATATCGTGATATTTTTAATATGGAACTCGTTAGGTATACTACTTTAAACAATACCACCAAACCGCAAAAATAAATCTTTTATAATTTGAAACGAAATTAGGTCACTTGTAACAAGTTCTTACAGTATTAAAAACCAATTACATAACTTAATTATACTTAGTTAAGTTATATTAATTATTGCAAATACGAGTCCATAAATTTAAGTTGCGCAATAATTTTCCAGTACTACAGGCTGATTTTCAATAACAAAACTAGCCTAGCTGCTATCGTAAGCTTTATGGGCTGCACGTAGAGCTTAAGCTGTTATGTGATCAATTGATAAACCCTTACGTGTCTGCGCACGCGCAGTAAATTTGATTGGTGCAAACATAAGATTTTCACGTTTTATTTAAGCACTTGTGGCACTGATTGGTTCTTCATTCTTATTTGTATTCGATAGTATCTCATATAATTTTAGTATTTATGGTTCACAAAAGGAGATCTTTTGGGAAAAGGTGTGTAAAAAATCAGAAAAAACCATTTTATTCAAATCCCGTGTTAAATGATTGCGACAAGACCTCATCATTTCATAGTGGTTTTGATTCGTACACATGTTGTGTAATTACTGAAAATATTATTTTGTCTACTAAAACATGAATTCTTCACCAAAGATCTTGATTTTAAATTTACGATCCCTTCAAATATGCCGCATACGTTATCTGGGTTGAATGGGGATCTACCCTTTCAGCTACTGTTTATTAAACATAATGAAAGTAATATTATATGGATAAAATAACAAACAACAGCATACAACATAAATATAATAATTGGTTTCCTAATCCTAAGGTTGCCTGGAAGAGATCGCTCGATAAGGCCGACCTTTGTACCCTACTTTTTAAGTTTATTTTTGTTGTGTCCATTGTTTTTTTTTCCTATTTGTGGTGTACAAATAAATTCTATAAATAAATAAATAAATAAATAATATTTGTAGACTAAATATTCAAGATACTACATTATCAAAAGGCTATTACAGTACAGTTACAGCTGGTAAGAGAGTAAGCTTAGATGGTAGTACTAGCACAGAGGATGCTGTCCGCAGTGGCGTGCACTGGGTTTCTTACCAGAGTATGCATACAGCAGGAAAATTGCACAAAATGGAAAAATCCTCTTCTAATACAAGCTATATTTCAATTTTAGGGTATGCAGTGCTATTGTGCATGTATGAAGTGCACGCCACTGGCTGCCCGCTCTTTCCACATTCCCTTAGTCGCCTCGTACGACACCCGTGGTAAGAGGAGGGGTGGTACTGTATACTTGTGCAGCTGACCTTTTTCAGCCGCGGCTACAGAAGGTCAGCTAAACAGAGAATTTCTTAAACGTCAAACTCCTGTAACTTGGAGCCGCACATAAATTTTAAAGGCCTGTCTTCAGCAGCGATCGCATTAACTAGATCAGTTTGCAGGCCTCGGTTACGTGCGCTGCAATTGCGTAAGGTAAAAATTTATGAACCGTCAATAGAAATTACGTTTTAAAAAATTCAATAAATATTTTATAAGCTCTATTTGTCTAGAATAAAGGAAAGTAATTTAAAATACTTATAGAGTTTAAGTTTAAACCTCGTAGCTTTAGTTATAAGATTACGAATAAAGTTAATAATTACCAAGATTTTTAGTGTTAATATTAAGTGAAATATAATTAATAATATTGCTCGTCACAATATAGAAAAGTCTAAAAATGGAATAGAAATATATTAAAAGATATATTTTTTTATTTCATTATTATCATACAGTAGGTACCTAATCAGTCAATGACTACCGTCCAAACATTGAATGAATGAATGAATATACTTTTATTGTACACCAAATAAACATATAGTAAAATTGTAAATAAAAATTTAACAAAAAGTATACAATTTGGCGGCCTTATCGCTACATAGCAATCTCTTCCAGGCAACCAGAGGCGTTAAACACAGCTCAAGAAGAAAGTTAGGTGGTGCAAATAAATAAACATATATATTTGCATCTATACATTCATCAGCGCTTGGACTTAACAAACCACACACAATCTGGAGTACTTTATTTATCGCTCGAATTTGCCAACTCTGTATTTTTATTCGCCGCTTTTAATTTTAATTTACACAGTAAGATTTATTATTATCAGTTAATGGTATTGTATTTATTAAATAAAATATAATTTTTATTAATACATAACTATAACCTAAAATAAACTATTTAACAACTAAATAAAATCTAAAACGTCCTCGAAACCACCGCAGCGAGGCACAGTTCCCAAGATGCTGGCAGCATTGCCCCTTTGGATGGCCAAACTAATTCGTTGGCCAAGGTAACTGCCCGCTCTAGGATCACCGGTAGACTCGATAACCCTTTTCAGTTAATTATACTTTTCGCTTTTAGCCAACAATTATTGTCCCTAGTGTTGTAAATTTTTCACAAACATAATTTTATCATGTCAACACATTCTTTTTTTTTCACTCTATTTATAATATCCCAATTATACAAGTGAAAGCCTGTTTTATCCGCCGCTATAAATAGTGTTTTTTTTTATTTATACCTACTCCCCGCGAAATAAGATGGAAAGTGGCATTTTAAAATCGTGAGCCAAATGATCTTCGTGTACAATATAGATAAGGGCATCTCTTGCACAATTTCCATACAACACATGTGACACGGTGTACGTATCTTTGATAATGATCTTGATACACCATATATACCTACACACCTTATCGTTCGCATGTCACATCGTTCGTTAACAACACGCCTATCACTGTGTTAGCTGTCACCTTTATAAACCTGTAATTGACATGAATGTCCTTACCATCGTCGTGGTATGGACGTACATTGCATGACAAAGGTCATGTGTAGGGATTTCCACACTGGTGACAAAGGACCGTCCTTTGTGACCTTGTGACCCTTTTGTCACCTGCACACCATTAGGATCTTTGTTTATTCTTCGTTTTATTAAGCAAAAACTTGACTGCAATCTCACCTGATGCGCACTTCTTTCTTTATATTTTGGTTTTTACTTGTATAAATTCTTAACTTAATGTGGTGTACAAATACACATAATATGAACTCATTACCGGCCCACTACAGGGCACGGGTCTCCTCGCACAGTTAGTAGGCGTTAAGGCCATAGTCCACCACGCTGGCCCAGTGCGGATTGGTGAACTCCACACGCTCTCAGGCATGCAGGTTTCTTCACGATGTTTTCCTTCACCGTCGAAGCGAGTGATATTTTAGTTTTAAAACGCACGTAACTTCGAAAAGTAGTAGCACACGACTCTGTGCTGGGATTTGAACTGTGCCCCCCGAAAGTGACGTCGAAGTCCTACCTAAAAATAGAAGAGTTATAGTAAAAAACCTGTAACCACTTATGGCAGTTTTTTTAAACACATAAATTTAATTGGATATCAATCGACACCGTACCGGAACGCTAAATCGCTTGATACGTCTTTGTCTCCTACCAGACCAGAGAAAATTCAGAAATATATTACTTTCCCAATTATTTAAGCCAGATATAAAGATCGGGACCACTCCCTTAAAATACCACAAAGCTCACCACTGCGCCATGAATCGCTTACCACCTGTTAAGATTGCAATAAAGAACTAACTTGTAGTGAAACAAAAAAAAAATTAGAGTAGGCACAACCTTTTTGCTTATATAAATAGCACATCTCTTGTTGTGCTCATTATAAGTTTTATCTTAACGAACACTCTTCTAATTCCAAGGTACGGGCAACTAGATACGATCTCATTGGCGCGGTTGCAAAAGTGCGTTCACTCTACAAACACGTATTTCTCAATAACTATCTCTGATCTACATCTCCAGTGATATTTTCACGCCAACTTGTCACTATGTAGTTACGTGATTATGGAGCACCATAAAAAGTTTGATGGTGCGATGGTGATAATACAGCCCTTTGTTTACCAAGTGAAAACCCCTAAGTATGTTGAGCAATATAAGAGTACTACAAGTACAATGTGAAATGGCGGAATCAAAAATTATACCCGGCTAAGTTAGTTGTGGGCTTCTACTTAGATCAAGGCACGTTTGAAAACCTCGTAGCTTTAGTTTTTAGTTTACAAATAAACAATTTTGTGTCGTGTTAATAATAGTTAAGTAAATAATAATAAAAGCGTAACAATACAGGTAATTGCACTAACCGAAAGTCTATAAAGGGAATTGCTGTTTACTTCCCGTAATTTCTCTATAAGTGTTATTCAAACAGTAACCTATTTTCGAAGTAATATATACTCTCTGGCGAGCTTATATGGTACTACCATGTAAAATTCGTATCAACGCATCAAAAGTGTATTTTAAGGGCCTATTAGTATAAAGAAATATTAACTATGTCTTTGAGAAATCTTGTCTATATCCTACCTTATAAAACACATACACCAGGGGACATGTATTGTGCCTATGTATTTAATAATAAATAAATATAAATATAACATATTTATATACAACGACACACCTCGCCATCTAGCCCCATAGTAAGCGTAGCTTGTGGTATGGTTACTAAGATGACTGATGAATATTTTTATGAATAACATAACATATAAAGTAACATATAAAGTCTTACTCAAAGAAAAGATAGAGGTATTTTGGATATAGCAAATGCATTCTGAATAAAGGAAAATTACCGCGCGACTCACGGAATGTCATTACCTATTTCTCCACTAAGTAGGCTTCAATTTAGACTGTCGTTGTGCAAGCGTTTTGCTTATATTGTTGGCACTACTGCCACAATAGCAACGGGCATTTACGTTTCTATTTGAATAACTGTGACAAATGCCGGCTCCAAAAAGATTTAGCAAGTCGTGACCTTAACACTTGCAGCTGTTGCTAATGTATGTAATGAACGTTCAGTCAACATGGAAGTGATTCACTTAGGAAGATGTTGACAGAACCTTTTACCGCGTAATAAGACAATATATAAATACGCTTACTATTGCAATAAATATGCGGAAGAACATTTTTAATTTTTTAAAATGATTTAAAAAAAAATTGTTCTCCCGCATATTTATTGCTGGACCAAGACGATAACCCACCTGATGGTAACTGAAAAATCATATTATAAACAGAGCAACACTTCCCAGGAACACATCCTGCAAAGTGTTGCCCTCTTGCCCACGCCCTTCGGATCGGAGCATAGCAATGATCAGCAATGAAATAAACATGACGGTATTAGTCTCCCGGACGAGCTCTGAGCTAATACTAAATCTACGAAAAGAAGAGGTTCGGGATTGTTGAGAGCAATCTAACAAAAATCCCAAAGTCCAATCAATTGACGGCCGACTGGCGCAGTGGGCAGCGACCCTGTTTTCTGAGTCCAAGGCCGTGGGTTCGATTCCCACAACTGGAAAATGTTTGTGTGATGAGCAATAAGTGTTTTTCAGGGTGTTTATATGTATTTTCTAAGTATTTATGTACAAAGGCATATCAAAGGCATATCAAAGGCCGTGGGTTCGATTCCCACGACTGGATAATGTTTGTGTGATGAACATGAATGTTTTTCAGTGTCTGGGTGTTTATCTGTATATTATAAGTATTTATGTATATTATTCATAAAAATATTCATCAGTCATCTTAGTACCCATAACACAAGCTACGCTTACTTTGGGACTAGATGGCGATGTGTGTATTGTCGTAGTATATTTATTTATTTATTTATTTCATTCATTGCCCTTCCACATACACAATTAACATTCTTCTGGTCCACTAGATATTATCTCAATGATTCAATCAATTTAAGAAGACATTGGCTCCTGAGATATGGGATTTCCTAGTTTAGGGGTCAGGTCCAAAAACTAATTGTACTGAGTTTTTCGAATAAATATTTTCAATTTTTATTTCTATTTCACTACATTTCATTTCTCTCAGCAAAAATCTGTTACCCATCAGGTCCTCCAAAAAGCATTTTGCTACACTTTGCTGTATTATTTCTGGCATTCAAAGACAAATCAACTATCGTTACCTAATGACAAATTCGTAGGAACTTAACTTGCTTAGTGGGAACCCAATAACAGCAATTACAGATTCATTAAAATTGATAACTACTGGATTATTATATCATGCAATAATCCACTTGCATTAAAGCAGCTAGGTGCCCTATCGACATGACGTAATTGTAATGGGAAAATATATAATTCTAGTAAACACAACCAAGTCGTGAGTATTTGCATACAGTCCTACATCTAGACACAAATTGGCGCCAATCGTCAGACTAGATTACATAGTAATTTTATGTCTAGGAAACAATCTGACGTGTTACAGTTTTCTTTACGTAACAGCTTTGTTTAATAAACCGCTTTATGCTAAGGGCCTGCTTATGTATAACCTATTTCATTTTGCAGATATAGGTATACCTACGTACTACTTGCGAGTTTAATATTATATAACAAGTCAACAGCGTGCGAATAGAGTAGCGAATCTCGAATATGGGTCGGGTTTTATGCAGTGGCGTGCATAGAGGGTATGCACAGGGTATACAGATGATATAAGATGAAGGAAATCTCCAGTATAATCTCCAGGAGATTTTCTTCATTTTATATTATCTGCATACCCTGTGCATACCTTCTATGCACGCCACTGGTTTCATGGGTTCTTCTGCCAAGACATTATTAATACCAGCATAATCTTCTTCTCTCTCTCTCCGTCAACGTTATGTGGGTTGGCACATGTCTTCTTCCATTTACTTCTTTCAGCCGTCGTCTCACTATCCACTCACACGCACACTTTTACACGCATACCTCTTTCACACAATCCATCCATCTCTTCTTTGGTCTTCCTCTACTCCTTTACCCTTCCACATTCTTCTGGTAATATGACTTTCTCCCCTTCGCATTACATGATCGTATGCTAGCCTATTACATATCTTTTCATTCACTGACGCTACTTTTATTCTTATATAGTAATTTCTTATCTTATCAATTCTTTTGACAATACTCATCCACCTCAAAAATCATAATTTGATAACGTGTTCTCTTCTTTCATCAGTCCCTTTCACCGTCCAACATTCTGATCCATACAACACGACAGGTCTTAAAATCTAGTACCAGAATTGTAAGTTTAGAAATTTGCCCTGTCCAATGCCAATCCCATTGCACTCATTAATAGCCCATAACAGTCCACTGTTGTGAGCTATTGATCTGTGTGTTGCTTATAAAAGTCATGCTAAGTAGACGGCTTAAAGATCGCTGCAGCTTGTAGTACTAGCACGAAGGCCATTGCCGCCCGTTACATTCCCTCAGTTGCCTTGTACGACACCTGCCGTTAGACGAGAAGGGTGACATCTGAATTCTGATCAACCACGCCGTATGATGACGGCAACGAAGTTTGGTGACGGCAGATCAGAATACAGTTGTCACCACCCCTCCACTTCCCGCGGGTGTCGTATGAGACAACTAAAGGACCATAAAGGAAAGTGGGCAGCAGCGTTCTCTGTGCTACTACCATATACTGCGATCTCCAATACGTCTGCCAAGCGTGGTGACTATTGGCAAATCCTCCAGTTGGGAAAGGTCTTTAGTCCAAGAGTGGACTGTTATAGGCTATTCATGGATTGATGGATCCCTCGCTATATGATGTTGCAAGAACATATCATCTTTGAGCGAGGCAGCTAAAACCTTAGTGATATTTTTTAAAGGCCTTTTTGCGCAGTGGGCAGCGACCCTGCTTTCTGGGTTCGATTTTCTAAAAGTGGAAAATAATTGTGTTATGAATAGAAACGGGTTTCAGTGTTTATTTGTATTTTATAAGTATCTATGTATATTATTGTTAAAAACATTAATCAGTTATCTTTGTACGCATAACACAAGCTACACTTATTTTGTGACTTTTTTTATGTTTATAATCTATTACAGTAAATCCTAAAATCACATACACTTCTTAAAGACGACAATAAGTAAAAACTAATCGAACAGCACATTTAAAATCGTAATTCTCACGAGTCCAAAGATTTGTAACAGTTCTGACAACATTTGTAACAGAGCATACGTTAAAATACCACAAGAATGTTTTATTTGGCTAATAAAAAAGACGTTTATTTGTTTATCGAAATTCACTGTCCTACTTTAGTCACAAACCTTGATTTCACGAAGGGCATTACCACATTACGCAACACACGCAACCGGCGTCGTAACCTCATCGTCGCCAGATCGTCATTGCACTCACGTTCAGAGAAAGTGTCTTGACGGACGGAAGGACGTAAGTTGTACCCAGTTACCAGTGTGAGTACGTGATTCGATACAATTTGCGTGGTTTAACATAGCTTGTACGAGAACAACGCTAATCGGTACATATTCTGTTTATTAATTTTTAATCGTTTGTACAACGTGTAAATGAAAACCGATATAATACTTCATTCGTCTATGGTCTTTTATCTACCATGGGGTTGCCATATATACTTAGAATGTTTTGAATTCATTTGTATGGAAAAATATGCTTCATTTGATTTAATATTTTTACAGGATGAATCCTTATAAAATATACTTATGCACCTTTCAACGGTATTTGATAACCGGCGGTCAGGGCTCCAGAGTGAGAAATCTCCTCACAATACGCGCCGTTTTAAGGACTTCTGCCTTCTGTAGCGACCCTTGATCCAACAACCAAGCGAAAGCTTCTAAAGATGTTGGTCGAAGCTTTTCGCGAAATTTCCATTGACTGAAACGACTATCGGAGCAATAACGGTCGCCACAACATTACTATTATTATAGAAACTTTATCTTAAACATGCAGACAAGCGATCAAAAGAAGAAGCAATTATACAAGCAATAGTTATCATTTCCGACTGAGTATAAAAATAAATATTTTTATTATTTATTTTATCAACAATTATTGTTAGCCAATTCAAATACATAAAAACTTATACAGATTATTCAACCATTATGAGCCTATCACATGCGGGCGAGCCGACGCGGTAGATCGGGATCTATTTTGTAGAATAACAGAAGATCTTTAGTTTGGGAAACTAGAATCAGGATTTATGCGCCGACTAGGCCGCGAGAGACCGCTAGTTTATTTATACAAAGAGAAAAATTGTCTCTGACTTACAATCGGAATGGCACTCGTTATTATTCTAATTTGCAAGTCTTACAAAACGTCTGCATGATCGAGGGCTTTGCAACAAGCGTATGATCGTTAGCGACAAATTAGCGTGGTACGTATTACATTACATAATGCTATAAAGTGTGTCATAATCAGGTCATTATACACACAGTGCTTTGTGTGACTGTTGTTTATATCAGTTGTCAACTTACAGTTTCTTCCGACACGCTACTGGACTGTAACCTAATTGTATGTTAGTTGTAGCGAACTATTTGATATGACGCAAGTAGTTTGCTGCATTAGGGTCGTAGAGTTTTGTTATAAATCGCCAGTTTTAGAATATGATGGTGCGTCTACTCAAAGATCTCGAGTACAAAGCGGTTTTTTTTCATTCGAGTACAATTTAGCTCTTCACTGCAATCACAGCTGCTGCAGTCTTAGGCAGATTAGTCCCATACTTCTAATCGGTTTTTACACGACATCGTACCGGAACGCAAAATCGCTTAGCGGCACATCTTTATCGGTAGGGTGATAATAAGCCAAGTCTTACACCAGACCAGCCCAGAATTTTAAATCCTCAAATTTACCTGCGAGGATCGAATCCGGGACCGCAAATAAAAGTAGAGCACGCACCGCTGTTAGATGTAAGTCTAATAATACAAGTAGCGTGTAGTTTGTATTAATTTCAATTACATATAATAGCCATTGCCCGTGATTTCGTCCGCGTTTATTTTTGAACCTTTTATTTTCAAGGGATAAAATTCATTCCACCACCAAAACTTTACAAACATTATTTAAGCGGTAAAGCAAGTAACTGCAAAAATGGAACTTTTTATAATCCTGCCAGCAGCTTCTACCACTATAACCATATCCAAGATGCTTGCTACATGTGTTCTAAACTTCATCAAGATCGGTGCAACTATTGATCCGAACGTAAGTTACAAAAAAAAAAAAACAGTCTTACTTACGCATTTATAATACTAATATGGATTTACTGTTGATTAAAAATTAGATTTCAGGCAAAATATTATTTTAATTAAATGGTTTGACCTCCATAATTAGGTGTATATATATAAACAATAGACTTATTAAAATCCATTTGGAATCGTTCACATCATTTTTATTTTTTTATTTATATGCATCAGGTAACAAGGCCAATATACATAAAATACGAAACAAAAACTAATATATTCATATAAGAAAAGCACTGTGTATAAATGGCATACGTTATTCTCAGCAAAAGCAAATAAGTATTAAGACGTTATGCTGTTAACTACACTCCAATTAAAACTATAAACTATAAATACATTTAACAAAAATTATCAATTTTAGAAAGAACAGCACGTAACCGATTATAATCTTAAACTTCCTTGTCCCATTATGAGCCTACAAGTTCGCAAAAATTGCTCGGAAATTCACTGATTAATAAGACAACCGCTTACGCCATTTTTATCACCACATCCATTAAAAATCGAGTCCATTGTTAATCCGCTGCTATAATCGATTATAATAACCCCAATAAAGATGATGCAATAGTAGACCAGTAAACAGACTACTATCACAAATTGTGTAATAGACCCTAAGCTAAAAGGAGGCGCAGCTATCAGTATTCAATACAATCGTTTACTTTCACTGATCGTCGATTCCTGAACTGCGGCGATGGTACCGATAAACACACTGCAGGTTGAATTCGTTATTAAATAGAGCGGCAATTGGGCGATTGACAATAAATTAGATATCCTCGACCAAGATTTAGATTAGATAGATAGATAGTTTCAGTTGACTACAGTCTTCAATGGTGAGTAATTAACCAGGCTAAGGTGAGCCGCACTGATAAAGAACTACGAGGGATGCCGCGAATAATGGTTTTGACAAAATAATCAGTTAGGGCATTATGAGCAATCCTTGTTTTATTTATTTATCCTCTTTATACACCACCCAGAAAAACAAAAAAAAGGAACAAACACTTCAAGAATGAAACAAAATACAAAAGACGACCTTATCGCTAAGTAGCGATCTGTGCCAGGCCACCTTAGGATTCTTCTTCTTAGTCGTTTCAGTCTTGACAGACTGGTGGTGGTCGTCATCTGGGTTTTGTGGCTCGCTTGACAATACTTCGCCACTCTTCTCTAACGGTTGCCTTTCTTGCGCATTCATGTAGAGGAGCCTCGATTGTGGCCTTCACTTGGTCCGTCCATCGCTCAATGGACACGTCATTACGCCTGGACACGTGACCGAAGAAACTAAGAATTCGCACTTGAACTGCGCTTGAACGAAGAAAGGCGCTGTTTGATTCTGAGTTCGTCAAGAATTGATTCCTTACCTTAGGATTAGGAAAACTAAAAAGCAAAACGATTGATAGACTTGTTTTATGTGTTGTACACAAATACAACGATTACCATACCATTAATACATAAATATGTGATAGAGTAGATAAATAAATAATAGTCTTATGAGGATTCAGTGAATTACTTACCATGTTAATTAGTTACTATTTGACAACAAATACACGAAAATTTCAAGGCGTATTTCCAGTTGTCTCTCTTATTACTTGTCTAAGTACTACAACAAACTTTTCATTTCAAACTTATATATGTTTTATAAATATTAAAAAGTAATGAAACGATTGTCTACATAATTAGTATAAAATATATAAATATAAAAAAGTCTAAGAAGAGTCAAAAAATAGAATATATTATGAATAAATGTAAGAATTACAAGTTAATGAAAACAACTTTTAGGACCAGAAAAACACTTATTCCAATTAACAATATTTATTTTACACTAAATGTGTAACGCTCACATTTCTGAATGATTTATAGAGTATTTGATTGTCGTATATATATTTAAGAATCGAATATAATTCAAGCGATATCACTTTCAATACTGTATTAATGTATGGAGCATGAAATAAAAAAAGTCTCATATAAAGTAGATCAAGTTGGTATAAAAATTGTCGTATCCACGATCTTACACAATTAATACTAATCACGCTTTATTACGACAATTTACGAGTAACTATTCCGAAAAACCTTGAGAATGAGAGCCCCAAAATGTTCTCAGGCGAGTATATCCCGCTTTAAGTTTAAGTCCCAGTTGACCAACGGACAGACAAACCATTACACTAGAGGACATCCTATCGGCCATATTTATTACGATAATATTATTCAATCAAACAAGTTGTGTCGCATTGCAAGATTATCTTGACGCGATGTGAAACGAGATTCGTCCGATGGCATTGACCGTCAGCGAAAGTTATACGGGTTTTGTTTATTTGTATCTAATAGAAATGCATTTTTACGGTGTTATACTAATATAGTTACTTGTAATAGATATGATGTAGAATGACGGAATAAAGAATGCGTCGAAAATTAACTTCTTTACGCAAGTTAACAGAATAGACGCAATAATTGTGCTCAGAGACTTCACAATCAGACACAACTCTATCCTAGATCAGTAAAATGCTGTGAGTGTGGCACACAATCAAATTATAAGAAACATTTTTCATCCGATACAAGCAATCAAAGTACTCAGGCGAGAAAGCCCTCCAGCCATGTGTGTGTCATGTATATAAATGAAGTACCTTCAAGGCAAAAGTACGACCAAATATAGGCTTGATTGTCGTTTTCTTCGAATGTACTATAGCTTGACGCAAGCCATATAAATATTCTAACGGTTAAACGAATGATCACATCAAACATTTTTAAATCTACTACAATACAAATAAACTTCCGCTACGCTCTCTTATGGCCTTTAGCCTTAAAGCATTGCTGAAGACCTGTGGACTTGCTACCCACGCTTCAAGCAGAATAACAATTTTATATGTAATGCTTGACAACCCTTAAATAACAGTTATAATTTGGAAACAAGAGCTCCAAGTATATGGAAATAATACGCCTTTGAACAGGAGTAGCACAGGCAGGAGACAAAAATAATATCCCCCGATTATATCCCCTCGCCTAGTGATTAACGTGTCGACCTGCTAAAGCACGGGAACCTGGAATAGGAGAAGTTTACCCCCGTTTATTATTACACATATATTATTTGGATATTATTTTCACTTGTGCGCCGGTGCTCTGAGAGTTGAAAAAGCTGTGGGAGACATTTTTTTTTGTGACATTTTTATTCTTTCCCCGGAGAGATAATTGTCTCCTGCCCACGCTAGCCGTACTATGGTAGAAAGCTCCTGTTTTGAGGTGACAAAGCCGATCCAATAGTTTTACAATTTTTTGTTTTTCAGACAACCGCACAAACACTTACACCTAGACCCAATATGACAAGAGAAAAGCAATGGTCAGGTCTAGGGTGAACCGCACTGGTCCAAGTTAATTATTCATTATTGCCTTGAAGTTGCTTAAGTTATACGTAGCAGGAAACACGGACGCCGATCGGGCGTTTCTCACTTAAGCGGTTCGTACCAGAAACGTGGAAGAAAATTGTTTTGTACGAATTCTTTGGACAACGACTAGGTAAAGAAGCAACCGTTCAATGGCTTTTGTTACAGAACAGCGAAGGATAAATCACCTCATCATTTCAGCAAATAGACAACCGCTCAAAGGTTCACTAAGTGATTAAATTTTCACAGAAGAAATGGAAAAATTAGACTCCATATTCAATGTGATATGGGATAAGTATAAAGGTTATTACATTGACAAGCTCAGCTTTAGTAATATCAAAGACACCGAGAAGGTAATAAAGTATTAAATTAGGCGCGGGTAGGTCAACCGCACTACATGTTTATAATTTACCTTGAATCGAGTTGCGACATAGCTCCAACATATATTATTGTAGAGGCGTGGTAGAGCAATCTATAACAAGGTATAACGTAATCACTTAGATTGACCGCAATATTCTTTTCTAATTATATTTTGGCTATTATTATTTAGTGAACTAATTTCAACAAATAAATAAAGTTGAAGTAAAGTATATACGAAATAAAATCACTGTACGAATAACTCTAATTCAGCTAATAATATACTTAATATTTTCAGGCTTACCCAAACACCATCCATGTGGACATTAATAAACGTATTTCAATTAGACTTTCACAGACAGGTAAGAACTATGAAATTAAGTAAGCTGAGCTACTTTTCTTCGCGGAAGAAGTTAAACTGATTTTTTACATAGAACATTTTCAGTAAATGGAAGATAACTTTTGTTACGGTAATTTTATATTGAGGGTAAATAATTAAACTCTTGATAACTATAAATTCATAAAGGCCAGATATTTTTTTACATTGATTAGGATTTTTACAAATGCTATAGTAATTATTATTTATTTAATAAATAGGGTGTATTACGGGTGTATTTTCGATACTCCTTCCAATTAAATATATGCCCGATACTCTTCGGTTCTGTATGGACTCGAACGATGCAAGGAAACCCTTGCATCGTTCGAGTCCAAAGTGTCTTAGCGGTTGTCAATTTGCAACTACTATTCTGATCTTTACGGCTGTACATCGCTGAAAATGACAGGACCAAAAAATGGGGTGGATTAATTCAATAAATAACACAGGTTAAACTACGAGTACATTCGAGTAGGTGCATAGCATTTAACTTATTTAAAGACAGACATTTTACATTTGATAGCATTAACCTACCGTAATATTTAACCTATCTTATTAATTACTCGCCTTGCCCGCGACTTCGTCTGCGTTTGATTTTGTTTTTTTAAGTGTGGCATTAAATTTAGTTGTAGATCTAAAAAAAATTAAAGTATTCAGTATCTATAAGCTTTAAATGAGGTGTTGCTGCTGTCCGCTAAGGAGTTCTGTCCTCTATCTCCAACCACAGTTTGGGCAAAATTAAACACATATTATAAGCTCTATAGTACAAAAATAATTATTTAAATCGGTTATAATTTGTCGGAGGTTTGGTGCAAAATCGTCATCCCCTCTCCCAAAGGAACCGAGCTTAATATCGGGATAAAAAGAATCCTATATATCCTATACTTCTAACACTTCCAAGAATATGTGTACAAAGTTTCATGAGGAGCGGTTAAGTAGTTTTTACGTGAAAGCGTAACAAACAAACTTACATTGACATTTATAATATTAGCATATATGCTATTGCATAAACGGCAGGCATATAATTTATACATAGTATTAAAATATACTATGACCCGCGGCTCTACCTACGTGGTTTCAATGAAAAACTCGTTTACCTTATCGACAATTTAAATGAAGCAAAGTTATTTTAGAAATAAGACGTTTAGGAACAAATACGGATACGGATCACGAGGGCGTTTGTTCATTGGAAAAAAAAATAACATTAAAATTCTGGAAACAGGCTCAATGAGATCTCAATGATTTTAAGAGCATAGACCAACCATGACGCTCCAATGTGAGTTCATGGACTTTAGCGATTATTATGTTTATGTTTTATGTTTATGATAACCGGGTCAGGCGAAAACTTGTTATTGAGTTCGCAGTACCAGCCTGGAGTTAGGATAAGGCGCTATTCAATACCGGCCCAACACAGAGCACGGGTCATCTCTTTAGGCTGTAGCCCACCAGGCTAGCCAAGTGCGTATAGGTAAACCTACGCGTCTAATTAAAAACGCATTAACTCCGAAAAGTGAGACCTAGACAGAGATTAGGCTACTAGGGTACAGCTAAAGCTATCACAGCTCAAATAAATGTGATGACGCTCGTTAAAGCCAACAAACACGCATGGAAGCAGCGTGCATATCATAAAGATGATTTTACCAGCGACCAGAGATGGTTTGCTTTCATCTACGTCTGCATCGGCACTTACCAACAGATGTTGACTAGTAAACATTTTTTTTTAATTAACGAATCCATCAGATGACCCCCCTGAAGGTAAGAAAACCGTCGTCTATGAACAGAAAAACACTTCGCAAACATGCAAGGAAAACGTCCTGCAAGGTGTCGCCCTGTGTCAATCCACCTGAAGCGTAGGTGTCGCTTCATCTGCCCGCAATTATACCGGCAACCATGCCCTTTAGACTGGAAAGCCGCATTGCAACAATGCTTATTGGCGGCTGACAGAGCAAGGCTGTAGTACTTCCTCGGTGACTGTCACAAAAAACTCTTCTTTCTACTACGTTTCTTACAGAAAATGCTTTACAGAAATGGTTGCAATTCAATAGCGGAAGATGTTAAAGGACTGAAATGCCTAGATTTATGCTAACTACGTGCTACCTATATAATTTATTATTCAACAACTTGTTTGTCATAATTTATATCATAACTGGCCAAACATCCTGCAGATAAACGCAGTGTTCCTAAAGCGCTCTGTGGTTTAAACCAGTTGTTTCTAATGCGATATTAGACTACTTCCAACTCCTAGTAAATAGCTTCTCCTATAAGCTTTGCATTTAGTTGGAAGGGAAATAAGAATAGGTATTCGTTTTGTTAATATATAGGTGCATGCCCTATTTTGAATGTAGGAACACAAGAAAGGACCAAATAAGCTATGAGAGGATAGAGACCTCCATTCACTATCAAAGTTACTACTAGAAAAACAAAAAATCCTGTGCAATTTATTTACACATGGCGGAAGTGTAACTTCTGAAAAGTAACCTACGAGAGATTGAGGTGGATGTAGAGTATCAGAGCTATTAGGATAAATGTAAGGTTTATTATTTAGTTTCCATGGTAACTAGAATAGGTAAAAAAATGTATAATGTTTTCTATCTCACTCTGTCCTATACATTTAAGTGTTTGTTTCTTTATCTAGATATTATTCGGTTTCGTTAGTAACTAGTAGTTCTTTGCCGGCTTCATCCTACACATTTTTGTATTTGTGTCTCTTACCTGTCCGTTGCATCCGGTTTGAAATCACAACGATTCTAAACAAGTTTCACTTCTTTGAACTATAAAAGATTCTAAACTAAAAATGAAAAGGAAAGATTTGATGGTTTGTAATCGATTAACTCTAAGACTTCTTAACCGATTTTAATAAAACTTCCACCGTTAGAGTGATATTCATCCAGTAATATAACAAAAGTTGCATTGTACTACCAACGCATGATCAACAACAACATTAAAAAAATACATAGAAATTCATAACTCAAGCTATCCAACGTTGTGTTCTGCATATTAACTCAATTTCAGCATAAATGACATGCAATTAAAAGGATTGGCATTTGATCTACGATTATCGTTTAACGACACTATTTTTCGCGAGTACATGACTACTTTATAGCCAGATATACCTGACAGACAAGCCTTATAAGTAAATCCACACGGTTTCATACGCACGAAGCCCTATCTTGCCCAATGTCTACATTCCATGTTTCTTTTCGGTGTACGCCTTAAAACGCACATGCCGTAAAAACTGTAATAACTCCAGTCCAATTGAAATTTTTACACGATTTCTACTAAGTTTTTATGAGTTATTATAATAATTTTTACTAGAACGAGATAATTGAAAAGGCTTTGGTAGGCAAACAATTTTTATAATGTGATATATAATAATTATTTTGCGATACTTAGTTGAAGTTTTGTGATCTAGTTACGACAGTGTAAAATGCTTACCCTGGTTGAACAACATTGAAGCGATTGACGTTAAGGCCTTAAAGTGTTGGAATCATGCATTGGTTACGTTTACCAACGTTGCTAGACTTCAGATTTAAAAAAACAGATGATATCAAAAGAGTCGCAAACAACTGCTGTACGCAAGAAGCAGAATTATAATTTAGAACTACGAAAGACCTATGTTCAGCAACAAACGTGCATTGTTGATTATAATGATATATATAAGAGACAGTTAAAATAAAAGTAAAAAAGGACTAATACTATACATACGTTATCCTTAAAAACATTTCACTTATGCCTACTTTAGGCAGTCCTAAAGTAGGCTAGACTACCATCTAGCCACTAACAATATCAGCTAGTCAAACTAACAAGTCTTTAGTATTCCGTAACACTGTGTCGTAATTCAAAATTCGCCCGCAATTATGCACGCAAAGCAACGCGCTGTTCGCCACACACTTTACGGTGAATGTGTGACCTTGAAAATGCGCCATCTACCGGATGCCGGAGGAACTATTATGCTAAAGTACTAACGAGTTTCGTTTTCACCTTCAATATTACGCTGCCATTGGAAAAGTTGTATTAAACCACTGTCACTTTCGCTGGTTACTTCATATATATGACGCTACGTCTAAATCTATGGGTTACTTATCTCCTTAATAAACTGATACTTAATTAAGCTAGGTTTATGTTTAAATTTTATAATGCTTAGTGAGTGATTATATATTTTTTCGATCTAATCCACTTCAGTTTTTGTATTATTTTGCTTGTATGTGTCCATAACTTGTTCTGCTTACAAAAAAACAAATAAATAAAATATAGAAACGCCTGGTTGGTAAATGATACAGTACATACCATTTATAATATAGCAAAGAAAATTACGCAAGTAAATATAATAGAATAGATAAAAGTGGCTTGCTAAATATAATAATTGATGTTGAAATAATAACGCCTCGTAAAACTACCAGAGGATATCTATAAAAAGCACATAATTTAAGTTTAATTTTAATAACATCATCGGCCATCCATACTAGCTTAACTAATCATTAAAAATTGTTTCACCAATAATCCAGCATACGCTTACTAAACCTTTACACATGATTGCACTGGATATATCCAATGTCGCAACCAGAATATATAATAAGTAGTTAAAGCGGTTGATAGCCATCGGCTCGGCCCTAAGGCAACGACGGAAATTAACAAATCGAGTGCTAATGAGTAACAATCAATATACACAAAATGGCAAAATTTATAGAAAATTTAACCATTTTTAATAAAATTACTAATCAACTTACAACAAGAAAGTATAAAAATAGATAAACTTACACTACTACGAGTACGTTTTTGAAGTTATATAAAATCGAATAAGTAGACAAAAAGTGTGAACTTTAAAAATTTATTGCAAGAACAAGGACTCTGTGAAGTTATATAAAATAAAATAGAGAAAATCACACTTTCTTCTTTAAACTTTTTATTCCAAAAACCAGGACCCTCTTATACCTTTTCTTACGTTATTAAATGATTTCTTTGAATATAAGTAAGAAAACCGTTATAGCGTACTCGATGGCGCATTAAATAACTTTTGTTTAGAACTTTTGTAACATTAACCAGAAATTAGGTAAATGTCAATAAAAATGGTCTTGTAATTCAGGTTACATTTTGCTAGTTGCTGAGCAATCTAACTCCAATGGTTAAGTCAAAAGGTCAGTTTTAATAATTAATAATTTGTCTATAAATTCTTAAAAACGTATTCGTAATATTTTTTTAGACTTTTAGAATTTTTTTATTCTTTAGATTCCCTTGCAAATATTTGATGTATTTTACACTACAGTCTACAGATTTCATGAATCCTAGTCAAAGAAGTCTCTTAACTTAATGGTATTCGATAACGATCTATTTTGCATTAACTAGTAGATATTACAAAATCAACATTCTAAGCATAATTATAAATTCCGCAGCAATGGACTGCACAAATTTGATACCTAAATGTTTATCTTTATGTATATAACACTATTTTTTTACCTATTTATCGCTGCATTTAAATAGGCTAATTGCAGTTAAGTTATTTCTTAATAAGGAGCTAGATGAATACCGTTCTATATCTTATATCTTTAAACGAGCAATTCTTCGGACACGAAAAATTTTATTAACATAGTGTCACAAAAATTGGTCCTTACGTCTGGTGACCCAAGAGCTGGCGCTTATTTAGCCCAACGGCTAAGTCTAGCTATACAAAGGGGCAATAGCGCCAGCATTTTGGGTACCATGCCCATAAGTGAACAGTTAGACGGCTTATATTTATTATAAATATTAATTTTAGTTTGTAATTATTATTTCCATCTATATGTATTATTATGTTTATGAACATTTTAGGTTATATTTATATTTTATGGAAAAATAAAATCAATAAACTAATGTTTCAAACCACTAGAAATAGAATAGAATAGCTCCGTTCCATGAAAAAATTCTTGTATTTATATAATTGGAATCTCGGAATCGGCTCCAACGATTTTCATGAAATTGAGTATACGGGAGGTTTCGGGGGCGATAAATCGATCTAGCTAGGATTCATTTATATAGGAATCTCGAAATCATTTGGACATCCGACTATTTTTTTAGGTCGACTCACACGCGGACGAAGTCGCGCGGGTCCGCTAGTAGTACTTATACTTGGTTCGTAAGACATGATTCGAACAATTATTGACCATCTAAATGATGCCTCAGAATAATTTGAACTTAGATGATTTTGATGTTTCAAGGGTTTAAAGAATATAAAAAAGGATAGCAAATAATAAGTGAATACTTACTGTAAGTTTTTTTACAACAAAACCTTCTTGATGTTTTCTCGATATTTATAATGGACAGCCAGCATGACTTTCATAGTGTGCCTAGTTATCTTAAGTATGAATCTCAAGTAACTTAAAAAATCCTATTTAGTTGACTGTAAAATCATCGTGGTACTGATGCAACAGGGTAATAGACACAATGTTGACCGCAAAGCATTTGGGTGCATCGACCTGCATGCCTTGATTGACGGGAGAGACGGGTGATGGCAAGACGACGGGACAATTACACAATATCGCCGATATTCGATCACGAGAAGATCTATTAATAATCAGTTCCCAATCACTAATAATAACAACCCAATAAATGAGACAGATACTGTAATAGTAAAATCGATAAACAAACGAATTGCGTATCTGTATTAAATTTATCACATGACTAATTGAAGTTTGAACTAACGGGCTCAAAATGTTCGAAATACCTTAATCAAGCGTTCTAAAAAGAGCAAAGACGATTAATTAAAATTCCATGAACTCATTACATTAATAAACCTCCTCAAGAAAGTAATTACCTTTTCTTTTTTTTTTTTAATACAGAGAAAATGCCTGACGCATACCACTCCGTTGGGGGAAACGGAGTAGTTATGTGAGACTTGCACCCACTAAAAACTCTGTGTGTCCCTCGATAGACCTATAAGTGAGAGCACGGGGTTCACTTGCGTATTCACCGCACTAAGAATGTAATTACCTGATAATATCAATATTAACAAAGAAACATCATTCATTAATCATAACCTAACATCATCAACACCATTTAATGAAACTTAAAAAAATAAGTAAACGATAAAATAACTATGGTAATTTAAGTTTAGTAGTACAAAAAACTTAGTTTATCAATAGAACAGATTATGTAAACACGTTCTTACTTTACCAACAACAAAAAGGACCTACATCAAATATTTGCTCAGATTACACTTATGCAAAAACGTTATAATCAAGGCCAGCCGTCATAGGCTACTCATCACATGACAATATTCAATGATGTTGGAAACAATATTGAATTTGTGGCATTTAAAGCAAAATAGCATACCTACGTGAATAAAATAGATACTCAATGTTCACGAACTACTTACAGATAGTCGTTTACGTAAGTCTAAAATTTATAACCAACCAATGCAAATCTTCAGATTGAACATTTAATTCAGTAGTTTATTTTGAAACCTATTCCTACTCTGGCCTTTCGATAAGTATTTATTTATACTCTTTTTTGTACACCACTCATAAAAACGAGAAAAAAAAGAACAGATAGATAAAAAATTATGCAGGATAATAAGAAAAACGAATAGGTGGGGTACACTATTTAGTACATACATACGAATATCTAATACTAATACATAAACCAGACTACACAAATACAACAATAGATACTATTGATAAATATAAAAAACTACTGTAATATTAAGTATGGCTCGTCTTACTTTATTATTTGGTCGGATGATTTCGGATTAGACTGATTAATAGTTTCGGTTGTTTATAGAATGAACAATCATTGGCAAGATTCCATTATTAGTCAGTTTAAGGCCTATAAAACAACGATAAATTTGTTAAATGCTATAAAATGTCATAAGTGTTGTAACACAGTTTTAAACTTTAGATGGTTCGATAAATCTATCCGTTTACTACTTTTATTCACTTGAATACCTTTAAAGGACAATATTGGTTTTTAGATGGAATCCAAGTATCGAATTTTAATTTCAAGCCATGTCTCTTATTTCTTTTTAAAGTACTTAAATTTTTGAGTTTCTTAAAAAACACTTATCCTTTCTGGCTAAGTATTAAGCAAAATATTATTACGAAGGGTCTAAGTCTTCGAATCGATCAAAATACTAAATATACGGGTCGTTGCACTTTGATGAATGTTTTGCGGCCACGTTGCATCAGTTGCTTATTTATTAAACAGGCTTACTTTTGAAAACGGACTATGATTGGCTGTACATTAATGGATAAACATTTTTCGATGCTCAAAATTCTCCTTATGGATTCTTATTAGTGAATACTTAGTAGAACTAAAACTAGACTTGTGGTTTAAAAAATTGAAGAAGATTGTGTTCAAATTCTTGCTATTTTGAAATGAATCGAGCTGTTGCTTTTAAAAGTAAAAAGTGAAATTATTAAGAAGCGATACAAAAATAAGTTTGATTTACTCCAATTTGAAATTAATGAATGAGGTTTTAGAATAAATTAGGAATACACGATATGCTTACAGTAAATGTTGTATACCAACAGGGCCTGTTTAATGTAGTATTAATAAGAATATATCTTTGTAACATTATAACAATACATGCGATATTAATATATTATAGACCAAAAAGGAAATACTTCTAACTAAGCTACCTTCTACAGTCAGATTGCTATCATCAATTTCATATAAGGGAATTTAATGACATCATCAGTAGGAATTTGACTACGTTTTCGTAATACTGAACTTATTACATCACGTCACGGTAATATGTGAAATTGGATTACACGTGCGTAGTTCTTATCTTCCATCGTTGAACAAAAAATCGGCTCTTTGAATGCGCCGAACACCGCCGATGCATCGATTTGAGTGAAAGTAAAGATTACAACCACGAAATTATTAGGTAGCTTGATGTAATGATTATTTATTCGTTGTACTTTTTGTCTACTACACGCGATTATTGTTTGATGAAGGTTCAATAGAATCCGTAACGTTTTTGTACTCAAAACGTGCTGCTCCAATTTATACCTAGATGTCCACGCGAATTGCAAATACATATTTACTTTATTTGAGAATAAATTTTTTATTTATTTACACCTACAACTTACAAACACTGTATACCATATTAAAATTGTTTTTTTCTTTTTAAACACACAGATGTAACTCATAAGACCAATACAAATAATCACTTTGATGACGAGTAATATAAAAATGTAGGTAATTTTAAATTGCAGTCTCACAAGTCTCTCAAATTGGGGTCGGAAAACCAACAGCAAAGTAAAATGAACAATGAACCCTTAACACAGAAAAAAGGGAAATAAATTAAAATTAAAAAAAAAATTAAGCGTATCAATATAAACCAGAGATGCATTGGGAGTGAACCTACATTTAGTGATACATTTTTTTTTATACAAATTTACGATAAAATATTTAGAAATTTGTCAATAATAATGACGAAGTAGTTTTTTTTACAATAAATTTATACCTTTTATTGACACTTTTTTGTAAGAAAAACTAAGAATCAGTAAGTTATTGAATGTACCTGCCTCGTTCCAAGAATTTTATAAAAAAGCATCTTCAACACCTATAAGGTAAACGGGAAATTTTGTAATACCAGGTATTCAGTACATATTTAAATGCCATGTAATAATTTCGAACACAGGTTCCGAACATCTTTGGCATACCAACGGTACATGACAGAGATGCATTGCATCAATAAAGGCAAAATATTTGGACATCCTTTAACGGTAGTCTCAAACAACAAACTTAAATAAAAGTATTTGAGTGTGGTGCATGATGAATTATTCACCGCAGACGTTGCGGTAGACCAAGATACAGTTTGTTTAAATTTAGAAATTCTAGTACACTTAAATTTACATTTATAAGGTAATACTAAAAGCTGTAGGTACCTTAGATAATATCTGAATTTATTAAGTATTTTGAATTTATACGTTATTTGTACCTAATAGCATTGCGATTGATTCATTGATTGACTGGAATATAATATATATATAAAACAAATTAAAACTAGCTATTGAGGTGTGCTAAGACGGTTTTATTGCTCCAGTGATTTCTCCTGGACAACCTTGGGTATAAGGACATTATAACTTTATAATCGGGCTGGAGCGGCAAAAACATTAAGGTTCTATATATAAAAATACTAGCTTCTGCCCGCGACTTCGTCTGCGTGGTCTTTAGAATGGGGTATATTTGAGAGGGTTAGGTTACAATATGTAGTTCTGTACACCGGTGGTAAAATAAGATAGAATATAGAGAACAGAATACAGTTGTAACCAAACACCCTCTTCCCGCGGGTATCTTACGAGGCGACTAAGGAAATACAACAGAGAACGGGCAGAGAATATAGAGAACAGAATACAGTTGTAACCAAACACCCTCTTCCCGCGGGTATCTTACGAGGTGACAAAGGAAATACAACAGAGAACGGGCAGCGAATATAAAGAACAGAATACAGTTCTAACCAAACACCCTCTTCACGCGGATATTTTACGAGGCGACTAAGGAAATACAATAGAGAGCGGGCAGCAGGGTCCTCTGTCCTACTATGACCATCTACTGCGAACACTCAATAGAGCATTTAGTCCAGCAATGGACCGTTATTGATGGTGATGCTGGTGATGATGTAGTTCTGGCTATGTCAGAAAGTAAACGATTCGCACACCTAAGTATACGAACTTTATGGATTTTGAATGGAAAAAAAAATTGAAACAATAACAAAATCCCTTTAAACGTACTCATATCAATTGGATGTATCAAACAACCTGGCAGCTAAGCTACTTGCCAGATAGATGGCTGTATGAGATGTCATTGAGATAGCGGGTGCGATTGTTCTCAGCGACCGTCTAACAATGGCTCACAACCATTGTGCTGTCCCACTTAAGAGTATTGGAGGAAGCTACGGCCCTGTCTAAACCTTGGACGGAGGAACAGTGATTGAATGGCTCGCGTCTTCATGTGTTGTCGATGTTTTCCCATACAATAGACAGAAATTCACTGCCAAGTATTATGTGCTGGAGGCGAAATTATAAGACGGAACTAAACTATAGTTTCCGTTCTTCGAAACAATGGCTCGTTAGCGTGTTTGTTGTATAATAGCAGGTGCTGATATCTGTGGTGTAAAAAAAAAATATCAATTTCTAATTCTCCGCGCCAACAACACCTGACTGTTGGGTAATAGACCAAAAAAGCAGCTTAGTGCGAGTTAAATAAATAAATAAGTAATAAATATACTACGACAATACACACATCGCCATCTAGCCCCAAAGTAAGCGTAGCTTCTGTTATGGATACTAAGATAGCTGATGAATATTTTTTTATGAATATAATACACATAAACTACTTATAATATACAGATAAACACCCAGACACTGAAAA
This sequence comes from Pararge aegeria, assembly GCF_905163445.1. Lineage (NCBI taxonomy): Eukaryota > Metazoa > Arthropoda > Insecta > Lepidoptera > Nymphalidae > Pararge > Pararge aegeria. The sequence goes on from NC_053181.1 coordinate 5,407,420, forward strand.
ACATTTATGTTCGTCACACAAACATTTTCCAGTTGTGGGAGTCGAACCCACGGCCTTGGACTCAGAAAGCAGGGTCGCTGCCCACTGCGCCACTCGGCCGTCAAAGTGTTGAATTTGCACATGTAGAGTTCTGTCATCATCATCATCATCATATTACCGGCCCACTACAGGGCACGGGTCACCTCCCACAATGAGGGTTAAAGCCGTGATCCACCGTGCAGGCTCAGTGCGGATTGGCATGCAGGTTTCCTCACGATGTTTAACCGTTTAAGCAAGTGATATTTAAGTGGTTAAAACGCACATAAATTGGAAAAGTCGAAGTCCTGCATACTGGGCTATCACCGCTTGTATTAAATACTACAAAGTGTTCACATTATAGTATTACCTGTGGCGTAGGTTTTAGGCCTCGTGTGCCTTTCATTACGTTGGCAACCACGTCTATCATACCGGAACATGGTGGTAATACTGGTGGTATCCCAGGATGAGCCCTTGCACAAAGCTCTCTACTAAGATACAAAACGTGTTGTAGTTTTTGCTGTAAAAATGTTGTATAAATTTTGGAAAGCTAAAGGGCTGTGATTCTTGGGAGCGCTCTTAAGTTTATAACTTTTCTAGTTTTATTATTTGTTGTTTAAGGGACAATGAATAAATACACATTCTGTGAAAATTTCAGCTCTCGATCTAGTATCGTCTCATGAGGTACCGTTGACTGACACCCTTGACTTTTTTTTTTATTCCACTACAAATAAGCCCTTGACTGCAATCTCACCTGATGGTAAATTATGATGCAGTCTAAGATAGTAGCGGGCTAGCCTGTTAGGGAACAGTTATGGTGGTCATACGCCTAATCGGTTTTCTACGCGACATCGCAACGGAATACTTAATCGCTTAGCGGCATGTCTTGGGTGTCTAGGGTGGTAATTAACCACGACCAAAGCCTTCCACAAGACCAGACCAGAGAAAAATCTGGAATTAAAAAATCCCAAACTGCCCCTGTCGGGAATCGAACCTGGGACCTCCTACTTAAATTGACAGCGCTCACCATTGCACCAGGGAGGTCGTCAAACTTAATTACTGACGAACGTAGAGACGGATAGCGCTAATCGGCCGTCATTGGGTTGCAAGGTTTTTGTATACTTGTAAAAAATATTGAATTGGAACTATTCGTGTAAGGTGATATTATTATTGTCTGCTCTACTGGTCTATTTATTATTGCCTGACCTTAACGCAACTTTCAAATATCTAGACCGAAACGAAATCGAATGTCAAGTTTTGATATGAATTGACAACTCCTGCTGGGGCTTTTAATATTGAATTAAGAAACAGTACTGTCATTTTATATTCGCCATTCCGATTTATAATATCTGCGAGATAAATATCAACATAAATATTTGTTCTATAAACAGGTATGTATTGCATTGCTAAATATATCTTGAGATAGGCGAGTGATTACTTGCTTTTGTTGGTTACAAAATTATTCTGTTGAATCGCATTCTTGACTTTCGACATAATGCAACAGGCTCCATACTCACCAATATAATAGTTTATTGTAGTGATAAAATTGCTTCAATTTTATTAAGACTTTCAATGTTACTTTTGTAATCATCACCACATCAACTCACTACAGAGCAAGGGTCTCCTCCCACAATGAGAAGCCGAAGTCTGCCACGCTGGCCCAGTGCAGATTGTCGGACACCACACACCTTTGAGAACATTATGTAGAACTGCGAGTTCTACATGCATGGCATGCAGGTTTTCTTACAGTGTTTTCCTTCACTGTTGAAGCAAGTGATATTTTAATGACTTAAAACGCACATAACTTAGAAAGAGTGAGAAGTGCGAGCGAGCCTTAATTGATAAAACCAGTCCAAAAATAATTGAAATCGAAACAGTATTTTCTGAGATTAGCGTTTAACCAAAAAAACTCAGAAGCTTGATAGATATTTCAACTATGCCTATCTAAAAAAACCGGATTGCGCGGATTTTGAAAGAGAAATACGGAAAAAATAGCGATGCTACAGAATAGCATAGGAGCTGTTTGCTTTTCCGGGATAAAAAGAAGTTTATGAGCTTTACCACGATGGTAAATTCGATCGTTGTCCCATATGCCTTGCGGCGTTCTGTTATCTGTGAAGATTTATGTCCTTTATCTCCGACAATATTTATCAGATCTTCATTAAAATTAGACAATAATTATTAATAGTATACATTTTCAAATAAAAGAAAAATTATTAAAATCGATTCAAATTTAACGGAGGTATGAAGTAAAATAAGTAAAAGTTTTCAACCCATTTCCCACAGGAAACTTACTGTTTATCGGAATAAAAAAGAATCCTATAGGTTGACACGCAATATAAGCTACAACTAAACCAAATTATATTTAAATCCGTTCAGTAGTTTTCACGTGATGCCCGGACAGACAGACAGACAAAAATTTAATAAAAATCTGTTTTGGACACAGTATCGATTATAAAGCATCCCCAGGTCAACATTTTCAAAATATATTAAATGTACAGAAATCTTCCAGTTACAAATTTATTATAAGTATAGATACCGTTGATCGGTTTCTACACGGTACCGTAACGCTAAATCACTCGCTAGCACGACTTTGTTGGTGGCTGTAAGAAGCCACGACCGAAGCTTCCCACTAGATAATTTACCAGGTATGATAACCTGGTGATAACAACCTAACCTAAATGCTCGGACGGTCGATGTGACGCGGTGGATCACGGAATATTGTGTAGAAGAAGAATTTACTTATCCAAAGTTTTAAGCGGCTGAAACCGCTATGGTTGGTTACCGATGATGTATTATCTTTATAAATGCCTATGAAATAAAAAAAGGTATCTAATCATTTGAGAACTTATACTTCCTTGTGAAATATTAAACCCCATTCATTCATTTGGATCATGTCACCTAATATGACCTTGGTGTTAACTGTGTCCACTCAAATATTCACTATAAATTTATTCATTAATCATATCTTGCAATGGCCCTGCGATTGACACGTTTATTAACATTTTAAACTTATCTATAATATAATAGCAATATTATACATTAACAATATGTATGAAATATAGATATGAAACAAAGAAGAGAGAAAGAAGTCTTTATTGCACATACGAATAGAAGGGTAGGTTAACAAAACAAACGATAATACAAAATATATGCGCAAAGGCCTTATCGCTTGAAGCTATACCTCCAGACAGCATAGTGCAATATGCAAATTATATCCATTACATACTAATACAACATAATCATATATAGTATATATATCATTAATATACACAGATGACAGTGATTTACTCAAAATTTAATTACTTTTCGGTTTCACAGTTAAGTCTTAAAGACAGCAAAAAAATATACCTCTAAAGTCTGTGAAGTAGTATTTCGGCTTCCATTTAAACGATGTATATGATGATGATACTGAATATACCCAACTAATAATCAGCAGAAATAATATGGTCCGCCAGCTTTAAATAATTGACGTGTTTATAACTATTGTCATCATTGTCATTGTTATTATTCTCTGCCTAATTTTTGTCCCAATACTAAAATAATATATCTATAGGGATTTAGACCTTAGATCCATCGCGCTACAGTTTGTTTAGAAAATGCACACGCGAGTAAGGCAACTTTTAATAACAACTAGACCGAAGGCAAAGGTTAAGGCCAAATTATAACCTCAATCTGATTTGATATATGTATATTGAAATAAAATTAATAATAATGGCATTCAATGCATAGTTAAAATTATATATAGCACTTTCTAAGATTTTACTGTTAAATCGAAAATGTATAAAGAAATAGAAATCGACATATTTGTTTGCCATCTTCCAATTCAAAAGATTATTGTATACAAACAGTTTGTGGCATTATAACTTATAATGCCCACACTGTGCTCAAGGATAGATCAACTCCCACGGCTTATTAACGTCTACTTTGTGTTCACAAGATTAGCTTATTGGATAACTCAGTATATCAAATGGTCGTCTAGTAACAGACGTCAAATCAAATTAAGTACCATAAGCTGGTTTATTTTAGCCAATATCATTTAGTTATTACGATATTAAAGTAAATTACGATTTTAATCAAATAAACATAAGTCACCTTTTGTTCTCTACATGTTTACCTATATCTTGACATACCTAATATAAAACAAAGTCGCACCAGCTGTCTGTACGCTCAGATCTTTGAAAACACGCAAATGATTCTTATGCAGTTTTCAGTAATTAATGGAATGATTCAAAAGGAAGATTTTTATGCAGGAAACATGCAAATTGTAGAAGAGAAATTAAACAAATTAAAATATTCGTAATGTGATGTCGTGACCATTATATTTTTGTGCACTTACATTGCAAACAATGCTCAAACCTTACGATAGATTAAATTAATGTGCCACAGATTTTTTTATTAATCACTACAAAATGCCCAACATACTAAGTATCTACATTGCCCCCAGCAAAGCAGGGGCGGGTCGCTAGTTTATTTTATATTTTATTTTTAAAAGATCTCTTTATCTATCTTGCTGCGTTGTGTACATTTACTTTCCTCTTGAGTGTACTATAAATGCGTTATTCATTGAATAAAGAGATGGTTTTGAAGTTCCAAATTCAAATTCAAAAATTCTTTATTCATGTGAGCCTATCACAGGCATTTTATGAAGCGTTCATAAATTTATCTCTATACACAATTTTTTCTGCGTTAACAATATTTCCATGACTTGTCAAGGTAAAATATGATTTAAAAATAGAAAAAAATTGTTAAAATAAACAAAATTTTAAAAATAAATATCATCTTTATGAATGTAAATATTTTTTTTTGTTATTTTGCCATTGTTCAGTGCTGGAAACACTTGTTATGATATCGTCTTTTTTTTTGAGGATAATTTAATTTCAAATTCTGAATCAAAAATTTGCCAGTTTGCGACTGCTAGCTTTAACACAAATTGTCCACTGCGAGTGTGATTAAAGGTTAAAGTTAAAAAAAAGTTAAAAAGTTTAGTGAATACAGAGAGACAATCCTTAATTCTATAGCCCTTACAGACTACAGTATGTGTGTGTGTGTGCATACTGTAGTTGCACCACAACAAAGACCGCAACACATAAACTTGCGCTTAAGCCTTTTGTTGGTTTACTTAAAACACCTTTTAAAGCCACACAGACAAAACCTAACGTCATTTGCTTGCATTAACTGTACAAATAATGATTCCGCTTCCAAACCGGTTCAAAAATATTCCCGTCTTTGAACTGTGACCTCCTAATATTTACAATCCGATATCTACATGTTTTTATAGGCTATTAAAATAATATAAATCCGAAGCTAGAAGCTTGCACAATCGGTCAAGTTCAATGACGTCGCCCGAAGCGAAAGTTCAACCTCGCGATGACATAACGTACGAGATAGCTTTTTTCATAGACGCATCATTATTTATCTTACGCACTCGTTTATCTTAAATTTCGATCGAGTTTTTTTTTTCTATTTGACTGTAAGACCTTGCAATCGCACCTGACGGTAAATGATGATGCAGTCTAAAATGGTAGTGGGCTAACCTGTTAGGAAGTTAGTTATACTAAACCTCTAGTCGGTTTGTACGCGACATCGCACCGGAACGATAAATTAAAATTGTCTTTTAGAGATCGTGGATCTTTTAGATGTATCATGGCACGTATCCAGTGGCGTGGCGCTGAAAAATTGCATAAATGGCAAAAATCCTCCTCCTACAAGAGTTATTATATCAATTATAGCGTAGGCAGTGCTTTTGTGCATGTATGAAGTGCACGCCACTGCACGTATCCAATTTGCAGTTATAGTTTTGGATTGCAGTTATAGTTTTGGATTCTAAAACATTCCAATCCAATAATTCAGTTGGATGGAATTTTGGATTCAATTAAATTTTTAGTTTAGTTTTCTGTATTTTCCTATCTACCTGTGGGTATTTTAACATTATTCCAGTAATTTTAAGATATCAATAATCCATTCAATCTTTCAAGGTTTTGATATTTTTATTTTACATTTTTATGTCTAATTCCTTATATCTAATTTATAACCTTTAAGATTTTGTTCTTGTATATACATTATCAAAACCTTTATCTATCTATCTATAAGGTAAATCATCGTTATCAACCTATTACTGGCACCTGTCTCCTCTCAGAATGAGATGGGTTTAAGCTGTGGTCACCTCACTTGCCAAGAACATTATGGAAAACTCTCAGGTATGCAGGTTGTCTTCTCGATGTTTTCCTACGCCGTTAAAGCAAGTGATATTATATATATTAACACTTAAATCCACAACTTCTCCGCGTAATATCGGTGTATCATCACCCTAAGTTGTACCCACTTTAGGCGCACCTAAGAGCCTTTAACAAGAAAATAAATGTATGTGTTGAATAGAATAATTTATTTATAGTCTAACGAAAAAAAACAACAAATTAGGGATATTAGTCAGAAGATTATTTTGATTTATAGTCATTCATTAATTAATTTGCTAAAAAAATGCGGTGGCATTTAACTTAACGTTTATTCAGATATCTATGACCTTTCCATTACAACACAGTATCGTAGCGGTGGAAGCTTATTAAAATTTACGTTTCCAGAGAAATGCAACAAACTTGTTAATTTCTGGAAATTCTGACCGGAGCCTTATTCGTTTATGTACATTTATACGGTTTTCGGGTAAAATAAAAACTGCAATACGCCTAGACCTTGGACGTCATACAGAAACATTAATCAAGCGTGAAATAGGTTTGAGCACAAGACACTTTCAGCAATAAAATATTAGTCTTTCTGGTACTGTCAAAGTAGCTTATTAGTGGCATGAACGCATGCTACTTAGTAACATGCTATCAGGTATATAAAATGCCCATTCATATTCTACAGGCTCGGCAAACTATCTTTATAGTTCTAATACCGGTTTTGTTCAATTTCTACTGAAAAGAAGCCTCGCACGAAATGCATCAGTTGATTCTTTAAAGACTGTCCATTTAAAATGTTTAACATTAATCTATCAGTCTTTTACGACTTCTATTATGATACCATTATTATATTTTTGCCATCCAAACTATCATCCGCTATTCTAAACAGTATACCAAAACCAGCGTTATAGTTTTGCTATAATAATAGTATAAACATATTAATCTTGATCTTGATGCAAAAGTGAGATGAAGCGGTGATAGCCTAGTGGGCAAGACATCGGATTTCCTTTCGTGGAGGTAGAGCTTCTTGCTTTGATGAATCTTGAACATTAAGAATTAAATGGTACCTAATTTTTACTAAATATTGATTAAAACATAATTTAATTTGTTTGCTTAAAACATATGCTGCAATCTGACTGTCCATATAAAGTAATAAGATGATTCAGTGACATCCGTTGTAGTCGATTCGTGTGTTTACAGTAGAAGAAAATGCACATTATTGTGTAAACTACAATTTCGTAGTTCTAATGCAGACCGCATTAGAATTACTAAATTGTAGTTTCGGAGCCGTTCTTGTACAGTTTGCATAACTAAATGTAAACTGCAAACAAACTGTGCAATCCACTTGTAATCAGTGGGCATTTCTTAAAACTGTCCAACGACTGACTAGCTCTATCAAAAATCTATTAGTATCAACTAGTTCTGGATAAAACTGTAATTAATTTGCAAACTTATTCAGTCATATTGCAGTTTATTCAACAGTAATTGGACCATGCATGGATCTCATTGAATTTGAATAATATTGTCAAATCAATGTGAAAACATAAAAATCAAAAAGATACGAGAGTTCCAAACACGCCCAGGTCTAAAAAGTTCACAACGTTCAAAGGCTGTTATTAATATTATACATTTAAAGGTCACATTCACTTACGCCCTGGTCCGGATGAGCCTATAAACATGTTCAACGTGCATTAAATCGATTACTTACTTAGGTGGCTTTAATAAAATCCAGTTCTCAGATACTTCCTCATTGCATACCTGCGTAGTTCATTGTAATTTGTTGTTTTATGTTAAACTGGTTGATCACTGTATCTTTTTGCATTTTTGTTACTACGAATATATGTATCGCAAGAAACGCACGGAGTCGTTTTTTTTGTAAAAATATTTGATACTTGATTAAAGTTTTATTTAACTTATTATTTTTGCTGTTTATAAATGTACATTAAAATGTGAAAAAAATTGAGATATCGACCTTCTGGAAATGAGGTCGTAACCGTTTTTTACAATGTTTCATACAACTTATGGAATATTGTTATAGATAACAATACGCAACAAATTAAATTAAAATTGATATCTCTAGCCTTAGTACAAGATTTGGTAGTTTCCGAGTATGGAAGTACTTGAAAATCAGAGAATATGGATAAAATGGATCTTAATTAGATTGATTTAAAGCTCAAATTTGGCTGAAATTCTTTAGCTCGGGCTTTTTGCAGAACATTTGTAAATTATAAATCAGAAGTACGGTATTCGTACTCTAAAACACTGTTATTAAGTACATTTCACTTTTTTAAGTTATTTCAATATTGAAATAGACATTCTTTTTATACTATTGATGAATATTTAAAATGACATTCGTTATTAATTTATTTATTTATTTGTATTCTTTTACATGTGCCCATATAAACTTAATTGTAATTTATTATTTTATTAATTGCATTGTGTTATTATAAACATTGTAATTGCCAATATCTTAATTGTACCTAGTAGTAACAAATTAAGATTTTAAATACTACCCTGACAACAATTTGTATGCCAATTTGGCGTGGTACAGTTAAGATCTGCATTTTTTTTTACTATAACACCTATTTACCTGTATCAGCAAATAAATAAAATTGAATTGTATTGAATTGAATTTTGAAGATGCAGGGTTTAATACTCGAAAACGACACCTCGTTTGCGTGCGAGCAAATCATGCACTAAGGCTACTGAGTAGGAAAAAATTATAGCAAAGTGATTAATTTGTGACCAGGTAACACAAGTACAATACCGCAACACCTGAACGTGCACGCTATTTTCCAATAAATGCTTCAATTGCAGACCGACCGAGTGAACGTAGTCGGCCTTCGCCACACCTTGTAAGGGTTGCCACGCGGAAACGTGCGAAAACTGGTCCAGATACCACGCATAGCCAGAACAGTCTCGTTAGACCATTGGGCAAAGTGACCAACAAAAAGTGTAGCACTTTTTACAGCCACCAATGTGTGACGCCTAATTTTGAATACTGAACAAGTTTTTAATTTGCTGATACGGACAATTGGCATGTACATGTACGTATAGTTATTTAAAAAATCGCCTGTGTTTTTGTGTACCTGCTGATTTATAAATACAACCTACACTTTAATGTTTTAATGAGACAATCAATTATTTTGATTTGCCGAGTTTTATTGAATTCAATTTATAACGTTTAATTCCGACTAACTTTATAATAGTGTTATAGATTAATTTATCATTCTTCTTTAATCGTTCTTGAAGCAATTTTATCAGTCTAAGTTTTAGTCCTTTATTTCTAGATTACTAGTCCAAAATGAAAAAAAACTTTTGTTGGTTACGTTACCAACATAAATAGGGATCGGCAGGGCTAGTAGGCATTGTTAGCTTCTATTATAAAATCTGCTTCTATTCATAAAGCATTTTGTTCCTGAACTTCATTAACGTCTACATAATGAAGTCAAAAATACTTTGCAAGAAAATTCAATTAAATAAATCATTTATTGTGTAAGGAAGTCAATATCAAGAGGGATTAAACAAGGAATCTTAGAGAGACCCGAAAGGGACCTCGACTCATTAGAACAATTCCAGAAAGTAAAGTTACTAAATTATCTCAGTAAAATGGGTTATTCAATCATGTATTTTTTTCAATTTTAACGTATATTTTATGATATAAATGTAGAAAAACTATTATCGATTCTTAAACGGCACTGCAATTATAATGAAATAGCGATACTATAAAACTTATGACCTCAATTTCACAACACAGTAATGCCTTATCGCAAAATATTGTCCATGCACCGAAATGGGCTTAACCTATCACGCCGAAGTATAGCCTCAAGTTATTATTGCAGACAACTGGCCACAATGCCCACGCGCTATGTCTTTAAGATTGACAAATGTGTTGTTTATATAGAACAAAAAAACTATAGAGCCAACTTATTAAAAAAAAATAAGCTAACTTCGTGTGCAACTAAGCTAGTAATAGGATTAGATGCGTGGTCGTTAATCTGAATAAATTCATAAGTTTTAGACAGAATAAGTGCTGATTTATTGTATTTTATGACACATATTATTATATTACTTTTAAAACCGCATCTTTTTAATATTTTAAATAGATCTGCTCTACATTTTTACGGGACAACCCTGAAGACATAAATATCTTCTTAAATAAAGAGACCTTTTAATTGTTCAACCAAATACTTATATATGCGTAAAGATCGCCGAAATCCATTTACATACGCAGTTTGAGGAAGTAAAATCTTTTCCTTTTTTAATTCGATTAAAAATTATACTTTTCTTTATAACGTCAATTTCTTCGTCAATGGCTCACATTAAAATAGTTAAAAAATATTCTTATTTCAAGCAAAAGCATTATAATTGATGGATGATACGATTCAATCACAAAGTAATAACATTCTTGTATCCAATAGCTACGGATTAAGGATATACTTATATGATATATTTAATTCAACATGTGAATTCAAAACGCAAATAAAAAACTGTAGTTTGGTGAAAGGTGACCAAGAAACTTGTTAGCGACCTTCATTGAAGGTCATGCATATATTCAGTGGCGTGCACTTCATACATGCACAGAAGCACTGCCGACCCTAAAATTATATATAACTCGTATAGCAGGAGGCTTTTTGCCGTTTTATGCAATTTTCCTGCTGTATGCATACCCTGGTAAGAAACCCAGTGCACGCCACTGCATATATTTATACACTAAGTACCCGTATAGATCTATATCTTAATATATATAAATCTCCTGTCACGATGTTTGTCCGCGATGGACTCCTAAACTACTTAACCGATTTTAGATTAAATTGGTACACCGTGAGCAGTCTGGTCCAACTTAAGAGATAGGATAGCTTAGGTCTTAAATTATAGTCGCAATTTTATTTTATTGTAAATTATTTGTCTATGATTAATTGACAGTCACAACTCACATGTTATATTTATATATATACTACTATACTCATTTAAGGCTTAGCGATACTGAATACTTTAAAAACAAAATCAAACGCAGACGAAGTCGCGGGCAACAGCTAGTATATATATATATATATATATATATATATATATGTACCTAAACATATAACGTACCTATATAGAAAATATTCCGCGTAAATTACCAAATATGTGTATAAATGAACTTTTATGTGACTAAATAGTTATATTACATCCGCATTACCTTTTAAGGTCGATGGGAAGTTCTCTTAATGTGTTTACTGAAACATTATCACCAAAATTACAGGCAGTAACAATATTTACTGTCAGTGGCGTGCACTAGGTTTCTTACCAGAGTATGCATACAGCAGGAAAATTGTATTAATGGCATTCAGTCATGTATCAATATGTAGTGCTTTTGTGCATGTATGAAGTGCACGCCACTGTTTACTGGTGTCAGTTTATTACAAGTATGTTATTGCCCTGCTTCTATATTGGTCTTATAAGAAAGTTCAGAGTCACTCAGTGGGCGATGGATAGAGCTATCGATCCAATCGGGATTGTGGAGATCGGCAGAAGCACCAGAGTTATCGACATAGATCAACGAGTCGCAATCCTGAAGTAGCGATTGACGGGGCACATAGATTGGAGAACCGAGACGTTTGGGTTCAATGGCAAAGATGCAGTCTAAGATAGCGGGCTAACCTATTCGGTGTCTACGCTTCACGCATTGGAACATCAAATCGCTCAGCGGCACGTCTTTAGCGGCAGAGGACTGTTTTTGCCATTAATGATACATAATTTCATTGAGACCCGTTGAAGGCCTCTACGCGACTTCATCTCGTTACCTGTGGTCAGTTGGTCATCCTGGCGATAGTGTGTTAATTACCTGAAACAATGATAAAAACATTAACATTGTGAGTAAGAACATGTTTTCATTTTGAGAAGTAGGCCGCGTTCATATATTCCACGCGCACGCACTTGCGTCAAGTGGCCTTACTACGTGACTTTGACGCGACGTTTTTCACTACATTTTAGTGTTATGGACTCTTATCAGTGATATTATTTTATCGTACAACGTGTAACCAAATTACGAAAAACTGTTAATGGTTGAATATGTGCATTTCATAAGGAAACACCCAGTAAAAAAATAAGTTAAAAGAGGCATGTTTATTTTTCCATACACAGTAATTCGAAACATTATAAGCATTTACTTATGGCAACCCTGTTGAATTTTAATGAGTTTACTGAAACATTATCACCAAAATTACAGGCAGTAACAATATTTACTGTCAGTGGCGTGCACTAGGTTTCTTACCAGAGTATGCATACAGCAGGAAAATTGTATTAATGGCATTCAGTCATGTATCAATATGCAGTGCTTTTGTGCATGTATGAAGTGCACGAAAAACTGTTAAAGGTTGAATATGTACATTTCATAAGGAAACACCCAATAAAAAAATAAGTATTTAAAGAGGCATGTTTATTTTTCCATACACAGTAATTCGAAACATTATAAGCATTTACTTATGGCAACCCTGTTGAATTTTAAAGACCCACACGTGCGTAGTACCTACGATGTACGCGACGCGGACCTTTAATTAAAGATTAAATAAGTGTCAGGAGTCACTTGATTTTGATTTTACATGTGATGTTAAATTTGTGGATTCTGGTTCACTTAAAAACTATTACCATTTCGGTTTCACAGATAAGTCTCAGATACAGTAAATAATGTTCCTCTAAAGACTGTAAAGTTATTTTTCGATTTTCATTTACAAGTTGTATAATCATCAAATAAATAAAGCAATTTAGTATAAATTAATGACATCTTGGTACAGGGCGGTTACTACCCACGGCCATAGACAATTAAGATATGATAAAATCACAAACTGCCCTTTCCGGGGCAGGCAAAGCCAACCTACCACATAAAAGAAAAAAATTGGTTTTTAACTTGATCATTTTTCATTTAATTTTGAATATTTTACATAGATCAATATTAAAAACGCGTTGTAGCAGCACAGCCGGATATGCGACAAATAAAAAACTCTAAATAATATTATTTAGGCCACTCTTTAACGCTATATAATATTGCCCAATTTGGGGGACTAAATTTCCTTTAGCGAACTATTACTAGTCTGGAAAGAAACAAAATGAGGTGTCGTGGGAACCAGACAGACGCGAAGCTCTTAAGTGCAGTACTTACCACAGACACAATTTTGTAATCACATAGATTGCGTAATTTGCTGGCTCACTCATTCTATTTTTATTTTATTCCTAGATCAAGTTTAGTCCGAAAGTACTGAATATCTGATAAAAATCACGATATTTATTTATTTTTAAGTACAGATTCGCCTGCTTTTCGCATAGTATTGCAAATTAAACTTGATTTTCACTTTAACTAGACTATTACCGATTTTTTTACAAGTGCATTATAACGTTACTAAAACTAATAGTAGTCACGAGACGTATTTTTGTGAACTGTTATTGAGAGTTTCCTACGCGCGATTTAGTCTTGAATGTCATAATAAATAAGTATTAAGTAGTGTGATGGATATACCATCTGACATATGCAAAATGCGTTATCACAACACTGCACTCACGATATGGCCTTTAAGTTGACCCAAGAGTGGCGAAGCCTTATCATAAAGCACTTAGCTCACTCCCCCGTATCGAACACGCATGATTTAGGTTTCGAAATTTCACTAACCAATATTTTAGCCACATACACGTTTTCATATCTTATTATATCTCTAATCTAAGGCAAAGGCTTCCTCTCTTATAAAAGTATGGCTTTAAAGAATTGACCCACCACACTCCAATGTAGGTTGGTGGGTTTGAGCAATCAACGTCACGTGTTATTGGCATAAACTAAGATTGACGGCTTAAAGTGTTCTTCAAGACAGGGTTGGAAGCGCTAATTCACCAACTTCAGCCAAGTAAGTAAAATTCATAATCTGCAGCCTATTAACGTCAACGACATAGGTCGGGTTCCCTAATAGGAGAAACTGTTTTAGAGCATAGATGCATAAATGGCAAAAATCCTCCTCCTACAAGAGATATATACTAATATTAGGGTAAGCAGTGCTTTTGTGCATGTATGAAGTGCACGCCACTGGTAGCGGGCTAACCTATTAGGGACTAGGGAGTATGGTAGTCATACCCGGTTTCTACGCGACATTGCATCGCATCGGAACACTAAATCGGCACGTATTTGTTCGGTAGGGTGGTAACTAGCCTCGGCCAAAGCCTCCCAACAGACCAGACGGAGAAGATTCAGAAATTATCAATTCCCAAATTGCCCCTGCCGGCAATCGAACCCGGAACCTCTTACTTAAATTCACAGCGCGCACCGTTGCGCCAGGAAGGTCGTCAAACTAAAATTATATGTTAGTGATAATAACTAGTACCGACGGCTTAACGTTCTCTTCGAGGCACAGGGGTTGAAACCGCTCATTTTCTAACGCCAGTTATCAAATCTCACGATACCTAACAATTTTTGGCCTGATCGAGGATTCGAACCCAGGACCTCGTTATCTGCAGTTGAACATTCGAACCGCTAGATTAACGGAGAGGTGATTACCATTAGTAAAACTATCTCCAATTTCTTTATAGACAAGTTAATAAAAACAGGTTTACGGATTATTACCCAATAACACTTAGATAGTGATCTGCATAGATCCGGTATTTAGACGACCTTGCATCTCTAAAGACAACCATCCGCATTGTGTCGATGGTAAAGGTTTGTTTCTAAACATGACAACTCAAGGTTACTCGTACCTCGCCGACTTCCGGCGAAATGCAGTCACATTCTATTTAAGTAATGTTTAATGTTATCTTAAGGTTAACATAAGCGTGACTTCTGAATCCCGTTATCCCGTAATAATAGCCATTCATCATAGTATATTTGAAATTTAAAAAAAAAAACACGTTGCATCTTTAATATAGTCACCATTCTTCATTGACTTCATAACTATTTTCGTAATTTTATTTATAATAAGAACATCAACATCAAATGTTCATTAACGCTATGTTAATTATAACATAGCGTTAATGAACATTAATGCTTTGTTATAATTAACATAGCGTTAATGTTCCAGCGGGAAAAATATAATGTTACGAAGACGTATAATTACTCAATATTTAATGAATTAAACCTATCATTGAGTTAAAGTAGCGCGTCACATCGTCAATAACAAATCAATAACTTTTAATGATCCAATGCAATGCAATGTAATGTACTTTCTACGCACGTTTCGCTCCGAAACCGGAGATGTTGACTTTGCAATGAATAATTGTTAAGTGAACAAGTTATTGTTAACATTGCCGAAGATCTGTTTGGTGTGGAGTATAAGGATTGAAGAAATTTTATTTTACACCATACAGATGTTCTTGTTTTTCT
Source organism: Pararge aegeria (assembly GCF_905163445.1). Lineage (NCBI taxonomy): Eukaryota > Metazoa > Arthropoda > Insecta > Lepidoptera > Nymphalidae > Pararge > Pararge aegeria. The sequence goes on from NC_053181.1 coordinate 5,422,951, forward strand.
CGGAGTTTAGCAAATTAAGCTTAATTTTCATAATATATCATGGAATTCCGCTAAGTAACTTCTATCCAATGTTTTCTGATGATAAACCGTCTCCACTCCACTCTAACGAACTATCAACCTGACCTTGTAATTCAATATTTTGTATCTATTCTATACGGAAACATTACGCAATGGATTATTAAAATCTTAGCGGGGCAGTTGATCGATATTACGTGTAAGTGAATCGTTTATAAAAAACACCGGAATTCCTGTAAGGCGTATAATGACATTCTTCTCGCAATTGCTATTAATATTTATTGCCTGATCTGTATTTTTATTGATTGTATATATTTTGTATTATTATACGCAGCTTATATAAAGGTAACATCATATTGGTTTCGCTCATTGCTCTTAGTCGTATGAAATGTCTTCCGCATGGAATCTTACAACTACCGTAAATAAGTAATTGCAGGTTTAATAGTTTGGTATTCTGAATTTTATATTGATTGCCTTGTTGGTACTATTGAGGGTATATTTGACTTTTGATAACCAGGTACTGGATTCAAGACAAAAATTGCTAAGTGTTATTATCAAGCTAGAGTTGGGAAGTAATATTGATGAATCTCTTAATGCCAAGGTTGCTTGTAAGCTTCGCTTCGCTTTCATGTCACACAAGAAAGAACAATGATTATTAAATAGTAAAATGATGTTGGAAAAGGGCAACTGCTGAGTATCTTGCCGGCTTCTTCTCCATAGAATCTGCCTTCCGAACCAGTGGTTGTAGAGTAATAAACATACATACATCACGTTTTAAAACTGCTTATATTAGCCCTACTTGAAACAAATAAATTTTGAATTTGAATTTCTATGCTGGATTAACGTGCTGGCACACGAGTCGGTTCCGTTACGAATGTTTAGTTTTCGTTATACCGACTAACAGACGATATAGATTCAGACTACTTAAAGCAATGACAACGATCCAAATCTATGCGAATGTCTACAAATAAATTATTCATAGTTTATTCCCAATTGTCACCACAGCTTTAACTAAAGCAACTAACCAATAAATTTAAAAAAATCTAAAAAAAAGTAATTAAAAAAAGTTCGTAAAAATAAGTTTATTTATTTTTTTTATGAAATATCTCATATCTGAAGGCTCTTCCACTTCAAAGTATTAACCTAAATACTAAAGTTACGTTTAAAATACATCGATAATTGCACAACATGTAATTTATCTTCACATTCCCAAAGTGTAATGGGCAACGCGTAAATGAATAATTAATAACCAAGACTGTTGCAATGCGGTTCTCGTCTTTAGCCTAAAGTTATGGCCATACATGGTTGAGTGCATTTTTATGCACGTGGGAACGGCTCATTGATGCAAGTACTAGTTCCGTAGAGTCCTAGTTATTTAGAGCAACGAGAGCTGTCTCGCCCGCAGTGGGCATCTGATGCGAGATAAGAGGATTAGGCGTTCCAAATGATTCAAATTACCCGCCATAATATGTTGATAGCTAGGAAAATGCAATTTGGGTTCAGTGTATAAATAGTTCGTTGGAAGCCAAATTCTTGAAAAGTTCTCAAATTCGGAATACACGTAAACCATATTCTATGCAGTATTGCGAATGTGTCTGTGTGTTTTTTATTCGATTGGTACTTTTGTTCGGTTTGACTTCTGTACCTACTGATCGTGATTATCTACATTATAAAAGACCGTAACTTAAAAACTATCGTCTCTCTTGGAAACCGTTTATTTTCCTGGGATTAAAAGTAGCCTATGACATATGTGACGTGACCTTTCAACTAAGTCTATGCCAAAATGTGCTTAGGAAGGACCAACAATTAAAGAAGAAAAATACAATTTCGCATTAATAATATTAGTAAGATAATTCCAAAATAAACACCATACACAACTTCCCAGTTCCAGTCAAGTCAAAAGTCAAAAGTAAAAATATCTTTATTCAAGTAGGCCCATAGGTGGCACTTTTGATGCGTACATAAGAATTACACAGTAGTGAGATGATGGCGATAACAACATTCGTAAACTTAAAACTAAAGCTACGAGGGTTCCAAACGCGTCCTGGTCTAAGAAGAAGCCCACAAAAAACTTAGCCGGGTGTTTTTTTTTGTTATCACCATCTCACAATGTCATTTTAAATTATTAGAAGAGCAACCTGGTCAGAGCAATAATTTACACCCAAGCTTTTTTATCGATTACGTAGTCCTTTATACTATAATAGGACTTTTCTATAAGCTTACGTTTAATACAAACTTTGAACTTTTTAAGAGACATCTCCAAGATGTCAATTGGTAGTTTATTGTAGAATTGTATGCAATTTCCTTTAAACAAATTATGAATTTTATGTAACCTAGTATATTGCACTGTAAGTTTATATTTACTTCTAATGTTTAAATTATTGCAGTCACATTTTTTCTTAAATTTAGAAATGTTTTTATGAACGTACATTAAATTTTCAAATATTTAATCCCTTACACGTAACCGCAACCAATAAACAAGTAGGCAAGGCACTGTCCTGTATCACCGCGGGCTACATGACACACAATATAACAATGTGACTCGGAACTCACATTCAAACGCCTAACGAAAAACCAAAGCCCTTACATAGGAAGTCCAAGATAAGGTCGCTTAGCCTCAGTAGAATATATGTGGATTGCATAAAGTTTTGACCACAATATATTATGGTCAAAACTTTACGCGGAGAAGCGGTGATAGCGCAGTGGGTAGGAGCTCGACTTCACTTTCGGGGCGCCGAGTTCAAATCCCAGCATGTAACTCTAACTTTTCTAAGTAATTAAAAATATCACTTGCTTCGACGGTGAAGGAAACCATTTTAAGGAAACCTGCATGCCTGAGAGTTCTTGATAATGTTTTAAAAGGTATGTGGAGTCCACTAATCTGTACAGGAGACCGTGTCCTATAGTGGGCTGTTAATGGATCGATATGATGAAAACTTCATAGAAGCCAACTTTATTAAAAGTGTAAATTCCACTGCCATATTATCTATAGTAATATATAGAGCTGAAGAGAGCAGGAACTACTGATCCGATTTGAAAAATTATTTTAGTGTTGGTTTTCAGTTCCCATTTATCGAGGAAGGCTAAAAGGCTATATACCTATCTTCACGTTAAGACTAATAAGAGCATAGCACCAATGAAGAATGTTTCAAAATTGGGGGTCTTTCCTTTTGAGAGCTTCCACTGAGTGCGCGTTAAAACGGCTAATGTCTCAATAGAATCACGTATGACAAAGTAGTTCACCTAAAAGTCTTTAAAAAAAAGGACGCGCCCGCATATATCGATCTTTTAAGGTTGACTTATACGTGAATGAAGTCGCATGGGGCTGCTAGTCTATCATAATGGGCTTTATTAGAAAGAGAAACAGACTGCCTCGTTGGTCTAGTAGTTCTACTACGGACCACGAGTTCCGGGGTTCGAATCCTGGGTCGGTCAGAAAATTGTTCGGTACTGAGTATTTTCTGCAAAGAATTTTCAATACCAGCCTGATTTAGGAAATTAGCGATGTCAAGGCGTGTCTAGGAGAGCACATTAAGCCGTCGGCCCACTCTATTATCTCTTACGATAATAGTCGTTGAAGCTCACCAGCACGCATTGGAGTAGCGTGGTGGGTCTTTGCTCTAAAACCGCCACTAATATGAAAGACGAGGCCTGTGCCCAACCATGGGACGATAATGTATATACATAAACATGACAACAGTATGTAGTGCGTTACGCTTCACACACGAATAAAAGCACTGTCTATTCTAATATTCGTCGCGTCGTTATCACAGAACCGAAAAGCAGAAAAGAATCTGGTTAGATATTGCTTTTAAAAATCAAGATCTTACAATTTAGTACAATCATTATTCTATAATAGTTAAATTAAAGCTGAGACAAATGTTTCCATACTATAGCGTGATGTTTTATAGCGTGTTATATAAATTGCTGCCCTTAAAATCCATCGATCGAACAGTTTGAAGGACTGCCCGATTTCCATACAATTTACATGCCGGCAAATTGTGGATCGGTTTCAGTGCGATCTGACTTATCCACCGTATATATTTCTCTGTAGTCTGCAGACTGTCTAAGTGACATCACAGACTTATCTTTATAATTTATAGCCTTTTGGAAACATCCTTAACAGGAGCCACACGCAGTTAATACCAACCATACATGCGCCTTTACAAAGTTGGTTCGAATATCCAAGGATGGTCCGGAGTACTAACACATTTAATACGTAACTTTTTTAAGATTTCCCATAAAACAAATATAGTTAATTGGTATCATATAAGAGAATCTCAGTATCGTGATAAATAGCGGTTTACCAAAATGAGACAGTTTGCTGTAAGATTTACCTTGGTAATTCAAAAATGGTATTTTATTAGGGGTCCTTATCCTTGTTTGCGTTGATTTGATCGAGAGCGTCGTTTCATATTTTTAATGCGATACAATCTTGCGCACTATAAACAAGAGTGGTGTCACGTAATATACGAGTGTTTTAATGGTGACAGATTTGAGTAAGAACTTTATTATTTGGTAAGATGAATAAGATGCAGTATAGATAAATACCGTTTAGGTACTTTTGTTAGTAGTTAGGTCGTTTCATGGATATGTACATAATTATCAACATCATCCTGTCAATCGCGTGGCGTGGTGGACTACGGCCTCAACCTCTTCTCATTGTGGGAGGAGACCCGTGCCATGTAGTTGGCCGGTAAAGGGTCGATATGATGATGATGATGATACGACTTTGACAACTTTACGGAGAACTCTAAGGCAAGCCGGTTTTCTTACCATGTTTTCCTTTACTGTTAAAGTATGTGATATTTAATTGTTTATAACGCACATAACTTAAATAAGTTTTATGCATCTTGGTAACACATACACAAACATATTGTTGTATTGGAATTATCAACCAAAAAGACGCAGAAGAAATCGAGCACAAAAGCTATTTATTTATAATGAAAACCAATGTTTAACAAACGTCAATAAGCGCAAAAACATATTTATTACACGTTACCACAAGTACTCATAATTTCTTTGACCACGGAAGAGTGGTGTCGAGATACAAGAGTGAAAATACATTCCACGTGGGGACGCGGAAAGCGGATCGATTCGGTCGAGTACCGCGTATTTAATGTGGAAGTACATATCATGGAAGAGACATCTTAATAAGTGTTTAAAGAAAATTACAGATAGAGATTTTTTCCAAGTCTAAAACTAAAACTAGACCATTCAAAACTATTACAACGAGTGGGATTGTCGACCACCCTGACGAAATGGTGTGCACTGTGGTCTTATAATTAAAGTCCCGGGTTGGCTCTGGTAGGGCTTCGGCCGTGGCTAGTTACCACCCTACCGACAAATACGTACTATCAATCGATTTAGCGATCTAGGATGATTCCGTGTAGGAACCGATAAGAAGAATAGGTATAATACTGTTATACCAATAAAAGAGGTGGGCATAAACAAAAACAGAATAGTACAAATTTCGTTGTTCACAAATAACTGAAGGTCAAAATGCCCTTGCTTAAAATAGTTACGCCTTTATTAACTACCTTCAATGTATATAAAAATATATGACAGGAAACACGATTTCGGAAATGTAACGGAAATGTGTTCAATGAGGTTGCACCACAGGGTTACGCCTAATCGTCACAGACAAAGTCTATTTTATCTTACATAATATAAAATCAGTCCGTTGATTAGCTGTTCTTTTACAAATTCAAAAGAACAATAGTGAAATTTGAATTGCTCAATATTTCTTTAAACAAAATAAATGACATAGAGAGTAGGCTACATTTTTTCCCGGAAATATATCTTAGTTCCACCAGATTGACGAAATCACGGGTAATGGCTAGTTAAGTCCATACATAGATAGAGCAATATAAAACTGTGCAGCTGCCGGATTCACTAACTTTCCCAACAAGTTGTCAACTCGTAGTCTTAACACAAAACGCATAATTCGATATCTAGAGTTGTCAACTCACCGCATGTTTCATATGGGGATGAAATATAGTGAATCGGGCTCGGTATTTGATTATTTTGAAACAGACTATAATTTTTACTATGCCACTTCTCGTGCTTCTCAATTTCTCTATATCTGTGATACAATTATCTATTATTAAGACTAAGACCGAGTTAATAGTTATTGTTGCGGAAAAATGCCGGAATGAAATAGAAAACGGAGAAAAATCTTATGTAATTAATCTGAAAACATGATTGCGAGAATGAAAATACCAATGTTTATACAAGAAATAACCATAATTTAATATTTTCTTAAATTCAAATCATTTACGCTGTGAAATACGAAAGTGATGATGACAAAATAAATATATATTCTGTTATAGGTTGCCTGGCAAAGATCGCTTGTTACCAATAAGATAGGCCTATTCTACACGCCTAATATTTGTAATTTTGTTCTAGTAAAACTTTTTATCATGATTTGGTGTACAATAAAGTGTATTAAATAAAAATAATTGAAAGGGTTTTAAATCTATAACATTTATAACTTCTTAAAAGAAAAGAAATTTAATAATTTAGACACTTCGTTAAATTTCGAACCCCATTTTACCTGTTTCAGTAAATAGATTCTAGCTTTACCCTCTATCAAATATTTAACTTTTTTATTTACCAGCATAAAGTATAACAGCAATTCACTAATGCATATAATATCTTACACCAGATACACCTATATTTTAATATTTAATAATCTTGCTAGATATAGGTACTATAATTAAGAATTCAAAAGTGGTAACACTACCTTATGGTGGTTGCCAAGGTTCAAAAATTGTTTGGTATTGTGTATCCGTTGAACTCTAATCAGTAACGTACGGGAGTTTGAAAATTAAGCGGTCGGTCTTGAGGTTTATCACTTACTTGAGATAATAGTCGGCTAATCAACGCGCATTGGAGCAGCATGGTGGGTTTATGCTCTAAAACCGTCTCTCATATAATGGAGGAAGACTAGAACTTTAAGAGGCTGCGGATTATAGTAATGATAAAATCACATTAATAGTTCCGTTTCAAAACAGCCATCACAGAATTAAAAACATACAGAAACCGTGAACACTACTAATATTGAAGCATCAAAAACCACTCTACTTTAGTATACACGTCCGTATTACCGTAAAATTTACCAAATAATGAGGAAAATGGGAAAAGTTTTTGAGCTAGCAGCATTCCGAGGGTGTGAGTGAGACGTGCGTTGGGCGTTTTTACAATAATTGCTGATTGAGGGTTCTGTATGTTTTTAATCAGTGGCAGCCATAAAGTCTATTAACAATGACTCAGAGTCTGGACAAGATCATAAAACCTGCCAGAATAGGTGTGCTAACAATCTTAATTAACCTCCGTCTAGTAACCATTTTCTAAAATACCAATTTCATAATGTCAACTATTATTTATATGACTCAGAGACAATATATCACCAAAATTATCTATTCTACTAAGGTAATAAATCTATGTAGGTACCTATTTTAATTAATTATTCCGTTTGATGATAAATCATTAGTTTAAATATATTTGTGAACTCAGTACATTGCGGAGGCTGGGGTTTAGAAATAAAATTACTGATACTTTTTTTTAATAATATCCTCAGTGAGCCTTCTAGTCCCGTCAGTTGAAGAGCATGCGGTTGAAATCACTAACTGATGATAATTGTCATTAAAGCCCACCAACCCTCATTGGAGCAACGTGGTGGTCCTATGCTCTAAAACAGGGACGACGAGGACGCCTGTGCCTGGCAGTAAGATGTTTATAGACTGCGTTTGATGAAGTCCTGAGTTCAATTCCTTTTAAGGAATTCAATATCTAGCGATCTGAAACAAGGGACGTTTTAGGAATTTCTTCTAATAATTTTAAATGACATTATGAGATGGTGATAACAAAAAAAAAACACCCGACTAAGTTTGTTGTGGGCTTCTTCTTAGACCAGGACGCGTTGGGAACCCTCGTAGCTTTAGTTTTAAGTTTACGAAGGTGGTTATCGCCATCATCTCACTACGGTGTAATTCTTATATACGCATCAAAAGTGCCATCTATGGGCCTAGTTGAATAAAGATATTTTTGACTTTGACGGTGGTTTGACGGCATAAGAGATCGCCATTCCATTCCAACGTTTCGTTAGATGTCGTACGTTTTACTCGATATCTCTTCCGCAGCTGTAAGCGCTGTGGTCTTACATGAGTTCCCGGGTTTGATACCGACACGGGCAATTTAGAATTATAATTTCTGAATTTTCTATGCTTTGGTCTAGCGGAAGGTTTCCGCCGTGGCTAGTTATCAAAGTTGTACCGCCAAGGATTTTAGAATTACGGTACGATGCCACTGGGCAACGATTTAGGGTTAACGCGCTGCCGTCTTAGACTGCACTATCACTCACCACAAGGTGAGATTGCAGTCAATGGCTTACTTTCAGTGGATTAAAAAAAATTCACATCAAAAACATAGGAACCAAAGTAGGTCGAAAGTTTCATATATCCCAACCAGAGCCTTTCTCAAGTGGTCTAACGACAAGTGTATACGTATTCTGCAATCGCTCCAGTTTCGCCTTACATAAGCCAGGCTATCTGATATCATTGCCTAAGCCCTAGGGCCCGAAACTGTGGTAATACGTTTTAAAGGATTATCTTTTTAGTTATTGCGGAACATAAGCACGGAGCCATTTTAACCGATTTCGAAAAAGATTATCAATTTGGCGATTTTTAATGTCTCTGATTTTTTGTCTAATAACGACGGGGTTTACTTAAATATTTCTAGAGTAAACAGAATTGTCTTAGCTTACACTGCACAATTAAAAAAGCAAATGCAGAAAATGTGTTTTTGAAAATTCCACATTCTTTGTATTTTAAGCGCAAAATCAACGGAATCCTACACACTTAATGTAGTTTTTGTTTTTATTTTTGTATTTACCGTTCTATTTAACTAAAAAAAAAATCGAAATTCAAAATTAACTAGACTAGGAAAGTAGGCCCAGTTTTTAAGCACTCTTGAAACGAAAAGCCAGTCTGTTTGTAGCGACTCTACCACCAGTTCAGAAGGCAGATTCCACCGAGAAGAGCCGGCAAGAAACTCAGCAGATTGCTCTTTTTCAACATCATTTTGCAGTTTACAATCTTTTAAATTTTCTATCTAGTGAGCCTGATGAGAGCGAAGCCTGCTTCCAAGCAGCGTTGTCGTTGAGAAATTCATCAATCGAATCGTTACCACGATATATTAAAAACATTTTTAAATTTATTTATTATTTATTTATTTATTATTTATTTTTAACAATACACACATCGTCATCTAGCCCCAAAGTAAGCGCAGCTTGTGGTTTGGGTACTAAGATAGCTGATAAATATTTCTTTATGAATATAATATACATAAATACTTATAATGTACAGATTTACTTATGTATTGGCAGGTACAAAATTACCTTGGGAATCATATTAATTATTTATAAATAAATACTACCCAAATCGCCTCTTTTCTTGACATAATGGTAAAGTTACCTCTGTCCCTTGGGCAGGACGGAGATTATTAATAAGACACCCTTCTAAAGGAAGTCCACTACGACATGGCCTCGTGGGCTACCACAGGGCTCGTGATTTTTAATCTACCATTCCAACAACTAGACCATCGAAGCTGTAAACATGTTTCATTGTGTGTTAAGAAATCCTTTATTGCATTACACAACTTTACAAAATTACAGCACTGTAACAGTCCTACCTCAATACTATAGTCAGACAGATGTCGAAAACGTTCCCTTTCATGCAGAACCATGCAGAACAGGTATTTTCACAAGTGTCACCGATACCCGTAAAGCGGGACAAGTGCAATAGCAACTCGTACCGGCTAGGGTAATGACAATTCTTTTTCATCACACTTGCTCGTAACATGTCTCTTATTACATCGACTTTAAAAATCCAAGATCCAATCCAAGTAAGACACACGTGATCTGTACGTGTGTCTTACTTTACGTTACTGCACTTGTGATTTATTATAAGTATCCCGATGGAGTTAAGTTTGTTCATGTATATTTTATTCATTATCGTTTCCCCGCGACTTAGTCCGCTTTCAGCATCTGTCAATTTTAGTTTAAAAACTCCCTTCCACTTTTCTAAAAAACATGACCGTATCTACTGCATATTGTTTCTATAGTAGGTAATAAATTCAAAATTCATTTATTTTAAGTAGGCCTAATATAAGCACTTTTGAAACGTCAAGTCTGTCTGTGTGTAGTGACTCTACTACCGGTTCGGAAGGCAGATTCTACCGAGAAGAAGCCGGCAAGAAACTCAGCAGTTGCTCTTTTCCAACATTAACAATTTACATTTTACATTTCAAAATTCATTTTTCTATCTTGTGAGAGATGAAAGCGGAGCCGGATGCTTCCAAGCAACCTTGTCATTAAGCAATTCATCAATTGTATAATAACCTCGCTGTAATAAATGTGTTTTAACACATTCTTTAAACTTGTGCATTGGTAGGTCCAAAATTACCTTAGGAATCATATTATAAAAGCGTAAATGCGTAATTGGTTACCACCACCACCACCTATAAAGGATGCTTTATGTATTAATTTTAAAATATTGGCAATAATAAATAAAAATATTGTTTTTTGTGCATTTCATAGCGAAATTCTCAGAATAGATAGGCTGTTTAACATCACGTTTGACCCTTTAGCCTTATGATCCAAAGCCGAGCAAACAAAGAGTAAAGCGCTTAGAGTAGTAGCGCTTTTTGTGACAGAGCCCCACCATGCTTATTTCTGACGCCCAGTAGTTCTGCTGTACTCCAGACTGAACGGTTGGCAGTTTAATAACTAGCACAGCTGAACACCTACGACTCACATTGATGGACACAGCGCAGAACTTTGTAGCACTTGTTCCTTGAATATCCTGCAAGGTGCTGCACTGTTTATAGGCGATGGTTTTCCCTTTATAATCTGCTTTAGATTCAGATTAGTATAAAAAAATGTTGAAATTAACCTTACACGTCTAGGGTTGTAATGACAATGCGTTTGAAATATTCATCACTTTAATCAAAATCACCCATTGTTTGTTTACTTTTGTCATTATGGCAGCCCTGCATGTGGGCCTATTGCGAAATTATATCATAGAAACTCGTTCACACGACACGACGCTATATTAAATTAAAAGTAGATGAAGTAATTACAGAGGTGTGATATAAAATGTAAATGCGTTTGTTATGTAGATCTAGGTTGAGCTTCGCGGAATATACATGCGTAAAATATTATGTTGATCTCATTACTCTCGGTTTCAGAATGTATTTTTGTATGTTGGCTCTTTGGAAGGAATGTAAATAATTAGTTTTATTATTCCATTCAATGAAATTAAACTAGAATTAAATAATTATTATAACTCTTTAAATATATATATTATTCTCTATAATATATATATTATATAACCTAATTTATATTATAATAATTAATGTTATATAACCTTTTTTCTATTGTTAGTGTCGTTTTTTCTACAAACGTAGAATAAGGCGAGAGATAAAAACGAGATAAAAATCTTTTCAAAATTTTTATCTCGTTACGCCAAATAAGTAGATATAACTTCTAACGCGTGTACATATTAAGTACTCACACGTTCCTATGTTTTATTTAAATATTCATATCTATGAATATAAAACATTTTTTTTTTATAAATTCATAATTAGGGTCTCCAATAAACGATAGTATTGACTTCAAAAGACTAAAATTCTTTCTTCTTTGTAGTGATTTATGAATTAAACCGGTATTTTTAGGCGGGCATTGTCGCTAATGTGGTGAATATAACAGTGCTACACTTTAAGAAGTATTTAAAATATTCCGCACTGGTAAATTGAAGCTCCAAATATTTTCGAGTTAATACAACGTTTGCGTAATCATTATATTCATCAAAATGGTCTGTGCTCGAATGTTATTACTACGTGGCGAAAGTTTAAAATAAGAATAAGAATGTGGTAATAGTAATTAATAAAGTTATTATGGACGTGGAATAAATGTTAATGAGCTTATTATCTAGATCTAGGTTAAACGTAATGCTCGAGTCTAGTACAGACTGCATTAAGTTTAGCTGTCACACTTGCCTGCTAATCTGTATTTCGAAATATTCTCCTTGTTTAAACGATGTTGAATAGGTGATTAATTAATGATTTCGTAATTTTGTATTCGTAGACACGTAGGTATATAATCAAAAAGTAATTAATGGCTTTATTATGCATATTACGCACTAGTGATATAAAAATAAATATTGTATAAAGTAGATTGAGGCTTAGTGCTTAGAAAGAGGTGGTACAGTAATTAACAACGAGTTGTGTTAAGCAGTCTTTCGAAATAATCGCATTATTTATGGATATTAATAAAAAAAAGTGCCATGTTATTTATTACATTTGTATTTATATTTCATAAGTATGATTTTAATTTTAAGTAGCCTTTGGCGACAACCTTGTAAACCTGAAGAAAATTGCAACTTGAAATGCATACTCTGAACTATGCTGACATCAAAACTGTAACACACTTTTTTGCAATATTAGAGCAATATTCAGGCAGTAAATTTTAGAGTTTATTTTCATAATCAATGGATTATTTACCGCAATTAAACAATTAAAAACTGATCGCGAAAGAAACCTTTTAGTGGTATCTTGGCACATCATCCTCATAATTCACAAGGTAAATAGTGCTAGGTTTGTAATCGGTATGTGATTTAGGCCTGGACGAGTGTAAGTTTCCCCAAATTTAATTACTTACAAGCAACTTACGCGGTAAAGCGGTAAAGATACCTAGTGGTCACGCCTTTGGAATCCCTTTCGGGGGACCGAGTTCGATCCTCGGCATGCTCCTCCAACTTCCACAGTTGTTTTTAAGTGTATTTCTTATTTTTGCGATTCAATATCACTAGCTTTATCGGTTAAGGAAATAATGAGGAAACCAGCACGCCTGAGAGCCCTTCATAATGTTATTAAAGGAAGTCTGCGTCCCATTCTTGGCCAGCGTGATGGACTTCGGCCTAAGCCTTTCCATTCTGAGAGGAGACTGTAAATTACCGGTTGATATCTTGGGGATGTCACTAAAGAAGTTCAAAGTTTGTATTAAGCGAAAGCTTATAGAAAAGTCCTATTATAGTATAAAGGATTACGTAAACGATAAAAAAGCTTGGGTGTAAACAATTGCTCTAACCAGGTTGCTTCTTAAATATTTTCTAATGACAATGTGAGATGGTGATAACAAAAAGAACACCCGGCTAAGTTTGTTGTGGGCTTCTTCTTAGACCAGGGCGCGATTGGAACCCTCATAGCTTTAGTTTTAAGTTTACGATTGTAGTTATCGCCATCACTACTCACTGCTATGTACACATTTTGTATATAATAACGCATCAAAAGTGCCATCTATGTGCCTATTTGAATAAAGAAATATTTGACTTTGACTTTGACTTTGTAGTGGTACGGTAATGGGTTGATGATGATGATGATGATGAACAGCACCTTATCTATAGTACCTATGGGGGGACATATTTCCGTGTTCCAATTTTAAAAGCATAAAGCTGCTGATATTGAAACTATATTCATATTGCAGAAAAGAGCTGTACGGTCAATATATAAACTTAAATCACGTGAATCCCTCCGTAAAAAAATTAAAGAATATACGGTAGCCTCACAATATATTTATAACAATATAGTATTTGTAAGACAACATGGTCATAAATTAGTGACATCTGCATGTCGTTGGCGGAAGGTGCAGAAGTCATTTGTGGGATTGAGTATAAGCTTTTATAACATGATTCCTAAAGTAATTTTGGACCTACCAATGCACAAGTTTAAAGAAAGTGTTAAAACACATTTATTAAAGCGAGGTTACTATACAATTGATGAATTTCTTAATGACAAGGTTGCTTGGAAGCATCCGGCTCCGCTTTTATCTCTCACAAGATAGAAAAATTAATTTTAAAATGTAAAATCTAAATTGTTGATATTGGAAAAGAGTAACCACTGTGTTTCTTGCCGGCTTCTTCTCGGTAGAATCTGCCTTCCGAATCGGTGATAGAGTCACTACACACAGTCAGACTTGACGTTTCAAAAGTTCTTATATTAGGCCTACTTGAAATAAATTTATTTTGAATTTTTTTGGATTTAAAAAAAATACTTAGAAAACCTACGTAGAACTAAATTGTAAGAAAAAAATTTCAAAATGCATTATTTCAAGTAGGCCTAGTTAATAAGCACTTTGGAAACGTCAAGTCAATCTGTTTGTAGTGAATCTAGCACCGGTTTGGAAGACAGATTGTACCGAGAAGAGCCGGCAAGAAACTCAGCAGATTGTTTTTTTTAATATCATTTTACAGTTTACAATCAGTAGAATTTTCTATCTTTGGACTTGTGAGGATAGAAGCGGTGCGGCCTGCTTCCAAGCAGCCTTGGCGTTAAATTCATCAATCGTATAGAACCACGATTTACTAAATGTGTTTTAACAAATTGTTTAAACATATTTGTTAGAATATTTACAAACTATTCTTAAGTAGCCAGATAAGTGAACCTAACTAGAATAAACAATACCAATTTGCTCTTTATTATAAATAATGGGATTTAGAATTATATTTTAACTACTTGTTTCCCTTGTATACTTATTACTACTGCAATAATCTATTGCCAGGTGATATTACGTAAATGTCATGGGTAATGGTCGACCTTGAATTACACTAGGTAAATCTTTATCAGCGCCTTCATACCTGTTGAATGCATTGTTAATGTCAATTGATTGAACTGTATTTAGTGTCAAAAGTGATTTATATCAGACTACTGAAGGATAATATATATATTTTTATACATTTTAAATATGCATAAAAGTTATATAGTTTATTTATGGATATAATAAACATTGGGTATTGTGACGTTAATTTGAATAAATGCATGTGATTAAGCCTATAATCGTCTACATTCTACATAAATATGTTCTCAATAGACACGTGCAACGAGCGATTGTTACTTGAAATCCTTGAAAACTACCCTTATCAATTAATCTATACTTCTATTTCTATGCTAATATTATAAAGAGGATTTTTGTTTGTGTGTTTGTACCCAATAGTACAAACACACAAACAAAACTAGTACTTAAGAAAATTGCAATAATTCAGTATACATGGAAACAAAATATGTATTGTATTCTATATCATTCTCTAACATAAAATTATGTGTTTTTTTTTAATCGAGTCTAAATCACAACGAATCTAAAGAAGTTTCACTTAAAAAAATGTGCTTACTCTCTACTAGAATAGGTACCGACTCTGCTTTTTTAGTGTGGAGTCAAGGCTGTGGGTTTTCAGTGTCTGGCTGTTTAAATGTATGTTACTAGTATTTAACAGTATATAATAGAAATATTCATCAGTTATCTTAGTACCCAAAACACAAGCTACGCTTACTTTTGGGCTAGATGGCGACGTGTGTACTGTCGTAGTATATCTATTTTTTATTATTTATTTATTACAAGCGAGTAAGGATATGCGTTTTCACCTGAAGATTCCATTCTCTTACGACTTCACACAATAAATGACTTCCACAGAATATTGCCTCGCTTACCTGAAACAAAATAAAATATATTGTAACAACAAGTTTCAGATGAAAGTAAAAGTAACTTAACTGGCCGAGGCAAGTGATTCAGTTGAAACTAGGCTGCAAGTGTAACGACGCCATCTCGCTTTCAATTTCTATATTATTTAGGTCAAGATCGTTGATAATGGTGCCAAATATTATGTTACAGATTAAACTCTAGACGAAACTTTTTTGTGCCAACCTCTTTCATGAGACACATTTTGATGATGGCATTACTATTTTTAGAACTGTCGGTTAATTTAAATTTTCAGTAGTACTTTTTGTGACAGAGCTTGGCCGGGATAGTACGTCATACTTATTTCCGCTGCCAAGCAGCAATGCTGTTTGCCGGTCGGAAGATTGTGGTTGCCGGTGTAGCTACAGGAAAATGGGACTTAGGTTGATGGAAACAGGGTGGCACTTTCCAGGACGTTTTCCTTGCATGCCCTACGAAGTGTTGCTCTGTTTATAGGCAATGGTTTTCAAGTAACCATCATGCCATCTGTTTGTAAATGAATACTATAGCAAAAAACATTTCTCGGCTCAACTACGAGAACCGGGGCTCGATTTTCTACATGCGACATAAATACGTTGCGTGTAGCAAACTAGCTGTTGGCCCGCGACGAGAAGAAGTTCGTATGTAGTTATTTGAAAGTAGGTTTTTAATAATTTCACACCACCTATTTGTTCTCGCCCTTGTTGTCCTAATCCTAAGGTTGCCTGGCAGAGATCGCTTTTAAGCGATAAGGCCGCCTTTTGAATTCTACTCCAGTTTTTGTGTTTCTCTATTCGTCCTATCTTTCCTTCTATTCGTCCTTTATTTTCGTAACTGCGTAGTGGTGTAAAAATAAAGAGTTTAAATAATAAATAAGAAGTAGGTATAATATTCCTATGCAAAATTACGCCAAGATCGGTTTAGTAGTGAATTAATGCAAGCTATATTATTTGTGCCAAATTTCATCTAGATAACCGATCTTAAGTTTGAGCTGAATGTAGCTGACAAATAAACAAAGAGACACTTACTATTCTAATATGGGACTATTCTGACTATTCTATACTAATATGGGATTTACACATATTAGTATAGAATAGTCTTAATGATAATTCGAGGTTATGGTAGAGTTTAAACTCTTACATATTCTTAGATTCTCGTTTTGGTTGGGTAGCTTTTTGGTTATTTAGACACTCTAAAATGTGATAGTCATGCTTCCTCTTAGTCCAAAGCATTACAAAGTGCTTATTGCACAAATACTGTGACATGTTCACAGTCTGTAAAGTTTTATTCAATCGACAACGCTTTTTGCTCACTCCGCTTCCATTTTTAACGGACATAAATAAAGTTTATTCAAACAGAAGTAGTTTATTTACAAATTCGTTTACTTACCTAAATGTTCAATGACAGCAATTCGAATGTTGGGTAATCAAATTAAAATTTGATGGTTTTCAATTTGTTTAATCTTTGATATGCATATCAAATAGGTGTTGGTATTTTAACTGACTGTTTAACTTAGTTTATAACTCTATCGTTTTGAATTCATTTTTTAAATATAGTTTGGACTTTTGACGGCCAATTGGAGCAGTAGAGCAAGGCGTAGGTTCGATTCCCACAACTGGAAAATGATGAACATGAATGTTTTTCGGTGTCTGGGTGTTTATATGTGTATTATAAGTATTTATGTATATTATTCATAAAAATATTCATCAGTCATCTTTGTACCCATAACACAAGCTACGCTTACTTGGGGGCTAGATGGCGATGTGTGTATCGTCGTAGTATATTTATTTATTTATTTATAATTCCTTAGATTTACAGCTGCTATATTTATGTTTACGTTGGTCAGTCATTGATGTTTATACTCTGCACTGGTCTAAAACGTTTTATTTTTATTAAAATGTGGAGATCGTCGTATTGTCATTTGTTTATCTAATTGGCAAGAGACGCTTAAGTTTGACTTGAGATCACGTAGTCTTCTGCTGGAAATAGGTCTTCTGTAAAGAGTTCCGAAATCCACGGATCTAGGCTGCTTTTATAATATGCTTTATAGGCTTAGCTGATTAATAATATAAGTAGCTAATAGCATTTGTTTATGTGAGTTTCGTTATTCAACTACAACTTCTAAATTCGGAAACATTTTCGGATTTAATAGGTAGTACGATTCCTTAAAGTATTTTAGGTTTATATTTATTTTAAAATTAAAAAACAAGTGTTTGATTGTCGTGTTTTTTTGAACTTAATTACGTACCCACTTGTTTTTTATTTTGCACAATTTAAACTGTTGTTATAATTGATCGAATTAAAAACCTTACATCAGAATTGATTCAACGATCGCAGCCAATTCGTTCCTTCCGATTATGTTACCGATTAAGATGTAACAACTGTTGTAAGTGACCCAGTAACGTTACATAACCGATGGGCGTTGAACCTGTTCTCACTCGAGTTATAAATGCGACAATTGAACATCTATTTGGCACCTGTTTTAATCGTATAAAACATTTAATTATTCGCATTACGACAGCTCTACTTTTGATTGGGTATTCAATTATATGACGACATAAATTAGAATAATTTGGCCCTAATTCTTTTTCTTTTGCAACTCAAACATTTGACCGGTTTTATTTATATACCTATTATATACTAGTTGTTACCCGTGAATTCGTTCGCTTGTAAATTATGTGTGTGTTATTGTCTGACACCTGAACTACCATGATGTATAACACATGCCGATCTCTTAACATGTAAAATACATGTCTGAAAAATGAAAATAATCTATGCCACAAGAACCATAAATTTTGCCGCGAAAAATGTAGCACATGTAGGTACTGTTCCTAAAATCTATTTCTGTGATTAACAATCTATTTGCTAGTGTGAGATCTATTCAGCTTAACTGTCGTTATTGAGTATAAATAAAACCAAAATTTTGCATTTTATTATTGTTTCATAAGTCAGATAATTTTATCTCACAATGAAGTCCTGATAATGTTTTCATCCTCAGCCATCATCCTACTGCTCGGCAACGACAAAGTTAGACCTTAAATTATTAATTTCTATAGAACTTTAAAATTAATACAGAATACAGATAACAGATACTATACCTAAGTTACACGTTGCGATATCCTAGGAAATGCTGGTTGAATTTCTAAACCAATATAATGCATCCAGCGATACATATCAGCAGATTTATAAGCTAGAAACCTAACACATCCTAATCTAACCATCTGGCTCTATATTTCACAAAAGCGCTCACGAATCGATTCTCAATGACACTTCGTTTCTTAACAAACGATTTTAGACCTTAAAATCACTGGTACAAGTATTTATTTAATGATTATCGGAGGAATATTTAAATATGCATAGTAATAAATACGCTAGGGTCACGGTTAAACAGACGAGATTTTTGTTTGGTTGTTGGCTAACTATTATTATAATTAATTTTTTTCCTATTTCATCAGAATCTAGCTCCGTGTAGTCTGGGAAGTACTGGCCATCAATAGCGCTATATTTTAGAGCTATATTATGCGTAAATCAAAATAAAATGAACACAATAAATTACAAAACCCAGTGTCTAACTTGCTCAATCAAATTTTATCCTAAAGTCCCGAACTTCTGAAGTAGGTACAAAAGTGCGACGACAAGCTCACTTGAAAAATATTGCTTCACGCATATATACGGCGTGAGACAGACAGGTGTAAAAAGCTTGCCAGCCGGAACTATTCTGACTGCCACCTATCTTAAGTTACAGTAAACATTCGTATTAGACCATAGAGTTTATACATACAAAAAATATCATAAATATTGCTGCCCACTGAGCAATATGGCCAACAAATATGTATTTGTCTCGGGGGGTTCTTCTTATTAAAGTAAGCATAAACTAAAGAAAAGTTAGATGTAATGTATTTGGAGCTTTTAGAACATGGGTTATGTACTTTTTATTACTAATTATGAAGTTACGCAATCTGTTTTCACTGATATGACGCGTCTGCGAGTTATTTCGAGATAGCCAAACACAATGGTTGGCGGGAAGAGCAAAGAAATTAATAACCCAATTAATCAGGCTCTCGTTTCGTTACATCAGCGGATGTGAAGGTTTTGGAGTACTAACGTGTAACAATACATTGTTGTTACTAAGTATATTTTCCCAAACATGCTTAGAAATTCGAGTATTATTTTGGCAACCTTCTTCGAGGCAGTACATGTGAGCAGAGGCCGGCAAAATTTGTATGAAATTCCATATCTGTCGTGAGTTAGCGGCCTAATAAATTACATAGTAGACTCATATCTGTCGTGTAATTTAAAAATGGAACGATCTTTTACTCCGAAACATGACAAAGGTTTTATTTAATTTCTTTCTGGCTTGCAAATAGGAAGCTGTTTGGTGAAAAAAAAAACAGATGAACACTTTAAAAATTATAAAAATATAGGCAGTTACATTAAGCCCTTACCCCTTATCAATTAGGTACTACTCGACATCGTAAAATAAAATAAACAGCACATCTAACTACGGGTGAAGCCTCACACCAGACCAGACCACAGAAAATTCGGAAATTTTAAATTCCCAGGTAGCCCCCACCGGGGATCTAGCCTAGAAACATCCACGTACCTATAAGACAAACACACGTACACACAGACACACACAAACACACACACACACACACACACACACACACACACACACATACGCTCATAGACGCACGGTAAACATCATATGTTTTTTATTGCCTTATGCGCGCTATCGCATTCGAACGATATCTAATACCTACGAGTACATCTAACGATGTATTTTTTGCAGTAATTAAAATTATTTCACCCGTCAAAGTTATAACTGTTAACAGTTAGTAATTAGTATTACAGCATAATGTTATTTAATATCGCCAAGTGCAGAACCATGAAGGCTGGGAGGAAGACCTGATTAGGAATGGCGGAAAATTTGCTACAGCCTTGCCGATATCCGGATTTTCTTAAAAATTAATCAATAGGCTATATTTAAGTACTTATTACGTAACCATTTTAAGTTCAATTACGACTTCTTGTTTGCAAAATTCACAGATACGATACGTCTTCTAGAACGAACGAACGGAGCGAAACGTTCGTAGAGAGTACATTGCCGTAGATCTGTTTGAAGTAGAAGAAAAGAAGAAACACTTTATTGCACGTATAACATACAGGAAAAGAAACAGTAAGGAGTATACAGTACAAAATTTAGACATGCAAATATAATAGTGCCAAGAGTGTTGATAGATATACATAAATACCAAAATGTAAAGATACAAATACATAAATAATTTAAATAAATATACGTTATATATAAATATAAAATATACACAAAATATACATAATATATAACAAAGTAATCTGTTTCGTGCTGCTTCTATCCAAAACTCAAATATTACCTATACTGGTAACAGTAAACAAAATTTACAGTAATAATTAATTTATTTAAGTAACAGTTAAAAAACAAGTTGGTAATAAAAATTACTCAATTTATGTTGTAACAAAGAAGTGTCCTTTTGTGTTTATTCCACTAATAGAAGTGGGGTGATAGCCCAGTGGGTTGGAGCTCGACTTCACTTTCGGGGGGCCAAGCTTGAATCCCAGCCAACCTCTAACTTTTCTAAGTTATGTTCGTTTAAAGTAGTTAAAATAGCACTTGCTTCAATGGTGAAGGAAAACATCGTGAGGAAAGCTTGTAGCCTGAGAGTTCTACATAATGTTCTCAAAGGTGTGTGAAGTCCACCAATCCGCACTGGGTCAGCGTGGTGGGCTACGGTTTTAAACCCTTCTCACTGTGGGGGAGCCCTGTGCCCGTAATGGGTTAATATGATGATGATGATGAATAGTAGTTCAACTAATACGTGGTAAGTGATGTGTCTAAGATGGTGTGGCAGTAACATTA
Source organism: Pararge aegeria (assembly GCF_905163445.1). Classification (NCBI taxonomy): domain Eukaryota; kingdom Metazoa; phylum Arthropoda; class Insecta; order Lepidoptera; family Nymphalidae; genus Pararge; species Pararge aegeria. Next base: position 5,444,412 of record NC_053181.1, read on the forward strand.
AAACCCACTACCCTAAGTGGGTTTCTCCGTTCCCTTAATATTCTAACTCCTGGCTGTCATGAAATTCAAGACGGAAAATGCCAATACCCAACAAATATTAACAGACCCTCATGATTGCAGTCAGAAATTTTATTCGCTAAATCAGCAAAATAGAGCATCGTGGGGTAACAAGAAAACTTGAAAATAAGAATCGCAATTAAGTACCTTTACTTAATCTTATTTTGCATTTAATTTATCTCATATCCATAGAATACATATCATTTAATTTTAACTGAGTTTAATTATAGTACTCGGCGCGATAGATAGTATACTCTAAGGCAAATGTATTTTTTAATTTTCTTTTCGTTTCATTCAGTAAATTCGCCCTCTAATCTTACTTAATTATATTTTCTCCTTCTAAAGAAGTAAAAACACTAGCCGACCCGGCAAACATAGTTCCGCCCTGTAAACCGGCTACGTATAGTTAAAATTCCTATTTAAAACCATAATTGAAACAAAATGTCATCCGAATTGGTTCAGCTGTTTATGAGAAGTTAGTTGACAAATACACGTACAGTTGAATTATATGTTCTTATGTACAGTAGAATATATTTGAAGTACCCATAAATATCTTTTCACTTTTTTATCTGCACGTCTGTTTGACATTGATTTTGAACGGCTGAACCGATTATGAAATAAAAGGATTATAGTTAGGCTTTTGATTCCAAAAATATATGAAGGCATTATAGTGATAACGACAACGACCGAGTTTTAATAGTTAGTCCAAAAAAAAGCAGCTTTTTTATAGTCTAATGTCTAAACATTAGAATATATTAATATAATAAAAAAAGATCATTTGAGGGTAATTACCAGACTAAATTTTTATATCTTACTTTATAATTACTTTTATAAGGTTAACCTAACCTATGTACTTGTTGATCAATAAAGTTAAAATAAAACAACAATGCTTACTATGGAAAATGCAATTACTGGAGTATTTTATCCCTTTACATTAAAATACATGAAATCACAATAAAGTACAGCATAATATTCAAGGTCCATTGAAATTGAAAGTGATACGACGTCTTAAAACCACTTTCGATCAACAATCTTGTGATGATATCCACAAAACAAATACAGCGGCTACAAAAGCATCATTCGAGTAAAACAGGATTTTTAAAAGTTCATCGACACGGTAATTATTTAAAAACCTTTATATTTATTTAAATGAGTGCATTGTCGGAATATTTCGGTATTCATTATCATTATCAATCCACTACAATTTTTTTTTTTTTTTTGGTTTTGGTTTTGTAGGGTTTAGGCTGTATTACTTGTGTACTTACTGTAGTAGGACTTGACTGTAGCGTCTTTGCGAACAGTATCGAGAACTGTCAGTTGTGCAATTTTCCCCACGTTCACCGTTAAAGCAAGTGATATTTATTTCATAAATTAAAAACGCACGTGACTCTTCATGCCGTGGATGGAACTGGGTCCGTAGCCCTAACCTCTAGGCTATCAACGCTTATTTATTTTTGTATTACATAAACCATATTTACAATTATCAGAATTCTAACTGTCTAAGTGCGTTTCGGGTGATCTATACAACTTCAGTAAGGCAATGTTCCCAATCCTCGTGTATGTCCTGCCAAACACTAAACTGTTCTAAATAGATTAATCCAAAAATACTCACTTCCTTTTCCGTTGAAAGCATTATGAAAAAGACAGAACTACTATTGATCTAAACATATTTTAGATCTGAGTTTAAGTGACCTATCTTTGAGTCTGTTATTTTATAACAATACTGTAATGTTTATTAGTTATTAGATTTGAGGTTAATTGCAATGGCTGATGGAAAGTGATGTTGATAGCTACGTTCTAGCCTAAAAGATGCCTATTTTCTCTTGACAGGAAACACAGACGCCGGAAGGGCATTCCAAACCTTAGCGGCTCGAATCACGAATGTAGATGAAAAACTTGTACTCACGTTTCGTACAAGTTTACTAGATGTCATCCACATAAGGATATTTCAATTTCGAGCGCTTTATGATGAAGAAAGATATCGCGAGGATTACTATGTCACTCTGTTTTGAAAAAAAATTCTGGATTTACCTATATAACTCCCGAACTAAACGAACGTGACGTTTGCAATATTTAAGGGTTTGCGATCGCAGTTGTTGGTAGTAGAAGCACAAACAACGCTGCTACCCGTTCTCAGTTGCTTTCCCTTAGAATCCTTACCTACGCCATCCGTGGAAAAAGAAAGGATGACAACTGTACTCTGATTGGCCTTCACGACACGGCTTTGAATGGCAATACTTAAAAATGCAGATCTCTGTGAATACCTTACGACGATGTTTATGTGTTGGATTTGACTGCTCTCACAACCTGTAATCCAATTTAAACCAAGTAAAATTATTTGAGAGAATTTTAGTCTCCATTGACGACACAAACTGCACTTCATTTTATCAAAATTCAAAATTCATTTATTTCAAGTAGGCCTGATTTATAAGCAATTTTGAAATGTCAAGTCAGTCTGTTTGTAGTGACTCTACCACCGGCTCGGAAGGCAGATTCCACTGAAAAGAGCCAGCAATAAACTCAGCAGATTGCTCTATCCAAAAAAAAAAATCCTTAGCCTTTTAATGTCCAACTCGGAACAGGCTTCTTTTCTATGAAAGCGGGATAAGAAGGAAAAATTCTCCACGCTACTCTTATTCGGATTGGTGGGCTTTAAATATTATTATCACATAATAATAAATTGGCACGGTGATGGACAGTGCCTATTTCCTAACAGCAATGCGCATAATATATACAAATAAATTAAAAAGTAGGTTATGAACAAAAGGAATACAAACATATGCAATGCACAATAGTATAAATTACTTAACTCTACAATTTCACACAAAACATAGCTGGTTGAATATTATGAAAGTTAATATCATATTAATTATTTCCGAATAATGTAGTATAATGTACTAATCCTTATTAAAAATATGAAATTTACTTTTGAGTAGGGGCATTTTATAACATTAAGATTTTTTTTTAAACCAACTCACAAACCACTTAACAATCAAAAAACGAGAGTTCATTAACAGCAGGTCATATTTTATTTAAAACATTTCGAACCATGCGATTTTTTTTACTTAAAGTAAATTGATCACTTCAATTTGTAGCCTGGACGTAATATTTCGATTTAAGACCATAAACCTAATCGATTTAGACCTTTAAATTATATTAATATCTCTGTATATAAATTATATGTCATGTAAAATAATATGGCAAACCTTTTTGCATTTTTATAAAAGTATACGTGATTGATTCACAACCTGTCGCTTTAGATTACCATTGTCGGAGCTGGGTAGTAATGCGGCGGTTTTAAATGTTAAATATAAATGTCAGTGATTTCAATCAATATCCAAATAATAATATATCCTACATAGCATTGTTTGTGTTTTTTATCGCACCTTTTTTGCTGTCAATTATTCAGGCGTAAGTGTCAAAAGATCAGTGAATAAAGAGAAGTAGAAGAAGAAAGAATATTTTTTAGGACTAATACTAATCATCGATACCTAATATTATATATACAAGAGAATTTTGTTACCAACTCAAGGCTAAACTTCTCAATCATGTGTCCTTACTGAGCGTATATAATAAGGGGATAGAGGTATATAAGGAACCACCCATAAAAAAAGTCATTAAAACTCAAGTTAGAGAAGTGATCATAATTCCAAATAACTCATAACCCATTTCCGTTTTCAAGTTCTAGAAACAAAAAAAAATTGTACAACATTTGAACTTATCAGCTAGAGATTCAATGCTGATGCGCATGCACCTAATTCGGTACGGAGAAACAAAACTGAAAACAATATTTCTCTCTTTTTTCCCTATCTAAAATAACCCATGATCTCATGACTCTTTACTTAATATACTTAAGGGTTTTTAGGTCTCAGGTAGATAGATGGTTAGAAGGCCGTTAACCCTTTCCCTTCGAATACGAAAAAGGTTTATGAATTTTAAGAGACACCGGAATAAAATACTGTAATATAATAAAGAAGTTAACATGGAGGCTTTTTGGCGTTTTCATTAGGTTGCATGATTTAAATGCCCGACGGCGGTAAATCCAAAGGTTTAATTATAATATTATTATGTCTGAGCGAAGTGCTGTTATTAGTTTTTGCATAACTTCCTTTAAGATGGTGAGCATTCGAAATGAAGTTAAACTGAGAATATAGATACTATCATATACTATCATATAAAATTCATGAAAAGGAAATATACTATATTGATTTTCTTGGCCATATTTCTGTGACGATAAAGTTTAATTTTGTCGACAAAAAAAAGTCAAACCGCATAAGTAAATGTTAATTTTTGAAAAAATCCTAATCGTAAAAGTAATTGGTACTTTTCCAGGTTAAAACGATCTTATGTACATCTTTAGAATTAAAGCTTTAAAATTGGGATACAAAAATCGTTACATTGATGACTTTTTTTATCATAAATAAAGCTTGTACTCGCAAGAGTTTTGACCTGGCGCGGTGAATTTAAGTGGGAGGCCCGGGGTTCGACTTCCGGCAGGGGCAGTTTAGGAATTCATCATTTCTGAATTTTCTCTGGTCTGTTCTAGTGGGAGGAAGGCGGCGTTACTTTGCGAAATTCCATAAAATATTATTAAAATTAAGCTTAATTTTCTATATTCCTCGAAAAGTACACTACACAGAAAGTACTGATTACGGAGCGAAGCGTGTGTAGAGGACACGCGTTTCGCTCCGGAACCGGAGCATCTTCAAGATAAGTTAACTTTACAACTCAATCATCAAATAATTATTCTAAATATTTATTAAGTCTTAAAAATTATTTTAACAATAGTTAAGCTTAAATTAAGCTTTTTTTTCATAAGTTAGCTATTTTCTATTTAGCATTTGACTGTGACCCGCGCCGACTATTGCATGATGTTTCTCCCAACAAGAGGACGAGTACCTACTTATTGAAGATGCAACGTACTAACGAAACGCATTAGCCTCTGATGAAATCACACTTGCATAGTTTGTATGGCGTTCGCTGCGCTACGAAAATAAATTATGTAAATGCGCAGCCGCCGTACCTACACAAGTGACCCAAGCTCTAATAATTTAAGGAAAACCAAGAAAGCTACTTCCGGCACTGGATGACCATTGGCATGGATTAAGACGTATGACGACGGTAAAAATAGTTCACTAAGCAACTGTCGAAGCTCTTACATTATTATTTAAAACTACAATTTTTTTTTGGCTTATAATAACATGTGTTAAACACATTTATTACAGGGAGGTCATTATACACAATTTTATATTAAACTCTGAAACCTGAAATTTTCAATGAATACCAATCCTTTATTAACTCCGTTAATTTTTTAGATTACTACCTGTAGCATTTTCTTATTCCTGAAACCCCCGGAAACTTTACTAAAACAAAAAACCGTACCACTAAGTTACATCTAAGTCGGAAATTTATTCATAAAATATGGCTGTGAGTTAATAAGTTATGCTAATAATATTATTTAGGATTATTATGATTTCTTGGATGAGATTTATATGTATGTCGGTAATTTAATAACTAACTAATATAGAAAAGAGTGGTTAAGTTCGAAACAAAACATACATAAGTAATAATGTAAGTTTAGAAACAACCGCAGCAACTTCTTTTAGACATTAAAAAAAGTTAATATAATCCGACATTGACAGCCCCTTTAATCTATCTGATCAACAGTAACTATAAGCAATAATAGAATTATTTAAGTTCACTAACTTATTTACTTATTATTTTTTTATTTTATACTTCTTTTGGCGCGATGGAGAAAAATGATGAGAGTGAATTTTTACAATGCGCGCGCACATCGACACCTGAATTCTACATCTTAAAATTAGTTCTAGGTGGCATGAAAATCGATAACAATGTTCAAGTTGTATATTCTAGTATTTTTATATTTAGAACACGTGTTTCGTAACAGTACGTAAGAATGCTTTTTATCCACCAAACTATTTTAATTGAATCACAAGAAGACAAAAAAGAAATATAATAAAAAATCTGAGCTTCCATACTTTTCACTTAGGATTAGCATGTTTGTTGGTCATTTTATTTTTATTGTGTTTTTATTAGATAAGAGGACGCAATGCGCGGAAGCCTATGTTTTAAGCCGAATGGTTAGGAAACCAGCAGCAAAACGAAATCATGGCATTTTACTATGTATTTTATATTAAACTAATACTAATGATCGTAAAAAAGATACAACGGAGTAAAGTGTTATTATAGTTTGCCTATGTTTTATAAATTGTTCTTTAAGTTTAATATATCGCATTGTATTTTCCGTCATAATAATTTACCGTCACTAGTTACATCGATTTTCTATTAATGACAACATGTATTCAAAAAACAACCGTAACGAATTAAAAATAGAATGTCTTCTTACAAATTTTGTTGTATGTAATAACACTAAACGTAATCTATTGAGAATAGATAACCGATCTATATGGGTGGTTAACAAGCGGTAGCCATTTGATGTAATATAATAGTTTTCTTAGTTTTTACCCAACTTACTTTGTCCGATTAATACAATTTAATGTTAAAATTGTACATGCTAAACAAACACTTAAATCATGGTACTTTAGAGATTATATTCGTGAGAATAATTTCGCTGTGACAAAGTCACGTGGCTCATTGTACAGTACATTCACTTATAACTGCGTGCATAGCAAAGAATGCGAAATGCACGCATAGTGAATGTTTCCGTAAATATTGCACACCTGTATACACCTAATTGAGTGTATTAAAGAATTATTAATAGTTACTTGTTATTATGAAACATATTTACCGTACTTATTACGGGATAATGGATATAAATATTGCCATTTCAGTTACTAATCGTAATAAAAAATACCTTCATGTTATTAGTGATAGATAAGTAACATACTAAGAAAAACTTTTATTAATATTGTGTGAAAAATATTAACGGTTTTTACTGTGGAATTTATATGTGGAAATGTACTATATATACGCACCCATGACACACATAAACTGAAGTTATTTGCAGAATTCATAATGCGGTGATAGCCTGGTGGTTCAGACTTCGGCCTTCTTTCTGGGGATACTGATTTAGATCCCAGACGTTGCTTACCTGGAACCTCGTAGAGTAATAATCGCTTTAGTGTTTGATGTTATCTTTAATTCCCTCTCTTCTATCGAATACGCAACCTCAGACCAAGTGCTGCACCAAGACACCAATTTAATTATTATATTGAAATTTTATTATTGTAAAAAAAAAAATTGTAAAATATAGATAACAAATAAAAATAAACTTCCCCGGACGAGTTGTGTCACAAAAAGCTCTACTCCAACTAAAATTATCATGATTATTTTAAATTAGTGTCATTCTTTACACGCCCACTTCCGGACGTGTGAGAATACAAGGTAAATTTCAATGCGTCTCTTAACACTTTTATGTAAAATCGGCATAAATCATTGGAAAATAAGATCAGGATGCATTCACCACGGAACGGTTCTTGCCGTCACGAACATTTCGCTCGAACGTCTCGCAGGTAATTGTTGAGTCACTTTTTATACCCTGATATAATTTGTGATATGCGAATACCAATGATCAATTGGTATCGTTACGCTACTAATAGTTAAGGTTAGGCTTTTTATAGCTTTTGCAATGCCTATCCTTGAGTTTTTTATAACTTTTACTGAAGATTTTCTTTATTTCATATCATCTGCATACCCTGTGCATACCCTCTATGAACGCCACTGAACAATACTTACTAATCTTTTGTAGGAAATTCCAAAAACAACGGTGGTGAATTGCTCGCATCATGGTACTGAATATTTTTGAAATCCTCCCAAGAAACGCATTTACAGCAGCTGATTTTCATCGGGTATTATTACAAATAACATCTGACTTTATTAAAACACATCAACCTCTCTCTAGTTAATAGTAAATGTATTTCATAATGAGTTATTGGTTCCGATACTACAATTAATGATTATTCTGTGAGTATAATTACCAAGCTGCTTTCACGCGGTGAGGAAATGACTGTTTTGTCAGTAGACTCGGTAAGGAAACAATGTCACAATATTTCCTACCCCCTGGGAGATTCCTCTGCCATTACGCGAGCGCACGCAGAATGAATGCCACGGAAATATTTCACGGTGCCTTTTGCATACAAAGGGTTACGCAACGGTGGATTAAAACTTCGTTAGTTGCATTATGAAGATTAAAATAAGTACCGGTAGTTGATAAATGGTATAGACAGTCTGTTTTTATTAGTTGAGAAAGAATTTATCGCTTGACTGGAATTCATGAAAATTAAGCTTAATTTGCTATGGGGAAAATTAGAAGAATCTCTACTTCTGTAATCTTTGACAATGTACCCTCATTTACATTAACGACAAAGACCTCTTTGTAATATTCGACAATGTACCCTCATTTACATTAATTTATTAGTATTGAAGAAATTATGAATTAAACTATATAGATTCTCTTACTTTTCGCGGATTATAGCAAATTAAGCTTAATTTTCATAATATATCATGGAATTCAGCAAAATAACGCCTGCTTCTATCCAATTTTTTAAGCGAAAGCGTAACTTGCTCTGCGTCCGAGGGACGGGGGTGACTCACCCGTATCACCAAGACAATGTCACCGTATCAATGTCTTGGTATGACATCATTAGCAAAGTTGGATAGAGGCCTCGAGGATGCAGATCGTTGCGTTTGTCGGCTTAAATCCACACTGATCTCGGCACTAAAGTGCACTAAGCTTAAGCTTTTCACAAAAAGCTAAGTCAGATAGAAAGACATCGTCCAAAGGGATTCATTTATTTAACAAGATGGAGCAAGGACATTTTTAAAGCAAGTGATGTTTAATTTAACTTAGTGCCTCCCAAAGGAATGCCGAAGTCTTACCCATTAGGCTATAACACATATCTTTATAATATATATATTCTTGTAACTCTCCTATAAGCTTACTAAAAGACAAACATTTTTAGCATATGCATGATTTAAGTGGCATCAAACCGTCCAGTGTCATAATACAAATATAATTATCGTCTTGTTTAACCTTAGGTAGTGTTAATTGAATTACACTGACATTTTAATGTAGGTACGCAACATATTACGAGAAATTAACGAGGTTGTGCGTGTTATGCAAATATTCGCATATTTAAAGCACAGCTGGTTATTTAATATCCTTAAATCTTCACTCAAATTGGTGCCAATTCTATTCTTAGCAAAAGCTTTCTAAGAGGGGTTAACGCTAAAGAGTTTGTGTGGTTTAACACGCTATTTACAAATACACACAGCATAACTGACAAACGGATGGACTGATGACTGACAGATAGTAAAATGGAGTTTCACCTGTAACTAGTAATCAAACACTGATTAACTTTTTGAGATAAAACTTTGATAAATCTCACGTGAGATAAGGAGAGTGTGGAGGGAATCTCATGACATCTTACCTCCCATGGCGAGAAAGGGGGTTTCTAAAAGCGTCAAAATTACGACACGGGACAAAAGGCTGCCTTCTAATAAAGCGACCGTTAAAAAACGTAGCTACTCTAAAAAACTCCAAGTTAAAAATATAAAACCGCATTTAATGTTACTTAAAAGTTAAAGTGCCAAACATGTTCGCAAAAAACAGAATTCTTTTACGCGGATGATTCTTAGAACGCTAAAGGACAAACCGATCAACGTAGCTTTGACTTTACCATATTAGTAACGAGTACCATCTTCGCAGAAATAGCATTGGACGATTAACCTAGATAGCTATTCGGTCAACAGAAAAACTATTTTCTTAACGATCACAGAAACGCAACCATAATAGTTTGACAGTAAATAACGATAATCAGGTGTAGATTTTTGAGCCATTAATCTCGTCACGAAGCTCTTGAGAACGACAAAATTAACTTATTACATCCGTTCCAATATTACATATGCGGATAATGCGAGTGTGTTTGTTTTTTATCTGTTTGTTTGTCCTTCCTACATGAGCAACTTGATTTTTGGCATAGAGTTACTTGAAAGGATGGCCATAGGCCACTTTTTATTCCTAAAATATAAACGGTTCCCACGGGATTTATAAAAAACCGCAATTAACGCGGCCGAAGTAGAATTGTATGTAGTATGAAGCCCCTTTTAGAGCCGTTTCGTAGTTAATTTTCTTATATTCACCTGCATCTTCAGCCTTTCAATAACCAACTGCTTGGAATAGCGTAGACTGTTAAAGCTTAGATCCACCACACATCTTAAACTTCGGATTGACGTCACAACACTTATGAATAAATAAATATTCATTTACTGTCTGCCAATCGCTTAGCATTAATGATCGAAAAAATTACCAATACAAACATATCGTGTACATATGAATAAATCTAACAAGATGTATCATCGCAAATGCTACTTCAAAGCCATCTTACGTTCCATTATGTTTTGCAATAGCATTTAGCTTCTTTTCTGTATTCCGCTAACAGGCCGAGAAGGCCTCAAATTAGTTGATTAGACCATAGATATATAGGTTTAAAGACATTTATTCCCATAAAAAGACCTAAGTCACTTACATAGGAAACTTAGTTTTCTATAATAAATTAATACACTTCGCCATTAGACTAAATTCAATTCAATTTTACTATTATCTACTCATTCAATGTATTCGTCTTTAAATTTATTGGTATTACTTAATATATAAGAAGCTAATTTAGTTTTGAATACATTGAATGAGTTTACATTTTTTATAAGTATAGGTATTTTATTATAAAATTTGGCGCCTTCAAAGGTAAGGGATTTTTTACCATAATTTGTTCTTGTTCTAGGTAAGGTAAGGAAACTGGCTCGACGAGTTTTATTTTTCTTTTTTGTGAAAGTGATATTAGTGTGGATTGTTTTGTTTATTGATTTTCTAATAAAGATGCACGTGCTATATTAGAAAATCAAAAATATATAATTGATGAATGTTCATTATTTTAGTATCTCTATAGATTTTTTTGGTGGAAGTTCGAAAAGGATATTGGAAAAGAGTTTTTAATATTTTATTTTGAGCAGTTTGCAGATGAGCTATCCTTCTCGAGTTCTTATTACAAAAACATTAAGTTACGATTTAAAATTCGTCATTCAAAATTGTGTCTCAGTGACTGATCAATAACATCATACTATACCGATATAGATAACATACTAAAAAGTAAAAAAAATAATTGTAATCGTTTATTAATTAAAATATGTGCAACAAATAGCACAAAATAAGTTTGCAATTCCAGTAGTGAATGCTTTTTTTAAATTATTAATTGTGGAAAAATTACGGTTTTCTTTCCTAAATTTCCTAAATTTTTCGGTATCCCTTGTATCATCATCATCCTCAACCCATTACCGGCCAACTAGAGCTCGGGTCTCCTCCCACAAGGAGGGGTTAAGGCTTTAATCCACTACGCTGGCCCAGTGCGGATTGGTGGACTCCACACAGAACATTATGTAGAACTCTCAGGAAATGCAGATTTCCTAACGATGTTTTCCTTACGATTTTCATTACGATGAAGCAAGAGATATGTTAATTACTTAAAACGCATACAGGTTACAAAAGTTAGAGGTGCGTGCTAGGATTCGAACTCGGCCCCTCGAAAGTTAAGTCGAGCTTCTACCCAATGCACTGTCACCACTTTATTACTTGTATAAATAACTTTAAATATTTACTTTTGTTTTAATAGCGGTGCACGGTTTGTTTTAAAATTCAGCCTTCTTTCCAAAGACTCACGAAATAACGTTGAAATTCATTGGTATTTAGGTGGTTATTTTGATTGGCAGGTGCGCTCGGTCAAATAAATATCGTTCTAAGGCTTAGGCAAGCTTAGATAACTATAGTTTACTTAAAAGATTATTAATTAGTTAATATGATTATTTATGGACGGCCGATTGGCGCAGTAGGCAACGACTCTGCTTTCTTAGTGCGAGCCACAACTAGAAAATGTTTATGTGATGAACATGAATGTTTTTCAGCATCTGGGTGTTTATCTGCATACTGTAATAATTATTTATCTATATTTATTATTCATAAAAATATTCAACAGTAATCTTAGTACCCATAACACAAGCTACGCTTACTACTTTGGGGCTAGACGGCAAAGTGTTTCTTGTCGTAGTATAATTAGATATACGAGTAGGATATATATAATATAACCCCTTTTTGTATTTTGATTTAAAATGTAATTTTCTATTAATTATTACTTTTATTTTGTAAGAGAAAAGCCTCGATAACTCATCGTGTTGCAAACTATTTCCCATATAGTTCTGATCGATGCGGTTTCAACAGCACTGATAATTCCAAGCTGTTAAATTTACCAAATTCATAAAATTAACCCACACGAAACAAACCGGTTATTAGAAGCACGAGATGTGAATTTGAATATATATTTTATGCGTAGGGTCTGCAAAAAAACTCTTTTTTTTATTTTTCAAACATATTGCAAGAAATAAATGAATATATTTACAAGTACGAATCACTTAGGTACAATGAAAAATATCCAATAAAATATATGTCCACATAGTGTCCAAAATGATGGTGTTTCTGTCTCTTATTATCGCTAGACATACCGGTTTACCTCAATAGGCGCCATCTCTTGGGTGATCTAACGCGTGGATAAGTTTTTGGCACTTGACATATTTTTTATATATTTTTTTTCCGATGGCATATCCACGTACAATCAAGACTCTTTATCTCTCTCATCACATCTTCTCTCATCAAGAAATTTTCTAGTAACTGATTAATGACGTTTAGCAAACTCGGCACCTGCAACCGCTACAAAACTTTTATGAATCGTTTCTCAAAGGTGTATTGGTTACTTTATAAAACAATTCTTGAATCTTAACATATAAAACCACACCAATAGCCCATAACAGCCCACAGCTGGACTAAAGGCCTCTCCCAATGGGAGGGATTGTCCATAATTATCATGGTAGGAAAACGGTTTGCTGTTAGCAGTATATGGTAGTAGTAGCACAAAGGATGCTTCTGCTCCTTCTACTATATATATATATTTTTTTTTTTTTTTTGCTGACGGTACTGCTTAAGATATAACCGGTCACTGAGCAAATCCATGATGTGACATATGTATTTTACACGCGTCTTCAACCTTGGCCTACGCAGCTCATGATAACCCTGTCATATTGGTAGAAAAACTTAGATGCATGTCTGCAATAACGCATGTACAGAATGCGTGACAAGTTAATTGTTCAAACACATTATCTTTGATTAAAATGAAATCCGTCTGTATTTATTTTAATAGTTATAAAATTGTTGCATTTATATCTTTAAAATTACTGTAATTCAAAATTATTATTTTATGCAAATATGTAGTAGCAAATATTATTTGGTGAGGATTATTTTCTAGTGAACTTATTAAATTTCAATAATTTAAGGTACGATAAATATGTATCTATAGATTATTATTTAATCTAATAAATAAGATAACAAGGTTTTATTACAATCCCTTTTGTTCGGGAGAAAGTGACGCGTTTTGTGATTTTTTTTTTTTTTGCTGTAGGACCTCTTGACTTGTTGTAACTAAATTTGGAAGGCTCCGTGATGTCCTAAAAACATCCGTGATTAACTATTGACGATTTTGTTTCGTAAGTATCTTTCGTAACTAAAGTTTATACGTAACATATACTAATATTATAAATGCGAAATTATGTTTATTTGTTTGTCTGTTACCTGCCTCTGCATGCTTGCATTTTTGTCTCAGCTATTGCATGGATCAGACCCACTAAACTTTTCATCTCGAACCAGAGTTAATAATAGCATTTGTTGCTTCACAGCTAAACCGATCTTGGTGAAGCTTTGCACGGAAATAGGTACTTTGTAACCCCGGGAACATAAAAAGTTACCATCTTCCTCATCGTAGTTAAAAGAAATTAAGGTATCCTATTATAATGTTAAGGATTACTTAAACGATAAAAAAACTTCGGTGTGTATTGCTCTAACTTCATAGCTTAATATAAGTTTACTGTGAGGTGTTGATAACAAAAAAAAATAACCCAGCTAAGTTTGTTGTGGGCTCTTTTTAGACCAGGGCGAGTTTGGAACCCTCGAAGCTATAGGTTTAAGTTGGCGAACGAAGTTATCACCATCCCCTTACAATTATGTAAACATGTATGTATGAACCCTTCATAAGTGACTGTGAAAGGCCTACATGAACAAAGTAATTTTGATTTTGAATTTGAATCTGGTAAAACAGAAAAGTGTGTGTTCACGCAACTGATATCTGATACCGCGAATGGAGGAATCATATTCATTTTTATGGCCAATAAATTAGCGGAGACACGTAAAATGGTTTTCTAACTGTAGTTGAGTCAGTGTCAATGGCCAATGTCCTTCATAATGTTTGGTATTCCTATGATGTAATGCACCTTTTAGAGAAAAATCTAATACTTGTGTTTACTATTTTACCAGCATTAAGCCTGTGACCCCGTTATAATTGAGAGATCCCGTATTTGAGAGAGAAGCCCGGCGCCCAACAGTTGAAGATAAAATAAGGTGATTCAATCTATCTAGGTAATATACAGACCTAAGTACCAGGAACTTATAAGGACCAAGAAGAAAATTTAAATCAACTTTATAATCGCTTTTCATAAAAGCAACTCTAGTACATACGAAATTGACACATTTCCCACCGTAAAAGATTATAATGCGTTTACGTAACGCAGCCAACTTAATAACGTCGCCAAGTAATCTAAAGATGATTTTAACTATTAACCTTTTGCTTGGGAACATTTTCTTGGCGCATTGAAGAGGTTTCAAAACAAACGCTTACCGGCCACAATGAACACATTATATATTTTATACGTGTGAAATATATTCAAATATCCGCTTACACTACCTTCCTGGATGTATTGTTTGTGCGAGTTACCTGTAATGAGAAAAAAAATATTATTAACAATGTGAAGTTTAATTACACAATATTTCGGTTTAATTTCGAGGTATATTTACACATAACAGATGTGCCAGTGTGAAAAATATGAGAATATTTCAAAATTTTAAGCCTGCACACTCTCTCTCTCTCTCTGAAAATCGGGCTGAAATAAGGCTAAGCATTAGACAAATCAAATCCAGACTATATAACAGAGATATTTATATCATCAACCTATTTACCAGGCCACTACAGGGCACGGGTTTTCTTTCACGCCCTTGAGAATATTGTGGAGAACTCTCAGGCGTGCAGGTTTCCTCACGATGTTTTCCTTCACCGTTTAAAGCAAGTGATATTGCTTAAATTAAAAAAACGCACATAACTCCGAAAAGTCAGTGGTGCGTGCCGGGGCTGGAACTCGGTCTCCACGAAAGGAAATCCGAAGCCTTACCCACTAGGCTATCACTAGGATATTTATATATAGGTACATAATTAACCAAATACAATGCTTTGTAGTTTGCTTGCTTGTTTGCCCGCATTATATTAATATATATTTTTTATTTAAACTTACATGGTTATATGAATAGGTAAATTTAGCGCTTGTAAATTGATTCTAATCAAGCAATAAATCAACTTGATTTTTGGGATAAAGTTAGTTGAAAGGACGAAAGTAACATAGGTGATTTTCTATCCCAAGTAAACAAACGCTGATAGCCCAGAATTCGACTTCACTAGGTCGAATCCCAGCACACACCTCTAACTTTTCGAAGTTATGTGTGTTTTAAGTAATCAAAATATCACTTGCTTCAACTGTGAAGGAAAACATCTTGAGGAAACCTGCACGCCTGAGAGTTCATAATGTTCTCAATAGTGCGTAGAGTTCACCAATCCGCACTGGGCCCGCGTGGTGGACTACGGCCTTAACCTCTTCTTATTGTGAGAGAAGACCGGTGTCCTGTAGTGGGCCGGAAATGCATTGATACGATTATGATGATGAAACAAACGCTTCTCATGGAATTGCAAAAAACCGTTATAGACGCGGGCGACAGCTAGTTTAATAAATATATGCCAGAATTTCACTGGCATTGCACGGATCTGTGTAAGCATACCTTTAAATCGAAACGAAATTACCCTCGAAGCTCGTGTGCTAAAATCATCCGTTATTATGTAGTAAGACTTAAATAAACATTGCGGTGGGTTTTAAATCACTACCCTTCTGGTTACAGCGGCCGCGGTTAAACTCATTCTCGATTACATCTCTTGGACCCGAATGAGTAAAATTTTGTAGTCGGTTTTCATTCGACTTCCGACTTCGAAATAAGGTTATTCATACTGTAAGTGTTTTATTCTAGCTATGTCTGTTTCAAATATATTACATACAGTTCATTCACTATAACTTGCCCCCTATCTAATTTTATCGTAATGCGGCCCTTTACAGGGCACAGGTCGCCTCCCACAATAAGAAGGGTTTAGGCCACAGTCCACCACGCTGGCTTATTGCGGATTGATGGGCTTCACACGCATTTGAGAACATTATGGAAAACTTTAAGCATGCAAATTCTCACGATGTTTTCCTTTACAAAACAATTGATGCAATTGATGATCAAAGAAAGTGATATTTTAATGGCTTAAAATATCACTTTCTTTGAACGCACATGACTTATAAAACTTAGAGGGATTCGAACTCGGCCCACCCAAAGTTATGCCGAAGTCCTAACCACTAGGCTATCACCCCTTTTTATATTATATAGGGGACAAGTTATAGTGAATGGGCTGTAGTTAGTATATTGTGTTTATCAATTTAACCTTTTTATCAAAATGCGCTTTCCAAATAAGGCATAATCCATTCAAAACAAGCATAATCATTGTAGTCACATTTATAATTTATATTACTTTTTTTATTCCAATAAAAGATAGCCTTTTCCTGCAATTTAACCGGATTAGTTATGATGCAGTCTATAATGATAGCCGGCTAACCTGTTAAGGGTATGTCAGTTATATTAAACTTAAATGAATACCCCTAACTGAGTTTTTGCGCGGCATCGTTCTTGTATGCTAGATCAGACCAGACCATAGTTTTTTTTTGTTGCCACAAGTTAGCCCTTGACTGATGAGACCTGCTGCTTGACCAGGCGAGATTTCACCTGGTGGTCGGTGATGAGGGAGTATGGCATTCATACCTATTATATGTTTCTACGCGACATCGCATCGGAACACTAAATAGCAAAACAGCACGTATTTATCGGTAGGGTGATAACTAGCCACGGCCAAAGCCTCCCACCAGACCAGAGCAGAGAAAATTATAACTCCCAAATTGCCCCTACAGGTAACCGAACCCGAGACCTTCTACTTCAATTCAAAGCGCTCACCAATGCGCCAGGGCGGTCGTCAAAAACTCTTCAGAGTACAAGCAATATATATGATAAAAAAATAGATTTAATACAGATTTTTTGTTTGCCAATTATAGCTTACTAGATGTGCCCTGCGGCTTCACCCGCGTAATTTTGGGAGGCAGCCTACTGCTGCATAGTCTACACCTATAGTCATATAAGAGATTTTTTCACAAACATTCTTTTATCTTAAATAATTTTTTTTTTTCAATTAAAAGTATATACTACATATGTTATTTTTAATACCTCCAAGAATATGTTTAAGAAGTTTCATGAAGATCGGCTCAGTAGTTTTCGCGTGAAAGCATAACAAATAAACTTACATTCACATTTATAATATTAGTTGGGAAATTCTGTAGGAGAGAGGTCGTCAAAGATTGATATTGTCTATACCCAAATTGAACCAGAACTTCTCTCTTAAAAGAGTACAGCGCACGCCACTGCGCCTGTCAGGTCATCGGTGAGGTGAGATTAAAGTAAATCACAAGCTTGCCAACATAAAAAAGCGCAACGAGCAATTATTATTAGTCACACTTTTACTGTTTGCTTGCCAGCCAATCCCATAGTGTAGAATGCTGGCAAAAACGTGTGATCGAGTAACAGAGCAATAGCACACCAGCACTAATTCATTAGTCACTTTCTGCAGCGCAACCCACTTTTATGTAACTGGGGCCTCGATAGACGATAACCATGCCTTCATTTCGGCTATATGCATTAGGTAAGTTATATCAAAACAAAAATCAAACTGTATACCTAAAAAACACATACAGTATTTGCGCATATAAATGGCACATGTAATGAATGTCTATCATCATTATCATATCAACCCATCAGTGGCGTGCACTTCATACATGCACAAAAGCACTGCATACCCAAATTATCTTATAGATTTTTTTCCATTTTATGCCATGTAGTTGCTTTATGCATACCCTGGTCACAAACCCTGTGCACGCCACTGCAACCCATTACCACCCACTCCTCCACGTTGGCCCAGTGCGGATTGGTGGACTCAACTGTGAAGCAACTTTAATTTCTTAAAGCGCACATAACTTAGAAAAGTTAGTGGTGCGTGCTTGGAATCGATCACTATCACCGCTAATCTATCGCTATCACCGCTAATCACTGTTAAATAAATTTTACGAAGATTAAGGTGAGTAGGTAATCTATGAATGAACTTAAAAACGAGTAGGTACGGTAAGTAATCTACAGTGCGACAAGATTTGGAAGGTGAATAGAATCTGTCCCTAAACTAGTATTTAACTTGCACTCTTCTTCTTAGAACAGGGCGCGTTTAGAACCCTCGTAGCTTTAGTTTAAATTATCGCCATCAACTCACTTCTATGTCATATTTTACATGTAATGCACGCATTAAATGTGCCATATTTGTATAAAGAAATAGATGTATTTGACTTTTTCTTTATTATAGGTGGCAGTACTCACCTGTCATTTTTAGCAAATAAACGAAATCTGTATTTATTTGTTAGTCTATAAATTTATGTGCCTTTTATACGGGCGGGTGCTGTCGCCTATAATACAGGTTAATTCCTAGCTTACAGAAAGATGTTTTCAGCAGTTTATACCTTTCATTTTGTGTTAGACGATTGTTCAGTTCTCCCAAACAGTAGTGTTAGATAAAGTACCTTTATTGTTTAAAAACTATTTTTTTTCTGTATCCTATGTTGACCCGTCATTAAACTGGATGGGTATCCACTCTTGGGTCAACGATGCTTACATATAGAAACTACGTAAAATTCGCGCACAGCTCAGTTGTAAATACGATGAAAAATCGCCATCTTTACTACCTGTATTACTTTGTCGGTAAAAAACCTTTAGGTTAGGCAGCTGATTTATTGTTTAGGTAGTTTTCTTCGTCCAATAGTTTACGCGTGTGAAACTGCAGGGCAATGCTGGTATTATGCTAAGCGGTTCATTATAAAATATTAGCTATTTGTTTATATATAAGAAAATAATCTGAATTTCCACCATTTTTACGTAAAACTTAAAGTTATTAAATCATAGACAAACATAACTTTGCCACATATATGCAAAGTCAGCGAGAAATCGTGTTTCGAACATTTCGTATATCTCGGAGAAATGCACTTTCGCACCGAACTTACATAACCGCAGTCATCTGATTACTTCATGACATTTACTAATTTTAAATGGCCTCTTCTTTAAAGATTGATCCAAAGATTTGGAGGTCTAGTTTGACCAGTTAATTCTCTCCATACTTCGCAAACAAATAAAAACATTCAAAGAAAGTGAAATGACGGTAGCACTTCAATTATAGATAATAATTCTAATAAACAGTGAAAATCAAAATAGAATAAGAAGTAACTAACGTTTACAGTCAGTTTCTGTTTGTTTGTTTGTGGACCACTGCAACAATCTTGATGAAATTTAGTAATATCTAGCATCCGGAATCGAACCCGGAACCTCCACTAATGAGTATATAAGTAAACTAACACACACAAAAAAGGTCGCAAAAAAAAATGATATAAAAAGAATTATCGCAAGGCTCTCAGCTCAAAATATTTCCGATACATTATACTGGTCGAAATGTTTTACTTGCCTTAAAAAATCGACCGCTGGTTTATAAAAAATCTTTTACGATAACAATCAGAGTACAATGACAATCAAGCCATACCAAGAACTGTAATTTACATATCGAAGCCCAGGATTATAATAAAGTTTTAGAAACTGACTTACAGCCAAATGAAAAATGGCATCGATATTATTTATTAATTCGTACTGGCTCTTGCGCGATCTTCGTCCGCGTTTACTACGGTTTTTCACAAATCCCGTGGAAACCGTTTGTTTTGCTGGGATAGAAGGTACTTATTTCTTTACGTCCTTTCAGCTAGCTCTATGCCAAAAATTAGGTTGATTGGTTGGATAAGGCGTTAAAGAAAGACAAACAAACTCATTTTCGCATAACAACAGTAAAGATTAATCCACTTTCAAGAAAATAGTTTTTATAAAAAATCCTACTTACATGATAAATATGAAAGTGTGGATGTTTGTTACTCTATCACGCAAAAACGGCTGAACGGATTTGGATTAAAATTGGCATGGATGTAGCCTTTGACATGGAAAGAACATAAGCTACCTTTTATCCCGATTTGTTAAGAAGTTTCCGAAGGAAAATTTAAAATTGTTTACCAGCGAAGCCGCCGGCAGACAGCTTTGAAATTTGGTATGCATATCACCTATGTTATGGAAAAGGCCATGTACTACAGCAAACTCGCAAGCCTTTGCTGCGGTTTATAAAAAAAACTGCTCGGAAACATCACCTGGGCAATGGCGTGCATAAAGTTTATGCACATAGTATGCCGATGATATAAAATGAAGAAAATCTTCAGTAAAGTTATAAAAAACTGAAGGATAGGCATTGTAAGAGTTATAAAAAGCCTACTCTTGATTATTTATTACTCGAACTGGGGATTTTCTTCATTTTATATAATCTGCATACCCTGTGCATACCCTCTATACCACGCCACTGCACCCGGGTATATATCTGGGATATTGTTCTAAGTACATCTAAAGATCAATTTATTATACTATGTCACGCCAAATTCACCACGATCGGTTAGTTGTTGAACGGAACGTAGCTAATAAACAAACAGACACTTTCGCATTTATAATTTTAGTATGGATAGTGCCTAGTTAAAAAAAACAGACATACAAGCACTTAATCAACGAATGGAATTTTCTAATTAATATTGTACAGAACTTAATTATTAGTTTCAGTAATCAAAAACGAACTCTATCTTTTACGAAATAAAGAACAAAATTGATATCTTTCCAGTTTAATTACTGAAACATTATACCTACTAAGTATTACAAGACGGAACCCATGTGTTTTTTTGTGCAGCGGTTTAGGTGACAAAAAATATGCTAAGTACGATTATTCAGTAGAGATTAAATAAGTTGAATGACCATGTATTAAAGGTCAAGTGGATATGCACTACCTACACAACCAGTACACCTCTCAGGGTATAAAACCTTATCAAATTTAGTTCATCTTTTAAGTGCTTTGTTTATTGTAACTTTACAACTTAATGAACCTACTGCATTTATTTGCTGTTTTAGTGAATAAAATTCATTTTCTTGCATAAAAACATTGTGATAACGACTAAGGCAAGGAGCTAGTATCTTTGCATCGTCTGGGTCTATCACAAGACTAAAGTGTATCGAAAATGAACACTTTATTATATCAAGAAATACCCACCAACACCGACAACGTTTTGCTGTGATTCAAATGATAATTTTTATTATTTCTTCAAAACTATTCATTTATTAAATATAATTTATTAGCACATTCGTTAAAATGCTAATTAATCTATTTAATAAAATATTTGACAAATATCTTACTAGAGTTATCTTATTAATAATCGTAACGTTATGTTATAATATTGTAGTTTATGAAACACGCACATAGAACGCCTTTAAAATAACGTCGGAAAAGTAATTCAGTATTTTGTCTCACTTCAACTGAGAACACCTTTCGAATGTCTGAGCGTGAAAAAATACTGTATAAGTAACTCATCATCATCACTTACACCGTTGGGCGTCCACTACTAAAAATAGGTCTTCTGTAGAGTTCCAAAATACACGATCCTGGGCCAATCTACCTAATGAGGGAGTCGACCAACGCTGCGTTGTGCGGTGCGGGGTCGCTATTCAAACACCTTGGGACCCAAACGGTCATCTGTATATATCATCTATATATATATAAATTTATGTATTATTAATGAAAGAAAATTTTTCAAATAAGATCTCTCCTAACTATTGAAGTTCAAGAAAATTTAATAAAACGAATTTAACTTAATTATTGTGAACACACCTTTTAACATTCATCTCTGATATTAAGATATGGTATATTTTTTTACCTTTCAATGTAACCAATTAAAAGGCTTTCTGCTCCACTCTCTTACACATAATAATTATAATATCTCCATTCAAGTATTCGGTCCAATTTAAATCACGTAACTCTAATAACATACATAATATCATACCTTCAAAACAATGAAATAGTACTTTATTCCAATCAACCTGTCCCGCTATGCAGAAACGAGAGCTGGCGCACACATAGACGTTTATAGTAATAACATAGTTTTAGGCATGTGTTGGTAGATGCGCATGCGCGGTTTCACTTGTGAGCAAACTGGAAGTGTTAGCGATATTTTAGGGCTGACGCACACACACCGATCAATTGGATCTCTATCTGATCTGCCAACATAAGATGCAAGAGTCCTTGTACATGCTGCTGGTTTTGGAAACTGTTTATAAAGCAGCCTTTATTATTTCGTAACTTATTTCTAATAGTGGCATTTATTTTCACTAGAAAAGTTACTTCCATTGCATTTAAAATAACCTTAGCGTAAGTAAGTACTCCTTGGATAAAGAATGGGCATGTGCTTTACGTTTGGGAATCTCAAAGTGCTGGAATAATGGTCGCCGAACCAACAACGCAGTATTTGTAGGGTCCCTACTACTTAGAAACCTTAGAGGCACATCCACGAGCAGTGGACTTCTGCCTGTAGATAAGCTGGTGATGGTTAAAGCATACCCAACGTAAAGCTTGAAAGCGATATTCGTCACCAATAAAAGGTTTTAATATAATACTACTATACCAACACAGAAAACAAAATTACGTCCGAATAAATATTCAAATAATAACTACGTATCAATTGTTATGGATACGTCTTTTCTGAAAAATAACGTAGGACGTTCCAAAATTTGAGTTAACCTCATACCAATTTGACAGGTTTACGTTCCTCTAACTTGATATGTTACTGGGCTAAGTTTTCATGTACACCAACTTCTTCTTTAAGTTATTTACGTCGTAAATAACTTAAAGAAGCTTTAAAAACGAACGTATTATGATTAGTTACATTCGTGGCGTTGTACGTGTGTGGCCGCTCTTAGCGATGCTTTATGTTACGGAGTTAACGTAAAACGTAATTTATTGAGAGGGAAAACTTTTTTTTATAAACGGCTCATTTTATACGAGTGCACTTTCTTTTTTATCATATACTGTTGTTATCTTTAATGTGTGTTTAAAATCTTATAACAGCTTCCGTATGCCGACAAGCTGTTAAAAACTTAAGTGAGCCATTTTTCGCGAGTTTACGAGTTGGTCGGTGTATTTCATTTTTAATATTTAATTAGGTTTCATGCAATATTTTAAAGCTATTTAAAGATCGTTAATCTTTATAAAATACAATAGAGAATTTTTTTTAGTTATATTTTGTGTTTGAACTTTCTTACTACTATATAGAAACAGAAACAGCTGCTCAAACTTATTTAAACTTTTGAAACTCTAGTTATTACTACGTGATCATCAAGATTGGGCGATACTTGGAAATGGACTCGCTATTAATGAGTAATTTAGTAGGTATCTAATAAAACGCGAGAAGAACCATTGAAGATACAAACTAACACCTATGGATCAAGGAAAAAGCAAAATCGGCAATGTAAGCGGCACATGAACCGAGTCATCGTTATCATCCCATTACCGGAACACTACAGGGCAGGGGTCTCCTCTAGAGAAGAGCAGGGTTTCAGTCGTAGTCTATCAAACGTTGATACTTTGCATCTTAAACTATTGTTTAATTATTCACCAAAATAGAAGTGTCAAACATCGTAGCTTTTTTTGTATAAATCATATGTTAAAGCAAAAAAAAATAAGAATATTAAAAAAAATTTACAAATTAAACGGTTCACCTACAAATTAAAACACAATGCGTATTTCAACAAACTATTTACTATTTCACATGTTAAGGGAAAGTCACCCAAAAGTGCCATGAAATTAATTACAACCAAGTCATTGCATCATTTGGTTAACGAGCTTGTACCTACTACAAGATTAAGGCACTGTCACACTTAACGCGGGTTATAAGCGGCGACTGGAGACTGGCGTCAAGCGTTTTATAATTTTATAATTTCGCCTTATATAATAATGTCTTTTGGGTAGCGGGCCAATATTTAGGAAGTATTTAAACAGTATATTCTGTATCAATCTGGAGTCAAAGAATTGGTGTTGTATTGATATTGATTGCTCTTAGTAAGTAGGATAATAATTGGCAGAGTATTTATGGTGATATGGTTGAATCAAACTTAGCGGAATTTTGAATTAAAAAAAGAAATAAACATACACACAGTTTGAAATCATTAAAAGACATAAAAGTGTCGTCTTGGGCCCTTTATCCCCAATTGAGCTGTAATCTAAACGCTAAAATATAGTAGTATTTTATAGTAGTATTTATTATACCCGCAATTAAATCCAACGAGCCGCGTTTAGTGTGAGGATCCCTTTAAGAAAGTCAGCTCTACCTATTTATGACCGTGAAAGTGTGCGTAACGGTGAAACAATACGAAAATGCGATTCCGCCATTCTTGTCCATTGTGTAACATCATTTCTTTACACCGTAACAGAGGTTCAGCAATTAGTGCATTACGACTCTATATAAATTGGATACGTTCTGTTTGGTGTTAGGTAAACAATGTTCGTGAAACTGTGTATGGGAATTAGATGTTTTATTTTGACGCATGAGTAGGCATTTCGTTTATTGAGCTGCTCGATTCATAATGAATTTTGTAACACGAGTAACTGCAACCACAGAAAAGTCAAATTATTTTCATTTTCGTGACTACAACATAACACCTCATTGGTCTCCTGTTTTATTTATTTATTTTAGCTCTTTATTTGTATATTAGAAGGGAGTTAAAAGGATAAAACATAGAAAAACAAAGATGAATAGAAGTAGAATACACAGTTTTTTACCTCTGTAGATGCCTGGCAGATTCAATAGAGTGGATCCACTTTGCGGCATACATCCCTTTTAGCGTTTCGATATGATGTCCCGTAGAAACATATAACATATAACAGATTAAATATAACTGCCATACTCCATGACAGGTTAGCCCGCTACCATCTTAGACTGCATCATCGCTTACCACCAGGTGAGATTGCAGTCAAGGGCTAACTTGTAGTGGAATAAAATAATTTAAAAAAATGTCACGTAGAACGTATAAGTTCAATATAACAGCCATATAAATGAAAGCATCAGGTGAGATTATCAGGAATTGAACTCGGGTGAAGCGTTGGCAAACCGCTAGTTACTTTTTTTAATATTGGATATCTTAAATCACACCGTTACTTTATTACACACAGTCATAAGGCACGGTTTGAGAAATGCTTTCACAATCATGACGACACGTTCCAAATGCCATAAAACCATAAATTTCGATCACTACTTAAAATAACTGATTCGCCTACTATTGGTAACCTTGTGGTGAGGCACATTAGCCAATAGCTTACAGTATGCAGATACGAGCAATTGTGTAAACTTTGACCCATTATGTAAGAGTTATAATTTAGACAAATCGATCGATCTGCTAACATGTGGAGACTAGCACGTAATGATCGGTTTATTTAAAGGTCCGTTAACCTGTGTTTTACGTTCGTTAAGTTGAAGTATAATTTTCTGCGTGTATCCTATACACATTATATTAACACGCTTTTTATTAAGAAATCTTATTATTATACTCGGCGATTATTTCTTTATTATATAATTTTCGGTCACCAAAATTTATTCTTAGAGTTGCTGTAGAGACAAGAAAAACATTCGAAGCTAACGGAAATCCCGTAATATCAGTTAAATGAAAAATGCACGATAAAAATATACGTTTTGTATTATGTTAGCCGATATAAATAAATATAACTAATTAGTCTTTAAAAAAAAAAAGACTTTTCTTATATTTTCTGAAGTGTGGTGCATAAGCGGTGATAGCCTAGTGGTTCGGACTTCAGCTTAACTTTCGGGGGAGTTCAAAACTCAGCCAAATCTAACTTTTCTAAATTATGTGAGTTTTAATTAATTAAAGTATCACTAGCTTCACCAGTGAAGAAAACATCGTGGGGAAATCTGGATGCCTGAGAGTTCTCCATAATGTTCTTAAAGGCGTGTGAAGTCCACCAATCCGGATTGGGTCAGCATGGTGGACTACGGCCTAAATCCTTCTCGCTGTGGAAAGAGATCTGTGCCCTGTAGAGGGTCGGTGATGGTTTGATAGGATTATGAAGATGATTCTAAAATACGATTCATTTTGGAAAAAAAAAAATAAGTTCATCTAAAATTATTCAACACATGCTTTATATTCCAGCTAAATCCATTCATCAAAATTCATGTATGAATTAATGCAAAATATATTAATTTCAAAACGTTTTGTCTGAATAACAATAACAAAAAAAAAAATTTGAATTGTATATTTTTGAATTAATGGTGTGTTATAGGTACGTAATAGATCGCGCGTGTGCCCATTAACAGTTATCGGCAAAACGCTAACTATTATGTCCGCGTTAAAAAATCGCGGCTCCGTCAAAACAACTTCGCCTAGATTACTGAAACTAATTCTACGATTTATTAATATATTATCGAAAATTAATGAGTTTTTAGACTTCTGTAACTCTATTAAATTCGTGATTCTAAAAAAACTAATAATTGTATTAGAGCTTTTTTTGTCAGAACTCTACCGGGGAAGTACTACCACCATATTTGTTCCTACCGCTAAGTGTTGTTGCATCTTGGATAGAAGCAGGCGTTACTTTACGGAAATCCATAATATATTATGAAAATTAAGCTAAATTTACCATACTCCGCGTACAGCAGAAGAATCTGTATGGTGTAATTTATATTTTCTTCAATCCATATACTCAATACCAAACAGATCTACGGCAATGTAGGGTACATTTACTACGCACGTTTCGCTCCGAAACCGGAGCATCTTCACGAGATGTTGACTTTACAATGATGTTCACTTAACAATTATTCATTGTATTGTATTTTTAATTTCGTAACGTATACTTAATTTTCATTTCTATTGTCGGGTAGCATCGTTGAAAATATATACCTATTTCTTAAATTAAATATGGTACAAAAAATAACTAGGTAGCATTCTGTTACTTCATCTTTAAAGGAACTAATTGACAGTAGCAATGATCTCACGACCTGCATTAACGACTTTTTTGAGCATTGAGAAATTCTCTACAAATACCTACTAATTAAAAAAAGAATATATAAATCGTCAATTCAAGGATCAAGCTTGTTGTTAAAACATTTCATAATAACATGACACCTGCAAAATATACAAAAAACTAAGCGTGATAACCTATTTCCTAGGATGACAGTCTCTGGGATGCAAACAAATTCGTGCGAAATTTTACCAGAAGTTAAGCGGTCAAGCCATGGATTGCGTTTAACTTTTAACAAAAACGTATCTAAGTTTAAGGTGTCTGTATGTGTGTGTGTGTGTGTGTGTGTGTGAGTGTGTGTATGTGTGCGTATGTGTGTGGGAGTGTGTCTGTTGCATTGTGTCCCACGAACGGTAAACCGATTTTGTTTTTTTTTGTTTGGAAGGTGTGTTAGTCAGGAATGTTCAAACTTTGTTTGTTGAAAATCGGTCCATGATTTTATATTTTTTGAGTACAGTAGTTTTTAAAAAAACAATATGGTTAGGTAAGGTTAACAGGGGTTTTTTTTTTAATTTAAAATTTATATATATAAACGAGCAAACGAGCATCGGCTGTTATATGATTTCAATTATAGTAAACCAATAACCTCGCTAACTTATGCAGGATTTATTTATGTCTCTTTAATAATAAACCTAATAAAATTTGTAATAATGTAAGTGGAAGAAATATGTTTGAAAGTTGTTTGTATGTATAGAGAAGGATCAAATAATACAATAATATAATGGTATGAGATCAGGAAATTCGGATGGTGGTATTTAACAATTGTGGAATATTTATCTTTGATCAAAATGAATTATATCTACGAGTATTTATATTAGTAAGCACGCAGTGCAATGCAATCACTTTTTTCTATTTGTCTGCTGCATTTTAGATTTTAATTGATTTTTTTGTATGAGACGATACAACAAAAAAGGTATTTCAATTTCTAACGCAAATCCGCAATTAAGAATTAGGTTTTTCATTAAAATTAAATTCGCAAGATGTTTCAAATCACAAAAAGTACGAAAAATTAGGTTTCAAGCCAAGAGGCACACACAAAAACTGAATTTACAACGATGTTCATCAGATTCGTCGTCGGAAAACATTCTGTTGCACAAATCTGTCTCAAATTTTAATGAAAGTTTAAATTCCGGTGCACTTCTATTTCTTCTATTCTTCTGAAGTAGTTTAGGTAGGTAATTGGAATCGGCACGGCTTGCGGGGTACAAATTATAGAGAGTAAGACAAGTTAAGTTGTTATCGTTTATGTATAACTATATAGTGCTGTGTGTTTCCCTGGAAAAGCTTATATATGTTATTCCCTATCAATAGTATTATGGTATTATAACGTACATTGTGCGAAAAGTATTTTTATAAGTGTTTCTCACTCCATCGCTATTGGTTTTTTCACCAGACCATTTAAAATGGCACCTGTGAAATATAGGCCTACGTGAAGGTAAACAATTTCTTTTTAGGAGTTCAACGCATTCCAGAATTAGTTTCGTAACAAAAACCTAGATCTTTTGTTCCTAGTATGAACCTAACAAAACTGACGTATGCGAGCGGAATCAGTAATGTGTTTGTGAAACACTGAAGCCTTGGCCGAGTTGATTTGCTACAAGATTTTAGAAGCGACTTTGCTTGCTTTATAGCACTCTAGAACCGAACTTGATGATCTATTGAATAGTATATCAATTTAAATTTAAACCTGTTTATTATAAATAATAATATATTAATGTCATATTACACATATCTTGATTATGAAGATTATTGTGCTCGAGAGGGTTAGATTAACTTGCTTATGTAAGCAAGCTAATCTAACCGCCCTTTAAATATCACCGTTTAAATCTTTAAAGGGTGATATTCGACTTAGCGTCACGAGGTATTGTGTGCTGCCAAAAAGAATCTCAATATCAGCCTAAAGTTAGGAAATTGGTGACATCCGCCCCTGTCATATTAATAGGTTGGTATACTCTCATAAGAAAGAAGGATCTTATAGACTTTTCATGCTCCAAGTATCAACTGGATTAATAACCAACATTGACACGTTATCTCAGGGTTAACACTGTGTAAGTTTATCGCTACTAAGCAATGACGTCGCCTTTTGTATCTTCATATCGAAATTCCATTTCTTTTTCCAATTCTTTTTCTGTTGATGTTCTTAAATTATCGTAGAACAAGAGAATAAACTAAAAAAAAATAAACACTGAGAATTTCTTAGCAGAACGTTTAAAACCTTAAATTCTTGCCTCGATCTGGTAACGAAACCTGGACTGCATAACCTTAATTCGAACAACTATTAAATCAACGAAAGAATATTTTTACAAGATACACTTAACACATTTTTCCGAAGTGGGTTATAATATTATGTTAAACGCACGAAAGTTAGCCTTCAATCTTAAATGGCATTCAACTCACTACCACGATCAGCCATCTTGATATCCTATTGAGGCTCCGAAATTGTTTACATAACAATACCGTGCAGAATTCAACCGAAGCTATGAAGTAACTGTTGCCGCTTTGTTGGCTTTACCAGTTGAAAAATGACCGTGATAATTCCACTGTGAAGATGTACCTACACTTTGTGTTATAGTAGTTTGGAGAGTTAAAATACATATACGTTATAGATCTGACAGTGGAAAACACGATGCTTTTATGTTGTATTGTACTTTAGAGTTTGAACACAAAACATCAGATGGAAAGCGAGAAATCATTTGACAGGAGTATGAAAGTTTGAACTAGGGTATCTGATAATACAGTTATAAAATTTACAGTTATCAGAAGTATAGCTGCCATACTTCTAAAATGTTTACTAGCTAACGTCTTACTGCACCGTCACTGGTGGTAACAAAGTGAGATTGCAGTCAACGGCTAAATTAGTGGAATAAAAAACTATGTAATAATAGAACACTGTGGTCGAATTTGTGTCTCTTATACGTATTCATAGATAAATTTTCTGTAAAAACATTGCTTTTCATGTTTTGCAGTTAAGAATTCTGTAGCTGAGCCAGTGCTGAAAGCGAAACTGTATTTACAACTAATCTCTCATTTTTATTGACGTCGATGTTATTTTCACAATTAGTCATTATTTCTTATCCAATAAAACACAAACTAAAGCAATCGAAGGGTGTGAACAATTAAAATACCCGTTTCACGGTTCAACGCCTCTTCAAAAATCACAACCGTAAAACAAAAGCAATTAAATATATTTATGATATGAAGATAAAGTCCTGACCTGTTACGACCTCAGAAAAACAAAATATGCATGACTCACGAATTATGGATTTCAAAGGTCAAACGATACTATTTACTAAGTATACAGGATAATATTATACTGCTATTTAGTTGTTAGAGATTACAGTTAAAATATTATCTGTAATCACAGTTCTGATCTTAATAATTTAACTATTCTTTTCTTTTCACTTTTGGTATTCGATCAGGCCAGTCGATTTTACACATTCTTACAGATCATTTTTTTGGGTCAAACCGCTACCACCAGTTGTGATTGCAGTAAAGGGTAGAGTTGTATATCAATATCATATATATAACGGTTAGATTTATATTCCTGTACAAGTAGGCCTTAATTAGCCCGCGTATACAGGTCAGGTTCGATTATAACCTCACCTGTAACAATACTCCAACAATAAATGTATAAAATGTAACTTACAATAAACGAATTTAAATGTTAATTCAAATTAATTCAAATTTTTAATTTATATTATAACTGTATTTTTTACGTCTACTTTAAGTCTACTTATCCAAAATTTTAACAGATTCTTCACAAAACATATTGCTGATTTTACCGGGATTAGCAAACTAAAGTACAATTCGATTACCAAAACATACAAGAAGGCTATATATTGTCATTGTTACACTCGATTAACATTCACGGTAGTGCTCGTGACAAGACTTACGCAAGATTACAATTACTGGTCTGCAATAGCACAATTAACTGGTTTCCAAATACTTTGGCAAATGGCCGTTTTTCCACTGGCCGGCAACGATACGGCATGGCGACCTTCGCGTGATTGTAACCGATACTATTTTAATGAATTTATTAACTGTATTTTCATTACAAATCCCTGTTTGTGCTTACTTGATCTTTCCACATAGTATTAAACAAAGTCACTTCAGCTGTTTGTGCGATCAGGTCTTTTAAACTATTGAATAGATTTAAATGCTGTTTTCAGCAATAGATAGATTGCTTCAAGGTAAAGGTTTATATATATATTAAGTAAACTTACATATTTTAATAGAGAAAAAAAAATACTATATTTTTATACGCTCACATTGCACATGAAGCAAATACCTTACAGAGAGATTAAATTAATTTGCTACTACTGTTTGTTTTATTAATTATTATTAATGTCGTAGTATATTTATATTTATAATATTTAAATAATATTTAAGTTTCAATTATTCATTATAATATCAATTTAATATTATTTTTAATTTAAATTTTAAAAATAACCGTCCAATGTTTCAAAATAAAACAAGCCGCCTGGTACTTCTTTCATTTAAAACTATGCAAAATAATATTTACTTTAAAATAAAACATGACATTATTCCTTCGAAAAATAAGCATCTGTGGATAAAGTTAACATCAACATAATCATAAAATTTAAAACAATAATGTAAGTAAATTTTGTTTATAATATCATGAACTTAATTTGGTGTCATGATACACAAAACTATAATCCAATCTACCTTTTGCAGTAAAGTAAAATCCTTACTAAAAGAAAAGTAGTAAGTAATACATAAAACACGTAACGAAGTGTTTTTTGAATTCGTCGCATCCACGTATGAAATTGAATCTTGTCAACGATTAAATAAACCGTGTCGGTATAATCTAACGGAGACATATCCGATGAATTCCTCAAGGCGTAGTTTTTGTGAGCAATTCTCCCATTCACGTAAACCCGTACAACCATATGTTACTGTCAACTTTATTAGAACGAAAGTGAATAGCGTATCGAATTGTGCACTAGTATGTGATCGGAATCCATTGGATTAGATAAAACCTAATGCGGTTTCTAAAACCAATCTTATATAAACGCTGCAGAAATATAATTGAAAGATTTCCAAGGAAGATAGTTATCTATTTTTTTTTTTAAAAGCGTAACCGGTCTTTGTCTATTGGTTATTAAAAGCTACGACACTCTAATTTTTTTTTTATTGTTAGTGCACTAGAAATGATAAATACGAGCTCATGTTCCAAATAATATAACTGATGATGTAACTTATATTCAGGTATTGAAGAGTAATAGAGTTGTATTTTTTAACTTGTATTGTATTTTATATACTATACAAGTTAAAAAAGTTTTTTATTTCCTACAATCTGTTGTCAACTGTTTATTCAAATTTAAAATTAATAAATATAATCTCAAGATATTTAAGATATAGCCGTATATAATTTCAGATTGTGTCTATAGAAATTTGTTCAAAGTCAGTGAGGTAGCTTTGATCTCAACTCAAAATAACTAGAAAATGTAAGCGAAACTGTGTATTTTATTTGTAAATTTTTGATAACAATGGTTTTATATTTTGACAAAACTCTATTTTGTTACCATATTCTAAAAAAAAATACAGAACAAACTGAATTCAGTACAATTCTGTTTTATATTTTTTCTAAATGTAAAAACATCATCAAAACATTTAAAATTACTTAAGCACGATGAATTTTGTTTGTTTTTATTTATTTTCGCACACTTGTTTTTTTATCCATAAACAAAAAAAAACCTACACACCAAAATAGAACTAAATAAAATCTTACCACCACCACTTCTATACCACCGAAATCAGAATGAATTGTTTAAACTCACTATTATTTTGTGTTGTCGGTATTGTTGAGAAGTAAATAGGAAATTGTAAGTAGGAATGCTGTAAGCGTACGATAAAAAAGCGGCTGGCATTTATTACGAGTAAATGCAAATTCCGTACACCATGTTGTATGGTGTAAACAAGAGGCCTCGTTACTACCTACTCGTCAATATTTTACATGAGAATGTAAAAGGTTTTTTATATGGTCAAATAGCTTTTTTAACCTTCTTTTCGGGTTGTTAGAAATCCCGCGGAAACCAACGGTTTAATGACCATCTATAGTATTTAGGCTTATGTTCTTAATGGAGCTGTGATAGCCGAGTGATTAGGACTTCGGCTTCCCTTACAGGAACCGAGTTTGGATCCACGCACCTCTATCTTTTGCAATTAAAATATCACTTGCTTCAACGGTGAAAGAATACATCGTGAGGAAACATGCATGCATAAGACTTTTCTAAAGTGCGTGAGGAGTCCACCAATCTGCACTGGGCCAGCGTGGTGGACTACGGCCTAAACATTTCCCACTGAAGAAGCAAATCCGTGCCCTAGTGGACAGTTAATGGATTGATTTGATGTTGGTAATGTAGTTGCTACGAAATAGATTATGCCGTTGAGCTGCGTACAAGCAACAAATAAATCAGCACTTTTTCATCTATTTAATATTAGTATAGAATCGATATAATATTAAACGTTTATAAATGAGTTATTTTTTTTAAATAATAACCCAGTTATTTGGTGGCAGCAACAGTTAAATGACTTACATAATCACAGTATATTATTTAATGACGTTGCGAAATATTATAGCATTTTAGTATGTTTTGTATATTCATTGTGACTTTATATTAAATATTCGAAAGAGAGTTTATTTAAATTGCATGCTACGAAGTGACGCAAGAGTCAAGAAGAAAGTTTTGTCCGTCTTTGATTATATTAATGTGAAATTGAACGCATAAACTTGCATCTTTTCTTGATGGTGTATTCATAAAATTTTAAATGATTTTATATAATAACTCATTGAGTCGACTATTCTTAACAATAATGTTATTTTTGTTTATGAATTACATTTGCTATAATAGAGTATTCATTTTGAAACACTTGGATACATTTAAAAAAAAATCATTAATATTTTACTTTTAGATTATGATATAACCATTTGGTTAAACAAGGGTTCTCGCCTTTAGGCATTGCAATGTAAAGCGCAAGTTAGACGCCTATGGGATGACCTTTGTATAGCATATAGAATTTTTTTCCATTTTTGTTTCGTTATTTTTTTTATTACGAAAGTAAAGGCTATTAAATTACTTATTTAGTCAGTCTTTATCGACAATGTACAATAAAACCTATACCTAGAAAATTTAAATATACCTATATAGTTCTAATTAATGTGTAATTAATATTGCGGTGGTTTCGAAGACGTTTTAGATTTAATTTAGTTTTAAATAGTTTATTTTAGGTTATATTTATAAAACAATTATTTTATTTATATAGAATAATTGCTAATTAATATAGAACATATATGAATTACACATAACTTTTTTTAACAAATACAATGTAGTGTTAAGTACATTAATGTCATTTATTATAAAGTTCCTTAATCCACATCAATAATGAATAATTAACCCTGTTTCTTTTCCCTGTTCACCGTATTTAATTGGCCGAAACAAACGCGCCGCGTGAATTCCAACCGTAGTTAGGTATTTAATGCAATAAATATGCTACTTGGTAATAGTGGCTTTCTGTCCTTCCTACACCCAACAGTCATATTATAACCGTGTGAAGACAAAGTTATTCATTTCATACATCATTAATTATGCCAACGTAATTCGCTGCACCTTTATATTTAGGTGTTTTATTCACATTTAACATTTATATGAATGTAAATATACGTAAGATGAAAAAGATCTTAAATATAACTATAATCTTTTTAGAATTTCTAAGCGTAGTAATATTAAAAAACTTAAATTCTAATATATTTTAGTTAAACTTTTGTAGTTATGCACTTTAAAATTTTAAATCCATCACAAATTTTCTTTTTTAATTTTTTTAAATGTAGAAGCCTAAATTAAGTTAATATTCAACCTCATCATTATAATAAGTTCTCTTAAGTGTAGAAAATCCACTTAACTTTCTGTTTATTATTTTCCATTAAATTTAAAAAACAATTAACTTTAAAAATAACG
This sequence comes from Pararge aegeria, assembly GCF_905163445.1. Lineage (NCBI taxonomy): Eukaryota > Metazoa > Arthropoda > Insecta > Lepidoptera > Nymphalidae > Pararge > Pararge aegeria. The sequence continues at coordinate 5,479,720 of NC_053181.1, forward strand.
GTATATCAGAAGCCAAAAAACCTTAATATCCCGACGCCTTTTATAAAAATTAATGAACATCTGTATGCACTATAATGTACAAAAAAAAACCTTTCGGTCGCAGACACGAAATTTCCCTATAATTTTCCACAAAATTTGATATGAAATTACTCTGTAATCATCGCTCACCTGTCAAAACAGCAAACACAGACAGCGCAGTCGCGCTAAAAGACTTCATTTTACAGTCAGCACTATCACGAATACGTATACGAAAACACTGCACTTTTCACTTCACCACCGACGCATGACGACTCGACGCGCGGGAGAGCAGCGCGCTAGTGATCGCGATTCCGCGCTCGGACGTGGTAAGTAGTGGGGCGAGGGTATGGAGCGAAATGTCAGGGTAAGAGGATGGGGAGTTTTAACTAAGGCTGTATGCGTAAGTTCAGTTTTTTCAATGCATGTTCCGGATCTGTCATAAAAATTATATGGAATGAAACTCTACATCATTTTCAAGGTACTAAAATGCCATCACGGCAAACGGCGTGACGCTTTTTAATTTCACCACGCCACCGTTCTCGACTCCATTGTATGCGTGTGAGTGTATATACCAAAGAATACTAAAAGCGTTACCTCTTTTTACGTATTAATTTTATATATTTATAACTTGAGTAGGTATAATATATAGAGTTAATAAACTATACTCTATTATTTTTCATTATTTAACTCCATATCTTCTTAAATCGGTTTTTATTATTAATAAATTCTGTCGGACTCGCTAGTCCAGCCAACTGATTTTATAAAGAGATTCTGTAATTATTTTAATCATCAGACGTGATAAGTATTGACGGGAAAGTCAAATATCAGGATAAATTAAATAAAAGGGGACGAGATTAAGGTCGTATTGCTTTGTATTTGTGAGCTATTATGTCATCTACGTTAATAAATTTATTTTAAATTTTCTTCAATTCTATATATTTAGCGAATGGTTAGGAAACCACTCGCTGGAATTATGAAACGATAGAAATGCAATGGGTCGGAAATAAAGCTTTAGAAATAACATTTTGTCGTAATTCCAAATAAATTGAGGATGCCATAACTCAAGCTCCAAAAAATAAAACTATATAATAAAATTAATCTATCGACAAAAACGTGCCACCCTGCGATTTAGCGTTCCGGTACGATGCTGCATTCAAACCGATTAGGGGTTTGAGTTCACAGCTTAGTTCCAGTTCTCCTGCATCATCACTTACCAGTTACCACCGGGTGAGATTGCAATCAAGACCAAACTTGTAGGGGTGTAATAAATTAAAAACTACCTAATTTAAATTATATTAAATCCTATTTCTAACTAATTTTTGGTCCAATATAATAATAAAGTCATCCATAATAAAACATGAGCCACTAAACCAAAAGGTTAATTTATGCAAAATTAAAACACCTTACAACTTATAACATAACAAACTAAATAATAATATTAATATTGAAACAGTTCTGAAGCTCCTGGCACGCGTTGAAGTCTTTTGTTCACAATATTTTTCATATTTAACACGAAGTTGTAACGGAAACGCTGTTCTCGGACTCCGTCTATTAGATTATATTCTTAGTTAATACTATGCTTGGTTTGTGTATGTGTCAGTTACAAGTTTTAATAAAAAAACTGGCCTGATTTTGATAGGATTTTTGCCGTAAATAATTTTTTTTTTACAGTTTTAATAAAAGAATGACTCGTAAGAAAACATAAACTTAATAACTGTTACTATTATTCTTCGTTCGCCTTTTACAGTTTTTTACAAATACCTTAGGAATCGCTCGTTTGATAAAAAGTAGCCTATGTGACTTTACGTTTACTTCGAAAATGTGCCCAATTTACTTTATTTACATTTATATTTTTAAAACATAAACATAATGTAGTACTTTACAATTGTTTTGTTGGTTTTAGCCCGTAAAATCGGTAAATAATATTAATAAACTAGCTTGTAAAACCATTTTCCCCTCTACTACGTAAAAGTACTACTACTACTCTCACTACAAAAGATGTAATAATATGATACAAGAAGCTACAGAGATGAAGAAAACAACTATTTGATCAAACAAAGAATCAACGATGCAAGTTATTATTTCGTTACAATAAAAAAAAATAACTGAACTTCGCTGCATTTCATTTCAAAACACAGCTTAGCAAAAACGTTCCTTATAAACTTACCCGTTACGTACTTTTATTTATAATTAAGTATTATTTCGATTCTTACTGAGCCAAAGACATTTCAATTTTATGTTAGTGATAGATAGGACTACATAAGAGAGATTTTTGGTATTACATGTAACATAAACAAGATTAAACAATGGTATATGCTCGCTCTTTGGTTAGAGCAGATTCATATGATGAGAAATAATGAGAGAAAAAATTATATGTGACTAAAAAGTCTAAAGGGCATTCAACATATTTGTGTTTGAATTGTCCAGATTTTTTTTACTACAAGAAGCCCTTAACACAGCTTTAAACTTTTTTTTATACGTAGATATAACTTAACGTAACGTAACTTCTCTTGTTGACCTGTGACCTGTAACAGGGATTTATTATGTTTATCCGAGATTAAAAGTAGCATATATGTTAATCTCCGTCCTTTCAAATAACTCTTTGTCAAAATTATGATCGATTGGTTGTTTTTTTTAATTTGGAGGTAGTTGAACGACGTTCTTTGTTTAGAAATACAATTTTTTTCTGTAAACCACACTTGGGAATTGATATTATTCCAGGACAAAATAAATTTTATGTTACTTTCCATCTTTTCAACTAACTCTATGCCAAAATTCGATTGTTTACTTAGTTAATAAGGCTATTTTAACTTTTTAAGTTTGTTTAAAATATTGCACGCCTGAAATGGCAGACTGTATGAAACTCTATATAAATACCTAAAAAGAAATGTGTGTGTATATTCTTAACAAAATAAAAAAAAAAATTGCTGCACCAACCTTGGTTGTTTGGAAGACATAAGACCGTCTTTACACGCCAGAAGTCTCTTGTGTATATGTTAACTTTGTATAAAATATGTGTGTGCATTAAAGTTTTCAAACAAATAAACAAAATCCTTGATACAAATTGTTGACCAGAACGGCCTCATCATTTGTAGTCAGACATCCGAAACACTAGATCAAAATAGAGGCAGTAGGCAGGTCATTGTTTAATATAGGCAAGGTAACGCCTGCTTTTATCAAAAGCCGCTCTTCCCTTAAAATCTCTTCGTAAGGCTTTGTACAAGACTTACTCGCTCGCGATCGAGGTTTCTTTTTTTAGTATGGAAATACTTTAGCACCAGAGGAAAATGGGCGTTAATAGCATTGCATTCAAGCTCAAATGAGTCTACAATCCTTAGTCCGGGCTTTTGACAGAAGGCTTGTAAAAAAAAAACTAGAAGTACAGGAATTGCCACTCTAAAACGTGTGATATTAGGTCCATTACGATGCAGAGTTTTATATGCGAAAACGTACTAAGGCCACAGTACCCGATAAGAGCAATGCATCGATGCAGCGTTACATAACGCCGAAAGCGATCCGTGTAACACTTTCGATTCGCGAAGGCAGCACCGACCGCGTGCCCGCATTACTGACACATTATTCGATAATCAACCCACTTTATTGATAATATTCGATATCAAGCATGTTTATTGTTATATAATTATTATAGTATATTAATAGTGCGCTATGAGTTGCGTTGCTCCGATCTTGTATAATCAGGGTTTTATATGATACATAGCTATGCAGAAGGGGGTGGGTGATCTAAAACAGTATTTTAATTTTTATTTGAGTATGCATGTAGTTAAACTTCATTCAGAGTGCTGTAACCCAGCACCGGTGAACAGAGCGTTTGTCAGCCCCCAACGTGGTGGACAGAAGACGTACACACATACACACATATGGTCATTATCTCCGACTAAGTATAATCGACAAAAAAAGAACTATACGTTTTTATGGTTTTCTTTTAATTTTGTTGCACACGAATATTCTTTTATCAATATTTCTCGCAATCAAATTATTTATGTAACACGATTAACAGAAAACTTAAAATATATCTGCAAAAATTGCATGCATGCAAGTTTTTGCAGTTATGTAATATATAATATTAAGTGTAATCATAGAGCTTAACATACACACACACACACACCATCATTCGCCACCCTCGTTTTTATGTTTATTTCTTGTTATGGAAGAGCCGTGTCTTCTGACACAGGGGTAGTAATACCCTTTAAAGAAAGCTCCAGCCATTAGCGTTTACAATAATTTAATTTACTTACCTGAAAAAAAACCTATAAAATTTGTATTTTGTCGGTTACGCTAAGTCAGCTCGATATTTACAAATATACATAACGAGTCGTTGGGAGCCGATGGAAACCAGCGGTCCAGGACAATTCATTTTGGAACTCGCTACAAAAGACCTATGTCCAGCAGTGGACGACAATCAGTTGTAGTGAGGATGACGATGAAGTTTATGCCTACTATTCTTATTTAAAGCTTATGTACCAACACATGAATTCAGATGAAATAGTTGATTGCAATTTTAATTGCATTCTACGAAATTTTATAACAATTCGGATTTTTTTTTTAATAATACGCAACATTCTTAAGAGGTGCACTTAGTTATATAAGTGCTTGAATATTTTATTCCATTATAATATAATATAATATTCATTTAATAATAATAAAAATTTACCAAACTTTAAGAAGATATTTAAATAAAAATCTTATATAATGTTACATAGCAGGCAGAGTTGATCCAAATACTGGACCTAAGCGATGCATTTTTCTTGAGCGTTGGAAATGTAACAAAACTATGTACTCGAACAATCCTAACATTCAAGACCAGACCAGAAAAAGATGGCAATGCAATTATGTGGATATCCTGATTCATTTTTATTGTTCTCTAAATGACCACCTTGATCATATCAACCGAATAACGTCCACTGTTGGGCCTTTTGAAGAGGTCTCTAAACGCCCGTGATCTTTTGCCGGTTGTATCCAGTATCTCAGTATCACAGTATCGCTATAGCATCTGTCCATCAAGTGGCCAGCCCACTTGTCTACCAACATTTTACAGTAATGGTCGCCTTACCACCCCTCACCGTAGTTTGGAACCCCAATGTCCATCGGACCTAAGAGCTAAGACCCTCGCTTTGATAACACGTGAGCTATGTTTGTAACTCTCATTCTTCTAGGATAGGAGATATTCTGAGCTATGAATATCGCCCGCTTACTTATTCCGCTATACATATAGTTAGCGTTCAGAAACTAGTATTTTCCAAAATTCCTCATAGCCAAAGTCTCATGGAATTAGCTAGTGGTATCTTATTGTTTTAAAAGCTAGACACACACTTGTACATTTATAGTATTAATTGAATTTTTCATGGAAGGTAGTTCAAATTTGGGTAATAAGTGTAAAAGTTGATAATTTGATATTACAAAATGATAGTCGAAATAAACTAACGTTATATACGTAACGTATACAATTGTAAAACCTTATATAATAATAATAATTAATTAGTTGCTGGTGATAGCTCATTGGGTAGGAGCTCGGGGGGCTTCAGTTTCGGGTGGCCGAGTTCGAATCCCAGCCCGCACCTCTAACTTTTCTAAGTTATGTGCGTTATAAGTAATTAAAATATCACTAGCTTCAACGGTGAAGGAGAAAACATAGTGAGGAAACTGCATGCTTGAGAGTTCTACATAAATATTGGATAGAAGCAGGCGTTACTTTGCGGAAATCCATGATATATTATCAAAATTAAGCTTAATTTTGATAATAGTTCTAAATAATGTTCTCAAAGGTGTGTGGAGGCCACCAATCCGCACCGGACCAGCGTGGTGGACTACGGCCTTAACCTTCTCATTGTGGGAGGAGACCCGCGCCCTGTAGTGGGCAGGTAAGGTGTTGATATGATTATGATGACTTTTGCTTGCTTTGCTTAAAAAGCACTTGTTTGACTGCGAAGGGAAACATTGTGAGGAAATCTATATGTTTTAGAATTCTCGATAATTCTTTCAAAGGCGTGTGAAATTCACCAATCCCTAGTTAAACAGCGTGGTGGAATACGACTTAAACACTTCTTGTTATAAGATGTGAACCGTGCACTGTTTAACTAACAGGTCGGCAATGGGTTGATAAATAATCATAATACGTGACCACGGCGAGTTTTCATTCAAGGCATTTCTTTAACCATATGGTCAGTCTAAACAAGCATGTAATCTAAGGTTACCATTCTATCAAACCTTGTTAGATTTACTTCAAAGTACAAAACCAACCTTCTGGGCTTGCTAAATGCAACAATCGTAAACGAATACAGGGTCGAGCTACGCGTATGTAATACATTAGCGAGAGCCATTGTAGAAATAATAATTAAGCAATGTGTTATCGACCGGCCCCATCTCGTCTAGGTGTTGTACCATTATCTAAGGCCTCCTCTCGTCAGATATAATGCAAAAATGTAAATTAATTTGAGAGGTCAGTTTATATGTTTTAATTTATTACTTAGTATGACTTTGTCTTTTGTTTTTAGTGTATTAAAAGGTGTTCGCAAAAGGAGCGAGATTCGAAATTAGTTTCCTTTCTATACAAGTAGGTATACCTACTATCGGTTTATCCCTTAATTTGTTAAAATGCATTTGAAATAATCCATAAATTCAAACAGTTTACTAAAATTTAGCACCATTGAGAGAGGTTTACTATTTGTTTCAAAGAAAAATTAAAAGAAGGCACTGCATATATTACTGAATATCGTAAGCAATTTTCGGACAAGACACAACACTTATGTAGTAAAAAAGTAGGTAGATAAAATATAATAAAATTTATTTCATCATCATCATCACAACAAGCCATTACACGCCCACTACAGAGTAGGGGATCTTCTCCCACAATGAGAAGGGGTTAAGGCCGAAATCTACCACGCTGGCCCAGTGCGGATTTGTGGACTCCTTGGAGGTGCGAGCTAGGATTCGCGTTCGAATCTCCAGCCTCCCGAAATTTATTTGCTAAGTGATAACTTTTGAATGCCCATTACTTAGAAGTAAGCTAAGACCTGAAGATATTCATCTTGAGATTCTACAATATAAATAAGCTAAATCTTATCTTCGCAACTATATTAATAATGGGACAGTTGGACGGTCGGACATGAAAGAACTAAAAGCGTTCCATGTTTGACTGCGGATCGCTAAAACGATGTTACAAATGGTGAAAATATTACAGCGAGCGATTATAAATCATTTATTATACACACAACTCTGTTACACATACCTACAGTTCTTTTGTAATGAACTGCATTGTCTTAACTCTGAAATGAGATTTCGAAAAATATTGCCCACTAAAAGCCTGTAAAGCGTTTCATAACGATTACGGTATTAACACGGATCACGATCGTTAATTACTGTGAGCCACTAAACTGCGAACACCCTATTATAACCTACTTAGTTTTTTTTCAATCCACTACAAGTAACCCCTGGACTGCAATTTCACCTAATGATGCAATCTGAGATAGTAACGGGCTAACCTGTTAGGGATTTGGCAGTTATATTAAACCCTCACCCCTAATCGGTCTCTACACGACATCAGCGACTCGTCTTTGACGGTAGGAAGGTAACTAGCAACGGCCTAAACCTCCTACCAGACCAGAGCAGAGAAAATTCTGAAATTTTAAATTCCCAAATTGACCTGCCGGGAATAGAACCCGGGACCTCCTACTAAATTCACAGCGCTCACTATGCGCCAGGGAGGTCGTCAGAAATGTGTTTTTTAGTTTTAAGCTTGTGAGTTTAAGCTCTGTAGAATATGTTTGGGAGAAAATTCAAAATTTCTTTATTCATGTAGGCCTATCACAGGCACTTATGAAGCGTTCATACATACGAGTATATGTTTACATAATTGTAAGGGGATGGTGAAGACTTCGTTCGCCAACTTAAACCTAAAGCTACGAGGGTTCCAAACACACCCTGGTCTAAGAAGAGCCCACAACACACCACAGTCAAATTATTAAATATGAATGATAGGTCAGGTGCCATTATAACAATCATAGACTTTACAACTAGATGCTGCCTGAGCCCAGCTGTGGGGCTTTAGTAATGAAAACGATGATGATAATGAAAACAGTAAAGCGAAGTACTTATAGTTGTTCTCCTACCAAGGAACACAATTATTTTGCACCCGGATATTCAGCTTCCTTGTAGATTAAACTAAAGATAAGTGCCGGAGCCCGAGAGAACATTGTACCTATTGTTTGATGGTACAAGTGGGTGGTACATATCTCGACTCACTAGTACAGTGGCGGACCACCTCTGAATTTTAGATGATATCTATCTTGTAGGAAGGCGACATTGAAAACTTGAAAACGTTTCTCGTGACAAACAAAAAACTAGTTTTCAATAAAATAAGCTCTAAGTAGGTCATTCTTTCTTGGAAAGTGAAAATATAATTTTATAAACAATTAGTTGTACCCAGCAACGCTTCGCTGTGGCACATTTTTATGGAATGGTTGAGAAATGAGCAACAAAACAAAGAATACATGACATATAAGTTTAATTTTGCAATATTTGTGGATATACAATATTTGTTTGTTTTTGCACTGTCTGCGTAGATATAAAGACTCGCGGATATGTGACTGATGCAAAAAATAGATAAAAACAATCCTAGATGCGGATTATATATCATGCTAAAATTTCAGCTTGATCAGTGCAGAACTTTTTGAGTTTTTGAAGCGTACACAAACCAACATAACATTTTTATATGTATAGCTTTAATATTTCATTTCTTATGCATATTTCAATTCTTATAGTTTTGACAACAATAATTCTCTATCTCTGGCCCTTTTTATAGGAAGCTTTTTGGTAAGACAACCCAGTAGGCACCTTAAACTGTTTTCTCTGCTCCGGAATCAAACCCAGGTCCACAGGATCTTATCAAACATATTAAGCACTAGACCCGACGGTATTAACCTACGCCCAAAGGATTCACAAATCGCAAACGTACCGAGAATGTAGCATTTCCTTTATTTCTTAACAGCAAGGAATGCAAGAAACTCTTTGGTTTTATTACAAAAAAGCCCTCGTAACTGAAGGCTACAAGGTAATAAATTCAATTGACTAAATTAATTGAGTTTTGCATTCACAAGAACTGCTATCACTAGTCTAATCAGGTGGTATTGGCAAACTTAGCAGGAAAACTATTGGTCGAAAATAGTTTACACGGATAGGTATAAGTTACCCCAAATTAATCTAGGTTACGTTTTGATATTTACTACAAAAAATAATAACCAGGCGAGTTTTCACCGACTTACAAAAAAGGAGGAGGTCCTCAATTCGGTTGTATTTTTTTTAATGTTTGTTAGCTCAGAACTCTGTCATTTATAAACCGATTAGAAACATATTTTTTTTCGTTTTAGACGGTATAGTTTCCATATGTAAAATGTAGAAACTACTGGTACTTTCCTTGCTTCAATATAAAAAGGTATACGAGTGTCTGGGTGTTTATCTATACATTATAAGTATTTATGTATATTATTCATAAAAATTATTCATCAGTTTTCTTAGGACCCATAACACAAGCTACGCTTACTTTGGACTAGATGGCGATGTGTGTATTGTCGTAGTATATTAATTTTTTTTTTATTTTACATAGTAACTTTCTGCATTTTACTCGACTTAAAAATGTTGTAGAAAATATTTATTTCTTGCTTTTAAGCCGTTAATTTTTTTTTGCCATAAATTTTTTTTTTTTTTTTAATTTTAATGCTATTGAAGCATGGTATGATGTTGTTTTATACATCATACGTTGTACTAAAAAATTATAAGAAAAAACAGCAAAAGATGCAATTCACACGAAATACTTAGTAAATTTTAGATCGATTTCGAATCACAGCAGCGTTAAGGAAAGAAACGGATTTAGATATGCTTGTCAATACACAATCGAAGCTGTCTAAAAATTTCAAGTATAATTTAATTTGTTGTGTAAGTTCATACCTACGCAATATTTCGATTTAGTTTTTAGTAAAATTTGTAATAACCGTTTGTAAATCTTTCATTCTTAATAGTAAATTTCAATATTGGGGCATTAAAATTTAATGCTAAATCTCTGGTAGAGCAGAACGGCGCTCCGAAATAAATCAACGGTCGCAGGTTCGGAGCTCGTCAACTGCACTATAATTACTATTTCATCATTATCTCCATCATCATCATCATCGACAGCCTGTTACTGTCCCCCTTTCATAGGAATGGGGGTTTAAGAGGACCACGCTACGCTGCTCTAATGCAGGATGGTTTATGACGTTGCTATGGATATGCTGCGAATTATAAATGAAAAAACTAGATCATAGACCATTTGTCACGGCATTCAATGTAAGTATTTTTTGTTGTTACACGGAATGTCGGGCCCCCAACTAGGTGGAGCAATGATTTCTGAAAAGTGGCAGGCATCGACTGGATGAGAAAAGCAGAAGAGTTGGCGCTTATTGAAAGAGGCCTGTCATCGTTCGCTGATGAAGAATCGGGGTTTAGTCCACCACGTGCGAATTGATAGACTTCACACGCCGTTAAGAACGATATAGAGAACATACAGGTATCCTATAATATGTCCTATGTTATCCTTTGCTATGTCGTAGGCATACAGGTATCCTCACATTTTTTTCCTTCACCACAGCTTTAAAGCTTAAGTGTGGATACCTGAGAATGCTCCGGTTCCAAAGCGAAACGTGCATAGAGGGTACATTGCCGAGGATCTGTTTGGAATGGCTTACAAAAGTTAGAGGAATAGTCGGGGTTTGAACTCTTAGATTAATCTACCTATCTTAGATGATTACTTATCACCACGAGATTACTGTCAAGAAAAAAAAATCTTTTAAAAGCTAGATTTCTTTTTACATTTCATTACTATGATATGTCATGTCCTTAAACAACTATGTAATTTAATTAATCTCAAGCAATTCAAAAAAACAATCAATAGTTTTAAACTTTTTAATTTCAGTAATTTTTCAGTACTCCTGAGCAATTAAAAAAAAAACAATCGTTCATTTAAGACTTCGTTTTAATCTTTTTAATTTCAGTAACAAGTAACAATCAAAAGAAAAACTCAATCGTTAATTTTAGTTGACAAAACTGTGCCAAAAAATAAAGATAAATTATTATGATTAAGCGAACATTAGGCTACATTTTAATTAAACCAGACGTATTCGTTATTATGACAGACAGAAACAAATTGTGCATTGTCATTAGTCAAGCCAAAGAATAAGCCTTTACACTAAAATAGCATAGGAGCTAACTTTAGAATCTTCTATAGGTAGATAACATACACTGTAATATATCATCATCACGACATTTTCTTATTATGGTAATAATTGACCGACCAATCAGTTGACCCACCTTATGGTAAATATTGGATAGAAGCAGGCGTTACTTTGCGGAAATCCATGATATATTATGAAAATTAAGCTAAATTTGCAATACTCCGCGAAAAGCAGGAGAATCTGTATGGTGTAATTTATAATTTCTTCAATCCTTATACTCAACACCAAACAGTTCTTCGGCAATGTACCCTCTACGCACGTTTCGCTCCGAAACCGGAACATCCTCTGGAGATGTTGACTTTCCAATGAATAATTGTTAGGAACCTTTATTCATTGTAAAGATTCTCCTGCTTTTCGCGGACTATAGCAAATTAAGCTTGATTTTTATAATATCTAACGGTAAATACAAAACCATCGCCTATTAACAGAATTATGCTTCACAGGGCATGCAAGTAGCACATCCTGCACAAGGCGTTGGTGCTAGGCGCATTGCAACAATACTGCGCAGAGGCGGAGGCGGACGAGCTCTGTATTAAAGAGCTTAACTAAAACAGCGTATAAAACAGCGTTTGACGATCCCAAACACGAATGTTTTCCACTTGCAGTTATACAGTGGTATCTTACATTATAATCCAATAAGCGAGAATGATTGTGGGAAAAAACGGAAGGTTAACTCTGATCAACCTTGAGATTGACTCCCTGGAGACAAAGACAGTCTAATTTTCGTTAGAGTTTTAATAGTTTAAGTTCTTTCACCCTCACTTAGCAGCAATAACACACATTAACTATTGATATATATGGATATATGCGGATATTGGACTGTCCATCTAAAACTCCACAGATAAAAAATGTATGCAAGTATTTTGCCATAAATTTAACTTTTCCTTTCGACATAAGTCGCAAAAACTATTTGTAAATACAAAAGACATTTATGTAATTTGAACTGCGGTCAGTGTTCAACCTATTGTTACAGATATGGTAAAAACGAGATAAAATCTTAGTTTAGATCCAGTTGCCGGGTTTAATAAACTGCGAAGTTTGTATCTTACAAATATAATAGAGGCAAGTCTCTTAAGGGGGACCCTTTATGAGGTTGTTGGCACCTAGATGGTTTTTACTGATTGTTTGAATAAGCTTCTTTAAAAATTCTATGTCATATTATTCTTGGTATTAGGTGGATGCCAGCAACGTTGTTTGTGTAGAACTTCAGATTAGATTATCTCCAGAAAGGAAATGAAAGTCAAATACTTTTTTTCTCTACACTTTCCTTTCCCTGTATAATTAAAAAAAAAATGTACTCTTCCGCGCACTACACTTTACACGGTACACTTTACACAAAGTGAAATTTATGACCTTCTGAGCTGAGTCAAGAACATTTTAAAACATCGAGTACGATCCGTTTTAAAATAATGGAAATAAATAATCCTAATTGATTATGATATTTGCCACTAGTTGGCGTTTAAGTCAAGAAGCGTGGAGTATATGACATACAATTACGACCAATCCAAATTATTATTTTTAAATAGCGGAAGCTACACAGACGTAAGCGTTACTTCCGTCAGAAAAAATCTGAGTTACTCCCTAGTCGCGCCTAACGAAGTTTTACTTCAAAAATCGTATCTTATACGTTCCGCATAGTCAAGATGCGTCTACCTCGAAACAAGTTGACACTACAAAGCGCCCTGTGGTTTGGAACGCGGAACCTCCAACTCGCTGGATTTACGACAGTACACGAATTGCACACTCGTGATGCGAGATCTTATCGACGGAATTAGATGCACTGGATCACACTTTAAAGGTAAGCCCCACTTCCTGTTGGGATAAGGATGCCGCATTTATCTTGGCTCGTGTGGTACATTTTCTGTTCTTAAATAACATAACACGTTTTGGTTCTATGTGAAGTTTTTTAGATCTAGTTATGTGCTAATTTTGTGACATGAGTTTAGACTTGATAAGATACATTGGATTATAATTTAACGGTGAAGCCCCAACTTCCAAGGTTTTACCATTTACCTTGACTCAAGTGGTACTTTTTCTGTTCTTAATTACTATGATACGTTTTGGTTCTATCTCAAGTTTTATTAGATCTAGCTGTGTGCTAATTTTGTGACATGAGTTTAGTCTTGATAAGATACACTGAATTGTAATTAAACGGTGAGGCCCCAATTTTTAGGGTTTTACCATTTATCTTGGCTTGTGTCGTATATTTTCTGTTCTTAATAAAATACTATAACATTATGCGTTTTAGGTCTATCTCAAGTTTTATTATAAACTTTTGTTGTTGTTCACAGTAGATACACTCGATCGCATCTTAAAGATTTTTCTTTTTTTAAAAGAAAGAAACAATTTATTGCACGCAAAATGAGTTGGAATAAAGATGTCGCATTTCTGTTCTTAAATACTATATATAACATGGCCTCTTTTAGTTCTATCTCAAGTTTTATTGAATCTTAATGTTGGGCGCTAATTTTGTGATATGAATTTAGCCGACATTAGATAAATCATACACTGGATTACACTTCAACGGTATTATTTCTATTTATGTTTAGGATAAAGATGCCTGTATTTTACCTCCTGTCATAAATCATAGATACGAATACAAATGAGGTTTTGGTTCTACCTCAAGTTTTATTACATCTTTAAGTTGTGTGTTTTATTAATTTGGTGTGTTTTCATTCGGTCGTGGTAAGATGCAATTAATGTTTAAAACTCAAGAGAGTCACATATATTTTTACAAATAAGCTTCTAAGTAATCAAGCAGATAAAAACAGGTTGCGGGTCATCATCATCATATCAACCCACTACAGAACACGGGTCTCCGCCACGCAGGCCCAGTGCGGATTGGTGGACTCCATACGCCTTTGATAACATTATGGAGAACAACAGTCCGGCATCCAGGTTTCCTCACGTTGCTAAGGATCTGCGTTTAAAAGGCGTGGTGAGAAGACGGTTAATAGTAGTGAGTGGAAAGAGAAGATGTATGTTATGCTTATCCAACTAAGTCTGGGATACGGGCAAGAAAAAAAAGAAGAAAAAGAAAAAGTAGTGAAAATGTCCTTTCGTATTTTAAAAATATATATTAAGGGAAGAAGTTTATCAACATGAAGGTTGCTTGTCTGATATTAACATTTAACAAACCTTGTGTATGATATCACGATTTTATAAACTTATAAAAAAACTATATCAATCTAAATGACCGCCACGGACACTGCACGACGGCGACCTTGCTAACGGCCTTTACGTCAACCGTTGAACCCTTTCAACTATCTCTTGATACAAAATGATACACATTTATTATTAATTTAATAATCTCAACTTAAACACCTTGACATTAAAGTTACTTTTACAATCACTGTACTGGGAATGTGATAGTCTCATTTCCGTCACGTGTTCAATTCCGTATGAAATTATTGCCCATATTATATCCTGTCAGCGAAACACATATTGATCAGGTAACAGGAATTTTAGTTTTATCATACACCTATAGTTACTACAAAAGCTAAACAAGTGCAATTAGCTCATTTATCTAAAAAATTAAGAATGAAACAAATGAAATAGAAACAACACGACATATGAACTTGTACAATTGACGACTTTAACAATGAAAAAACTATCCCTACCCAGGTTAACAATCTGCAGAAGGCAATATTCAGTTTAAAGACAATTAAATATTTATTGTTTGTTACAGTATGTATTCGTTTATTTATTTTAAAACTAGCTACCCGACTTGGCTTCGGACGCATCCAATGTAGATTCTTATGGGGGGCAGTTTGGAGTTATAAGCAGTACAATGCCGTGGTATTCAAATTCAAGTTAGGTTTAACAAAAGTGTGCAATGCAAGCACACAAAAAGATTGTTACGATACAATAACATGTTGGTCTCCTGTCAGAAAGAGAAGGGTATAGGCCATAGTCCACCGCTGGCCAAGAGCGGATTGGTAGACTTCACACAGCGTTGAGAACATTATAGAGAACCCTCAGGCATGCAGGTTTCCTCATGGTGTTTTCCTTCACCGTTTAAAGCAAGTGACATTTAAATGGCTTAAATTAAAACGCAAATAACTCCAAAAAGTCAGTGGTGCGTGCCGGGGCTCGATCTCGGTCTCCACGAAAGGAAAGCCGTAGCTATACCCACTAGGCTATCACCGCTTACATGTTGATTACAAAATGATATATATTTTTTTCTTTTCTTTGCTATAATAAACCTTCATCTTGAATTACTCCATCTATTGCCGAATCTTTGTTAGACTCCGTTGCAAAATTAAAAGGCATAAGCGTAAAACAGGGGAGTGTGTGTGTTTTATACTATGTAAAGATTGGTGTTGTATTTTGCGAAAATGTGTAATCTATTCTCTCTTACTCTCTTCTGTACATTTATATATTTGTTTCTTTGCCGTCACGCATTTTCGTTTCATCGCGTTTCAAATTCAAATCACTAAAGAACGAACCTTTTTTTTTAATTCTTACAAATAAAAGGTTTGTCGCGTGCTGGATTTAATCTTTGAACGCCGCGTTTATAAGTAAGCAGGTTGCACGCCACGGGTAAGCCTAACCTTTAAAAAAAATTAACAGCTTGAAGCTTCTAGACTAAAATTAGACCACAATGAGCCCCTGCCCATTTGCGTCATATCGTTAACTAACTAACAATTACGATGCCAATTTGAGCGCAAATTGCAGTCTGACAAAGCAAATGAGACCACGACCGGCTAAGCAAAGTTCCCAAACCGCAACACCTTGTAAGGAAACCTTGAAAATTAGAAACAACCACCGCCTCCATTATATTTGAAACTATAATTTGTTTTGCTCATTTATAGCAGCGTAAACTATCCTCGTATATTGCACTTTGTTTATGATTAGACGGATAATAAACCAAATGTGTTTTGTTTCCCAGCGTTTTCCATTTCGAAAACGTTTCACGTCAATTTAATGTCCAACCGCTAACTATCTATGATGGGATTGAGGGATTTAGAGCTTAAACCCTACGTGCTGATTCAATGCAGGTTGACGGGCTTCAACTATTATTATTACAATGTGAAAGTGACATTAATCGAAATAGCTTAACATGCGTTTTAAAGACATTTTCCTAACTCGCAAATTTCTTAAGACGAAAACGCCTTTACGGATTTTGACCCGGCCCGGGAATCGAATCCAGGACCTCGCAGTTGAATATGCTTAACACTAAACCAACGAGGCAGTTGCTTTGTGTATTAATATTTAATAATCAGATCCATGAAACTCATAAATTATGCAAAATCCGGTTAGGCTTTTTCACTATAACACTGTCCAGACATGAAACCAGGGTCAAGCAATTCCGGACACGGAAAACTTTTTACATAAAGCCAAGTTCATATCAATAAAAGTTGTGTTGCGTGATTACTTCGATTATTCAGAGGAAATATTAATTGATTTCAATTTATATTTTATCTTTAGCTTAATTAAATATCGTTAGAGCAACCAACCTACATTGGAGCAGCGTAACGGTTCGATGAAACGGTTCATTATATTCATAATTCGTTTAAAGGAAACTGCATGCAATTCTACAATAAACTATTGACAATTTACATCTTAAAGATGTCTCTTAAAAAGTTCAAAGTTTGTATTAAACGTAAGCTTATAGAAAAGTTATAGTACTACGTAAACGTTAAAAGGCTTGGGCGTAAATTATTGCTCTAACCAGGTTGCTCTTCTAATAATTATGACAATGTAAGAAATAAAGAAAGAAAAACAGCCGGCTAAGTTTGTTTTTGGCTTCTTTTTAGACCACGTGTTTAGAACCCTCGTAGCTTTAGTTTTAAGTTAACGAATGTGGTTATCGCCATTATCTCACTAGCGAGTAATGTACTCGTGTAATGTACGCATCAAAAGTGCCACCTATGGGCCAACTTGAATAAAGATACTTATGACTTTGACTTTGACATAATGTTCTGAAATTCTCTCACCTTTGAAAGTCGCAGCCACTGGATGTATGCGGCACAAGACCTTAGAATTTGGAACTCCCTACAGGATACATATTCAACAGTGGGAGTCTATTGGTTGATATGATGACTATATGTACATATCCTTAGCATGCAACTCTCTGTACAAAAAACAGCTACTAAGCTACGGATGAGAAATATGTGAGCTAGGCACGAGTAATCTAGCTTGGTGCAGAACCGAGTACACCCCGTACTGCGTAGCACTCATTTGTCACCGAGCGTAGACATCCTATCCTGGAAGTAAAAAATTATTTTATACAAGTATCTTTCTATGAAGATTCCTCGATGAAGAACACATTTCTTTTCATAAAGCTCCATCCAATCAGAATATTTGACGTCGTTTGACACCTGACGTTGAAACTTTCCAAACATCCTACAGAGCCCCGTTCACCTGCTATCGATGCATGGTTCAGCTCGAGACATGCTTCCTTCTTGCACGGATACTTTGCTTAATGTATCTTCATAGCACACCTTAACTCTCCGCTACACCACTAAGCATTATTTTGAATGGTCACCAAAATTATTCGTAGCCTACCTTTGACGGCCGATTGGCGCAGAGGGCAGCGACCCTGCTTCCTGAGTGGGTTTGATTCCTACAACTGGAAAATGTTTGTGTGATGAACATGAATGTTTTTCAGTGGCTGGGTGTTCATCTATATATTATAAGTATTTATGTATATTATTCATAAAGTTATTCATCAGTTATTTTAGTTAATTGTTTATTGTTATTAGGTACACAAAACAGGTAATAACTTAAAGCAGATCTAAATATAAGTAATAACAAGTTTTGTACACAACGTGTGTACACAACTTGGAATTTAAAAAAAAAAAAGTAAAGATAAAATTAAAGTTGAACTTACTTAGTACCCATAACACAAGCTACGCTTACTTTGGGACTAGATGGCGATGTGTGTTTTGTTGTGTATATTTGTAGTAGGTATATGTATGTTTTTTTTTTGACATCGAAGATAGAAAAGTAGCCTTAAGCCTTTAATTTTACTCAGTACTGAATTGATCCCAGCCGTGATTAGTTCGACTACGGATCGTGAGAAGATTTTTAGTTTTTCCAGTTCAAACCAGCTACATAAATGAGTTGTTAAACCCCGTGCAGCTTCCCTGCGAGAACACGTCAAGCCAACAATCACAGTTATTTTACTAACTATGTTCCCGAAACGCTGAAGACCGTAACAATTGAAGACGCATCGGGGGGGCTGCTGTAGCCAAAGAAAATGTATCATCATCAATCACGACCACTCTGTCAGGAGTGAACGACTAAGAAGGAGGACTATAATCTCTTAAATCTGTATTGGAGCATCATCAGGGGTCAATGCTCTAATCCCTCTCTACCCTGAGAGTACGTCCGTGATCAACAGTGGATCACTAGTGGACTGAGGATGCTGAGGTGTGGATCGTTGCTTGAAAATTGTCGTTCTTTCATCACTAGTCGTGCAGTGTGGGTATGCTCCTGCGATAAAGGAGGCATGGACACCGACTTTGGGAATCGAAACACTGTTACCACTGTTACGTCATAGTAAATCAGACTTAATTCTGATCTTTTTAGAGTCGCAAATTCTCGACTATTTTTTTCTATTTCACCAACGTTTCTGCTGTAGAACTGTTAAAATTGACGGTTTATATAAGGTAGTTAAGTTCCATTTTGCACTGACGTTACAGTGTTCAGTACTCGAAATCGACTCTACTATTGCGAGAGTATAAATCAGGTACTAAAGGGTTCAGAACTTGTAAGTAATAACTTTCAGGTTGTCGCAATTTAATTATCAGATTTCAATATCGTTACTTGCAAACTATTTTATTACGAAAATCAGTCGAAAGTGCTTGTCGACTAAAATATCTTGATTGTAACTTAAATATTTTTTGCAGCCTTGTTTATATTCATAGTTTGAAATAAGGTACCAATATTTAAATGGTTATTAAGAAAATGAAAATAACAAGACTGTTTTAAATAATATTTCTGCCATTAGTAGTTGCTAAATAACTGTTGCTATTCTATTTTTAAATAGGTTCCTATTAAATGCAGCCATTATCACGCTTAATTATAAATAGTAAAATGGTTTTATTAACCAACATCCATGTGTAACAATGTTATTTATTCAAAACTGTTCGAAATGTTTATACTAGGTATCTAAATTACACTAATGTTACCTGCTACATTCATGATTGTCCCCCGGGATTCGTTTGTTTAATTGGGTTAAGAAGTATCTAAATACGTGTCCAGGGTGAAACCTATTGGTTTTTTTTAGGTTGAGTGGTTTAAGATCGAATCCATGCATAAGTAAGTCAGAGAGAATAAATAACAAATAATAAATAAATATATAACGACAAAACACACTGCGCCATCTAGCCCCAAAGTAAGCGTAGCTTGTGTTACAGGTGCTAAGATGACTGATGAATATTTTTTTTTATGAATATAAAATACATATAAAAACCCAGACACTGAAAAACATTCCTGTTCATCACATAAACATTTTCCAGTTGTGGGAATCGAACCCACGGCCTTTGACTCAGAAAGCAGGGTCGCTGCCCATTGCGCCAATCAGCCGTCGAAGTTACTAACATAGCTAAACGAGTTTAAGCTAAAGTGGAATGGACACATAGCAAGGAAAACCAATGGACATGAGGGTTCCAAGCACTGGAAGTCCGCCACAATATTTCATCAAGGTGAGATTGCAGTCAAGGGTTCACTTGTCATTATCATTTAAACTCATTACTGGCTGACTACAGGGCCCGAGTCTCCTCTCACCATGAGAAGGGGACAGGGTTACAGCTGTAGTCCACCACGCGGCCCAGTTCGAAATGGTGGTTCGAATTCACAGAGTCACTAGACACAAGCGGCAAAAGACCCGGAAAGGTGGCAATTCTAACGAGATATTCAGGGCACAGGTCAGTAACAGGGCACATGTACCTTCACAAATTGAGAAGATTTTAGGTCGTAATTCGCAAGCTTTTGAGAACAATATAGAAAACTCTCTGGCATGCAAGTTTCTTAACGATATTTTTCTTCACCGTTAAAGTGAGTTATACTCTACTTGCTTATATTAAAAACGTGCATTCTGAAAAGGGATCAAGCTCGGACCCCCCGAAATTGAGGCTGAGTCGCTATCATCGCTTCAAGAGATATTTAGCACGTCAAATCGACCGTCTCATTTTTTTCAATAAAATTAAATAACATTTATTGTTATTTGATTGTTTGTCACAATCACTGGACGCCGATGACTTTTTGCAACGACCGACGTGAAAATGACAATATTATTTCAACACAATACATGATATGGTGTAAATAAAATCTTCTTGAGTTCACGGTTCGGTATATTGCGCCAACGATGAGCTTATAGTATTTTGAATGAAGTTGTTATATGAACGATGTACTTAAAATAAATATAAAATCGCCAAGTGCATGTAAAACTAGTGTACCGAGGTGTTCATACTTTAGAAGGTAACGTAGGTATTTATAGTTATTAGTTTAAACACTTTTGACTGCTTTGAAAACACCAACAAACACGTGCCGCTAAGCGATTTAGTCACCCGGTGCGATGTCGCTTACAAACATTAGGGGTATGACTACCGTACTCCCTAACAGGCTATCCTTCTACTATCTTAGACTGCATCATCACCAGGTGAGATTGCAGTCAAGGGCTAACTTTTAGTGGAATAAAAAAATCCTAGTCCTATATGCCTTGCGACTTGCTGTTATCTGCGAAGAATTATGTCCTTGATCTCCGACAATATTCATCAGATCTTCATTAAAATTAGACAATACATGCTTAGTAGTACACACTGTCAAATAAAAAAAAGAATGATTAAAATCGGTGCAAATTTAATTGAGATATGAAGTAAAATTAATAAAAACTTTTATCCCGGAGGAAACTTATTGTTTATCGGGATAAAGAATACCCTATATTTATTATTGACCCGGGATATCAGCTACCACTATAACAAATTTTATTTAAATCCGTTCAGTAGTTTTCACGTGATGCCCGGATAGACAGACAGACAGACAGACAGACAAACAGACAGACAAAAATTAAATTAAATATGTTTTGGACTCAGTATCGATTATACTAAAGGATACCTAGTCAAAATTTTCAAAATATATTAAATGTACAGAAATATTCCAGTTACAGTTTTATTATAAGTATAGATAAGTAGAGCTTTTTGTGACAAGGCTCGTCCGGAATACTACTACCGATATGCGTATTTTATCTGGAAATAAGCATTGATGAGTTCCGATCTTTATAACGCGCTCGCTCGTTTGCCGGTTCAATTACAGGAACTTGAGACTTAGTTCCTACGCCCCAGGTTGATTATAACACACGATGGTGTAAACTTTTTAGGACCTGTTCCTTGGAAAGTGCTCCTCTGTTTATAAGAGATGATCATCTGTATCATCTATTTGGTCCGACAATTATAATTATAAAAAAAATTAATTGGGATATTAAACTGTTAAGGACCTTAGTAAGAACCCTGATAAAATATGGTATACCTACACGTAATTCTGGGAAGATAATTTTATGTCCAATAACCCCTCGTAACTCGCTTTTGGTAAATCTCTTTGGATTGTTATGCATTGCGGTCGTCTCTGATTTAAAACAGCGTATATCATATTTAATTGGTTTCACGAAAATTCTGATTCGGTAATCGTACCGACTGCCGTTTTAAGTTATCGGGAACACACGTATGTATAATATAAAGGTAGGCAGTTCAGGCTTAAAATAAGAGCACGATTACAAATCCATTTAAATCCAAGTTTTGTTTTCAAGACCACCAAAACAGCAGTAGAGCTTTTTGTAACAGACTTCATTCAAAGAATTATTACCGCCTTGCTTATTTCTACTGCCACGCAGCATTTCTGTGATTCGGTTTTTTTTTCGGATTGATTTTAACAGTGTAGTGCGGGCTTGTTGGCTTGCCTCGGAATGGGGCTCGGCCAGGAAAAGTTTGAACCCTAGGGCTCGAAGAAATGAAGGGATCGTCGACAATTGGAGTGAATGGGTTTCGGACGGTGACCAGTCCGCACGCCTCCGAGCGTGGTGTAAGCCCACATCCGAATGACGTCAGAAGTCGCGGACCTCGTCTTCGCCGGCGAAGACGCTGTGCAAAGGTTAATTGTGTGTACTTATAGGGAGCATTGTCTGTAGTAATCTGATCGTCAGGGTCGTGAAGGATATGCTTAGGACTCCGTTTGTTGATAGTGGCGCTAAGGTTGGGTGAGTAAAAAACGGCCGCAACTATGAGATGGTTGGGATGTTGGATAGATGAGATCCGATCTGATGCCGGAGTAATTACAGACACAGGCTGAACCATCGTCTCAAACAGAGCGGCGCTTTATAGTACGTGTTTCTAGAATGCTCTGCGTTTTTTTGTTTATATAGGCAATGGTTTTTTAATTACGATCAGATAGGCCATCTGCTTGGTCCATCAATTATAAATATATATATTAAAAATAAGTGCAACTGAGTAGATATCCGTATGAGAGACAGGAGGGTTATTTGTCGACAAAACTTGACGTTGCCAACATCTCCAACATCCCTATTATCTTAACTAAGTATATAAAAACAATATATCTAAGAAACAACTCTGCAGTCTGCAGTATCTATAAGTGTAATGCAGCAACCTCATTCAAATCGTCAAAAAGCTTTCAAATCAGTGCATCTGTTTTATATGAACAAAAAATAGACCAACCGACTGATACACCAGTAAAAACTTTAACTCTTCTTTTTTGTGTGATTAGTTGACCACCGGAATCGAAAATTTACCTTAATGGGTATGTTTATGCTAATACTAAAAAAAAAACAATTACAAAAAAATATAACCTATAGAAATAAATAGAAACTATGTAACTAAATAGAATCTAAAACGTCTTCCAAACCACCACAGCGAGGCACAGTTCCAGAGATGTTGGCAGCATTGCCCCTTTGGATGGCCAAACTAATTCTTTGGCCAGGGTAACTGCCCGCTGTAGGATCACCGGTAGACTCGATAACCCTTTTTGATAATTCTTTAAAAAGAGCTCGTGCCTCCGGACCCCACGGTCCCTTAGTCTCTCCTCCAAAAGGCACAAAAATGGACCTGCTATCCAGGTTTTCATATTTCCGCCTCTTGGCCTGCTCGGCACTGGTAGCAGCCGCACCCACCCTAGATAAGGTGGCCTGGATGTGTGATGCAGCTAGGGTATCAACAAGTTGCATCCCATACAAGTGACCTTCCCAGCCTCCAAGGAATGAGCATCATACCATTTGAGAAAAATGAAATATATAATGTAAATAACTTACGGGATAGACTTTCGAGGGAATCTTTTCCCGTTCCGTTCCGTTCTAGCACTACTTTCCAGTGCATTCTTTCCAGTTCCGTTTTAGCACTATTTGGTGCTACCGATTCATTATATAACAGTTTATATTATTCACATTTTTAGCAATATAAAACACATAAAACTCACGAATTATTGTTATAAAAATTGGTTTTAATCACACATTCTATTGTCTCAAACAAAATAATTACATAATTTTAGCCTCAAATTTAACAGTTGTGTAATGAAACCTTTAGAAATAGTCATCATATTTCTTATCAATCGATAACTACAATTGGAAAAGAGCAAATATATAACTTTAATTAGAACTTTCTAGATATGTAGATGATTGACGATGATTACTATTTACTTTACTGTATATTCACTTTCTGATTTTTAGATACAGTAAAACATGATTACGGATTGGTTAACATCACGTAAAACACAAAAAGTTTATGAAGTTCCCACTTTCAACTGTTGCTTAGTTTTTATTAGTTAAACGGAAGTTACCTTATTGTTTTATGGTGGTACCCTAGATGTTAGGGCTTCAGCTTCCCATTCCCTTTCTAAGAAATTAAAAAAGAAATCCTCCTTTACCATTTTACTATAGTACAGCTAAACGAGACACGCCTAAATCAGTAACAGTGGCGTGCATAGAAGGTATGCACAGAGTATGCAGATTATATATAATGAAGAAAACCTCCAGTACGAGTTATAAATACTTAGGGGTATGCTTTTTATAACTCTTACAATGCCTATTCTTAAGTTTTGCATAACTCGTACTGGAGACCAACAGCATGGCAGGAGGCAATTATCTCCTCGGGGGAATGATAAAATATCCTAAGGTTAAGGTTAGGTAAGGTAGGTAAAGGTTAAGGGTAGGTAAGGTAGGTAAATGTTAAGGGTAGGTAAGATCCTAAGGTTGCCTGGCAGGAAACGCTACTAAGCGATAAGGCCGTCTTTTGTATTCTACTTCCATCTTTGTATATCTATTTTTATTTTATTTCCCTAACTTCACAGTGGTGTACAAATAAAAAGTTAAATAATAATAATAATAAAAATGTATCTCCTCCCACAGCTTTATCAACTATGGGAAAAAATATCCAAATACTTCACGTGCTTTAGCAAGTGGACAGGTTAATTATATCCCCTGTCGGCTGTCAGGGATTATAATCGGGGGATATCATTTTTATCTCCTGCATGTGTAGTCCTGAAAACCAGAGCAGAGAAAGTTCAGAAATTATAAATTCCTAAATTACCCGCCGGGGATACCTGCCGGGAATCGAACCCGAATCAAACTACTGAAATCCACAGCGCTAACCGCTGCGCCAGGGAGGGCGTCGAAAACGTCGAAGCTAACATCAAGTACAAAAACTTGCGGCACATATCGTAATGTGCGATCCACTTTATTTTGCAAACCCGGATCTTTTTTACCATCAAAATGTTCAGCACTTAAATCATAGTACCTTAAAATATTTAGCCCTAATAATAATAATAATTAAAATTACTCATATCACATGTAATAATTCTCCCATTTAAATGAGGAAGTCAAAACCACTTCATACCTAAATTACTTTCAAATTACCACCTGTAATTTGTAAAGGGTAATAGAACTTGATCAATAAAATACAATTTTGGCATGATGAAGTATTCATAATTGAACTTCTTGTCACATTAACCTATACAGAGTAACACTATCTAATAGAAATTAAACAATTCTATTTCATTAAAAAGTATTGTTAATAATAGAGTTAGCGTTACAAAAGATAGATTCACGTAATAGACCTGTTTAGTGCTAGTAGATCGATCAGTGCGCCGTGCAATAATTGTTGACATTACTATTCCACATGACGAAAGTCTGGTGAAAGCTGAAAAGAAAAAAGTATCTAAATACTTGGACCTTGCTCACGAGATTACCGCCATGTAGAATGTTGAGACGACCGTTATTGTTCCGATCGGCGTTTCAGTCAATGATCTTCTCGCGAAAAGCTTCGACCAACATCTTAAGAAGCTTTCTCTTGGTTATTGGATCAAGGGTCGGATAAAGAAAGCAGTAATCCTTAAAACGGCGCGTATTGTGAGGAGGTTCCTCGCTCTGGAGCCCTGACCGCCGGTTGCTTGGGCATTCAAAAGCCTGGCAAGCGGAGGGTGGATGTTTTTTCTTATAAATTTTTAATAGAGTTTTTTTTCAGCATTGTTAAGAATTTAAAAAAAGAAAATGAAAATCAATAAATGATAGAAAAAAAAGAGTTAGCGTTAGTAGTAGAGCTTTCTGTGACAGAGCTACCGCTGCCGCTAAGGGTAGTACTACCGCTATATATTTATATTTATGCTTATATCTAACTAATAATAGGCGAATGACAACTGCTCATAAGCTTTTTAGGCCGAAGTCCTTACTACTAGGCTAAAACCTCTCCAACAATTAACCAATACGAATAAGTTTTCTAGTGATATTTCAGATACTTGCTGTTGGTGGGATGACACAAAATGATTATTTTTCTTACCTTTAAGTTTCCTTCTCCGTTGAAACAATCCGCCCGCTCGCTTAGCTTTTTAAACTGAAGAAAATTTCAATACACAAAATATTGCTTTTCCCGAAGCGTTGAAAAGATGCTTGAGGAGTTCTCCCCGCACTTCACCATTCTTTATTGTTACAAGCAGTGTAATACTTATGATTGTGTAGTTCCGGGGGCCATCCGTGGTCTTCATCAGTTTTACTTTACCAAATGGTGCTTTTCGATAGCAAATGCTCAAGTTACTTCGAATATTACTCAAATCGCTATAAATGTTCATATAATCCCTTCAACAGATCTTGACTTGATTAAAATGGGACCACTTGGGATGTACCAAACAAATAAATAATTTTCAAATCAGCTTAAAAATTACCGAGTTCTGAGCTAGCAAACAAAAAAATAAATAAAAAATACAACCAAATTGAGAACCTCCTCCTTTTTTGTAAGTCGGTTAAAAACAAAAAAAAACAATAGAATCCTAAAAAAATACATTATTTTGGCAAGATATATTAAATAGATAAACCTTGCCCTTTACAGCTGTTATTTCGATACATAGTTTTAGAGATAATAAAAATTCTAATATGTTTCTATTAAAACTATGTCAATTATTACTTTAAAAAAAAAGTGGTTATGAAGTAGACTTATAGTAATAATATAAGTAATTATTAAGATCCAGCTTTTCAAATAGTAATAATACACATGGCACAGTGATATCATGACATACATTTTGTGGACCTTAAGAATCAATAAAAAAACAATTTCGCAAACACGTTATATATCGAATTGCGTTATCCAGTTTCCTGCACTGAATGGTCTCATTTTTATTACCCGCCCCATTAAGGCCGTTTAATTTGGTAAAAACGAGTAGATATTAGGTACAGAGTGACATTTTCACAGCGGTCAGTGAGTATATAATACGAAATACCATATAATAATATAATACGACAATACATACATCGTCATCCTAGCCCCAAAGTAAGCGTAGCTTGTGTTACGGGCACTATGATCGCTGATCAATATTTTTTTAATGAATAATATATACATAAATACTAATAATATACATATAAACACCCAGACACTGAAAAACAGTCATGTTCATCACACAAACAATTTCCAGTTGTGGAAATCGAACCCACGGCCTTGAACTCAGAAAGCAGGGTCGCTGCCCACTGCGCCAATCAGCCATCTAAATGTAAGTGTATGTAGCCCTTTGTTTTATATATGTATTTCTAGCTTCTTTGGAAAACCATCCTCCAAGTTAAGAGTATATTCACGTATTTTTCGGTCATAAAGCAGTGAAAACTTTTGTTGGTTATAATTTTAATCATGTGTTACCTACACTTGGAGGAAATATCAAATTTATTAACTTAAAATGCGTATATATTTTTTTTGTTTAAGCTTTTTAAAGTTTGTTAATGCCTGTGTTGAATTTCAGTTTTTGCTTCACTGATCGCTGCCAAAATCTTACCCTGTATACCTACGCATAATTTACATTATGGTATTTAATTTCATCATTAAATAATAACTCAGATATTAAAATTACGTAAATTGTAATAATTTATTAAGCGGTTAAAATTGTTATCTTGCGGATCAACGGACATAAGAGTCAGAATTATATTATCTGTACTGACATAAATTGTTTTCGCAAAAAAATGCAATTAATTCTGATTTACCTGTTGAGTTTCTGGCTGTTTTTTTCTCAGTGCAATCTGCTTTATGATTTGGTGATAGAGGCAAAGAAGCAGATAAACTGAAGGTTGCAAGGAGCCTGTCAAAATGCCTACCTTCTTGAAATAAGGCACCATAGTCAGTAATAGCACCCAGACCGGAAGTCGCAGCTGAGATGGCTGTAAGAGGCCTAATTATGTGAATCTTAAATAGATAACTCTTACCTAAGCGTAAAACTTGACATCAAATGAAGGTTAAACGGTACTTCACAGCTGAACAGCTTCTCACCGTGTACCAAGCTCAAGTTCAATCGTGCATGGTTCCCATTTATGGGATGGCTCTGCCAAGTATCAGATTGATGCCTGGGATTTGGTGGATCGCCGTGCTAGAAGGCTCATCGGTGACCTAGCCAATAAAAAACTTCAGAGTTTGGAGCATCGTCGCAAGGTTGCCTGCCTTTCGGTATTCTATAGGATATATTTCGGAGAGTGTGGTCAAGAACTATTTGATCTAGTTCCCCCCTCGCCTTTTTACCAAAGAACCGCGAGGCACCGTATGGATCTGCATCCCTACGTGGTCGATATACCACGGACGCGTACCAAGCGCTTGGCATCTTCGTTTCTGATCCGCACCGCGGGATCTGGAATGCTTCCATTTTCCCCTTTACCTACAATATGAGTACCTTCAAATGAGTGAATAGGCATCTTCTAGGCAAGCGCGCTCCACCTTAGGCTGCATCATCGCTTACCATCAGGTGTGATTGCAGTCAAGCGCTCGTCTATAAACATAAATAAAAAAAAATAATTTAAAAAAAACTTTTTAGACCTTAAACCGCGGTCGATTGCCTTATCTGGTGATAGAAGGACTAGCTCACTTTGTCCAAAGGAGCCTGGTGTGTTTTAAGTAGTAGTAGAACTTTTTATGACAGAGCTCGTCCGGAAAAGTACTACCGCCATACGAATTTCTGACGCTAAGCAGCGTTGTTGCAATTTTCCATCTGGTGGGCCATGTGATTGGTTGGTACATTATAACTATTAAAAAAAAGATCAGCGCGAAAATATAGCCAGAATTTTTGGCACCATGCCACGTGGGCATAACTTGTGCAGTTATTAGTCTCGGTTTTATAAGTTTTTAGAATGACATTGACGTTTTGAAAGTGCTTATATAGGACTACTTGAAGTAGACATATTTGTATACAAAAATGTTCATCGGACGCCATAAACCAAAAACATCTTATTCATAATTTACACTAAACATAATGCAAGTGAAGTTTACTGCAGCATAAAATAAACCACCCATATAATTAGAGATTCAAACACTTCGCATAGCAGTAAATGTGTAGTAAAGCATTAAGGATGCGCGCCAAAGAACTAGTTTTTGTCGTGCGGGTAATGACTTTTGACACAGCATTGACCTCTGGGACAAAATATTGGCTTCAAATTCTTAATAGTAGTAATAATCTTTGTTTCCAGACATTTTTTACTATATAATTAATGAATTTCTTAATGACAAGGTTGCTTGGAAGCATCCGGCTCCGCTTTCATTTATCACAAGTTAGAAAAATGAATGTTAAAATGTAAAATGTAAATTATTGATGTTGGAAAAGAGCAACTGCTGAGTTTCTTGCCGGATTCTTCTCGGTAGAATCTGCCTTCCGAACCGGTGGCGGAGTCACTACAAACAGACAGACTTGACGTTTCAAAAGTGTATATATTAGGCCTACTTGAAATAAATGAATTTTGAATTTGAATTATATGCATTTACATAAAAAATATAGTTATATTTATGCTATGGTGTACTTTTTTATAGGACTTATCAAGCTCTACAAATTGTCTATAAACTCAATCACATATCGAAATCGAAAAGATTTCGTTCGACTATTTTTTCTCCGACTTACTTTTTCAGAAAAGTTCTTTTCAGTTTCCAGGTTTATACCATAGAAATATTGGTTCGAGCTTCAGTAAACATCAGAGATCCACTAGAGAAAAGTCAATATACATACATAAAAAAATGTGTACAACGATGCTGATGGTGTGTACAATGCAATGGCGATAAAAACATTCGTACACTTTAAACTAAAGTTACGAGTATTCCGAAAATATGGTCTCAGAACAAGTCCACAACCAACTTAGCCGGGTAGTTTTGCTACCACCATTACCTTTGAGGTAAAACACTATTCAAAAATAACCTGGTTAGAGCAATAATTCGCACCCAAGTATTAATATCGTTTACCTAATCTTTTATTAACTATAGCTTCTGCCCGAGACTTCGTCTGTGTAGACTTTAGAATTGGATCCAAAAAGAAACGAAAAATGTGAAAGTAATAAAAAATGAAATGAAATTTTTACCCGCTATCGCTTGTGCTGTAATAGAGAAAAATAGCTGCAGTTTTGTGATTCAGCTATAGCCTATAGCCATCCCCTAAAAATGGGCTACCCAACACTGAAATAATATTTAAAATTGGAACAGTAGTTCCTGATATCATCGCGTTCAAGTAAACAAACAAAAAAAATCTTCAGTTTTATGTATTAGCAATTATAAGATATACATATACTGACAATGTAAAAGAAAAGAAAAGATAATTGAATATTCCGAAGGGTGGATACCTCGCAGGCGGACAATCAGTGCCAAGCTGCATTCATTAGTCTTGGTCGATACTTTAAATAGCGTGAAAGAAATAAAAATCGCTCGCAATTTACGGTCTAATTGCTTAGATTTACTCCAAGCTAATTTTATTTTAATTTGTAGTGCATTTAATTTATAATACGCCATATTTTCGATGGACCTTTTCTTTACAGCATTGACATTTTAACTGCGCATTAAATGCATTTTGTGACGAGATTTTGACAGTTGTTCATAGACCGTTAGGACCTAGAGATTAGAATAGAGCTTTTTCTAAAAGAGCTCGTCCGAATTCAAATTCAAATTCAAAATTCAATTATTTCAAGTAGGCCTAATTTATAAGCACTTTTGAAACGTCAAGTCAGTCTGTTTGTAGTGACTCTACCACTGGTTCGGAAGGCAGATTCCACTGAGAAGAGCCGGCAAGAAACTCAGCAGATTGCTCTTTTCCAACATTTTAAAGTTTTACAATCTTTAGAATTTTTCTGTTTTGTGAGAGATGAGAGCAATAACTATCCCTGTCTGTAATAGTAGTCTGTATAAGTAGTCGGAAGTCATGGTTGCCGGAGTAATAACATATACATGAGACTTAGCAACGCCTCGGGTTTATGGACAAAGGTAGGAACTTCATAGGACGTATTTGTGGCATGCCCTGCGAATCCCTGTTTATGGGCGGGCCTTCCATCAAGACGACCATCTTGGTCTGCCAATTATTAATTTTGAAAATAGTCCGTGCCACAAATCTACAGTTAAAAATACCAGGTACCAGGAAATCAATACATTTTTCACACGTGCGTAGAATCTAACTGCTAGCTACGAAATCTTTTATATTCTATAACTATAAAAGACTGACAGATAACCTACAGCCATAAAAAGTATATCATTACTCATATGCCTGAAAGTAGAAATTACAAATTTTACGAGAATATTTTAGAGCATCCTAGAGGCATTAAGAAAGTTTTTTTCTTCTTCTCAGGGGGTTAAATGTATTTTTGTATAAAATTTCGCCATTTTCAAAGTTATACCTATACATGGAACTTGAAACTTTCGCTTAAAAATGAAGAAAAGAGTGCTCTTTTCTTAATTTTTAAGCCACGGTGTTTTAAACAAAACACGGTGGAAACACCGTGTTTTAAAATACGAAGGGTTATGTAGAGCATAAAAGTTTGCAAAAAAAGTATTTCGTTTATTAAGTCATTACCAAAAATTTGGTATTTTGGCTTCTGGAGACCAGGGATATCAAAAAGTCTATGCAGACTTGATGCCAACGAAGTACCTGCCATCCGCTAATCATTTAAATATACCAGAGAGAATGTAGAAAAAGACAGCTCTACTTATCTGCTTGATGAAAAAAAATTAAAAAAACAATTCTTTGTGCCGATCTCCGATGCCAGGGATCAAATGACATGTAAAAAAGAAAAACTTAATCACACCATGCAATCGATGATCGATCATAGCGATCGCGAACGATTACTGAGATCATCCATTACGCTAATTTGCCATTATGAAATGTTATTGTATGCCGACAATGCCCGTCAATGTTATTGAAGAGCTTCATTGAACAAAAACCTAACTTGTTTTTTTAAATATGGTATTGCTAGATATTTCCCGCAGGATGGACTTGTTATAAATTTTTAATAGACATTGACAAAAGAGGTTATAAGTAATTAATATAAAAAAAATGATGCATTATTCTTGACCGTATTGCTGATTTATGCTTGAGAGGCTTACACGATTCGGTAAAATTGGCTGCATAGAAAAAAATTACCAAGTAACCGTACGTACGAAAATTAGAAGTACGTATCTATTAGTTATTTAATAAAATTAGAGATGAAACAACACTATTTTATTTTCATGTTTAAATATATTATAGAGTTTCTTTATTTTATTCCTAATTTTAATAAATCACTATCCCTACTTCCCTACTAATATTATAAATCTCAATGTAAGTTTGTTTGTTACGCTTTCACGCAAAAACTACTTATCGATCCTCATGACAATTTGTTCACATATTCTTGGAAGTGTTAGAAGTAATATAGGATACTTTTTATGCCGACATTAAGCTCGGTTTCTTTGGGAGAGGGGATGAAAGTGTTTGAAGATTTTACACCATAACTCGGACCAATTATAACCGAAATTATTTCTGTACTATAGAGGTTATAATATGTGTTTAATTTTGCCTAAGCTGTGGTTGGAGATAGAGGACAGCACTCCGCAGCGAACAGCGCTCATTTAAGGCTAGCGATACTGAATACTTTAACTTTTTATTAGAACTACAACTAAATTTAATACCACATCAAAAAACAAAATCAAATGCAGACAAAGTCGCGGGCAACAGCTAGTATGTAATAAAAACGTTTAGTTTTCCGAGCAATTCGGTTGTGAATAGCACTGAACACACACATACACAAAATATAAAATTCAAGTTTATATTGAATTCGACGATTTCACAACGCTTAAAAAATTTCCTTCTCTTGGACCGTAATGTGTTCCACCATGTACTCTCTACGCACGTATTGCTCCAACACCGGAGTGCCAAGTGTGAGATTTTCTACCTACGTCAACTTACTCGATCACGTGAAAGTTTGCTACGGTTTTTATGGTATCGAAGAAGCGCCATCTAGTGACATTGCTGGAAACCTGTTACTAGGTGTCGCTCTTTCTGTACGATACCAATCGTAGTTAACTTTCACGCGTTCGAATAGGTAAACGTAGCTAGCAAATCTCAAACTCAGCACTCAAAGCATCCTCTGGAGATGTTGACTTTACAATAAACAATTGCTAAGTCTAGCAATTGTCCCGTTATAGATTCTCCTGCTCTTCGCTGAGTATAAGAAATGTACATTGTCATACTCAGCGAAGAGCAAGCGGTTTGACGGCCGACTGGCGCAGTGGGCAGCGATCCTGCTCTCTGAGACCTAGGCCGTGGGTTCGATTCCTACGGCTGGAAAACGTTTGTGTGATGAACATAATTGTTTTCAGTGTCTGGGTGTTTATCTGTATCTTATAAGTATTTATGTGTATTATATTCATAAAAACATTCAACAGCTACCCGAGAACCCATAACACAAGCTACGCTTACTCTGGGGCTAGATGGCGATGTGTCGTAGTAATAGTATATGTGTTATTTGTTATTTATTTATTGTATATCTTGAAATGCCGCAAAGTAGCGCCTTCTTCTATCCAACTACAGTAAAATTATAGCTAATAGCAAAATTCCCATATAAATAGGTGACAGCCCGATGGAGACAGCTTACCAACTCGAAGTTGAGATCTCACCAGGACCACGATCTTCAGTGCTGAAGGAACGACCAGAGAGAGAGAGACAGATAAAATATAAAGGGATTGTATGTACGTAGGTATAACTTACTTTGTAAAACTTGTACCTATTAAAAAGGTTTACAATTTCACGTAGCCTTGCGAACCAAGGCGAAATCGAATAATAATACAAAAATCAATACAATAAAGAAATATTGCGAAACCTATTCTAAACTGTATTGAATTCATATCAGAATGTCATGTTGCAAATCTTGCGCTATCGATACTGCAATAGATATCATAGGTATACTTACAAGTCCAACGCATAATACGTAGCGCCCTGTAGGCTGTAGAATCGATCAATCAATGTATGAGACTTAATACCAAATTATAACACTGTTGTGGGAACAAAATATTAATAAATTATACATTTTGCGCCTTTATTGAGAGCAATAGAGATTGACAGGGCAACACTTTACAAATATAGCAATGTACATCTTTTCGATAGAAATTGTTATCAAAAATATAAAACCAAGTGAAAAAAAAAAACCTGTGTGTACTTATGTACACGCGTTAAAACTTATACTTCTTTGGAGTAACATGATAAAATTTCATCTTTCGCCTTATCCTAACGTTTGTTGAAAAACCACACTAGCAATAGATTAAGTATTGCTACTATAACACTGATAAAGCTTGTTTCATCCACACTCACAAACTTTCGCATTTATAATATAAGAAGAATGGTACGCAGTACGCACGCATTCGATCGTTGTCCCATATGCCTTACGACTTGCTGTTATTTGTGAAGAGTTATGTCCTTTATCTCGGTCAATATTTATCAGATCCTTATTATTGTTTATCGGATAAAAAGTATTCTATATGATGACCAAATACCACTATACCAAATTTTATTTAAATCCGTTCAGTAGTTTCCACGTGATGCCCGGACAGACAGACTGACAGACAGACCGAAGGACAAAAATTATATGAAAATCTGTTTTGGACTAAGTAACGATTATAAAGCATCCCCCGGTCAAAATTTTCAAAATATATTTAATGTACAGGAATTGTCCAGTTATAGTTTTATTATAAGTAAGTATAGATGATGAAATAAATATACTAGAGTACTGGACTTAAAGACCAAGACTTCCATAGTCGGCTTGAGCGCAATGTAATTAGGCCACATCACCATCATTTTACTCAATTACAAGTATTAAATCAAAAGTTTCCACTATGGCCGGAAAAATACATTAAAACTATGAGTATTACCGCCACATTACCACGCTTCCGCTACAGTTGCCATATACAGAAATATCACTTGACTCATTTATACTTTTTAAGTACCTGCCTGTACGTGGATATTACGTGGAAACATTTTTAAGAAAACAAAAAAAATACTCTTTATTTTTTTCTTTTTAATTTAATCTTCATCCTCATTATCAACCCATTATCAGTCCACTACAGGGCAAGGGCCTCCTCTCAGAATGAGTAGGGTTTAGGCCGAATTCACACGCTTCAGACCATTTTTTTTTAAGGGACAATACACATCAGCCAATAACATTTTTATATATATAGATATAAATGATACCGGTCCATGGTACCGGTTTTTGAAAATCTTTGGTGATGTAATCCATGACGATGTTAAACAACAAGGGGCTCAGAGTAGATCCCTGATGAACGCCGACTTTGACTTCGAAGCTATTACTTATTCCGGCTGGTGAGACAACCCGGGTGGTAACATTGCTGTACATATCCTGTACGATACTGATGTACTGTTCCGTTACTATATAGCTGGCCCCTGAGACCTTGCCATATGAGTTGACGCGGTATTCGGTCGAAGGCCTTTTCGAGATCAATAAAGACCATATGTAAATCCTTTTTAAGGGTTTTATACTTTTCCATCAGTATTCTTACAGAGAGTATTGCATCCGTAGTACCAACCCCTGCAGAAAAGCCACACTGGTTAGGTGAGATTTTCGTGAGCAAAATAAGTCTATTGATAATGGTATCAGGAGATTTTGAAGCGTACACAAACCAAGATAACATTTTTATATATATAGATATAAATGAGTACTTATAACATACATATAAACACCCAAATACCTAAAACATTCACCACACATACATTTTTGAGTTGTGGGAATCGAACCCACGGCCTTGGACTCAGAAAGCAGGGTCGCTGTCCGCTGCGCCAATCGGATGTCAAAATTATGGAGAAGGTGTGGAGATTTCATTATGCGTAACTTAGAAAAGTTAGAGATGCGTGTTGGGATACGAACTGGCCCCCCGAAAGTTAAGTCGAGCTCCTACACAATGCGCTATCACCGGTTCACGTGGAGATCGCTTGAAAATTTACTTATTTACAACTTCTACAAGTTAGAGGATTCTTCCGGGGATCAATTTATAAACTAACTGTAATTTTAAGATTACTAAACTATATTATATAAACTCTTGTACAATATGTTTATTGGGAAAGGGCATGGTGGCTTGAGACACAGGTTTTACATAGTACCCACATTTTAACTGTGTACCCACATTTTAATAGCATGTAAACAACATTTACACTGCAGTTATATAAGTAATGTGGAGAAATAAATACATCATTCATTCATTAATTCAAAAAATCATTTATTCATTCTTTCATCAAACTGTGTCCTTCCTATAACCAGTAGGCTCTCACTGGTTGTAATGAAGATATTTCCTCCAAGTGTCGGCAATCCCTAGTCTTATCTGAATTTTCTGAAATCTGGGCTAAGTTCTTGAGGCGACTCCAAAAAGCCAACTAAACGAAGTGCCGGTTTTACTTCGTTTAATTGTCTTTTTAGCGGGTTAGTGTATATTGTGTAAAAATAAATAAAAACAGGAATACTCAATCAGCATTTTATTTATTTCTCTAAAAGTCAGCCCTTGACTGCAATCTCACTTAGTAAGTGATGATGCAGTCTATGATTGCGGGCTAACCTGTTAGGGATTATGGTAGTCATACCCCTATTCGGTTACTACGCGACTTCGTACCGGAACACTAAATCGCTTAGCGGCACGTCTTTGTCGGTAGGGTGGTAACTAGCCACGGGCAAAGCCTCCCACCAGACCAGTGAAAATACAGAAAATATAAATTCCGTAATTGCTCCTGCCGGGAATCGAAACCGGGACTCGGGACCTCCTACTTAAATTCACAGCGATCACCGTTGCGCCAGGGAGGTCGTCAAATATCAATTTTATCTGTTTATATATCTGCTTCATTACAATCGCCCATTATCAGTTTGATAATTATCAGACATATTGCAAATCACTCCAACGTGCTTATAGACTGTATAGTCCGCAGTGACCTTTATAACTGGACTAATTTTAATACTGTGGGAACTAAGCGGCCGAAGGTAGCTTTTGTGATCACTGGCTATTACTTATTTACCTTAGATATTTATAGCCAATCTACTGAGACCTGTCCGCCCTATTCAATGTTGCAAAAGTAGAACAATATAAATGCGAAATGCATGTTATTTTATTATTATCAACTAGACACCGGCATTCAGTTTCCCACCAATTACACACGAAATTATTTTTACGTATAATTTTTTTTTTTTGTTGTTTGTCTTTCGTATGTAAGCATTAATGCAATTCAGAGATAGAAATGAATAAGCTTCAGTTACTTGTGAAATTAAAGCGGTAGTCTATAATTTCAGGTAGCCTTTAGTGGTACGGACTTAGGTTTCACTTTTGGGGGGCCGAGTTCGAATCCCATTTCTAACTTTTCTAAGTGAAGCAAGTGATATTTAACATCTTAAAACGCACATAGTTTTAAGATATTAAAATATCACTTGCTTCAGCGCGCCTGAGAGCTCTCCATAATGATCTCAAAGGCATGTGGAGTCTAGCAAATTGAATCGGATTAGTAAATGGCCTGAACCCTTCTCATTGTGGGAGGATACCCGTACCCTGTAGTGGGCCCGTTATTCGTCCGCGTTTATCACTGTTCCTTACAAGTAACATAGGATAGTTTTTATCACTCCTGGGATAAAAAGTAGCGTATGTTACTTTCCGCCATTAAAACTAAGTCTAACTAAAAATAAAGTTAATTGGTTTTGCGTAATTCAATGCTAGGACTAAATAAAAAATGGTAGAATTTTTCTTGGTTAACGATTTTCTTGGTTTCGATTCTTCATTAACGATTACTATTCATTGTAAGTGATAGTAGCTGAGACTGATGGATACCAAACTATCTTTCAAATTTCCTAAGACGGGCTATCGATAAATATGTAGTTCTGCTGTTAACCCACCAATGATTAATGTAGATAAGGCAAACTAAGGAACCTATTTTAGAAAAGGCACAACTGGAGTCGGTCCTCGAGATGGGCATTTGCGATTGGCAATGTTTATGTGATTGAAGTTTTCAAATAGTGGGTGATAATAGTTTGTTGAAAGGTGACGCAGCGTACTGACATACGTAGCAGTACGCTGCGTCTCGTTATTTACGCGAGCGAAGCCGCAGGGCACATGTAGTATAAAATAGTAAATATATAAATATTAGAAAGGATTATAATTCGGTCCCCCCTGTATGTTGTACGGTTATAAGGTTATAATCGGTTTCCCATCGTTTTCCTAATCCTAAGGTTGCCTGGAAGAGATCGCTACTAAGCGATAAGGCCGCCCTTTGTATCCTACTTTTTAAGTTTATTTTTGATGTGTCCATTGTTTTTTTTTTCCTTTTTTTCGGTGTACAAATAAAGTGTATAAATAAAAATGAAAAAATCCTATAGCTCGGAGAACCGATCGACGTTGGGATACCAAGAAGCTAGAATGGCGATCCTGCACCGGTGAACGCAGCGTTGGTCAACCCACATCAACCGAGTCGCTGGGAGCCGCTGGAAACAGGCGGCCCAGGACCCAGTGGGATTTGGAACTCTCTACAAAAACCTATATCCTGCAGTGATGTTGATGATGAAGTATTATAATCCATGATAAACAGTGCTATCGTAAATTAACGCCTACCGCTATCCAAACTCGGAGATCATTAATTATTATTGTATTTTAAATCAGAAATAACAAGATCCATTAACGAATTTACTAATAAGCCCATAAACTACGTGACAGGCGCGGATGCAAATAGTTTAGCTCTTATGGTTTTTTAGTAAGCCCGTGACTTTTTTCGCATTTTTAATTAATAATACTGGGCAATTCGTTGTTCCGGAATAATACATATTTAACATCCCGTAGCCTGAGTTACTTTCTCGCGATCGAGGAGTCGTTTTCGCATATCAAACTCTATACCGTTAAAGTAAAATAAAAAGTAAAGGGTCTCATGTCACTAGTTCTAAAATCGAGCTAGATGAAATCAAACTTCAAATTCAACTTAATATGAATAAGATTCATTTTACTCTATGTTTGAGTCCTCGATTTCGAGCGACAAGTCAAGTAGTAGCGGGCTCAAGCTTTCTTTTTCTCATAACAAACCTTAACTTTTTCCATAACCTAACCTAACAAAGACTTTGTTATTAAACCGCCCAGAACGTTACCCTGGTGCTGGGCTGTCTATCTCCAGGATAATAACCGAAGATTGGCAACAAAGAAACAGACACACTTCGCATTTATAATATGTTATGTTCGAATTAGCAGATTTTTCAGACAAAGACACCGGTAAAAGGCATTCAAGGAGATTTATAGAAAAGGTATGATACTTAAACAACTAGATACATCAGTTCCAAAGACAAATTAATAATCTATATTAATTAATTAATTAATAATTAATTTTATAAAGGCAAAAATTTTTGTGTGTTTGTTTGTTACTTCTTAATGCCTCAGCTACGGAACTACTTTAACTGAAATTGTGAACCGAGATAGAATAATATACCCTGGATTAACCCGGAAAAACCTGTCATTCCCACGCGACTTGGGATAAATTGAATTTCGCGTCGATGCTACCTACAACTATATCTATTTGTAGTTTACCATAGAAGACTTCCTCGAAATTGCGTTAAAAAACACACGTGTACAGACTTACTTATTTAATACCGCTGGTACCGCCGGTAATACCACTAGTTAAAGTTTAATATCAAAGCGCCTTCTTAAAACTTAAATAGTTTAATACCTATACGAGTACGAATAGGTACGAAGTCTGTATTTGCCTTAGTACGTAGTTATTATTCTAATATTACGAGTATGTTAGCAAGCAGGACAATAAAACTACTTGTCGTCAATTCAATCAATATAGTCTAAATATACTTTTTTTTATAAGTAACGATACGTAAAATTTAGACACACGGTAGTGTGTACAGCTAAGTTACGGAAAGCAAATTCGCACGACGTCACGCTACTCTTGAGTTTTGGATCCCTAATAACTCAAAATCAGTTTGACTTACATAGTTTAAATTTTGTTTTTATGCATATTTTCTGTACATTTACAATATTTTAAAATTTTTGACCGGGGGATGCTTTATAATAGATACTGAGTCCAAAACAGATTTTTATTTAATTTTTGTCTGTCTGTCTGTCTGTCCGGGCATCACGTGAAAACTAATGAACGGATTGAAATAAAATTTGGTACAGTGGTAGCTGATATCCCGGGTCAACATATAGGATACTTTTTATCACGATAAACAATAAGTTTCCTCCGGGAAATGGGATGTTTTTTTTATCAATTTTACTTCATATCTCCATTATATTTGCACCGATTTTATTAATTCTTTTTTTATTTGACAGTGTATACTACCAAGCATGTATTATCTAATTTTAATGAAGATCTGATAAATATTGTCGGAGATCAAGGATATATCTATCTGTGAAGAATTATCTTCACAGATAGCAGCAAGTCGCAAGACATATGGGACAACGATCGAATGCATGCGTACCATCCTACTAATATTATAAATGCGAAAGTTTGTGAGGATAGATGCATGGATGGTTGGACGTATGTATGGATATTTGTTACGCTTTAACGCCACAACGAATGAACCGATCTGGCTGAAATCTGGCAGAGATACCTACGATATAGTCTGGAATAGCTCATAGGCTTCTTTTTATCCCGGAAAAGCAAACACCTTCTACAGCATCACTATTTTTTCCGCATTTGTCTTTCAAAATCGGTGCAACGGAGTTTTAGATGGACGTGGTTTTTTGGATAGGCATAGTTGAAATATTATAAAGCTTTTAAATTTTGTTTAGTTGAACGCGCTAATCTCAGAAAATGCTGTAACGTTTTTTTTCGATTTGTAGTAACAGTTATGGCTATATAACATCTCGCTACTATCATTAATGAGAAATGTTGCAAAAACTGCAAAAAATATCCTTTTTAAGAGATTCTGATCCGTGCGATGCGTGAACGGTAAACGTTACGCCAAACGACGGAAGTATATCGGAATTGTCGGAATTGTTGTTTCTTTAAAGTTCTATAAAACAGTCCGCGACATTCGCGCAACATACGACTATTTTTTGAAGTCGACTCATTCGCGGACGAAGTCGCACGGGTCCGCTAGTCAAAAATAAGTTTGAAGATGTAATTGGAAAAGTTCACAAAACAAATAATTTACTTTATTTGTAAGTACTTAGCTCCTTATTCGCATTTATGATTTGGCAGGATTTGTATGTTACCCGGAAATACTTAAGAACTATTAAATGTTTGCTCCGCCCACTATGCCCAAAGGTCAGCGTATAATGGTGGCTAGATACGTCAAATTTCGCTGTAAGTACAGTGGACTGTGGAATGTTTGGTACCTTGGCATTTGAAAATGGTACATATTGTTGACGCAAACTGTAACACGCTGCGCTACTTGATAAATGATGTAAATGTCCTTATTCAATTAAAAATATAATGGAATATTATTGCACAATAATTATCGTGCTACAATAAAGTAGTGAATACATGTACGAGTGAGCGCAGTGCTGTAAATATGTTACTATTTATAGCTATTTGCACATATTGTCTTTGTATCATACTTTTTGATATATGTAAACAAAAAATGGGCTGTCTATTGCAATCTATTGGATTTAGCAATTAAATACCAGCAGCGGCGTGCGTAGAGGGTATGCACAGGGTATGCAGATGATATGAAATAAAGAAATCTCCAGTACGAGTTATAAAAAACTGAAGGATAGGCATTGTAAGAGTTATAAAAAGCCAACCCTTTACTATTTATTTATTTATTTTATTTATTCAAACTCTTTATTTCTACACCACTACACAGTAAGGCAAATAAAGGACGAATATTATCAAAATTAAGCTTAATTTGCTATACTCCGCGAAAAGCAGGAGAATCTGCGTGGTGTAATTTATAATTTCTCCAATCCTTATACTCCACACCAAACAGATCTTCGGCAATATACCGAGCATCCTCAGGAGATGTTGACTTTACAATGAATAATTGTTATCCAATATTTAAAGGACGAATAGATAAACACAAAAAACTGGAGTAGAATACAAAAGGCGGCCTTATCGCTTAAAAGCGATCTCTGCCAGGCAACCTTAGGATTAGGAGACAACAAGAGCGAGAACAAAAATCGTCTTATTGCGCAAGATAATAAGCTTTAAGAAGACTCGTACTGGGGATTTTCTTCATTTTATATCATCTGCATTTCCTGTGCGCACCCTGTATGCACGCCACTGAATACCAGCGTGGTGCACTGCGGCCTAAGCCGTTGAAGCAAGTGATATTTCAATTGCTTGAAAAACGCACGTAACTGAGAAAAGTTCGAAGTGCGTGCTGGGAGAACTCGTCCCGCCGAAAGTGAAGTCGAAGTCCTACCCACTGGGCTACCACCGCTTCATACCTAGTAGGAAGCTATTCAGTCGCTAAACAGAAATCAAAAGACAATATAGCGACCAAGAATCGATAATGAACCAAAAAAAAAGTTGTTGGATCGAAGCAGGCGTTACTTTGCGGAATTCCATGATATATCATGAAAATTAAACTTAATTTGCTTAACTCCGCGAAAAGTAGGAGAATCTGTATGGTGCAATTTATAATTTCTTCACTCCCTATATTCCACAAGATATCTACAATGTACCCTCTACGCACGTTTCGCTCCGAAACTGGAGCATCCGAATTTTCAAGTGATACTTGATTTTCATAACATAATAATTGGCTTTGACACTGTTGGCCACTGCTGGGCACAGGAGTTTCTTATTAGGAGAAATGAATGAATGAATGAATGAATATACTTTTATTACACACCACAAAAATTAAATAGAACAAAAAGAAAAGTATAACAAAACAACGTATACAATTTGGCGGCCTTATCGCTACATAGCGATTTCTTCCAGGCAACCAATGGCGAAGATAAAAACAGTTACAGAAAAAAGTTAGGTGGTGCATATATACATATACCCATAAAATATATATTTAATTACTTAAATATATACATATAATATATAAAAAAACAATATTTGTAACTAAAGACAAAAATATAAATAAATAACTACAATTATATATATATAAAATATAAAAATAATATTTACTTAAAAATTATAAAATATATTAAATATGAAACAAAATATATGAAATAAATAATTATCCTCAAATAAAAATTATAAAAAATGAATAAAAGAGAAGAAAGTAGCAGTGAACTATCCCGAGTCATCAGTTGATTGAAATCTGTAAATTATTCCTTTAACTCTATTACTAAGTATAATAATGCAATAAACTAGATTTCAAAATTGGTTACTTTGTCGTGTTTACGCCATTATAGTGTGAGTACGACAAAAATGGCGTTCTCAAGATTATTAGCTTAAAAGTTCAGAAGATTATAAAAAAGAAAAACAAAAAAGAAAAGCAAAACTTCAAAAAGAACTTGAAACTAAAATATTGTGTACCCTTGACTTTAAACTGGAATTGTTTCTAGTTCACACGGTGATAAATTTTTTGTGGGTGTTCAAATTAATATACTAAGTTATATTATATTGTCATAAATGGCTAGCAAAAGCAAGTTCACTAGTGCGGAACCAAGTCGCTTATCACCTGAATCAATATGTTGTTATATTCGATCACATACCAGCTCGGAAAGTAAATTCAGATACTTTTTTGGAAGAAGCAAAGTACATTGTTACTGTACCAACAAATATGTTGGAGTACTTCCACATATTCCGCCAATCTGCACCTGTCCAGCATGGTGGACTACTGACTAAACCCTTCCCATTCTAAGAGTAGACCTGCGCCCTGTAGTGGACCGTAAATTTACAATTATATGTATAAATCTATTTACAATGTATGTAATATGTATATTGGATTATTAGCCCAATTACGTACAATTGCGCGAACAAGTATATGAAAATCCATAGTAAACAGTCGTGTGTTTAAGCGACGCGTTGTGACATCGCAGTAGTCCAGTCATTCACAGTTTCACTCTTCAGTTCTGTCACTCTTGGCCACTAGACGGCATTAACCGTATGTTTAAATTATATTATCACGGTGTAGTAAACTCAACACATGTTGAATTTTGACTAGTGTTAAAAAAAATTAAAAAAACGTGTACATTATACGACACGACACTGCAGTGGCGTGCCCCAGGGATAAATAACGAAGATGGCATAAAATGGAAAAGTCCTTCGCTTTGTTTTGTTTGTTTGTTTGTTTGTTTTAAGTCTTTATTGCACACACGCATTTTATATAAATTAAACACCAATACAGAAGAAACTTAAAAAAAAAGAAAAAAAAAATAGAGCGTGCAAAGGCGGTCTTATCACTAAAGCGATCAATCATCGCCTTTATGAGTTATACATAAAGGCGATGATTTATTAGGGTAGGCAGTGCTTTAGTTCATGTATGAAGTGCACGCCATTGGTACTGGTTAATTATACGCCTAAATTAAAATAAAAGGCGCGCTTAAAGATAAGAGTAAGGTGAGTTACTATTGTAATTCGGCATTAGATTACAGTGATTAACCCAGTTTCTTTACGCAATTTATAAACTACCTAGTGAGTACCTAGTGAGTACCTAGTATAAAAGACTAGCTTCCTTTATTTTAAGGCAGTGATCTATAAAGAGTAGGTAAGACTTTGTCTAGCCAGATCTCTCAGTTTGCTCCGTATCA
The DNA here is from genome assembly GCF_905163445.1 of Pararge aegeria. NCBI lineage: Eukaryota > Metazoa > Arthropoda > Insecta > Lepidoptera > Nymphalidae > Pararge > Pararge aegeria. Next base: position 5,524,376 of record NC_053181.1, read on the forward strand.
TATCTTTAAATTGTCCAGGGAGCTAGACAACAATAAGAATTACAATTCTTAAAGTCGACGGCCTAGTTTGCAGCGTCCCAGCTTTGTGAGTCTAAGGCCGTGGGTTCGATTCCCACTAATGGAAAATGTTTTTATTAATGTTTTTCTATGGCTGGGTGTTTATATGTATAAACTTAGTATTTATGTATGTTATTCATAAAAATATTCATCTGTCATCTTAGTACACATAACACAAGCTACGCTTATATTGGGGCTAGATGGCGATGTTCGTATTGTCGTAGTGTATTTATTATTAATTCTTAATAAAAAATCAACAATATTGAAATAAAACTGCATTAAGCTGTTCTGTGTCAGATCTACTTTGATGATGAGACAAAAAGTGACTCGACTTGGAGCGGGCCGTATCGTATCGTATTGTATCAGTGTCGGATTGAGATCAAATAGTTGTGATCTACGTCGGTAATACGGAGTTGGTGATTGGATGGAGCCAGTGATAAATATCTAACAAGGCTTTAGACACCATCTACTTTAGTAGTTTTTTTTTTCACTACAATCTCACCTGGTGGTAAGTGATGATACAGTCTAAGATGGTAGCGGGCTAACCTGTTAAGGAGTAACCCCCTAATCGTTTTCAACGCGCGTCGCACCGGAACACTAAATCGCTTAGCGGCACGTCTTTGTCGGTAGGGCGGTAACAACGGCCAAAACCCACCAGACCAGAACAGAGAAAATTGAGAAATTGTAAATTTCCAAATTGAACCTGCTGGGAATCGAACCCGGGGCCTCCTACTTAAATTCACAGCGCTCACTGTTGCACCAGGGAGGAGGTCAAAAAAGGTTACACATGCCTTACTTTCCTATTAATCCAATGCAAATTAGCTCTTGACTGCAATCTCAAATGATGGTATATGGTAATGCTAAGAAGCTGCTAACCTGTTAGGTGTATGGCAGTTAGGTACATTAAGCCTTTACCCCTTATCGGTTTCTACGCGGAATCATACGGGAACGCTAATTCGGTTCCAGCAAGACTGTTTGTTGGATGGTAGCTAGGCTATGCCCAAAGCCCCATCAGACCAGACCAGCGAAAATTCGCTAGGGAGCGAAACCCGGGCCTCCCACTTATAAGAGACCACATCGTTAAAACAGCGCCCTTAAAAAGTACATACTTAAAACATGCTTAGGTCGTCAAAACCTAAGTATGTTCTAAGTCAACCGTTAAGAACGCTCAAGCTTCGCCCTAAGCTATAACACTGCCAAGAATAGAAGTAGACAATTTTATTGGCAAGCCATAAACGTTAGTGTTACAAAGATTTACCTGATATACCTACACTACAGTATTCGGCCAAGGTCTCCCATTCACTTGTCTCGTAAAGAGAATTAAGGCGTTCGCAGATTAGTGGACTTAGCATTGGGATTGTCTGTTTGTGCGTTGATCTTAACATCTCTCCGAAATCTTCTTATTCATACTATGTTTTACTATTCCGCTGCGGACTTTTTAATGGGGAATTGCGTTATTCCGCAAGACTTAATTATTATACAGCGATCGTTCATTAAATGTTAGCTAATAATGCAAGCATATCTCTGATCCACCGTATCAAACAGATCGTCAGGAACACTATTGATTTGATGCGGATTTATAGTTTTGTTTCAATTTGATATCCTAATTTAGCAATTACTTATTCTAGATATAGATATATATATATATATATATATATATATATATATATATAATTTTAAAGTGAATAAACAAATAAATATCTATATTTTTATAATATATTTTTTTAAAGAATTGGGGCGAAACACTCACTTTTTTATATTTCTTGATGCAAGCAAAAAAAATCCACGGCGACATCCTTTATTACACCACATAAATATATATATATGTAGGTATTTGATTTTATATTGATTTGTATATTTATTTTGTATTTGTGAACGGAAACAAAATACGAGTTTTGTCCTATAACTAAAAACCCACCGACTTAGTTTAGGTAAGCGTCACAACTCATTGTTTTAAATGTAAGGTAAAGTTAAAAAGATTCTAATATGCGCGTGCTTTTAGCAACAGCTGGTATTACAGTCGGTGTAGGAAAGGACAAATGTGTTTATTGAGAAGGAAGTAATAATAAGTAATCTATCAACAAAAAACAACCATTACTGACTGACATCTGACGCACAACATTAAACGTTATGCATATTAAATAACGAATTTAATATCTACGAACTAAGTTTTTACAGATTGGGATTCGAATTATTATTGTTTTAAGGGTTCTATGCCTCAAAAGGAAAAACAGAACCCTTAAAGAATCACTATGTTGCCGTCTATCTGGTAGGTTCGTCAGCCTCACTCTATTATTTCAGACTTCAGTAACTATTAAAGCTATTAATAAAATTTGGAAAGTTATACCTAAATAATAGTGGCCCAGGGCCAAAAAGAAATTAAACTGTTATTTTTAGTTTAATTAAAAATCGAGAGTTCAAAATTTTCAAGTAAATATAGTACTTTCTAAATCAAAAAGGGCTTAACCTGTACATTTTAGAAGTCAAAGGAGGAAGCGGGAAAACTCCCGATTTATGTTACTAATATTATCTACTACTATTTATAACAGTATATAACCACAGTACTTCTGTACAGCACTTCTGAACTGTATTCCCATTTTCCTAGAAAACAACGCGGGAACGCTTCAAATAGGTATTATAGTCACACCTAAAATGGGATAACGTGGGAAGTATGCCGTTTTAAACAAAATATAATTTACCAAACGTTTAATAAATGACAACGTACTGAGGTAATAAACATAAAAAAAAATTACAACCGAATTCATTACCTGACACGTAATTACTATTAAAAAAAAATGACTTATTTACCCCGGGTAACTGTTAACGGTTTTATAATAATAATTATGATAGCAGAAAGCTAGAAATTCATGGAGCAAACAACAACTACAAATGAAATTGTATTTTATTATGGAGTGATGCTGCTGATGTAGATTCTATTTTCGTCCTGCAGAAGAAGGCTGTTCGCGTAATATATAAGTGGGCCCAAGAGAGTCATTAAAGAAGTACTTAGTACATAATTACGGTGCATAGTCAGTACATATTTGAAAATTGAATTTATGTCTATAATAATGGAACAAAATTTAAAAAGAATATGGATGAAATTTAAAAAAAATATTTAAACTGTGTAACAGTAGAAACAAAAATAAACTCATTGTGCAGTTTACTAGGCTACATAAAATTGCTAATTCATTCAAGGGCAATTGTATATTATTTTCATATTATCACAAATTACCGAATGAAATCTTTGAGATGTCAAAGTTTATAAAATACGTAAGCTTACAGAAAAATCCTATTATAATGTTAAGGATTACTTAAACGATAAAAAAGCTTGGGTGTGAATTGCTCTAATTTCGTAGTTTAATGTTAGTGTACTGTGAGATGGTGATAACAAAAAAAAATACCCTGCTAAGTTTGTTGTGGACTCTACTTAGACCAGGGCGCGTTTGGAACCCTCGTAGCTTTAAGTTTAAGTTGGTGGACGAAGTTATCACCATCCCCTTACAATTATGTAAATATATATGTATGAACGCTTCATAAGTGCCTGTAATAGGCCTACATGAATAAAGAAATTTGAATTTGAATTTAAATTTGAAACTTCCGCTTTAGTTGTCTACTTATTGAAGTATTGAAACTGACGTCTTAAAATACTTAAGCTATTAAGTAGATTCTACGTTTCAAAACGTAACATAGTTGTTCATGAAATTAATTACCACATAGTATTTACATCAGACCCCGTTATCAAGCAAATAGTAATTAGCAAGAAGTGCAAAAACTGAGCATACATAATTAATCTGTTTAATATACGTTTTCGACCGGAAGAACCCCGCCTTTTTATCCAAGACGGATGCTAACTGCGTTCCAAACAAACGTATATACATTTCCACATAAGTGTAAGACCTTAACACAAGAACGCTTAGGTACCATTTATTTCAAACTCCTGCCCCACATTAGACACATTCAAACATGCTGTTAAAGCCCATTATCTTAAGCAATAAAGACGACTTTATTTAGGGGATTTATTATTACTCTTATATTTAAGTAAGTATAGTATGTTATAGTATATATTAGTTTGTTATTTTTTATATTTATTATTATTAGTATTTTATGTGTCAAATCCGGATAAGTATTAGTGTGTAATTTTTCGTAAGTATGTATATAATAATAATACACCCCACCAATCGGTTTCCCTTGGTTTTCCTAATCCTAAGGTTGCCTGGAAAATATCGCTAAGTACTAAGTGAAAAGGCCGCCTTTTGTATCATACTTTTTAAGTTTCCTCTTGTTGTGTCCTGTGTGTGTGTATATTGTTTTTTTTTTTAAGTTTTGTTATGTACAAATAAAGTGTATTAACAAAATAAAAATAAATATTCGAAAAAGTCTGACGTTTTGAGTTTCAACCTCATTTCAACATTTTTGCTGGTTATCTGAATTATCCTAGTTTTATGCAGCAACGGAATTTTGCCACACACTGCCATAGACTTGACTAAAAATTTACCAACGGAGTTCGACAGTATCACCTACTTCGACGATAAAGTAAACCATCGTGAGGATAACTCCATGTAGGTATTCCCCATAATGTTCTGAAAGGCACACGCCTTTGAGAATTCTGATCACTCAGACATTCTAAATTCTTCTCTTTGAAGTCTAACAATCCGCACTTGCCCATTGTGGCGGACTGCAGCCTAACTTTTTCTCATGTAATAGTTTGCTAATGATAATTATAATAGCAGAAAACTACTAATTCATGCACAAAGTGAGATGTTGATTTTGAAATTTCTTAACCGGACTCAACGCGTCTGGTAACGGTAACGTTTAACTAGATACACCCGGTTATCTCAATATAAAAATGATTAAGCAACGCAACGAAGATTTCAAAGGATTTCGCTAACACCACTCAATTTATGTTACCAACATTTGATAATGCCCTATTCTTTTAGTTAGCTCATAGGCGATACGAAATACTCGCGAATATGGGAAACTGTTGCCTCATACAAAAACCAGTCAAGTGTGAATGAGAATTAACTGATAGTTTCCGTAGCGTTATAGAGCATATCAACAGGTAATTTGTTCCAGTTGACAAATGGTTAAATGTGTCGCAATCGGCAAAATGTATCCAAGTATCCGCCATCTCCACCCAGTGCCTCTTGCCTCGTGCTTAACGTACTCTCCCAGAGGCACGGGGGGTTGATAACACGAGTTTCCTTACTCCAGGCTAGTATTGAGAATGTTGTTTTCGTCCGCGGCCTATTAATGACCCACAGCTGGGCAAAGGCCTCCTCGCTTATAGGAGAGAATGTTTTAGAGCATAAACCAACCACGCTGCTCCAATGCTGGTTAATATACTTCAACGGCTAATGTCACAAGTTAGTGATAATAACCGAGACTGACGGTAAAACGTATTCTCCGAAGCACGGGGGTTGACACTTCCTAACTCTACGCTGGTATTCAAAATAAAAAAAAAAACACAAAACCTCTTCAAATAAGTTGCGCTTCCTATGTTCAAGCGACTCCTTAGAAAACATTTAATTTGTTTATTTCCTTATTTTATTCCTAAATTTTATCGTTAGCGTTCGTCATTTCCCTTTATGTTTTTACTTATTTTAGTGTATTTATTATGTAATATTATGCACGTAAAATACAACAACACGTTACGTTACATAAAATAATACTTTGAATTTATTCTTTTTCTTACTCCTGGCTACTATCCCAATTCATTTGGAGCTAGACCTCCTAGTATTTCTGCGCCACACTGTGCGGTTGTGAGTTAACTTTATTGTGTATATTTGTGTGTATTTGTGGCCAGGTTATTGCTGGTCGTACACTGCCTCTTTTCCTTCCCGTATATTCATAACTCTTAGTAATATGGTCATCATCTCGCCTCATCACATGACTGTGCCAGCGTAAGTACATACATTTTACATTAATTATATATTTTAATACACATTTCTTTTCTTACAAAATTCTGTGTACACCCATACCCTATAATGCAACTATTAACTTGTCCTTTGCTAAGTTGCCTGGCAGCGATCGCTTTTAAGCGATAAGGCCGCCTATTGTACATATTAATAAATAAATAAATAATAAATATACTACGACAATACACACATCGTCATATAGCCCCGTAAAAAAAAGAAAACAGTAAGCGTAGCTTGAGTTATGGGTACTAAGATGACTAATGAATAATTTTAAGAATAATATATATAAATAATTATAAAAAACATATAAACACCCAGACACTGATGAACATTCATGTTCATCATGATTTTCCAGTTGAGGGAATCGAACCTACAGCCTTGGACTCGGAAAGCAGGGTCGCTGCCCACTGCGCCAATCGGCCGTCAAATATTGTACCGAAATATTGGTTAATTCAAATTCTTTTTATCTATTCTATTATATTTGTCGTGTAAAATTATGTGTATTTTCATTTTATTTACTACTCCGTACTTACTAGTAAATTCTATTTTCCTGCAGAACGCCAAATTCATATTGACTTATTAACAAAAGATATCCGCGCAAGGAAGTACAAACAATGGTTAATATCCGTGGTAATAAGAAAACGATTATTGCCGAATTACTACTAGTTTAATATAACGAAATATGGGACTATTACATGCCCTTCATAATCAAGAATGAAATTATTGTTTCCTTTGTAACATTTTGAGATTTTGGCTTAACACTTTATAACCCCAAACACAAAAATAAAGTGTTGAATATTAGACTGCTTTATCTGCCCTCCATATAAGAGTGTCATGTTTCGTTATTGACCTTTTCTATCTTAGAGGTGTTTGATAAGTTCGATTCCCTTTTCTCTGGTCTGGTCTGGTGGGAGGCTTTGGCCGTAGCTAGTTACCCTAAAGATTAGGGACTACCATACTTCCTGACAGATTAGCCCGCTACTCTTAGACTGTATCATCACTTGCTACTAGGTAGGATTGCAATCTAATTTGCAAATAATATTAACAGGATATAATGCGTACTGGCCGTGTGGTAACGGCAGATCAGAATACACTTGTTATCACTCCACTGCTTTCCCGGGTGTCAAATCAGGTGACTGAGGGAATATAACTGAAAACAGGCAGCAGCGTCCTCTATGCTACTTACTGCCATCTATACTGCCATCATCAACCTATCTGCCCAGCGTGGTGATTATCGGACCTTAGAGAGGCCTTTATTCCATCAGTGGACTGTTATATGTCTAGATACACAATGCCGTATGCCTAGATACCAGCGGGGAAAAAAGGACCTCTGAAGGCAAAAGAACAACTGAAACAAAGCGTGACATTGTAAACATGACCTGACATTTGACACAAACAAAAGGACGGGTCAATTAACGGACGCGTGACAACCATTACATGTCACACATAACAATAGGTAACACACGCTAATAACATTATTTAATATTCGACAGAATTTCACAACCCTAGACGAAGGTTGATTGCGACACCCCATTCACACCCCTGACGGATGAATTTGATCATTGATCGTTTGTCAACTGAGGTCTAATTTTCTTGAAATCCAAGCTGGTATCGACCTTTGTATATTAACGATTTGTAGGGTTGCCACCTTAAATATTTTACCGGTTCCTCAACTTCTGATAAGTTTTCCGTACTTGTTGTTTTGCTACTCTACACAAAACGTCTTGTCAAACTCTTACACTTTAACCGCGGTTAATAAGCTCCTCAATTGGGATAAAAAAAAATTGTTCAAAAACGCTACGCAAGTCAAGCATGTTTTAACTACGTATCGCGAGGTGCTGAATATTACTTAGATTGTATAGATTTGTTATATAGATTCTTTGCACCCTAAGAGTTGGCTACTTGTCTGGGTAAGGCACATTGCTCTTGAATAACAGATAATAATGGTACATATCTCGGAGAACCGATGGACGTTGGGGTGCCAAGTTGCTTGAATGGCGACCTCGACGACCTCAAGGTGCACCGTTGTCATCAAGCGAGTCACAGGAAGCCGACTCAAGCTGCACTAGGACGTCGTATTTGAAACTCCCTACAAAAGACCTATGTGTGATCGTGATTATTATGATAACCCACCAACCCACACTGGAGCAGCGTAGAGGTTCTATGCTCTAAAACACTCTCTGATATGACAAATAAGGCCTATATATAACATTTTGATGGTAATAATCTGAAGATGTTGATTTCGTTGACAACCCTACTAACTTGACTTAAATTCTTAGATATTTCGACATATTCAACAAGATACAAGTTCAATGGCGCATCGCTACATTAACAACAGAGGTCGTGAAATTAAACCCTTGCGTATGCTCCGCGTATCCGAATCGTTTCGCAACCACCAAGTCTAGATAAAGCACATTCCTCTTGTATTACAGACAATAATAGTCGTTAAAGCCCACCAAACCGCACTGGAGCAGCGTGGTGGTTGGGTGGTAGGACTGTAAAACCCTCATTCCTATGAGAGAGGATGCCAATGCAAAGCAATGGGACGTCAATAGTATACTTGAAGGTGATGGTTTCGTTGACAACCCTACTTATACCCTCAGATATTTCGACATATTCAACAAAACACAAGTTCAATGGTGCATCGCTACGTTAACAACAGAGGTCGTGAAATAATACCATTGCGTATGCTCCGCATATCCGAATCGTTTCGCAACCACCAAGGTAATTGGAGTATAAAGAACTGGTATAAAATAACTTAAATGAAGTAATATTGCAATGCCATTTTTCTAGAGAAAGGCAAACACGTACGTTACCCTAGAGGCATGCACTTCATACATGCACAAAAGCATTGCCTAAACTAAAAACTAGTTCGGTTTGGTGGACTCCACACACCTTTGACAACGTTATGTAGAACTCTCAGACATGCTGGTTTCCTCACGATGTTTTTCCTCACCGTTAAAGCAAGTTATATTTAAATTTCTTAAAACGCACATAACTTAAAGAAGATAGAGCTGCGTGCTGGGATACGAACTCGGCTGGAAAGTGAAGTCGAGCTCTTACCCAATGCTATAAGCATTATAAAAGATATATATAAATACTAGCGGAACCCAGCGCCATCTGTCGGGCTGATTTGTGAATCTAAGGGTGCCACCCAAAGGCATACCAAATTATTCATATCGGTCCAGCCGTTTAGGAGGAGTTCAGTGACATACACACGCACACAAGAAATATATATATATATATAAGATTTTATTTTCAAAATAAAAATAAATAACTTAGTGGGCTACGATACAAGCATAAATAAAAATATCACACCACATTTACCACAACCTTCAAACACGGTTATAAAATGTCCGAATTATCATGAAAAAAATATTACTGGTACCGAAATTTAGTCAAATCCGGTCCGCGCAAGACAATGCAGCCAATGTCGTTTCTATCACGAGCACATTCGTTGTTTGTGAACAATACCTACTGAACCAGCGTCGCTCAACGACGATTGACGATGGCAAATCGTTTTACCAAACTTCAGAATTACTGCTATCTGCTACTTTGTATGCTCAGAATCTATGTTTTCTGTTAAATAAACTAGTGTAATGCTAACTAAATAATACCGTCTGCGAACGTTACAGAAATAAATTGGGTTGGTAATATAGGAACATTATGCAATTATTGCTAAGATGGCATTGTTTAGATTTACATCAAGATTAATTAGGAAGAAATTTGATGTAAAACTTGTCTATACAATAATATAATAATAATTAAAACATTTATTCGCAGGAATATTAAATAGTGACAGAAATCAAAGCTTAACTTCAAACATACTAATGTTTGGTTGAATCACTGATACCTAAACAGAGTAAAAACTCGTACTTTACATTGTGTGTTCTATCGACTCTATAATGGAGATTGTTCCGAAGAGTTGTTTGCGTTGATACCTCCTTCCCTGTTCTCTGACCGCACCTCACGCCGTAGAAATAAATTCTACCCTCATCATCTGGATGCCTGGTATTCTTCTACTGATCGAAATACCAGATCATTTCTACCGCGCACTTGCAAATTATGGAACAATCTCCCATCTGATGTGTTTCCTCAAAAATACAATCTAGGGTTATTCAAGGGGCGGATAAACAAATTCCTTAAAACAGTGGCAGCGCATCGGTGGCTCCTCTGGTGCTGCAGATGTTTATGGGCGGCGGTGATCACTTATCATCAGGTGACCCACTTGCTCGTTTGCCCGCTATTAAAATTTAAAAAAAAAAATACTAATTTTTGATACTAAAACTTAGGATACGAAAAGTATATTTTAGTTTGGATAAACAAGAGGATTTAAGTTAAACATGCAACATGCTAAAAACGATTGAAGAAAATCAATGCTCAAGGGGGCGATACAATGTCTTACGTCACGGCCCACGGGTGGGGGCATAAATCTCTAGCGTAACGACAAATGTTAAATTAACTTTCAAGCCTATCGAGGGTGTTGTATCTACAACTGATCCTGATCACGTAACCTCCTGTAGCAAGAGATGACAGGGGGTTTTCAGGGTGCCCGCGACGAAGGCAGCATTATCTTTCACGAGATAACATCATTGGAAGAGAATGGTCTTAGAATCAGCCGAGGAAAAACTGAGCACGTGTCCTGCATATTCGATAGTACAACCGACGACACCCAACTTAAATTCTATATTAATAATACTCGTATTCCCACAGTAAAGCAATTCAAATACCTCGGATCGATAATAAGCAACGATGGTAAAATTGAAAATGACGATGACGTGACTTATCGTACTACAGCTGGCTGGAATAAGTGGAGACAGCTTACAGGCGTAATGTGTGACAGAAGAATACCCCTAAAGATCAAAGGGAAACTATACAAAACTGCAATCCGCCCTGCCATACTGTATGGTACGGAATGCTGGGCCGCTACCAAAAAGCACAGCACAAAGTTACACACCACTGAGATGCGCATGTTACGCTGGTCAGCGGGCGTCACCCGCCTCGACAAAATCAAGAACGAGTATGTTAGAGGTAGTTATGGAATCACCCCCATCGTTCATAAATAGCAGGAAAAACGATTGCGCTGGTACGGACACGTTATAAGACGACCCGCAGACCACATGGTACGAGTAGCCCTGGACATACCGACGACGAAGCGTGGGCGCGCAAGACCCCCCGCCACCTGGTTAACGACGGTCCAAAATGCCCTGAAGCTAAATAACATTAACGCGGAAACTGCTCAAAACCGTCTTGAATGGAGGAAACGGTCAAGGAGAGCCGACCCCAGAAGATGGGAAAAGGCGCAGACAGATGATGACTCTATCTTTCACGACTAACAAGACAATAAAATAAAGAAGTAGTGAAACCTTGAAGCTGTGATAGCCTAGTGGCTTCGGATTACCTTTCGTTAAGACCGAGTTCGAGCCCCGGTGAACCATTGACTTTTCGGAGATGTGCGTTTTTAATTTAAGCAATTTATATATCACTTGCTTTAAACTGTAAAGGAAAACACCTTGAGATATCCCGCATGCCTGGGGGATCTCCATAATATTCTTAACAGCGTGTGAAGTCATACCAGTCCGCGTGGTAGACTACGACCTGAAACCTCTTAGAAAGTAGAGCTTTGTGTAACAGAGCTCATCTGGGGTTGGGCCATCCCCATACGTTATTTCTTCCGCCAAGTAGTATTGCTGTATTTCGATCTGAGAGACGTGATTGCCAATGTAATATGCCGATGCCGAGGCTTAAGGTACATCCACTTCTCAGGTTGATGGACACAGTGTGGTACTTTGTAGGTCGCGTTCTTCGCATGCTTTGGGAAGGGTTGATCTGTTAAATACCATTAAAAAAATCGGTTGTCAGTAAAGTCGGTTTACTGATGATAGTTGAACGTGACAACGTCATAAGAAAATACTGATGGAATGGTTGCATTTTTCAAAAGAAAATTTTAATTTAATGAGAGATAGAGAGACAGATGTCGAACGCTGCCGAACGCGGAGGCTGATTGTGCCTCTTTGTCGCTCGTTCCGCGCTCTCGCTTGCACTTCAAGGCTTAAATGGAACGCCTCAGAGCGAGGTAACGCCGCATGAGTCATGTTTTTTCGTGCGTGCAGCCGGCTCCATCGAATTATAAGACGTTGTCAGGTCAAAAAAGGTTCATAATTTTTCGACAAGTCAAGTGCAACAAGTCTCAAGAAGGACGACTGAAATGTGACAGTTTCGCACTTATATCCAACAAAGTTTTGGGAAAAAAATACAATGAAACCAAAATAGAACAGTCATTAAAATATACAAACAACAAAACGCAACAAACGATTGTAGAAGGATTTTCCATAAGTTCGTTGATCAATAGTACGACAAATGCCAGTCAGTCTACCAACTAAGAATAATGGTTATACATTTAAGTCATGGTTCTGCTCTTAATTCGGTTTTGTAATTGAAAAACACCATTAAAGAGATTGATTAAGTAGATACCTTCGTCATTATTATTAGCCATAGACAAAGGAAACTTCTCAAAACGATTTATTATGTTACACACACTACCATTTATTGATTGGGTACTAGCTTTTTCCCGCGTTCTTTGACCAAATTCATTTTATTTATTTATTTATACTCTTTATTTGAACACCACCACAAGTTGAACAAAAGAAGAATAGAAAAACGAACACAGAAGCAGTACACAAAAGGCTGCCTTATCGCTTAGTAGCGTTCTCTGACAGGCAACCTTATGATTAGGAAAAAATGAGGAAAACAGAATGCAGGTGGAGCAAAATTAAAAAAAAAATACACACGAATAACTACATACTAATACTTTATATAATATAATACTATATTAAGCTTTTTGTTCCCGTGTTCCCGTTCATTTTGCTAGGATAAAAAGTAACCAATATACTCTTCCCCCTTAAAACTAATTCTATGACAAAAATCAAGTCGATACGTAACAAACAAACAAAGAAACAAATACACATTCACATTTATAATATTAATATAGACTAGACTAGATTTATTAAACACTACCGATTTATTAATTTACCTTCTATTCGATTATATTTAAATTTCATTTGAATAACTTATATATCATAGCCGATGTGAGTCTGAGTCAGATCGGCTATGTTAGTACCTACTAACTAACTGCAGGTTATATTTTGACGTTTATGCGGAGCGAGGCTAACCGAATAGTTTCAGAATCTCCCCGACCTTTATGCTAAGGTTATGCCACTTATTAAATTAAACTGTATTTCATAATTAAAATAAATTGATATAGTATCGTAATATGTTCTCCGTGGTTTTAGGTGCATTAATATTGCCGATAAGTCATCATCATCGTCTTTAACAACCTATTATCGGCCGTCTCCAGGACACAGGACTCCTCTCAGAAAAAGAAGTGTTTTTGCCGCTGTCCACCACGCTGGCCCAGTACGGATTGGTAGACTTCACATGCATATGAGAACATAATGGATAACTCTCAGACATGCTGGTTTCCTCATTATGATTTCCGTCACTGTCAAAACATGTGATATGAATTGCTTAGAACGCTCATATCTCCTAAAACGCCGGGGATCTAAATAAGTCCCACGAAAAGGGAGGCCAAGTTTTAACCACCGCTTCCATCCCTAGTAATCCATAATTCAATACAAATATTATAAATGCAAAAAGGTTTGTTATAACCTTATAATTTTCATTTTTGCCTGGCTTAAGAGCTTGAAACGGACATAGGATACACTTTATCCCAGCTTCCGGGGGATATTGAAAAACTAAAACAAACACGGTATTAATAATTTTTATTTATTATTATTAACTATACTGTTATTTAGGTACCAGTATAATATTATTTATTATACTGGTACCTAAATAACAACTGTCCTTTATTCTAACCACTTGCCTAACATTAATTTCTTGCGATCTACATAATCGGCATACGTAAGACTTCTCTTACAATACAATGGTAAGAGTGGACACAACACTGTAATATAAGTAACCGCCATTTAACAAAATAGTTATTGATAACAGTTGTTGCGACTTGGGCGAGTCAAAACTCCTTTCATAACTATTGTGTAACGTTTGCAATGCAGAGCACGGGTTGGTTTTGTACGTGCATTAAACAATTGGGTCAGGCGAACATAAAAGGTAGCGCAAATAAAGGCTAGATTGTTGTCACTTGAGATAATGTTCTGATAATAACCTATGATAACTCAAGGGATATAGAGCCCTGGGAACCACATGGGTGGAAAAAAGGGGGCACACCTCTTTTTACATCGATACCCTCAGTTTTCTCTCGCTACGCGCAAAAAATGCCTCGTTAGTCACAGTAGCAAACGTTTTCAAATGCGGAACACGAAGTTCAAGAATTGCCCGTAATTAGAAGTTTGCCTCAGTCCAACCCCGTTCTTTTTATTTAGAGCACTGCACTAGCCCGCATTGGAGTAGCATTTTAGGGCTAATGTGTATTTGTTTCTTAAGAGGATGAAATATCAAACATCTGTTTAGCAAATTACAGCTGTTTTAGCAGCCCTTTAATAGATCAATCTGATTTTTTACACACTAAATGTCAGTCATATAATACAAACATTAAGGATTGTTTTTCCTAAAAAGAGGAAAGTCCTAAGTTTCGTAAGTTTAAAGAATGTGTTAAAAAACTTTTATTACAGCGAGGTTATTATATAATTGATGAATTTCTTAATGACAAGGTTGCTTGGAAGCATCCGGCTCCACTTTCATCTCTCACAAGATAGAAAAATGAATTTTAAAATGTAAATTGTTGATATTGGAAAAGAGCAACTGCTGAGTTTCTTGCCGGCTTCTTCTCTGTTGATTCTGCCTTCCGAACCAGTGTAAGAGTCACTACACACAGACAGACTTGACGTTTCCAAAATGCTTATATTAGGCCTAATTGAAATAAATGAATTTTAATTTTTTTTTTGAGAGGACATTATAATTTGTTATATAATATATACTTATTTTTTTTCATTAAAATTAAACCTTTCGCATGTTGGCTAGAGAAAAAGTTGAGCGGTTTCTTAATTTAGGATATAAAAAAAACAAATCGCTTTATCATATCTCAAAAAATATAATTATTTTAAAATAAAAAGGCTCTTAATTCGCTTTTATAAGTTTTATAATATTATTAAAGTGCCTTCACCTATAAATGCATATAAATAAAATTCCAGCTGGTTCTTTTAACTTTTTATATGCATTTAAAATGAATATATTCGCTGTTTAAAATAAAATATCCGAATGTGTATATCCATTCGCAACTGGATATTATCACAACAAAGATTATATCATATCCCCCGGAAATTTGCCAACAATTTACTCGTAATTTAAGCAAATTCAGCAATCGAATCTCTTTAAACTGAAACTAGGTTAGTGGTCATGGCTAGCGATCATGCATTTTTTGTAACACAACTATTCACTAAATACCGAAATAAACCAGCGTTCCGTAGGTTACGTATCCTCTTTAAACGAAAGTATTTTCTAACTGAGATACCTCGGTTGTTAAAGCCACAAAAATTAAAAAATATATATATATTACGACCAAACTAAGCCTAGCTTGTGTTATGGGTACTAAGATGGCTTGGATGGATTTTTTATGAATATAATACACATAAATACTTATAATATACAGATAAACACCCAGACACTGAAAAACATTCATGTTCATCACACAAACATGTTCAAGTTATGGGTGTCGAACCCACGACCTTGGACTCAGAAAGCAGGGTCGCTGCCCACTGCTCCACTCGGCCGTCGAAATAATATAACTTAGCAGTTATATTCATCATCATATCAACCCATGACAGGCCCGCTATAAAGCACGGGTCACCTCCAGCAATAAGAAGGGTTTAGGCCGTAGTCCACCACGCCAAGTGTGGATTGGTGGACTGCACACGCCTTTGAGCACATTATAACATTATGGAGAACTCTCAGGAATTATTAAACTCTTTATTTGTATACCACAACATTAACATATTTAAAATATAACAAAAACAGAAACATCGAAAGAAATAGTAATACAAAAGGCGGCCTTATCGCTTAATAGCGATCTCTGCCAGGCAACCTTAGAATTAGGAAAAAAAAGAAGAGGAGAATAGACTGCTGGTGGTACAAATATTAAAATACATACATGCGAATAACTACATGCTAATACATAAACTAGTGTACACAAATAGATAAAAAGTAAATAATATAATAAATAAATAAATATAAAAATAAACTAATATATATAATAACAACACTTACATAATTAAATACTTTAACATACAATAAATGAGTAAGTATATAAATACTATTAAAAGTCGTTAACAATATAATGGGCCTTAACTGCTCTTTTAAATATCGCCAACCAGGAATGCAAGTTTCCTCTCAATGTACCTCCTTCACTGTTGAATGAAGTGAATTTTAATTGCTTTAAACGCGCATAACTTAGAAATAACTTCTCGAAGGTAGGTGCTGGGGTTGAACTCTACTCCTCTGAATATGAAGCAGACGGAAAAAATACACTATCACCGTTTTGTTAAAACTAAGAGGAATCGAACATCATTGGAATAGTCCAAATTAGGCTTTCCTATACATTAGGCTAACACGGTAACACCACGTTAATTAAATTGGTTCACCTATTTTATTATTTGTCCGGTGACCCGGAGTGTTATTCAAGTTTACCTTTAATTGTAGTATTGTTAATAATTTTAATACTACCCAAATATTAAATAGATTTAGGTTCCCATTTCAGAAGGTCATTCGTTCGTACATAAATTTTCTTTTTTCGACACACACCCACAGTTGTAAACTGTTTTATTTATAGGTTCGCTCCTATATAGATATATTATTTTTAACCGAATTACAAAGAAGGAGGAGGTTCTCAATTCGGTTGTATTTTTTTATATCAGTTAGCTCAGAAGTCTTTCATTTATAAACCGATTTAAAAAAATATTTTTTCATTCGAGACGGTATACTTCCCGTGTGGTCCCATTTTCATCAGGTCAAATACTGTTTAAGGGATCCTGGCGAAATGTTGAAAGAGTTCCCTTAACTCTTCAAATAAATACCTATTATAGGGACACCAATACTGATTTTAGTGGTAGATAATAAAGACCACAGATGGTCATAGGAACTAAACAATATCTATTACACTGGTTGATTTCAATTATTGCTTTTGGTAGATGGGCAATTAATGCTCGCCGCAATAAAGGAGCTGATGGTGAAGTGCCGGGAAAACTCTTTAAGCATTACACCCCGGCTTCGGGATAAACATTATTTGTTTAAGTTTATGAGCAGTTGACATTTGACTATTATTACTTAGATATGATTGCAAACCTGCTTACTAAAAAGCGAGATTTTTTTTTTTTTGAAAAAAACGCCGACTTTTTTATAAATCTAAAAAGCAAGAATAAATATTCTCTACAACATTTTTAAGTCGACACTAAAATACCAAAAGAATGAGGTATTAAAAAACACTGAAATTTATTAAAAAGACAGTAATTTAAAAACTATAACAAAAAAAAGTAGTGTTTGTATTATGTCTGTTCAGAGAGAGCTTTTTTATAGTAAAGATTTAAGTAGGTAGGTACTTTATAATTTTAATAGAGTTTCCGCTAAAACGTATACCTAAGTATTGCCACGTGAAAATGATTAACGCTCTACGCTTTTTACAGCTAGGTACTCTTTTTCTACATTTCTTTAACGTTTACAAATATGGATTATGGAAATATTGTAAGAGGTTACTTAACTGAAATATTTTAATAATAATTTGTTTAATTATAGCATACTTACTTATATAAGCATAAAGTATACGTATACGTCATTATTAAAAATTCGAAAAAGCGGAAAATATACTCGTGTGTTTTTGCTGTAATACACGTGACAATACATAGCAAAAGGACAAGTATAATAAATAAAACATGAGAAAGTGCCACTACCTTGGGGATACAACCTGGGACCTCCCAATCTTAAAACCACAACGCTTTGGCAACCGCAATTTGGCAATCTAAGTACCCACAGGGCGCCATTTTGACATCGAAGCGAAATCTCTTGAGCTGAATAGCTGAATCAATTCCCGAGTCTTGTTTAAGATTTTTAAGAAGACTTTATATTAAAGAAGATGAGAATGTATCTACACAAAAAGGAAAGAAATATAATTAAGTAATAATTTTCAGCTTAATTTGTGAACAAATTAACTAAGATCAGTTTCAGTCCTTGGATAACAAAAACACAATGGGTGTTACGAACCGTTGAAACAATCCCAAAATATAAAACATACCTTATATGCCTTATTGTAACAAATTTCGTATGGAAATGGTACGTTTATAGTCTTAATCTCACATACAATAAAAACTCAAATCAAAGGTCAAATTCTTTAAGTGTTAGGTATAGTTAGTGGAAATAACATTGTTATATGCTGACAAGGTCTTATCGTTACGAACGTTCAAAGTACTTATGAAAAAATAGTGTTAACTGCCTCGTTGTTCTACTTGCATTGATAGATTAGCATGTTCGAGTTTGAATCAACAAATTCATAGCAGCAACCTGAGTTAGGAAGCTGGCAGATACTTGATAACCGTGCTAGCGATGATAAGCTTCTGCACCTCGAGTAACGTTAACGCAAGGCCAAATCGCGGCGACCAAGTGCGTTCAAGTTTGCGACCAAACACAATAAAGACGTCCGAGTCAGAGTCAGTCTTATGATTCGTCACAAGTAGGACGCAAACTAGAATGTCACTAAGGATATAGTCCTGAACGCCGTGATATGGTCTTGCCTAATGTGATCCGAGACAAAGATTCGCAATCGCCTACTCCGGTTGGTACCTACTGAGAAATTCTTGACAGAAAAGCCCAATACGGAATACTTAACAGTCTTTGGCTGGCAACGCAGATTGTTGTGTTACCGTCGCTTATTATCTTTAACATTTAATAAAGGCACGTCAAATTTAAAATTCAAAATGAAATGCAAATTCAAAATTCATCTGTATCAAGTAGGCCCAGTTTATAAGTCAGTCTGTTTGTAGTGACTCTACCACCGGTTCGGAAGGCAGATTCCACCGAAAAGAGCCGGCAAGAAACTCAGCAGATTGCTCTTTTTTAACACCACTAACAGTTTACAATTTAAAAAAATATATTTTAATTTTTATATCTTGTGAGTGATGAGAGCGGAGCTTGCTTCAAAGCAGCCTTGTCATTGCCGTTAGTGGTAGGCAAAAGGCGGGTACACTAACGTGTAGAAGGCAGGAAGGGTTCTTAATCGGTAGAAGTAGAAAGAAAAAAAGCAGCCTTGTCAACTGTATTCAAGAGGCGTGATGGGTACAAGATCTAATTCCCTCTCTGTTATATTTGTTATAATAGCCTATAGTTAATGATTTTGCTCAGCATCAGCAGTAGCGCATTAAAAGAGTAAGGTGATGATTACAAGTTAAGCCTTTACAAACTAAGGCGGACTATTTTTTGTGTAGGATATAAGTCCAGTATTGCCTTAATAATCATATTCGCCTGGCTGCTTAACCGCTTATCTGTGCGTGCCTGATGTATCAATGCAAACAATAACTGCTATCAAATTTTGATTATGCTTTTTTATCATCCACCAGAACAAAACTCGTCGGGTATCTATGCGAGGGACACGTTCTGCAATGTGCAGCCCTCATCGGTGGAAAGCCTTATGGGCCTTGATTTGCTGTCTTTTTTAGATTGATAACTACTGCTCTTATGACCCCAATTATATTACTGTCTAGTAGGTACTTATCTATTATATTGTATCCCGAATAATTATTCATGAGTATTTCGAAGTCATAGACACTCTAAACTTTATTAACCTATGTATACTAAGAGACTGTACTACGTCCTACGCAATTAAAATTTAGTTTGAAAATTAATTAAGACCCTGTAGGTCGATACTACAATAAAGTTTGACGGCTTAACGCTTTAAGCTCAATTGAAATCCTTCGTACCGTAACCTATTTCTCAATAAAGCCTTGTATCCGTGATCAGTACCGCCTTACAATCGAAATCAATGTCCGTCCACCTCCGTCATTAACAATAATTAATTATATCTATAGATCAACAATATGGACCGTGTACTGTGGACATTATGTAGGGTTGCCAAATCTCTCCAGAAACTAGAGTGGATAAAAATCTATATCTACTCGTAACTTAAAGTACCTGCCGAATAAGTACTTAACGAAAAGGGTGGTAATTCTACTGCATCCTACTACTACCTACGATAAGCGGTGATAGCGGTTAGGCCTTCCTTGATCTTCTCCCATAGCTTTATCAACCCTGAGCAATGGCGTACAAGTGGGCATGGCGCACGAGAAGCTTACCCCCGCTTATTGTTCTCCTGTTCCCTGTTACCGTGTTTTGGCAGGTGAAAACGTAAACATCTTTCCTTGTCAGGGGATATAATCAAGGGATAAAAATTCCTGCCTATGTTAGTGGCTGCTGTAGTGGGCCATTAATGGGAAATACAGTAGGTTGAAAAATTAGCAGTATAATGATAATCCGAATATTAATCTAGGTAATACACTACTGATGATGTATGTACTGATGTATATCTGCTCTACTATAAACCCGTACTGGAGCAACTTGATTAGTCTAAACTCCGTGTCAAAAGTATTGGTTCCTTATTGTTAACTAGCAGTCCACCACGGCTTCGCACGGCTATTTAACAAAAATTTCAACATTAATTATGATTTTATATAACCTATGTCACCCGGGGATAGTGTAACTTAAGAATTTTTCAAATCGGTTCAGTAGTTTCGGAGCCTATTCGATGCAAACAAACAAACAAACAATTAAATCTTTCCTCATTATAATTTAAATATTAAAATAAAATAATAAATAATATAATATATAAATATAATATTATTATTTATTGCTAGTTTTAGATAATTTTTTTTACACTTTGGGTTATATTATCGGAGTTTTATTGAGGATCCCGAATTTTTTTTTAAATATAGCTAGGATAGTGTAGCTTTCCAACAGCGAAAGAATTTTTCAAATCGGTTCAGTAGTTTTGAAGCCCATTCGATGCAAACAAACAAACAAACATCTTTCCATTTTATAATATTAGCATAGATAAATTGAGCGTATATAAGTGTAACACATTTTTATCTATATACTACTGGTGGCAACCCTAAGCACAAGGCATGCGAATTAAAACCGAGAACTAAGCAAGTTAAGGGTCAGTTTGGTATGTTAAGCATAATAACGTAATGAGGTCCACTTACAGTTGGGTGGGGTGTATAGAAAGGACTATGGAAGGACCTTGGTATTTGAAAGTACACCACAACCGGAACATACTCGTAACACACGAGTGAGTGCATTATTCGTTGTAATCTAATGTTATATGGAACGATCTAATTTCTAAAAGAAATATTATGTTCTTCACATACCATATTATAGCTAAACAACGACTCGACTTGTCGAGTACCAGGAGCATATATCACAGGTTTCGCAATCAACCCACGAGTTGTTATTGAAACCGTACATAATTTAATAGCAATATCTTATAATCTAACATTAACTATAGAAATACATAAAATCAATATTCGTAGTTTTGAAGTATTATTTTAAATGTTAACTAGCGGACCCCAGCGCCGAATACCTACAATATGTAGTTTATTATCGAGTTACACTTGCTGGCTCTACAAAAAGTGCAATCATAGGTTTAAGGCCTCACCGACTTTTATACATAATCAGAAATCAGCCAAATTTAAACGTAGGTATCTATCGCAAATCAGACCACAATATCCAGGGCTCCAGTTTTAGATTTAGGTACTTATCAAAATCCAGAGGTCCAAAAGTCGTCATAACTTTAGGTACCTAGGGAAAGGTTCTCATATAACTGAATTTGAACCTAGTTATTGCACTTATTGCAAGGAGGGAGGAGTTACATATACTTTAGTTCCAAGTTCAGATACAGAGAGAATTTATCTAATCAACTCGGAATACTTTACAAACCTTTACTTGAACATATTTAGTTCTGGAAACAGTTCCTAGATGACGCTGAACAAACGAATTCAACACTAACATTCTTTTAAAAAACTTATCTAAATCAAATACAATACATATTGTATCTTATTGATAACTTGTAAATAATAAATTTATGTTTAAAAATGAATAAATACAGCGTTTGAAATAATTATAATATATTCTATACCTATGCCAAGTTTAAAGAAAGCAGCTTCTCAAAGCAGGAACAAAACGTTTGACAGCTGATTGCGGTTTGTTTTTCGTTTGAAAATTGCAATTTTTTCAAGTAACGGCAAATCTTCGAAATAAGCAAATCGCTGCACGAAAACTTACTATAATTTATAAGAAAGTCTTAAAAACGTTCTAAATAATGGAAATAGCTAAGTTTTCAAATCTAAACAGGTACAGCAGTCTGTAAAATAACTTACGAACTGTAGGAAACAAATTTTGAACTTCCGCGCTGTAGCTTATTGATTTTCTTATAAAAATAACTCAGTAGGATGTAAATAAATCATCGAGCTACAACAGTTTATCGCTCACCTTGTTAGCAGGTGTACAATTTAATTAAGTTTGCTGTGAAAAGGTCTAAAATTGTTATTTTTGTGACTACAGAGGTGCTCCAACGAATACTGACGATCTTACTCCTCAAAAACCTAGATTGGGAAGATTTTTAGATATTTATTCTCCAGAACATCTTAATTTAACTCCAAAACCAGTAAGTCTTCTAACTTTATGTCAATTTACAAAAATAAATCCACCATTTATGTAAAATTTACAATATTATTGCAAATACTGTAAATTTTCTTTTATTTTATCTGTTTTATAGTTAATACTATAAACAAGGAAATTAATTAAATTATATGCAGTCCATAAAAAGAAAATACATGCAATGAATAATAATCAACAGACACTATAGAATAGTGAATCTTATTTGAATTATATTATTCTGTTTACAGAAAGACAAGCTTGCTTTCAAAAAATTAACAAATGATAATCCCAATATTCTTACACCAGAACCATACAGCAACACAAATGACAAATGCAGGTAATTTATTAGTTTATCTAATATAAAAAATAAGTTCAAACTGGCCACTCTTTGCTATAATAGGTCATTCTACTATACAAACACTTGAATTTATAATTTCCAGTTAATCCACAGCAACTTTAAATCATCAACTTTGTGAACACAGGTCAAACTGAGCATATTTCTTTATTGTTTATTAATTTTTATGTTTCCTATCTCCATTACTGAAGAAATTATTTTCAGTTTTGCAAACTACTGTTTCTGGAGTCAGCTATAGGGAGGGCAGCTATCCCAGTATAATAGGAACCAGTTCCCTTTTTCTAGGATTACACAGCTTCCCCAATACATATGTCCCAGGAATAGATATATAGAATACTTCTCAGCTGTAACAAACAAATGGTTCCTGTTGGATGTAAACAAAAACAAACTAGTTCTATCTATCTTGTAATGAGGCCCGCTTCAGCGGATGCAGGATGACCCTCCAGGATCTTTTGTGCTCAGCAACAGCTAGCTAGTTGCTAATGAAACTAAACTGACTGCTCCAAAAATAGTGCTATCCTATTCACAGTGTATTCTCTGTTAAAGAAAAGCAATTATTTTAAACATTTGTTATTCTTATCTTTCCAGTTTTTTTTTTTGCTATTTTTACTTAAGTCTTCTTTGTGTACACATAACAATAATAACCTTGTTAAACTCAAGGTTAGACTGGCAGAAAATGCCATCGTCTGCATAATTTTTTTTTCATGTTATTGTGTTAATAAACAATTAAAGCTACACAAAGAAACAAAGTTGTATTCAGAGATGTGTGTGCAACTGAATTCTATAAAGGAATCATCATCATCACATCAACCCACAATGCTGGCCCAGTGCGGATTGGTGGACTCCACACACCTTTGAGAACATTATGTAGAACTCTCAGGCATGCAGTTTTCCTCACGATGTTTTCTTTCACCGTTAAAGCAAGTGATATTAAAGGCACATAACTTAGAAAGAGGTGGCTGCCGGGCCCCTGAAAGTTAGGTCGAGCTACTACTCAATGTGCTATCACCGCTTCCCTAACCAATTTGCAAATGCAATAAGGAATTAGTTAGTGGCACCTAATTAGTCTTTTAATCATTCTTTATGAAATTACAAAGTAGTTATAGGGTTTCACTTGTTCTTACATTCAATTCTGTTTCATAATTTCTATACAAAGGTAGGTAGAGTTACCTTCTGATGTATATCACTCAACTGTGTTAAAGGTGAGCTTGGTTCACTTACAAATAATTGAATTACTGGGGCAGGCTAAACAAGAATGTTGAAAAATGAAATGCCTCCTGATGTAAAAAATGTTGTTTTTAGAGTTATTTTGTATTTTTTATGAAAGGAAAACAAGTGGTTCGCACAGGATTTGTAATAACCATACACATATAATGTATTCATGTGATAATAATAGTCATAGTTAGTATTGACGGCAGAGTGGCACTGGGCAGCAACCCTGCTTTCTGAGTGTAAGGCTGTGGGTTTTGTTCCCACAACTGGACCATGTTTGAGTGATGAGCATGAAAGTATTTATGTATATTATTCATAAAAATATTCATCCGTCACCTTAATACCCATAAAATAAGCTACGCTTACTTTGGGGCTAGTTAGCAATGTGTGTATTATCATAGTTCAAACATAAACATCTGTAGTATCTTCCATCAGACATTATAGGCAACAGGTGTACAAATCATTTAAAATAGAATTATTTTTTTCTAGGACTGTTAAGGTACAGCATTTTAAAAATGCCTGGAGAAATCGGTCATTTGAGGGCAATCAAAGCTTTCCACGTTTGAAACATAAAGTGAGACCTTTAAGAATGGATCTTGAAACGCCAAGTAAAGTGAAGCCTCCTGTTGATTTAGTAAGAGGTAAGTCTGCCAATAAGATATTTTTGACATTTATTTAACAACGATTTTTATATTGGTGAATATTAATAATACAAAATAAAATCATTATGTAAAGCCAAATAATGTAGCAATGCATGTATACGTATAATAATAAAGTTTTACTATTAGACATCATTTTAATTTGTAGTTTTTTGTCGAGTCATGTGCCTGTCATTACACCAGCATTGCGGTAGAAACAAGCATAGCTGTACTTCCTTGGACAAGCTCTGTCACAAGAAGCTCTGCTACTACTAAAACAAAGTAGTTGTGAACTTTGTACACTTAATATAATCTTTTTAGTTGATGGGCCGAATGGATTACGTTTTAATACAACTTTGGCTGCCGGAGATGCGGCAGGAGCACCAACACAGTCACAAACTGACCGTCTCCAGCAATCCATTAACCCTAGCAAAGCTGTCTTTACCATAGAACCTAACACCTCTAAAGTGAGTATATAAACTAAGAGGAATCGAACATTATTTGAACACAGATGGACGCACAAACACATCACACGCACACACACACGCGCACACACGCACGCACATACACGCACACACAAACCATCGTTTTAATGAGCGTGCTTGAAGTTTCTTTTTTCTCAAGAGCACTAGACTGGCAGAAAGCTAGTAATATCTCAATAATTTAGTCAACGTTGGGAAGGCACTGGCCTCTAGTATACAGGACTTTCTAATTTTAGGGGTTCAGGATTCCAAAGATTTATTGTACTTCAAGCTTTTCTAATGAATGTCATGCTTCTGCGTATGCACTTTGATCCTTCAGAATTTTCCTTTTTCCATCCTTAAACTGTTCAGGATCTACAAACCTAATTAATTTAAATAATAAGTTTAAACATTATTAAGGTAAAGACTATACTTCTATTATCATAGATGTCAAATATGTAATGGGTAATGTAATGTTTTTTTATTAATTTAATGTATTTGCTATACATAATATAAAATTTCTTTATATAAATTATTAGCGTGGAAAATTTCATACCGTAAGCAATTTTCGTAGAAAGGGGTTCAAAGTTCTTACTTCATGTATTAATATATAGATAATTGAAATTTTAAGCATAAAAAACATTTATTTATATTTATGTGCCTCCCTACCTTATGCAATTTTTAGCTATCTGATAAAAAGGGGTGGTATTTAAATAAAATTATTACATGAAAATATTTCATCTTTTATATGATTTTTATAATTACAGATACTAATAGTAAATAGCAAGGCATGCTCGCTGCTTGGGTATTCCTCAGGCGAACTCTGTGACCTACGCTTCTCGGACCTTCTGAGAAAGAGAAGCAGTAAAACTTTCAGCTTACATGAGGCAGAAGACGGGGATATTTCTGAAGATGGCACCATTATTTTACTTAGTGGAAAGGTTAGAATATGATTCCTATGAAATATTTATAATATAATTTCGCACTTTAGTTTTTTCCTAATCCGCTGATTACGTCTAATAATAAAGCTTTGTTTCTTCCATCTAAATGTACCAAAATGACTATCCTTACAAACTACTTAAGTAAGTTCGTGGTTGGTGTGATTTTTTAAAATAAATTCTTAAGTTGTTGTTGTTATTGTTAGTTCTTTTGTCCTTATTATAGATGGATCCCATACAGTACCTAAAAGCCCCCATATATTTTCACTTTTCCGGCTTGGGCAGTTTCCATGCACTCTTTTGCAGCGATGTTGATTATATCGACAGCCTATGCTTTCTTAAGTCTACCTACGATTCCTTTTATAAGCTGGTTCACAACTAAAGCTAAAAACACAACATTTCAAAAGTAGCAACCCAAGAGGTTTGTGGATAGGTACTTTTGCAATTAGGAAAAAAACAAAAGTTTCTTGGGAAATTGTTGTATGTTGCTGTATGGTTTATTCTACTGTATAATATATATATATCATTAAATCTTCTCTTTTATTCTACTGTATAATATATCTATATCATTAAATGTTCCAGGTAGTAGAACTTCTATCAAAAAATGGTGGATCAGTACAGGTGTCTCTTTGGATTAGACAATTGGACAATGATGGTCCATGTTTGGTTGTTGCAGAACCAGTCACATGCAAAAATGTTGTGGTAAGGCACTTTTAGTTAAGTTAAATACTTATTTAATGTTAAAAAATAAAGCATTGTTTAGGAGTGACAGTATTTTAGCATATTTTTTCATTTACTATAAAGCTGAATCTTCATGTCAGTACAGTAATTTGCGATGAATTAATGTTCAGTTCTTGTCTAGCTGTATTTTAAATCGGGCTTAAGAAGAAAAATACTAAATCGGGCAGCTAATAGGTTTGATGGATTGGTGTGATTCCTTTTGAACTACAGATAGGCTAGATTTCAAGTAGGCCTAGTTTATGAGCACTTTTGAAACGTTAAGTCAGTCTGTTTGTAGTGACTCTACCACCGGTTCGTAAGGCAGATTCTACCGAGAAGAACCGGCAAGAAACTCAGCAGATTACTCGGTTTCAACATCATTTTACAGTTTACAATCTTCAGACTTGTTCTATCTTGTGAGAGATGAGAGCGAAGCTTCCTGCTTCCAAGTAGCATTGTTATTAAGAGATTCATCAATCGTATTGCAACCACGATTTATTAAATATATTTTAACACATTGTTTGTTAAAATACATTTTCATTGCTTGTTAAAATACATTTAATAAATCATATTTAAACTTATTTATTTAGCACAGCACCCCGTGAAGACATAACAGTTGGCCAATTCGTCTCCCCGAGGCTATTAAAAAAAATTAACAAAAAGTAATAATTATAAAAAATTAATTTAAAAAAATAAAAATAAGCTATATAAAATTAAGCATTGGTCGATCCAGAATTAGCTTAGGAATCATATTATAAAAGCATATACTCAATCCCACAAATGATTTGTGTACCTCTCACAGACTATATAATAATGCATAAGTTTAAAGAATGTTAAAACACATTTATTACAGCGAGGTTATTATACAATTGATGAGTTTCTTAATGACAAGGTTGCTTGGAAGCATCCGCCTCCGCTTTCATCTCTCACATTTTAAAATGAATGTTAAAATGTAAAATGTAAATTTTTGATGTTGGAAAAGAGCAACTGCTGAGTTTCTTGCCGGCTTCTTCTCGGTAGAATCTGCCTTCCGAACCGGTGGTAGAGTCACTACACACGGACAGACTTGACGTTTCAAAAGTGCTTGTATTAGGCCTACTTGAAATAAATGAATTTTGAATTTTTTGAATTTTATAAGGTATGCTAAAACCCATACATATACATTCTTTAATTTTTCAGCTAACAATAGATGCAGACACAGGTGTTATAGTTTCGTGCGAAGGAGATGACGCAGCTTTGTTGTTCCAAGCGGAGTCCCCGGATAAGCTGATAGGATTACCCGTTGCGTCTCTCATACCTTCGTTACAGCTACCTGCTTATGATGCGCCCATACCGAAGAGTGTCTCCAAGCAGAAGGCTACAGGTGAGTTCGCACCATTACTATTATTTATTTAGTAGTTTGGCATGTTTCTGTAGCGGCGATAGCTCAGTGGTTAGGACTTCGGCTTCATTTTCAGGAGGCCAAGTTCGTATCCCAGCTCGCACATCTAAATTTTGCACGCCTCATAAGCGGAGCGTGAGGTGATGCTCTACTCTCGACATGTCAAAAAACCCAGTCGTTCAAAACTTAAATGATATTTTTTTTATTAGTATAACATTTACAGGATAATATGAGTGCACTAACATCAAGTCAAATAATCTGTCTAGCACATATGATATATATTTTATAAGCAATTATTCTTGTTCAATATAGTAAATAATAATAAAACTAATCATTCTTGAACGCCCGTGTGTCTGTGTTTACGGATTCGTGTATGTGGCAGAGAAATTGGACGTAAAAATTATCTTACCGGATTTTTTTTTTTATTATATAAAGTAATGCACTGTGCTGATTGCTAGTTAATATGGAAAATCAAGATTCGCGCATGCGCTATGTAAATTTTGTCTCAGAAAATCGCGTGAGACATAAAGATATTAATATTATTCCATTTTAAAAAACTTGAGTTTTGTTTTAGTATTTTTTTTTTTAAATGTGTATGACCGCTATTTGGCGTGCACTTTTGGATTTTCCAAATTTTTTCTAAATTATGTGCGTTTTAAGCAATTATAGTATGACTTTCTTTAGCGGTGAGGGAAAACATCGTGAGGAACCCTGCATGCCTGAGAGTTCTCCAGAATGTTCTCGAAGGCGTGTGGAAACCACCAATCCGCAATGGGTCAGCGCGGTGGACAACGGTCTTAACCCTATTGTGGGACGTGCACGTGCCTCGTTGTGGGCCGGCCATGGGTTGATATGATTGCATTTTCTAGAGATAAGCGATGTTTAATAACTACGCTTATTTGTGCCGCTGCTTGGTCGCTCGTTTTACATCACCATGTATAGGGAGATAAAAGTACCTAAGCACGTAAGCGACTGATAACCCCCCAAAATGCTAGAGCAAGACAAAAATGTTATTTACCGATTATATCCATTTACAAGGGATAACATTTATTTATCCACTTGACGAACCATAGCAAGACGGGAAAGAAATAATGTACCCCTTTTTTTACAAGTTGGCCCTTGACTGCAATCTCAATGACGGTAGAGGGCAAACCTGTTAGGGAGTATGTCAGTTAAACCCATTCCCATATTCGGTTTCTACGCGATATCGTACCGGAACGCTAAATCGCTTAGCGGCACGTCATTTCGGTAGATTTGGTAACTAGCCCCTGTTGGACATCAAAAGTATATAGTTTGAATATTATTATGCACCAGTGCATTTATCCACCAACCCATGCTCTTGTTTTTTCATGAGACACTAAATCCGGTATATTAGTATATTTATATCATAATCAGTGGCGTGCATAGAGGGTATGTACAGGGTATGCAGATTACATAAAATGATAAAAATCTCCAGTACGAGTTATATAAAACTTCAGGGTAGGTATTGTAAGAGTTATAAAAAGCCCTTAAGTTTTAAAACTCGTACTGGATTAATATAACTCATTTTATATCATCTGCATACGTTGTTCATACCCTCTATGCACGCCACTGATCATAATGTATTGTTTTAGTTTATTTACCTATTAGCTTGTATGTTTATACACTACCTACCTATACTTCAATATCTCTCTAACCTAAGGGTTGTCTGAAAGAGATAGAGATACTATATACGATTTAAGTTTAATATATTTGTCATGATTATATGTTTCTGTGGTGTATAATAAAGTATTTATACGTCTGGCTTTACGGAATATCAGCGCTGGGTCTTAACAGACACTGCGAGAAATTCTAAGACGACCATTTTGGGATCACAACATACCATACCATAATTGTTATGTAGACAACAAGTTGTATTTTAATTCTAGTGTGTGTATATCGAAATAAAAGTTTTTCTCATATATATATATACTTATATATAACTCTTACTTGAGAAAAACTTTATATATTATATCTATACATACATAATCTTGGAACTTGGACTTGGAATCGAACCCACGACAATGTGATCCGTAGTTGAACATACTAAACATGCTAACATGGCAGTTAAAACACCAAAAAAAGAAAGAAAGAAAGATAGCCGCTGATTTGCTGTACCTATGTATTTTATGATATTTTCAGGACGAACCTTAGACGGATGTTCATTTCCACTGTGCCTTTGGATATCCAAACAAAGCAACATCGAGTCTGCACCGTGGACTTCTATAAAGACTAACAAAGATAAACCAGTGTTTACAGTAAATGTCAGGGTAAGTTAATGGTTATTTCATATATACAAAGTAAATTTTGGAACCTTGTCAATTTTTTAAAATTGGAAAACAAAAACATTATAAGGTACGGTCATTCACCGATAAAAGAATCAATCACTGCATATTTCAAATAAGGTTAGAGTAATTAATAAAAAAATTAACAAACCCCCAACTGCCAATATGTACTGCACATTATTCTGCTAGTCAAGCTTTTTTATTTCACACCCATGTTTAGGAAGTTGTGACAAATATATAACATATGTAATCCGCCATTTTGTGGTGGGGGCCATCTTTGATAGATTTTTATCGCAACCCGACGAATTCACTTTTAAAACATAAAAAAACAGAATCGAAATTTGTTGATCCGTTCGGGAGATAAGATGCTACAAACAGGCAGATACACACACAAACTCGTATTATCCCGTCGTTTTTGCTAAAAGGTTAACTTTAACAACACATCGTTTTAACATCAGGTAACTTACAACGTTAGCGGTCTTCTAGTAGTAGACGAGAGCGGTCTGATAACCGCGTGCAACCAACACTTCGCAATGCTGACGTTCGGCAAAGCGCAGTCGGAAGTTATTGGCCACCATATTGAAGACGTCATACAGAACTTCTGCCGAGAATCCGACCTTGTCAATGTGCTGGACAGGAATAGGAATATGACCCTTTCGCCGGTCAACAATGAGAACGACGATTCAGGTATGACAAATCCCACTTCTGCATTAACCTGAATCGAAGGACTTATAAAAAAATATCAAAAAAATCGGTCATAGACATTGGACTTATAACCAAAAATCTATAAAAAATCACTGTTAGACGTTCTAGTCATAAGGTATGGATATAATAACCATTCACACATCATAAGACTAAAACCTTAATAGCGTATTTACACTCCCTTAAACAGATTGAAACTAGACTGACAAAGTCTTGCATGTTGCTTGAGGAAAAGCCTATCCAGCAATAGGCATTCTTCAGCTGAAACCAAGTTGAGAGATTGGTTAAACAAAATGTGAAAGAGCACCATAATTTTTCATCCATTTTACAGGCTTCGCATATTAAAAATTAGGTTAGCAGCCAGATAATAAAATCATTTCTACATTTTCTAGTAGCAATAATACGTCTTGCCACGAGTTTCTAAATATAATACATAAGTTTAAGCAACGCGTTAAAACCAATCTATTACGGTACATTACAATTCATGAATTTCTTAATACTAAATGCGACAAGGTTGCTTCTTCTTCTTCTTCTTCTTCTGTTCCTGGGCCTTTTCCGCACTTGGTTGGTCTGGGACCGTCCGTTGTACGTATGGCCACTGATGCGGCTCCCCGCTGGATCACTCCAGCCAGCCGAGCTCGCTCCAAAAGCTTAGCAGGCCGCCCAGGTCGCCGAGTGCTTCATGGAGTGTTGCTGAGGAGCCAAGGTGTGCTGCGCGTTGTTCTGCTACTCCGTTGCATTGGAGCATTACGTGTATCGGTGTTTCCTCCGCCTCCATGCATGCTCTGCAGAGAGGGCTGTCAGTTATACCTAAAATGGAAAGGTGTTTGTTTAGTGGGCAGTGCCCTGTTATCATACCTACAACTGTCCTTAGTTTAGGTCGATTCAGTTGTAGTAATTTTGTTGTTAGTCGTGGGTTGAGAACTGGTACGGCCTCCTTCGTGTGTTTGCACTCTTTTGTTTTTGACCATAGTACCGAGTGTGATGTTTGCGTCTGGTTGTGGAGCCATGTTTTGTATTCAGTGAAGGGTATGGGTATGATGGGTTCCGGTCCAGCTACCCTTAGTGATGCTGCCTGACACGCTAATTCGTCGGCTGCGTCGTTTCCTCTGTTTCCGTTGTGACCTCGTATCCATTTTAGGGTTACTCTGTTGGATTTTGATAGGGCTTGTAGGTTCTTGTGACAGTCAAGTATGAGTTTTGATGTTGTTGTGTGTTTGGTTAAGGCTTTTAGTACAGCTTGACTGTCACTGTTTATGTTGATGCTGAAGCCTTTTACCTTTCTGTTTAGCATGGCTATGACTGCTGTTGTTATGCCCACGCACTCCGCTTGGAAGACGGAGTTGTTCTTACCAAGCGGCTGGGCAATGTTTATGTTAAGCTCCGGGCAGTATATCCCCGCTCCAGTGCCTGAGTTTGTTTTTGATCCGTCGGTGTAGACCTCTATTACGACGGTGTCAGCTTTGTCTGTTTTTCCTCCTTCAGCGGCTACTTTATAGTGCCTGTCTAGCACATAGTGTTTCCGCGTCTTGTCACATATCCAGTCTAGTTGTGGGCATTTATTAATTTCTTTTGATAGTATCCTTGTATGTCCTATGTTTGTATCCTTCCACAGCCCGTAAGCCCTCAGTCTAAGGGCTGCAAGTGTGGCTTCCTCTTTAATGTGTAGGTGTAGTGGTGGTATGCATAATATAGCTTCCAGCGCAGTGGTTGGCGTTGTGCTCATGCAGCCTGTGATAGCTAGGCACGCTTGACGTTGGAATTTTTGTAGTTCTAGTTGGGTTGTCGCAAGGAGTGTTCTCGGCCACCATATCAGTGAGGCGTAGTTTAGTGAGCTCCTGACGACTGCTAAGTACAACCATTTCATGATGTATGGTTTAAGCCCCCAGGTTTTTCCTGCCATGCGTTTGCATTGGCTGAGGATGATCGTTGATTTTTGGATTTTTGTATCTATATGTGTCTTCCAGTTTAGTTTGGAGTCCATCGTTACTCCGAGGTACTTTACCTCGGTTGATAGTTTTAGGCTTGTTTTAAACAGTGTTGGTGTTTTTGGAAATTGTGGCTTCCTTTTGTTGGTAAATAATACGAGTTCTGTCTTTTTCGGGTTAACCGTAAGTTCATTTTCCCTGCACCACTGTTCTAGCAGTTTCAGTGCGTTTTGCATTATTGAATTCAGGGTGTTTTCTTGCTTTCCACTTATGAGGATAGTGATGTCATCGGCATATCCTATGGTGAGGAAACCGTTTTTGTTCATTTTTGTTATTAGGTCGTCAACTACCAGGTTCCATAGGATGGGGGAAAGGACCCCTCCTTGTGGGCACCCTTTAGCTACAATACCCTTGGTTGTTCCATTAAAGTCCAGTTGGATGACCCTAAATTCTAGTAGGGCTCTAATCCAAGCTCTTAGTGTGTCCGGTACTTTATGTCTCGCAAGAGCTAAGTCTATGCTCTTGAATGTTGTTTTGTCGAAAGCTCCTTCTATGTCTATAAAAGCCCCGAGAGTCGAGAGTTTGTTTTCCAGGTCGTGTTCTATTTTGCTTACAACAGAGTGCAGAGCTGTTTCTGTTGATTTACCCGTGCAGTAAGCGTGTTGATTTTGGTTTATAGGTATGTGCTTCAGTGTTCCGTCCCGGAGGTATCTATCTCCGAGTCTTTCTAGGGTTTTTAGTAGAAAAGATGTTAGGCTAATAGGTCTGAATGATTTGGGTTGTGTGTAGTCGCTTTTACCTGGTTTGGGTAAGAATACTACTTTTACCTCCCTCCATGTTAGCGGTATGTATCTATGTGCTAAGCATGCTCTAAAGATTTCTGCTAGCCATGGTATGAGTTGTTCTTTGCCCCATTGTAGGAGGGCGGGGAAAATGTGATCTGTACCTGCAGATTTGAAAGGGTGAAAGGATTCGATAGCCCAACAGACCCTTTCATATGTCACAATGTTGTTTGCTATTTCCCAGTCTGCTTTTGTTGGTGTCGTGTTGTTTTCTTCCCACACTGGTTTGTCGACAATCTTACAGCCTGGGAAGTGGGTTTCGATAAGTGTCTCACTCACTTCTTTGTCGTTTTTAGTGTAGTTCCCGTCTTGTTTCTTTAAAGATCCGATGGTGCGGATATTGTCCCTTGACAGGATTTTCCTTATGCGGTTTGCATTATCGTAGTTTTCTATGCTCGTGCAGAAATGTTGCCAGGATTTGACAGTTTTCTGTTGCACAAGTTTTTTGTATTGAGATTGAGCCTCTTTGAACTTGTCCCAATCTGCGTCTTTCCTGGTGTTCTTTGCTCTGTTGAATAGGTGCCTTAACCTTTGTCTTTTTCTCTCCAGGTCGGGGCCCCACCAACTGTGTTTTGGTGCATGTTTTGTTTTTTGTATTCTTAGTGGGCATGCTTTTTCGTAGCATGTTGTTATGTGTTTTGTTATTTGTTCTACATTTTGGTCTATTTGCATCGTTCCCTTTATTTTGGGTTTGTTGTTGTACATTGTGTCTCCCTTTATAAGAGTTTTGTATTTCTCTCTGTTTGTTTTTCTGGGATTTCTCCCAGGAGTTTCTTGCGGTTTAATCAGATCCAGTTCAAAGCTTATTCGCCTATGGTCGGAGAGTGTGAGCTCTTCGCACACGTGCCAGTTTTTTATTTGGTCTGATATGTTGTTTGACGCTAGAGTAAGATCAATAATCGTCTGGTATCTACTTGAAACAAAAGTCGGTTCTGAACCTTTGTTAAGAATGTTTAGGTTAGTGGTTAGCAAGTATGAAACTAGTTGCTCACCTCTTTTGTTGTTTGTTTTACTTCCCCATAGGATGTGGTGTGCGTTGCTGTCGACCGAGATAATCAGATCGGTGTCGTCTTCTTCACATTGTTTTATAAGGTCCATCACCTCTTTTGTAGGTATTTCGCCTTCTATGGGTAGGTACAGCGAAGCCAGGACAAGTGGTCTGGCCGCTGCAACTGTCCCTTGTTTTCTTCCGTTCTGTATTCTTACTGCAGTTAGATCTCTGTAACAGTAATGTGTTAGTAGTGTCGCTGTTAAACAGCGAGGTATGTATATACATGTTCTAGGTTGTTCCTGCAGGCTGTTGTAGTACAACTCACCATTACAGCTGCCGAAACCGCATATGTTTTGGGCCCTTACCCACGGCTCTTGGATTAGGGCGATGGTATCGGTCTCAACCTCCAGCTGTCCTCGTAGTGTGGCCGTTGCTAGTTGTTTGTGCTGGAGGTTGGTTTGTATTATTTTTATGTTGTCGTACGTGGTGTATTATAATGGATTGGAGTTGTTAAAGGTCGGCCTCAGGGGCCCATCCTTTTAGCAACTCTTGTATCCTCGCCTCGTTTGCATTCTCGTCATCGTCAGTCTCAGTCTCGGCCACCCCCTCCCATGGTGTCATGTTTGATGGGTGGTTAGTCCCGGTCTCCATTTCTATCGCGTCGATATCCTCGGAGGCGTTTTCAACGGAGGGTCCGGGCGCAGTGGCTTTGAGGTTTGTTGTCGCTGTGTCGTTTTTCGTTTCTGGCTCCGGGGTCTTCTTAGGCGGTACGTCGCTGAGTCCTTCGCCGTCGAAGAACCGGATATAGATAGATCCGGTGGAGTAAGAGACTCTCCTTCCCTTGGCCAGGATGTCTTCGACCTGCTCCGTGGGTATTCCTAGGACTAGAAACACTCCCGGAGGGTTGCTGTTTGTTCTTTTATATGTGTACAGGGTCCACGACGAGACCTTGTACCAGAGGTTTTGGAGGGACAGCATTTGTTGGAGTATTGCTATCTCCTCCGTGAAGTCAGGCACGTATAGTGCTGACCTAATCCGCACTGGTATGTCGGCCTGCCTTATGAGCGTGAGCCCCGTGCCCTCCCTTGGCGACTTCAATCGAGGTACGATTTCTTGGAGCCAAGAGAGGGCTTTGTCGTCGTAACACCACAGTTTCAGCACTCCTTCGTTGAGAAAAGCTTTCCCTACAAAGGATGGGGCATATGGTGTCGTTCCTGGCGCTGGTTTTCTGAGGCAGATAGCGAGGATCTCTTTTTGGATTTGACCCTGGACGCTATTTGCCTCTGGTTGGGTCATGTCGCTTCTGGGCACTAGGGTGACGGCCACACTTAGGTGTGGTTGGGTCACTCTCGCGTAAGAGTCCCTTGTGCGCGTTGGTCTGTCTGTCCGTGGTCTTTTGTATTCTCCCCGGGGCGAGATGGTGTCGTCAAGCCTATCCCTTTTCAGGGACTGGCTTGTCGACGTTCCGGGGTTCCCGCTCATGTCACCGGTCTCACCACTGCTCCGCCCTCTCCAGTACGCATTCGACCGGTGGGCGACAGGGTGTGGCCGGCGTTGAGCAGGAGTGTTGGTCGATGTTTGTTTTTGGGGCAAGTCACGATTGGATTCCGGTCGGGACACGCCCGCAGATGCGTCCGTGCCCTGTCCAGAGACGACAGTCGCCGCGGGTGGTTGACGGCCTTGATGTGGCTGTCTCCCTTCCCCACTTTGTCCGTACAAGCCTCTAGTCTGGTGGTGGACTTCCGCGTGCGTGTTCCTACCGGGTTCCATCGTCTGCTCGCCAGTCTGCTTGCTTGACAAGGTTGCTTTTCGCATTAAGAAAGCTTCCATCACCCACAATATAGAAAAATGCTAACCAAAAACAGACTTACTTGATGTTTTAAAAGTACTTATGGATAAAAAAATTAATTCAAATAAACAAATTTTGAATTTTATGTTCAATGTGCCAATCCTAAGCTTTTTACTGTATTTAAGTGAATATAGTGAATTAATAATAATAATAATAATAATAATAATAAACTTTATTTAGGCCAAAAATAGTTTGTACGCAGAGTTCTAGATTAAGTATATAAAAAAAAAAAACATTGCGTTTATGATTTATAAAGAAACAATACTTCTTAAAACATTAGATTTGGTTGCTGGTGCCTTCATCAGATTTCACAGTTTTATAAGTACCAGCGACCTTTAAACCAAAAATAATACCTGCTTACATAATAAATGAGGTTAGTAATTGAAAATATATAGGAATGTACAAAATGTTTGTAAGACCAGGTTCCAGTTACGCCAACTCCTGTACTAGTTAAAACTGTATCACAGTGAGTTGCCATTCCTCGTGCCCAAGTACTTAGTATAAGTCTATACGTTTTATTCTATATTATGAATAGGTAAACAATATGTGTGCAGTTTTAAGATAATATAATAATAGTAATAGCGGGTAGGTGGCTAAAATCTTATGAGACACGTTTAACCATCCACCCGCCACTTCACTATTGCTTTGGCAGTATATGGCAAAGTTTAAGAATGTAAGTATTGGTTAGTATGTAATTGGTTAATATGATAATCAGTAATTAATGTGATATTTTACAAGTATCAAAGTATTATCATACTACGATAGTTTGTTACAGTTTTTAATAAAAATGAAGTGCATCTAATTATGATATATTATGGATGGTTTTTTTTTTTTTTTTGTGAGAGTGAGTGCTAGTGCGTGTATTATGTGTGTTTAAATGTGTCTGTGTGTTAAAAATTATGAGTGATGGTGCGTGTATTATGTGTGTTTAAATGTGTCAGTGTGTTAAAAATTATATAATTTTTTCAGAAGATCTTCTACTTCGTTATAATTTTGGGTAATAAGGTATTTAATCAGCTCTGTTTTACATTTATAAGTAGTATAATTTTTTAACGTTAAATTTCTGCTGAGTGCATTATATAATTTAGGACCAAGGTAATAAGCAAATTTTTGCGCAAATACTGTAACTTACTGTAACTTGGGTAAGTTAAAAACTAAATCTTTTCTACGTCTCGTCATGAACGAAGGTCGTTTTTTATGTTGCGCAATAACAACTTGTTTTATAAATAATTTCCTGACTGAGAGTACGGCTAGTTCGGAGTATAACTGCTTTGTAGGGTAAGAGTATGTCTTGAATGCCATTACTTTAAGTATAGAGCGCTGTGCTCTTTCAACTGCTAATAGGGTAGTTTTAGAAGTACCTCCCCAGGCATTAATTCCGTACATAATAATAGATTGGCATAGTGCAAAATATGTCGTAAGGAGTAACGAAGGTGAACATATATGCCTTAGGCATTTAAATATATAAATAAGTTTCCTAATCCTACTGCTTAATTTAATTGTGTGCTCTTTCCAGTTTAGATTCTGATCAATCGTAATACCAAGATATTTAAAAAAGCTTGTTTGTTTAATGCAGTAACATGCGCAGTCTATTAAATCATTGCATGTGTGAGGGTTTATAGACATAGACCCATGCTGAGGTTGAGTTTTGTTATGTATACTGAAAGTCATAAATTTTGTTTTATCTAAATTAAGAGTAAGTAAGTTGTTATCCAACCACGTGGTTACCATTGTGAGACCCTTATTTGCCAAATTATTAATTTCTTGCCAAGACTTTCCACTAAACAGCAGCACCGTATCATCAGCAAAAGTAATGATTTTTCCCTTTAGCAAAGTCATGTTGCATAAATCATTGATGTAAATCAAGAACAAGGTAGGACCAAGAACGCTACCCTGAGGGACACCGAATTGAATACATTCTTCCTGGCTCTCATAATCATTGATTTTTACACGCTGCTGTCTATTGGAAAGATAGTCTGTAATCAATTGGAGAGGTAGTCCACGTATACCAATATATTCAAGCTTCCGTATTAGTATGGGGACAGATACGGTGTCGAACGCCTTGGCTAAATCTAAATAAATTCCTAGAGTTTTGTGCCCATTGTCCAATTGCCCTACCACGAAAGAAGTTAATTCATGTA
The DNA here is from genome assembly GCF_905163445.1 of Pararge aegeria. NCBI lineage: Eukaryota > Metazoa > Arthropoda > Insecta > Lepidoptera > Nymphalidae > Pararge > Pararge aegeria. Next base: position 5,563,474 of record NC_053181.1, read on the forward strand.
AGGCATTGTCAGTTGATTTGTTTTCCCTGAACCCAAATTGGTTTTGTGAAAGAAGGTTATTTGACTCTAAGAATTTCTTTAGCCTTACATCAATAATTTTTTCTAATATTTTTGCAAGAACAGATATAAGGGAAATTGGTCTATAGTTCGACACCGCATTTTTGTCTCCAGATTTGTATATGGGAATAATAATAGACTTTTTGAGTAGCTCTGGAAATACACCGTCATCTATACATTTGTTACAAATTATGGCAATAGTTTTCGAGAAAATATTTACCCCTTTTTTAATCAAAGATGTAGGAATTCCATCCGAGCCACATGATCTACTAGATTTCAAGTTTAAAATTATGTGTTTAATTTCATTTTCGTCGGTTGGCAGAAGCAAAAATGAATTTACAGGTGAACCTATGGTTTGAATATTTTGCTTTCGAGTAAGTTCTTGTTCACTTTTTTGTAGTCTAGTCAAAATATTATTAGATAAATCATTTTTGCCGATTTGAATAAAATAATTATTCACGTAGTTGAGTGAGCCGTATGTATAGGCTTTATATGTAATAGCTCTGGAGAACTATTTTCTTTATTATTTAAATTGCACATTGCTTTAATAACATCCCATTTATCTTTCAGGGTTTTCTTTTTATTATTTATTTCATCTCTATAGTAGTTATTTTTAAGTGTCTTAAGTAATTTATTACAAGTGTTACGATAACGTTTGTAAGTTATTTGAATTGTATGATTATCAGGATCTTTACGGAGCTTTTTATGAAGATTATCACGATTGCTCATGCATCGGCATAGTCCCGAAGTTATCCAAGGTTTTAAATTGGTCTTACGTCTAGATAATTTTAAAGTAACTGTATATTTATTCATTGTTTCTTTGATAAGTCCTACAAACATGCTTGTCATCGCATTAGAGTCAAGATTAGAAAGAATTTGTGACCAATCTAATTTACTTAAGTCTTCTAATACGATATTAAAATCAGTTTTTGTACGTTTATTAATATGTTTAGTAGTTTTAATGTTTATTTTACGCATTGATGTCAAAACACAATAGTGGTCCGTTAGTGATGTATTACAAACAACAGTAAGAGTGTCACTTCTCGTTCTAATGAAACTATGATCTAAACAATTATTTTGTCTCGTAGGAAAATTGTGAGCTGATATGAGTCCATGCGATGCTAAAAGGTTTACGTATACTGATGGCTCTTTATTAATTAATTGTTGCTCAGATATATTTATATTCAGATCACCCATTAACAGAACACTTTTGTATCTTCTAAGTTGGAAAAGAATTTTGTAAAAGGAGTCTAAAAATGGTTCTAGGTTTTTAAAACAGGGTAGTCTGTATAAGGAAATTATAGCCAGTTCATTATCTATAGTAACAACCAAACAGTTAGCTTCTTTACAATAATTGGGTTCAATAACAGTACAATTTATATTGTTTTTGATGTAAATGACAACCCCATCGTTTTGATTTAGGTAATTTTTAGTAGAATAAGATAAATAATTATTCATTTTTGGTATAACAGAATTTGTAGTTAGCCAACATTCAGTGAGAATAATAATATCATATGAAATATCGAAATGTTTCAGCAGAACCAGTAGTTCGTCATGATTACAAGATAAACTTCTAATGTTTTGAGTCAAAATGTTAAAAGTACCATTAAACTGATCAAATACTTTCCTACATTGCTCTGGCATATCCACAATCACAGCTTTGCCGACATTGATAGTATCATCAATGTCAGCAACTATCTTTTGTATATTAGCCATGGTCAACGTTACAATAATTAAAAGTAATCATGATATGAACGAAATAAGCTGCGATGCCTTTTGAAAAGCAAATTGTGTTTACCAGGATATTAACGAAGTACGATCTGAAAAAATAATATTCAATTTTTATTCGTATGAGCGTGTGTGATGTCTTGTGTAAATGTGGCATATGAGTGCGTGTATTTTGTGTTTGGAGAAAACTATTACAAAAAATAACATAAGTCGCTAGGTTAGTAAAAAAAAGAAAAACATTGAAAAAACACCAATAATATTTAAATTGTCTATAAAGGATACCATTTTCACTATTACTTGCTGGCTGGTTATATCTCGCAAGTCTAATTGGTAGTCACATAACATTATTGTTAAGGCTAGAAGAATTTTTATCTGAGTCACCAGTTACTAGCTGCTCAATTTGTTTTTGAGATTTTATCGGCAACACCGGATATCCTTCCGATTTTCTTAGAAATATTTTACCTCGAGAAATCCAACAGAATTGATATCCACACGTTTTCTTTGCTTGTCTCCCCAAATAGTATAGTTTTCTTCCGCGTGGAGTCAGTGCTTCCGAAATGAAAATTGGACGCTCTTCACCTGGGAACTGGATCAACTTGGTATTCAATTTGCCCGATTTGTTTGATTTATTATATGTTTTAACAGCCCTTATTACTGCCGAACTGGTTTGTTCTGATTTATATTCTACAATTATGAGACTTTTCTGTTTAGTTATTTTTTGGTTTGGATTTCATGAATCGCATCGAACATGACTGGTACGTTAAGAACTTTGTGTATGTTAGTCACTATTGATTTAAGATCATCATGTTTATTAATGGGCATATTAATTTCAATACGTGATGCAAGCTGCCTTTGGAGAACATTTTCCATTTTAATTTCTAATTCTTCAATCCTCTCCTGAGTATCTTTGTGTTCAAGCATAATATTTTCGAACTTTCGGTTTAGGTCGTTATACATAGTCGTAGAAGTTTCCAGCGCACTTCGCAAATGTGAATTTAGTTTAATTAACTCCTCGTTTTGGTTTTTCGAATCTCTTATCATCTCATTAAGTGACTCAAATTTTTCGTTCTGGTCACGTTTCAAGTCTGTGATGAGAGTCTTAATTTCTGTTTGGAGGTTTCTTAATTCTTGCGAGAAATCATCTTTTGGACTGCGTACTTTGCGTTTCCTGCTCGTAAGTAGATCTCGCTCATCACCTGAGCTCGCTTGTGATGATGTCATAGCCACTTCAAGAGATCGGATCATGTTTTCTCCTTTATTCTTGCATATACTGCCACACACTGCCACACACTATTGCACGGTTTGTACGATTGATTTGACGCGTCCGCACGGTTCGCAGCGGAGCGAGGAATCAAAAATTATAAATCATAAGCCGATTTTAATGTATCTAAGGTACATGGGTGCAAATCAAGTACATATGACAGCGGGTTGGCGCAGTGGGTAGCGACCCTGCTTTCTGAGTCCAAAGCCATGGGTTCGATTCCCACAACTGGAAAATATGTGAACATCAATATTTTTCAGTGTCTGGATGTTCATCTGTATATTATATTCATGAAACTTTTAACCAGCCATCTGAGTACCCACAACACAAGCTACGATTACTTTGGGGCTAGATGGCGATAATGATGTATTGTCGCAGTATATTTATTTATTAATTTAAAAAAAAAACATACCCAGATATACCCTCGTAAATTTTCCAACTTTCACTAGTACTTTAATGTGTATTAAAGCTTTGATCTTTTTCCAAAATACAATAGCTTCAGATACAGACGAAGATTCGTGCGGGGCATTCAACGGAAGCCAAAAATCAGCGTGCATGTCGTTAAACGTGCAACAATCCTTATTGTCAACTACACGAGAAAAGTCATCGAGCGCTCTTTGTCTCGACAAATCCTACAGCTTGGTCACCCACACGCCAACACCTACTCAGGATATGGTCTCGAGTTTGAGTACAACTGAACAGAGAAATGACACGTCAGCCCTCCCTGACATCACCTCTGGAATGTCCGGAATATCTATCGACGAAGAGAACTATTGTCAGAGCAGCATATCAAAGTCAAGGTCAGAAAATATTCTGCGTTCTGAACAGAGTAACTCAATAAAACAAACCCCATCAAAACTAATCGAAAAATCTGACTCAATTTACTATACATCGCAACATTCTCAAGAGGTAACACCTACTGGCAGTTCGTCCAGACTAAGATTAAACGATCCATCTTTGAAATTATCGTTTGATGCCAACAAATGTAAAAATATGAAAGCTAACCTCCAGGGGAAAGATGATAAAAGTAGTATTTCATTAGATTTCTGTGATTCCAACGAAACAAGTGCGGATTTTCTTACGCCCATAAATGAATTGCCTCCTTCGGGTTGTGAAATTGAGGATTTGCCGAAACACAATGGTAACGACGAGAGTATTGATAGTTTGAGTAACGATATCGATTTGGAAACTCAAACCGAATCTGCACCAAGAAGGATTTATGATGGTAAGTTTTATGTCAAGTCACTTGTCACAGACAAGATCATATAAGTGATTTATTATCTTTGAAAAATTGTATCCGATAAGTCTTAAATAACCCATAACCCCCAATGCGCTATCACCGCTTCTATTTATTTTATTTTTATCATCATTAGCTTCCTAATGTCCCAACTACAGGACGCAGGCCACTTCTCTTATAGGAGAAAAGTTTAATAGCATTCGATTCAATTATATTCAGTTCAATTATATTTTCTTTCTTGTGAATCCATTCATTTATTGGCGAGTTTTTATTCTCTAGACGATCCTCCCGAAACTCCATGTGCAAACAAACGCTTACTGCGTGCACACGTGACAACTTCAACTCCACAAAAGAGCCGTAACAGCAAATCCGAACAGTGTGATATCAACGACTGTGGATACAAGAACGGCACCTACCGAGGCGTTGCGCTTCATAAAGATGGCACTGAGCTCAGTGAGTATTTTGCAATATCTAGTTGCTTTATTGTAGCCGCCAAATTGCTGTCGCGTAAGACATTCTGTCTAATCTTTTGCATTATTGATTATTTAGCAATTATAGCCCCCAATTTCCTAGCAACTAGCCGCGGACGATCTGACCTAAAACAAAATCTTACTTGCCCCGCCCTAGACCAGGAGCTGGGTACGCCTATGGCTTAGTGCAAAAGATGGGACAGAGCTAAATAATTATCTTGCAATATCTAGGTGAATTTATACCAGCCTCCAAATTACCGTCCCTTGGTGCTCAGGGCAAATCTCAGTGAGTATTTTGCTATATGTACGTAATGAATTATTGTTGCCGTCAAATTGTCATCTTTTAATGCAAAAGATGGGACAGAGCTCTGTGATTAAAAATAACGAAATGCATTATTATAGTATAGTAACTTAGTCAAAAAGATGGGTGTTTTTGGTAATGAGACGAGCAAATTAGCATTGCATGCATTCGCTTGACAGTTGATCACTAAGTTGGCATACTCATGACTTCGAAGTTGTTTTATAATAGCCTCAAAATTGTCGTGTCTGCATTTGTACAAACGGATGCGGTGTTTTTATAATGCACGTACGCCATATAGTTTGATTACCCGCCCATGCCCCTGTGAAACACTGTTCAGTTTTTGATACTTTATAACCGGACAAAGGAATTTATTCATGATCCTTATGATCATGTTGCACATTGTACATTGTCAATGAAGGTGATCTTATTACCTCAGATTTTTAAAACTTTATATTTTCAACGACAGGGTTTAAATCTACAAAATCTAAGTTGCAACTTTCTCCACAGATGTTGTTTACACTGTTTCGAGTATGCAGCTCGGTACTGGACGCACAGTGCGTTGCGTGTGGCTCGGCATACGCCGCGGTGCGCAACCCGACGCACAGCTTGACTTAGCGCCCAGACACACCACTACGGCCTCCAGCCTCGCATCCACCGCTGACAACTCGCTAGTACTCGTGAGTTGGCAAATGTCATTATTTTACTCTTAGTATAACTTACATCATGTTTGGATCACGAGATCCTAGAATCGGATCCTGGGTCAAGCAAATAATAAAAAATAAAATAATAGTTAAGTGTTGAGTTTTTCAGAGTTTGGAAATTGGTGATGTCTCCCATGCCTTGGAGAACACATTAAGCCGTCGGTCTCTGTTATTATCACTAACTGCACTAACCCAATAACCTGCATTGGAGCAGCGTGGTGGGTTGAAGTTATCATTCTCCCTCTCCCAAGAAAGAGGAGGCTTTTGTCCAGCAGTGAGACATTAATAGGCAGGAGATGATAATAGTGATAAAAGCCTGAAATTTGGAGGGACGAAACATTCTTGACGTCAAACTAAAAAAGACCTAATGCTACTAGTTTTAAAGTAGCAAAATATTTACTTCTGGTTTTTCTTCTATAAACCTTTAGCCAAAAGCGCTACTGTAGAAGTGTGAATCACTTTTAGCTTTTCAGCAAAGTAGATATACTCTAATTTACTCTCGTGTTCGGACCCGACAACATTACAAACGAAGCATTAAAAACAGCACACACAATTTTGGCTACACCATTAGCTGAACTATTCAACTTGATACTGCAAAAATCTGAAACGCCTACACAATGGTCTGAATCTAACATCATTTTATTATATAAGAAAGGCGATCCCAAAGACATAGGCAACTACAGACCCATAAGTTTGCTACCGACTCTATACAAGTTGTTCTCCACGATTATAAACGCTAGAATTAGTCCCACAATTGGAGCTAGACAACCTGTAGAGCAGGCAGGATTCAGGAAGGCTTTCTCTACAATCGACCATATACACACCCTTGAGTTAATTATTGAGAAATACCAGGAACATCAAAGACCCCTATATCTCGCATTTATTGATTACCAAAAAGCGTTCGACACTGTAACACACGCAAGTATCTGGGAAAGCTTAAAGAAACAAGAAGTTAGCGAGGTGTATATAGAGGTCATTAGATGCATATACAAAAATAATACGGCTAAAATAAAGTTAGAAAACCTGGGCCCAAGTTTCCCCATAGAGAGGGGTTTAAGACAGGGTGATCCGCTCTCATCTACAATATTTATAACCATTTTAGAAACAATCTTTAGCAAGTTGGACTGGAACAAACTAGGACTCTATATACATGACGCTTTCTTAAGTCATTTGAGGTTTGCAGATGACATAGTGATATTATCCGAGACAAGCTCACAGCTGCAATATATGATAAAATCTTTACAGTTAGCCAGCGCAGATGTAGGTTTGGAAATCAATCTCACAAAGACTATGACGATGACAAACAGTTGCAAGATACCAATATTAATTAACGGAAGCCCACTAGAATACGCAGAAAAATACATATATTTGGGAAAAACAATTAGTTTTGATAAAACAAATAATGACATAGAGATAGGAAGAAGAGTTCAACAAACGTGGAATAAATATTGGAGCCTGAAAGAAATTTTTAAAAGTAACATGCCTGTAAAAATAAAAACAAAGATCATGAACTCTAGCCTCCTACCTTGCCTGACATACGGCTGCCAGACATGGAAATTTACGGCCAAATCAAAACAAAAAATCAACACCTGCCAGCGAGGACTAGAACGCAGCATGCTCAGCATAAAAAAACTTGATAAAATACTCCATACAAAAATAAGATCCATAACAAAAGCAACAAATGCCTTGAGCTATGCATTAAAACTGAAGTGGAAATGGGCAGGTCATATAGCGAGGCTTACAGACCGGAGGTGGACCGTGAGAGCAACTATGTGGAAAGGCCCGGAAGGCAAAAGAGCCAGAGGGAGACCAGTGACACGGTGGAAGGACGAGATCAAAAAAAAAAAATAGCCGGCCCAAATTGGGCTAAAGTAGCAAAGGATAGAGAAAAATGGACATCGTTGGAGGAGGCCTTTACCCAATCTGGGGTTCTTGTAATAAACTAACATTCATAATAATAAATATTAAGTAAACGAAAAATAAAATACTAACTTTAAACTATCTTAGGTATGTCAATGTAAGTTACAGGAAATAAAAGGCTTTTTTATTTTTTTTATACTCTCGTGTTATTGCTCTGAAATCCGTAAATGAAATTTTCGAATTTTCGAGAGATTTTTGATGTTCTAAACACAAACACGGTCGCCTAGTTAGCAGTTAAGCATTGCTTTGCACATTTTCTTTGATTTAATATCTTGTTACAGGGCAACAAGTCTGTCAGCAGCAGACCGCAATCCATGTCTTTGATGAGCCAGTGTGGTGAAGAACAGATCGCAGGAGAGTATAATAAGCATTACGTCACATTAAAACAAATTGGTAAGATCTTTTTTACCTTAATCATACCGTATATATACTGTTTTAAATAACAATTACAAATATGATTATTACTTCCATGCCGACATATGTTTATTTATTTATATAATTTCATGTCTAAACCAATCGGGACGAAAATTAACTCATTCTTAGTTTGCATTTTGAGATTGTATTTTCAGCCTAGCAAGAGTCTTATCGCGCGAAATTTTTAAAAAGGCGAAACTTATTTTTGCTGCAACCAAACATAAGATTGGTAACCGTTCAGCACTATCTTTTTGGAAAATAAAATAAACATAAATCAGATAATCCGATTACTTTATGCAAAAACCAGAATCCTCATTGAGCCATTATTGTATGTAGTGCATTGGTTTCCAAAAACAATGAGAACGACCCGCGCACCCGCGCACGTCTAACTGTAAAGTCCGCCGAATGTTGCTAAAGTACAATTTTTTCCCATTTTATGCTGCACTTAGAACATACAGGTTAAATAATTACTGACAACTACTAAATGACATGCAGTGCCTAACCGTTAGTTCGAGAAAAAACAATCTAAAGTGGAGTGGTATTTCATGCTTCAATATTAGTCAGGTTTTTCTATGTTCATTTTGTGGCAAAAACAAACGATTTTCCTATTTGTTCACAGGCAAAGGTGCATACGGTTGCGTAAAGATGGCATACCGTCGTTCAGACCGTTTGCTGGCCGTAGCGAAGTTTATTCTGAAAGAGAAAGTAGGCGCCGCGTTTTGGACCGAAGCCCCAGATGGCCGCCGGCTACCCTTGGAACTAAGCTTGCTCATGACCTTGGAACATCCTAACATAGTGAGTGTCCTACGTCACATACCTTGATATTAGCCCACTAACATTCCACCAATTGGAGCAGGACTTCTCTATTATAGGGATGTTTTTAAAGCGCAGACCCACTAAGCTGCTCCAATGCGGGTTTTCGGGTTTTAACTATTAAATTCTCATATCAGTGATAATACCCGAGACCGACAGCTTAACGTGCTCTTCGAGGCCCGCGAGTATACATCGCCTATTTCCGGATTCCTGGCTAGTACTGGTACTGTTTTTTTTTTTTCAAAAACGACAGACTGTATTAAGTGATATATTAACAATGTTAGTATTTCTTCAAGTAAAATTGTTTTTTTTTTTTTCTAAAATGGAACAATAAATCAGTTTTTAAGAACTGTGCGTTTGCATATAAATGATAAAGGTAGTAATAACATAACATGTAACATATCCATGTTCCAAAGCCTTCTTCGAGATGTTGGAAAAGAGCAACTACTGAGTTTCTTGCCGGCTCTTCTCGGCAGAATCTGTTTTCCGAACCGGTGGTAGAGTCACGACGTTCATACATACTTGACGTTTCAAAAGTGCTTATAAAGTAGGCCTACTTGAAATAAATGAATTTTAATTTTTTTTTAGAGAGAATCTTTATCTTTTAGGGTATAGTCAAATGAAAACCGATAACAGATAAAAAAAAAACTTTATCTATTTATGGTAATATCGTTTAAATAAATCGTTTCTAGTTATGGAATTTTCTATGCAGGTTAGGGTAATTGACGTGTTCGAGAATGAAAAATACTTTCAAATGGTAATGGAAAAGCATGGTGCTGGAATGGACTTGTTCGAGTTTATAGAGAGGCGTCCGCGGCTCGACGAACCTCTGCTTAGCTATATCTTTAGACAGGTAAATATAACCGTAATATAAAGTAACTTATGTAGTTTGATTTTATAATTTTTATTAGTGCTTTTACCTACACTTGGATGAGTTAATGGGTTAAAGCGCTCAGGCCGCGATTGCCAGAGAATCGCAGGTTCAAATCTTATTACACTAATTGTAAATGTCCGTCAAGTGAATTCGTCCTTTTAACTAGACTCTTTAAATTTAATTAAAAAACCATCTTCTAAGATTATAAGAATAAACGGAAATAGATACACGATTAATTCATGTGGTTACCTTCACTTTCGTTCCCTACCGTCGATGCCGAAATTAGTATATGCAGGTTCAAATCCTGTCGGTTCGGAAATTTTTATATGCATTTTAAATTTATAAAATTGATAATTCCTCTAAATGTAGGTAAAAACGCTAATAAAAATAATATAAAAGCAATGTGTCATCTCTTGTTTCAAACGTGTCTCATTGTAATATGGACCGAAAATGGTAGATCGAAAACTGCAACGTTTCCTACTAGATGACGCTACAGTCGCTCTAAGACTGATGTGAAAGGCATATACTAATTTCGGCATGGACGTTTTCGGCATTCGAGTTTTGTATTGCCTAGCTCATTCTTGAATGACCTATAGTGGTCTTCTTTTTAATTCCGCTACAAGTTAGGCGTGACTGCAATCTCAACCGGTGGGAAGTTTTGATGCAGTCTAACATGTTAACGGGCTAACATGTTACACTGCATGGTTTCCATTATGGTTTCCACTCGACATCGCACCGGAACAATAAATTGCTTGGCGGGACTTCTTTGTCGGTAAGGTGGTAACGAGACAAAAAACAGACACTAGGTAGATACAATTTGTTGGCCTTATCCGTTACTCCGGTGGCCGTTTTTACAATAGTATACAGACTCGCAGTCAAGTAAGCACTTCTAGGATGGTAAATATTTTTTCAAATTTTCAGATAGGTCAAGCCGTGGAGTATCTCCACTGTCATAACATCTTACATCGAGATATAAAGGACGAGAACGTGATAATTGACAACAAATTTCATGTCAAATTAATCGATTTCGGATCTGCGACATACATGAGCAAGGATACTTTGTTTTCCACCTTCTATGGAACCACAGAGTACTGCAGTCCAGAGGTCTTAGCTGGCAACAAGTGAGGATATCCATTAATATATGTTTAAACGAGATACTTATGGGTAACACTTGCTCCACCACTTTTACTCGGAATCCATGTTTTTAGAGGGATAACTGTACTAAGTTTTTTTTAGCAAAATACGCAGTGACAGCCATAATATCATGTGCTTACATCTAGGTTAAATGATCCTAAATGCACTTATAACAGTCCTTATTTTTCGTTCTAACTGAGCAACCAATCGAATTGATTTTGGCAACTAACTCTTAGTTAAAAGGACGGAGAGTGACACAAGTTACTTGTTATCCCAGGAAAAAAAATATATACTACGACAATACACAAATCGCCATCTTGCCCCAAAGTAACCGTAGCTTGTGTTATATGTACTTAGATGGCTGATGAATATTTTTAATGAATTATATATATGCAAATAAACAACCAGACACTGAAAAACATTCATGTTAATCACACAAACATTTTCCAGTTGTAGGAATCGAACCCGCAGCTTTGACTTAGAAAGTCGGGTCGCTGCTCACTGCGCCAATCGGCCGTCAAACAAACTGTTCCTACGGGATTTGTAAAAAACTTTACTAAAAGCACACGAAGAAGAAAAGAAGAAGAAAATTCTAGTAAAATAAATGAATTCAAAATCTTATTAAAGTAATAAATTGATGATGCCACGTTGCCACACCAGTTTCGTATAATTTCCGTATTGTTGTAGCACGTTTAAACTGTAACCCTCTTTTTAATAAATGGTATAATACTGGAGAAGTTACTCAGGATTTGGTCACACACTCATTTGAAAGGTGCTCTCAGTTAGAAGTGTCACAAAACACTGCGTGAGTAACTATACTGAATGTCGCTGCCTGCCAGCTTTTAATAAATTAACTTTACCAGATTTCCATACCAGAGATTACCAAGAAAAAGAATGAAAATCAAAGCTACGCCACGTTTATTAATAAGATGGTGAAATTGCTATTCTTATAATAGCAATTTTACCATCTGGTTTGCTCACACTGTAAAACATTTCACTTAATTTGACAGATACGCGGGTCCCGAGCTAGAGATGTGGTCGATGGGGATAACCTTGTACGTGCTGACGTTCCTCGTTAACCCCTTCTCCGACATCGAAGATATCATACAGGGGCCGCTTACACTGCCGCAGATCGTGTCAGAAGGTAAAAACTTTTTTTTTTAAATTTTATTTGGACAGAGGTAGTTAGTTTAAATCTTTTTAATATTTTATTTATTTGTATTTTTGATTTTAATTAGCATTTAATTTATTACAATAGACAGCTCTACTAGATATTTACGTGGCGTCACCTGGACTAGGGTTTCAGATGAATATCAGGGCTGCATGCTCTAATGCCTGGCAAGGCATGTAGCACAATGTTGAACTGGAGCCTTTTACTAGGTTGTGCCACACATTAAGTACAAGCTTAATCCTAGCGCTTCTATATAATATATAAAAATTATGATGATGATGTTGATATTCTTGAACGCATTAATCTATTTTAGATTTAGATCAACTTCTTCGTTGGATGCTATGCAAGGACCCAATACACAGATGCTCGGTTGCCCAACTGATGGCACATCCCTGGATCAGGCAACCAGTGGCCATCAACAATTACGTATTTCAGGACATTGTGGATTGCGGTGAGTTTTTTGTATCACTTGTCAAGAGCAGGCATTTTCCAATATAGTACTTTTATATCGCGAAGCGACGCGCCCTTCACTTGAGAGTAACCAAACGCTGTAAATATATGTGTAAGCGCAAGAATTCTCACAAAATCCACCCTAGCGATAACAAGAGAAGGTCTAAACAAATACTTCACGGCCTTTAGGATACACATATACAACCTGTACACAGCGTCTCCGCTTTCTAAAGTCATCGAGACGTGGGCTCAATGCACGGTATCGGAGACGTACGGTAATTAGCGTCCGAATGTTCGACATCTGACAATCCCCGTACCTCTTTGATCCCTAGAGCTCAAAATCACCCTTGCAAAATCTCACTTTAGGATTGTGTGTACGCTACAAAAATTCGAAAAAAGTTTTTCTCAGGTCCGAAATACGGACGTTAGGAATTGTTTTTTGCCATGTACCGTGTTTGTTCACTTGTTTACCAAAAGTAAAGCGCTCGTCGCGTCGCGATAAAGATAAAAAATAATTGAGATCCGTACCGTATTATAGTGATTTTGTCTCATCCGTATACTTTAGAGAATTTACAATACAGAATTTTTATTCTCGTGTCATTTTTGTATCTCTAATACAGTACAGTAATTTGTAACTTTAAATAATCAAGGAATTGTTGATATCGATAAATTTAACTTAATATTAGCTAATATGCTTGTCGTACAACCCCTTTTGTAAACGTATTTTTATTATTATTGTCATAAGTAAACTTTTACGCTAAATTCCAGTCACCGTATTCCATTAAACAGACGCTACTTGTACCTATATCCCGATATTTAGCTTAAATAACTAGTCTATAGGCTTTGAATGTGGAATGTGAAATAAAGTGGAATGGTTTATGTATATCCCTAGATACTTAACTTTGAAATTTAGTTGCTATTTGTAGACCATGTAGCGTTGAGATATTTTTTCTAGATCGCCACGAAGCTAACCCGGAAATGTACTTCAGTGGGAGCTTAGGGTCTCCGAGAAGTGGTTCGCTCGTATCTCTTGCGGATCCGCTCGCTAAAGGTAAACTTTAAATTTTATTACTTTCTAGGTGGAACATAAACATAACTATTTAGTATATTGTAGACAGTGTGATTATCTTGTTATGTAGAATATTTACATACAGCAACTGTTATGCAACATTAATTGTTAAAAATAGATTATATAATAATAGTTAAAAATAGTTACTCAGTTTCCAAAAACGTTTTCCAGAACGTTCGAATCCTTCGGAATTAGTGGTACGCTCTGGCGATAAGAACATTTCGCGCGACGAGCCAAAACGCAGCTCCGTCGCTCTGCACGCACTATCGGGCGATCGGGACGCGCATTCGGACAACTACAGCTTGCGCTCCTCGGCTGATGTAAGTTAAACCAAACAAGAAACATATTTTCAATAACTAAAGCTAATCCCACACCTTTTCAGTTAAATCAAGTTTTAGTATTCTTAAGTTTTTTTCTCTACAAGTTAGCTCTCGTCTGCAATGTATGACGTGGTAAGTTATGACGCAGTCTAAGATGGCTGCGAGTAAATCTGATGAAGTATGGTGGTCCTAATTGGTTTCCACGCAGCGTCGGCATCGCTTGGCGGCACAAATTTGTCAGTCGGGTGGTAACTAGTTACTGCTGAAGCTACTCGTACACCCAAGACTTGTCTAAAGGAAGTTCAGAAATAATAGATTCTCTTATTCCCTGCAATCCCCTCGAACCCGGGAACTTCCACCTACAGCAGCACAGTAGATCGCTCACCATTGCGGTCATCGAGGTCTTCAAAAGTATGCCCAAAAACATGTCTATATTATATTTTTTGATGTTAATGTTAACAAAAGCTGACCTGACCTGTTGTCTAGTTACTGTAGTTAAAACAACTTTACTTTCAAAATACTCATTATTAATTTGACTCAATACTGCGCCAGATGGATTATTGCCATAATGCTTTACAGTACTAAAGGTTTTTTTTTAACTCTTTTCGTTTTTGGGCATATTTTGCCGAAACTTTTAAATTTACATTATTTAAATTTAATATTAATTCTGATTAAGTTATTTAAATTTAATATAAATGCGTAGGAGCGGTAGTAACAAATTATATATAACCTTTTTCAGATATTAGATATATCATCAAAACCCGTATCGGAGGCGGCATTAACGGACATAAGTTCGGATGCAACGGGCCACGCCGCCTGCGATATCGATTACGACTGCGATCCGTACGAATGCGATAGCTGGGACGAGTGCGAGCAGGACAGCTTCTCGTAAACCGCTTGCGAAGAGCGAGACACGATTATATAACGATATCCATGCTTGTTGTATTGCCTATCAATGACTTGTGATATAGTGCATAGAGCGTTTATTATGTATTTATAATAATCAAAAGCGCTCGATTAAGTTGATCGCAGATTGTCGTAAAGCTGCGGAAGCTATTCGAACGCATCGCATTTTTTTAACCGAGTCTATCTGATGCGCCAAGGAAATACGTATTGCTTTATATTTGCGACTCTTGAAATTATTACGGCAATGTGCGATCTACTTTATATTTCGTCCATTATACTGTTTTTTATTTGACACATTGATCTATTTATCAAAACTACGTCATACGCTTTCAATTATTGATGTCAATCTAATCTATGCGATCGATTTGTGAACTACATGTCTTTGAAAATGTTACCATCAAAAATGTTCTCAAAGATTAATATAAAGTTTCACAGTATACATTCCACCAATCTTATTATTGATGTGTTAAGATGACTGACAAGATAAAAGTTGTGCACTGTTTCCTTCATAGTAAGGTTTAAGAATACACCTCCAACAATGAGTTTCAGAGATGTATGATGTAGATGAGATGTATGATTCTAGACATTTTTGTAGATATTTTACGCAAGTCAAGTAATACGATCTTCATAAACGTATGATACGTTTATTAAGTGTCAAATAGAAGATAATGTACGTAGCCTATGTATCTTAAGTTAAACCCATTTGCTAAAGGCACATTAAGAAATTTTGTTCCTATTGCTCCACCCTTGATACCAAGTTTTTGGGCATATTTTGCCGAAACTTTTAAATTTACATTATTTAAATTTAATATTAATTCTGATTAAGTTATTTAAATTTAATATAAATGCGTAGGAGCGGTATACATCAATTTTACACAATTTATTTCACAGTGTACCTTTAGCTTACGGAGGCTTTATTGCTTTATGTATAATAAAATAAATTAAAATTAATTGACCAATTCTTTACAATTATCTATATAAGTAGTGAATGGCTATTTTAAAGTATATTTTCGAGGACGTAAGAACATTTTCTGAAACGAAAAATTAATCTTCAATATTTGACAGAAAATTATTAGAAAACAAACTATAAAATGGTCAAGTTAAAGCTGGAATTTGCTCGATTACCTCAAATATTAAATCATGAGTTTTGACATATTTCTCTGTAATTTCTTGAAAAACAATTTCGTACATAAGTAAGTATTTCATTAGTTTCACTAATAAATATTGTGTACCTTTTGTGCAATTTCCGACTAATTATATTTTTATTTGAAAGATAACTATATCTCGCTGGTAAAAGTTAATTAAGATTGTTTTATGTCTAGGTAGTTAAATAAAATCTTGGAAAAAGCTTGCCAACCAAGCATATTATGGAAAATGTTCTTACATCTTTAATACTACACATGACAATTCAGTATTAGTATTTGTAACTTTTTTATTTATTTCTGTATCTTGAGAAATGATCTCATTACAGCATTTACTAGGAATTGATTCTACACCTTGCCTAACACAGCTTTTAGATATACATACCAGTAGTATAGCATAGTAATAAATTAGTAATCTTCGAATAAACCTTTCCTACAACTTTTATACCTTCACACAAACTCGGCTTAAATAGCATCGTCAATCAAATACAATCTTCACATACTTCTTTTCATAATGTAAACGATAGAAGAATTTTCAACTAAACATTTTTACAATATAAAGTATTAGAAACCTCTTTTCCTGCGATCTCAGATAATAAGTTAACATAAACTATAAGTACTAATCTATGACAATAGCAATTTGAAAATATTACAATATTATAAGCTGATCTCTCTTTACACGTTTGTGTACGAAATTAATCTTTAGTTTACTATTTATAAGGGTTATTTTCGCTTGAGATACTGTCTACGTTTTTTATACCAATTGCTAAAGCGCCGGTCGCCGCAATAGTGTCAACATCAAGAAATTGCACAAGGTTCTTCAATTCGATTTCCTTTGGAAAATAAGTTGCATGCGCGACCGACCCATCGATCACACAGACGCGAATGCAATTATTTAAACGAGCTACTTTTAGTCGTGACGTAGCTCAACCGTTAGTAATTAAAATGACCAACAGTTCCGTTGCATAAATATCTCGATAGTAAATTGACAGGTCTATTGACAGCAATGCTATCCATTCTTCTTGTTAACCGTTACCTAACTATTGTGATGACTACTCTATATATGTAGTATTAAACCAACACTAATAGCCGTCAGAAACAGCACACAGAACTTTTTGTGCTCTCCATTTGGTACCCCCTCACACACTCTATACTTTTAAACAATAATTCAATTCTTAATTCACATGTGACATTAAGTAGAGTTCCTTGTGGAACTGTGCCTTTTAGTATTAAAATTTGCATCAGCTCAATCGTAGAGTCCTTTTTGAATATCGAAACACTATAACGTCAAACTGAAACTGCCCTTATACCATTGGTTTAAGGCAAATAAAGCAAATTAGTGGAAACCTGATTTTGATTTTACAAACGTTTTCTCTAGAAGTGTGCGCGAATTTAAGTTTTAGAACGATGTATACAAGTTCCATTTTACTCTGCCGTTACAGGGATTTGAATTTCGAAAACTACTCTAAATCGATCGCGTAAATCTTAAACTAAGGATACTCGAAACTATTAAGTACTATAGACCTATCAATTTAGTTTAAAGCCATTTAACAACCGAATTAGAAATAATGTTTTGCGAGTCTAAAAGCTAAATTCCACTTTTAAGCCGCAACTAATTAGTAATAAGCTTACATTTGATTCTTAGCATTACCATTGGTCGATAGCCAACTTATTCGAAGTGTGGGAAATCTTAAAAAAACCTATTCTAATTTTTACCTTACATCCCACCCTTTGCAGGACCGTTTTCATTGAAGGCTAGGGTAATCTTTCGGAATGCGGGCGATAACTAAAACGTATTTTAATATTAAATGGCATGCTGGTGTTAATACACTTGCAGTGCAGTAAGCAACTAATTTACTAGGCATTAGCCCACTTGCAGAATTGATATGCTTGGTTCAATCTATCTAGGCTATCGATCAAAGAAAATGCGTTGCTTCGGTCTATTCTGACATATCAGGCTCAGTTTTTCTCCGTTAGTATTTTATAAGTCACAATAAATATATAGTTTGCATGTGGCAAGACACACTTGTATTAGTGCTAATTCTGTTGTACACAGATCTACTAAAAGTAGGGATATCACTTTGAAAATGCTCCCCTTAGTAAAGTATAGCCCTATCTTAGAACTCTCAATTTAGTGTACTTAATGGATTTGTGTAAAACAGAAATGGCACCAAGATCAGTTGGGCCTATCTGAACTTTCAATATTCCGGAGCATGCCATATACGACATTGTGTAAACTCTATAGACTTGAGATGACAATTTCCGAGTTATGATTGAACATAGATAACTAACGGATTTAACATTTTCATCTCGCGCTATCCTTAAATGACCTGAATCTTATATGTTGGTATAAACCACAAATCTTAAGAAATTAACTGATGACATTTTAAAATTTTGTACGTAATAAGTATTAAGTAACTATTAAAAGGAATTTCCAAAGATCTATAGTCTATACCTATTTTACAGGATGATTGCTATAGATTTGCAATTTATGTGGGTAATATTATTATTAAATCGTACATAGGAAGTAGTAATGTTTAATATTAAGAACACCTTTATTCTTATGATTAATATCTAGAAGTTCACGCATTAGGGCAATACTTGTGCAAAGTCGGTTGTGCATAAAAACTTAGCATATTCTCACTCCGAACAGCGCAGCAGTGGAATAGGCCAATTAGATTATGGAAAGATGGCGTGATAATATTATCACTATGTTTCTGTAATCCGATTCTACTCCCGTAAAAAGCGTAAAGGCTTTTTTGAATTTTACACACATGGTTACTTTGGCCTAATGCAATACAGTTTGCTAACCAAGGCCGTAAACAGCTGGGGAGTTTTGAGGATTCGAACCTTCCCCGAAATTCCTTTGATCAACGCATTGTTTAATTTGTAGACACACACGTAATTATTTCAGACTCTTTTTTTGGATCTGTCTGAGTTTCCTCATTGGTTGCCACGATTTTCGACTCGAAGAGAATAGAATTTTCTTTAAATATTGGCTGAAATATATTTTGCTCGTTACTTATTTTCCCTGATCCATTGGGGCCCCAGAATCTTTCTGGCTACAGCCTTGACGCTAACATGTGTACTAAACTATTGGTAGGACTAAGAACATACCGTCCTTTTCTTTAACAAACATTTCGAAAAGAACGGCACTACCTTTTAGTCCTGTCATGAACTGAGGTTTTGTTCACAGCCGAATTAGCACCTGTAATGTTTTCTTACACAATAATAGATTTCTAGTAAAGTCTAAAAAGAACCAAATATAAATTTTAGAGTAGAAAATAAACATTGTAAATATCATTGAAATTTAATGTAATGTAAAACATATCTGTCTTCGTTTAATCTTTATAGGATTCCACATTTAAATAATTAAAATCTGCAAGATTAATCTGTGATGTTACCAAGTGTAAAGTTGACTCGGGTTGACTGTTTGTCTCTTAATGAAGACATTCATTTATTAGATTTGCTCGATTTTTGAAGATCGTTATAAGCGTTCAGTCCAAATTCAAATTTCATTTATTTCAAGTAGGCCTAAATTATTAATCACTTTGGGAACGTCAAGTATAGTAAGCTTGTAGTGACGTCGCGTTTAAAATTGAATGTACCACTATGGTTGCGGAAAGCATAGTGCTAGAGATAATATTGTCGCTCGTTAATCATCACCTAAAAAATCTAGCAAATCTTGCAACTTGAAATCAAATAATTGCTATAAAATATAAATTACGATCACCAAAATTCGTGTGATAGGGGAGGTTGATATGTATTTTTGTTGTAACTTCGACCTCCTCATAAAGCTGAAGGAAAGATTCCTTAAAACCGTACTGGGCTCCTTCCTTTATTAATCTAAATATTATTTTTAGTTTAAACCTACAGAAAAATTGTAAAAAAAAAGTAAAAGCATTGAAAATGATTAGAGATTAAAAAAAGCCAAAACTGCTTTACACTTAATGTTAATCTTGTGCAGTATTTAATATTTATGGTATTAGAATAATATTTGTAATTGTATTGCGTAGCCTGAACCAAGAGCTGATGAAAAGATATTTCTTACCATTTGCCAATTTCGCAAAATAAGTCTTCGGGAAAAAAAATTATTTATTAATTTATCATAAAGTAGACCAAACATTTATTTTTTGTTCAATTCAAATTGCTTATTAGACATAGAGAACCGTGTCGTAATTACAGCTAACTGCACGAGCGCACGTACACAATTCTCATTATCTGTTTCGAGTAATGGACACACTATGACGAGACTTAAATGGTTTTCTTTATTTTGAAGCTTTAGGTTGTGGACCCATTAGGCTGATAGTTTGCTTGAGTTATGTTTTATTTTATATGTCGCGCTATAAACAGCTTATTTCGCTGATTGTGGCCTTTTGCGTGCCGCTCATTCCGTCAGCAGACAATTCGCATTACAATTGGCAGCAATATAGTATTGGCGAATCAAATCTATGGGCGGCAGTCGTATCCAATTTGCAGCTCTAGACTCTGCTAGCCGACAGTCAGCTGCCAAACTATTTGATGGATCCGCAGCCTTAGTTTGTCTTTACTTAACGTCCCGCGCTCCTAGCGGAACTTTTGGGTACTCAAAATTAATACGACCTTAAGTCGAGGGACATTTGGTGCAGTTTACATTGTTTTATAATGTCTTGACACTCGGAAGACCACTTCGATTGTTCAAATCTCGAAAGTATTCAATGAGTGGGTGTCACATACATCATAAAGCTGCATCTTCACGAGGGGCTTATATCGCGTTAAATAGTCAAATAATGGTTTCATCTAAAGGGCATATTGCAGATGTGGTTATTTTTTTGCATCAGCCCTAAAAACAGAGTTGGCGCATGACGCTCCTTATTCTTTGTCTGCTCTTGGTTGAGCACTGGAAATATAGAATTATATTTTTGTAGTGATCGATTATGATTTTTATGTAGTAATTATTTTATTGTCCGACGCGTCCGTTTATCAACTAGTGCCTTACGGCGGACGGCGGGTTACGTTGCTCGTATACGACGTACTTATGACCATTCATCGTAATAAAGTAATTAAAAACACTGATTTTTTTCATTTAATCCATCCTGATTCCCGATACCTTTTAGAAACTGCACAAACTCTGCAAGAAACTTTTCCTGTAGAACAGTTTCACTACTTTCACTACTTCCACTATTTCTACTCTCGACTCCTAACTATATTGGCTTCTAAACTTGAACGTCGATAACGTCCAGTGGTCGTATAAACGCTTGTCTTAGCTCGTAGACAATCGAATTGTTCTAAATTTAAGTTTGTTATTTTGTTAATTCATTTGAAATTTTAAAGAAAATCTGACAAGTCTTTGTTCCATTCTCGATCTTGCTCTCCTGACAGATCGATACAAAATTTTAATGTTTGGTGTGATTTTTATTATCATCGACGATATTGACATATTTTGAAAAATTCCGGCCCTAACGCATATAGGGCGCCATCCTAATTTAATACATTCTGACGACACTTTTTCATATACACGGATGATCCTCCTTACCTCTACCCTCCATATTCTATATGCATACTATGGAGGGTAGAGGTAAGGAGAGTCATCTGTGTATATGAAAAAGTGTCGTCAAAATGTATTAAATTAGGATGGCGCCACATTTGCATCAGGGTAACTCTTAAAAGAAGCGCCAAATATAAATATTGTTAGAGTAGGCTTGAAAAATAAACAAGGAATTAAGGTTATATTTACCACAATATTTTGTACAACGTAAGTTGTTGAAATTCTCAATAATTAACTACTTTAGTCGATAATGACATTAAATTTTTTAACTCGGCATACTTCAATTCATCTACGATTGCTACATTCATACCATACCCTGTGCATCCACCAGCGCCATTGTGGAGGATTTTTGAACTGTTATTTAGCGCATACACTGGACACTTTTTCAACTTTTCTCCCATATAAGATGACTCTCCTTACCTCTACCCTCCATAATGCATACCCTGGACAAAAACCCTGTGTAGACCACTTATCTGGGTTAGTCCTGGTAGTGTTGCCGTAAATTTTATTTGTTTCATCACTTCAAACCACCTAACTGAAGACTAAAAATACGAAGTTAGGAAAATTATCGAATGTTTACCGTTATTAAAAGGTCAACAAGTGGCTGACAAGGAACAACGTCCAAGGAGAAGCAGAGTTACCGCAAGCTCGAAGTCCGGGTTGTTGTGCCTGTATAAACTTAAATTCCCTTCGGTAAGATGTAAAAACCTGATCGGGGTAACTTGGCCTTATACTCGGTTTGGCGACAATAAAAGTACTCGGTTACTCGGCAAGACATGTTCTCATCTCATCTCTCTTCACATCTCTACTTCTTATTATCTCACGATTTCTTGATTTACTGATAAATTTCCCAGTAAATTAAAGTTATCAATAAATCAATATACTAGATTCCCATTTAACTGATAAACCGAAGACGACATTGTACGATAGCAACATATAAAATCAATACAAACGATGCATGTCGAGATGAGAATACGATAACATTTTGCAGTAAATGAAAATCGTGTACAGCACCAATAGTATCTTCCTATGATTCAATTCAATTCAATTCTTGTTTATGGCTTTTGTCTGCGCCAACTGGGCACAAGGTATTTCGCCAATGTCTTGTAGATGAAGAAGGCACGAAGGAGATTGATCGGTGAAACTAATGAAAAGTTAATTTTGAATTTGTACCAAGAAATAGTTGTTATTAGCTAGTTAGCTCTTTAACCTAAGGACACAGACAACACATGCATATATATCTTACACGGATATTTTTTGTACATTATACTTTAATTTTATTACTTACTATATATTTACATAAAAATCTACAATAAGGACTGAAAACAAACATTAAAAAACATTTAACACTCAAAGGACGGGGGACTTTGGGAGGAAGAATGGTGGGATTATGAAGGTTAACTCATGTTTCTTGGGACGTAAACTTTTACAGTTCCACTGTAGCAGGGTTATTGGGCCCATTTTGGAGTAGTTTAAAAAGTTGGCTTAAGTTTTTGGCAACGTTGGGCGGTAAGGGAATTTCACTACATGGAGCGACAATACTAAGTAGAAATTCGGAGATAAACTCAAGCATTTTACCTTGGGAGGGAGGGTTCTCAACATTGTTGTTGAGAGCGCATCCATTAGGAAGGGATGAGGAGTAATCACCGACAATAGTCTGAACAGCTTTTTTATCGTAGCCCTTTGCTAGAGGAGCTCGGGGACGAGGAGAGCGGAAAACTGTTTGCCGGTAGGAGGTTTTGGAGGAAGTTACATTAGTAGGAGTAAACATTTCTTTTGTTATCTCAGCATAGGACCTGCGGACAGGAGGAAACTGAGATGATGCTTCAATGTAAGATTTATTATTCTGAGACATGACCATTTTAATAGATTGCTGCCTGGAGAATTCTGGGCAGTCTTTATCAGTAGCAAAATGACTACCAGAGCAGTGTAAACATGTAGATAATTCCTTGATGACCAAACATGAGTCACCTGTATGGGGCTGAGCACATCTGTAGCATCTGGGCTTAGATCTGCAGATTGTTTTAATGTGGCCAAAACGGCAGCAGTTCTGGCACTGTATTGTTGGAAGTTTATATGTTTCAACTGGCAGTGAGGTGTGGTATGAATATACCTTAGCAGGAAGCATTTGCCCCCTGAAGGTTAGGACAACAGATTGGGTAGGCACCCAAGTGATGACACCCTCTGTGACAGATTTTCTGTTCAGTCGCCTTGATTTCAGAACCTCACCACAGCCAGGCGGGAGCTCTAGCGAATCAACAAGCTCGTCCATCGACCAGTCCACGGGAACTCCTTTCACCAGCCCCATTCTGGTTATGTTGTATGTGGGAATTATAGCTCTATATTTGCATAACTTCAAAACTGGACTAACCAGAAAGTTGTTGGCAGCTTGGGCAGAAGTAAACTCTACAGTAATTTTGTTGCGGCCTATATTTTTGACGCCGTCGTGGATAATTGAACCAATTTTGTGTTTGTGCAAGAATTGACCGAAATTTATAGCCCGTAATGACGCTCCAGAGGATGGGTCCTCCACTTCCCGTGAGACTTGGACGATAAAAGGCCCATTATCATCGTCAGAGTATGACTTGGCGCCTTCGGTGAAGGAAGGATGTATGTAAAGGCTTTGAACGGATGGGTTTACCTGAGTAGGATCAGTTATAGTTTTTTTGGCCGCATATACGTTGGTATCCTCTCCTTGTCGTTTGCGAGACGAGGCTGATGCCCCCGGGTCGGGCGGCTCAGGAGGTGTATCTAGATCCATTTTACTGGAAACACTATAACTACAGACACATAATAAATATTTAACCAACACCAAATACGGTTAGATTTATACGAATATCACCAATAACAACTATTTCTGCTGCTGTGTAAATTCACATAAAACACCGAAATTACACCGGAATCTCACTAACACGTGTGCACAAATTGACAGGCCAAGTTACAGTTCAATATAAACAACACCAAATCCTTTTCAAGACGAGTTTACAGTAAAATCAAAGAAAAATTTGAGAAAACCGCGTCCGCCATGTACGAAGTTTCCCGCCGAAAAAAACATCTTCCTATGATAAAGCCAACTTTTTAAGTTTTGACAGATATTTCACGCTAGCAATCAAAAATTCAAATGTCAAATTGCATGGCGGTGCGTCGCTTTTTGGCTAATCATCGCCGATTTTCCGCGAGTTTTATACTATTTACTGCAAAAAATAATAATATATTACCTTATCTAAATAAAGGACATAAGTGCTACTTTAAGAGACTACAATTGGTAAGAAATTTGTTATAAAAATAGTTACTATTTAGCAATTTTTGAAAAGTTTGGTTGAAACAGTATGAAAGTTAGTAAGTTACGCCCATCAGTTTGATAGCTTTTCGTCGTGGCTTATTATACCGCTATAATAAACAGTTCATCTGTGTATGCGACTGAGTTATGGCTTTAATATCAAACATTAAAGCAGAATTATCCCACCTCATAAGTCACTTTCTACCCCCCCCCAGTATAGGTCATAATAATTATCTGGTAGAACAAAGATACTCAATACAAACGTTAAGAAATATTATATAAAAATAAAATACAACATACATATCTGACCCCTGCTAAATATTAAAGACAGAAGAAAAGATTTACTTTTGCTTTATGTGGATTTTAACGTAAGATTTATGAACATTACTTAAATCTGAACTACTGTGAGCAGTTAACTTTTTGACAGTTTAACACCATTATGCTTTATGCACTCTTGTAGTGGTGGCAGAACTTGCTATAGAAGTTTTTCTTCTGTTCCTATACTTGGGGTGTTCCTTAATTACTACTTGCTAACTACATATAAAAGACAACTCTCTGTGGGATGCAGGTCGAGAAAACATGGATGCATCATGTAGTTTAGAGCACTACAACAAGCATTCATTAGTATATCTAGTAAAAGTCTGATAGCACTCAAATTGGCAAATCCCCTGGTAAATTTGTAGAGTTGAAAAAAATCCTTTCCCCGGCGAGATAATTGTCTCCTACCCATGCTATCCGTGCTGAGGCAATTTACCAATTTTTTATTTCTCAATTTTCTCGTCTAATCTGGTGAGAGGAACTAGACATGTTCAATTACCACTCGCTGACAAACTCAGAACGCAAAACTATTTGGTGTTCCGGTATGATGTAGTGTAGAAACTGATTAGGTTTATTGTAGTGTTAGAGTAAAAGAGTTTAATATAACTATACCCCTAATACGTTAGGCCACCTCCATCTTAGACTGCATCATCACTTATTACCAGATGAGATTGCAGTCAAGTGATCGATACCTTTCAGAATTTGCTCAATTATTGGGCCTGCGCCCACTGCTAGCCTTCATAGGAGACAGGGATAAAGAGCTTAGACCCACCATGTTGCTCCAATGCAGTTTGGCGGGTTTAGCGTTCTGCAACTTAATTAACGATTATTATCAGGTGAGCATGATAATGATTTTGAAATCACAGAATAAACCTTTAAGTCCACCACAAATATATAAGTAATAATATTAGTTTAATTCAGGTTAAACTTATCTCAATATACACGTTAAAAAAGTAGTAAAGTATTTTAGAAGATCTAAAAAATAAGAATAGAATACAATCAATTTCTAGATTTAATGAATTATGATAATAACATTATAAATGTGAACGTGTGTCTCAATGACTTTGAAATCACAGAATAAACCTTTATGTCCACCACAAGCCTATTAAAGGTTAAACCCATCTCAATATACACATTAAAAAAGTAGTAAAGTATTTTAGAAGATTTAAAAAATAAGAATAGAATACAATTAAATTCTAGAATTAATGGATTATGATAATAACATTATGAATGTGAAAGTGTATTACAACCACTGTTCTCAACCAGTATAGATCCTCACAAAATTTTGCCCATGTAGCATCCTGGACACGGACGTAGGCCACCATTTATACCCGGGAATAAAACGGTTCCCGAAATTTAAAAAGAAAACGAAACAATCACGGGCCAAGTTGTTTGTATCATTTTTTTTTTAATTCTCACTACAATTTAACCCTCGTCTGCAATCTCACCTGCCTTTGTCCTCCTGCCGGGGATCGATCTCGGGACCTCCACTCATAAGACCACAGCATCTGCGCCATGGAGGTAGTCAAACAAGGTCACCATTCTTGTTCTAACATAGTTTCCATTCCCTAGTCCTACATAACAGCATCAAAGTAGTAAAAAGGAGATATGGTCCTTTTTTTAATTACTCATTAATTTTGAATATGCTAACATGTGCAAGTCATCTGTATGCAAAATGTATACAAGATAGGTTTAGTTCTGAATATGTGCATTGGTTTGGTAAGAATTTTCTTTAACACCGCGGCCAGCGGCCATGTTTCCCGGATGCTGTTCCTGGATTTCCGGTTACTATCCATCTCCAGGATTCAAGCTACATGTAGTAGTAGTAGTAGAGCTCGTCGTTACCTCCAGGGTAGTACTACCATGTTTATGGCTGCCGCTAAGCAGCAATTTTGCAATGCTGTGTTCGGTTGCCGGTGTACTCGTGAGTCGTAACTACAGACGTTGCAGGACGTGTTCCTGTCATGCCCTGCGAAAGGTTGCTCTGTTTATAGGCAATGGTTTTCCACTTACCATCAGGTAGGCTTTCTGCTTAGTCCGTTAATTATTACAGTAAAAAAAGTGTCTAATATTGTCAAGAAATGTACAGTCGGATACAAGCAGGCGTTACTTTGCGGAAATCCATGATAATATATCATGGAGAATCTGTATGGTGTAATTTATAATTTATTCAATCCTTATACTCCACACCAAACAGATCTTCGGCAATGTACCCGCACGTTTCGCTCCGAAACCGGGGCATCCTCAGGAGATGTTGACTTTACAATGAATAATTACTAAGTCACAATTATAAATAACACCATACAGATTCTCCTGCTTTTCGCGGACTATAGCAAATTAAGCTTAATTTTCTTAATATATAAATGTACAGTACCTAGTTGGGAACAAAAAAAACCTCTGCTTTTTTACTTGGCAGCATACAATTTAGTATAAACCTGTCACAGTTGACAAAAGAATAGACGTCTTGAAACATAGAATTTAAACTAACGTTCCTACATCTATTATACTTTGTGTATAAAAAATCTTGTTCGTTCACTGTTTTTGTTCGATATATACACGGTTGCGAGAATCGCGCTAGTCAGTCGTCAAGCGGCGTACACAATGATCGGTCACAATGTTTTATTGTCTGTTTGCGTGTTGTTTCAGTGCGCGCGGTCAACGTATTCCACGCACGTCACCCACGTTAATATGAACTTCGAGTATCCAGAAGTAAGAAGGGACGAGAGCGTGGTCGACGATTACCATGGAACTAAGGTAATTCTATCTTTATTGCATATTTTTTTGCATAGCTTTATTATCAGCATCTCGATTGCCCGATTGATTGGTGAAACAACCATTTTTTCGGGTCGTGTGTCTATAATTTATCTATTTACCTTAGTTAATGGACATATAATAAAGGCGCGACTTTTAAATATCGTGAGTTGGAGACAAATATTAAATTTTAAGGGTTGAATATGATCCTGTCCGACCGATTCTCCGTTCAAAAGTTATCGGTTATGAATTTTTTTTTTTTTTTTCCTAATCTTAACTGGAAATAGCTCTATCTAAATATTAAAAAAAAAAAAACTCTTGTTAACTAAGACTTAACTAGAGATTTTTTCTATTTATTATATTTTTTTAAGGCAAAATTTAAAGTAACTGCGATTTCTCGCATTTCATAAAATACCAAACAAATATTAAATTTATATTTTCTTTTAATGAAGGTGTGGATAGAAATAAAAATAAGATATACTATAACTTAATATATAATAAAATTATCATCAATAGTAGAATGATCTTCTTTGTCTGGATATGCGCCTGACTTTTGTAAGCATAACTAACTATTTAAAATGCGAATGGTGTTAGCAAAAAAGAGTAAGTACCGCATTGGGTGCGTCCAAGAATTGCACGATGACGGCTCATGCCTTACGGCAGTCTGTGATGATTTATTACCTTAGTAAAACATTTACACTCGCAAAAGTGAAGTCGATTTCAAGCATCGACACATTATACCGTAAATGCAAAATAATTCGTATGTCCTGGTTTTAGTGTCGCTTATTCTGTTCTACAGATTTTAATTTTGCAAACGTTGCTATTGTAGAATTGCGTACTAATTTGAGCTTATAGATATAATATCTACAAGATCTATTTAATTTAATGACTTTCTATGATTTCGATATTAGAAACTACTTTAAATTTGACAAGCGAGCACAGTATCTTGCACTAAGGTTACTGAACTCCGTTGTAGTTTGTTACAAGACGTAACAACCTACCTATTTGTAATTATCATCGATATTGCTTCAATGGCTTGTTAGATAAATCGAACTATTACCATAACAGGGCGGAAAAGACTACTAGTTACTTTCAATGGGTTTTCCTGAAGAACAATCAGCAAATAGGTAAAACTATAGCCATTCATCATCTCTATTTCTTTTATTTTTCCAGCAGGTACATTATTTTATCCGTACACTCTTAGAGCTGATTTTCTTTGAAAATATTTGGGTTTATTTTTTTAAACTAGCCAAACCTTATTTGCTCCCATTATGGAAACGTTTTTAATACGGTCGTAGCGTTAAAACCTTGACTCTAAAACGAAATTTCTACACTTCAAGTCGCTTTAAAAGTTATTGTTTTTCGTAAACCAGCCGTTGAATTGTATCTCCCTTTAATACATTATTTGTAAACCTACTAAAAATAAATGGTGTAGGCCAAATTAATAAGTAATTTTGCGTGTTTCTACAAATTGTTTTGCTTGCTTCTACCAAAAGGCTGGGATAGTATATTTGTGTTGAGAACGAACTTATCAGTCTACATTGAACTCGCTGTGTACAGTTCATACGGATAACGAGTATCGTAATTATTACATCCAGTGATTTCTAAGTGTTCAATGCCATGTTATTATGGTATGTTTATTTCCTGCTCGAGATCTTGCCAAGTGTTTGGTATAAGACTTATTGCGAATTTTATACAGTGCAGCAGGGCTAGTATGGGCGGGCTCTCTCTGACATCCCAACCCTCTCATAGTTGCGGCTTCTCTTTACTTACCCATTCTTAGCGCTACTCTCAACATAAATGAATGTGAGGCCTAAAAATATTCTTCAGGAACCTGACTATCAACCTTTACACATTGTATTCGCCAGCGAAGACGAGGTCCCCGAATTTTGGCGTCAGCCGGAGGTGGGCTTACACCACGGCCTCGGAGGCATACGGACTAATCACCGTCCGAAACACCGTCACTTCAATCGTCTCCTGAGCCGAGGTTCGGCCTCACATTTGGCCCCCTTACGCGGACGATCCCTTCGCTTCTTCGAGCCTTAGACCTCAAACTCTTCGTGGCAGAGCTTCATTCCCAAGCAAGCCAACACGTCCGCGTTACGCTGTTAAAACCATTAGGTTAGGGTAAATCAGCTGTCTAAAACTACTACTTGTCATCGATCGAAGTTTATATTTTTTATGTGCGCATATAAAATAGCGTTGTGTGCCGCTAAGCGATTTAGTGTTCCGGTGCGATGTCGCGTAGAAACCTATTAGGGGTATGTCTAGCATACTCCCTAACAGGTTAGCCCGCTACCAGCTTAGACTACATCATCACTTACCCCCAGGTGTGACTTGAGTCAAGGGCTTACTTGTAGTGAAAATATAAGAATATAGCGACTTATAAAAAAATGTTCATATAAATTACCTATTAAAATAAAAACCGCAGTTGCTCACACGCGTAGGTACCTACTGACATATCCTCTTTAATAATAACTTTGAAGTGCACTTACTTCCTATATGCAATGAATGCGAATCTAATGAGTTATGTTCCTTATAGTGTTATTCAAGCTACCTCGTTGGCATGTTCAACTAAGAATGGAGAGATACGGGGTTTTTTTTGTAAAAAAATCTCTGTAGCAGCTACCAAGTTGCCGTAAAAAGATTAGCCGTAACTACCCTAGTGCCTCGGTGAACACGTTAAGTCGTCGCGCGTCAATGCGGGTTATCGACACTAACATGTGATGCGTTAAAGCCCAACAACCCAAGTAACAGAAGCGCGGTGGGCCTGCATCCGCAACAACCGTGATCATCGCATAAATCAATGGTGTCAATTCTTTTGTTTATATAATCTCTTAGGCAACCCGCACACGTGCCAAGCGTTATTGACAATGATCTGAATATTGTGAATATTGCCAGTTGTTGAAGTATTGACAATAATATTGTCTGTGTGCGGGCAGACTATGAGTAAGGTTATTGGTATCCAAGGGCCAATATTAGTTACGTTATGACCCTTATTAAATGCGGGTAAAACTGCGGGAAATAGCTATCTTAAATAACCCTATCAACTCAACCAGCTAGCATTTTTAGTTTACCTATTAAACTTCTTACTTCATCTTTTTATCAGCATAAAAGCTAAATAATTGACGGTCATATTAATGAAGGCATTTATATTCCACCCAAGCAAAACTTGTTGCCTATTCTCGACGTGTTTGTGTCGGGTCGGTACCACGAGGTAAGGGTTAAAGGCACGTTCACACAAAAACTCGAGATTCAAACCGGCCAAAAGGACCGCTACGTTTTTACGAAAACTCGAATTGTAAATTTCTTTATTTCAATATTAGGTATATTGAAATAAAGAAATTTACAAATATAATTATTACAATTTGTAACGCCGTACGTGCTCATTATGTAAATTACATAAGTGCCATTAGACGCTTTCAATCTTATATCTTTAATCAAGCAATTCTTATCTTTATATATATATTTCTTGTGTGCGTGTGTATGTCACTGAACTCCACCTAAACGGCTGGACCGATTTGAATGATTTTTTTAGTATGCGTGGGTGGCACCCTGGATGGTTTAGATTCACAAATCAGCCCGACAGATGGCGCTGGGGTCCGCTAGTATATATATATATATATAATTGGAATCTCGGAATCGGTTCCAACGATTTTCATGAAATTTAGTATAATTGGGGTTTCGGGGGCGATAAATCGATCTAGCTAGGATTCATTTTTAGAAAATGTCATTTTATTCGTGTTTTCCGGTAATGACCGATTTGGTGCAGACGAAGTTGCACGGGTCTTATCTTTATAAAAGCGGACGAAGATCGAGGGCAACGGCTAGTCATATATATCAAAAGCATTGAATCACGGACTCGTATCGCTTTTCTACAGCTTATGGAAAGCTGGCCTTACTTTGTAGCTTGGCGTATCTAATATATATATAAAAGAGAAAGTGTGTGGGTATGTTCCGTATAGGCTCCGAAACGGCTGGACCGATTTCAATGAAACTTTAAGGGAATCTCCGGATTGACCTGGCGAGTAATCCTGTAAAGTTTGGTGACGATCGGAGCACTCCTATTTTTGAACTGGCAAATACAGCTTTTATTTACTATGATGATATTCTATTGTTGGGTGTATATGGGTGTAGATAATGATCTTCACCCGCTCGAAAAGAGAATAGAAAAGAATGAATACGGAGAGAAATAAATGATTTAATATATTATGAGACTTAAATTAAAAATTTAATGATGTAAGTTTATTGTTTAAATAAAATAAAGCAAAATCTAGCCCGGCGAAGCGTGCTGGGTACGCTAGTAATTCATTAAAAAAAAAAAAACAAATTTGTTTATAATCATTCCGAAACGTGTATCTGTGCACTGACCCCTAGTTACTAAGACGTCTATCGCAAAAACTTGTTTTCATTCCAACTTGTGCTATTCAAGTGGAGTCAGGGTTGGTCACTTTATGTAATGAGCAAACGCTTCGATATCAATTTTCAAATCAATTACATGCCTATTAAAGTTGGCATGCTGAGCAAAGGATCACAAGAACCAAGGTTCAATAGTTTTGTAAAAAAAAAACAGTACCGTGTCTCGGAGGGCACGTTAAGCAATGGGTCCCCGGTTTTGATTATTAACATACTTACACTTACAGTAGCTTCTAGCAATATATTTATAACAATTTAATCTTTGTAAAATAAACTATTATTCTATATAAAAAAAGTGGATATAAACAATCGACTCACTAGAAACGATCATAAATTAGTGATATCAGTATATCGTATTAGGAAAGTACAGAAAACCTTTGTGGGGCTGAGTATATGCTTTTATAACATGCTACCGAAAGTAATATTAGATTTACCATTACATAAGTTTTAAGAATGTATAAAAACACATTTAATACATCGAGGTTACTATACTATTGATGAATTTCTTAATGACAAGGTTGCCTGGAAGCAAGCCGCTCCGCTTTCATCTCACACAAGATGGAACGAAGATTGAAGAAGATGTTGGAAAAGAGCAACTGCTGAGTTTTTATGCCGGCTCCTTCTCGGTAGAATCTGCCTTCCGAACCGGTGGTAGAGTCACTACAAACAGACGCACTTGACATTTCAAAAGTGCTTATATTAGGACTACTTGAAATATATATATATTTTTTTTATTTAACATGTGTGACAATGATCGTTAAAGAATTTGACCCACGAACTCGCATTAGAGTTGCGTGGTGGTTCTTTGCTCTGAGCAGGACGCTAATAGGCTAATACTGAATTTGACATGTTACGTGTTTGACAGATTTTGACATG
Source organism: Pararge aegeria (assembly GCF_905163445.1). Classification (NCBI taxonomy): domain Eukaryota; kingdom Metazoa; phylum Arthropoda; class Insecta; order Lepidoptera; family Nymphalidae; genus Pararge; species Pararge aegeria. The sequence continues at coordinate 5,596,610 of NC_053181.1, forward strand.
TTATTTGTTATAACCGTGACTAAAGGCTTAACGTATTTTCCGAAGCATGAAGGTGGGAATTATTGGCAATTCCCAACTGGAATAGTTTGATTAGTAATAGAATTTGAAGGTAGTATGCATTTCTCCAGGTTATTTTAAAAATAATTGTTGGACATATGTCTTAGAGAGTTCTCCTTAGGGGCCAACCAATGCAGCGTTTACGGGTCGCCAGTCCAGCACCTTGACTCCAACATTTATCGGTTCTATCGGTACTCCGCCCATTTCCATTTCAGCTATGAAATGGAAATGGGCGGAGTATGTAGTTATTATGAAGTATATTGAACCTTTATTTGACCTATACCACAATTAAATCATCTTACTCACATCCTGGGGTAGCTGGAAGAGATCTCTTATAGAGATAAGCTTTCCTTTGTACACTTCATGTATCTTATGTTCACAATTACAATTTATGGTACATAAATAATAAATAAATAAATAAGCTACCCATGGAGCTATGACGTTAACTCTAGTTCTTCTGCAGATCGCTTCATGTCTCTTTTGAGCACATATAGATACTCCTCGCTCCGTATCTTTTCAAAAATACATCCAACCACAGAAATAAAATCATACAGAAACCGTGTACACGACTTATATTCAAGCATCAAAAAACCTCCCACTTTAGTATGGCTTCTCGAACAAACGGTTAATCACTACATACCATTTAGCAGTTGACAGTAATTATTTTACCTCTTATGCTCCAAACGTTCACCGTTCAATGGGAATAATTTTGTCAGTTAGCAACATTCCGCGGGCTTAGAGTGAGTGAGTTTCACTGTTTTTAGACACGCACAATGCACTGCATACAATAATCACTGAATGAGGATTCTGAATTTTCTTAAATCAATGGCATAGAACTATAAATCCTTGAATGTTCCACAGATAGCAGACCCATACCGCTGGCTTGAAGACCCGGATTCTGAAGAGACGAAAGCGTTCATAGACGCGGAGAACAACATAACCCGTCCGTTCCTCGACTCGTGTCCGGTGAAGGCGCAAATACACGCGCGCTTCACCGAGCTATGGGACTACACCAAATACTCGTGCCCCTTCCGGAGAGGAGACAAATACTTTTTCATGAAGAACACTGGCTTGCAGAACCAAAAGTATGTTCAAATTCAAATTCAAATTCATTTATTTCAAGTAGGCCTACTTTATAAGCACTTTTGAAACGTCAAGTATGCATGTTTGTGTGACTCTACCACCGGTTCGGAAAGCAGATTCTACCGAGAAGAGCCGGCAAGAAACTCAGTAGTTGCTCTTTTCTTTACTGACTTTATCATTGCATGAACTAGTTACTTGTTTCAGCTTTAATTGTTACAATAAATACAGTTTTTACCACCCCTTCTCTTCCCACGGGTGTCTTAAGGAAATATATATATTTTCTTATTCCACTACAAGTTAGCCCTTGACTGCAATCTCACCTGGTGGTCAGTGATGATGCAGTCTAAGATGACAACGGTCTAACCTGTTAAGGAGTAGTATGCTTGCAGTGACGTGCATAGAGGGTATGCAGATTATATAAAATTATAGAAATCTCAGTACGAGTTATAAAAAACTTAAGGATAACTTAAGGATAACTCTTACGACCCTATCCTTATATAGCCTTATATAAGGTCGTAAGAGTCGTAAGAGTTACAAAAAGCCTACTCTTATGTTTTTATAATTCGTTTTGCATGAATATAACTCATTTTATATCAGCATACCATGTGCATACCCTCTATGCACGCCACTGTATCATGTATGGTAGTCATACCCTTATCAGTTTCTACGCTACATCGCACCGGAACACTAAATCGATTAGCGGCACGTCTTTGTCGGTAGAGTAGTAACTAGCCACGGCTAAAGCCTCTCACGAAATATAAATTCCCCAAATGGCCCCTGTCGGAAATCGAAACCGGGACCTTTATATGTGAGAACGGGCAGCAGTGACCCAGTCCACCAGCTACTGCGATCACCACCAGTCTGCCCAGAGTGGTGATTATGGGCAAATGCATGTTCTTCCTTTGGGAGAAGCTTTAAGTCCAGCAGTGTACTATAAGCTATTGATGAAATGCTTGGCACTGTCAGTTGCGTAGCTAGGCTAGGCAAGCTAGGGTCTTAGGGACTGGACCAGTGCCCCAGGCTCTTTAATTCATAGGGCCCCCTAGCCCTGCTCGAAAGAATAAGAGAAAAGTTTGGTTAAAAATAAGTTACGATATTTGTTATAACTCAAAACAGATCAGAAGTGTATATCTAGGTAATGTTAAAAACAGCGTCCAAATCGACGAAGTAAAAGGGTACAATAGTAAATCAGAAATACGATTACGACCCCCTTTTGAGATTTATATCCCAGCTACAAACCTGAACTACAAAAAACCTTATTGTCGTGTATTTTGCAATAAATGATTATAATTATAATATAAGTAATTCAATTTTTAATGCCGAAGACTGAAATCAAATAGACCTACCTATTTACTGGAGTAAACTGGAAGAAAGAAAATGGTAGCAGTACGCATAAACACACAAACAAACAAAAAACCTCTTACGACATGGGTTATTAACGTTAAAATTACGTCTCCTCAGCGTCCTATACATTCAAGATAGCTTAGACGGCGAAGCTCGCGTTTTCCTAGACCCGAACACTTTGTCCGAGGACGGTACCATCGCCCTATCTGGAAGTCGCTTCACGGAAGATGGCTCTACTTTCGCCTACGCACTCTCAGTGAGTGGATCTGACTGGAACACCATACACTTGAAGGACGTAGAAACGGGTACGTGTCTAGTCTACCACAGTTTCCTTTCATTAAGATGTAAAACTAGGTATAGCAAGTTTTATAATAAATTACGCGGTGACAACCATAATATCAGCTGTATACATTAGGGTCAAATGGGGTCACGGATTAGCGTGGCAATAGAAAATTGGCAATTTTTATATTTTTGTAATATCCAAATGTAGTGTCTGATTTGCTGACTGAGTTGAAGGGCGTTAGCTACATAAGATTAAAAAAAACATAAAACCTACTGTGTTATATACAAGCGACTAATCGTTAAATGTATATTTATATTAAAGTGTTCCATTTTTTTTTGTAATAATATTTACCAAGCAGATGATCTATATAAGTGGCAGCCTATAAACAGAGATCACTTCGCAGGGCATGCAAGGAATACGTCCTTCGAATTGCTATCGTCTGTCCATCGACCAGGGCGTAGGTGTTATGCTTCGTATGTCTGCAATAACAATGGCAATCCTGCCATTTAGACCGCAAAACAGCAATGCTGTTTGGCGGCAGATATGTGCATGGTTACAGTACTTCTCCGAACTACTACTACATAAGCTCATTATCGCTGGATACCGAGACAATCTCGATGAGACAAACTCATATATTTTCTTCTAGTTAGGTTATAAGATAAGTTCATAAACTGCAAGGCCTGGTCAGAGCAAATTTACATGGCAAAAATAGAAAAAGGAAATTGATTTACAACGAATAATGTTTTTAGGTAAGGACTACCCGGAGGTGCTAGAGAAGGTCAAGTTCGCGTCAATGTCGTGGACCAAGGATAACAAAGGCCTATTTTATTCGGTAAGCATTTTAATATTTACGGGTTGAGTAGAGCAAATTATCTCTTGCTTTTGGCACGCATTTCGACAAATGCAGTAATCAGTAATTTGTCCGATGTTTAGTATGTAATCATTAATTTCAACACTATCTTAACATAGTACAAAAAAAGTAGCTCACGCTGTTTGTACGCTTAGATGTTTTAAACTTCGCCACGGAATGCAGTTTTAAGCAATCGATGGAGTTCATTCAAGAGCAAGGTTTATAAATAGCAATTTAATAAGCATGTATTATTATGGTAGAAAAAATCTAATAAATTCAAAGATTTGTAATGGGATGTCGTAAAAAAAATATTTTTGTTTGCATACTTTGCAAACGCTGGCTAAACCTTACGAGATTGTTTTATTTATTGTACAACGAGATTTTATTAATCACTCCAGACCCGACCATTAATATTTACATTGCACCCGTGTTAAACAAGGCCGGGTCGCTAGTATGATGTAATAAAATCTCTAGAGTTTAAGATCATTTTACGCAGATGCGCCTGCGCTTGCTTCTATTTTTACGATAAAACGTACGTTTGTAAAGTTAAGTTAGTAATTTTAATGTAAAAAATATTTTGAGTTACTACATTTTTGCGATTCAATCTCATAGTTAAAAATTTACTTGAATTTAAACAAGTTATACGTTTTATATAACAGAATTAAATTCCTGACCTGGGCCTGAGGTGATACCTGCATCAGAATCGGCTATTGAGTTTTTCAGGCAAAATAAAACTGAATTGTTGCAACCACTTTTGCATACTTGTATTACGTGATAACCAGTGCAAATAAAGTGCATTAGAACTGTCTACCCATTTTATCGGCTTGTCTCTGTTATGTCTGACATCTCTTTTTGAGTCTGGGCTATCTAAGTCATTCAACTCAAAACAACCAATTCATAGCCTTGGCTTTTCTGTATAATCAGCGAAAGAATAGACTATTATTAGGAAACAATAACCATAAATCTTTGTTAATAACTAAAACTTCTTTATTGTCTTTTCTATGGCAGAACATAAAATGTACATATTTACGAGTAGGTATTATTTTAAAGACAATGGCTTGTCATATGTGCAAATTAAAACTCTATTTTCAATACAGCTATATTTCTCACTTCAATACGACATGTTTGTAAGCGGATGTTTGAATATTTATATTTTTTATTTTCTACACTTAATAGGACCGACACACCAACCGTTCGGAAGGCAGATTCTACTGAGAAGACTGTAGGAAACTCAGCAGTTGCTCTTTTACAACGTCATCTTTATAACAATAATTATCTTGTCTCGCGAGAGAAGAAAGCGAAACGTCTTCTTAGCAACCTTGCAATTATCAAATTCTTCAGTTTTAAAGTAACCTCGCTCTAATAGATATGTTTTGACACATAGTTTAAACGTATGCATTGGTAGCTGCAAAATTACCTTGGGAAAGTAATAAACATATCTACTCAGCCCCATAAATGACTTTTGTACATTTCGCCGACGATATCATATCGTTTTCAGAATAAGTATAATGTCCTCTATAAAAGTAATTTATATGCGCATACATTTAAAATGGCCTCAGAATAGAGGATAATGGAATCTTGTGACCCTTGTCATAGCAATATGTGATGTGCATTGTTTCAATGGTCTATATATTTACTATTGGCAAAAAAAAGACTATACCCAGTAGTTACCTACTCATATGGGGTTTCACAGCAGAATATAAAAGAAAAGATTTTGCTCGTCCGCCATTTTGTTTTATCGCTATTTATTAATAGGTTGCTTAATACACTACTAATAAGTTTTATGTGAGGCGGTATCTTCTAAAGTATCAGTTTCCCAAGATACATATAGGTATATAAATAAGGCGGTTTTTAAAAAAACAACTAAATTGACTGGTCTGAATATGGTGCTGCCTTTTTCATGAGGAATATTTGTTTTTAATTTAGCTTAGTTTTGAGGTGTATGCAGAACATAACCTAACCTTTACTTAGGTGTACGCCAAGCTCCATACTAAAATATTCAAACTCCTCTAAAAAGCCAATTAAATGAATAAATAAATAATGCTTGTCCGATTTTGGCTTATAACGTCATTCTTACGCAAACACTCGATAAATCAGACTGCGTATTTGTATTTATATTATCTGGCTCGTCGAATTAGGAGTTTGTATGTTCGACCGCGGTTCATGAAGACTTACGTTAAATTCCCGGTGCTACTAATCCCTAAACGTTTTGGAGCTACTAATCCCTATTTCCTATGCCCAGCTGTGGGATTTTAATAGTATGAGAATAGTGGTGCAAATTCTTTATTTAAAAGTATGTTTCAGAGATACCCGGAGCAGACGGGCAAGACAGACGGTTCAGAGACTGAAGTGAACCGCGATCAAAAGCTGTGCTACCATCGCCTCGACACACCCCAAAGCGAGGATGTCATAGTCGTCGAGTTCCCTGAGGAACCTTTATGGAGAATGTAAGTTTATGCAAAGTAATATATATATATATTTTCTTGTATTATAGTTTTTACCTAAACTTGGAGGAAATTTAAAGTAATATAAATTGAAAATGCGTATAAAAATTTTTATACTTTGTGAGCTAAGACACTGGCGGGTTTTATGACATCCATTTAAGTTTCAGTTCTGTGTTATTTAAACTAAAATTAAATTTATTAATTAATTTATTGGCTGTATGGAATTGTTTTTTCTTATTCGATTCAAGATTTAGCTTAAAAGCTTATTTATTGATTCAAAATGTTACATAGTTTAAAGATTGGGTTTAGGGTTGATATTTCTTTTCACGTCACTCTTGAGTAGGGTATTGAAACTAAAATTAAATTTACGCATTGGCTGTAATGATTTGTTTTTTCTTATTCGTAGCAAGATTTACTTTAAAAGCTTATTTATTTTATTTATTGATGCGAAATATAACATAGCTAAAGATTCTAAAGGGGAAGAAAGTACCTATCTAAAAACTTAACTTACGCTAAAAATAGCAAAGTCTAGTCTAGGATAGGATTACCATCAAATATAATTTAGGCCCGATTTGTATATTTTAGCGCTATGAAGCGATATGGTCGCCAAATAGTATCCGTTGTTTTGTTAAACTTTTCTTTTTTATGTACTCTTTGTGGAGTGCAATAAGAGTATATTAATTAATTAATTTAATTTATGATGCTTTAGATTTTTAGTCTCTCATAAAGTACTTAATAGTACGTAATGCTGCCAGCTGTTGGTATTCAAAATAGGTTTAATTTAATGCATGACTAAAATATAAAATTGGCAGACTAGATATATTAGCTTACACCTTATAAATATTAAGATACAGCAAATTAAGGACTATTGACGGTGTAAATAAAGCCTGTTTCTATCAAAAAATCAAAACTACATTGGATATTAACGCACCCTGGTTCAAGAAGAAGCCCACAATATACTTAGCTGGGTAATCTTTATCGACAGAAACGCCAATACACGTATGCGGAGTCAAGACAATTGCGCGTACGTTAATTATTTAGATATTTTCTTTTTTTACAATTAGTTTGTAACTAGAAGAATTTTCATTATTTTCCATTCTGTTTTGTTGTCAATTTTCTTCACGCCACTCTTGAGTAGGGTTGCCAACCGTACTCTAAAAAATAGCATTGTACTCTATTTCATGCAGGTGTACTTTAGAATCTGTAATACTAACAGAATAGTTAATTTTTTACTAACGCAATTTTTACTTTACTGATCCTGACAGATTGATGTACACTGCTGGACATAGGTATTTTGTGAGTCGAGTTATATGAGTTATTAAAAGTAAAGTATTTCTTATATCCCTAAATGTTTACAGTTTACTATTTTTATGTTAATATCTGTATCAGTAACAGTTTCTGAACGCGCAGCAGTTAAGTAGCATTTAAGATTTAGACAGTTAGGACTCATTAAGTTCCTTGGAAAATTATGTAAAATTGTTCTTTTTAAACACATTTATTTTATAAATGTACTATTTTTATAAGTTTACTCTTTAATTACTCTCTCTGAAATAATCTCTATTCTATTTATTTTAGAAGAGTTGGCAACCCTGCTCGTGAATTGCACGTTGGCTTTAAAGTTATATAAAATAGTTATCAATGTGATAATGTGTGATACTTGGAACAAACGTTTTAGTTAGTGTCTTTTAATATTCATTTGCGTATATTATATTAATGAAAAATGTGAATACACTTACTCATCCCGCGGATATGCCTGCGTTTAATCTGTAGTTTCAGTCTTTAGCTGTAGTTCAGTAGGATATAAAACCTTATTTTATTCTTCTAAGACGTACCAACTAGATATCAAGATACAGTTTGTTCCTAGTAGTTAGTGGAGGAACCACAAATTAGCGTAATTGGTTATAGTTTGCAGTTTATTTGATCCACTCTTTTTTTTTAAGTTATACTTCTTTTGGCGCGTTAGGGAAAAATGATAAAAATATTTTTTTACGATGCGCGCGCACCGTCACAAAAAACCGACACCCTGAAGTTAGCTATAAGGTTTGACAGTGGCTCACTTCCATTTGTCAAAATCTGCGGGCGCATTCGGGTGATTCAATTGATTCAATTGTACATAAATCTCATATTATAATGTTGGTTGTCCGACAATGAGTGTAATAGTATTTATTATGTTTATTAAGTCCATTCCTTTAATTATATAGACATTTTTTTTTGTGGCATTTAAATAAACGTTATTTAACTAACTGATATTGCGTTATTATATAAAGTTAAATGTATTAAATAGCTTTTTCTACAAACGTAGAATAAGGCGAAAGATAACATTTTTGAAAAGATTTTAAATTTTTATCTCGTTACGCCGAAGGAGTATAACTTCTAACGCGTGTACATAAGTAAACAGACGTTTTTTTATTACATTTTTAATGCACTTTACGTAAGATATTTAATAATTTAGGTGACAATATTCAAGTGGTAATATTCAAGGAATAAGGTATATTATTTTAAACCCTTTACCTTCTCTTACCATATTTGACTTAAAGCACCTGAACAGATTTTACTCCATTTCTCGCCATAGTGCCTCTTACCAAATAAAGCCAAGTCCGTTAGTACAATAAGATAAAGATAACTTATTTAAATTAACATCTATTGGAAATAATTATATTACAGTGGAGCAGAAGTATCAGACTGTGGTCGCTACCTGCTCGTCTCCCCGGTCAAGGACTGTCGTGACAATCTGCTGTTCTTCGCGGACTTGTCGAAGACTGATCAAGTCGATGGGAAGCTCCCACTTACGCAGATCGTGCACAAGTTCGAGGCTGACTATGAGGTAATGTTCCACATTTCATTAAAATATTGTAAATTCCGTTAATATGGAGTAGAAACCTATTAAGACTAAAACTGTTAGTAGAAAATTCACACCAGTCCGAATGTCATACTAACTACCATGATTTAAAGACCGATTTTTATTCCACAATGTGTCGACCGAGAGCGTTGGTTGTATAACCCATTTGAATTCAAGTTTTAGTACATGAACTTAAGGTTCATTTTACTGTGCTGTTATCTTTCTTTGATACTTGAAAACCATGAACGATGTCGAGTTCTAGAAACACTAAACTAAGGGTACAGTATAGATTATTTTTATTCACTTAAACTACGCAGAATAAACAGTTGTAGTAAGTACTTAGTATTTATAAATAACAATGGCCCTTTTTTAAATATATAAACGCGTTAGAGAGAAAAAACTATTATCAATTTGTAAGAGTTTATATGTTACCGTTGATTAAAAAGAAAGCGGAACCTTAGGTACATATTAATAAACCAATATCGAGCTATCAACAGGTTCTCAAGTTTTCTTAGTCCGAAGTCGAATTATAAATAAGGACTTTAGACCAGCACGCTTTTTGGACCTTAGTAGTTAGCACACTCACCATAGAAGTACAACCCTAGGATGTTATAGGCTAAATAAAATAACAAAATCTCAATAATAAATTTAATGTCGTAAGCGTCGTCCTTGATATGACCAGAGCTTTCGACCTACTTTGTCACAACGGTCTCATAAGTAAACTGGAATAATACGATATATAAGAGGAAATTGCTTAGAATGGCTGGCAAGTTACCTCAATGGAAGGATGCAATGTGTTGTAATTATGCATACAACAAACTTATATTGCAATACCTACCGTTCTGAATATAAACGCCAGTACCCATACGGTGTACCACAAGGCAGCGTTCGGGGTCCATTATTATTCATTCTTTATATAAATGATCTTCCTGATTCCATTAGACATCAATGTATCGTGTATGCAGATGATACGACTATAATAGTTAAGAGTAACGAGAAATTGACGGTTTAAAATGATATAAATGAAACGCTAATGAATGTTGTTTGCTGGCTACAACTTAACAATTTATCAATAAAAGTGCAGCAAACCAAACTTATCCAATTTATGCCCTATAATAATAACTCTCTGAATCTTAATATTAATCACAAAGGTTCAGTTATTGAACAAGTAACATCTACATCTTTTTTAGGCATCAAAGTTTTTGGCCACTGTAATTGGAAAAATCACGTTGAGGAACATTGGATAGGTATGTTTACGTTCTGAGGCCGCTTCATCATACTTCAAATTTAAAAACGGCCTTAACTGCATATCTAGGATATGTTATGGTATCATCATATGGACGATTTCTGCCCTTAGCAACAAAGTATTTATTAAAAAAAAAAAAAAACTGTCTCAGGGCAGTATGCGGACTGCGATCATTAGAGACTTGTAGACCTTTATTTAAAAAGTATAATGTTCTCCCCCTACCTTGCCTTTATATTTATTGAAAATATCCATGTCTATTTAAAAGATACGAAGAGTTAGAAGAGAAGAGAGCTAGGAGGAAAAATAAGCTGATGAATAAGCAATTGCTATTTTTAGTAGTATTAATATTTTCAGAAAACGCATACTCGTTTTTTGAAAATATTAATTATTGCTAAAATAAATGTTATTATGATATTGCAGCATAATTGAATGATGACTTTGAAAATGTAACTATTTATCTATTTAATTATAATAAATTGTTAAGTACTTCCTTAATTTAATCTCATTACTGTACCATTTTTGATATTGTGAAATATTGGTAGCTTGTACTAACTGGTAGAATGTACTGGATTCATTTAATATTATAAAAACTCCATGTACCTACTTTCTTGTGACTAAATTATTATTATTATTCATAACAATGTACAAAATTTCCTTATATATTGTTTATTTAATCAAGAAAGTTTGAAGTTCAACGTAGGTAGAGAACTACCGCTGCTTCTAACGACTATTTAAACTAGAGACCTATTAACGGGCCAAATCAATAATTTTAACACTGAAATTCTCAGCACCGTATCTAAATGACACGTTATTATCACTTACATGTCAAAACACTGGCCCTCGTAGGGGCTCTAAATCCCTCTGTCTCCCTCTCCCTTTATTAGAAGTTGCCTTTACCCAGCAGTGGGATTAGTTAAATAAAGTAACCGGGTGTACTCACGTCTGTTTTTGCGGCTCCAGAGGCGCGTGCGAGCGCGACAACACGCACGCGACGCGACGCTCGCCGCGGGGACGAGGTCGTGATTCAGACGGGTTCCGGACGCGTTCCAAACTTGTCGGGCGTTCCCGCCAAGACCTGACGTGAGTACAGTCGGTTGCTTTACATGTTACAGGTACACAAGTTAGAAGGGGGTGTGGGGAAAGGGGTACTATGCCGAAGGAGGAGGATTTATGTCATGTTTTCCTGATATTAATACTTATAGAGAAATAACTATACAATGTTGTCTGTTTCATAAAAAAATACACTGTGACAACCATAGCATCAGTCGTTTAAGTCAAATGGGGTCACGTATTTGTATGGGAGCTGACAAAACTTTCAATATCTAAAAAAAATCACACATGTTCAAACGCACACATATATACGTATTAATGTGATTTCAAGTAATTACAAATATAATTAGTTCGAAATTTGGTTATTTTAAAATTGAAACGGAAATATTTGGAACTTTATCTAACAATAACTTAACTCATAGTGGTACTTTTTGTTGGCTGTACCTTTGTGCCCTTTTTCCAATATATCTCGATATAGATGGTCATATAGAAAAATAAACGTTATAACTCGAGGCAACTTATACGCTACGTATTTTATTCCATACAAACTACGCTAAGTATTGCGTTCCAAGTCAAGTGAGCTTTGCGTCTTCATAACAATCAACAACCTTAGAAACTTTGTGCATTAATGGTGAGTTAAACCTAACAACTTTTGTTTTACGACTTTTTTTTAACTCAATAGTTTGTGATATATTAAATATTTTATATATATATATATATATATATAGATATACTTGTGACTACTCTGTAAATGTATCATCGACACCGCGAACTACGCATTTATCGTACGGTTTCTAACTCAACTACGCTTAGTTGTCGAATCGCATCTATTTGGCTTCACAGTTTAATGTCACTTTATTAATTTTCCTGTATGAAAATAAATTGTGCATTCTGGAACTACCAAGACCTTGTGGTATTTATTTTTAAATCTGTAATATTAGTAAGATATTGATAAAGAAGTAATAATTTATAACTTCCCTTCTTGTCCACAGTACGTGACTAATACGGGCGCCGTGTGTATATTCCGCACGAACAAAAACGCGCCCAACTACCGTCTTATCACGATCGACCTCAATAACCCCTCTGAGGAGAACTGGGAAACTCTCATACCTGTAAGTTGATGTATCGTTTTTTTTTTCATTCCAATATAAATCGGCCCATGACTGCAAACTAACCTGCTGGTAAGTCATATAGAGTATATGTATCTTATTTTGGCTATGGTTAACGACTAACGTACGTCGGTATATATTATATTACATGAAACTTACTATTTCATATTTCTCACTGCACTCCACAACTTCAGCTTCCAACAATCGGGATTATACGGCAATGCCTTTTGCCTTTTGTAGTATTTTTATTAAATATTAATTGTCTGATATTAGTGTACGATCTAAAATCAACACACAGAAGTGGGATGAAATTCAACATAATGATCTGTGATAGAACATAACATTAATACCTGTGGAGTGTGTACTGTTGAATACAATAAATTCTAAATATATGTTTTCAGGAACATCCCAAAGACGTATTAGACTGGGCGTCCGCAGTTGACAATGATAAGCTAGTTATACACTACGTCAGAGATGTTAAAGTGAGTACCTATTTTACAATATTATATTTACATTTTAAAATATTATATTTACATTTTACAATATTATATTTACATTTTACAATATTATATTTACATGTTACAGTATTATATTTATGACTATTAACTAATGCTATCTTGTGTTTCTTTGATGCGTGAAATGCATATCGCATCATCTATTCTTGCATTTATGTCTATTACTAGCTGTTGGCCGCGTTTATTACGGGTTTTTATAGATCCCGTGGGAAATGTTTATGGGATAAAAAGTAGACTATGTTACTCTCCGTCCTTAGCAAGAAGAATGGACAAACAAACAGCATTTATAAAATAAGTAAGGACAGTTAAAAAATAATAGTTCAAAGAAACTCGCTTGCTATAAAACACTAAACTTTGGTCTACATTTTGGTTTCGTTTATTTACAAAAGCAATTCTTAGTTTTTCCTAAACTGTTATTTTTATTACCGCAAAATTAATCGGAATCAGAGAAAATCGACTATAGATGAAAATTATATCATCATCTCAACCCATTACCGGCCCACTACAGAGCACGGGTCTCCTCCCATAATGAGAAGGGGTTTAGGCCTTAGTCCACCAAGCTGGCCCAGTGCGGATTGGTGGACTTCACACACCTTTGACAATATTATATAGAACTCTCAGGCATTCAAGTTACCTCACGATGTTTTCCTTCACCGTTGAAGCAAGTGATATTTTAATTACTTAAAACGCACATAACTTAGAAAAGTAAAAGATGGAATTCGTACTCCGTCCCCGAAAGTGAAGTCTAAATCCTACCCAATGCGCAATATTAAGTTATTTGAACTACTTGGAAAACTCAAAATTGCTCACTAAAATCCACTTAACTACCTAATCCAAGAAGGTCGATGCACAAAATGGCGCAGCTGAACTAGATTGTTACTACCACAGACTAAAGATTATCTCCACCGCTGCTAACGACCTTTATTATTATCAATGACTACGAAAGAAGAGTCCCTGTTTCTATAAGAACGTAAGACTTGTCCTCTGAAATAAATATCGTTTGCTGTTTTCAGAGTGTTCTCCAACTACACAATATGAACACTGGCGACTTGATGCAGACGTTCGACTTGGACGTGGGCTCCATTGTAGGCTTCTCGGGCAAGAGAAAGCAGAGCGAAATATTCTACCACTTCATGTCATTCCTATCGCCTGGTATTATATACCATGTCGACTTCAAGAAGGAACCCATAACGCCTACTGTAAGTATTTATCATCATATCAACCACAATCCAATAATGGATAGTATTTTTTTATAATTTTTAATAGTATTTTTACCTACACTTGGAGGAATAATCAATTTGACAGGAACCGACAGGATTTGAACCTGTGACTCTCTGGCAATCGCGGCCTGAGCGCTTTCTCCAATTAAGCTACGGCTCTCCTACCATCGATGCCGAAATTAGTATATGCCTTTCACATCAGTCTTATAGCGACTGTAGGAAACGTTGCAGTTTCGATCTACTTTTTCAAAGGTCTATATTACAATGAGACACGTTTGAAACAAGAAATAAAAAAAAGGATTGTAATGTTTTCAGGTTCCATGCATTATACTCAATTGATTCTTGCTATCTAAATTATGTAAACAATCATTTCAAAAATTTTCATTATAAAATTTAATTTAAAAAAAATATTATTGAACAGTGAGACGGCTTATATTTTTTGTAAATATGAATGTTAGTTTATAATTATATTATGTGTTTCCTAATTGGAATTATATCGAGCCGAAAGAATATGAATTTATTGTTAATTCAAAGTTCATTTATTTCAAGGATAACTATGTTATTTTAGTATACTTTTATACAACAGAAATATAAATTGCTTCCTACAACACAATAAAATAAGCTAGAAAAGTAAAGAAGTAAGATTCAATATGGTTTCTGAATGGCGCCATTTTGGAGTCGTCAATAAAGAAGTGTATTTTTCGGAGCTGTATCTATGTATATGTGTGTATTTGTATGAATGAGTAAATGTACTTATGTACGTGAGTTTGTTTATTTTTAAAGTTAAAAATCATCTGTTTTTGCAGATATTTAGAGAAGTAAAAGTGAAAGGATTTGAGGCGTCGCAGTACGAGGCGAAGCAGATATTCTATTCCAGCAAAGATGGCACCAAAGTTCCTATGTTCATTGTTTCCAAAAAGGTAAGTCCAGCAAAAATTATATTACTGAACTGTATGCGATTAAATATGAAAAACATAGAATAAACAATGTATAATAATAAGACAAATCAATATATCTTTCTCATTTAGAGGAATTTATTTTACCTTGTGCTAAGCTAAAATCACCCTAACAGAGTGCATTACCTTTCATATAACTAAATAAGCAAAAGTAAGAAAACCAAACTAAAAACGTAATTTAGGTGTCAACTTTGCATGTTGTCTGGCTTGATAGAGTTCCCCAACTGCACGAAAGGTCTAGGGAAATAGTTATTAATGTATTTTTTTCTAATTTGTCTCAAAACCTAAAAATCTATTAGTTCGACATTTCTATCGATGTTCTTGAACTTTGTTGTTTTTAAAACATAATTAACACCAAAACATTTTAAATAGAAAGTTTAAATTATGAGGCACTTAAATAATATAATATATATCATAAATATTTCACTCTCGCTCGCGCTCTTTAATGCCTATAGGGAGCAATAACGAGAGAGTTTGTCACAATAGTGATGGGACTCAGATGATAAGCTTTTACATAAAGCGCCATAGTGAGTAACGGTGACGGTGGCACTCTAGTTCACTTGATAGAAGTTTTGGTTTTGTTGCAGGATCTTCCGCGCGATGGCTCCAACCCCACCCTGGTTTACGGCTACGGGGGCTTCAACATAAATGTGCAGCCCAGCTTCAGTGTAAGCCGGCTGATCTTCATGCAGCACTTCAACGGAATTATTGCTATACCTAACATACGCGGTGGAGGGTACGATGTTTTTACATTTAATATGTTTACGCTAGGCTTACATTGAATGACATTTAAAAGTCATTTTAATGACATGTACGTAAACAGTATAAATAAATAAATACTCCACACCAAAACAACTTTAACAATTATTCATTGTAAAGTCAACGTCTGAGGATGTACCGGTTTCGGAGCGAAACGTGCGTAGGGGGTACATTGAAAAAGATCGTTTTGGTGTGGAGTATAAGGATTGAAGAAATTATAAATTATGCCATACAGAATCTCCTGCTTTTCGCGGAATATAGCATATTAAGCTTAATTTTCATAATATATCATGGATTTCCGCAAAGTAACGCCTGCTTCTAACCAATATGTTACAGCGAGTACGGTGAGAGGTGGCACAACGCGGGCCGCTTGCTCAACAAACAGAACGTGTTCGACGACTTCCACGCCGCGGCCGAGTACCTCGTCAACGAGAAGTACACTCGGCCCGGCCTTATTACAGCGCAGGGGGGCTCCAACGGTGGACTCCTGGTGGCGGCGTGCATCAACCAGCGGCCCGCGTTATACGGAGCCGCCATCGTGCAGGTCGGGTCAGTAGCCAATGTACACAGTTTTTTTTTTTTTTCTATTTAGACTAGCATTTGTCTACGCAGATGAAAGTAAGTGAATATGCAGCCTAATTCCACAAATAAAGATAGGTATCTTACTTAGCTTTTTTTTATATAACTATAAGTTAGCTCTTTAATGCAATCTCGGCTGATGGCAGTTAGAGTAAAATTAAAGCAAGTGGCTAGAAAATAGGAAATAGTGTCATGGAAATATAATGTCATTGTCAGCTGCAACGCTTTATTTAAGCCACACCCCCTCAACGGTTTCTACGTGTCGTCGAGTTGGAAAGCTGAATCGCTCGGCGGCACGTCTATGTCGGACACGAAGCCTTCCACCAGCTCCTGAGAAAATTGAGAAATTATGAATTCCCAAATTGCCCCTACCGGAATAGAACCCGGGACCTCTAATTTAAAACCACAGCGCTCACCGCTGTGCCAAAGAGGTTGTCAAATGACCTGCCTCGTTCCGGTACGATGTCGCGTAGACACGGATTAGGGGTTTAATATAACTGCCATACTCCCTAACAGGTTAGCCCGCTGCCATCTTATACTGCATCATCACTTTTTTATTAGATTTAATAGAAAAATAGCGATTCGTTATAATTTAGTGCGTAAAGGAAGTACAAACAAATAAACAAACTTTCGCATTTATAATATTAGTAAAGAAGTAAATATTTAATGAATCCCCTATTGCAGAGTGCTTGACATGCTGCGCTTCCAGAAGTTCACGATCGGGCACGCGTGGGTGTCGGACTACGGCAGCTCCGACAACAAGACGCAGTTCCAATATCTGCTCAAGTACTCACCGCTGCACAACATACAGCCACCTGATAATGGTAAACTTTCACCCATTTCTTCGTTCCCTTCAGCCTATTATTATTGTATTTTTGTTTGCAAAGAAAGTTTCGAGATTGGCTGCGATTTATAACAGTGTTTGAAATGTTATTTTTGTAAGGAAAATATCTGGTAAAGGTACAAAATTATAATCAAAGTTTTCCAGTACCGATTTACAATCACTTTTGTTTAGTGCTATTTTTATTGATAAAATTTGACAACAATCTAATTAGTGACAGTAATAATTAATACCTGTGTCCGGGGCGGAATTGAAATATTGATAAAAATATTGTTAATAATATTGAATGTGTGCGGGCGGAATTAAAATATTGTCAATAATATTGACTCTTCTGACTGACTGTGTGCGGGCAGCCTAACATTTATTGAGCTTAAGTCTCCCATAATGTGATAAAATACTCAGGCAAACATAAAAAAAACCGAATTAAGAACCTCCTCCTTTTTTGAAAAATGATTACGTGCTATAATTTATAATAAACAAATTAGGCTACTTTTCCTATGTACAACGTGTTGTTTTTTATGATTTTTCTTTTCTTCATCAAATAGCAAAGAAATATTAATATTTCAGTGAGCCGCGCGGAATACCCAGCGACATTGGTCCTGACGGCCGACCACGACGACCGCGTGGTACCACTACACTCGCTGAAGTTCATCGCCGCCATTCAGCACGCGGTGCGAGGCTCTGTACAGCGCCGTCCGCTGTTGGCCCGCATCGACACCAAGGCGGGCCACGGGGGAGGAAAGCCCACCGCTAAAATCGTGCGTATAAATTAACGTCTTCGTTACATCCTTGAGCCAAAATGGTCCGTTTATTTATTTTCTTGTTAGTAGTACAGCACCACCACAGCACCAGACCACTTACACTAACTAGATAGAACTACATAATTTATGGATAACTAAGTATAAGACGAACAATTGAAAGATGACATTAAACATTAGAATAGAATAGAATAGAAAAACTTTATTGCAACACAATAGGAAAAACACAAGCCTTATCACTAAAAGCGATCTTTCAAAGGCAAACTGAGCGTACGAAGCCGATAAAAAATATGATAAATAATATAAGAGCCGATAAAGAATATAGATACTATGCGAATAGCAGATTGAAGATTGAAGCAGAATAGAAAATTGAAGTAGAGATCATTCACTATTCTCACAGTACCTATCTCAAATATTCACGGAATTGCCGGGAATATAATATGCTGCTGTATTCTTGATTTATGGCAAATACATGTGACAGACATGAAACCAGGGGGGTTGACGGTATCTGTAGCCTACTACAGAGACCGTTTGAGGGTTTGCGAGATTGCCGGAAACCTCTCCTAAGCACGGGGGCCGACACCACCACCATTTCCTGACTCCAAGGTGGTACTGAAAATTTCTAAACAGAAAACTCAACACCTTACAGTTTTAGCCCGGCCTGGGATTCAAACCCAGGACAGATGAGGATTGGTAGTCGTGCGCGTTAACCACTAACCAAGGCAGTTACTACGTCCAATCTAAATCCTACAAAATATACGCTCTAGTAGAATGTAATTATTATTTTCTTAAATCATTAATCGATTAGATTTTCCCTACGCTCCTACATATAAATACGGCTTTAATTACGTGCTGTAGTCCGTATTTTAGAATATTCTAAACTTCAATCATAACAGAAACATAAAGTTAATTTCCAAATTGTTTTTTTTTTATTGATTTGGTGAGTTACAATTTGGTAAACAGCATGATTGCAAATAGATTTTACGTAATACGTTACTATATTGAGTCCATAGTTGCGGTATTCAAGGTGAATGCTTCAGAGTAGAGGGGAATCTAGTTGGGGCTCAGCAAGGGTTCGTATTATATTCATCTTCATCGATCGTTGAAGAATTGAAGTATTGATAAAGTATTAACGGCCGATTGGTGCAGTGGGCAGCAACCGTGCTTTCTGAGTTCTAGGCCGTGGGTTCGATTCCCACAACTGTGTGATGAACATGATTGTCTTTTTATATTTATAAAAAAAAATATTCAACAGCTCTCTTAGTACCCATAAGCGTACCTACGCTTACTTTGGGGCTAGATGGCGATGTGTGTATTGTCGTAGTATATTTATTTATGTTAATTTAATTATATTATATGGTCAATAATATTGACTGTGAGCCTAAGACGTATAAGTATTAGTAGTATTTTTTAACTCTAACTTTTGTTTCTTGTGCTTTTTTTCAGATCGATGAACACACAGACATTCTGTGTTTCATGGCGCAAACGCTCGGCCTGAAGTTTGAGAAATAATCGATTGCCATACAAGTTAAATAGTATTAATTGCATCTTATATGATTAAAATAGTATTATGTAAATATATACAAACCACACACAGTCCAATTACCTCAGGTCTTCGTCAGGAGGCCGGTGATATTGTTATGCATTGCTACTATTTTTTATTGTATAAACTTTGTTTTTATTTTTATTGTATTTATTTGAGTTTTACTTCCCCTACTTGTGAATTTACAGTTAAAAAACAAATTCACACTCACACTTCGGCACCTGAGGCGTGTAAGCGCTGTTTTTAAAAGTGAGAGGTCCCGGGTTCGAACCTTGGCGGTGGCAATTTGGGAGTTATAATTTCTATAATAATAATAATAATTTATTCACAAGAATGTAGGTACAATGACATTTTATAATATTAAATAGAATCCAGTACATTCTACCAGTCAGTGTATGAACATTTCACAATATCAAAAATATACAGTATTTAGATTAAATTAAGGAAGTACTTAACAATTTATTTTAATTGTAATAGATTCATAATTTATATTTTTGGTGGAAGGCATCGGCTGTAGTTACCACCCTACTGACAAAGCCGTGCCACCAAGCGATTTAGCGTTCCGGTAGATGGCGTGTAAAACTGACTATAGTCGAAAAATTGTAATACGCCCGTTTTGACATTTGTGCCAGACCATAGAATGTAACTTGGAACGAAACTGAAAGCAACAATAAAATAAAAATCAATTACAGTGTTTTAAAAAATACGTAAATTTTTTTTGGACGTTAAATATATCGCAAGTATTCTTTTTGCGCTTAATATAGTACGAACTCTGTTTCAACATGTTGAAAAGTGGACGTACAATCAACAGCCAGTCACGCGAATTGGTTGTGAAGTTAAATATATAGTTTCAACGAACGAACACTTTACAATACATTAGTGAAATTTAAAAAAAACTCCCGATCTTAAGTGTTCTGTGACGGAAATGATACACCAATTCCTTAATTTCTCGTTATGCACAAATTTCACATGCCTAAAACTTCTTACGAATTTCATGTTCGAATTACACCTTCATATGCGTAGAAACATGATAAATAAGATACAAACGTCGATCTGTCAGCGTTTGTATCTTATTTAACATTGTTAGAGGGTAAATAGATAGTCCGGAATTACTAAGTTACACTTTATTGTACCCTCACGATTACCTAGGCATAAAAAGATTCTGCACATACTTTTAACTAATGGAGATATAGTGCAACAAACAATACTATTTGTCGCCATGCAAATTAAAAGATATATACCACACAAATAAGAAGACATAATAAGAAGATATTACACACTAGTCTAGAAAAACATTGCCCTTGAAACTCGCTATACTCCACTACAGGCATTTTAAATATTCTGCATTGGCATCGAGAGAATTGTCACGAAAGAAGAGAGGATCTAGAAGTAAAACAAGTTGTAATATTTTATTATTTTTATTGTTATACAATGCTAACAGCATGAAGTTTGTGTTGGGACTTGCTCCGCCCAATATAATAATATAAAATATTAGTTGCTTAAACAAAATAAATAAACACTTCCTTATGCCGTTATGGCGTTTTAAATCCAATAACAATATTTTCATTTCTTTATGCGTTGTTACTTGTGCAACATTCGACATGAAGAAATATCTACCAATGGCCTCGATTTAAAATGGTCTTTAGTAATAACTAAATGTATAGAGCCGTGGTCGACTATTTAGAGACACATTTTAAGCGTGAATTTACATAAGAGCAAGGGCAATCGATTTGACTTGCAAGAAAAACTATTACCACTAAAGTAATAAAAACAGACCCAATACAATGAAATGTACAATCATTTGCGTACAACATACAACTGATCGGGCGTCGGGTCCCACGAAGCACATTATAATTAAACAAAAATAAAACTAAATTATTGAACTAAAAATAAAAATAATGTTTCCGATCAATTGTATTCTGATTTCTTACACATATACAAACGCTTTCTCCTATAATTAGTCGTCAAACTAGTTGTATATATTAAATGGCTACACATAATGATATTATATTATGATACTAAAATAACAAGCAACCTTATCCTAAACACATTAGGAATACAAAACTACTTCTACTAGTACCGTACTATCGAGATGAAAATCCGTATTACCGTTAACGTGTTCTAAAAGTTTTTATCCAAACGCGGGTAATTAATCAGTGAACATTTACACATAGACCGCGTGTGCAGTGTCTTCTCTTCGCGACTACTGCGCTTCTCTAAATGGTGGAACCACGCTGCAGTAATATGCGCTGTTATGCGACTACGCGGTATTCGCAATAATATATGTTATGTGTGCGAACAGCAAACATTCATGTCATCATTTTGTGCCGGTATGCCGTATATGCCAAATAAGTGATGTTTGCCAATCATGACCGTACTACAAGCCAGCATGCTGCAAGTGATCATGTGAGTGATCGAAGTATGAGCAGTCTACAAAACTCGACGAATCTACCAATCACGCGCACGATACGATACTCTGCCGTTGCACCCGCAACGCAGAGTAGATAGAAATTTTGCTGCTCAAGATGTTTGGCAACTTATATTTTATCAATGCAATTGATCAAACGAGAGGCCGAAATGTGGGATGTCTAAGCGCGTATTAAGCGTATTTGTCTCCTTTGATATGTGTCAAAAAACCGACACACTTCACCGAATGCAGACAAATAAGCCGCATAAAGAATAGAGCACAATAACGCAGTTTGGTTCCGCCTGGATTTAGTCCATGTCAAAAAGAACTCGAAGTTCGATAGAATGGATAATCTAGAAGTCAAAATAATGATAATATGTATTTGATACTGAATTTATAGATGATATTGGGATGTATAACGGCTAGTCCACAGCTGGTTATGGATACCCCTCAACGAACACGTAACGGAAATACTCAAATGTGCCTGACTTATTTACTAAAATTCCACATTTCATAGTTTAGGGTCAGGGAAAACTCTTGAACATACATCTAATCTAAGTAATACATGTTAAAAATCGAGGCCACACGTTAATCGCCACATCCCCCGAAGGTCGCGTCGCAGCGAGGCGGGCGCGTGCGCACTGCAGGCCGAGGGCTGAGGCGATCACTATCCGTTCATTTCACATAGCTGTTCCCTTTTGACGTGTCTATAGCATACCACTATAAACTTATTAACAGAGTTAACGTACTATTTTTTTTCTCCCTTTGGCTTTCATGTGTGCCAAACCAGCACTTTGCAAATTTAACGTGCAATGAAAGAGACACAAACTATTTTTTAGCGCTTGCGAAGAGGCGATCACGAAGTATTAAAAGTAAGTATAAAGAACATTAAACATTAATCGTCGTTGCAAAGAATGTCGCGTTCGCCACAACCCTGCGCTAAATAGTAAAACTCCAAACTAACTGTTCGCGGTATTTTGAATGTATTACTGCGCTAAGTTAAGCAAAATCAGGACAAACCATACAACCCGAATTTTGTATGGGCAAAATTGGACGCTAAACCAATTAAAAAATTATGTGACTAATATTTAGGAAGATATAAATCCAATCGACTTGTCGTTTTCGAAAATTACGTATTAACATTTCGATAGCCAATTTTTTATCCAAGTTATTAATTAGCCAAATATTCAAAACAATGTTTCATGAGTCATATTCCATTTGTGAAATTATCGATATTATTATTATGTATAGGATTTAAATGTATGTTGTATACGTACGTTACTATAATAATGTGTGAAAAGGGACAAGCTATTTGAAACGAACTATAGTCACTACTTACCTAAGATGTCACCATGGCCGCATGATGCAACTTCGGACTCGCGGGCGACCCCCGGCGCGCGGAAACTAACTATCGCTATACGTTACTCTATCTCTATGAGCTTACAAATAATCATATATAACCGCCACTCTTATAGAGCTTCGTCACACCAGGGACTTTTTGTTTCACGACTTCCCCTCTGGCTACAGTGCCCTTATTACCGTTCGTGGTCTCAGGACAATTATTGTCTTATTCTATCCGTTTCTCAAACCAATTCTAATTCGATATCGGTAGTACACAAAAACATTTTCTATAAGAGGAAATACTAATTTTTATAAAAATGACATTTTATTACTATACTATTATTATTATTATTTCTAATCCTGCAGTCCTTAATGTTATTTTTGTCTAGGTCTACTGTCATCTTTTGTACGCAATATACATGCACGCAGAGATCGTTACCGAAAATCTAAGTAATCAGAGAAAAATGGACCTAAATTACCTTCACTAAAAGATTAAGATGGTCCAAACTTCTCCAGCCAGTGCTCTTTATTAGCTAATAATGTAAGACTTCTAAAAGAGGAACTTTGAGGTCCAATTTACTTCACATAATATTTCATACTCGAAACTTTAGGTCGCGAGCATGCATATCTTAAAAAACGACGATACTACACTATTATTTAGATAAAATTTAATCTTTGCTCTTTAAAGAAATAGTTTTTGTTTTGATTTAGAAATCATAGCTACTGAGCGCGTAATAAATTTGTGTGACGCAAAATTCGCCACTTCTTCATGCAAGAATTGTCAAACTTGCCAAAAAATTGCAATAACGAGTGGACGATTCCTACATGTCTGACGTCTTTTAGTTATCTTTTGCATGTAATATTTGTTATTTTAAATGCATTTCTATAAAAAATGCAATTTAATATGTTTTAAATAAAAATAAACGCGAACTAGCAATTATAGCAATAATAGAATAAGCAATTAGCAGTGTGTGTAGCTGAGCTATTTTTATCCCATTTTGTCGTGCAACATGTCCCTAGTGCGATCCTACGCTAAAATATTTCATATCGTTACTTATGACGTCATAAGCGCCGGCAGTCGCCGCATCGATATTGACCGTTTTGGTTTGGCTTCACAGCCTCATGTTACGTTACGTTATAACATAACGGTTCTACATAATTTACCGATACTTTTCTACGCGATCACTAGCTAAATAAATAACGAGATAGCTGTATTTCTGGCGTGTAATTTACTTAATTAATCCTACGTATGACTTATATATTACTTTCTTAAAATAGTCGCAGCTTACTTTTTTTTTTATAATAAATACTTCGCACCTAGGTTGTAAATTTGTGTAAATTTATCGTCAGGAGTCGTTTCGTGTTCAATATAAAATACACTACAGATCGCGAACTATAACAAAAAAAATATACATATTTGTATTTCTAAAACAATAGGAATATATTAAAAAAAAAAAACAAAAGAAACTAAACTTGTTGCATGACCCGAGATCAACTAAATGTCATTGTGAATATGTCATAGCTTGCGGTAAGTACGAAATAAAATTATGGATTGTTTCACAGCTGATGGGTACAATGGAGATTACATAGGGCGTAATTTACTAATTAGATCCATCCACTAGATTGGGATGTGTTAAGAAAGAAGTTATTTTTGGGCAGAACCCTATCGAATAAGAATACAAAAAAATAAATATCATTAACTTCGCAATAAAATAATATCGTTGAATTATTCAATGATTAATGCATCATCTATTATTTATTATAGACAACATTTAAAGTTAGTTTTGTCGGCCCGGACCATCTGAAGAATGGTCTAGCGAAAGCCATCGTATAGATTTATTAAATAAGGTCACCGAACACAACTTATCAATCAAGCAATAAATATACTATAACATATAAAGCATCTTGTAATAGACAAAACTGTATAAGTCTTAAACAAATATGTCACATATAAATGTTTTATGATTTAATTAATCAGTATTCATACTTTTTTGCCATTATTCTATCTGGCATGACTCTGTACCCATTAGCTGTGCAACAAACTATAGCAGTCAAGTATAGAAGACGTTTCGATGGATTTATTTCGCGCCGTGAGATATTCACACGTGTTTAATATTGCGAGGGGGGGTAACCGCTACTGCAGGGGTGGGGGTGTGAGGGAAGGCTTAGTCCCCGCTGCCGGTACTAATCGCACCGGGCTTGCCTGGCCCAGGGCTCTGCTTGTTTCTGCAACACAATTAAAATACACATTACTTGTACACCAAACATTTTATCATTTTTTAAATACTGACACGTGCCCCGTCGATATTTTTTACAACCGACGGGATTCAAAACCCTAGCCTTGATTGCCGCAGTTCATTTGAAAGTCTGTGCCGATTTTATTTCAAGTCATAAATGAATAACTACATAAGGCAACTTACAACTATATAAATCTAGTTTAAAATGGGGAACTATACATACAGGAAAGAGATTATCGTGCAGGATTTCTCTTCAACGGCAGGAGACAAAAATTGTCTCCCCCAGTTGTATTCACTGCCAAGTGATCTAAGAAAATGTTACACTATGCACTCAGTTGTGTTTAAATGAATAAACCAACCCATGGAATCAGATTGTCTAGTGCGAGGGTTACATACCGTTTATAACTATATTCTGATTTGAATTAACTGGAGTAAAATGACAGTTGCTAATGACACTTTACAAAATATGTTGTCACATTTAATTTGATAGTGATATTCTGGCTCAGTAGTGAATCAAACCACTTGCACTAAGCCGATGGGAACATACCTAAGATTAATAATAAAAAATCGAAATATAAATTATAGTAAGGTGTCAAAAGGTTTTAATAAATAATTCCTTGCAATGAAGCGGTGATTGATAGCCTAGGGCTTCGACTTGCATGCCTGAGAGTTCTCCATAATGTTCTCAGAGGCATGCGGAATTCACCAATCCGCACTGGCCCAGCATGGTGGATTACTTCCTTAACCCCTTGTCATTGTGAAACCGTGCCCTGTGGTGGGGGCAGTTATATGATAATAATGATGACGATGAACATGATGAACATGATGATGATGATGATGATGATTCCCTAACAGACATCATCATTTACTACCAGGTGAAATCACAGTCAGGGGCTAACTTGTAGTGGGAAAAAACAGAATATTGATCCGTACCCGATGGCGGGCGCCTCGAGACCCATGAGTGCCAGTGCGCGCAATGCCGCGCGTGCACTCTGCTCGTGCGAGTGCGCGGTGGACGCACCGCCGCCGTGGCACATGACCGGCGGCTCCGTAGACAGAGACACCAGCGACAGGTACTCGCCGTGGTTGCGCTGCCAGACAACACAAGACAGTTAGTACATCGATGTCTACCGGTATTAAGTTGCTAGACCGATTGATGCAGACCATAGCAGTGGTCTAGAAGCAACCGATTCGTGGGTATTTATACCGAAATTGTAACCGATCAACCGATATGAATTTTCAAGAATCAAGGTTCATTCTACATACATACATTTTAAGATTTGCATATACTTTAGTAAATTACTTGAATGTTGTAACTATTTATGTGTATTCTGTGTTTTGTATGCCAAAACTCCAGCGGTATATATACCATAAATATAGACACCATGAATTTTACCAATTTATATTTAGACACGGTCCACAGCGAGTTTCTGCAACATGAAGGATTTAGTTGTCCCTCATACATTTTCGAGAATACTCGAGTTAGAGTTAACTAACTTAAATGACTAAATAAAAGTACTTATTTAGTCTTTGATGGTTTGGATGGTTCGTACATAACATGGGTTATCTTTTATTTGTTTTAAAGTATTCAATCTTTACCTTAGGGAAATCGGAGAACTGAACAGTAAAGCCCAGCAGTTGCGACAGGTACATAAGTTGGTCCTTGGCGCCAGGCGAGAGCGTACCGGGGCCCGCGGCAGCAGTGCCGCTCACACCCAAGGCGCCCACAGATGGCGTCACGCCACCCGTAGCACTCGTCTCGCTCACTCCTAGAACGTATGAATTAATGAATGCATACACTTTTATTGTACACGATATCCCAAAACGTAGTAGTGAAACAGAAGTTTTAAACATGTGTCTCCAAACCTAAATACTATTT
Source organism: Pararge aegeria (assembly GCF_905163445.1). Taxonomy (NCBI): domain Eukaryota; kingdom Metazoa; phylum Arthropoda; class Insecta; order Lepidoptera; family Nymphalidae; genus Pararge; species Pararge aegeria. The sequence goes on from NC_053181.1 coordinate 5,623,950, forward strand.
TAAATCGTCTTAGCTAAAATACCAACATCAGGGGTTAAAGCCGTAGTCCACTACGCTGGCCCAGTGCGCATTGATGGACTCCACACACCTTTGTGATTATTTGTATTATGAAAAACTCTCAGGCATGCAGGTTTTCTCACGATGTTTTCCTTCACCGTTGAAGCAAGTGATATTTTAATTACTTAAAACGCACATAATTTAGAAAAGTTAGTCACATGCTGGGATTCGAACTTAACCCACTGAAAGTGAAGTTGAGCTCATACCCATTGGGTTATAACCGCTTCCTAACAAAACCGTGCATGTCAAATGAGCATAGTTTTTAGGAGATACGATAGACAGCCCACTTATAATTTTATACAAATATCACATGATAAATGTCTCTATAATAGTAAAAAAGAGCAATTATGATAGATCTGAATTCTGACGGGATTTATAAAAGCAATTGTTGACCATATATTGTACTTTTAAGCTAGAATTGCATGAAGGATAAGGTAATTTTTTTTTATAAAATATTGCCTGACCATTAGGTTGAGAGGGTTGTCCGGTACGTTGATGATAGTCCATCATAAGAACGCCAGGGACCGGTTGTCGGACATCGCTATTGGCTAAACCAGAATTTGCCTCGTTTTCCTGAAAATAAATAAATTGTGTTATTTTTATAAAATCCTTGACATCTGTGCATTGAGAGCGTGTTTTGTAGATCTGGGTGGTTTTGCCTATTACATACAAAGTGTAATCGAATTACGAAATAATGTTGAAGGATGCATTATTTCATAAGGAATCACCCTGTAAAAATATGAAATCAAAAGAAGTATATTTATTTTTTCATACAAACGCTTTCAAGACATTTTAAGTGTTTACTTATGGCAATCCAATTGAAAATAAAAGACCGACACACGCATAGTACCTACTCTACGCGACCGCGTACCCAGTAAAGTGATAGGAGTCACATGATATTAATTTTGCATGTGATATTAGGGCTGTATCTGATATGCTTCAGTAAAAGTTATGCCAGTGGTTTACTCAATAACTATTAGGTTTTCGGTTTCCCAGTTAAGCCTCAGAGAAAGTACATAATGTACCTTTGAAGCCTGTGAAGTATTTTACGGCTTTCATTTACGAGTTACAGATTAACCAAAAAACTACTCGTTTTTTTAAAAACAGTCTGATAAAATTACCTTTCGTTTAACATCAATGTTGTTGGTCTTGTTGGCATCTCCCGTTCCGTTGTTGATAACGTCAGCGTTGTTACTTAACGTTGTCTGATCGCTCGAATTGGTGCCCAACTCCATCGCCAGCAAGACATCTAAATCAAAATGTATTGTCAAATATTGGAAACGCCCATTACACGTGAAATTCGCGCTACAGATATAAAAGAAAGGTGAGCCACGCGTCGAAAGATAGCGAGCTGCGGAAATGATTTATAGCTATTCTCATACAGAGCATTTATTAAGTGTTTAATATAACCTCTTATACAATACATTGTGAACAAGTAAAGTACTCAATTTTCCAGGGATACGGGAGTTACCATATCTCTAATCGTACCTTTAAAGTAATTATAAGTTTGTATACATAATACAATGAAAAAATGGAGTAATGTGGAAGCCCTAATAACTCTATCCTATCTCACTCCTAGGCACTGGCACAGAACCGACCAGACATGGCTTTGCGGCTTTATATTTACAGTAGTACATGAGTATAAACTATTCCAGCGTGTAAAAAAATTTTGTATTTATTATATTTGAGATGCAAGAAATAAATCATCAGTGTACAATTTTGGGTGCGACCAATTATAAAGGTGAGATATTTATATGGCACTATTACGCATGCATGCATAGCGATCCGATTGAGACTTGTTGCCGGCTCGGGTCATTTAGACAGCGTGCACGTATAACGACCTCGCTGGCGCCAACGGTGAGCGCTGTGAATTTAAGTAGGAGGTCCCGGGTTCTTTTACCGGCAGGGGCAAATTGGGTATTTATAATTACTGAATTTTCTATGTTCTGGTCTGGTGAGAGGCTTCGTAGAAGTAACTAGGGTGGTAACTGTGACTAGTTACCACCCTAGTTACTTACAAAGACGTGCCGCTAAGCGATTAGATGCGATATCGCGTAGAAACCGATGGGGTATGACTACGACACTCTCTAACAGGTTAATCCGCTACAATCTTAGATTGCATCATCACTTGCCACCAGTTGAGAATGCAGTCAAGGACTAACTTGTAAAAAAAAAAAAAAAAGTATAATTCCAATAGTGATGGTGCAGACTCATCCAGTGGGACACTAATAGGCTGATGTACTCACTGTGCGCAGCGCGTCGCTTGGCCGCCTTCTTATTGGGCCCCAGTCCTGTAGCGCAGTGCGGGGGCGCCTCACATTGAACTAAGAACTCGCGCCGTCTCGCGGCGCCCCTCTCCTCCAGCACGCGGTACTGCGGCGAGCGAGCGCGGGCCGCGTGCCGGGCGACGGCCAGCCGCGATATAGGGTTGTCAGCGCCGCCGCTCGTGCCGTTAGCTACATTTAAACCCATGACTCCTCCTGTACACGATCCGTTGCCCTCGCTGCCCGAACCCGTGCCCGCCCCGCCCTCCTAAAAATCATTAACATCGTATAAATTTTCATGATGCCGTGCGGTAACGACAGATCACTGCCGCGATTGCAAGCTTCCAAGTCTTATAAACTAAGCGTACAGAATAGTGTTATTCGAAATTTATTTATCAATAGCCACGTTACTGTTTGACTAATCGCAACGGGTGGGTTTGCCCATAATCACCAACGAATGACGCTGCTCCTCCTCGCTGCCCATTCTCCGTTACATTCACCATTTATTAAATTTGAGCTTTAAATCGGTAAGTATGAGATCCATTTTACTCTGATGTTCATGTATTTCTTTACGTTTCAAGCAATTAAAAGATCACTTGCTTCAACGGTGAAGGAAAATATCGTGAGGTAACCTACATGCCTGAGAGTTCTCCATAATGTTCGCAAAGGCGTGTGGAATCCACCAATCCGCACTGGGCGGGGCCTTCTCATTGTGGGAGGAGACCCGCGCCCTGTAGTGGGCCAGCAATGGATTGATATTATGATGATGCTAAATTTAAGCTGTTATTTGTATAGCGACTGCCAGTCTAGTGTTAATAATGGAGGTCAGTGGGCGGAAACCAACCTTGATGAGGTTCCTAGGCTTCTTCTTAGTGGGCGCGTGGCGTCGCCGGTCGGCGGGCGGGCGCGCACGTAACAATGCGGGCGGCCAGCGCCGCCGCATCTCTTCTAACATACGCTCCGCCGCGCGACGTTTGGACACTTTCTTGCCATTGCCCTCGCCCTCTGTCTCCATATCGCCCACCGTGCACGCTGTTATGAATACCTGACCGTATAGATGACATGTTAATTGGAATAGAAGCAGGCGTAACTTTGCGTAAAATTTATAATATACTTTTTATAATAAGTGTTTTTACCTACACTTGGAGGATCATATTAAAGTTCGAAAATTGAAATGCCTAGAAATAATTTTTGAAAACGACAGGATTTGACCATGCGACTCTGCCAAACGCAGCCTTTACATACATTGAATATTTTCCTAATTTATTTGCTGTAATCCCGACAGTCGGACAACAAATAGGTGTAAGCATTTAAAAAAACATTTTGTTGCCAATACTGGGTTTCTGTAACAATGTTTTGCCGCAAATCAACATTGTAGTGAGCCCGGAATTAGTCTATTTACTTCGTTTCGGACATATTCCATTGGTCATGTGTGGTGAATAAATGAATGAATACTCTTTTATTGTACATCACATAAAAATAAAGAAAAAATTGTAAGTAAATTTTTTATACAAAGTATACAATTTGGCCGCCTTATAGCGATCTCTTCCAAGAGACCAATGGCGTAAAACGCAGATCAAAAAGGGGTTTGTGGTGCATTAAAATAAACATATACTATAATATATATATTATATTAAACTTAAACACAATATTATATATACATACTCGTAATTATATACCTATACAATGAATATCAATTAGACATAAATAGATACAATATTCATGTGTGTCTGGTGTGTAGCCGATATGAATAGAATTCTGTGTGGTGTGCGCCACAACGCCAGCACACATAATTATTATCGGACTATCAACGGTATGTCTTTTATTTTCCTTTTATTCTAAGTTAGCCCTTGACTACAATCTCACATGTTAGTAATTAATGATGTAGTCTATCTAGGATGGTAGCGGGCTAACCTGTTATGCGGGCTATGACAAAACATAACCCTAATCAATTATTACGCAGCATCGTACCAGATCGCTAAAGCGCTTGGCGGCACGTCTTTGACGGTGAGCCGGAACCCCTTACCAGACATGTCTGCTATCAGATTGGAAAATAAAAGCGAAACTTACCCTCATGTGCGGTGGTCCTCGCTCGGATTTGACTGTGAACTGCACACTAAGATTTCGTTTCAGCGCTAACTCGTGCACCAACGACACCGGCGATTTGACTTCTGAATTTAGTAGGTCCGATCCCGAGTCTGTTGGTAAATGTGACTACTGTAGTTAATGATAACTACAAAATAATATAGTATAGTTTATCTCTTGATAAGTATATCAAGAGATAAACTATACTTAAGAGGTAAATTATACATATTTAAAACTTATGCATTAGGTTAAAGATAAATTAGTATACTAGATGTAGGGAGAAAATTAGTATACGGTTTGTAGGTAAGAGCGATAGTATGGGAATATCAATAAATGTATATGTTATGTATGAAATATGTTGAATCAAAAATTACGGTTGATTGGTACTCCGTAAGTACACTTAACCTTTAACGTTAGAAACCTAAAAATGCTTGAAGTACGTTCCAACAATCCCGTTGTTGTAACCTTACATAGTCACGCGCGGTTATCAACTTTATGCTTAAGTAATAAGATTATATTTAGCAATGGCAAAAACACCTCATTTACCTACTTATGAAGTCATTTCTCATTAGAGATTCCACCAAACATTTGTGATATTGTGTGAGTGAGCCAAGTTCAGCTAAACTTGGCTCGAGATAATAATCATAATATTGTTTTATAAACAAATTATACTTTTTAAAATCTATTATTATGAAATTGATTTAAACGTGATGTGATGTATGAAACGAATTGTAACCGATTTTTTTAATGAATCAATCTTTTTGTTACTTTGATTTTTATATTCAAATTGTTAAGTAAATAATAAAAACACACCTACATAGAGAAAATATCATTCTATTTTGTTTGTTTCAGTTTATTTTATTGCACATATTTTTTTTTTTTTTTTTTAGTCATCATCATAATTATATCCATCCATCAACGGCCCACTACAGGGCACGGGTCTGATCCAACAATGAGAAGGGTTTAGACCGTAATCCACCACCCTTGTCCAGTGCGTATTGGATTTTAAATCATACTTTACGCTAAAAAGTAACGAAAGGATTGTTAACATCAGTCAGGTCATAAAAAATGGAGTAAGGTCATAAAAAAATCGTGCAAGGTGATAAATACCATTATCACTTTCGTTGCCGCTGGAGGGTCGCATGTCCTGTAGGGCGCGCGCCGCCGCGTCGTGTCGCGCGCCCTGCGGAGTCGCACCCTCGCCGACCCACGACCGACCGCCTACACTCAGGCGCACTCTAAAACAACAGCAGTTCAGAACGTTACATGACATAAATTAAATTAGGCATACTTTTATGAGGCACACTTTTTTATAGTTATAATAAAATGGATGGTGGAAAACCATCGCCAAACATCATCCTTGCCAAAAGTGCCACCTTGCATCAACCAAATAGGCAACAACCAACCAACAAAAACAATAATTACAATCAACCTTTATAAGGCACACTTTTTTATAGCAATACTAGAGTTGATGGACCAAACAAATGGTCCAACTGACATTAAAGTGGAAAACCGTGGCATTAAGCCTCAAGTAACGGTAATTACATTGGTTACTTGGTAACCATTCAGACTGGAACACAGCAATTTTGCCTGATGGCAGATATAGGGCAAGGCGGTAGCTTCTTCTGGATGACCTGTGTCACAAAACTCTGTACCTCTACTTTCTGTGTTGTGCCATTCTCTCTTTTATGGGAAAAGAGACCTGCGCCTAGCAACGGGATGTGAATGAGACTGAGGATGAAGATTCTGTCCCCCTTTTAAATAAACGTGGCGTAACATCAGAATTATTGCGCAGTATTTTCCCTACTACAAGTTAGTTTTTGGCAGCAATTTCACCTAGTTTTACATGATGCTGCAGTCTAAAATATAAATTCTCAATTGCCCTTCCGGGGATCGACATTGGGACCTCCTCTCAGTGCTCACCACTGCGCCATGGAGGTCGTCGTTTTCTCTGGCATTTGAACGTTACTTTCGTCAGGTGAAATGTGACAGTAAATTGTTTGTTATGCCACGTTTAAAAGTAAGGGGTAAGGGTACGTTAGCTCACCTGTATAGTAATGAGCCCGGGTCCAAAACCCTTGGCGTGTGGCCCTGCGTTGCGTGTGGGTACGGCGGCACGAAGGGCGCGGGCAGACGGTAAGGTAGTCGTGGACGGGGTCTCGGAACTGCTGGCACAGACGTGTATATAGCAGGTTGGCACAGCTTCATCGCCAACGCGTTGAGTTCTACTGTTGGCATTACAGCACCTGGAACAAATAGACCAAATATATTAACAAATATATATGAACGCTTCATAGGTGCCTGCGAAAAGCATCAGTGGCGTGCATCTCATAGATGCAAATAAGCAGTGCATACCCTGACCTCAGGGCCTCTCAGACCATAAGGACGATTTAAAATTTAAAGATAAAAAAAAAATTAAACAATTAATAGATAACTATAATAAAAGCGCCATCTAGTTAAAACCGGCCGCACTTCTATGTAAATCAATGGACAAGTCCTGTGTCATGGTTTAGAACTAAAATAGACAAACTGCATAATATTTCGACTATATTTTAATTTTGAGTTGTAAACAGTATCCCTAAATAAAAAGTAACGCTTTAAATATAATTTAAATCTCATAAAATTAGCTGGGGTTTTCACGATTCGAAAGTATCAATTGCCGGGCAAATCATTTATTCGTCGCTCGAATTAATGCGCCGCGCCGCCGCAGTCTCCATAGAAGCACGGCGATTGAATGCATCTGTCGTTACTTGTGTGCACCAGCACACAAGGAAGTTCTGGTGTGTAGTGATATAATCGCGTGCGTGCTTACACAATATTTGGCTCTTTCTATGTGTGCGAGTTTTCCAGGTTTCCAGTATAGGGGTTTCGCTTGTGTGCAAATCTTAAAAGCACTGCTTACGGAAATTTGAAATCCAAATGTATGCTTTGTTTTTTTATAAGCACAAGTAATTTGCTTTGTTGGTTATTGTTTTAAACGGCAATAATTCTTTTTTGTAGTTAAAAAATTTATCAATGTATTTTATTACATTCAAGGTCTTTAGAAATTTATAAGTACCTAATTTGTTCAAAAAGTATATTAAAATAACCAAATTAAAAGTTGCCGAATTATGTTAAATAAATTATTAACGTATAGGTACCAGGTTTAATAGCATTTGTGTACTAAGAAAATATTACGGACATATTTTGACTATGATATTCTCATTATCGCTGGCGATCGCTCAGCGCCATTATTGTTTACCTTTTACCTTCTGTCATAACAACTTATATTCACCGAATTAGAATTAATTACTATTTTTTTCGTTTGCTGTACGGTTGTTTGTAAATAGTTACAATTATTATTGTTAACACTAACCTTTGTGACAGTGTACTGTTTGTAAATGATTGTGAGGAATATTCTTAGTGTAAGAAAGTTCTTATATTCGGCGTGTGATCTGATGGTTCAGTGTGCTTGGAAAATGTAGGTAAGTTTAGATCTAATTCTTAACTAACGTTTAATTGAGATTATTCGTAAAGGAAGGAATGCACCTACAAGGAGCGGCACGTAAAAAGAGCTCTGACTGACTTACAGAAACAGGCGAATAGCAGTGATCAATGTTTTGTTTCATTATTTATTTATAATAATACCTATGTTTGTTTATTGTTTACACTAAAAAACATTATTTAATGTAATTGCCGCAATGGCAGACAATTTTAAAAACTCGCTAGTCGGTCGTCTCAGAGCTTACTATACCTACTGGAAATATGAGATGATGAGAAGATCTACATGGGTATCACAAACAATGTTAGGTTAGGTACCTACTCACAAATAAAATTATACAGTAACATCAAAATAGCATGTTCAGTACCTATTTTTTTTTTATGCATACCCTGACCGAAAACCCTATGCACGCCACTGAAAAGCATATACTCGCTAAGAAATAAAAACAATATTTTAGAAGTGAAACTTCTTTATTTTATAGCAATGTAACGATTTTCTGTTACGCGCCATCCTTCTTTTCGAAGTCACAATTTTCCGTTAAATAATAAAATTTGAAATAGTGATGTCATAGAGAAGTTACACTTCTAAGTGTGTACACTAACACAAACACAATTTTTTCTCACAGTGTCTCAGAGCCAAATTCTTTTTATGTAGTAATAATCCACGGACCAAGCAGATGGCCGCATGGACACCGGCGTCCAAGTATTTTTTTTTCATGAAAAGCTCTACTGCTACTTTCATTGTTTTGTAACTCTCTTTTTTTTATAAGAAACGATATTTAAACGAATGAAACGAGGCCTGTGCCCAGCATTGGAATGTTAAAAGGCAGATTATGAATAATAATAAACGAATATTCAGGCTGTGTGTAGTGATTACCACCGGTTCGGTAGATTGCACCGAGAAGAATTCGGCAAGAAACTCAGCATTTGCTCTTTTCAACATCATTATTTTTACAGTAAATATTCTCTCTTGCTAGAGATAAAAGCGGTGTGGTATGCTTCCAAGCAACCTTGTCATTAAGGAATTCATCAATTATAATCTCATAGAAGTAATTATAATATCATATAATAATAGTATCATTCTAAACTTGTAGTAATAAATGGGTTTTCAACCTTATGCATTCGTAAGAACAAATACTTGGCCCCCCAGATGACTTCTGTACTTTTCGAAGTCGATCTCTGGTAAGTCTACTGTTTAATATGATATGAAGACGCTTACCCCCCTATTAATAAACTTGGGGAAACTTCAGAATTTTTACGCAGTGTTAGGCATCGGACGTTGTGTACGCACCTGCGTGTCGGTGGTGCGAGGCGTGGTGCGCGTGTGAGGGCAGCGCGCGGGGCGGCGGGGGAGGGAATCTCGTCCCTCCCAGCGCCGCACTCGCAGCCGCGTGCTGTGCGCGCTTTATCGACGACCCCTGCACGGAATTAAGCTCTGTATTAATATACCAGTCTCTCTTCTGTCTCTATCACAGGTTATATGGGGTCAGCAGAACATATCTACTAACAAGTCTAAAGTTTAAGTTCAATAATTGTTGTTTTGGTTTTGTCGAATTTTTTTCATCTCACTACCTGTCTGACGTCAACCCTCCTTTGAAATCTCTTCAATGAATAATTAATAAATGTAATAAAATAAAAACCCGCAAAGAATACAACCTCAATAACTTAAACAGCTATTTATGCAACTATTACGTAGCAAATTACTAATTATGTATAGTTGCAAAAAAGATTTTTTCTATGACCAGGAATATAAATTGGTATATAAGTAAAATCAGAATAAAATACAATTACCTATGGATTTTGTTAAGAGACTTCGTTCAATATTAATAAAAATGAAAATTGCAAAGTCATCCCAAAATTGCAGAGTAATTAAGTACCTTCTTAAACAGCATGTCCCATAAATAATGGATCAAGCTAATGCGGAAGATACATCACCCAATTTGATCAGTTTTAAAAAAACCGTAAGTTTACCAAGTTTTACGGTTTTTTTTAGTTTGTAAATTTTTTCTACTCTAAATCAGTTTTTTTAACGCAGTAGCTGTAATAAATAATATTTTTTTTAACTGATTTCTGTTGAATATTGCTGATTAGTTTACCAATATATTTCGAAAACCATTTTTGTAAATAATGTTTTAACTGTTTCGGAAAAAAAAATCGAATAAAATAGTTAAAATGTTCACACATTTTAATTTTTTATTAATGTTGATAATACAGCACCTCTCACCTCGGTTTTTTTTTTTAAACTGATCAAATTGGTTTTAGATAATTGGGTGATTTATCTTCCGCATAAGTTTGATCCATTATTTATGGGACACGCTGTATATTAAAAAAAAAAGTATGTAAAGATAGGCAAGGAAATTAAGCTCATACAACGAAGTCTTCCATTATAATTAAATGTATGATTTTTTATTGCTTATGGTACCAGAGAACCTTTACCTTTTAACTTAATATAAAGATATTTCATCCTGCTATCAAAGAAATGCCAACGCGTTCCGCGTAAAAACCAATTAGGGTTAAACAGGTTATCCCGCTACCATCTTGAGACTGCATCATCACTTAATACCAGGTGAGATGGCAAAGCAGATTGCAGGAGGTAATAAAGACATCTAGTGAAGCTAACTTATATTCTTAAACTAACAAATACTGAATACTTAATACAAAGTTTACCTCAGCCGTGTATTCCTCAGTGTCACCCAATCGGAGTGTAACTGTGAATACTTTCTTGTGAGCGGGTCCCGTTTCTGATGTTAGGCGGTATTGATGCTTAATCTGCGTAAACGAGAAATATATAATAATTAATTAAGACTGAAATGAAAGTGTATTTTTATATTTTAAGTTGTACTATCACAATCTTGTATAGTTGTAAAGTTAGATGTTCCCACAAGTAAGTAGATACATAATTGAAACTTGGTTCACATATTTTTTCATACTTTGATAGCGGTTCCTAGAAAGTACCTTCCTTCTAATTTCTTTTAAGTTAATATATATAGTGAATAATGGACAGGAGAAATAAGAGCTCTATTTTTAGTAACTTGATTCAGGATTGTGTGGTCTTATGGCTTCACTCTCACTTCGTTTAATATTGTAAAGCTTATTGTCTAAAGCACTCCAGCAGGGCTAGGTAGGTAGGAGAAAAAAATTATGTTCTCTGAATAGGGATATCCCTTGTCAGGGGACATAATAACGTCAATTATATCCCTTGTCAGTGAGCACCTGCTATTTTTACACGCACGCGAACATGGAATAGAGTAAGTTCACCCCCGTTTATATTATTTGGATATTATTTCCACTTGTGCGTCAGTGTTCTGTGAGTTGACAAAGCTGTGGGAGAAGATACATTTTTAATCCGTTCCCCTCTTATAGAGGATTCATTATTTCAAGTAGGCCCAGTTTTTAAAAGAACTTCTGAAAGGTTAAGTCAGTCTGTTTGTAAGAACTATACCACCTCTCTACTCCACTCTACTCATGTGGATATTATTAGCAACCACATTCGTGTTTTAATACCGCTTATTAAACAGCAGTTGCATAAATAACAATTATCTAATTTTGTAATTTTTATATGTATCAAATACTGAATTTCCTGATATAAAGATTATTATTATCATTGTTATACCTTATTGTACCTGGCCAGCTCGTTGACCAGGCACATAGGGGTCTTCTCTTTACTGTTGGCCGGTGCGGCGGCGCGCGCCTCGCCCTCGCCCGTCGCCGCGTGTTTCTCTTTCTTGTCCTCCACTTCTGTTGCCGCACCCGCTCCCACCCCCGACCCGCTGGGTATTACTGTCCCGCTCTCCTCTTTTGCGTCTAGAGTGTTGTTTGGCGCGGAGTTTATTGTTTTGGGTGGTGCTGGTGCCGTCACTATTGATAGGTAAAATAAATAAATAAATATTCTACGACAATACACACAAATATATAAAGAAATTCGTGAAAGAATGTATAATATGACCCAAGTCTGCTATTACCATTATATCTCGGAGGTTGATTCAGTGTCGGTACCTCGAATAAGCATTAAACTGTTTATAGACGTTTTTTTTTTAATTTCTTCATATGTAACTTTTGTCATTGATCGTACATTGACACATAATTGTAAGAACATACTAGGGTCTCAGGTATAAAAACTATGCAATTGTACCAACTCTATTGTATGCAAATATCTCAACTTATTGTTATGAAATTTTTCAAAAATTGTCATCATAACCCTTTCGACAAAAAACACAATGAAAGGCATTTTCAGTTTTTAATTAGGTTTAGGTATTTTTGCCCAACAGAATTGACACCTATTTCAAATGCATTAGGTACTTCAAGCTACTCCTATAACTGACTGGCTTACAAACGGTAAGACAATACAATTACAATACATAAAACAATTTAAAGAGTAAACTAGAAGATGAAATAAAATTTCTGATTTCGAGTACCATAAATCAAACTTGCAAATGTAAAAGTAGCGTCCGTATACAGGATTTTATATGTTTGTGTGCTGAGCTTTCCAAGATAGACAAATTTATAACAAATGTCAAATACAAATAGTTTTTTTTCCAGAAAAGGTGAAGCAGAAACTAACACTTAGATTTACAAAGAAAACATGCCAATAATTCCCAAATAGCTCCAGAATTCCAAGATATCTAAAATAACTCCCATTTTATTACAGGATTGATGACCACATTTCTTTTAAGAGACAATAGTAACTAATATGTACAGAAGTAAGTACTGATTATACTTGGCGACTAAATGTTGTCATTCAGACGCTATTGTTATCATTCACATGTATTCAGCATTGTAGACAGCTGCGTGCACTTCATACGCGCGCAAAAGCACTGCCTGCCCTTTAATAAAACACGAATAAAAGGATTTTTCTATTTTGAGCAATATTCTTTTTTTATGGTTAAAAATAAACCCCAGAATTACACTAAGATCGTTGACAATCAGCGCTGTAGGCAGCGTTGATGGCAACAATCTTAGTTTCATTCTGGTCTTAATATGGTAAAGTATATAAATATTACAATAAAACATGAATAAATAAATAACTATGTACCCACTAAACTTAAAAACAACAAATCTTCTTTAAAAAAATCTGAACGTATTGTTTTTTCACTCTTTACTAGTTCAAATTACTGTCAATATAATTCGCCGACCGATGACAGTGACAACAAACGTGTTGAAAAAGCGTAAAGAGTATGTCGTAATTTTGATAACCCAAGTAAACAATTAAGCAATACTGAATAAGATAAGGTTACAATAAACGATTAAACACTACAGTGCAGTAATTACACAACCAACTCTGTACAAACAAAATTATACTCGAATAAATTTTACTGACCAAAGTCTGGCTTTAGTTTTGTTGGCACCGTTAGTTTTGGTGACGGTAGCCTGATCAGACCTAGTTGTAAAAAGAAGTTCACAATTAAGTCTTATAAACAGTACTTCATTATATTTTTGTATACCTTCAGCTATAAGTTAACTCTAGTGCTACAACTACTGAATTGCTCTACATAAAATAAGCATCAGGATAAAGTATAAAAAAGTACCAGTGCGTTATGTTATGTGTCTAATAGAAACAAAAGAGCATACAGCACTGATTTTCAAATGTCAACTATCTTAGTTTAATTACAGTCCTTTATATCACGAAATAAAAAAAACGTGTTTGTACTTATGTACACGCGATAGAGGTTACTCCTTTGGCGTAACGGGATGAAAATTTAAAATCTTTTCAAAAATTTCATCCTTCGCCTTATTCTACGTTTGTAGAAAAAGGTCTTTAATACATTGATAGTTTTAATATAACGTAATATCAGTTAGGTTAATAAAGTTTATTTAAATTTGACAAAAAAAAAGTATGTAATTAAAGAAATCGAAATAATAAACATAATTAAATTTGGCAACCAACAATAAAATTTGAGATTTATGTACAATTGAATCAGTTCAATCACCTTAATGCGCCCGCAGACTTTGACAATTCAAAGTATACACTGTGAAACCTTATAGCAAACTTCAGGGTGTCGGTTTTTTGTGACGGTGTGCGCGCGCATCGTAATAATTTACTCTCATCATTTTTCCAAAAGAAGTATAACTTTAATAAAATATATAATTAAATACTAGAAAACTTTATAAGGTTTACCCTGGTGCTACTAGTACTCTAAATTGCAACATGCTACATAAAAGAAGCGTCAGGATAATTTAGAAGGTTCCAGCGCAGCATTATGGTATCTGTCTAATAGAAATAAAAAACTTAATAACGCTTACCCTGGTGATGCTACTACTAAACTGAATTGCTAAACTCAATGCTACATAAAATAAGCGTCAGGATAATTTAGAAGGTTCCAGCGCAGCATTATCGTATCTGTCTAATAGAAACAAAAAACTTAATAACGCTTACCCTGGTGATACTACTACTAAACTGAATTGCTAAACTCAATGCTACATAAAAGAAGCGTCAGGATAATTTAGAAGGTTCCAGCGCAGAATTATGGCATCTGTCTAATGGTAAAAAAGAACACACAGCTCTGATTTTCAACAATCTAAGTGGCATTCCAGTCCTAATATGACGATAAAATATCCCTACTAATATTATAAATGTCAACGTAAGTTTTTTTGTTACGCTTTCACACAAAAACCACTTAACCGATCCTCAAGAAACTTTTTGCACATATTCTTAGAGTTGTTAGAAGTAATATAAGATACTTTTTATCCCAACATTAAGCTCGGTTCCTTTGGGAGAGGGGACGAAAGTGTTTGACGATTACACCATAACTCCGACAAATTATAAACGATTTAAATAATTATTTTTGAACTATAGAGGTTGTAATATGTGTTTAATTTTGCCCAAACTTTGTGTAGATCTGATGGACGTGGTTGGAGATAGAGGACAGAACTCCTCAGCGGATAGCAGCAAACCCCTCATTTAAGGCTTAGCGATACTGAATACTTTAAATTGTTTTAGAACTACAACTAAATTGAATGCCACATCACAAAACCAAATCAAACACAGACGAAGTCGCGGGCAACAGCTAGTAATGAAATAAAATAGATAACTAGGTACGAAAAAACTTAAGTTAAAGCCCTAAATACATATCCACTTCTATAAAAAAAAATATAAAACTATTTATACACACAAAACTAAACTATAATAAGTTTTACTGACCAAAGTCTGGCTTTAGTTTTGTTGGCACCGTTAGTTTTGGTGATGGTGGCCTGATCAGACCTAATAGTAAAAAGAAGTTAACAATGAAGTACTTATTCTTTTAGGCTGATAGGTTTACCCTAACGATTGCTAATGAACAAAATGCTAAATAACAGAAACGTCGGATAATGTTTATATATTTAGTTCACAATATAAAAAAGCATCCAGTACAGCATTATGCTGTATGTTTTATAGAAACAATTTAATATGCAGCACTGATTTTCAATGCTTATAGTTTCATCCCTTTCCTAATATCAACAAAGAATATAAGAATGACAATGAAATTAAATAGAAATCTGTTCAAAAAATTGGGAACAATAATCCTTTTAATACAAATATACTTCTACAATAACTAAGAGAACACACAAAACTAAATTCTAACAACTTTTACTGACCAAAGTCTGGCTTTAGTTTTGTTGGCACCGTGAGTTTTGGTGACGATGGCCTGGTCAGACCTAGTTGTAAAAAGAAGTTCACAATTATGTACTTATCATAACGTGCAAATCTTAAAAAATATATTATTATAGATTTTGACATTGGAGAGCTCTTGAACATAAAAAAACGATGTGTGCCTAGAAAGGGCTTCCCATATAACAACTTATGTCACTTGAAAGACTTCGTAACGGCGGAAACTTTGTGCGAATGTCTGAGCCTAACTTAACTCAAACTTTTTTCAAATTGGTCTAAACATACTTGAACAATTCATGTATATTTCGTCAAGTTTTGCAATATTTTTCTCTTATAGTATCAGAATGAATTTTTGTACATAATGGTTTAATTTGTCTGTTAAATATTTTGCAGTGCCAAAAACCACCAAGGGTTAGCAGTGCTGGTCATAAAAGATTACATCACCTGTTAGTGTCATGTATTTACAGTACTATCTGCAATCTTCTTAGCCGCACTAACCTAAGCGCAAACTGACTTCAGAACGACAAATAAATATGCAGACTACTCTTTTGGCTTTCCAAACTCTTTTCAATTCAGGACGTTGCCTGAATTAAACGCGAATTCAAATCTAAACGGGCAAAAAGTTAAGAGATTACTGTCAAAACTTTATTCCCGAACTGATCTAGGCGTGCTCTATTAGGTACCGGGGTTGACGAAGCCAACTGTCTAACTTTAGCTTAACGATTAGAATCCTTTACAGAATGATTCCTGAATACGCGACATCGTACCGACAAGCTAAATCAGAACGGCCAAATAGTTTAGAGCCTCGTATTCTATAACGTGTCAGTTATTGTTTTATAAAATATGATAGACTTTAGCTTTTAGCTTATTCAACGTGGTTGTCAACGCCAAGTTTCTTACTTCAGCCAAAGAATTTCTTTGCACATTAAAGCCATACAGAAAATTTGTAGCCGGACCCCTGAAAATTTCTTTAAGGATTGAACAAATTTACAAACTATGTTGCCCGACACATATGGCTGGTTGCAACTCACCATTGTGACTCTGTGGCGTGGTGGTCTGCGGCTGCGGCGGAGGCTGCGCGTATGGCGGCGGCATGGCGTTGGGCACCGAGCTGGAGCCGTAGCCTCCGCCGACTGAGTACGGGCGGCGGAGACGGTTCTGTTGCTGGTACGGTCAATGAAACGATATTAAACCCTCACTGAACATACTTTCAGTATATGTATAATTGACAGTCCAAACAAATGGCCAACATGGTAAAAACTATTTCCTATAAACAGAGCAACACTTCAAAGGCCATGAAAGGAACATGACATGCAACGTGCTCAGGCGTTAAGTCTCATGCACCTGTAAATACACCAGCAGCGTCGCCCTTCAGACTATGCTGCAGTGTGATTACGTATCTCACAACAGGTTTGCGACATGACGTTTGCCAGCAATACTAACGCCTGTCGCAAGCCTGTTGTGAGATACGTAATCAGACTGCAGTAGGCTGTATGGCGGTAGTACTTCTTCGGAGCTCGCATACTATAAAAATCAATTTTCACGATACATCAACTGGGGGAGTATCGACCCAAGTCTCTGACGTTGGTCACCATTGCAGCGCAGCAAATGACCTTTGGACACAGTTGTCAGAGTGGTGTAAAATTTTGCTAAACAATTACGGCTCAAGATAAATTCCAATTTTGAAGTATGCTATTTCACTTAAACCTACGAACCTCATAGATTGTGGCGGGCGCGTGATTTGACAGACTTATTTCTGCCGTTAAGCAGCATTGTAGCAATGATGTGCTCAGGTCTGAAGGGCATGGTTGCCAGTGTAATTACAGGCACAGAATATAAAGTTTTAAGGAGCTTTACTATAAAACTATCCTCTATTGTATGAGTTTACCGGCAGCGCGGAGTGACGGTGTGCACGGGCCAGAAAGGGTGATGCGAGGAGTGCAAAGACTCTTAACACGGCGGGACTGGCATACAACACTTGCCGCACATCTGCCCGTGACCGCCCATGCCAGTAACCTGAGAGGGCCAGCAACACGGGCGGTCATAGGGCAAAAGTATGGTTGCTTCTGTGTAAATCAAGGTGTTGTTTTAATTTACCGTCAGCGCAGTTGGTTGTGACGTAGGCGGGTTGCGCAAGAGCCGGTTAGTTAGCGGCGCGCGCTGCGATGAAGCAGAGCCCATGTCGCCCATCTGCCTCTGAAAGCCCATGCCAGTTCCCTGAGAGGGCCACCCTTGTAGGTGGGACATAGGTAGTTTTCAAACACGCTTTCTATATCTAAATCTAGTTACTACTATATATGTTACCGGCGGCACAGAGTGGTGTTGTGATGACGGGTGGTGCATGGGCCGGATAGGGTGCGGTGGGCGCTGCGTGGGCGCGTGGTGCTGCGGGACTGGCATGGTGCCCATGCCGCCCATTTGCCCGTGACCGCCCATGCCGCTGGCCTGAGAGGGACCCATCGGCACCCTGGAATACAATATGTTTTCATACTAAATTCGTTCTGTTTCACTAATACTAACTCGAAAATGTATAATGACTTTAATCTCTAATGTCATAGCTGTCGAGCTTTAAGCTTAAACTCCTACGTTTGACTATAAGGGCCTTAAATAAACATGGAATGACGACGGAATTATCATCATCACATATACCCATTATAGGTCACGGATCTCCTTCAACAATGAGAAGGGGTAAGGCCGTAGTAAACCACACTGGCCCAGTGCGGATTGGTGGACTCTACACACCTTTGAGAACATTATGTAGAACTTCTCGGGCATGCAGGTTTCCTCACGATGTTTTCCTTCATTGTTGAAGCAAGTGATATTTTAAATACTTAAAACGCACATAACTTAGAAAAGTTAGAGGTGCGTGCTGGGACTCGAACTCGGCCCCCCAAAAGTGAAGTCGAGCTCCTACCCAATGTGCTATCATCGCCTAAAAACGACGGAATACGTTTTATATATTACGTACAACAATTTTTTCGAAACTCAACTGAGAGCTACAAATGTCAGAGAATGTGAAAATACTTAATAACTACTACGACTTTATAAATTTGATATTCCCTCCAAGTGTAGGTACAAAAAACATTAAAATTCTTTCTAATATTATAAATGCCAATATGTGTTTGTTTGTCCTTAATTTTCGCCCTAACCAAACGACTTTATTTTTGGCATAGAGTTAGTTAAGAGGACGGAGAGTAACATAGGCTGTTATATCCCAACAAACGGTTCTAGTAAAATTTAGAAATTTTCTGACGTTTTTTGGACCCTAATAATGCTTAATTCTATGAAACCTGGTGCAAGCTTCACTTATTTAGAGGAAAGTTGTTTGCACTTATTTTAGTCATGATTAAAAATTAAAAACTGAAATCAAACTTATCTCAGTAGGTAGCTCTAGAGACTTATTCAACGGTGGATGAAGTTATAAGGTAAGAGGAAAGCTAGTAGGGTGGGTATATGGATCAGTAAATATATCCAAAAATGGATAATACAACTCGAACGCGTGTCGAATTCCTTGCAGTATTTTCTGTTCATGGATCTTTGAAGTACAAAGTCCCACGAGAATTTCTCGTTAATAACCTCACAGGCTTATTTGAACGATAACACAAACACAAAAATGCGTTTTTAAATCTGTTTGTATCTCGGTGGGTTTTTCAGAACTTGGTAGGCATTTTTGCGCGGTATAAAGTATATACCGCGGAAAGCGAAAATTTATGCTAAGCAATTCCCTGGAAAACGCTACTGCCAACAACTATTTAAAAAAATCCTACTGATAGACACACTCCTCTCGGATAGTAGAGGGTTTCTGGAAATCTACCCACCACGCTTTTCTAATGCGGCTTAACGACTATTATGCACGTGTTAGTGATAATTAAAGGACCCGACGGCTTAAATGTTTTAAGAGGCACGGAGGTGAACACTGCCAATTTCTTAATTCCGGGTCCGGGAACAGAATCCAGGATCTCGTACTCCGTGATTGAACTGTGGAGCAACGAAGCAATTACCATCGTCAACTACCAAATTAAAAGCAAACCACATACTCAGCTATAGTTGGTCCGCCCTCGTTATCAGCCATAATTTTCGTAAACGTGCACTATGAAGAACTCGATTAAATTTTTTTGATCCAATTGAGATAATTTGTCCACTTTTATTAAAACAAGATGATTGATTCCACATTTAGGTAAAATATCGCGAAATTTATTTTAATATGGGTACTAATCGAAGATTTTGAGGTAACGTTCACTAAACACAAAAACTCCAAGAGATTAAGTACAATAAAGACATGACAACACAGCACTAAATTTCTCGCAAGGCCACGTGAGAAAATCGAAAGTCTTTCTAGGGGTGCTTTCATCCAACCGCCTGCTGCAATACTGTTATTCCAACTGCCCGTAACTTCAATAGCCTGTGATATATCGGCCTGTGTTAAGAAAACTTCTTATATTCATCAGTAGATAGCCTCGAATCAAAAGTGCCGTCATATGTTCCATTCACGACCAGTTCCAGTAACAAAGGGAGCCGCAAAGAACCCTCGACATATCAACAAATTACACTGCATTTGCATGTCAATGCAGCCGACTCTGTATAGGCGAGCGAGTAAAACACAGACTTTTATCAAATAAGTGTCAATGTTGAGTGGCCATAAGAATATAAGCTGATCATTCACTATTATTATTATATTAGGCACATTATAATTTAGCACATATGTGGTATGTAAGTTTATTAAAACGGTAATAGACTTCGATCTCAATTTCGATCCCAGGCGTAACTTAAAACGCACCTCGAACTTTGTAAAGTTATGTGCGTTTTAAGTAATCAAATATCACTTGCTTTAATTGTGAAGAAAATTTTCGTGAGGAAACCGACATGCCTTAGTTCTATAGAATGTGCGCAACGGCGTGTGAATTCCACCAATCTGCACTTGGCCAGCGTGGTGGACTACAGCCTTAACCCTTCTGAGAATAGACCCGTGCCCCATAGTGTGTCGGTAATGCATTGATAATGATGTGGTATGAATATGCAGAGCTGGATTGATGTCTATTGCTTTTGGGCTTGTCGAAAACAGCTTTGCATTTCTTAGCCCTTAATCGTTTTAATAGGATTTCAAACATCGATAGTCTGTGAAAATAATGAGAGAACCTTCCAGTAGGTACAATGAGGTGATGCAGAATAATAATTCATATTAGAGAAAAATATTTTGACATTATTTATGTCCTACCAACGCCTTAAAAAAGGTAACAAAATTATTATTTTAAAACACTAACCGTTTGTTACCTATGTACCTATGTCTCAATCAAAACACCCAACTTGATGAAAGGCATGTACGTATAAAGCTTGCATCCTTAAAATATGGACATAGGATACACTTTATCTCACAAAATTTGTCTAGAACCATACCCACAGGATTAAAAATACCTTGTTATTTATGCACGAATTACATCACAACTTATTGCTTGGCGAAATTTAGCAAAGAGCTTGTATCCTTCAGTAACTTCAATCATTTCACTCGGGAAAACAACCAGAACCCGCGTTTTAATAAGAGCGAAACTTATGCGAAGTATATCGGCTAGTTATATTAAAAAGCAGAAACATGTAAAGAAGTTAACATTTGACGTAGTTTATTAATGTCTTTTTGCTATTATTGATGCGAAATCGAAAGATACTCCGCGTACGTTTTAGTTTTTTAGAATCCCGTAGAAGCCTTTATTGTTCCCCAAATCATAAAAAGGATCATGTCCATCTCCAGAATGCAAGCTGTCCAAGTGCCGCAAATTTTATTAAGATCAGGGCGGTCATTATAACCAGAAAAATTATGTTGGAAAAGAAGCAATCTGCCGAGTTTCTTGCTGGCTCTTCTCGGCAGAGTCTACCTTCCGAACCGGTGGTAGAATCACCACAAACAGTCTGACTTGAAATTATAATCATAATCATCATATAAACCCATTGCCGGCCCACTATAATGCACGGACCCCCTCCCACAATGAGAGGTGGTTAAGGCCGTAGTCCACCATGCTGGACCAGAGCGGATCGGTGGACTCCACACGCCTTTGAGAACATTATGGAGAACTCCCAGGCATGCATGTTTTCCTTCACCGTTAAAGCAAGTGATATTTTAATTACTAAAAATGCACGTAAGTTGGAAAAGTTAAGAGGCGAGTGCTGGATTCGAACTCGGCCCTTCGATATGTCAATCTACCTACTGAGCATCATTAAACCGCTTATAAACTAGGCGTAGTACTTAAAATAAATGAATTAAGAATTTTTATATTTTTAATACAAATAAATAAGAATGTTTTGACGGTCGAGTGGCGCAGTGGGCAGCGACCCTGCTTTCTGAGTCAGAGATCGTGGGTTCGATTCCCACAACTGGAAAATGTTTGTGTGATGAGCGTGAATGTTTTTCAGTGTCTGGGTGTTTATCTGTATATTGTAAGTATCTATGTGTATTACATTCAGAAAAAAATATTCATCAGCTATCTTAGTTAGTCGTAGTACCCATAACACAAGCTACGCTTACTTTGGGGCTAGATGGCGATGTGTGTATTGTCGTAGTATATTTATTTATTTATTATTTAATGTACACACACTTTGGCATTTATCATATTAGTGTTGATTTTCTGAAAGCTAGATGGGATCGTATAGCGTGCCGAGATCGCGGGCTCCTTTTGTGAATACCCTTTATTCCTACAACGATGAATGCTTCGGACCTAGGCTACCAGACTGGGGCAATTTTATCTGAATTGTCATATCTGAATGGCATTATAATCAGAATTGTCCCTTGAAATGGACACAAAGAATAAAAAAGTTCCTCTAGACATATTGAAACATGTTCAGACTTTGCAAAATAGTTAAACTCGTCCTTGGCACTTGTGAGTTCATTGGCTTCATTCCCCTCTTTTATCGTAGGCCGCCCCCTTTTGTGTCTGACTCGAGTTTTTTCAGAAATTAGATCAACTTTAATACGACGGATTCATTCACATTCACCATACATTCGAATAGGCACCTAATTTATGCGGAGATCTAAGTTTACTTAACATTCCGAAAACGATTTTCGCCCATCCAATGTGGCCCTCAAGTTTTTTCAGATATTATTGTGGGAGGAGACCTGTGTCCTGTACTGGGACGGTAAAGAGTTGATAAAAATCATCGCCATACTGAGATGGTGGTGAAAATGAATGTTTGTCGGTGTCTGGGTGTTTATTTGTATATTATAAGTATTTATGTATATTATGCATAAAAATATTTAACAGTCATCTTAGTACCCATAACACAAGTTACGTTTTCTTGGGGACTACCCAATGGCTGTGTGCATTGTCGTAGTATGTCTATTAATTTATCTTAGGCCACATCTGCACTTTCCATCGTGTGGTCAAACGCTAGTCTATTACAGTTATAAAATTTAAAAAAACTTTATTATGCGTGAAGAGTTAAAAAAGCGATCATACCCTAGTGGGTGAGACTTACGATTCAATTTAGAGATGCTGAGTTCAAACCCCAGCACGCACCCCTAACTTGTCTATGTTATGAGCGTTTTAAGAATTAAATATCACTGGCGGAAAAGTATTGTAAGGAAACCTGCATGCCTGAGGGTTCTCCAAAATGTTCTCAAAGATATGTGAAGTCCACCAAACCTAACTTTTCAGCTACCCTACCCACCACACACCTGGTGACAACTACCCTTCTTATTGTGGGAGACCCGTGACCGTGGTTGATGATAATGATGTGCAAAGAGTTTATAGTGAGTCAATTCTTATAACCAACAGGGTTAAGAAAGGGTGCAGTATGGAGTAGTGCAGGGTGCGGCGGGATTGAGGAATATAGGGTGGAAGGGTGAGTGCTAAGGGTTGCGGGGTTGACGGGTGCAGGATTGAGGAGTGTGGGGTTGAAGAGTGTAAAATATAGGAGTGCACGGTAGCCCACTGCTTACGACGCTAAAATACTCTCAATGACCACCATAGTAAGAAGTTAAGTTGTTATATGCTCATTACAAAAATGACTACAATTTATAGAGCATGTTGAGCCATCTGCCCTTGTTCACTCATAAATTATTATAATCATTTGTCCATCGACTCACTCTTCGGAGCAGTGTTGAAGGTCTGCAAACTAAAACTGTTCTTTCATAAGAGAGAGGAAATCAGCCTGCAGCAGTGGGACATTAATAGGTTGATGGTGATGATACTTAGTATGCTGACTAGTCAATATTTACCATTCTCAACATATTTAACACATGATATAGGCATCCTTTCTATTCAACTCACCTTATCTTATGCATATGTTTTATACCACTTGAGGTTGTACTCTTCTAAAATGGCTCATTTTAACTAAATTTTCTTTATATATATGTATAGGTTAGGTATATTTTATAGTTATGAGAGTAGGTTGTAAAGTACGGATACTTCATATCGCTAGGTCTAAATACCTAGCAATATGAAATGTGCATACTTTCATTGTCATATGGCAGAACAATGTTTGCCAGGTGAGCTGCTCGTAGTATACTAATAAGAATTGTTGTGTCTCCTTTAAACCAATATCAAGCATGTTAAGTGGATTGTATAGATCTTTTGAATAGCAGACATACTTGAATGTGGTGACCTAAATTATTTTTAACCATTGGCTAACACTTGGCCAACAATTTTCTGCTGAGCTAACAATTGCAATTTTTAGAATATCCTTCTTGTTTTTAGCTTATTAAAATCCCACTTCTCTGGCTTTGTCTTGGCTTAGTCCCACCATAAATCGGGTCTGATAAAAATCCAGCCTTCTACAATTCTAATACTCATTAATATTATAAATGCAAAAGTATGTTTGTTTGCATGTTTGTCCTTCCTTCACACCATAACAATTCGAAAAATAATGTGGAATAAGGAATGTGGGAATCAGCTAGTGAAGAAATAAGTACAGATTGTAATATAATATAACCAAAAATTCAGTACTAAATCTGGATGGCCATGGTGATTTAGTAGTGTAGATATTAAGTGACATTCTTACTACACTCAATAAAAAAACTTCCATCCTAAACTGCTTTTTTTCCTTACTATACAAGTACAAAAACTTATGACAAACGTAATATAGACAATTAACTATACAAAATACACAGAGTAAAATTAATGGTGAATTCAACATCTCGCAGTGCATTGCAAATTGGCAGTAAAAAAATAAGGAATCTTACTAGATTAGAGACATCTAAGAATATACTGTGGTAATTATTGATCACTGAACATTGTTAAATACAAAAGATCCAACACACATTAAAGTGGTTTCAGGACATTTTAGGCCTAACATAATAAAAATTTGGTTCAGAAGTAGCGGTGATAGGGTGAACTGATGGTGATAAGTTAGGGCTTTGGCTGCCTTTTCTGGGGAGTACTTTTCTGAGTTACTTGTTTTTTATTAAAGAAATTAAAATAGCAATTGCTTTAACGGTGAGTTAAAACCTGCATACCTTAGAGCTCTCCATAAAGTTCTCAAACAATTTGTAATATACATATCTTACCTGGTGGACTATAACAGCCTAAACTGTCCACATACTGAGAGGAAACCTGTACACTATGTTGGGCCAGTAACAGGTTGATAATTAAACAAATGTGGCATAACATTGCAATAGTTAATGCAGCGTTTTTTCACATCTGTCATAGTTTGTGCTGGCAGATAATTAAAACAAAACACTGTTAACTAATGCAATATTACACAAAAGTTATTTCTGCGGCTCAAAATATCTCAAAATTAACTTTATGTGGGTTGGATCGTCCAACTTAATCTTTAGTGGAAATGCACCCTTACACAAGTCTAGCCTGCATTTGTAAACTTCTACTTGTATATGAATTTGTAAACTGTGCTTTTTCTCTAGTTATCTGTTCGCGTCTCACTATTAATATGTATAAAGGTGCATGTATCTAATAATATAGCAAAAGAAATAGTAAAAAGCCGGACGTTACCTAGTTAGTGTTACATGCCTGTTCTCTCTGTGCATTTGGTGGGGCGGCATCTGGTGATGCGTCGGCATGCCCTGGTGCCCTGACATGTGCTGCGGCGGCGGCGGGTGTCCGGACATCGGCTGATGATGCATGTTCGGGTGATGCATCATCGTAGCGATCGCAGCCTACACCACAAATTGCCCAATGAACAAACACATCAAACCGACGAGAATAACATGTCGAGAACACAAGATTGCAACCCCAGCTCTTACCGTAAATATGCCTCACAAATTATTCAAGTCTTCGGCTTCACAATCGACATAAATCCGCTCACAATACACGCGAATATTGTTTTATTTGGCAAACAGTAAAGAAAATCGTTTCGTTCAACATGCGGCCATGTTGAAAATGTTGCCAGTATATAAATTGAAAACTTAATACGAGTAAGACGTGACCGCAGATACAAAATTTAAATCGTGTCATTTATACAAAAATGCAAAGAGAATATAATCACTACGTTCTGCAAAATAGATCGTAGTAAATATTATTTCATGATTAGTATTTCATAAATATTATTTTTAATTTTCGTATTGATATATATATATATATATATATATATATATCTAATTGGGCACAATCTAAGCGTTGTCTCTTGACGCTAATGTGATGTTTTAAAAATACCGATGTGGATGTTTTTTGGTTGAGCTAAGGCCGGCACGTTTACATTACTCACACATGCGCAATTTGATTATACGGTACATATACGGTACAAAGAATATGTGGTATACCTACATATGCGTGTTTTAAAAGAAATGTCGATAGATCGCCTAATGACCTCTTGATCAAAGCTTTTGCTAACCTTGGTCACTTTTTACCTCGTGTACTGAAAGCAACTCCTACAGATGACGCTAACGTGTTTTTTGCTAGTGCCTCGGATTTCTTTGATGTTGAAGGTCGTAATCGTGATTTTGAAGCTTTTGGCGGCTAATGGTACTTGCTATAGGTATTAAGAAAAATTCGCTGAGCACTTCTTTTAGAAACTTCAGTCGCCATGCATGGAATTTGAAGTAAATCAAGTTACAGGCTATCAATTCAATTTGAAACATTTAATTTTTAATTCTAAAAAGGAAAGTCACTACATCTTCGCTCGGTGTGAATGTTTGAACACGTACCTAATTGTAATTAAAAAAGAATGTTTTCCAGTAATAATAGTAATCTATGTTACTCTCGTTCCTTCAATGTCTATGCCAAAAATTCAGTCGATTAGTTGCTTGGATAGGGCGCGAAGTTACGACAAACAATCAAACGAAAACACTTTCACATTTATAAAATTAATATATAGTTGATGTAGTGCAGTGAAAGTGTGTTCGTAGTTTATTCGCAATAAGAAAATCGTTAATCGATTCGGTCTAGCAACGCAAGATAGTATAGTATCACTTCATACGTGCTCGAAAGCACTGCCTATTAAAAATTTTTATTATAGAAAAGCAGGATTTTTCCATTTCATCTTCTCGCGTTATGCCTACCCTGATCAAAATACAACTGATTATAATGATTAGTTTATTTTTATCCATTAAACTTTACTTTTTCATTGAATAATCTTTACTCCATTTATGTGGTGGAATGTGTGAACATTTTCTTATCGATAAGAACATTTTCTTGCAGATTGACAAATTATATAGTAAAGATTTTTTTTTAAATCAACTAGTAATAGGGATTTCTTCATCCAATAAAAGTGTACATCTGAAAATAGCAAAATGATTTAATTCATTCTTAAACCTATTATTGTATAATGGAACTCACAATTCTGTTTGGCATATGTAAAGGAATACAATCGACATGAAATGAAAGTAATCCTCATCATTATTTATTTGGACGTCTGTCAAATTGGAATACACCGGTTCTATTTCTTCACACGAGCTGTCGAGAATCTCGTCGCTGTCCGTAGTAGTTTCAGCCCACGACACTCTTTTGGAGCTTCTCGATGTTTCTTTCTTCTTGTCCGATGTCGGGGTAGAATGGGAAACGGGGGAGGGCGGTTCTTTTGTAGGTGTTTGCGCGCATTTGTCTAAATAGTGTTTACGGAGCACGTATTCACGCATTGAATCGTGCGAGGATCTTTTTGGTGGCGGCGGAGGTGGTAAAGCTTTGTCGTCGTCTTCAAAGATGCACGGGTTTTTTTCCTTTCTTGCTATCTCTAGTCTCTTGGCTTCTTCTTCGTTGGGTGTAAGCGGCCATGCCCCGAGTTTGTTCCGGATGAGGTGCGGTCGCGAGTGCGCAGCGCATAGGATGCGTTTGCGCACGAAGTCGTGGTACACGGTCAGTTCAGATCCTAGTTCACGGCGTACGAGCTGTTTGTGTCGCGCTGAGACATTCGGGTCGCGGACGGCCAGCAGTGCCTTTATAAAAATAAAGAATGATATAAAAAACTAGATTATCGGTAAGCTCTTCCGTTGGTAGAGGCCTTTAGGCCAGCTGTGGACTATTCATGATGATGATCAAAAACCGGACCCGGCAGACGTCGTCAGTAGCTCTACTGCCTTTTGCAACATACAAATAAAATTTCATCCAAATCGGTGCAGCCGTTTAGGGGATAGGTGTCAACTCACGTAAAGAAGGATTATGTATGTAAAACGACATAAACGCTAAACTCTTCTAACATAGCTTGTCTTACATACATTTGACATACATTTGAACTTTAAAACAGAATGACTAAAACAAATATATTTAATTTACTTCTTATGCATACTAATTTTATGAAACTAATGAGTAATTTTTAATGTAATACAAAAAAAAAGTCATCAAATTATGTATATATTAATTGAAATCTATAATTGTATCAACTATTTATTGAGGAAAGTTATTAGGCTATGAGATTTTAACTTTTTCGAATTCTATGCCTGTGGAATAGTACACCGCTTGTTTTTATAAAAACAGTCTCTGGGACTAGTTATTTAGTGTTTCCACAAATTAAAACTTCACTTGATTGGACACTCGTATTGCAGCGACACACTTACAGCTCCAAAATGTCATCTATCTATTAGTTACAAGAACAAAGTGACAGTAGCCGAATGTTAAAATAAAGGCAAGTGTCTGTACCTGCGAGGCCAGTAGTGTGATGGTAGCTTCTAGCGCGCCGGCTACTAGTCGCTCGTTGGGTGCGGGCAGAGCACTAGCAGCGGACGAAATACTGCCGGCGGACTCGCTGCGGGCCACTCGCCTTGTTTCGACCGGCCCTCCTGGACTGCCGCAAGAGCATGCCCTTCGGCGACCACGCGGCGAACGCCCACCGCCGCCGCTACCTTCCTCTGAGTGATATGTCTGAAAAGAAATTTAACTACTGCAGTGCTAGCACAGGCAGAAGGCAAATATTTTATCCCCTCCTGACAAGGGATATAATTAACTTGTCCACCTGCTAAAGCACGGGAACATGGATTAGGATCCTGCCCCGGGGAGATAAATCTCTCCTGTCCATGCTAGCACGGCTACGGACATATATCTATCTATTCATATATATATATATATATATATTGTTATTTATACGTTTATGCCTATATTTTTTTAGTTATTACGTAAATATAGTATGTATTTTTATGTAAATTTAAGTTCATTTCCGGGGGCCGAGTTCAAGCCCCGGCACTCACCTCTAACTTTAAGTTAAATATCATAACTAACAAATAAAATAAAAGTTATGTGAGTTTAAGCCAATCAAATATCATTTGCTTTTAACAGTGAAGGAAAACGTGACGAAATCTGCATGTTTGAGAGTTTTTCATAATGTTCCCAAAGGTATGTGACGTCTGCAAATACGGGTTTTCCAACCCTTCTTATTCTTAGAGGATACTCGTGCCCTGAAGTGGGCTGGTAACTCGAATGTGAACAATCAAAATGTATTTCATATACTTACGTGATTTAATGATTTTGTCAGCAAACAAATTGCAGACAGTATAGTTCCAAATGTCAGTTGTGGAAACTGTTCGTAAGTAATTTTTGGGGCGCCAAAACTTAGTTCCACAACCGGTTGCCATCGTTCCAAGTCCAATCGAGGATCCGCCAGCAATGATAGCAAGTCTGGACTAAATGAGAGGAGACATAGCGTTGCCATGTGGAGTATTTCTAGAATTCTGAAATGTAATGAAACTTTAAGTTATCTGGAGCAGTTAAGTTTCATTATAAATAATTAGAGCTCAAAAGTTAAAACTAATGGGGCCGGAGCGAGAAACAAATGTAGTTCAATGCTTCACCCAAAATATTCAAAAATGGTGTCATTTGTATAAAACTTAGTATATTTGGCCATTCCTATTGACAATGTATATACGAAACTTTATAAAAATGTAAATAAAAGTTAAAAAGTACTAGATGTAATTTTTCGATAGAAATTAATGAAATGTATGTATCTCATTAAGCTTTAATCCCAATGTTCCCTGTGGATAAGAATAGCACTATTTTTCGTCTAATCAATTTAGTTTAGTTCAGAGATTTCTGTTAAACAGCAAAGACTTCACTGACACTTCAAGCACAAAGTATACAACGTGTAACAGAATTACTAAATAATATTGAAGGATGCATAAGTATATTACATAAGGAACACCGTGTTAAAATATTAAATCAAAACAAACATATTTATTTTTCCATACAAACGAATTCAAAACATTATAAGTGTTTACTTATGACAACCCTATTGAAGATAAAATATCGAAACACGCATAGTACCTACGCTATGCGACGCGTACCTAACAAAGTGACAGGACTCACATGATTTTAATTTTGCATGTGATGTTAGGGCTTTATCTCTTCAATAAACATTATGGCAGTGGTTTACTCAAAAACTATTAGGTTTTCAGTTTCACATATAAGTTCGAGAGAGAGTAGAGATTGTACATAATGTACTTCTAAAGCCTGTGAAGTATTATATCGGTTTTTATTTACACGTTACAATTTAGCGGCCTGATCGCTACATAGCGATCTCTTCCGGGCAACCAATGGCGTAAAAGACACACAGCTGATAGGGCGTGGCAAATTTATTGACAAGTTGTGTAACAAATAACAAAGGTATAGATGTTAAGATACCCAATATTTATTTGGATCATGCTTTATCACCTTACCTATGCAGAACTGCGGGTTGCGTGGGAGCCGGGCCGAGAGCCATATCATCAGCTTGTGGAGTAAGGTCGGGCGAGCGACGCGCACGTAGAATAAGCATTACACACTGATGCAAGCAAGCACTGGTGCTACGCTGTCGATTCAAAAAATATATGTAAGAATATGAATAACGTATTCATCATCACGCGCGTGATAGCCTAGTAGTTTGGACATCAGCTTCGTTTTTGGGGGGCCGTGTTGGCCTAGTGATTAGAGCTTCGGCTTCTTTTTCGGAGGAACGAGTTCGATACCCAGCATGCACCTCTAACTTTCTCTTCTCTTTTATTTGTACACCATTACCCAGTTAGGAAAATAAAGGAAAAACAAACATACACAATGATTGGAGTAAGATACAAAAGACCGCCTAATGGCTTAGTAGCGCTCTCTGCCACGCAACCTTAGAATCAGGACTTAATTGGTATATTTAATTCTTTAATCTGTGTATCGATTGAAGTGAAGATAGATTAAGTAAACTAGTGTACCTAGTTGGTTGACTTTATTAATGCACCAGAAACGGGCAGCTAAGTTACAAATTTATCAAATTATTAAACTAATAAAAAAGTATGCATACTTAATAAATACCGAAGTGGGAAAACACAATATTCTTTTTATATTAAGGATCAACTTACCATTATTCCGACGAGCGAGTTTATATTCTCCATACGCCATCTCGATTCGAACTTGACCAATTGAACAACGAGATTCAAACTCGAAGCGCATAAATTCAATGCATCAATGTTGTAAACCTGACGCGGTAACAGTACAGCTTCTATTAGATGCTCCAAGTGAACACCCACAAAGGTTATCGCATCACCAGCGAAAAACTGCCCATGCTTCATCACCATCATCGAGATAAAATCCAAACTAAAAGCGTAGACCCGCCACCACTCCTGAGGTTTCCATGCCAACGGATTCTTGGTACTCCCATTAGATTGTGCCTCGAATTTCGGCGGCAATAGGTGCAGCCAGAGAAATTGATCCACGTCACTCATTAGCAAGTCTTTTGAAAAGGGCCCTCGTGCATATGCTGTCAAACACCTCAAAGCCGCCAAAGATGTGTCATAATGTTGTCTACTCTGCAAACTGGCTTGCAGGCAACAGAGGACCTTGTTTATGAATTTCGTAGACTGGAACCAGTGTGATAGACCCGAAAACATGTCATCGTATAAGTCCAAACACTGCTCGAGCATTGCCAGTGATAATACTATTGGCGGGATGTCTTCACTATCGTTGGTTTTAACCTTACATTTCTTATCGTCTCTTATTTCGTCCAACAGTTTCTCAAGTTCCAAACTATTTATATTTGTCACAGACCGTATTATGCTTTGAGCTGTGACACTATTCGCTTTTATTTTATAATCCAAAGTGCTTATTGCTACGGTTCCGATAGAAAGAATGGCGCGTATCGCTCTGGGATATAAGCATTCGTAAACGATTGCTGTATTGGTTAGCAAAGTGTCCACTTGCTTGGCACTTTCCTTATCGAAGCAATCGTCTTTCCAATTAGCCAGCATAATAACATAAAGTTCAGCTAAAATAGCGACAAGCCTTCCATCTTTTAAATCATCTAACTCGTTTAGTAAGGCGTTCATACACGGAGCAACAAGTTTCGCCTTGTGAGCAATATTCAGACTTATAGGGAGGTATTTACAAAAGATGGTGATAAAATCTTTCCAAGAAGTAAGTAAGCCCAACCATACAGGCACTTTATCGACTAATTCGTCCTCGTCTTTTCTGTCCTTGAAAGAGAATATGTAATCTATCCACTTATCCAGGTGTTTTTTGTTCGTGTCGAAGAAAAGTTCTAACATCACTTGGAAATTAGGTTCCAGTTTTCCTCGTGATACAAACAGTTCGATGGCGAGAACGTTGAATATTTGACTGTAAGTTCTCAATTCGGGTTGAATGTCACTAAATAATGGGCTGGTCATATATTCCCAAAATTTATTGTGCTCTCGCAACTTTTTGATAAGTATTTGCATGTTATTTTTCCATAACGCGTGGAATAGGGCCATGATACATCCTAGTAATGGACTGTGGAGTAATTTTGCATCCTGGAAAAAAAACCATTTACCTATAGTCCATTTTTTCTTAAGGGTCCTTTACTATGGAAACGATCTCTTTTAGTGTAAAGATTTTTTTTTAAATATTACAAGGGGAAAAAAGCGAAAATATTTTGAAACGTCCTTTACATTAAAATTAATGAAAATATTCTTTAAAATAAAAGACAGGTTAAAAATAATGGACGATAACAACGTGACAACATCATAGTAGAATTCTTTGCCAGATTCATAGAACAAAAAGTGGTCTAGTACTTACGGATTTCACCGTCCCCAGATACTCAGCCATATATCCCAAGATGCCCTCAAAACTATCGTCCGGTTCCTTTTCTTTCTTAACAACTTCGCCGTTTACTTCACCCTTTTCTTCCGCTTGGACCCTTTCGTGGTTCATCATAAAGAATGCCTCAGTTAGGCCGGGTTGTTTACCGATACAAGTTGTAACAAACTCTAGTATCGCGATCTTCAGCTCAATGGTTTCGTGTTCGTCACGCAATCGATCTAGGAACATGACTCGCACTTGGTAAGCTGTCATGTCTAATGATGCAAACAAAGACATTTGGAAACCCTGAAATTAACGAGTTATTTTATGTTTGGCTTTCTGATTGCTTGTATGTTTGTTTTGCAGTAACATTTAAGGTTAGGAATAAAGGCTGATTCGCTATGTTACTCTTTTTATGCAATTGTTTGAGCTAAATCTCAACTGCATCCCAAGTACACTGCGGAACAAAGATTTCTTGTGTTTTTTAATTTCTTACAAGGACTCTTTGGCAGCGCAGTGTCGTGCAGTTTCAGTGCCTTCTCACCGTTTTCACTAATGACAAACTAGGCAATGTATAAATAAGTAACGCTTAATCTAACCAGATTCCAACGAAAACATCAACGGTTCACCAATAGTTATCAACAATTAAGGCGATTTTATTAACCTGTTTAGTTTCACTGAATTCTCATCATCGTTTATTATCTGCGTCGGGTCAAAAATATTTGTATTAATTAATATATCATTGTGAAAAATAGTTGACCATTCTAAATTTTATGAAGACAATTCTGTTTCTAAGAGCTATTGTGTAAAAAGTGCAGAACATTATATATTCTTGTAATACTAGTAATAAAATTAAAATTCATGTAAGAGAAAAGACCTCAAAACCACCTCTGCAAATTTATGCTAGATCTTTAATTCTGTCAAAAAAGTTACAGCATAACCCCGCTGGTGCTGCAGATGTCCATAGGTTGCAGTAATTTAGTAAAATCATATGACCTTGACTGCTTATTTGCTGGCTATATACTTTAAGTGGACTATATTGGTTGGCTGGAAGAAATAGCAATATAGCGATAAGGCCGCTAAATTGTATGCATTGTGTAAACTAGTTATTTACAACTCTCCTTTATTTTAAAAGTGTACAATTCAAGTGTAGTCATTCATTTATACAAGATATAATTGGATGGATACTTACATCTGCAAACCGCTTTAACAGACGGCAACTGAGTACAGATAAACTTTTATTGAACGCATGATTGATGTAGCTCGTAACTTTTGGGACAACTTTTAGTTCATCTATTTGTTTATTTTGTGCGAATATCAGATGTTCCAACGGCGATACTTCGCTACTTTCACCAACTAAGGATTTTTGTCTTAGGGCAAATATTACCATTGCAAGGCATCGTTGTAAAGTGCACGTATATTTGTAACCGGCACCTGATACCCAGTTTGTGTCATCTTGAATTAGGAGTTCTAGGCGTTCGTTTCCTTGAAAAATTAATATCTATTAATTGATTCTTTTGTATTAGAAATTATTTCGACTGGCGCAGTGGGCAGCGACCCTGCTTTCTAAGTCCTATAGCCGAGGGTTCGATTCCCACGACTGGAAAATGTTTGTGTGATGAACATTGAACATGGTTGTTTTTCAGTATCTGGGTTATCTTACGTATACTATACGTATTTATGTGTATTATATTCATAAAAATATTCAACAGCTATCTTAGTACCCATAACACAAGCTCCGCTTTCTTTGGGGCTAGATGGGCTATATTTATTTATAATTTAAATGAAAGGAAGCGGTGGACTATTGTCCACTCACGAGTGTGAAAAAGACTAATTTATTTAAGAGGTGCCAT
Organism: Pararge aegeria; assembly: GCF_905163445.1. Lineage (NCBI taxonomy): Eukaryota > Metazoa > Arthropoda > Insecta > Lepidoptera > Nymphalidae > Pararge > Pararge aegeria. The sequence goes on from NC_053181.1 coordinate 5,658,649, forward strand.
TTTCTCTAAATCAATGTAGTTGGACAAGGAATGAATTTTAAACAATTGCTTTCTGTGTTCTATTTTAGTCGACATATGCACACTTAAAATAGTCTCACAAACTGAAGAAGCAAAGACGAACTAACAAGCCAAAGCTGTAAGTTTTGAAAATGTAGTCTCCAATATCAAAGAGCGGAATAAGCAATGGAAGATAAGAAAAAATGTATATATATAATGGGGTATTTTTCATTACCATATTGAAAATAAAAGACAGGATAAAGGAACTCACCAAATGATATGATCTTCATTAATTCCAAAGCATTTTCCGTGTGCATAAGGCTGTATACGCACGTTTTCTTCAAAAGCATAAGGTTGGGCTTAGTCCCAGTTTGTTGGAGAACTAGAGTTAGGAACCTCGCACATCGCTGTATCAAGTGCCTGCGTTCATTTGTGTTGCTGTAACGCCACCCGCATACATTCGGGAATACCTCGTGCACTATTAGTACCAAACCGGGGAGTATAATTTCAGTTATTATACGATCATCATCTGAGATCTGGAATATCATTTTTTTTTTAATTTACTCACATTACACTATTCGCTGGTATTTGCCCTTGCGCACTAACCTCCTAGTTTATTAATGTCCAAACTGCAGTATTAAACACGACTAACTAGCCTACACAGTTTCACATTATTACAAAATTGGTACGGATTGGTTTTTAGATATAAATATATCGTATATCATTTGAAAATGGTCGCTAACTATGGGCCTCATACAGACAGCTAAGAAGGCTCAGTCACTAAACGGAAGTGTGAGAGAGCTATGCTCGGAGTATTTCTACGTTATCAAATCAGAAATGTGGAGATCCGTAGAAGAACCAGAGTTATTAACGTAGCTCAACGAGTCGCGAAGCTTAAATGGCAATGGGCGGGGAACATAGTTCGCAGAAAGGATGGACGTTGTGGTCCCAAGGTGCATTGGTCGACCCCCAACGAGGTGGGCAGACAACATTAAGCGCGTCACAGGTAGCCGCTGGATCCAAGCGGCACAGAACCGTTGAATTTGGAACTCCCTACAAAAGACCAATGTCCAGCAGTGGACGTCTATCGGTTGATATGGTGATAATGATGATTATTCCAAAGCTAAATTTAATTTAGTCTGAAGTAATAACATAATTTCGCGAAACGATCTATAAACTAGGAACGTAGTATATAAATAACTATTTGTGACAGAGCTCGTCCGGGAAAGTACTACCGCCAAGCTGCGCTGTTGTGTTCCGGTCTAAAGGGTGTGGTAACCGGTGTTATTACAGACACAAGGAGATAAACACTCCCGCCTCAGGTGGATGGATCCAAGGCGGCTCTCTATAGGACGTGTATCTTCCAAACCCTGCAAAGTGTTGCTCTGTTTATAGGCGATAGTACATACGATTGTACATGCGCAGTGGCGTGCACTCCATACATGCACAAAAGCACTGCATACCCTAACATTGATATATAACTCGTATAAGAGGAGTATTTGTGCCGTTTTATGCAATTTTCCTCGTGTATGCATACCCTGGTAAGAAACCCAGTGCACGCCACTGTACATGCGATTACTATTAAAAATAAAAAAAAAACCGTGCATCAGGAATAAAACATACACCGCGTCGCTCTATTCCTCTGTTGCTGTGTTAAAGGGTAAAAAAAAAAAAAAAAATTAATGATTAATAATTATCAGGAATTTTTGACTGTGTCGATAAAAAAAGTTACCTCGTGGAAAGAGCACAGCATATCAATGTAAGCGCCCAAAAAGCCATAGGATCCATTAGGTTGTTCCATGGTGATCAAATAAGATCCCACTGCTGCGGAATCTAGCGACACACCGTGCGCGTACTCCACATGCGTTAGTTGGTGGTTTATTATACGTGGTAGAAGACCTGTGTTTATTAATCTGGAACATTTTAACATTACATAAATCCCCAAATAGCGAACATTTTTAGGTACTAGGGGTTTATAAGGCGTTCTGGATAGTGCATTCGAAAGTACATCTTTAGTTAACTTAGTTAGGTAATTTGTGTAGCGAAACTTCTTGGGCGGCTTTTAGTTGTTTTTAGACGAGAAATTAGTGTTATTTCAAGGTTCTTTAGAACATTTTATTACGTGGAAGAGACGATAGATATAACGTTTTAGAAAGAGAGAATTCTGTTATACACAAATCTCTAAGCTTCACTAAACTGCTATGTTTAATAGTATTTTTTATACACGAAAATTAATTAATTAGGATATAACTAATTTTAGTCTTTTCTTAGTTTAAATAAGAGATTTTTGTACAAAAGAATTATTGGCATAGTTTTCCGAAAATATGTAAAAGATACAACTGTTCAAGAATGAAGAAATCTGATATAAATACAAAAAAAGTTAGAAATGTCAAGTTCACTAACCTCAAATGGACCTCCTTAGGAAAAATGGGTACTAAAGTCGTACATACACTCAGACATTCCACTAACAGCTGCAATGGCGCCGCGTCTGATCTCATAAACCTTACTAAAATATCGAATACACCTTCACTCGGTGCAACTAGAGTTTTAGGAATTTCCTTTTCTCCTACTAAGGCTTTCAACACGCCTTTTAAAACCTTTGTCCCTTCGTAAACTTTCTCTAAAGTCGTGTTTACGTTTTGATAATTTTGTTTGCGATCCAAAGCTTTTTCCACCTCGCTGTTAAAGATAGTCCAATAGGAATACGGTGTACGGAAATGAATCATGGTTCCTTCTTTTCTTTCCATTATTGTTGCTTTTGAACCTGCTTCTATGCGGTACGATTGGTCTCCAAAAGGATAATAATCGCGACCTACAACCGCGTTGTCCGATTGTATTGACATAAGTGGTACTGAGTTGGGATTGTATATTTCTGTGTACACTGGCAGATTCTTCAATTCTGCTATTAGCTGAAATAGATAATATAACTTAGTGTACTATTTCAATGGAATTTCCGAAGTAAAACTTTGCTTCACAATTAAGAATCAATACACAGAACACGGGTCTCCTTTCTGCATCGAGAAGGGTCTAGGGTTTAGGTCACTGTCCAAGTTCGGATTGGTTGACTTTACACGCCTTTAAAAACATTATAGAGAAATCTCAGGTTTCCTCACGATGTTTCCCTTCACCGTTAGAGAAAGTGATATTTAATAGCTTAAAACGCAGATCGATCGTTCGAAATCGATCCCTCCGAAAGTGAAGCCGAAGTCCTAACCATTAGGCTATTACCAACTTTTTATATTTTTAATATTTTGCTTAATGTTACATGACATCAACTCAGCCAATCTGAGCCAACCTAAGCCAGCCAATCCTTGCGAAGCCACCACTCCTTCTACTGATCGCCTTCAGTAGTAGGGGTGAAGCAATAAAATGCTCTGAGAGCACATTTTTGGGGCTTTTTTGACTAAAGAAAACATTGTGAGCCGAAACTCTGTCCAACTGTGTACAATATAAAATATTATTTTATGCCCACTTTTTCATTACTAAGTTTCAATAGTCAAGTAAGCTATTGTATAAAAGATTAGCAAAGAGTGAAAAAGAGTGACGTTGCAAGTGTGCCAACACATTTAAATGACGACTACAACCGCTCTGACAAGAGCAAACCAACCGAGAAGAATTCTTGAATAGCCTATAACACTGCTGGACTCTTTAGTCCATTTCCATTTTTGGAATTTGCCAATAATCACCATGCTAGACAGACACGTTGGGGATCGCAGTAGATGGTTGTAGTAACACAGAGGACGTTGCTGCGCGGTCTCCTTTATATTCCATTGACCTTGTCCCGCGGGAAGAGGATGGACAGATGAAACCTGTATTCTGATCTGCCGTCACCACACGGTTGTTCCGTCACACAACACAGAATATTATAACATAAAATGAAATTGACTAAACATATAAACAATAAACGGACATAAAAATAAGTATTTACTTACGTTTCGAGCACTATCCTTCCCAGCTTCAGCCAAGCCCGCGGAAATAATCGACAATGCACTAAAATTGTATGGATAATACTCCAAAGCTGTGTGCCAAAGTGACACTAAACCGAATTGCTCTTCCATTTGATGGAACAGCCAAAACTGTTGAGCTATAGCTGGTGTTTTGATTAGATCAGCGCATAATGTCATTATTCCTGGTTGCTGGCTCATGGTACCGTCTCCATCAAAACGGTCGCATAGTTCGTTTAAAAGTCGGAACACCCTTTGACGCATTATGAGAGCACATTTTGAATCGTCCTGTAGATAAAATATTACAACTATTTAACTTACAATATTACAAATTATCTCGACACCAAAGGCAATATATTTATTTAAATTGTATTAACATCGTGTCCCAAAAATTGATCCTTACGTCTGGTGACCCAAGAGCTGGCGCTTATTTAGCCCAACGGCTAAGTTTAGCAATTCAAAGGGGCAATAGCGCCAGCATTTTGCGTACCATGCCCATAAGTGAACAGTTAGACAGCTTATATTTATTGTAAACGTTAATTTTAGTTTGTAATTATTAGTTCCCTAGAAAAATATTATACATAAATAATTTAGTTGGTTCAATAATATACATAAATACTTTTTAGTAAAAATTGTTGCCAAGCTAATAATAGATTTTTTGTTATATTTTCAAGGAAAGAAGATTTCAATGTGAAGCTGATCAAGTTGGTTGAAATCTGTGTTCCATTTATTCTGTCTATTTACTATTACTTAATATATAATCCGATCCGAATCTGTAGTTGTTCCGAGTTATGAGATAAAAAAAAGCTGATTATCATTTTTGTTTTTGCCTGGTTTTTACTGCTTAAAAATTGACTAACAAAAACAAAAATAAAAGATTCTGTAATATGTATTTGATTAAATATTCTGATCATTATAACAGATTGAGTGATGCAGATTCAAAAAGGGGTTCTGAAGTTTTGGATTAGCTTTTTAATAAATATACAGATAATATTTTAATAAGGCCAATTCTTGACTTGGACCTTAAAATAAAATGTCATGAATGGCAACATTTTATTTTATTTCATATGGTGGTGATTCGATTTTACTGTAACTTCAAATAAACTAATATTTTTTTCTTTACACAAAATTGCAGTCTCTGTGAAAGTGTAACCTATATGGCTATGCCAGCCAAAGTATGTCATTAATTCAGCCCAGGCTCTTCATGATATAATATTTTTCAGTTTGAATTTATATAACGCTAAACAGTAAAGTTATAAAGTTACTCACCGAATATACAGAACTATTTAACATCTGTTGTATAAACATAAAAACTTTCATCCGCAAAGCTGTTGCCCCATATTGCTGGTACTGACTCTCAAATAACTTAACATGTGATTCACTCTGAAACAAAAAAATTACACTTTGGATATAACTTATGATGATGATAATAATAAATTAAAATTTTGGTAAACTTTATGTTGAATACAAAATAATTAGGTGCAACTTGTATTTTTTTTAATCATATAATTATGAAATAGGCTAAGAAATAGGAAGCATCAAAAAGTAAAACTGATCTCTAAATATTATTTAAATTTATAATTAATTTAGATTTATTATTTGTAATCAACATTTTCTAATATTGGCAAATGACTGCCACCCGAACTTTGATAACATTTTTCTTAGTTAGATCAATAGCTATTTTCTAAGCCTGTGCTGACTTTAAACTGAGTGTTCTAGGCCACCTTCTGCACTAATATGTGAATTAACATACCTGCAAGGTTAACATCATCCAAACAATCAGCATGAGACTGTGTTCAGCGTGAGGTTCCAATTTTGTTAGCTCAGTTTCTACGATTTCTTTTGTTTTATCAATCCAGGCAGGCACATTTTTGCTAGAATTTCCATTAAAAGCTATATAACAATTTAGATATAAAATACATCACAAACCACAAATAAAAATTTTCACATCCCTTCCACAAATTTTAGTAGGGAATGAAAGCAACGTTTTTCACATGCATGAATTTGGTTAAATTTACATATGTATGGCAATTTCTATTGAGGAAAAATTCATTATACCATTATATCAGTACAGATATTTCGTTAGACTATAATAATATATAACATTTATAAATTTACTATTTGTATTTGATGGACTTACATTTTATGGTATTCTAAAATAACTGTGAAGAGACCAACTTCCATGTACATAACTCTTAAACATGCCTCTCTGTGTTGTTCCTCCAAAAAGTCATTATAACCTTGATTCTTTCCAAAATAATGTTTCTTGAATAATGAAAACAAATCCGTAAACTCAGATTCTGTGAAAGTATATTCATTTGCTATCAGCATAAGTGTTTGTAAAATTACCAATTGTTCTTTCAAGTTTGACTCAGCCCATTCCTGCCTTACAGAATCACTACCAAAATCACTTTGAATTTTTCTTGGCGGTGGAGTTGAAAATATTACTTTTTCAAATTGTGTTATAAGGGAAGTTTTTAGGTTTCCTACTCCAATATCATCTATGATTTTAGTAAATTCCTTGGAATATTTATAGTTTACATCATTCTTGAATTCAATGATATACTGTAACAGTTTCAGGAGGAATAATCTCTCAGAATAGTAAAAACTCCAACAATTGGGCAGAAGGAATGCAGGTCTGGTGTCAACAAATGCAACATTTTTCAATGCATTGGCAGGTGTACCATATGATATATCACACAAATAATGCTTCATGATTTCCCATATTTGAAAACAATCTACATCCTGCAATATATAAGTTAGCATTAAGATAATTTGTGATATATAAATCATTATTTTGGTATAAATTGATATAAGTTACATAGTTTTACAAGTAAGCGCAAGACAGCGAGAAGTTCGCTGAGCTGACGGCCAACCTCCAGTAGTGAAGAGGCACAAAAAGAGAAGAGAGAGACATAGTTTTACAATTATATATGAGTTAAGTAATATATAAGTTAGCATTGAGATAAATCCTCTCATAACATCAAGAACTATATATAGGGTCTTTTCGCCTTTTCGCGTCCGACGCCCAATTCGCGTCCGACGCCCAATTCGCGTCCAAACGACGGTACACTGTTTTACAACAGTGAAAAATAACAATACCGACACACCAATCTAAACAAGAGCGCTTCTATTGATGTTCGGACCTATGACAGGTACTCACACACAAACAAAAGATCTGTGCGTGCAACCCAAATTTAATGAAAAATAAACTAATCTTGCGTGTGCAACCAACAAGTGCTGACGCGCGAATCTGTTGTAAAAAAAATAGTGAGCAGCTGTACTTTTCACGGTAAGTATTTAAGGTGTTTATGTGAAATTTAGAATACTTTGTTAGCCCTAGATCTTAATTGTGAACCACACTATAGGAATAACGATGTTTGTGCTTATATTTTTCTACTGACAGTTTTATATAAGGTGGACGCGAACTGGTACATAAAATTTATAAAAAAAAACACTTTGCGTCCGCTGTGGACGCAGATTACTCTAACTATTTCTCAGTAAGATGTTTAATTAAATACGATAACATGGGAAAAACAATATAAACTTCCTATCAATTTTAACAACATTAACATGCATAATATGATGGCCGATTTGCGTCCATATTATTAGAAATATAAAAAAAGATAATGAATGTCAAAAATCAGACTTGGACGCACAGTTTTCCTACATAAGAAACCCTATAACATTTTCCATCTTTTTATCACACGAAAATAATAGAGTAAAATTTATATAATTTTATTTAAATATACTCTTTATAACCTACCTAACCTAATAATATACAATTATTATACGAAAATTATTTTATGTATTTGCCAATATTTGAATTTTATTCCATTTTTAGGGTTCCTCACCCAAAGGGTAAAAACAGGAACCCAGTACTAAGACTTCGCTGTTCGTCTGTCACCAGGCTGTAGCTCATTAATCGTGATAGTAAGACAGTTGAAATTTTCATGGATGATGTATTTCTATTGCTAAAATAAAACACGGAACGCGCGAGTCCGATTCGCACTTGGCCAATTTTAAAGGCTTTGTACCGAAATGGTAAAATAGAATCGTATAAAGCCATCGACATGATATTCGAAATAATAGTGAATCTATTAATGGAGTTAGTTGGAGGAGAAAAAAAAATATCCTGAAGTGCAATTTATGTTAACTTTTATGATATCAGCAATTAGGTATTAAATAAATGTTTTGATTAAAATCACAAGCTTCCCTTTTTATTTCCTATTTCCCTTCCTAATTATTTCTAAACAGGTCGACGCCAATTGGTCCACAGGCGGACGCAATCTGGATTTTGTGGACGCAAAATGGGAAAATCGCCTATTTCAGCTATTTGTACCTGTGTAGAATAAAACATCAGATGCGTTGTCCAAAACTGTGCATTAAACTTGACAAGACTATATAGGGACTACATTACAACCATATTTGATTAAAAACTACCACACGGACATTTTTTTTTCACCTTGAAACCTAACAACTCCACTTTGTGGACGCAAACAGGCGAAATGATCCTATGATTCTTAAAGTGTGAATTGTTATAAATTACTTAGTTTTATTATTATATTAAAAGTAAATCAATATATATAAGTTAGCATTGAGATAAATCTTCTCATATCATAAAGAATTATATTAATTATTCTTTTTGTATGAATTGTTATAAGTAACTTAGTTAAAAGTGATAATATGAGTTTTTAAGGAACCTTTGCTATAAGTTGGCAAATGAACATTACTATGATGCAAAAAATATGTGAACATTAAATATAATCAAATAACTATATATATATATATAAGTATAAAATCTTGTGTATTCAATCCCACAATCATTTTGCCCAGTTTTCAACATCATTCTTACTGTAATGCAATAGAAAAGAGAACTACAATTACAGTTAGTATTTGAGTCAACATTTTAAAAATTTAGATTCGGCATCTGTAACTGCTGTTGTACACAAATCTCAACTGTCTAAAAGTGTTACTTATTATCCTTTACACAATTTAATGATACGACGAACTTTTGTAATTTAATGATAACTCACTAAATAGTGCTGCAAGGTATGCACCACATTCAATAGCTTTGTCTGATCAGGATATTTTGTTTGCAATTGTGCAAACAATTCTGGTGTCTGAGATTTGTAACTAGCTAGTCCTTGGCGAAGTGCATCCACGACACTTTTGTCTAAAACATTCGCCAACTCCTCTTTTGTAAGGCTTTGAGAGGAAACCCAACGCCATAGCCGCTTCCAGTAACTAGAATATTAGAATATAACCTTTAGTGTTCAATGTATTTTATTAGTTAGCCGTAACACAGGTTAGAAAAATAGACTCACGGAGTGCCAATATTGCTCATTGTAACGATTTTTTCTTTGTAACTTAAATGTATTAAAATTATAACAGTTTACCGGGCTAACATTGTCCTTATTAAAAAAGTAATATTGTATGTTAGAATTCAAAAATAAATAAAAAATAAGAGAAGTAAGAACGCGGCTAAGAGAAGCGGCTTCGGTTCAAATTTCTGACAGTTGATTGACACTAACATTGACATCTTGCGTTCGTCTTTTTTTTTTTTCTTTCCCTGGAAAAGACACGTTCAATTTCTACAAAAGCTTTTTTAGAATAATCTTTTTTGTGTGTAAACTGGTACAAAGTAGTGATACTGCTCTTAAAATTATGTGCGATAGCTCATAGGATCCGGAGTGACGCCGAGAAAAATGTGCCAAAAGCGTGTATTAGCACATCAAAAAATGCAAATGTTTTAAAATTTAATTAAAGATAAAAAAAATGGCATTTCGGTCTTTGCCAATATTTCATAAAATATTAACTGAAACATTAACTGAAATATTAACTGAAATTAAAAAAAAAGATTCGGAAAAAGCAGGAAATTTCCAATAAAAGCTCCCAACTCCCGGAACGGAATCTCTATTTTTTATAACTTTAATTTATAATATTATGGCGTGAGAATATTGTTTATGTACTAGATGTTGTTTAAATAAAACATATTTAATATAATGGTGTCTGATTCTAAACCAAAACTAAAAAGCATTGACACTTTGACAGTGACGCATGTGGACGTCATTGACAGATGACAGAGTGCCAAGTACATCAATTGAATTGAATTGTACTTCAAGTTTTGTTGAGGCAGTGAACGCTTACCGCTTTATTAAATTTTAATTTGGGTTAGTATGCACTTTAAATATATTAGATAATAATTTGATTGGTCACGTGATTTTTTACTCGACTGATTGTATCCGGGCGGTTATTCAGTTATATTACTTTGTACATAGGTACGTTTGTAAATATAATTTTGTTGTACAATCCAGAAGCATGGCCCCAGCAGCAACAGTAGCCAAGCCATCCCCGGCTTATGACGCTATCGGCATAAGAGCAGTGTTGTTAGGTCCCCCGGGCTCAGGGAAGGGCACCCAAGTAAGTATACCTAAAGTTTTTAAATTAATACCTAATCTTTTTGACCTCTACACAAACGTATTTATCAATATTATTGCAACTTGTAGGACATAGTAGGTACATTAGTAGGTACTTTTAATTTTGCATGTTTATGTAATCACATTGATAAATTTTAAGGATAGATTCGCTGCTATTTTACTTACAAAGATAACATTACAAAACCGGCCAAGTATGAGTCGTATTCGCGCACCATGGTTTCTGTGCTTTCTAAAGAAAATTATTATTTATTGGTGGTTAAATGATTAATGACACTAACAGACACAACATAACACTGAGAATATTGAACCATTTAACTAAGATTTTTTGTATCCTAGTTAAATGCAGTTTTCTAAAAAAACTATATAAATGAGTGGTTTTATTATGCCTGTAGTATTTACATAAAATCCTTTTTTACAAACTATAAGAGGATGAAAAGGATTCTTTGTTCTTGTTTAGAGATTTGTGTGCAACAGAATTGACATCATGGGTACAAAGAAATTATTTTTATATATTAATAGATAAGAATTGTTTCTTTTAGGCACCACGTCTTAAGGAAAAGTTTTGTGTATGCCACCTTTCAACTGGAGATATGCTGCGGGCCGAAGTGGCATCCGGTTCGGAGTTAGGCCGCCGTCTCAAGAAAGTCATGGATGATGGCAAACTTGTCTCTGATGAGATGGTTGTGGATATGATTGACAAGAACTTGGATCTACCAGAGTGTAAAAACGGTTTCCTGCTGGATGGGTTTCCGAGGACAGTGCCACAGGCTGAAAAGGTAAATAAAACTATGCTGGGGCAACCCTGTACTGTATTCTAACATACTATGTATAGTAGTAGTAGTTGAGGTATAAAGACAGCTATCACAAGGTATATCAACCTTACTGTGAAACTGTGATCATACATCATGTACACAACAACTGTACATGCAAGGCATTGTTTTTTAATTTACCCATAAATTATCTCATAATACTTTATCAAAATTGAAATCCAGCCATAAGACTAGTAAGTAGTAAGTAAGTAATATTATTTTAAATTAAACTTTAATTAAAATTTCATTAGTCCTATATATATTTCATGGGGCTATGGTGTATACAGTATGCACTGTTAGGTGTTGAACTAAACCAACTTTCTAAAAAAGGGAGTTGTTTTTTAAATATGTTTATTTTAATGTTGCATGCTTCTCATAGTGATTTTTATAAATATACAAACTAAAAACTAATAAAGCAAAAGTTGGGTACATATGTACACAATGGAGATAGATACCAATGTTGCAGTAGAGGCACTATCAAATAAGTTTTAGTAAAATTATTATTAACTTCAAAAAATTAAGGCAAATTAAAATGGAAGCTACCTAGCTTGTAATTTATTTTTTAATAATTATCATAATTTATATTTTTCTAGCTGGATGATTTACTAGCAAAAAGGAAAACTGCCCTTGATGCTGTCATTGAATTCAACATTGAGGACAGCTTGCTAGTTCGGAGGATTACCGGAAGATTGATCCACCCTCCTAGCGGGCGCAGCTACCATGAGGAATTCCATCCTCCCCAGAAGCCAATGACTGATGATGTCACCGGAGAACCACTGATCAAGCGATCAGATGACAATGTTGATGCTCTCAAGAAACGTCTTGCTACATATCATAACCAAACTGTACCTCTTGTTGACTATTACATGAGAAAAGGATTGCATTACCGAGTAGATGCGGCGAAAAAAGCTGATGATGTCTTCAGCAGAATCGATAATATCTTCAAAAATAGGATCTTTGCTAGAGAAAGGTCAGCGTGATAAAGTCTGAAATGGTAGAATACTGGAATGCCACTCAATATTTAAGTACAACTCAGTTATTAAGGGGAAAGTTAGCTTTTCATGTAACAACATTGTTGTTACAATCTATTGTTTTAAGTTAAAATTGTGAATCTACAGTATTGTTGTGTGGGATGGATAGCAGTTTCTAGTATCCATCCTACACAACAATACTGTAGATGCAACATTTACAGAGTAAATTGTACCTACTTTAGAGTGTGGGCCATAATGGATATTAACAATTTTCAATCTACTATTAGTCTAGTGGATAACATGTCCACTAATCACATTTTCTTAGGTTCAACTCCTAGATTGGGCCATGAACTGTTTGTGTTTTTCTACAAGTGCTCTATATGGAAAATTATTGGAGTTACAAGAATGGAGATAGCATGTTAAGACATCTGTACCAGTTATTATCCCTAACATACTGTTAAGAGTACCTCAACCTGCATTAGAGCAACAAGGTGGTTCATTGCTTTTAATGCCTCTCTCCTACAAGGAAGGTCTGCACCCAGCAGTGGGACTTTAAAAGTCTGGGTTTTTGTGTGATAGTAATTGTTCCAATGTAGGAAATACAGTCATATATTATGTATCCTTTAAAATATAAGGTGTGTTTATATTGATGCAATTTCAGTATTCAGTGCTAAGCAAAAGTGATTTTATAAAACTACATAGTTACATTTTTTTTATATCAGTAGATTACTGTCTACTATACACTTTACTATATCTATTATATGTAATAATATTTTGGGAGAAAATGCTGTAATAGTTCAGTCTATTTTGATGACTATTTTTTTGGATAAATACAGCAACTAATCATGGAAATATGTTTTTTTTTTACACTCACGAAATACCTTTTAATATAAACTACTGCATGCAAAATATTTGTATACTTACTAGATTTTTTTTCCAAGGTACATTTTGGGCTTTGACTGACTTTGGGTAGGTATATCTCTTGTTATCTCCTCTTCTTACCTCTCGAAATGCTATTTAATACTAATTAGCTATACCATCATACCCAAGCAGGATTACATACATCGTTAATGTAATCCTGCGTGTCTGTTAGTTTGTTACGTAAGTTTGGCTAAATCCTGATGAAATTTAGATACTGGGAACGGACTTGGGTATTTTATAATTCGGAAAAAGACCGGGAAATCATTGTCACCGTTTTTAAAAACCGACGTAGTAGCTAACCGATAAAGCCGATTTAGACAAAATTTCGCATCTTGCTGCACAATTCAGTAACTTTTTCAACAGCGGTGGCCACCTGTTATCCCGGTACAAAATATCCTGTCAACTAATGCGTTTTGTATGAAGACTACAATTTGTTGCAAAAGTAAAGGAATCGGGCAGCAGCTTAGTAACGAAATAAGATAAGTCCTTTTTTCGCGGGGGTAAATTAAAGGGCGGGATTTTTAAAATATCTATTGTTTGATATGATGGACGCAAACATTGATAAAAAATAAAAAAATAAGCCGGTTTTGTTTTATTTATTATCACTATACTATAGATAGGGTACATCAAAATTCAAATTAGTATTCAAGTCTCACCAATGAAGTAGGTAGGTTATCTAAATAGGTAAGCCTTCGATCAAAAATATACTAGATAGTCAGCGAAAAATAAATTCTCACCCACAAATTGGTAGCCCAATTTAGTAAATTTGCTAGCATGAGTCTAAAAGTTAACTGTAACTTGCAAAGTCTCACGCTAGAAACTGATCTTATTTTAAATAATAACATAATATATTATTATTAATTAAAAATTCAAAAATAAGAAAGTTCATAACATTTTTTCATAACTTTTTGTTGGTTACCCATATGGGGCATGTACTTTTAAAAGGTTTGTCTTTTGACGCCCAGATTTTTTATCAGATTTCATATCTAGTACATTATTGACCGAAGAGGTAAGCTCATAAAAGGCAATAGTCAGGAAGTCCCAGTAAACAAAACTTACCATCACACAAAAAATCGTTATTATCTCACATTTCGACTTTCGAAGGAGAATCTCCTCTTGGCTATATTACGCTCGTTACTGTATTTTTTTCTTCTTCTTTAAGAGCCTTCTAACCGTTTTAATTTTATTAATCTTATAGTTCTAGCTAGTAAATTACCCAAGAATGCCGGTTGGCAATAAGATAAAAGGATTTCTGAATATCATTTACTCTAAAATGTGACTTATTTGTAAACATTAAAATTCCTTTAAACAAGTTATATAAGGTTTTTTAAAACTTCTCAGTCATATAGAGAATTCATATAGAGAACAGTCTATTATACAGATTACACAATATTCTTTCCAATAGTAACTAGTGTGTTTATATTTTTGCTAAGTTTAGAAGAAGAGGGTAGGTTAGGTAAGGAAGTGTAATTAATTAATCTATTTCTTCTTTCGATACTAAAATTGTTTCTTCTTATTTCACAGATTCACAGCCGGTCTATCATAATGTGCATTTTAATTACCCACAATTTTTTTTTAAAAGCTTTTAGGTAAAAACAACATCAAATAATTAACATCTTAGTATTATAGGTAGGTACTATTTAAGTTAAAATGAATATGACGTCATCAGATAAAATAAGACAATCTTCCCTTATTCGTTTCACCGAATTGTAAATAAGCGTTTTATCACTTCACTTCACTCATTTGTAATCTATAGTGTCCCTAAAATTTATTTCTCACGTGATTCTATAAAATTTAACAAATGCATAAACCGGATACAATATCATATCAACCCATTACCGGCCCACTACAGGGCACGGGTCTCCTCCCGCAATGAGAAGGGTTTAAGACCGTAGTCCACCACGCTGGCCCAGTGCGGATTGGTGGACTCCACACACCTTTGAGAACATTATGGAGAACTCTCAGGCATACAGGTTTCCTCAGGATGTTTTCCTTCACCTACCACATATCAACAAGATATAATCTATAAATGTTTCTAAATAAATATCCCTACTGCCATACTAATATAATTTATTGATAGTGTCTATTAGTTTATTTTTGATGATTGCATTGCAATTCATTACTAAAGCGCGCATCTGGAACAGGCAAAGCATTCCTACGTACTTCTTAAATACCTTATGTTACACAAAAAGTGATTGTTGTATAAAAACTAATAAAATGAAATCGATAAGAAAATATTGTCTGATTTTGTCCGACAGGACATAATACTTATAGTCAGGAATCAACGATGATGATATTTTACTTAGTTTTTTTAATTTTAGGGATTATTTTATAACACAAAGAAAACATTAAGTATGATCCTGATTTTGATGAATTTTAACTTAAAAAAAAATTGGAAAATGATCCATTTTTACTTGTAATGTGAAAGGAAAAATAAATAAAACACAAACAAAATGGACAAAATGTGTGTAATTCGTGGCCTGATCTATAATGACGTTTATTTATAAAGTCGAACTTATATCGGATGTAAAAAAATAAGGCCGAAAGCATTTCACGGTCAAATTAACTGTACAATTAAACTAGATGAGTTCTTTTTTTACAAAGGTTCATAGATTTTGGTCCGGAAATCGCACCTTTAAAAGGGGCTTCCGTATTCACATACTTTCCTTACAAGTTACAACGTGTTGCGATGTTTAGTTAATTCGATCATAATATGCATGAAACGCCTCCGGAAGGCCGAGAAACGCGACGCGTGTTTACAATCTAATTAAATATTATAATCTCTATAATCAGAAACACTAAAAAGAGTTCGCAGTATTTTCCTGTCTGTAAAAGAAGTACAAAAAATCAATTTGAGTTGACTCAACACGCGTCAAGTTTCTGGAATAGCTTCTTGCCGGAGCTATAATTCTTTGAATGCAAGGCATTGACAGGTACTTAGGTACATGATGCTCACAAAAGTTAATTTATTTAAAGCCAACTGGTTTTCAAAACTACGTAACATAATGATATTAGTTTTATTCACATGAACGTTTGGGATGATATGCAATGAGATGACATTTGTGATATTTAATAGTTATTACATAACGTTACAATGACATGACAACGATAAACATATATACGTATATATATCTTATACGAGGATATAGAAAAATGGCGACTAGTATTTGTTTAATACTTAAGATAGGCAAAAAGCATGCGTAATCCCAGGGCCACGGCTTCTGTACGTGCAGAGTGCCTCTGTCATAGAATAAGTGTACTTAAAACAGTACAGATGATTGCTCTCATGAAAACTTATACTAAAAAGCCACTCATAGCGATGAATACTTTGCTCGCAAACGCGATGCGTCCCTACTGCGTTATGAATACGTTTGTAAGTTAGCAGATTGTGGACACACTGACAACGCGTGAGTGGTTGTTTGGTACAGGCACGTTGCTGGCACTGCGCCACTCTGGTCTTAAACGTTGTTTTTTTATTAATCCAGTACAGGTTAGCTTTTTTCTGCAATTTCACCTGGTATTACGTATATTGCAGTTCTATTAAACATTAGTTTTTACGCAGCATCGTACCGGAACTCACTCCCACTTGGTATAATTTTTGACACCTGTTAGAAGGAGCTGTCGCTTTTACGAAACGTCCGTGGCCCCGGGTATTAATACGCACCAGCGTTTTTTTTATTACATTATATTTCTGTTAAGATCACGCTTAGCACGCATTTATCAGTTGTTTGTAGACACCAAGATATGATAAATTATATGTAATTAAAATTAAGGTGATTAATTGAATACTTGTAGCGTTATTCATAATCCGAAATTATCTGGTTTAAAACGCTAAAACAAGGACAAGACGGGGTATGCAATCAGTATTCAATAATTATGTATGTGAACTGCCAATGTATCCACATTTTTTTTGATAATTTTCTTGTTCTAGATTTTTGTGCGGGACAACTTTGGTTTTTTTTTATTTTAGATATGTATATCAAATCAGGTTAATTATGGTTACAACAGAATTGACAGCATTATTTTACTTCAATATGATGTTAATAATAAATTAACAAATATCATCTTAGCACAATAATTATTTAAGCTGGACCGTCCAGGCCGCTGGACTAACGGAAATCTTCGTATGAATAAGAAGATTCCTTATTAAAGAGCTGGTTCACGTGTTGAGTAGTTAAATGATAATAACCGTGAGTTTAGCTGCTTATTTTATATTTCATTGCGATTATTTATTTGTTTACATCGATAATTTTCGTCAATTTTGTCACAATTTATATTTAGGTATATTGGTGGTTCACATGCTATGCTAAAAACTGTACGGTAAATATACAAAGTGGATATTGAACACAGAAAATGTCATGGAAAATTGAGACGTATTTAGTAATTTAAACCATCAAAAGCACATCTAATGTCGTAATAAATAATTAAAATTAAAGTAAGAATGATATTTACAGGAAAAATATTACACAGTCACGGCTGCTTCAACAATACTCCAAGAGTTGATGGGGAATTTTGAGAAGGTGCCTGATAAAAGTGAATATTGATTACATACTTCGTACCTCTACCTTACTTAAGTATGGGAACTTGAACCTGCCAGCCGGTTGCAAGCTGACAACTTTAAGTTTTTACTCGCATCAAGCTCCTCCTCATAGTTTCCCACTAGCTCTTCGGCTACAACGTCCTACGCCACTATACAATAGCTTTGGATAATCCGAATCGTAACGATAACGATCTATATCTAACACTAATTTACAATAAAGCTTTTTAGAACAACATTTACATACATTTTAACAATGTTATTAACATCTTTTCAGCTGTAAACAAAACTTTGAATTGGTTTGACAGGACTGAAATAAGTCATCTTTTTTGCGAAGAGGCGATGAGGAGAAAGTATAGGTTCAGTATAGCTTTACCACCCATTTTTTAAATCATAAAATACTAAGCGTTCTCACCTCCACAAAGTATGCTCAAGTCGACTTAAATTAAGACGATTTTGAGTTGACTGATTGACCACAACTCTCAGACTACTTTAAGGTTTGCTTGGGGATTTACTGATACAGTAAAAGTCTAATTATATCAGGAACATCTCAAAAAGATAATTCATTCTCTTACATGAATAATCTTCAAATCTAAATATTTTTCCAACTTTGTTTTGAGAAGTCCCTCAAATGAACCTCGATAATAATGATTGCAGGAAACTTTTAGTTACTTTAAGATAATATCGACTAAGCGAAAATGAGCGAGAAAACTATATTGTAAGTAATTTAATAGGGTTTGTCCTTTCAGTAAATGAAAAGTTTTGTTTACATCAGAATTGACGTGTTTTTTTTATACTAACAGTAACGAGTGGGGTGTTTGGGACGCTACATTACTCCTACTACAATAACTCCACACATATAATCCTTATCAACATTGAAAGATTCTTCGCGAGAAAATGGATAAAAAAAATAACGCGGACACACCGTACCTACACTTGATAAAAGTGAAACTTCTAAAACAACGCGACGTATCCGCGACTCTTCTAAAGCCCTAGATACAGTAGAGGACAATTGAAGCGACATGTTGAGCTATATTCTCAACAACTACGAGAAAACTTATTTCGCCGAACATATTGCCGGCCACACTACTGTTCTTAAAAAAATGTGGCTCGAGGAGGTTCTAAAAATAACTGCTGCGTACGCATTCATTTTCCGAAATAACGGGCATTTTGTGCTCACTCCTACACTTCGCGGCAATTACGCGGCATTGTACATGGCATTTTCGAGCCGCGACATTAGTGCCCGCAACATAATATGTAGTTTTTTAGTGACATGTTGCGCAACATAACGTTCCATATGTCTCCTAGTTTAAGGGGCTTTATTCTATTGCGTTGTTTGAGTGCATACGTCGCGCGATACTCTATTTCGCACCAATCCCGTCAGATTTTTATAAATTTTAATGCATATAAAATTTTCGGCACCGGCAGAATTTGAACCTGCGACTCCCTGGCAATCGCGGCCCGAGCGCTTTCACCAATTAAGCTACAGCTCTCCTACCGTCGATGCCGGTAGTATATGCCTTATAGCGACTGTAGCGTCACCTAGTACGAAACGTTGAAGTTTCGATCTACTTTTTCAAAGGTCCATATTACAATGAGACACGTTTGAAACAAGAATATAATCCCGTCAGAGTACGTACTTACAAATAGAACTTACAATTTCCAGCTCTCTTCCGTCTCTTTGTATTGTATGCACCTAGTCTGTATCGAAATGTTCATGCGTACTAGAATTTTCACCGTCTATTCTTGTTCGAAATATTATGAAAACGCCGCTTAAGAAGTTTCACTTAAAAAAACATGTAATAAAGTAGCTGTTTATGTTAAACAAACTGTTTATGGATAGGCTCGAAACTATAGTCACAAATCTATTAGCATCAGACATGACAAATACAAAAATGAGTACCAATATTTAATTTTACGTTGGTACAAATCACTCAATTATACCAACTGTTACTTGAGACCTAAGCTCGTAAGATGTAAATCCAGGGCGCTCAATTGCATAGCTGGTACACCAGACGCGGCACGTGTTTTTCAAACCATACCGTAATGTAGTGAACCTACAGTATGCTTTTTATATGTGTATGTGTGTATGCTACAGTATGCTTTTTATATGCAACATGTCAATCTAGATTTTACTCAAAACCAGTGTTTATTAATTCATTTGTAAGATAAAAAAAATGCTTCTCATGAATTAACGTTGAATAAGTCAGAAAATTACATTCTCGAAAATCCTATGCCTAAAGTGACCACCTTAGGTACCTATAGGATTTAAAAATACTTGTCTAAATCTTTAGTTTCACCAGTTTAGGCTGTGCGTGTTCCAACGGTAAGTCAGTTAGTCACAATATCGATAGTGTTTCATGTAAGTATAGAAGGGTAACCAGAATCAAAACAAAAATCTGATTAGACATCTAAATGGCTGTATTTCGAGTAGAACATACTAAGGTTGCATTTGATAAACACGCGTCGAGTCGAGGGGTATCAGATATCTGTTATCGGCTTAATCACAAGCACCTATGAAAAAAACAACTGCATAATTACTAAAAAATAAACATTCATACAACAACAGACTCATAAACCATAAATTTACAACCCACAATCAAAAGGCCAAAATGCAATCCAAGTAGCGCACAATAAAACATCGATTTCTAAAAATTTTAACATCGAATTTTCTACACCTAACATCCAAATTGCAAATTCTAAGCCTTCATAAGTCTAAACACATCCATCGCAAGCATTAATTCAACTGTTCTTCCGCATTAGTTGAACAGTTCACACGATTTAATATGATCTGGAAGTGTATCCCAGCTAATATGAACAGTTTAATCGAGTAGGTACACGCTTTCGTCATGACAGTTGAAACTAGTGGTTGTCATTTAGGTATTTGAGGTGCGATTCGCGGGACGCTTTAAGCACGCAACTAGTACCCGTATCCGTAGGTACTAACCCGAGCAGGTAGGTTATAATACTGGCGATTTGAGAGCTTGAAATCATTCTTTATATGACCTCCGACTAGGTGGACAGACGTTATCAAACGAGTCGCAGGGATGAGCAAGACTTGCGAAACAAGACTCCGTACAAGAGACCTATGTCCAGCAGTGGACGCCCATTGGTTGATAAAGCATTTGTTAGTCCTCGCTGAGCAAGAGCAGCTAGTTTGACTCGACACTTCGATGTGGACTGTAGAGCACTCGTTCGTGCTCATCTCCGTCATACGCCTAATTAAGGTGCTTGTGCTGGGCAAAAGCCTCTTGTGATAGGACCTCGCTGATCCAATTATCTCTATAATAGCTCATCCATTCAGTTGGAATAGCTTTGCTTAATTCGCTTAAAACAATTGGATGTCGCATCTAGGCCACACTACTTTTGCATTCATGTGTTCATTATTGCCGAAAGTATACAAATCATGTCTCTGGTGATGCACCCAAAAATCGCTAGGTTATAAGATCCTAACAGACCACTTTTCCAACTTTCGCGACGCGTTAAGTATCGAGCGTTGTGCAAGTAGAATAGTCTCTTAGCGCGAGGGTATCGCGTTCAGTGGTCGTGCAGTCGGTCGTGCGATCGACTCGATGACCGGGAAGTTTTGCGCTGGTCCAAATAAGCCGCCGGTGCCCAACCCTCCCCTTGACCACCTGTAACGTAAAGCATAACTTTATTTGGAGTTTTAAACATTATTGTATGGACTGGCCTGTTTTTGCAAAATTTTTTGTTGCGTGGGCTTATACAACGTGTAATTGAAACCCGAAATAATACTTCAGAGGCGGTACATTTTTTACTATTTCTGAGAATCATCTGTGAAACCGAAAGTCTAATTATTTTTGAGTAAACCATTGCCATAGGTTTTAGTGAGTATCAGACTTATCTGATACTCACTAAAACCTAGGCCCTTAGGCCTAACGCCACATGCAAAAGTAAAATTAAGTGACTCCCGTCACTATATTAGGTACGCGTCGCGTAAGCGTAGGTACTATTCACGTGTCGTTCTTTTATCTTAAATAGAGTTGTCATAAGTAAACACTGTTTAAATTCTTTTTGTATGAAAAAATAAATATGCTTCTTTCATTCATATTTTACGGGGTGATTCCTTATAAAATATACTTGTGCATACTTCAAATTTATTTCACACGTTGTATAGTATCGTGGAAAAACACTTTAATCGAAGACTTTTCTTTTAGGGAGAAAAACAGACAATCTTATTTATATTAAAAAAAAAAATTAATATTGGATGAATTCGCCAAAGTAACGCCTGTCTACTTTGGCGAATTTCATGACATGCATTGAATATTAAGCTCAATTTTCTAAAATCCGCGAGCTTATACTCCATACCAAATACATATTCCAAAATGTTGACTATACAATGAAAACATTAAATCTAAAACAATTAATTTTGAAATTTTCTTTCTACATTTACTTATTCGATCGCGTGAAAGTGAATATTAACTTCGATTATAGAGCGCTAGTTAAAATACCGAGAAACTGCACTGCAAATAGATAGCGCTGCTTCAATACCATATAAGTCTTAGATAAGTTTTACGCCATCGAATAAATAGGTAAACTTAGTGGAAAATCTTACACTAGGCAATCTTATGTGATTGCAGTAGTGGAAAAAAAAATATGTACAAAAAGTATGTCTCCTTACCCGCAAGCCGCACATACCACCAGCCGGCGCAGCCCACCTTCAGTAGATCGGCGTGCTGCCCCTCGCGTAACGAGACCTCGCTCGCGCCCACAGCCGTGTAGTCTGACAGTGCCACCAGCGTACATCCCACCGCCTGCACCACAATGGATTACTCAGTATCACTTGCCTCTGTTATTGTCTATGGACAGGCTGCTGTCACTTTATTTTATTCTCCATTTGATTGACGCCATTTTAGTGCTGTAGCAATACGAGTGTCTAAGAAACTAAACCACTTAATTTTAACTCCAGAGACATTCGTATTTCACATATGGCGCTTCAAATGGGGATAAGTTCCAGCTGTTATTTGTATAGATAGGGACATTCAGTCTAGTGTCTGTGTGTTACTGGACTGGCTTCTGTTACTTTCTTTTTGTCTCTAGTTGATTGACGCTATTTTAGCGTTGTAAGTATGAAGCTTTAATACGAGGCACCAACTATAATGAAGAGTTAATAAAAACACTATAAAATGTTATGCCCCCAGACACTCGTATGTCACAATATGTGGCTCTTCAAATTAGGACAAAATTTTAGCTGTTATTTGGATAGGGTCAGCCAGTCCAGTGTGTTAATAATAGAGGACAGTGCACAGTATCTTTCACGTTTATGTCATATTTAGGTAGAGGGTGTTATAAGGTTGATCGAATTGTATGTTTTGGATATAAGCAGGCGTGAAGTCCATTATGAAAGATGCACATTAGAAAATTATTCGCTATAATCTGCAAACACCGGACAAATCTGAGTGGTGATATATTTATATATATATATGATGAGACTTTACGTACCTTAACGATCATAACGGTAATAATAATAAAAAAGTGCACCAATTAAGCTCGTATCTCAACTCAACGCGTAACGTAGATTGATCGGATATAAGATTTAAAAAACCTATCTTCATAATACTAATGAATCTATATACTTACTTCCTATATTAATCTAAGATATCTAGTAAACATTTTGACGATACCATAGACGCTAACGAGATCTTAAATAGATCATATCTTATCTAGGAATCATTACGTCTAACAAAAAAATTGCAAGAGCGGTAAAAGCTGGCGAGGTATTTGTGCCGCGTTGCTTACTGAATGCAACAGTATTTAAACGGAACTAGGTAAAGACCAATCCTCCAAAATACATCTCGACGCACTTTTCACTACGATACCGATGTATTTTCAAGAGATGTTGACTTTACAAGCAAATAAAATGTGTGTAGTGTACACATATAAGGTCTGGTTATCGTGGATCATAACAGATTGAGCTTAAAATTTTACTGCTCATTGTCTGCCTTTCTGTGTACCTATTCGAATTATGAAATTGGTTGATTGCTAAATTAGTGACTGCGATCAATATAATTCTAACTCCTGAATGTATGGACCTCTCGCTTCAATTGGATACATACTACAATTGAGGAATTTGTAGCTCTGCAACATATAAACCGATTTGAATACGGTTGTTCCGATTAACGACGGTACCAAAAATATTTAGTAAATCATAATTGTGCTTCCGTAAAGAGGACGGTCGCGCAACGAATGCTCGCGCAAGTACAAAGCGAAAGCTCCAGGTGAGTAACATCCTTTACGTACGTATCACTTCAGAGTGACAAGTGTGAGATTTCTAGCTTAATTGATCGATCGCGTGGATGTTAAATACGATTGACCTGATATTCAAAGAGCGCCATCTAGTGACAGTGCGGTTTCCCGGTATTATAATTAAATGAGGCTCGTTCAAAATACAGAAATCGTGGTTAACTTTTACGCGGTCGAATAAGAAAACTTTGGTAGAAAATCTTACACTTTGCACTCAGGTCTTGGATCTTAGTTATAAATAGCTACACAGAAAGCTAAGCGCTGCAACCGTGTTTAAATTGTTTTACTTGACTGTGCGATCAACTTTTAACCTCAACTGTTAAAATATATATCTAATCTTTCTTATAATGTCGCTTGAATGTCATAATAATACAGTCAGTTTATTTTAAACAATAAATATTGTAATAGTATTATGTTGGTATCAATTAAGATGTTAAAATATATCTTATGTTTCGTTTCTTATAGGTAAATATTTAGTGTAAATAAATATGACCTTATACGTCATTGCGTGCTCTTATTTGTGTTAGTATAGGGTACTTTGTATCGTAAGCCGGCACGGAAACATATTAACTAGGACTTGAAACCGGTATCCATGTTCACGTGTTTCGTTATTTCAGTTTCGTTCAAATAAATTGATTTGGGAACGGTATATAAGACTGCTCTTTAACCTTATCTTGGACTGTTATACAGTTTCGAAGTAAGGGGATGGATGCGGGAAATAACGCAAACTGGTAGCGAGTTTGCGTTGTTTCTCTCACCAACTCTGTGCTATTGCTGAATTAGAGATCGAAAACGAGCGGTCAATCAACCAAGTCAATTCTAATAAAAGGTAATCTATCATAAGGTTAATATATTTCGTGTCCTGGTGCCGTTATTAAAATTTGTGCCGTTATTAAAATATCAATGAATTAAAGTGAACTCTTTTACGCACGTACGTGTACCGTTCCAAAATAAATTATTTTTGGAACCTAAAATTATCGATTTTCAAGTCCTGATATTAACAACTCCAGCATTAATTACTTTCACTTTTGACACAATGTATGGATTGAAATATGTCTTAAGAGTGTATGTATTTCCTTTCATCAGTATAATAAAATCCTAAACACATGCACACACATCTTCCAAATTCAAAAAGCAAATAATATCCACACCACCTACAGTTTTGTTAGATAGACATCAATATGCACAGAGCTCATGCATGTAGTTGCGATTGATAATCTTAAGGAAATGAGTTTTTGAGACGGGTATGACAGTTGACAGAAACTGTACATATGAATATATTCACAGAAATTGTCGATTTTTAAACGGTCGTAAGCTGAAGATGACTCCCGTCTCAAAAACTCAACCTTTAACAGAACCCATGATAAACAATATATAGTGCCATAAAACGGTTAAGAATAAGAAAGAAAAAAATCAGCAATGAGAATGATCAAATTACCGTTGTAAAATATTTTTTTCGGTAAATTACAATTGAGAAAAATTAAGACAGTTCGTGGGTAGGTAACTCATGTTTATCATTGGTTTTTATCAATGGTCGCACATTAAACCATTCTGATTTGTTGTGAAATTGAACTTATTCCTATAGCATGCTATATCGCAGTTAGTACAGTTTCCGATATATTAAGCTTTCCTTATTTTATGGTTACCATTTCAACCGTAACAGTTAAAATTATTCAGTACACAACATAGAAAGTGAAATTTGGCAGAAGACTAAAGTGCTTGACTAAAATGTCATATTGTCTGGGAGTGTTTATTTCATCGTCTTCATATGAACCCATTACCGGCTCACTGCAGGGCACGGGTCTCCCATACATGAGAAGGGTCTACTCCTTAGTCCACCACGCTAGCTCAGTGCAGATTGGAGAACTTACGCTTTAAAGATGCCCATGTTAAAAGTGTCAGCAAAGTAAAGTCATTCTTCATTGTAATAGACCTATTAAATATGCTTTTGAAAAGTTGATTAATATCTACGATTGTAGTGGCGATCACCATCAAGTTCAAGAATAGGTCTATGGTATTTTATTTAGTTACAGTTAAAATGATAACTCGTAGGATGTAAAATTACGTATATGGTTAGTTTATGTTTAGTTATTGTTAATTCATATTGATAAAATAACACACACATTTTTTTAAACAGTGCATCGGAAAAGTGATGAAGTAGTTCAATATGCCATATATAAGAATATGAGTAGGTATATTAATTCCATAAATAAGTATAGTTTTTAGACTTAATACATAGATGTACTGAAATAACACTTATAACAATAAAGATAGTTGAAAATAGATTCCTAGCAAGAATGTTTTTTAATTGTTATACATATATAATTGCTTTACAAAGAGGTGTAGATAAGTATTTCTATACACTGTATGGTTTCACTTGCGCCAAATATTGCTACATGTGAAAAATGTTAGTAGGAAAGTACAAAAAAAGCTTATTATCAAAATATATAATCTCGCTTGAATGTCATAAGATTAGGATATTATATAATAATACAGTTAAATAGTAGGTTTAATTTTATTTTAAACAATAAATATTGTCATAGTGTTATGTAGGTATCAATTTAGATAGTGTGAAGAGTATAATAATATAGCAGACAGCACGTCGAAAGCCATGAGGTGAGTGGTGGAAGCTGGAATGCTGTGCTCAGATGTGCCGGGGAAACAATACCATCTTCTGTTCAGAATTCTTCGTTACAATATCAATACATTAGAAGTAGATACGTTAAGTCGTTAAATAGCTTGTAAGGCGTTGGATATAAAATAAATGTATGAATACAGATCGATATAAGTATATTAAATTCCAAACATGATGCAACACTTCTAGATATCTATTCATAAAAATACACACAAATATTTAAAAACGATGCCGTCAATAAACTTACATAACACTTATTCAAAGCGAAGCGCATAATATAATAACAGAATCGGAAAGCACACGACAATGAGTGACATAACAAACAAAAAAAAACATGACTTACACGATAGTTAATGTTCAGCGTATACATGTTCAACTGATTTAGATCCACGTTTACGTCGTTGTCTTTGGTTATTTTATAAACTTTGGATATAAAGAAATCAGTCTCTTTTCATTGTATTTACAGTGCCTCTATGGTTTAGCTAGAGGCGTTTCTATCAGTACTGTGAAACGTAAAACGTGGAGTTGGCTTGTGTGGAGCCCGATACTGAAAAGAACTGTACCATTCTGTGTATGGTACCGTTTAGACCCACGGCCTCCGTCACCTGTTGAACAACACAGCTTAGAGCATAGCGGACATTTTGAAAAGATCACGCACGACAAAATGGCGTCCAAATTCGAGCATCAAACGTCGTGACGCAATTCAAAGTTTCTCCCCCCCCCCCCCAAAAGAGACGAAAGATGTGAAAAAGTGCGTTATTTAAATCTAGATTTAATTACAGTAAACTGGTGCTTAATATCTTCAAAGATTGAATTAGGCACATTCGTATTTTAAGCGATGATAAGTGGTTTGCGAAATCAAATAGGCAGTGACGGCTTGTAAACTAAAGGACTGTGGATGTTATTTTTACAAATTTAATATTCTCCAATAGAAAATTCGTAGTCTTGCTAGACCTAATTGCTAGAACTAATTAATAAACAGAAATAAGTACTACGAATTTTCTCACTAGGTATCACATTTATTAAGACCTTTTAATATTATTATTTCGGGAAGCGTTAAGTGCGTTCGGGTTGCCAGCTTATACATGCGCTACCCTGTGACTAGATAGCCCGCATTCCTTTAAAAATGTATTTAAAACTTACATAGAGAGTGGATTTCACTTCACTCACAACTGTAAACCCAAAATTAGTCGCCATTAACTTATGATACAGTGAGAAATGTTAAGTATCCCAAAACAAAGCACCATTTATTTTATAATTGTTAGTACATTCGACGCCACAAAGTAAAATTATGTGAATACATTGCAGTTTTGACTTTAACTAAGTACAGTTGAATGCGTCCTTTACCACCCTTTAGAGAAGATTTTAATATAAAAAGAGCTTTTGCTTTTGGTAACATTAAAATCGTATCTAGAGAGAACAGTAAGTTATAAAGTATGAATAAGTAAATTCCTTGAAAGTTTGTAGAAATTTTACACAAGAAAAAATAGATAAGGTAACACTTATTAAGAAATAGAGACAAAATTATTGAGCGATTTCTCAATGAGCGTTAGATAGGACTTAATTTTAATGAAGTTGCCAACTTAGTATGTAGCTAAAGTAAGTGGCCTTGGTTTGCACAAACCATAAAAAAAACTAAATAAATAAACTATATAACATCTAGTTATGTATTAAAAAGAAGGAGGCTTTCAATTACACCCATAAGTGCTTATTTGTTTCGTTTTTAGATAATCTTTATTAGTAGGTAAATACAAATATATATATTTTTTTTGTATTTACCAAAAATCCTGCTAGGTATATTATATGTACACACACAACTCAATAAAAGAAAATACATACTGCACTTTCACGTACAGAAAAACATTGCGCCACACCCTATAATAGTTCCATAGTTAGCAACTTCAATAAAATGAATATCAGCACGTGGCAAGATGTATCACGTAAAAAGATCATGAACGGACAACGCAGTGGTAGTTTTTTTAAATGTAATATGAGTGTGATTAAATAAGACGGGAAATACTATCAAACAACTCATCCGTTTTTATTTAAATCTTTCGAACCTAAATAATAAACAGTCCAAATTATGTACGTGACCTGACGAAACGCACATTATTGGTAAGAATGAGATATGACGATTATAACGACGACAGTTGTGAGCCAATAAAAATTATTAGAGTATTATGTGTATCCTCAGAGGATATGTTATGGCAGCACTTCAATTGATATAGTCAAACTTCTAAGTTCTGCTTTGAAATAATCGTGTTTCGATTTTCAAAAGCGAATATATTGTATTGCCCCATTATGAACTGAACCGTTTCTTATTTGTTTTATCAATTTATGACACTCGCATTCATTAGAAGTTATATTATATTATGACAAAGCGAGGCAGTTACAACGACTTAGAGGAAAGCAACCATACTATACACGGTTAAGAGTAAATCTTATACTAAGACCACTTCATAATTTATGTAATGAGTATGTAGTAAGTTTGTACTTTGTATACTCATAGAAAGTACTGGAGCGTAAGCAAACCCGAGCCAAGCTACTTCTGGCGTTGTGGGAGTGAAAGGGGAGTATCTGCGCTTGCCACACCGCACGCACTCGTAACTTTATCTTTAAATCTATGTAGATACATATATGGTCACTTATTGTCCCAGACAGACCGTTCGCGTTCTTTTTACGTGATTTATAGGAAGGTAGGATCGGATTGGGTTGGTAAAGGATGGCGGTCACTCACCGGCGCGTGCTCTGGCTCGTCGTCGTCGTCATCGGAGGGGTCAGTGGACCA
Source organism: Pararge aegeria (assembly GCF_905163445.1). Lineage (NCBI taxonomy): Eukaryota > Metazoa > Arthropoda > Insecta > Lepidoptera > Nymphalidae > Pararge > Pararge aegeria. The sequence continues at coordinate 5,687,955 of NC_053181.1, forward strand.
GCATGGCTCGTCGTGCGCGTCCACGGACGCAGCTCGCGCCGCAGCCACGGCCGCGCCCACACGCGGATTTCCTCCTCCGCCCGGACCCAGGTCCCACGAACTCGCTTGTATTAGTGTTCTGTGAATTATTTAAAGTGTGAAAAAATTTCACCATGGTAGCCCAAATTAATAACACACTGGGTAACGGTTTCTTCAAAATTCTAAATTGACTTATTTCAAGTAGGCCCAGGTTTTATATATTATGAAAATTAAGCTTAAATTGCTATAATCGGCGAAAAGCAGAAGACTCTGTATCGTGTAATATATAATTTCTTCAATCCTTATACTCCACACCACACCGATCTTCGGCGATGTATCCTCTACGCACGTTTCGTTCCGAAACCGGAGCATCCTCAGGAGATTTTGACTTTGAATAAATAATATAACAATTCAACATTTTATTTTCACAATATATCATGGATTTCCGGAAAGTAACAATTGCTTCCATCCAATTAGCACTTTTGAAACGTAAGTCATTCAGCCTGTTTGTAGTGACTACCACCGGTTCGGATGGCAGGTTCCACCGAGAAGAGCCGGAAAAAACTTAGCAGATTGTTTTTTTTTCTAATGCATTTTACAGTTCACAATGAAAAAAATATATATATAATAAATTATCTGACAGAATGGATATGTTGCTTAGACTTTCGCTGCTCTAACACAGCTTTTGGATACTAAAACTAGTATGACATGCCTGCGTGAGAATCGAGACTTTACTGAACATAGTCTGGAACTTATACCAGTCTTCACTTATGACGAACAAGGCAATGCCTAAGTTAGTAACGCCTAATCGAAAAAAGATTCCTAGGCATACTCGTACATTAAACTTCACCAATCGATATCTTAGGCAACTCATATAAACTAACTTGTCTATGATTATTGCCACAAGGTGTGGTTTTGATTTTTGTATTATCATATTTATTATTTTGCGTATGGATTAAACGTTATTGAAGAAATAAACCGTTCTTTTTAATCTGTCAAGAATCAGTTTAAGAAACATTACTTTACTCGTAACTTTAGATGGCGCCTAACGTCGTTTTCATCATTTAATAGTTGGTTTTACATTTCCTAAGTTCAGACACGGGCGAAGTACCTATCTACTCACAGCACCTACGTGTCATCTATTTATATACATGACACGTTTTTCAATTGTATATTCCTTTTTTTAGGATTCTAGTGCAGGTTCGCGTGATTTCTTACTTACTCAGTACACGTATCATATTGCATAGAAGCAAATTAAGCTTAATTTTCATAACACGTATCATAGTCAAATTAGGTCCATATTGTGTCATTATTATTGTGTCTATCGATGGAATAAATTATAAGAAACTTATAAGACATGCTGTAAAATTGGAATCCGACTTTCATATCCAATAGCAATTGAATCACATTATTTTAAAAGAATATCGTGCCCCGAAACAAAGTGAAGAATCAACTCATGTGAATGACTCACCTGTGGTGTTGTGCGCCATACTGCCTCACTCGTTCGCCCTTGAGCTCATTGAGCTGGTCAAGCAATACTCGCTTGATTCTCTCCACCCACGCGCGTTTCACTTCAACGGTGGGTGCGGTTATCGTGTGCACTTCCGACCTGCCCTGCCGCCATACTTCGAACTTGCGAGGGTCCCCTTTCACGGACTCTGTTAGACCGATTTGTGACATCTGGAAAAAGAAAGCAGGAGTGAGAGATTTCGACGTTATTGCTAAGTATTTCATTAATTATTATCGTTGGTTAATAAAAATTGAGGGTTATCTTATGAGTACTGAGAATTGGGTTGGCTTCATGTTGAAATTAATAATGTTTTAATCTGTTGATGGATTAGATTATAGAACCTTTTCAACTGATGTAAGAATAACCTAAATATTTGAAAATCATTGTCGAAACTGGTAGTATAAAATAAATTATATTTTGATTTTTTAGAAAGGAATATCACGTCACTCAAATAAAGTTTAAACTGTCTTTTTATTATTTAATATAAGCTCACGCTTGAATACAATATAACCTTATGGAAAATGTAGATTTGGCCCACGGATTCTCGTGAATGCATGGACAGTCATGCTTAGAAGATAAGTACTGCACGGCTGGCATAAGCTGGAGGGTAAAAATTATAACCCCTGACAAAGTTTTAAATTAACGTTTCTACCTGCCAAAGTACTGCAACGGGGAATAATAGTTTACCCCCGTGAATTACTACACGTACTTATATTATTTCGATATGTGGGCAGCGACCACTTGCTTTCTGAGTTCAAGGCTGTGAGTCCGTTTCCCACCAATATCTGGGTGTTTATCTGCTTATTATTAGTATTTATGTACATTATTTATTAATATTAATCAGTCATCTTAGCACCCATAACACAAGCTACGCTTACGTTGGGGCTAGATGGCGTTGTAGTTATTAATTTTATTTATTTATTTATTTTTACGCTAATGCTCGGAAGGTTTGATACAGCTGAGGGAGAAGATAAAATTTCACCCGTTCTCTGAGGTGAAAAATGTATCCACCCCTTGATAACCTTGCTAAAAAAGACTAACAAAAGTAAATATTGTTGTAAAGCACCAACACCCAGGTTTAAGATCTGATCATATAAAAAAAAAGACGGCTACATTGTCTGTGCGAGATTGTAGTCTACTGACGGAAAATGGGCACAAACCGGTCTTTTATTTTGTAGGGGGGGGTAACAAGATCGAAAATATTCTGAACATAATCATTATCCTTGTTTTCAAATTGGAGATAGTGAAACTTACTTGAAGATCATGTTTGAAATGATAAGTGGCTTTGTTATGGCTATTCTTTGTTGCTGACTTGCAGAACAGCATGGCCTTCTCGTAGAGGAATATATGTCGCCGTCTCGGCCTTATCCTGAGTCGAAGGTCGCGTTTGTTCTCTGATACCACCATGAATGAACTTTGCAGAAGTAGCTCACCCTGTTGATTTAGGTCCACCTGTGAAAGTTAACAAATAGATACATGTCTATCTCACAGAATTGTCTTCCCACTTATTTATTAATTCTTCTCGTGAAAGTTTTTAATGCAACGAATTTGAGTTTGGACTGATTAGATATCCTTGAAAACATTGATAAACTTGGCATAATTTGACATATTTGACATAGTCAGATATTCCTCAATATTCTCCTTAAACTTAAGAGTCTCTCTCTCTTAAGTTTAAGAACTCTTGCCGGTGTAGCCTTTTCTAACCTTCTCATCCATGACCTCTTTTACCTCTTTATAAGTCCCCAACCCAACTTTTCGTTTGATTTGTCCCACGAAAGCCAGTCTCGAACGTCCTCGTCCCCTCTTTCCATCTACTTTTCTCTCGACTATATTTGTTATAAATTTATCATGTTTTAATAGGTTGCCAATCATTTGCCGATTGGCCGATTGGCGCAGTTTGCAGCGACCCTGCTTTCTGAGCCCAAGGCCGTGGATTCGATTCCCACTACTGGAAAATGTCTGTGTGATGAGCATGAATGTTTTTAAGTGTCTGGGTGTTTATATGTATATTCTAAGTATTTATGTATGTTATTAATAAAAAAATATTCATCAGTCATCTTAGTACCCATAACACAAGCTACGCTTACTGTGTGGCTAGATGGCGATGTGTGTATTGTCGTAGTATATTTATTTATTTATTTTCCCTCTTCTGATTTCTATAGCTCTAATTATATTCCTCAATATAATATCAAAGTAAATGATTTGAAGGGTGTTAAAATAACTGAAATTCCGTGGGTATTATGCGAATCTGAAGGATACAATCTAAGAAAAGAACTAGTTCAGAGGTTAAACTTCCGTATGACCTGGGTACAGAACCGGGTGACACCCAGTTCCTTACGATCACGTTAAATGGAAGGGCAAGGTAAAAATCCCACAAAATCCCACATAAACTGAGGTCGCGTATCTTGAAGAATATTTCCTTTCTTTGAAGAGAGCCTAAAATCCGTCATCCAGGTATACAATATAAACTTTTTTGATATTATGACTGTACAGGAGTCACTTACAGGAACGCCTGTAATAGCAATCTGATGCATGGAGTCGTTCACACACTTCAGGACTACCAGCATGCAGTCCAGCGCTTGCTGCAATCCAGTGCTCATCGAACCGCATTCACTGTAGCGCAGCAAATCCTGAAACAATAATATCTGATAATAAACATCTTCAAATGGACACGGTTAATTAAAATATGACTAAATGTTAGTTTAAATAGAAATATGTGAATGATTAACGCCAAATACATAATATTGACCTTTGCCAAGTGTCGGACTGATTGGAATGAATAAAACTCGATAAAACTAAACTTTGATGCTTTTCATAATATTTAATAAACATGATGGCGATGGCCGATTGGCGCAGTGGGCAGCGACCCTGCTATCTGGGTTCAATTCCCACAACTGGAAAACGTTTGTGTGATGAAAATGAATGTTTTTCAGTGTCTGGGGGATTATCTGTGTGAATTGTCATAATATATATTTTTTAAATAACCTAAGTACCATTGCCATTTTGAAAGGCCAAACTAATTCTTTCTTTCTAATAATTTATAAGAAAATAAGTATTACAGATATTATTAAACATTTGAAACTTGAGATATGGTACATATTATACTAAATATATACTAAATTTTAATTGCTGAGGTGCTAGGGGCTTTCGTACGTTTGATTGATTATAAGTTATCCTGACCGATTTAACCACGGTGGTCAACCTCAACAGGAATTTTCCAACTACAGTGGGAGTTAGTATAGGGCACAAGTTTGTGCGCAAACGCAGGTGCTCCCTCTGTTCCCTTACTAGTCACTCTCATAGGCCAATGGGACGGGAGCTCCGACTCAACCGGAAAGAGATCAGGCGCAGGACCGACAGCTCCTGATCCGGGTTGGTACTAATAAATTCTTGATAGAAAAACCTCGTGAGGAAACCTACATGCCTAAGAGCTACCCATGATAATCTCAAAGGCGTGTGGTGTCCACCAATCGGCGTTCCAGTGTTGGTGGACTACAGCCTAAACTCTTTCTACTATGGGAGGAGACCCGTGCCGGTAATGGATTGATATGATGAAGGGATCTCTAAAGCTGTAATAAAGTTAACGAGCAGCTATTTTAACATACCTTTAGCAAAAGCTGATATTTGGTAATCCTCTGCACGGGCTTGAGAAGGTACGCAGCAAGCGGCAGTTTGTGCCCGAGCCTTTGTTGACAAGCTTGCAGGAAGAGATGTGTGTCCACTAACGTTTCACGCAAGCGCTCTGACCGCGGGATGTTTTGACAGTAGTAGCTGTATAGGCGGAAAAAGGTTTCTCTCTGGGAAAAGAAGAAAATAGATTTTATAAGAGCATACTCTAATCTAGATATTAACAAGAGATGAAATAGATGGATTGCGTAAAATAGGATATATATGCGTTTTAAAGGAGTGGATAATGAGAGGACATGTACCGACCCCACTTAGCGTGGGATAAGTACAACAAGAAGAAGATTCTAGTATAGATATTAACAGGTAGTTTGAGAGTTCAGACATTATTGATGAAAAGAAGAACGTGTTTAACTTAGACCATGACCAACTTTGTTCCATAGGATTATGATGATGAAAATTCAAAAATACTATCCACGATATAAATTTAATGATCTAGGAATGTAAAAAGTGCATATTTGATTGCATGATGACAGAAAATTACATCAACGAGTATGCATTCTAGACGCCTTCTAAAGTTACAATGTAATAAAATGATTAATGAAATAGCTCATCCAATCACGCATCGATTTACGTTAGAATGTGTTAATAGAGTGAAAATTAATATACGAGAAAATAATAGTTTTCAAGTTTCAACATAGGTATTAATTAACTTACCTTTTCAACAAAACACAACGCGACTAGTTCGGTGGCCGAAATAGATCTTTCCAAGTCTTTAAGGAATATGTCTTGGTGGAATGTGAAAAGTTCGTGTAGGTTTCCGAATAACACATCGGTTTGTCCCACTAAAGCTGCTGGTAGAACATGTTGATTTTCAGGTTTCTCTAACTCTTCTTTATAGCCCTGCGAACAAACATTGGTTTCTTATAAAACTACGTGGCATAGAAAACTATCACCGAATAAATAAAATACTACTAATGAATATGCAAATACCGAATTTGCGTTAGTCGAATATTGGCTAATAACATCACACCAATGTTGTAATCTTTTATCGTATTCTTCGTAAATAGATTCCAAGCATTCACATTCAGATGGGGTTAAGCTTCCATTGTCTTTTCTAAATAAACGTTTTAGATTTTGTAATGTCGATGTTTTATTGCTAAACTTTTGATTTCTATTTAAACTTTGTGTTTTCCTTGTGTCGTAACTCTGATATCTTTTATAATTTTGAGTAGCGTACGTATATTTATTATAACTTTTGCCGCAATATTTTGAATTACTGTGACGGTTTTTGTAAGATAATGTAGAATGCAGGCTGCGTGTATAGCTTCCAGTATGGGTTTTCGTGCAAAGAGTAGAACTCTTCTTGGAGTGTGATAATGTGGCATAATGTTTTTTGATCGTATTATTCCATTCTTTCATTATCATTTTGTAATCTTTGGCTATCGTTTTCAGAATATCCCCTGAATCCATGCTGTCCATTGTCTTTCTGAGTTCGGTGCAACTGTTAGAAAGCAATTGAGAATCTTTTGTGGCAGTAGAATCAGTGGAGTATTCTGGGGTTAAAATTTGAATATCCGTTTCACGACATCCGAAGAGAGGGTTTTTAACAAATTCTGGCAAATCAACCACTGTGGGTGCAGTCGTTAAAGATTCAACCGTAAGATCTTCCGAAACAGTAACCACATCGGAATCCGGTAAATACGTTAGCTTTTCTTCCGTTTTCTGTATATCATCGTAGCCTGGCAGCGGTTTGCCGTAAAAGAAATTTCCAGTAAACGGTTCCATGTAAACTGGTTTGATGTTTCGAAGACGGCACTTAACACGATTTTTACCGGCATCACTCACAGCCTTCTTGCACTTTTTGTCCTTTGAAGAGTTTTCTTTTTCAAACAGATTGATCTGATTAGTGTAATCACTGAAGAGCGTAGAGTCCGACGCGGCTCTCGTTAGGCGTTTTGGTTTGCTCTTTGTGGAGTTATTCTTTCTGTAATACCACGAATAGGAAGTGCCGACGCTCAGATTCGCTGAAGACTTGTGGAGATCGTATTTTCCGTGTTTCATGGTGCAGAGCTCCACTAGATGCAACACGCGACCGAGAAGCTGTGGCGGCGAACACTTGGCGAATGTGTAAAATGCATTGCGTTCCGCTTGCTGGCTTCGCGTACTAGTTCGCGTGCTACGTATCGAATGCATCTGATGTGTATGGCTGGCGAGATGTCAGATGGTCCGTGACTGACCGCTCGATGTTCTACCACATTTATAATCTACTAGCTGCGCCCCGCGGTGTTACCCGCGGCGAATACGTCATTTGTTTGCTTACGACATGAAGCAAGGACGATATTTGATGTTGAAAATACGAATGTTCCTGTATACCAATCTGGGTAATGTGTCGTTTTTTCAGGATCAAATGTTACAATTCGTCCTTTTAACTAACTCTCCAAATTAAAAGGCCAAAAATCGAGTCGATTGGTTGCTTAGATAGGGCGATAAGGAAGGACAAACAAACACACAAACACACTTTCGCATTTATAATATTATCGATAGTATGGATGCGCCAGTTGCAGTTCTAATGAATTGGCATATTTAATTTTCAGAGCGCATAACTCATGGGGAGATATCGGGCGAAGAAGCCAGTTAATGGAGTATAACGTAGAGCTACTAGTATTTTTAAAGTAGATACATATTATTTACAAGTATAAACAAATAGATGAGCAGCTAAAATAGCGGATTTGTTGAAATTTCGTATTTAAGTATGAGTAAGTATGTTATATCATGGCTCGGGTCCTAAAATGCTGGAATGCCGGCCTAGCACCGGTAAACGTAACGTTGGTAGACCCCCGACGCGACGTGGTGGACAGATGACATCAAACGAGTCGCAGGTAGCCGCTGGATCCAAGCGGTACCAGACCATGGTTTGGTACTCCCTACAAAAGAGTCCAGCAGTGGGCGTCAATCAATTTTAATGATGATGATGCTGTTAGGTAGTATACTTTTATTCCGTAAAACCTATGAATTTAATAAAATGTGAAACTGAGTTTCAGGGTGTCTGTCTTTCGCACATCGAGTTTCTCATTTCTAAAGTTAGTAGGGAATAGAATTTTTTGATTGAGCTTTTTTCTCACTGCATAATCGAATAGTACGTACTGAAAAAGCCAACAAAGGTTGTAAAAAATAGAACAAAGGTTAGGGTACTAACGTTAAGTATGGAGCCAAGTTCTTGCACATACACTCTCTCAGTCTGCAGCAGTTCGGCAAGAACGTGGCCTCTCCGTGACCGCCGCGCCTCTGCGTCTTCACCACCAGAACTCTCTGACCCTCCTGACGTTTCCATCTGAAAACCATCGGATATTTAGATAAGCAAGAAGACATTACATACGCTTATTCATTTTTCAAAACTCCAAATTATTGGCACCTAGTCTCCACCTAGGATCCACATATACTGCTTTAATCAGTACATGTGGATCCTAGGTAGAGGCTAAGTGCCATGTGGTGATGGAAGATAAGAATACAGTTGTCACCATTCCTCCCCTTTCCGCGATTATCGTAGCTATGCGGCTACTAAAGGAATATTCCGATATATTATAAATATTCCGTTAAGAACGCGCTGCAGCGTACTCTGTACTACTACTACAATCTACTGCGATCACCAAACCGTTTGCCCAGCATTTGGGAGAGTCTGTCCAGTACGACACTGTTATAGGCTATTGATATTGATGTTGTCATCTTGCCAACTTTGTCAGCTCACTGTTCTAGATGACCTCAAAGCAGAGCCTAAGCTTATTGTATACATCAAAAAAGGTCAATAGTTTAATGTAAATAGGTACTATTAATAGTGAACATAAAGAGGAACACATTTTAGTGATTCCTAAGTTAAAACTTATTAAATTTAGTGTTTTTCACCACAAAATAATTGGGAAATATAATAATTTTAGGCGAATTTATTGAATTTCTTGCTACAGAAACATAGGTAGAGTTACGAGTAGGTTTTATTAATATATTTTTGAAGATTTTTTGACATTCCTCAATCGTAAACAACGGACGCGTTCAAGTCCAAGGAAGAAGGTTTTTAGTTTCGTCCCTCTCAGTAAGAAGTTTAACTATTCCTTGTTTGGTTTAATTTTATATTATCATAGGTAAGAAAGCCTGTTATTCTTCTTTTTCAATGTACATTTAACTTTCTTTCTCATTTACCTGGTATTGTATAGACTACAATTTGAGAGAAAGCATACGTGTATCGAATTTTAAATCTCTTTATAACGGATGAGTTTTTTTCGAGTTCGAAACATAAATGAACCCTGCAGTGAATTTTATCAAAGTCACAAGTATTAGTTTAGAAGTAAGCAATAACTTTTTTCTACTACAATTATATTTTAATGTATTATCTCAAAGTGGGTATTAGATGTAATCTTTTTGTTCAAACGCAACCAACAGGGTAGTTCTTGCAACTTTTGTTAGGAAATTAGCAAAGTTCCCGTTGTTAACATAAGATATTGTAATCAATACATTACTTATATTTCTCAGAGAATCACCCTGCTGATAACATATCCCATTTCGTTTCTTGTGAGATATTTTCATATTATTTATATTTTTATTACATTACATAATATATGTTTTTAGTTTTTTACTATAGACCAACCAGATGGCCCACCTAATGGTAAGTGGCAAAGCATCGCATATAAAATTCTTATTCTTAAATCCCGTGAAACCCTCTGTGAAAAATTTAAAGAATTAGGTATCCTTACGGTAGCCTCACAATATATTTATAACAATATAGTATTTGTAAGACAACATAGTAGTCTTTATAAACAAAAAGTGGATATAAACAGTTGACTTACAAGAAATGGTCATATATTAGTGACATCTGCATATTGTCTGCGAAAGGTGCAGAAGTCATTTGTGGGATTGAGTATACGTTTTTATAATATGATTCCTAAGGTAATTTTGGACCTACCAATGCATAAGTTTAAAGAATGTGTTAAAACACATTTATTACAGCGAGGTTATTATACCATTGATGAATTTCTTAATGACAAGGTTACTTGGAAGCATCCGGCTCCGCTTTCATCTCTCACAAGATAGAAAAATGAATTTTAAAATGTAAAATGTAAATTGTTGATATTGGAAAAGAGCAACTGCTGAGTTTCTTGCCGGCTTCTTCCCGGTAGAATCTGCCTTCCGAACCGGTGGTAGAGTCACTACACACGGACAGACTTGACGTTTCAAAAGTGCTTGTATTAGGCCTACTTGAAATAAATGAATTTTGAATTTTGAATTTTTTTGAATTTTGATTCCTAAGGTAATTTTGGACCTACCAATGCATAAGTTTAAAGAATGTGTTAAAACACATTTATTACGAGGTTATTATACCATTGATGAATTTCTTAATGACAAGGTTGCTTGGAAGCATCCGGCTCCGCTTTCATCTCTCACAAGATAGAAAAATGAATTTTAAAATGTAAAATGTAAATTGTTGATATTGGAAAAGAGCAACTGCTGAGTTTCTTGCCGGCTTCTTCTCGGTAGAAACTGCCTTCCGAACCGGTGGTAGAGTCACTACACACAGACAGACTTTACGTTTCAAAAGTGCTTATATTAGGCCTACTTGAAATTAAAAAAAATTGAATTTTTTTGAATTTTAAAAGGTTGGGATTCGAACTTTACCCCCTGAAAGTAAAGCCTAAATCCTAACCACTAGACTAAGCCTTATCTGTAATTAGCAACCTTGCCCTTCAGACAGTATCCCAGCATTGCTAAATGCCTCTCGGTGGCAGAATTTAAAGCGGTAGTACTCGAACTTCCGCGGATGAGCTCTGTCACAAAATGCTATACTAAAACTAATATTACTTCAGGTTCGTTAGATAAGAAGATAAGAATATTGACCAACTATTAGATACAATCTTGAATACGACATTAGTAATATAGTCTAAAGTCTACACTGTAATTGATCACATAATAAGTTAAATAGGATATCGTGTCGAATGGAATATACGCATTAAAGCAGTTTCGATAATCTGTTTCGATAAAAAGTGGTTGTAGTTGAGCGAGATTTGAGTATAATTTCCGTTATTTCACCGTAAGGCTGGGATGTCCGTGTTGCTTAACACATTGTATGCACGCAATGTTTAATGTAAACTGTTTACATATTTGTATATATTTGTGAAGCGACAGCTTCGTTGAATAGATACTAAACTATTCACACGCAGGAATATTATTTAAGACTTACTTTATATTATACAGGTATGTAAGTATATAGGAATTACTGAGCAGTGATAGATTCAATTAAGATGTTAGCATGTTTGTTTAATAAGTGACAAATGTATTGAATTGATATTAAATAATTTACACGCACGCTTAACTTTTAAAAATTAATATACGTAATAATAATATAAGATTGATAGATTTGATCACAATAACAATTATTATTGAAACCAACAAATCTAATTGAAAATTATCACGTAAACGACTTTATTGCTCAGAACCTTTTCTTAAAAGTTGTCTAAAAGTTCATAACATTGGACATTGGTTGAGCTTGAAAATCATGAAAGAACTTTAGTGTAAATATACATAACTTATTTTTGATAAAGATAGCGTCTTCATGGAAAGATCCAGTTTGCACTTATTATATAAGCATAAACATAATAACAAAGCATAAAAATAGCTAATAATTAATTAACACCCCCTTATGTTGTACGTGTGAAAAACTGATGCCCAAACTCATTTATACAGTGCACATAGATTTTTTTTATAACTACTACACTCTTAATTTTGCTACTTACGTTTTTATGCGGCTCAGAAAAGTCCTTAACGATTTTGTAACCTGTTTTCAGTACAACATTTATCGTCTCCATTTTCGACTGATTTTTGCCCCTGATAAAACAGCACATATTTCACGCACACACAAAAACGCAAGTTCCAGGCACGCACATAATTTTACAATACGATTTTAAATCACATAGACAATTGGAGTTTATTATTATACGATTTCTACGTGGATAAATTAAGTATTTTAGCGGGAAACGAAAAGTTGTGGGGCTAGAAGCGGAACTCATGCCGCATGTCTCCAGTTGAGTGTAAGAATAAGGAATTGGTGGCTGGGATGCGAAGGGGGCCCGGGAATACGTTGGTGGTATAAAAAAAGTTGTTGCCTCCACTTAACAGCTGTACAACGACACGTAGGATGCTCTACTTTAACACAAGTAAATAAAATTAAATGTCTGTCTGTGATTTTGAAATTACCTACCTCATAATATTGTTGTTTTTTAAGTCCGAGAGCGGAGGAATAAAAAACTTGTATTTAGGCTGACATTTCAGAACATATTTTAATAATAAATTTATTATTACTGTGTACTTGTTATTACTGTGTGAAACAAATCGTAATTAAAATTTACTGCATATTCTTCATATTATAAAAATTGTTAGTTTTAAATTGTTATGGAGATTTTGCACGCCAATCTTGACAGGGTATGTAGATAATGTTTTATGCATAGCATCTATGTTTATGTAACATTTTCAAGCAAAAAACATAATAAGTAAATAAATATTTTTTTGTCTATTAGTCCGAGATTAAAATGGCAAAACTAATATTGAATGGGCTTTCATAGAGGATTGAACCGGGAAAAATATAGGCTAAAGCGATAGAGAGATAAACAAGATTCTGTTCGTGACTTCGTCTATGTGGGATTTCCGTTTTCTAGCCGGGAAAAAATATGGCAGTATTTTTTATGTTTTTATCAATGAAGTGGTTGTATTTGCGTGCCAAATATAATTTGTTTAGCGGTTTTTACGATTTCATAGGTGTTATATTCTTCTGACGTTATTTTACAGTCGATTTAGTAGCGGTACGTCGTGGTCAAAAGGGTGTTAACTAGCCACGATTAATTAAAATAAATAGATTAATTATTATGATAAAGAATATACATTTATATTTCACTCGTGAATAAAGAAACACATTATCATTTATTGCATTAAACGTACAAGTTATTCTGCTTTCATTTTTTTATAATTACGGTCATTTATTTTTATAATAGAGCATCGTTCAAGTCGCATACATAAAGGGCAGGCAGGCAGTTGCACGTTGTCGGTCGTCTTCACATCCAGCACGTTTTATTAATATGCTTGTGTGTGTGTGTGTGTGCGTGTACACGTGTTATAGTAGAGCACACCTGCCGAGTGTTCTGTATATTGTAGTAAGTGGTTACCAGGGAAAAAGTCCCTTCACGCCACAAAGCCACGTTCGGAATCCTCCTTAGTTTTAAGATAGTTAACGAATGTCAGAATAATATGTATGTTTAAATACGTATTGATACAGGAATAACACATTTATGCATTTGAATTAAAACGGACAATATGTATCTCAGATATCTTCCACTGAATCTGAAATAATTTTTTGAAGTTTTATTCTTTCTTCTTTCTTTTGACCTTCATAGTTCATCAGATCTTCATCAGATGAAGACAGTTGTATAGGAATTTAAAAAAAGCAGTTTCTGTATGAAATAAAGATAATATATACACTTCCTTCTTGAAGTTGGTTTAAAATTATCACTTTAGGAACTGCGAGATTCCGGCCATTTAAGTCTATGAGATCAGACAAGAAAGTATGTTATTTTCTTGTCCCAGAGGGCCAGGCGAAACTACAATTTGGGAAGCACTGGCACAGTAAGGATCCCAACTCTCAACGGATGCACAAATCAGTGTACAATGTGCACTTTTTTTTTGAAACATCTGTGACGTTTTTGTTTAGAACAGGCGGTCGTGAGATAAAGCACGTGCTACGCATTGGTGGGACAAATAGGTTGAAAACAAATGACAGGCAATGGGAACGTTGCGCGTCGGTCATCCGTGGAAAAGATTTGTCTTATGAAGTTATCTTTCCCGTAGTTTCAGATAGTATACGTATTAAATGTGATTTAGATCTTCTACAGCAATTCGCTCGTAGTTTATGTATTCCCTGTTACCTAATATGTTGTTATTAATTTACTTTGATGTTAGTATGTCAATTATTGCGGACGGATGTTTTAGAATGTTTATGGAAGTGCGTCAGTAGATTATCACTTTCATAATATGGATGGATGGTTTAAATTTTTTTTGGTTAACATATTATTACCAAAGGAGGCTTTACCAAAGTTATAAAGCTGGAGGTTAAAAAAAAATATTTTAGTCCACAGTTCCTTTTACGTTCGTATACGTACTATGTGAAACTAGGTACGAGTCTTAATTAGGTTTCTTTAAAATATTTCTTTTTTATTTATATTTCAGGTGTGGTGAATATCTACGAGTCTTTAAAATTATCTTTTGATGTTTTTTTACATTTCAGTTATGGTCGTCTCCTCTTTAGACACTTATTTAACCTTTTACACAGATAAATTATTTAGGAAACCATTACCGCTTACAGAACTATGGTAGGTAGTAGTGACGCAACCAAACAAAGAAAAGTAGCAAAATTAATGCAATTTTGAACCTTATGAAAAAAAACCGTTAATTGTTCGTGTTAAAGCGATTTCTAGCTAAAGTTAGTTTGGTACTTTATTTAGGCCAAGAGTAGTGGGACCGGAGACGGCAGATCGTAAGGGTTACAATTTCAGAATGTCAATCTGTGACGTATTACCTGAAAGGGTTCGATGAGAGGAACATACATACAGATAGAGATTTTGTTATAACAAACATTGATTTAACTTATTAATTGTTAATTTTTTTAATTAGTTGAACGTTATATAGCTATTTCTTAGTTTCTTCTTCTGAATTTGAAGATGTGGTAGGTTCACTGTGGAATGCACTCCCAATAAACATACGACAGTCAAGGTCACAAAAATTTTGTTAAAGCCTTTATTGGTTACCAGATTAGGTTATTTATTCTTACTCATATTTTATTAAAAAAGAAGGAACTTAAATGTTTAATCCGGATAAGTATTAGTGTGTAATTATTCGTCATAATGTATGTAATACAATTTGACGATAAAATTAATCGGCTTCTCATTGTTTTCCTAATCTAAAAATAATAAGGTTGCTTGGAAGAGATCGCTACCAAGCTCTTTTTGTATCTTACTTTCAAAGTTTCCTCTTGCACTGTAAATTTTTTCTTTTTGTGGTGTACAAATAAAGTGTATTAATAAATAAATAGGTTTCTTGTAATAAAGACTGTTTTGATTTGATATAGATTTTCGACATAGGTAGATAAAACTGGAGTCGCAAGGCAGTTATTTATTTCTCACGTGCTGTTGTTACGGCACAATAATCCCTGACCCCATCAGATCGGTGCACTTGAACTGATTGACCATATTATAACTCAATTGCGACAAACGGCTGCATCGCCATCCAACTATGGCAATGTATAATTTTATATCAATTTGCGGATCAACAACTGCACCCATCTTGACGAAACTTGGCACAGAGATAGCTTTCATCTCGGAGAAGGACATATAATACTGTCTATCCTATATTGGTAAGGTCTGTTTTTATAATAGGATGATAACAACTCTTAGCTTTGCGTTGCATGACTGGCATTTTATTCAATATCATTTTTTTTTCTTCATGGCTTATGGTAGCTTGCCTAATAGAGATAGTAGATTAGAGCGCTTTTAAGCGATAAGGCCGCCTTTTAAATTGTGTTCGTTATTACTTTACGTGTGGTGTACAATAAAGTTTATTTTCATTAAAATTTTCAAGCATAAGTTTAAAAAAAACTTTGACTAATTGAGGCAACCCTAAGATTTTCAATGATCAGATCCCGCTAAACCAAGTTTATAGGACAAATTGTATTTTGAAAATTCCTTGTGATGAGACTGTTCCGCAATATGCAAATAAAGGCAAATTACGTGACTTGTTACACTGGTTAGTGTAATTGACACAATGGTTGCGATAATAGCATAGCAAGAACATTATTATACCACGACCTATGAACCAAGAGCAAAGAAAGTCTCGCGAACGTGTAACTGAACCAGATCGCAAAAACGGGAGTGCAGCTTGCGCAAGTGCCACGGAATAGGGACAAGCGCCCGTTAAGGACCGTTGCTGTAGGCTTAGTGCAAGATTTGCACGCTCCTAATCGCGGACTCGTTCTCGCATATCAAACTATCCCGTTAAAGTTAAATGGGCCTAAACCCTTTAGTTTTAGAGTCGCAAATCCTGCACTTCCAATCATCATTAGGTGCCATCCTACGGTGATATGCCGTTTTCTTCAATTGCAATTGCTTGTAAAATGACAATCAGAAGTACCTAACTTCTGATTGTCATTTTACAAGCGCTTGCCAAATGCCCTATCCGAAGGATTATAGGCAAATTTGAGCTTTGATTCACTTTCTGATGTTCAAGTTATAACGATACTCGAAAACGACTGCTCGATTACGAGTGGACAAATCTATACTGTGGTTGACGGCCGACTGGCGCAGTGGGCAGCGACCCTGCTTTCTGAGTCCATGGCCGTGGGTTCGATTCCCACAACTGTAACATGCTTGTGTGATGAACATGAATGTTTTTCAGTGTCTGGGTGTTTATCTGTATATTACAAGTATTTATGTGTATTATTCATAAAAATATCAGTCATCTTAGTACCCATAACACAAGCTACGCTTACTTTGGGACTAGATGGCGATGTGTGTATTGTCGTAGTATATTTATATTTATTTATTTATACTAGAGGAGAAGAATGAAGCTATAAAGGAGAATGTGCGAGTAGCAAGCACATGTCAGCGTCATAATGGTGAGAGGGAAAATTTGCTACAGATTCTTGACTGTTATATAAACACAAAAAGCGACGATAGCCAAGTGGTCAGGACTTTGGCTTCACTTTCGGGGGGCACTATTCAAAGTTTTATGCGTTTGAAGCAATTAAATAATACTTGCTTTAAAGGTGCTTGAATGTCTGAAAGTTCTTTATAATGTTCTCAAATGCATGAAGTCCACCAATCCGGACTTGGCCAGCGTGGTGGACGCATGCCCTATAGTTAACTGGTAATGGCAAAAACCACACAGTGGTTCTTTTTATTATCTAAAATCGACAGCCTCTATAATCTATCTTACCTAAAATATCTCTCAGTAATATGAATTTTTGTAGTTTGTAAATTTGGAAGCAGCTCATCAAAAAAAGTAATTATTCGAATTTAAAACGGGTAATTGTGATCTCAAGTCATTGTACCTATAGTTGTTTAAGTCAATTTTTTACGTTAATCTTTGAAATATATATCACTTAAAATGAAAATAATTTTACTAAACCTAGGTATCTTTTTTTAGTAGCGTCTACTTTGTGTAGGTAGTGCCCAAACTACCTTGATATTTTTATTTAAGTCATACTGGTATTATTATAATACTAATATCTACTATAGGCTGCTTTTCCTGTTTTGTTATTATTTATTTATTTATTAGGTTTACTTACACTAATACAACTGTTTTATAAAATTAAACTACATATTATATTTAAGTGTAATGTTTTCTTAAAAGTAAACACAGCATAAAAAAAATATAAAAAGTTACAGTTATATTATAGACAAGTACAGGTATAGATGAGAACAATGTATAATAACACCAAATAATAAAAAGAAAAGGTACTCAGAACGGGAATATAATAATAAAATATCTCGTACATAATAACAACTAAAACTTGGAAACAGCCAGTTAGGCTTTTAGCGTATTTCTTATCTCGCAGTTTAGAAACTGTATTCCTCAAGGCAGGACATTTTATATGCTCGCAAAGTTTCCATTACTGGCAGGCACAGTTGCAATTCCCTGAGGTCAGTTACTTGATGGCTTTATTTATTGCCAATTTGAGTGTGTTGAGGCATTGATGCTATGGCCAATAGCCAAGCGGACAGCCAACTTCCCTCATTCGACTTTTTTGCAGTTGAAGACTTTTATTGTATTTGCATAAGTAGACTTTGGTCAGTGGATGCTTAGAGGGTATGGACAGGGTAAGAGTTATATAAAACTTAAGGGTAGGCATTGTAAGAGTTAAAAAAGCCCACCTTTAAGTTTTTACAACTCGTACTGGATTAATATAACTCATTTTATATCATCTGAATACGTTGCTCATACCCTCTATGCATGCCCTAAGCCCTCCTTATTCTAAGACCAGTGGCTTGTAATGGGACGGTGATGGGTCCATGATGATGATGATGATGATGATGATGATTAAGAGTAAGACAATCTAAAATTTCAAAGTTTAAGGTTAAGGTAGCACCCTATCACACTAGGGTGTAGATACGTATCCTTATCCCATGATAACTAGAAATATATAATGGGATTAGGTGTGGACAAGATCAGCGTTACACGCAAGTGATGAAATATTGATTTTCCGAAGTATTACATATACTTCTGAAAATCAATATTTCATCACTTGCCTTTGTTTTAAAATGATGTAAGTCCAAACAGTTCTAATACAGTGTTTATATAACTCACTAGTCATAGATAAATATTTCAAATGCCCCAAGTAACAAAGTCATCACACAACAATATAAAATATTACAATTATCGTTAACCCAAATAGCACGTACTTAGCTATGTTAGTTACAAGTTAAACACAATTTAGACAAGGGCGTTAGGTAAATTATAACTAGTGTAAATAGAAACTTACGCAACTTAATTTCCAGGACATCTCCTCAAGAACTTGAGCCCATTTCATATTGCAGCTCCCGTGAGTTAAACAGTTTCCGTAAACAGCTTTTCGTTTCTCCGAGTCTCGTGAATTATTTTGAACGTATCGCTTTCCCATTTTGAAAATTAAGCGTTTCCGCCGCACTATACTGTCACTGTCAGATCCAGATGGACCAGGTCCTGAAGTTATCATTGTTTTAAGTCTTTGACACTTTAATTTATAGCATATTAAGTATCACAAATTTCATATATCCAGAGATTTAATAAAACGAACCGTTTGAACACTATCATTATTCATCACGGACCTAATTACAATAATTAATTGTTTGCATAAAATTGTGACAATAGTTCACATAATGATAGAGTTAAATTGAATTTCGTATAGCAGTGGTCTAACGAGGTCGAAGTTTTCCGGCATCATTCAGTAGATAATGATACGAATCAAGTGACTAGGGTTTCTGAATATTTCGAAATACAGTATCTTATTAAGTCATACTGTTCACACAGACAACAGTGCTTTTTGCTAAGTGACAGTGATCATGATAAACCTGTAGCCTTAGTATAACATTTGCTAACTCGCAATCGAGGATTCGTTTTCGGGTATGGAAGTACTTGAACATCGGAGTAAAATCGATCTTATTTTAGAGGAAATAAAGCTCAAATTATTAGCTTGAACTTTTGGCAGAACGTTTGTAAAACAAAAATCAGAAGTACAGTATTTGCGACTGTAAAACATGTCACATTAGGTCCATTCTACATCGACGATTCAAAGTTTGATACGCGAAAACGACTCCTTCCGATTAAGAGCGAGGAGTCGTTTTCGCATATTTAACTCTATGCCGTCGAAGTAAAATGGACCTAATGTCATTCTCGTTTGAGTAGTAAATCGTTTACTTCTGAATTAAAACAACAAAGTTCTGCCAGACCCTTAGCTGAAGACGTGTAGATAAAATTTAACTTTAAATGGGTATTAACCTAGGCCATGCATATCCGGACCGAGACAGCTAGTGTGTTTATAGTGAAACAGGATTACGTAAACGAATGGGGGTCAGCTACTCGGCAAAACGATGATGGTGGATAAATAAAAGTTACCACGGTGATTTACGTCTTCTTTTAAGTCGTTAGAGTTGCAACATACAGACTTTTAAAATCTAAATTTGGCAATACTTAATGCCGTTTGTGTTATTAATCATGAAGGATGGACTATTTAATATTTTATGGTTGTTTGAAATTATGGTTAGCCAGTTACAGACTTAATTTTCAAACCTCGGTAACATTTTAAATTTAGAAAACAGTATAAACGCACGTCTTTGAATATAACAGAAAATTTAAAATTCATTATAAACTCATTACAAACCTCCCCAAAAATTAATATTTATAAAAAAAAGACAACATACTTTCTTTCGATACATTAAGGTATCTAGCTTTGACAATTAATTTTGCATTTTTGTCCACAGTATTATGTCTTGGAATGAAATCAAAAACATGAAAATTATATCCGGATTATGTTTAAGATAGATTGAAACATCTCTGAAAAAAATACAATTTTTCGTAAGAAAAAACCCCGTAAGTATATATCGGACAGAACGAACTAAAATGTATAATGTAATGGTGCAGTATACTTATCCCGGGAAAAACATAAAAATTGAGAGTTTTGTTTAACACGAATAAGTTTAAAGTGCTTAAATTCCGTATACACCTAACTTTTGATGTTTCTATATAATAGGGCACATATATTTAAATTCATATTCAAATTCATTTATTTCAAGTAGGCCTACTTTATAAGCACTTTTGAACGTCAAGTATGTATGTTTGTAGTGACTCTACCACCGGTTCGGAAAGCAGATTCTACCGAGAAGAGCCGGCAAGAAACTCAGTAGTTGCTCTTTTCCAACATCAACATTTACAATCATTTTACTATCTTGCGGGAGATGAGAGCGAGGCTGGCTGCTTCCAATCTACCTTGTCATTGAGGAATTCATCAAATGTATAATAACCTCGCTGTACTAGATGCGTTTTTACACATTTTTTATATGTATGCATTGGTAGGTCAAGTATTTTCTTAGGAATCATGTTGTAAAAGCGTATACTCAACCCCACAAAGGAGTTCTGCACCTTTCGCAGACGATATGCAGATATTACTAATTTATGTCCGTTTCTGGTAAGTCGATTGTTAATTTCAGCTTTTTGTTTATAAAGAGCAATATTTTGTCTCACAAAGACTATATTATTATAGATATATTGCGAAGCTACTGTAAGAATACCTATTTGTTTAAATTTTTCACGTAGTGATTCGCGTGATCCAAGTTTATATATTGATCGTACGGCTCTTTTCTGTATCTGCAGCTTTTCCCCACAGTAAGATCCCATAGGACATAATACTGTGAAAGTATGCGAAATAAACAAGCCTAGCTGTTTCAAATTATGAAAGAATCGTCTATGGATTATGTTTTCATAATTTATGAAAACATAATCCAAAGACGATTCTTAAATCGTCTGTCTATCTGATTGATTTCCGGGCCTAATTTTATCGAACTTAAACCCAAATTCGAGCAAATAAAGCCTCGTTATAAGCGCTTTTAAAACGTCAAGTCAAGTCAGTCTGTTTCTAGTGACTCTACCGCTGTTTGTCTATGCTTTTAGAGCATATACAATCCACACACCCTCTGTCCAATGAGAGAATTTTTTCTATATATTTTATTTTATATACGAAAAATTTTATACGCAATGCCCGCAACGCGAATGGCTACCGCTAGTTATACAATAATTTAATCTTGTCGAAAAAACTAAGCTGAAATCAGAATATTATATGGTTACGCGCTAACGCACGCTTTCATATCCATACTTATTTTTTAAGAACGTCTCTTTTTAGAAAGAAAGTATACTTTATTGTATATACACCAAGCAGTATATACAATAGTATAATAAGCAACCAACGCATATAAATATGAATAATTATTGTATAATTAGATGTTGCCCGCGTTAGTCACAAATCCCGTGGGAACCGTTTGTTTTCCAGGAATAAATGTTGCTCTCCGTCCTTTTATCTAACTCAATGCCACAAACAAACATTTGCATTTTGAAGCACGCACCACGAGAAATGTATATCTAAGTTTTCCACGTTAAAGTATTCCACGTAGAAATAATTAAAATCACTAAAAAAATCTTTTGTAAAATCATTCAAAAATACAAAAAAAAATTTAAGTAGGTATCAGAATATTCATCCACACAAAGTATCTGGCAACTGCTGGTTTTATTATAAAACACATTATGATGTCAGAAATAATAATTCACTTTTATAAGCACACATTAAAACCACTCTACTTTCTTGTTGATGTTTGGAGACTTTGTTTAGGCTTAATAAAATTTAAATTCACTTTCACCGCGAATATGTTACTGGTTTATGGATTCAAACTTGATATCACATCATATGGTACCAGTGGGTATCTTTAATTTAAATACCGGCTATGTTTTCTGTAGTCTTTATCATAGACCATAGAAATCTTAATAATATTGCAGGTTATCATAATAATCACACAATATAATGTACCTACCAAAAAATTATGATAATGTACCTACCTTTTTGTTTTTCTTTTTTTTATAGTAATAATTGACAGATGGTAATAGGGTAAAACCATATCGCCTATAAACGAAGCAAAACTTCACAGGGCATGCAGGGAGCACGTCCTGCAACATGCCGCCCTGTGACCATCAATTTGAAACGTAGGTGTTAACCTCATGTGCCTGTAATTACGCCGGCACAGCCCTTCAGACTAGAACACAGCATTGCAAAAATGCTGCTGGAGAAATAAGCATGGCGATAGCACTTCCCCGGACGAACTCTGTCACAAAAAGTGTACTACGACTACTTACTAGAAAGGAATGATTGATTCTTGGAATAGATTTTTTAAGCATACTAAAATTAGTTTTGTAATAATACTTAACCGATTTTTATAATTATACTCATACGAGTATTATTATAAAAATCGTTAAATTGGACCCATTCGAACAAACTAACAATGAAATCAAGAATTAAAGCCGGTGCATTTTTTAAATTCTCGATGAATATAATCGATTACGAATTATAATACTATCGGTCACGCCTATGAATATGACGATGAATTTAAAGCATCTAACAGTTTTCTGGTAACTGATTAATACAATGATGATTTTAATCGGCAAAACGGAAGAGAACATATCGGTTCCGAATAACCGAGAATTAATTACTTTGACCCGGATCATTGTAGTTACAACTGGTAGAGACCGCACCGTTTCGCGACGAATTCAACATCGCAACGCCCCTATCTAAATAACCGGTCTGAGTTAGTCAGGAAGTGGGCCAGTAGAAACTTGGAACCCACGTAGGTACTTTATAAGCGACCTTCGAAACAAAGTACCTACTCACAAACAAGTCGCCTGGATTTCGAAACAGACCGAAAATCAATACAATACCCTGTCGCGTTACTTAAGTTAGACTAATAAAATACTGAAACGAATAGATAAGCGGTCCTAATAGCTCAGTGGTAAGGCCTACCTTTCAGAGTTATATGCGATTTACCGTTGTAGATTCTTGGAAATTACCACACTTCAGCGATAATACGTCAGGGGCACAGAGGTGCAACGCCTAGAAATTTCCTAACACGTAAAGCTAGCTAGAAAATGTATGTACACAGAAAAGCTCAATGCATTTTTGGCCGAACCCAGGAAATGAGAACGGTACATCCGGTCATCATCCGTAATCGTAATGTTATCTTTATTATTACGAGGCAAGTTATTAAGACTTACGAGGTATATAACAAATGGATTTGACAATTAGTGTCTAGGTAGGTACTTCCAAATTTACTACAAAACTACTATCTTTTAAGTTGTGAAATGAAGCTCACACACTCTTTATCGAAAGCAATTAGTAGCAATAGTGCAAGGACATTAGAGACGAACAGTTAAAAGGCGCGATAACTTAAAATCAATCAACTCGTTAGGAGCATATCAACTTCACCCGCTGAAGTCATTACAGTGTCCATTACATCATACTGACTGATATGTGTTACTACCACAATTAAAATTACCATAAAATCAACCGTCCGTATAATTACTAATTAGTCTTTATATAACAGTGAAGATAGAGATAATGGATAGAAGTAGGCGTTACTTCGTGGAATTCCATGATAAACAACGAACATTAAGAGTTATTTGCTATACTCCTAGTAAAGCAGGAGAATCTGCACGGGCAATTTATAATTTCTTCAATCTTTATAATCCACACAAAACAACCATCCGCAGTGTACTTTCTACGCACCTTTTGCTCTGACACCGGAGATGTTGACTTTACAGTAATTAATTTCTAAGTTAGCATTGTATTATAATATAGAGGTAGTGTAGGCAATGAGACGGTATTTAGACAATAACTACAATCGTACAGTGGAATTATAGTGGCATAGTTGCCATTATGACAAATCATGTTAAATAGCCTTGGGGCACAGTAAAGGCGATCTTTGTAAGTCACGAGTGGTTGTAATAGTTTTTAGGAATTCAATGGTGAACATTGTACATGCGTAAAAGTCTACGAGGGTCAACTCCTAGCCGTCCAAGTACCACGTGTTGAATCTTGTGATTTTTTGAGTATTGCACTCTTGCTGACTGCAAACAAGTTGCAGGACAATCCAACGTCAAAAGATGAAAAGAGGACGTCAAGGATGAAAAGAGGACGTCAAGGACACTTTATGCTGTAGGTACATATTATTATATAAACTATTTTTTCTAACTTGCCTTATGTAAACAATCATTTCATTACTTTTTAGGAAAAAATGCGTCAAAATAAATATAAACAAATAAAATAAGACGAGATATTCTTTAGGAATGTACCCCTACTACCTATGTTTTTGTTAATATCTAATACTTTAAAATTGATCTTAAAACTAAAAAGTAATTGAAAGATTGTTTACATATTAAGACATGTAAGAAAAAAATGAATGTACAAACAATTATAGTCGCTAGATTTAATACTATTTGAATTACTAACATCACTTTAATATTAGACTTCCACAGGCATTCGTCTGTTATATTTGGAATTTTAAATGGAGCCATTTAAGTTGTTATTTGTGCCACGGAACGACCTCAGGTGTGACATCTTTAAAACACTTTCTCTAGCCAATAGGTCTTTTGTTTACATTGAATTAGCAATTTTGTACCTATGTAACAGATCATTACTATGCAAATATTAATGTTCTGCAAATATAAAAGAGCAGAGTTTATGTGGTTACACAATTAATTATTCAGACTGTATGTATATATTATGTCTGAGTAGACATTATACAATTTTTGGAGTATTGCTACTATCTTAATGGTAAATATTGCTTTTGAGCATTAGTGCGTACTGAGGAAGCTCTGGTATTAGAAAGAAATGTCAGAGAGCGTATTTAAAAAAAATGTGTCGTAGTGTGTAACACAGAAATAGTTGGCTTTGTATTATTAGTTATAAAGCCGTGTTTAGGCAGCCTTTACTACCAAAGACGGCTAGGTCGATCTTCGTTTGTGAACGTTACTCTACTATCGTTTCAGAGATAAAAAGTATTCTGCATCCATCTCTATTATATAAACTATAAATTTTTCAAATCTAATTAAGATCGGTGCAATAGTTGAGCTGAATATAGGTAACAAAAAACAGACATACTTTCACATTAATTATATTTTTAAGTAGGGAAAAATTCATAGGCAACTAAGAAAAGTTTAAATAATACGAAAATACGCTCTGTTCATATTCCATACTAATATTTTAAATTCGAAAGGGTGTCTGTTTTTTTCTTTGTTTGCTTGGTCGTCTGTTTGGCTAAGCCCTTGTACCAATTTTGATGAAATTTGGCACACAATTCAAAACCCGGAGGAAAGTTTGGATTACGACCCAGTAACTAACTAAAATCAAAAGATTTTAAAAATTAACAATGGACACGGATTACAAGAGAATGCAGTTCTAAGAATGACGGCTACAATAAGATCCAATTTTTATGAGGAATGGAGTGATAACATCGCCTCCCACGGTGTAATATTTCATTTTATGGACTGAAGCGCAATCAGAGCAATTTACTACAAAACCGGAACAACTTTTTGCAACAAAAAGTTACTTTTAAGTCTTAATGCGACTAATATAATATGTAATAATCTAATTTGTTTTTTTTATAAGAGACTAGCTATTCCTCGTAGTTTCATTTGCCTTGACTATGGGTCATAACGAAATGTTGTATTGAAGCATATTATTATGAGCTGAGCAAGTACCTTACTTATAGTAAACTCCCCTCACGCGATTCTATGAAAATTAATTTTACATTATCTCCTAACTATGTGTCCTCGCTCTAAAGGGCGAACTTAGTAAATACTTCTTTTTTCATAAGGAATATAGGTACAAAAAATGACGAATGAAAATCAACTTTATCGTTAAAATCGTTTTACTCCGTTATTAGTAAGAGTAAAGTTCCTATTTTATTAGTTTTAGCCACTGTGTACTTCCATGATCACTTTCTATTTTTAACTTTTGGTATCTAGTAGATGCCAGCATTTTTAGTCATGGACTCCACTTGAATACGTTGCAACCATATGTCCTCAGAAAACGTGACCAGCCAACTGTCACTTCTGATAGATTCATCGGTAACGTCGGTTCTTAAGCAAATATCTTTGTTCCGGATTGAATACGTTACGGAAATTTAAAATATTAATTATTAGATGCAACTTGTAATTATTTCGAAGAGAGTAATTTAAGCTCAACCCCTTTGTTTACAAAATACTCCAAAGTTACCCACGGTAGTTACAAAAGTCTGTTCAAAAATGTATGAACCAACTTTTCTCTTCAAAACAAGAGTGCACACACTTTCCGCTTACAAGATACCTACATCAATCACACTACCGCCTTAACTTAGCCCTCTTCCCGTATTTATTTATTCACGACGCGAGGCCAATATTGTTACTGTCAGAGGCCTGATGGATCTTAATAAATATTATAGTGAGGCCGAGCCATGATTCATATCAACGACGAGATGTAATGGATTCCAGATTATGTGAAATATTTGAACACTTAAACAAGATTAGAGGTCTGATTAATGTTATACCTGCTTTCTCATTTTCTACACACTTCCAAAAGGAGGTTATAATAAAGGTGGTACGAGGTATTTTTAGTTAGATTATGATAAAAAAAATGTCAAAACAGCAATGAGTACGTAATAAATTTAAGTTAGTTTTGCTCAATGTTGCCACCTCAGATTAATACCTATTTGGCCTTAGCTGCACACCTTCCTAAGAATAATATCACCATCAATGCGGTAATTAACAATATTATATAAGCAACGACAAAACGCTGAATATCCCCAATAAAAACTTCTACCAGATTTATGAGAACAATTGGTTTTGTGAAATCTAGAATTTAATTAAAGTTGTGAATTAAGTTTACCAAATCTTTTAAAAATTGACTAGAGTACGCCAACTTCGGCGTAGTATTTACTATTTATTGCCATTACTCAATAGAAATCCGGAGGTAACTAGTTTGTCCAAAGTAGCCCTAAATATTGAATTTTTCGCATCTTTTAATTATCAAAGTTGTAGGATATTAATATTTACTGCCTACTTTGTCGCAACTAGATCACGCCACTGCAGTAACGGCTTTGGTACGAGCAGGAGTAAACATTGTAAACCAAATACCGTGAGATCCTCTGTTTAACTTGAAGTAATTAGACACATGTATTGCGTAACGCTTACACATCTCATATTTATTCATTCCTTACATATAATAGCCGAAGAGTTTCTGGGAAATTTTGATGAGGTATTTGATAAAACAGCAAATAACAGATTCCAGATATGTTGCATAAAATACTCCATCTATTGGAAGTAGAAATAATATGGGTTTTTGAATGGTTTTGCAATTAAAAAAATAAAATTTAAACATCCCCTCTTAGTAGAAATACTACTATGTCAACTAAAAGTCAATGTCGTGTCTTTTATGCGTTAATAATGCATGACATGCTATAATGAGCTGAACATCCGGAGCATCAGCCATCAATCTGGAGTCGACGGACATAATTCATCTACATTAAGAGCGTACGACGAATTTGCGGCTCGTGACAACAAAATAGAATATAGGTAATAGGTATACATTCTCCTTCTCTTATACCTTTTGTCCGAATGGTTATGGCGTATATAAATAAAGTTCTCAACACCCCTTCTCTGCCCGCGGGTGTCGTACGAGGCGACTAAGGGAATATAACGCAGCAGCGTCCTCTGTGCTACTAATAACATCTACTGCGATCGCCAATCCGTCTGTCCAGCGTGGTGATTATGGGCAAACTGATATGATGACATATGCTTTGGATGATATATTTTGAGATATTCATGTGCCCCCTTGTCTATCAATATCCAAGCTTAGTTTGAATACCGTTATCGTTGTGTGATTTATATTTTTTTTAATTTAATTTGTAAATAAGCAGTACAATTACTGCTTTCTCGTTGAAAGCTGTAATTTATTTGTCGTTTCCTAGTACTTATTAATTATTAACTAGGCACAATAATAGTACCCACGACTCAAAAACGACGGCGTTTTATAAGTTTCCGTGTGTGTATCTGTCTGTCCCATCATTTTTTCCGAAGGGATGAATTTTGACTATTTTGATATTCTTTTTGTTTGACAAGTGATTAAGTCGGGAGCGTGCTTAGCTGTTTGATGTAAATCGGTCCAACATGGCCGCAACCACAAAATGTGATTTTTTTTCAGAACTCCCTCAACATCGGTATGAAATAACATACATATCATGAAAAAGTACATTACATGGCGTGATACTGATAGTAATATCCAAAATTCAATAAATTTTGAAGGTATATAGTATTGCGACAGTACCTACTTAACACGCAAATCATCAAGTACCTTTGTAATTTCAAAACCAACTCTTGGACTACAAGAAGCATGTTTTGTTGTGTGCTAAGGTGGTATGGTACTCCGAGACATACGCAGGAAAACAATTTAACTTTGCATTAACACAATAGGTAACGGTGCAGTCCTCTGCGCGGTGAACCACAAGCTTTTAGTCCTATTGTTTACGACACGTCACTGTTCGTACGTTGTGAAAGACACGCTCCAATAGACATGCCTTTGTACATGAACTTCCTATAGTAAATAGTGGACGTGGGTAGGACCTCTAAGCGGTGGTTTAAGACGACTTCCCTTGCGCAACTGTGCGCTGTGGTTTTAAGTGGGAGGTCCCGGATTCGATCCCGGGCAGGGTCAATTAAACCTTCCACTAAATAACACAGCATTTCACAGTGATACCCGTCTCAGGAAGTAAATTCCGTCTGGTTGCATTTCTTATGGTAAGATTAAAAATACAGGAAGTAAATCGTTGAAACGATACTCGTACGTTCATTCGAAACTTGCCTATAAGGGAAAAGACAACATCAAAAATGTTAAGGAAAAATAGTAAATGAAAGAAACATGTAACGATATACTTTTAGAAGGCATCAACTTTGTTTAGTGAGGCAGCGCAAAATTGATGAAGGAATTATAATTCTAGCTAGCTAACCACACACAGCGGTTTCTAGCATTTATTAAGGGAAATTTCTTATACTTTCTTTCTTCTCTTTTTTAACATTTTCTCATCTCTCTCTCTTAATTTCTTATTTTCAATATGCAGCATATACTGAAATTAGTTCGTTCAGCATACAAACAAACTTAAATTTTATAATATTACTGCAGTGATAGCGCAGTGGGTAAGAGCTTGACTTTACTTTCGGGGGCAGAGTTCGAATCCCAGCACGCACCTCTAACTTTTCTAAGTTATGTGCGTTTGAAGTAATTAAAGATATCACTTGCTTTAACGGTGAAGGAAAACATCGTTAGGAAACTGCCACCAACCATGCCTGAGAGTTCTACATAATGTTCTCAAAGGTATGTGGAGTCCACCAATCCGCACTGGGCCAGCATGGCGGAATACGGCCTTAACCGCTTCTCATTGTGGGAGGAGACCCGTGCCCTGTAGTGGGCCGGTAATGGGTCGATGTGATGACTGTAGATAAATCATTTAAAATCGATCGGAATGCAGATGCCAGTTCTGCCTAACTAGACGAAAAACACGTACATAATATTCAAACATTCCACTAATTATTTAATATTCTTTATATTAATAGGTATGAAAGGAATAGTACGTCCTACAAAGTGCCGCCCTGTGTCCTTCAACCTGAGGCGTAGGTGTTAAGCCTCATGTGCGTAACATAACATAACATAACTTAACATAACTTAACTTTACCGGCAAACGTAGCCTTGAAAAATTAGAGAAATGCTGCTTAGCGGCAGAAGTAAACATGGCGGCAGTACTTTCCCGGATGGGCTCTGTCACGTAAAGCTCTTCTTCTGCCAATCTTTATTTTTCTCTTCCAATCTCTATATTATAATACCCATAGTTCTTGATCTCGTAATGTTGAAAACGTTGCCGATTAGTGCCAAAATTCCTACGCGATAGTGTACATCCTTACTGATATTAAAAATGCGAAAGTGTGTTTGTTTGTTTGTCCTTCCTTCACGCCCTAACTTAGCAACCAATTTGTTAACTATTTAGTAATTACAAATGGTTTTAAATAAAAGACTATCAAAATAAAACAAATGATTTCCACGCTTTTTGCCTTGCTAAGCTACCGATCGACTTGATGTTTGACATAGTGTTAGTTATGAGAACGGAGAGTAAGTAACAGGCTACTTTTTACCCTAGTAAAAAGGAATAGTTTCCACGGGATTTGTTAAAAAACCGTAATAAACGCGAAAGATCACGGGCATCAGCTAATCCAACTAACCCTACTACTATTATTAATGTGAAAGTGTGGATGTTTGTAACTCAATCACGCAAAAACGGATGAACGGATTTGGATAAAATTTGGCCTGCATGCAGCTTTTGACATGGAAAAACAAAGGCTACCTTTTATCCCGAAATTGAAAATTGTTTACGAGCTAAACCGCGGGCAGACAGCTGTGAAATTTGGTAAGCATGTCACCTATGCTATGGAAAAGGACATGTACTTTCTATACCGATCTCTCAAATAGTTCCCGTATTAAGATTAAAAAAAATTTAACGAACGAAGCTTTAGACCCAATACTAAAGCCCACGCAGACGATGTCGCGGGCAGAAACTAGTAAACTATAGGTAGAAATGCCCTGCGTACCGGATGTTCGATCTTAATATCCAATCGATTACTGCGAAGTTTGAACTTTCCTGTCTAGAACACAAATAGATATCCATTCATCTGTACTTTGAGTACACACCCTAATACGAATTTTAAAAGAGTTTCAGAACGAGATTTGGAATCGATTTCTTTTATATATCCATGCAGAACTCGTAATATGTGCTGTTATCGAGTATTTTACAATTTAAAAAAATAATGAAATAACGTTTTTTTTTTAATTTCTGTTCTCGTTCTCTAGTATATTTCTTTTAGAGGAATCTTTTCTTTTTTAAAATTAGGTAATGTCTACAAATGTATCACGGATTTTATTCTACTACAAATTAACCCTTGACTGCAAGCACCTATACCTTGGTAAGTGATGATGCTGGCTATGATGGTCTTTTTTTTTTAAGTTAGCTCGTGACTGACTACAGATACTACACCATAATTTATGTCATAATTATGATGTAGTTTATTAAACCTATAGGGGTATTACCCTAATCGGTTTCTACCTGACATCGAAACGGAACGCTAAGACATAATTTCGTTCAAACTTTGTAGATATATCGAGGACCGATTACAAATGACAATACACTTATTTGATAAGAGTATTCCATTTTTCAATTTGCAAAATATTATTTTCATCTATAGTCGATAAAGCAGGAATGATGTTAATTTTAATTTCCAGCCATTATCTTCAGCCGATTTCTCTAATATTAACTAATTTTATGGTGAATGTGTTAGGTACCGATTAATTTAGCTCTAATAGAAATAATAGTTTAAGAAAAACTAAGAAAACAAAATTTTATGAATAAACTAAGCCAAAAGGTAGAAATTAGTTTAGTTTTTTATACCAAGCGTGTTTTTTATTTATTACTCTGACGGTATATTATGCCGCGACTCACGAATACCATAGTTTTCGAGATACGTAAGCTCGTACTAGGTGTACCTACTTACTTGTTTATTCGGGCAGAGTCGAGAATGTAGAAAAGCTTTCACTGTGTAGGAGTGTACCTATACCTTATAAAGGTCGCTAGTTCAAAGGAAACTGGCTTTAACCTTTTAGTTTTATGTATCTTAAATAAGCTGTTGTAAATGTTGGAATTTTTGCGAAAAGCTGAGAAAACCACTAATGATCGTTTAAACTTTATAAACGAGTAATTCATGTTTGATTATATTATATTATGTTTTTAAACACACGAGTAATTCATGATTGGTTATATTATATTATGTTTTTAAACACACGAGTAATTCATGATTGGTTATATTATATGCTATGTTATGTGAGCCGGAATTATATAAAATTCAATATAGACGAAAGCTCTCTTGTATAGGATAGGAATTCGAGGAAACTAAAAAGGTCATAGAAATAATGCATAAAGGAAGGTCCCTGATCATCAACCCATTAACGGCCCACTACAGAGCACGGGTCTCCTCCCACAATGAGAAGGGGTTAAGGCCTTAGTTCAACACGCTGGCCCAGTGCGGATTGGTGGACTCCACACACCTTTGAGAACATTATGTAGAACTCTCAGGCATGCACGTTTCCACACGATGTTTTCCTTCATCGTTGAAGCAAGTGATATTTAAATTACTTAAAACGCACATAACTTCGAAAAATTAGAGGTGCGTGCTGGGCTTAGAACTCGGCCCCCGGAAAGTGCAGTCGAGATCCTACCCAATGCGCTACTTCTAAGTTAAATCAACCAGAAACGGCCGTTTATGCATACTTTGACACTAGCAGGGGAATCAAAACTTATGGGTGGTTAAATCGCAATTTCTTTATAAAAAAAAAGAAAGGCAAAAATTTTTAATACGGCGGGTCAGATTCGCACTTCGTCGTGCGCCCTCCAATAATCGTTTTATGAGGTATTTTATTTGAAATCAATTAATCTAATTCAAATTTTAGTGACACTAACTTAAAATATGCAATTGCATTGGACAAAAAGACGACAATGGTCTCGTACGAAGAATGATATGAGCCAGCTCTTCGTTATCCCAAGACAGGCGGGCATTTTAATTTATTTGTTTAGATACAGAGAGAAAGTAACTTGAATTTGAAGTTTCAGAATGGAGTAAATTTCACCGGCCACTTGTTATATAAACCATGCATATGTCAGGTTCAATCTGGCACCTTGCTGATGATCTCGGGGTTTTAAAACATCGTTAGCACAGGTCACTGCCCTACACCTAACATGATTACTACCCGCCTCCCACCTCCCGCCTATCTTAGGCGCAACTTGTTTTAAGACTCAAGTGCCTAGAACATAAACTTATACTGCGGATGTGGTTATAAAGGATGTGGTTACAACATTGGATTTTTTACTACATTTTACATGAGAACTTTAGCGGAGATTCTTACTGAGAAACGCCTTAAAATCGATCTAGTCCTTAATATTTGGATGGCTTTTTCTACTCGTCCGTGTAGGTTAGGTTACAACTACTTAATTTTATCTACCATCAAGTATAAGTTATTTTTACTCTATTTTTTTTAAGGAACCCAAACCGAAAAAAAAAAATTAAAACAAACAAATAAAAACCAGATTAACAATGTTAAATGGACTTTACACTTAACGTTGTAACGAAGAGTTTATTTAAATGTAAGAATAAACAGACTTTAGATATGTCATTTAGCTAATCTAGGCCCTATTCTCTTTGATATAATATTAACAAAGTACGTATGAAAATGCTTTCCGTGACGCAAATTTTTGCATTACTTTATACTTCACAGATTGGTATTTTTAATGTTATAGAGAATAAGGTGATTCGATTATAAAATTGACATATATTCGAATAAACACAAACATAACGATTTGAAATCAATGAATCTAATTCAATTCTATACAGATGAGATGGATAAAACTGTTTAACTACCCAGGATAAAACGTGCTCTACAAAAAGTAGAACAGCGGTCCCCGACTAAACGGGATAAGGCTGAGGCAAGAGTGAGCGGCATTCTAGGGTGAAGTGGGTGGCGTGACTGCTCGAGTGTCGGAGGGGAGGAAGCTAACACCTGTACGGCTGACGACGAGACGTCCGGAAACCAGCACGAAGAAAAAAGGGAAAGTTTTCAAGTGAGCCGGTATGGCCGGTTTATATAAAGCTTACTAAATATTCACACGCTTTGTAAACAAAAACAATAAAAGCGTCGTGTTTTTTATTTTAAGCGTCGTTTCTTAGTTTGATCAAAATAGTCTAGATTTTCTACCGTTGTCACAAGCTTATTCAATACTAGCTGACCGGCGCAACTTCGTCTGCATCAAATCGGTTATTATCGGATTTAATGTATTTTAGCACGTAAATCGTAGGTCCAATTTGAATAACTTAAAGAGGAATTTGCAGGTACATAATCAATTTTAACTATAAAACTATTTATTTGGATAAGGATCTGATACGAACGTCACCATCTAAAGATTGTACCCGTGTTTTGATTGACAAATTATAACAAAAAGCGGTTATTGTGTCTTAACAGTTAGACATTTAGCCTCCCGGACTTTTTGTAGGTAATAATGATTACTTTATCCATGTCCATCCATCCATACATACACCCATCCACTTATACATCCATACTCACAAACTTTCGCATTTATAATATAAGTAGGATGGTACGCATGCATTCGATCGTTGTCCCAGATGCCTTGCGACTCGCTGTTATCTATGATGAATTATGTCCTTTATCTCCGACAATATTTACCAGATCTTCATTAAAATTTCACAATACATGCTTGATAGTATACACTTTCAAATAAAAAAGAATTATTAAAATCGGTTCAAATTTAATGGAGCTATAAAGTTAAATTGATATTTTTTTTATCTCATTTCCCGGGAGAAGCTTATTGTAGATGCCCGGACAGACAGACAGACGGACAAAAATTAAATAAAAAATCTGTTTTGGACTCAGTATCGATTATAAAGCATCCCCCGGTAAAAAAATTCAAAAATATTAAATGTACAGAAATGTAAAGAAAGTGGATTTAGCTGTTTTGTTTATTATGTAGACACAGTGTTTATATTAAAGTGATAAAGGTCTTCACTCCATTAAAATAATATGGTGAAAAAAGGTCTACGTCTAAGCTTACTTTAAAAAATGTTTTTTTAATTATTTAAAATTAGTGGTATACCATTTGATACGAGTGGATACTCTCTCTACCTAGGTTTTTTAAAAGAGAGGCCTATGAAATCACCAACTTTAAGTTTAACTGAAATACAAATGTCGTTTCTTTAAAGTAGGTATCCTTTGCAGGCTCTTTAAAGCTACATGACTGTCTGTAGCAGATGTACCAATTGATTTCAAATGGAGAAACCGACAAGATGACGGTAAGAAACTCAGCAGTTACCTACGCTTTTATAAAATTTACTACTTACCTATAGAATCTAACTTGTGTGCAGATGAAAGCGAAGCCGACTTCCATCGTCTTTGTCATTTACTACTTAAGTAGATAGGTATCTCGGGATAGAGGTCGGAGTAAAAGTTCACAATAATTAGCAAGAACATTTCGCAATGAGATACGTAAATTCTAAATGTTTTCATGACATTTATACATAGAAAGCGGATGTATTAAGACTGCATTGAAGAGGGACTACAAGCTAGAGTTTAACTTTACATGCTGAAGTTTTATATAGTCAATTTCCTTTTATTTATTTTAATAGATATTGATTTATATATGCGTCTATTCCTTGAAATAAGTTAATGAACAGATACGTAAATTATCGTCATCCTCATTACATAACAACCCATCGGCCCGCATCGGTCGGCAGTACCGTATTAGACTACGATCTTAACACTTCTCATTCTGAGCCACGCTATCCAAGTGTGGTAAAAGCGCTCCTCAACACCGAGGGTCAGCGATATTACAAATGACAAAACGTAAACATGACTTTTTCACTAACGAAAGCCAAAAGCTTTTTCAGCCAACAAAAACAAACACATCATACCCCAAACGTATCGTATCGATGTTAATAATAAACAAAGAATTACAAAAGTAAATGACATTTTAATTAACCTTGACCTACCCGAAGTTGTAATTTCGCGCCTGTGATTATAGAGTGCTAGCACACCTCGGCTTCAAAAACCGCAGCGAAGCAGCTGAAGTTCTGCCACGAAATAATATTACATGCGAAATTGAAGCTAAACTGGTTTTTTTTAACACGAATTAGACTATTTCAAAGTCAAAGTCAAAAATATTTTAATTTAAGTATGCCATTAGATGGCACTTTGATGCGTACATAACATGAGAAATGGGTTACACGGTAATGTGATGATGGCTATAACCATATTCGTAAACTCAAAACTAAAGCTACGAGGGTGCTAAACGCGGCCTGGTCTAAGAAGAAGCCCACAACAAACATAACTTATTTTTTGTTATAACCATCTCACATTGTCATTTAAAATTAATAGAAGAGCAACCTGGTTAGAGCAATATTCCACTTGAATTCAAAATTTGTAGTACGATAGGAATTGTCATTATTTGAAAAGTAGGGTAGCCCTGTGATTTGTTGATGTATCGCTGCGATTTTTGATGCCCATTGGCCAAATGATCGCTGCGTTTCATCGGACGACCTCTGAGATGGTCTTTAATTTATGCGCTAGTAAGCAAAATACGCGTACATTATTGAAACAAAGAATGCTCACAGTTTTGGTTACCATTGTTTTGTAGGAAGTGGCAATGTATCACCATTATCGCTGTGTTAATAGGTGTGTTCACAAAAATGCGGTTAGCACCTCAGCGCAGTGGTTCACCTTTATTTGTCTAGAATCTTCCCATTTCGCTTATGGTGTTTTTGACGGGCGTTACATTTTTAAATGACTCTAAGAATCTTACTAAGAGTTTAAAAATTTTACTCTGATATATTAAAAAAACATGATTATACTTATAATGTATACCACAAAAAGTACTTAGGTTAGACTTAAAGAAGTAATATGGTTAAGCAATGTAATATCGTGTTTATCGTAACAAAAATGTTCATCATGAAAACGTATTTTTTTCTCATCCGCTACAGACTAATTATTGTTTTAGCAATATGTGCATATTTCATAATTAAATACTACCGAGATAAGAAGAATTAAGGTCATTGATTTTAATCACGTTCATAAATAGTAATAATAACATCCTGAAACCAGTGATTGGAAAAGGAGCGCAAAGAGTAACTTTGGGTATGGGCAGATGACATAAAATGGAAAATATAATAAAGGTAGTTATGACATTACAACTATCTTTAAACCTTTAATTATTTCCAACATACCTTGTCAACACACCTTAGTCATTACAGTCTTTAAACAAAATGAATGTTTAGGGAAGTCAAATAGGTATTTTTTTTATTTCTACCGTCGCATAAAGCTTCATAGGCACGCATATTTAATGCGGTAACCTAGGAAACTACATGCTCATGCAACGACTACAACAAAAGATAATACATATCAATGTGCAAAGACAACTAGGCAAGACACTATATCGTTTCTACGTCAAAATTCGTAAATCAAAATTATGCAAATATTTATAGATCGGTTTTCAAAGGTATTAAAGGGAAAACAAATGAGTTGATGGTTCTTAAAAGTGGAACAACATGACATAAGGTAAAAATAATTTAAGTTTAGAATTCAATGTCGAATTACAGATATTCCAGTTCGAAGTATCTGATGAGTATCTTCATTAATTTTATGCAGCATTGTCGAATATGTGAATCACAAAAGGCCAATACGGCTGCATACCTCTGAGCTAAATACCACAAAACAAAGTGAAGGTCAATGATTGTAATCACAGCTGGTAATAATTATATACTCGTATATGCTGATTTTATTAAATAACGCGGATATTACGTCACCCTTCACTGCACCAACATAATAAACTCAACAAATGAAAACGATTAAAAAAAGGTAAACAAAATTATCTAATGTAATAAATTAGGGCTGGAATTATGTTGGTTTATGATACCGAATACGATGTAATAATATAAAATATCTAGGCACGACTGCCTAGATAGAAAATGAGGACAACTGGTATATCTCAACTAGCAAACAGTTTTTTAATTTTCGAAGAAATTGGTAAAGTGCCACACGCTGATATGCGAAAGGTTGTTTATAATGAAACTTATTTGATAACCGAACAAATGTTTAACTTGGATTTTAAGGATTAAATTTAAACAGTTTATAAAAGATTGATACCACAAAGCATTGCAAAATAACTGCAATAACTGACGGTATGAAACTGATATTCTCGAGTTCTCGACCCAATTTTGCGGTTTTATAACAATTTCGGATTGTGACATCTCTAAACTTAGTAATCCTTTGAAAAGCTCTAAAGGATGCTTTACCTAGCAATGCTATAGCCTAAACCTATGTGATAAATAAACTTTGCTTTTGAGTCTTTAAAACGAAGTGACACCTACACAGCAAGAGCGTTTTTGCTACTAGATACAATCCTAGAAACATCACTTCTTAAAAAAAAGTTTTATAAAAAAGCCTTTGGATCACTGTCACATAAAGAACTAAATACTTTTACACGCGAAAAAAGGCACTGGAGAATATGCATATAACATAAATCACATCACAGAAAATGATTTTGAGAACATAACATTATATTAACATACGCGCACAACATACGCCAGATCGAGGAAAACTAATGCATAATTATTTATTATTTAAAATATCCAAATCAGCACATTTGCTTTCCTCGTTTTATTTTTGCTTGGCATGACTAATGAAATATCAAGGTAGAGGCTCCTCTAAAAATCATGGTATTTCTGAAATTCTTACAAAGTTGATAACAAAACACACTTGGCCATTTGAAAAATGGGTCAAATGGACTCTATAAATAATAATAACTTCACAATAGTTTTCATCTAAAAGTAGCACACATTATTGTTTTTTCGCGATACTTATATTTATGATCCGCATACAAAAGAGTGAAATTATATGACTATTATCTCATTACGATGATAATGATACTGACTGATAAGTTATTTGATGTTTTTCCATTAAGTTATACTTTAATTTGATAATCTGTACGCAAATTAATGTGAGTTATCCAATCCAACAGTGTGAAAGGCCGGACGACTTATGGTAATATGGTTGTTAGAAATCAAACCATCTCAGCTTTGATTTGAAAGAAATTCTTAAGATTAAGAACATAGTCACTTTAATGAGATGAGGCCTGTTTAATGGGACTTTCGGAACGTCCAGTTTGGGACCCATCCAATGCTTCTAATAACACTAAGCGAGAAAGATACTCGGAAATAGCTTTATTTTGTAAATCACCGTTTTGTTTTTTAACCGTCATTATTTCTGATTGCTTCATAGCAAACTAAACTGTTTCTCAAAACAATTGTCACGTGCTAATAAGTAGCGATATATTATAAAAAATGAAACAAGGAAGCTTTGAATTCAATTAAGAACAAGCCATGTTTGCAAGAGTCAGTCTACCTACGTAATAGGGATATCGATCGCCTCGCCTTTTTTATACGGAGGGGTTAAAAAATAATGAAACTTATAATTGAATGCTAAATGCTTTCTTCCCCCAATCCCCTTTCCAGTCTAGCACTTAATAGCAATTTATAAATTAAAAATGTGCAATTCCAACGATCGACGGCGAAAAAATCAGGGAGTCAAATTGGGTAGTTCTTAGTGGTGGTTTTGGAACTTTCCATCTATTTTAGAAACAGATTATTATGTTGTTATGTCATTTAAATATTCATCGAAATCAGTCTAACAAGCCCAGATTCCATGGGTCCATCGACTGACTCCATCTTCTCCATAAATGCGGTCATCATAGGTGGAGTGGAAGTTAAGGCTAGATTTAAGAGCTAGCCTTAACTTCCACTCCACCTATGATGAACTTAAAGAAGAACTACTAATACATGAACTTAAAGAAGACTATATTATAAGCGAAATAAAAGAAATACGAAAACCTACTTGAAAAATTTATCACAAATTAAGAATAGAAAAGCCATTCAGACAAAAAAGGTATAATAAAAGCTGTAAAAAAATATTTTCGTGGTTATTATTTGATTAGTGATTCAATGAAATATTATCAGTCAATTATTGTTTCCTTTACTACAAAATGTAGAATAAAAGGAAGCACTGAACAGATTGATAACGATCCGTTAAACTAAAGGTCCAACCGTTACGGTCTAGATATCTGAAATTTTGGAGGTTGCTCACCTGAAGATAAAATATATGTACTTTACAAGTTTTGAATTCCATGCAATTATTCTTTGAATTAATTGCCAAGGTGAGGCCTACCTTTTAGAGAGAGATATTTCTACGATTTATACACCTTTACAAGAACAGCATGACTCTAGCTTCAACTAATAAATCTAAATAATTTAACGTTTTCATCGGTTTATTTAATGTATATGATTTAAATAGATCTATTTTAATGTTTTATTTTTTAAATGGATTAACAGCATTAACACATTGGATAAAATGCTGAGACATAATGTTACTGTCGTTGCAAATTGTAATAATCCATGATGTGACTAACACAATTCCCGATTCAACTTCACGTAAACCAACATGTGTTAAGAAAGTAAGAAGACCTATCTACACATTATTTCGTGTAAGTGCGTGCGCATTTTGCTCCAGATTACATTATAGAAAATTTTCAAGGTGGGGTTGAATTATGTTGTTATAAATTATGGAGCATAGTTAAAATAACTTTAGAGTAAACAAACCAATAATAGGTAGTTACGTAGGTTTTTCTAGAGTGAAAGCTCCAACATTATATCAATAAGTTAAAAGAGGGTCGTTATGAGTGATGAGCTCATTGATCTATAAACAATATGACACAAAAGTCTTTCCCATAAGAGATGCGGGTAGAAATTCCGTCGTTACCGGCTTTCAGACAAAGCCGTCGACTAAAGTAAGAAAAAACCCCGTATAAGTTTCACTTTCATTGTGAAACGAGCACTATTGTGTGCGATGCTACATAAAGCGGATGAGGCTAGACGCCATTTTGTGGAGGCTTCCATTTAGGGCGAAAGGGTTGTTCCAAAAACGCAAGGTAACAAAAGTGTGACGATTCTTCCGGAGTTATAGTTTTTTTTTATATCCTGAGTGAGTGAATATCCTGAGCTAAGTGTAAGCGTTAACTCTTATATCAAAAAAATATTTTAAATTCTAGAAAATTGGCACGCTTTTGTTCTACTTTGAGTTTTAGAAACAATGAGAATACCCATGTACTTATCGGAACCAGAAAACTATCCTATAATAATCGCCGAATAATAATAATCTACTACTCTAGATGGTAGGTCGAAATTATAGGAGCATCGCACATCGATAAGCCTCCTATAATGTTTATGGATAAAACCCATATTCGGCTATCTATACTAGAAGACCTAAATAATATTCGTCAGTCGTCTGTCGTCAGTAGTCTGTAATAATCACGTGTCAGTTATAATAATAGTTTTCAGCGAACTAGAGGCTCAAGTGTAGGGAGTTTTATGAATCGATTTTTTTTATTATTATTCATTTTGATACACTCTGCAACAACTTTGTCATTATTTAAAACTAATTAAACTATTAATTTTAACAAAACCTTGCACAGTTGTTGATGTTGAGGTACTTACTTTAAATAATAAACGTTAACTTCAAAATGTTTTTGTAATGTGTTTTGAATTTTTACGAAACTACTCCGTTAATCATTAAAAAATTGAATTAATTTATTCCTAAACTATATTCGTCGTAACCGGAAACATTGCCAAACTACTGTTTTTGTGTGCCATTTCATTGTGGGCAAAGGTATGAAGTAGTGAAAAGAGTAAAAAACTCAAAAGTCCACGTCAAAATTGATAGAAATACAAAATTCTGGGAAACTTTCCAGGTAACCAAAAGCACCAAATTACAGTTAGCAAGTAATCATGTAACATGGCGTGGCTTACATCGATCACTTTTTTTTAACTAAAGCATCACGATTCGAAACTTTCTATTAATTTTACGACATAAACCAACTTACACCGAAGGACACGGAGGCAATGAATGTTTCACGGAGTTTTACAAATGATGCTAAAGTTACGCTATATAATATTTATTTTTGACGTGACAACGTCTTATAAATTGGTTTGCCGGGTGACACTTCAAGAAACTGCGTTACGCTCCGCTCACGTTATGCGCTCACAATGAGAGCGAGTGAGAGGCACGCGTCCCTTCCACTCGGGCATGGTTAGCCCGCCTAAGAGCGAGAGAGACAGACATAAAAAGTGAAAGGCACGCGTCCCTTTGTAGTAAACGCTGTTTCATTGTACGCAAATGTATTGCAAGTTATTGTATGTATATTTGTATATAAATACGTATGTATGTGTAAAGGTAAAAATAAAATTTTGTTAATATGAAATTCAGTGCGAGATTCTTTGTATAAATTAATGTTTTAAATATAATTCTTTGTATAAATAAATGTTTTAAATTGTTACTATTATTTCATCCTTCTTCCTACTATACGAATGAATATTCACATTAAAATTATTTTACCACTCAAAGTCGTTGTCACGTAAAACTTTCGCCCGTATACCGACTTTACAGGCAACCAATTTAAGTCATTTTATTTAATATAATAGTGACCTTTCGCAACTACAGTGGTCACTGAAACAGTATATGACCTTAATCATTTTTAAGACTTTTTAAATGAAGCATTTTTATGATTAACTTACAAAAATATATACCGACCTAACTTTTATATTTCAATATCAAAAAATAAAAAGGCTGGTATTCAATTTATATGATTGCTATTATGCGGCTAACATTGATGGCATTGATTCTAGTCTATAATATTAATTGCTGATTTAATTTTACCACAAACAAGAATGTTTGAGTTTAATTTAAAACCAATCTTAAATAAACTCAATCAACTCATAAAGAATATTCGTATAGAGAGATATTGTATCAAGCCTATACATCTATGATCTAGGGCAAGATTACTTCGGTATCTTACGAACGTGCGGATTTGAGAACCCTGGGAGAGTTCGTGTTTAAGAGCCGTCTTTGACGAAGGGGGAGACACCTATATGTAAAGGTATAACTACAGAAGAAGGACCCCTGAGAAGCTCTGACTAGATGCCCTCAGGGCTTTAGCCTTAGGTATAAAATAAGGCGCTGCGCAAACTTTAGCTTAAGACATATTAAAAAGACAATAAGCAGTGATTATTTTATTCTCACCTACGACGAAACTACGGTATAATATTATGTGTCTGGTCTGTCGTTAAAGGTTACAATCCAAATAAATATTGCTTTTCCTAAATAGGCATATTTTGAACTCCAATGAATTGTTTATACTTTTCAGTGATGTGATTTGAAATCGATTTGAAAAACTTGTGGGTTGATTTAATACGGATTTTAAAATTGTGTTCACGCCAGATTCCTCTTTAGGCAAGACATCTCTACAGGCATGGGTGCAAAACTTTTTTTTTATGAGACACTACTAGGTCAATTTGGATCACGTACCTACACTGTTAACATCTCAAGAGAAATATTTCTTAGAATATATGTTTTTAATAAAACGGAATTACGAAATACTGTTGAAGTGTGCATAAGTTTATTACATTAGGAATCACCCTGTGAAAATATTAAATCCAAAGCAGCATATTTATTTTTCCAAACGAACTAATTCAAAACA
Organism: Pararge aegeria; assembly: GCF_905163445.1. NCBI lineage: Eukaryota > Metazoa > Arthropoda > Insecta > Lepidoptera > Nymphalidae > Pararge > Pararge aegeria. The sequence goes on from NC_053181.1 coordinate 5,731,473, forward strand.
TTCCAAGTGTTAACTTATGACAATCTATTGAAAATAAAATACCGACACGTGCATAGTACCTACGCTACGCGACGCGACCCGTACCTAATAAAGTGACAGGAGTCACTTGATTTAACTATTTTTACTACGGCTGTATCTGATTTCTTTCAGTAAAAACTATGGCACTGGTTTACTCAAAAACTATTAGCGTTTCGGTTTCACAGATATTACTCTCAGAGACAGTATAAAATGTTCCTGATAATACTCTGAAGTTTTATTTCGGTTTTCATTTAAACGTTGTATAGGCCACTGCCGAAGGGTTTTTTTGAACGTTAATTTGTAGAATTTTAATTGTATTATTATATTTTACGAACCCCAAGTTACAACCCATGCCTTACCTCTTTATAGAGTAAAACTTACTATTTAAAACCATGTTACCCGAGACATGTGTTTTAATAATAAAGGTGAATTCTGATTAGCCATTATAAACTTATTAGGTAAGACTACTTATAACCAAATTCGATATGGGCATGATTTGAGTTAAAGACCATTTATTTTCAAGGTAGAGCTTTGAACTGGAGGCTCATGTATAGCTTTTTATATTTTATTTATCATAAAATCAACACGCAAGTTTTGAAATATTATGTTTTTTTGGTAATTTAATACACCCACGCAGAGGACCACAGAGATGTTAATCTTTATATATAAAATTCTTTTGTGCGTGTGTTCGTAGTTTTTTTTGCTATTAATCTACAGAGTTTGATTGTTTTGCTATAAAGCTTTGTTAAGATCCAGGTCTTAGAAGTAAAGCTAATAAAGGGCAGTTCGACATCTGTTTTAGACAGAAATTTATAGTGAAATTCCTAAGACGCGTCAAGGCTACATTTCGTTACATGAGAGAGAAGAAAGATAGAACATTATACCATATGATAAAGCAAGCGCAGGACCCTTCGGATGAACAGCTAACAAAACAGCGTTGTGTAACTAAATACTACATAATGTTCTTTATTATTGCAAAATAAGCTAATAAATATAGATAAATTTTAAAGTCCCACTGACAATGTTTTTTATCAAAGTTTATTTATAAAGTTTCACTTCTATCACGTTGTCGGAGCTGCACCCGCAATTTTTTTATTCTGTCGACTATTTTTACACCTATTCTCATATACCTAACCCTCAATTGACAGGCTCTCCGAACCTTTTGAAGGTTTTTGTCAGGATAACGTGTGTCTAATGTGTCTGCTAAACTTTTTCTTCTTTTCCTTATCCCATATAACAAAGCCTATATTTCCAAGCTAGTGACATATAGGACATTTTCCTACAAGTCAAGTTTCATCATTTTATCATCACAATAAGCAAGAAATACAATATTTGACAAATTGACGACTTAACATGTTACAATTCAAACATCATAGTAAATAAAGGCTCAGTAAATAGGAGAAAAAAATAACTAGATATACATACAAAATGACTGTAAAGAAAGACAGACGCCTGCAAAAGAAAAAGTAATTAGTAAAGCTATGGTTAGACTGGAACGGATGTGTATTCCATTAGCAGTGGTCGATGTGTTACAAAAAACAAAGCACGCCCATTAGTTTCCACATCACTCACACGGAAGAGCAAAGGTGATTATTATTGAACAGTATCGTGGTAATTGCCAAACGCAAACAAACCAATGAAATTTCAAGATGGTAAGAACTCCTTGCGAAGTTATTATTCAGATATCCAAACCGGTGTTGAAGAATTCATAGGTTTGTGTGTCAGTTATGAAAGGGAAAAGCCTCTTTATTAATTTATTCACGTTAATAAATAACCATATGTGTAAGAGACTACACAGTTCCGTAACATTCCATAAGTTGCTAACGTTGAATAGGTATTTTCTATGCGAGTAAATTCTCGGTAGCTACCATCTATTCAGTAACTTTTCTGACAGAATTGCCAATCTGTCAGGTCTCTGTTATTCTAAACAAAATTTCTATCGCTGTTAAATTATGAGTTTTGTATGTAGACTAGCAATTAGTAACGTGTTGGAAACATTACTGAATGAGCATCTGAGAATTTGTTGTTGAATTTGCTTGATAAGCAGTTTGAGAATTTGGCGTTAGCTTTTGATCCCGGATATTACTACTAGGTGAAATTTGATATGTTAACTAGTAATAATTGGCAGCTGTAAAATCCTTTATTAAAGCATTGCGTCGGAAACGCATGTAAACGGAGAGTGATAATTTTTTTTTATTCCTCTAACAGTTAGCCCTTGACTGTAATCTCAGCTAGTGAAAGTCGATGATACAGTCTAATATAGTAACCAGTGGCGTGCATAGAGGGTATGCTCATGGTATGCAGATGATATCAAATGAAGGAAATCTCCAGTACGAGTTATAAAATCTAAAGGGTAGGCTTTTCATAACTCTTACGTTGGTTTTTTACAATTTTTTTTTCATTATACACTAATGGTGTATTTCACTAATGGTAACAGATTGATCAGTTATAGATACGGCAAGTATAATAACCCCACATCCATAAGCGGTGTCTACGCGGCATCGTACCGGAACATATTTGTATATGGTATATATGTAGGATGGTAACTAGCAAAATCCGATCCCTCACGAGACAGAACTAGTGTATAAACAAATCGAAATAATTTATAACGCCAAAATAAGGAAAACTGAAGGATGTTGCGATCGATGTGAAACATTTGATAAAGGTTAACATTTTGAGAATATCCATCTTTTTTTCGGCCAAAGTATTGAGAAAAATCTGATCACGAAAATCTGATTGTTTTGTTTTATGTACGAACCGATGTATTCTGAACATAACGTGAATAACAGAACCAGAGTGAATTGAATCCGTCTCGTGTTAAGCGAAGCTTGCAAGACGCAATCTTTATGCACGATCATCGGCCATTCAACCAATTTATGATGGATATAAGTGGTCAATAACATCACAGTCAGGCAATGATAGCCAGGTCATGTATTCAATTTAGTAGCGGCTAGATGGAATCATATGTTTTTACTGTTGCGACAGCTGAGTGGCGCAGTGGGCAGTGACCCTGCTTTCTGCGTCCAAGGAACGCAAACATTTTTCCAGTTGTGGGAATCGAACCCACGGATTCCCACAACTGGAAAAATGTTTGTGTGATGAACATGAATGTTTTTCAATGTCTGGGTGTTTATATGTATATTTTAAGTATTAATTTGTATTATATTCATAAAAATATTCATCAGTTATCTTAGTACCCATAACACAAGTTACGCTTACTTTGGGCCTAGATAGCGATGTGTGTCTTGTCGTAGTATATTTATTTATTTATTTATTTACTGTTAAATAGTAGATCTGTACGTCATCGACATGGAATATACGATTTTATCTTTGAAATAATGTTAATGGAAAGCTTAATATAAAGTTGTACCAAACTTGAATATTCCAAGGGAATTTCAAATCTCATCATTATCAGAATCGAACGAATATACTAATGCAGGGATTCCTTCGTAGATAACTTTAGTGAAGATATATCTTTCAATTCTCTTTCAGTTTTTCTTAGTCTTAAAATGTGGATATTTCCGTCGATGATAACAGAGAAAGGTCAACGGACCTTGAATCTAATGGAAGAGTAAATATTTGCCAAAAGTAAATACTTGTGACGTCTTATCAAAGTGTATACAGGATACGATAGCGGGCTTTAGTTCGAAAAACGCATCTTACTTACATAGAATACGGTATTACCTAAGAAGCAGTATTGGTGTTATGTTTTATAAACATTATAAACCATTTTTAAATGGCAAAACCACAATTGGCGCAGCGTCGTCAGGCAATGTATAAACGGTGAAGGCATTTGCTTTTTTATGTATGGTGCGAGGCTTCGGTTGTGGCTAGTCCCCACCCTAACGACGAAAAGTTGCCGCAAAGCGATTTAGCGTTCCGGTACGATGTCGCGTAATAACCGATTAGGAAGTATGGGTTAAACATAACTGCCAAACTTCCTAACAGGGTAGCCATTATCTTAGATCCATATCACTTCTCCCATCACCATTGATTATAACCATCATCACTTCCCACCAGGTGAGATTACAGTCAGGGGCTAACTTGTAATGGAGTAAAAAAATAATTGGTTTACTTGTAGAAATATTTCTTGGCGGTATTTAACGACACATCAAAAAAGTTCAGCATTTACATGAACCAACATAAATAATTTAAATTGCCTAAACTATTTTCTGGTAGGATGTATCTGGTGATGGCGTGTTTAAGATACATGTGAATACATTATATATTTGGTATATATTCGCTTCACAAATACGCCAGGACCAACCATCAAACAAAAACAATATAAAAATATTGCATCTTACCATAATCTTTGTTTTAAAAAAAACTATTTCATCTTCGAGATACTAAGACGTAACTTAAACATCTAATCATGCCAAGCCGTGCTATGATGGTGTGATAAAGAAGTTTCTGTGTATAATGTGTACAAATAATATCTCACGGTTTATACCTTTTCACTACAGACGCAAACGTAGTTAGGGTTGCAGTAAGCGCAGTCGCATTCCGGGCATTCGCTCCAAAAAATTTCGCCGTTGCAGCCCAACCGGCCGCCGGTTTCAACGTCCACCCACGTCGAACGCTTCATGAGTACGACCACAAAACAATGTCCATAGATAATCCTAGATCATCACCAGTACAACCAAAAAAGCACCAATCACATCACCCACTCAACAATAAAAAAAAAGTTTTTAACCTTATTGGTTAATAAAAAATCTAACATAGTCCATTGCTCCAATAAACAAACATTCAAACGGATTAGAAGTACCAGGAGAGCAGGAGATGCATGGAATCGCGACACCGTGTCAGCAGGACCGCCGCGCTACGGCTCATCGGAGAGACTGTTCGCTAGGCACGCCAAACGATCCCGTGGCGTTCACCTATGTGCTCGAATAGGAAGTCCTCAAGAACGCTCAACTCGACACAGAACTCAACTTAAAATCCTCTATTTTAATCGTAAATAAAATTATAAATACACCAAAAAAACAAAGCACAGCAATCTTCCGCTCCGAATAATACGACTCAACAAAGTAAGCGAAACAAAAACAAAGAACTAACCAAGTCGTGTAGGCGAGAATTTTCTGAATCAAAAAGTAACGCTTCTATTACAACATCAAATCCATTACATATTCGTACTTAGAGATGAAAATTTAATTAGTTAATTAACGGTATGTATTTCATGGATGGTAATTTTAAACAGTTTTAATACACTTTTAGAAATGATAGACTGCAAGTACAATAACGTTCAAATACTTACGAGAATAACGGCTTAATATGTAGAATTGAGTTATGCCAACAGCATGTACAGGGTGAAGCCGATTAGTATACAAAGCCGAATATTTTCGTAAAGTGAGATCAAAATTTTTGCTTTTTTGTCCCAAAACTGGTAAACAAGTTACGTCGCCTGATAAACAAAAGTGATCTGCTCGAAAATTAGTCTTTAAGTGCTCTCATACATATTCTATAGCAGCACGTTATATAACGTTACATTTCTTTTTTTATAGCAAAAAAAATAGATTTGGTTGTGCAGATTTCACCATGTACCATGTTTTGATCATCTTGGAAACGAAAATTTACATGAAACTAGTTTAAGCATTGGCTTTGCCCATTTTAATATCAGTGTGTAAATAACCTATCCCTACTGTATGTTATTGATGATAAATTTGCTTGAACAAATAAAACAAACTCCTTTTACATTGATTAGTAGGATTTTGAGATGAAAAATATCCTGTTATTTTCTTAGAACTAAGATTTCCTTACATAAAATTCCACCAAAATCCGTTTTAGACGGATGTTTTATTAATCCCATACGGATCGTGCATTGTTTCGGGATTCCAATATGTCACCTTAGGCCACTGGCGTGACGTGGCATAACGTCGGAATACTTATGAAGTGTCAACTTTTCAAACGTCAGAGTGTGACAATACTGCATAAAGATTCCGAATGCCCTAAACTTGTAGGAGTTTAGGGCATATACTTTATGATGTTTTTCCCCCCGAGATCCCTCGTCCTATAAGTGTTCAATGTCTATTAATCCTTGTGTTTAGTCCGTATGTTAAGATCTTATACAGATTCATTAAACGTAACAACATTAAACTGATATACACTAGTCTATTACATACAGTACATTTTATGCATAACAACACATATATTTTTGGTCTGTAATATAAAAAAATATATATATAAATAAATATATATATATTGTAATGTTTGATATTAACAGTTACTGCTATTGTTTTGCGAACTAAAATAGTCTCAAGACAATTCTATCATCCTCCTTTGTGTTTTCTTCAAGCTACCCACCCGTCATTGGCGAAGTAAACTGTGCCGTGCAGGCATGACTAAAAGCCATTAACTAAAAGAAGAAGAAGAACATTCCGAAGGGCCCTTTAAGTATAAGAGAAAACAAACCAATATAGACACTTGTATTTTCTATTAGAACAGATGAATCAAACAAATGAAAAGCTATATAAGAGCACAGCTGAAACATGGGTGATCGAATGTCTTACAAACTTTTTCATAAGAGTGATTTAATTGCTTGTATAAACACTTTTAAAGACTGCCCTAGTTAATGTACGGTATGATGACTATAAAAGTGGATATTTCAAGCAAATAAAGTTAATCTTTAAAATATTTTTTACTAAGCAAATTGGCTACTATAGTATGAACTATATACAAGTTTTTGGTATGTCTTACAACAACAATAATATAACTGCGGAAACTATAAGAAGTTTATGCTGTATACCTACTTTGTATGATTTAACTGTATTCCATTCTAATTGTAAAATATATGAAGATTTGTCCAAACTTACGCCACAAAATTTCAGTTGTGATGACACTGACTTTTCGAAAAATTATCTTGTGTGTGTTTTGTGTACTTGGCTTTTTAAGTTTTTTTTTTTCAAAGATACTTTAAGCATTAAGAAATATCAGCCTCTCAACCCTGTATATTTAAATCCAGTTATTAAAGTAGCTAACTGTTAAAATCGTAAGCGGGTCTTCTATACTGAGATTTAGCACTTAAGTGTTAAACATCACATGAATGGGAAAAGGTGTAAATAGTGGGCATGTTTTAGTACAGATAAAGTAATTCGAAGTTTAATTATAAACCACGACAGAATATTAACCGTCTATAAAATTTCACGCATTGTTCACTAGTATAATGAAAATAATTATCACTCAGTATTAAATAAACTCTCAAACACAAACTTTGATCGCGTTAATAATATAAGACCAAATGCGATCGAGGCCTACGCATCGGTCAGCTGACAATGAAGATGATGACATAGTAAATACCATTCATTAAACACAACATAATGCTTTGTTGACAAATATTAATAACATACACGCATTCTTCGCTTACTACGAATTGATCTTTACGATAGCCACTAAAGTTGTTGGACTGCTTTCAAATTTATTATTCTCTTTATTATCCACCTTATGCAATGAAGATAAAATAGTAAGAGTACCTGTTTAATACTTTCAAATGAACCTGAAGGAGTGAAGTGAGGAAATTTGAAGAACGAGTATTTTAAAAACAAATTAATAATCAAGTACGTAGTAAATTTTCTAACTTTTTAATTGAAAATAAAAATGAATAAAACACGGTTTGCAGCGCACCCTCATGGCTTTTATCCGTAAAGCATATCTTTTAAGTCAAAAAGTGCTTATCACTTTTTTACATACATGTGTTATGCAAAAAACTTAATCAGAACGACACAGTGGTAAAATGGTAAGAATAAAGAATTACACGACTGAAGCAACCACTTCAGATTATTTTACAGGGAAATAAATGCACAAACATCCTAAAAGACAACCCCTAAATTTTCTCGTTTTCCATTAAGGGTAAAAAGTGATTTATATGGACTTTCTTCACAAATTACTGATTTAAATCAGTTTCTACTCTTGAAAGCAACACTATATTCATTTGAATTTAGGTTAAAATTGTATAGCAGTTGTGTGCGTAGAAATACAGAGCACTTTTTCCGCCATCTGCAACCAAATGGTGCATAATGCTTATTATCATAATGCATCACACGTCGATCATTATTTGTTTTGGAAAGTGTAACAGGTAAGTTCAGATACATGCAGAATACCATTCCTAATGCAGCGCTACATCTTGCAACAGTTCTATAGTAAATACCAGAAGGATATAGCCTAGTTATAATAAGCTTAAATACATTTCTATATTATATCTAAATACATTTTATTAATAAGATAATTTTAATGCATCTGAAAATTACTTTGGCTAGTTGTTAGTATACTGAGGATATCAATAAAAATAAATACTGTCAATTAAATAATGGATTTGTTGTAAAGAATAATGGTTATTCATCTCAGACCGTATTTGTGTGAACTTAATATCCGATTGAAACAATCTGCATTTCAATCAGATATTGTTCTGATTGATCAATGTCTGATTTGAACGAACAAAACATAGTTACAGCTTAAACGAGCATAAATGTATAAAAGTCGGCCAATGTTAAATAATACAAATCGGCGTCCAAAGATTCATAGCACTGCCTTATAAAGTAGATATTAAAACCTAAACTCTACTGAACGGCCTCAGACCATAATTAAAATAATTAAATTCGAAAGGTCGCAACTCGATCCTTATGTCTGACTATTAGTTTTCGTGTCAGTTTACTTACTTGTATGTTACTTAATGATTAAGTCACGATTTTAATAAAGTAGAGTAAAGATATCATACTTAGATATTTTTAATACCCGACCCAGCTTCCAGTCTAATTGAACCCTTAATTCTTGGTCACCCGCCAAAATAAATCAAAGCAAAGTCGAAGTATCAAATTGAGCACACTTTCGTTTCTAAAATAAAAACAGAGAAATCTCGACAGAGTAGGACAATTCCGTGATTCGACGTTAACATTTTCAATAAAATTGGCCACAGAGCGTGTGTGTGGAGTGTTTGGGTCAATTCGTACGTGATATGATTTCCTGTGTATTATGATTCCTTGCACTTAGCGATTTGAATGTTCTTTATGTAATACGCAAACTTTTTTTATCAACAGAATATTCTACAATGATCTATAAAAAAAATCCCGTGCTTGGCTAGCTAATAAATTAATAAAACCTAGCCAGTGGTAAACCTCAAACTACACGGATGATTCGATTGAAATAATAAGATATTTGTCGTATGATCGAGAATGCTATTCGGGACATACTTTGATCATGAGGACTGCTAAATTTAAATACATAGATATTTATCTTAATAGGGAGTTAATCAATGTGTTGCTTTGATTAACTCGTATACCCTAACCTTGATAATTTTATAATTATAGACGTTTTGTTGAGGAATGCGGCACTGAAAGTCAGATGTTATCTAGCGCTTTATATTTTCTAAATATAGAGCTGTTAGATCAGAATGTTCTCGTTGCCGGTTGCACTTGCGCATTATCAGCTTTAATGCAGTGGCGATAACGTCATACCTAATATAAATTCTATAATTTAACGGCCGACCGATTTTCTAATTTGTATAGCTGTTGACGCAATTGAGAGAAATATTAATATTTCTAACACATACAACAAAACAAAACAAAACGTACTCGTTTTTATTTCATATTTTTTTTTTACAAAATATCACCTGATTGAGAAAATGCATTTAAACTTCCATTTTTAAGTTATTCAAACTATTGTATTTAATTGATATACTTTAAGGAGTTATGGCAGCTGGCAGACCTTACGCATTCTACGTATAAACCTTGTTGCATTGTAGAAGTTATATCGTCGAAATTGTCGGCACAAGGTGTTCACACTAATCACTTCGAATTTTTTCAAATTATTATCATAAATGGATCGCAAAATTAAATAGTTTTGTAATGATCTCATTGCCGCGTAAATGTTGAAAGCATTTCACTTTTACTTTGATCAAACGTCTATCTTACGATGTTCGGATGACTCTCAAAAATCAATCGAGCTGTCAAGACGCCACTTATTAATAAAACTTCAGCTTACTGAGACGAGTGGCAATCATGATAATACGCATGCAAACATAGTGTTAGCAGACAAAAGTTTCGGGTCAGTGGTACGTCGTGGGCAGACGCTTTGTGCGGTTTCCGATGGGATATGATGACTGGGCGAAATTGGGCGTGATTTTATATTGCACGCAAATTCATCAGCATAAAACAAAAAATGCATCGCATGTAATTCCGATTTTTCTTGACAGATTTGGATCAGATTTTTTTTTCTATCATTCCTGACTTTTACCCTTAGATTAGGAATTTTCGCCAGTCATGAATAAATGTCCAGACATTTATTCATGGAGATTACTTGTACTTGAAATGCCCAAAACAATTTTTACACTACCCTTTTACTTATTTCATGCTTTATTCACTGTTGTGAATGAATTGACAGCCGATCGGCGCAGTGGGCAGCGACCCTGCCTTCAGAGTCAAAGGCCGTGGGTTCAATTCCCACAACTGGACAATATTTGTGTGATGAACTTGAATGATTTTCAGTGTCTGGGTGTTAATCTATATATTATAAGTATTTATGTATATTATTCATAAAAAATATTCATGCCCATAACACAAGTTATGCTTACTTTGGGACTAGGTGGCGATGTGTGTGTCGTCGTAGTATGTTTATTTTTTTGTTTATGTTTAATTCGGAGGTAAATATTTTAAAACAAATTTGCGAATTTTAGTTCAGCTGGTATTTTCTTAAACCGATAAAATCAGCTCAATAATAACTATTGGTTTGAAACATTTCGCATATTGCTAATTTTGCAACAGTCTGCGGGCCACGGCCACTAATACTACAATAAAATTAACATAATACATCACAAACTGCTTTCGAGTAGAGAAGTTATATCATCGAGTCTATGAGTCTTTACATAAAAACAATTAAGATATTAGATAAATAGAAATTTTTCTTTGGCATTAATTTTTCCTTGCCCTTCCAATCGTTCTCTGTTATATTCCCTTAGTCGCTTCGTACGACACCCGCGTGAAGAGGTGTGGTGACAACTGTATTCTGATGTGCCGTCATAACACGAAACAATTCAGTAAATAAAGCAGTAAATAATTCGTTCCCATTCTGCGCATATGACTAGCATTAAAAGCCAGTTTGTTTTAAATACTCGTAGTGTAAGATTTTTTTGCTACAGCGTTTGGATGGTCCTTGAGTTACTCTTTTCTTTTAAACCGTTGGAAGAAGAGTTAGTAGCAATTTTAACATGACCGACACGTCTTACTATCATCTCCACATTAAATGTATTTGAGTTCAACAAAAGCTGCAAATTAGACAGTAAATATGCAGGTAAAGACCTTTGACTTTAATAAACGTGCTTTATCGTTGGAGTAGTTGCGCAGTTTTTTTCACGTTCTGATATTTTTTTATCAACAATAGGCCAGCGCTTTGTGACAAACATGCCTGTTATAAAGCAATGATGAGGTCTAGGTTGGAGCACTTTGTCCATAGAAAATACTTATTTACTTTTTCCTTGAAGATACTCAAGTAATGAGTGTGGCAGGAAACGTGCGTATTGATTGAATATCAACCAAACCACCGCAGGTCAAGCTGGGAAGCAGGACGTATTTTGTGGAGATCCTGAGCACACTCAACGAAGTATACTATCCTGTAAAAACCGATGAACATTGCATTTGGTACATGCTGTTAGTTGAAATGTGACAAAAAAATTCTAACGTTAAGCTACGATTGTAAATAAAGGGGCTCGAGTTAAATCTGTCCTTAATTAGAGAGATTGTGTTGACTATAATATTTATGTGGTTTTAAAGCTATTTTAACGCATTTTACGCTTGAGGTTTTTCTCAGTATGTTGAATCGTGAATGCACACGCACTGCAGTCTGAAATAAATATGGTCAAAGTGAGATTGCATTTAAATCTATCCCGAGAACGCATAATGGTAATGAGCAAGAGTAAGCACACACTTAAAACATATTATCGCTCGACAAATGTTTTCTGTTTTTGACACCATATTTTGATTTTTAAATTTTATAATGAAGAATCCTTAAGTTATAAATAATGGATGTCTCATTGTAATGAAAAAAGTTCGGGTACATTTACAAATTGTTCTTTTTGTGAGGCTATCCCAGATTTAGCTATCCATTTTGAAATGCTATATAAGTGCTTTGATTTAATGTGTCTTGTGTAATGTACATATCGCTTCCGTTAACGTTTTTTAATTATATTGTAGGCTAATGGTCACAATGGGATGTTGAAATTCCTTTTTTAATCTTATAAAGCATTTTAAATAAGGGGTTTGAAATTTCATAGATATCACGGTGCATTCACCTATATAATGTTGTCCAGGGGGCTTGTTAACATAGTGTGAAGAAGAATTATCTTAGTATTGATGGCGAACTTGTTTCAACATTAAAATCCTTATTTGAGTTAAGTTGAGGTATGTTATATTAAACTGTTATTTGATATAAATTGTTTAAAAGAATACTGGTTTAATCAACAAGCCCCCAGGTTGTTAGTGTTCAACATTTAAAATTAATCGTCTTTATCGTAATAAATAGATTAGAATGTACATAAAGTCTATAATGTGAACTTTAGCTTATTGAATCTGTGCAGCCTACCCGTAACAAAAACTGCCATTAATTAAATGGAATTCAATAAACTGCAGGGAGTATCAACGAATGCAAGAAGCATTTAGAGCGTAAAGCCCAGCTGCATAGCATTCAACCATTTTTAAATTGCATACACCAATTTAATTCCTTATTAATGAATTTTGTCAATAGACTTTTAAAAGGTAGTAAACCCACTGTGAAGATTATATTTTAATAGGTTAAGACCGTCACTTTTTGGGTTAAAAAATACTGCTCCAGAGATAACGTCTTGTCTCTTCAAGAACTATTTCAATTTTGGAAGACCAAAAGCCAGTGCAAAATATTGTTTTTTGGGTAATAATTAAAGTGAAACCTTCTTCCTTCTTCGAAAGTCTTTAGATTAAATGTGATTTGAAAATCTTTTGAGTTTATTTTGGAAAAGTGGCAAATTTTATATGCGCTGTCAAAACTAGGCTATACCATCCTTAATTTAATAATGTAAATCGTTATTTTAATGATTATTAATTAAATATTAATTCTAATTTCAACTTCATACTCGGCAATTGACCCACAACTTTAAGAAATTGCTTCGCTCTTTAATTATAACAGGACTTTTGAATACACTTGGAGCAGTACCGTTTAAAATTATTATGTTAAAAAACTACTTTACTGTAAAATTATACGTTTTAGAATTTAATTTCATAATTGTTAAATGAATAAATAAATTCATATAATTTCATTTCTCGCTTTCGCGTTATTTCGGATTACGAAATAATACTACATCCTAACGAATAGATAGCTTGACTCTTCGCTCTTCTTTCTTATAACACGACCTTCCTAGTTTTGAAAATTTAATTAAAGTCTTCTTATAACACCACCTTCTTACTAAAAGTACTTTGAAAATAAAGATCTTAACGTCAGTAAAGGTTAAGGATGAACATCAATGGCAAAGGTTTAATAATATTATCCAGTGGCCGTTTTATGATCAATCTGACATCTTTTCAAGCCATGACCTTGTATTGACATGATTTGCATCTTATCAATCAATCCATAAATGATACGATCTGACATCTAATTAACGTGTTACCGTAACGTATTACTCAGCCAGTTATTGAGATGCCAGATTTATATTATCAGGTTAAAATACAAGCAACTAGCAAAATAAACACAACTGTTGTTTAACCAGAGGAAAAATGTCAGGAAGGACAAATTGTTCAAAATACATTTTGTTCCGGCTTCTACATTGTACAGTTCCATTAACTATTCAAGCCAAGTTTTTGCAAACATGAGAGTGCTACTCTTTTATGAAATATCAAGGTTTGAGGACCGGACTTTTATTTCACGTACCAGGGTCAACAACGCATTCTGTATTAGGTAAGGATAAGTGGGCGAACCGCATTACAGGCACATATACTTAAACCTCAATATATGACGAGTTTGGATATTACATGTTCCTAAATAGGAAATACAGCGATGACCACATAATATAACATACTTATAGATTTTATACTATTAGATTTAAGAATGAAACTTAACGAAGCATAGATCCCACACATTTAAAATTACGTTTCTATCTAATTTATTTCAGTCGCTAGAGATGTCCGTAAGTATTTAGATTTTAGATGTATCGGAGCAAATCTCTCCACTGAACAAGAGGTGAATGACATGGTGCAGCTATTTTATTAATCCGATGGTCATTTTGATTAATAAAATAGCTCGAATCAGAGGCCGATCGAAAGAGTCGCTGTCAATTTTCTTTTTTGTAAAAGTGGAAGTATGTGAATATTTGGTAGTTAGTTTATAACTCAATAACAGCATGAATTATACAATTTGGGAAACAGACAGACTGGCTAAGACATTGGGGATGGACCATTTAAATTTAACTTTTGCACCAAAAAAATGACGCTATGATAGCTAGCAGTTGTCCTGTCTTCGTATTCATATCGATCCAAAACGCACTTGCACCAATTTCTGCATTATTGAGACAGCTTGAAAAAATAGTTGGTACTTTGATGCAAACAAATATTTGGAACTTTATTTATTTCAATATGCTTTTTTATCATAAAAATAAAAATGTTCTACCCCTTTAGCATGTAACTTAGAGCAAGCGCGGCATGAAACTTGAATATTTTGATTTCAAAAATTCAACCCATAGTTTTACTTTTCCTCTTTGGATAAGTGCCCAGCCTTACCCTTTCCCTAACACATTATGTTTCTTTGCTCGAGTGCATACGTCATGCAGTCACTATAAACAATGAAAAAAAGCTTTCAAATATCTCGAAAGGGGCCTGAGAGCCTACACGATACAGCCTTAGGCTGGCTTTCCATTAGAGATGTTCGAGGATGGTAGCGAGGGGTTCGATTTAACAAATGTTTTATTAGGCGTTACAATCCGGAACAACATTATTATTGTATGCGAGAACACGCAAGAATCGGATAAATATGTTTTGTGTATTACTAGCATACTATACTTTTTGTTATACACAACACCAACGAGGATGTGTCGCGAGGGAATCGATTCAACAAAATTGTTGATAGGTGTTATCGGGGAAGTCCATAATAATCTGTTTGGTATATTTTATAAATTTTTTAACAAATTAACATAGCTGAAAGGCGGGCCTTCGTCTTATTTGACAAACTTCTGCCAAAGGTTCGGAACGATATGATGCTCAGGAAGATTGACCGACTTTGTGATTAAAATTGGATGCGGTTTAAAAGTGGCGGCTATTCCATCATTTGTAAAAATATATGCTAAAATCAAAACTATGGCTTCTAGTTTTAATAAGACATGTTGTGCTGACCTAAACTGACGTTAAACGATTAAGGATGGTTTTAACGTTTCATACGAAAATTCTTCTTCGAAATCGAATAGTCAAAAATTGCCTTGTGATTCAGTCTTTGTTATATATATATTTATCATTGTTAGGTATTTATAGGCACTCGCTTAGCTATTTGTTTCGTTTAGAAATACACAGTATTATGTTAATAACTGAGTATCAGTGAGGACAGTGACAGTGAACTAATTCCCTGTGCATACATTTATTCGATATTATTATTCCAGGGATGGGATAGTAGGATCTCTTTATTATTATTTATTATCTTACCCAGCTTTATTGAAAAAACATACAATTTCCTTTTTAGCTAAATAACAGGCTTTCGCACTGGTTATCTATCTAAAGGCTGCCTCCGATGGGAATAAAAATCTTAGAGCCATGGGGTAAAATCACATTTATTAGACTATATTAGCATTTATTTGGGTTATTTTGGTATAACTCCTAATCATCTTGATTCAAGGGCGGCCATAATTATCCGTCAGCTATGTCAAGACTTTCACAATATCATCGGAAATTAGCTGATTAAGATACTTTGCGTTTCTTATTACTTTACCTATGTTTTTATACATCCAATAGCATGCAACTTATACAATTCAAAAACCAAATGTAAAAGCACAATCAATGCAGAGAGAAGACATAATACGTTAATTTTATAATGATAAAAAAGCGAATCGATGCTGACAAATGTGATGACGAATGACGTTGTATCAAGTATCATAAAAAGCATTTGACCTACCAAAATACGTAAATCCGTTTTTATATGAAACGGTAAGTACCGTAAGCGACGCGATGTAGGTACGTCTAGCCGTACTCAATTACGTGAAATAAATCCCGTTAATAATCTGATGAAAGTATTTAACGCGACCGAATTTTGCAATAAAATGAATCCAGTTTAACTGCACAATTGTTACTTTCGCTCTTACGGTCACAATAATACTGCATCTAAATCTACGCTAGCTTTCTTGGTACGTAGGTATATGCTGTTAAACTTTCGATCGTATTGAGATTGATTGTAAAGAATTAGAAATCCAAGTGAGGTGTTGAGATGTGTTAATAATTGGCCTTGGTCTAGATTGTGTACCGTTGTTGATGATTATGTCCTCCGTTACGCGCCCGTCAATGGCGATACCTTGGCTTCAACGTCTCGAGTTTGCGAACATTTTTTTATAGTATTAACTGTAAACCAAGCAGATACCCACCTGATGGTAAGTTCTGAAAATTAAGCTTAATTTGCTATACTCCACGAAAAGCAGGAGAATCTCTATGGTATTGTATCTTTATATCAACCCATTACCGACCCACAACAGGGCACGGGTCTCCTCCCACATTGAGGAGCGGTTAAGCCCGTAATCTTCACGCTAGCCCAGTATGGAGAACTCTCAGGCATGCAGGTCTCCTCACGAAGTTTTCTTTCACCGTTCAAGCAAATAAATTTTAATTGCATAAAATGCACATTAATTAGAAAAGTTAGAGGAGTATGCTGTCCACACCAAACAGATCTTCGGCAATGTACTCTCTCTTCGCACATTTCGTTAGGTGGAAAACCATCGCCTATAACAGAGCAACACTTCGCAGGACATGTCGGAAATTCTTCCCTGCAACGTGACACCGTGTGCCCATCAACTTGAGGCGTATAGGTGTTAAGCCTCATTTGTCTGTAATTACACCGGCAACCACGTTCTTTACTTTCCCCGGACCAGCTCTATAAAAAAAACTCTTCTACTACTATATGTGCATATGTGTGTACTAGTGACTAACTAACTCAAACTTTCTTTGTAAAGTCACAAAACATACATTTTCAGCAATATTTGCGAGAGATATTCAAGAATTGAATAAGTATTGACAACTTTTACCTATATTCACTATAAATAATATAGGCGAGGTAGGACAGAACCTAACTGATATAGAGCGATGTAATGAAACTAATTATATTTATTTTTTAATTTTCATCTTGGATAGAAGTTATTGTTATTTAGAAGTTATGAAAAAGCGACATGCTTTGGATAGCGATGATATAATGTTATAACTTGCGGTCGGCAAGGATTCAAGAGAACATAGAACAGTCTTCCAACTATGCTTACCTTGAGAATGGAATGCAGCCGACATAAAGCCTTTGGACTAGTTTGAACAATGATAGTTGTTGGTTCGTAAAATACCTTCGTGTTTTTGTTAAGAGACATTTTTTATGCGAGTCAGGTATCCACTTGTAGAGACTTTGTATCATAGATATATAGAGATTTTAGACGACCTCCCTGGCAAAACGGTGAGCGCTGTGGATTTAAGTTCGATATCAAACAGGGGCAATTTGGAAATTTATAATTTCTGAATTTTCACTGGTCTGGCCTCCCAGGCTTTGGCCGTGGCTAGTTACGACCCTACCGTCAAAGGCGTGCCGCTAAGCGATTCAGTGTTCCGGTGCGATGTCGCGTAGAAACCGATCAGGGGCATGACTACCATACTCTTTTTCAGGTAAACCCGAAATCCAACATATATCACGGACGTTACCCTACTCGGTAATATGATACCTTGTATATAGCTTTAGCTTTTAAGTAAATGAACTGACTTAATTTTAAGGCATGTTAGTTTGCTCACAACAAGGGTTCGCAAATTAATTTTCATTTTTAAAAACCTTCGAAACATTGCTAATTCACTAGTAATCCGGAATGTTTACTACGCCTTATGCCAATCAATTACTCTGTACTGTATCAGTTGTTGGGGTGGTATAGTGCTCAATAGTAATGAAATAATTTGTTGTCATAGAAATATGCTAAAAAAAACAATTACGTTACGAAAAAAATCATTAAGAACTCAATAGTCGATCAATTAAGCAATAAAAGGTTCAATAATGGTGTTGAATGTAGATCGCTAACTAATATTAGTTTACAAGTCGCCTTGCATTCCGCTAAGCAGGAAACAATCAAAATTATAATAATAACCATTCATACCTATGTTAATATTAATGAACGCACCAATTACATACTGTATACTGCAATATAGTAATGTGTGATGATTAAAGCAATGATAGATCGTAAAAGTTAACATTATAACGCTATATACCAAAATAGTGATTGGACAGGGGATTCTAGGGTCTTGGTTCTCAAAAAAAAAAAAAAATAAGAACCACAATCACACATCCTTGAAATATAAAAAGTCATAATTTTTGAGTTTCCACATATTGTTGAATATATACAACGTAATTGTAAAAAAATCATTGTAGAGATTTTTTAATATATAGATACGAGTACCTAAATGAAAACCGAAATAATGCTTCACAGGCTTTAGAGGTACATTATAAACTGTCTCTGGGAATTATTTGTGAAACTGAAAACCTAATAGTTTTTGAGTAAACCACTTCCATAACATCATATGCAAAATTAAAATGATGCGACTCCTGTCACTTTATTAGGCGACGCGTAGCATAGGTACTATGCGTGTTTCGGAATATAATCTTCAATAGGGTTGTCATAAGTAAACACTAAGAATGTTTTGAATTCGTTTGTATGGAAAAACAAAAAATACTCTTTTTGATTTAATATTTTTACAAGGTGATTCCTTATGAAATATACTTATACATAATTCAATATTATTTCTTAATTCTGTTAAATAATAAATAAATAAATAAATATACTACGACAATACACACATCGCCATCTAGCCCCAAAGTAAGCGTTAGCTTGAGTTATGGGTACTGAGATGACTGATTAATATTTTTATTATCTAATAATATAAATAAATACTTATAATATACATATAAACACCCAGACACTGAAAAACATTCATGCTCATCACACAAACATTTTCCAGTAGTGGGAATCGAACCCACGGCCTTTGACCCAGAAAGCAGGGTCGCTGCCCACTGCGCCAATCGGCCGTCAAAAGCGTTACATGTTGAAAAGGTGTTTATGAGTACCTCATACGTTTTTTTTATGGGGTGAGCGCTGTGTTTTAATTCGGATGTCCCAGGTTTGATCCCCGAAGGGGCAATTTGTCATTTTATAATTCCTAAATTTTCTGTGGTCAGCCTTGGCACTAGCCACCGGTGGTAACTATACCACCCTACCGATAAAAGCGTGCCCCAAAAGATATAGCGATGCTTAGGGATATGGGGTTACTATCACTGCCATACAGGAGGTATATAACAGGGTACATACCATCTTAGACTGCTTCCCTGCGTAATTTTTTACGAAAACTTTCTACAGATATTTCTGTAAAACTATTGAACTTAGGAAAAAGCCAATAGCGAAAACCGACCATATTCTATTGTTGGTAAAGGTCTACAGTATTTGCTAAAAAAATATTTAAAACTGAAGGTTATGGACACAATAGGTAAGTACCTATGTTTTATTACAATTGTTATCGTTAAGATTATTTGAATGACCTATTCGATATCGTGGGAAGCGTGAATGTAAAAACAAACTTCTCACGTTATTATAAATAATGGGCGACATTGAAATTTTGAGGTTGAGAGAGCTTATCAGGTCGTATAAAAACAACAAAAAGTCATAGGTACTAATATTATTAATGCGAAAGTGTGCTTTTTTGTCCTTCATTCATGCCCTATCTAAGCAACCAATGAACAAAATTTTTGGCTCACATATAGTTGAAGAGAGGGCGAGGAATATAGGATAATTTTTATCCCAGCACGGCTAGAATGGGCAGGAGACAATTATCTCCCGGGGAAGGGATAAAAATGTATTTTCTCCCACAGCTTTGTCAACTCTCAGAGCACTGGTGCACAAGTGGAAATAATATCCAAATAATATATGTGTAATAATAAACGGGGGTAAACTTCTCCTATTCCATATTCCCGTGCTTTAGCAGGTGGGCACGTTATATGTATCCCTTGTAAGCAGATATAATCGGGGGATATAATTTTTGTGAAGTTCCTACTGAAAAACAAAGTGTTCCCACGGGATTTGTAAGAAACCCTAAAACACGCGGACGAAGAACGCTGAGAACAGCTGGTACAGCAATAATTCGATTTGATTATATGATTGATTTATAGTGCTTTTTTAAAGAGACAAACAGTCGTGGCTGGTTACCATTTAATTACTGACTAGAAATAATAATGGTAACCATTTAATTACAATCTAGAAATAGGCGACAAGATTCTCTAGAAGGTTCTGCCGATCAAGCACTCTAATGTCCTTCTTGGAGACCTAGAAGAATTAATAGAGGGAGCCGCGTGCACAGTAAATTATGGGTTGTAAATGAGCAATTTTTTCCCTTCCATAAAGTTCCACGCACGCGTCGGATTTCACTTAAGTTAACTAGACTTAAGACTAACATTTTTTTAACCTAAACTTATACATTAGTTTGTATCTGAGAATTGTATCCACTGACTTATCTTATGTGTTCATACTATAGGAGATACTTATGCCCGTTTTCACTAACGACGGTCAAGGCAATGGCTAAGAAAGTAACGCCTGTCCAAGAAGATCCCTCCCTTTTTATTTGTCAAGTGTCAGTTTACGAGTCCCTTAAACTTTCCGATCCGCCGAATCGGTGTCGTAACTTTCGACGGCGTCTAACGTCGTAAGACATCACGTAAGAGTTCGCCAAACGTTTTTTTTGTTAAATCACCTTAAACACTAGGCATCCGTTAAAAACCAATTCCTAGGTTTGTTGAAAACAGGCATTAGTTCTCGTAATCTTAACACTCTCACTGCTCTGCACTCGCTCAAAAGGTTTGCTCGTTTTCACTAAATTAGGCATTGCCTTTATCGAACGCCTAGTGATTTAAGTCTATAAATAAAAAAAAAAAATAACTCTTAGGGGATAAGTATTGGTGATGTTGTGCTTCGGAAACTCCTTAGTTTCGGCATGACCTTGTTTATCGTTAGTGAAAACGGGCATTAGTCCTTCTGCGTCTTCTCACTATGTCCGTATTGTCGTCGAGCTGAATGGCCTCGATGTTTTCATGATGAAGAAGCCTAAAGCCTCATAAGTTTATTTTTTTAATAACTTTCGTCTACGGAGTCCATTCGAAGATAAAGAAATTAACAATTGATACGCAAAAGTATCATCATCACCTCATCACAATCTCTTCTCATTAGTCAAAACTTCTTGGGTAGTAACAAAACTTTGAACTAAACTAAAGTCATAAATACGTGTGTCTTTGTTGATTTGTACATCTAAGATTACTAGAGCACATGTTAGCGTGTTATTTCGCGTAGAGACAGTTTTCGCACCGTTTTTGGCATAACAAATGTTTTCCGAATTTATGCACGGTCCCCATGAGTTAATTTAAAGCGGCATCCTACATGTAAGTAACTGTCTATGTTAAAGTGGATGAAAGATAAGTGATAAGTCTCGTGGTTAAGAGTTGGGCATCCCTTTAAGGGGACGAGTTTTATTCCCGGCACGCACTTCTAGTTACGGTGTTATGTGCGTTTTAAGCAAAAAATATTATTTGCGGAGGTAAACATCTGCGTGAAAACCTGCACGCCAGAGACTCCTGAGAGTTCTCTATTATTTTGTGTGTTACTATTACTGTGCTAATATCAATCTCTCAATCTGGCTCAATCTGGTTACAGCGCCCTCACAGGATTCCATTTCAAATGTAAACATTAGATTGACATTATTTTTGAAAAATATAATAATTATGTAATCTTTATATATATATATATGACATTGCAATGAATGGACTTGTAATTGAATAAATAAATAAATACTACTACCATCCAGAGAGATCAACAAACCTTTTGCCAGCGTGGTGATTATACGCAAACCCTTAGTTAAACAAATTCAATATGTAACAAAACTATCGACATTAAAAATACAGTATCATAAAGCACGAATAACCATCTGCACTTTTATAATGGCCTCTGCGATACAATTATCGAGTATTTGTTTTACGGATTTTATTTATTTTGTAGGAATTAAAAACACCCAGTTCTATCGATTAGCTCGTGTTTTATTGACAACTGTATGAAACATAACTTTACGATCGTGATAATGAAAAAGCTATGAACAAAATAAATGATTCTCCAACTGTTTGGCTTGCGTTAGAATATGAATGATTTATAGCCTGCTATTTGTTATGTATCATTACGGTACAGTCTGTATGGAGATAGTCGATCCGGCAAATTGACCCCAGCTTTATGCATCAACAGGTTACATTATATTCAATTATGGCTGAGTAACGTTATACGTGTAGGCAGTGTGTGTGAATCTGTTGAATTATTGTCGTCGTTATATTACTTGATGACCACTGTGGTGCTGTGGTGATCACTGTATTACCTTTATTTCTCTCCGTATTCATTCTCTTCTATTCTCTTCTCGAGCGGGTGAAGATCATTACCTAAACCCATGTACACCCAACAATAGAATATCATCATAGTAAATAAAAGCTGTATTTGACAGTTTGACAGTTCAAAAATAGGAGTGCTCCGATCGTCAAACTTTACAGGATTACTCGCCAGATCAATCCGGAGATTCCCTAAAAGTTTCATTGAAATCGGTCCAGCCGTTTCGGAGCCTATACATACACACTTTCTCTTTTATATATATATATATATATATATAAGATAGAAGATATAAACAAATACTGAAATTACACAGATAAACACCTAGACATTAAAAAAACATACATGTTCATCACACAATCGTTTTCCAGCTGTGGGAATCGGCTGTCAAAAATACGGAGGTCCCAAGTCCGATTCCCACCTACGCACCATAACATTCGAAGACATCTTGAACCCATGGCAAAGCGGTGCGTTTAGTTTAAAAGTGGCAGTTGTCTGGTTCTCAGCGGGGAAATTTGGGAGTTTATAATTTCTGAATTCTCTCGTCTGATCTGGTGTGTGGCTTCGGCAGTGGCTGGTTACCACCGTGCCGGTGAAGACCCGCTGCTGCAATCGGTTTTTACACTGATCGCAACGGAATGCTAAATTGCATACCAGTAGCTACGTCTTCAGACCCACAGAGTTCCCCGTCGGGAACCAAAACACTAAAACTTTTAAGCCACACGCATCACTGCGCCATGGGTTCAAGAGGTCTTCGAATGTTATGGTGCGTGCCCACTGACCATGTGCCGTGGCGGATATTGCACGATGCGCCTACTATATGATTATTGTTTACACAACGCACTTTCACTGTCCACGCCATAAATAATAAGCTATCCTTATCGAGCAGGCGGGAAACAAGAGTGTTAATCGTCAGTTGGTATTGTTCACTAAATGATACAGGAACTGTGTATTCATGTTAAGTAATGCTTACTACCATCACATTATGCAGTAACATTTTAATATTGTTTACGTTTTGTTTAAGAATAATGTGCTTACTATCTGTTGTCCGGGTTCTTCGTCCGCGTTTACTTATTACGGTTTTTTTCAAATCCCGTGGGAAATGTTACTCTCCGTCCTTTCAGGTAACTTTATGCCAATATCTAGTTAAATGGTTGCTTAGTTAGAGCGTACAGAACGAATAAACAAACAAACACACTTTCGCATTTATAAAGGAAGGAAGTAAGGCTTTTAGGACAAGAAGATTTTAGTTTAAGATATGTCAAAGAAGCTGTCAGTTTAAAATTAAACGGTGGTATGTACGCACCGAAAATAATAGATACCAAATAATGAATATTTTTTTCTTTCTCAACTACTGAGTTTCTTGCCGGCTTTTCTCGGTAGAATCTGCTTTCCGAACCGGTGGTAGAGTCACTACAAACATACATACTTGACGTTTTAAAAGTGCTTATAAAGTAGGCCTACTTGAAATAAATGAATTTGAATTTGATTTTTTTCTAAATGGAATATTATTAAGGTATAGAGTAGGTATGTGAAAAACTAATCTCACAAAATACGAGTCCGATTACAAAAAAATAATGTTAGATAGATCGCACCGCTAATTAAAAAAACTTTAGGTCACCACTGATATGGTTTATATTGCAATCAAAGCGACTTGCTATTTTAGTCTTTCAGACGTTTTCGACCGAATCGATAGAAATCCTTAAAAAAAACTACTCTTTTCCTTGAGGAAAATTTTTCACGTATTCACAAAAATATCGCGTGCCTACTCGGAGGTCTTAGGAATGGGTAAAATGCAGGCAATTCACCTTTGATTGAATTCCACATACGCGCAAAAGTTAAGTTACATAAGCTTCGATCGGATTATACAAGCATAAAGTAACGTGCGATACCATCGGATGTATATGGGAACTAGTTTTACTGGAAATCTTAACAGTCAAGTTTTTCTCTAGGAAACCATTAAGCAAGCATCCGAATACGTAGCTTCAGTACACTAACATGAACCAATAGGAAATGAATTGAAGGAATTGACATAAGCTCCGATTACTCAGGTAGTAAGTAGCAACTTTAACGTTTCCTTACGTTTTTTTTAATATCAGTAAACGTGAAAGCACTCTCGGTTGTGTAATAATGATATGTTGTCTATGGAAACTTTTCCGAACCCACGGAATGAATCAATTTTAATAATGTTTGTTTGTTTAGATATTGGAAGGACCCTTATAATCTTTGGACCTGAAATAAAAGTGTTTAACGATGCAGATGGGGATGGTGATGAGATGTTTTTACTCGCTCTAACATTTGATAGGTGTTGTGAAGTGTGATAAAACACTTCATAACTATTGCGATCATGCCACATTAATTTGTAATGCACTGACAATAACCGAGTTTTTTTTTAATTCTTTAACCCCCGACGCAAAAACGACGGGTGTTATAAGATTGACGTGTGTTGGTGTGTGTGTTGGCCGATTTAGATTTTTTTAGAGGTCCAATATGGCCACAAAATGGCGGAACCTAATGTTTTTTTTAAACTCGCTCAGTATTGGTAACAAATAAAAGGGCATGACTAGTAGAATACTATACAATACTCCATTTAAGAAAAAAGGCAATACTTACCTTGAACATAACATCAAAATTCTCATCAAATGCCAAGGGTGAGCCCTAACCGATTATTAGAAAGCATATTATGAGCGGTCAAGTCACATATCTCATTAACAATTTATGGCATGAAAGTTTGGCATTTGAGGACGTGAACGAAAGTTATCATAAAGATAGATAATCCTAAAGAATAGAAACCTTAAAGATATAAATAAATAAATAAAAACATTACGACAGTAAACTCGTCGTCACCTAGTCCCAAAGTAAGCGTAGCTTATGTTATAAGTACTATAGTAGTTATAAATACTTATAGTATACAGATAAACAACCAGACAGAAAAAAATTAATGTTCATCACAGAAACATTTGTCCAGTTGTAAGAATCGAACCCACGGCCTTGGATAAAGAAAGCAGGGTCACTGCCCACTACGATAGTGGAATATCGAGTATATGCTATTGTATTTCCGGTATAATAACTGTGTTATATTGGTACTAATCATCGTCATCATACCAACCCACTACCGGTCCACTAATGGGCACGGGTCTCCTCCCACAATGAGAAGGGTTTAAGACCATAGTTTACCACGCTGGCCCAGTGCGGATTGGTGGACTCCACACGCCTTTGAGAACATTATGGAGAACTCTCAGACATGCAGCTTGCTAACGTTGTTATCCTTCACAGTTAAAGCATGTTATAATTTAACTGCTTAAAACGCACATAACTCAGTAAAGTTAGAGGTGCATGCTGGGATTAGAACTAGGTCCCCCTTAAGTACCACTACCACTAGGCTATTGGTACTCATAAGATATTATTTCTAACATCGAGGTTACTGTACAGTTGGTGAATTTCTTAATAACATGGTTGCATGAAAGCAACCGGCTCCTCTTTCATCTCACACAAGATGGCAAAATAATTAATATTGTTGTATTGTAAGCAATTCTTCAGTTTATTGCCTGCATCTGTAAGAAAGGATTTAGATATGTAAAATTTTGATACGCATAATTTACAGAAGCTTGATTCTTATTGACAGGCTACCAAAGATGTTTCAAACAAAGTTTCGAAAAAAGAATTCGGAACTTCGAATATTTTTTTTTTCGGCATAATATTCTACCGAAAAAAAAAAATTGTATTACATAATATATTGAGGAAGGTTTGAGGCCATATAATATCTAAAGACATTTAAAAGAACTTTTTTCGAGTATTACGTGCTCTCGGAAGCACGAGGAAAACAAGGCTGAACCAAACAGATGGAAATCGCCTGAATTTTTTTGACGGCCGTCTGGCGCAATGGGCAGCGACCCAGTGTTTCAGTGTCTGGGTGTTTATCTGTGTATTATAAGTATTTATGTGTATTATATTCATCAAAATATTCAACAGCTATCTTAGTACCCATAACACAAGCTACGCTTACTTTGGGGCTAGATGGCGATGTGTGTATTATCGTAGTATATTTATTTATATTTATTTATTTATTTTTGTATGTTAGGAGGCTTTGGCCGTGGCTAGTTACCACCCTACTGACAAAGACGTGCCGCTAAGCGATTTAGTGTACCGATGCGAAGTCGCGTAGGAACCGGATAGGTTTATGACTACCGTACTCCCTAACAGGTTAGCCCGCTGCCATCTTAGACTGCATCATCACTAACCACCGCGTGAGATTGCAGTCAAGGGCTAAATTGTAGTAAAATAAAAAAAAGAAGCAGAGTAACAGTTCGAAGGGCATGAAACACATCCTAAAATGTGTCATTCTTTGTCCATTAACTTGAGCCTTTAATTAGTTCGGTCCGGAATACATGTTGGCAGAAATAAGCGTGGCGAAAGTATCTCTCCGGAGGGGCTCCTCCAAAGAGAGCTCTACTACTTCATTTCAGTCTGAACAGAACAACCTAATACCTAACACAATTTTTGAACCAAAGTGGGAATCGAACTCTGGACCTTTCGCCTGTTATCGTACATGCTAACCACAAGACCAACGGGGTTGCTATCATTATATTATCTCCATTATGATAATTATGCTAGTATTCAAAATGCGTCGGTAAACGCGTCCACTGTAATGATACCTTACTCGACCTCCACGCTTGCTTTCCCGCACTTTCTATAGCGGCGTTGGTTTTTGCATAATTTCGCACTACCTTGGACATGAACTCGCCCCCATTAACCGTAGTGGCAACTGGCACGTAAACTTGGTAACTTGTTTTTCATAATATTTATTTTTAGTATGGCAGTTGTATTTAACTCATATCCCTAATCGGTTTCTACGCGACATCATACAGGAAGGCTAAATTGCTTAGCGGCACGGATTTGTCGGTAGGGTGGTTACTAGCCACGGCCGAAGGCTGCAGACAAAACTGGGGCATCATTATCATCATCAGTTGTCGATTTTCTTAGCGCAGTGGTGAGCGCTGTGGCTTTATAAGTGGTGGGTTACAGGTTCGATTCCGACAGGGGCAATTTGAGAATTCATCATCAGCAGCCTATTAACGTTCCACTGATGTGCACAGGTCTCGTCTCTATTGGTGAGATGGTTAAGAGCATAGATCCTACAGCTCCAACGCGAGTTGGTGGGCTTTACCTAACGGCTATTACCAATATTAAGTGATAATAACCGGGACCGAAGGCTTTACGTGCTCTCCGAGGCAACGGGGATGAGACACCAGTTTAAAAATCCCACGCTTCTTTAATAGAAAAAAATCGAACCCAAGATCTCGTGATAGTTGAACATGTTGACCACCGGACCACCGAAGCAATTATTTATTAATTAGGAATTAATAACAATAGAAATTCAATTGTCTCTGGTCTAGTCTAAAAGATAAGTTGAATAGTAATGCCAAAATTCATTTCACAAAACTGATCACAAAAAAAGCAGAATATTTGCATATATTTTATCTGTAGCTTGAGAAAGTTCGATAACATAGCTCAGTTCCACGCTGTGCTTGAATGGTTGTCGGTGAGGTTTCGGCCGTGGCTTGTTATCAAATATCCCCTAGTGACAAACATTCTTAGTGTAATTCTGGTTTCTAAATAAACGCAGGGTTATTGACTTACAAAATCATATCAGACTTTCATACGCCGCCGTCGATTGATAGAGCACAATCATTATTACGTATGCACTTCTCGTACACCAGTACAGTCCACACTTGGTATGATAATAATAATAATTTGACGTCGGCGTGTAAAGTTGATCGTACACTGCTGCAAGAGTTCGCAAGAAGCCACAAGAACGAAAATTAGATTGGTTGGGTTGGACGTGATCCCAAAATTGAGTCGCGGTTCGAGCCATTATTAGGTAGATACCTACAAGACTTTAGGAATCTTTGGAAGCGGAAATCGAAATTTAAAAAAAAACAAAAAGTCGTATTACGTCCCGGGGCTGTTTTTAAAAGTAGCCTGATTTCAATTTTGTGTAATTTCAAGCATATCCTGTAGTTAATCAACAGACAACTATATAAATCAAATATAAATAAAGATAAAAGGTCGGCAAATGTGGTTTTCTTCATAAGTCGATAGATGATGATATGCTTTTAAAAGGTGAAAGTTTATTTGCGTTTCAGCGCAAGGTTATTAGGTTCTAGTTCGGACCACTATCGACACTAGAATACTAAACGATATGCGTCCAAGATTATCTGCATTTTTTTATCGACTCCTACTTCACTGTGCTTCGTGTTTGTATTACTAAAATAATATTTGTGTCTTTTGCCGTTCCAATAGCTATTGTAGCAATGTGCGATTAACTAAAGAAAGTAGCAGTCAGCACTGATATAATAACCTTTTCCTTTACCAGTGATTAAGGTAGTTAAGTGTTCAGGAAATAAACGTTTTTCTAAATAATATGGTTACTTAAGCTTATTTTGTTGTTTAGATTGATCGAAGAAATAGGAAAATTGTCCGACTTTAGTTCAGATTTTTTTCTTTCAATACAATTAAATTAGCGCCTATGCAACTAAGTCGATCAAAAATAGACTATTTTATTCATTTTTGGCACAGCTTAAGCTAGACTTGCAAGTTGAATATATACCAAAATTCATTTCAGAAAAAAAACTTTTCACAAGAAAAGCAGAATCTTTGCATCTTTTTATCTGTAGTTTGAGAAATTTCGATAACATATCTCAGTTCCACGCTGAGCTTGAATGGTTGTCGGTCGGTCAGCGGAGAGAGATGCACGCCTTGTCTCTTTTGTATCTTATGTTGTTGTTTCTGTTTCTTCCTCAGACTCCGCCATATTTGAAAGAACTTTATACCTTTTTCGGCGCAGATAACTGGAAACTTTGCTGCACCGGCGGCAAACTACAGGTTACATGCAGTCGTCCGAAAAATTATAGTAACTCTTTTACGGTTAATTGTGTCAGACTCTGGAATTCCCTACCTGCTGACATACGTGTGCCTCCTTGCCTCTTTTAAAAAAGTCGTTTGGAAAACTATTTTTTATGTATGAATGAATACACTTTTATTGTACACCACATAAACATAACAAATTAAAAGTAAAAATTTAACAAAAGGTATACAATTTGGCGGCCTTATCGCTACATAGCGATCTCTTCCAGGCAACCAAAGGCGTTAAAAACAGCTCAAGAAGAGAGGTAGGTGGTGCATTAAACTGTACTGTGTTGCAAATAAACATGCATAAACCTATATATACAAATATAATATGTACATATAACAAACTTACAATAAAATATATAGATAGTGATAATAATTAATATATACCTATATAATTAATATCAATAATAAATAAATATATACAATATTGTCAAACAACAAATAAAACAGAAGGGAATAGGCAAGTTAAAGATCCGCAGATGCAGAAAAAAATGATCTTTGTGTATGTATGTAGCATTATAGTTCGTAGTTTATTATTATTATATGTATGAACAATATGTAATATATATAATAATTATATGTTAAGTATTAGAATTTATAACATGTAGTATATTTTGCAAACTTTTTTTATTAGTTACAAATTTTTTATTGCCGCACCAATATTTCCTTATTAGAACGCGTTTGGAACCCCCGTAGCTTTAGTTTTAAGTTTACGAATGTGGTTATCGCCATCATCTCACTACCGTGTAATTCTTGTGTACGCATCAAAAGTGCCACCTGGCCCACTTGAATAAAGATATTTTTGACTTTGACTTTGACTTTGAACTACTTTCGCCAAAGGTAGAGAGATAGCTTTAGCGATATGACCGCTTTTGCACACTAGTTTTTTTAATTTTATCTATTGTGTTTCCTTTTGTATTTTGTTTTTTTTCATCAGTATCATCGACGACCGATAGACGTCGACT
Source organism: Pararge aegeria (assembly GCF_905163445.1). Taxonomy (NCBI): domain Eukaryota; kingdom Metazoa; phylum Arthropoda; class Insecta; order Lepidoptera; family Nymphalidae; genus Pararge; species Pararge aegeria. The sequence goes on from NC_053181.1 coordinate 5,761,980, forward strand.
GCTGGGTATAGGTTTTTTGTAGGGAGTTCCATAGAATTTAATAAAACTATATTCAGGCACACTCCGACGAAAATCAACAATAGGTTACGTCACACGTGTTAATAATTTAACACACACATTAATTTTATCCAGTTTAATTATACACTAATAATAATAAATAATAATAATAAATAAATAAATAAATAAATATACTACGACAATACACACATCGCCTTCTAGCCCCAAAGTAAGCGTAGCTTGTGTTATGGGTACTAAGATGACTGATGAATAGTTTTATGAATAATATACATAAATACTTAAAATATACGTATAAATACCCAGACAATGAAAAACATTCATGCTCATCACAATGAACAATAGAAATTGTATTGTTAATAAATGGCGGCCGATCTCATTTGCAGATATATCTCTATTTTACCCAAATAAGTTTGAATTCGCAATGATTAAAGTATTATTTGAATATGTATTATTGTATTAAAAAACAGGAGGAGTATAGCAAATTAAGCTTAATTTCCATAATATATCATGGATTTCCGCAAAGTAACGCCTGCTTCTATCCAATATTTCTCATTAGTTATTGTTTGTTAAAACCCCCAATGCAACGAGAAATTTTACATAAATAGATATCGTAAGCTCCCTGGTGTTATAAATTTGATGTGTCTATGTGTGTGTGTCCGTCAGTCGCATCGTATTTCCCGAACGGATGAACCGACTTTGATGGTGGTTTTTTGTATGAAAGGTGAATTAATCGAGTGTTCTTAGATATGTTTGAAGAAAATTGTTCCAAGATGGCTGCCACCACAAAATGGCGGATATTTTTACACAGCTCTCCCAATTTGGGTATCAAATTAAAGAGCTAGAATACCATACACAATGACCAATTTTAAATCCAAGATGGCCGCCTGCATAAAATGACGACATATATATTTCGAAATCTATCATTTAATGGCATGGCGTAAATATACTAGCACTAACCTTGTTGTTGTTTATGATAGGCAGAGCGGCGCTGTGTGGAGGTACTGACTGCACTGGGCGGGCGGGTTTTGCCGCTGCGCGAACTAGAGACGCTCGCTTCACCGACACCATGAGCCAAACGTCCTCTACTCGTTGGCACACCTGGACAACCACACTAATATTATAATGCTACCCTAGCTATAAGATACCCGATGTATGTTACTACTCTGCAAAACGAAATGTATTTGTTTTAATGGTATAATCCTATCTATATGCTATTGCCTTTCAAATAAACCCGTCTGGTGCACATCAGTTGGACCAGTTGGGATGGTTTCAAAGCCTTTAGAGGATATAAGTAGAACTTTTAGTGTTTTATAAATAAAAATAAAAATAAATGGTGCAGTCTTGGACACCCACGTTTGTAGATTATTCAAAAATTCTTTCAAAACTTATCATGTAAACGTAAAATTGGTGCATTATTGAAGTTGTAAAAAGTAGACTATTCAACTCATGGATAATATTGGATGCCCTTCAACCGTTTACACTTAGGATTTATATTGGCGCCCTTGACGAAGTCATACCATTACCTCCATGTTGAACTATCGCCGGTTTTGTGTTAGACAGCCTGCTAATTGCGCTAGGTTATTTGGTTAAATGTTTATATTTCGTGGCCGCGGGTAGAGTGAAGTTTTTACATACTAATAATATAAATCCGAGCTCACATTGTGTTTGTTTGTTTGCCCCACCGTCACTAAGCAACCAAACAACTAGATTTTTGGCATAGAGTTACTTCAAAATACGAAAGTATCATAGGCTACATTTAGAAGAGTGAAAAGGCATTTTGTATGCAAGCGCGCTGCAACTTAGACCGAATCATTACTTTAGATCAGGCATGATAGTTGTCAAGCGCACAAAAAAAATAAATATATATATATACCAGGAAAACAAACATTACAAATGCGTACGAAGTTCGCGGGCAACAGCTAGTTTATATATAATCTTATTCCAATACCTGTGTGACTAGTGCTCTGGTTTCCTGAGTAGCAGACTGCATGAGCATATCACGGAACTGCTCCGGAGCCGTAAGTCCGAAGCTCTTAGCATCTTCTAGCAGCTTGTCAACGGCTAAGAGACCACCTTCTCCCGCTAAGATCTCAACGCCTGTCGCACACCAGTCGTTTGCCTGTTTTTAAAAGCAAATTAACTTACGGTGTATTTAACCTTATCTTACTAATAAACGTAGCTCACAGTCGGAATACTTGCAGTGTTTTGTCACACTGCAACAGACAGAATTTTTAAAATATAACAGCGCGAGAAAACTATTCCGACGTTATGACGGGCTTTATTATTATTATTATTATTAAAACCCATATTGCGCTTAAACACATTATTTAAATCGAGCCTATTTTAACCCAAGTTATTTGCCTTTGTTGCTTGGAAGCAGGCTGCGTCGTTTTCACCTGACGCAAGATGCAAAAAAAAAAACGTAAAATGTTATTGGGAAAGAGCAACTGCGGAGTTCTTTGCCAGCTTCTTCTCGGTTGAATATTCCGAACCGAAAACTATAACTACAGACTTGACGTTAAAATAACAAGCATACTTAAAAAAAGTGAATTTTGGATACAAATTAAACACTAAACTTAATTTTAACCACAGTATCAAGTTCGGGCAACCTCAGATGAAAATTCAAGTGAGTTCAGGTCTTTAACATAGTAACAATATCTCGTTTACAAACAGTACTAGATAGGTAAATAAATAAATAGGTACCTTCTTGTCTTTCGCTCTTTATTAATTCAAACAAAATCAATTCGCAATTCAAAAAAGTTTATTTTTCTTACTATACTAATTATTATTTTAACCCTAAAAAAATAAAAAAGCTTGACGTGGATGAAATCTAATTTTGAAATTTTAAATAAAGGAAATTGTGTATACCTTATCTATCCTATCCATTAATTCTCTGGCTTTGGTCAGTAGCAAATTTCGCTTTTGTATTTTATCTATAAGTAAGGAACTCGTTCGTCTCAATTCTTCGCATTTTGATTCTATATGGTCAACGGAACTCAACGGATCTTTCATTAATATCTCGCCTGAAAATAAATAAAAGGTTACGGTTATATTATGGTATAAAAAGATGGCGGACAAAAGGAAGCCAGTCTGGACATTTAAATTTAAATACTCTTTGAAATCCCATCACAGTAAAAAAAACTTTACAATAATTATTATGTAAAAAAAATTATGTGCTAAAGTTATAACTTAAACTTATAATTAAGAGCTAAAAGGAATTCATTGTATAAAAGACCGAACTTTAATTTAAAAATCTTAAATGCATGCAAAAAAAAAAAACTGGCGAAGGTATGACATTATTCAGCCAAGACGTAATTTTGGTTTTTACCTTCGTCTATAACTGATGAAGCAGAGTTGAGATCACAGTTGCACAGTTTTTCAAAGTCGTTGGCTTCATCAATAAGGCTTTCAACCCTGTTTGCTGTTTCACCGACTTCCGTCATATCACATGCTGTTTTTAGATGACCATCTAAAGTAGCCTATCAAACAAAATTATAATTTATAATTGTATAATAATATATAGAATCACCTCATCAACATCATTTTATTTATTTTTAAATAATTAAATTAATATTAAAATAAAAAATAGCATTTATTTAATTTTACCATAAAACCTCTATTTCCGATCTCTTTTAAAAAAAAGTCTAGATAAAAAAGTCAAATATTTTGACATATAAGTTGTTGATGTAAACTTAGTATGAAATTATTAAATTGTGTCTAAGTTTGACGAAACCGTTAATTTTTATGTAAAATGGTTTTAGATATGATATGTAACTTTCGTAAATGCAGAAAATCCTTATCCAGCAACGCATGGGTCACTACTTGTTCACATGCCTTTTGCGTCGAACACGGTCAAAGGGAATTCAAGAGGAACTCAGAAAATTCTCTGACATGTCCCGCGTGTGGGAGTGAACTGCGTGATAAATTCGACGTAATCCAAGCGGATCTTAAACCAAGTGAAACATTTAAATCAATTGTATTAGCGGGTTTGAAGCCCGATGCTATCATGGACGTAGCAATGCGAGCGATATCTTTTTGGTCATATCAAGTTGAACAGGAGACCTTATATCAAGAGGGTCTTGCGAAGCACGCAAAGGAAAAACTCAATTGCTTGGAAGAGGTAAACAATCTGAATATACAAAAGCTAAAAGCAGAATTAGAAACGAGCAAACGTAAAATTGCATCCTTACAAGCTGATTTTAACAGGAAAAGGAAACACGCAGAAGAACTCACTGCACGTTTGGAAGAGAAAACGAGACAAATACAGAAGTTAACTTTTCAAGTAGATGCACAGAAAAGAAAAGATTTTCGTTTACCGAATTTCGAAGAAAAAAACGATCTCGATAATCAAGAGAAATGTTTGAATATCACAGATTTGGTAGGTAAACGAGCAGCATCAGAAGCCTTTGTGTTTAAACCTATGAGGGAAAATGAGAACTCGCACCGAATATGTTCACCGAAGACCCCTCTTTTCGACTTTCGACACAAAAGTAAACGGCCAGGCTTTCAGTTCAGGCCCTTTCAATCTTAATATCATAATATAAGCATGCAAGTTATATAATTAAGCGTACCTGCATTTGTTTAAAGTTTAATAAAAATGTTCTAAATTTCAACCAATGATTTAATTTCATTGAATGTTTCTGCCAAAAATTGTCGAATTGTTTTTCAGTCTCATCTAATTGTACAAGTAACCTGCAAAAACAAAATTGTTTTAGTTAATTATATAATTTTTGTACAGCTGACAAAACTCAACTTCTACTTTATGTCCTGCAGGTTCGGCTCTTCTATTAAATAGGAGTTAAAACGCTTCAATGTAGATTAGCTGGATAATATGAACACGAGTCTGTGTCCCAGGCACAAGGCCCTAACTTAAGAGATAGGGACATAGAGTTTAGACCTACAACGCTACTTTAGACCTATCACGTTTCGCCACACGAGGTGTCGGTCTTAGGTAACGTGCTTAAACTCTTAGGTGTTAGCCACGCGCTGACATGCTACAACGTTTTGTCATACAAAATATGAAAATAAGACATAATTTATCCATGGCTTGCTCCCAAATTTACGATTATAGGGACATTTACGACATAGTCAACCTATTATTAGCCCACTACGGGGCACGGGTCTTCTGCCAGAACAAGCAGGGTTTCAGACAAACGCTAGGCTTCACACGAGAACATTATGGAGAACTCTCTGCAGGGCTAGCACAGCCAGGAGATTGTATCCCCTAGCAACGGATGTAATTAACGTGTCCCGCTAAAGCACGGGAACGTGGAATGGGAGAAGTTTACCCCCGTTTATTATTACACATACTAATTCCACTTGTGCGCCAGTGCTCTGTGAATTGATAAAGCTGTGGGAGAAGATAAATTTTTAACCTTTCTTCGGGTATATAATTGTCTCTTGCCCATGCTAGCCATGCAGGTACGCATATGTCATAAGATATTTTCATTCTCCGCTAACGCTAGTGACATTGGCACGCATAACTCTGATAAGTGTGAGGCGTGGGCCAGGGTTTACACGGTACTCCCGCAAGTAAAGCCGACGTCTTTACTTCTAGGCTATTAACGCTTTCTTTCACATACAATCAATTAAATCGAAGTTCGAAGATTAAATTTAGTATTGATAAATGTTTCCCATTTTTTCTTGTTTTTATGTAGCGTACCCAGCCAGCTTCGCCGGGCTAGATTTTGCTTTATTTTATATAAACAATAAACTTACATAATTAAATTTTTAATTTAAGTCTCATAATATATTATATCATTTATTTCTCTCCGTATTCATACTCTTCTATACTCTTCTCGAGCGGGTGAAGATCATTATCTACACCCATGTACACCCGACAATAGAATATCATCTATATATATAGTAAATAAAAGCTGTATTTGACAGTTTGACAGTTCAAAAATAGGAGTGCTCCGATCGTCACCAAACTTTACAGGATTACTCGCCAGGTCAATCCGGAGATTCCCTGAAAGTTTCATTGAAACCGGTCCAGCCGTTTCGGAGCCAATACGGAACATACCCACACACTTTCTCTTTTATATATATAGATAGCTCTTATCACTAACTTGTAGTTCATGAACGAAAAAAAAACCGAGGATAGTGAAGATTGTGGATTAAATAGTTTTTTGAGTTCTCATGAGAATAGTCGAGACTGACGAATCCAAAAAATCGCGCAGTGCGCATAGTATCTAAGTTGTTATTTAGATAGGAAGGTATTAAATAAATAACTATTACCTTTCAACAGCAGCAACATGACTAATAATATTATAAGTAAGATTTGGTTTGCGCACTTGCGACAGCAACTCCTCGCCCTGACTTGTCGCTGACGATAGTTCGGTTTTTAAAGCTTTATATCTGGAAATAACAAAAATCTCTGCTGCAGTTTAAATTTTCAATGGTCAAGTCAAGCGTCAGTCCAGCAGTCACTTAAAGCTCAGTAACTTAAGTTTTTCATTATGGTAATTGACACAAATATTATATAAGTAATGAAAAATAAATAGGTACATTTATCGACTTAATAATTTAGTACCTAATTTACTTTTATTGACATTTGGTTGAAGTAGCCGACGCCCGCCTGTCGGCATGAGCCGGCACGGCGGACGTGTTCAAACTATATTTAAGTAGATATGGATTTTTGTAAAAATATAACAGTTACAATGTAAAGATTCATTTTGTTGTCGGGGTTTAGGTTCAGCAAGTAAACCTTTATGGTCATTATAAAGATTTAATATGTTACCTAGATTCTTGTGTTTCTAATAATTCTTTGGTTTGTGTGGGATCGTTGCCCATATCGCAGTCAACTATTTCTCGCATAAAGTCGTCCAGCTTCCCCGATATCTCCTTCATTAGCGTTGAGAACTTCTCCAGGGCCTGAAAGTAATTGTTTTATGCTTTAACGTTTATCTAAACAATTTTTTTGGGAATATTTGTTCAGCTTTCTCAGCGTTTCGTGTGGCGATCAGCACACCACGAAATTTCATTTTTTATCCACATTAGTGGTTCAGAGCGCAAGGGTGATAAACATCATAGAAAGGCGAAAAGCGTTGGAAGGTCTTAACCTAACCTTCCTCCCAGCAATCTTAATAATATTCATCATCATATCAAAGTCAAAAATATGTTTATTCAAGTAGGCCCATAGGTGGCACTTTTGATGCGTACATAAGAATTACACGTTAGTGACATGATGGCGATAACCACATTCGTAAACTTAAAACTAAAGCTACGAGGGTTCCAAACGCGTCCTGGTCTAAGAAGAAGCCCACAACAAACTTAGCCGGGTGTTTTTTTTTGTTATCACCATCTCACAATGTCATTTTAAATTATTAGAAGATCAACCTGGTTAGAGCAATAATTTACACCAACCCATTAACAGCCTACTACAGGGCTCGACTATGCACCCACAATGGGAAGGGGCTAAGGCCGTAGTCCACCATGCTGGCCCAGTACGGATTGGTGGACTTCACACGCCTTTGAGAACGTTATGGAGCTTGTGTATGTTATGGATGTTGTGTAAAAAAATTCTAGTGTTTTTATTTTGATTTATTTTATATCAGGTTACAAAAACGCACACTTACGTTACATAAATCCTACTTAGTCGATAGCCTTGCGAATTTGTCTAAGGTAACTTAGGTATGATTATCTTAGGTACTATTTACAAGCTCCCTATAGGAAAGAAGTTTCGTTAGCATCCGATTGCGATAGCGATCATTGTTTATTTGAATGGGTTGTCCTTTTGATCCATTGTTTTATGGGAATTTAATGTATGACTCTAACACTAACCATCATATTTTATACTATACCCTAACTTTAGCCACGTTCCTCTAACACAGATAATCAAAATCGACATAGATATATTAAAATCTCATTGCGGAATATTTTCACAACTTACTATTCGCTGCTGTATCCACTCCGAATGCGAATACTGCAGTTCACCGCCCAAGTCCGGCGTCAACTGCGAGCGGTCAAAGTGCTCATACAGTTCCTCCACACACGAGCAAACGAGCACCCTGAACCGGAACTCCTCCTTGAAAAGCTTGCTGCTAACTTCAGATAGCGCTTTCTGGAGAAAGCTCGCCGGCCGCAAAACGTATACCGCGTGGATCATGCCCGGAAAAAACTCCTGGAAAATAAATCTTCTTTCATTAAAACCAGGCTTTAAAAGTAATTACAAAGTTCATAAAAAACCTTGATGACGGGCGGTATAAAACCAAAAAAAGGCGTCAAAATACGTGGACACAGAAAATTGGTATCAACCAGGAAGTTAGCAAACGAAGTTTTTCAGACACGTCAGAGTGGTGACTAGGTGGCACTTTTGTTGTGTAAATTACATACTAAATATGATGGCGATAACTACATTCGTAAACTTAAAACTAAAGTTACGAGCCCTGACCTAAGAAGAAGCCCACAACAAACTTAGCCCGTGCCACGGCGATCGAATTTTATTAACTATAAACGTTTAGCCCACGAACATCTATAGAAGCAGGATAGGCCTCGCACATTATCCATCTCTCATAATATGAGCTGAGGTTAGGTGTGACAAAATGGGGAATTATTAGAAATTAACCTTATGTGCCTGTTACACCTACATCCCCGGACAAGCTCTGACACAAAAAGCTAAGTATACTACTAAAAAATTATCAACATTATCTCACTATAATGTTGTATCTCTCAAAATGTAAAAAATTGTGACATGTGATACATTAACTTTTTGTTTAATTTTATTGTATATACAGTTCCTATAGCTCACTCACCGATATTCTAAGAAGCACAGCTTTAACAGAATTCCATCTATCTTTTCTCCGATCGATTATTATGTGAAAGCCCATCTCAGCTTCTAATAGTCTGAAAGAAAAAATATGAGTTCAATACCGTATGATATGTAGTCTGTATAAAGTACAGTAGGAACTTATTGTATGTAGATCTAACGCCGCCTCTGTAATCTGTTTATTCCACGTAACGGTCTTTCACACCCGCGTGCTAGTTACGTCTATTATGATTGATGCAATTCTGATAGTTTTCCCATTCGTGCGAATTGTTGAACATATAAGCAAAGTTTAACCACCATTTAGCTATTGTATAGCAACAATCATTGATGGTTTCTATTAGTTGCGGTCCGATAAACTCGAGACGAATCGCAACTCACTTAGTTTTATTAGTTGCCATGATTTCACTTGGTATTTCTTTTTAATTAGCTCCAACATCCTACTGGAAAACAAACTACTTTCTTGAGGAAGTTTTATACTTTTTTTTTTTTATTTGATTAAACGTTTCTGGCTTAAGAAGAGTTAGACATTACAATAATTCTCAATAATAAGTTGCATAAAACATTAAAAGAATTTATGAAACAAACAAGAATAACTTAGGCACCATTCTTGCTTTCTAAAGTTTGAGGATTCAGATCAGCAGCAGAATTCTTGAGGAAGTCTATTTAACATAACGCTACGACCTTAAGGAGCAGAGCAAGCGAAATAATAGCGCCGGTGGCCGATGCGTGCCGGAGGGTCAGAGTACATTGCATAGAATTATACTTGCCTGACTAGTGGTTGCCCGCGTTCTCCGTAAGAGTTTATTATGGTTTCTTACAGATCCCCTGGGGATCGTTTGTATAGGTGGATCAAAAAGTAGCCCACGTTACTCACCGTTCGTATGCCCAAAAACAAGTTGATTGCTTGCTTATTTAGTGCGTAAAGCAAGGACAAACAAACACTCTTTGACATACATAATAATATAGATCGTTGATAATAACAGTTGCTTAAACATTGGTACGAAGGGTAGGTACTTACGAGGGCACAGAAGTGAGGTAGAGAAGCAGGCGGCGGTATTCGGCGGCGGTGACCATATGGAAGTTGTTGTTGTCCGGGAAGGTGACCAGCGGGCGGTGGTCACGCGCCAACCCGCCGGTCGCCAGCACGTACTGTGGCAGCAGCAGTTCGCCGACACTGCGTCCCTCCTCGCCATCGCTGCCGCAGCCATCGCATTCTGCTTCTGGAATAGATAATACAGAGTGTTAATACGGGTTCATTCTTCGTTTGTAGTTATTGCAACGTTTTAGTCTTTGACTGCCATCTCAACTGGCAAGCATGAGCAGGAGAAAAAAGGGCACGGGTCTCCTCCCATACTTCGAAGGGGTTCTGGTTCAAGCTATTTATTGTTCCACAAAGGAATTTCCACTTAAATGGAACTTACAGGCTAATTTACAAAAAGAGGGTAATTATATAAAATTGCATCTTCGAACGCACAATAAATAAATTGTAAATTGTAAGTGCGTTGTAATAAATTGTAAAAGTAAATGGTAAGATGGTTTTGAAGCACCATCGCATCAAAATCATATAAGGTTAAGGCCGTAGTCCTCCACTATGGCCCAGTGTGGATGATTGGGCTCGACACACCTTTGAGTACATTATCGAGAACTCTCAGGCGTATCTTATTTGGATATTATTTGTGCAACAATGCGCACAAGAGAAGATACATTTTTATCCTTTCCACGGAGAGGAAGCGGTGATGGGTCAGTGGGTAAAAGCTCGACTTCACTTTCGGATGGCCGAGTTCGAATCCCAGCACGCATCTCTAACTATTCTAGTTTATGTGCGTTTTATGTAATTAAAATATCACTTGCTTCAACGGTGAAGGAAAATATCGTCAGGAAACCTGCATGCCAGATAATTCTGCATCTGCATTCTCAAAAGGCATGTGAAATCCACCAACTCGGATTTTTTTCAAACGTTAAAATACTTATCATTAAATCTTATATGAAACGAAAATAAACTAATTAAGTACAGAATTATCGCTTTATTTGAGGTATATGTAGATAAGACTCCACTTGAATATATTCGGCCATAAACGCCTTGTTGAACAAATTCAATCAGTATGCGACGTTGCGTCTCAAAACTTCCTGAAGTTCTAACGAACGAAATGCGAAAACGGAACTCTATATGATTTCATGAAATATACCAAAGGCTGGCCGTCAACGATTTCTATGCTATTTCTAATGCTTGCTGCACATTTACATTAAATAGATACGACTCCCCAATTTACAAGCTATATATTAATCTCCATGTAGGGCTGCCTGGAGACAGAAATTCTAATTTGTAATTATTCTCATGTAAGTTTTTTGATTTCGTTTTTAATTATTCTGTTATATATAATAGTGTAGATGGGTCTTAGTTCCCAAATAAAGAATTATTATTATATTAACCAAGCCTACCTTTAACAGCCTTTTTTTTGTTTACGGTTGGGAAATCTCCTGGAAGCAAGATACCTTCTTTTAAGATGCTTATTGGGGTGAAATCAGGTTATATGGGATTCCTTCAAACTAAAACACCCCCGGTGGCCGCTCCTAATACAATTTAGAGGCTCCGGGTTCTCCTGAAATTACCGGCTGCCTCCATTTTGCCTTGTCGCGGGGAAAATTGTCTACATGTAAGGTACGGCAGCCTGAGCCACATTAAGCCAACGTCTTCCCGGGGCCACATGTGAGAAGCCAGAACCCCCACTCTGGCCATCCGTGGCACCGAAGTCCCTTTATCCGGGAGGAGTAGATAATAAAGATGCTTGCTATCGCGATAGCAATAAATTCGTAGTGATTTCGCTTGCATTTGCATCCTTACCTATAACAAGCGTTCACAAAAAACAAGTTGCGATCTGTACCGGTAAACTCGATATCAAGCGGCTATAAGCTGTAGGTAAGATATGCGGCTAGCCTAAAGCTAATGTTATTTCGATTCCATTCCAAATAACTCATACGCGACGACCGAGCTCATTCAGTCGTGTTTGGGTAAATATATTTTGTACGTACTTCGACTCGAATTCGGTAAGGACTTCAGAATAGTCTCATGAAATCTTACGTTTTGAAATTGGAATGAAAATTATTTAAAATTAAATCGATATTAATATTATGAACGAGCAGAAGTGTATCTGTTTGCTTATTACTTTACTACCGAAGTTTGGCTTCTCAGGGCCTTTTTTTGAAGGATTTCAAAAACTAAGTTTTAATGTTTATTTCCGGCTACAAAAGCTTGCATTCTGGTGACTGACATAGGATACATTCACCCCGGGAGACCATACTATCTAGGGATAGCTGGAAAAGATATTCACATTTATGGTACATAAATAATAAATAAATTAATAATGTTACAAGATTTTAAATCGAAAACTTGTTTAGTCGTGTCAAGCACTTTTTGGATGAACAAAAACATAGAACTCGCGTCATCGTCACCGCACGCTTCCCATGAGCTATGCTATGTATACAGTGTATATATATATATATATATATATATATATATATATATATATATATACATCAATTTAGTTTTCACTATAACCGATGTGAACGCGGCCCAAATAAAAATTATTAAAGTAATATATCGCCTAATTGGGTCAACAGTGCTTGGTTCGAGAGATTCGTTTAATAAAGGTTAAATGTAATTAGTATGCACGTGTGCCGAGTCCACCTGAAGCTGGAAAGTTGATTGAAATTCAAACGAGAGAGAAAGCTGCCGTTTGTGAGGTTAAAGAGTCAAGAGAGGTTATAACGAACACAAATGTTATTAACACTCAGCTAAGTTATTAAGATCTATGAGAATGAATGAATGAATACAATATGCAGGAAATAGAAAAGCAGTAATAGCTACATAGCAAGCTCTTCCAGGCCACCAATAATGGCGTAAAAGACAAAGCGTCAGGAAATTCGCCTACCCTTTTTTTATTTTGAAAATATTTGTGGCACTTCTTTCACTGCAGACTTATTCAGATTCATCAGCTTTTTATTACATATGAGTAAGTTACTATACATTTCGTTATTTTGTTTCAGCTTATTGTTTATAATATTCGTCACCGCCTCTTTAACAGAAAAACATAAAAATCCGTCAAAGAGGCCTATTATCCCTTTTGAGGTCCCTTCTCTTCCGTTACTTCGCGCCATGTTAAAGATGGAGCTACCAACTCTATTGTCGGTAATATGGAACATATCATTAATGACCGATAAGAAAATTATTTACTTTAAGCAAAGATAGGTGATGAAAAATTCCGTCAATATGTCGACAGTTAATAATAGCAAGCCAAGTCAATAAGGGTTTAGTTGAGCAAGTAAAGAATCGGGAATTAAGTATAGAAAGACTGCGCAAGTGTGAACCTGAAGCCAGAAGATATAATGGATGAAATACAACGTAGCGACAGGCCTAACTCTCCAAACTCATGAAGATTCTCACTGAAAACTGAATCTTAAATTACATTTTCAAAACAGAGCGACCAAATTGAATAACAAGCGGCATCGTCGATAATATACGATTATCTGAATATTCTTTAATGCTGCCATTTTTGTCAAAGGGGTCAATCACAGGGGGTATGCCTTCTTGGAGGAGTTAGAAATTAAAATTATTTCTATTGAGTATGATCCTTTAAAGAAAGGTGAGAAGGACTATATAAATAATGCCATCAAACTATTTCAAAATAGCAAAGTAGGTCAAAAGGGCTTCACTTCAGCACGTACGGAATCCAGAATTCACTGATGCACATGTGCACAAGTGTCCACCTGAAGCCAGACTGAAGATCTAACGAGTCAAATACTCAAAGCACACCTACTTTAGAAGCGGAGGCCTCGAAAACGCTCACATAACCCTGACATTCATAAAATGTTGAACTCAGACGTAAAAAACGTGGCTCAACTTTAATTTGATTAATCTAGCTATGTTTATTACACACGTTATATAAATAAGCATAAACCATTTATACATAAAGCTTATAATTAGATAATATAAAACTATAACCACTTAAACAGGCTATAGATAGGTGGGTGTAACTTTCTTTACTCGTGTAGATACTTGCATGCTGAAATTCATGAAATACTGAACTCAGGCAGCGTTTAAAACCTGATTCTTATAAGACGTGTCGTGTCGTGAACTCGTGATCCAATTTTTGTCAACTCTAAACAATACAATAAGTAATAGAAAACATGTACGATATAAATATGTAAGATCTAAGAAGAGTAATAAAAGGTTTAGATTATTACTCTAACTTTCTAAACACTCGTGTTTTATTATTTCACTATTCTCGCGTAAAGCCGAATCTCGAAAAATTATTAAACGTTTAACGGTGATGTAACTTACTTTGTAATGTAGTATGTATGTTCATGTAAGTTTATTTTTTTTGTAACATACTTTATGCACCATCCACTTTACACTTTTTTATCGGTTTCGTACGCTCAGGTTGCCTTTAAAAGATCACTTTTAGTGATAAAGCCGCCTTTGCAACCTAGCACTAAGTACCTACTATTACTGTTTTATTTGTATTTTTCCTATAGTGTTGTGTTGCAATAAAGTTTTTCTATTCTATTCCATTCTATTCTTACTCTGTCAGATACCCGTTTAATTCTAACATTCGCATCATAATCTTTGCAGATTTTTTTTTTTTTCAGGAAAATGGTATGTTCTCCTTTTAGTATACATATTTGACTAACTGCAGTGTTATTAAATAGCATAGATAGCAGCATTCAGTCTATCCGTTTGAGTGTTATGATTTATTATTATGCGATCAAACTTATCGTTTTCAATTAATTATAATAAAATCAAAGTTTGCAGCACATCATTGACCACAATAATTTATGTGTGGCATCTGTGCGATACAATGGTTTAAATCTTACATTAATTACCTAATTTTGTTATTTAACCTAATATTTTATACGATCCTTTTAATAAAATTAAATCTCATCTATGTTTTAGGAATTACTTCGGCGTACGAAATGAATGTGAAACACGCAACGACGGTCGCTTTTACGAGGCGATTTGAACTTAATGGCTACAATCTACGCAAGTACTTCTAGATTATTCTTTCCCATGATTTTAAATGAACTGAAATTCTCATCGTCATCATCATTATATTAACCCATTACCGGCCCACTGCAGGCAGGGCACGGTAGAAGGGTCTCCCACACATAAGAATGCTTTAGGCAATAATAGTATTCTGAACACTGGTAACTCCTGGTGTAACAGGAGATGTAACAATGCTATAAACGACAGGGCTAAACGACAAAAATCATGACGAGAAATAAACTAAATATAAAAATGTTTATAATACACACTTGAAAAAGACAAGGTTAAAGTAACGCTTCGAGCTTTCTTGCGGTTAGGAAATTCGGAAAATTATTCGGGAATTTAGGAAAGACGGCTTCCTACCTGCAACCAATAACAAAGCTTGCTTTAACCTGCATGTCTTCTTAATTTGAACGCAAACGCGGATGCGGTCGGACGCCTTTATATATGCATTCTTCGATTTAGAAATGTTAGGAAATCAAAGAAGTGTTTAATATTTTAAAACTGAAATTTGCATTTAAATAGAAAAAACAACTATGAAGTTATAACGAATCTCCTTATAAGCTACTTCTTCTTTTCTTTAAATATTTCTACTTGATTGGTGACGCACGCATTGACTTTATATCATAGTTTTAAGAACCTTTAGCTTTCTCAACAATGGGACGCAAAAAAAATATACTAAAATATTCTAAAAGTATTTTCTAGTGTTGAAGATTTCAAACTTCAGATATATTTAATAAACACGTTAGCTTTATATAAGTATTGATATTAGTCTGACGCAAATGCACGCATACGAAATGCCCATTCAGTATCATATAACAAGACCACAAATATTTGGCTCAGATTTTGGGTCAGCCACATCACGACCGCAAAAGCCTACTTTGCGTACCATTTAGCAACATCAAATACGTGCCAAATCATTTTCAATTTACATACACAGAGATTCAGTAATATTCCTCGTTTTGTATACAAAATCGATGGCGCGAGTCAAACGGTCGGTTACAAAAGATTCAATTTCCCGTCATGTCCCTACATTCTACAACCCCGTGGCTATAGGATCTAGAAGCCATAGTTTGAAATACATGGTTCTATTAAGGTTTTATGAAGTTTCAACTTTCATGTTCTGTATACTAAGGCGTGCCATAATTGCTTCAGTGAACACGGCTCAGACATGGTATGATGGGATTTAAAAAAGGAAACAGACTTCCTTGTCTTCTGTTTACTATGTTGTAGCGAGCGATTTGTTATTACCCTTTGAGAATGTACCGTACACAAAAAAAACACCAAGAAAAGACGGATATAAAATATTTTTTTAAGTACGAAGTTTAAAATAAATAAGTAAATAGTATAACAACTAAAACGGGTAACCTGTCTAAAACAAGGTCTAACTTTCTAGACTCAAGTTGAAACTAAATCTCAAATAGTTATAGAACGTTTATCGCCAACAAAGTGACTTCTTATGAAAATTAAACTTAATTTGCTATACTCTAATGAATAATTGTAAGTAACAACAATTTAAGTAACAATTATTCATTCATTATTCTCAGGAGATGTTGACTTTACGTCAACATCTCCTGAGGATGCGCAGGTTTTGGAGCGAAACGTAAAGGGGACATTGCCGAAGATCTGTTTGATGTGGAGTATAAGGATTGAAGAAATTATAAATTACACCATACAGATTCTCCTGCTTTTCGCAGAGTATAGAAAATTAAGCTTAATTTTCATAATATATCATGGATTTCCGCAAAGTAACGCATGCTTCTATCCAATAACATAACATCTCGATATTTTTACCAATGTGACAATCCGACCATCTCTGGTAAATGACCTAATACTAACGAATAATACATCGTAACTGAAGGCTGAAATAATTGTACCAACGAGATTGATCCCCTCATCACAACCTTGTTCAATTCAATTATATATTGCATTCATGTACAGCACACAATACTGTACACTCTGTACTGTTTGTACTGTACAGTGTACACACTTTACTTTGTCTGTGTGTGTTTATTGTTACTACGGTTTATCTAGTTTCCAATGACGATGAAAAGCGTTGGAAGTCGGATCTATAGACGTCGCAATCGGACCGGATGCGAGGTTCCATTTACTGATACAATTCGTAGAGGACAGGTGAATGACGTCACATCTTTTATGTTCCCTATTTGTGTCAGCATCTAGTACCTAGCCACCTATGTAGTTCTGCGTTCTCATGCGAACTTATTTAGTGATGCTACCAGGCATCTGTAATTTTAAACATCGAAAATTATGAACTACTAGCGGACGTCGTGCCCGGTAAAACAGCGGCAACTACCGAGTTGAACATCCAGAGAAACCCAAAGAATAAATTTCACGAAAATCGGTCCAGATTGTTAGGAGGTATTAAAGTGACAAACACACAAACGCAAGAAATATATATTTAACAGTGGTTTTAAGAATTTTTCTCACCGTTTAACCTTTCGTAAGTTAGCCTCATAGGTCCAGCCGTTATCGATTTTTAAATGAGACTAACGGACGGCAATTCATTTTTTAAATATAAAAAAATATCAGAAAGATCTCGGGCTTGTAGTTACTATCATTGAAACTAAAAAGTTGTTGTTGTACTACTTTTTGGAATTCAGTAATAATTTATTTGATACAAAAAAAATGTTGAATTTTTTGGTAGTAGCAGAGCTTTTTGTGACAGCTCGCCCGCTACTTCCATGATTATTTCTGACGCCAAGCATTGTTATTGCAATGCTGTGTTCCATTCTAGGAGAGCGTAGGTGCCGTTGTTTACTATATTGATTCAATCAATTCAATTAATACAAAACTTGATCGGTCGATTAATACAAAAAAAATTAAAAAAATCAATAAATCATGTTATTTCTGTAAAGAGATGTAACACTGCGAATCAAAGCGGTGCGAGCGCGCGAGTCTTGGTTCACGCGCGCCGCTGTTACATTAATTACATAGTATTACCTAGTGGAGTGTCTGTGTAAAATAAGGAATATTTTATATTACCCTTAACCAAAATTGTTTGTAACGCTGTTGGATTACTAATAAATAAATAAATAAATATTACACAATCTATCGAATTAAAAACATCGTAGTCGTAGAACAAAAGTTGTTAGTTTTAATGTAAACAACTGCAGGCTGGGAGCTTTCTGGTATTAAGTAAGGTATTTTTTTATTTAACTCAGATAAATACAGATATATTAAGATGAACAAGAAATTTAATAAATCATTCGTTCGTCCTACGTCAACGTCTCAACTAACGGCTGGTACTGAATTTTTTCAACAATCCCCCTATTCTTGGCCCGATTCAAAAATCGAACCTGGGACCTCGTAATCCGTAGTTGAACATGCGCATGTTGAGTCAATAAAGGCAATAATAAAAGTAAATTAGGGGCCTAAGGATTAGCCCAACTATTTGGTTCCTCCCAACTTCTCCCTACGCCAAGGTCCGAATCTCACAGGAAGCTCCTTAGCGAAGACGATTTCTTGGACCCCTAGATAGCTTAACCTCTGGTCTAGGTTAAAGCTTACTGTGCTCGCGTCAAGAAGTACCAACGTTGCGGCATCCCATTTCGTTGATACCACGTATACCATTTTATTGCTTAATTAATTTACGTACCCGATACCCACGGAAAACAAAACATCAACGAAATAACAACAAAGAAACGAGTTTTGGTGAATCAGCTTCTTGTTCAAATTCAAGTTAGGTATTAATAAGTTATTATTTCAGAGTTCATTCACCTAATTAATACATTAAGAAAAAAAAAGTGTGCGTTAAAGTAAATCAGCAAAATATATTTGTGCCTCTCTATAATGAGCATCGGAAAAAGGTCACAAACTATTATTGATATATATATTTGACTAACTCATTAAGTATGTAAACAATAATTATGACGGCCAGTGCGTGAATATGATATATGAATACCACTGGACGGAACCGAAAGGCTTGCATGAAGGAGACATAACGGTTTCTCCTAACGAGACGATTTCTACCAGGTAAACTACCGCAAACAGCGTTAAAAAACTTCTTTGCAAGAATCACGGGGAACCTATATATAGCTATACCTTCAAAGCAAGTTCTTAAATAACTGTTATGGTTTTAGTTTTAAATTTCAAAATACAGCTCGACCATCGTTTACTTTGTATTGGCGGGGCTTCTGAAAATCTTATAGTCAGTCAAATAAGTAGATACAGTCATACACGTAAAAACAAAGATCAAATGCGTTATGATCTCGGTCATTCAGTATAATGAGCTCAATAAATATCTCCGCCTGAACAATTTCCGAGCGATGTTTATTGCACACGTAATTTGCTGTATCGAGGATCATTGCTACTGTTTCATGAATTACATCTTGCGATATTACGTTTCTATTCGCACTTTTTGTATCTTCAATAGGATTAAATAAAAACCAAACCGAATTCAATTTGTTATGGACTACTTGCGATTGAAATGTAGGTAGGTACCTAAAATTCGTTTTAAAATTGCACAGAGTGCGAGCGATTTTACTTTGTGCATTGAATTATAAATTGAATCAATATATATTATTGTGTATTTTAAAATACATACGATATACGGTGACGAATTTTTCTTAAGTTTTTAAAAAAAATTGGTGTAGATTCGGTCACTGAATTTACTACGGGTAACTCTAGGTTTGAATAAACACTTACCTTAATTATTATATATAAAATCCACCTGTGAAGCTTAGGGTAGGTCATTAAAATCGTCAGATCAAGATAAGATAAGATTCAAATTATTTAAATGTACTATAATTAATGATAAAGATAGGGTTTACAGATAGGTACGATTCAAGTTAACAACCTAAATAGTAAACTTTTATAAGTTCAGGAAACCAGAATTTAAATGTGCATGATATAGAAATCACATCGTTCACCGCACGATTCGCAGCTTCCGTTTCGGAAGAGCTATTGATGCTGGTAATATTAATAAATGACATTTACATGTAACTAAAGTAACACAGCCAACAAATATTGCCAATATCTTCTAGTAAATTTCTAAAAAAATCTAGGTATTATAAAATATCAGTACTATTACTAACTCCTTAGTAAAGAGCTGATAATCCTAAAACGCCTGAACAAAATACAAATCATTAAACATTGACAACTTGCCAAGAAGCGTCGCGATTAAACACTTCTTGCAATACAAAAGGTATTCGTAAAAATCTTAGATAACTCAGACACCCATACATACATATATTCATACATAACGGTCAAACTTGGTTATAACTTATAACACGACTGTTTGCAACGGAGGGAAAGACACTTGTTTTTTGGCTCATTAGAATTTGATTCAGTACTTATATTTAACCGGAAAGAGAGATTACTTATAAAAAAAAACACTACACCAAGCTTCCGCAACATTTTAACCACTTTAAAATTAAATTAAATATGATATTTTTTCTGATTTAGACCTGTGACAATTTTAACTCCAGACACTATTTAATAATTATTTGACTAAACTGTTTTACACTTTATTTATAAGGTTATTGTTTTAAACTTTCTACGCTTATAATAACTCTTTAAACACACTTGCCTAATTTCTGTCTTTTTATAAAGAAGTTGAATCTCATGTGTGCAAGCGCAAGACAATAATGTTTGATTCCGCACATCCCACGCGGCGTTCGCTCCGAACGCTCTGGTACATTTAAACCCATTGAGACTGCATTTGATACGGTTTCTTCACTGACACCTATTTTGCCATCTACAGACGTGGCAACTCTCAGCCCAAACTCACAATCAAAACTAGTAACAATTCACTATTAACGATCATCAACAAAATGAAATCATCTGCATCAATTTCACTTTCTGTCTGATTGAAATCGCTAGTATTAACAAGCATTGAACGGATTTTATTGCTGTTTTCACCTGTTGATAGTGTTAATTAATTAAAATAAAATGGATGTAAGGTACGAACTCTATGAAGTTAGGAAAGGTAGTCGATTCTGTGAAGTAAGTTATGGTTGCGCTAAAGCCACTGCACTGGTCGGTGTTATAGTTATGAAATAGTTCACACCTTCATATTGAACCTTAGATTATCAGTATTACCTATTTTATGTCCTCTTTACTAACTGACAAAATTAAAATGTACTTTAAGCATTCCTATTTTAAAAAACGAAAAGTGTAATCTTGCATATCGGGTTATCGAGTCTACCGGTGATCCTAGAGCGGGCTGTTACCTTGGCCAACGAATTAGTTTGGCCATCCAAAGGGGCAATGCTGCCAGCATCTTAGGAACTGTGCCTCGCTGCGGTGGTTTCTAGGACGTTTTAGATTTTATTTAGTTTTAAATAGTTTATTTTAGGTTATCTTTATAAAACAATCTTGCATAGCTTATTAAATACATTAACAAAAAGTAACTAGCTGACTGCGCTATCTCGATAAGTTCAAAGACAGAAGTCCAAAGTCCCATATCACTATGTCGAAACACGTCGTCAGCCAAATTTTTCACACAAACATAGATCGGTTGGCAAGTCAGCCTGGTTAGAAAGGGCACAGATTAGTTGGCATATCTGTAGATGCTGACTTACGATGTCACGATTATAACCATAACAAATACAGATGTTCCAATATCAAGACTTGAAACTCCGACAATCAAGAACAAACCGTTACATCGTTACTTCATTTTTAAATCTTCGAAAAATTTACGCGATTTCGGTGTGAAATGTGAATCTAAATTGATTTTCCGCATCGTTCACTTTTTAAATTGGTTCTGTTTTGTGGGCGTTTATCTGTAAAGTGAAAAGTGTTCGCTTTCTTGAAGATTAGTATTTCAAGTCACCGTAAAAACAGCCTATTTCTTGTAGAGTAAAATATTTTGAGTGAAGGCAATATTTTACAGTTTTAAATAAATATTATTCTTTGCTCGTTTTAGACTTTCCTTATCAGTTATTTACTATTATTATAATTTGACAACTGTTAGTTAATGTATAGTTTTGATAAATATAATAACATGTAGGATTTTTTAAATTATAATGTATCACTATGTAATGTTTGAAAACTAAGTACAGTATAAAACGGTACTCTTATGATGTATTTTCTGATATATAATTCACATAAGTATAAGATAACATCAAAATGATGACTAACGTTACAGCTTCAACTGTAAAACATCAATTTGGCGACCTCCCGGGCGCAACGGTGTGCGCTTTGAATTTAAGTAGGAGGTCCCGGGTTCTATTACCAGGAAGAGTAATTTGGGAATTTATAATTTTTGGATTTTCTCTTGTCTGGTCTTGTTTGGCTTTAACCTTGGATAGGAGCTCGACTCCACCATGGGGGAGACCGAGTTCGAATCCCAGTACACACCTCAAACTTTTCTGAGTTATGTGCGTTTTAAGTAATTAAAATATAATTTGCTTTAATGGTCGAAGAAAACATCGTGAGGAAACCTGCATGCCTGAGAATTCTACATAATGTTCTCAAAAGTGTGTGGAGCCCACCAATCCGTACTGGGCCAGTGACGTGGACTACGGCCTTATCCCTACTTATTTTGGGAGGAGACCCGTGCTCTGTAGGTTGATGTATTGATAAAGATGTAGCTTCATGTTCGTATGCTCTTAGCTCTAGCAATACGTTTAAATAACAACAAAGATGAACCGAGTGCAAGTCCAAGTATTACTGTAATAACTTATTACCGCGGAATCCAAAGCACTGCATAGTCGAGCGCACGCGGCAGCACACGTTACCAGCCGCAACACTAACACTAACATTATCGCACTCCGACATAACTATGAAATCATACTATAAATCCAGTATTAGGAATCCTTGACATTCGACCTCATGCCAAAACAAACACTCAAACACAACAGTGTAAAGTTCAAAATGCACTATACTACGGGTGCACGCTATGTTCGCCGAAACGCAACTATTCGTCTGAAATTTGAGGCATTTAACGGAAACGTTATCGATGGTTTTGCTTTGCTGTCAGTTGATGAGATAACTGTGGATCAATACGAGATTAGCAGCTGGCTTATACGTCGAGAAAGGCGTAATCTTCTAACAAAATCATAATATAGGCAAGTATGTACACCTACCCAATTTATAAGACAATGTTTTACTGCTCGAACAAAAATACCTTTAATCAATCAATAAGCTCCAAAACTATGCCCTAGTCCGATCGAATCAGTTATATCCCAAATTAAATACACAACAAAGAATGGCATACAAATGTATGTATTAACAACTGTGTATAATAATTATCTCTTTATTTCCGGTAAAGCCCATAGTAATACATTTACAAATTACAAAATTAGAGGAAAGAAAAAGAAAAAAGAAATAATTAACAATATCGAATTAAAATTAAAAATGCAATATAAATTTATTAAAATCTGACATTAGAGACATTGCAATCTGAATTTTGATTAATAGTTTAAAAATAAATGAGGTTTTTTGGGACTAATCCGGGTAGTAAAATAAAAGTGTTTTAGGGAAAAATTTACTCCAAGGTTAACCGTAAAACTAACTGAAGCTTTTCTCTCAGATGAAAACAACTAAAGTAAATGAGAGAAAGAACTAACAATTATTATAATAAAAGACTAGAAAAGAAAAAGAGCACATTGTTTTGTTTGTATGCGGAAAGCCGAATCATTTCCGAAGCTGGGGAAATGAGGCCACTGCGGAATGCTGTAAACAGAATGGAACGGCAGTTATTAAATTCTAAACAACAGGTTCTGATCGACAGCTACAATAATTATTTACTATGGATAAGAAAAGATTAACCTGCAAAAGTAGTTCAAGATTAGTAGTTCTACAAGCAATTCAACCTCATCTTCTGCTCAATTATGCTCCATACCAAAACACAGCCTCCTCCACGCTGCTCCAATGTAAGTTGGCTGATAGCTGTTCTTTAAATATTAATAACACACTTAAACAACCGGGATCGCGAGAGGAGAGGAGATGTGGATACCGACGACACCGGGCTGTTTTTAATTTTTTGCCCAGCTGGTAATCGAACTCGGGAGCTTGTAATCCGTAGTTGAACGTGTAAGCTACTAAGGAGGCATTTGCGATTACATACATCATCAAAATTTTGATCAATTACATTCAATTTAATTACTACCCGGACCTGTCGGTACCTATATTTGTAGTTGTCTGACAGTAACTTATTAGTGTCGATGTATCATCTCCTTTTATACGAAGAGTATAAGTGCGAATACAATTGCGCTGTCAAATTATACGTTTTTTTTATTTTATTTTTATTTTACTACATGGACTGCAATCTCACATGGTCGTAGGCGATGATTCAGTCAATGGTGGTAGAAGGCTTACCCTTCAGGTATATTGGACACTCGTAAATGGTTTTTACGCGAAATCGTACCGGAACGCTAAATCGCTTGGCGGCACGTGTTTGTCAGTCGTTTGGTAACTAGCTACGGATCAAGCCTTCCACCAGACTAAATGCAATCAATAATAAATAATAAATCTACAACACACACATCGCCATCTAGCCCCAAAGTAAGCGTCTCTTGTGTTATGGATACTAAGATGACTGATGAATATTTTTTAATAATATACATTATACATAAATACTTATAATATACAGATCAACACCCAGAAACTGAAAAACATTCATGTTCATCACACAAACATTTTCCAGTTGTGGGAATCGAACGGCCTTGGACCCAGAAAGCAGAAAATGTTTTTGTGATGAACATGAATGTTTTTCAGTGTCTGGGTGTTTATATGCATATTATAAGTATTTATGTATATTATTCATAAAATTATTCATCAGTTATCTTAGTACCCATAACACAAGCTACGCTTACTTTGGGGACTAGATGGCGATGTGTGTATGGTCGTAGTATATTTATTTATTTATTTATTATTTAATGTATGTTGAGAGTAGCAGTTGGCAACATTTGGAAAAGTTACTGAATTGCTAAAAATTATGGGAAGCTGCCATCTTTGATAAATAGAGTGTTCCTATTTTCAAAATGGGCACAAAGCTTTGGTTGACGCTACGCTTAGTAGATCGGGTAAAAACGGTTGTTTTTGTAATCTCGCAGAAAGCAATATGCAATCACAGTCTTTTATTATGAACTTTTAGAAAATTCTACATTACATTATGAAGCTGAAGTCTTGAGCATCTCGCTAAAACTTAATATCATAAAGTCGGGAGTAAACAAGTCGAGCCCCGGCCAACTCTGACCGGCCTAGGCGACCTACATTTGTGCTTTGAAAAATGAACACAACAGCATAATGAATTGGAATTTGGGAAGAGATGTGGGCATGGAAATTAAATTGCAGTATTTCTGGGTGTTTTGTTCACAAATCAAAGCATTGTTTTTCACCTACAACGATTATGCTCTTCTTAGTGAGCGTGACCTTGTGAACAAATATATGCACTGCTTATATACCACAAAAATGCAATGAACTTCAATGACTCTCAGACTCAAATGCCTGAATAATTCATAGTTTTCATTTGATTCAACACAAATACGGATTTCATTATAATTATTATGTATGGCTAAATTTTTATATCAGACATTGTTAGAGATGACATTGACAGTTTATTTATTCATGTAATAGTCTTACAACGTACCTACAATTGTTTGTAGATCCTTATTTTATTTAATCCATTGTAAATTAAATTGACTAAGTACTCGTATTGTTTTTACGCTTGCTGATACCTACATATTTTTTTTAAGTTCCTTCTGTACTACTACTGTGAGTACAGTAGGTATGCGCGTTTACATGGCTGTATAATATTTCCCTGGATATTAATGGGATCTCCTCACATCTCGACTTGTTGGCACTGCAAAATTATCTTCGTACTCGTATATACTGTCAAACAGAACACGTTTTGAGGCAAGACGGCTCTTCAGTATAATCATATCATTAACCCATAACCTTCCCACCATAGGGCACGCGTATCATCTCAGAATGAAAGAATGCCGTATGTCATTTCATGGCCGTATTTCACCACGGTTGCAAAGTGCAGGTTTGTAGACTAAAAACACTTTTAAGACCGTCATGGAGAACTCCCAAATAGGGTGATGATCTATTTAGGTTGTTTTTTTTTTAAGTTTAAAAAGTATCTCAGTTAGTAAAGTTCGAGGTACGTACCAGAATTGTAAACGGTCCCCTTGATATGCCGAGAGCTTAAGCGTAGTCTTTTAGGCTGTAACCGCTATTATCTACATTAACATTTTTTCCCACAAGCTCTTCATTGGCAGTACATAATTTAAACTCCACTACTGCAACACTAAACTGGATATTGGAAGTATATAAAAAATAGACAACTTTATTAAATGTCATTATTCAAAACATGCATAACAAAATGACGTATAAAAGAATTTCAGCATTACCTTACTACTGTTTTTCAGTGCTTACGATAGGTATATGGTTGTCACGCTTCCCCCACATAACAATAGGTATATGGTTGTCACGCTTCCCCCACATAAAAGCCACTGAAGGCAATGTGACAGTGTTTCGTAAATCACGACCCAACTCAATGTATGATAATGCGCGTTATGACAGAATAAATAAATAGGAAACGTCTCAAATCACAAAAAGTTAATAAGTTGAGGTTATATTTTTCAAGGGAATAATCTGAATAAATCGTATCTGGGGAATAACTGTTTAAGAAATTTCTCACAGGAAACAGATATAGGTCTGTCTTGGCCTTATAAATGGTGTAATGCCTGTAGATATAGAGTTACATCATCATATCATTTCATTACCGGCCCACTATAGGGCACAGGTCTCTTCCCACAATGAAAAGGGGTTAAGGCCGTAGTCCAACACGCTGGGCCAGTTCGGATTGGTGGACTCCACACACACCTTGAGAACATTATCGAGATCCCTCAGGCATGCAGGTTTCCTCTCGATGTTTTCCTTCACCGTTGAAGCAAGTGACATTTTAATTACTTTAAACACAAAAACTTTAAAAAGTTAGAGGTGCGTGCTTGGATTAGAACTTGGCCCCCGAAAGTGAAGTCGAGCTCCAACCTACTGGGCTATCACCGCTTCTGAGCAGCAGAGTTACATAACTATAGGAAATCGTAGTCGCATATTACTGCATGCGATCATGGACTTAATTAAATACAAGTAAACAGAAAACTGACTGGTTACTTAGACGAATTTTCAGTGTTGACAGTTTTTTAAACATATATCGTTTTATTAATGTTACTCGTATGTGTACAGCGAAATTGGCACCATTATTATAGAATACAAAAAAGATCAAAATTAACATGGCGTGTGCGTATGTAGCGACCTTGGCGGTAGGTACTTTGCTTTGTCATTTGAGTAGTTGACGCAGCCGGCGCTTGCAGCCATTTGCATTGTTCTTCCAGCCTTGACAGTCAAACTCGGCCGAGATATATATCACCCGCAAAAAAGCATGAGCGGTAAAGAGGAATTTTAAATTTTCTTTTTGGGAGAAATATCACCGTTTCCACATTACACCGACGACAAGTGTCCGTGCGACGACTCAACCAGGCAGAGCCGTGACTATCTATGTACCCCACTTCGGAATACTCCGACTGAACCATGAGTTCCTCTTCGAGCACCTTAAGGCTTCACCGCCTTTGAGCTGCGGTCGCTGATGCGAAAAAGAACTGCCATGCATTCTTACACCGCCATGGCAAACTCCATCCTGACTGGCCTCTAGCGTTTTAACAATACATAGTAGGTGATCAATAGTTACACTCACTGTGTTAGTTGTATAGTTTTAGTTTATCTATGTGTATAGGAAGAAAAGCCCGGTCGATGTAAAAATTGCAGAAGAAGACTGTTCTTTCCCAAAAAATTGCATCGAAAGAAATTAATCATTATAAGCATATGAAATATAACAATGTAAGAAAACTAAAATAAAAAATATGTATATATCATCTTACAATTCTTGTGAAATGAAACTAGATAAAGAAAGATATTAGCTTCAGTGTACGGAATGATCGACGGATCGTTTATCCAAATCGGCTCGGTGTGAGCAACATGAAACTAAAAAGTTCTCAGAGGAAGATACAACATTATTATTAGGATGGAAATTTATATCATAATAGCTAACTTCGTCTGCATCAAATCGTTTTAATATATTAAAAAAACCTAGAAACTTAATTGCAGCGCTATATAATCAAGCTTAATATTTATATTATTTTATTTCTATCGCATTTATAATATTTGTAGGATGGTACGCATTCATTCGATCGCTGTCCTATATGCCGTGCAACTTGCTTTTATCTGTTAAGAGTTATGTCCTTTATTTCTGACAATATTTATCAGATCTTCATTAAAATTAGACAATACATGCTTAATAGTATACACTTTCAAATAAAAAAAGAATTATTAAAATCGATTCAAATTTAACAGAGGCATGAAGATTGGTAAAAAAATTTATCCCATTTCCCGCCCGGAAGAAACTTACTGTTTATCGGGATAAAAAGAATATCAACTGCTACTATACCAAATTTTATTTGAATTCGTTCAGTAGTTTTCACGTGATGCCCGGACAGACAGACAGACAGACAGACAAAAATTAAATAAAAATCTGTTTTGGACTCAGTATCGATTATGAAGCATCCATCGGTCAAAATTTTCAAAATATATTAAATGTACAGAAATCTTCCAGATTTATTATAAGTATAGATTATGAAGAAACATACTTGCCTAACTACATACTTAACTAACTATCCATGTTTTCAAAGGCTTGTGTAGTCTACCAATGAGCACTTGGCCAGCATGGTGGAATACAGTCTAAATCCTTCTAATTCTTAGAGGAGACCTTTGCCCCGTAGTGGGTCGCTAATAGAGTGATATTTATGATGATGCCGGTAAAAAAGTTCACAGAAATGTCGATTTTATGATCGGATGCTCTTTGTCACTGCAACTGTTGTGTCTTGTATTGATGGTTGAATTATGATTGATGATGCGCAAATGTACACGTACAAGAATACGGAACTATATTAAAGCAATGTAAAGATTCCAGATTGCTCTAAATTCTAAAGAGACTATGCCACGGTGATTATTGTTCAACAATTTCCTGTGTAAGTGCACCTTTAGTATGAATAAAAGCGTTGTTTGTATATTTTAGACTGGACTAAACTGCAAAAGCTATTCGTGCATGCGAGCGGCTGTTCAGCGTCGTTTTTAACTTTGTTTGCATACACACGTCCGTGAATACGGTCTCGCCCTCGTTTGTATGTTAACAAAGTTTACCATTTTTCCCAATAGATAGAGAATTTAAATATTTACTTTTACTATTTTACCCGAGCTGCAGTTCTTTGCTATCTACTCTGGTTTGTTATTTGAATAAGTATGAGTGGGTACATAGTACTCTTATAAGTCCATACCAAATATACTACATATTCACGTATTCTATTTTTTAAGTCTTGAAGACGTGTTATGGATAGAAGTGTCAAATAAATTTTATTTCCTCAGAATTATTATATTTAAATTGAGCCACATTTCTGTTTGCCGTGAGTTTACCACCAGATCGGAAGGCAGATATGGAATTAAAAAACTAATAGAATTTAAAGTAACACAAGAATATCGCGAACCTAATGTGGAAATATCCTTTAAATGTGTAATACAACATAAAATAAAACAAAAATAAAAATAAAAATGGTAAATTTAAGTTAATAGAATACTGTCTGCAGAAAGAGAAGAAAGAAGAATCTTCTTAATTGTCACACATTTGTGTAATATTGTAAGATTTGTATTAAATAAAAAAATATTGTGGCATTTTCCCGGAAACCGGAAATAGCGGTAGCGGTACAGAAGCTGTAAAGGTACACGCGACAGATTTGTTCACGTTGCTCTCCACATTGCTGTCAACAGTAATTGCCGAAACATCAAGTTATCTGTAAAGGCGCATGTGACGCTCAGTACTAAATGATTATGACGATGAAACAGAGAAAGAAGTATGTAGTAGTGTGGCTGATAGTTTATATGTCTTTTCCATAAATTAATTTCTCTAAGCAGGGGTACTCGCAAACCCATTTTATGCATGGACGTGTTCTTCTTAGACAAAAGCACACGTGCACGCAACGCAACCAACGTCTCCGCCATTACTGTTTAAACAACACCTGAGTCCTTAATACCTCTAAAATTCGTTTCTATCAAATCTTACTGCGTTGTCACATTTACTTTGTTTTTTATGGTGTAATTAAGACACATATTTGAAATGTGTAGTCGAATAATCGGCCATTATTGTTTGACGGCGTGTGATGTAGCTTAATAATTCGAATTGTTTGAGGTTTGTTTTGTTTTTTGGCGTTGCGTGAGAACTGTTCTGGTTCGTGAAAACAATCAGGAGTTTTTTAATGAGATTCTTGACATTGCAATAACTTACCTTCTAGCTATTACTTGTTATAACGTTGTTGGAAAAGAGCAACTGATGGCTTTTTCTCTAAAGAATCTGCCTTCCTAAACGACAATAGTCATTATTAACAGACAGACTTAACGTTTTCAAAGTAAGAATATATTGCCTACTTGAAATAAAATAAAAAATAAATAAACTAACTATGATAATATACACATCGCCATCTAGCCCCAAAGTAAGCGTAGCTTGTATTCTAAGATGACTGATAGATATTTATAATCTATTTCATCGTCATAATCATTTAGTACTGAGCGTCACATGCGCCTTCACAGATAACTTGATGTTTCGGCAATTACTGATAGATATTTTTATGAATTATAATATACAGATAAACACCTAGTCACTGAAAATGTTTCATGCTCATCACACAAGCATTTTCTAGTTGTGGGAATCGAATCAACAGCCTTGGACTCAGAAAGCAGGGTCGCTGCACTGCGCCAGTCGGCCGGAAATGAAATTTTAATTTGAATTATTCTAATAATATCGAGACTATTTTACATCGAGACTACTTTTATGGTAGTCCTTCTCCGGACGAGCTCTAACACTCTTCTACTGTTACAACCTTTCTAACTTTCCTTTCCTCTACATTTTCGGTTTGTAGTCAGTCATACGTGAAAAAATACTATTTCGATGACCTATTTAATTTATACAGGCTTAGACGTAATCTAGGTGTTATCAATCCAGGTTATCCAGGGCACCATGGCCGCTATCTAGAGCACTCGGGCACAAAAGCTAGACACTCGTAGTTAATGCTTGTGGAAGCGACCAGGCGGCAAGGCACGCACAGCTATTAGATTGATAAAGCACGTTTAGCTTTCGATTTAGCGGTTTTAGTTCGTAACTTGGATACTTTTGGGATTACGTATTATGATTTATTGAAGCGAGAAATACTTTTAGTTCGTATTTGAATACCTCGTTTGTCTAGCAAGTTCGTTTACGCAAAAAAAAAATAAGATCCGTAGGTTTGCTTTGCTATAGATTTAAAAAAATTTAAACTAAGATTTTCGTGGTTAATCAACATTTCTTAAATATAATTCAACGGGTACGTACCACGATAAAATTTTTGGATTGGTAGATATTTCGACCCAGTTGCATGGATCGTGGTTACGACGGAACTGAGTTATCGTGGTATGTACCCGTTGAGCTATAGCTTTTGTCAATGAATTCAGGTTTTTATCGATCCCTCGAAAACAGTAAGTCCTCTTTTCTGGATGAAAGTCCTATGTCCTTTTCTACGAACGAGAATTTAAACTTCACGATGGTTAGTTGAGTACACTGACGTTATTTCATATTAAGTCAGTGGTTGAGTATAAAGGCATATATTATTAGTACATACCAGGACCTCAGTGTATCCCGGATATAATTGACATATAATAGCACGCAAACCGGTATTGCAGCAGCGTTTTGGGTCATAACTCTATAATTAATCTCTTTTCTACGAGAGAGGAACACTGCGCTACGCCCGGCTAACATCGACAGGAGATCAAAATTATATCCCCCCCACAAGGGATAAAATTAAAGTGTCCACCTGCCAAAGCATGGCAAAAGCGTTTTACCCCGTTTAATATTACATATGTATTGTTTCGACCCGTGCGCCAATGCTCGGAGAGTTGATAAGGCTGTAGGAGAAAATAAAATGTTGTTCTTTTCCCGGGTAGGAAAATGTCTCATGCCCATGCCGTCTGCTTGGTCCATCAATTATTACTATTAAAAAACCCTGTTACTAGTTGGGCACTATATAAGCTTATGCCCGTGTTCACTATCACTAACCCTAGTCATTGCCTTAGTCGAAAGCGTAGTGATTTAGGCGATGTTTTAAAAAAAAAATTATCACCAAAGAGGTGATAACTATTGGTGAACGGTTGTTTCATGCCTAGGAATCTCCTTAGAAAAAGCGTTACCTATTCAAATATCAAAATTAAAAATTCGTTTATTTCAAGTAGGCCTAATATAAGCACTTTTGAAACGTCAAGTATGTATGTAGTGACTCTACCATCGGTTCGGAAGGCAGATTCTACCGAGAAGGAGCCGGCAAGAAACTCAGCAGTGGCTCTTTTTCATCAGTTTACAATTTAACAATCTGTCTTGTGTGAAAGCGGAGTGGCTTGCTTCCAGGCAACCTTGCCATTAAGAAATTCATTAATAGTATAAATATAAATAGAATAAAATAAAATACACTATAACAATACACACATCGCCATCTAGCCCCAAAGTAAGCGTAGCTGTTATGGGTACTAAGATAGTTGTTGAATATTTTTATGAATATATTACACATAAATACTTATATTATACAGATAAACACCCAGACACTCAAAAACAATCATGTTCATCACACAAACGAACGAACCCACGGCCTAGGACGCAGAAAGCAGGATCACGACGTCACGACGATGCAACAATACCTAAGGGCACGGTATGGAAAGCCATCTGATATGCTTAAGGTAGAGAAACGTTGAGAAATTAAAAAATAACAAATAAGATCGATTCATATTTCTATCCCGGCGCGGCAGAGCTGAATTCGATTTATCTTATTGGTTGATTTTTGTCTAGCTCACTGTTCGTCCTGCTCGCATATCTCTCGTGGACAGCCCCAATGAATGAAAGACTCAAATTTTTATATAGGTAGCTGTTGTTGCATATTTGGTACGTTATTAGCAGAGTTGTACTCTTCATATAAGCATAAAAGAACTGCCTACCTATATAGAAGCTATGAACTTTATGGTAAAGTTTTTGTTACCGTGTTGGAGCATTATGTTTTATAGCACTATCCTACTCAACTACACTTCGAAACATTTGTAATGTTGCCTGTAAGAGATTGCTTAGCAATAAGCCCGCCTTTGCACGCCCGTAGTTATATTATGTGAAAGAGATTTACTACAGCTAGAAAAGATGTATTAACGTGCCCATCAAGGCTTTGAGTAAAGGAAAAGGCAAAGTCAGGACTTCTAAAGTACCACTACCAATCCCATGCTCATTCAGGTTTTTTACCAACGGAATATCCGTATAGTATCCGTGTTGGGTTCCAACTGGTCTGCTGAAGGCTATGTCACCGCAACGCTTTCACACACAACCAGGTAGGTCCTTGGGTCAACGTTGGTTAACCAGCGCAATCCGCTATCCCCATCCCACACTCTCGGAAAAAGGCCATTCTTTGTGGAAATTGTTTTATCTGCTACACTGTCCCACAGCTGGGCACGGGTCATTACTCTCACAGGAGTTAGAGGTTTGAGATCATCTCACCTTGCTACTGCAATGCTGGTTAGATATTAAGTCATGTTAGTGATATTTATTATATTGTATCCTATTATAATGTTAAGGATTACTTAAACGATAAAAAAGCTTGGCTGTGAATTGCTGTTACTTCATAGCTTAATATTAATTTACTGTGAGATGGTGATAACAAAAAAAAACCCGGCTAAGTTTGTTATGGGCTCTACTTAGACCAGGGCACGTTTGGAACTCTCGTAGCTTTAGGTTTAAGTTGGCGTAAGAAGTTATCACCATACCCTTACAATTATGTAGGCATATATGCATGAACGCTTCATAAGTGCCTATGATTTTTTATAGGCCAAAATAAATAAAGAAATTTTGAATTTAGAATTCATACCAATGCTCTCCAAAGTTGACAGCACAAATTTCTAAACTCCAGGCTAGTTTAGCAAACTTCTTGACATAAAACATCCCAATTATTCCTAGCCCAGATCGTCGTAATATACCTGTAGTAAATCCGAAGTAATATTGCTTAGTCGAACAGAAAAACGGAAGTTTATGGATTATAAAACGAAGGATTTATATTTTTCATACATTATCCGCCGTGGCACGTTTTATGTCCGGTAACACCTGGCATCCGGTACGGCTCCAATTAATAATACTGACGTAGGGTTAGCAGGTGCTGGTACCTATCTACTTATACGGTCGAACATTTCAGTGCCGTTTAAATTTTAAGAAATGTCCCTAACTCTTTTTTACTGTGTTGCCAGCGTTAAAAATCCCTCGACCCAATAAAAATTGTATCAAATTCGGTCCAATCGTTTTGTTTTTAAACTATAATTACTGGAAAAACGTCATACGAAATTGCAATTGCAAATGTTTTCATTATACTTTTAATTGAATTTTAAATATTTTTAACTATGTATAAGTCTATTATTGACTGTTGTTCTTATTGAAATTTTTATTATAAATAATTGTAGATTTATCATAGCGTCCACCAATGCGACTATGCCAGCACGGTAGACTACGACCTAAACCTATCTTATTGTAGGAGGAGACCCATGCCCTGTAGTGGCCCGGTAATGGGTTGTTATGATGTAGATTTCTATATAAATATAGTCTGTTAATTAGGTTTGCACCGTACATTTAAGGGTGATTAAAATAGTTTTTTCTATTGACGCTAGATCTGACCACATGATAACTTACAATCTGAGCTAATAAACTCAAGATTGACAGGCATAGAATAGATACCTTATAACCGGTGAGAAAGCGACTAAACCAAAGAATAAACGCATCGCTGCATCTGAAACTATGAGTAGATGTGTTACTTTAAAAATAGCTCAGAGGTTCAGACATGCAAAAAACCTCTACACATACCTACTTGTCATAATCCTGTACCAGTTATATGGCAAGGATTCATATTCATACAAAAAAATTATAACTAATCTTGTATCAAATGTCTTTCAGAAAAAGGTCAGTTTTTTTTAGCGTTATTACACCATACTACATCGAATCGGATTATTTTATGTTAAAGAGTTTCTGTCTTGTTGATCTAGTGGTCAGCATACGGATCACTAGAGGTCTTGGGTTCGATCCCGGGTTCCCGAAGTCGCGAAGTTTTTAGGTATTGTTTTGTGTATCTTGCAAGAAATTTTTCATTACCAGCCAATGTTAGAAAATGGACGCTGTCAGTTGTAAAATATCTTTCTAGTGATAATTGATGGGCGAAGCAGTTTCTCCACCTAATAGTAAGAGGAAATTCATCGCCTATAAATAGAAGTTAACTTCACAGAATACGCTGACTCAAGGAGTACGTCCTGCAACATGCATGCATGTGTCCATCAATTAGAGGCGTAGGTGTTAAGCGTCATCTGCCTGTAATTACACCGGCACAGCCCTTCAGACCGGCACACAGCATTGTAACAATGCTGCTTAGCGGCAGAAATAAGCATGGCGACTATAGCATACTTCCCCGGACGAGCTATGTCATAAAAAGCTCATCTAGGTACTACTACAAAATTGGAGCAGTAACATCCCTTACTCACATAAAAGAGAAGGCCTTTGGCCACTAATTGGTTAAGCATTAAATTGTATGTAAATTTGAAGATGCTCCTTGCGTACTAACTCTCCCCTGTGCAGTGATGTGTCTGAGGTCTCTGATAAATGAGATGTCCTAAGTTCAAACCCGATCGAATTCTCTCTAGTCTAGTCTAGTCTATTGGTAGGCTTCTGCCGTGGCTAGACATTTACCACCATACCAAGAAACTGATTAGATATATGGGTTTTAAGCTGTACAAGTTAACCCGCAACCATCTTCGCCACTTACCACCAGGTGAGATCGCAGACAAGGGCTAACTTTTAATTGAATAAAAAAAATCAAAAAGCAAAAGTCTCTGTATTTAAAGTTTTTTACTTTGTGTATTGTGTATAATTTTTTAAGGACAATGTGAGATGCAATCACAAAAAGAATGTCAAGTTTGGTGGTGACTTCTTATTAGATTTGGGCGCGCTTGTAATCGTTTACTAATGTAACTTATCGCGATCATCTCAATACAATATAGTATGTGCCTACAATTTTTTTATCTAATATTCGCATAAAAGAAGCCACCTATGGGCAAATTTGAATACAGAAATATTTGAGTTTGACTTCAAGTAGTACCTATATTTTAGCCATTAGTTAGCTAGGTAAATACCTAATTAAAATTATTTAATATCTTGCCATCGTAACCCTAATTACTATACCGACCAGTGAATAATATAAAAAACTGGGTATGGCTATCCATTAAAAAAGGAAAAAAAAAATCACTGTTAATTTGAACTACTTATTTCTCAGACTGGCTGGTCCAGCTTAAATATTCAAGCAGATTATACGTATAAAAACTTGTAGGGGAACTGGTCAGACCAGATATCGGAACGGCATTTTTAAAAAGGACTCCGATCGCTCCTGGTTGACATAGCTTCGTGGAGTAATGACTTTGTTAAATTTCAGAAGGTACTTAGACCTACTATTTTCTGTCTATTTTGACTATTGAAGTGTCTAGAAGTGGTCTAGAACTATTTAAAGCTAGGCAGGTGCCTAACTATGTTTTATCGTTTAATCTTATACAAGTCAAAGAAAGCTGCGTTCTTTTCTTGTCAAAAGCTTTGTCTCCCACAAAGATGCTAATTATAGGAGTTGGTAGGTTGGTATGTGACTGCATCACAAAGCTGTACTGTAAGCAATTGGGTTATGATACTTATTTACTTTTACACTTTAAGTTTATTATACGTTGTCCAATGCTGTGTCATCAATCAAATCATCAAATCACTATTATATATGCGAAGGCTTCTAGGGAATGACGAATAAATGTTTGTTATACTTTAACGCCAAAACTTCTAATCCAAATTTACTCTAATTTGGAACGGCTAATGATTATACCATGGATTAACACATAGGGCATTTTTATCCCGGATATGTCTATCCCGTACGATTTATAAAAAACCAAAAAACGGGGACTTAGCCGCGGGCAACAGCTAATGAAAACGCAGCAAATAACGTGTTTGTTGTTATCTACTTGTTAGCTAGGCTAGAACAATATTAATGTGCTAATAAGATAAGGCTTTACTTTGTTGTTAACTCGTTGTACAAACTAAAACTTTGTCTGTCATAGATATAAAGACGCATATTTCTCTAGTTTAACTGGCAGGTACTTTATTAGGAATATTTTTATTACTATTATATAATTATACAAAAATAAAATACACACTGCTCCCTCCAAAAATGATTTCCAACTTGTTGGGCACTTCAAAACGTATTTTCATATCACTTCCTGTCCCCCTTGCCGAACGCTGGATAACTTGCACCGCCACAATTAAAAATTACCAAATAACTTTTAAGTTGAAAAGATTGATTTTTGATTTATTGAAGTTGATCTTTGCTTCATCCATTTACGTTTATAAGCTACTACAGCTTCAAAAAAATAATACTGATTAGGCTGTTTGCTCTTTGACCTTTGCCTGGCCCATAAAAATAGCACAACAAAACTTCGCGTTGTAATTACAAATTTGAAATTCGAACTCGCGCGTTGACCCGGGCCAAATGGCGCGCATCGGATATACCCACTCTGTGACAACGGAACGCGGACTGAGCGACGCCGCGCCGGCCGTCCGTCCTTCCGTATAGGACGCCAGTCGGCTCCCGCCGCGCCGGCCTATATCCACAGACTATGTGATGTAATCAACATGTGACGAATGATGGTATAGATAACCGAATGATAACATCTAAACAACGTCATAACAATTGATAGGAGTCCGAAGGGTGACCGATTACTGAAACCCGCCTTTCGGTATTTCATGAGCATTGAACATTCATGATCATTATAACCCATTAGCGGCCCTCGGTTTTTAACTTCAAGATTAAAAATTGCAATTTTGCAACGCTTCACATTCTTAAATTCTAATATAAAAGCTGTTTGTTCCATTTTGAAGACCTCCCAGCGCACTTATGAGCGCTATGCGCTATGGTTTATGTCCCAGGTTCTATCACAATGTAGGAATTTAAAATTTCTGATTTTTTTCTGGTCTGATCGGATCCGAAGGATGCTCACCATCAAACGATTTAGCGTTTCGGTACGATGCCAGTTAGGTTAAGGGTAAATTCAAATTTGATTTATTTCAAGTAGGCCTACTTGATAAACACTTTTGAAACGTCAAGTAGTTATGTCTGTTTGTAGTGACTCTACCACCGGTTCGGAAAGCAGATTCTACCGAGAAGTGCCGGTAAGAAACTCAGTAGTTGCTTTTTTCAAACATCAAAATTTACAATCATTTTTTATCTTGCGGGAGATGAGGGCGACCAATCTACCTTGTCATTAAGAAATTCATCAAATGTATAGAAACCTGGCTGTTTTAAATGTGTTTTTACACATTTTTTAAATGTATGCATTGGTAATCCAGAATACCTTAAGAATCATGTTGTACATATTTATATATATATTTCTTGTGTGCGTGTGTATGTCACTGAACTCCTCCTAGACGGCTGGACCGATTTTGATAAAAAAAATTGTGTGAGTTGAAGGGGATTCGAGATTGGTTTAGATTCACAGTTTGGTCCACGGGTCTGCTGGTATACGTTTTAAAAATAAACGTTGGTAAACTGCTTCAATTTCCTGTTGCCAT
The DNA here is from genome assembly GCF_905163445.1 of Pararge aegeria. Classification (NCBI taxonomy): domain Eukaryota; kingdom Metazoa; phylum Arthropoda; class Insecta; order Lepidoptera; family Nymphalidae; genus Pararge; species Pararge aegeria. The sequence goes on from NC_053181.1 coordinate 5,800,506, forward strand.
GTTTTGGCAGATGGACACGTTAATTCTATCCCTTGTCAGAGGATTTAATCAGGGGATATAATTGATGTCCAAAGCCAATGCTAACCGTGCGGCTAGCATGGGCAGGAGCCAATTATGTCCCCGGGGAAAGGATACGAATTTAACTTCTCCCACAGCTTTTTAAGCTCTCAGAGCTCTGGAAAGTGGAAATAATGTATGTGTAATAATAAACGGGGGTAAACTTCTCCTATTCCATGTTCCCATACTTTAGCAGGTGGACGCATTAGTTTGTCAGGTGATATAACTTTTGTCTCTTGCCTGTGCTATCCCTGCTGCTGGTATGAGTATCTTATAAATAAGTCCGAGTTTATGAGTTTTGTAATGTTTTTTTCTCGCTGTAAACCTGCAACGAGCAAAGGGCCACAGAATTAACAACATCCTCATTCAACCATTATTGTTTGCAGTGCATTGTGTCATAAAACAGTAAAAACGCCCCGCGCACGTCTCACTTTACACCCGCAGAATGTTGCAATCTCACGAACTTTTTCTCATTTTCCCATTTTATGGTAAACGTTTAGAACATTAGAGGTTAAAAAATAACTTTCAACTGCTAAATGGTATCAAGTGACTAACCGTTTGTTCGAGAAAAAACTCTAAAAAGGAGTGGTTTTTAAGGCTTCAATATAAGTAGTGTACACGGTTTCTGTGTGTTCTTATTTCTGTGAACAGGGCACTATTTATAGCTGCTAGCGGTACAGACGCTGACGGATCCACCCAGTTAGCTGTTATCTAGGAAATGCAGTTGCATTAATTTATGGCGTTACGTTCGTGCTTTGATGACAAACTGCTTTTAAAGTATCACTCTAGCTGTCTAACTCATGTGTTTTGTTTTTTAAATCTAAACTTAGGACGTGTTATGGTCGGTATGTATACAGCCAACTTACTAAAATACATAGGAATATTTATTTATTATTTATTTATTCCCATCTTACATTTTTGTCATTACAGGAAAAAGTTATCCTAATACGACAATGCAGCATGTTATGTAAATTTTAATAATATATATAACTATAGTGTATATGATAAAATAAAAATAAATAAAAAATAAATATATAAAAGTATATCCCTAATTTTAAGTATGCTTAAATTCAAAGGTTGTTATTTTTTGTTCGTGCCGTGCAAAGGTGAAAAAAGGTTAGTTTTTTTTAAATCCAACGGGAACTATTGTCAGTTTTAAAATCTAGTATCCGGTCATCCTTTGCCCGTGTCAAAAATACGAGCTAACTCTGTGCCAAGTTTCATCAAGATTGGCGCAGCTGCTGAGGCGAACAAACAAACAAACAGACAGAAGAAAAATCGCAATTATAAGAATAGATTAATGGCGAGTAATGGCTTTAGATGAAGGCAAAAGAGGTTGAGGACTCCCACTTATCACCTGGACTAGCACCGTTTTCAATGACATGAAAACTCTGTGCCTAACACCAGAAATGACACAAGACCGTATCAAATGGCGGACAAGTATCAGGAGGGCCGACCCCAAATAGGGAAAGCGCCAGGAGAATGATATATAGATTAGAACATTGGATTAACCGATTAATTTTGAAAGTAACTTTGTAAGTAAAGGTCATTTTCATCGTCATATTAGCCTATTACTGGTCCATAAGTGGGCACGGGTCTCCTCTTACAATGAGAAAGGTTTAGGCCGCAGTTCACCACGATGGTCCAGTTATTGCTGGACTTCACACGCCCTTCATAACATTATGGAGAACTCTCAGCGCTCTTATGAAGCGCTCGAGTGCCAGTGCTCCATAAAACATTGGTAGCATTTATAAGCTGTGAAACTCATTATGAAGATAACATTGATAATAGAATGATTGAAAATAATTACAAAAACGGATCAAAATTACTTAACGTTTATAAAATATTGTTTTCAGTTTTTTAATATGTGTATATCAGCGAAATAATTTTTAAGCGTTATGTATGTCGTACTTACTCTAAAACACAGAGTTTATTGTTTATTGTATTAAACATTGTGTAATCATCCATTAAAGGTATAAAATCGCATCAACAATCTTAGTTTTATACTTGGAAAACGTGAATGATTACCAATATCTTTATTGAACTCTGTGTTTTAGATGATTGATGATGATATTATTCCGAAATTTTTTAATTAAATGTCCATAATGTGAAAAATAGTTTTACTTTTACTGCGGTTTTTTAAAACCACACATTTTTCAACATTGTTTTGGCAGAAACATATCTTACACTGAATTACTTTTTACACGCTTTATTTCACATTAGCTTCACTTGTATGTTTGTATGTTTGTGACCGACTTCTTTGGACACTATTTTAAAATGTCAGATTTCGTTCAAACTTTGTAGACATATCGAGGACCGATGACAATTCACAAATTTGAGAAGTTTATTCCAATTTTCAATATAAAAAATAAGATTTTTAATTTGTAAAATAAGATTTTTGTTAATTTATATAATTTTCAGCTATAGTCACTAATGCAGGTATGATGTTCATTTAAATATCCAACCATTATCTTTAACTTCTCTCTTTGATCTCTAATTATCTCTTTGATGGTGAATGGGTTACCGATTAATTTTGCTCTAATAAAAATAATAGATCAAGGAAAACTAAAAATAAGGCTAAGGCTTTTATAAATGAACTAAACTAAAAGCGTTTTTTATACCAAGCGTGTTTTTTAGTTTGTTTGCACTATTTAATTTAATTTACCTTTTGTTTTTCCACCTACCCAAAAGAATAACTTATGCCTCTGCTTATAGTAAACCATTTATGGCTATTGATTAATATTCCAGTCTACATGACTCCGCTATTGTTTTCGCCAAACAATTTGAGCTATCTATTCTGGTCACACGGCTTAATGTATTTATTGTTATGATGCTTTTGTATTTTTCAAGCGGATAATATGGACATAATCGTTCAATCAATCCTATAACAGTCCACTGCTGGCTAAGTCCACCTGTGGACTGTTACGGGCCTCTCAAAATAACCACAATCACCACGATGTGGGAAGACAGGGTGATTGTGGGCATTTGGAGAATCGGTTTCGGTTTCTCTACTATACGATGTCCTACTTATGTTTTCAATATTCATACAATTATTTTTTTTTTTTAAATGGCTGCGTCCAAACTGGGTGTACATACGTTACATTTTATAATTAGATTTATTTTAAATATTGTACTATAAATGTAACATTATGTATTGTGCTGAATAAATTGAAATTGAAAATTGAAATTGATCGCAGTAGATGGTAGTAGTACAAAATATTAAATATGCCCGTTCTCCGTTATATTCCCTTAGTCGTTTCGTATGACACCCGCGAGACGAGGAGCCGGAGACCGAACCACAGAGGAAAAACGGAACAAAAGGCAAAGCTTCATACAAGCGTGCTACGATTGGTACACTGGCGAGGCGCGTGTGTGCGTGAGCACAGGCGTCACGTCGCGTACGGAGAGAAACCGGTTAATACCGGCTCGGCCTGTGCTCAAGCTCAGGCTGCAGTACTTACACGTCACGTTTTATAATACCTAGTGTTTTAATATTAAAGTGTGAATATGGTATTCTGTACAGTGTGTATGAACAATAAAAGAAAGAATAAAAACACATAATTTTTTAGCTATCCCAAATACCTTAATGTTTCAATAAATATTTCTTTCACATCTTGTATTTTCACGCTATTGAAGTGAAAAGTTGTATGTATCACGCGATAGAAACGTTTTTTGTTTATTGTGCGTTGGAATGCCTCACTAGACTCAGGATTCTAATTTCTTAATCAAAACAAAAACAAACTTTGCCATCTTGTTGAACAAATAACTATTGTTTATTAAATTGTATCCTCCTGTGCCAGCCCTACCAAAATAGGTATAAATTTTGCTCGCTTCTTAGAAGCTTTGACTCTGTTCCGTTTCTCCTCTATGACCGAACTACTGAAGGGCTTCCCCAAGATCTCACCACTAGGCTATCACAAATTTTAGTGATAGTATGATAGTATATGCCCATAGCGATAGCTGATAGAATGTCCTTTGGGAACGATGTCGCCCGTTATAAAAGTAGGTGATACGGTTACTATTGTGTCGCTTCTTGCCGTTTGGCTTCCGATCAATTATGTACTAAAACTAGATATACCTATTGTCAGTCGTTTAAAAGTGTTTGTGAAAAATAAAATCTCATATAAGAATTTAGGAACCTATTTTAGTTTGCCAGTGATCCGACCAATGAAAAAATATCTAAATGAACTATTAAGATCTACCAATAGCACCGGATTTTATTTATTGTTGTTCTAGCGGCAATAGGAGTTCTGTAAAAAAATAATCAACTCTCTACATATTTCGGTTATTATTACGGTTCATAAAATACAGCCCGCTGAAAGACAGGCGGACTGGCGGATGAGTGGATGGACATACAGACAGTGGCGCCAGTGTTATATTAATAGCACCCATGAGGTACGGAACCATATAAAGCACTTAAAGCACAGACTTAGTGAAAAAAAAATGTACATAGTTAGAAACTATACATATATATACGTATGTTTAAAAATGTAGGACTCTTTTTCTAGTACATTGTTGTACGATGCGTTTGGCGAAGTTTTTAGCTTTCTAAAATGACTCCGCAAATCCTCTTGGGCGTTGTTCAACCCCTTTGTTATCTTTCTACATAAAAGAACCTACCATACAAACTACATTATGTATAACAGTTTTTTTCAAGTGAATAAAATATTTATCATCTTCTATATTCTTAGAGGTATAAGCTATAAATTTGGTATACGTACCACGCAAGTAAAGCTTGCATTATTTAGAGCTTACTGCCAATCATTTTACACGTGTAGTCTGTGGACACACTATACGCAGCGAACATACAGCGCCGCAGGGCGCTGTATGTTCGCATTGTTCAGTACAACAATGTGCTGAGGGCGGTGTTGAAGAAGCCACGACGCTGCAGCGCGTCAGAGATATTTGCGGATGCGCGGTTAGATGATTTCTCCGCGATCATCCGCAAGTGTGCTTGCTGCGTCAATGATGAGCAGGCTCGTGAGCAGCACCAACACCCTCCTCATTACACTGGCATGCAGGCTGGACAGCTCTCTCTGGAGGTGCAAGGGGATGGAGGGGATGGTGTAGCACGCGCGCTATAGGGGGGGCTACAATGTTTTACTAACACGATATGGACAAATGTCCGAAATAAAGATTATTATTATTATTATATCTCTGTGTGTCCTCTCTCATAGGACCCTTCGACCCTCCACACTGCTGTAATCCCGGTTAGTGAACTAGAAGTCGCTGACGCTTTTACTTAGCAATAAAGGAAGTTCGGGCGTTGAGGTAGAGGTAATATCAAAACGAATATCGGGTTAAGTTAAGCTAAAAGTTTGAAATCCTCGTAGCTTTCAATATTGAAACGAAATGTACCTATGAATGAACGCCTTAGAGTGCCTGTAGTGCAATATCCAGATAGTACAATATTTTAATGAAGATTTGTTGATTTCTTATCTTTTATCAAAAATAAATGTGATTCTTTCGATAATGACAATCATTGTGTCTAAGCAATTTTATTTAACTACTAGCTGCTACTTAAAAGCGGCTGAGTTCCAATCCCAGCACGCACCTAACTTTTCTAAGTTATGTGCGTTTCAAGTATTTAAAATAACACTCGCTTCAACGGTGAAGGAAAACATCGTGAGGAAACCTGCATGCCTTAGAGTTCTTCACAATGTTCTCAAAGGTGTATGGAGTCCACCAATCCGCACTACGGCCTTAACCCTTTCTCACTGTGGGAGGAGACCCGTGCACATTAGTGGGCCGGTAATGGGTCGATGTGACGACGATGATGACTAGCTAAGGTCCGCGTTCTTCACAAAAATCAAGTTTATTGGCTTCTTTGGCGTGAAGGAAGGGCAAACAAACAAACACACTTTCATTATCATTGTCAACATCATATCAACCCATTATCGGCCCACTACAGGGCACGGGTCTCCTCCCACAATGAGAAGGGGTTATGGCCGTCCACCTCGCTGGCCGAGTGCAAACTTTAGCATTCATAATATTAGTAAGGAGTAACGATATTTATTGGCTCACTGAGAATCCCGGGCCTTGGGACGAAAGTCTTAGCCGGCAAATGTGACTCGCACTGTAGTAGCAAACTTTCTTCAGGCGCTATAGGTTAGATATAACTAGAATAGGCAATTGCTTCAGGCTGATTTTTCGGATGAACTGTAGCTAATACCACCACCATAAGGGATGTAACAGATCGCCAGGAGTTTGGCCCTAGGGCTCGACGACGCCTCGCATGAGTCTTAGACCCTAGGATGACATTAAGACAGTTTGAGTTTGTTGGACTACGGTTATTTTGTACGATGACGTGAGCGTGGATAGGACCCACGACTATGACGTCAGATATCGAGGACCAAACAATACGCAGGTATTCAGTAAAAGTAGGAACCGGAGGAAGGACATGACAATGTGGCCGGCAAACAAAAGCCGGTGGGCCGTGCCTCGCATAGCAATCAGCGAACTCGGCAGTCGGCCGTTGCGTCTTCAACCTCTGTTCACGGACTATCCGAAAATATAGACGGTAACCGGGCAGGATATATATATATAGGAGAACCAGCGTTACCGTCATAACGGAACACGGTTCGGAGGTAAAATGGCAATGGTCGGCGCAAGTAAAATTTAAAATTAATTTATTTTATGTAGGCCTACTTTATAAGTACTCTAAAAACATCAAGTATGTTATGTTTGTATGTCTCTACCTACGGTTTGGAAGTCAGATTCTACCAAAACGAAGCTGCGAAGAAACTCAGCGGTGACTCTTTTCCAACATTAACATATTAAAATCAATTTGTATTTGATCAAAAATGAAAGCGGAGCTGACTGCTTTCAAGAAACCTTGTCGTTAAAACCGTAGCACGGAAAACCACTGGACGTCCCAGGGAACACAATGAGAGTGACGATTTCACACTGCAAAACTGCAATGCAGAACTTAACTTTAACAAAAAGTTGGCTCACTCCGTCTATATTACTTCTATAAGTCTGTGGTAATGTACAATAAAACTTAACTGAGTATATTCGACTCTTGATTTTACAACATTAAACGAAGCCAGGCCAAAGTTCGTTTGATCATTGACGTGATATTAAGTATTATGATAATAGCCAATATTAAAGTGCCGCTTAGGTCAAACCTATGTGTAATATAACAAATAATGAATTTAAAACTCACGATATCGACGTAAGTCTTTGGATATGATGATATATTTGACAAATAATAACTAACTATCTTATTATAATACTCCGCACTGCGTATAGAAAATTCTGTGCGAATAGAATGTTGTCCGCCGATCAAAATTAGACAATAGTAGTTAGATAGGTAAATACTACCAAAGTTAATCAAATAACAATAAAATTGATTTCGACCTTGGGTCTAATTTATAGTTAATGAATCGTTGTCATTTGTCTGACGGCCGATTGGCGCAGTGGGCAGCGACCCTGCTTTCGGAGTCCAAGGCCGTGGGTTCGATTCCCACAACTGGACAATATTTGTGTGATGAACATGAATGTTTTTCAGTGTCTGGGTGTTTATCTGTATATTATAAGTATTTATGTATATTATTCATTGAAAAATATTCATCAGTTATCTTAGTACCCATAACACAAGCTACGCTTACTTTGGGACTAGATGGTGATGTGTATATTGTCGTAGTATATTTATTTATTTATTGTTTTACAGTTTGTGACCATTATGATGGCTGCTAACTACCTCGTTGGTATGGCGGTTTGCATGTTGGGATCATGACGTCCTAGATTCGTTGCCGAACCAAAAGTAACAAGGGTTTCGATCGATGGGTAAAAAAAGCATCTTATCTACCCATTACCGGCTCACTACAGGGCACGGGTATCCTACAACAACGAGAAGGCGTTAAGGCCGTAGTCCACCACGCCGGCCCAGTGCGGATTAGTGGACCTTTATCTTTAGGCGATAAAAAAAATGCCGAGCCAATTTTTTAGGTATTGATCTATATAAATAAGCCATAATGCTTTTTAGCTGTTCAAGGGGAACATACAGTACTATTTCACATGAGAGTAATGCCGTTATTTTATGTCACATAAACCAATGAAGTTTCCACAACTTAGTCTTAACTAACGTCGAAAAAGATAAAAAATGAATTGTTGCTTTTCAATTATCATTATAAAGCATACTCTATTGCGTTATTTGGACGAAAAGTTTTGAAAGTTGAAAAGTATGAGTTACCAAAAATTTTAAGAAGTTTGTATTGTTGAAAATGGGAATATGTTACGAACCTTAGAGTGAAGCCTGTGAAACAGCTATTAGGAAAATAAATGAGCGCGGACGTGGTCGCGAGTAAATGTTAGTCTTAAAAAAACTGATGTAATTTCCCAAGGTTTTCCTCACTGATTAGTCAATCGGTAACCGTCCCGTTTGCAAAGTGATTTATATGTTCGACTACTGATCACTAGTTCCTGGGTTTGATTTCAGAGTTTTTTTTGTAGGAATGTTCCTACTTCATTTCCCAATTGGGGTTATGTTTGGGTTATGGTTGTTATGTTTTTTTTTTTTAAATATTTTATGTTATTTTAACTTTTATTTCCTTAGCATATAACTTGCTTTCTGGAGACAGGCATAGGCGCCGTGAGCCGTCTCAATCTGGCCCGCCCGCTCTGTTACTTCGTTTGCTCAGCTCTTGGTTGTAGTGTGAGTGAGTGCCTTTGAGAATTGGGTTATCAAATGCAAAAAGATTTTTCTCATCCAACTGGTAGGTAGGTACGTGATTAGTAATTACAGGAGATTTGCGCGTTTGTACAGAAAAAAAGCTCTTCAGGTTTATTATTATTAGAAGATGTAACGATGGATTCCGTAATCAATCATTAAATGTTTATATTTTCTTTTAAAATTGCTGCCATTTCATTGAAAATAAAATCATGTTATTAATATTAATAAAAGGCCAATGCCCTTTCCAAACTCAACCCTTTATGACAATCGAGTCTGGCCTTGCACTAATAAAACCCCACTTACGAGTTACGACTGGGCAACTACTTACAGTGTGTTTTGTCAATTTTCATAAACACAAATTGAAAACAACGTTGGAAGAGTACAAATGCGAATTGTATATTGTGTTGGTGACGGCACCGTTTCATATTTCTCACTCAGACTAAGGAAAAAATGGGAGAATTAAAAGTAAAAGTCATCTTGAGAAATTTAGATGTAGATACGCTCTTAGTGATCCCTATAAACTGGAGTGTGGAGTGAGGCAAGGGGGTTGATGTCACCCAGTTTGTTTAATCAATATGTGAACCGACCAAACATCAATTGGTGAGGTAACGATTAAATAACTTTAGCTGCGCGGATGCTTGATGTTGATGATGATGATGATGATGTTTATGTTCTCAGTCGGTGGGCTTAGAAAATTCTTAAGGATATATGAACTCATATCCATCTCTAAAAAGAGTGTCTTTATTGTTTTGGGGTGTAAAAAGAAGCCACCTGTAACATTACACCTGTGTGGGACGCCTCTAAAACAAGTTGCTTAGTTGAAGTACCTCGGATATATTTTAACGGAACTCCTGGAGGACGACATCGACATTAAACAAGAATGCAGAGCAATATTTTTATTCGCAGATTGCACGTACAACACCATAAGTAAAATTAACCTTGTTCAGGGCATACTGGCAAGCAATCATGGTCTAGCGCACAGCGTCAATGATGGACAGGCTTTTGAGAAGCTCCAACACCCTTTTCTGCAAGTTGGACAGCCCTCTCTAGAGGAGCTGGATTGGTGTGCACATCAGCTCCAAGGCATATCGCAAAGGCCCAGGCCATGATGTAGATACAGACAAGGAATAACATAGAATAAGTAATTGTTACTAACACACTAAGTTTTTGCACATACAACATAGTTTAGTAAGTAAATTGTTACTAACAAAATATTTATGGACCACGGGGTCTGAAATAAATTGTTAATTGTTCTTATTTATTTTATTATACTTCCTCGGACGAGCTCTGCCACGAAAATCTCTCATATCACTAACTTCACTTTTTAAACACGTTGTTTGCGAGGGCTTCGTCTATATTCTCTATAATCTTTGATTTCTTATTAGCCAGCTTAGTATCATTTAACTGTGGAGTTGTGGACCTAGTAACCAGCGGCCAACGCTTTTATGTCGTTGAAGACAGGACAATAGGTTTAATAACACGTTGCACGGCATTTGTTCCTTAATCGTAGCTCGCTCGTTCATTTAGTGGACACAATAGGCTTAGGTATGCGAGCATACCAAAAACATTAGTTGTTTAAAATTATATTAAACTAGCTGTTGCCCGCGGCTCTGCCCTCTGTGTCTGTTAATTAAGGTTTATTACATATCTCGCGGGAACCGTCAGTTTTCCCGTGGATTTTTTTGGAGACCGTAATAAGTAAAAATAATAACAAGTAATTTAACCATGTAGTCAGCGAACAAAAAGACATAGTTGGTGGGAGTAGTTTGTGAAGTGTGGCTGGTCCTATGCTGTATGACATCCAGTAGAACCAATCATGTATTTTGCAATCACATTAATGGTGCGTGCCAATGGAGCTATATCGAATGATATAAGTAGGTATAGGTTCTTCTATTAGGACTTCTATGTTTATTCGTTCGCTGCATGTAGTACATAACTTTTATGTATCATCAAGTTTTTTCAGTGCCTATGTTACTTTGTGATCATTTAGCTTTTTATTAGCTATGGTTGAAATCTTTTTCGAAACAACAAAAATATCTTTCCTCTTTATGATATTAGTATAGACATGGTGATAGCCTAGTAGTTCTTCGGCTTCACTTTCGGAGAGCCGAGTACGAATAGCAGCACGCACCTCTTACTTTTATAAGTTACGTGCGTTTTAAGTAATTAAAATATCGCTTCAACGGTGAATGAAAACATCGTGAGGGAACCTCTAGCCTGAGAAATCTCTCAAATGCACTGGGACAGGGCGGTGGACTGTGGCCTAAACCCTTCCCATTGCGAAGAACTCTCAGACATGCAGGTTTCCTCACGACTTTTTTCTTCACCATTGAGGCAAGTGATATTTAAATTACTTAAAATATTATAACACATTACTTATAAAAGTTAGAGGTGCGTGCTGGGATTCGAACTCGGCCCCCCCAAGTGATTTCGCCACCCACTGGGCTATCACCGCTTCTTCTCTCTTAAATTACTCTTATGTTAAACATAACAGGATTATTATTTGTTATAAAGTAGGAAAACCCTTGTACTAAAAAAGTGACTTCATTATATTAACAACCAAAAAAGTTAGAGGTGATCAAGTAAATGACTACTTTTTATCAATCACTTTTTAAATTTTGTAGCTTTTAATAACTATTTATTACTGCATAAGTAAGTTCCTACCAAAAAGACGTTTTAGATGCTGCTAATAGCTCTTTTTAGCTCTTTTCTAGAGATTGACCATTACCTATAATACCGTTATCTAACGACGACGTTTAACTTTTTTTATTGTATTGAAAGTTGAGGTTAGTGAATTTTTGATAGGTAGGTAGGTACCTCCAACTAACACAAATTTCTAATAACAGTTTTCGCTTATCATAATCAAATAGCAATACTTATTTCTCGATTAAATAAAAACATAATATGTTAAGAGATGATCCCGACACAAGATTTTTGTAGAAAGTTTATTTTTGAAGCATATAAACATGTCAAGCCTACTTCTTTAACAGTTCAAACAGCAATCGCGACTTTTATATTTTATCCGAGACGTCCTCCGGATGATGCCAGTTTCTGCGGTAAAATACCTAATCGCGAAAACTCTTTGCAAAATCCTCTTTCTATCCAGGAAACTAAAAATTCCGTACATCGTTAGTCTTCCTAGAACCTATTTCAAAATCTTATATTTATGTAATATTAGTGAAACTATTTATAAATATATTTTTATTGTATACGAATATATATACAAATCTACCTTACAGTAAAAGTGTCATTAAAATAGGTATCGTAGTCACAGATTAAACCTGACGAACAGATAACCACACAACAACATTACACTAGCTTTTAACCCCGGCTTTGCTCGCGTGGTTATTTAAAAAACTGCCTAGAGTAATAAATCGTAGACCATGAATACAGAAAGTACTACAGTATTTAACGACGCTTGTGTAAACAGTGCTTTGTGTTCTTCCATTGACCTGTTGTAGCATATGTAACTCTCCGACCTTTTATCAAAATGTATGCCAAAAACCAAGTTTAGACTACTTAGTTAGGGCGACAAAAAACTTTGCACATTAAATATTAGTTTGCGTAAGATTAGGGCCACTTGAAATAATATCTTTAAAATACCACTTTATTAATAGATACCAAGGAGGGTTGATTTTAGACTTGCGGTCGATCTTATAAAAATATGGCCAAACTCAAACAAAAGTATTCAAGTTTGCAGAAGTCATGTTGTTCCGATCCCTTATAATGTGGGATAAGGGCAGGAACAAGATAATAATCCTTGCTAATATTAGTACAAAAGTGTGTTAGTTTGTCCCTTCTTCACGACCCAACTAAGCGACCTATCAACTTAATTTTGGCAACAAGTTTGTTGAAAGGACTGAGAGGACTACTTTTTATCCCGGAAAAACAAAAAGTCATTCAATCAAAGGATTTGTAAATAAAAACTATTTTTTTTTTTTTTTATAAATTCACAAGAACCCTAGCTTCTGTGGTCTTTATTTTAAAAGTTGGGTTTCAATTATAGACGAATAACAAACTATAGGTACCAAAATTGGAACAACTGATCAATTGCCAATCATAAATGAATTTACCATCGGTAAGACTTACGCGCGGTGGCAGTGCGGCGCTCCCGCCTACTTCTGCACTTCCAAAACTTCATGTCGTCAGCGTCCAAGCGTCGATGTGAAGGTCAACGGGTGGGGAACAAAGATGACACCGCGCGCGCTCACCAAGCCAAGTAGCCATCGTCTAACTGACCGATTGGGGACGAAACAATGACTTTTGTTTACAAATTGACGCGGAGAATTTAATCACAAAGACTAATGGCAAGCATAGACGGCGGGCCGCTCCCCGCGCCGCGTATGAATAACGGATTATCGGGTTTCATAAAGTAAATGCATATATTATAAATTATTATTTAAGTATAGACTAGCGACCCGCCCCGGTATCGCACGAGTGCAAGATATGTAAGTGTATATATGTGTGTGTATAATGTCGCGCCTGCTACCCGCTTTTAAAATCTCTGGTCTCTATCAAGATATTCATATTAATGATATTATGCTGTAAAGGAAAATTTTGATTCACATGAAATGCATAACATATTTAATTGGATAAGGATTAATACTGTATTGTTTAAAATAGTTATGTAAATAACCCATTTTTTTTTTTAATTAAAAAGATTAAATTGTTTTCTGTTGGAGATAAGCATTGCGGGCTTTTTGTAAATTTTTTTAAGGTAAACAATACTGTACTAGAACATTATTTTTATTTTTTCTCGTAGAGTTAAGCCGGCGTATGAAATTAGGCGCAAAAAAATGAGATTATTTACGTTGTACAATGTTTCTCTATTATATTATGCTAAGCGTACTATTGTCAGTGTGGCGGACAAACACAATCTCCGGTTGCAACTTACGTTGCATTGAGGAAGGCGTGGGTTACGATCCAGATCAGGTCAGTCAGGACCTCAGACTAGCCAACCCACTAACAATATTCGCAAATAAAGCAACGATTTATCGACAACATTAATGTTTTGAAATAAATTATTCTATTCTATTGTACCTATATTAATGTATACTTTGATAATCACTATGTTAAACGTAGGTGTCTATTGGAAAAGGTATAGGTTACACAATATGTGATAAAGTTCGATACCCAAATAAATAAAATCGATCCATTTTGTGTGATAACATAATCAAGGTAGGTACCTAACAAATTTAAGAAAAGGCATACAATGTCCAAAATTTAGTCATGTTAAAGGTTATTAAAAAAAAACATGTATAGCGTAAAAAAGGTTTATTTTCTATCACATCTTCCTACTTCAAAAATTATGGAACTTAGATGCCCAACATCATGCTAAGAGCAATCACTACAATTCGAAGCAAGTCTGAGATATACGTTTTTCATCATTATAAAAATATAGATTTCATTTTACCATCAAAAGTATAAGCCCGAGTTTCGGCAGTGACTCCTAAACCGTTTTTATTGAAACAATTTGAAACATTTTGTGAACCACATTGTCCAAATTTTTAAGTTTACCGCAACACAGTGTGCAAGTTATATTTATCAACTTATTTCGACAGTTAATTAAAACATTATAATGTTTAATTAACTGTCGAAATCAGTTGAGACTCTCGAGATGTTTACCATTATTTGCATGGAACTGGGTGATGCAATACTGGCGAGAATTATAACACTTGGCCTTTCTTTTCAAATGAAAACACATGAGGCCCTGCAATACGTCATTTCAGCCGGGCCTCAAATGTTTTCACTCACAGATAATTGGAATAAATATCAATAAAAACAAAACGTGTGTAACATTCACGCTACCGGATCTCGGGCTACAAGGCTAATTTAAAAATCATAGGTACGACAGCAATGCTTACTCTAAGTTTATTCCAATTGTATAAATGAATCAATATAGCGAGTTGTAGCACATCATATTTAAAGTTATTTTTTTCAAAGACAAAGTTACCTTAGGGTCATTTTTAATTGGCCGATACACCGCAGGTGGAATGTCTGGTGAATTTACCAGCCGATACATATCACGCAGGGGATTCCCACAGGAATAAGGATGAATAAAAAATTCACTGGTTGATTTAAAAGTTTTACAAATCTCCCATACTTAGAATGCGTGAAACAATGTATCGATCAACAAAAATATGACCCTAACACTGATTAAGTGACTAATACAAAGTCATATTCATTGACGTTAAACATCTTATATTTCCGGCGTGAGAACTTGAGCAGGGGTGCCTGATTTTAGTAATTGTGGGTCCAGAACCAGTGTGTCATACTTTCCCCAAGTATGACACACTGGGTTAGGGGAATTTAAAACTTTATCATGGAACATTTGGCCCTCCAAAATTACCCACAGCCTCTTTGCCTTTATTAATAACAAATAAATTTAGGGTTATTATACTTATATCTTACAATAAAATTTTGTTAAATAATTTTCACATGTTTGACAAAGGTTGATAAATATTTTAGATTTTTATTTATTATATTAAATGTGCTTTATTATTTGTTTCGAAAGCAGCTAACCCTTGGCTTTCAATATTTCCAAGGTTTCCATCATCTTTTGTTATATTTTAATTAAAGGCTATGGAAAAAGTATATATGTACCAATTGCTGAAATAAATACAAAGTAGAAAAGCATATGAAAAAATCTCATAGAGCATCAGGTTTCCAAAATATAAGCTTCCAAATTTTTACTGGTAGCACCATCAGTTAACTAAATTATTCTTAAGGTGAGTTGGCTCACTACTTTTATTGTGCTATCAATCTAATCAATATGCGTCAGATGGCAATTTAGTAGTGCTATCCTTTTCCTATTCTTCCCTTTAGATAAGGGCAGCACTACTGAATTCAATCTGATGGTTACCTACAGGCACTATGAGTAGGATTACAATGTTTCAAAGCCAATTGTTACGTTTGCTCACTGAAGACCACCAGTATAACTTTGATTGCTCATCCTCAAAAACCTAACAAAGTTTTTTTTTTTGATATCTTAGAACTTGCCTCAAACCTATCAAACAGGACCGAGGAAAGCAATAAACATGTTCATTGACCACATTTTTGTAGAGGGACAGAGGCATTTCTCGTTACCGCATTTCAACTGGATGCAGCAGTTGAAGTGTTAATGCAGTTGACATAAATGCATACATGCATGGAGTGTGATTTTCTACCTACATTTAGTTTTTGTTCGAGTAAAACTAAGATTTATATGGTCAGTATCAATACATGGAAACAGTACCGTCACTAGTTGATACCTTTAAAGTCGTCGTTAATTTTTGCGAGATCGAATGAGTAAACGTAGGAAGAAATTCCCAAACTTGTTACTCTAAATCGGCATGCATTCCTAGTAGTATGCTTGCACGCCGCAACCTAGTTAACTGCTAAACTAATTATCAGTTATGCCAACTGCAATAAAACACATTTTGCAGTTAAAATTAAATTTGCAACAGCATGAAGACACTTAGACTTTATGACTATACTGCATTTTAACTGTAAGTTTTAATTTACAATCATTCGAAATAATACCAATTCTTTGTCAAATTTTAATATTGGCATTAGTTTTTCATATATTTTAAATTTAGTTTGTCACGCGTTTCGAATCCAAGCCCCAGAAACACCACCAATAGACCTTTTTGCTTATTTTTCTGTGCTTGTTTGCCCAGTATAGTAAGACTAGATAGAATTAAAACTTGTGGCATGCGTAAGCAATGATGGCTGTGCATGATATACGCCTATTTTGTGCTCAGTTAATTATTTGTTACATTTAATTGCCTTTTATTAACTTTGGCCTTAACTTTCATAAAAAGCTATTCGCCGTTTTGTTCTATCTTTAAATAAATTACATGATATTATTATTTTAAAAGTATAAAACAATTTTCATTGCTCTCCTGGCTTATTGCACTATTAAAATACATGTTAAGCATAATATGTTCTAGGCACGATTCTGTACTTTCTATTATAATTATATCGATTACACACTTACACTTACCTTAAACGCAAAATACAATTGAGATTTCATTAATCTTTCAACGCTATAAATTTTTGTATAAAACGTTCCTACAGTACGAAAATAAGTCCTTTGAAAATGCCCAATCTGTTACATTTTTATCATGAGTTTTGGATTATAATACATACAAAACTCAAGAGGGTGTATCGAAAACTAACTAGTTATCTATGGTACAGTTAGTTATATAACAAATCGGTAAGGCTGCATCCTTCAACATGTGTAGCATTATTACTTTAAAACAATAATTACACAGTATATATAGTTTCTTGGCGCGTTAAGAACTAAAGTACATATTATGTAACGTAATTTACATCTTCTCTATGAAGTCGCAGATGAACCAGGGTAAAAATAGCCTCCAATTAGGACTGTGCTACCCGGGATAACTATGTGCACGTAATTTAAGTTTACATACATCAATATACCTACAAATAACTGATGCCAACCAGTCAAGATTATACTCTCCTACATCTCAAAGTAACAAAAATTGTACTGTGTTATATAACAAGTTAGTGGACAAAAATTAGAAAAAAAAAACAATTAATGAATGCAGTTCTGTTCTAGCTCAGTATTTAGACAATTTTCTGCTCAAAAATCATTCTCTGTAAGATATACAGAGTGATTTGTTTTCTTTTTTCAGTTTTGTTGCTCAATTCGATATTACGTAACGCAGTCCAATTGGTGGTCCCAACTTGATGCTCTAGAATTGAAAGCTAAGCTAAAACAAAGCTTTATCCTGTATGTGGATTCAAATAACACTACACATAATCCATAATGGACAGCAGCCTTACCTTTCAGTTTATTATAGAAACAAAATCTCTTTGAAACTAATGCAGCATGAAAAGTAAACAACAAGGATAATAGATTATATTTAAATAAGGGCCTGAAATATAAGTGATGTTTAATAAAAAATGTCCGAATATCGATCATAAGGATCAGCATAAATCACTTTCAAGTAATTTCGCTTCATTTAACTTTTTATGGAAAAGAGATACCGGTTCTAATATAAATCACAACAATCCGTTTATTGCATTTTGTCTTATATAATAGGCATTAGTTACACACCTCTGTTACTAATAAACATTTGTAAAGCAGTTGTATTACTATGCAACGTTTTGTCTTTTGTTCTTCCAAATATCAAAGTACTGATGAGAGAAAGAGAGAAATCATATAAATAATCACCAGCTATACAAATTTTATTAGTAAAGCCTCTACAGTACCAGCCGTTTTGATAGACCACTCGACAGCTGTAACTAATATTGAAGTTTAGTCTTACCCCTTATGAATTAAGCTTACAACATAGCATTGGAATTGTTCTGTCTTCTTCTTTCGAATGTAGAATTACGGACGATAGAAAGAGAGAATTGAGTATTCAATTCACATGAGTTTTTAACGGCTCACTGATGCTTTATTAAAACTGTTTGTTAAACTATTACAATCCCTGAAACAATTGTTTTATTGCAGAAATTAGTTGCCATTTGTTAAAACGTATCAGCAAATGGTCTATTAAAATAGCTGAACTCTCAGATAATTATAAAGTATACCTAATACTTAGCAGATAAAGTTAATATTTTTGTTTAAACATCACAAGATTTGCATAAAAATTTGCAGACTCACGACACACCTTATCCATTGCTAACACTCAAACTGCACAGTGCATAGGAAACTATCAAGTTCAGTAGAACTCGAAAAGTAGCTATATTTCTACAACGACCTTGATATGTATTATAATACAAAATGTAGTTAATTTTTTCTTATCTGTCTTAAATTGTAAACAATTTTTTCATCAATTACTTGTGAAAAATATATTTTCACAATTTTAAAAGGAAAAAAAACTTACCTCTTCATATTTTATTTATAATCCTCATTTTTTTTTTAAAACCTACACATCACTAAAGTTTTTGAAAGATTGTCTACATGCTAAGAAAAATAAGAAAAAATTAATACCTAATTAATTTGATTGAACGCAATAATAATCCTCGAGAATACTATCAGTACACTTTAAAACACTCTCAGAAACAAACACCCATCATATCGGAGAATTACGAATCCACACCATAATACGAAGGCACTGCTTTTTTTTTGATAAATATTTTTTTTATTGATTATTTGTGATGAGCAATTTATAATATAAATAAAATATTAAAAATAAACGAGTTCACACACAAGCAAAACCATAGACAATCCTATACTCCTACAACACTATCTGAGAGCAAGCTTTTATATGCCCTTTATATTCTGTTATCCAACCCGATATAATTTAAATTTTTTTATCACATTGATAGTTGCATATTTAATTGATCTATTTTCTGATATTCAAACTGTTGGCGCAAATCAAGTAATTTTACTACTCAAGTAGTAAATTATTATTTAATATTGTTCAATATTGAATATTATATTGGTGGATAACATAATAGCTTAAAGTCAAGAAAACTTTTCTTCAGTTTTAAAAACTTCATTAAAAAACCAATCAAATAATTCCAATAATTATTGCAAATATACACATTAAAACAAACTAAGGATTTATATTACGATATTCACTAATTTAACTGCCCATTTTTCTCATTGCAAACCACAAAATAAAATAAAATAAAATAAACTACATAGCTAGCGCTAATTTAATTGTGTAAATACGATTAATTATATACTTATGAATATTAAAGTTGTTATTTAAAATCAGTTACTAAAACCAATACTGAAAAGGTGTAAACCTAAGTATCTTCGCTAACTTATTGCCAAAGTTACAAATGGCCTTACATAATTAACTTACTTATTACTCAATTACGTTAATAGTTGGAACTTCACTTGAATAGTTCAGTCATAACAAGGAGCTTGTGCGGAAGTTTTCAAATAAAAAAACTCATGTCTGAAATTAGGTTACCAATTTTTTGGATGGAGATGGCAAATCTCAGCCAACTCAAGTGTATTGCTACTCAAAGAACAGATCCCTGGCTAGTTTTGAAATAAAGAAACATTACATTGGGGTTGGCACAAATCTGTCATAAAATGAACACATCTCCACTATCATGTTTTTATCTCGAAAACTCAAGGCTCAGATTTGCACTTAAACACTGACAGTAATTAAACGATTTTTAATAGAAAACTTTCATCAACAGGTGGTACATCAAAGTTATGCCCACCTTCTGTTCTGCATATTTAAAAAATTTGGAGACAATGTACGTTGTCAATGCCTGTACCAAGCTCCTTGGACCCTTGTTTGGAAGTGCGAGACAGGTGTTACGAGGTATGCTTGTTGAGGTTGTTGTACCACAGCCAAGGGTATAACTTGTTGGGCCATTTCTACTGGCTGGCCGTTATCCTCGGAAACGCCAAGTGGTTGCAAGTGCTGCTGTGATACCTGTTGTACACCACCAACTTGTTGGGTGAGAACTTGCTGGTGCTGACTGACTTGCGGCACCAGCATCTGCTGCTGCATTTGCTGTTGCTGCTGCGGTTGCTGCTGATGTATAACCACATGAGGCTGGTTCTGCATTTGTTGATGCTGTTGTACTTGAACTTGTTGTACTTGCTGCTGTTGTTGCTGTTGTTGCTGCTGTTGTTGTTGTTGTTGTTGCTGCTGCTGCTGTTGTTGTTGTTGTTGCTGTTGTTGCACTTGTTGCTGCTGCTGAGCCTGCTGCTGCGCTTGCTGTTCTCTTTCGTGCTCTTCTTTCTTCTTCTGCTCCATTGCTGCCTTTTTTGCGTCTGCCTTTTCTTTCTCCTGTTGTATCCTAATAGGATCTTTATTTTTGTCGTATGTCATGCATTTACCGCTACGGAATGGCACCATGTCTTTTGGTAATTCTTGTTTTTTGGTCGCAAATTTGACATGAGGAAACTGGTCTTTCATGAAAGCCCGGAATGTGGAGTATCCCATTAGTTTTACTCCAGGCTCCAATATTTCCCCATATTCTTTATACGCTTCGAATAAGTGCTTTCTAGAGTCCCCTTGGATGATAACAGTCTTACTGGCCTTTTTACCCTCTCCTGAAGGTTGAACATCTTTCGGCGAGCTAGCGTGCTGCTTGAGATACTCCTTCAGGAAATTCGTAGCATGTTTGTAGATGTCCAGTGTGAAAGTGTTGTATGGTTTCTTACCAACATTGCCGTGTATCCGCGGCGCGACCCCGTGTGTCATTACATGCTGCCTGATTCTCTTTAGCTGATAATGTGTCACATTCTCTAAGTATAGAAAAGCTTCTAAACAAACCTTTCTCCCTTGATAGACATAGCAAGCTCTCAATCTCCTCCTGACTTTGTGCCGTGAAGTTTCCGCCGGGTTCGCCAAACTCGCCATGGTGATACCCATCAAGTACATGTCATGTTCACTTTTAGTCAGTTCTGCAATGTTGAGCCTGTGGCGGTATACAGCTTCAGGATTGAGTCCTCGATAACAATTGTCTTTGCAATCACAGCCCCTGCGTAACCTCTCTTTAACCTGAAAGGTAAGCACAAATTGTTAAAATCTCGAGCTAATATTTAATACAGATAATAACTTCTTATATAAATAAAAACAATATATTAATTTTAAAAATTTAAAATAATAAGATTGATAAATCTATAAATGTTGTAGATGGTGTGAACTTAGTGAGTCCTATGATTTTGGCTGTAACAATTATTACGTACTTAAACATAGTTGGCATATTATCTAGCTTCTTATCTTTGTTCACCATCATCAACGGCATATTACAGTACAATGCTGAAGGTTGGGAGAGTTCAATGCTGGACTCTTCTAACAGGAGGGTTTGATCAGAATTTTCACACTGGCAGATGAGTTGGTGATTAAAACAGATGGTAGCACTGAGGATGCTGCTGCCCATTATGCACAATTATTATTACTATTACTATAATTATGCCTATTAAATAATATGCATAATGTGAATGTAAGCAAGGATGAGTATTTTGAATTCACAAAAGAGGTTTATTGATTGTTCTAAACTCTTTTAGGACATAAAATCATATGCTCGCTATCCCTAACTATGAATGTTATAGGAATTTGTTGTTTCTAGTCAATGTCATTGTAATTTATCTAACCTAAAAATCCAGTCTTATCTCAAGTTACCTAACTGAGTTAATAGTTAATTGATTTAGCTTTCCTCACAGTGGTTCTAGGCTCAACTAGAATATCAAAATATAGAAAATTTATAGAACTTATACTATAATTATATTCACCTGAGCTGGATTATCTTCAAGTTTGTTATCTAGAACTTCCTCATCGCTATCAGACTCTGCCGCCTTTTTCTTTCTCTTAGCACCTGCTTTCTTTTCCACATTGGGCTTAGTTTCAACATCCAAGTCCCCAGTGTCAACGTTGGTTTCAAACTCAATACTGTATGTGCCTTGCATGGCCTGCAAGTTCCCATCCCCATTCTCAACTTGGATTGTATGCCCTTGCCAAAGAACCTGGAATGTTAAATAATAGAAGTAAAGAGTGTTTTGGAAAACAAAGGACTGTCATGATAACATTGCATTCATACAATTTTGTGCATATTAAGCAAAAAACTTTAGGGCATAATTATAAACAAAGGCTATTCATTCCAATTTAATTTGCTTGCAAAGCCACTTTGAAGCAGAGTTGTGCAGAGTCAAGTACTGTGTTTCTCTCACAGCCATGAGCTGTTACGATACTGTGATACTGATGAAATTTGAATTATACACAGTATTATAAACTTGTGTAATTAAAGTAAAGTGGTTGTCAGTATATCAATACTGACAATCATAATCATAAATAATAAATCAAAGTTTTTAAGTAAAGACTAAGTTCAATTACAATCTAAAGAGGATATCTTTGTTGCTCGTCAAAAAATTTGCATTTGATGATGTTCTCTTTATAAACAATAATATGTTTTGTTAATTATAACCTCCAAATTAAGGAGTTTTTCTCATATCATAGTTTATAATAGCTTTGTTCATCTCTGCTTTTTTAGTATCCCTAAGTAGCTGTACATTAGAATAACTTAACTATTAGGGTATTGATTAGTATGTAGGAAATGAGGAATACCTGTTCTTGATGTCCATTATAGTTGTGCTGCTGCATATTCTGGGCAGCACCCAGTTCAAAAACCGAATGCTGGCCCATCACAGGAGTGTGCCACTGGGCACTCTCGCCATAGTCACCGCCATTCTGGTCCGCCGGTATAGCCACAATTATAGTCTCCTTGCTGTCCACACTGCGTCGCTCCACCGACAGGAGGGAGTGTAATACCTCACTCGCTTCCTTCTCGGCGGGGTTCACCACTTCCATCTTTTCATAGGACATATTTCCTTCGTCGCTACGCTATAATGCAAGTCAACATTCATGTCAAATCACATGTACCTACTTACATACGTGTAGTATGGTATGTACAATGGGCATTGAGCGTCACGGCAAACCCGCCCTGAACGCTCACACAAGCTGCAACCCCACGATTCTGCCCAGAAAACCGCGATAACTTTTCAAATCCATGTAAATAAACATAACAAAAACCGTGCAATTATTAACCTTAATCGCGTTTTTTAAGTTTCATTATCGCATAGCGGATCGAACTCCCGTGGAATATTGGGCCATATAGTCATAGCAGAGAAAGATTCAAACTCACCTTTTTCGCGTTATATGCACAACCGAGACACTTATATGTATACTCTTCCAGTTACTATTATAATGTGGATTGTATTAGTTCACTTGATATCGATATTACAGTCATAATTGAGGAGAAATGCACAAATATTTCACATAATTCACGGAAGCAATATGGCGATACACTTTCCGTGAATAAAATCGGAGGACGCCGTAGAACTCGTCGTTAGTACAGTGCGCCGCCACTACGCGTCGCTCCTAAATCTGTTTCCGTATCGACGCTCCCCGCTTATTTCGTACCGCGCCAACTTTAAATGGTAAGAGCATTTTGGTATTTGTGTAATGATTGCGTGTAGAAAAGGATTCATTACCCATAATAAGATTAGATTTGTTTCTAGTCTTTTTTTCAGGTAAACGCGAATCTAGTAGGTTTTTATAGGCAGACTTATGCAAGTTGTAATTTTTAAGCTTCGAAAATCTTAGAGATATATTTTTGAAATAATTCAATAGGTAATTACTGTTACTGTTGCATAGCTGGCCCAATACCCACTAGATGTGTAAAGGATAACTGCAAAATGAACAAAAAGTAGCCATTCCCCAGTAATACAACTTTTCCGTTCAAAAAGTGGCACGCTTCGCATTTTTCAGGTTAAACTTTAATCGAACTACCTAACACAAAATCAAAACCTATCGGTTAAAACCTTCTCTCTTGTTTATAAGGAAAATATATGGATATTTACCCATGTTAGAAAGAGAATGAATACTTTTACATGTATAGATTGTCTAGCTTCTATTTAAACCTTAAGCTGTAATGTTTCGCATGTAAGGATTCCCTTGCGTAGGTTATATTATCTCGTAGGTACAGCTGAATTAGATGCCAACTGTACTTCGATCGATTTACCTACAGTTCACTTATTTCATCGGCCTTTTGTGAGTATATGTGTGGGCGATGTTTGAGCTTAAGATGTGATTGGGGCTTATACCTATAGGGCCATACGAATAAACGTGGCATACATTTATCTCATTTAATAGGTAACGAAGAATTTATTGTTTCAACGAAGGATTTGTTAACGATTGTAGGTACAAGTATACAATTAAAGTGAATATCCTTTCACTCATAGCTCCTTAAGGTTAGTTGGAGCATAATAATTATTATTAGTATTCTAAAATGATAAGTAGGTACTGTGTAAAACATTTAAACAATTATCATTTAATTGTTTAAAAAATCTTATTTTGTTTAAAACTAAAAATCTTGACGTTCAATCAAGACCTCGAATGATAGAAAAATGTATCAGGTGTTACATTACATAGACTTAAAATGTGTAGGGAGTAATGAAGAAGGGTCCGCACTGGCGTGGAACAAAACGGAGCGTTCAACCGCCAGCGGCTGGGGAGAAACATATTTCATATTGTACAATATAAGTACATATCACGCTGATGACATACAATAACCCAGGGGATATATATTATTTCCGTTTCCTCACCACCCTACGTCCGCATCTACTCGTACTCACAATCTAGAATGTAGCTACTGTAGTAGTAACATAATGTAATACTTAAAATGTACTCCAATAAAGTGGCGGGAAGAATCTGGTGGAATACGGCCATGGGCTAATTTATATAAATAAATGATGATGATGAATAAATTTATATCAAAAAAATATTTTATCGCGCTCTCTCTATAGCTTGATGGTGCGATGGGTTCAATAACATGCTAAAACTTCAGCTTAACATATACCTAGTATTTTAATTTTTTTACAGGTTATACTTGGGCACGTGTGGTTAGGAACGTCTTGTTCATTTTTTATCATTCTACCATAGAACAACAAGAAAATGTGAGCTGCTGCATTTTATATACATTTGTGTAATTTATTGTTGACATCCATTCGAAGAACAGCTATCAAAGCTGAAGAATAATTTAAATCTATTCAACGCCTTAGTGTAAAATCCAACCTAAAGGTAGTGAAGCCTTATCTAAAGGATTATGGATGGAATACCTAAAGGAAATTCCATCTTGGATAACGGAGAGATTATCTATTTGATTTGTAAAAGTATGCGTCTCCGAGGAATATAATATCTTACCAGCAAGTGCAAACCTTAAAAAAGGGTCTGTCGTCTTATTTTTAGCAAAATTGTTCTACTTCAAGCAATGAAGGAGGAGAGCAAAGAAGAAAGCAAAGAAGTTGATGTTTTTATTATATATCACAAAATTGAGCGACTTAGTTCGACAATCTATATAACTTACAAGTATTTTGGTTCTACTAATTAACTATCTGTTAAGTAAAATACCGCCCTGGTACGTCACAGCTCGAGGGAATACGTTAAATTGTAACAAAATGTTGTAGATTTGGAGCTCCTAATAAATTAAATAAAAAATAAAAAGAAGTTAATAAAAAAAACGCAGAGTTAGATGTTACATGTTTCCGTAAATGCAACGTAACAATAGAATAAAACTTAACACAATACAGTATAACGCTATTTTCAAACTTATCAATTTAGTTCAGAATATCTATTTGTGTATACCTAAGTAAGTTTTAGAGAACGCCAAACCTAAACCGGTAAGCAAAGAAGCTCGAAATTTTGCAAAAGGGTTCCTAAATGTAGGTTAGCAAATCCACGCTAAAATGGGGGATGAAAGCTTGTGTCTAATACAGCTCAAGACTATTCAGACGGAAAAAAAAAATAATTTCGCTATGCTTCAATGCGCATAGTGCCGTGTTGTTACGCGTCTCATGTTTACAGTAAATTCTATCAATAGTGAAAGTGTTCATCCCGATTATACAAACAATTATTGTGTAGCTACATATTATAACATTTGGTTTAAACAAATATGACTTCACTGTTATTACTTTCGGATTTATCTATTACTAAAATATTTCTAGGCTGAAGAGTTCGTATGTATTGAAAAAACAGTATTGTGTTTGATATAATTTTTAGCAAGCAATATGTATAGTCCTGATAAAGTACGTAGTGACAGTTTCTTGAAAGCCAGCAATTATGTATGTAAAATACAATTGTTAAAAGTTCTTGCGTTACTCGTCAAAAATGTGTCATATAGCTATGAGTAAGTTAGTATAGTTGTCGGTACACAATATATGTAGGTATGAGAAGTAGAGTGGAAGTAGAAGTTTCTGATAAAGAAGTTAGATTATCTAAATATACATCAAGGATCCACTTACACACTTCAATATACCTAATCGAAAATTTTGCCACCTGCCGCATCCGTTATAACACTTTCGTGACGATGCGAGACCATAATGCTATGAAAATAACATTTACCTGCATTTTCTGAACATATTCTACTTTAAAGAATATGTTCCAAAAAATTATAATGTAATCGTGTAACTCTGCTGAAACAAAAAATAATTCTAGCAAATTATTATCAAATACAGGCTTAATTTTAGAGCCAGATTAGTACACTGATTTAGTTATTGTTTTTTTTAAATATAGACGAGCGCTTGAACGCAATCACCTGATGGTAATTTATGATGCAGCCTCAGGTGGAGCGCGCTTGCCTAGAAGATGCCTATTTTCTCTTGATTTGAAGATACTCATATTGTAGGTACTGGGGAAAATGAAATCTGGAAGAGCATTTATCCTTGCGGTATGAATCAGAAACGAAGATGCAAAGTGTTTCGTACGCGTCCATGGTATGTCCACGCAGGGATGCATATCCTTATAGGTATTTCTGGCGGCCATAAAAAATTAAATTGTTTCATTTTTCTTTTTATTAAGTTGCAGTTTATAAGTACCCACTTTATGTATAAATGCTTATTAGTAATAAATAGGTATTTTATTCTCATTTTAAAACTGCATTAGGTATATGACGATAAAATATTTTTGAATGGAGCACGAGCCTGAATTAAAGCTTCATTCATTCCTTCTTTATGACTTCTTCGGATGTGTATTGTTTCTAGTTTCTAGTTCGTACCCTACTTATCACGATCTCTAAACATAGTATGTATTTCATTGTTTGTCTGACTTAATTAAAATCATAACGATAATATTATGTCTTAAGAGTAATAAAGTAGATTAAAGTCATAAAGATGGAATTTAAGTCCACGCCATGATACCTATTTGATCGTAAAATGTGAGTTGAATAGACAATTAGCATAAAATTTAAGGGTAGGTATGCCTGCCGCTTACTATTTACGAATTTTTGAACGAATTAGCATCTTAAAAACATGTGTTTTTAATTTGGCTATTTGTAAGTCCAAGCGACTTTTTAACACAGGAAACAAGGAACCGATTCGACGAAAAAATTTACGTTAGTACTTGGCAAAGGAGGGAAATTAAAAAAAATTGAATTAATTGCAAACAAAGTAAAAATAAAAAGACCGGCATAGGTACATACTGTAATCCACCATAGTAATATTAATTAGAATTTACTATGATTCGCTATCTGATTGAGTAAAAAGAGCAACCATAATACCTAACTCATTTCCGTTTTTTTCTTTTTATAAATAATTGTAAATTTTAAATAAAACATGTTTTACTCATTTTACTGCTGTTATAATTTCATTTCATTAAAAATAACTAGGTAATACTCGTTGCTTTACCAGTGTTAATTTCTTTTCTTTTTATTACAATGAAAACGGATTTCTGTTTATTTTAAAAAAAGCTAGTCCACTTTTATTACAAGAGGCCATGGCGCAAATCCTTGACCTGTCAAGTCAACATAATTTCTTCAGGTCCTACCTATTTTTAATTTGCTTTTTACTAAGTAGCCATAGGAAATAAAAAGAAAAATATAGTTAGAATCGTAGGTAACTGGATGCAAGCAATAGTATAGTATATAGTATATACATTTTGCAGTTTTATTTTATTTGTGCGTACCTACCTAGTAAGAAAACAAAAATTACTTATTTTTAATAAAAATATTTGCTAATTTTTAACTAATCGTTAAGTTTTCAAGTGATCGAAGCATAGGTAGGAACGTAGTGTATTAAGTAGTAAGTATTTATGTTTCTAAAAATATAAAAATACCAAATTTTCCGTAGATGTAAGTAACCAAACCTAGTAAATATTGTAGTTATTACAAGATAAATAATAGTTCTGCATCCAAGCATGCGTACTTACCACCCGATGAAGAATCCAGAGTGAAGCAGCTGCTGCGCGATTTCACCATGGAACCTGGAGACGGGCCGTCAGGCCACTCCATCCTTTCTTCCATCGCCTTAGAGGCACTTCTTTTGAATTGTTCTAAGAAGCTATCTATTTGTGTCTCAATACTCGTCGGAGAGCTGGCCATCGTTACCACCGAAACACCGAAAACAAACACAAAACCGTATTCACCTCCAATATTTCACATGTGAATCTCAAATATTTTGCTTGTTGAGATGCGAATAAATTTAGTGTTCCCGAAAAATTTACACATTGCGTCATTATACGTCATTGTCGCGCCGAATTCGCCCATCAATACGAATCTCCGTATAATTTTGTCGAAGAAATTCTGATTCTCCGCAAGCATCAAAGGTCCGTAGACACTGAAATGATTGTACTACGGATACCGTTATGCTATACGGCATCGAAAATAAAGCGACACCCACCGACATCTATCGATCGTCACGAACAGCTGTTCTACCGGGGTTGCCATAATCATAGTTGCTTTAAAGTTACGAAAAATTGCTGAAAAATACCATTGCTTTATTTCTCTTATTGCTTTTGATTCAGAAATATTTGCTGCTTTATATATTTGCTACTGCTTTTATATAATTATAAACAATACGATACGGCACACATTGGTGAAATATATATGTGTTCGTTCATGTAGTTGTCGAAGTGTGTGTTGGAAGCCGGCGGCGCGCCGTGAGGGGACCACGGTCGTTGTGAGTAAGCATTTGTTAGTGCTGCGCGGAGAACGTGTACAAGTAGTTCGTGAAATTTTATAGGTGACTGCAACTGTCACCCACGAGACTACACCCGGCCCCAAAATGTCAAGTAAGTTCACAATATTTTTTATAATTATTTATAAATTTAATAATTCTGTTATTAATATTATTTGCTGTATCGAATTGACATCTAATACTGCAATTTTTAGATGCATCTATCTAGAGATTATCGTTGTAAGAACACGAATTAGGGTAGTTGCAAATAAAATAGGAAGTCTGAATATAGCTATATTAATTTAATTAATTTAACGTTCTCTCTTAGCATTTATGAAATGTTTAAAAAATATATACCTATGCAACTTTTTATATGTAACAGTATTTTTTTGTTTTGAATTAAGCATTTTATTTGAATTTTGTAAGTACCTACCTGCATACAAGTTTATAATTTAACGGACATTTTTAGATAATCTACCATATTGCAAATTTGTAAAAGTCTATAAATAGATTATTAGAACTTTTAGTACCTACTAATTAGTAACTTGTGTCTATCCATCCCATCACATAATTTCCATATTTAAAACTTAATTTATTTTAACACTATCGTCGGTCAAAGTAATATTGACGTTCTGTTTCAGAATTTTAATCCTTATTTTGAGAACTTCAAGATATGTCAAATAAACTATTGTTTCGAAATACAGTTTCACCGATGGCTAGAAGACCCCTGTTTGTTTTTTAAACGGGCAACGTGTATTGCTTACTTATCTACAGAACCATCTGTCTAACATTAAACTGTCCCAAATGTAACCGAAACCATTCCCATTCTCCTCAAAAGTAAATTTTAGCTTATGAACAATAAAAAAACTGTGTCCAGGACACAATTTTTCATAAATGCATGATTAATTGGACTCCATCCACGGCAACCTTGAGACTTATTCGATTCAGATTCCATCTGTATTGAATTCTTGGACATCTATTAGTCTATTAGCTTACGTCCGGTCTCGTCTGCATTCATTTTGATCACGATTATGAATTGAAATGTCACACAACACAAGCGCACTAACCTACACACTACATATTTGTGTTATCAGATAACATTCTCTACTATTGTAAACATATCAGTATCAGTTCATGCCTATAAACATAGAACATGCTGCATATCAACGGTGATGCGTTATCAACGTCGCGTTGTGTTGCTCTTGACCATGAGCTTCCAATTGTAGCATAACAAGAGTAAAGTCGAGTTAGATTAGCAACAGTTAAAATATTAATTCAAGATAGTTCTCTCATAATATATAACTGTGGAGATAATACGTTATTTTGCTTAACTCATCGCCTGATATATGCTTTAAGGCATTGCGGTTGGATAGGAACTCGATCCCTGCCGCAAAAGTTTATTTGACCTTATTGTGGCTTTATGAGAAGACAATACTCTTATTACAAACTTTTATTAATCTCTCGTCTTTCGTATGTAATATTATGAAGCTACAAGTTTCAGATTGAGCTGAAACTTTACCGTTATGTGTCGTTTAGATGCCAATAGATCATTATAAATGTGAGTGGTGAACACTGAAACTCTCCAATGTCATAACATAGTACGACCGGCATGTTTGGATTTATTTGGTTCAATGCACGAGTCGATAAGAGTTCAGTGATTAAAAATCTTGTTATTATGAAAGTTTTCCAATTATAAAGATGCTTATTTAATTGGAGATATCTGAAAAACATATGCGCTATATATTGTTGGTACATGAATCAACAGATTTTAATTTATATTTCTGGGCTTAATTGGTTTGTGTCTTAAGTAAAAACAAAAAAAAAGCAAAATAAATACATTATTAACATATTATTGTTTTCTATTTTTAAACCAGCTATAATATTTCACTGATTTTGATTAACATTTGATGAAAGATTATGATTATGAGAATTGATATTAAAAGTCTGTACTGCACCTAGGGATAAAGAATTATGACACTCTTTGTAGGTTTGTATATTGGTGCATCTAAACCCCTCCTTTTTTTTTAGTTAGCCAGATTTTTAGAAATCTTGTCGTTGACTTCGTCTTAGCGTTCTTCGTATACAATTTTTTTTGAGGTTAAGTATGACAAATTTGAAACAGTGAATAACAAAGCTGATACAGTAAGTGAGTAAAATAAAATGTACATATTTGTCTCATTGCTGAAAATACATCATTTGCTGATAATAATATTTTTGCCTTTACAAATTTATGCAGGACCAATAAAACTGTTATCTTTGGTACTATTTATATATAGTAGATAATAAAATTGGGGTTGCGTTTTCGATTTTATCACGTAAGTTGAATCCTTCACCAACTTCTATTTAAAACAAATGTCTAGTAATCGCAATATTAAACCATTTTGTTAAAATTCAGGATCTGAACGTCCTTCCCCGGATTTTTATTTTTTAACTGGTTGCTATTTAAAATCGCGTGATGTATTATTGTAATTGTATACATAGAAAGTTTAGCTTCGATTTTAATCTCTTGTTAAATCTTTGCATGAATGAAGTTGCATGCTGTTTTCTTTTCAACGATTTTCGTGTGGACATTTTGAACGGAATGCATTATTACTACATTCCTTTAGCTAAGCATCTGAGTGCTCGCATGGTCCCTGCCAGACCGGCCGCACCTAAATAGAAACCACAGGGACATTGCTCCCGGCCATACCGTCTGATCCTGCGCCGCCATTGAAATCTAATGTGCCTTATTGGGGTTCTATGAAGTCCTGTTAGCGTTTTAAGGTAATCTATTTAAATCAACTGTGCTCTCGAACTCCAAATTTACAAAAACTGTCTTACTTTTGAAAAAAAGATTGTTAATATACCTAAATTCTTTGCGCTATGTAGGAATATCCATAATCTTATTTATAAAAATCCCCAAGGTTTCAATAAGAATTTATATAAAAAATACGATGATCTAATTTTTTAAGACTTTAAAATTTAAAGTTATTTTTTATTATTTTTTTAATATGTATTCCCACCTCCTTGTCATTGAGTATCACTACAGACTAAAAATTGTCTTATCAATCCGAGATAAAACATGAAACTTTAAAATCTATTTTCCCACGGCATAACTTCTTTTTATCAATATTCTCAACATTATTTTGATATTATTTTATACTAATCTCTTGTTTTATCTTCGAGTTTTATTACTCTGAATTTGAATACTATAATTACAAGGTTATTAAGTTATTTAATCGAGTAGGAATACAAATATCATATGTATTTGCATGGCTTAATATCATTCATAATTGTGTATTTTATGTAAGCAAAATTGCGCTTATATGCCACATAGCTTACATTATTTTTTCTCAAAAATAAATTAAAATTTACAAGATATGGTTTTATTACTTTTCGACCTTTCCATTCTGCTTACTTATTTGAAAATCATATTTTTCTATAAAATTTTGGGCTTTATTATATAGCTTTCAATCAAAATTTTGCGATTTTTAATAAGTAACATGCGCAAGTTTTCTTGATCCATTAATGTATGTCATAAAATAATTATTAGCATAAAAGGAAAAAAGTATAAGTCAAATTGCTAACGAACCAACTCTTTTCTGCTTTGCATATTTCTGAAGCTCCTGTATTTTTTGAACGAAGGTATTCGCTGTCTAATCATTTAATTGGCAGCTGCTTTATCACCTATTAACCTACAGTTGAGCAGTGATAAACACTTTGTTGTACATCTTGAAGTTCAAATAGCTCTTTAATTACCCATCAGACAGGAGACGTTACCACACGAAAAGTCTGCGGTTTTAATACAACGACTTATAATTGAATTGATTTATTTAGTTGTGAAATAATTATGAACTTGGTATACGAGTAAAAATTTTATAATTAAAATACCGATAGTTTTGATATAATTTTTTTTATTTATTTACTAAGTGATTCTGTGGTCATTGGCGTCATCATAGGTTCAGCTTCTTAGCTAAGAACAAGTTATTAAGTTCTGTGCACATACCTAATAGATTGACCGATACTTGAGAACCTGTACTTACTCTATGTCGGAATTTCGCTTACGAGGGCTGGTTAAAACGGTTGTTAGCAACAACTGTTTTACCTAAAATTTAAAAATAATAATTATAGTCACCCGATCTAACCTTAGTCTGATCCGGCAACCTGCTTTTCACAATTATTCTGCCCTACCTACTTACTTGGATCAGTGGGATCTGAGAGGTGTCGATCTGAAATTTTATTACTTTAAAAAAAATCTAAAAATTAAATTAGTAAAATTTGTAGGTATGTAAAATAATTATATCAATAATGTAGAAATAGGCGTAGGAAATGGATATTGTTAAGTGTCGCGTCACCAAAAACAGATAAAAAAGAGTGATTGTCGTGTTAATTGTGGAATGCATAGGCGTCGCGTCGGGCTCCGGCACCAAATATCTGACGCTATCGAGTTGTTTTATTTTCCATTTTATTTGTGTCGCGCTATTTTGGACCAGCAGACGAGCAACGTGCGGCACTTGTCTATTGCATAGAGCTGCTACGCTATGTGATGGCCCACGCGGGATGAACGTTATATACAATTTGAGGAGAATGTATCATGGCACATTTGCATTGCTTACATGTTATGTCGTAGATATTTTAAGAATACCCGTATAAAAATTAGCAAACTGGCTCAACTATTTTTCTAATCGTTTTGATACGTTCCAACATATACAAAGTATACCAAGCTCTGTGAAATACCATTACCAAAGAACTGTAAATTTTTCCGCATAGAATATTTTCCGGATCTACGCACCTATTTTGGTATGTCTCCCCATCTATATACCATGTTAGGCTTATGATAACTTCCTATAGCGAAAAGTACCTACCCGGATCACATACCCGAAGCCAAATTCTTATTTACCTAATTGATATTTAAGCGTCATTTAAAGGTATATTAAAAAGTAAATTCAAACTTGTAGGCATACCTACCAATCAATTTTTTGGTAAAGTATAACTTATGTTTTATTACGTTTATGAGGTAATACAAAATTTTCATTTTGCTGTTTTCGTATTTTGCTTCTTTTCGTCTGTTATATCCATGATCATCCTATAAATGCCCCACTGCTGGGCACATTAACATGCCTCGAAATCTCGCAGAAAATGTATGAACTCTCTTAAAAATGTATGGCGGTCAAGATATAGATAAGACAGAAAAAAAATACAGTTTTGGCTTCAGTATTGAATATAAAGGGACCACAATTTTTTTTTTTTCATAAAACAGCCGTGGACGATCTGACCTAAAAAAAATCACTTGCCCCCACTAGACCAGAAGCTGGGTATGTCCATGCACATGTATTTGATCTCACAGGAGAAACAGTTTAGAGCATAGATCCTCAATTAGTTTGATGGGTTATGTTTATAATGGACGTTATATCAATCTGAAAAGGGGCTTAAAATCGGTTATAGTACTCGGAATTTTGCATTGGTTCGTCAGCTTTGACAACTCTGAAAATATTTGCATCCTTGTAAATAAGCAATACTTTAGAATAATCGTTAGACCTGTTTTTTTTTTTCACTGGAATTTGCATCATTATTACCATAAACTGAAATTCACTACTGATAGGTCTAAAATAAGAAACTCCCTTCAATTTACATAGATAAGAAAATAAGTGTAATATGTATCATTGTTTAAGTAAACATTATTGTTTAATTTAAGTTTTTATCGGCCCAGTGTATAAAAATACAGTGTTTTTCATTTAATCAGGACAGCTGTACAATTTCGGCTTTATACAAATTTATAAACTGAGTCTAATTCTACTGTCTAATTTAGAAGGACTACAAGTAGGTAGGTACTATCTTCAGAACCAGAGGTTTTGGAGCAAACTAAATTAGTTAGTTTAATATTATTAATAACCCTACATTTCGAGATTTCACCTATGCGTAATGACAACATTACAAGCACCACAGATTATAAACGTAGAATTAATATTATTATTATTAAAAGTGATCTTTAATCTTTTGATAAAAGATCACAAATTGGAAACACAAAATTCTACCTATATAATTTACATAGGTCGCACTTCCATAATGCAAACTTCATTTTTGCAATATTGAAAGTCCACAACGCAAAGTGCATTAGAAGAGAAGCTTAGTTAAGTAGGTACCCGTACACCTCACATTTTAGTATTGACATATGCGCCTTTGTTTGACTCATTCGAGAAACTTTCTGCGAGATGGTCGC
Source organism: Pararge aegeria (assembly GCF_905163445.1). Classification (NCBI taxonomy): domain Eukaryota; kingdom Metazoa; phylum Arthropoda; class Insecta; order Lepidoptera; family Nymphalidae; genus Pararge; species Pararge aegeria. Next base: position 5,835,813 of record NC_053181.1, read on the forward strand.
AACATAAGCGGTAAACCTGCATGAAAGCTGCAGGTTGCATGTTTAAATGGAGATTTAATTTATGCTGTGTAAGTGAAATCCCACAAAATCAAAATGCACGTTTCCTGTAGTAGTAGTGCACATCCAGAATTGCAGCCGGATGAACTGAGACTCTGATTTGCAATAAGCGCGTTCGAACTGGCATAAGCTGCTGCATTAGCATTTGCGTTAGCTTACAGCGTTAGCCGTGTTTCCTGAATCAACCTGAGCTTTATTTTCATCGCTTGGTTCTTTATTTTTTAACAAAAATGTATTATCGTGTCCCGAATTAACTTCACTTGCAGACTTTTCATGCTAACCTGTTATTATTTTCCCAGTATGTCCATCTTGCTCATTTGTTGGATGCTTATTATCCAACGGATATGAAGCGTAGTTCTGTTATTAATTTATTTAAGTCTTCATGCTAAAAAAGCTAAACGCATTTTCATACATATATTCAGGTAGGCTCATGTTCCGTCTACCTAAGACCTTGAAAAACTTAGCTGAAGTCATCGAGTGAGGCATACTTAAAGTGAGGAGGTTCCTACCTGGCCAGGAAGCGCTAGTATAGGTACTAGGAAAATAGGCTTAAAAAAACTTTAGAATTGCAATTTCGTGAGCTGAAGCATAGATAGGGTATATAAAGATACTTATATCGACTTCTCTGAATACTTACAAAGCGATAGTCGCGTATCTTTCATCATGTTATACGAGAACAATTATAAAGGGAACGCCAATCTAAATGACAAGACAGTACACACGTGCCCGATGCCAGTATATTTAGTACCGTGTAAATACACCGACACTAAGTCTTAGTCACTAAAATATCTATACTGCGCATATCTTAGAACTTGTTCAAATCATACATCGAAATGACGGAAATCCAACAGATATTTGTGCGTCGTTAAAGTCATTTCCAGTTTATTTAAATATTTTACGTCTTTGGCACATGTATAATATATATTTAGCGTACACAACTTTGTAAATAATTAACTAGTTATATTAATTATAATTACTAGTTTCTTCAGGTAGAATTTTCTATAAATAGATATCTTGATACGTATATTTTACATGAAATTTATGATCCAGATAACTGCGTCGTTTTGTCGAATCACTATAGATAATAACAGAAGCTGCTACGAAGATAGGTATGTAAATAAACCTACGCGACAGTTTCTTTCTGGTTTTCATTGTTCTGGTAGGTATGCAACTGCCTGGATCTGTCTTCGAAAACCAAGCCCCTCAACGAAATTGCGGGCAACAGAAGTAATACTTACTTAGTAATACAACGTTAAGTCTGTCCCTCACGACTATTTAAGATGGAAACAATAATGTTTTCATTTATTTCATTGCAAAGTCGTTATTTCAAAGGCTCTTATCCGGATCAAAGATAAGTCCGGATATGTTTGAAAATTGTGTGCTAGGAATTATGTTAAATAAAAAAAAGCTTCATGACAAAGCTGTCGCTGTCGGCTTTTTTAAGAATATAAAAAAAAAATTGGAGTTGTATTTACTTACTTAAAGAAGTAAGTACCCACTTAAGCCAAAGTCATGTACCGCAGTTATCGTGTTGCAAGCTTTCAAATTCATTGCCGTCAAAAGATGAATGGTAATTCCTCGACCTACCTTTCCCTGCTGGTACAAGATGGCACTACAATATCATGGTAACCTCAGAATTACAGCACTGAGGGTTATGTGCTTTTGAAGGAAAATGCTATGTCCGACGGGGTTCAGTTGCGTTCGCAATCTGAATTTTGAAAGTGAACAATAATTTTTACATTGCCTTGTTTTTTACATTGCATCCTTGTTACTTGCATAACTATGAAACAAAGTGATTCGCCGTGGTCATTGATGTACGACACCGGTTACCGTTGAATTATGTCTAAGGGTCAGAACCGGCACACTAGATCTCGTGCAAATATCGGATAGCCTTTCTTTTTATTAGCTTCACTTGTATATATGTTTGTATGTTTGTATGTTTGTAACCGATTTCTGGATGCGATTTTGACCCACTTTGATTCAAACTTTGTAGACATATCATGGACCGATGACAATACACTAATCTGAGAAGATTATTCCAATTTTCAATATAAAAAATAAGATTTTTTTTGTGTTAATTTTTACATAAATATGTAGACATAAAACAATATAGACTACATCAGGCATACATATCACAACATTCTACTATTTGCTCATTTTATTTGTTTACCTACCTACTTCTTAACAAATTATACCCACTTTGTCATAAAATAAATATCCAATAGAAGATTTTTAAGGATCCCGCAGAAATTCTTTGCTTCTTTTTATGCATATAGATGAGCGCTTGACTGCAATCACATCTTATGGTAGGTGATGATGCAGTCTTAGGTGGAGCGCGCTTACCTAGAAGATGAATGAATGAAATGAAATACATTTTATTGTACACCAAACTAAAAAAATCAATAAAAATAAAGGAGAAATGGACAATAGGCGCCCTTATCGCTTAAAAGCTATATGCCTATTCACTCTTGATTTGTATCTTTCATAAGTCCACAATTCTAGCCCGTGGGAACGTATACCAAGGATTGTTTAATGGATAATAAATCCTGTAAAATAACATACGTATTGATTTATTTACCTTTTGATACTTTTTTATTAATTGCTAATTACTAATTGGTGATGCCAGGGTGCCTTTACAAAAAACTAATTACTTAGTTTCTAAGATACAATAATTTATAGATTATTCATTAGCTAATGAATAATTCTTCTCTGCTATAGTAAAGAGGGATTTAGAGCTAAGACACCACAGAGCTTTTAGTAGTTATTGTATGGTCACGCCTCAAATGGCAACATATTTCTTGTCAGAGCGTGAAAAAAACACTGCATAGCTATTCCGATGGTATGCCACGTTTATTAAAAAGGCGTCATATAATAATAATAATAAAGCCCTTTGTTACTGAAAAAAAAAACTTAATTGTTAAAAAAACATAAATATTCAAACTATTATTTAAAACAAAATCTTCCTTATTCTATATTTATATAACTATCTTTCGCCAGTCTCTGCCATGTTGCTCCCATCATTTTGACAAAATCATCGCTCCACCTAATTCTCTGTCGTCCTCTAGATCGCTTCCCTTCCCTCGGATACCATTCTGTAACTCTTTTTGCCCACCTGTCTTGCTTTTGCCTGCACACATGTCCCGCCCATTTGGGCCAAATGGGCGGGACATGTGTGCAGCGTCTTTGATTAGTTACTCCCAAAGCCTAATACGGCTTGCATGTTAGTGATACTTGCATGTTAGTGATAATCTCCGGGACCAACGGTATAATGTGCCCTCCGAGGCGCGGTTAGGAAAACCGTATACCGGCCTGGATTCAGAATTTACTGTCAAGAAATGGTACGTCCAGAACGTTATGATCCGTACTAACTCGAACATGCTAACTATTAGACCAGATCACCAGACGAAGCAGTCCTCTAGTATTCTTACACGCTTTTTATTAGATTCTTCTGTATGTTTGTTTATATGTTTGTAAGCGACTCTTGGACTTGATTTTGATCATCTTTACGGTCTGATTCCGTTCAAACTTTGTAGATAAATCGAGGACCATTGACAATACACTAAATATATTAGAATATTCCCTTTTTAAATAAGATTTTTGTTAATTTATATAAATTTCATGTATTAAGTCTTTAAGACAGGAATAATGTTCATTTTAATTTCCAAGCATTATCTTTAGCCGGTTTTTCTTAAAAATTTGATGGTGAATGAAACAGATATATTTTGCGTAGGTAGCTCTATTAGTTTTTTTTAACTATTTGAATTATTTTAGTTAGATTTTAGGAAGTTAATTTAAACCCATATCCCATCGGTTACTACACGACATGGTACCGGAACGCTTAACCGCTTGGTGGCACAAATGGTACTAATTAGCCATGGCCGAAGCCTCCCACGAGATCACCCCAAAAAAATCACCACCCGAATTACTCCTGACGGGGATCCAATCAGGGGCCTCTCACTTGTGACATCATAGCGGTCAACACTGGTCGCTATAATATAATTGTTATTTACCAATTATCAATGATGAAGATATCATATAAGTAAACCCATTACCGACTCACTTTAGGGCAGGTAGGTATCCTCCCACAATCAGAAGCCCGTAAACTACCACGCCGAACGCTGGCCCGGTCAGGATTGGTGGACTCCACGTGCCTTTGAGAACATTATGTATTCTCACGTAGCTCACCTTTTCCTTCAACGTTTAGCAAATGACATTATAAAGTGAGACGTGCGTGCTCGGATTGGAATTCAGCCCCTAGAAAGTAAAGTCGAAGTCCTACCCACTGGGCTTTAACAATAAATAAGTAATTATTATTTATCTTTATAGATCGAGCATGGGTAACGCTTGCTACAAACGACTCCTACGGTCTTGGCGCGCTGGTGGTGGCGCACTCTCTGCGTCGCTCCGGCTCAGTTTACCCTGCCGTGGTGCTAATTACACCCTCCGTAACTGATGCTATGAGGTAAATATTTATCTGAGAAAACACGCTGCAAATTATAATGCATACCATGATGGAATCCTATGTTCTTAATGTACCTTTGGGGGTGAGTTTACCCTGCTACGCTGATTATTGCCACGCGCGTCACAGAGGCTATTAGGGTAATGTTAGTGCTATAAATAGACTTGCTATAACTGTTACTTTTCCTTTAGCCTAAATAAACGTACTCCAGTTTTTATTTATTCCACTACAAGTAAAAAAAAAAAACGAATTGTTATATTTATGTTTTTTGTTTTATTTTCCTTTTTCTTTTTTGTTCTGGTTTTAATCTGTATAGTTTAATCTACTATATATCTAATTGGTGTAATTGCTGTTAACCGTACTAATTGAATTAAAATATATAAATTAAAAGTTAGTCCTTTACTGCAATCTCACCTGGTGTGGTAAGTAAGTGGTGCAGTCTAAGATGGTAGCGGACTAACCCTACCTAGTAGTCATATCCCTAATCGGTTTCTACGCGACATCGTACAGGAACGCTAAATCGCTTAGCGGCACCACTTTAGTGGTAACTAGCGACGGCCGAAGCCACCAGACCAGACTAGAGAAAATTGTGAAATTATAAATATTCAAATTGTTGCCGGGAATCGAACCCTCGGGACCTCCACCTTAAATTCCCAGCGCTCACCGCTGCGCCAGGGAGGTAGTCAAAAGGGGTTTTGGAGCTTACACATATAGAAAGGGGTTGCGGATATATAGTACACCATTCTGTGGCGGCGGCATCTTGAACCGATTTTCATGTAACATAGCTAAGAACACTTCTTACTAATTCAACTTTGAAAGTTGAATAATCCATAACTCTTAATTGGTTTCTACGCCTGATCGTACCGGAACGCTAAATCGCGACGCTAAAAAGTCTTTGTCGGTTGGGTGGTAACTAGCCGCAGCCGAAGTCTCCCACCAGACAGAAAGACCAGAAAAAATATGTATTAAATTTGAGGAAGTTTGTCTTAAAATAGAACAAACATACGTCGAATTTTGCACGAGGAAAAAGTGATAAAAGAGCGTTTATTTTATAAATTCGACCCTGTATTATATTGATTTTGAAATCCGCTTCCCGAACATTCCTATTTTATTACTTTTTAATTATAATTGAACCAATCGCGGATGTCAGTGAAAATTCCAAGATAAATATATCATGGCCTGTGTTTCAGTTGATGCTAATGTTATAACGGTATATTTCGGTTCCTACACGCCTTCAAGTTCTGACGCCATGTTTCATGACGTTGCTGGACAAGTGTGCGAGTCTGATTTAGCACAGGAAAATTACGCAATCTTTTATTTTTGATTTTCCTTCAACACTTCCTATATGAGTTTGCCGACAAATTTACTACGGTATAATCGTGAATTTACTTGATTGTGTCCTAAAATATATGAAATGTAGTTGAAATGCTTATTCGGTTTGGAACCGCAGAGATGCAGTTACTAGAATTATAAATATTAAAAAAAATGTGTTCGAATATTACAACTCGTACTTCTACTCGGTTTTTGTAGTATTAGAGCTTTTTGTGACAGAGCTCGTCCGGAGAAGTAGTATCGCCATGCTTGTTTCTGCCGCTAAACAGCATTGTTGCAATGCTGTGTCCCGGTCAGGGTGTTGTTGCCGGATCTTATTACAGGCACATGTTTATTCACACCTATGCCTTAAATAATGGACACATGGTGGCATGTTGCAGGACGTGCTAATTGAATGAACTGTGAACTGTTGCTCTGTTTATAGCTGAAAAAACCACGACATCGTATCAGAATAGTCTTGCTTTTATAAGTACGGTTGTAAATAGCCACAGTCGAAGGTCTTTGCCAGAAAAGGTCTGCACCAAGCCGGCTGTCACTCTGAGACTTGACCTTGTGTTAGCTCGGACTTTTTCGGAGTTCGGGATTCGGATTATTATCTTCTATTGAATCGAATCTATGAATTTCCAAATATTTCATCATCATGACTATCAATTCATTACCGGGCCACTGGCCACATGCCTCCTTAAGTCGTAGACCACCACGCTGGCCAAGTGCTGATGTTTTCTTTCAACGGCAATCGGAAAAATAAAAATGTAATTGTCTAAACAAAAAAGGTTACGAGGTAGGTATGTGTCGAGGATTGAACTCGGTTGACATTGAAAATACTATAACCGCTGCTAAAATGTTACAATATTTATTTATTTGACTTATGTCATGTTCTCAGGGAACGTCTTCGCGCAGTATTTGCTGAAGTGGTGGTAGTAGACGTTTTGGACTCGAAGGACGCCGCCCACCTCGCACTACTACAGCGGCCAGAGCTCGGCATCACCTTCACAAAGATCCACTGCTGGAATCTAACTCAGTATGAGAAGTGCGTCTTCTTGGACGCTGATACACTGGTGAGCTTCTACGTAACAAAAATTAACATGCCTGAAAAGTTTGGAACATGGGATCCAAAAGGCAGGAAGTGCAATTTACCGGTAGAAGTTTAGATAATAATTACACCGGGCTAGAGAGAATGGCGTACTCGCTCCAACTTCCGCTTCGTCTCGACTTTTTTGTAAGAAATCTAAGAGAGACAGGCTTGATTAGGTATGGTTTACTGTATGACTTGGAGAATAACGATCGGCTAAAGCTTCCGTAGCTGGTAGCTACGGAAGCTTTAGCCGATCGTTTCCGTAACCGTGTACATCTAACTTGCCGATACAGCGTAATTTTCGGACTATCTCCATATTTTAATCTAAAGGCACTGTATTATCTTTAGCTATTTGGTTATGATAACGAGGAATATTGAATTCAAAAGTAATCATAGGTGCGTTTGATAAATGTAAATGACCTAAGGGATAAGTAGATACTGTCTAGCCTTATAATACGTTATGTAAATTAAAAGAGATGCTCACATTGTATTCAAATGGTAAAAGCAAATGCATAATGATCCGGTTGTTCTCTGCATGCCAGTAGACAGTTGAACCCGTATTTAAACACGGCGAATGCCGTCGTCTATAAGTACTTATTGTCTTGTAAATTTATGAATGGGCAGAAACTAACAGATCGTTAAGTGTAACAGTCGTCAACTTAGCATTAAATCGTATTGTTGGTATACCTATTAGGTGCAATATCGGAAGATTAATGCTGAAGTCGCTAAGTATATTTCTAATACTTCGAGTATTTGTCAGATAAGAATTGAATTAACAAATTTATGGTGCGAACCTATGTATTCAGCAAGACCTGGTTAGAATGATACAAGCAAATTGTTATCATCTTTAACTTTTTATTATCATCATAATATTCATATCAACCCATTACCGGCCCACTACAGGGCACGGGTCCATTCCCACAATGAGAAGGGGTCAAAGCCGTAGTCGACCACGCTGGCCCAGTGCGGATTGGTGGACTGCACACACCATTGATAACATTATGTAGAACTCTCAGGCAGGCATGAATGTTTCCTCACGATGTTTTCCTTCACCGTTAAAGCAAGTTATATTTTAATTACTTAAAACGCACATAACTTAGAAAATTTGGAGGTGCGTGCTGTGATACTAACTCGTCCCCCCGGAAATGAAATCGAGCTTCTACCCACTGGGCTATCACCGCTTCACACTTAACGTTTTAGATATTTGTTATCTTTGAAACTAAGGTTATCACCAAATTAGGTCAAGGCAACAGAAGGAACTAACGTAACTTAGTAGCTCTCTTTGTCTAGCCTTATCCCATTTCGAGTCTCCCCATCATGTGGATTGTTTGTAAGACTTTCTGTGCTCTTCTTGAGGATTGTTCGTTCGATCCTGGGTTGTGAGCATATATATGTATGGAGATTCTTTACATGTGAAGTTAACGTTTAGCACCTTTCTCATAACGCGAGTGTCTCTCTTCCAAGTCACATGTCAACCGATGATTAATTGATCTATGAAAGTGCCCGGACGGATCTATGGGTAGTTCGTAATTTATGTATCAAGCAGTGGAAGAAGACGTTACAATAATTAATTCTATTTCTAATCGAATTGTTTATGAGATAAGAAAGTCAATGTTGCCGGACGCGGTCGTTAGCGCAGTAACACGAGATGACGAGACGCAACCGTGGCCCAAATACTTGCTCCCGACAATTTTGGAACTCTTCCAAATCCATAATACACTTTCTTTCGAACATAACACGATGACATGAAAGCGGAATCACGACAGCGTTTGAAAAAAATGTCAGCAGAGCAAGCGTTCCTAATACGTAGGTGCTTATATCATTACACCTACTACGTTAAACATAATTAGCATTGCAGTCATTGACTATTAAAGATTCTTAACGTAGGTATTGTTCATTCATATTTATAGGGCGACATTCGCTCGGAATATTTCTGTGAAGAGAGCCGATAATATGTTTATGAGCCTATTACAACTTCATAACAACAATAATAATAAATTAAATCTTTATATTAAACTGAATTAATTGAAAGTAATGAATTAAATTTGAAAGACAATTTCATTGGATCACTATTATGTAGGTACCTAGTTACCTACAGAGATTTTTTATCGCAGGTTAGGTTAGGTTAAATGAAACTCAGATAAAACTATTCGATAAATAATGTTTGATCACGCGTATGGTGCCGTGGAATGCAGTTGAACGTACTTTATCTCATAAGTTATTTCAGATTTTCACGATAAACAGTAATGGCAGAAACATGTCAAGTTGTTTGTTTCATAATATTTGTACTACTTATTATAATAATTAGATTACAGAGTATCCTAAATGATATTTTATTTCACTTTATCGTGTTTTTGTAACAATTTAAACTATAAATAGCTGTCTATTTTTATTTTCGGTAGCAATGGGGCATATTTTTTGTCAATTAGTTCTTTGTACCTCTCAAAATTATTAAATATTATTGGTTTGATCAGTGCTACACGGTACACAACACTATACTGACTTTACATGTTTTCTTCATTACAATTATTATTACAATTATTTTCTTCATTATAATTATTAAATAAACTTATATATTTGGCTTTCTTTACAATTGTCTTCATTAGAATCGGTTAGGAGTATGTAATTTGCATTCGTGATGCAATTTGTGAATTTCTGAATTAAAAAAGTTGCTTGAAAGCATGTCGGGAAGCTTTAATCTTTCGCAAGTCAGAATGATGATTAAAAGAGCATCTGATGAGTGTCTAGTCTTCGTCTTCTCGGTAAAGTTTGCCTTCCGAACTAGTGGTGGAGTCAGAAACAGACAGAGTTGACGCTTAAAACTCGAAATAAAATAACTTTTTTTTCTTACTTTCTTTTTAGATTGTCCAAAATTGCGATGAGCTGTTCGAGCGTGAGGAACTCTCCGCAGCACCCGATGTTGGCTGGCCCGACTGCTTCAATTCCGGAGTTTTTGTGTTCACTCCCTCCGCCGAGACCTTCAATAATCTCATCAAATTCGCCTCGGAGCGTGGCAGCTTCGATGGTAATAAATTAAGTATTTTGGAAAGAAGCAGGCTTTGAAATTCTGAAATACCAATTAACATTTAGTTTTTGCTATAATCCGCTTCAACTATACAAACTAATAAAAAGTATAGTGATCGAAGCAAATGATGTAAAAAATACGGATTTTTTAAAAATTTACTTTACAAAAAAAGATTTCAGTTCGGTTCCAGTTTTGTTGTTTATGTTGCTTACCTTTAAAATCCATCATTTATTACCAAATTTGGGAAATTTTTTTTTCAATTGAAAAATATAGTTTGAAAATAAATGGTCTAATACCAATTTTATCAAAATCGGTTCAGAAGTTTGGTTTTTAAATCACCCTAAAGGTTGTGACACTTCTTTGTAAGAGGTCAATTTTAAGCACCTCAATGGGGGATTTTTAGGTGAAATTATTTTCTGCTGATAGCCTAGCCCTAGCTCTAAGTGTCAAAACAAAAATTAAAAATGAGCAATATTAGTCTTTTAATCCTTAGAACCTTGGCGCATAATGAATGAGCGTAGCTAAAGACATCTTTGTGGTGGGCACTGTAGTCTTATTAATGGGAGCCCCGAATCGTGTTCTGAATCATTCAGTTTTTTAACGCATTTTACGGGGCCTACGGGGCTTATGTGCAAGTCGTACAATATACCTGTGTCAAGCATATTTCATTTAAGGTGATGATGAAGAGGCATTTATTTTGAAATCAAAGAGTTCAAAATAAAAGCCTCTTCATTAAGAGACTCTTAATTATTTTAAAGTCTTACTTCAAAGATTCGGGTTACAAATCGGGTTTTAAAAAAAAAATCCTCTACCAACAGGTGGAGATCAGGGTCTGCTAAACTCGTACTTCTCGGATTGGGCGCAGGGTGATATCAACAAGCATCTTCCATTCCTTTACAATGTTACATCCGCTGCCTTCTATTCTTACATACCCGCCTTAAAACAGTAAGTATCAGAGTTCCATGTTGTAGATCCTACTTTTTTCGTATGCTTATTTCCTGACAATCTGTGTGTTGTGTTACTGACAATAATGCTTTTACCTCAAGGCAGGGTTGCACTAGGCAGTATTCAGTCCCGCAAGAACCGCAGAATGTGCACGTTTCCGCTCAGTGCATTTTCGGTTCCTAAAATTGAATTAACGAGCACTATTTGGTCACATCAGATACGTCAAGGTCATCCGTATTTTTTTGTGAGGTATCATCGTTATCAGTAACGCCTCTTGCGGTTCTTGCGGTTTTCAGTTGTCTTGCTTTAATGCATTGAACCTTGGAAACTCGTTTTGGAAATTTTTGCCCCTTTCTGCTAGTAAACAAAGCAAACAATCTTAGGTAGCTTAACCATAATTATCATCGGGCTCTTTTAAACTGGCTCCTTTCTAGAGCACAAGAGCATTTGGGACAAAGAATCTCCATTATATTTTAAACGTCTTTAGTCTCATCTCAATAGCTGCAGTGTCTACAAAAATAAATTACCAAATTTAGTGGAATGCTGTCTTAACTTGCTGCTGATTCCGGTTTGATGTCTAATTGATCTTAGAAATCCGATGTCCTATGGATGCAATACTAAATGCTGGTCTATTGGTTTGGTTTGCATTTTGCAAGACTAAAAATAGTTACGTATTGAGTTTTTATGTTAAATGTTTGTCAGTACCAGCCCGGAATTAGGAAATACCATTTTTTGATGTTTACTCCACCGTCACTTGTAGCACTTTAAGGCATCTTTCTTTCTTATAATCACTAACATATTGTGATTATGATTGTAAACTCCGCTAACTCGCATTGGAGCATTACGGAAGATTTAAGCTCTTAATCTCTAACTACTTTTGAGAGAGGAGACCGATGCCCCATTAGCCTGGCATGTATGCCTTTAATGCTGAGGATGATGACAGACATAATGCTCATACTTATTTAATTGCAGTTACGGTCAAAATTTAAAGATAATCCACTTCATCGGGGCCGCGAAGCCATGGCTACAACAATTCAACTGGCAGACGCGCTCCGTAGACGCGCCGGAACATTTGCGCGAATTCTTGCAGCTCTGGTGGGACCTGTTTGTTGGTCAGGTCCACTCACAGCTGGACACTGCCATGGTAAGTTACTGGTATATCAACTACCTAAGATTTCTAAAGATAAGCCTATATAGAACCTTGGAATTCCTTTGACGTGACCATGCCGTGATCTGCGTTCCTAGTACAAATTTCTAATTCAACTAAGTTAATTTGAAAATTGTGAACGCGAATGAGTTTAATTGTGTGCCATCTTGTATGGATTACATTGTGTCGTTATTTGATAACTTCATGCAAATGATTGAGAGAAGTCTCACAATCATACCAATTACACGTTAATTTGTAAATTTAATAATGAAGCTGATATAAAATATAGACATTTGACTGTTTATACAGAACTACAGATTTAGATTTCAATGAATCTAAAGACGTGATGAGTATACCAGAGAAGGATTTATAATATAGAACTATCAGCGGGGTAGAGTCCAGTTGAGTGCAAAATCTTAGCATTAGGTACATGAGTTGTTACAAGCTCAGGTATAATATTTTGGATAATGTGATATTGGTCAACGTCACGCGGCCGTCGCGCCAAATTTCGCGGCGTTTAAGTTTGCTTTACGCGATCGACCAATAACAACTCTTGGTTAAACGCGATTCTTATCATTGGCCACTTCGCTCGTAGTTTTGCCTTGCCATAAAATATTGTGATTGATATATGTATTAGTAAATTTTAGTAAACTATTCGACCATATTAAATTTTATTAAATCGATGCCCATAAACATATCATATACAATCATACAACATAGGAATATCTTTTACCGTTGAAGTTATAATTATAGTTTTAGGACACAGGAATAAATCTAGTCAACAATATAATAAATCAATAATATAAATGAAGTGAACGCGTCGTTCTGAAACCTTAATAATGTGCAGTGTTTCATATTGCATCTTAGTACGAAACATATTCGTGTTTTTTTTAATCATCCTAAACCATTTAGTCGATAGATCATTTCCTGGTCAAGTCTCCGGAACTGCGGGGTTTTATATTGTACAAAACATTTTTTGCTAATTAGGATGGCGGTAAAACTTAAACTAAAATTTTGACATCGGCCACTACGGTTAAGAAAACTCAGTTTCTGCGAGAAAGCAAATATTCGGCTAAAACTACTATCTATTATTACTTAACAAATGCAGGCTCGTTTTCTTGATTTTTAGTCTGACAATTTAGTTAAAGTTTTATTAACCTACCTAGATGAAAATTCTTACATTCCCAATTAACAAACTAGAGCTATTCTTAAAAACATATCAGTATATAGGATGTGTACAAAACAAAATATTATAATATTTCGAAATAACAGTTTTTGTAGGTTTTTGTTGGTAGTAACGAATTCGCACAATATCAAATTGTGTACCTATATTGTTAATTGAATTAGATAAGACAATTCCAAAAGACCATAACAGCTTAAAACCCTACATAAGACCCAGCTTTGGACTTCATTGGTTGATATGAAGATGGTAATGAAATTAAATAAGTAACTAAAATAAGATTAGACGGCCGACTGGCGCAGTGGGTAGCGACCGTCTGAGTCCATGGCCGTGGGTTCGAATCCCACAACTGGAACATGTTCGTGTGATGAACATGAATATTTTTCAGTGTCTGGCTGTTTTTCTTTATATTAAAAGTATTTATGTATATCATTCATAAAAATATTCATCAGTCACCTTAGTACCCATAACACAAGCTATGCTTACCTTGGGGCTAGATGGCGATGTGTGTATTGTCGTAGTATATTTATTCTTATTAGATCGCTTGACTGGATTTTTAAAGGGTAACGCAATTACTTCCACATTAAGTACGCTGCCCCATAATGAAGGACTTTTAAAATTTTGTCTTATTGAAGAAGCCAAATTTTTAATCCGCCTTTTTGGAAATACATTGTTACAATGTGGCAGAACATTGTTATACTTCCACAGCTGATACATTCTTGCCAAATTCGTTAAATGCCAATTTTTTTTTCTACACCTGCATGGTTTCCACATGCAGGTGTAGCAAACAAAAATACAGCTACAACTGAGTTTCACGTTTAAATAAATAAATTTATATTACAAGTAGTACCAGAACTAAGTATTAAACTATACAATTTAATCATGATGTAAAATTACATTTATTAAAAGTGTGGCGCCGTTACTTGATATAACTCAAGTTAACCATACAACATGTATAGAATGTAGTCGCATTGGTAAGTTATTAGATCCAATATCAATTACCACAATGGGATCAAATGCAATACGGCTTCTAGGATTTCACGGTTCACGACCGCAGATACTTAGCGGTACCCTTCATAAAGTCCAGTAAGTCAATCCATTCTCATATAAGCGTGCGATCTGACCAGTACAACATGTGTTCTAAGCAAACTCCCGAGGAGTCTAATATCGAGGAGGTGAGGCAGTGGAAATTAATTCGTTTAATTCAATTAGTGTCTGTTATTTTCTATTTTTAGCTTTAAATGTTAATTCTTTTATTATTCAAACTTTTTCTTTGTCTATAGGTTTCGTTAAAAATTTTCGTGATATTTGTTTCTTGCTATAAAATACTGTTTCACGTAGAGTGTTTCTTACAAAACTAATGCTTGCCCCCCTTTAAGCTTATGCATCGTATATTCTCGCACCCTTTGAAGTGTTAATGCTAGTGCGCCAGCAAACTCAATGTTTCTCCAAAATACTAACATTTTCTAACATGACCAAAATTTTATCATTGCTTGTTTTATTTTGGTTAAGGTTTGCAGTATGGGCTTTTGGATTAGATGGTGTTGGTATTTTGGTGAAATGAACTCCGGCTATATAAACATACAAATATAATTCTATTGTTTTTTTTAAATTTTGCTCTACTTCATTATTTAGTCGTGAATTGGACCCCGAATAATATTTTGTATGTTTATCTAAAAGAGTTGTGTGTATAGTTAACAATGCTTGAACAAAGCCATGCACAGTATTGCCTACATATAACTTTTGATTGTGTGAAGCTTTTTTCAAGTCTACTCTTGCATGCGTAACTACTGAGCTGTTTTATCGCTTCAACCGATAGGGTGAGGTCGAAGAAGAACTTCTGGCGATTCTTCAAGAAGAAACAGTCGATTTTAATAACCCAACTGTGGAATTTAGTTACTATGAACCAACTTTGGATTCAGACTCGGAATTTCCGTGGCATCATCCCGAAAATCAAGTCGCAGATCCCGAAATCAATGTGCCAGAGATAAATATGAGCGAATTTCATAATCCGTGGGATATTTATGTAGGAAATATTCCAGCTAGTAAAGAGGATTTCAATCAAAACGAAAAAAAGGCAGATTATTATCAGGAAATAAGAAGACATGCTTGGGATTATATCCATCCTGATCAAACTGAATGTCACAATTACCAAACAACATTTAACAGTAGTGATAATTATACCTCTGAACATAAAGAAGAAGTTTGGCAATCCAATTTTGAATCTAGTCCTAATAATAATCAAACGCATCTACACTTACACGTACCTCTTAATGATCATTATTATCAACAACATGAAACATATCCCCAATCACAAGACCATACCAATATACCACAACACATTTCAGAGCCACTTCACATGCACAACAACCACTACAATGATTTTAGTAGACCTGATGATAATAACAAAATTATTAATCAATCATATAACAAAGAATCTCAACCTGATGGTCATGTATGCTATACGCATAGTCTTCTGGATCACGATCTCAACGTAGGTAAGAAGTTAAAGAATTTCTCTTCACAAATCCATAAACAAAATAGACCTCAAATATACAGCGTAATGATGGATCACGTAAGAGTCAAACATCATGAACCAGAAGAGAAATTGAACGGATATGCGTCTGGCGCCGATATTGATCTTTATGAGGAAATAACACCGCGGCATCCATATGATGGGTTTTACATGAGGCACAGAATGACTATTGATCCACGTGGGCGTAAAATCTGCAGTCACGAAATACCATTCCGACCTCCATCTCCATTGTCAGACAGTTCAGAAGAATTTGAAGATGCAATGGAGGCATTCGCTGAGGAAATAACGAATAAGGCATTAAATGGGGAGGATAGTCAAGTAAGTTGTTATTTTGCTCCGTATATCCTACACAATAAATAGGTCCAGTGTACAAAAATAAGGTTTATTTTAAAAAATATCAGGTAAAACTGAAAAATAAATATCCTATTTTTATGTACCTTTATTATATCAAAAGCTTGTGTGTATTTTTGCATGTAGTTAATTATTGTATACAAACTTAATCGCACGAATTGTATTAACAAAGCTATTTTTCCTAATAACTGACATTTTAACATTGTGTATTGACATTTTAACATTGTGTAAATCTATACCCCATTTAAAATATTCTGAAGTAAGAAGAACTTAAAAATAATATAAAGTTACTATATTACAGACTGGTGTAGCGGGTAACTTAGCACGTGTAGTACCGGGAGCACCCCTGCAACAAGAGGCCGTTGACGAACTGGCCAGGAGACAAGGTTGGGAAGCTGGAAACATTGATTACATGGGTGCAGATTCCTTTGACAACATCTGGGCAAAGATATCGCAGACATTGAGCCAGCCGCCAAATTCCGAACACCCAGAGCCCCCTAAAGAAGAGGCGCAGCCTGTAGCAATGGCTGATCCACCAAGCGCGTCTGCACTAGTTGATACTGTTTCCGAGCCAGCACCAGTGGCAGTTCAGGCAGTAGATGTACCCAAGCAAGAAGAAGAGGCTTCTAAAGAAAAAAAAGTTGACGTTATCCCTAGTGAGGCAGTTCCCGTTGAAGTTCCTGCGCCAGTAGAATCAGAAACGGTAGAAAACACCTCCGAAGCAGAAGCCGTGGCTCCAGCGGAGGTTGCCGCAGTCGTGGAGCCTATTCCAGTTGAAGTTCCAGTTCCAGCCGATGAGGCTCCGACTCCAGCAAGTGATACCACTGAAGCACCAGGTAAACCAGAAGAAATTATTCCTGTTCCAGTTGAAGCTGCGGCTGTTGAGCTCGCTGAATCAGCCCCGGCTGAAGTGAGTGGAGAGGCTGAACCAGACGCCACTGAAATACCAGTGGTTGCCTTGGAAGCATTAAAAATTGATGAAGCGCCATCAGCCGCAGTAGGCGAAGCTACAAAAGAGCAAGTAGCGCCAGCGCCCACACCTTCTGTTCCTGAATCCCCTTTAACTCCGTCACAAGAAACAACACCTATAGAACCGGTGGAAGAGCTAGAGGCTACCTCAGACAGCCCGCCTCTAGCTAACACTCCGTCCAAGGAAGAAATTCCTGGAGCACCCGCTGCTAAATGTGAGTAACAAATAGAATAGATCGCGCCGAATTCGGCTAACCGAACGGCTTTGCACTCAAATCTCACCGAGTTCATTTTGCAGTTTCATATTCTTATACTAATACTTTTGTACATTAGTGTCCATCTTTAAGGGAGTCGTTTTTTTGTACTTCTTTGATTGTAGTGCAGAAAAATTAATGGCTGCCGTAAAGTGGTGACACAGGTGTTATACTTTTGTGCAGTTTTGTGTTTTTGGTTTTTATTTTTTACTGATTTTATGTACGTTTCAAAATCCGTTGTTATTTCACCCAGCTACCGAGGAAGCAGCGCAAGAGACGCGGCTATGATAGAACAGGTAATAACCAAATGACACTTGGACTCAAAACAACTGCTCCTTTTCGAATCTCTGAAGCTAAAGATTCAATTAAATGTCACTTCTTTTATATTTCAATTGCTTTGACTTTCAATACCTACCTATATCATCCTGATCATTTAATTTAAGATACGTGTAAATTGCGCACTCTGTATGTAAATTCTTTAAATACATTTTTATTGCTAGATGTTGGGTTGCGTCCAAGTGTAAAATACGTAGGGACGTTTGGTTAACGTCATCATTTCAGGGCACTATTTCTGGGGTACTAACGGATCTGGGACTGGGATGATCATTGCCGCTCTTACGATGACTTATGATGACTCTGCCACATTTGCAGAACTTTGCTAATTATACCACCGTAGTCAATTACGACTAACAAATTTACGATCTTGAATAAATGATTGCCAAATGTAGCGAGTATTCACATGTGCATCTCTTAGGACCATCTATGAACATGCAGACTTTCTCTTATGGTTTATTTGCTTCTCCATAATCGATCACTCATTGCAAGGAACGTTATTATCCATCATTACCTATCATAATAAACACGATATCATACGTATTCAAACCCGAAGCACTACCTCCGAATATACCTAATTTAAATAATATTTTTCCACGATACTGAAATCAATAGTTATTAATATGTAATAATGCTCAAACCTAATTAAGTATAATGGTTTTATAGCAATAGTTATAGTTCATTGAGAATATGTTACGCTATATACGATATCAAATAATCGTCCTTGTAATGTATCTGCTATACTTCGCTAATCTGACCTTGTTCTAACTTTCCGCTTGCATCGTTTTGACTTAACCGTGAAGCACTGTTTTCCCTAACTTTGTTCCAGGCCCTAACCGAGCTTGCTCTCTAATGTGACTGCCCTACTAACGCCACACCTAACCGAAAGAGAGAATAAAGGAGGGAATAACTTGGTTGTGTAGCGGAGGAGCGGCGCAAGCCGGCGGGCAAGTTGCAGCTTAGGCCGCCGCTCGCCGCCGACCCTGCGCTCACGCCCGACAGCGAAGCAGAGGACGCCGCTGCGCTTGCGCAGTCCATCATCGCTAGCGAGTTGCGTACGCCCACCGTCACCGGGCCCACGCCGCCCGCGCTCTCCCCCTCTCCCGCGTCGCCGTCCGCAGACTCGCGCCTCTCCGTCCAGGAGCCCACAGTGCCAACCCCGCCCGTCGGCGCCGTCTCGCTCTCACAGATCGGCATCAAGTCCAAGCCTAGCACCGCCGCCCAAATAGAGTCCTCAGTGAAGACAGACTCCGCACCTTCTACGCCCGAGTCGCCCAAGACTGCTGACCCACCTAAAAAGAAGGTAGTTAAAAAAATTGTCAAAAAGGACAAGGAGGGGACGAGCGGCGAGGCGCCCGTGCCGCCACCGCGTAAGAAGGAAAAGAAGCCCAAAGAGAAATGAGCGTCAGCGCTTCGCCTCCGAAAAGTTCCTCTGTGCCATAATTGTAGCTTCACCTTTATGTTACTATTTAATTTTCGAATTCGCTTTAGTGTATGTGTAACCGTTTTTATATTTTATACTATTAATTAATGATATTAATACTCGCACTTCACACGTCCATTTGGAGAAATAGATTTATGTACTATGTAATTTTTTATATTACCTAATTATCGAATCGACGTGTTATTTTAAACAGTGATGTATTTGGTTTTAAATATTGATACTATCCTACATGATTACCAAAGCATGACACGTATTTATTAAGAAAGAAATGTTATTCAAATATTTGTATTAAAAGTATATTTTGAATTAAAATTTATTTCATTATTAACCATAATATTATATGTTCTATTATAGCTCATTTGCTGAAGGTTTCCTTGTTCTTAGCTTTAAATATATCTTCCCCCTTGAATATGTAAAATAAAAATGTTGCAAGAAGGTTGATGTTACTTATTTAGGGATTGCCTTGTTCATCGCGCGTCTTTAGTGAAAACGGCTATAAAAGAGGCAAACGTCTGGCAATCGGTGCCAGATTTTATGTCAAAAATGGAAAATACAGGTTGCAATTTTGAAACACACATTCGTTCAAAAAGTTTATTGAAAACAAGTCGGCAAAATTATCGCCCTGATTATCGAATCTTCGCAAAGTCCGACGTAGCGGAATACCTTAAGATATCCAGCTACTACGAGGTAAGACTTCAGCACGGATAGCATTAGCACGAGACAAAAATTATATCCCCCGATTGTATCCTCTGACAAGGGATAAAATGCCCACCAACAGGAAACAGGAGAAGTTTACCCTTATTTATTATTATTGCACTTATATTATATTGCCACTTATGTGCCAATGCTCGGAGAGTAGTTAATCTGTGAGAGATAATGCCATTTTGTCCTTTCCTTGGGGAGAGAAATGTCTCTGAATGAAGGAGAAATGGCTCAGCTAAATGAGAAACGTGGGCGCTAACTATGGGCCTCATAAGAAGGCTCAGAGTCACTCTGCGAGCGATGGAAAGAACTAAGTGAGAAGTACTGGACGTTTTTCGATTATTCCCTGTTTCGTCGTTGTACGACACATGGGGGAAGAGGAAGGGTCGTGCCATCTGTACTCTGATCTGCTGTCACTATCGATTTATAACTTCTGTCCTAGAGCAATAATTCAATCAAATGGTAGTAGTAGTAGTATGATACAGTTTAAGATGGTAGCATGCTAACCTATTAGGGTTATGGCAGTTCTATAAACCCCCTATCGGTTTTTATGTCGCACCGTACAGGCGGGGCCACGCCGCGCGCCTTCAGCGCCTGTGTGCGAATTCCGTGAAGCGTCTGTTATACGGGAATATTCATGTATTATTTTTTTATTTTAGATTTTTTGTGATTATATTTTTTCTAATTTTAAATATGTGATTTAAATATCTCTAAACAAATGTGAAAGTTATATAAACTATATTAAAATGTAGATAAATATTATTTTTATATTGTTTTAGTATGGTAATATGTTATAATGGTACCGACTTACTTATCGATACTCCAATACAAATAATATGTTGTTGTTAGTGCCGGATAAGGCAAGCGCGGGGCAGTCTGTCTGTCTGTCTGTCTGTCTGTCCTCTGTCCTCTGTGATTCGGCACTGGTTGTTGTGTAAGTGTAACAAAAACTATTTTTCGCTGGAGGCGCCGCACACTTCACACACAGGGGCGGCCCTGCGTACACGAACGCTAAATCGCGCACGTCTCTGTAAATAGGGAAGTAAATAGGCACGGCTGAACCCTTCCACCTGACAAATTCGGTACATAGGTATAATCAATAGCCTATAAGGCTCAACTCACACTGGCGCAGAGTCGAAGCGACGCGACGCGTCATGTTTTGCACGGTGACGCGCGCCTTCGCGAGGCGACGCGCGTCTTCGCGAGGCGACGCGCGATTGTGCGCGACGGCGCGTAGTGACGGAACCAGTTCAGAGACTTTCGAACATTCGTGAATGGTGCTCGCTCGACAGTATTATAATGGTTGATATCGATCTTATCATGATTGCTCTAATATCAGAAGCTGAAGAGGAAGAAAGTGAATTTACATCAGCAGCTGAGGATAGAAAAATAAAACGAAAATTTTGGGTTCACGAGTTATGGAAGAAAAGACATATACTTGGCGAATTCAGAACACTCTGTAGTAATGATTTAAGTCTGGACCCAAGATATTTTTATGATTATTATAAAATGGGTTTAGATAAGTTTGAAAATTTGGTAAATATTTTGAGGCCTCACATCCAAAAGCAAGAAACAAATTTAAGAATACCTATTTCCGTTGAAGAGCGGATATCAATATGCTTGAGGTAAGTACATTTTTAAGCTAGCTTAGATTTCCATTCTATTCTATTCTAAAGCATTAAAATAAAAATAAAAAATGTAAATTGATTAGGAAGAGTCAAAAGCATTTATTTTAATTTACATAGATTTATTTATCTTTAATTTTACGCGCATTATTAAGTACACAAGGACAGTTCTTCGAAAACTGATACCATGCATATCTACCTATCACATAATTTTAAGCTAAAATCTACATCACATTATTTCCGGAAAGTACAGGCGTAGGTATGACAAAAAATAAGTATTTATAATTTTTTGGAGAACCGTCCCTTATACCGTAAATCATGGCATTAAATCAGTCATACATAACGTCATTAACTGTAGTCATTATCACCATCCCTTTGTTGCCGCGTCGTCGTCCCAATCGGCAATGGTATGTATGGTGAAGGTGGCAGGTCGAGATCTTCCATACGATCTTCCACACGATATCTCGAAGAAGTGCTATTTTCGAACTGATTAGGGATTATGCTGTTGCTACTGGATGACGTTTTTGACTGCATTGAGTATGTGTTAGAAGGAGTATAAATGGTTGGTAGCTGTGTTGTATAATACCCGGTATTTGGCTGCATTTTATAAGTGTTGGAATTAGAAATACAGTTAGTGGAATTAGATTGTAGCTGAAGACTTTCTGATTCGGTTCGTAGTTCTGTTGTATAGCCGATGGATGAAGAAGTATTTGCTTGCGTTGAGTTGATATTAGTTGTTTCAGGTTGAAAGGTGCACATTTCATTCGAAGCAACTTTTATTTCCGCGTCAGTTACTAAAAGCAATATCTGTCGTTTCAGTAGCACTTGCATTTGTATTGGCATCCGTTTAACCGTTTTGGACATAGAGAGAAAAAAAGTGTCCGTTGGATCTTCTTCTGTTTTCTTATTTTCCAAATATTGTGCGAATAACATTTGTGATAGTGGTTGTGACTTCTTTCGAGTAGTATCGGAATGACTGGATAATTGTGATTCGGGTCGAGATGGCGACGCAACGGACAAGTTTGTGTCGGTATCAGTGTTTACGTCATTTTCTTCGGAGCTCTCTAAGTTAGACGTCTGTGGTTTGTTCTGCAAGTATGGTTTTAAAAACTCCAATTCTTTTTCAAATCTTATTGGCTTATCATTTGATCTAGCAGAACCACTCTTAAACTGTCTTAGCCTAATTGCTTTCTTGTAACAATCTCGAATTCTTTTCCACCGCTTTTGACACTCTGCCTCTGAAAAAGGAACACAAAATAATTTTTAGGAACACAAAACAATTATCGTAACACAAAACAATTGTAACTCTTATTTTAATTCAATAAAATGTATTATTATATGTGTATTTTTTAATTGTTACAGATTTATGACTACAGCAATTAGCTTTCAAGCCTTAGCTCAAAGTTATCGAGTTGGATACAGCACTGTTTTAACAATTGTACATGAAGTTTCCGCAGCAATATGGAAACATTTACAGCCAATTGTCATGCCGAAGCCAACACAAGAATTATGGACTAAAATAGAGGAGGAGTTCAGAACCATATGGAATTTTCCTAATTGTATAGGGGCAATTGACGGTAAACACGTCAATATAAGAGCTCCCTGGAATAGCGGCAGTTTGTACTTCAATTACAAAAAATATTTTAGTACTGTCTTGTTAGCTGTTGTTGACGCAAAGTACAAATTCATTATTGTTGACATCGGAGCATATGGACGTAACAGCGATAGTGGCATATTAAACAATTCTAAATTTGGACAACGATTACAAAATAATACGATTGGTATACCGCCTAATAAAAGGTTGCCAGGTATGATAGAGGAAATGCCACTTGTTTTTGTAGGAGACGAAGCATTTCCCTTGTCCGAACACATCATGAGACCATATCCTGGAAATCAGGTGTCTGACAATCATGATAAGAAAATTTTTAATTATCGCTTAAGCCGAGCAAGGCGCTTAGTAGAAAGTGCTTTCGGAATTCTGACACAAAAATTTGAGGTTTTTCAAAAAAAAATAAAAATGCAACCAATGCATCTTGATTCTATGATTCTTGCATGCACATGTTTGCATAATTACGTAAGAGAAAATTACGAACTCGAAAACTTGGAATTGCCAAGTGATAGTATATTACAAGATATACGGTCAGTCGATTACCATACTATGACAAATGCCATGGTGATCAGAGAGACATTCAAATCTTATTTTATATCCGAGCATGGGGCAGTACCATGGCAAACTGAAATGATCAGACGATGTTAAAGAAGTGATCATAATGTTACGTAAATATAACTGTGTGTGTTTTGTACAGACAACAGCACGTCAAGTGTAACACTTGCACTACGAAAGCCGCCATTAGCACGAACGGAATAAATACGAGCTCAAGGTCAAACTGTTACGTTTGACGTGCTGTCGTCTGTACCTAAATGTAATAATAATTATATAGTACTTACCAGAAATTTGCATTTCACCGCTTACTTTTTGCCAGGCATTTTTCCTACAATTTTTATCACTGTAGGTTTTCGCCTTGACGTTAAACAGACAATCATACTTCTGTACTAAATAAATTAATTTTTCATCTTCGTCCATTGTCGTCGTAGTTCAGCACTGTCGTCCGTCCGTTGTGGTCGGCGTCTGACGCGTCACTGCGCCTGAGTACGCGCGGCGACTCGCGAATCCGCTCGACTCCAGCCGAGCGTCGGAGCGCGAATGCGCGCGTCAACGCGCGTCGACGCGCGCTTCCATATTTACATAGCACAAATTTGTACTTAAATAGTAGAACAATAAAGGTGAATATGCTTTAGGCGGAGAAATATGACGCGTCGCGTCGCTTCGACTCTGCGCCAGTGTGAGTTGAGCCTAACAGTCCACTCCTGGACTAAAGGCCTCCCAAAAGGACAATTTGCCCAGCACCACGCTCTGCAGACAGGTTTCGCAGTATCAGATCGCAGTAGTTGGTGGTAGTAGCACAGAAGAAGCTGCTGCCCATTCTCCGTTATATTCCCTTAGTCGCCTCATACGACAACCGCGGGAAGAGAAGTGATAACAACTTTATTCTGATCTGCCGTCACCACAGCACGGCACGAGGAGAAAGGTACAGGTACATAATATTATAATCCCTACGAAGCGTGGGATTTAGTAATAAGATATCCCTTGCATCCAGTGGCGTGCATAGAGGGTATGCAACGGGTATGCAGATGATATAAAATGAAGAAAAAATCCAGTACAAGTTATAAAACACTTAAGGATAGGCATTGTAAGAGTTATTTAATGCCTACCCTCAAGTATTTATAACTCAGTTGTTATCACTTCCCGCGGTTGTCGTACGAGGCGACTAAGGGAATATAATGCCACTTGTTGCATCCTGGGAGATGATAAGTACAAATACCAAAAAAACAATCTGCCTCCGCGACATTAAAAATCGAAATAAACGCGGATGAAGTCGCGGGATAGGTAGTAAAAGTAGTAGAATAAATAAATAAATATACTACGACAAAACACACATCGCCATCTAGCCCAAAAGTAAGCGTAGCTTGTGTTGTGGGTACTAAGATGACTGATGAATATTTTTATGAATAATATACATAAATACTTAGAATATACATACCCAGACACTAAGAAGACAAGAATAAGAGTAAGAAGAAAAGAATCTAAGAAACATAGCTTATACTACGATTGCTTCATGGTTTCACGGAAGCCCACCTATAATCAGACTTAAAGCCTCGTTGAAATGAACGAGTACACAAAGTACCTACATAAATAAATTGGGTTACATAAAATCATTATCCTGTTAAAAAAATTAAGGTTGCCCGTGTTGCAGTTCTCAAACTACACAGTTCACAATCTATAGGTACAGTTTTAATGATAAACTTCGCCTTATTAATACTAGGTATAAATGCGAAAGTGTGTTTGTTCGTTTGTCCTTCCTGCACACCCTAACTAAGATGCCAATCAACTTGATTTTTGGCATAGAGTTAGTTGAAAGGATGGAGTAACATAGGCTTTCTTAGATAAACGGTTCCCACTGTATTACTTGTTAAACCGTAATAGAAAACTACGTACTATAAATATACTACGAAAATACACACATCGCCACCTAGCCCCAAGTTAAGCGTAGCCGCCACCTAGCCCCAAGTTCAGCGTAGCTTGTGTTATGGGTACTAAGATAGCTGATGAATATTGTCATAAATATTATTATGAATATTATACCCATAAATACTAATAATATACAAATAAACCCGAATGCTCATCACACAAACGTTTTCCAATTTTGGGAATCGAACCCACGGCCTTGGACTCCGAAAACAAGGCAGCTGCCGACTGCGCCAACCTGCTGTCCAAGTAAAAGCGGAAAAAGAAAGCCGGCAACTACTAGCTCAAGAATAGAATAAGGACCTTCCTCATCTTTTTAGCATCGAACAGCGAGGCGTGGTTCGGATCTACACCGTTAGGTAGGTACCTATTTACCTAATTGAAAGTTGTGTCCTTGTAACGCATAAGTGGCAAAGATCTCGTGTGCCCTTCCGTTTTACCTACCACTTACAAGAAAGATAATAAAAATATGTAAAAAATGCTAAGTAAGCTGCACATTTATATGTGATTGGTGACGATATTACCGAAAATATCGCGTATAAACAATAATAATTGGATTGTTTTTCGATAATTTACAACGGCGTAAGCTTACTGCAACGTTATCATCGCTAAATATTGCGCATTTTAGTGTGCAACCAGCCCCCGTAGCTTCGTTGTCGCCGAATCCCCGCGACTAAACAATAAAAAAAGGACAATAACACATAATGTAGAAACATTTTGTTGAATGTTGTAGGTATATAAACAAACGGAAGTTGCGCACATTAACACAAAACTTAATTACCGATGAAGGACATCATCAAAAACAAAATGTAACAAATGAAATTTTGGGGTATATACTATGTAATAATAATAAAAATAGTAATTAAACCACAATCAAAAGAATAAAAAATTAGAAAGATAAGTAGGTTTAGTTTCGTTTATAATTATAAAAGTAGGTAGGTACCTACTATTATAATTATAAACGAAATCAAAAGCTACGAAAACTAAAAAATAAAATAATATGTGTCCATATTGTACATAAAAGAAAAAGTTTGTCGAACAGATTTTTCAAAATATTATAAAAATAATAAAATTTGAGAAATAAAAAAGAACTCCCCGGCGGGGAATCGAACCCCGGTCTCCCGCGTGACAGGCGGGGATACTTACCACTATACTACCGAGGATGATGCTTAAAGTAACAAAATTATCAAAGGGTATGATGTAACTTTACGTTGAAATCACGATAATATGGAAATTTAAAACTAGTTAACATTACTGAATATGATTTACTCTATATATATACCCTCATTATTTTAAATCTGTATTCTAAAATATATGAGCAGAATACCTATGACTCAATAATTTTGAAAAACATGTCCTAGGCTGCCATCTAGTATTTCATGCGAGTATTTCTTAGCGAAAGGTTTGCCTTTTTGCCTCAGGGTTACAGCGAGTCCCGCTAGATGTCGCTTAATTTAATGCCTTTCGTACTGCAACGGGAAGGTGAACTGGCGACAGCTGGCAACCCACAAATGAACAAAAGTCAAACTCCAAAACCAGTTTAGTTTAGCGGTGATAACGTGACAGTGAGCTTGTGCTGTTGTAAATTATCGAAAAACAATCCAATTATTATTGTTTATACGCGATATTTTCGGTAATATCGTCACCAATCACATATACATGAATAAAGATAAAGATTTTTGTTTAGTTTCGATCTCAAACTGTGTAGTTAACGTGTTTTTCTTGTGAATTTATACATTTTATCCGAATGTGTAATCTCGCTTCGACTTAACGTTGGACGGTGGTTGAAAATGTGAGTTAAATGTTGTTCTGGTGAACATTTTTGGTAAAGAACCTTTATTTTTTGAAGAACTCGTGTAAAAATGAAGTGGTTAACGTTTCTCATATTGTTGCCGGCGTGTTTTGGACATCTGAATGTTTATTTGAGTAGCGCTGAAGTATGGAGACTATTGGGTGAGTGAAGTTATTTAAACCTATCTTTTACATTTACAATATGTTGATCTAATCCTATTTATAATTTTACCTTTGCTCCGTTCTGCTTTATAATTTTACCTTTGCCTCGTTCTCTTATCCACATTAACTTTCGAGTATCGCTTTATAACCTTTAAAATACTGACTAGGTATCTAAAGCAAAGTATTAAAAAAATCATAGCTAAGACGGACTACCTAGATCAGTGATAGATTCTCAGATAAACTGCAATCGTACCTGTAAATAAGATCTTAAATCCTGGGTTTGCTAAGTTCAAACATAGATACAAACTCTTCAGTATTTTCAGTTTACCAGCTCTGTGGTTACACAGACCTTTTTCATTGCTTTCGATTAGGTACCTAGCGTTAGTTACAATTGTAATCAAGATCAATATTTAAAAAAACCGGCTACGTGCAAGTTGGACTTGCATAGGGTTCTGTACCAAGGTGCAATATGGAACACTATTGTTATAACTACAATAATATAATAAAATTTCATATCTCTTCCTATTGCGGTTCATGAGATACAGCCCGCTGACGGAATTACGGACATCGGAGGCTAAGGAATTGGGTTCCCTTTGGAAATTTACGGAATCCTTGGAACGCCTTCCTCAAGGCTTGGCGTTTCCTAAAAATAAATTAAAATTAAGTAGGTAGGTATTATTCACTCAAGCACTTGGGATTAGTTATTAAAATTTGAAATACCTACCTAGGTAGGTCAGTTCTGTGTACTGGGTGACGGATAAAGTCTACCTAGATAACTTAGGAGGTTATCGTGACATTATTACCTACTTGTGAACTACCTATGAACAGATAAATAGGTATGAACACATAATGGTTTGTAAAAAAGTTAACCGTTTTAAAGATATTTGAATTTAGAGATTTTATCAAAAAATAAAACTTTCTTTGCGAAGAATATCTAAAATAAAATAAAAGAACATCCAGGTTGCATTTTTTTGCTGATTTTACATAGAGGATACGAATGACAGTTAATAAAATAAACATCATCAATAAAAGGAAACGAAATACATAACCGCAAAGAGATGTTACAGTATAATTTGTAGGTATGTATCATGCAAATATTCAGTTGTATTTTCAGCTAAATTTACGATAAACAAACAGAAACATAACAAGCCATTCGTAGCATCAACAGCCTGTCTATCCCGTTAGGAAAGGTCCTACCGTATGGAAAGGTCTGCACTGGGCAGACGGGTTGGTGGCTTCCAAAATATTAATTTAGTCTCCCCGCAGGAAGAGGACGGCAGGTGACACCTGGCAATTCCTATAAATATAACCTTGATATAATTAATATCAATTAAAAAATAAGCTAAGACTTTTTTTATCAGTCACTAATTGTAAAGTCAACAAATATCCTGAAGACGATCGGTGTTGTAGTGAAATGTGCGTGGTGTAAACATTGGAAGGTTGATGAATGAATTGCACCATAAAGATTATCCTAAGGATAAAAATTTATCGTCCCCCACAGCTTTATCAACTCTCAGAGCATTGTCGCACAAGTGGAAATAATATCCAAATCCCTACTAATATTATATACCTATGTCAATGTAAGTTTGTTTGTTACGCTTTCACGCAAAAACTACTAAACCGAGCCTCATGAAACTTTGTACACATATTCTTGGAAGTTTTAGAAGTAAAATAGGATACTTTTTATCCCGACATTAAGCTCGGTTCCTTTGGGAGAGGGGAGGAGTGTATGACGATTTTACACCATAACTCCGACAAATTATAACCGATTTAAATAATTATTTTTGTACTATAGAGGTAATAATATGTGTTTAATTTTGCCTAAACTGTGGTTTGAGATAGAGGACAGAACTCCTCAGCGGACAGCAGCAAACCCCTGATTTAAGGCTTAGCGATACTACATACTTTATTTTTTTTTAGATCTACAACTAAATTTAATGCCACATCATAAAACAAAATCAAACGCAGACGAAGTCGCGGGTAACAGCTAGTAATATACATATGTGTAATATTAAGCGGGGGTAAACTTCTCCTATTCCGTGTTCCCGCGCTTTAGCAGGTGGACACGTTAATTATAATCGGAGGATATAATTTTTGTCTCCTACCTGTGCTAGCCCTTCTGGCGTTTTTGAGTGACAAACATCCATCCAAACTTTCGTATTTATATTTGTATATATATTAGTAGATATGTTATAGTATCTTGATACGAATACCAATGCAGTTCCTATCAGTGATTAAGGTGATAAGGATTTTTATCTGTATTGTTGATAATAATGTCATTTGAAAGGCTCATAATAATCTTCCGTGTTGATTAGGTACGTAATCTACCTACTGTTTATATAAATAGGTACACAGACACAAAACACGTACCCAAACACATGTACGCTATATAAATTTATCAAAACGTATTAAGTAAGGTAGATATTACCTAACCTACATATCTATTTCCCTTTATCTATTGGGCCGGTGGGTACCAAAAAAGTCGCAGCAGTTGATTGTCGTTAGCTAACGATTATCAGACGCCAACTTTCCCAATCATATATTCTAAAAATCCGAAACATCGTTTTAGCAGAGTTATTTATAAAAGGAAATTTAAATATCATTGTATTTATTCTTTAATTACACCTAAATTAATAACATTTTTATAAAACCATCCAAGCACTATTGCAGATTAAATATCTATTGAAAACCTTAATCTGTATTACCTCCAATACAATACCATGTCTCCTAATCCCATTTCACGGCAATTTCCAAATCCATAAACATAAAACATCGGCTGCGTTATCTTCGATCTGCCTCGAGGTTTTATTGTGGCGAGGTGACAATCCGGCTTTCCAGAAATATGTCCCGTGGTGTGTACCACGCGACAATAACCATTATTCAGACCCAATTTGTATTTTGGGACTTTTAAAGATTTTACGTGCAAGATAATAAAGTTTGAAGGGTTTTACCTCACCAACTTTACTTAGAATATGCACGCTATGAACACTTGAGTGACTTTTTATTTATCTATCTCTCAATTTCATATAAGTTAACTTTATCTTCGCACGCACTTGCTACTATGTCCCCTTAATTTTTCCATTAAATATGTTAATAAATATGTTAAAATATTATCAGTTTAAATTGGCCGCACCATCGGCCGCGCATAATTTCATACAAGTAAATTAATAAGAACTAACTTTTAAAAAAAAAAAAAAAAGTTTTTTAAAAAACCTTCTAAAGCGAAAGTATCTTTATATTTTTTTACTTTAATCTATTAATTTTAGATTATTGCAGATTTTTAATTTCTTGACATTCAAATACCGGTAAACAATACTTTCATACAATCAACGTTAAATTGCTCGATCTATTTCCTAGAATTTAAACATAAGAGGCAGTTTATTTTCAAGTTATTATAGTGCCTTGCTACAATTACAGCATTGTCAGATTTAAAGGGTCCCCTTTAAGATGCGTCTGCGCAGGTAATGCCGCTCGCAAAAGCATGTCTTTGTCCACGCCCATTGTACCGACCTGCGGGCGTGGAGTGCAATCTATCTTTGTCAACGACAAAACCATCTTTGTTCTTTGTTCTTGGTCAAAAAATTAGAATAACTATCTTCAAGGAGTGAAACGGGACTTCGTCCTTGTGGTTTGGATATATATATAACTAACGCGCACATATAAGTTAATGTTGAAATAAACCTGTACAGTTAATCATCAGCCTTCGGATATCCACTGTTAAAAATAGGCTTTTCCCGAAAAGCGCCAAAACACCCAGTCCTCAGCCTTCCTCATCCATCCTTCCACTCCCCGTCACTTTCTTTACGTTGTCGGTCCATCGTGTTGGAGGGCGTTCCACACGACGCTTGTTCGTGATCTCTACTCTAGAACTTTTCTGATCCAACGGCCATCGCACCTAAGCTACGACAAGATAGCCTGCCGATATACGATTAATATGGTAATCAGCTAATAACTAGGTACATTCTTAACTTTAAAACAAGCCACGTGGGTAGTAATTCTTTTGTAAAGTTATTCGACCTAAGTTAATATATAGTTTTAGTTCAAGAATGTTTATTCCTCGTCTTAGTTTAAGATTGTAGTCCTACCTATAAGCTTGTAATAATCAGTTATACGCCCTGATAGTCTGTTGATAGTAGTGCTATCCTTCCTGTCGATAAGGAAGGCATTACTAAATTAAATCCTATTTTGTATTCGAAGTCTCATTTAAGATTTGAATAGAATAACTTCATCCACGCTAGTAGCCCAGCATAGCCCTGCCAAATACCCTTACTACTTCATCATAATATCAACCCATTACCGGCCCACTATATGATAAGGATCTCCTCCCACAATCAGTAGGAGTTACGGCAGTTGTCCACCACGCTGGCCCAGTGCGGATTAGTGGACTCCGCATACCTCTCAGAATATTTTGGAGAACTCTCAGGTGGACAGGTTTCCTCCCGATGTTTTCCTTCACCGTTGAAGCAAGTGATATTTTTGTTGCAAATAACTTAGCAAAGGGCGTGCGTGAAGGTGCAGAAGGAACTCCTATCCACTGAGCTATCACCGCTACACTCCTACTACTCAGCAAATTGTATTTAGGTTATCCGTTGTAAGAAGTGGATCTAAGCTGTTCCGAATGTTAAAAGAAACACAGATATAAATTTAAAAAACATCATCTCGTTCTAAATCTAAATCAAATGCTCGATAATAGGCCGTTATTTAAAAAACTCAACCGTCTGAAGATTGTACAATTAAATTTTATATATCTATCTATAAATATAGATGTATAGATAAACAAACGCATGTTTTAACGGAATACCAAAAGTTTACCTCAGCAGGGTATAGTTTATTACAATAAGAATTATTAACATATCTCGTATCTTTATGCTCAAATCTGGTAGAGTCTACTGGCGAGTCCGTGAGATCTCATACCAACCGACAGCGAGTGGGTAATTTATTTCGGATGACATTTATTGGCAATTCAATAAGCTCGACGCCTAAAATGCTTTTCCTGACACTGTCGAACATGAACATTATCTTCATGCGGCTACAAGGTTATGGGTGGGATAAGAATACAATTTTTAGCTTAAATTTTACATATATAAGTCCGCCAAACGCCACCCAGATTGGTTGATCTAAACTTTAGAATTGCAAAAATATTTTCGTACATACCAAATAACTTTACAGACATTATTTGTATAAATACAAGGAAAGTAAATACAAGGAAAGCAGAAACATGAAGAAAGTTGGTAAAAAGATCTCTGCTATCCAAGTTTAATCAACTGAGCACATGCTTTCTCTCTCATATAAGAGAATTGGGACTCTTCACGCTGCTAGATTTTAGTTTGGCGAACTTCACCGATTGTAATCAGAACTTCTGAATAATCGTTAATGTTGACGAGTTCTGCGTAGATTGATAACATCGACATCCTAACTCCGGCTTGGTACTAAGAATTTATTGAAAGAAAAATACCAAAATCTAACCGAATTGTATCCAGGATCCCGTATTCCTTAGTCGAACATGCTTACTAAGTACTAGAACAACTAGCAACAAAGCCTTTGTATTAGAAAAACATGAAAACAAACAGGTGCATAATTATTGCGATGACATCTGCGCAACGACATCGTTGTAACTTAAAAAAGTTGTATTACTTTACTCGTTGTTATCAGATCGTTACTACTAGTAGCAATGTGTAAGATCTTAACTTTGCAGATGATTGTTTTCTCTACCTTTATTATATGCATTAAAGCTTTGGCTGATAAAGTCTAGATGCATTATGAGGTGCTATCGTGGGACAGGATGGTTTATGGGCGTTTGTTATCGCTCATCTTGGCTATTTACTACTTGGCGTTGCTAAAATAGCTTGGGAGCCGGTGGCAGGTAATAATAAATCATCATTGTGTTTTGCAGAAGTAGAAACTTGTTATGGCTTTACTATCTCGCATCTCAAGTAAGCATCAGTATTTCCAATAATTCCTTGTAAATAATACTTACCAAAATTTATAAAATATCAATTTTATACATTTTGGTAAGTATTCAAATAAACACTTTTATTAATTTCCACGTTTTCCATGCATTCCCAATTAATGCCTTTATTAAAGGAAACAAATATGGCAGCACTTGTTTGTTTTGAAAACTTTTGTTTCGAACTATCAATGGCCGTGTCACCTTTTTTACCTGTTCACCTTCCGACCTTTAATGATCTAGTACTTATCATTGCCATTTATCCCTAGATTCCTTTCGCACAGCACTGCCCGGCATGAAAAACATTATTAGCATCATCAATCGTGCGACGCTCTAGTCATATACCGAAAGTGCAACCAGCTGTCTAGCTATTAAGCAATCGCTGTTCATTTCACAATAAAGCATTATAAGTAGT
The DNA here is from genome assembly GCF_905163445.1 of Pararge aegeria. Taxonomy (NCBI): domain Eukaryota; kingdom Metazoa; phylum Arthropoda; class Insecta; order Lepidoptera; family Nymphalidae; genus Pararge; species Pararge aegeria. The sequence goes on from NC_053181.1 coordinate 5,869,649, forward strand.
GTCTACTTAAATCATGAAATATTAGTGCTCCGAGAAGTGAAATGTAGTTAATTCCACAGATTATAAACCAAAGCTGATTTTATTGTTGTTTGAAAGTACCTACTCAGTAAATTAGTTCTTACAGAATTATATTGAAGTAGAATTACACTCATGTTTAGTAATAGATTATAGATAATGTTCATTATCATCCTTATTGCGGTCAGCCTGATTAGGGTTCCAAAGCTGGGCACAGCGGGAATGCTTTGCTAAGGAAGGCAAAGAAGTAAATTGTATAATTGTATGAAAGCCCAATGCCACTACTTAATATGGGAAATTCTTCAAAACGATTCAAATTAATCACACTTTTTTACGAAAAGCAAAGTTACTTTACCAGTAAGCGAATTTTTTAGAATATAAATATAATAGATATCGTTTCAAAAGGTGATACATGAACCCGAAACAATTAAAGATATAAATAACTAGCAGGCTGCAAGTACTAACAAAATTCACGAGGGCTTTATAAGGGTACAACAGTCTAGTAACAATAACATTATTCCTCTTAAGGTAATTTAATTTTTACCGGGAAAAAATGACCACGCAACCCATCTGGTGTGTAAGGGGATATTTTACCTTGAGTTTTGGGTTTCTTGTTACTAGCATTGGTGGATGAGAAATAATAAAAAGCGAAGATTGTAACTTGATACGCCCGAATGCTATAAGGTTTCGTCTAGCCCACGTCTACATGCGTTTAAAAAAACAATTAGTCCATTGTTTATAGTTTCTTCGTTTGTTTCTTGATACTCGATTGTGATTATGTATGACTTTATAACTTACTAGATGTTGCCCGCATTTATTTTTGTTTCAAAATCATCCCGTTGGAACAGTTTATTTGTGAGGCATTCAATTTTTATGTCTGTAAGTGACAGAAGAAAATAACTTTATTTATTTTTTGTAAAAATATTCGTCTTTATAATAAAAAGTATCCTATGTTACTTCTCATACCTTCAAGAGTATGTGTACAGAGTTTCATGACGACTGGTTGAGAAGCGTTTGCGTGAAAGCATAACAAATATCCCTACATTCACATTTTTATAATGTTAGTAAGATGTAAAAGCAATCTGTTATGAGACTTATTAAGAGCGTAAAATCTAATGTTGGCAATAGGACGATACTGTGCTACCCATCTTTATCATTTCTAGTTATTAAAGCACACGAAGCCAAAATCTTGAATGTGAAAGTAAGGGTAAAAAAATTGAGAGGAAAGTTAAAAGGACCTTTCTTAATTTAGGTAGGCAAAATACGAAATAACTCTACCCTTCCTACTTCCTACTAATAGGATAAATGCGAAAGTTTATTTGGATGGATGAATGGATGTTTGTTACTCCTTCACGCAAAAACTACTGAAGCAATCTGACTGAATCTTGAATGATGAATGGAGATAAATTTTATCTTGGATATCACATAGGCTGCTTTTATATCCCAGGAAAATGTACGTTTCCCGGATCCTGTAGCAGGAAACACCAAAAAACCGCGGACCAAGCCGCGGGCAACAGCTGGTATGATTATATTATCGTTCCAAGAAACCATACTTTACTCAGTGTACCGTGTACGTGCCTAAAAGATTATAATGCTAAAATGTTTATTTGACAAAAGGTTCGTTTCCGTTGGGTTATCTACGAACGTTATCAGAAGGTTCTTAATTTTTTTACCGACCTATACCAACATTATCAGGACCAAGTCACGTCATCTACCTACGTGTAAATCGTCCAGTTCCGTGGCTTATCTTTCTAAGTTCACCAGAGCCCTTTTTTCAGAGTACCTTTTATTCCCTAACGTATTTAACTACTGGTAACTAGCAGATAAAACGTTTAGAACGTTCCAAAAAGATATTGTTATTATAATAAATACTATTAATACCTTATTCAGAGGCCGTCACTCTGCTGCCGTTCCCCTCCTAAACGAAGTTGTCGCTTAGAGAATTAACAATGAAATATTTCAATAAACATCTAGCGTCGACACTAAATAAATATGAGCTTGCGTCCTTCTCGAAAATATTCTTTATGTAAATAATGTTGACACGCGGGATGATGTGGAGTGAGGTTTAAATAAATTTAATTTCACGGCTGCTTCGAGCGGAGTTTTTAATCCGGTCGAGTGTAATATGTCATCCAAGGCAGGTGTGGCTTAGGCAAAAACACGATCCCTCTTACGTGATGAGAATAAAAGTGCTTAATTAAAATTCTATTTCGTGGCCAATTTGGTTGAGATTTGGGTTTGTTTTCATTTGAGGATTTGGGTTATTTTCGATTGAGCACAAAGACCGCTTTGTTAATTTTGAAACAGCAACTCTATATGAGCTTATGTGTAGGGATGTCTGCAGAAATGGCTTTGCTTATATTTAATGCATTTTTATATCTTAACTAAAATTTAATGTTATGGCTACAGGCAGTCTGTAATTAAAAAAAACAAAAACAGTTATTTCATGTTGAAATAACCAAGTTTAACTTTACATGTTCTGAAGGTTTTCTTAACAATCATCTTGAGTCTCTTGTGTATATAAAAGTTTTGCCATTGTCCTTACCACGTTATTCATATTACTTTAATCAGATAAAAACAGACTAGTTATTAATTTATTTTATTACCGTAGCATTTAGGTACATTTGCTCTGAATTACTTTTATCATTAAAAATTTAGTTTTCTAACAATATTAGGTGCATTGTAAGATATTAATTGAAATTTCAGACGTTCTGTTTTTGTATTACCTACTATATTATAGCAAAGGATTCTCTTTTTGTAGGCATTGCAAGACGATACGAATACTTATCGACTTTCATAAAACTCGATCTCATATTATGGTTATTCCCTCATCGATTGAATCCAGTTACATAGTACAGACTTAAATTGTAAAATTGCATTGGACTTACTATGTTTTTTTGCTAGCGGTGGTGGCATTCCTATTGATACTGGATATGCAATCATCAGTAGTTGATTTGGTGTGGAATCCATTAAGGTGATAATTGGGTAGGCGTTTCTCTTGAGCCATAAATGGATGCCGTAATGTACGTGTACTTATTAACCAACCACTTTACTATATTTTGGTTCAATTTGACCAAATATTACCTGCTGTTTGTCTTCTCATTTATTCATCAGCCTCATGAAAGGTAAAATTTAATATTTAAAGCACTTTTCAAACGTCAAGTATGTCTGTTTGTAGTGACTCTACCAACGGTTTGGAAGGCAACCGAGAAGAACCCGGCAAAAACTCAGCAGTTGCTCTTTTCCAACATCATTTTATATACTTCCTTTAAACTTATGTAAAGGTAAATCTAATATTAACTTTTGTATTATGTTAGTATTTTTGTTCCACTACAAGTTAGCCCACGACTGCAAGCTCACCTGCTGGTATTTCGCTGCTCTTATAGCATTTTAAAATCCAACTGAATCAGTTCAGGTATCAGTTCTATAGGATTAGTATAAGTTTTGACCGCTCAAAAACGAGGAGTCGTAAAGCCTAATGTCACGTGTTTTAGAGTCTTATATACTCTACTTCTGATTTTCATTTTCATTTTATAAACGCTCTTGAGCGCTTTGAGCTTTAACACAATTTATTAACATCGATTTTACTTTGACGTTCTATGAAATCCTTATTCGAAATTGACTCTTCGATTGCGAGCGAGCAAATCTTGTAGTAAGGGCACTGATTTAATAAATTCTATATCATACTAAAACACCGTCTCTTCACAATATTAGTGAAGCTTAAGTAGCCATAGATTTCTCCCAGTATACGTCAAATACATAGTTTAATATCAACATTCATTTAATTGTTTGGAAGCAGAAATGATTAAAGATATATCTGTTGCAAAACAAACAGACGCGACATTCCCGCATCCAGGTCAGAAATAAAGCTCAGCTGAATAAATAGATCTTTATAAATAACGTGAAACCGACCGCCGTCCAATGATCGCCGTTCACCTTCCAAGCGGCTAATTTGTATACAAAAGTTCTTCGCTACGGGATCATTTTGTGTCTTACGATGACTTGATGAGACTAATTAAAGCACAGATCGTAAATCTGTGAACTAAAAAAAACAATCTTATCCAATTAATAATTAATATGAATAGGATTACCTTGGCGGTGCTTAATTAGCATTAGTTTTGAGTGCTTTTGAGTCAATGTTTTCAGCTCTCCGTAATAGGTACGAATGAGAGCAAAACCGTAGTGTGAGATGAGTTTTTCTATGACTAAACAAATATTATTTTAACCGCAATGGTTTATTTAAATATCTGGATTACACCAGGAAACGAAATTAGTGTGTCTGTGTAATTTACTTTTTATTAGCATCACCAAAGGAGAAGGAAACAAATGACTCAAGATTTTGAAAATTCCTAAGTCTAATAATTTCTAAACAAAGGGTATGTTTAGAAATTTACGTCTTAAACTTAAATACAAGGTCCATAGAAGGAATCAACAAGTGACACTAGGTAGTAGTTTTAGAAGAAGTAGAGCTATTTATGACAGCCCGCCAAGCAGTATTGCTGTGTTTCTGTCTGAAAGACGTGGTTTCCGGTGTAATTAGAGGAACATGAGGCCCAAAACCTACGTCTCAGGTTGAGGGAAACAGGGCGGCACTGTAGAACATGTACCTAGCATGCCCTGTAGTAAGCTGTTGCTCTGTATATTTTTGATGTATCATCTAGCTCCGTCAATTATTACTATACAAAAAAAAAATCGTAGAAGTTCCCACCTTTGTTCAACAGCAGTAGAGGTCTATAAGTTAAGACGGTCCACGTAGGCGGCTACAAATATTGTTTTTTTACATACGATAATTTACTAGGGACCGAGTAAAGTAACATGTAACCGATACATCAAAAGGCCCACACAAAATAACGCTTAAAATTAGTTTCTCGGTAATGTAACCAGTGATCGATAGTCGGGTTCATTCAAAATAATGGCGCGAAGCACTACGCTCAATCACGACAAGGGTTTTGTGTTAGCCTTGTGGCAATTTGCTCCTAAATAAATGGAGACGTCAACGCGACAAAAAGCTTCGATCGATCAGAGGCTGCGCGCACGCATGTTGCGTATGTCACGTCGCACTCGCGTGTGTGGACGAGCTTTACAATCGTGCCGGAGCTATTGCTGCGGTAATGCATTTTATGTTTAGAGACGGATTTTTTATTCTGTACATGAAATGGAACGCTTAATTTTATGGTGAAAAGTGGTTCAAGCTAATGAACTGAAAAAAACTATAAAAATCACGACTTAAATGCCCTTTAGTGGACGATAACAAAGAACGTCAAAAGTGATACCCAAAGTAATGCAAAACATCGCATTGGTTCAGTCGTTTTGAGAAGTTTAGTAACAGACATAACACAAACAAAACATTTAGGGTTAGTAACAAATACTATAATGAAAACGTTTACGGCCGTCGACCGTAGAAAAAATGCATGGTTATTCATCAAAAAGGTAGTAGTGTTGTTAATAGAAAGTACCATTGATTTACGTTCCACAGTAAAAAATATTATTCATCTCACCTTAACTGACACAGACGTATATTGCCAAAAATCGCATCTGTCCATTAGTTGTGGGAACTATAGTAAGAGGCATAACACAAATAAAAACATTTAGGGTTATAAAAAAAGGAATAATGTAATTATAGCGTTTACGGCCGTCGACCGAAGAAAAAATACATGGCTATCCATCAAAATAGAAATCACTATTGATTTACGTTCCACAGTAAAAATTATTATCATAAGGATAGATTTGACCCCAACTGACAAAGAGGTTAGAACGATCACCGGAGAACGGCCAGGTACAGTCGACGGTTTAGCAAGTTGTGGCGGACGCAGAGGCGAGAGCCGTCACGACGTGTCCATCACTGCCACCGTTGACGAGCCAGTGAAGACCCCGAACCCGCTTCAAGCTCAGTTTAAAATCTGACAGCTCCCCAACCATGATCGATGATGCTCGACCAAATCCGAAACTAAAATAAATTGGGATTTTTTATGTATTTGTTCTAAGAACAATTCTCTTCGTTCTTTCAACACAAACAAATCCTTCTCTTATCAAAACTTTTTGGAGCACAAGGATTGTCGGTTTCCAGATGAGGAAATCATTTTATCTATATTGATATAGGTTTATTTTTTGTTAAGAAAGAAAAATGGAGCTTAAACAGTTCAGAATAAATAGTTTAACGAACGGTGGAATCTAAAGTAAATAAATATATAGAACGACATGTGCTAAGTTTCCAGAACAAAAGAAATACAAATATTCAAAGTTTGAGGTTTGTGATGTATAAAGAATTAGAATTAATAGATTCTTTAAGCCTTATGAAAATGTCGCTTTCTTTAACGGTGAAGGAAAACATCGTGAGGAAACCTGCATGCCTGAGAGATCTCCATAATGTTCTCAAAGGTGTATGGAGTCCACCAATCCGCACTGGGCCAGCGTGCTGGACTACGACCTTAACCCCGTTTCGTTGTGGGAGGAGACCCATGCCATCTAGTGGGCCGGTAATGGGTTGATATGATGTTGATGAAATAGATACGACCAATTTAAATGGTTATTTTTATTTTGATACGACTACAAAAGAACCAGCGCTGAAAAAAAGTCTATTTTTCGTATATATAGTAGTACTCATATATATGTATATATATATATAGCAGAAATAAATGAGGCATTATGCATACTACTACGTCACACGTATTAAACACATTTTCATCTTACGCTGGAACACCGATTTATACTATGAGATTGCTATCGATATCAAACTAGTCGTCAAACAAGAATATCAAGTCAATCATTACAACAACAGAGTGGCTGTTTGACCAATTAATTAATGCTACCTTTGTTTTTCTTAATCAGCACCCAGCAGAGATCAGATCTATATAGCGAGTCTCACGGTCTTAATAATTACAGTCGGTTTTAATAATCCATGAAGTGCTTACGTCTCAGCGTGACACCGCACCAAGCATAATATTTGAACTCCTGTTGTGATGCCACACGACCGCTATTTTATTTACCGCCAATGTTTATTCAATGCTCAAATGTGTCCAAAGAGCAATGTGTCTCTCCACTCTTGGGGGAGACGATATACAAAACTTTCATCTTTGCCAAAACATGAGTCCATTGGGTCCAACCACTTACATTTAAATAAACGTAAACGTGAATAATTATTGCAAGATTGGCCAATACATATAACCAATCATCATGTCAGTATCCTTGAAGATGCACAGAACAGTATTACATATACGCAAGAGTGTATCTCAAGCAATCTAATTCTTATATATGGTTTTGTACGAAATAAATTTATTTATTGACTTCCGAATGAATTAACTTTGGTTTTGCAAAATAACGCCTAATTTATTTGACAGCAAGTTAGCGTTCGACTCGTTCGTTTTTTAGTGTTCACACTTTATGTGAAGATGGAGTATAAGAAATATTAAATTAGTTTTATGGTATATTACCAAAATACAAGGTTTACTCTATTTCACTATTTCGTCAAAGTCTTTTCCGCATCAATTTTCTGAAGTATTCTGCTTGATTTAATTTATATTCGTGCATTTTGTATTTGATTACGAGACTGCTCTGCACTATATTAACTCTTCAGCTCGTCGCTTGATGAATATTCCCCATTAGAGAAGGGTTCGACTAAAATTCTTTAGTGTGAATCGTAATTGAATAGGCGGATGGGAAGAGACACGCGACGCGACCCCTAAATAGTTATTACGGTTATTGCAGAAATAAATGTGCGCCGAACTATTGTGTTCGACCGAAGCGGATTATTTAACAATTCAAAGCATTTATTTACCAGCGGGCTAAAAATTACTTTCATAACTCATATTAAAGTGTGCTGTTTAACCGCTTTCCTAAAAATATGGATTTTTTTTTAGATTCAGTGTGGTTTTTTCTACCCAAACTAAAGGGATATCTCGCATAGGTTTCACTAGAAATTTTGTTAACTTTCAGGCAATGTGAAAGTTTTGAGTCCAATTTTCTATAATTGTTGAACAATATGCGTAATGTCATCTAATCCAAATTGGTTTCTTGAACATAATTTGTTTCGTCATCATGAATAAGTGCTTTATATTCCACAGAATTTACAATCATGTCTTGAGTTTTTTTAATTTATTTGTTAAAAGAATATGGTTTTTGTTAAATGGAGATATCTTTTATTATTTAAAGTAATATAATCGTTACCTTTATTTACAATAAAGTAAAGATCTTCGCTGTAGAACTTGGTACAGTGTAGGTGGAGAGTGCGGACCACACACATGCCCCACTAACTCCCCCTACGCAAATACACGCACGAGGCGTCAGCGTTAACCATGCTTATGGATCCCTTCTACTATCTATACTTGTGTACATAATCACTTAGCACCAATGGGGCTAATCAGTATGATACACGCTCTACCACTATCAATACAAGATTCCTTTCTTTCTCTTGTTAACATTTCGATAACCTTAAGTACTTTTATGCATCAAGAACTTTTGTTTACTCCTCTCAACGACGTAACTAGTTTTAGTTCTTTGATAAATCGAATAAATAGACTTACATTAGAAAGTACGGCTTTCCATAATAAATATCACGATGGTCAATCCTAAGGGATTCAATGTTGTCACAAATTAAGGACCGTGAAATATGAGACACATTGCAACATCACGACAATACAGTATTTAGGGACAAGGACCAAAAATAAACAAACACGGCACAATTGGAAAAATAAAATACGCCGGCACAATGCATGGGCCCAACCAGCACGTCATAATAAGGTAGTGGCTTTTGTGCCATGGGTTGTAAATCATATAGTTCTTTGAGGAGAATGGCGTATCATAAATAACGTCCCCGATATTCGACTGGCCTGTTCTCTACTAGGACGTTTTTGGTCGACGCGAAGAGAATTTTTACGGCAGAACAAATTAATCAATGAGATCGCAGCTAAACTTTTTTGTCGCTGTAAAGGGACTGGTGCAATAAACAATTTCTAAGGAGACATCTTTTCGAGATAACGACTAAAAGACGTCTTAACTATTAACAATTACTATTGTGTGCATTTTATTATAATGCACTTGGATACGGGTAATCTAAATATAACAACGTATATAGTGCTACGATTTAAATCATTCCAATTTAATAACGTTACGGTTTAAATTAAGCCGAACTGTTGTTAAATATTGAACTGCAGCCACTCACAATTTTTATGGGTTCTCAAGAAAGCAATTAAACTTGAGCATTATGATAGTATCGAAGTATTTAACGTGGTCGATGTTGTTACGAGCTTAATGGTTCAGTGCACCCCTGAATAAACATGCCTATTCGTAGTTAAATTTGCTTACACCGGATATAGACGCCACTCGAACAAATCCATCATGTATATATATATATCTTGAAATGAAGACTTGGGTGATCTGAAGTAGCTACTAAACCTTGGATAACGCTTCGGACAAAGAAATCATTTTCACTAGTTGAGAGGATGTGATTGACCTGACTATTTTATGACCAGTAAATCACGCCGTTATGAGTTTCTAAATAATAACATTTTATTGGCCGCTGTCGCTGCAGAGCTGACGAATGCCTACTTACCCACAGTTTATTGTTGATGCAAGCTTCTCGAGATTTATGCGTTTCCCTTGGGTTTATTGCTAATGCAATGTGACTTGAAATGGATTTCAGATTCCTTAGTAGACTGGCATGTGCATACGTATGTACTTCTTTTGAAATATACATATATGACCTTCTGTCGGATCAACAGTACGGCTTTCGTCGTAATAGATCGACGGGGGATCTTTTAGTGTATGCCACTCACATCTGGGGCGAGGCCATTGACAAACATGGTGAAGCGCTAGCCGTTTCCCTTGACGTGTCAAAGGCTTTTGACCGGGTCTGGCATGAAGGCCTTTTAAATAGGTTACCTAGCTACGGGATACCCACTAGTCTCATCAACTGGATATCTGATTTCCTGAGTGGTCGATCTTTTCGAGTTGTCTTAGATGGCTCCTCGTCAGATCAAATGGCAATCAATGCCGGTGTCCCTCAGGGGTCTGTTCTCTCCGCTACACTTTTTCTGCTTCACATTAATGATCTGTTGAAACCCGGTATCTTTGGGTACGCAGATGATAGCACTGTAACGGAGAGATATATGCCCGGTCCCCGTGCTAGTGGTGCTGAAATTTTAGGACACAGAGAGGCTTTGGTGGAACGCATTAATCTGACCTTAAATGAGGTGTCTGATTGGGGAGACGCCAATTTGGTCAAATTTAATGCTACCAAAACGCAAGCGTGTTTATTTACTACCAAACGGAGTCCATTTCCCCTGACTCCGACTTTCCGAGGTATATCTTTGCCTATTACCGACAGTTTAGAGCTTCTAGGTGTCAATATTTCATCCAACCTCAACTTTGGACAATACATCGAATCCAGGGCAAAAACAGCTGGCAAGAAACTTGGCATCCTCAATAAGGTCAAGCGGTACTTCACGCCTGAACAGCTTCTTACCTTGTACCAAGCTCAAGTTCGATCGTGCATGGAGTACTGTTCCCATTTATGGGATGGCTCTGCCAAGTATCAGCTTGATGCCCTGGATTCGGTTGATCGCCGTGCTAGAAGGCTCATCGGTGACCTAGCCAATAAAAAACTTAAGAGTTTGGAACATCGTCGCAAGGTTGCCTGCCTTTCGGTATTCTATAGGATATATTTCGGAGAGTGTGCTCAAGAACTATTTGATCTAGTTCCCCCCTCGCCTTTTTACCATCGAACCGCGAGGCACCGGAAGGATCTGCATCCCTACGTGGTCGATATACCGCGGACGCGTACGAAGCGCTTCGCATCTTCGTTTCTAATTCGCACCGCTAGGATCTGGAATGCTCTTCCAGCTTCCATTTTCCCCAGTTCTTACAACATTAGTACCTTCAAATCAAGAGTGAATAGGCATCTTCTAGGCAAGCGCGCTCCACCTTAGGCTGCATCATCGCTTACCATCAGGTGTGATTGCAGTCAAGCGCTCGTCTATAAATATAAAAAAAAAAAAAAAAAAAATATCTAATATACAAAATTCTCGGGTCATTTTTTGGTGACAAACTCCTCCGATACGGCACGACTGCCGATTCTTATATATTTTTTTTTGCATATTCGCTAGGTCTGAGAATCGGTCGCAATGAAAATGAAAAAATAGTTTCAACCCCTAAATGATAAGGGTGTTTTTTTTTTATATTTAGACAATTCTGTTTTTTATTATTATATGATTTAGCAGCACAAGATATTTGTAAAAAAGCAAAAAAAGCGTGGAGGAAGTCGCGGGCAACAACCAGTATATTAACACTTACATTTGTACTTATTTCCATTTCATCAAATAACTACGTGGGGGTCTTCAATAGATAAATCTTTGGGGACCACCTCGCAGCTATCTTCACAGCGGGTACATTTTAAATCCCAAAAAGTTTTTGGTTACAGAAGATAGAAAAGAACAAAGTAAAGATACAAAATACACAAAATGTTTACACAAAACAAAATAAAAATGGCTTCCTTCCAGCAACTGACAAAACAACGAATAGATTGATTGATAAAACCTTTATTAAGCAAACATCGTTCAAAGTGAATTCGCATGTCTCGCAGCATGGAGCACGGATGGGTCGGGTCGGGGTCGCAGCGACTCCTATGCCTCCTGCGGCGTCTAAGCCGGCATGCCTCTAAATTTACATTTTGGATTTAAAATAACCTTGTGGCTTATTGACAGGCCTCAGCTTATAGCATCCTCTTAAAATGCATTTTAATTGTTTCAAAGATAAGGTTTACAAAGGTAAGGACTTTAGTGGACTTTTTTAGTTTTTTCAAGTGTAAGAAGATAGAAACGTTAGCTTTAATTTTGCCTTTAATATTGCATTCTTTCCTATAATGCTGACATTGACATTTTTGAGTACAAAATTCTTACTCAACTTTAAATCAACGTTGGAAATCGTTTCTGAATAAACATTGATACTATTTGAGAAACCCTCGCGTTGAACAGTAGATAGAAGTTGTTGAATGGGAAAATATACTTTTGGGAAGCAGTTGTTCAATACAAATATTGGTTGAATCCGTTCTTAGGTGCGCGTGGACTAATATTTGCTTAAATATATATATATATTTCGTTATTACTGCCTAAAGCTGGGTCCGATATGGAGATATTTTCATTAAAACATCTTAAATGATCTTTGTTATAGCCATGATTCGTAAGGACGTTACGAATCGTTTTCCCGCGATCGGTTTTAGCTTTATTTATGGATCGGCTACATAACTAAGGTTCGTATCAATAGAATTAATGGGTAGAACCGTTTATTTAACCGCTCGTAACTCTACTTGTTACGACTGTGTGTGGATTTTTGAGCTATTACAAACGACCGTACTTATCAGTGCTTTTATTTCTTCCAGTACGATGCATCATTTTTGATTGTCTGTCTTTTAAGTTAATTTTATAAAGAAGTACAATGTAAACGTAGAGATTTTAAATCCTTTTAATTGCAGTGTTCTAGCATGATCAAAATTTGATCAACTCTCTCACGATGTCCCTATTTGTGTTTAAATTATGTCCTAACTAAAAAGTCCATGGTAGGAGGAAATTAAATAATACATTAGACTAGACAAATAACTCTGAATTTTTTGTGCCAAAAGTCGATTAAGTTTTCCTTTTGTACAGTAAAAGAGCTAGATGTAATTCTGTTGGTAGTTCCAATAAAAGAAATATTCGAGGTTTCTAATATAAGCAGCCATACGTGTGTTGCACAGTAGCTAAGCCCTATCGACATTCGTGATCTGGCAAAATACGCCGCTGTGGGATGAAGTCACGTTTTCAAGAACAAAAGGACAAGCAAAGATGTTAATGCAAATAATGTGCCATATATCTCCAACATGGATTGACTTTTGCAGCTGCAATTTTCCAGTAAACTTTACTGGAAAATTAAGTTAAGATATTTGAAACATATTTTTGTTATACGATATTATACTTAAGTGAAAATTCGGTCGAGAGTGAGAGACATAATAGCAACTTCTTTATTTATTATGCTAACGCTGTATTAGTAAAAAAATTTTACAATTGTTATGTTCAAATTTGGCTCCTAACGTATGTTACTCGTTCTTTTTGGCATTGTAATTTGTATGTACAGAAAGATCGTATACTTATGAGACCTCTTTTCCGCTCATTTTAAATCTGTGGTTTTATTTAGTTTTTATTGGATACGGTCGTTTCTTATTGGACGTTTATTTTCGTCTGTAACACGCTTTCTTGTTAGTCTTTTTCCAAAGCTACCGGTAAACTGGTAGAAATCATTGGGTATAGTTTAGCAAGTCGTGGTCGCCGTAGGAATTTTATTTAGTTTCTTTAGCAATGTCGTGACTTACAGGGCGGGAAGAAAATAAAAGGTAGTAGGCACATCGTGCGGGCTGCTCTTTATCTAAATCCTATAAGACTCGCTCATCCTTAATTATAACGAAAAGCTCGGCAGTAGCTTGAATCGCTGGAAGGCTCATTATAGAGGCGGTTCTGTTTGTTTTAGAATCAACTTTAATTACCACCAAAAGAAGCTCTAATGCCAGTTATACATTCTGATTTATGGTCACCACATGTTGTTATTATGAAGCATTAGTAATGTATATCAAGATTGCGTTCTCCTTTGGGTATGTAGGCTATAATTTCAATTAACTCATTCCTTTGAAAAATAAAACGTTGTTTAGTTATAAAGATAAGAGATTTCGCGGAGTTCTTGGGTTTATAACGAGCTATTGTGAATATATCTGACATCTTACACAGTAACGACTAAAGTAAATTACTCGTAGCAGATGTTCCATCTGTGATATGAGGGAGTACGCATGGCAAAATAAGAAATTATACTTGTTTATTCTTTTATGTTTGGAAACGAGATTGGTGCTTGGTTGAGGAGAAGGTGACTTGGACTGATTGAGGGCAATTCAAATTCAAGCGGTTACTCGAAGATGCTTGTTGGGATAATACGAGCAATCTATCTCGCGGTAGTCGGAGCTCCATGATGGATCGCTGATGGACTCACGACTCGTTTAGTTGTTGTTTTGCTCTATTGATAATACGCGTTCACCCGCTTGTTCAATCTTATTAGTGCCTTGTTACGTTCCAGTGTTTTTTGTGCAGCTAACAAGATTGAATGTTGCTTTGAATATTGAGAAATATCTAAACGGTTTATTTATTCTTCTACTCACTCAGAATTATTCGACGAAACGAATGTTACAAGTTATACAATTTATAAGAACAGTCTATATTGTTTTAAAGTTTGAAACTTTTATTACCTTATATAAATATATAATATTTCCGCAGTTTAATAGATAACTTTTTATAATAAACGTTAAATATATGATGAGAGTTAATAGTTAATAGATGTTATCGCGGTATTCTAACGATGCATGATGTTCTCTATTGACATTCGAAACTTTGTATTACGAGATATCGCGTGCGTAGGCTTCGAACGTGTAGATAATATCTCGTACGGGGTGTCTTTTCCAGCTTTCACCGACGCGTCAGCGGATGCCCAATGGGCGCTGTTGTGACAGCCTCCCACGATAAACTTCATGTTTATGCGCGCGCGCAGCCCGCCATGTTTGTTTTATCTCGATCCACCGTCCGGCCGTGTTAATAAATGTCTTGTATTGGAAAAAAGGTTTATCATCCCTTTTTATTTTTATGCCCGCCGTATGTTTTATTTAGACATTGGTTATTAATAATAATGGATTCTTCAGGGACATTAGATCAAAATTTAAGATCTCCTACGTGTAGTTTTTGTGTGTTTTGTTTTTTGTGAACGTCAGTTGTGTGGGTCCTTTTATTGGCTTACGGAGGGACGTGCCGGATCGTGTTGGTGTTTTATATTCAAAACAGATGCCAGTTGGAGGATGACTGGAAATTAATTTAATTTGTTTTTGTTTGTTATGAATTGTGCTCATGTTTAAACATTCCCACATTACAATTTATCGTCATTGCCGTGAGATCTTTCAATTTCTGTTCGTCATTTGATAGAAATCGACTTCTATTCAAACGTAACGTTTATGAAAAAAATTGCTATCTAATTTAAAAACGTGAGTTTTAAACAAAGTTCATTTTTTTTAACGTCACAGTAATAAAAAATATAATAGGCTAAGTGTTTACATGCTCGAATGTTAAATTTTACAAAATATGAAAACCCAAATTAAGTTAATTAACTGAAGTGGGGTTTAACTTGTAAACTTCTACCTGTCGCTCTCGGAGTCTCAGTTCTGGTCTAGTGGGCACTACGCCTTGTTAGCGCGGTGCGACGAATCGTCCCCGGGCACGGTTCCGCTCCGGTACCATTACGTCGCGGTAATTTGTTGAAAACCGTGTAATTATCTAATCACACCTATCCTCTACTACACCTCTTCTTTTTGTTAAAAATTTATTAACTACGTGGTTAGGGAATATAGTACGTAAACAGGTTTTAGTTGTAAATTGTTTTTTTGTGCGATGCTTTTAGTTAGTTTTTAATTAACTCTATGAGTATGAGCCTGTTGGCCGCTACAAGTAGACATTTAATATTTACTACTTTTCATATTATATATCTTTACGCTTATTATAACTTACCGAAAAATCGATCGAGTAAATCTATTTTGACTTGCAATGTTTTAAGTGCAAGTGGAGATAAATTTCTATTATTTTTAGCTTTCATTTAGTTCCTCATATCCTGGTAGCTGTATGTCTGCCTGTTATCAAATCTGAACGAATATGATGGTTGAGCTGGGTGTGTTTCATTTAAGCCATACCAGTTTTTAATATTATTATGTATCGATACCTTTTGCTATAATTTTTTAGTTAACATTAAAATAAACTAGATAAAAGCTTGTTTTAGAAATATATAAAATAGTTGTATTGATTAACAATTGTTTTCTACTCCGCTGCGCAACCTTTGCCTACTATTCCAAATGATAATAGAAAAAAATTCAAATGAATGCCAACATTCCAGCAGTCCAACATTTAAATTAAAGTGTCGCATGAAGATTTGAATAACAGTGTCGCTTGATATTTACTGATAAAATATGCATTTCTTACTGTTTACATTTTAAAAATAATTTACAGAATATCAGGAATAAAAAGCAGGTGAGGTCAAATATATTATTTGATCATCCACTTTCCATTTGAGATACCGAGGGTACAACGTGGGCGCGACGGGCGGTACCCGGCGGGCATAGCACTCTTTTGCCTTTTGCTCTTTTTGCCCATTGTTTACTTTACGGCCGATGTTAAATTTTTATGATTTCCATCGTAACTGATGGCGGCGTAAATTATTTTCTGAACGGCTGCCAACTCGATAATTCTCGGTTGTGCATGCGATGCCTTGCGATTGCTCATATTTATGGGGCAGGTCGTTAGGGTGTTCGATAACAAGATTAATTTCTGTGCGGTTCTGTAACATGACTCATTTATACCTTGGTTCTCGTATTTCGTGTTTGCGAATTGTACAATCGCCATCCGCTAATAGACGCGAAAAAGATCTACTGAAACAGAGTGATTGTACTTTGTATGATACAACTAAACGGACCACAACGTTATAATCTCAACATTATTCCTTCTATCTACTGATTAAAAAAGGTAGATTAAGTAGTCAACTCCCTGGAATCTGGAATATGTATCGCGTTTTACACTTTCTGGGTTATAATATACCTTAAAGACGACGCTTTGTAGCTCTTGTTTTCAAGAACTGTCTACAACGAATCATTTATTCATGACCAAAGAAGAGTTACTATTTGTTTGTGTATAAAGACTTTTCTGATCTTGATTCTTCCTGCCTTTTCCTATTGGGTAATGCTCAAAATTATACGCCAAGACGTTCTCTCCAGAATGTCTTTTATTTAATAATACTCAACACTCGCGATGTTATTATACCGTGTTATCTTATAATGTACCAAGGCCAGACGAGAATTTGAGCATTTAAATGTGCTTGGAGGGTAGGTGTTAACCAGATATAAACAGGCAAGTTAAGCTGGGTGCCGTCGACGTGAAGGGCCCTTCAGAACTCTTCTCGGGCTGCTCTGCTGTGAACGAGCGATTTAAAATCCCTTCACATTTTTATTTTATTTTAAAATTCAATTGCATTTCCGTGGCTCGAATAAAATGCAGGATGTGATTTTTGGTGCGAGCATACCCTTAGGTTTTTGTGTCGTCGATTTGATTGGTATTGATTTCAGTATTTAAAAACTTTATTTGACCGTTCCATTCCATTAAAGCTGATGAGTTTACTTTTCTGTGGACACTTTGTTGCAATAGACGTGTACACGTAACACGTAATCAAAATAAAGATTCCTATTTTTAACCAAACGTGTAACGAGAGCCAGAGTACAGAGAAGACAAAAGACACAATAGCTCTCAAGAACGAAAAATAATAAATTTAAGGATTATGATTTCACAATTGGTGTTATTTCACCACCATCGTCATGTTAACCAATGGATGCCCATTGACATATGTCTTATGTAGGCAGTTCCAAATATCACGGTCCAGCAGCTCCCTTTGACTCGCTTGATGTCATCCATCCATCTCGTCGGGAGTCTACAAAGGCTGCGTTAAAACACTTAAAATTATCTTGGAAGAATCTATGATTTTTGCAAAGCCAAACTGTTAACGAGAGCCATAGTGAGCCCAGACCAAAGGGCACAATAGCTCTTAATAACGGAAAATAATAAAATTATGGTTATGTTTGTTTTCACATTTGATTTTCTTTAAAATATCGTTTTTTTTTCTAATTTGTTACTACACATCCTCATAACCTCCGTAAGTTGGAGAGAAAATATCATCCTGTAGCTCCTGTGATTTCACTCGTTGGTACAAATCCGTCGACGCGACGTAATGCATAATGGTGTAAACACCTTGCGATTTATGTTTTCCTGATTGATTCTACGAGGTGTTTTAGCGTATCTATGTACATTAGTTTATGAACGTTTCTCTGAATAACCAATAATCCCTTTTTTGTATTACGTTATATATGAACAGGTTCTTAGATCACATGTATTGATTGCTAATTGTGCTCTTGTGTTTTACATTACACAGTTTTTATCCCAGAGCAGGTTCTTACATGATGGGTAAGTGATAACTGATAGTTATGTTTTCTAATTGAATGCTTTGTGTTATCATATTGGATAGAGCTTCGGCTTTCATTACACAGTTTTCATCCCAGAGCAGGTTCTTACATGATGGGTAAGTGATAACTGATAGTTATGTTTTCTAATTGAATGCTTTGTGTTATCATATTGGATAGAGCTTCGGCTTTCCTTGCGGGGAACCCAGTTCATCTCCCGGCCCGTACGCATAACTTTTGAGAGTCAAATTTGTTTTTAAATTACTCAATTAAAATATCACTTAGTTTAACGGTGAAGGAAAACGTCGAGAGGTAACCCGCATGCCTGAGAGTTCTCGATGATGCTCTCAAAGGTATATGAAGTACAAAACCGCACTTGCCCAGCATGCGGGGCTGGGACCTAAACCCCTCAAAATGAAAGTAGAAGTCGATTAGGGGTACGGGTTAAATATAACGGTTACCATAATTATTTTTCATCAGTGACTGATGATGAAAAAGGATAAAAGCTTGTTTTTAAAACTTTTAATCCCTTCCATACCTCATCGCCGCGGCGTTTTTAACAGTGAACAATATTTATTTACGAGCGTGTAATAAACTTCAGTAGCCGGGCCGATAATAATCCGAATACATGTCTTATCAATACTGATATATAGGTCGAAAATAAATCTCGTATCGTTTAACATGCTTCTGTGATAACGAGGCTGATTTTACACGGAGGGCTACCGTGCGATAACCTCTGTCTGGATCTTCGTAATCCCTCTGATAACGATACGGTGAGTACGAAGTGTAATGGTCATACAAGCGACTTTATTTTTCAAAGCTTTTCGTTTTGTCTCCCGCGGTTTCTCCTGTCTTCCTGATTCATAATAACTCTGCGTCATGCAACTGGTTTGGAAAAAAGTTATGAAATATATATACTACGACAATACACACATCGCTATCTAGCCCTAAAGTAAGCGTAGCTTATGTTATAGGTAATAAGATACCTGATGGATTTTTTATGGATTATATACATAAATACTTAAAAAATACAGATAAACACCCAGACACTGAAAAACAATCATGTTCATCACACAAACATTTTCCACAGGACTCAGAAAGCAGGGTTGCTACCCACTGCGCCATTCAGCAGTCAAACACTTGATATAAAAAAGAAAACATTTTGTCGAGTGATGATATATTATGGAGATTTAGTATTTAGGGTTAGTTGTTGCACGTGGGTCGACTTAATAATTGGGCTCAAGGTACAACACACAAATTCATGTTGTTTGCCGAGGGTTGGATTTAATCTTGTTGGAATCCCAATCACGAAACGCTTGTTTTGTCTGTCACTTAACTCTTGGGTAGGTGAGTGAAATAATAAAAAACATTAAAAATAGTCTCTCGTGACTTCTTGAGCCGTATTTGAGTATAATAACTAAGGCAGAACAATAATAACCTTGTTTAAATGAAAAGGATGGCTTTTGCTCAACATTATAGCACTAATTTAGAATGTTACAGAATTAAAAAAAAAAAATTAAAAAATGCTGTGAAGCAAACGTACCAAATCGTCCATTATAACGCGTTTTATGTATCCAAATGAGAGTGAAAGTGTTAATTAAATTCCAAAACAGTGAAATTCAATACCAAATTGCGCCTGAATAATTAAGCTCGGCTCGATTCACAGTGTTCGTATACATTAACGGTTTCGTTTACATCCTGGGGATCCAACACACTTTTTTAAAATTTTGCAGATTGAAAAATGGAATAATCTTATCAAATTTGTATAGTATTGTCATATTCGGGATTCGGTGTAACATGTTGGCACGTAGATTTGGTAAATGTAGCAAGGAAGTCAAAATAACTTTATTTAACGCCTACTTTCAGTGCTTCTACACCTGCCAGCTCTGGACAAATTTTTTCAAAAAGTCATTTTCTGCCATAAGAGTGCAATACAACGATGCTTTCCGAATACTCATGGGCCTACCGCGGTATTGCAGCGCTTCAACAATGTTCGCCGAATCGGGAGTGCCTTACTTTTATTGTATTGTTAGAGCTCGTGTAGCATCCTTTTGGGAAAGAATTAGGAACTCTAACAATGGAATACTTAGGGTCGTCTGTGAGGGGATGCCGAGTCCTATTTCAGACTATTGGCTGTCTGTTCATCGGGACTGGAACAAAAAATAAAATAAGAACCTATGACATCTGAAATAAGTTTATTAACTATTTCAGTTAGATGTAAGTTTTAATGTATACATTTAATTATAGATTTCTTTGTATATAAAAGCTGATATATACGGATACGGAAGATAGCATGGCATATAAACCCATTATATGCCTTTAAATAAAAACTTTATTATTATTATTATTATATTTCCTCGATATATCTACGAAGTTTGGACCAAATCAGACTGTTTGAAGAGAGTCAAAATCAAGCCCAAAGGCGACAACAGGAGACGGTTACAAACAAACATACAGGCGAAGCTAATAAGAAGCGTGTAAAAAGAAACAATTGTCTTACTTGGCCCTACTCAGGAACTTTAAAACCCCGCGTTTAGCCCATAAGGATCCTTTTATAACATTCCTTAGTATGGATTCTGTAAATATATGCCGGCCGATTGGCGCAGTTTGCAGCCCCTGCTTTCTGAGCCCAAGGCCGTGGGTTCGATTGGAAACTGTTTACTGGAAAATGTGTTGTGTGATAAGCATGAATGTTTTTCAGTGTCTGTGTTTATATGTATATTCTAAGTATTTATGTTATTCATAAAAATATTCATCAGTCATCTTAGTACCCATAACACAAGCTACGCTTACTTTGGGGCTAGATGACGATGTGTGTATTGTCGTAGTATATTTATTTATTTATTTATTTTGTTTATTTATATCTCCTCAGGAAACTGGCTATCTAAGGTCAAAAAAAATGAACAGTAGTTCCTGAGTTAAGCGAGCATTATAATATTCAAAGTATCGATTGAACAATAAAATGTCTGGATAGCCAATAAGCACCACACCTTATACTAACTAAGACAAATAAAGGGTAGAGAGAAAAAGAATCTTAATGTCACAGTATTGACTCCAATTTGGCCAGCCTTACCCCCTTTAGCAGGCTTTATGTTATCTTGTATCGAGCTGGCATCTTTAATGTTACGCATAAACATAACAATTAATGCGAAGCGAGTTTGTTTTGATAGGCTCCCTCGCTCTATAAAATGAGAGTTTTGCTTACAGTTTATGGAATTCTAGGGTGACCGTTAATTAATATGAATAAGGACAGTTATTATACGCAATGAGTTCTAGTTACCCGCGCTAGTAGGTGTTTTGTGTCAGCGCATCCTCTGGCCAAAGTCGCCTAGAACACTCTTCATAACCTAACTGAGAATCCGGCAGCATCGGTTACACTCCTTTGAGAACATTATGGAGAACTCTCAGGCATGCAGTTTTCCCCACAGTGTTTTCCTTCACCGTTGAAGCAAGTGATATTTTTATTGTTTAAAACGCACATAACTCCTAAAAATCAGAGGTGTGTGCTAGGATTTGAACCTGGCCCCCTGAAAGTGAAGCCTAACCACTAGACTATCACCGCTCAGACTGCATCATTAACAGGTAAGATTGTAGTCAGTGGTAAAAAAGGGTTTAAGTCCTGAAACAGCATTACGACTCGCACACCCATCCCGGTGTTTATTCATTTGCGAAACTGTTCAGCGACAGGTGGATAATGTTTAGTAATAAAGGAACACTTGCCTTAGATATAAATCCGTCGGCACGGTACTCTATGTACGGAGGAGCTTAAATAGGCCGTGTTTATTTTATTACAAACATTTCGTTAAGTCTGCGATAACAGTGTTCAATTATAGCTTTTCGTTGATTATCCCGTAATTTATCGCGTCCCGGCGTGATAGGGTACGGGTATGTTTTTGTTGCCGTAATGTTCTGCTGAAGCGTTTCGATAAATTTTTAATATGGGCGATTAAAATTGATTGTTGTTTCGTATAACAACGTGTTGCCTACCATCAATAATATGCCTACTAACTAGATTTTGCCCGCTAATTAGTCCGCAATTGTTTCGGCTTTTTGAAAATCCCGCAATAATGTTTAGCTCTCCAGGGATAAAACGGTTGGGGTATAACAATACTTTGGTTCCTTAAACTCTTCAGATCGTTTCGATCTACTCGTTTCTCAGAGTAATTTTCTACTGACTTCGCGATTATTTGAGCCTGAGTATTTTACCCTGTCTTACTTACGGCTTTGAAACTTGGTCTCTAAATCTAAATCATAGAACAAAACTAGTAACTTGCCAAAGAGCAATGGAAAGAAGCATGATAGGAGTGAAGATAAAAGACCGATATAGTACCCACAACATTAGAAATCAAACTAGAGTCATTGATATTCTAAATAAGATTGACATACAAAAATGGAGATGGGCAGGACATTCACAAAGAGATAGACAGGAAAAATGGAGCAAAGTCGTCACAAACTGGTACCCACGAGATGGAAAGAGAAATAGAGGCCGACCATATAGGAGGTGGGAAGACGACATTAAACAGACCGCGGGACCTAACTGGCGCAGAGTAGCGCACGACAGGAAGCAGTGGCGAGAGCTAGAGGAGGCCTTTGCCAACAGGCAATCCGAAACTCGTGACATAATTAATTAATAATTTAAGTACATAAGTTAATTCAATATTATTGTAAAACCATACCTAACCTAACAATTCAATATATTAATGTTTATTAAATTTAAAAGTATAAATGTGTATTAGTGTGTATGAAATGACGTTTTGGAATTAAAGGCTATTTTATTTTATTTATTTATTTATTTATTTATAAGAGAATAAAACCTACACTGATTTCTATAGACATTCTTTAAGTAACCAATTAATAACGTACGCGTATTTAATATAAAAATGTTATATAGACTCAAGTTAGTTCGACAACGGATCACGATGTCTTGGATTCGATTCCTAATACGGGACAATCTTTGCTGAGTTTATTATCATCCTTGAATTGGCAGGTTCGTATCGTGTAATCCAGCGTCCCGAAGAGCATTTAAGACCGTTGGTCCTGGGTTTTGCGCCTTTCATGTAAAGGTATGATAAAAGTCGTTATATAAATATTAAAACTTATAAAAAAATTACTATACAAAATTGTCATACATTTATGTAAGTTGGTCGACCTCTAAGGTTGTGGACAGACGACATCAAATGGGTAGCTGGCATTGAGAGCTGCAGGAAATAAGCAGCCTAGGATAGTGAATTTTGGAACGCTCTGAAAAAGACCTATGAAAATTTCCACACGGAGTCGAAAAGATCGAAAACACGTTATACATGTGTAACACACGATGTGATTTGAAATCAGAAGGTACAGTTAGGTCTTTTAAATTTACATGAACGTTTCTTTATATGAAAACTAGAACATGTTATTTAATAATCATTTCTCTGAATCGATGGTGTCCCAGTATATTTATCAATAGCATTAAATACCTAGGTGTACGTACGATTACGTTACGATACATGTTACGAGTACGTAGTAGGTACGATTTCTTGCCACACAACATTACCACTTTCCATCAGTGATATTGTGGTCAAGCGCATATATACTTCTACGGAATAAAAAATGTATAGCATACAAGCTACTCGTATTCCTCTTAAATAATTAAGTATTAAACGAAGCGACAGTTCTCGTTTCGGTGCCCATAATTAAGGTTAGGGAATTCAATGAACATCTGTGTTCGGTGGGCGCAAAAAATCAGGAAAAGATTCCAACTGTCAAACTTAATTCGATGGGATTAGTGCGACCGCGTGGCCACTGGGAACGCGCACAAAAACGCGCATCCATCAACACTGAACACGGTGCGTGGAGATATTTTGGAACCAATGACCGGATTCGATAATTACCTAAACGTCTTTCTTTGCTCATGTTTTGAAGAAACAAAGAAACTTTTATTTGGTTATAGGCAAAAATTAATAAAGTTAAAAACGATTTTTAATTAATAGATGCACGACGACTATCATATTTTAGTGGTTTAGTGGACGCTGATTTTTTACATGAAGTTAAGCGACACTCACACTACGACGACATTTGGACGTAAGGCACTAACAGGGAACGAGTCTCCTCCCACAATGAGAGGTTAATGAGAAGGCTGTAATCTATAACGGATCCCAGTGCGGATTGGTGGACTCCACACGCCTTTGAGAACATCTCACGCGTTTGAGAACATTATGGAGAACTCCCAGGCCTGGTTTCCCCGCGATGTTTTCCTTCACCGTTGAAGCAAGTGATATTTAAATTTTAAATTGATCAAAACACACATAACTTAGAAAAGTTAGAGGTGCTGGGATTCGAGCTTCTAACCACTGGGGCGGGCTATCACCGCTTCTGTTTCATATTACCTACTTAATTTCCTAAAAACCTTAACTAATATCTTTTATTGGCGTAAAAGATATTAATTAAGGGAAATATGGATTAAATTAGACAAAAAAGTTCGTATTCTGTATTGACACAAAATCCTTTTTATACTTTGCGGACGGCATCTTAAACACAAAATTTACTTAATTTAGGGGATTATGGGGTTTTAACTACAATTTTCGACATAGTTGTGTTGAAGTGTTTTTCTTTAGATTTTTTTTTTATATAATCTGAATAAAAAATTGTATGGTACCTACTTATCTATATGCTTTCCTGGTAATTATTACAATCATCCCAAATAGACCAGCTCCTCAGGACACTTTCCACGTGTATTCCATTAAGCTGCCGTTGTTCAAAATAATTATTCCCTTATTTCACCATTGTTGATTTAAGTGTCGTGTTCCAAATGTACGTAAAGAAGAGTTAAATTGCGTAATTTAGTCGGGGAATGTACTTGTAATTTCATTGCTGTAATTAATAAGGAGGGGTGGCGGAAGACGGTGAGGGATGGCGGTGATCATTACACGCATTACACACCCTAAGATTTTCCTCTTGCACAGTCTTTTAATATATTAAGTTCTTACACCCATTGAGATATTTACACCCATTTTATTTCTTTGAATGAACGAATATTAGTTATTATTCCTGACGAATTGGCGAAGTGTACCAGCAGTGGCGTGCATAGAGGGTATGCAGATGATATAAAATTAAGAAAGTTTCCAGACGTTCTGGAAACTTTCTTGGATATAATTCGTTGAGTTCAGAAAATCGTTGGGAAAATTCAGAAATTGCCCAGACCTTGGATTGAACTCGGGACCTATCACGTATCATTGCGCCAGAGAGTCGGCAAAATTTACATTAAGTGGAAATCCCGAATATCAGGAATGTAATATACTGCTCTACTTAAAGTCAGTTGAACTTTTAATCACATACAGTTTACGCGTCACAAACACGCCGAATACTAAATAAATCATATACATTATTAAACACTACTCACAAATTGATATAATTAAAACGATTACGCTATCGGTTGTTATGTACGTCAGTTAATTTATTAATAATGCGGTAATAAATAGTTACGAGCTCGGTTATCTTTGTTGAGCTTTGTACGAGTACATCCATAGTTAACAACGCTTTAATATCGTTTGGTCTATGGCAACGACCTAGTAATTTTAATATATAAACTAAATCCCAAACGTTCATCAATAAATAAATATTCTACGACAACGCACACATCGCCATCATGGTCCCAAAGTAAGCGTAGCTTGTGTTATGGGTACTAAGATGAATTATGAATATTTTTATGTAAAATATACATAATGACTTATAATATACAGATGAACATCCAGACCCTGAAAAACATTCGTATTCTTCAAACAAACATTATACAGCTGAGGGAACCCAGTGCCTTGGACTCCGTCCACTGCGCCTATCGGCAATCTAATATCTTACTTTTTTTTTTTTTTTTTCTACTACGAGTTAGCTTTTGACTGCAATCTCGCCTGGTCGTAAGTGAAGATGCAGTCTAAGATGGTAGCGGGCTAGCCTGTTACGGAGTATAGTAGTCATACCATGATACGTAAAAACAATTAGAGGTATGTGAGTAGTATAACGTTACCCCTAACGGGTAAGCCATCTAACCATCTTAGACCACTAGGCGAAATTGAAATCAAGGGCCAACTTGTAGTGGAATCCTATCTAATATTATAAAAGCGAAAGTGTTTTTGGCCTTCCTTCAAGCCCTATAGAAGCAACCAATCGATTTTACTTCAATGGCGCAACGGTGAGCGCTGCGATTTTGAGTAGGAGGTTCTGGCTTCGATTCCCGGCGGGAGCAATTTGGGAATGAATAATTTTGGAATTTTCTCTGGTCATAAAAAAGAAAATCTATCTGATTTTTGGCATAGAGATGGTTAAAAAGACGAAGAGTAACATTGGCTCTGAAAAATCATCAAATTCCTAACTGTTATTTACAATATTCGTATTTTTACAAGAATGGGTGGTGTTACCCGCGTTGAATATGTGTGCGCTTATGATAATTTTATTAATTGCAATTGAGTGTAAATACATATTTACCACGGGGCGCAGCTAGTAAAAAAATAAAACATTTCGTATTTACAATGATACTAGCGTACCCAGCCCGCTTCGCCGGGCTAGATTTTGCTTTATTTTATTTAAACAATAAACTTACATCATTAAATTTTTAATTTAAGTCTCATTAAATATTAAATCATTTATTTCTCTCCGTATTTATTCTCTTCATGAGCGGGTGAAGATCATTATCTACACCCATGTACACCCAACAATAGAATATCATCATAGTAAATAAAAGCTGTATTTGACAGTTCAAAATTAAGAATGCTCCGATCGTCACCAAACTTTACAGGATTACTCGCCAGGTCAATCCGGAGATTCCCTGAAAGTTTCATTGAAATCGGTGCAGCCATTTCGGAGCCTATACGGAAAATACCCACACACTTTTTCTTTTATATATATAGATTAGTACTTACAAATAAAAAAATCCCATGATCAAAAAGGACTTTGCTTTGCTTTGGAATTTCATATGAGATTGTAGAGCACTATAAAGTTGTCTACAAAACAATAAACTACAAGTTAGTATTCTAAGCACCTCCATTCATTGAAGGTTTTATAGGGGCTTGGCAGCAGGCAGGCTTCGAACGTGGGGCGAATCTTGTTAAGGACAAAAACAGATCGCATTACCTCGGTACCAGTTTACAGGCGAGTTGTTCCCGACACTGCGTTAAGTTATACGCTTGGATAAATAGAAATTCTAAAGTAGTGCACAAATGCCGCTTTGGTGTGGTTAGCAAGTTGGACTACGGATCACGAGTACCTGGGTTCTATTCCGGGTCGATTCAGGGCTTGGGGATTTATATAACCGGCTCGGTGTTACGAAATTTGTGGTTTCCATCCTCGAAGGGCACATAAACTTGTCGCGGGTCCCGGCTTTTAGAACTAACATGTTTTATGTAATCCATCATACTAATATTATAAATGCTAAAGTGTGTTTGTTTGTTTGTCCTTACTTTCCGCCCGAACTAAGCTACCGATTGACTTGATTATAGCATAGAGTTAGCTGAAAGGAGTTTTTACGGTAATTATGTATCATAAAATAGCATGCAGTTTAGATGAAGCTCCCGCCTAAAAATCCAGGAGTAATTGAATTAATAATTTAGTGTGAAGTTTTCTTAAGCGTCGGTACGATTAATAAACAAATATGACAAAGATAATGACAAGGTTGCTGGGAAGCAAGCGGCTTCGCTTTCATCTCACAGAAGATACAACAAAGATTGTTAAATTGTAAATGATATCGGAAAAGAGCAACTGCTGAGTTTCCTGCCGGCTTCTTCTTGGTAGAATCTGCCTTCCGAACCGGTGGTAGAGTAACTACAAACAGACATACTTGACATTTCAAAAATGTTTATATTAGGCGTACTTGAAATAAATGTATTTAAGTAACAAAATATTATCTTAACACTCAACATAACCCACTCACACATGCTGTTGTGAATATCGTAATTTATTGTTTTGTATATGTTGTACTTGCACCTATTGCTTAATTGTCACAGTTAAGATTTGCAATCTAGATCTGGCCTTATTTTAGTAATAAGATGAACCCTTAACCAAAATAATTTGTAACGCTGTTGGATTACTAATAAATAAATAAATATATCACGACCAAATAAGCCCAAACTCGACACATCTGCTGTCATATTTCCATGAGTTGGGTAGATCACAGACTATCTTGGGCGTGATGTCTAAGCCCTGTGAAAACTGCTGAACAAAACTGTCCCGCTTATAGATACGATTTCAAAAATACCCTCAGCGGTAATCAGTTAAAAAAGCATTACCTGCAAGGTTCCGGGAGAGTTGTTTTCAATGTTTTACTTACACACCTGACTACATTTGTCCGTTAACAAGGAGATAAACGATTTTACGGTCGGATAGACGCGAACAAATAACTACAAATCGATTTTTGTATTTAACAGTTTTTACGTTTCCCTCAAAATATGACATGTCGACTTTCTAAAACGAGAGAGACCTTCTCACATCTACTTTATGGATGAAACAGTTTTGAGGTCTGTTAATCTAGTTTTATTTTGTAGATTTGTTTGATTTTATAGATTAGCTTTCAGAAAGGCTCAGCAGTGAACGCTTGCGGATGATAATTATTCAATAATGACAACATTTATTGTGGCATCTCTTACAACTTTCTGACAGGAAAAAGTTGTATATTTTAGTACCGAAGTACCTAACTTCCAAAATGAAACCATACTGTCATAGCCATTTTTTTAGTATGATAAATCAAAGGTTCATTGGTAGTAGGTATAACACACAATATGTTCTGTTCTTGCTAACTCCGGTTACGATATTTCCCGCGTAACTATTATTTGCTTATTATATTCATTTTTCAACCAACTATTGGTCTTTTTCCGAAGAATTCTTTTTTTTAATTTTAATTAGGTTTTCTTATAATTTTTCCCATTTCCTTTTTTTTTTTATTTCTCTACAAGTTAGCCCTTGACTGCAATCCCACCTGGTGGCAAGTGATGATGCAGTCTAAGATGGTAGCGGGAAAACCTTCTAGGCAGTATGGTAGTCTTACCCCTAATCAGTTTCAACGCGACATCGCACCGGAACACTTTATCGCTTAGCGGCACATTTTTGTCTGTAGGGTGCTAACTAGGCACGGCGTTAGCCTCCCAGTCAGACCCGATAAAATTCAGAAATTTTAATTCACAAATTGTTATGCCGGGAATCGAACCCTGGACCCTCCTACTTAAAGTGACAGCGCTCACCGTTGCGCCAGGGAGGCGTCAAAATTCCACTCTGATAAAGATTTTTGTAGCACGGCAAATATCAACAGTAAATCATTGTAAAAGTTACGTTAGTAGGGAAGCTCTATAGTTTTAACCATTTCCATTAAATAATTTGGTTTAGATTATTTTTAAAATTCCATTACTATTATTTATTTTGTTGCACACTGAGTGAACTCACAAATATAGCAATTTGGATTTTATCATATACATTATAGTTATATATATTATTAAAATTTACATAACATGCTGCATTGTCTTATTAGGATAACTTTTTCCTGTAATGTCAAAAATGTAAGATGGGAATAAATAAATAATAAATAATTACTACGTAATTGACGAACCGAAATCTATTTTAATAAAAGCGCGCAATCGACAAAATTGCTTCGCATTATGTTTGAATTGGACTAAAGAATTTGCGGTTGCAGAATTTGGATTACAAAAGAATATTATTACACAACCTTGTAAAATAATTCTTTTGATAGATTATTTTATTCTATTCCACATATCTATAGCTATATGAAGTTCAGTTCTAAGAAATCTTAGCAGATAGAAAGGTTAACTGGATTAAAACATCATGTTCTATGTATCCCTGGAAATTGTTTTATTCTAATACATTTTATTATAAGAAAATTCTAGCCGACGAGATCTCAGACAGAAACAAGAATAGAAAAAACCATACTATGACATAATCTGGATTTTATTAAGAATTGCAAATACAATGTAAAAATATTATTTGCAGTTAGTCCTATTTTCCAGCACTTTACATTAGTTCTGGAAAACGAGACGCAATGCAATTTGGCAATAGTGTTAATATTTCCGCCGTTCTAAAAACAAAAATTTTTGGACACTTGCCGAATAAAGGCGCAGGCAGCATTACGCAAATGTGTGATGATATTATCGTTTTAGTTCCTTTTGAAACGATAGTTTCATTATTTTAATTTACACGGGTTGGTTTCATTTGAATTTATTAAAACATTTTTTCTTAGAATTAAAATCTCTATTCTACGATACTTATTTATAAATCTACTTAACTATTATTACTAATATTTTTCTCTCTATTCTACATAAAAATGCATGTAGCATTGTTATGTAGAATAGAGAGTAAGAACAATTATAGAAATTATAGAAAAAAAGACGCTCAACAAACGAAAGCCAAAAAAACCATTTGGTTTACCAGAACGCGGGACTGCTCAAGTATTATTTATTTATAATAAACAAATTTTATATATATGAATACAAAATATTATAAACCATATTATATATGGCATACACTGCATAGAGAATAAATACAAATAGGTATACAAACAATTAAATATAAATATAACACATTGAGTACATGCCAATATACAACAACAAAAACATGTGATCCCATTAGGTTACATTCGTTTATTTATTTGGCATACTTTAGGAATCGTGGCGCAATTTTATTATTATGTTTAATTTAATAATAACATGCATTTCAACGAATTTATATATAAACCGGTTTCCTGCTATAAAATACTGATGGCAGCCGTTGAACTCCAAATAAACAATTTGTTAATTCGACGCTCTGTTCCACGCCTCACAACATTACGGCGATGTGTTCCGGTATCGACCAATAAAACTGTCGCCATTGCGACACGTAGCGCCTCAATACGCGTTTTTATGCATTCCCGAACATTTACGGGAGATCCAATGCTATTCTTAGTCCGCTGTTCTCATCATCTTCCCATTTACTCTGGGCAGCCGACCACCATCTTTTTTTTCGAGCTGATTAACCCTAATTTTTTTACACCCGTAACGCGGGCTTATTGGCGAGCCTCGGAATGAGGATCTGTTAGGAAGAGTTTGAACCTTAGTTTAAACTCTTCCTCTCGAAGAAGCGAAGGTATCGTCCGCTTGAGGGTGCCACATGTTAGACCGTACCTCGGCTCAGGCGAAGATTGGAGTGACGGGGCTTCGGACTGTGATTAGTTCGCACGCTTCCGAGGCCGTGGTGTAAGCCTACGTCCAGATGACGTCAGAAGTCGCGGAAATCGTCTTCAGAGGCGAACACGCTGTGCAGAGGTTGACTGTGTATCCTGATTGCATAAGAATTGTCAGTAGTATTCGTTAGGGTCGTGAAGGATATGTTTAGTCCTGCTCTTATTGAGAGTAGCGCTTAGGTTGGGTGAGACAAAAGAAGGCGCAACTATGAGAGACAGAGAACCACCATCTCGATGGCGCAACGATATAAAGAAAATAGCGGGAAAAGTTAGATAAAGATCTTTAAGAACAGAAGCAGATTGCATGTCTAGATGGCTTATTCCAGCTGCGGCCTGACGACGGCGATGATGCTTTCTCGTTTATTATAAGTGGAAATTCTTCTCCGCTAGAATTGTTATTCCAACAATCCAAGTTAGTTTCAGAAGCCTCGGAGTCCGCTTAGGTGGCCTGAGACTTCTGCTACGCCAGTGATTTTCAGTACATGCATTTGAATCTTGACTGCAAGTCTGCAGGAAGGATCTATAATTAATGGAAGGGTTTAATGAGTCCCATCGCCTTCTTGAGTTTATAAATCTATGCAAACGGAGTAGATTGTTAGGAAGTCGGACCAGGGAATACTTTCTTAATGCCTGCAGTCAATTCATTGTTGGCGCCTTGAGCGCAGTATTCATTTTATGATAACTATTAGCACACCAGTTTATATAGGATGTGGTCTACGGTGGAGTTGTAAAATGTTGAACAGTTGTTTGTTTAGCGGTTTCCCGGTGCACTCGAACCGCTGGTTTATTGTGCATTCTCAGTCTATCGTGGAATATCTGGCGCGCATTATGCGGCTGCGGTGTGGGAGAAATAATAAACGACAGCAGTTTTTTCGTCCCCTCCGCAAACCCTCGGGGACTGAAGTGCATAACTCCGCACACCTTTATTTACCGTCACCTCTGCACTTTGTTTTATTTTCTTGCACGTCCGCATAATTCCACAATAATGCCCCAAAATCCGCGACGTCTCCGCCGATGGGGGAGGATGCTTTCTTTAGGAAAGATCGCCTATTGTGTCCCCGGTCTATTTAGTTCGTTCTTTATTATTAAACGGTTTTTGTGTGGATGTAATGAATGCTTTATGCGTAGGTGCGAGCGGTTGAATGGCGGATATATCTCGCGGGCGTTATATTGAAAACATAATGGAATTTCGCCATTCAATATTTTATCGCAAAGCTTTTTTATGCGCGATAAGGCAGGTATGTTTGAGCGCGCAAGTGGCGGTCGCTGGGTTAAAAATTAGATTGTTTTAGCGGAAAAAACTTGGCGCCACCGGGTAGCTGGTGTTATCTCATGTTATTTGTCGTATCAAGTGTTTCGTTTCTTTTTGCCGCCGCCGTATCAAAGGCGCCGCACACAGTAGCAGCCTCCCGTATCCATCCACTTCTGCTTATTACGGAATGTTTTTATGTATAACTATTAACTTAACTATAGTACATGGAGCAACTCGCTCGAGAGTATGACTACTTCAAGGTATATCCAGCGGTCTATTTGTTTCAATTCACTCTCGCTTCTTAGGTATAAAAGGCTATTTTAGTTGGATGTGTTTGATAAGTTTCCTTATCATACGACTACATTTATATAGAAATGAATTTTAGCATACCTTGGATAATTTCCTACTTATACTTTTGAATTTTAAAGTTTGTCGCTTGGGGTTTTGTAGGAATTTGGATAGGTACTAAAATAAATGTAATTAAATTACTTAATTCTATACTCATCATCGTCATATCAACCAATAGAGGTAGACTGCTGTTTTAATGTGATTCGAATCCTTTGAATCGCAAAATGTCATTTGTCCGCCTGTGAAAAATATGGCTTCAAATCTACAGAATCTCATGGGGTCCAATTACAATTCAATATAATGAATGAAATGTCACCAAGATAAATTAGAATACAACATGAAAAACTTCATGCATTTCAATAAGAAAAAAAATTTAGACCAAATGGTCGCTTACGTTGTTAGAGGACAACGAAGCTTCTCAATTTTGTCCGCAAGGGCCACTTTACTTCTTGTTCTTGCGTCATCAAGCTGTAGGTGAGCCTCGAAACACGCATTAGGGGTTTCTCGAGGCCATTAAAATTTCTAAGTTGATTTGGATTTAGATTTCGAAGAAGCAATTTATTATCAAGTTCGAGTTACCTTCCTTCTCCTGCGACATCTGATAAAGATTTTATCGTGACTCTAGCCGGTTATACAGCTATGTGTTCGTTATATTAATTTTTATCTGAACATCTATATCCTGATACCTACAGAAATAAACAAAATTAAAATGTCTATCTGTGATTATAAAATAACAGCCTGTCATTAAATATTATGTCTAATAATTAATAATTACTTATTATTTGAAATATGCGCGATGAGCGTAGACTCGGAAGAGGTGGGCACAATAACTTGGTATTTGGAACTCGCTACTAAAGACCTACGAGTATGTCCAGCAGTGGACGTCTATTGGTTGACATGATTTGAAAGATGAAATAAAACACACTTTTCGAAACATTTTTTTGCTTATCTGGGAAACGACTGACCGATCATGAGGGGACTTTCTTAGGACTCTACTTTGGGCTACCGCACATGGTAGGAGAAAGGACAAAATGTTATCCTGGTATAAGCGAGGTACCAATTCAGCCACTGTCCTTTGCTAACTCTGCCACGGTTGCCCTGCGCGCCAATGCTGAAATTGCAATATGCATTTTAACAGTACCTAGTCTG
Source organism: Pararge aegeria (assembly GCF_905163445.1). Taxonomy (NCBI): domain Eukaryota; kingdom Metazoa; phylum Arthropoda; class Insecta; order Lepidoptera; family Nymphalidae; genus Pararge; species Pararge aegeria. The sequence goes on from NC_053181.1 coordinate 5,903,642, forward strand.
TTGTATAACGAAGCCGACATATTTTGCTCGTAGGGCAAAAGTTGTGTAATCAATTTGTTAAAAGGCGGTCTCTACACGGTTCGGTCGTTTTGCATACTAACTACCTCTTCGGTAATAACGTCACACCTCTCACCCGTAAACGCCTAATCGCCCTTATCGTGTTCAGAATAAACAAATAACTATTAATGGTGTTAAATTTATAAATTGCCCGGCCTCATTTGCATGTGTCGAGACCTTGCATTAGGGTTGTCAGCTGGTGGCACGGAATTTTTACTTTGGCGATAGCCTCTTTCCCCCATCCTCATCCTCATCCGATTTCTATGGGGTGAAATATCAGCACGGCTAGCATGGGCAGGAGACAATTATATAAAACAAGCTACTAATTGGGGCTAGATGGCGATGTGTGTATTGTCGTAGTATATTCATTCATTTATTTATTTATTTCATCGCAGGCACACGAACTGTGCACAAGCTACTGTAACATATTCCTAAGAGCCAAAAGTGTTGGCAACCCTAGACTTAATTCTACGAACTTCTTTAGAGAGGACATCCATAATTTATTGATATAACTTTAATAATGCGCCATAACCCAGAGGACGATGCTGAACCGGTAATGATCAAAACCGGTTACTTTTTAATGCGACTATTTTGTATAAAGTATATAAAATACGTTTTACAGTTATATTATAAGAAAATGTTATTCGTTAATAGTTCATTGAAAACATTCTTGAACCAACATATTTTTATAGTTCGTAAGTACAGGTGATATTATTGTATTGTTTATAATTTTTATTGTGGTAGTTGGTATGTTCTGTGAATTGGTCGTAAAAATTTAAAGTTATTTTGTTTAATGACTTAGCAATTCTTAGGGTTGTCAACATTAAAAAAAAGAAAATATCAGACGTATACTTCAGATAGGGTGCATAAAAAGTACCTTTGCTGTAAATAAAAACTAAGTTTTATTTATTCATAATCAATAATCAATTTTTAGCTTCCTATATAAAATTAAACGTGATCATAACCATCCCTAAATTTATAGATATTCTTGTATTTTATTCTAAAATTTAATGAATAACTAAGAAAAACTGACTGCGCGTTAAAGATAACTACAACATTTTTGTCTGCCTAAAAAACCAGTGCTAAAAAACCTTTACTTAATCGTGTACAGCGTAATACCATTTACCCCAGAGTATATACAGGGTAGACCTGTCGATAGTTCTACTATCATTACTTGATCGGAAGATTTTGAATGACATTTTTTATTGTTCACTGTCAGAAATATGGTCAAGAATAACATGACCATTTCTCGGAGTGGAAAACTTCATAGATTTAATAACAAAATACATAGTAGGTGTAGAACCGTGCTCTTCTTCCCTCTACCTCTACCTTTAATGAGCAGAGACTTCAGTGTAAGCACGTAACTCGGAAAGGTAGGTAGCTATGTTTTTTTTATACAGTTTTAATGATGCAACCAGATAGCATCATAACATGGCACGCTCGTAATCCGACTTCAGTGGCTTCACAGAAATACTGTCGTATCTGATTATGTTTTGGGCCAACGTCTGTGACAGGTACACTAATTTGAGGATTCTGTGAACTCACGTCATATTAGCCTACTACTTGTTGCTTGCGACTTCATTCGCTTCGGATTGTGTTGTGTATTCCTATGTTGTTCTCTGCCCCCTGAACTACGGTTATGCAAAACACATGTCAATCTCTGGCTCAGTGAAAAACAAATCTATTCCACTTGAACCCTATTTTTTTCTGAGATAAAGTAACCTATGTATCTATAGCAATTTCAGATTCTATCTAAATTTCATGTTAATTGAGTAAAAAACATCCGTCTATACAAACTATTATGATATTCATCATCATCATGTCTACCGATTACAACAAATACGGGTTACACGAAATAAGAAATATTGTAGGCAGTGCTTTTGGCATATATGGAGTGCACGCCAAGCCAGTAAACAACCTGTAAGATTTCTTTATAATATTCCCATAAAATACCTGCAGCCGGCGTTACCTATTATGCATATGTAGTGACAGAAGTCTATTCTTAGTTTGAATCACTATATCCTGACAAGTAGCTTTTTGCTATCTTTGATAGTTATATCAATTAAGTGATATAAAAGATATAGTTTACGTTTGATAGAATTCGTTTTTATTTTTTATTGCCGCTACTTTTAGTTCAAGTTCGTTTAAATTAATAATGACATCTTCATCATTCAACAAAATTCATCCCTAAGCTGTGCTTTGACAATAATGATCTGAGCTGATTTTACCAGTATCCAACCGAGAACACGATCGCGTCGCCCGTTGTGATATCTTTTCGCACTATTTTTTTACAATTAATTAGAAATATTAATTGAGAAACAAAAAAAAATTAAGAAAACAAAAAATAAAAATAAAGAAACCTGTTTTTAAGATAACCTTTTTCCGGTCACTAATCCGGCAATGGTCATATCGTTGGGTAGTTACATTGTTTTTAAATGATAAAAAGTTTCGGAAGCTATGTAAATATTTGTATGTTCTAGAGATAAATCGTTTGTCGTTTAATTCAAAGTCGGCCGCGGATTTACCATATCTTTATATTATGTATTCAAACAAAGACTTCAGGTAAAACGCAGACGAGACGGCAAACGCGGCAAATAAATGCAGGTTTTAAGAAGCTGACTTACGTGCACCGCTATATTTGCTTTCTAGTCCGCTTTCAACTGACTTCCAAATTTATTACATTGAAAGGATTAACCATCTTATTAACTTGTTTAACTGTCATGAAACAGAATATCTTTGTGCATAGAGTTCGTATTCCTCAACGGACAAAAGCCAATCATTAACCGATAAATATTAGTTTGCTTTGCAAGGATCTACAATAAATAGCGTTTGTACTTAGTTATTCACTTGTATGGCCATTTCAACAAGAAATAATATATATTTATACTCTTTATTTGCACATAAAGAAATAGAAAAAAATGTATAAAAAAAACACAGACAGAAGCAGTAGGTATACAAAAGGCGGCCTTATCGCTTAGTAGAAATCTCTGGCAGCCTATATAAGGAAAACATGAGGATAACAGACTCATAATTAACAAAAATCATACGATAACTACATACTAATACTTGAACTAGCTAACACAAATAAAGTTATACATAATATAAAATTAGTAAAAAAAATAATAAACTAAATACAACATATCATAAATACATAAAAAACAGTAAATACTATAACAAGCCGTCTTTATTGTAAACTATAGTGATTTTTGACAGCTTGTTTAAATATAGCAAGTGATTTAGACTGCTGTATGTCTATTCAATAATAGACATAGTAGTAGGGTATAATAATAGTTAAAGAGTAGTTCGTTGTAAGAACACATGTTTAGAAAGGTGACCACTTAGTAGCACCATCATTTTTTTCATCATTGAGTAGCATTATCATTGTTTTCATCATTGGTATCACCATTCTATTAACATCCCACTTCTAGGCACAAGCTTCCCCTCTTATTCCTCTCAACAAACATCTAATGCGGGATGATCATCATATTTAGTATTACAATATAAAATTTGTACTCCCTTATTAGGTTTTGCCAAAGCTTAAATTTGCGTAACGATATTGCAATTAAACGATTTATCCCATTGTATATCCGTTTTAAGTGCACTGAATTTTCTTGAAAATTGGCAACGGAGGCATACCAATACTATTGCAAGCACGACAGTAATGTTTGTTTGGGCTCTGTTCTTTATTTAGCTTAGTCTGAGACTCAATATATGAATTTAAAGAAGTTTTTCGGTTCCCATGATTTGTGGACAGGTGGCGTGGCGGTCGGCCCTTTGTGCTTTGATCGCGCCGCCATAGAACGCGTGCGATCCGATCTTATTGTCGGATATTTTATGTTATTGATGCGTATTGGTTTAATGCCAGTTGTACTTCAATAGATTTGGTTTCGTCTTACTCCGGTTCCGCTTTTTGATGCTACTTTAATTTTTTTAATACTGGTATAGTGGGTTTGTTGGCTTTTCCTGTGCTTTATAATACGAAACACGCGAAAATAACTCGTACCTAACCATCAGTGTACCTAACCACCGACCTTATTCATATTGCGTCAGTGTACCTAACTTATTAAAATTCAAAATGCAAATTAGAATGATTCAAATCAGATCTTGGAAGTTCTTCCAGGCTATATCAACTATAGGTTTCTCCATGCCTCTGCCTTGTTAGTCTTTTAGTTACGAAATACAGCGGATCACTAGGTAGGTCCAAGATCGATTCCCGGCTCACGCCATGAATTCTGTATTGGGATTTTCTGTTAAAAATCTCAATACCCGGATATAGCCTGTAGTTAAAGTGCATGGTGGGTCTATGCTCCGTAATCATAATTCCTAAGAGTGAGGAACGCCGTGTACAGCCGTGGGATTTTAATAGGCTGATAGTGATGAGTTCCAACTGACCCCAAGGACTACGTCCAACAATGCTATTAAACTAGAATAGTTTAATAGCATTTTTCGTAAAGTAGGTAGGTAAAAACTGTTATAAAAAAAAAAAAAAAAGTCATACAAGTTCCAACGATGGGCGTAGTATCCAAGAAACTTGAGTCATAACTGTAGAAACATAAAAAATTGCCACATAAGCTACAGCTTGGCAGTAATCCACTACACTCTCACCTTGAAGTTTTATAATAGTACTAATTGCTGGACGATGCAGATGACCCACCTGATCATACTTCCTCGGATTTAGCTGTAATAACAAGCTCTACTGCTTCTAGGTACCTAAGGTATCATTATCATATTCATTAACAACCCATTATCGGCCCCCTACAAGGCCACGGGTATCCTCTCAGAATGAGAAGGCAGTAGTCAACCACGCTGGCCAAGTGCGGATTGGTAGACTTCACACGCCATTGAGAACGTTATGAACTCTCGGGCATGCAGGTTTCCTCACGTTGTTTTGCTTCACCGTTTAAAAATGTACATAACTCTGAATAGATTGGTGCGTGCCGGGGCTCGAACTCGGTCTCCACGTAAAGAAAGCCGAAGCCTTACCCACTAGGCTATCACCGCTTCATCTACGGTACACGCGACAGGAAACAGATGCCGGAAGGCCATTCCTCGCCTTATAGCGATTCGTATCAGAGGCGGGGAGAAAAACGCTTCGTGTCAGTTTATTTGATGTTACCACATAAGGATGCAACCCGCTTACGGCGAGAAAGCGTTCTTAGGTATAGTGGAGCAGGGAAACGATAATGTGAAGAGATCGAGATGATAAGAGATATAAACTGTTTAATTCGAGTCAATCAAAAAGTTGGGAGACCGGGAAACCAAAATATAAATTTATTTGTAGCAGTATGATGAAGCTTTATTAGATGCTATCTGTAAAAGCTCGTTCGCGAGCTTAGTTTAGACTTTTCACCGTGCATTATGAAGTCAAAATCTCCTGAGCCATGTTTTGGTTTCAAAACGAAACGTGCGTGGAGCGTCAATTTAGGGTCGTATATAAAAAAATTACGCACGACTTCGTCTGCGTTTATTTTTACACATGTATAAATGCCGAGGAAGTTTTGCTTTTCCGGGCAAAAAATGGTAACAATAAATGATTAATAATTGTATCTTTGTTTGCAGGTCTAACCGCAGAACTGTTTTACGTGCGTGACGGACAGGTCAACTTCTACGCGCTAAACTTCGTTGTGCCTGTCCCAGCGACCATAGGGGAGCTGCATTTCACATGGCAGAGCCTTACCAGGAGACCAGTAAGTTTAAAAAAAAAAATTAAAATACTACTTTTTGGAGAACCGATCATTATATCAAACGTATGCGAAATTTTAATACTCACGTCCTCACCCAAACCGCCAGGATCCATTAGCTGCAAACAATGGATTATATTTCATTCGCTACCGCTAATACTTAACAATGAGCTAACGGTAGATGAATTCCTAATGTATTCCAATAAAACTATCGTTTAGGAATAAATTATGTCGTAACAAAAATAGCAAGGCGCTGGCGCCATCTTCTAAACAATAGATTTGGTGACAATTGACGTGCTGTTATAGTTACTATGAGATCGGATATTCTCGGATATGTTCGGTTTGGAGCCATCACCACTGTATAGGCAAAACTGAGCACGGTATTTTTTTTAGTTTTAAAGGTCTTCACGAAGATGAGCTTCCTAAGTTGGAGGTCCTAGGTTCGATTCCCGGCAGAGGGAAATTGGGAATATGTCATTTCAGAATATTCTCTGGTCTGGTCTAGTTATCATACTACCGAAAAATAAGTGTCGTTAAGCGATTAACGATAAAAGGTATGCGTTTAATATAACTGCCATACTCCCTAACAGGTTAGCCTTCTTCCATCTTAGACTGTATCATCACTTACCTACCACCTTCGGAATCATATTATGTACACATGTTAAAGAGTATACCTACTTAACGTCCTGTACATCAGGTCATTAGATGATATAAGTACATATAAATATTATACGTTTGTGACATCTCTTTGTTGTTCCCCTGTGCAAACTCGTTCAAGGTTTAATCGTGTTTTTTGTAGAGAACCAAAGGTACCATTAAGTCGGGAAAAGTTTGTATTTCCAACTCGGATGCAGCCGCGTTTGTCACTAACAGCTATTGTTATGGAAATAGGTCTTACTTGAATATATGTATATAGCTCGTTATTTAGTTCCCATAAGACTTATCTTGTTTGTTGTTATACTAACATAAAGACTTGTAATCTCCGTTTTCCGTGCTTTGATTTTCTTTAAACAGATAAATAACATAGTCGCGGAACGAGACTAGGTAGAAATCTTTGCCGTAAAAATACATACTAAATATGTTTTTACTGCGATACTGTTAATCAGAACTATAAAATCAATCCTTGTATTTTTGCGAGGAAGGATTCACCTGTTATATGTAAAAATATCAGGTTTTTTCAGGAAATCGAGCCGCGAATTTTTTTACAGAATAAAACAGACGTACTCGTTATATCGTCCTTACGTAACGTAGTTGTATTTAACAACAAAAGTAAATATTAAATCCGTGTATTGGAGGGTAAGAAAACACGATTATTTTCCAAATGACAAGTGGAGTTGTGGTTTCATTTTAAAATCAGTTCCATATGTTTTGAGTTGTTTGTTATGTCAAAAGTCCTACAACGGCTGTTATGCAAATTCTGCATATGCGGATCTCGAGACAGACAGGAGTTATTAACATGAATTGTGAACCAAATTTTATGTGCATGTATTTCTTTGAATTCAATGCAAGAATAATGCCCTCTTATCCGCCAATCGGAAATCTTGTACATTCAGCATCCGTTACCCAAAAACACAATCGTATAATTTACGGAAAATCGAGACAAAACGTGCAACAGAAAAATACACTAAAGTCGCTTTGGCTTTGTCAGTTTTATCGATATGTCAGTGAGTGTCAATGTCAAAAAATACACTGGTCATTGTGATTTCTCACTGCAAGTTATGGTGAAACTATTATGACTGACAATTTTGTTTTAAACCAATTGAATCGTTTTGAATAATTCTTTTAAAATACTTCATCCAGTACAAGAAATATGCTTATGCACGTGTGCTCCCAAATGATCCTTCGAACATAAATAATGTGGGTATTACAGCAATACTGTTTCTTTTAAGTAGTTAATGATTTTCACTGAACTACATACCTTATGAATAGGCCGCAATAACGCATTTCATTTAGAGAATGCAAAGTTTAATTTTAATAATACATTTTATAATGACGACTTTTAATTTGGGATACCTTCCATTTACGGAGTATTGAAAATACCATACCCACGTTGTAGATGGATTTTCTAGCTTTTATGCTAAGATATCTATGTTCTGAATAACTTTATTTTATTAAATCTGACATAAGAAGATCAATGGAAGAACCAGAGTAACCGACAGAAGATGTTTCAACGCGCAAATACAACACCCAGCGCATAACGTTGAAGTTTGAACGTGTCTGACCCCTGTTCTGTCGTGGGTGAAAAGTACGAGTTAAGTTCAAGTATCACTCGTGTAACGAGTGTTCCGTACTCTAGAAGAAAAAGAATTTAAGTAAAACTGCAATAATATATGCGTTTATGTAACTGTAAAATTTATTAAAAACTTCGCCATCTGTAAGTCAGTATGTTATAATATTAATTCAATTAAATAACAGAATTAAAACATTATGTAACTGTAAATAACTGAAGGGCCTATTTCCTAATAAACCGCGAATAGATTTCGCTCAAATTTCAAATGCAAGTAAAATATATTTTATTTGAATTTTGTTAGGCCACCATGATATATAACTATTCCAAATTTTATGCCAATACGGTTCATGTTGTTAATTAAATAATCGGCTGTCCCAGACGGACGAACGGACTCCATAAAAAAGCCCTTTCGGTGCGTAAGGGCTTTTTTATGGAGACGCTGCGTGCTGTCAAGTCAAACATATTATTAGAGTGTTTTTGCACGCACGCGCCACGCACTGAGTTTCAATGAACAGTCCTAAGGCTTTTTACCATAGTAGTACAAATGTACTATTGTTGTTCCGTATTGTTATGTAAAAATTACATCACAATTCGGAACCCTAAAAAGTTAGATCTGTAGCTGTAGGCGCTGTGGCCCTCGGCGCTATCTCGTTCGTAACTTCGTACACCGCGGAATATCTACCGATCTAAGATGATAATTGTATTCGGTTGGCTCTTTGTTGTTTGTCGGCGCCCTTTGACTAGCGGGCAAATATTTAGAGAACGGTAACTTGCAGCTATGAACCGACCCGCCATTGTCTGTGGCCGCCGAGAGCCGACTCCCGACTACGAGTGATAATATTTAATTAGAGGCAACGCTGTCGCACCTCCGTTTACGAGCCTACGCATGCCTGATGGAGGCAAAGGGCCCGCGGCCAAACTGTTTGCCAGTTTGTTTTGCTAGCAAGGGAGCTGGTGGCCATTTTGGTTTACACACGGCTACATTATTATCAGCCTAAACTGGAGGCTCCTTTAATTTTTCCTATCTAAAAAGCACAGCTAAGCAGTAAATATATATTAAGAAAATCTTTATTATATTTAATTTTAAAATGGAATGTTATTAGGGAAATCTTATTTATATAAGAAACAACAGCGATTGTGCAAGTTAAACTGCGCAATAGCTTATATCGTCCACTTCGGGTAAAACCATACGCAATTTATGCCTATAGATGTACACAGGCTGCCTCGTGTCTCCAGTTTGCTCGTCGACGAGCTTACTCGTCACATTTGCATGTCGCATGTCGGTGACGCGAACCATTTTCGTGCCTTTTCCTTTGACAAAGATCGCTCACCGCCGCCAAAAAAAACGTTTTCACTTTATTCCCTTTAAAACAAGCTAAAGTTATAAATAGGACTATTCCGTGGGTTGAGTTATAGATGTACATAATTCTACCCTGTTCATTCCAAATTCTATGCAACCCTAACAGGTTAGCAAGATACCATCTTAGGTGAGATTACAGTCAATGGGAAACTTTTAGCAAAATAAAACAGCCTAAATCGCCTAAAGGCATAGAAGATAGACGGAGGCCTACCATGGAGAGTGCACTCCTTACCTAGCATGGCCAGTAGACAATTTTCTTCCCGGTGATAAAAATTATCTTCTCTCGCAGCTTTTTCGACTCTCCGAGCATTGTCACTTAAAATAATATCAAAATTAAATACTTGTATGGGGGTAAATTTCTCGTATTCTGTTACCGTGTTTCCTCAGGTGGTCACGTTAATTTTATCCCTTATGGGATATAGTTTAATGGGATATAATTTTTGTCTTCTACCTGTGCTAGCCCTGCAGTAACTATTTGAATATTTCTCCCACCGGCTCCTAGACTATGTACCATTCATGTGCCGCGCGATGATTAGTCAGATTGTAACGAGGGTGTTGAGCATAAATTTATGGGGCTCGTTACGTTTAAATTAGTGCTCTTTTTTATGATTTCAGACTTTCGCATTAATTATGTTTGCATTCGAATTCAACGAAGTTAGTATACTTATGGCGTTACTAGCTCTAAAAGCGGCTTCGCCGGTTGCCCGTGTGCATTTCACCGCAGAAAAGTTGTTATTTATAACAACCATCTGAAAAAATTAATTAAAATTGAAGTGTCTGTTTGTAATGTCAAAATGACAGCCAATTGTTAATTTTTATCACTATGGATTTTTTGATTAACAGTGATTTAACTATTTATTTGTCTGGTAATTTATATACTTATTTAATTTAAAACCTATTTATAACAAAAAAAAATACTTTATAAATTTTCATGTGTTTATCGGTCTGTCTGTTTGTTCCGGCTAATCTCCAAACGACTGAATCGATTCGGCGGAATTTTCATAAGACTTTCAGACCATTATTGTTAACATTAAGATCGCTGTAGCCTATAAGTAATATATAAGAGTATTTCACGGACATTTGATCCGCTTGACATGAGTTCGGGTCGCCTACCCGTTTAGGTTCGCCCGCGAGCCGTCCTTCAATTTTAACGATACAGTTACTTCGTGATATGGTTGAGCCGTTAGATATGCACGATTATTTATGCCAGCTATTTAAGGCGGAGATGCTATTAAAGCTTTCGAATATATATTACTGGTTTAAGTAAATTAGCTTTTTTAAGTAAATGCCAGTAACTTAACAAAAAAAAACAATACTAGATTGCACAACGAGTGCATGAAATAAACTATTTCATAATAAACTCCAGCCGAAAAGCAAGGGTGGATATTTGAGTCGAAAATAACTTGGATATAATGTCCAAATTAAAGAGGGCTTTATACTTCGAATACAAGAAAATGAAACAGTAATGTCTTGATAATTATTAAAAAATAGGGAGTAGGAGATCATTACATGTCAAATATGGAAAATGTTAAAACTTTTAATAGTTTACTAAGAATATGTTGCACTTAAAATACTTAATGTACAAGAGCATAAAAAGCATGTGTACACTTAAACTTACTATAAAAAAGAACTTATATAACTAAAAAAATGTTATTTTTTGTTGCAGTTGCCGTATACGTTACACGTGGATGTAGTATCAAACAAGGAGGCATTACACACACCGACATTCAATATATCAAGCGAGGGCTACGTGCCTACCGAACCGCAAACATGGCGTGTGGATTTGCCTTGTACGCGCACAGTCGCAGCCGAAGTCGGCGTCACCATCTCCCTTAACGTGTCGAACGGTTCCTCGTCCACCGTTCTACATTTCCGTAGGAGGAAAATTTGTCTTCTGGAAGCACCTCGGCCAGCTGTTAGGGTGGATAACGTGCCCCATTCAGCAACGTCTGCGGATATATTCTACGCTGGAGCTGGTTGCGCTGGTGGTGCATTATTAATAGCTGCTGTCGCCGCCGTCGCCTGTAGGGCCCGAGCGCGGAAACTTCGGAGGACACGCAGCGATGAACAAGACGCTCACGCATTCTTACCCGATTCCTCGTGCAAATCTGCCGCAAGTTACACAAGCTACCGTCGACCTAACTCCGTCCCAGCCGCAGTCGCTGAGGACAGGGCTAGAGATTTGCAGCAAAGAATAGCGGAGTTAACGATACAGAGGTGTAGAGTGCGATTGCGATCGGTGGCGATGGAAGGGACTTTCGGCAGAGTTTACAGAGGAACGTATGCGGATGAAGATGGCAGGGAACAAGAAGTTCTTGTGAAGACAGTTGCAGAACACGCGTCTCAAGTTCAGGTACATTATTAACCTACTATTGTCTATTATGCTCGTTGTTTTCCTAGGCGGTCTATTAATAATTAGAATTTTTCACCATAGTAATTTCTATCCGCGAGGCTTTGGCCGCGACTAAAGTGCCGCCAAACAATTTAGCGTTTCGGTATGATGTCGCGTAGGAATTGGTTGAATGTAAGACTGCATAATCTGTCAATACCAGGTGGTGGTATTGCTCTCTAAGTGGAAAAAGAAAAAGAAAATTTAAATGATGAAGTTCAGGATTCGGTATAACTGTTAGGTAGTTGGCTTCGTTCTTCCGAGAAAATCTTGCTACCAATCTGGGGTTAAAAAAAACGGATTGACTTCCCCTTGCGCCTCGGGGAATATGTTGTCGGTCCCGATTAATATAACTGACATTTATTTAATTGCACTGACAATGCTGAGCTGGCAACTTTTTTCTAGGTTGTGTCACACATAACATATGTGGTGTTGTGAATATTGTAATGTGTGGCGCAATGTAAAAACTAAATTTTTCTTTCTTTCTAATTGTAGTCGTAAAATACGTCTCGCGTTGGTTCACTATGAGGTGTCTAAAGTTTAAATCTGTGTCCGTGCCGATTAAAATTTGAGTACAGACTTTAAACTTGTAGTGCATCTGCGAAAGGAGCTCCTATGTATCTTTTTTATCTATGTCTTTCAGTTTTCGACCTCCGAAAAGAAGGAGCAAGATACCTAAGTAGACCTCGTTTTATTCCTGAAGAGACAAAATTTCAGTTTTAACAAAACATCACCGTTGTCATTTTCATAAGCATACTCAGAATACTCTCTTCTAAAATGACACTTATTTTTTTTTTGGCATAGGTTTCGCTTCTTCTCCAAGAAGGCTGCATGCTTTATGGACTGCACCACGAGCGCGTTCTATCAGTGCTCGGCGTCAGTATCGAGGATCAGACATCACCATTCATCTTGTACCCGTGGAGTACAACTTGGAGGAACCTGAAACAGTTTCTGCTGGCATGCCGAGGAGTGAATCTTGGAGTAGCGCCCGGTGGTCCGCCTCCCCCGCCTCTGACCACCCAGCATGTCGTGAGAATGGCATTGCACGCCTTAGACGGCTTGGCGTATTTACACTCGCAGCACGTACTGCATAAGGATATCGCTGCGAGAAATTGCATGTAAGTATTGATATAGGCACGATGGAGAAAAGTTGTTATTGAATCATTCGATACTCTTAAAGTATTATGTCATGCAATTTCAAATTGACGGCCGACTGGCGCAGTGGGCAGCGACCCTGCTTTCTGAGTCCAAGGCCGTGGGTTCGATTCCCACAACTGGAAAATGTTTGTGTGATGAACATGATTGTTTTTCAGTGTCTGGGTGTTTATATGTATTTTCTAAGTATTTATGTATATATAATTCATAAAAATATTCATCAGTCATCTTAGTACCCATAACACAAGCTACGCTTACTTTGGGGCTAGGTGGCGATGTGTGTATTGTCGTAAAAAAAAAAAAAGTATTATATAAAAGCAAACGTGTGCAATAGTTTATCTGTATCATAAAAGTGTCTGTTGACAACAGTTTGGATATTGCAAACCACCCAATGCCCCCATAATAATAAGGGATTTACCAAGCTGGCCCAGTGCGGATTGGTGGACTCCACACTGTTGTAAACATTATGGAGAACTCCGTAATCTCCTCAAAGTGGCATTTATCAATGGATAACCTCAATAAAAGTACCTTTTTTGACAGTTACAAATAGGTGGAGATCTGTCAGATCTAAATACGAAATTTGCGATGAGTTTGCATCTGTGGCTATCAAATTATGAAAGTAACCGCTGGGTTACCCGTTGAATAAATTACTGAGTCTACGTTTCTTTAGGTTTTTTTAAATACCAATCCATAAGAAAATAAAAAAAAGAAAATAAGTTCATTGTTAGTTGTTACATTGGTAAAAGACAAGATTCATTACTTTACACAACGTAATAGGCAGTCATTAATGAAACAAAAATAATTAATAAAAAAATTATATCTTACTTCTTTCTTTCTTAACAGAGTCGATGAAAACCTCCGAGTAATGATCGCGGATAACGCGCTATCCCGAGATCTGTTTCCTGGGGACTACCATTGTTTGGGCGACAATGAAAATAGGCCAATCAAATGGCTGGCCTTGGAAGCTTTGTCAAAGAAACAGTTCAGTCCATCAGCTGACGTATGGGCGTTGGGCGTTCTTTTGTGGGAGCTGACAACGTTGGCCCACCAACCCTACGCCGAGGTGGACCCCTTCGAGATCGGCGCGTATTTGAGAGACGGGTACAGGTTGCAGCAGCCAGCGAACTGTCCTGATGAATTGTGAGTATAATCTAATCAAATAAATAGAATTGAGTGAATTAACCTTATGACTATATGAATGATAAAATAAATTAAACACATTTTCATAAAAATGTTGAAGTTATATACATACAAAACTGTTATTGTTTATTAACAGTTTATTTAAAAACGAGCCAGAAGTTTGTGAATAGAGAATTAAAGTTTGCGTAAGCAATTTTAAATATGAACTAAGTAGAGATATATATATAATAAGATAAAGATTTTTACGTTATTGTCAACTTTACTGTTAGAAGTCCGTGTACAAAAAATTGGACTTGAATGACGACTTATTAAAACCTTGAAGTCATTTCCTGTCATTCCCATCATCAGTCAAACAAACAGTAATTTCACTGAACACAGTGCGCCGAGGTTATCTAACCCTATACTTTGCTGAGAAACGTGTTATACAATCTATTCCATATCCCTTATATGGAAATCTATTCGATTCATTTGCACATCTTGTTTACGAATTTCTCTCCAGAAATGCAGTTTTGTTTCTATAGGTGTTATTTATGTGGAGGAAATCCGTTGGATTTTTTTTATATTTTTTATTTTACTACAAGTTAGCCCTCGACTGCAATGGTGACAGTAAGATGGTAGCGGGCTAACCTGTTGAGTATGGTTATTATATTTAACTAATATCCCTAATCGGTTTTTACGCGACCTCGTACCGGAACGCTAAATCGCTTAGTGGAACGTCTTTGTCGGTAAGGTGGTAAGCAACAGAACATTATAGAGAATTCTCAGGCATTCAGGTTTCCTCGCGATGTTTATTGTTTCTTAAGCTTCACCTTTGAAGCAAGTGATATTTTAATTGATTTAAGCGCACATTACTTAGAAATGTTAGCCCTATTTTTTTTGTTGGTAAGTTGTGACAGTAATTACACCGGCAACCACGCCATTCACCTGAACACAGTATTGCAATAATGCTGCTTAGCGGCAGAAATAATCATTGTGGTAGTACTTCCCCGGACGAGCTCTGTCACAAAAAGCCCTACTACTTCTAAAATGTATATTGTATTTTACCTAGGTTCGCAGTGATGGCTTACTGTTGGGCAATGTCGCCCGACGACAGACCAACGTTGCCTCAACTCCAGATCTTCCTACGAGACTTCCACACGCAACTAACGCGGTTCGTTTAAGACATTCCTACTAACAAAAGACAATCCAAAGACGACAATAAATTCATAGATTCTATTAGTGAATTAGTGGAATAAAACAAGTGAAAACTAGTGCACGATCCAGAGGCCTTATGACGTGAAATAAGTTTCCTTAAAGAAGTCACAGATCTTAACGCAAATGTAGATATCATGTTTGGAGAACCTGTAATATATTATGTATTATATTGTAGTGTGATAAAAAGCGGGGCACATGTCTGCTATTGTAATTATGTCGATCAATAACAAAGAGTAGATAGTAATAAAATAAAAAACCTGAGAAACGTTTATTATTACGTGGAAGAAATAGTGTTTTTGCAGCATGTATTCGATCAGCATTGCACGCCTAAATCTTTCGTTTTAAGTAAAATAACTTAATCTTACAGTACAGGTTTGCCTAGTGTTGGTGCTAGTTCTATTTATTGTCAAATGGATTAATATTTTAACAATCATCATCAATAGCCTATAACGGTCAAGTGCAGGACCAAATGCTTCTCCTAACGGGATACTGTGCCTATAAACAATATGTTGACGGCCGATTGGCGCAGTGGGCAGCGACCCGGCTTTCTGGGTCTAAGGCCGTGGGTTCGATTCCCACAACTTGAAAATGTTTGTGGGTTGAACATGACTGCTTTTCTGTGTCTGGGTGTTTATATGTATATTATAAGTATTTATGTATATTTTTCATAAAAATATGGATCAGTCATCTTAGTACCCATAACACAAGCTACGCTTACTTTGGGGCTAGATGGCGATGTATTGTCGTAGTATATTTATTTATTTTTTATTTTTTAAACACCACGCGTGGCAGTCGGGTTGGTGATCGCGGAAGATGATAGTATTCTCAGTTAGTCCTCTGCTACATTCGCGGGTCTTGTTAGAGGCGATTAAGAATAGCCTTTCACGACACCCGCGTGTGAAGTTTCAATTCTCCAGTCCAGACTGGACTGCCTGCACAATAATAATAAACGTTTTTTAATTCAGTTTTT
This sequence comes from Pararge aegeria, assembly GCF_905163445.1. Taxonomy (NCBI): domain Eukaryota; kingdom Metazoa; phylum Arthropoda; class Insecta; order Lepidoptera; family Nymphalidae; genus Pararge; species Pararge aegeria. Next base: position 5,919,818 of record NC_053181.1, read on the forward strand.
CTTTCAATATTACCTACATACAATAGCTATAGCAGACTTGGTGTCAGATTCACAATACAGTGTCTTTTTTGTCGTGATACATTAGGTTATAGCGGTGATCGGATCCGATGACACAAAACGACACTGATGTTAATCTGGCTTTATTTGACATGTGACGGCCAGCTTGACAGTTCTCGTATGAACAGGTGAAAAGTTTGACTACATAAAATGCATTTCGCGCTTATCTACGATTTCAATGACAGAAAATCGTGGCTCAAGTTTGAGCAGTCATGACGATAGATGTGTGACTTCCATTAGTGACATTTTTGTGACGAGAAGATACGGTGAGCAGTTTTCGGACGAGTATTATAATGAGGCGGCTATATAAAGAGACTGATTTTAATAAAAGTGTTTATTGAATTGTAAATTATAGATGTTTATATTATATTAACTTGGTCGCCGCATATTTTGTGTGTTTTCTATTTTGTTCAAGGTTTCACAAATTCTTGATTCTAAACGGTGTAGCATTACCATCTCAACGTTCTCGGAGAGCAGGACAAAACTGTTAATACTAGCAGAAAACAGTTGATACATGTAAAACACGTTGTTTTATTTCAATAATAAGTTATCATTTGGCTGGATGTTCACCTAAGTGGACGATAAACTAAACCTAGTCCATCATGAGCAGGCTTCTAGATGGAACCACGCTGATGTAGCGATGAAAATGAGGATTTGACAGTTACTTCATGACAGCTATTTATAGTTTCTAATGTTATTTCATATCGAAGTACAAAATAAACCTACTCGGGCTTCCTTGGTGGAAGGCTTCCTTGGTGGAAGGCTTCCTTGGTGATACATTCTAGCAGGTTTCTTTTTCCGGTCCGAGGCTACGCTATAGTTTGGGATGAATCCCAAACTATCCCTAATCAAAAGGTGGGAACGGAGACAGACGATTGTTTATCTTAGAAAATCGTCTTGTTTAGTAGTTAATTTAAACTTAAATATGTCTATATATAGAAATTTTATTATTGACACAGACTGTTTTAATATTAGGTCATGTCCTGCAAACCAGAAATTGTTGGTAACATTACTAAAGCTTTCACAATATGCAATGTTTTCTGCCGCGGAAAAATAAATCTGTTTTACGATCTCTTTCGATGTTCGTTAGAAGTTTCAAAATGTTGCATAGTGTTTGAGCTTTGGGATACTTTGTGTTCATTAGTAGGTAGCAACGTTGTCCCTATTGCTATACTGCCGTGCTATTCTCAAGGCGAAATTAACAACCATCCAAGATTGAAATAAATCTTATCTGTAGATCGATTGAATATTTTCTGGGAGCTGAGTTCGAATCCTAGCACGCATCTCTTAACTTTTCTAAGTTATGTGCATTTCATATTTTACACCAAACAGTTGACATCAGCATTCTTGATTTAATCTTCGATCTAGAGATGAATTTTATTTTCGGATTAAGTTCGTTTTATTTAAATAGAAGTGTCGGCATGCCGCTGCGAAAGCGTTGATTGCGAAACTGTTTTTAAAGAATTGTACTGCTTCATAATGTTCTTACGCCCTGTTTAAACTCTACTGTTCAAATTTACATGCTTAAGGTACCGAGGAATTTACAGGAGTCGATCAACACAAGAGCTTCTTAAATGTATTGCTAACATAGTACAGAACAATATTAAAAAAAAATGTGATGTGAAATACTGCTACTGTCTGACCTGGGTTTTTACGCTCTATGCACTGGAATTTCAATTTTACACTTAATGTATTCTGTGACATAAATTTCATGCAAGTACTCTATTTTTAACTCACAAAGTAGTAAGTTAAAGTTATAATGTAATCCTATTACAATGATGTCCTCATCAGCTCACAGTAACGATAATGTAGCTTAATTACTAAAATTATAAACAAGATCTTTACAATTCTTGATATGTGTGCAATTCGTCTTTCATCAACCTCTACAGATTGTTGATCGACTCGCGTAAATACTCGAGATTGTACACTAGCGTTTTAACGCTTTATGTAAATAGAACATTATCACCAAAAATAGACACAAAATTATGCGTCGATTATAAGGTAATAATGTAATTATTTGAAACCTCAGTACTGCCATATTAGAAATAAAAGAGTATATGTAAATATTGATAGAATATACCGTATTGAATGTGCCTCAGATTTTATGAAAATTTTAGATGTTTATATGTGCATCTGTACGCGGTCGTATTTTCACGCGCATTTCTACTGCGTTAAACGCAACTAAAATCAGCTGCACACCTCTAGTTATTGAGTTAAAAGGTCATAACACCTACTTCCTAAATATATTTATAACCGAATCGATGTCACAAATTTTCTGTAATAAGAACTGCCTAAAATCGGTTGTACAGTAGACCTAGTAGAATAGCTAGTATGCACTCAAAAATGAAAATAATTTAGTTTAGGACATGTGCAAACGTATACAAGGCAAGGTATTTATTTTGTATCCATTCTGTGAAAACTGCGCGTGAAAACATAATCGTCTGCAAAGGCCCTAAATTCTTCGTTTGAATTATTAACGTATAATAAAGACTGGATTCATCAATTTGAATGATTATTGTATAACAGTATGTTTATGAAAAACATACTGTTATGATTGTAATACGATATTATCTAGAGAATATTAAAAAAATAATTTTACAAGTCACGGGCTTTTGTCCAGTAAGTTCCATACGACACGATTCGTCTTAAACATAATAATTTATTTTTATTAATTTTAAATTGTGCCAAATTGTGATTTTAAATTTTTAAGTGCCAATCATCAGATATAATGCAAAAGTAATCTTATTATTTTCTATTGATTCCAAAGTTATTTGATTTGTTTTTTGGTAATTATAACGAATAGCTGATTAGAACGATGAAAATTTAAGTTTTAATAGCATTGACATGTTTTTTAATTTCACTTATGAGTCTTATGCCCGTTTTCATTAACGACGAAAAAGGCAATGCTAAATAAGTAGAGCCTAAGGAGATCACTAGGCCTACATCAACTGTTCACAAATAGTTATCACCTAAGAGTTGGTGAAACGTTTTTTTTTCTATGACATTATTAAATTTAATTCATTACGCATTCGGTTTAGGTGATGCCTAGGTTTAGATGAAAACGGGCATTTGTCTCAATTTATAAGTTCTTTGTATACAGTACACAACAATTCATTGTTTTCATTGAAGAGGAAAGTTTATTTTAAATAATGATTATGTACCCATAAGTCGTAGTGCATTTAGTGTGAAATGACCTTTTGTGTAAATGTTTTTTATATTACTACTTATTGAAGTATTGTAAATATTTTAAGGCAACTATCATAATGATTGTAAATGTGTAAATAATATAAACACGTGTCAATATATGAGTGAATATGGAAACAATTGTTTTTATTGATTCCTTTTAAAATGCTTTATTTAAACGACCACGAAAAACTACTATATTTTTGTAGGTTTTGATAGGTCCGTGTGACGCTACAATATTGTAAAATGTAAATAATAACTTTGAAAACCCAGCAAAATAGAAGATTCTGAACTTACATCCTCCACGCTGCAGGATGTAAGTACAGAATCTTCCATTTTCTTCGAGCCTTCCTATGAGAGGAAGCTTGTGAAAATTCAAATTCAAATTCATTTATTTCAAGTAGGCCTGCTTTATAAGCACTTTTGAAACATAAACTATGTATGTTTGTAGTGTACACTACCACCGGTTCGGAAAGTAGATTCTACCGAGAAGAGCCGGCAAGAAACTCAGTGTAAACAGTGGGACAGTAAGTAGAAGTGATGAGGATGTAGTAGAATGAATAATGAATGTGAGATTTTTGTTAAATCAATCCTTGTAATGGACGCTCGCTCGTTTCAATTTTTTGTCAGTTAAGTCACTCCTGAAAGTGCGTTGTTATGCTACGCTTTAAAAACAGAATAAAAAATTTTGGTCACCAATTTTATACCCGACTTGTGCGTATAACATTGTGCTCACTTTATGTGAAATTATAACCTTGCTGAAAATTCAATTTCAAGTTCTGTATAGCGCGCTCGTCGGCGAACATTTAATGTACCTGAGTCTAGTGCTATGTATTTAGGTTAATGAGGCCAGGAGGCAACACAAAGAAGGTAACTTTTCCAGTTATTGCGTGAATATACAAATGTTTGTACTAGTTTTTAAATCCCAGTGGTTCTCAAACATCGCAATCCATCATCCGCACTAACACCTTAGTGGGCGACGCTTAGCGGTGCGACTGGCATTGCGGGAGTGCGGGTACAAGTTATAATAAATCTCGTACAGCTTTATAGATGGCTGGGCAAATTGATTAAAGCAAGGATGATGGATCACCGCACCTGCTGCGGCCGCGCGATCCATCACCCGACCGAGACACACCTCGGAGTTCTTTAAACATCATTAACAACTGCAAATAGATTTAGTTCCGATAGGATCGTTATTTATGTTTAATTTTTGGCACTATATATCATCTGTTAGTTATGGAAGTAAGTACAGTTATAAGGCATATCAAGAATTAGAATTCAAAAGAGCATTAGATGGAAGCAGGCGTTAATTTGCGGAAATCCATAATATATTATGAAAATAAGCTTAATTTGCTATACTCCGCAAACAGCAGGAGAATCTGTATGGTATAATTTATAATTTATTCAATCCTTATACTCCACACAAAACAGATCTTCGACAATGTACCCTCTACGCACGTTTCGCTTCGATCATCCAAGCATCCTCAGGAGATGTTGACTTTACAATGAATAATTGTTAAGAATTTTTCTTTTTAACAATTAATCATTGTAAAGTCACCATCTCATAATACTCTTCTAATATTATATATTTTATTTAGTCATTTTATTGCACAATAAAAAACGGTAGACGATAAAACAAAAGGCGAACTTAATGCTAAAGCATTTTCTGATATTACAAATTTATGAGTAAACTTGGGTAAAATAATGTAGAATTTTTGACAAAGTTCAAATTGTATGTAAAGCTTTCCAATAACCCTTTTCTTAATGCGAATATTCAGGGGCATAGAGGGCACATGGGAACATTTATTATGCAAACTTGAAGGGATGCTTACTGAAAGGGCCCGGTGAAGAGAAAATGAAGTGTCACCACTAAAGCCGAACAAATGTGGGCTGAAAATGGATGAACATAAAAGAAAATACTCGGTTGAATCACATTTTGCTCTCGTATTATAAGTTTCAAGAGGTTATAATAATTTTAAAAAGGTTACAACTTAAAATAGTGCATTATTTTTCGTCGAGGAGGGAATTTTTTACTGCCTGTATTGATTAAGCTTTCACTTAGTTTTCCGTTAGTGAAGTTTTTACGGCAGCAGTTTTTGGAGCTATTCGCGTTTTTAATTTGGGTAATTAAAACATTACGTAAGTTATATTGTAATTTAAAATGCAGTCAAAGGTAGAGGGCTAACCTTTTGGGGGTATGGCAGTTATATTAAACCTATACCGCTAGTCGGTTTTTACGCGACATCGTACCGGAACGCAACCATCGTAATTTCCTGAATTGTTCCTTCCAGGGTTCGAACCCGGGATATAAGGATATAAGGATTGAATAAATTATAAATTACACTATACAGATTCTCCTGGTTTTCGCAGAGTATAGCAAATTAAGCTTAATTTACATAATAAATCATAGATTTCCGCAAAGTAACGCCTGCTTCCATCTAATGCTCTTTTGAATTCTAATTCTTGATATGCCTTATAACTGTACTTACTTCCATAACTGACAGATGATATATAGTGCCAAAAATTAAACATAAATAACGATCCTATCGGAACTAAATCTATTTGCAGTTGTTAATGATGTTTAAAGAACTCCGAGGTGTGTCTCGGTCGGGTGATGGATCGCGCGGCCGCAGCAGGTGCGGTGATCCATCATCCTTGCTTTAATCAATTTGCCCAGCCATCTATAAAGCTGTACGAGATTTATTATAACTTGTACCCGCACTCCCGCAATGCCAGTCGCACCGCTAAGCGTCGCCCACTAAGGTGTTAGTGCGGATGATGGATTGCGATGTTTGAGAACCACTGGGATTTAAAAACTAGTACAAACATTTGTATATTCACGCAAACTATTTCTTCTCTTCCTCCTGGGCTTTTCTTCGTACTTGGTTGGCGGGAAATCGTTCGGCGTCGACTTCCCGCCAACCAAGTACGGAGAAAAGCCCACGGCGACGGCGTTCGTGGCGGCTGGTGCGGCTTCCAGCAGGATTAATTAAACTAGCCAAGCTCGCTCTAGTATCTTAAAAGGCAGCTCGAATACTTCATGGAGGCTGAGGAGTCAAGGTGTGCTGCGCGTGGTTCTGTTAATCAATTGCATTGCAGCATTACGAGTATCAGTGTTTCATCTCTCTCCATGCATGCTCTGCACAGATGACTGTCGGTTATTGCATAAATAGAAAGGTGTTTGTGTATATTGCAGAGCTACAGTATCATGCCTACAACAGTCTGTCAACTGAAAAGGGTTTAAGGCCGTAGTATCAGGCATGCAGGTTTCCTCACGATGTGTGTTCCTTCACCGTTGAAGTGATATTTTAATTACTTAAACCGCACATAACTTAAAGAAGTTAGAGGTGCGTGCTGGGATTCGAACTCGGCCCCGCAAAGTGAAGTCGAGCTCCTACCCACTGGGCTATCTCCGCATTATCGATACACTTACGGTGTCGTAGTCGTTATCACTATTCATTTGTGGGTACGTAAATAAATTAGAGACATTTGACGCCGTAACTACCTCTTGTCCAATTAGCTTCTACGCAACACATTTTTAACTTAGTCTCCTGACAAAACAACAAAAGCAAGGTGATCCCTGTGTTTGTTCCACCCAGGTTTAGCTTGAGTGACAGATGGTTTGCGTCGTGAACGCAATTTGACATATATTGAAGTGCAATCCGAACTGATCACGTGAAAGTAACTCTTAAATAGCCTAAGGACATTAAATAAAAAACGTGGTGAAGTGAAACGTGATATTTCGTACCTCCGCGTTGGTTGTAAAGAAGCTGTGACGTTGAATAGCTTGTGTGAGCTGTGGCAGGTGAGTCCCATCCTCATTTTTAGTCTCCATAACAGAACAGCAAGCAGCGTCCTCTGTGCTACTAGTACCATCTACTGCAATCACAAATCACTCTTAGCGATTATGGATAAACCCTTCCGTTTGGTAGAGACCTTTAGTCCACACAGTTAGGGGACTGTTATAGGCTATTGATGACTTTTTATTTTCAATAGACACCAGTTTTATTTATCCTCGGGGGGATCACGCCTCTGATCATCTCTATAATTCCTAACATGTGATATCTACACATTTATAGACCATCAATATTTTAGTTGGACACAGGCCTCCTTGCTAATTATGACATTTTATTTTTTGGAGGATACTTAAATAAATTACGAACCGAAGAAACCAAAATATCGTGAGTTTGATAGAAGCAGGCGTTACTTTGCGGAAATCCATAATATATTATGAAAATTAACCTTAATTATTAACAATTATACATTGTAATGTCAACATCTCCTGAGGATGCTCCGGTTTCGGAGCAAAACGTACGTAGAGGATACATTGCCGAGGATCTGTTTGGAGTGGAGTATACGCATTGAAGAAATTATAAATTACACCATTCAGATTCTCCTGCTGTTCGCGGAGTATAGCAAATTAGCTTATTTTTCATAATATAACGTGTGTTCTTTTTTAAATCAGTCTAAACAGCACATTGAGTCGTGACACATATTTCTTCAAGACTGTTATACTTCAAGTTAAGGCACATCCGGCTTCGGCCGGCGGTCGATAGTTTGAAGAGCTTCCTTTGCGTGTTTTGTAGGACGAGGCTTAACGAGTAGCCTGACTCAGAATCTTTGTCGTGAAAGAAGTGTTGGAAACTGGGACATTTTACTTTGAATGGGCGGAAAATATTTTTTAAATAGACTTTGTTGGAAGTCCTATTAGCTCTCTGCTACAGTTGATACGCTAAAAGTCGGCTAACATTCAAAAATTAAGATTAGCATCGTATCAGTAAAAAAACATGTTTTTATATGAATAACTAGTACTAGTAGAATAGATAAAATAAATAAATAAATATACGACAATACACTCATCGCCACCTAGCCCTAAAGTAAGCGTAGCTTGTGTTATGGGTACTAAGATGACTGAAGAATGTTTATATGAATAATATACATAAAAACTTAAAATATACATATAAGCACCCAGACGCTGAAAAACATTCATGCTCATCACACAAACATTTTCCAGTTGTTGGAACCGAACCCACGGCCCTCGGGGCTTGGGCTCAGAAAGCAGGGTCGCTGCAAACTGCGCCAATCGACCGTCAATAATTACTCAATTAAAATAACGTCTCATGATACTTATCACCTACGCCTCCGGTTCATAGACACTAGCAGGCACTTTGTGAGATGTTTTCCTAGCATGCCCTGTGCTCTATATATAGGCAATGTTTTTGCAGTCACTATAAAAAAACAACGATGCAAATTATGATGTGTTGTTGAGTTTAGGAATGATTGTATAATAGCCTCTTTAGAAATAAAATGATAAGCCTAACGTTTAATGCTGAAAGATTAAATTTTCCCGAAATGTAAGGAGAGATTAGAAGATACGAGTATAATCCCACGACATATTGTGAGGGAATGCCGAACCGTTTTTACCGTATCATGTAACGAGCAGCCGCCATCCATCACCCGCGACGACAGATTATGCAACCCTCCAACGTCCGTTAAATATGAGAAAATTTCACAAAATACCGCCTCTTTCGTCTTTATTGTTTTTTCCCTCATAACCCAGTGCTGGAGCGTGTGTCAGTAATGGTAGCTACTACACGCAGCCAGATATGCGATGCTAAGAGTATTTTATGAATTAAATAAAAGACAAAAAATCATTATAATGTTGTAATAATAATTTCTTACTATTAATAATATTATGTAAAAGAATCTTAGTAATATTATGTAAAAGTCTCCTCTACGGCGTAGGCCTCTCCATAAGTATAACAATAGTAGATTGTGATACAATAATGTCTGCTATATTAGAAATCACACACCAGGCTGCAGGTATGCGATATATTTGTTTTATTTATATTTTACACCACACTTGTCAGGTACGTTTTCAGAATATGGCTGAGTGTTTTTGCTGTTATTTACTGTATGAAATTGGTTAAGACGCTTGCTAGATTTTGGTGGTAAAAGGCAATCAACTATTTTCTTTAATTTGTATTTTTATTAATAACTGTTTTTTCTACTAATTACATCTAACATCACACTCAAACACTGCAGGTTTAAAATCAACCTTCGAACCAGGTTTTCGTATTTCTTCCAGAAAAGCCTTCGATTTAAAAATTAAAAACAATAACCCGCAAATTACTATCAGGTACCCACCACGCTACGTCCCTGGCTAGACCGTTGAACTGGTATGATTTATAGTTAAAAAAGTGCGCTGAACAATTGCTGCTTTCTTAAACAATTTTTTTATTTGCACTCTCATTAAAACATCGGAAAATAACGAGGATCTTAAAATATTTTAAAGATATTCATTTACGCATAACAAATAGGTCCTTGGCTGGTCTCTTGAAGTATTTATTAAGTAGACAAACAGATATATTATGATTCCATTGTCAGGTTTCTAGGTCCTTTCCAAAAAAAATACTATGAACGTTCTAGAGTTCTGAAATAAACAAAATAATCGTGGAGGAAGTCTATAAACTAAGTATTTTATTCTAAAATTTAAAATTCTATCTGTATTTGCACACAAGTATATGTTATACAACGCATATTTTATTTATTAAATTGCTTAGCGAATTGCATTGTATATTTAACATCTTAAAATGAGAGAGAGTTCCTTTTTGTGGATCTGTGTGGTGTATAAAGATTAAAGAAATTATGAGAAACTTGTATATTTTGTTAACCTGTTTTTGCGGATCATCCCCAGAATAACGATTTCGTTACGTTTCACGTTTCAGCTCCACTTTGTTACAAGAGAGATTAAGTTTTAAGATCCTGGATCCTAGCGCCTGCTATGATGCCAAGAAAAGGTATATATAGGTCTGATCCTAGCTTCAAAAGACATCGTGTTCATAAAATTTGGTAGCCCATAAAAAGCGACGACCTCCCTGGCAGGGGTGCGCGCTGTCTGTCTGAAGGTTCCGGCTTCGATTTCCCGTTAGGGCGATTTGGGAATTTATTATTTCCGAACTTTCTCTGGTCTCTTTAGGGATTCTTTGGCCGTGGCTAATTACCACCCTACTGACAAAGACGTGCCGCCCAGCGTTCCGTTACGATTTCGCGTAGTTGACTGGGATTACACAAAAAGAGTTAGCCCGCTACCATCTTGCTTCATCACTTAGTCAAGGGCTAACGTGTAGTAGAATAAAAAAAATCACGGACGTTCACTCCATCCAATATCACGTTTAGCTAAAACATAGCCCCTTGTGTAGCACACAGGCTCACTCCGCCTTCAAGACAATTTCCAAAAGAGATTACTGGCAGTTTAATTCCAATTCATTTGTTTTGTTAGACAGCGGCAGGCCGGCGGTGTCGACTGCTACGTGTAGCCCGAATCCCCAGGGGCTATGCGAGCCCCACGCTACAACACCCGGGATTTCCTTCGACTTTCCATTAATTCTGGAATCTCGAGATTAAAATGCGATTGGAGTGCACTGTGCGGAGTTAATTTTATGTGTACACTTGGTTTGTTCACCTTTATTTACCTAGATTAAAACACGAAGCTATTAATTTACCTATGACATGTCATAATCAGAGCGGATCTTTTGCAGAGTTCCAAATTCTATGTAATTAATAATTATATTTTAGAGTCATGACTTCATGCCATTATTGCTACGTTTAATAAGGTCATACAACATAATATATCCTAGACTTAAATCGGACCTTCAAAGTAGTTAACCCATCCCACGAAGTTGTGTCAACATTTCCCCCTATAAAGGAGGCGTGATGCCGAGAATGACGGGTGTGACAACGACAGATCAGAATACAGTTGTCACTCCGCTGTAGGTACGAGGTGAGCGGCCTTTGCGCTACTAGTGCCAATAACACGTTTGCCCAGTGGACAAAATTCAAAAGCCTCCCGACCCGCTAAAAAGGGCTTACAGTTTGCCATTTCAAGCGTGCATTATTATTTAAGTAATATTTCAATTACTTAAATTAAAAACGCAAATAACTCTGAAAAGTTTGAGATGCAACGACGGCCGATTGGCGCAGTTTGCAGCGACCCTGCTTTCAGAGCCCATGGCCGTGGGTTCGATTCCCACTACTGGAAAATGTTTGTGTGATGAGCATGAATGTTTTTAAGTGTCTGGGTGTTTATAACTTGATATGTACATTCTAAGTATTTATGTATATTATTCATAAAAATATTCATCAGTCATCTTAGTACCCATAGCACAAGCTACGCTTTCTTTTGGGGCTAGATGGCGATGTGTGTATTGTCGTCAAATTAAAAAAAAAAAAAAGATGCGTACCTGGGTTCGAACTGGGTACCCCCGAAAGGTAGCCAAAGCTCTAATCACTAGGCTATCATTGCTTTGACATAACTTAATACAGAACAATCAACATAATTCTGCCACAAACAAATAAAATCTAGGATCTTATCGGCACCGTTATCTGACGTACTCGTATAACAAAGCCACGTAAGCTACCAGTTCTCATTAAATCTCACCCCAGGCATGCCGTATCTCCCTACAAAGAATCCGATCAGTAATTACTATACTACCCCACTTCAATGGAGGACATAACTAAAACTTCATTGAATGACCACTCCATGAATTTTCTCCGTTTTCCGTGCGTTAGACGGGCTTATAGCCCTTGCCTATATTGCATCTTGCTGGCAACTATATATAATTCAGCAATATAAGGCTTGTGACATGTAAGAAATGAGTGGGCTACTATTTGTGGGCAACACAAATGCAGTTATAAATTGACCAATATTTTTCAGATTGATCCCACGATATGTGGGCACGGCACAACCGCCTTTTATCCATTCCCTTTACATGAATATCTAGAAGAAGACAAACCTTTATACCCAAAGAAGACGGATTGTTCTAAATGAACATAATTTATTTCATGCTACTCATATTTTGTATTTTTCTGTGAATCTTGCTCTTTGCCCTTTCAAAAGACAACTGCTAAAGTCCATATGGCTTCACAATAAAATGCACACGCCCGAAACTAGCCCGTTTATGGTCGCCTTTTATTATAAACCAAATTGTAAGAATCATTTCTTATCAGAATCTCGAATTGTGCGAAGTCAGAAAAGGATGACTCCACTGTATAAAAATACAACAATGCAGGAAATAATTGAGGTAAGTTTAATTATTCAGATTTTCTTCATCTTGGAAACAACATGAATAGATGAATGTTAGAATTATTGAATGAATTAATACATTTTTATTGTACACAAGAGAAAATAAGAATGCATAGATTGCGTTAGATAGAGGATACAATTTACGGCTACCAAGTAGGACATGGGATGCGAACTGAAAAACTGCGCAACTTTTAGGTACTATAAAGGAAATTTCAGAAACAACTCGTACTTATTATTATTATTATTATTTTCATTCATTCATTCATTCATATATAGTGAGCCAAAACAATAAAAGTAAACTTTGTTAGATACATAGAGATTAATACACCTAAATATACATTACATAAATACATATTTGCACCGGTAAGAGATTACTTAAGGCCATCTTTACATGTCTACCTTGGTTACTGTTTCTTTCCCTGTATTTTATACGTGCAATAAAGATTGCTTAAGGCCGTCTTTACATGTCTACCTTGGTTACTGTTTCTTTCCCTGTATTTTATACGTGCAATAAAGTGTTTCTTCTTCTTCTTTTTATTGCCAAATTTATTTGGTAATCGAATCAGATACCCTAGAGGGATTTTAATAAACAGAGGTATTTATAATTAATAGTTAATGGAATTTAATTAATCATTGTATATCAATTACATCATTTATACGTACGTATACGGAGAAGGAGAAATGAAAATGAAAGTAGCCTAAAGAAGTCGTTCTGACACCCTTCGACTGACACCATGTCAGAGGATAACTGGGTGCGAAGCAAAAAAAAAAGAACTCAGGACGCTCACGAAAACTTCCGTAGCATAGATATAACTTCGCGGTCGCATTATGCTTTTTATTTACGAGTTACAGCCGATATCCCGAGCGCGGGCAATAATTAATTTTTCCAATTAACACAAAGCCGTATAATGAAATGAATGGCAAAGTAAAACGGGGAAATTGATCGCCCATTAATGTTATTTGTTGTTGGACAAAATGCTAGGGCTACAGGTACGCATAATAACGACGCTTGTTCCCGATAATTTATTTTTATTTTTAATTTCACGTACAAACATAAGGGATCCCCCCTAATGGGAACATTTTTTTAATAGATTTACACAGTTTTATAGTCGTAATAGCTTTTGGCCGCGGCTTCGCTAAGTTTAATTTTTGATTTGGTAAATTTTAACTACAAAGACTAAGTATTAATAGAAAAATATGAACTAAGAAACTTCTTTATAGACAATATTCTTTACCGATCTATTGGTAGGCGCCAAAACTACCAGGCTACTGGGTGAGCTTACGCGTGAGCAAGCCCATGTGCCCACCCACACCCAAAATTCAAAATTCAAAATTCATTTATTTCAAGTAGGCCTAGTATAAGCACTTTTGAAACGTCAAGTCTGTCTGTGGGTAGTGACTCTACCACCGGTTCGGAAGGCAGATTATAGCGAGAAGAAGCCGGCAAGAAACTCAGCAATTGGAGTACCGAGCAGTGTGGTGGGTACTGGGTCTATGCTGTAAAGCCTTCTGTGCTATGAGAGAAGAGGCCTAAAATAAAATTAAATATGGATAAAAATCACATATTTATTTGAAAGATTTGATGCTCAAGTCCCACTTGTTAAGGTTTTGGATTCCCCCAACCAAAATTCGGGTCACCCCAATTTTTTGTCATGTGTAGAAAATGGTTGGGTCTGTCCCATTTACAGAGTAGTCTATCATGAATTTGTAGAGAGTTGTTACTACTATCAGTATATTTTTTACTGTTACATGAATAACCGAAAAAAGAACCAAATTACAATATTATATCATGGTAACTTAATCTAATTACTGCATTCGAATACATAATTTACGTTTGAAAATATTTTAATTTCTATAATTAGATATTAATAATAATTTAACTGAAACTATGGTAAAATAATCAATTATAACTTTGCAACTAACTTTTATTGACAATTTTAAGTAGATACCTATGTATCTACTTTGAAATGACCCCGCCGATCATGCAATGTAGTATTTTTTCTTCTATAATATGTGTACTTGGATCAACGGTATATGATATAAACATTAATAAACAGGTAATATAAAATTACCGCAAGAGAGTTAATGTTATTTCTTCTTCTCGACGTACACTTAAATACTTCCATTATTAATAACTAATAAATTGTTAACAAAATTATTGGCGAATAAATAAAATTATTAACTTAATAAATTATATTGTTCTCTAAGCATTTATTACTCTGTATAACTTTATGGGAATATATCAAAACGATGGGGCATTGAAAATAGCGTAGGTAGGTACTCAAATATTGGCACTACGAGCAATAAAAAACCTCCTTTATCTATGACTGGGTTATGGGCACCATAAAAAGATATTCGAGAACATAAATATCGTGACATACGGCTATAAATGTTTATAGGAAAATTGAAAATAAAAAAAATCCGCAGTCGGTAGGATTCGAACCTACGCTCCCAGAGGGAATCTGATTTCTAGTCAGACGCCTTAACCGCTCGGCCACGACTGCTGCGAAGAATTTGTCGAAATAATGAATCTCAAAACATGAGTGGTAACGATATTAAAAAATTATTCATAGATTAAAATACATATTATTATTAGAACATAGATCAGTGAACGCGTCCAGTGTTCTTGTCTATTCAAGGTTCCATCGCATATAAAAACGTTTCCAGCGCTTTCACAAAAATGTGTAACGATGTATTTTTAGATACTTTACATCTCAAAAGCTTTACGTTAATTTTATATCATTTTAGTTATATGCCGACTGTATTTAAACATTAAATAGTTATATTATATAATTCACTTGGGCCACATAGAAATAATATTCTTATATTGTTCTTAACAGGTTCTTAAATGGATCGGTAATTTATATCCATCCAACGCGAGTTCTTATAGGTTTACCTTTGGGCGAACTGCTTGTGAACTAGATATATAGATAACTAGGTTAGAAACGTTACTTTAACATATCATATGAGATCTACATTCACTTTTATAATACTATCGGCTTCAAAGTTAAGCCAACAACCATATTAACAGTAATAAAGTTATGATGAAGATTTTAAAATATCTTTAAAAACGATAATCGCCGAAACTACAAGTCAGATTAAAAAAAAATATTCTTTCGTTAAATAGATACCTAGCTTATTATTTAATAATATGTACTAAAAATAAATGAAAAGGTTTCTTGACATATATTTTGCAATCAGAAATAAAATCCTTAAGAAATGACACAAAAACATTTAAAATAATTGAAAACGGCTGATATATCAGTTTACAGCAACATAAGCTATCATCAAAAGTCCTTACGGGATTAAAAATGTATACAATGTCCAGATGCAATCTTTGTTATTCCCAAAATTTCATCAAAATAAATGCATTGATTGAGCCGCACATCTTATACTAATATATAAATCTGAAAAGTTTTTTTGTGTGTTAACTTGAACATCGCGTTCAATCTCAGATTTCAGGAACTAGTAGTCTGATTTAAAAAAAAAAAATCAGTGTTGCATAACCCACATAACACACATAACACAGATATCAAGGAAGTCAATATATCATCACGCTAAGACCAAGAGGCTCGTAGAACCAAAGAAGAATCTTACAAAATCGGGGGTTTTTTGAGGATTTTCGCTGCGTGTACTGCATAAACAGTTAAAGTTTCGATAAAGTCATATTTGATATTGTTGTTACCCTTTAAAAGTTTTAAAAAGCGATATCATAAGTCTATCTTGACTTATATGCGAACGAAGTTGTGAGAGACCGCTAGTAGCTAATAAACAAAGTGAGTTACTTTTGCAATTATAATATGAGAATTTGTAGATATAACTTAATTATTAAGATATGACATGTTTATAAGACTCTATCTATGATATATGAATTATGGGCTCGTTACGAAAACTACTTACCCAATCATCAACTGGCTTAGTAGTTTTAATCCAGCCATTAAAATTTACATTTTAGTTTTATCGTAACGTTATCATTAGTCTGATTATACGATTTGTGATAACATTGATGCATATCCATATTGAACACAATTATTTTTATTGTCTCTGCCCCTTAATAGTAATAAATAAATATACTACGACAATTATATTATGAAAATTAAGCTTAATTTGCTATAGTCCGTGAAAAGCAGGAGAATCTGTATGGTGTAATTGATAATTTGTTCAATCCCTATACTCCACACCAAACAGATCTTCGGCAATGTACCCTATAAGCACGTTTCGCTCCAAAACCGACTTTACAATGAATAATTGTTACGTTATATTACGACAATGCACACATCGCCATATAGCCCCAAAGTAAGCGTAGCTTGTGTTATGGGTAGGTACTAAGATGGCAAACATGATAAATACTTATAATATTACACCCAGACACTGAAAAAACATTCATGTTCATCACACAAACATTTTCCAGATGCGGTAATCGAACCCACAGCCTTGGACTCAGAAAGCAGGAACGTTGCCCACTGTGCCAATCGGCTGTCTAAAAAACTTCATTAAAAGATACCCCTCCTTCCTTGGTTTTCTTTTCAATGCTATTAGTTGGCGGACCACGCAAAAGGACCACGTGATAAAAAAGCCTGAAAGGAAAACCGTAGCCTATAAACAGGCAAGCATTTCGCTGGTCGTTTTTTTTTTTTATTTGGTTTACCAAAAGCTTTACATTTCAAAAAAACAATTTAAATTAGCTTATACTGTATGAAGACAAAATGTAAATCTACTTACAGGTAAACACCGCATGCAATAAATAGCGTTAAAGTAGCTTACAACTACACAAACAAGATGGAAGTGTATACAACTACACAAACAAGATGGAAGTGTATACAGTGTAGGAAGGAAAAAATAAATTAAATTATTATACTTTACTTAAAGTTAATTCGATTGATCTCCGGAATTCGGCCAGAGAACCACAATGTACTCGTATGTCTACAATATTGAACTTGTTATAAAGTTGACATAACCTATAGTTGGCACCCATAATTGTTGAACGGCGAGGGAAAGTTAAGAGGGTTTTAATAGGGTACCTCTGATATCTCATGGGAACTTTGTAACTAAAGCTCTGTAATAGAGAAGAACAATTAATTTTGTTACTCAGAATGTTTAATAAAAAAACGAGATCTACTTTACTTCTAAGTATATCCAATGATTCCATATTAAAAAACTTTAGACGATCTTTGTAACTTTTCAGTCTTCGGGCCTTACCAGTCCCAAAAGTAAGATGCCAAAGAAAGCGCTTTTGAACCCGCTCAATCCTTAGCATATGCGTAACACAACTTGCTACGTGGTAGGTGTTAAGCCCCGTGTGCCAGTAATTACACCGGCAACCAGTCCCTGCAAACCGGAACACAACATTGCAACAATACTGCTTTGCGGTAGCAATAAGCATGGTTGTAGTACTTCCTATAAAGACGTGTTAATGATACACCAGCGTTAGGCATGTACTGTATTTATTCTTATTACTATACACCTCATACGATATTTATTATTATATATTTATAATTAACAATTTATAATTAATTAAATTAAAAAACAATCAAATAATAATTTCATCGCAAAATGCATTCGAGATTAATTAGGTTTTAAGATGTTAAAGACAAATTTACTTTACGTAAAAACTTTTGCAATAATATTCTAGTGTAAAAATACAAAATCAATAAACACATGCAATAACCTTATTTTAATCCATGAATTTAAACTCAATACTGAACTTATATCAATTTTACCACATAATAATATTTTACTGCACATTTTCGCCGTAAAGCTCCTTATTCCGAGCAAGCCCGGGATTTTTACCACAACACTAGCGGTAGTCACCATCAGTACTAATAGGGAGACGCAAGGATATACGTAGAAAATTATTCGTTAATGGGTTCGAAGACCGTTCTAGGTGGATAGGTAGAGCATTGGTAGAGCTTTTTGCGACCAGCTTCGGCCGACCAGACTTGACCAGTGAAAATTTAGAAATTGGAAACTGTTTGTTTATGCAAAATCGCAAAACACAATACACGCACCAAAAAAAAAATACACAACAACAACAATACACTACAACTACAATACATAGCAATAGCGATACCCAACAACAAAAATACACAAGAACAACAACAATACACACAACGACAATATATATATCAATAACAATACAACAATACAGAAGAACAACAACATTTTATAGGTAACTTACGTCTTCACACTATAGGGACCCGATACCATAAGCCAACAGGGCTCACCAATGCACCATAGGCGTCGTCAAAAGGGTTTCCATTACAACGATGGCATTGCGCCGACTAGTGACTGTTCTGAAAAAGTCACTCGCCGACACAACCATGTCAAAGTACCCATCGTCACTATCCTCACACGTGCTATCTTTATTTACATAACTACCTGAAGGTACAATTTGGCAATTAGGTGTGGTAAGCACACCTATTATCGTCACCCCACCAATAGTAGATAATAGTTAGTGGTGTAGTAGTTTCATTCTGAAAATTAGTCTCGTATTGTTATATTATTAGTCTCATATTTGACGGCCGATTGGCGCAGTTTGCAGCGACCCTGCTTTCTGAGCCCAACGCCGTGGGTTCGGTTCCCACAACTGGAAAATCTTTGTGTGATGAGCATGAATGTTTTTCAGTGCTTGGGTGTTATACGTATATTCTAAGTTTATGTATATTATTCATAAAAAAATATTCATCAGTCATCTTAGTACCCGTAACACAAGCACTACGCTTACTTTGGGGCTAGGTGGCGATGTGTGAATTGTCTTAGTATAATTATTTATTTATTTATTTATCTACTATTTTATAGTAAAATCATTTTTAGTAGTATAATAATAAAAGTAAGAACTTATGAAAGTTAATAAGTTTGACATCATGTCCATACATTTATTACCAACCTACTAGAGTCAATAACTCAGCCTTTAGGTGGCTCTTCTGAGTTTATTAAAAAAATTAAAGACTATTCTATTTTATCCTATACATTTATGAAAACTGGCCATGGCAACACTTCTAAAGTGCAAATAATTTGGTGTTTTACCCTATGCCAGAACTGCGTATGAAAATTACTCGCAAAGCCCATATTAGTTTTAAAAATCCCGTCGCACGCATTGAAACTGGCCGGCTGTATTGAACCCCCTTGTAAAAGATTTTGGTCTTGTTTTTTCAAAAGAATCAAGTACTACTCGATGAGTACTATTAACGAAAAGTTTATTCTCTTAGGGATCTAAGCATAAAGGCTAAAACCTAAATCAGCAGATAAGCATTTTTAAAGTTTATGAAAAGTACGTCGAATTAACGAGAACCCACTTCTCGCAAATGTTTAAATAATATTATCTTGTAAATTTGTGTGCACCTCATCAAATAATTCTACCTTGATTTTTATCTTTGATAGTAATATTGTTTTAATGTTTTTAGCCTTGGTAAGTTTTGCTCAACTATTTCGTCACTTTGCATCAAGGCGCCGTGGCTTAGTTGGTTAAAGCGCCTGTCTAGTAAACAGGAGATCGTGAGTTCGAATCTCGCCGGGGCCTTTAAGTGGTTGTTCTTTTTTAAATTTTAATATATTTCTCATTAATTTGTATATAAAAAAAAATTTAATATAGGAAGGATTTTATGTAAAAACTTATTTTCTTATCCCCCTAGAGCTATAATATATGAAATAATATATTTTAATAGAGATTTCTGTGAATTATTTTAGTACGAACTAGACAAAGGATTGAACCATAACAATGTTTCAAAGTCAAAGTCAAAGTCAAATATTTATTTATTCAAGTTGCACATAGATGGCACTTTTGATGCGTTCATAACATACAAAATATGTACATAGTATTGATTAGTGATAGCGACACCTACATTCGTACACCTAAAACTAAAGCTACGAGGGTACCAAACGCGCCCTGGTCTAAGAAGAAGCATACTACAAACTTCCGTGTGTTCTTTTTGTTACCACCATCTCACATTTTCATTTGTTAAATATTTAAGAAGTAACCGTGTTAGAGCAATAATTCACACCCAAGCTTTTATACCGTTTATGTTATCGTTTATACTATAATATGACTTTTCTATAAGCTTTCGCAATTGCTTTCATCTTACACAAGATGGAAATGTGAAATTATGAAATGTTAGTATGATGTTAAACTTTGCTGAGTTTTTTTCCGGTTTCTTATCATTAGAATTTCCTTTTCTAATCCGGTGGTAGTGTCAATATAAATATGCAGATTTAAGGTTTCAAAAGTTCTATCGAGACGTTGAAAAAAATGCATTTCAAATAATAAAATCATATTTAGAAATGACGGACATATAAAATATTAGGCCAGACGCACATATGAATAGGTACTCACACGCATAAAGAATTTAATTAAAATATTAACTATTTCACCGTTTTTGTATGTGATATTAGCATCGCGGACCAAAACATCGATCGTTCACGTGTGCATTGATACATTATCCTCAGTGCGACCGCAGTTTCATCCGTAATCCACAAAGCACGGGGGATTTCAGTCGAATTTCCACCAATTGCCATGGAATCCGCATCGGATTAAGCGTAGATTAGGTAGCGATCGCGACCCCACTTTGACCCGAATGCAAAGATATTAAACTATAGTAGAGAGTAACTATATTAGTATTGTATTTGGTTTATATACCTCTATATAGATAGCCAACGCGTATTTAAACAGCGTGTACGAAGGCGTTATATTCATTAAGTACTTCTAAGTGTACAGCTTGTTTAAAAATAGAAAAAAAAACAAAAGAATAATGTTAAAAAAAGAGACGTATGTTTTTATATTGCTTTCTAATATTTAAAAAAAAAACTTTGAACTAAAAAGTAAATAAAAGATTGTTACAGAGAGATACTTCCAACGTAGCTCTCTCCATCGCCCGCTGAGTGACTCTGAGTCTTTCTATGAGGCCCATAGATAATGATAGATATATGTATGGCCAATACGATGCACAAACATACCTACGTAGAGCTATGTGTATGTGTACAAAGATTATGTCATACTTAACGGCTTAGCTCTGAGTACCTACAAGTAGCTTGCAACGTGGATCGCTGTAATTTCCTGAAACCTAACTCCGTAAGCTAACACTTAAGCTTTTGTCTAATGCAGAGGCCGTGTCCTGCCTCAGTGAAGTAGGTAGGTACCTACTTCTCATTAATGATGGGAATAGGATCGCTACAAATTCAAACTCAAAATTCTTCTAATTCATGTTGGTCATTAGGCCATATGCATTAGGACATAAGCACTTTTGGAACGTCAAATCTGTCTGTTTGTAGTGACTCTACCTTCTGTTCGTTATGCAGATTCTACCGAGAAGAAGCCGGCAAGAAATTCGGTAGTTTCCTTTTTCACCATCAATATTTAACAACAATTATTCTGACTTTTGAGAGATACAAGCTGATTCTTCCAAGCAACCTTGTCAGTAAGGAATTTATCAATTGTATAATAACCTCGCTGTAATAAATGTATTTTGACACATTGTTTGATCGTATGAATTTGTAGGTCCAAATGACCTTGAGAATCAAGTTATAAAAACCTTACTTAACCCTAATAAATGACTACTGTCCTTTCGCAGACGATATGCAGTCTTCACTGGTTTATGACCGTTTCTAGTTAGTCGATTGTTTATATCCGCTTTTTGTTTATAATGTTAACCTATGTTTTGTCTTACTAGTAGGTACTATACTATTGTGTATATTGTGACGCTACTGTGAGTATTCCTATTTTTTTAAATTTATCTACTAACTACTAGATAGCGGTGACAGGTAGGACTTCAACTTCTCTTTTGAGGGTCAAGTTCGAATCCCAGCACGCACCACTCACTTCTCTAAGTAAAGTGCGGTCTAAGTAATTAAAATATCACGCTTCTACCTTCATGCTTAGGATTTCTCCATAATGTTCTCAAAAGGGGTCTGGAGTTCCGCACTGGCCAGCGTGGTGGACTACGGCCTTAACCCCTTCTCACTGTGTTAGGATATCCGTGCCCTGTAGTATGCCTGTAATGGGTTAACATGGTGTTGATGATAAAGACTAACTTCACTCTTTTTATCTTTTTGCTCTGTCTGATAAATGAATGCGAATAATCGACAGATGTGTGCGCAGTAACAGCATCATATATAAGTCGATTGTGCTGGGTGAGCGACGTTGTTTACGTATAAATAGATCGGTTATAAACTTTGGAGTTTTGAAAAATAATTTGGCATCCATCATTCTCAGTTCTAAAAGGAACAGAGAACAAGGAATTGTAATCCATAAACTAAGAGTCGAGATTAAAAAAAAAATAACATTTTATTTTAGGTCGGGGACCCATACGGGGACAAAATTGAGAGGTTAACACAAAATAAATATAAAAGACAGAATTTAAAAATAAATAAATAAAGAAAAGAAAAAAACAGTAATTAGATTATATTACCGCTTATTTCCTTATCTGAAGTTATATAATTAAAGCTCTATCTATTGAGACGAATTGTTTTCACAATATAAACAAAGCATATTAATTAATCACCCCTTCCGTTACAATAACGTAGGCCTGTTGTTTTCATCGGGAGCCATGCTAAATTAGCTCTCTTCAAGGCTGATAGCCGTGAAGGATACACCGTAAGGTTAGTTATACGAGAGTCAATTCACACTAATCTGTGTTACTAACCATCAGATGAGGTTTCAGTCAAAGGCTAATTTGTATGAATTAAAAAAAAAAAGTTACTGCTAGTTTCACCTAATTACAGATTTATTAAACATTAAAGCTATTTTAACGCAAAATGTCACGTTTGCAGACCCACCGGTTTAAGGTTTGAAATACATATCTATACCGGACTTCAAAATGCGCGTAGGTTCAAACATTTCTTGTTGTGCTTTTGAACCCGTTATCTCAGTTCCACGGAACACCAGGTATTAAATGTTGAAAGCAACTCAGATCGAAA
This sequence comes from Pararge aegeria, assembly GCF_905163445.1. Taxonomy (NCBI): domain Eukaryota; kingdom Metazoa; phylum Arthropoda; class Insecta; order Lepidoptera; family Nymphalidae; genus Pararge; species Pararge aegeria. The sequence goes on from NC_053181.1 coordinate 5,943,051, forward strand.
TTCCGTTCGAGTGAAACTAGCCAGTAGTTGTAAAAAAAGTAATTAAGTGTACAAATCGGAAAAATGGAATGGCTAACACCGATTAAATGTATTCATTCCCTCGGGAAATGTTAACAAAGTACATAGTCAAGGGTTAAAACGCGAATATTAAACAGGGGCCGCTTATCGGCAGTGATGAGAATCCAAATTAAACGTAATTTGTGGTTTTTAGCTTCCCGACCGAAAATTGCTTCAAATTAAATTAAATATAATTTTACGCTTAGATTTTCTGCGGTGAATATGCTAATTTTGTTTGGATGCTCTCGTTGATTGTGGGTGTATACAGCAGGGTGGTTTTATATCTCTTTAGGCTTTATACAAGATGTTTTAATTAAGAAGTAGATATTTTGGATACCTACGAAAGTAAAGAATATGTTTGTAAAGCAAAGATTTCATACGCGATCTGTATTATGTCACTAAGTAGGCCTTCATCTATTTAAAGCACAAAATGATGCGACAAAAATCCACTGCCGGTTAAACGTAGTGCTTTTTGACACAAGTGATTGATAATGAATATGATATATAATATAATATAAGAATAAATAAATAAATAACATCACCGCTTTGAATCTCACTTCTGCGAAATTTCTGTTGAAAGCACAAAATATTGTTACTGATGACGCTGATTTTCTGTTCAGAGTTCCCTGTTGACCCTCATCATCATCAACATCATCATATCAACCCATAACCGGCCCACGAAAGTTTATGGTAGGGTCTCCTCCCACAATGAGAAGGGTTTAGGTCGTAGTCCACCACGCTGGTCAAGTGCGGCTTGGTGGACGCCACAAGCCTTTGAGAACATTATAGGGTATTCTCAGGCATCCAGGTTTTCTCACGATGTTTTCCTCAACCGTTTAAGCAAGTTTAATTGGTTAAAACGCACATCAAGTCAGAAAAGTTAGTCCTGTTACAGTTGACCAAATAAAACTGTGATATTTATTTAGTACCGTGAATTAAAATAAAAAACCCCTTACTACAAAGATTCGAGAACACCAGCGATGATTCATCTCTCGTGAAACAAACAGTGCTCATAATTCATAATAATTTTCAATGCCACCACCCTTCCCACTTAGCGACCGCTAACTCGAGGATTACTTAAGATAATAAATTGGTGTCAAAAATACCACTAACATGTCACTGACCCCTAGTACTTCATACTCGGTAATGGGCACGCAATTAGTTTAATCACCTCCTGCGAGTGCCCGCCTAAGCGAGCGACCATAGAGCCTAGCTCTATTATAATGTCCGATACTCCATCGTGTAACGTTTTCACGACGATACGATATATTTTTTAAGACTTCTATTAGACAAGACGGCCCATTTTTTGGTTTTTTAAGTACTCTTATCATTAAATTGAAAATAAATACTAAATTTTTAAATTAGACTAATAAAAAAACAACTCTAAAAACTAACAAAAATTGATTACATTTAATTACCCACCTTCGAAATCTAAACCTTAAATCTAAAATGGTTATCTAAGAATAACTAAGCCAAGAATACTCTGGTTAAAATTATTAATGACACAAAAAAAACTAAACGAAAATCGGTTCATAGGCTTGGGTGCCACAGAAAGATACACAAACTTATAACTCCACTCTCTCTTTTCGAGTCAGCTTTAAAAATGAACGTCTTAATAAAAAAAGTCACCATGATCACAAATAGGTTTTTTAGCGGCCGTTTTGCAAAATACAAATTGGCATAAAAATTTACGTATATCTAAGTAAATCTATAATTGGATTTCGACGGCGCGCGGCGGCGGAAAACAATACTAGAACAAATACATACTACATTCATAAACTTCAGAATATTTAACGCCGATGTGTGCTTTTTTTTCAAATACCGCGATTTCGCAAGACTAGTTCTACATATTAAGAGCATTGACTTAGTCGTATAGGAATTTATTAGAAATTATTAGTACGTTTCGTGCATTCTAATTCAGCGATTGCTTATATTATACAAACCTACTAAGCTAAGCAAGCCTGCGGTCGACAATAATTTAATTTTACGTGGTTAGGGGTCTAAGATTCGGATTTCTGTAAAATAAAAGCCCTTAATCAATAATAATAAATAAAAAAAGATTTGGAATAAAAACACAATAAAACTACTATCTTTAATTGTGTTCTCATTCTAAAAACGTATTGAGCACATAAAACCTACCAAAAAAGTACAGGATTAAATTTGTTGTTTTGAGCATCTTTACAAACCGTAAAGGGTCATATCATACATAGTTATTTGAAGAAATTACCACCTATACACTGAATAGGGCATATGAACTTGTATGTAGTTATATTAGTGAATGTAAAGAGATATCGTTCACAAGAATCGTTAAAATATCGTTGAAACAAAACACACCTCTCTGCCCACAACTAGCAACTATTGTCAGTGGATGAAAGACTGTCATTTGTTCGTGAACTAACTCTTTTATCCGAACTTCCGAAGCTTCATACATAAGTAATTAACTGTGGGTTTCGCTTTGTCCTCACTCTTCGGTAACATTGTCCTCTTGTATTTATATTTCACAGTCCGTAGGTTGTCTGGTGATTAGTTTGGAATCTTTATCCATTGCGTCTTCACAAATAGAGGTTTGAGTGGGCGAATTCAACAAGCGTCTTCAATTTTATTTATTACTCTCCTTTCAACTTTATGCCAAAAATCAAGTTGATTTTTTGCTTATTTAGAACATTAAGGAAGAACAAACAAACAAAGAAATCCCTTTTGCATATACAATATTATATATTTTTTAAATTTTTATAAGTGTTTTTACACTTGGAGGAATACTATATATAATATATAATAGGAAATTTTCTGCCATCGCGGCCTGAGCGTTATAACCAATTAAGCTACGGCACTCCTACCGCCGATGCCGAAATAAGTATATATTCCTTTTACATCAGTCTTAAGAAGAAGAAGAAGAAGAAATACTTTATTGTACACAAACATCAAAATATACATAATGCAGGCATGCAAAGGCGGACTTTTTTCTGTAAGCAGTCTTCAAGCGACTGTACCGAAAATTTTTATATGCATTTAAAATTTATAAAAAAAGGATAATATTAATTAAATAAGTGATGATGCAAATAAAAGACAGAACCGTTCGTTATTGTTACGAGTGGTCAGTAGCTGATATCAACCTTGGTGCCGTATAGTGACAGCAGATCAGAATACAGGTGTTGCCAACATAACCTCTTCTCGCTTGTGTCGAACTAGGTGTCTAAGAGTATATAACGGAGAGGGCAGCAGCGTCCACTATGCTACAAGTGGCGTTCCTAGTTCTTTAATTTGAGCAAGCCAAGTTCTAAGCAACACTCGGAATTAACAGCACTTTTTTAAGCAGCGAATAAGTTATTGATATCATAATAATCAGCCGCGTTCCAAACATTGTACTGTACAATCTACTAACCTAATTTATTAAAATCCAGGAGTATCCAACAATCCAACGAGTTTTTTATAACGATATATTAAATTGTCTTCTATGGTTTTTACTACTTTGAGAAGTACACGAGTCTGGCGTAAGTTTCGGTAGTTATCAGCGGTTCGCCACACAAAGTTAAAGACCTTTCCAATTCAATTCGTTTATTTGCAGATTGGTTTTACATTGTTGGTTGATAAAATATAAGGACAAATAATCCGCCTTAGATGGCATGCTTTTTTTGAATACACCTTCTCTCTCACTCGCCACAAGAAACAATTTCCACACAATTTGAGCACATCCCTATCCCTATCCCTACTAATATTATAAATGACAATGTAAGTTTATTTGTTACGCTTTCACGCGCTTGTTTTTTTTTTGTATGAAGCATTCAATTTAGTTTTTGTTCTAAAAAATTTAAAGTATTCAGTATCGCTAAGCCTTAAATGAGGGGTTTGCTGCTGCCCGCTGAGGAGTTCTGTCCTCTATCTCCTACCACAGTTTGGGCAAAGTTAAACAAATATTATTACCTCTATAGTACAAAAAAAAAAATTTAAATCGGTTATAATTGGTCGGAGTTATGGTGTAAAATCGTCAAACACTTTCATCCCCTCTCCCAAAGGAACCGAGCTTAATGTCGGGATAAAAAGTATTCTATATATCCTACTAATACTTCCAAGAATATGTGTACAAAGTTTCATCAGGATCAGTTAAGTCGTTTTTGCGTGCAAGCGTAACAAACAAACTTACATTGACATTCATAATATTAGTGGGGATAGGGATAGGGATAGGGATAGGGATAACATAAGTATAGAACTTATGCTTGGTAAAAGCTATATTTTGCCGTCCCCGAAATATCAATCGCCTCCGAGTTTTATATAACTTCATCTTGGAATCCACTTAGCAGTCTGCTCACGTCGCCGATATCGAGCGACCTACAACCGACAGATAAGCGCACCTTACTTCCACCATCTTATACATTGACTAGCGGTGGCCCGTGACTTGTTTCGTGCAACTTCTGTTAAGTAAATGTTTTGCAATTAGTATACCAATTCTTGAGGAACCTGGAACACAGGTAGGTGTTTTGCCGCGATGATGGATGATGGTGTTTTCTTTATTTGGGAGAATCGTCAGAAGTCATAGGTGGAGTCGACAGAAAGACTGGCTCATTTTTTACGCGAAGAATCAGCCTGGCTGTTCAGCGCGAAAATGCAGCAAACATTCTCGGCACTATTCCAAGCTGGTTTTACCTCTACAGTAATTAGTTTAGTTGTAAGTTTTATTTTAACACTAGCGGACCCGTGCGTCTTTGTCCGCGAATGACTCGACTTAAAAAATAGTCGTATGTTGTCGCGGACTGTTTTATAGAACTTTATAGAAACAACAATTTCAACTATTTCGATATACTTACTACATACTTCCATCGTTTGGCGTAACGTTTACCGTTCACGCATCGCACGCATCAGAATCTCTCAAAAAGGATATTCTTTGCAGTTTTTGCAACATTTCTTATTAATGATAGTAGCCATTAACTGTAACGTGATGTTATGTTATATAGCCATAATTGTAACTACCAACCCAAAAAAATATATAAAAATCGAAACAGCATTTTCTGAGATTAGCGCGTTTAACCAAACAAAATTTAAAAACTTTTTAATATTTTAATTATGTGTATCCAAAAAACCACGTCAATAAAACTCCGTTGCGCGGATTTTGAAAATCAAATGCGGAAAAAATAGCGATCCTGTTGGAGCTGTTTGCTTTTCCGGCATAAAAAGAAGCCTATGAGCTATTCCAGACTATATTGTAGGTATCTCTGCCAAATTTTAGCCAAATCGGTTCATACGTTGTGGCGTTAAAGTGTAACAAACATCCATCCATCTATCCATACATACATCTATCCATCCATACATCTATTCTCACAAACTTTCGCATTTATAATATTAGTAGGATGGTAGGTACGCATGCATTCGATCGTTGTCCCTTAAGTCTTGCGACCTGCTGTTATCTGTGATGAATTATATCCCTGATCTTTGACAATATTCATCAGATCTTCATTAAAATTAGACAATACACGCTTGGTAGTACACACTGTTAAATAAAAAAAGAATTATTAAAATCTGTGTAAATTTAACGGAGCTATGAAGTAAAATTGATGAAAGTTTTCATCCCATTTCCCGGAGGAAACTTATTGTTTATCGGAATAAAAAGTATCCTATATGTAGACCCGGGATATCAGCTACCACTATACCAAATTGTATTTAAATCCGTTCAGTAGTTTTCACGTGATGCCCGGACAGACAGACAGACAAAAATTAAATAAAAATCTGTTTTGGACTCAGTATCGATTAAAAAGCATGCATCAGGTCCATCCAAAGCAAGCAAGCAAGCAGGTTAAAAATTTCAAAATATACAAAATGTACAGAAATCTTCCAGTTACAGTTTTATTATTATAAGTATAGATTATCAATAAATGTAAAGAATATGCTTATATCTAGTATCTATATCCCCTGACAAGGGATTTAATTAACGTGTCTACCTGCTAAAGCACGGGGACAGAACAGTAGGAGAAGCTTTCTTAAGTTTATTTTTATACATACATTAATTGGATCTCTGAGAAATCTCTGAGAGTTGATACATAAAGCTGTGGAAGAAGATACATTTTTATTCCTTCCCCGGGGTAATGTTGACATGGAATGAAAATATGTCTACTTTATTGGATATTATTATACTTATCTTAAATCTATTATAGTAAATGTAAGTTTGTTTGTTACGCTTTCGCGCGAAAAATACTAAACCGATCCGATAGTAGTTATTAAAAAAATATATATATTTATTACGAAGGATAAAATTTTTTTTGTCAAAAATCTCATGTATTAGGTACTATAGGCGTAGACTATGTAGCAGTACGCTGCGTCGCGAAATTTATTTTTATTCCATATCAACATTTCATATTAAGCTTAGTCCATTAAATTGCATATTGAGGCTTTAATTAATACATACAGCAGCTCGTCAGTCTCATCTATATTCAAATTGGAGGCGAATGCATGTCCCGCCTGCCAGAAGCAACTAGCAAATAATATATTCGATTACATTCGCGCAGTACAACACATCGATCGTTAGTGGTATTATAGAACGTGAAAATTCAAAGTGCGTTTATTTCATCGTAGCGGAACGCTTTATTGTCCTTGTTGGTAGGGTTGTGCCACGGCCAAAGCCATCAAAGGCACCAGACCAGACCAGAAATAATTCAGAAGCCACGAAGCGATTTGCATCTTGTTTTCTTATATACGTGTGGCTGGGGTTTGGTTATGACAACCGCGTTAAGAGAAGGATATAAAAAAAACAAAATTCATTTATTTAAAGTAGGCCGATAATCTTCAGTTCGTAGTGGCTCTACCACCGGTTCGGAAGGCCGATTCTACCGAGAAGAAGCCGGTAGGAAACTCAGCAGTCGTTCTTCTCCGATATCATTTTACAATTTAACAATCATTCTATCTTCATTCTATCTTGTATGAGAAAGTCGATTGTCTTGCTTCCAAGCAAACTGTCATTAAGAAATTCATCAATGGTATAGTAACGTCGATGTATTCAAGGTTTTTTGATATATTCTTTAAACTTGTGCAAAGGTAAGTCTAATATAACTTACGGTATTATGTTATAAAAGACTACTACCTGCCTAAAACCTACTCAGCTCCACAAAGTCCTTATTGTATAAGGCTATAATGTTGTGCATCGACTATCGCGCGTAGGTTTGTTATGTATGAAGTAAGCACCTACGTAGTTGCAGTACAGCACAGTGCAGTGCTGGCATCTGTGGATGCACGCACCCGACGAGACGCTTCGCTTATCTACTATTCGCGCAAAATCTGCCACTATTTCCATTCCACTCGTCCGATATACCCAATAACCGGCACTTTTCTAAGGCTGCTGTGCATACCGATGATTGGCTATAAGTGTTCAAAGCTACGTGTAGGTACCTACTTACGTATGATCGGGGAAGGTTTTTTTTATTAGTATTGAGCAACAGATCCAACGGATGGCACACCTGATATTGAGTGAAAATCCCTCTCCCTATCCCTACTAATATTATAAATATCAATGTAAGTTTGTTTGTTACGCTTTCACGCAAAAACTACTGAACCGATCATCATAAAACTTTTGAAACATATTCTTGAAGGTAATATAAGTAATATAGGATACTCTTTATTCCGAAATTATGCTCAGTTCCTTTGGGATAGGCGATGAAAACGTTTGACGATTTTACACAACGACTGAACAAACAATGTTGGAAATGTTCTTCGTTAACCTTTAGAATATAAATCAACTAACAATGCGATTTCGATTCGACCTTTAACGATTACTATTTTTTATAAGTGATAGGAGGAGCTGAGACTGTTCAGACAGTTCTTTTCAGATATTGTTTATGAGAATAGTTTTTTTTTTATTATAAGAATACACAACTTAAAAATTTCAGTACAACTACACCTAAATTTAATGTACATGTGTTTCAAAAACAAAAACAAACGCAGACGAAGTCGCGGTGACGATTTGACGGTGGTAACTAGCCAAAGCCTCCAGAAACAAATCCCAATTTTCCCGTCAAGGATCAAACCTAAATGGTCGTATAACAATGGAACTGCACCGTTATAGTTATAGTTACAATAGGGTTCGTTACAGCAGCGCGCTAGATTTACGATGGCCAGCGGAACAATGCGACTTGTTATCGCCAGCAAAAATATTTATTTTATTCCACTGATTCTGCAGGTATTTCAACCCGTTGGGCGCCCACTGAAGTCTGAACACGGTTGTTCAGTGGGCGAATGGATGGGATATTTTGCTCTGAGTGTGATCGCAAAATGCAATTCTCTACGTTCTTAATTCTGCAAACTCAGACATTATTGCATGCAGTACATTGTATCCAAAAACAAAGACACGGGGCACGTCTCACTTCACACCTGCGGAATGTTGCTACTTGGACGAAATATCAGTATGAACTATATAATAAATTAAATAAATTTTAAACATACTGAGTATTACCTCAATACTATATATTTATAGAGTAGCTTTTATGTCATCCCACATTTTACCCAGCATTATAATTTTTGTAAATAATTAAGAATAACGTACTCCGAACTTTCGTGAGAGGTAACTTTGTAATCTTTTCTATCAATAATCTATATATATAAATATATTAAAATGTTATGTCGGTTTGTGTACGCTTGAAAAACTCAAAAAGTTCTGCACCGATCGAGCTGAAAATTTGGCATGATATGTAATACGCACCAAGGATTGTTTTTATTTATTTTTCTGAACCATTCAATCACAATGTGCCACAGCGAAGCGTGGCAGGGTACAGCTAGTATCTTATAAACGCACAACCGTTTAGTCTAATACATTTTTTTAAACCGTGAACCGTTTTAATAATAGTTTAAGTCAATCCTGTTTAGTAGCACTCAACACCTTAAAATTCGTAGGTCTGACAGCCAATACATGCAATTTTTTGCTCTGTATTTTATTACACATCTAGCTTCAGTTGAGCGCTTGAGCTATTTAGTTTCAACGGTGATATCGGGCGATTTCACCGTTGAAACTAACCGACCAAGCAAGCGTGTCTCAGTTTTACTTATTTTTTATCTCAGTTTACCCTCAAACTTTGGTTCAGGACTGCATTTTAAATATTTTGGGCCAATAACCGTGCTAATTAGAAACAAATATTAATAAAACCACGTTTTGCTATAGGAACTTTCAGACGTTCAAACTGTAGCCCAGAACATAGTTCAACGCGTAAACTGAGTTTCGCCTGCGTTATCGCGTTTAGCTTGCATTATCGTGTTTAGTTATAATAGTCATAACCTTAAGCTTGTAGCAAAACGTGTTTTTTTTGGTTTCCACAGCGTACGGTGAAATCAGCTATTAAATGTTCAATCTATTGACGTCAAGAAGATTTGATTGTAACATTTTCTTATTCATCATTATCTGCAACCATTGCTAATGAACCGATGTTGAGCACAGGCCTCGAGGCATTCTTTTTCTTGGAGAAAGATAGTGTGAGCTAAGACCCACCATGCTGCCAAAATTCAATTTCTATTTTGTTGTGTTATTATTATTTTACGTTTTGCGTGCAAAAAAATGTTTCTTTTTTTCGGCTTTCACTATTTTAGCAATTGATATAGATATTTTTAATATTCTGATAAACAATTGATATAGAAATTATTAAAGAGTCAAAATTCTAGAGAGCGTTTTCATCAAAAGCTAGATTTATTTCACTATTTATTCAAATACTTAAGCTTTACTACATTAAGTACTTAATTGAAATGAAATAGGTATAATATCGATTCAACGGTGAAAGAAAATATCGTGAGGAAACCTGCATGTCAGAGAGTTCTACACAACGTTCTCAAAGGTATGTGGAGTCCACCAATCCGCACTGAGCCAGCGTGGTGGACTACGGCTTCTTCTTTCTCACCGGCCCGCTAGTCACGGGTCTCCCGTGCTCTGTAGTGGGCCGGTAATGAGTTCATGTTATTATGTTAAAATTTGCCAAGCAATAACTAAGTACTCAAAACATTTTAAAGCACTCAACCCGTATAACGGCAAATTTAATTACTGGGGTATGAAATGTTGAACATAATCAAATTTTCCGACCCCGCGCACGCGTCCAAGTACAAACTAACTCAAAATTACTTGAATGTACTTCGAGAGATTCATAATTTGATTTTAACCCGATAAAAGAGTGGCTCTAACTCGATAAATAACATGAACCGGGCTTTGTTTGCGCCGAATAATGTGATTCGAGCCCATCCGATTGCAATTTGTAATAATTTTAATGTGCGGCGCAATTTATTAAGCATACAGTTGAGCTACGAGCTTTCCCTCCTCTTCCAACGGCTAAAGGATTATAAGGAAAGGGGCAGCAGCGTCCTCTGTATCCCTACTACCATCTAAATAAAAAAAAATGTACTCTCCTGCTTTGTATTTATATCTCTGTAACTACTTTTTTTTCTTTGGTGTACAATAAAAGTGTATTCAGTCATTCATTCATTCATCTACTGCGATCACCAACCCGTCTGGCAAAGCGTGGTGATTATGGGCAGCCACCAGTATTGACTAAAGTATTTATGCAAATACCAATGAATTTATTACAGCGATAACTGTCGAACGTCACTTTTGCACACAATAAAATCACAAAAGTGACGTTTGACAGCAGTGTACGCGGAAATTACGCGGTAAACTTGTCGCGAGATACGGAATCACCCTGCCGTTTCCTGTAGTGGGTGGTTGGTGATGGGTTGATAATTATAGAGAGAGCTTTTGTTACTGTTAGGCCGTCGGATATCATAATATTTTGATTGTGGTACGGTGTGTCCCTATAGTAGTTGCAGAGACCTGGAGCTTTTCCCAGCTGTTATATTGCTAAACTGTGGCACAAGTTTAGTAATGGTTGTGGGACACGCATTGTATTGTGTCCACAGCACGCCCCTGGTACACCGATTGTACTCCAGTGTAACTATAATTGCGAAGTTATTTATTGGCACTCCGCGGGAGATAATCTACATGTACGTGGAATTCAAACGCTGCAATAAATTCATTGATCAATTGTATTTACGTAGGTACTTTAGCTTAGACTGGCGGTTACACGAGACTTAGTCAGAAAACCAGGTTATAAAATGGGAACATGGTATAAAATGGTAAATTTTTTTAAAAGTATCCGCACCCTATTTCAGTTACTACAGGATGGATTTCCGGAATTAAAATTAGCATTTATAGCACTGTATAGTAATGTTCCATCACACTGTGGAAGTAATATCAGAGTTAGTAAAACTATTACCAAGATTAATCCTGATGCTGACAAACAAGAATGAATACTTACTGACAAACACGTATAAGTGTATGATGTCGTTCATATAATCATATCGACGGTGATAAGCAGTGAGCTTACAAAGTAATATATTAAATCAAAGGTGGAAATAAATTCTAATTGATACTTTTTATATTAGAGTATTTATTAAACTAAATTTTGTAAAACGTAAGTCGAAATCACAGTCTGAAACTAAAATTTCATAATTCCATGAATTAAATCTAGACTTTTCAATCTTCAGAAATACTAATTTGTCTATAAAATATATGTCTAATATCTTATCTTATCTTATCTTATCTTATCTTAATATATATATAAATCTCCTGTCACGATGTTTGTCCGCGATAGACTCCTAAACTACTTAACCGATTTTGAATTAAATTGGCACACCGTGAGCAGTCTGGTCCAACTTAAGAGATAGGATAGCTTAATTCTTTAATTATAGTCGCAATGTTATTTTATTGCAAATTATTTGTCTATAATTATTTGACAGTCACATGTTATACATATATATATATATACTACTATACTCATTTAAGGCTTAGCGATACTGAATACTTTAAAAACAAAATCAAACGCAGACGAAGTCGCGGGCAACAGCTAGTATAATATATTTATAATCTTATTGAGTGATTTGAATGCGGGTTTTCTTTAAATTTTATAAATAAAACTATAACTATAACAACAGGCAACTCATGATTAAATTAAGATAGTTATATAACTAGGCAACTAGATGTGTCTGTTTTGTTTATGTCTAAAATTTATTGGCTTGCGAACCACTTTACAATTTAAATGTTCACACAGTACTTACTAGTTAATTACCTTTGTTGTAAAAACATAATATAAATTACTTATGCCACCTTTTAATTTATCGTGAGAATTAAACAGACTTTTATTTTGTACACATGTGAAGCAGGCTATTATAAATGTCCACATAATTGCTACGAAATATTCTCTAGCTATGCGTCGGTTATGCTTTCACTCATATTTATAGCTTCATAGCGAACGGATATAGATGCGCCATTATTTTTAATCAAACTGTCCTATTAACTTTGGCGCATACAACATATTTTATTTTTTAACCCGAAAAAAAAATTAAATTTGCTTTTCTACTCAATATAACCCGCCCCCCCACAATGCATCGACCACGCGATTTATTTTCGCGTTTGTTCGGCTCCAAGATGCTAAATAATCCAAAACCTTACTGAAGAACTAGGCTATCAAATGTATGAAAGATTATTCAAATCCGCCTGCTAGTTTCAGAGATGAGCGCGTTCAAACAAACAAACAAAAATATACTCTTCAAGCAGCTTCACTTTAAGTATAGAACGCTAAGTCGCTTGACGGCATGTCTTTGTCGGTAAGGCGGTAACTAGCTAAGGCCGAAGCCTCCCAACAGACCAGACCAGAGTAAATACAGATATTATTCATTCTTACAAAAAGTCCGTAATTGCCTCGCTCGGGATCGAACCCGGGACCTCCATTTAAAAGACTAAAGCGCTTACCACTGCGCCAGAGATGTAAGTAGTAATAGTTTTGTTTTAACTATATAGTTTAAACTTTAATGGGCATATTTAAATTCAGATATTACTCTTTCTTACGAAAATTTCGTGATTGCCTCGCTCGGGATCGAACCCGGGACCTCCATTTATAAGACTAAAGCGCTTACCACTGCGCCAGAGAGGTAACTAGTTATAGTTATGTTCTTACTATATAGTTTAAACTGTAATGGGCATATTATGAAATATCGCAGAGTAAATAAATATTCTTAAACTTTTTGGCATTATATCCCCGCCGTTGGCACGAAATGCCAGCAACATTTAAACTGCATTAACATCAAATATATCACTCGTAATGGCTTAACGCCTCGTCTATGAATATCAATTTCTGCACTGAAAGACTATTTGTATTGAATTCGTTAAGCGATCGCAAAAATCGCGATTTGCTTAGCATAAACTCAACCCTTGCTGGTTCGGCTTAAATCAGAAATTATAGGCAAAGAGTCGGCGACTTTTAGATCATGCGTTCTACATTAATTTACGTATATTGAAAACTAGAAGTAGCACTTGTCGTATCTTATGTTTTCCAATATAAACTTTCCTATCCCCTATCCTCTATTCACGCCCTTATTAAGTAACTTAAATTTAAATCATTTTACTTTTAAACGTAGGACTTTCATGCAACTTTCTTATCCCCATAAATAGTTGCTAATGTCACCAGCAGAGCTAGCACAGGCATGAGACAAAAATTATATCCCCCGATTATATCCCCTGACAGGGGATGAAATTAACGTGTCCACCTGCTAAAGCACGGGAATTTTATTTGGATATTATTTCCACTTGTGCGCCAATGCTCTGAGAGTTGATAAAGCTGTGAGAGAAGATAAATCTTTATCCCGGGGAGATAACTATCTCCTGCCCTTGCTAGCCGTGCAGGGTGTGTGTATATAATCTTCGACGTGTGGGAAAGTCATATTAAAACGGTATAGACGTTCCAAAGATGAACCTATGCAAACAGACAGAAAAAAGACTGTTCTTTGGGTCATGCAAGTTATCGTTTAAGTTATCTTCTGAGCTTAATAATAGGTAGTCATAAGTTATCGTATATCCGTAATTTATATAGAGGTCAAAACAACAAGAATTGTCATCGTTGTAACATTACTTCAAACACATTCGTCTTGCGTATTGACACCTATAGCTATTTTAATAGAAGTTTGTTTGATGGTATTTTTTTTTATTAATAGGCATATTTTTAAAATTCAATTGTATGTTGATCTGTATCTACCTTAAAGGGCAGTGACAACTTAGTCTAAGATTAAAGCACGCTAACCTAGATAGGATGGCAAGGTCTGGCTTTTAATACCTGCAACTTACCTGCAACTTACCTGCAACCTCCCACTAATTAAACCAAAGCTTTCCGCCGCTCTTATCATCCTCATGTATTTGGGTTACAATATGATGAGCATTTGTTAACACAGATGATTTAGCAACTGAAATGTTGACAGATAAGAATACGTTTGAATCACGGCGTATCCTACAGCTTCGTGACACAAACCTTCTGAACAAAAGTAGCATATAACTCCAAAATAAATAAATAAGCAGTGTTTTGTCACATTTTAACCGTAAGCACCTTTAAAATAGCTCAGCAAGAAAATAAATTTAATAAATATTCGGACATTATACTACTTTTAAGATTAAAAAATAGTTAAAATTGAAAAAATTAAGTATAATGTCTGACAAAATAGTTATTTTTTAATGTTAGAAGTATAATGTAATGAGTTATGTGCTACTTTTGTTAAGTTGTTTTGTGTCACGATGCTGTAGGGTACGCCGCGCGCCGTGATTCCTGATCGTGTTCAAACGAATTATATTGAACTGTCACCAGCTCTTCGCCCGCATTTATTTCGCTTGTTATGTGTGAAATATCTGCGAATGTGTTCGCGTCAAATTCGATCTTTCAATTGTCCCTCGTTAATCCTCTATTAATGCGAGCGGCTTTGTCACGCTCGCCATATGGCGTCTTACAACTGGCCGACAAAGACCGAGCTGTCGTCAAAGATTTAACGCACAATAGCGGATTCTACTGCATTTGACGATGTGTTTAATTTCGTAGGGACCTTAAATAATAGTGTGAAATCGCAAAAAATAACGTTTACACTAACACCCGTAGGCTTAAACAATATAGTGTATTGTCGAATCGTTACCTCTTTGTGGAATACGATTCTATCGATTCTTGAATAGCGATTTACGTGTAATGGAAATATTCAATTCAATACACTTTGGTGTGATATTGTGTAGAATATCGCATTAAATAATTCATTATTGAAAATGTGGGGTTTATTACAACTGTAACTTTTTTGAGGGTCATTATCAAACTGTGATAGTTTTTCTCCTTTCATTATTATTTCAAAATATTCATTAAACTAACGGTTACTGCGAGATTAATAAAATACCGAAAAGAACGTGGACAAGTTTGAGGGCTATAGCTAGTTAATACTAATATATCTTCTTTTATAAATTGTTACAACTACTCTCGTCCACATATTATAATTGCTATTTGTTCAATACTTGAACAATAAAACATTTAAGTATCGATCCAGTTACTAATAACATCTTTGTTCATAATCATCCCAGTTGGTGTAAAGATCTATGGCGTTTTATTAGTTTTACTTATTTTGTTTTGTCAATGTTTTTTGCTCTCTTGTCTACGGGAATAAAAAAGTACTGTAGCAAAAATTATGTTTGTTACAAATAAAAATAAACGGATGTGAATTGTGAATTTGGCTCAAAAAATTCAAATTCAAATTCATTTATTTCAAGTAGGCCTACTTTATAAGCACTTTTGAAATGTCAAGTATGTATGTTTGTGTGACTCTACCACCGGTTCGGAAAGCAGATTCTTCCGAGAAGAGCCGGCAAGAAACTCAGTAGTTGCTCTATAAGTTATTTCAATATATCCACAACCTAACACTATTTACTCAGCATGACAGTTGAATACCCAAAACTCCTTACAAATATATCTTCTTCTTTAGGTGCCTCTCCAACTAGTGAAGGTTGACCGTCAGTTTTTGATAATTCGCCTTTTCTCTCGCGAGGCTAAACAGCTGGGCGGCACTCGCGATTCCAGTCCACTGCGTGCGTCTCTTTCCAGCAACTTTGCCCATCATTACCAGTTGCCTGTAGCGTAGATAAGCAACTATATTCTTTTTGACGGTCTTCCAAAGCTGACAACCAACTCGTCGCAAAACTTCCTTGTTAACCTTTTGAGTCCAACTGATTGTAGCACATCTCGTATGCTTCTAGACGTTTCCTGAGATCTTCTTTGCTGTTAGAAATACATAGTAAGATTAAATCATTTATGCAACATACTTATACAGCAAAGACCGAGCCAAACTTCACATTTTCCAGTAACTAATTCTAACAAAGCAAAAACTCCAGATAATAATATATTGCACTAGCGAAATAAATAAAAAATGGTGCCTAAAATGCCCCAATTTGAATAAAACCCCTTATCCGACCCCCTAGTAATAAATAGAGGTAGATCTGAGGGTAGATCGAGGGCAGGTTTGACTGACTTTGCACTATATCTTGTATATTACCAGTTATATGTCAGCAATTTACGTAAGTGCCGACCGAACCCATATCAGAAATAAATGACCTCTTTACAGCTTCGTGTGGTAGTTTTATTATACAACTTTTTTCATTAATATTAGCATCTAGCAAGAATGGTATGCAGTTTGCAGTATTACTTCCATCTTTTGAAAAACGTCGGTAAAGTAATATACACACATATATTTTTTTCATCAATACTAACCCCACTTCAGGGAACGGGTTTCTTGTCAAAACGATAATTTGAAGCGGTGATAGCGCAGTGGGTAGGAGCTCGACTTCACTTTCGGGTAGCTAAGTTCGAATCCCAGCACGCACCTCTAACTTTTCTAAGTTATGTGCGTTTTAAGTAATTAAAAATATCACTTGCTTCGACGGCGAACGAGAACATCGTGAGGAAACATGCATGCCTGAGAGTTCTACATAATGTTCTCCAAGGTATGTGAAGTCCACCAATCCGCACTGGGCCAGCGTGGTGGACCCGTGCCTTGTAGTAGGCCGGTAATGGGTCGATATGATGATGATGATGATGATGATGATATATTTACTTACTGTGAATTAATACTAATATATCTTCTACGGCCTTAGTTTACCATAGCCAAGTGTAGATTGGTAGACTTCACACACCCTTTCGGACATTCGGACATTATTGAGAACTCCAGAGGCATTCCGATCCTCACGATGTTTTTCTTTACTGTTAAAAGTTAAGAGGCTCGTGCCGGGGTTCGAACTGGCGAAAAAAAAGTAGCCCTGAAAGTGACGCTGAAGTCACACTAGGCTATGACCACTTTATTTTTTTACGGTGGCAAGTAAAATTGTCGACTTCTTTTCGAAAGGACAAAGTGACCGTATTTTCTCATTTCGTAATTTTGTTATTTATTGAGCTGAGAAGACGCGAAAATGTCAGAACTCCGCCGTGAAATGCGCCACAATAAATCACAAGAGGGGTCCTTAATTGTGAAAAATATTATTTTTCCGCCGAAAGCGTGCTAAGCGACTTAAAATTTAGCTGTGAAAGGAATTTCTAATACATTTAATGAACTCAGGGGAAGTTATAAAAACGTGTTTTTTGCTGATTAATTGATGATAATATCCTTAATATTAACTCAGAAGTATTCGTAGAGAGTTATGACGAAAGTACGAATACCTAGGTGGAGTTAAATAAGGGGATTTTTTTAAAAGGATATCTAAATATCTACGCTTTTAAGTATTTAAGATTTATCGTTATGTACGTTGTTTGATATTTCCTCTAAGTAGGTAAGGTTAAGATAAATCCCTTTATAAAACTAGTATAAACTAGTGTATTTCATAAGGAATCGCCCTGTAAAAATGTTAAATCAAAAGAAGCATTTTTATCTTTACATACAAACTATACATTCTAAGTGTTTACTTATGACAACCTTGTTGAAAATATACGACCGACACGCATAGTACCTACGTAATAAAGTGTCATGAGTCACTCGATTTTAATTATGCATGTGATGTTAGGGCTGTATCCGATTAATTTCAGTAAAAGCTATGGTAGTGCTTAAAACTCTTAGGTTTACGGTTTCACAGATAAGTCTCAGAGACAGTACATAATGTAATTCAAAATCCTATGAAGTATTATTTCGGTTTTCATATACACGTTATATTGCACTACAAGTTAGCCCTTGACTGCAAGCGAGCTAACCGGGATATGGGAGTAAAACAAAGAAACCCCTTTTCGGTTTCCGCGCGGCTTCGTACGAAAATGCTAAAACGTTTGGCGGCGCGTCTTTGTTAGTAGGGTGCTGTAATTGCTACCTGGGTGTTACGGGAGGCTAGTAGATAAGGAAATCACTATTAAATCTAATCTGACATCTCAATATTTTGGGTTGCTATAACTTCAAGCGATAGCGTACGTGACATCTTTATCGCCACTTCGGTGTAATTTGCCTATTGAAGACAAAGGTAAGTTCGTAAGTTTTTTTTTGTCCGATCGTGTAAAACGGAATAACGATTTTTTTTATATCGGAAGAGCACCATCCTTGTCAGTACGGTTTCCCGGCGTTCCTATCCAATCGAATAAGTAAACGTTGGTAGAAAAACTCACACTTGGTCCTCAGATATGTATATACCTTTAATCCGCGTTAATGCTTTTCAATAACAGAGTAATTTTATGTATGTCGACCTCATTGGCGCAACGGTGAGCGCTGTGAATTTAAGTAGGAAGTTCCTAGTTCGATTCCCGTCAGGGGAATTTTGGGAATTTACAAGTTCGACGTAGTCGTGCCGCTAAGCGATTTAGTGTTCGTGCGAAGTCGCGTAGAAACCGATTAGGGGTATGACTACCAACACCCTCTCTCCCTAACAGGTTAGCCCTCTACCATAACTTACTACCAGGTGAGATTGCAGTCAAGGGTCTAACTTGTAGAGGAATAAAAAAATAACAAAACTTGTGCAGTGTCAGGGCATCTTCGTATATCTAGCCTACAAGTTTTTGATTTTTCGAGTCACACGAAATTAAACTTTCTATACTACAGATGAGGTATTTCTTGAACTGCAACTTTGTGTGGTTCACCGCCTTAAGATAATCGCTTAAAGTGGTAACACACGCTCCGTGAAATATTTTGTACTGAAGTATATATTTGATACTATTTAGGAACTCCCTACAAAAGACCTATGTCCAGTAGTGCACGTTAATCGGTGACGCTATGATAATGATGATATATAATGTACTAATTCCCCCTGCGGTTCGAAATGACTCTCTAGAGCCACTTGGCTCTGCAGCGAAATGGGTTTGTAATTCTTCAGCAAGGTATCATAACCGTTTTTGAAGAACTGTACCGTGGTGGTACTGTACTTCTGTGATGATAGAAGATTCTCATAGTTATATGATGGTGAAAGAATGATATATCAACGATACATTAACCTTTCGTCTTGAAATTTATTTCTGATGTGACACTTAATATCTATATCCATCTACGCCTAGTACCTACTAGCATCTGAAAATTTTATCCCGAGAAAATAAACAGTTCCCGCGGGTTAATAAAACCCCCTTAAAAACGCAGATAAAGGCGCAGGCAAGATAGATATTTAACTAGCTTCTGCGCGCAACTTCGTCTGCGTGGACTTCAGAATTGGGTATAAAGCTTCGCTCGTTATTTTTTTTTAATTTTCCCTCTAGATCTACTAAAGGAATCGGGATTACCTATTGTAACGAATAAGACGTCAGCCATTGCACCGACCACATATTATAGATAGACAATTTGTCAAAGCCAAGCCGCCATGTTGTCGTACCTCACCGCCATGCCAAAAATTCCGCCATTATGGTTTGGTACGTCAATCTAGCCAAAGCCCACCATTTTTTTGAAAAGTATTAACATATTATGTTGTACTAATATTGTTTTTATTTGCGTATCCTTTACACTATGTTCTTTCCATGTCAAAGACGCATGCCAAATTTCATCCATATCCGTTCAGCCGTTTTTGCGTGATTCAGTAACAAACATCCACACTTTCACATTTATAATATTAGTTGGATAGTAGGATTCGTAGGATAGTAAGATGATATTTTAGCGTCTCTCTGTCTTATAAATTTGACTAGACTAGACAATCAGTTACTAGGCTATCGCTTTTGCTTTAAAACCAATATCGCGCGCTAAGAAAGGTACGTGTGATAGAGCCTTAATCCGCGTGGTATGGGCCGAAGCCTCGACGGGTGGTGGTATCTTATTTGCATAAGTTTTGTTTTTAACTCCAAATCAAACATGCTCTAAGAATAAACGACTGCATAGCGGATCAATAAAATTTGATTCTTAGCTGTAAATTAAACGTACATATAATGATAAATTAGTGTTATTTATCATACGAGCAATAATATTTCATTCCTACACTATTTATAATGAATGTTCATGTTTCTTAGGGCAATTTTTTTTAATAACCAAAATACTTAGATTTCGCATAAATAAATGTGATTCTTTTATTAAATTTTTATAAACTGGCAGAATCCCTAAGGTCATCATTAATTAACGTGTCATAGGCAGTGGCGTGCCTAGAGGGTATGCACAGGGTATGCTGTTTGCAGATGATATAAAATGAAGAAAATCTCCATTACGAGTTATAAAAAACTTAAGGATAGGCATTGTAAGCGTTTAAAATAAATGAATTTTGAATTTTGAATTTTATTAAAAGCGTACCCTTAATTATTTATAACTAATTAATTATTGAATTATTTTAATTTTTTTAATTTTCCAAGTTTTATTTAATTATCTATAACGAATTAGTTTGGCCATCCAAAGGGGCAATGCTGCCAGCATCTTAGGAACTGTGCCTCGCTGCGGTGGTTTTGAGGACGTTTTAGATTTTATTTAGTTTTAAATAGTTTATTTTAGGTTATATTAATAAAAATACAGTTCTCTTTATAACTCGTACTGGAGATTTTCTTCATTTTATATCATCTGCATACCCTGTGCATACCCTGTATGAACGCCACTGGTCATAGGGTGGAAATAGTAAAGCAGTGTTTTTTTACGCTCTGACGTTATGAAAGGTCAGTTCAGTTCAATTATTTTTTAATATGTTCATTTGGAAGTTATAGTAGACTCACCAAGTAGGTGATATCATTATATTTATCATTTTTATTATAAGAAATTTAATTTATAAATAAAACTGTAGAAATAAAAAAGTCACCACCTTCTATATGTTTATATAAAAGGCATGGTATCTGTAAAATAAATAACAATAAGGGATAGACAAATGAAACACAAATTGATAAAAAAGGTCTCCGACTAACATATCGGAGGTATTAATTAATAAAAATAAAAAAAAAACCTTCATCCTGAATAGGGAGGCGTGGTGACAACAGTACTCTGATTTGCCGTCGTCTCATGAGTCTGTAATTACACTGGCCACAGCCTGCTGCATGCTTCCTGGTGGAGGAATAACCATGGAGGTAGTCCTCAGGCGGATGAGCTCTGTCAGAAAAATCTCCACTACTACGTACTTGTATTAATCAAACTTAGATGCAACCAAACATATCGGGGAGCTTGAATAACAATGCAAAAGATAACACAAGCTAGTCTCTGTATTTTCAAACAACAAGCAGTCTAGTATATTTTCATTTTAAATTGCGCCGGGCACAAAATAATAATGTTTTCTTTACGGGTCTCGTGCTCCGCGTTAAATATTATGAGGAGAAAAATAAAATGCATGGTATTATATTTGTTTCAAGTGGCGTTGTATTTCATTGTGACTCGAATTGTATTGTGAGAGTAAACATTTGAGCTTGAAACGTTTGAAGCTTGGGACTTCAACCGGCGTAGGCGAGTGAAATAGCTACAGATAGTATGTTTCTTAAAGTTCATTATTTTAGACGTTTTAAGAGACAAAACTACAACATAGTAAAAATTATTACTTATCTATGTAATTGAGTAGTATGTAAGTTTATAATAGCATAAATATATATCACATATATCTATCATAGTATATATAAATTTATGTTAGTATTTGTGTAATTAATATGTAAATGTAGTATGTATGTTCATGTAAGTTTATATTACATTTCTTTTTTTTGTTTTTTTTTTTTTTGTAACTTACTTTATGCACCATCCATTTTCCACTATTTTATCGGCTTCGTACGCTCAGGTTGCCTTTAAAAGATCACTTTTAGTGATAAGGCCGCCTTTGCACCCAAGCACTAAGTACTATTACTGTTTTCCTTGTATTTTCCTTTTTTTGTTGTGTTGCAATAAAGTTTTTCTATTCTATTCTATTCTATAGTGACATATTAAGCGGTGATAGTACAGTTTTAGGACCTCTGCTTAACTTTTCGGGGGCCGATATCGAATCCAAGCACGCACCTCCACCAAGTAACGTGCGTACAATTAAAGTAGGTATCACTTGCTTTAACGGCAAAATAAAACATCGTTAGGAAACCTGCATGACTGAGAGTTCTCCATAATATTCTCTCTCGCCGTGGACTTCGGTTTAAACCCTTCTCATTGTGGGGGGGATACGTGCTCTGTAGTGGGCTGGTAATAGGTTGTTAAGTAGATAAGATGAGAAGATTTTAACTTTAATCTCCTCATACCTAGGCCTATACTTTCTAAGGTTGCTCAGATAAAACGTAATAGGTACTTTTAAATCGTAGTGGATAGTAGGTAGACGGGCCGATTGGCGCAGTGGGCAGCGACCCGACTCTCTGAGTCCAAGGCCGTGGGTTCGATTCCCACAACTGGAAAATGTTTGTGATTGAACATGAATGTTTTTCAGTGTCTGTGTATTTATCTGTATTTATGTGTGTATATTATTAATTAAAATATTAATCAGTCATCTTAGTGCCCATAACACAAGCTACGATTACTTTGGGGTCGTAGTATATTTTTTTATATAATTATGTTATTTTTAAGAACTTTTGAGAAGTGAGATTGTTATCAACTGTTGTAGCACGAGGATGTTTGGATGTACCTAATAAGCAATTAAGTATTAAAAATTTACTGGTAACTGCCTTTCAAAGACAAAAGACTTAAAATCCAGAGCTATACATTCTGCTAGCACACTAAATATATTGGTCCCTGTCTTTGCCTGAACAGAAATATATGGGAATTCTCACTAGAACGCTTAACCACAGATGTATTGGCCCCTAAAATTCCCTTCCAACCATCCGCACATTATATTATACGGGAACGATATTTATGTGCGAACCGTGCTATTATCTTTTAAATTACCTATCTTTTATAAGTGAGAAAATACAATATACGATGGTGTACGAATTCTTCATTAATTTGGCGTTTATCCGGCGTTCTTTTTCATTTTCTAACTTTTTTACTGGCATTATTTTTATTATAGCTTGTATATGCCACTAAAAATATTCGGTAAACCCTTGCCAGAACGCTTGATATGTTCAGTTAAGTTAATCGTATAAATACACGGTAATCCTGTGTGCTCTCTTGGTGCTCTTTTAACTTTTTAGCACCAAGAAGTTGGTGCTATTTTGTTTGTTCAATGAACCTGTCCATCGAAATATTTTATCAAATAAATTCTCAATTGATCCGGGAATGTGATGCATGCTGTCTACTAGAGCAACGAGGCAGTTTTGATTGTCAAAATATACTGCTATATTCGTGATCCTGTCATTTATAACTATTTAAATTGTACTTGTACGTTGTACTCATATACAAGCCAAGCCAAGGATAAAGCTGATTTTGAACCTAAAATATTTTTTTAAACTTTTTTTATTTTTTACTTCACTACAAGTTAGCCCTTGACTGCAATCTCATCTGGTGGTCAATCTCAAGTGATGATGCAGTATAAGATGGTAGCGGGGTAACCTGTTAAGGAGTATGGTAGTTTTACACCGAATAGGTTTCTTCGCGACATCGCATCGGAACACTAAATCGTGTAGCGGCACGTCTTTGTCAGTAGGGTAACTAGCCACGGCCAAAGCCTCCCGACTAAACCAGAGAAAAATTTAGAAATTATAAATTTCGGGACCTCCTACTTAAATTTACAGCGCTCACCGCAGAAACTTAAAAACTTTGTTACATAATATGTACATTGCAATCAGAGCTCCCAACTTGAATTATAACCTTCGTCACTATATTAAGCTTGTTAATGATCGATTTAGGTGTGAAGCAGATCATAGGCTGTTTTTTTAACTATCCGCAGTAAAGTTTCCAAAGTAGCTTTTCCGGGACAAAAAGCTACATAAGACTTGTGCAGTGGTTGCAGAAAGAACATAGTCTAGAAATAAATAAACAAAGTCAAAGTCAAAGTCAAATATTTCTTTATTCAAATAGGCACATAGATGGCACTTTTGATGCGTACATTACCTACATGCAAAATATGTCGTAGAAGTGAGTTGATGGCGATAACTAAATTCGTCAACTTAAAACTAAAGCTACGATGGTCCCAAACGCGCCCTGGTCTAAGAAGAAGCCCACAACCAACTCAACCGGTTATTTTTTTTGTTATCACCATCTCACGTTGTCATTGTCAAGAAATAGTTGCCTATTATTATTTGTTTATCGTTTGTAACCTACATTCTGATTTAACACCGTACGTATCTTGGTGAAATTTGAAACAATAATAGGTACCTAGTTTGCATTCTGGAGACGGAAGGACATAAGATACTTTCTACTGTGAAAGTGAACAAGCTTCGTTAGCACGGAGTGTTAAAAAATAAACTTCAGCACTTGACAAAGTTTCGCAAACAGATAACTCAATCCGAAAACAGATAATAAATACTTTTTAGCCCGGGAACAGACACGGTTGAACATTGTCGCGACCAGAGCAAGTTTTTAATATTAGTATATACGGGGTAGGCACCTACATAATATTTCTTTGCGGTGTCACAAAATATCTCAATGATTGATGTCTCGTGGCTTAGCTGTGTCGTGGCGAGTGACAAGATCAGCGCGGTGCGGTTATACGCCATGTTGTCTTTTTGTAAATGTTGTAATGACAGACTTTCTCAGCCAGATGTCGGTTCTGATTTATATCAGTGTGAATTTTAATTTCGTTTGGAATAATTAATTTAGTGAGTTAAGCTACTGTTCATTAAATTTTGATTTCTACTAAACTTATTTTTTTTAATTACAGTACTTTAGGTATGTGGTGCAAGTCATTATAAAAGAATCATTTAATATCTTCTATCTACTTTTAATAGCAAAGTAAGCTTTACTGGACTTCCTTTTCAATCATTTATTCCGTCTGGTGGGAGGCTTCGGCCGTGTCTAGTTACCACCCTACCAAAAAAGTAAACCAAGAAGGTATGCCCTACCGCAGTTCGCAGTCGACAGAAAAATGTATTAATGTAACCTATAAATCCCTATCCCTATCCCTACTTCCCTATCCCTACTAATATTATAAATTTGAATGTAAGTTTGATTGTTACGCTATCACGCAAAAACAACTTAACCGATCCTCATGAAACTTTGTACACATATTCTTGGAAGTGTTAGAAGTAATATAGGATATTCTATCCCGACATTAAGCTCGGTTCCTTTGGGAGAGGGGTGAGTGTTTGACGATTTTACACCATAACTCCGACGAATTATAACCGATTTAAATAATTGTTTTTGTACTATATAGATTATGTGTTTCATTTTGCCCAAACTGTGGTTGAAGATATAGGACAGAACTCCTCAGCGGACAGCAGCAAACCCCTCATACTTACTGAATACTGCTTAGCGATACTGAATACTTTATTTTTTTAATGCCACATCAATAAACAAAATCAAACGCAGACGAAGTGGCGGGCAATAGTAGTTAATAATAAATAAATATACTACGACAATAACACACACCGCTATCTACCCCCAAAGTAAGCGTAGCTTGTGTTATGGGTACTAAGATAGCTGATGAATATTTTTATGAATAAAATACATAAATAATTATAATAAACAGATAAACACCCAGACAATGAGAAACATTAATGTTCATCACACAAACATTTTCCAGTTGTGGGAATCGATCCTACGGCCTTTTACTCAGAAAGCAGGGTCGCTGCCCACAGCGCACTGTAGGTACCCATACGTTTGGAAGCCGTACAAAAAGTCTATGGCGAGAGTGAGGAAGGGCAACAAATGTAAATAGCATCGGAAACTGTAACGTGAGCGCAGACACATTTACAGGTCGCCGGCGATCAACGCGACGAGAGAGTGATTGCCTGACGACAACGCGTACGGAAATCGCGCACACCGGCGACTGATTTACACGGTAACATTACAACGACTTCAACTAGTCATACTAACTATAATAGGTTTAGCAGAATGAAATGAAAGAGTGGATCTTTTATTTTATTCATCATCATCATCAGATGAACCGAGTGACGTCCACTGCTGGAAATAGGTCTTTTGTAGTGAGTTTCAAAATCCATGGTCCGGGCCGATTGTTTCAACAACTCTCAGCTACTCGTTTGATGTTGTCTGTCCACCTCGTTGGACGCTGCGTTAACCAGTGTGGGATCGCTTTTCCGGCACTTTGGGACCCCAAAGTCCATTGTTTCTTCGAGCTATGTGCCCCACCCACCGCCACTTTATCGTAGCGCCTCATTGAGTTATGTCGGTATTTCTATTTCTTTTACCGAACGTACCTCCTCATTTCTGATGTGGTTACGTAGAGATACCTACCTCGAGCGGCGCTCTCTCCATCGCCCACTGACTTAGAGCCTTCTTATAAGGCCCAAAGTAGTAATAAAAGTAGGTCTTAGACTAAGTATATTATTGTACAAATTTACTGAATAATGTAGCGAAAAAATCTGCTGTTTTAATTCTTCTTAATAAATTATTAATCGGCACGAATCTCATGATTTAACAACAAAATAACGATAATATGGAAGCGAATTTTATGAGAATATTGTTTGTTGAGGATCCATTGTACGAATAGCGTACGTGTGCAAATTGCTCTATTCTTCAATAAATATATTTACCAGTGGAATCTCGTGATGAATTATTTATTCCGTATGAATAAATAAAATGTTCTCCAGAGAGCATTAAATAAAATATTGAATCATTCGTAATCGTTGTATATAATGTTAAGACAGAAAAAAGTTTGTTTGCTTACACTCTAAGCGCGATATTAGGAATCGTTGCAGGAGATTACATTTCTCTAGTATTCTCTAGTATCGTATAGATTTCTCTAGTATCTCTCTATATATATTCACTGTATATCATCTATTCTTTAGTATCCAGTAGTAGATTTTTTGACGTGACAACGTCTTATAATTCGATGGAGCCGGCTGCACGCACTAAAAAACATGACGTATGCGGCGTTACCTCGCTCTGAGGCGTTCAAAGAGGCCCAGTCGGCCTCCGCGCTCGACATCTGTCTCTCTCCTATTTGAGTGAGCGATGCGTCCGTGTGGACAGCTTCTATACAATAATACATTTACATGTTTTCGGCAAGGATGAAGTGCAGTGAAAAGTGAATGTGGCGTCAATTGTTTATAGCAACGATAATATCTATCAAACAAATAAAATTAAAATTTTCTTTTGAAAAATGCAACCATTCCATCAGTATTTTCTTACGACGTTGTCACGTTCAACTATCGTCAGTAAGCCGACTTTACAGACAACCAATTTTTTTGTG
This sequence comes from Pararge aegeria, assembly GCF_905163445.1. Taxonomy (NCBI): domain Eukaryota; kingdom Metazoa; phylum Arthropoda; class Insecta; order Lepidoptera; family Nymphalidae; genus Pararge; species Pararge aegeria. The sequence continues at coordinate 5,970,520 of NC_053181.1, forward strand.
ACGGAGCTCTTCCTGTGAGTTACTACTATCATTCTTATTCCTGCCTAAAAAGCATTGCTGTGTTCCGGTTTGAAGTGCATGGTTGCCGGTTTCATCAGGCACATGAGGCTTATCATCTACACTTCAGGTTGATGGATAAAGATCAGCACTTTTTAGGACGTGTTCCTTGTGAAAGCTCAGAAGGATAATTTGGAATGATACGCTGCTAAAATTTCAATAAATCATTTTATTATTTGTCCTCCATTTATTACAAATTAATCACAATAATTATTCACAGTATTATATTTTATGGCCACGTCCGAACATGACCACTGCCGATAATAGACTGCCGTCCGCCTCAATCATTCAATCTGGATCTGGAGGATCTGTTTGGTATGGAGTATACGGATTATAGAAATTATAAATTACACCATACAGATTCTCCTGCTGTTCGCGGAGTACAGCAAATGAAGCTTAATTTTCATAACACTGTTGACAGTTATTATTTTACGTCTAGCTTTCTAAACGATTACCATAAAATGGGGAAAATGGGAATTAGTTTGTGTGTCAGTAACATTCCGCGAGCGTTTTCACTGTTTTTGGAAACAATGCACTACATGCAAAAATAGCTGAATGAGGGTTTTGTGTGTTCTCAATTCTGTGTTTATAACATGTTTACACAGTTGGAAACTTGTATAAAATCTGATCTTTAACAACAGTAGTATTATATTGCATGAGCAATAAAAGGAACATTAATCGTATTAAACGCGGAAGAAGTCGAGGAAGTTTGTTCAAAATAAAAATAGGATAGGAAATCTGCATGCTTACTCTTGAAAGTAATTCCTTGGAAACTACGATCTCAATCTGACTGAAAATACAAATGAAGACTCTTGAAATAAATGGATAGATCGAAAAACTATTCATGTATATATACACGTAATTTATACGTACAACGGACGGTCCCAGACCAACGAAGTGCGGAAAAGGCCCAGGAACAGATATACACGTATTTCGTGTCGTGTGTAGATTTAAAGATACTTGAGGATTTTCAGGTGGTTTATGGTTACAATTCTTTTATAATCTCGTATATAATTGCATTGGGTGATATAACTAGCACTTATAATTTAGTCAGAATTGTCAATACGATTTCCAATACTATGAAATCAACATTTAAAAAAAAACTTAAAAGCAAGGAATTAATATTTTCTACAACATTTTTATGCCGGTAATTTTCTACATTTTACTGTTCGTCACGCTTTTTAGTATCTGTATTTGCTGTAATCTAAATTTTAATAGCCAAATATCAACTACTCGTAATCTTTTACAAAATATTTCATGTCACGAATCTGGGGTTTTAATGGTTATAGAGTTTTCTCGCCACTTCACCGTCAGCAGCTTTTCTGTGACAAGCATAAAATGATGAGACCACATGGGAATTTTATCATATACAAAAACAAAAACGTGTGTGACTTATAAACGCGTTAGACATTATACTTCTTTGGCGTACAGGATAAAAATCTTTTCAAAAATTTTATCTCTCCCCTTATTCTGCGTTTGTAAAAAAAACTACTCTAACAAAAGAAAAAGGTATTTAATACATTGAAAGATTTATTATAACGCATTATCTAGTTATCTCATTATAGGAAAACAAAAGTTTCATGATTAAAATTTGAGATTTTTGTTTGTACAATTGAATGAATTAAATCACCGGAATGAGTCCGCAGACTGACAATTCAAGGTGTTCAGTGTCAAACCTTTTATTGAAAAACAAAATTGTTGACTATAGTTAACTTCAGGGTGTCGGTTTTTCATGACGGTGTGCGCGCGCATCGCAAAAATTTATTATCATAATTTTTCCCTAACGCGCCAAAAGAAGTATAACTTCAAAAATTCAAATCGGTAACCCAAGTTCTGACGTACAGTTAACATAACCTAATCTAACTTTTATATTGTTGCAGTATTTCTTTCTCTATTTTAGTATTATTCAATTACTTTACATGAATTTTATAAAAAAGTTTTTATTGAGATAGGAACCAGGAGTTTATTAAAAAATATTTATCAGATGAAGCCTCGTAGGTACAGTCTACGCTTATAATGTAGTGAAAATTATTACGATTTACAAAGTAAGATGACCTAACGCTTATTTCCTGTCTGCTAATATTGCGTTATAAATGTCAGTTCAACTGATAGCGTTAGAGGCTCAGTAACCTAATTCCTTCGAAAGAAATGCCATTATTTATGGCGGAGTGGAACTAATGTACCGCTCGTCCAATTTTCTTTTGGGTCACCGAGTTTCCGAGTCTAATTCGCTCGGGGATTTGTTATAGAGGGATGGAGTGAGGAAATGGATGTAACAAGTATTTTATTTTGCGGAAGAAGTATGTTTAGGTTTATAAGCAATGTTGAATTTAATTGCTTCATTTCAAGAGATCTGAGGCATTTATTTATTTTTTAAACCCCCACGCTTAAACGACTGGTTATTATGAGATTAACGTGTCTGCGTATGTGTTTGTGTGTAGCATCGTATTTCCGGAACGGATGAACCAGTTAGGATTATGGTTTTTTAAGGATGAATTAGTCGAGAGTGTTTTGGTTATGTTTGATGAAAATCGGTCCAAGATGGCCGCCGCCACAAAAATTCAGTTTTCATTTTTTTACATATCCCTCAATATGGGTATCAAATGAAAGAGCTTGTCAAGTAGAATAATATACGTTACGTTAATCGAAAGTCAGAGGTTTCATAAATTTCTAATTAATTAAAGTAAGTATTCAATGAGATCATTGTATTTAAAAGTAGGTATCCTCTCGTAAAGTTTTTAGTGAATTTTCATTACGACATTACATTAAAACGGAATGTTTTCCTATTCTTACCAGGCTGTGAAATAAGATAATCTGAAAAGCGGGTTGCGTTAAAACTGTCAATTTGATGATCGACGTGTGGCGACGGCAGATCAGAATGCAGTTGTCATCACCCCTATTCTTCTCGTGGGTGTCGTATGAGGCGAAACCTAGACCGATGTTGCCTCTTAAGACACCCGGGTTAGATCACTCGCCTGTGATCTGCCCAGCGTGGTGATTCTAGAAAAATCCTCTAGTTGGTAGACACCTTTAGTCCAGCAGTGGACTTTAATAGGCTGTTGATGATGATGAATGTTAGTTAGTTTGGTCAAGTGGTCAATCTTCCTCTGACATAAATATAAATAAATAAATAAATAAATATACTACGACAATACACACATTGCCATTTAGTCACAAAGTAAGCGTAGCTTGTGTTATGCTGATGAATAATTTTTAGGAATAAATAGCGTACCCAGCCCGCTTCGCAGGGCTAGATTTTGCTTTACTTACATCATTAAATTTTTAATTTAAGTCTCATAATATATTGAATCATTTATTTCTCTCCGTATTCATTCTCTTCTATTCTCTTCTCGAGCGGGTGAAGATCATTATCTACACCCATGTAAACCCAACAATAGAATATCATCATAGTAAATAAAAGCTGTATTTGACATTTTAAAAATAGGAGTGCTCGTCGTCGTTACCAAACTTTACAGGAGTAATGCTGTAAAGTTTGGTGACGATCGGAACACCAGGTGGAGCAGCAGATGAAGAGGGTGATTGATGTACTCTTTCCTAGCTTCCGAGAAAACCCATTGACCTTGAAAGCACCACTTGATCACGCTGATTGGTCTGAGGAGTTTGAAGTGTCGGAGGATGAGCTAAAACGAGCCGTTAAACGTCTCGCAAACAGGAACACCGCACCGGGGCCGGACGGTATACCGGGCCGCGCATGGGTGCTTGCTGTGGAGGCTTTGGGAAATAGGCTACGGCGCCTTTTCAGCAGTTGCCTCCATTTAGGTGTATTCCCATCCGGCTGGAAAAAATCCAGGTTGGTACTTTTAAAGAAGGATGGCAAGGCTGCTGATTGCCCTTCCGCTTATCGTCCAATATGCTTGCTGGATGAGGTAGGCAAGCTGTTTGAGCGCATTATTGCTTCCCGCCTTAGCGACCATCTAACCCATGTGGGTCCTGACTTATCAGAAAGTCAGTTCGGTTTTCGACAGGGCCGCTCGACAGTGGATGCGATCCTCCGCGTTCGCACTATATCACAACGAGTTGTTCGTGAGGGTGGAGTGGCGTTGGCGGTGAGTTTAGATATTGTGAACGCCTTTAACTCGCTACCCTGGATGCCTATCAAGGAAGCCCTAACTCACCACAACGTGCCTTCATACCTGCGCAACATAGTAGCAGCCTACTTGCATGACAGGTCCATACAGTACATAGGGCGGGATGGCCTTACGCAAATAAGGGAAGTCAGTTGCGGAGTTCCACAGGGCTCCGTACTGGGGCCACTTTTGTGGAATTTAGCATACGATGCGGTGCTTCGCGTAAGTCTCCTACCTGGTGCCCATATAGTGTGCTACGCTGACGATACTGTAGTGCTTGCTGAAGGAGACTCCTTCCAGTCAACCTCAAGGCTCGCAGAAATAAGCGTGGCAAATGTAGTTGCCAAAATTCAGGAGCTGGGCCTCAGGGTAGCGCCTAAGAAAACCCAGGCACTATGGTTCCATAAGCTTCCCAGGCGGCTGGAACCACCCTGCTCGACGATTCGGGTTGGCGATGCTGATGTGCAGGTTGGCAGGCACCTGAGGTACTTGGGCCTGACCCTGGACAGCCGATGGGGCTTCGAGGAACACTTCGAGTGCCTGGTCCCCCGAATTCAAAAAGTAGCAGGTGCAATGCACGGTTTGCTGCCCAATCTCGGGGGACCTCAGGAAGAAGTCCGCCGCCTTTACGCAGGTGTTGTGCGATCAATAGCCCTTTATGGGGCACCTGTTTGGTCGCAAAGGCTATTAAGAGTAAAGCGACTCAGAGCGAAGCTCAACAGCATGCAACGCAAGATCGCCATTAGGGTTGCGAGAGGATATCGCACAATATCCTTTGAGGCGGCTACCATTTTGGCCCGCTGTCTGCCTTTTGACATATTGGCGGAGGTGGACGCCAATATATATGAAAGAAGAAGAGAAATGGACGTAGAACCCGAAGCGCTGAGGCAACTAGCGCACCGACAAGCCCTTATTCTTTGGCGTACGCGTCTTGAAGAGGAGAAAAACGTACGCCAACGCGCTGTTGGTGCCATACTACCAAACCTCGAGGCCTGGTTGTCAAGGAAAAGTGGAAGTGTAACCTTTAGACTGACTCAGGTACTCACCGGGCATGGTTGTTTCGGGGAGTACTTGTGTCGGATTGGTCGTGAGGCGACACCAAAATGCCACCATTGCGGAGGAGACCGGGACACCGCGCAGCATACACTCGAAGAGTGCCCGGCCTGGGACCAGGAGCGCCATCTACTGATCAGCCACGTTGGAAGAGATCTTTCTCCTGCAGCAGTGATAGCAGCAATGCTCGCGGAGGATAGAGCGTGGAAGGCGGTAGTCTCCTTCTGCGAAACTGTACTAGTCAAGAAGGAGGCTGCTGAGCGAGATCGAGAGCGAGCCAATCCTGCTCGTAGAAGACAGCGCCCTACAGGTAATCGGGAATCATAAATCTTCCCGGGACGAGCTATAAGCGTTGTGCAAGGGAGGCACCGGTGCGTTCCTAGGAGATCCCGGAGCCTTCCATTATGTACTGAGGCTGGCAACCGAGGGGGTTTTAGTGGGTAGAAATCCCACATAACCCAAATTCTCCCACAGAGAATTGGGCATCTTTTGAGAAGATTTCCCCCCCGTCAACAAAAAAAAAAAAAAAAAAAAGGTGGAGCAGCAGGGATCGCCAGGTCAATCCGGAGATTCCCTGAAAGTTTCATTGAAATCGGTCCAGCCGTTTCGGAGCCTATACGGAACATACCCACACTCTTTCTCTTTTATATATTTAAAGATATACATAAATACTTACAATATATAGATAAGCACCCAGACACTAAAAAACATTCATGTTTATCACACAAATATTGTCCAGTTGTGGGAATCGAACCCACGGCCTTGGACTCAGAAAGCAGGGTCGCTGCCCACTGCGCCAATCGGCCGCCAAACGTCGCCATGAGTTTACGATATCCTCTAAGTACTAGAAACCCTGCCTTGAAAGGCTTTTAGAGGTGTCATCAACCGGTTTTCCAGTACGATGGCGCATAGAAACCCATGGTCAAACCTTTATACTGGTGTCGTTTTAGGCTGTATCGCCACTTATCATAGATTAACCCTATTATAACATTAAGGATTATTTAAACGATAAAAAAGCTTGGGTGTGAATTGCTCTAGCTTCATAGCTTAATTTAAATTTACTGGAAGATGGTGATAACAAAAAAATAAATTTACCCGGCTAAGTTTGTTGTGTGCTCTTCTTAGACCAGGGCGCGTTTGGAACCCTCGTAGCTTTAGATTTAAGATGGCGAACGAAGTTATCACCATCCCGTTACAATTATGTAAACAATTATGTATGAACGCTTCATAAGTGCGTGTCATAGGCCTACATGAATAAAGAAATTTTGAATTTGAATTTATCATTAAATGACAGAATCAGAAGCTAGTAATAACTGATTAATAAAATAAAAAGTGGTGTGTTTTGTGGTGACGGCAGATAGTAATACTGCCGTCACCAGCCAATCTCTTCTCCCGCTTGTCGTACAAAGGGAATATTATGGAGGGTAGAGGTAAGGAGAGTCATCTTATATGGGAGAAAAGTTGAAAAAGTGTCCAGTGTATGCGCTAAATAACAGTTCAAAAATCCTCCACAATGGCGCTGGTGGATGCACAGGGTACGGTATGAATGTAGCAATCGTAGATGAATTGAAGTATGCCGAGTTAAAAAATTTAATGTCATTATCGACTAAAGTAGTTAATTATTGAGAATTTCAACAACTTACGTTGTACAAAATATTGTGATAAATATAACCTTACTTCCTTGTATCTCCATACTTCCTTGTTTATTTTTCAAGCCTACTCTAACAATATTTATATTTGGCGCTTCTTTTAAGAGTTACCCTGATGCAAATGTGGCGCCATCCTAATTTAATACATTTTGACGACACTTTTTCATATACACAGATGACTCTCCTTACCTCTACCCTCCATAGGGAATATAAAGGAGAGCGGGCAACAGCGAGCTTGTATACTAGTATCAACTCCTACTTTAGCCTAGCAGTGGATGAAAGGCTGTTGATAAATAAAAGAAACTCTAAGTAGTTCATATAAGTATATAAGTACATTACCTGACATACACACTACATTCAGTACTTTAAAGTACATTTTGTTAAAGTTTGTTTTGGGGCAGCACCCACTTTAAGTTATGTGCGTTTTAAGTATCGTGAGGAAACCTGTATGCCTGAGAGTTCTTCATAATGTTCTCAAAGGTATGTGGAGTCCAGTGGCGTGCATAGAGGGTATGCACAGGGTATGCAGATGATATAAAATGAAGAAAATATCCCGTACGTGTTATAAATACCTAACGGTAGGCTTTTTATAACTCTTACAATGCCTATCCCTAAGTTTTTCATATCTCATACTGGAGATTTTCTTCATTTTATATCATCTGCATAACCTGTGCATACCCTCTATGCACGCCACTGGTGGAGTCCACCAATCCGCACAAGGCCAGTGTTGTGGACTACTGCCTTAATCCTTGTTTGTTTGTTTGTTTAAAGTCTTTATGGCACACAACGTTTTATACAAATTAAACACAAATACAGAAGAAACTTAGAAAATAAAATAGAGCGTGCAAAGGTGGTCTTATCGCAAAAGCGATCTCTTCCAGACAACCTTTGACGTTAGGGAAAACGAAGGAACGGATTGGTGCAGCAATTTAAGTTTAAAAATATATATGTATATATATACAAAATAATCCTTCTCATTGTGGAAAGAGACCCGTGCCTTTGAGTGGGACGGTAATAGTTGATATGATGATGATGATGACGTGATAAACTTAACTTACTTTACTTAAGAAACTAGGGAATAATAAAATAAAAGAAGCTTTAGCAAATCTCGGATTTCGAAACCGAGTAAAGCTCTTGGCAAGGATTAGTGTTACTTATTTCGGCACTTTCATAATAAATGAAGCAAATGATTTCCAAACGCTCTAAGATAATCTTAATAACCAAACGAGCATATCATTCATTCAAACGCTCATTTACGTCTTATCTTGTCCTGAAAAGCCAAGATTATACGCAATACCATGATAAAATTGAATCCCCCCCAAATGCGTAATGGGGGAAATATGAGGGTATCCTTGGGTAGGGTAGCCAACTATTTGCAAACGCAATGTTAAAAGTGATGTATGAGACGTGACTGTGTTTGGTATAGTCATCAAATTTAATGGAAGGGCGAAAAACTACAAGTAGGACATTTTAGCATCATAAGATGACAGTTTACAAATATGGAATAAGTTCTACAAAGATGTATGTATAATGTAATGTAAAACATAATAAATATGTGCTCTACTGGGATCGCACGATTATCACTGACAGGTATATTACAGCTAATAGATATAGTGCTAGTCGATCGATCAGTGCGCAGTGCAATAATTGTTGACATTACTATTCCACATGACGATAATCTGGTGAAAGCTGCAAAGGAAAAAGTATCTAAATACTTGGACCTTGCTCACGAGATTACCGCCATGTGGAATGTTGAGTCGACCGTTGTTGTTCCGATCGCCGTTTCAGTCAATGGTCTTCTCGCGAAAAGCTTCGACCAACATCTTAAGAAGCTTTCGCTTGGTTGTTGGATCAAGGGTCGGATACAGAAGGCAGTAGTCCTTGAAACGGCGCGTATTGTGAGGAGGTTCCTCACTCTGGAGCCCTGACCTGAAAGTTTTTTTTTTTTATAAATTTTTAATAGTGTTTTTTAATTTATTTTTAAGCATTGCTAATAATTTAAAAAAAAAGAAAAATAATAAATGATAGTTTATATGTAACAAAATTATTAAGTTTTTCTATTTCTTCATTATGTAAAACACGCGATAGCCGAGTAGTGGGCCGAGTTCAATTCCCAGCACGCATTTCTGACTTTACTAAGCTATGTGCTTTTTAAGCAATTAAAATACCACTTTCTTAAACGGTGAAGGAAAACATCTTGAGGAAACCTGCATACCTGACAGTTCTCCATAATATTCTCAAAAACATGTGGAGTCCACCAATCCGCACTGGACCAGCGTGATGGACTGCCTAGACCCGTGCCTTGTATGGAGCCTTTAAATGGTGGTAACTAGTTAGAGCCGAAGCCTCCCACCAAACCACACAAGAGAAAATTGAGAAATAATTTCCTAGGATTTGTCCGAGAATTTTGATACAGTTGTAAACCCTAATTTTGGGTTTGGCTATCGCGGCCTAGTACCCAATGCACCGACAAATAGCCGGATTATGCTAAACTCTAACATAACCTCACCGGACTTTAACATTCATAGAATTAAATTATATTCATGCCATACCGTATTACAAAGATTGTTTAATCTCCTTTTGTGCAAAGTATGTTTACAGAGTAATGATCACGGCCCCGTCGTGACCACGATCCATGCAATTGGATCGAATATCGACAAATTCAATATAAACAATATATAATATTATCGTCGTATGTACCCGTTAAACTATGTTTAAGTTATATTAAAGGCCACCAACCCGCATGGTAGAACTATGTCCTCTCCCATAGGAGAGTACTGTCCCCAGCAGTAGGATGATAATCTGCGTATGATGACCAAGTCCTTAAAACATCACAAAAAAGGAAAAAAGATGTACGAGTAAGCAACTGTCATTAATTTATTTTCATTTTATTTTTTTATTTATTTTAATATCACGAGCATTTACTTATAGCTTTGTTGAATACATTTCTAAGGTAGGTTTAAGTCTGATATTCGACCCGAAGCGATTAAGTGTCAGAAGGCTTTCGTTTAATAATACCAAAATATTGTACTTCTCTACTATGCCTGAGAGACGAAAAAAAAGTTATCCGATAAGTGATATTATAGACTAATAGACCTTACCCCTTAAAGTTTTGACAGCGTGATAAAACTCTATACCTAATCTTTGATCTTTCAAAATAGACTCTGTAGCGATTTTTTAAGAACGTATTTACGGAGATCTGTAATTTTTTACCTACACCGGCATTTATTTAATATGCTACTAACGTAACCGGAATAAAAAGTGCTAAATTTTCATCAACAGTGGGCATAAACAACAATAAAACCTCATAAACTTAATTAACCCTATGTGGGTTACACGTTGTAAATTAATATAATAATTACTAACCCATTGTTTACACATGAAGCCATAAATCCACTGGTAATGGGAACAACTTCCCCATCATTCCCCCCTTCGGAACCACACGACACCATATCCGTTTTGACACCATTGTAATTATCGTGAGAGTTCCTACTATAAACTCAAAAGTGAATGAATTATGGATGAATGTATCTCACTCTTTCTTATGGAGTTTTTACTGGGAGGAAAGGAAATGGATATATATAGTTCTGTGGGACGTGTGTAAAGTATTATTGATGGGACAGTGGCTATAATAAATAGTTGGTCAAGCTAGGACGTTGTTATAGAATAAAGATATTTGGAGGAGGCACTTTTGTTTCAGTAATACTTTCAGTTTAAGTATCCACCACTACGCCAGTAATCATTGTTTGACAATACTTGTAGAAGTTGACTGACGTCTCCTGTAGATTGCAAACTTTACTACAAGATTTCTAAATTCGCAACAGCAGACTTGTTTTAGAGTATCTGAATATAGCATAATTGGTGCCAATTATTCTGTTGTACACGAATCCTACTATTAATAAGAACGCGAAAGTTTGTGAGTAATAACGGGAAACCATAGGTTTTCTGAATTACGGCGTAACCAACGTAAATTACCTAACCTGGGCGGTCTATCTAACTTACAAATATCATAATCATAATCAAACAACCACTGGACTTTCTGTGCTTGACACAGAAAGTCCAGTGGTTTTTTTAAACCTTTTGGAAATACCTCAGTTCCTGAAGACTTTGAACAGTGCGTGTTGCCAGTAATGACTTAGGGCTCACAAACTTGGTCTCTTACTACGGGCCTCATAAGCCCTGAGTCATTCAGCGGGCAACAGAGAGAGTTATAGTAAAAAAAAAAAGTGTGGTGTCGTTGGATAGGAACGAAGTTCGTTGTGACATAAGTATTAATTTCAAGTTCTAGTTGAGGTAAAAAGATAATTATTAATTATATTAGTCAATACTGATCAGATGGTTACACTTTTGACAACCAGAAGGTCTAATTATCGAACGATATAATAATAATAGTAAACTGCAATAATTATAACACTCATCACGTAAACTATACATTTGACACTGTATACCAAACACATCAGCTATACATCAAAATCTGGCATTTTCGTTCCGGATGTTTTGTACCCGTCCGCATCGCCCCATAAGAAACTTCGTTTCAGTATGCCGTATCCAATTTTATTTTATCTTCACCACTCTTGAAAGTGATGATAGAATGATTAACAACAATTTATAGTGTCAGCGCACAACAACGCTCTCTGATAGCCGAATAATGAACCGTTCATAATTACGTTATTGATGTTCAATCAAATATTGAACTGTTCATAATCAACATTGAAACGCGTTAATTTGTAAGGAGTGACAAGTACTTCCTCACTGTTTTAGTGTTTATTGTGTTACGCTATCGCACGAGGTTTGGGGGTTTGATATCTCGTTCGGTCGAGTCAATAAATTTTAGATATTGGGGTTTTATGTTACGATATTATTTATATCAATCTGGCATCATCATCATAATTATTATTAGCTTATTAACGTCCCACTACTGGGCTTGACCTCCTCACTTATAGAAGAGAGGGTTCTTGAGCATACAGCTACCACGCTGCCCAAATGCAGGCTGTTGGGCTTTGAAGATTACTATCGTATATATTTATGGAATGGGATCTGATGTAGATACGGAGTACTCTGGTAGGGTGAGTATATAAACTAATAAGTCAAACTTCTATATATAGCACAAGTACAAAACTATATGTCTTTCAACTAACGTCTGCCAGGGCTAATCTACAAAATGTTTAAACTGATGATAATTCATGTTAATTTTTCCTATGAAAAAACTTTTAAGACGGACTTTTTTGTACCTAGTGAAAGAGTAAAACAAAAATCTGTACATAATAAGTCGATGGCTGAGATATATTTACAGAGCATTTTTTGACTTTAGTCAGTCCAATATTGACAGCCAAGTGCTCGTTACCTATACTTACCTTTACTAGATTGTCTTCTCCATTTTCCTGGCAATTCCTCATACGTTAATCTGGCGTAGGTGAGTATTTGTAGCTGGCAGAAAGATATATGAATCTCCGTCTGCCGAGGCTAAGCTAGGCATGCTTTTTTGTTAGTATGAAATTGACAGATCTTTTTACTTTAACCTAAACAAACCTCTTTCGAAAATCGATATCGTATGCTAGTTAAAGCAAACAGGATCCACGACTAATTTCCTAACTGTGATCTAGGAAATTTGTGGTGTGGTAAAATTTAAAAAAAAATCTTGCCCAGCCTCAGGAACTGAACCCAAGAACACGGTAGTCAAATATGTTACTAAAAACCAACACGACAGATATTTAGTATCTCCACGTGACTAGTTCTTTTTCCCAAGAGAATACAATAATTTCGAAACCTTAAAAAATTAAAATAATTATATACGACGTACATTTTCTTTCACTGCCTTTAAGTTTTACTCTTGTTTAAATTATGATACACAGCCTCTTTCTAGGTCCAATGTTTAGGGCTAAGCGTAATTCAGTTAGTCAGTGAGTAAATCAGACATTTCTGCGTACCTAAGCAAATTTTTATGATTAAACGTGTTTCATAGCCATCAACTAAGTTTGACAAGCAATTATGTCAAACAAAAAAACGAGTAAAGTGTTTACGGTCCATTATGTTAGTAATGATGTGTGAATACACTTCGCGGCAATTACACGGTTAAACTAAACGGATAGATGTGGGGCCCATGAATTCTTCCAAGCCCTTCCCAAGCCCTTCATGGACGCCGAAACACGAAAGGTTGTATTGTTGTTTTGATGGCCGATAGCGCAGTGGGCGGCGACCCTGCTTTCTGAGTCCAAGGCAGTGAGTACGATTCCCACAACTGAAAATCATTGTGTGATTTACATGAATGTATTGATGTAAAAATCTACAGGCAAGGGGATACATGCCGTTGCAACGCATCACCACGCTATATGTACTATACGTAGTCCATACGCAGTAGTGTGTATAGTGTATACAGTATTGCTTACTACGTTACACATGTCAGGATAGGCTTTTAACTATTTTTAACAGCAAAATATGTCTTGACTTTTATTACACTTTAGCCCTCAACTGTAATCTCACCTGGTAGCAAGTGATGATGCCGTCTGAGATGGTAGCAGGCTGACTTGTTAGGGAGTATGGTAGTCATACCCCTAATCGGTTTCAACGCGACATCGCACCGGAACACTAAATCGCTTAGCGGCACGTCTTTGTCGGTAGGGTGGTAACTAGCCACGGCCAAAGCCTCCCACCAGACAATTCAGGAAGTGTAAGTGTGCAGCCTCCGATAAACAAAGCAAAATCACTTTCATTATACCACATCTGACATCTACTGTTGTAATAAGGTCTTTTATTTCTTATACAAAACAATTTCAATGTTCCTCATCGGCCACAAATTTTTTCAGCCTCTGGGTGTTTACATGTATATTAAAAGTATTCAAATAAATAAATACACCACGACACTACACACATCGCCATGTAGCCCCAAAGTAAGCGTAGCGTGTTATGGGTACTAAGATAGCTGATAAATATTTATATGAATATAATACACATAAATACTTATAATATACAGATAAACACTCAGACACTGAAAAACAATCATGTTCATCACACAAGCATTTTCCAGTTGTGGGAATCGAACCCACGGCCTTTGACTCAAAAAAGCAGTCAGAAAGCAGATTTACGTATATTATTCAAAAAAATATTTCATCAGTCATCTCAGTACCCATATCACAAGCTACGCTTACTTTGGGATTCGGAAAATATATGTGTGAAAACCCGTTACGTTAAAGTATTTCTGCTCAATACAGTCATAAGTACAAGGATTAGGAAAACTATGGAACCCATCATAAATTTAAAGATGCAAAACATCTGCATTTGAAACGTGGGTTAGCGGCAAAGGCGGGCGAGATTAAAAACGGTCGGGGCGCCATAACGACCGTCCTTTAAATTTAAACCTATACATTTAAAGCCATACATTTAAAGCCATAGATTTAGAGAATCATCTGTCACGAACATTACGCATTCGCACTTTACTAAAGGTTTAATCCTGCACTTGAAATATGTTTGGGGTGGGGCGTCGGGAATCGAATACGGGACAGTTCAATGGCTAGTGAAAGATTAGAGCGTTTTGTTGGGGTCGCACAAAACTAGATTGGACTGTGGGGTATGTTTTTGATTTTGCTAAGAATTCTGATGTGAAACTTTCTTAGGTTAGAAGGTTATATTATTTTTTTATTACTCTACAATTCAGTCCTGTATTGACTAACCTTCCCTACTGAGTAGTGATGCTGCGGTTAAAGATAGGAATGGGTGAACCTGCTAGCGGTATGGCAGTTATATAATGCAAATACCCCTAATTACTCGTAGTTAAAATCGCTTGGCGTCTCTTTCGGTAGGACTGTAACTAGCCTCAGTTGAAACCTCTGACAGATCAACATTCAAAAACTATAAATTCGAGGATCGAAGCCGGAACCACTTATAGCTGCAGTGTCACTAATAAGCATTACAAATGCGAAAGTATGTTTCTTTTATCCTATTTCACGCAAAAAAGAACAATGCATTTGTTTTAATGTGATCATGCACCGAAATTAAAGGAATATAATTAGGATCCTAGAAGGTCCTATGCTACCTAGTTTTTCTATGAATCACTAAATTTAATACAAGAAATAAATGTTGGTTTCACTCGCGTGTGTAATGCTCCGAGTAAATATATTGGTTAAACGGAAAAGCGTAAAAATGATACCGTCTGAATGATACATCGAGGCGTTCTCAGTTTTTATGGCTATAGGCCACTAGGGGCTCTGCGGAAATTGTTTTACGCTGTGGTTTTTATAAAATTTTCAAATGAATTTTAGTAGGTTATTTTCACATCACATAGTACTTTCACATTATTTACATAGATAGATAGATAAATTCTTTATTGCACACAATTAAGGGATAATATTGGAAACAGTAATGCAAGAAAAATAAAAAATCGCAAAGGCGGTTTTCTCGGTTTAAGCGATATTTATTTAGGTATATGTATAGTCAGTACTTAGCGTAAAGTAAAATATAATGGCGTGTATCCCACAGCAGGTGGTGTGGTGTATATTTATTTAGGAAAACCTGAGCTAAGACATTTTTTCATGTCCAAGTTTCTACGTTGTGAGCTAAGTAAATGTTCAGCTTATTACAGGTTTTCACAACGTTTACAAATAATTTCAAAATTAATTACATTTTAAATATAACTGCATTACAAAATAAATATCTAAAAATAAAAATGTTGTTTATAAATGAAAATAGTTTCTTCTTAAACATTTCTCTTGCTGTCGCCCATTGATTAAAATATACACAAAGCTATTGTTGTATATATACGATCGAGTCACTTTAAAATAAAATTAAATAAATAAATAATAAATATACTACGACAATACACACATCACCATCTAGCCCCAAAGTAAGCGTAGCTTGTGTTATGATGGGTACTAAGATAGCTGTTGAATATTTTTATGAATATAATACATATAAATACTTATAATATACAGATAAATACCCAGACACTGAAAAACAATCATGTTCATCACACAAACATTTTCCAGTTCTGGGAATCGAACCCACGGCCTAGGACTCAGAAAGCAGGGTCTGCGCCAGTCGGCAGTCAATTGTGAGTGTCAAAGTTGTAACAGCTCTGGGAACGGCAGCCGGTCCCCACAGGCCGGGTTACGAAAATCAGACCCCAGAGAGCACGCTGCATCCAACCTGCATATGTGCATAGAATGGTCCGCACTATGCCTTACTGAACATAGAATAAAATGTACGTATTATAACAACTATTTTTCGGTGTGGTAACAGAACGCAATATAGTTGTCACCACCCGTTCTCTTCCCGCGGGTGTCGACGAACGTGTGAACGAGCAGCAGCTTGCTCTGTTCTACTAAATAAATAAATATACTACGACAATCTACCCATCGCCATCTAGTCCCAAAGTGAGCGTAGCTTGTGTTATGGGTACTAAGATAACTGATGAATAATTTTTATGAATATATATATACATAAATACTTATTATATATAGATAAACACCCAGACACTGAAAAACATTCATGTTCATCACACAAATATTGTACAGTTGTGGGAATCGAACCCACGGCCTTGGACTCAGAAAGCAGGGTCGCTGCCCACTGCAATTTAAATGAAACCGAAATATAAAACAGACCATCTTTTTAGCGCTTTGAAAAAACAGATACAAATATAATATAAAAGCTTTTGCCCAAAGCTTCACTCGCGTGAAATTGGACGGATTTTGAACAAAGTAAGAGCAATACTTAATTATAACTTTTTCTTTTGATATATTTTTGTCTTTTAAACTGCTACATTTTCTTCTAAAACCGTCCTGAGGTTATTTAGCGATGCATGAAGACAACTAATAAAATATTATTGTTAAGACTGTTTTTATATGAAAACGGTATTTCTTTAATTTTTATTGTTAGATTTTAGGAATAGAAAAAAATGTGTGGTGAAATAAAATATAAAAAATGTATTTTAATATTATTAAACCAGCTTTACAGTCATATGTTATGAAAAGATTTTTTACAAAATAAGACACGTAAGAAAATAAATTACAAATCAAAAGTTGCAATTTACGCTTGCTCCTGTTTTAACCCATCCTGTCTCGCACCGGAGCCTGCAATGAAGTTATCAAGATATTTGGGGGCCCGCACGACGGGGGCCGTACAAAAAAGCTAACTCGTCGCAGAATTGCGTTACGTTTGTTAGGGGAGATCATAAAGCAAAAAGCCGGGGAGTAGACATATGCGCCATCATCTACCGCTAAATGTGCCAGTGGTTGCCGTTGTGTAGAAGTGTTAAAATGAGTTCGCTTCAACTCTATACACCATTATGCTACATACTACATGCTTCAGGAAATATTATATTTTATTAGTACATTTTATTTTGGGTTATCAAGCAAGATGTTTTAATAACTTCCACAAAAAAAATGACTCATTTTTCGCTATTCTCCTCCAGAAAACAGTGAAGTAGGTAGCAATAGCATGCTTCTGTATTAACATCGAATAAATGAGCAAGAAAAGCGTTTTTTACCCAAACGCTTCTCCAACCCAATCCTTTGAAATACGTTTGTATTTCAGAGGATTTCTTTTGACGTTTACGAGTAACTTAGTGCGCGAAAACCTAGACCAAATAATTGTAGCCCTCCGTTGTGGATTAGCCAGCAAGTCCATCACTCATTGAAAAACTTTACGAAGAAATCAAGATATCAACAAACAACATGTTCAGGAGTGGTAAATGCACATGATAAAATTATAATTCAATTCATATTATAAGTTTTACCTACGATCAGTGGCGTGCATTGAGTTTCTTACCAGGGTATGCATACTGCAGGAAAATTTAATAAAACGGCTAAAATTCTCCTCTCATACGAGTTATATATCAATTTTAGGGTAGGAAGTGCTTTTGTGCATGTATGAAGTGCACGCCACTGCCTACGATGCATCTGTAGAAAGTCCGACGACAAATTGGCAATTAACATAAACAGCTTCATTTAATTACTTAAACTTAGTGGTCCGATACTTTGCAGAGGAATATTACATGTATAGTCTCCCCCGCGAGTTAGGAGCCCACTACTTTTTAGGGGAGATCTGCAAATAGTGAATAATGTATAACTGTCTTATTCACACTAAAAGTTTAAACTCCCTCTATTGACAGAACAATCGCTGGGTGCGAATGATGGATGCTCGAAACAGTTAGGTTTATTGTCTTCGAATTCATAATGTACACTACCCCAAGTATTTATTAATGCTATTTGTGTAAGAACACTGGCAAGGCTTAATTCAAATTCAAAATTTCTTGATTCATGTAGGCCTATCACAGGCACTTATAAAGCGTTCATACTCGTACATATGTTTAAATAATTTTAAGAGGATAATAACTTCGTTCGCCAACTTAAACCTAGAGCTCCGAGAGTTCCAAACGCGCTCTGTTCTAAGAAGAGCCCACAACAAAGTAAGCTGGGTATTTTTTTTTTGTTATCACCATCTTACAGTACCTAAGCTAGATCTCTAGATATAGGAATGTATATGTCACTATCATAGAATGGTGAAGGCATTTAAGGTCTACAGTTCTGAGTAAGCAATTTTAAATAATTTAAAGTTTTTATTTAATTTTTATTAAATATTATGCAGATAACATAACTGATAATTTAATAAGTATTAAATCCTCTACCCACCTAACCACGGCCGAAGCCTAGAACAGCCCAGAAAAATTCTGATATTATGAATTCTATAACTGCTCTAGCAAGGGCTCGAATCCGGAAACTCCACTTAAAAGATAACATCGCTCACCACTGCGCCAAAGACGAGGTCGCGGTTGAAATCGCGGGCAAATGTTACCTTAAAATGTTAATATGAACTAGTACAATTCTTATCGAAAGCTAACAACTTTTCTTTTATAATGAGTGATACTTTCAATTACACGATAAATAACCTTAGTCGCTACGAAATAAAGCCTGATTTACCATATTCGATAGAAAGTCTAGATTAAGGAAAAGCCTCAATGGGACACGCTGATGACTTCTGCTCCAGATCCCACTCATTAGCTGCGGAGACAATACTGCTCTTACCCACTCATCGATGCCTGTTTGTGCTTTGAATCGGTGTGTTAGCTTTTCCGTTCTGTCCCTTAATTAACTTTTATAGTAGCTTTTCTGATTGTTCAAATTCAAAAATTCCAAATTTAAATAAAATTTTAATAAGTAATTTAATTTTAATAAGTAAGTCCAGTTTGTAAGCACTTTTAAAACCGTCAAGTCAGTCTGTTTGTAGTGATTCAACCACTGGTTCGGAAGGCAGATTCATCAGAACCTCAGATTATAGCTCAGTAAATATACAATATTTGTATTTGTTTTTTTGTGAAGGTTGCCTTAAAGACTATTAAATTTACCGGTAGAAAACGTATCTTATAATCTCATTCAAATCCTCGGGATGCAAGCTATGACTTTCTTTGCTAAATTTTGTTAAGATAGCGCTTACTGCTTCCCACAAAAGGAACATTTCTTTGTATAGAATCCCTCGGGACCATCCCTTGGTGATTTCTCGGATAAAAATAAACTAATATTATACTTAATATACAATATCAATTTCAACGAGGCCGATCTTAGTGCCACACATAATCAGATTCGGTGCTGTGGTTGCACCGAGCATACGTAACATACAAACAAACAGACACATTTGCATGAAGTATAAGTAGATATAAATCATCATCATCATATAAACTCATTACCGGCCGAATACAGGTCACGGGTCTCTTCCCACAATGAGAAAGGGTTACGGAAGGTCGTGGTCCACCACGCTCGCCCAGTGCGGATTGGTGGAATCACCTTTCAGAACATTATAGAGAACTCTCAGGTATGCAGGTTTACTCACGATGTTTCCCTTCACCATTGAAATGTGATGTTTTAATTGATGAAAACGCTAATAACTTAGAAATGTGAAGTCAAAGTCGTTCCCACTGGGCTATCACCGCGTAGATATGCATAAAGGAACTCATTTGGGGGCCACTTCGATGTCTATATGTACGTCCGATCATAGGCAAGCCGTTTAAAGAAGGTCTCTAAACTGCCTATTAAGTTAAATCTCATACAGAATAAATATACTACGAAAAAACACACATCGCAATCTAGCCCCAAAGTAAACGTTAGCTTGTGTTATGGGTACTAAAATGACTGATGACTGATATACATAAATACTTATAATATACATATAACACCCAGACACAGACAATCATTCATGTTCAAAAAGACGAATCATTATTTATTTATTTCCCGTAATGCGTTATATGCAATTCTAAGGATTTAAAAAAACTTAATCACGTACGTGTTAGCACGTATTTAAAGTAATAACTTTCCCAATGTGCACTCGATATTTACCTACTGCATTTTCGTATACCGATTTATAGTTTTCAATCTGCATTATAATTACGATTGTTTGATGAAAACGCTGCGGCGTTCGAATTAAATGTTTAATACATATTACCTGCGGTTTAATGCCTACGCTGATCTAAGGCTGGCAGTAGGAAAAAAAACTATTATTAATACTCATTTCAGAAAAGTTTAATAGAGAACCTTTATGTATAATCCAAATTAAAAAAAAACAATTCAAATTAATTCACGCTCAATCAAAAATCTTGAAATTGAGAAACAAGCAATCAACCAAAGGAAATCATTGTGATTGGCAGTCCCAACTTTTTACACATGTTTGTTATTCAATAAATGAATAATGGTAAATGTGGTTAAACATAGTAGATACGTTTTATAGCCAAAGTTCACTTTGGCAATACCAGTTCAGTCATTATGCAGTCTTAGATCTAACGTGCTTCACAAAATAGGTACAATTCGGTATCTATTTCTTGAAATTGGCACTCCACTTAAGGTGTTCTAAATGCTGTTTATTTGTATTTCAGGTGTTACGCAACTTTCCAATACGCCCATCAGTAGATGCGCGTGTGAGCGATTTAGTTTCTTCGGACGAAACAATACTATTTTCCTATCATCTGACTGAGTGATAGTAGCTTTTACAGGCATTTAGAAAAAAAACCCCATTCTATAAAAAAATTATTGAGTTACTTTACAGAAGATAGTGCACGGGATTTCCTTCTTACTGATTAATAGTTTCATAGTAATTTTATACAGGAGTATCAACCCTATTACGTTAAATTCGTACAGAGCTTTAGCGTATAACTGTATTAAAATTTATTTTGCGTAACAAATAAAAACTTAGTGCAGTCAACTCTGCACAGACTAAAAATTGGAAATAAAAGTCAGATGTGTGAATTTTAAATATGCATACGAATCTGGAATGGTAACCTAAAAAAATGCAGATTGCGTTAGTAAAACATAAAATGTAAATTTCTCTATAATATCACTGAGATTCGAGTTTTTTATTTAACTCGAGAAAATGATTAATTATTTTTACATCAAATAGAAAGGCAAGAAAATCTTACTATCTCCCCGGAGTAAGGAAATTTGGTATTCCTTCGTGCCTTGGTTGTAATGTTATGGAATCCCAAAAAGAACGAACCTGCTCGTATCCAATGATTAAAAGAACCATTAACACGGAATAAATTCGTTTACTTTACTTGGCCATACATGCAAATTTAATAGCTGATTCTTGAATAGTCTGGTAAGAACGCTTACCATTTCTTCGAATGTATTTGCTTCAAACTTAACTTTAGTACAGTAAGAACACAGAGCGAGTTTTCTTTCTGTCTTTATAACGCTCAAAGCCCAAAGTATTTTACATTCGAGACGGTGTTCATATATTTTTGCCTACGTATTTTAAACGTGCCTAGTCTACGCTTTATATGGGCCAGCTCATTTCCTGTCTAGGGCATGGGAATAAAATAAAAAAGTTGACGCCTAACAAAGGCGGCTATGAACCGAGGTATTTGCACTCGGCTTTAATCAATGAAGTTCTGAAACGATCGCTCTCCACAAAGGCAATAAATGAAGTCCTATGAAATGTAGAACGTTGTGGAAGACTTTGTTAAAGCACTTGTATATGACTTTTGTTGTATGTTACTAGTTTTGTGTAGTGTTTGTAGTTACTTTTATCACAGTTAATATGGAAATGCATCATCAACATCCTATAAAACCTCCTTCCTCAGAGGAAAGAGGATTATATATCATGAACCCACCATTATGGGGAGCGAGTAGGGTACTGGGAGTTTTTAAACGAAAACTCAGTATGTACCTAAGAAATTTTGGCCAGATTCTGGGTCGATTGCCGGCAATCGACCCAGAACTTCATAATTCTTAGTTGACTATGTTTATCACTAGGCCATGAGGTAGTTCTATGCATACCTATTCCTCATAATCATGGACGTACATGGAATAATGGACGTCCACTGCAGGCCGACGTATAAGCTGTGCACTTCAGGACATATAAGCTGTGCACTGCAGGACATATAAGCTGTGCACTGCAGGACATATAAGCAGTGCACTGCAGGACATATAAGCGCAGTGGGTAGGAGCTCGACTTCACTTTCGGGGGGCCGAGTTTGAATCTCAGCACGCACCTCTAACTTTTCTAAGTTATGTATAAGTAATTAAAAATATCACTTGCTTCTACGGTGACAAATATCGTGAGGAAACCTTCATGCCTAAAAGTTCTACCTAATGTTCTTAAAGGTATGTGGAGTCCACTAATCCGCACTCGGCCAGCGGTGGACTACGGCCTTAATCCCTTCTCATTGTAGGAGGAGACCCGTGCCCTGTAGTGAGCCGATAATGGGTCGATATGATGACTGCTAGACAAAGGTCTTTTGAAGGAAGTTCCAAATACCACGGTCTTGAGCCGCTTGGGTCCAGAGGCTTGACATATCTCCAAACGCTGCGTTTACCGCTACGAGATCGCCGTTCCAGCTACTTGAGACGCCAAACGTCCATCGGTTCTCCGAGCCCCGCCCACTGCCGCTTTAGATTCGCGACTCTTTAAGCTTGGTCCGTAGCTCTGGTTCTTCTTTTAATAAGTAGGATAAAAATATCATCTACCTTCAATAATATGCTGCAATTAAAGTTTTTTTACCACTTGTATGTAACTTATGAAAAAAAACCTGTGATTACTGCTGCACCTCTCTTCATATTAAAATCTAATGTCCTTTCACATCCTTAATCTACTTATGTAAGAAAAACTGAGTAAATTACCTATTGCATAGCTTTATGACTTCATCACGAAGGGAATAAAACAAAAAGAAAACTCTCTTATATTCATCTCATCACAAAATCTACTTAAAGTACATTGAGGAAAACAGACATTTCTACAAAGTTTGAGATAACTTGTCAGTTATAAAAGTCCATAAAATAAAAGAGGAGCTCGTCGTTCAGGGAAATGAAACCAACTTTTTCCCGACAACTTGAATTTGATCGTCGGTCGCTCAACATTCATAAACATGATCGTAATCCAGTGACCCAGTTTGTATTAAGTTTGATTTGCTTATTTTTTAGGCCTCTATGTAAATATTTTCAATAGAATTTTCCTTCCAACACTTTTTTATATGGCTTTAAATAACTTCGGGTATAAAAAAGTTACAACGCTACATTTTTCATTACATTATGGTAGTACCTATTAATGTATGGTTTCATTTTATTGACAAAGTTTTGAATTATTTTTTTAGTTTGTTGTGTTTTTTTTATTTCCGAAACGTTATAAAATGCTTTAGAAATGTTATACGTATATGGCATATAACTGTAGAAACGGAGGAAGTAAAAACGTGAAAATATTTATTTATTAAACTTTTATTTATTCTCTTTTTATAACTTCTTGTACGTATAACTGAGGATGCAGTTTGATTCTGTACAAATTTTCTATACACTGCCTTTTATATTTCTTTAAGCATCTAATTATACCTAGCACGTCACAAAAACCGATGGAGTGTAATTGTCCTTACAAAATAACTAGGGACGTATTATAGATAAATAGCATTGAATATGTCCATATATGAACGCCTATCGTTTGTAACGACGATGACAAAGCTCTACTAGACCGCGTACTGAGTGCAGCCGTGTATCTTATTTTTCTATGTCCGAAAAGAGCAACTGCTAAGTTTATTTCCGGCTTCCTCTCGGTAGTATCTGCCTTCCGAACCGGTGGTAGAATCTCTACAAAAATACGAGTAAGTACATACTCTACGTGAAAAAGTGCTTCTTACATCAAGGCCTGCAACCAATAAAATAGTTTTGATTATTTTTCCGACCCAAATATCGACCAATAGAATTGCACCATTCGACGTCACGTGGTACAACCTACATGGTATTATACTGATAATTTTTTGAAAATTTTCTCTGGTAGTTGCTATATATATTTTGCTATATTTATTCATTATGAAATTCTTATTTGTTAACTGTACATTTCGTCTCATGGTGCAATTCTATTGGCCGACATTTGGGACGGAAAATTATCGGGAAATACCCGATAATTTTGAAGCTCTTGTGGTATTATAAGTGAATATTGGATAGAAGCAGGCGTTACTTTACGGAAATCCATGATATATTATGAAAATTAAGCTTAATTTGCTATAGTCCGCGAAAAGCAGGAGAATCTCTATGGTGTAATTGATTGAAGAAAGTATAAATTACACCAAACAGATTCTCTTGCTTTTCGCGGACTATAGCAAATTAAGCTTAAGTTTCATAAAATAGTTTTGAATTGAATATGAATGAATTGAATGATGAACGAATGATGAGAAATTTCATGATGTCAAATAAGTGAGTTCACTCATTTCGCGATAAAAATGGCCTATAACGGTCCACTCCTGTACTAAAGGCTTCTCCCTAGGAGAGAGTTTTACCCCTTATCGCCACGCTGCGCAAACGGATTGGTGATCGCAGTATGTATATGGTACTAGAACAGGGGACGCTGCTGCCCGTTCTCTGTTAGTCTGAAAGTGAAAGCGTATCTAACAAAACTCAAAATGAACAAAATTCATTTATTTCAAGGAGGCCATATAAGCACTTTTGAAACGTCCTGTCTGTTTTTTTGTATTACTCTGCCACCGGTTCGGAAGGCAGATTCTATCGAAAAGTCAAGAAAATCAGCAGTTGCTCTTTCCCAACATCAACAATTTAAATTTAAACGTTATTTTTTTTCTGTGAAAGGTGAAAGCGGAGCCGGATTCATTAAGAAATTCATCAATTGTACTCGCTGTAACAAATGTGATTTAACATATTCTTTAAAGTTATACTTTATATTATAAATCGTATACACAATCCCACATTTGACCTTTGTACCTAACAATTTTATAATCCGACTACCCTGCATTTGCCAATTGCAATTCAATCGATAATACTTCAATAATTATGTTGTAATCCAGAGGTGTTGGGGTGAGCCCCGAGCATTTGTCCCCGTGGCTCGTTAGTTGTTAGAATCTCTTGTGCAGTCGCGATCCGCTGCAGCAGCCCTCGGAATGCGTAGTCACGTACGAGTATTATAACGAGGCAAGCCCATATCCAGTAGGTAAGGAATATGAGCAAAAAGGTAGGCACCATA
This sequence comes from Pararge aegeria, assembly GCF_905163445.1. NCBI lineage: Eukaryota > Metazoa > Arthropoda > Insecta > Lepidoptera > Nymphalidae > Pararge > Pararge aegeria. Next base: position 5,995,802 of record NC_053181.1, read on the forward strand.
TTGGTTTCTGATAGTATCACCGCATAATTATAATATGAAATAATAACGTCCGTGTTACTTAAATACCTCTTACATATATTTTTTAGAAAAGTTTGTACTAGAATCGAAAGAAAGAATGAAAATACATTTACTAAAGTTAAGTGTTACAAACAGTACATCTTGTATGAATATAGCAAAAGAGTATGTCGGTCTGTAACACCAGCCAGAAAGGGTGTACAGCTCGGCATTTGCCATGCATTACATGCATGACGATGAATAAATGAAATATAAAAGTAAAACAAAAATAAAATAAAATAAATTGAAACTGGTAATTTCCACTAAAGTGATAGATAATCATCGGATTAACTACAACAAAAATGTTAAATAATAGCTTTACGATTTCTTGCATTTCTCTATTTCCTGTAGCGCGATAAAGAGAAATGACTATATTTGATTTAAATAGCGTACAAGAATCAGCAGTAATAATAGCCTAGTGGTTATTACATCCACCTTTATCGAATTCGATTGATGCCTCAGATTTTTTTAAATATTCTCAAAAGCGTGGTAAACTAGGGCCTAAAACCTTCGCTTTACCCGCCCACTACAATGAAAAAATCGTGCCGGTAGTGGTTTGATATTGATGAAGCGAAAGCACGTAAAGCATGACCTTGCAAACATACTATATGTCTTCCTTTTAGATCCGGCATTCTGTGGTTTTACTTAAGTTTTGCCGTATTATGAAAATTAAGCTTAAATTGTTATACTCCGCGAAAAGCAGAAGAATCTGTTTGGTGTAATTTATAATTTCTTCAATCCTTATACTCCACACCAAACGGATTATTGTCAATGTACCCTCTACGAACGTTTCGCTCCGAAACTGGAGCATCCTCGGGAGATGTTAACTTTACCATGAATAATTGTTAAGTTTTCATAATATATCATGGATTTCCGTAAAGTAACTGCTCCTATCCAATACGTAAGTTTTGCCTTGAATACTTTAGTAAGCGGGAACTAAGAATAGTTTAGTTAAAAATCCCTCAAAGCATATGCTTACATTAGTGGCCAAAGGGACAAATCTTAAGTCATGTCGCATTTTAAGTCATGTCGCATAAATTTTACAGATGTGCTCTAAGGTTTATTATGAAACGGTTCCAATAACAAAAGAATTGTCATTCTGTCATTTGTAAATAACAAATGACAGAATGACAATTTACCTCGCTCCGGTCCAAGTCCGGTCATTTTAACTGTGCCATTGTAGAAGCAGATTGTAAGGCGATAATCGCAAGGGTGGCTCACCCCTGACCCGGTGACTCGGAGGGATTGAGACACCTCGTTAAGGGCTTCATATCGACAGCTCCTAATAAGCGTCCAGTGACAATTTATTTTAGGGGAGCTACTGGCTTGAGGGTTATTAGTAGTTACGACCAATGCGTAACCATATATACTTGTTTCGCTGTAACGTAAGTATGTACTGACCCTACACCTTAACTTTATTTAATGAACTGATTGCCACGTAAATATCAAAATAGTCAAGCATAATACTAAGAACAGCAAAACTTGATAAAATAATGAAAGGATTGAAATGTTTAAAGACACTTATTCTCAAAAGAAACAGTTTCAAATAATTATAAATTAAAGTTAACATAAAAAGGTTACACAGAAGATAGTATATAATACTAGTAGCTTAAACTAATAACAGCTTTTAGTAGTAAAATAATATAAAACGTGGCGCGTTTATAAAAATTTAAACAATTACTTTGCGGAAATCCATAATATATTATGAAAATCAAACTTAATTTGCTATACTCCGCGAACAGCAGGAGCAGGAACCAAACAGATTTTCGCTCCGAAATCTTCAACATCTTGTTGACTTTACAATAAATAATTGTTAAGTACTTAACTATTATTCATTGTTAAGTCAATTTAGACTCTACAGTCAACATCTCCTGAAGATGCTTCGGATTCGAACCACGTGCGTAGAGGTTATATTGCCGAAGATCTTTTTGATAAGGATTGAAGAAATTATAAATTACAGCATACAGATTCTCCTGCTGTTCGCGGAGTATAGCAAATTAAGCTTAATTTTCATAATAGATTAATGCATAATATAGCGTCCTCTGTGCTACTAGTACCATATACTGGGATCACAAACCCCTAGCGTGGTGATTATGGGCAAACCCTCCCGTCACGAGAGCCTTTAGTTCCAGCAGTGGACAGCTGTCTTGGCTATGTATTTATGGATTCTAATCGTCGTCTCTCAGACGAGCCAGTTCTGACGTTCTTTGCCACAAAAAGCTATACTAATTATTCAACATTCAAAATTTCATTTAATTCTAGTAGGCCACCCAATAAGCACCTTTGAAACATAAAGTGTGTATGTTGGTAGTGACTCTACCACCGGTTCGGAAATATTTGCTCTTTTTTACATCAACATTTACAATCTTTTTCTATCTTGCGGGAGATGAGAGCGAAGATGACTGCTTACAAACTACCTTGTCATTAAGAAATTCAAATACATAGTAACCTCGCTGTATTAGATGTATTTTATACATTGATTAAATATATGCATTGCAATTAAGCAAATATTACCTTTCATGCGCTAACAAGCATTCTTTTTTTACAAGATACATTCTTAACTTGCTTATAGGCTAGTCCATTTGTTATGACTTTGTTCTGTTTGAAATTTTCATATTTTTGAAAACCTCCCTGGCGCAGCATGGAGCTCTATGGTTTTATGTATGAGGTCCCGGGTTCAGTTCCCGATGGGGGCAATATGGGAATTTATAATTTCGGAATTTTCTCTGGTCTGGTCTAGTGGGAGGCTTTAGCCGTGGCTAGTTACCAGCTACGAGTAAGTTATTCAGCGTTCCAGCACCATGTCGTGTAAAAACCGAATGGGTTGGGTCGGTCAATAAAACTGCCATACTCTCTAACAGGTTAGGCCCTCGACCATCGAGGACTGGATATCTTACCACCAGGTGAGATTGCAGTCAAGGGCTTGTATGTGTATGGAGTTTAAATAAAATAAGTTTTCTTTCTTTCGCCAACCCTGGAATCTCAAGTGTTCTGTGTAGTTAAGCCGTTGGCGTCCACAAAGCACACAGGGATGTTCCCGATGGTTGCCAATAATGAGAAGCAATAACACAATAACACGGCCCCCAATAATGAGGGTTGCCTGCATTAGCAGCACGTGATGCCGCATGCCTGATTGGTTTCCGAGCCGTCTATAAATAACTGTAGACATTATTGCTTTTGTCGGAATTCCTAATGCTTGCACAGTTATTGTGGACCTGGTTTGTTGATGCGGGTTGTTGCATTTATTACCTTTGTCTTGCTATTGTGTAGTTTTCAAATAGATGATTCGTTTTTTCTTGCTCGCCAGGTCACTTACAAAACACGACATAAGAATAAACCAAACGTTGCCCGCGACTTCGTCCGCTTTTTCATCGTTTTTGAACATACCCGCTGGATCCGATACATTCATCGTGATAAAAAGTACCTATACAAAATTTAGTTAAGTATATGTATTTTTCACAAAGGCTAAATTTTAAGTAGGCACTTCAACATTATGCTTTTTCGGAATAAATAGTATCCTGTAAAATACGAATATAATTATTCCAAGTATTAGAACCTATTGGTTTGGCGCGAAGCGATGGCAAGAGACCTGATGGTATGACGCTCATACCTTGGAGGCTTGGAAGGTCACTTCTGTGGGATGCAACTTGTGTTGATACCCTAGCTGCATCACACATCCAGGCCACCTCGTCAATGGTAGGTGCGGCTGCTACCAGTGCCGAGCAGGCCAAGAGGCGTAAATATGAAAACCTGGATAGCAGCTTCATTTTTGTGCCTTTTGGAGTAGAGACTTTGGGACCGTGGGGTCCGGAGGCAAGAGCCCTTTTCAAAGAATTATCGAAAAGGGTTATCGAGTCTACCGGTGATCCTAGAGCGGGCAGTTACCTTGGCCAACGAATTAGTTTGGCCATCCAAAGGGGCAATGCTGCCAGCATCTTAGGAACTGTGCCTCGCTGCGGTGGTTTCGAGGACGTTTTAGATTTTATTTAGTTTTAAATAGTTTATTTTAGGTTATATTTATAAAACAATTATTTTAAAGTATAGGTTAAATCAATCAAATCAAATGAAAATATAATAGTTAATTTATTTATGTAAAAAATAATAATAACAACGCATACTAAAATCAAATGCGGTCATGTCGCGATCTTAATATATTCCACCATCCACCAATCCATAGCAGAACCTTAAAAAATGTTAAAACGTAAAACATCGACAAGTTTATAAAGCTTATAATGTTGTTGATCGTAAATAAAACAGCTTACATAGGTACCTACTCTGTTATTTGTCGAAAGATATTTACGCAAATGGCCTACCACGACACTAAAGTTTTAAATACATTATAAGCTGTTGAAATGCATAAGTAATTTATAATAATGTAGAAACAATTTAGCGCCATTGTGAGAGTGAAAGATCTTTATTACGGTTTCGCGCGTGTTAATAATGAAGTCGCATTTGTCTTGCGCCGGCGCCTGGCGTTAACAAGACGATGCGCGGACGCATACTGCGCACGCCACTGAAACCGCTATACAGGATGTCCAGAATTTGAGATTTTAAATAAACCTCTCAAGAGAAAGAAAATGTAGGAGTAGGTTGGTGTCAAGATGCTGCTCTGCAATCCGTTGCGTGTCATGGGAGTTGGAAGTTTTAATTCAAAGTTTGAAACGCCTGCACCTGGCGGTAAAAAGAGCCGCTCCGCGTGGACTCATATTGTGCACGCCACGTAAACTGCTATATAGGCTCTGAGATTTAAACCAATTATTTTAGAGATTCCGTGAAGAACAAGTTACTTAGTCTTTCCCCTTTAAATGACCACGAGGCTTAACAACAAGTATTTCTTTAAGTTGGAAGAAGAAATTTAATGCCAATACGAACTTAACGTGTGATAAGAGCAAGAAGAAGTAATGATTAATGGGTTTATTCTTATTTATTTTTATGTTATACAATTATTATATTTTTATTTACAAGTTTTCTTTATGTTTATGTGGTGTATAACGTAAAGGTTGTTGATTCATTCATTCATGCAATGTTTGGAAAATGGAAAATGTTTGTGTGAAGAACAATGCTTTTCAGTATCTGCGTCTTTAGTATATTATTCATAATAATATTCATCAGCTATCTTAGTAGGTACCTATAACACAAGCTACGCTTACTTTGGGGCTAGATGGCGATGTGTGTATTGTCGTAGTAGGGTTTATTTATTATTTATTCATTCATTCAATCTTAAACAATGTATGAATAAAGAATATACATAAGAAGTTATTCTTTCTTATTTACTTTTAAAAACTGTACACATGAATGGAGAAGTAATCGATCACATTTTTGTTAGCAATGTTTTTTTATATGCGACACGACGTCTCTCTGATTGTGTATAGGACAGAAAGCGTACACCCTGTGTGTCTGTGTATCAATACAAGTTCAGCGACTGGCCCGGCCCGATGCAGTATGCAAAGTTGATTTGCTCTCGGAAATACTGAGCGTACTTGTTGCAGAGCAGTCTTTGTCACGGATAAATGATATTGTCGCAGCGAGATGTATGCGTCTGCGAACGAGACACGATAGGGGGCGATGAAATAAATAATTGGGTGGCATTACACTTACGAAGATTTCTTGGTTCAAATATGTCGGTGGTTTAAATATATCGCACTTGACACAGTGGATTTTAATAAATACTGACATAGCTCAACGAGTCGCGTAGTTGAAGTGGGTGCATAGCTTGGAGAACCGATGGACGTTGGGGCCCCAAGGTGCTAGAATGGCGATCCCGCACGAAAACGTAGCGTTGGTTGTCCTCTAACAAGGTGGACAGACGACATTAAGCGTGTCGCTGGGAGCGTGTTGAAGCAAGCTGGTCAGAAGCGTGTATTTTGGAACGGCTTACAAATGACCTATATCCAGCAGTTGACGTCAATCGATTGAAGTGATGATGATTACGACGATAACTGTAATAAACGGGGGTAAACTTCTACTCCCTGTTGTCGTCGCAGGTGAAAACATAAATTTAACCATTGACAGGGTCAATCCAAACAATCGGGGTATATCAATTTTATTTCCTGTCTATGCTAACGGTGGTAAGTAAGTGGAAAACTATCGCCTATAAATAGAGCAACACATTTATTTCAAGTAGGCCTAATATAAGCACTTTTGAAACGTCAAGTCTGTCTGTCTGTTTTGACTCTACCACCGGTTCGGAAGGCAGATTCTACCGAGAAGAAGCCGGCAAGAAACTCAGCAGTTGCTCTTTTCCAACATCAACAATTTACATTTTACATTTTAACATTCATTTTTCTATCTTGTGATATGCCCGTTATTACATCGGCCACCACGCCCTTCAGATCGGAACACAGCATTACAACAGAAATAGGAATTTTGAGGCAAAAAATAGGCATGGCGTTAGTACTTCCCCGGACGAGCTTTGACATAAAAGCTCAACCAATTCTAAACTTTACTTTTTAGTGACCTAAAAGTGCAATCTCACCTGGGTATATTGTTAACCACTAGGCTATCACCGCTCTTAATACCTAATGATTCTTGTATTTTGAATTAGGTCAGCGTAATTACCATAAGAATCATATAAACTACATAGGTACTTGACAACTCTAAGCAAGTACACATAAAGAAATAACGAGCAATCTGGAATAAGTGAGTTGAAGTTTCTAATTATGGCTGCCTATTAGTTACCGGCTCGTAAGGCGAGTGTCGCAGTCTACATTTCATATTATATTATATAAGGTAAAGTATACCGTATGTCGGAATAAGGTTAGAGCCAGTACACATTGGGCGTTAGCGTGTAGGTACTAAAAAGTATTTTGACAAAGCATAAGACACGATCGCAAAAGATATAAAATTTAAAATGTTTCAAGATTTTTTCCCGTGCGATCATTTGCGATACGTGTCCAACCAATATTTTTGTTAGTTTTGCGGTCGCAGTTCGATAGTGGACAAACTCACAAAAAGTGAAACGAGCAATCGAAACGATGAATTAGCAGAGCTTAAAGGGATTTTTGCTACATAATTTGTGGTAATATAGATGAGGATAAGTGCATAGAACATGAAGAAGACGAGAGATGACAGATAAGAGATGAGAGATGAATTTTAAAACGAAGTATAACCGGACGACTACTATTTAAGTACATTTAGTAAAAATTCTATTTATATTAATTTTATTTCAAAGAAAAGAATTATACCGAAATGCAAATAATTTTCGCAACATTTTCTTAGATATTTTCATCTATCAGCCTATATATGTTTGATTTTTTATAACGTCTTAAAATGTATAAACACTAATACGATGGCATCTTATTTATCGAAGTTCAATGAAAACTATGGAAACAGATTCGACGATCCCGGCATGTGTGCGAATCTATATTTCTGAATCAACAGCGTCAGTTAGAAGGCAATTTACAATACGCCCGGCTGAACGTTTTAATTGCGCGCCGTTTAACTGAATTCGTATTTAAATGGAATACATCCATTTGTCAAAATGAAGCAGACTTCAAACTTTATCGTGGTGACACGAATTTCCAAAATTATTCAGCTTGAGCTTTATTGCTAAGCGGTTTTTGCTTAAAATTAGTATTTTCTCTTGAGGAAATTTACTCTCTAGGACTTCTTTTACTCGATAGTTAGATTTTCAAGAAGTATCCATCTGGTTCTGTTTGCAAGCGTATAATTTGGCAGCGACAGATATAGTAGTTGAAGATGATAAGATGCATGGATAGTAAATGTCAGTAAAGTTAAAAGAAGAAGGCGTGTGGAGTCCACAAATCCGCACTGGGCCAGCGTGGTGGACTGCGGCCCAAATCCAATTCATTTGGCCGGTAATGGTTGAAATTTGTTTATTTATTTGACTTCTAGTCAGGTATAATAGATACTTGAAATTACAAGGATTGTAGGAAAAAAAATTAAAAAGTATATTCTTCTCTAAGAAAGTGAAGATTTTTTTTTATTCCACATGTTAACCCTTGACTGCTACCTCACCTGGTGCTAAGTGGTGATGCAGCTTGAGATGGTAGAAGGCTAATCTGTAAGGGAGTATGGCAGTTTAATTATACCCATACCCTTAATCGATAGATCGATGCAACATCGTACCGGAACGCTAAATCGCTTAGCGGCAAGTGTTTTTAAGTAGGGTGGTAACGAGCAACGGCCGAAGCCCAACCAGACCAGACCAGATAAAACTGAAATTATAAATTCCCAAATTGTCCATGCCGGGAATCTAACCTGGGACTTCCAACTTAAAACCACAGCGCTCACTACTGCACCAGGGAGGTCGACAAGACATATAAAAAAAATAGAGCAAGACATCGACGCCATTATTGGAAGGTAGACAGCTCACATGCATCACATTTATGAGGCCATTTTTCAGGATCAGTTTACATTTCCTAGGGTGGAAAGCGGTATCAAAGCGGTACAACATTGACACGCACCCCTGGTAGGTTTCAATTTAGTCCAACAGTTTTGTATGATAATAAAAAAGAACTAACTGACTATAGCTCGAGACAGTTTTAACCACACGCACACAGTCAGTGTGTGCACCAGTTATTAATACTCAAAAACTCGTAAGGTTTAGCCCGTACTTGCAAAGTAAGCGTACAAAATGTATGTTTAGACATCACAGTACAAATAATTACATATATGTGTATAAATATATGTTCTACGAAAATAAACACATATCATATACTTTCTAGAAGTAAGCTTAGCTTGTGTTATTGGTGCTAAGATGACTTTTGTATATTTTTATGAATAATATATTTAGATACTTATAATATACATTATAAGTAATAATATATAATATATATTTCTTGTGTGCGTGTGTATGTCACTGAACTCCTCCTACGGCTGGACCAAAACACCAAACAAGACATTGGCGAAGTAGTAAGTAGAGTTTTTCTGTGATAGTTCGTCCGGGGGAGTACTATTTTACACCATGCTTATTGCGTGCCGCTAATGTCGTGGATGCCGGTGTACTTCATGAGAGGCACATGAGCCTTCACATAAACGTCTCAGGTTGATGGACACAGAGCAACACTGTGTAGGATGTGTTGCTTGCATGCCCTGCGAAGTGTTGCTGTGAAGTGAACTGTTTATCGGCGATGGTTTTCCACTTACTATCTCCTTTGTCTTAGGAAAATTGTTGACCGAAAGGCCATCCCTGCAACTTCCCGCTAATTCCATACTTATTTTGTTCTACTGAATTTATTACATAGTTTTTGAGCTCTTCGAGCTCGAAAGTCTGATAGATATTTTGTTAATTCTCGAATTGCTATAACTTTTGAACGAATCATACGATTTTCACGTGGTTGGCGGCATTCGACGCAGCTTATTGAGTCCTGTGAGTAAAACAAAAATAATTCAGACGAAATTTTCAAAATTACTCTAAAAACATTTTTTTCGGAATTTTTCGTTTTAGATATCTCTCAAACGGATCAACCGATTTTGACCGGACCGGCGGCGATCGAAGGGGTTTATCAAGATTAAGAGCTGAATAGTTTTTGGGATCGATCGGTATAGCCATTTAAAAGTTACTCTAAAAAAACAGTTTTTCAAAATTTCATTTTTGTAATCTATCGGTCTTTTTTTCCATCTATTGTTGGACGGGTAGCTAGTACGAGCGAAAATGAATGATTCATAAAGGTATCGTGTTTGCTAAATAAAACTGAGTAAAATACTAGGTGAACTACTAATTCATGTATTGGGGCGACTTCAATGTTGAAACCAGTCCCTATTAAATACCCAATAAAACCTAATAGACACATGCACTTATCTAAACTTATGTTCTAACTTAACCTAAGTTAAGCTAACTTAAGATATAAGTAGTAATATAAGAACTCCTAGATATCACAAGATGATGTCTGATGATTGAGACACCATCTTGTGATGATGTTGTTAACGCTATTCCATCTATTGTTGGACGGGTAGCTAGTACGAGCGAAAATGAATGATTCATAAAGGTATCGTGTTTGCTAAATAAAACTGAGTAAAATACTAGGTGAACTACTAATTCATGTATTGGGGCGACTTCAATGTTGAAACCAGTCCCTATTAAATACCCAATAAAACCTAATAGACACATGCACTTATCTAAACTTATGTTCTAACTTAACCTAAGTTAAGCTAACTTAAGATATAAGTAGTAATATAAGAACTCCTAGATATCACAAGATGATGTCTGATGATTGAGACACCATCTTGTGATGATGTTGTTAACGCTATTAAAGCAAATTTTTTTATGCTTTATAATAAATATGTAGAAACATATCGAGAGACGAAGATTGTCACGACTCGCGACCTTACAGGAAAACCACTATCTAAAATCACGATGACACGTCAGTTTAGCATAAATACATAAATAGCATTCAATTTCAAATCCGATGAAACGGATGTCGGGCCGTTTGATTTTAGAGGAACGAATTTGAATTTTTAAAGTTATGCTAAAGCTGCTTATGTACAGGCCACAGTTTTTATTTTTATTTTGTTTTTTTATAAAATTATTTTCTTTAGAAAAAAGGAAGAGGTTCAAAAGCTATAACACAAAATCGCAAAATGTAGCTTAGTTATTGATAAAGAAAACTGTATTTTGGATAAATAATATAAAGTTAGTATTTGTAATGTTTTCACCATTATGGATCGAATAAATTTATTATTATTAGTCTAAAACAAAATAGTAACAAAATAGTATGTGCGATTAGTGCGACGTTGTCGCACTTGTCGCACATACTATTTTGTATTACAAATGCGGCGATATATGTGGGCACAAAGTCTTTACAAGCAAATAACAAGTTTGAAAAGAAGAAAAAAATATATTTTGAACAATAAATAAAAATTAATTAATATTAATAAACAAAAAATATTTTTTTTTGAATTTTTTAAAAGGGCGAAGCCTTCTCAGACCAGAAATAATAGCTGAAAAATTAGGCATTCAAAAAAGTATCAATTAATTACAAATGAGGATAAATTTATTTGATCAGAACAACAAATAACAAGAACAACAACAGCAACTTAAATAAATTACTTTTTTTCAGTGTCATTTATTAAATTAAACTGTCAGACGCGTCAACCTCAATTCAGTTTTAATATGTCGATTGTGTTTTTTTTTGTTATTATTTTATTTATTTTAGCAATTTTATCTAAATATGCGTGTGCCAAGAATAATTTGAGTGCGACAAGTAAACTTGTCGCACTCAAATAACAGTTTTATTTATGAAAAATCTCACGCGTAATATTAAAATGGGCAAACGGTTCTTTTTCAACCGCAACAGCGAGCGTCAAGATACTACTTTCCCCGCATGAGTAATACAAATATACTTTTTAATTTTGTTCACCACTTTACGTTTTTTAACAAATTCCGTGAGAACCGTTTCTTGTCCTATCAAACTAACTCTATGCAAAACATGAAATTGATTGGTTGCTTAGTGAGGGCGTAAAGAAATTACAAACAAACAAACACAATTAATATTAGTTAGGTTGTGTCTCGAACAAACGTTTTGGTCACTTCATACCAATTAGCAGCAAAATTACTATTTCACCTCTTATGTTCCAAACGTTTACCATAGAATGGGAAAATGAGAAAAAGTTTGTGAGCTTGAAACATTCCGCGGGTGTAAAGTGAGAGGTGCGCGGGGCGTTTTTACTGTTTTTGGACACAATGAACTGCATACAATAAAGGTTGATTATGGATTCCGTGTGTTCCTAATCCTGTGATTAATAAGTCCTACGCGGAGCGTAAGTGGTCAGTGTAATGACAGGTATATGAGGCTTAACACCTACGTCCCATGTTTATAGTAACAGGTCGGCACTTTGTAGGACATCATCGTTGCATGGCCTGATAAGTGTTCTACTATTAAGAGGCGATGGTTCTTCACTTACAATCAAGTGAGCCATCTGCATCGGTCCATTATTACTATTAAAAACCACTATTCGATTTATAAAAAAACAAATTTGATGTTGCGTTCAACGATTACTACAGTCAAGATACTTTTTTGATATGCGATCCGTGTATATATAACGTTAGTAGGATTCCCAAATCAATAACATTGGATGCGTGGGCGCAGGAAGGGCATTGTATGCACATATATACATGATGATCGCCATAAAACTGTGACAACTCACATAAAACAAACAGTACCACTTCTTACGGAATTTTTCTTATTTATTTGGAGCTAATATACAAATCTACAGTTACACGTTTTCTTTAATGGTAAAAGATTAACGCGTGATATATTTTTTAAGAAATGTTGATTGACCACGAAAATCTTAGTTTATAATCTTTAGTTATAAAATATTGGATAGAAGCAGGCGTTACTTTGCGGAAATCTTAATTTGCTATACTCCATATACAATGAATAATTGTTAAGTAAATTAACAATTATTCATTGTAAAGTCAACATCTCCCGAGGATGCTCCGGTTTCGGAGCGAAACGTGCGTAGAGGGTATATTGCCGAAGATCTGTTTGGTGTGGAGTATAAGGATTGAAGAAATTATAAATTACACCACGCAGATTCTCCTGCTTTTCGCGGAGTATAGCAAATTAAGCTTAATTTTGATAATATAAAATATTGGTACAAATTATAATTAAAATGATATTTCGAATATAGAATAAATATAATAAAAGTGTAACTGGAAGATTTCTGTAAATTTAATATATTATGAAAATTTTAACCGGGGGATGCTTTATAATCGATACTGAGTCCAAAACAGATTTTGAACAGATAAAGCTCTAACCACTAGGCTATCAAAGTATAGGTGCATGAAATGAAATATTCTATTACCATTAATGTTTAATCTAATCTATTAAATTTTAAAACCAAATGACTGACCGCGATCCAAGTAATCAGAGTATTGAAATTCTTAATGGATTCCAAACAGTCGGTCAAATCGTAAATTTTTATGGAAACCATAACCAACACTATTCCGTAAGTGTCGCATTAACGCTTTCATCGTTTCGAAGTATTACTCGAAGAATAAATATCATTAAACTGATTGCTTTTCTTTATTCTTTCATACGTAATGTTCTACGGATTGAATTTCTAAAATGCCAAAGGCATTAGACCCGAAATGTAAAACTATCTTTTAAGAACCGTGTGCTGTTGGAGTTTTCCTTGTTTCTGCCGTGCGTCTCTGATGTTTGCTAAAGCTTGAATCGATGATTCCTACGGATTTGTTTTCGCTCCCAAACCGGAGCATCCTCAGGACATGTTACAATGAATAATTGTTAGATTCATTGACTTAACAATTATTCATTGTAAAGTCAACATCTCGGAGCGAAACGCGCGTAGAGGGTGCATTGCCGAAGAACTGTTTAGTGTGGAGTATAAGGATTGAAGAAATTATAAATTACACAATACAGACTCTGCCGCTTTTCGCGGACTACAGCCAATTAAGCTTAATTTGCATAATATATCATGGATTTCCGCAAAGTAACGACTGCTTCTATCCAATATGAATTGAGCAGAATCAGTGATGTTTAGAATGAAAGGAAACTCGAACGGTATTCTAAAAATGCTTACCTGTTCAGTACTGGGTGGGTCGCCCTGGGTGGCCTACTAGGCTTCTGGAGTCAGCTCGGATGACTGCAGTGACCTAGAGGGAAGCCGTACCACGTACTACGTACAACAGAATGTCCTGGCCAAATAAGTACGTAGACAATGGTATGCGTTGTTTTTTCACTGTTAATTGAAAATTATGCCAAATTACGTATTAATAATTTATAATGGGAGTTACTGCCATTTTGTTTAAGCCTACTGATTTGGAATTACTTTTTTTCAATATTCTTAAAATCATACGTAAGTTTTTGCTTCATTAGTACGTTTAAAACAGCTACAAACGGAAACCTATTAGTGATATAAAAGCACATCAATGCGAAACGAATACCACATTGTTTGTTAAGTTCCTAACAACAGTCCCACAGTCCCATAATCGAATACTTTACCAATTATGTAAAGTATTGACGAAACACAGACTCAGACTATATACAAACATAAAAGTTCAACGGGAATATGATCCTTAATTCAAGCATTATGAATATCAATTTTGTGTGGACATTACGTTCAATTTAATGAAGTGTCCGATTGTACATGTCTTGCAAGGGTTGAAGACGGATGTGTCTCATGCATTATGCAGTAAGTATGCAGGATAATCGCGTTCGATACTGTTTGTTAGTCAAATAAGCTATTGTACATGCTACATCTGATATCGACAGATTGGGACTTCGAAACTTGTAGGGAAAGTTGTGGGTAAACTTTGTCGGTCTCCTTTGAGTTTTGACTCTCAGTTGCCTTCTGATTTGGAAAGGTTTTCGATTATTTTATCATAACTCCTTTCAGCTGCCGTTATATTTAGTGATGTTTGTTTACTGTCTGGAAATTTAAGAAGATGGAAAGAACCATGAATAAGATAGAACTCAAGCTCAATTAAGCACAATTTTGTTTTCGTTTATTTATTTTTACCTGGCTTCAAAAAAGCGGAGGTTTTCAATTCAGATGTGTATGTTTTTATGTAGTGAAGTTCGGACTTAGCTCCGTCATAAGATAAAGACGTATTTGTGAAACATGTTTACGGTTCGAAAGTGGTTTATCACGAAATGATGAAATGATGATATTGAAATTTCATATAAAGTCTGTCAAGTACCGAAAATTATTACAGCCAATTAACGAAGATCATGTTGATTTAATAAGTTCGTCAATGGGATAGACACAGTTTTTAACACGCTTTTAATAGCTTCATCTGTATGTATGTTTATATGTAACGGACCCCTTTTTATATACACGAATCAAATTGCGAACCTTTATTTTAAAGTAGCGGACGATCGAGGAGGTTCTTTTTTCAGTAAAATTTCTTATGATAGTTACCTCAGAACTCCGTAAGAAAATGTATAATTTTTTTAAAAAAATTATGAATTCTTTAAAAAAAATGTATGACGACCAAGATACAGACGACATACAAAAAATGAAAAAAAAAAAATGTTTTCAGTTATACGTGTAAAACATCCGTATTTTCTGAAAAAAAGTTAGTAGGTAAATAAAGTAAATTACTTAAGTGTGTGGTCGAAGCAATGAGATGAAAACTGAAAAAAGTTATAAGCTCAATAAAGTAACTAAGTAAAAAAGTAACTAAGTAAAAAAGTGTGTGGTTAAAATCAATTAAATGAAAATGATATGTTTTTAATAGGGTTTCTAATACGTTTTATTACCACTATGGAAAATGTTTTACTATCTATTGATGCTAGTTAATGTTCTTTATATTTGGTAATCAAAACAATAGGGAATAAAAATTATATTGCGTACACGTGCCTACACGGTTAACCATTCCCTCATACGTCATGGCGTTGTGTAAGTGGTTGGAATTATAATTAGTTTCTGTATTGGCTGAGAAACGTCGTTCTCTTTTTCAACTCCCAAAATATCGGTATCAAATAAAAGGGCTTGACTAGTAGGATACTTTACACTACGACAAAATTCAAATCCAAGATGGCTTGTACCACAAATTTTAAACTAAGTACATTTTTTTTTCCATCAATAGGTATGGGTATCAAATGAAAGGCTTTGACTAGTAGAGTAATGTACGCTATATTGAAAGTCATGGATATTATAAATTTTAATTTACATTTCACCTTTATTTAACTTAGTAATAACCCAAAAAAACTGGGCAAGTGCGAGGCGGACTCGCGAAAGAAGGGCCATTATAAAAAAAGGTTAAAAACCTGTTGTATGGGAGCCCGCTTGAATATTTTTGTATTCTGTTTTTCAAAACTTACTATATTCTCTGGGTCGATCCCCAGTTTCCCTAAAGGCTGATATCCTAAACACTATGTTTCACCGCTAAGGAGGTTTGGTTATCACAGCGTATTTTTAATGACACTTTTGTTAGTTGTCAAGTTAAAAGTATTGATTGAAGGGAAAAGTAGTACAACATAATGTTGTCATTATTACGAATACTGCAAATGATTCAATTAAAGAGATTTCCTTTATGTATGTTTTTATTATTTTCGTAGTAGTTTGAAAATAAAAAAGGAAAAAAAGATTGTTTACACAAGTAAGAAAATATACGCTGTAATAGTTATTCATCAGTAATTTGACTGGCTTCACATTCATATTATTGACAAATAATACATATAGGTACGTCTTTGCAGTGGTCCAGTCATATAGACTGATGTAAACAGCCTTTATTTCTGTAAATTGTTTAATTACTTAAAATCTGGTCAACTTTGGTATAAGTAAATGGTTTCGAAGAAGTAATTATGCAGACTGGGAGAACATTTTGAAAACACATCGTTGGCTCATGATCCCATACTCGGCTTAATAGCTTCCGTATTTGAGTATCATAAATTTAAGGAGGCCTCTTACAGTTTCCAAATTACGAATTCCGTGGAGTCATTAGGGCTGAATTAATCAAAGGGCAGATAGCCCTTGCCAAATCCACAAGGTTCCCTACAAACCCCTTAAATTGTATTGTCAAACCAACACACAGTCGTTAGTGAAATAGCTTTTCTAATCGCCATGTGTTGTATTGTAGGCCAAAGACAAATCTAATGTCACAGACTAATAATATCCCCTTGTAAAGTTACCAACTACGTGCAGTGTAACCGAAATTCCAAAGGACGATTTATCCAGACGTGTAGCTCTAAATTTATCCAAAGCACTCGAACAGGGACTGATTCCAAAATGGACCATTGCTATCACGTAATTAAGTACCCAGTCCCGATGTTCAGCCGACCGTAAGAGGGCAGTTTCCTGAAATAGTTAAGGAGTTAAATAAACTAAAAGCGTTCATTAGAATATGCACTCTAACACCTAAGTAGTAAAGTAGATAACAAATAGAGGATGAATTAAGCGGTGCAGTGGGCAAATAGGGTAATGGGATTCCATATAAAGTAGTTTTCTTTCGGCGAAAAATTTATATTCAGTTAACAGATCCCATGCTCTAGAAGTTTCTATATAAAGTTGCAAAATAATTATAAAATGCTCAGGAAAATGCATTTTGGAAAAAATACAATTTCGTTTAAGCCTAATACCTATTATGAAAAATGCGAAAATTATTTGTTGGCACATTATTTTTATTACCAAAATATAAAAGCGGGTAAAATTTGGATATTAATCAAACAAAAAGCTTTTAAAATCTAATAAAAACGAATTAAATTTTTGATGTTATAACGTTCAACTCATATTCCCTTTCTCCCCTTTCTACGTAGTAGGTTATCAGATTTCCCATCAAGTTTGGTTTCCTAGTTAAAGAAAAAAGAGTAGTGAATATTTTCAGTATTTGGTAACAGAATTCCTCACAAGCCATCAAACATTAAAAACTCTGTTCTATGATCAAAATTGCACAGATACACATAATTAAATATCTACTTATGAATTCAGCCTTATAATTAAAATGTATGTGTTAAATTGAGTATTAAATATATTAGTTTTAAAGTCGTAGAACTCTGTTAATCGGAATTTTCGCGTCGTCCCACTTTCGTCCCATGTGGGCAAGTTCACCAAATCAAGTAAACTCGAAAATTCGGATACAAGGCAATCACATAGAATCCCAACGTAAATCGCTTTCGGAACATTCATATATACTTTGTCAACCAAATTAAGACCTCTATCCTTTATATCACAAACCCCTGAATCGCCTGTAAATAAGAGTTTGGGGGAAGCAGGGTAGGTTTATGATAGTAGTCGATCACAGCCACGAAGGGATTGCGCGTATCACGTTTGCGTCAAACCGATCGCTCTAGAGATTATGTATGATGGTGATAAAGCTTAGGCGAGGAAACTACATACCTCGTACAATATATGGAATAGTATTCAGTACAACATATCCATAATTAATAAATTTATTAAAGAAAATTAAAGAAAATCTTAAAAAGCTTTCTTACGCTTCACCCTCGTACTGAAGACATACTGAGTCTTATTATGCATAATCCGTAGCATGTACAAATATAATATACACCCATGGATTCAATACCATTCGCATACACTAACAAAAGCACACAGACACACAGATACAGAGATATACAAATTTTTTTTTAGTTGATAGGAGGATGTAGGAAGTGCTTCTAACACATTATTTAAGATTCTTGGAAGAACAGTTACTTATTACACGCAATCCTCTGTTTTACAACCTGTACTAGAACAGAGGGTGGCGAATCATTTTTGCAAGTCGTCATTACTTTATTATTATTATAATATAATGTAATAGTCCTAATATAAAATCGGTACATAGGAGAACGTTTATAGTACGTAAACGTAAAGTCAAGTCTATAAACGTAAAGTCTATTATTTCTAACTTGTCTTAAATGTAAGCAATTTTTTAATTACTTTTTAGTGTAATTCACTTGAGTATGCTTGTCGAAATTCACCGTTGCAGTAAAGAAAACTCAAAGCTCCATTCTTGTTTTTGAGCGATTTTTAAGTGATTTGTGCCTATTTTTGTTATCTTCTAGGTTAGGGATAATCGTCCTGAAGCCGCTTGCCAAAACTTTGCAGCCATTAGTTTTATTTGTTAATTTGTTATGGAGCTCCACTTGCGGGAAATCGCCAAGGTTTATGGTTGCGGGATTTGAGGACCCGAAGTTTTCTCGTTAAGCTTAACTTGAATGGCTTGCTTTCAAGGGGTTAAACGTAACTACTGTTCTGTAAACATAATCCTACAGATTACAAAAAATCCGAATAGGCTAATGACAGACGTTCGATACCTCTATTCTTCGTATATGAAAATGTGTGTCCACCTGATTGTGTGTACTAAAGGCTGTGGACCGAAATGTCCACACGTACACAGATGTATTTGCTTTAATCAACATTGTAGTCAACGCAAGCATTGATTTCAATGTTACAACTAGGTCAGAGCTAAATCTGTCACGTTCTGAAATCTATAATATTTATTTGCTTTTTTCCTCTGTTTTATAATGTTTACAAATTTACTTCAATACTAATATGTTAGGGAGAAAAAAATTTGTTTATGTGTAATCCCTATCCCTATCCCTACTAATATTATAAATGTGAATGTAAGTTTGTTTGTTACGCTTTCACGCGAAAACTACTGAACTGATCTTCATGAAACCTTTTAAACATATTCTTGGAGGTATTAGAAATAATATAGTATACTTTTCATTGAAAAAAAAATTACGTAAGATAAAAAAATGTTTGTGAAAAAATCTCATATATGACTATAGGTGTAGAGCCTGATACAAATCATTATTATAGACTAGACTTTATGATTATAGACTAAAATTTAACATAGTACATCAGTTTACAAAATTAACATAAATGCAATTCAAATAAATTTGGAAAGATACATGTCAAAAGAAAATTAATTAAAAATTCAATTAAATAAAATCCAAATAAACCAAATCAAAATTAAAATTAAATCTATGAACTTTTTATCCACTGGATCGATAATTCGTTTACCGTAAGATTATTATTTTATCCAAAAGTAACAAACGCTGTTAATTTTAGTACACGATTTCAGTATTATAAAATCGCTATTGCCTTGCTTTATTCGTAACTAATGAATAAATAGTATGAAACTACTTCAATATATTGGTGTTCAGTAGTTCTAAAAGATTCCCCAAATATTATACTTATCCTTTATAAACCAGCCACAGTAACTTTTTTTACGTTCATAATAATGTAACAAGTGTTTTACGGTTCCACAGGAACGGGTATTGAGTTGTAGACAACCCAAGTTAAACGTGGCCCGGTACAAAGAGTTCAATCAGTCTATCATAATGGTTGAATTGAAACTGTTATGTGTAAATTTTGTGATAACGACTAAGACAACGGGATGCTTCTTTGCGTCGTCGTATCTTGGCCGTCAATTATTACTATAATAAATCCAAGATTTACGTTTTAATATCTAACTTTTCTACACAAGTTAGTGGTGAAACTTATTCGACTGTATTATAGTTATAGCCTTAGTACAAGATTTTCTCGCTTGCAATAGTGAACCGTTGTCTGTTTCGTCTCTGTAAAATGAACATAATGCTTCTTGTTTTAGAGTCGCAAATCCTGTACTTCAGTTTTTTTTTACATACCCGAGCCCAATCTAAACAATTTTATGCTCATTTGAGTCAATTAGATCCATATTACTCAGATGTTCAAGTATTCTACTCTAGAAAACGGCTTCTCGATTACGAGCGAGGACTACTACTAAGGTTAAGTAATGGACTAAAAAGTTTGCTGGTGTCATCTGCGTCAATGCAACATGGCCGTTAATTTCTGTTTCGAAGCGCTCGTACTTATTTAACAGAGTTTATTCTTATTCCAAGTCGTGCAAAAGTTGGACTTTAAAAAATAATGTTCTGAATCTTAAGTCACTGTTCCATAATATTACATACTCCTGAGAAAACTCACTTTCTCCGAAATTAAACCTCAAGTATCGTCCCACTTTTGAAACTAATTCATTTGCTAACTGCGCGGGTAACTCAATTTGCACTCGCTAATGTAAACAACTTTCTTCTTTAATAGAATTAAATGTTCGAGCATACGAAGAGTTCGGAATTGGAAATCTGGTCGTAACTTATGTGAACGGTCTTAAAACAAAAGCGAGGCGACAAATCGACTAATAAATGCCCCATTATTGCGTGAAAAACGTATCATTCCCACGATATTGGATCCAACATGCCGCAACAAAATAAATACTCAAAATAAATTATCCGTTTCCAATAAAACAACGCTCTTCCTATATTCAATGAAACACTAGTAACAACCCGTTAAGAAACCTCAACTCTATGTCTTCAGAATTAAGTTTGATAATAAATTTTACGGCGAAAAGGGCTTTGCCACGTGGCATGTTAGATCGGGGTGTTGGTATATTTTTCAAACCCATCCTCCGCGCTTAATCGAGCGGTGGTAAACATTGTATTTTTCGCCTCGCGGAAAATATCGATAGGGTAAGTGCGCATTGTGTCTGATCTCGACGAAAAGATGGGGTTCCCACGAACAAATATGTTTCAGGAGACTGCGCCCATTAATCATGCATTGAGTGCTGGCACAATACGCCTAATGGCGCGTTTTGCCGAATGAACCGCGCCTGAACGGTCTGTATATTACTAAACGTACGATAGAAAGGTGAGCAAACAGTGCGCATTGTCTCAGACAGGCTACAATTTATCATATTTCCACCAGATCTTATAAAATGTAATTAATGGTAAGTTTGATTGAACCCGCTACTTGAGTTACCCGTCCGTTAATATAAATAACTTTCTGTTTGTAAACGTGTTGTTATTGATAACATAACATTTACCGTTTTCTGACATAAGGCGATAAGGAAATATTTCGGAGTTTTCTCAACTGAATAAGGCCCTGTTTCGCCTGGTGTAGGGCTTTTAAAAGTACGTTTTTAATAAGTGGAATAGAAGTACAACGTATAACGGAAATATTAAAAATGGTCTGAGACGATCAATCAAATGACATCGACGGCGATACGCAGCGATTCTTGTTTGCATAACGAATACTGTCTGGAAGAATATTCCCTACTGTGGAGTATGTGTACACGATTATTTTTCCGATTATTTTATTTATCTATACAAAATAAATAAAACGTTAGTCTATTTGCAATGTAACCGACTAGGGGTATGACTACCATACTCCCTAACAGGCTAGCCCGCTACCATCTTAGACTGCATCATCACTTACCACCAGGTGCGATTTATGTCAAGGGATAACTTGTAGTAAATAAAAGTAAAAAAGTTATTAATTTTATATAATTTTCTCCGTATTTCTTTTTTTATATTGTTAGGTGCATTCCGTCCAATCCCGCAACATGTATTGCCTTATATTCTTGGGTAAGCGGCATGAGGAAGTTGTTCTAATCCTGCCTTGCTTGGCAGAGATCGCTTCTAAGCGATAAGGCCGCCTTTTGTATTCTACTCCAGTCTTTTTGTTTCTTCCTTTATTTTTCTAACTGTGTAGTGATGTACGAATAAAGAGTTTAAATTAAAGAAATGAGGTATTAGGTATATATGCAGTTTGCAGCATTCCACTACATCCGTGTATCTACTTGAAGATCAATCAAGGAAATTAATTAACTAAAACGACACTCCTCTGCTTTCCCTGTGATTTCACGGCCCGGTACGTTCTGGAAGATTGATCGAGCTTCGAAGCGACACAAATTGCTCATTTCAATATTAGATGCTGACTAGCACCCACTCGTGTTTTGCAATTTTGAGATATTATCTTACTTTCTTCTTAATTTGTTGGAAGTGGCTGGCTAGTGTGGCTAGGACTATGACTATAATAATAATTTTTCAAATTCTTCTGTATTAGAATGTAGAATCTTGTTAATATTTAGATATATTGCATATTTTTAGTAGTTATCACTTAGTATATTGTACTTTTATTTGACTAACTTGACACAATAAAATCATCTTACTCACATCCTGTGGTAGCTGGAAGAGATCTCTTATAGAGATACGCTTTCCTTCGTACATTTCATGTACCATTTGTTCTAATTCACAATTTATGGTACATAGATAATAAATAAATTAATAAATAAATATGAGTGCTTTCCATAGATCTAATATCGATTAGTTTAATCAATATGATAAAGTCAAATAATCGTGGGTGTTCATACTGTATAAATATATACAGTTATTTTAACTGATTGTATACGAGTAAACGCACAGAGAAATAACCATTGCATTTGAATGAATTTCAATTTCATCTGAATTTATATTTTGATACTCTGTGGACATTACATTCTTCCCAATGTATCTATCTATAAAATATGAACTATTTCAAGTTTTTAAGTAAAAGGCAATGAGTGTTTTAATTAAACAAAACTGGCCCTGCCGTACTAACGAGATGTAAAATAAATAAATAATCACTTAACACCAGGTGAGATTGCAGTCAAGGTATAACTTGTAGTGGAATAAAAAAAAAATCCGATTTATAATATTACTTCGCCGGAGTTAAAGGATATAAATATAGAATATAGATAGTTAAATAAATAATAAATATAGGTCTCAAATGATTGAAAGAAAAACAAGAAACCGATGCAAGTTAAACGGGATACAAAGTAATATTTCTTGGATGATGGATGGTGTCGATAATATAGTGGCTATCAAATTGAATTCTGTGTTTGTTGACTTGTGGGCATCGTATCGCACCGGCGCAGGCGTTTGGTGAACACATCGCCTAATTGATCGGTTGGACGACATATTACAAACATCTTTAACTACAGCTTACATTCTACTTTCAACTTTATTCTGATAACAATTAAGACTATTTTAAGGAATTCGAAGTTTATAAATCTACAATGTGCGCGTTACCTATACAACATTATCCTTGCCAGTTCTAAATTATGAGAACGCAATGTACAGTCTTATGTCTATTAGAATAAAGTTTATGTTGCTACGGAACTAATTTCGGTAATGTTATAACGGTAATGTTCTTATTTATATTCAAATGAGGCCTATACAAACTATTAATTCAAACATATCCGTTTACTGTTAGCACGATAAAAATAATTAGGTGGGTATTAACTTTCTGTACCTCGTGCTGTTATGTACTTTACCTTCTTGCACCTATCGGAAGCTTAAAAATTCTACTGAATATTATCTCTTTAGGTAGGTAAACATTGAAGTGATGGGTAGATGAATGTTAAAAGACGGGTGGATTTTGTCGACATCCCGGAGCCAGGGATTTCCATATACATACAGTGTTACTCATATAAGAGGAAGAAGAAGAGCAGCAATTTTTTATTTTTTATTTATTATTCCACTACTAGTTAGCCCTTGACTGCAATCTCACCTAGTGGTAAGTGATGATGCAGACTAAGATGCTAGCGGGCTAACCTGTTTGGGAGTATGGTAGTCATACCCCTAATTGGGTTTCGGAACACTAAATCGCTTAGCGGAATTCTTTGTCGGTTGGGTGCCACCAGAAAAATTCAGAAATTATAATTTCCTAAATTGCCCCTACCGGGAAGAGAACCCGGGGCTTCCTACTTAAGTTCAGAGTACCCACCGTTGTGCCAGGGAGGTCGAATTTGGGAATTAACAATTGCTGAATTGTCTCTGTTCTGATCTGAATTTTTAGGACTCTACCTCTTGATCGTATTTTAGTTACTTCAGCGTTCCAAAAAAGTTTTCAAGTTATTTTTAGAAGGTAAAAGGACAACGACGTTAGTAGTAGGCCCAAAAGCAGGTACACTAACGTTTAGGAGGCAGTAGGGGTTTTTAGCCGGTAGGAGTCCGGCACTATACAGACATAGGGATGTCTATGACGATTTTCCCCTCCAAACAATAAAAAAAAAAAGTTATTCTACGGAACTTATTATTTCTGGTGTTATCACGCATACTAACTATAATCTCATCGCACTAACTATAGTATATAATGTAATCTTTCTACATCACCAGCTGATTATATCTGAAGGATATTCCCCTCCTATTATAAAAAAGTCATTTTTATAAGAAAATAAATGCCTTTCAACCGTCAGTAGACTGCTTTTATTCTACGGATCTCATTATTTCTGGTTTTATCACACAGACTAACTATAAGCTAACTCTATCTCTCTCTAATCGCACTAACTATAATATATAATGTCATTTTTCTACATCACCAGTTGAGTATATCTGAATTTTCTTATCAGCCTTCCCTAGTCTTAAATCATGGATAAAATCAAGAATGACGGCCGATTGGCGCAGTGGACAGCAACCCTGCTTTCTGAGTCCAAGGCCGTGGGTTCGATTCCCGCAACTGGACAATATTTGTGTGATGACCACGAATGTTTTTCAGTGTCTGGGTGTTTATTTATATATTATAAGTATTTATGTATACTATTCATATAAATTATTAATCAGTTATCTTGGTACCCATAACACAAGCTTTGCTTAATTTGGGACTAGATGGCGATGTGTGTACTGTCGTAGTATATTTATATTTATTTATTTATAAGTGATTACTAGACATTCCAAACTCCATATACTTAGACGATATCCTTTAGAAATTATTTTTTATCTGTGTGTATTTTTTTTGCTGTGTTCCATCAAAATAAGTTAAACTAGTTTTTTGCGGTGACATGCGGTTGGAAATAAAGCCGAGGTTTAGTTATTTGTCGAGTGTCGACGGGCCAGTCTAAACACGTCTGTCTGCGTTTGTTTGTTTGTTCTAGTGCTATTTGTTTACACAGTTGTCCCGCGGTTAAACTTAATAATAGATTTTGCCTCCATTAATGTTTCCAATTCAAGAGTTTGAATCGAATGTTCATTTGAGATTTCAATATACTTATTTATTTTTTTAACCTCTTTATTTGTACAGCATAATGATGTTAGGGAAATAAAATAAGAATACAAAGAAGGAAGTAGAAACCAAAGGTAGCCTTATCGCTTAGTAACGTCATCGCTTAGCGATAAGGTCAGGTAACCTTAGAATGAGGACATCATAAGCGGGAACAAACAGGTGGTATAAAATTATTAAAAAACTACACTCTAATACCTAAATACGATAACAAAAACAACATTTTAAGAAAATTATACAGAACTCTCATGCATGCAGGTTTCTTCTAAATGCTTTCCTTCACCTTTGAAGCAAGTGATATTTTAATTGCTTAAAAGACACCTAAGTTATAAAAGTTAGAGGTTCGAACCGGTGCGCTCGGATTCGAACTCGGCCCCCGAAAGTGTAGTCGAAGTCCTACCCACTGGGCTATCACCGCTTCCTTATGTAATTTTAATAATTTTTTTAAATTATAATATAACCTATTACTTAAATCGCATACAACCGACAGATATCTTTTTTTTTCTTAAATCAATATATACCTAACGCAATATGCTATCAAGATATGCCACATAATATTTTGTTACCATGTAACCGAAGCCGAAATGAGGGTAAGCGAAGCTTTTTGTAACAAAAATGTCGCGTCATACAAGCTGGGGTGCGAAACAATACAAACGTCACTCTGTTGTGCGTAATCCATTTTTATATGTAGGAACTTGCAACACATACGGTTAAAAAAACGTGTTTTAGGGTTCACCATTGTTCAAAATTGGTGTTTGTATAACGATTATACTCACATAAAAAAAACAAGTTCCATATAATAAGCTTTGATAACAAGTTAGAGTATGAAGAAATATTTACTCTGGACTGGACATAATGATATGCTGCCGAAGGCCTAATTTGTTATGGTAGAAAATTGCCTTGTAAATACGAAACGATGATAATTGTAGGGACCGGTATTGAGAGGTAATCAATGGTACGTAGTACCATAACTTCTTAAACATACGCTGGGGAACAATTTTAATGGGAGGCAAAAAATTCTGGCCTTCTGGTATTTGTTATTAAGAATGTGGTCGTTGCACACAATTTGGTTCAAACTCCATTTACTGGAAGTCCATTTTACTGTGAAATTATTAAATATATATTAAATAAATATATTACGACAACGCACACATCGCCATCTAGCCCCAAAGTAAGCGTAGCTTGTGTTATGGGTACTAAGATGACTGATGAATATTTTTATGAATAACATACATAAATACTTAGAATATAAACACCGAGACACTGAAAAACATTCGTACTCATCACACAAACATTTTCCAGTTGTGGGAATCGAACCCACGGCCTTGGGCTCAGAAAGCAGGGGCGCTGCAAACTGCGCCAATCGGCCGTGAAATATTGTATATATATTGATGTGAGTATTGTTCCTTCTTCCCCGTTCCACCACAGAACAGCGAGACACTCGAGCGGTGGCATCCGTGTTGGTTCCATCAACACGCACGAAATGTTTTTTATTTATATATTTATTTATTATTTATATACCATAAATTGTGATTGTGAACATAAGATACATGAAGTGTACGAAGGAAACTTATCTCTATAAGAGGTCTCTTTCAGCTACCAGGATGTGAGTAAGTTGATTTAATAGTGGAACAATATACTAAATAATAACTACTAAAGATATGCAATATATCTAAATATTAACAAGATTCTACACACTTAATAATTTGAGTACCTTCAAGGCAATATAGAATAGGCTTTTTCTAGGCAAGTGTGCTCCAGACCTCATCAGTGCTTTCTAACGGGCATGATTGTCGTCAAGCGCTGGCCTATCGTTAACAAAAAAAAAAAAACACGTCCCGCACACAGGCAATATGCAGATAATTGTAAATAATATTGGCGTGTGAGCGGGGTGCCCTAGAATGACAAATCACAAAAAAATCTTCTGGTCTGTAGAACCTCAAAAAGAACTAGAAAAAAACAACTAAAAAGTGAATACTAGAACCCGAGCCGCCTCTGACTTATACTATAGACTTCAAGACGAATCTGATAATCGAAAAATCGATGGGGTTGTGTCGTTAGATCACAAAGTTCCCATGGCTGCTTTGCGTCACCATCATCAGATCAGCTTTATGTCGGAATAATATTGCATTGTCATCCGATTGAGCTGTAACTTTGCATGCATTTATAATGTATGCAAAGGTTTCTAATCTGAAACCCTGTGCTTTGGAAGCTTGCTTGGTAATTTAACTTTCGTGGTTTGATTATAGTCAGACAAAGAGGAAGTAAGCTTGTTAATATTTTTTTTTTCATAATAAAAAATGCCGTTTTTTTTTATTAAAAGCATTCAGGTGTTTCTTAGTAGCTACCAGTATTAATTTATTAACGTCTAAGCATAATCTCGAACAATGTTCCCCATTCCTTATTCGCTATTAAGGGAGTAAAAATATTTTCAGAGGTTAATATATTCTTATTGCACCATATTTTTTCTCCCTAAATTGTGATTTGAATTTACGATTACGGCTTAGATGCGCAGCTTATAATAGGGTAGGAGAGAAAATTGTATGCTAAGTTTTCACTTGTTCATGTCTTCGATAAAAGGTAAGAAGGTTTGAGTTTAGTCTTAGAATAATTCATTGCATCTACACGGAAAAAAAACATAATACATAAAAGCAGAATAAAAGCTACAAAGTTGTGTGAAAAAAATCTCTTAGAGATAACCCTTGGACAACACAAACTGAAGTGAGAGAGTTAAAAGTAATGAAAATAAGAATATAAATATATGTTTATAACAAATAAATACGAAATTTTACATACTATAGATATCATAAACATATAATAATAATTAAAGGATTAAGAAATGTATATAAAATAAATAAATACCTTATTAATAAATCTAAATTTATACCTACCTTGATAATATTGTTATAATATTTATATACTATACTATAATAGTATATTAATTAATTCATTCATTTATCATATCTATACATATAATAAAACTGTAACTGGAAGATTTCTGTACATTCAATATATTTTGAATGTACAGTAATCTTATAGAATATATTTTGGGGGGCGGTATCAATTCTATCAATTGGGATCGTTAAACCGCTGTCAATTTTCTAAATACAGAAATTAATCTTAAAATTTCTATAAACTTCAATTATTTTGAATATTGCAGAACAGATAGTTCTTTGGATAAAATCATTTAATTTTAGTTTTAGTACCTATGTCATACCAAGAACTGGTTTCTTTTTAATTTAAAATACGCGTCGTTAAAAATTTATTACCAAAATGTCCGTGGCTTACGTACTAAAACTCACAATCTTTTCACCCAAATTAGCTGTAATAATTATGATATTGTTATACTTGTAGAAACTTGGCTCAATAGCAACATATTGTCGCATGAATTGTTTGATAACAGATATACAGTTTATAGAAGAGATAGAGAAAGTGTTGGATTTCAAAACAAAAAGGATGGTGGTGGTGTTTTAATAGCTGTCTATAATAAATACATATCTAAACGTATGAGTATCTGGGAAAGTGATTGCGAAGATGTTTGGGTAACGCTTGAGATTTGCTCTAAAAAGTCTGGCAAGTTCTTAAAACATAATATTGCTTTTTGTGCTGTATATCTGCCTCCTCCAGTCAGTCGGAGTTCGTTAGAAAGCTACCTTGATAATAGTAATGCTGTCTGCGAACAGAACTTATATACTTGTATATTAGGAGATTTTAACATGAGTTATATCAATTGGCCATTACTGAAGGACAATAATGACGGTTACATTATTCCCGGACTTGGATCTCACTTGTTGGACTTTATGTATTTACATAAACTTAGTCAAGCTAATGTTATTCCTAATAAATCTAATAAAATTTTAGATTTAGTATTAACAAACATTACATGTAAAGTATATGAATCCAGTAATGCACTAACTGCTATTGACTTATTGCACCCACCTTTGGAAGTGGTTTTGTCCGTAACTGATGATATAAAACTCCCTTTCAAAATCGATATGCCTAAGCCAAACTATCGTAGAGCAGATTATGATGCTATCTGTAAATACCTGCAACAGCAAAATTGGGAAGACATTTTTAAAGAAATTGCTGATGTTGATTCCATGCTCAAAATCTTTTATGACATTTTAAATATTGCCATTCAAAAATTTGTCCCATTTACTATCAAGCATAAACAAAATAAGTCCCCTCCTTGGTTTGATCGGAATCTGAAAAGAATTTTAAATGAAAAAAACGCTATAAGGTGGCGGTATAAGTTATACCAAAACCCCATGGACGAAATTGCTCTAAAATTAGTCAGTGATCGAGCTACTCGACTAGCTTCTGTAAAATATAATCGATATGTTAAAGATCTTGAAGTTGGAATTACTAACAATCCTAAATTATTCTGGTCATTCATAAAGGCTAAGAAAGGAGGAAAAGGAGTGTACCCTGCTCACATGAGTAATGGTGATATTGACACAAGTGATGGCACGGAAATATGCAACTTATTTGCTAAACAATTTTCTTATAACTCTAATGACAGAAGTTCGGCAGAAGATTCCTCTAAATACTTGGGTCATATACGCAATAATGGGCAATTACTAACTATACCAACAATAACTTCTGAGAGTGTTTTAGCTTCCATAAAGAGTATCGATCGCACAAAAAGGCGCAGGACCAGATGGCATCCCACCGTCGTTTATATTATCTTGCGCGTCTTCCCTGGCTTTGCCATTGAGTGTAATCTTTAATAAATCATTAGTTACGGGAACGTTTCCAAGGGTGTGGAAATCGGCTATGGTAGTGCCTGTACATAAGTCTGGAACAGCTACTCTGGTCCAGAACTATAGGCCAATCTCAATACTATCTACATTTGCAAAGATATTTGAATGCATGGTTTGTCCTCTGATAAAAAATTACATAAAGCAAAATCTTACCGACGAGCAGCATGGATTTGTGGGGTCTAGGTCCACTTGCACTAACCTAGTAACTTTTACCGAAACCCTTGTTAGCGCAGTGGACAAAAATAAGCAAATTGACGTCATATACACGGACTTCAGTAAGGCGTTTGATAGTATTCCTCGTGACATTCTTGTCTCTAAAATGCAGGCGTACGGTTTTACTGGACCCCTCTTAGACTGGTTAAGCTCATACTTAATGGATCGTTTATTTTTTGTTGTGGTTAATGGGTATCAGTCGGACGTATGCAAAATAACGTCTGGTGTACCCCAGGGCTCACACCTTGGCCCTATTTTATTTAATATTTTCATAAATGATGTCTCCAGCTGCTTTAAGTTTTCCTCGGTATTTATGTACGCTGATGATTTAAAGTTTTGCAGAAAGATTGAATCCTACGATGATTGCGCGCTATTACAAGATCTCAATAATTTGATTCTTTGGTGTGAAAATAACCAAATGTCATTAAATAAGAAAAAATGTTTTTATGTCAAATTTACAAGAAAATTAAAATCTCTTAGCTACGACTACCATATAAACAAGCACGTATTGGAAAAACTAGAGACAGTTAGAGATCTAGGGGTAATATATGATCAGAAGTTAACATTTATCCCTCATATAGAAAATGTTGCAAAGCGATCTTCTAGAATGCTAGGTTTTGTTATGCGAAATGCAAAAGTTTTTAAAAGTATTAAAACCAAGAAGCTTCTTTATAACAGTTTGGTAAGAAGTGTTATAGAATATTGTTGTGTGGTATGGCGGCCGCATTACGCAACGCACATATTAAGAATAGAACGTATCCAAAAGAGGTTTCTCTGGCATTTGGCTGCAAGTATTGGAAATGGTGACAGAAAATTTTCATACAAGGAAAGGCTAGCATACTTTAAAATGCACTCTTTAGAAAAACGCATGGAACTTCTAGACCTGCAGTTTGTTTATAAGATTCTAAACGCTAAAATTGACTGTCCTCAATTACTATCCAGTTTTAGATTTAGGGTACCTGTTAATTATCCCCGTAAACCTATAACTCCACTCTGTCCCCCGTTGCGTAGAACTGTTCTTGGTGCCAATTCCCCTGTTCCAAGATTATGTAAGACCCTAAACCACATTAGCACTGAAGTTGATATTTACTCTGACTCGTTGTATAAGTTCAGAGATAAGATATTTTTATCATGGACCAATTGACCCTTATTTACTGTACCTTGTTTTATTTTTTAGTGTGAGAGATATGTTGTTATTATATTCTCATTCACGATACCTTTTGTTTTCATGTTATGGTGTTATTGTATATTTTCATATGCTGTGTTTACTTTTAAGAAAACATTACACTTAAATAGAATAGTTAAATTTTAAAAACGGTTGTATTAGTGTAAGTGTTTGTAAGTAAACCTAATAAATAAAATAAAATAAAATAAATAAATAAAAAACAGATCTATCCGATCTACAATATTCATAATACTCTAAACCTATCCAATAGATTAAAGGGCCGGTCGATTTTGATGGTAAAAAACGACGGTGTATGAAGAAGGCTATATAAACTTACCTGGTCATATTATATAATCTATCTTTTCGCAAATTGTGAAACAATCCACAGTATTTCTCAAAACCACGATTGGCAACGCATTTTTTTTGTATTGAGTTGATTTATTTACTTTTTAAACATTTTATTATCACTGCAAATATATGCAATATCAATACATACACTACCTAGATGCTTAAACTAAAATAAATTACATAAGTCACTTTACAAACGACAATTTAATGTTCAATCCTTTTCATCCTTTCTCTAGCAAAAAGAAAGTTTCAAACTTATTACTTATCCTCAGCATCAGGTGGCTTCATTAAAGTCTTAAAGATTAACATCGAAACAAAGCCGTAATTGCAAGCCACTGTGTAAACTATGTAGACTTCAAGACATTTCTATAATCGACTGCACTCAAAATTCTATGCAAACTTACACCCTAAAGTTATCAGGGTAAAGTATAAAATCAATTAAGCGAAGTATAAAGTTGTTTGAGATTTAACGCAGGTGGCTGAGTGGAACTTCTGGTTAATGGAACTTCCGTCTTCCTGTACCTAAAGGTTAATTATTCATACTTCAGCTTAAGAAACATAATACGAGGATGTACTATGGGGTACTCTCTAGGGATATAACATGGCTGTAGATCGAACTATCTGTCATGATGTATACGTCACAGCGTTATAATTCACCGTTAAAGCAAATGATGTTAAATTGCTAAAGTTAAAAACGTAAATTACGCTAAAGTTTCTGGTGGGAGGCTTTATCCGTGGCTAGTTGACATCATACCAACAGAGACGTGCCGCTAAGCGATTTAGCGTTCCGGTACGATGTCTCGTAAAAACTGTTAGGGGTGAGTTATTTATACCTGCCATACCCGTAAAATCTTAGACTGCATGATCATTTACCAGCAGGTGAGATTGCAATTAAGGGCTAAAATGTAGTAGAATAAGAAAAAAATTGTATTTGTGGATAAGTGTACACACGTAAGAAGCGAACCTACTTTATAACATAGTTTTTTTATTTTATTAAAAACAACCTAAAACAGACATAAAATTGAATCCTGATTTATTTTAGATTCTATTAAAAAAAAAAGCAAAAAGCCAACATCACGCGGTGTTCCCAGGCGGTCACCCATCCAAGTACTGACCGCGCCCGATGTTGCTTAACTTCGGTGATCGGACGAGAACCGGTGTATTCAACATGGTATGGACGTTGGCGATAACGATGTTGAATTACACAATCAGAATACGGCGATCTTTCAGATAATATAAATACACATCAATGGTAGCGTTAAACGTTTAAAGCAACATTGTTGGAAGTCGCAATACAAGTCAACTTCAAAAAGTTAAGCGCCTGCGCTGGAAATTGGTTCCCTTGTAAAAATACCGAGTGCCACTAAACTATCACTGTGATAGGATGTTTCTAGATGTTGTTTAAAAAAATACAAGGGTGCCAAACGTGAATAATAAGATACGCGTATTAGTTTTCCCCTCCTACACTTTCTATAAACGTTTATTTGGTCACGTAATTGAAACAATCATGTTCAATCATAATTGAATGCGTTTTTCGAAAATGAAATGCACTTAAACACTTAATAAACGTTGATTTGAAATATTTTAACGTCGCTCAGCCGTCATGTCGAATGACGAAACTGGAAATTCAAGTGGCAGAGGCCATTGATGGCCATGGAATTTAACTTCAGCGGACAAAGTGCGGTCAGAATCAAGAACAAAACGGTCTTTTATTTCTAATTTAAACAATGAGTATTCTTAAAATGACGTTTATTAAATAAAGATAAACGAATTTATTTAAAATATTAACCTATAATCTTAATTAGGTACTTATAAAGTATGCATTATTTCATTAGTGCACTCTATTAATTGCAAAAAATCTTGTTTTTAAGACATTTATTTAATTTTAAAGGCATACACCATTACATTTAAAAAAAAAAACGTTTGGAACGAAAAAAATATGATGAGTTACGCAAGCTGAAGTGACAATAGACAAATGGAAAACCGATGCACGTTGGTGTCAAAAGGCGGCCGCACACGTATGCGCAGCGTTGGTCGAACCCCAACGAGGTGGACAGACGACATCAAACGGTTCCCTGGAAGCCGTTGGCTTTTGGAAGCTGGTTTGGCTGGTTGATTTGATTAAGATGAGGATGAGTACTTAAGAGATGCTTAAGCTTGCACATTCTGTACCAGTAGGTACATTGACGTCATAGCATTTTGAAATAATTATAAATACGAGTTTTATACCATTACCTTTAAATAACACACAGTTCATTATCATCATCATCATCATGTCAACCTCTTAACGGCCCACAATGAGAATGGGTTAAGGTCGTAGTCTAACACACTGGCCCGCTAACTTCGCACACCTTTGTGAACATTTTGGAGAACTCTCAGGCATCCAGGTTGTTTTGCACAGTGTTTTTCTTCACCGTTGTGATATTTTAATTGCTTAAAACGCACATAACTTAGATAAGTCAGAGGTTTCGAAAAGAAGAGTTGAACTCTTACCCACTGTGTAAGCGCTTAATGGGAAAACATACCTTAATGTTTCATTCAATTGGTTACCCTAGTCCCCATTCGCTTGACATGAGGTGATTACGGGCCTTGTTTATTTTGTTATTATTATATTTTATCTAAACACAATCGTGATTATCCACCGGACACGCTCTACGTCGGTCCGACTTATGAGTGATTTTATTTTTTGTACTCGTTCTTTTTACTCGCGTTTGAGAACACTTCACGACCTCAGTTACTTTACTTACGTAACTTCAGTTACTTTTATTGGCGATTATTTTCACTGTTTTTTATTATATAATATTGTTTAGGTAATTGATTACTCAATTTATACTTTTGTCCGACAAAACCAGTTTAAAAAATCCCCAATTTTAATACTTGCATATCAAAAATGCACAGCCAGAGGATCATTTATAGATTAACACTGGTGCATAATCTGTTGTACATAAATCGTTAACCTAGACTATATAAATTAACGTGTCTTGAAATAGTTCTTTCAATTTTGGAAACATTGTGAAAAATAAATATTTAAAAATAAAAAGAATATCTGTCTTTAATTGTGCTATTTAATTAAAGTATTATTTTTAAATTTAAAAAGAAACCGACTTCAACTTACGCCTAAAAAGCAAAAAATCTAATTAATTTATAGCACACAAACGCTACTATTGTGACCTTAATATATTATGATAGTTAGAAATATTCCCTCATGGACTTTTTGTTATTAATAATCATGTAATTTATAGTTACTTAAATCATGTAGTACATATTTTTTATGTATCATCGATACTTTTCACAGCGCACGCCAAATACCTAATGAACTTTATGAGCAAAAATTTGCTACATTGGGTAATATTGTTGTTAATTTTTTTAATAACAGCTCAACCGATTTCGATAAAATGTAAATGGAACCACCTGGAATTTGGAAAGTATACCTTTTATAATAAATATAGAATTTTTCAAATCGGTTCACGCGTCTTCGAGTAATCGGGTAACATACCTAAAAACTAAAAAAAAGATTCCGACGAATTAAGAACCTCCTCCTTTTTAAGTCGGTTAAAAGAAAAATTGATTTTCATGCACGGCTTATTTGAAAAACATTTCATCCTCTTCAACCATTTTACATTTCCGATTCCACAAGTAGTTTTACTAAAACACCATACTCTACATGAAATCATTCAAGAATTGCTGAGTATAGAATAGGCAGTTGTCATTTCCAATGTGACATTTCATGTGTGGATATGAAATTGGAATCCGAAGAAAATGTCGCGTATTCAGTAAATCAGAAACAATATAGTTGCGTTTCTTTGGTCATAGATCAACATATTATAGTGACACCCATCACGAAATACCAATTCAATAGCAAGGATGGTTTTTACAACTGCACTTTTGTTTATAAATCGATTGTACCGAGACAAAAATTTACCGACAGCTTTAAGCTAAAGCTCTAAGTGGGCTCCAAAAAAATCATAAAACCTGAAGTCACGTATTCACAATTTCTAAGCTTTACAGGATTATTTACAACAGAATTGACAAGCCTGAATACTAGTAACTTCTTTTTTGTAGGAGGTTTCTAATTTTAATTATTCACGACGTTTCTGTTGCATAAATAAAACACCTTAGTTTGCATTCAAGAAAAAAAAGTAACATAAGCAACCACTAAGCAGATTGCTCTAGCTAGACATAGGTATCATAGTTTTCTATTTTCCAATTGCTCTATTTTACCCTGCAAGCTGAAATACAAAGACAGAACTGTTCACTTCTATTGGCGACGCTCCAGGCAGCATTAACGAAATGTTCCTTCGGGAAGTGTGCAAAATGGCAAAAACTTTGAAAATTGATATATCATGTTCAGCGAAATTGCTAGAAAATTTCCATTTGATTGAAAATTGATAAATGTCTTTCAGAGATTTCCGGAATTACTTTTTCCTAGTATAACTTCAGTAAAAATATTTGGAC
The DNA here is from genome assembly GCF_905163445.1 of Pararge aegeria. Lineage (NCBI taxonomy): Eukaryota > Metazoa > Arthropoda > Insecta > Lepidoptera > Nymphalidae > Pararge > Pararge aegeria. The sequence goes on from NC_053181.1 coordinate 6,032,024, forward strand.
AGCAATAAATAATTTCTTGATTCACTGATTACGTTTGATAATTTAATGTCGACTAATTATTCTTACTTTGCTAACGGTTATTTATTTTTTATTGTAGTAAAATCCAAATGGATACCCGAAGAAAGCAGCGTCGGGTCTCTGCTATTTCTGATAATAGCAATGGCAATATCGATAAAAGGAATTGAGCAAGCGTAAATCTTTGAAATTTTTAGTGGACCGACGTAATTCCTTGAAAGTCAAAGACAACGTTAAATTTTATTAAATACGTTTATAATAATGCATTTTTGATATGCACATATAATTATAACCTACCTACACTGAAAATATATGTAATCCTTATTATTTATAGTAGACTAGCTGTTGCCCGCGACTTCGTCTGCGTTTGATTTTGTTTTTAAAGCATTCAGTATCGCTAAGCCTTAAATTTGTATAGTAGTATTATATATATATAACATGTGACTGTCAATTAATTATAGAAAAATAATTTGCAATAAAATAAAATTGCGACTATAATTAAAAATCTAAACTATCCTATCTCTTAAGTTGGAAAAGACTGCTCACGGTGTGCCAATTTAATTTAAAATCGGTTAAGTAGTTTAGGAGTCCATCGCGGACAAACATCGTGACAAGAGATTTATATATATTAAGATATTTGTGTATTTCTTAAGTATATCAATTGCACGACGCGATGCGAAGCATCAGAGAGTGCTTTACGATCGAAAAATTTTTTTCGCCTCATTTCGGCGGCTGTTTTTATTATTATAGCCTTGTTAGTTCACGGAATCAAGATATTTTGCATACTATTGTCGAGATGATTTAATGGAGATTAATTCCATACTTTTAAAAAATTGATTTAGTGCAATAGAATTGGAAAAAAAACACCAAAATAGGTCAAAAAAATTTCCTGTCACGATTTCGCGTAGAAACAGATTATGGGTGTCGGCTTAATATAACTCAGGTTAGCCTGTAACTATCTTCGACTGCATCATCACTTACCAGCAAGAGATTGCAGTCAGGAGTTCACCTGTAGTGAAATAAAAAAAAGGTTCTGCTAGAAGTCAAAAATTTCGGTCACCCAAAAAAACCTCATTGAACAAATGTTAAATCTAAAAATTCAGTTCATTGGCCAACTAGTTATATTGGTAAAAATAAATCTAAACAAATAAACAATACAGTTGCAATTCGTCGGAATGGTGCACTCTTTCCATCGCACTCTGCTGATTGCGACTCACAGCGTGCCATTTGCATTTTCAGTATCGGCGGTACACTCGCTGTAATAGTTTGTTTTTTTTTCATGAATATTCATTTTTGAAAGGTTTGCATTGTTTGTGTCACTGTAGGAACGTCTTAAGTGCTATTAAAACGTTGTTTACGTTTTTTTTCTTAAAATTCGACTTATCTTTTTATCCAGCTAGGGAAGAATATCTAAGTAAAGCATTGATTGTTTATTTGTTTGAAAACGAAGGAACGGGTTGGTGCGTCAATTTAATTTTTACAGAACAATAGATAATATAACAGTTTTAACATACAACGTGTTAATGAAAACGGTTTTATTGGTACATTATTTATACTGTCAGTATCTATCCTCTTCACTTTTATACTTACAGTATCTCTATCTCTCTCAGCGTTCGTATGAAACGTTTGCATTCGACCGCTTTTTCTCCGACTTACATTGCAAATCGGACTGTCGCGAAAAGTTCTCTTCATAGGTTAATATATAGCCGATGGCAATCACAAATAATGTGGCTTTATACTGTTAAATGAATTTTAAAATTTTGAATTTTCGGTTCAGTAGTTTGCTATTATTACCTCCGACAATCTCACACACACAAACTTTACCGCTTTATAATATTAGTATTAGAAATACTTAGTTATATATTCGTTCATTCATTCACCCTTTCTGCGCGTCAAAAGTTTAAAAATAGAACAATAGTTTGCAACGTTTTCCGCGACTGTACTGGTCCGGGAGAGCAAGCTAGTATCCAGCGTAGCATCTTAATAATTTGAAAGCGACGCTCGCATCACGTGTAAACTGTGCAACTTTCCTGAACTTATGGCAATAGATCTGAGATCTGAATCATTCACGACGTGTCAATGAACATTTTATCTAGGTGTAATTAAAAAAGTTCAGAAACTAATATTTTTTCGAAGTGTGAGTGCGATTATATCCAACACATCTGCATTAACTGCTGGGTGCTGCTTAATGAGATATGTGTAAATTAGGGTAACCTCTGAAATTCTAGGCGAAAGTTGATAAACAAATAAATGTCTTGATCTTGATCATATTTTTGACGAAATGGTTGTCCGCTTTACTTATTTTCACTAAATTTTTCTCGATAGAATAAATTGTCAAAGTTACCTGTAACGAAGAGCAAAAATTGGAGATTTTTTTTTAAATTTTGGTATGGTATAAAAATTGCCATACCCATGTCTAGACATTAATAAATATTTTAGTCGACGACTCCTAGAATGGCTCAAGAATTGAGCCTTGGTAAGCATGTTGGTCTGAGTCACTTTCACTAACAAGCCCGCCAACCCACATTAGAGCAGCGTGGTGGGTATATGCTCTGAAATCATCTCTCGTACGAGAGAGCAAACAAGGGAAAATAATATAATATTTTCGATATCATTTATCTATGGTATGCCTAATATAGCTTAGGATATTTTTTATGTTTGTTTAAATAGTGCACTTTTAAAATGGCAGACTGTATGAAGAATGAACCATTTTCATCTGTTATGTGCACAGTTTGCGTAAAATTACACTATTGTTATATATTATATACTAGCTGAATACGATGTGACCAACTAGGTATAGTCACGGGTATACCACATATAGTTAGGGTATAAGATAGGATGTATGCGTTGGAGGCTTTGAGACTGAGACTTTATTTGTGCCTTTGATACGAATGCAGTGCAATATGCACTTGTCAACAAGCCTATCCGAGACGTACCCGAAGCACAAAGCTAAGTCGCCTAAGGCTTTGATGTTCCTCTCCAAATATGTGACAGTTAACTACATAAGAGAAAAGGATGTAACTACATACGAGTTCCTGTTCTTTAGAAATCCATAGTAATATATCCATAGTATTTATATCTTTCTCTCTCAACCGACCACAGAAGGTTTCAGGTCTGTTGTTGAGATATTTTTGCTTAGCCCAGCAATAACAGATTGTATCTGTTACATTTCTCTTATAGTAGGTATTATTGTAATAATTAAGTTTTTTTTTGTTATTTACCTAGTTACTTAAGGAATGGCTTATCCGTGTTGGATAGAAGTCCCAAAGAAATAAAGATTAAAAAAAAAGTATTTATATTTGTTTCTTTGTTAACTGTGTTCCTCTCAAACACTGTTTCCCTATTTACATTATTCTTTAAGAAAAGTATAACGTACCATTGAAATGAATTTAGACTCAAGAAGTACGATAATAACTTATAATTTACACTTAGTTATCACAGCCCGGCTAGCTCAGTCGGTAGAGCATGAGACTCTTAATCTCAGGGTCGTGGGTTCGAGCCCCACGTTGGGCGAAAATCATTTTTGCTAAATTTTATCTTCTCTGTGGTACTTGAGGCGATTTTTTTAAAATTTTACCTACCTAGTTACATTAGGGAGGCCTAATGAAAAGTAAGAAAGTTTTTAATTTATATATATATACTACGAAATTTAATTTAAATATAGTTTTACTATATTACCTATGAAAATTTTATAAAACTTAATATGATACAAATTCTACCTTACATAAAAACTACTGATTAACTAAATATTATTAGCTTTGTTTTAAATATTATATTAATTCGCCACAAGATCTGTTCGAGCATGCAAGCAGAGTTTGCCGCTAGTCCCGCCATCTAGCATTAACCTTGTGAAATACGGTGCCATGAAGAGCCCCTGTTAAACCCTTGTCAAAACGTTTACCTTCTGTTCAACAGTTAAGTTCGTTCGATGAGTAGAGTCTAGATGGCAGCACATGTCGTTAAACATACATACATGTCGTGACATAAAATTAGCATGTATACTGTACGTTCTGTATTCTTAGACTGTTATATGTTTATATGACGGAAAATAATTGTTTAGGTGAAAAATGCGACGGCTACTCATTTAGACGGGTCAACCCGGATCCAGTAATGGCACTTGACGCGGTGGGCGTCAACATTCCTTCGTCAATATCAATTAGGCGGGTGTTCTTTCTTCTTTCTTTCTTTTTAATTATTGATACAAATCGATATATTTAAAATTTTTACATGTGATTTTTAATCTATCTTAAAGATGTTATATCAAAAGCGGGGATAGACTACCGTACCTAGAAATGAACAGAGTTTCGATGTTTCACAGCTGCCAGTCATTTAGTGACCGCTCAATCTTTTGGCCTTTCCAAGATATATAGAGTAACATAGTCAATCCGATTCACCAAACTATATTCCTAGGTTCTGTCTGCAAAAACTGTCTGAACTGTATGTTTATGTAAAATCCAGAACATGACGTTCAAAGTCACATCAATGTAGAAGGTAGATACTCGTACATACTTACCTTCCTACTAAGAGATAACATCATCGCTATCATTTTTTATAATATTAATAATGATGTATGATAATGTTTTTTCTTGTGTATTCTCGGATAATTGCTGAACTTCCTTTGCGACATCATTTAGTGTAATTTGTGCATTTTGTATAAAACGCAGAAGACACGCGATCGTAACTTTGTGACGTTTTTGTCCCGCTGACGATATGTCGAGATCTCTGTCCATTTGTTTTGTGATTTTGGGTAAGAATTATTCAACTTTATAGTGATTTGAAGACTTCTTCGGCGCAACAAGTGCTTTTAGAGAAAGCTTTGGATTTAGCCAATATTTTCTGAGCGTTCTATCTTTTTTTCTAGTCTACTAACATATCGTTGGAGTCAAATTATTTTTTAAATAAAACGCTGCATAGCAATCTGCCGAAGTGCACTCGGCACTCTATAGCGGAACAAGACGACATATCTACCGCTATATTAATCTTAGTAATATTTGCACATAGGAGTTATTTTGTGTTCTGTAAAAGAATAGTTAACTTTTAACCCCGGAATAGCAACCGGAAATCGTTTCTGCCGGTATACAGAGGCAGCTTTTACCCTGATTTGCGCTAAATAAAGCCGGAGAAAACAAAAAGTTCCCGCTTTTTTTTAAATAAAGTGAATCATCCGCGAGTACAGTTATGGGCAAAATCTAATAGTCTATACATTTTAAAAAGATGTAATTGATATAAACTTATACATTTGTGGTCCAAAGTGATTTAGTATATAGATATGGATATGAGATATCCACTTAAAAATGGCTTCTATAAAGTCTAATAACTGATGGAATAACTGGAAACATCAAGTTCCCAGCTAGTAACTAGAAACCATTTGGTGCTTTTATCCATTTTCACGATATACTGCTATAGCAAAAACAAAAATCCTTGAATTCTTTATATAAAGTCACGGAGTCATTGTACTTTATTTTTTCTAAGTGTGTTAGGTTACTCAGTGATTAAAACAACTGAATATATTAATTTGCATTTGTTACATACAGACCTATCCGTTTTTGTTTGCTCCTTTTCATACCAACGGAATAAAAAATAGTGGTACTAATCTGATAATTTAGTTTAGTTACAAAAACAATGTAGGTTCAAAGTTTGTGTAAAAACTGAACTCAATTGATATTTCTAAAAATATTGGTATATTTTTCCAGATTATAATACCATGTGAAAACACTGTAACTAATTTTAACTCTTAGACCCATAGATTTACTTTAGAGATTTATCAACAGAATCTTCAGCAATCCCAATCTAAATTATACAGGTTTAATTGGATTGAGCCAAGAAGTGTCCACAAAACTAGATTTCGGAGAAGAATCTACCCCTGTTGTAAATAATTCCAGCAAAGAAGATGATGAAGTTGAAGTCAAACATACTATAGTCGTTTCTACGAAATTGAAAAATAACAATCGAAGAGGTCTACAAACAAATGGTATATTAATATTTTTTATGTAATCAATCGTTAAATGGAACCCCAATCTTTAAATTTATAACGTCTTACACACACTCTCCTTTCACAGCAATTTTATTCGGAGATGATCGATATTTTCTATCAGTCACATTGATCTTAGTTGTTGAAGTGGTCTTATAAAGTTTATTTAAAAATCTTAGTATCAAATCATTAAAATCATTATATTATCCCATAGACGATAAATGATCTACGGAAGGAATCAAAGACTAAAGAAATAGGAGAAGGCCGAGGTCTTCTCATATTTCTAAACTTTACCAGAGTGCTCCAAATTATATTCTTGATACACAATGTACGTGAACTATAGAAATCTGCAATTATTAATTAATTTTTAGACGGTGTTGGAGGCATAACCTACAGATTCGATGAAAAAAAAACGATCAAAGATGACAGTGGTGAAGTTCCCATCGTAAAAGCTTTTAAGTCAGTCGAGACAACACAAATAAGAACTCCGGATACTCGAACGAAATCAACAAAATTTCCAGAATTTGTTACCTATGACACAAATTATCGAGGTGAATATGATTTGTATCCTAATATTGGTTTAAATCCTATGCAATGGAAACCATCAACTTTTTACAACAATGTTAATTGGAATCAAGATAGTGGGTTAGATAATGTCATCCGAAGAAGGCCGAACTATCAAAAATTCCACAGAAGGGTAACAGTAGATGGAGAAAAAGAATTTTACTGCAAAAAATGTAGAGAACTTGGTGGTTCGAGGGAGTGTTTACAACCGAGACGAAATTCATGGATATATGAAACTACAACTCCTAAAATTAAAATTGATGGCAAATTAGCAAAATTAAATTAATCAGCCATTGTTTGTGTCTATTCTGACATGTAAATATTATTTAAACCTATGTACTAAACAATTAAAAGACTGATGCGATCTAAATAACCTTGAATCGTGGTTTAAAGTTTGCATTATGTGTATGAGTAATAATGTTGTGATCATCGTTATTGCTTTCAATACATTTCCATTAAAATGCAATATTTAATGGGGCTCTTCCAGATGATTGCGAAATCGTTGCGTTTAAGACTTCCTGTACAATTGTTATAAATATAATAGAACAGAAAAGAATATGTTTATTTACCAAAACTACTCTACACAAAGTCATAAAAATAGAATAATTTATAATCTGATACATAATTTTACAATCGTTTTTTGGTCTACGACGTGTCAAATAATAATAAAAACAAAAAGACAGAAATTTAGTACTATGAACATCATTAATGATCCACGAATTGGAAATATTTATGTAAGTTTACCTACTACTTTCACATAGGATTACAACAACATATTCATAAAATGGTATGAAAATGGTTGATGAGCTTAAAACTGCCAAGATAGAAGATTATAGGTTTTAATAAGAGGATAGGAATGAAAAAGTCGTTTTTGAAGCGCCAACTCATATCCATATATATTTAGTATCGTATACTACATTAATAACACCATTTTATTTCATTTCGATAATACAATCACAGCCTCTTGAGACCACGTAATTTTTGTTATGTTTACCAGCAAATAACGCAGACTAGTGAGGAAATGCCTAATTTATATAAAAAATAAAAAATACAAATACTGGTCAAAAATTGCGGCGCGGTTAGATTAAAATTAAACAAACATGTCATTAGAGTTGCGACCAAATCTGTTTTTATGAATGAAAAGATTGATTTATTTTAAATTTATACATATTTATAAAAGTTTGACCAATTAGCGTAATTCCAGTCTTTCGTTTGAAATTCAAGAAGTTAAATTTAAGGCCTCAATAACTTTTTAAGAAAACGTGCCTTTGAAGTAATACATGTATATATAAATCATCTACTATCGTGATTCGTAAATAAGACTGGTCTATCAATTGAACAGATAACACAAGTGGAACTAGAGCACTTTGCGTGGAAATAACTTCAAGAGCTCCAGTTCAATGAGAGCAGGAAGGCAACGATACTTTGTCAGATTTGGTCTTCGTGCACCATGTCGACTCAACACCATCTGGACTCCAAATAATGCATTAAAATGTTAGGTAATGTAATGTGACATAAAGGTTTAATGTCAATGTTTGTTCACTCATCGTCGTCCAGTAGTGTATTATTTAGAATACTACTAGTACAAAATGCTGCAATTTCGGCCGAATCGGTGTTAACTCGATATGGTGGGCAAAGGCCACAACTCCAGTGTCACGTTTGTTACAGACATAAGGTTCAGAGTGACGATTGCTTAGCTGTGGACCTTATACTTGGTAATTCTTCCATTGTCGTTAACAACCGTTTCAGCTTCTCTGTGGCCCCCGGCTTTTCCGTTTAGATTAGAAGACGAGGCAAATGAAGAGCTTGAAACGCTGTAGAACTTTCCAGGGCTATTGCTCCTTTCCACATTGTTAAAGCGGTTGGTTACATCCACGTTTGGTATATTCTGGAATATCAAAATTACATAAATCAACTCTTATCATCATCGTCATATCGAACGATAAACGTTATATGCGTAACATAACGAAACGAAACTGAAAGCATTGCTGAAAAGTACGTGAAACTCAACTTATTTAATATTTTCTATAAGAGGATATAAAACATTTTTGCATTTGGGTATACCTACATAATAAAAATAGTATTTGAACGAAATATATCGTCTCCTTTAATAAAAATACAGCAAATAGTTTTATCCATATTGGACACAGGTATATTTGGTATTTTCTCAGCAGTTACTATTTTCACTGAACCTCTTCACGAGGTCAACTTTGTAGTCTGTTGCTCCGTATCAACGTGTTATATACTACAAAATTCTAGTGTCTAATCTATTCTTGTATCTACTCTGCCATAGTACCTAGTACATTTTTATAATTTTTATTAGTGTTTTTACCTACACTTGGAGGAATTATAAATTTTATAAATTTAAAATTTATAATTATAAATTTTATAAATTTAAAATTTATAATTCCTCCAAGCTTTTAATTTTTTTTTTATATTTTATATGCATTTTAAATTTATAAAATACCTAGTACATTCTGTAGAACTGAATGTTTTAAAACTCGCTGGGACAGACAGACGGATAGCAGCGGTTAGTACACAACATTTTTCGTTGGCACCCTCCGGGTACCAATGGGAGCCAAAAGAATTGTCTCAGTTATCAGTTCTATATGACTAAAGAATTCGTCAAAGTATTTACATTGTTACGCCATTCGTCATCTACCTTCGTTCATCATAATAATCATTAATAGTGTATAAAATTCCACTGCTGCATTAAAGGCCTCCCGCAATCACCACGCTAGTGAGACGATGATCGCAGTAGATGGTAGTTACTACTACATAGGAAGCGACTGCACTTTCTACTGAGGGGTGGTGACTAGTATATACGTGACTGTCGTCAATAGACGGACAGCATTCATCATAATATAGGTATAAAAAAATCTTACCACGTTGACCGGATCAATACCAGCAACTTGATGGCTAAAACCGGGACCTGCAGCAGCACCTGCGAAGGCTGCATTGTGACTACCTTGGGCCATGTTAAATGGCGTCGGTCCTGGTCCAAAAAATGGGAATCCTCCAAAATTGGGGAACCTAAGGAAATTCGTATGGTAACCAGGTTGGTTAAATGTTAGATCATACGCTTTTTGAGCAGCGTATGACGCTAACCTTTGGTTCTCTAAATCAGAAGCGAAAATCCTGTAAACATAATGATTATTTCAAACACACTCCCAAAAATTAGGTACAAAAGAGGCTATGATGCTTAAAGCGATAGTATAGCTATGGTAAAGTTAGTAAAAACCATTTGAGGATGTTAAGCACACGTAAAAACTCTTTCATCAACAACAACAACATTATATTGTGGGTTACCTAGAGAACGGTCGAAATGGTGGGAAGAGTGTCCGTCTCTTGAATATTGCGATTTTGCTAGAAAATGAACACAATTAAATACAGTTGGCATGTGCTCCTATTTTGTTTATATTTATATATTGCATCAGTTCAAAATAACAGTGATAAACTTATGTAATTTAAACAATGGCATCATAAAAAGACCGCTATTGCATATGGGCAGACGTCCATCTAGGCCAATAACTACTCAGGGTCGACCTTTAATGTCGCTAGTGTAGTGAATGATGCCATCATTCAGTTTGCTTTAGGTATGAAAAGGGAATGGGAAGTTTGACATGTATAAAGTATAAACTAAGTGATGCGTAAGATAACTAAGCAAAAATGATTCATCACGATTCATATAATAAATAATAAATATATAAAAAGGTCATTAACAACATGAATCAAAACAATATTGTAATGTAAAAGGGCATTAACTTCGTCGTTAACCTGACATACAAATAATTTATCAGAAGTCAGGTAGCACTGCGATAATCATCTGATATGAACTCTGCGATGTGAACCTCCGTAGAAGCATTTTTATATATAACCTTATTGATATATTTATTTATATGGCACGAGTATAATTCCTATGACTTTATAAATATTTCGAAACTGCGGAAGATTTTCTGAGGTAAGTGCTATTCACGTACTAATAAGTGAATTTTCTGATGTGTGCATGTACACGGAAAACGAGGAACCTTCACCTGTTTTGAATACCACCACCGAAAGCTGCAGCACCTACTTATCGGTATACCAATGCTTACTGTTGTAATATATTTTCGTAGTTCCTAAAGTAATCGGGGAAGAATGTGTCGACGTCGTTGAACGGAACTGCGAAGGGATCGCTGAACGGATTGATATTGTCCTTCAGATCGTATGTTCCACCGTACCTATGGCCGGATGAGTCCTGATACGCGTAAGCTCCTACGCCTGCTGGACCTGGGTATGCTGGAAGTTAAAAGAAAACATATTTTAATACTATCGAAATAATTGTTTGAAACAAATTGAGAAGATCCTTAGAAGAACTAGAATTCCCGATATAGCCCAACGAGTCGCGAAGCTGAAGTGGCAATGATCAGAACCGATGGGCATTAGAGTCCCAAGGTATTTAAAAGGCGACCCAGCACCGGTAAGCGCAGCGTTTGTCGGCCCCCAACGAAGTTGACGACTGACAGACGACATCAAACGAGTCACTGGAAGCAAGCTGTCCAGGATTGTGGACTGTGATCTCCCTACAAAAGACCTAAGTTCAGCAGTAGGCGTCAATCGGTTGAATTGATTGAAGTGATGATGATGAATTGTATAAAACATGATATAAGTTTAATTCTTAACAAAAAAGGAATAATGCAAACATTTTATAAAACGACTGAAGCTAACCACAATTACCGAATAATAAGTTAAAACAAATAAAATGATTTTGCAACTAAAGTTTTTATCTAGAACAGATAGGTACCACTTCGGAACTCAAATTGCTTGTTACATATTTATCTAACGTGATGAAGATGGCTTAATGGGACAAAAACGTATGCGCATTTAAACTTTAATGGATGGAAATCCCTGATTGTACATTAAAGATAAAATTTTTTCTATAATAGGACATTGATGTACGGAAAAGATGGATCTAAGTGGCACTATATATTGTAGGCCACTTAATATGGTATTAAATAATTATTATTGAATAACATCTCCTAATCTTAATCTAAACTAGGTCTATTTGAGATTCCTTAATTTAAAAGTACTACTTTTGAAGCGTAATCAACATTGCTATAAGTAAGCATTGCTTGTAAGAATCAATAAGAATTCTTTTAGTTTAAAACAATTATCTTTTTGATTTAATCGCCCAACCGATTTAGCGTTCTGGTACGATGCAGTGATGAACCCGGTTAGGGGGTATGGGCTGAATATGCATGACCTAAATCCTAGCAGGTGAGCTCGCAACCGTCTTAGACTGCTTCGTCACTTAGGTAAGAGTGCAGTAACTTGTAGAAGAATAAATAAAAAAAAGATTTAGAATGAGAATCAGTGCCTGCCTGTGGCTGAGGGGCAACTTCCAGAGCACTGCCTGTGTGAGTGAGTGAGTCTTGTTACAATTGGGAGAACTTGGGGTTCTTAGGGTGTTCCCTGTGATACTCGGAACTGGGATGATATTGACGTTAGGGGTTTGTTGTTTGACTAATCCCATCATTTTAAACCCAAGGTATGAATTTATATTTGCGTGAATATCAACGACGCCGTTATGGTAGGCTAGTCAAATTTGAGATGATGCATTTTAAGTTGTAATCAGTTCTTCTGAGATTATTTAACTTGGTACGTAACTTATTAAAATTAACGATGGGTAAGGAAGTTTTTATACTTAAAATAGGTATATCGAGAAACTTGACAAGGTTAATATCTCGGAAAACTTGGAACACTTGGGTGCGAACCTGACTCGAAAATTGAAAATATTAATAATATGATGTGATGCATAGTCTTAGACATGTATCGTACTTACTACGTCTTCCACGAGCACGACACATCTTGATTTTCGTAAATTAGAACTACAATTAAAATTTCATGTAGTTATTTAATTTTTAACCATCTTAAGAACTGTTTTAATTGTATAAAATACGCCTCAATGAGAGATTATTTAGGCTGATTATGAAAATAATGGAAAAAATCAGGGGCTTCGCTTACAGCGGTATTATGACACACCTTGACGTCACTAAAACAATGATTATATTTCTGAAGACAAATGTAAATATACAACAATTGAAACACATTTCAATGCTATTGTGAAACACTGTAATCAATTATATTATTATATAAGTTGCCGTCGCGAAGTCGAGTGCCGACGCAAAAACCACGGGGTGTTAAAGTTTCACGTATTTGTGTATGTATGTTTGTGTGTCTGTTTGTCTGTGGCATCGTATTTTCCGAACAGATAAACCAATTTTGATGTTGTTGTTTAAAAGGTGAATTTATCGGGAGTGTTCTTAGCTATGTTTGATGATCCAAGATGGCCACCGCCACAAAATGGCGAAATACATATTTCACAACTCCCACACTATGGGTATCAAATGATAGGGCTTAACTAGTAAAATACTATATACTATATACTATGAAATTAGTCGGGAATATTCTTAGCTTAAGGTGAAGAAAATAGATGTATTAAAAGTATATTAAAGTATCAAATGAAAGGAACTAGTAATAATAATCCTCAGGAGAGGTTGACTTAGCAATTATTCATTGTAAAGTCAACAATTTCCTGAGGATGCTCTGGTTTCGGAGTTAACGTACGAAGAGGGTACATTGTCGAAGATCTGTTTGGTGCGGAATATAAGGATTGAAGAAATTATAAATTACACCATACAAATTCTCCTGCTTTTCGCGGACTATAGCAAATTAAGCTTAATTGTCATACTATATCATGGATTTCCGCAAAGTAACGTCTGCTTCTATCCAATAGGCAAATAATGCATTGTAAATTGATTGAGTATGAGGAATATTATCTAAGGAAATGAAAACTAAAAACTTAGTTATTTGTTTGATCAATGCCCTAAATTGATCAGTAATGTGGAGTGATGAATGGAACTTGGGATCTAACAATTTTTTTAGCTTTTACTACATTGTGTATCTTTTAGGATTCAACATAATGTCTATACAATACAATATATAGGCAGGGCCTAGGCACTAATACGAAAGTCTTTGGTAGCGATACGATTTGCCAATTCACACTTTTGTATAAATCGTGGCTAATGCCAGTATGTAGATTTAAATTATGAAAAAAATTCTCACCAAAACAACTATAATGAAGTGGTCGCTAAAGCAGCCGTAAATGAACTGGAAACAATAGATCAAAATAGGTACATAAAGCCTTCATGCGTTCTTATTGTTTCCAGAGTGACTAATGAAAGGTGCGAATAAATACTGCGCAATAATGTTATTAGTTACATTTGATACAAAAGTATATTTATTTGTTTATTTCCGTTGCCTTAAATTAATTTCTAGACTCATATAGAACCATTGACACGGTCGTTACAAGTACCTGCTTGCGGCATTATAAACTTTATCATGATGTAACTATGGTTGAAATTGATTTGATAGATTATGCAAACCGGGGTTACGATTAACGTCAATGTTAATACATTATTTATTTATTTCAAACAAACAAACACATAAAAAGTAATCCAAAGAATACAGATAAAGTCTGTGATTTCCACACTAGGATTCCCTGTGTCGTGGAAATCACTTCCTTCCAGGTAGAATATTATTTATTGTTTTGAAATACTTTCACGCAGCAACGGAGCAACAGATTATTCACACATTTGTAGTGGAGATACATATATGTGAATAATCTGTTGCTCCGTACCATAAGATATATTAAAGTTTTTAATTTTTCAAGTTACATACACTAACATTAGTAAAAGGTTATAGTTTTTTAAAACTAGACCTCCAAAGGAGTAGGGAATAAAAAATTATAGAAAAATATTAAATTTAAACGCAACTTCCTCCGTTCTTATTTGAATGTTTAAATATATATTAGGATGCCAAATGGTAAAAAATTAAAATTAACTATTTGGTCCAGAAAATTAAAATAATATTAGTGGTGCACAACCCCTTATCACTTAAGAGTATGTAAATTAGATATTAGCCAATGCTCAGACCTACTGAATACGCATATAAAAACGTAAAAATCGGTGAGCCAATTCGGAGGAGTATGGTTACTACTCGTAATATGTGACACGAAATTTTATGTATAAGATATAATGAATGAATAACTTTGCATTTATTGCAATTAAAGGCGTATTAAAAAATAACTCTAGATTCATGGCAGGAGATAGGTACATTAAAAAGATCACTAAACCATATAAAATAAGATTATATAAATTATGATCGAATTTTGACCATATATACTATACATATATACTAGATATCTTCTTCTTCTCTCTGGGCAGTTTCCTCACGTAAGCGCTTCGCTTGTTGTACTAGATATATAAAAATATATAAAATTCAGATATTTATTTTCCTAGAAACCGATCACTCTAACATTGAGGGTCTAAGCGTAAAATAACCTTCAGTTCCATGAATTGGATGACGATGACTCGTATATTTTAGCGTCTACCTGTGAAGTTATGGAGTAGGCACTAAGTAGGTACATGGAAACCTATAACCCATGTTGTCACATATCTATAACTTACTAGCTCAAGTCACTCTCTATTTATTTGTAGTATTTTAACTCAAATAGCGCGCAATGAAAGCGGCGGTATGCAGCACGCACCGAACCCACGCGTTGTGTCGTGAATTGGATGATTCACATGGCTCAGATTGAGTTATTGGATAATGCGTTGTTTTATTATAATAGAAATTTATGTTAACCAATATAAAAAAAAAAAACTTTTTAGTGGATGTGAACTCTACCTATCTATAAGCAAAAAACGCGACAATCCGTTGCCCATTTGCCCAATTGCCCACTTTGTGAAAGAGTTGTTTATAACCTAGCGCCTATTATTACTTTATTTTACTAGCGGATCACGTAGATGTGGATTTCTGATATACCGTACCTAATAACTCACGCACGGCCGTCTCCAGAAAGCTATACGAGCAAAGCTTAAAGCAAATTATATTAAGAATAAATGTACATTTCTATATAATTTAATCTTATATGCATGTATAATTATTTAATATTTAACAATAAATTTGACGGCCCATCGTCGTAGTTTGCAGCGACCCTGCTTTCTGAGCCAAAGGCCGTGGGTTCGATTCCTACTACTGGAAAATGTGTGATGAGCATGAATGTTTTTCAGTGTCTGGGTGTTTATATGTATATTCTAAGTATTTATGTATATTATTCATAAAAATATTCATCAGTCGTCTTAGTGCCCATAACACAAGCTACACTTACGAGTACTTTGGGGCTAGATGGCGATGTGTGTATTGTCGTAGTATATTTATTTATTTATTTAATTTCATTTTATAATTAGTTTACTATATTATTCGGATTTGACATTGGCATAGTTTGAACTTATCTCGCCTATACCAGACGATAAATAAGATGATATAATATTAATAAATAGATACAAAAGGTCTAAGGTCAAATGTGTTTATTTATTCTGAGATGAAAAAAATAACTATGGTCGTCTTAATTTCCTCTTTGTTTGTGTTCCATTGACCATGACGTTGCCCTTGTCTAGACTTGAGACTGTCTGATATCGTATGCTGGTCTGATAGCTGTGCCTGCAGCTTTGTTCGTGTTTCACTTAACAACAATCTACCACTGCTCGACATAGGTCTTTTGCAGGGAGTTCTACAATCCTCGGTAGTGGGCTGCTTGTTCCCAACGGCTCCCAGCGCCTCGTTTAATGTTGTTGGTCTTACTCGTTGGGGGCTAACAAACATAGTGTTTGTTAGCCCCCAACGAGTGCGAGGGTCGCCATTTAAGCACCTTGGGACCCCAACGTCCATCAGCTCTCCTAACTATGTGCCCCGCCCATGGCCACCTCAGCTTCGCGACTTGCTGAGATATTTCGGTAACTGTAGTTCTTCGACGGATCTCATTTGATGGTCTGATAATATCTCGCTATAACAGGCATTATAATGCCAGAGCACATCAAATAAGGATTTTTTATTTAGAGTGCATATTGTCTCCGTTATTTAACGAATGATGAGCTATAATGTCAATATGTTGGATCCATTTTAAAGTTTAGATAAATTCTCTTCTCTCTCTCTTAGTACCTACGTGTCGGAGCAACATTCCCACGCAAGCTTAAAAGGGTCGGCTTTTCTTATCGACAGTACAAATTCTAACAACGTTTTTAAAGTTGGCTAAAACTGCTTAACCATAATGGTAAAACCGTTTCCTCTCTCTAGATAAAAAACGAATCCAACCTGTGATTCGAGTCTCACAATATTTTAATTGAAAGTATATTACTCATTTAACGGTGAAGAAAATCATCGCGAGGAAACCGGCATGCCTTTGAGTTCTTCATACTTACCACCAGGTGCACCTGCAGTCATGGGTAAACTTGAAATGGAATTAAAAAAAAACAAATAATAAAGGTTACGTGTGAAGTCGACCAATCCCTACTGTGCCAGTTTGGTGGTCAAGAGCCTAAACCTTTCTCATTTTAAGACAGAGAAGAATATAAACTTTGATATCGATTGATAAATCATACAATATTTATTACAATGGGAAGTAAACTATGCATGGTTTTTAAAAATTTTAAATGCGTAAATTGAAAATTTTATAATATAAATCTGGCAATTAATTATTACTTCTAAGTGTTGAATCCCGTTATTTTAAAACTTTAAAATACACATTCCTAATCTATTAGATTACAGAAGCTACCGTAATTAACTCTCAGTTTAATTATAAGTTTGCGCCTTTTATATCAAATCAACAACGGATGTTAGTCGTCTAAGATCATGATTTATAATCTTTTTTAAGCTTAAGACTTTTCATGGTTATGATATTCTTTGCTGTTTAATTATTTTTTATTCTGTTGTAAATATATCTCCATTATAAAGAAAACAGCTGTCGTGTTGAGAGAATAAAATGTCAAAAGAAAACGATCTTGAAGAAAGTGGTTTTGTGTTTCAAAATTCAAATTCAAAATTAATTTATTTCAAATAGACCAAGCTTCAAAGCGACAGTTCCAAGCACTTCGGAACGTCAAGTCAGCCTGTTTGCTTCTACCGGTTCGTAAGGCAGATTCCACCGAGAAGAAGCCGACAAGAAACTCAGCAGTTGCTAATTTCCAACATCAAATATTTAAATTTTACATTTCCTTACCTTATATCACCGTGTGACATTCATTTCTATATCTTATGAGAGATGAAAGCGGAGCTAGATGCTTCCTGCTTTTTGTTCGTCGTATAAATGGGTAAGGCAGTTAGATTATACCCATATCGGTTTCTACGCGACATCGCACCGGAACGCTAAATCGCTTAACGGCATGTCTTTATTGGTAGGATGGTAACTAACCACGTCCGACGCCTCAAATAGCTCCGGGACCTCCCAACTTATACCGCAGCGCTACCCGCTTCGTCGGGGAGGTTCTCCAAATAAAATAAAATGCTGCATATTTTATGTGTTTTCATAGATCGTGAAGAATTTTAGTGTCATGTGTGAGATAACCTTTATGTATTGTTTCAATCATGTTTTATAAAAACCAATTCATTTATGGATATGTCGAATCGTCGAAGCGTGAATCGATTGGCATAATTGTTTTATTACATTTTAAAATCACAAACAACTTAATTGGATATTATAGACTTTATAGTATGTTTTATTTTATTATGTTCTCAATAAGATATTTTAGTTTAGTTCTGACTGCAATGTCACCGCTGCTAAGCGTCTTAGATGGTATCGAGCTAAAAAAAATATATACTACGAAAATACACACATCGCCATCTAGCCCCATAGTAAGCGTAGCTTGTGTTATGCGTACTAAGATGACTGATAAATATTTTTATGAATAATATAAATAAATACTTAGAATATACATATAAACACCCAGACACTGAAAAACAATTATGCTCATCACACAACCATTTTCCAGTAGTGGGAACCCACGGCCTTGGACTCGCAGGTGTCAATTTTGACTTTTGGCTTAGTCCGAACGTCCCCGTGACCGTGGTGAGGGTGACGTCAGAAATAATAAGTAAGTACTACTTATACCAGAGGGTAATGGAACTTTTTGGATACTCAATTCCAAATAAATTCCACACATTTCGCGTTAATTCCTCGACAGCCAAAATAAACAAAAAAGGTTGATTGCCTCCGTCTAAGAACATTGCAGCTCTGGAGAGCAAAATGTTTCTTTTCTTGCCCTTGGAACCACCACAAATCGGAACACCGTAGATAGGGGAGCACAATTTGCAATTATTTGTGATAAATTTAAAAATGCAAATTTAAATTGATATTTCCTCCAAGTAATAAAAATTAAAAAATAATGAAAATTATAAAATTCTTAGTTGAGACCCTTTTTAGTAAAGATACCAAAATATCAAGAAGTCACGCTCTTCATAAGAATAATATAATTTTTATTTAATACATGCAAATATTGTTTATCGACGTGAAATAGGAGGCGCCTTTGGAATATCGTTTTCTCCGATTAATTCACCGTGATAAGAAAACTCTATTTTAGTATTGTCATTATGCAAATATAAATAAATGTGGTAAAGTATAAATAAAATATCCAATCTTACGTTAAAGATATATAGATACCGGAATTAACATCTTAATGACTCTTAGGTATGTCAATAAATTCTAAAATTCACTATATTTTTTACGTTTATTGTAGGATTAATAGGTATACAATATTCTAATATTCTAACGGCTTTATCGAAACGAAGTAATCGAAACCGACTTTCAAATTCTGCTTTTGTTATTCTATTTTCATTACAATACTAACGTAGCTTTTACTGCCAATTAAATTAGAGTTCCTCAGAAAAAGTTACCTACCAATGTAGTTCAACTAGCTTAAAAAGCACATATTAGTTAATATTAAGTAGATTCCTACGTTTCATGAAAACCGGCACCGGCAACTAATACCGGTTTTCATTAAAAGTAGGAATCGGATGCCTAGTGATTTAGGTGATTCCTAGAGAAAAAAACGTTTCACGAACTTTTATGAGACGATAGGCGCCGTCTAAAGTTACGAAACCGATTCGGCGTATCGTTAAGTTTAAGGGACTGAGGAAAGAGTCGCAGGAAGCTGCGCGATACAAGCGGCACAAGACCGTAGAATTTGTAAGTATAAAAAATGTCCAGCAGTGGACGTCCGTCTATTTGGTATAGACGTCTCAATTTTTTTTCTCGTCGACCACTTTATGATTTTTTTTAACAAATTGTCATATAAACGATGATAAAAAGTTTAACACATAAATACAAGTAATACACAGTATTACTAATATTCGACCGTCGAATACTCATTGGTAGTGCATTCCGCAATTTAGTAGCCCGCCCTTATATCATGTAATTTGACACCTCGTGTAAGGGATCATATAAATAAAAGTATCGTTAGATAACGCCGCCGTATCGGGAGGGGAGTTTACGTCCGTAAGTAAGCGTAGTTCATAATGTGCTTCAACATTATTTCTTTTCGCCTGTCACGCGGCCAAAACCTCGGGGAACTGCTAGTTGGTTTAACGGTAAGCTTTTTAAAAGTCGGCTTCAACCAATTAAGTTCAATTAAGTAATATAAAAACCATTTACTAACATTTCCTTATGGATAAGTTGTTAAAAATATAAGTGGGTTATTATTCCCATTTACATACGAATTCTCGGAAATTTTATTTTTCGTTAATCTTATTAGTCTGTGCTGTTTTTTGTTACATACAAACACTTAGCTTTAGAGTATATACGTAGATATTTTTTTTTAATTTTAGGGAGATTCCCTGATATACAAAACATAAAAATTACATACTTAATTTTTTTTTTATATCAGAGAATAAAGTCAGATTTATCCATACTAATATTATTAACGCTATAGTACCTAAGAATGTTTGTTACCTAGCTTAGCTCAATCACTGCACCGATTTTGTTGAAATTTGGCGCAGAGATAGCTTGTATTCTGGAGACGGCCGTAGTTTAAATTTTGCATAAAGAATCTTTGTATTCTGCTAATACTTTGTGACCTCGAGAAGAGCAATGATTTTTTTTTTTTTTTTTAATCTTTATTTATTTGGGACTTTTATCCAACACGGATATGCCAGCCCCATCATCCCTTAAGTAACTAGTAAATAAAAAACCTAATAACTATATTAATATAAGGGAAATGTAACAGATAAAATCTGTTATTGCTGCCTATGCACAAATATCTCAACAACAGACCTGAAACCTTCTGTGGTCGGTTGAGAGAGAAGGCTCGTTAGAGCACCCACGTCAAATCTGTTGATTTTGTACCGCCGCATAACATCTAGTCGCTCCAAATTGTATCTGCTACATTCCACCAGTACATGCTGGACATCATCCATCGTACCGCAAATATCGCAGTTGGCAGAACTAGCTTTCTTCATTAGAAATGCGAACTTATTAGATGGATAATGTCCAGAACGCAACCTATGAGCTAATACTATACATTTTCTACTTAATCTTATATTAGCAAACCAAGGAAAACGAGGAGGCTGACATTGAATAGTTTTATACCAAATACCCTTTTCTCTACTTCTAATGTCAAAATATTCTTTAAATTTATCATAACATATAATTTTGTAATTATTTAATATTTCCGTATAGAATGGTAAAATAGGTAGGTCTGTGCCTTTTGATATTGCTAACTTTGCGAGTCAACAAACTAAACGCGGAATAAGTCCCTGCCAACAAACAGTAATAAGATGTCGAGATTTTATTTCCCATAACTAAATAGCAGATTTTGAATGCTTATGTATCATATTGTATTACTTTTATAATCATGTCGCGCGAATCGAATTGATTATTATTTATTATACCTTTTTTAGTTTACGCTATAACTTTGATTTGATAGACTTAACGGCTACTTTCTGAGAAAGCTGTCACACCGTTTCACTAACGTGCGGTTCATTAGCGAAATGTATAATGTAGCCTCTTTTATCCATTATAAGTTAGCCCTTGACTACAATCGCATCAGCAGCATACTAACCTGTTAGGAACTATGACAGTTATTTTATCATCCATCGCCCTAATCGGTTTATGCGCTACATCGTACCGGAACGCTAAACCACTTAGCAAATTAGCAGCACCTCTTTGTCGATAGGGTAACTAGCCACGGCCAAAGCCACCCACCAGACCAGACCAGAGAAAATTTAGAAATTATAAATAAACAAATTTTCCCCTGCCGTGCCAGGGAGGTCGTCATATACCTAAACCTAGTGCGTGGTGAGGTGTGTCACATTTAATGGGCCTACTGTTAATATAATTTTATTTGACATCATAAGGAACATTTTTAGAATCGCAATTTCTATATGCCTTAATAGAATAAGCCTATTTGCCTTTTAACGATTTTAAACTATGATTAGCGGTTATTGTTAAAGAAACAATCCAACTCTTTCCTCAGTCTATTAAGTGGCTGAGTTCATAGCGAAAAAAATATACCTTAATCTTCGATTGAATGGCTGTCCGCTTGACACGGTTAAGAAAAAAACTACAAATTCACCTCAAAAGAAAATTTTTATTAGGTTAGTTTTTCTTAGTTGTTTAATAATCTTTGATTAGCGATTAATGTAAAACAAACCAATCACCAACATTCTCAGCGTATCAAGGTGTTCAATTCTACTTAAAGTGTAGTTCTTTATAGGGAAAAAAAAAATCTAAATCTTTGATTAAATGGTTGTCCGCTTGACAGGATTTAGTTAAGTATATAAACATGGGAAAAATAAAAAAATATTAACTGCTATATAAATATAATATTTTGATTAATTTTTACTGATACATATAGATTCACTACAAACAGGGAATTGACGTTTCAAAAGAGTAAGCAAGCAAGCGCTCTCAGAAACACTAAGGGGTGGACAACACTAATTTCCAAACTTCGGGCACTAAAAATATATTTATAAAATAACCTAGTACTTGACAACTGAGAGAGAATTAGTAAAAAAAATTACTCGAGGATGTTGAACAAGAACCCGTGACCTGTAGTCGAATATACAAATTCACACCAACGAGACAGTTAAACAAACAGATGAATATTTTAAAGAAAACCTCATAAAAATGTCATTAGAAAGCATTTTGATTAACGATGTCTTAATTAAAGTTAACGTCTACGCAAATATGTGAACCGTTCATATATTTTGCTTCTAATATTTTACAGTTAAATCGCAAACTATAAATAACTAATGACAAGTTTATAATGTAAGTATAAATATACGAACCTTTTCCGACATAAAGCCTACGCACCGTTATGTGTTGTTAACTGTCCAGCCTAATTAGATTCGGACTAACCTTAGGTCTGACAAAAGTGCATTTTTGCCGACTAAAGACGACTTTTTGTTACTATGCTAAAACTGAGTATATATATCCAGGATAATTCAGAAACTCAGTTTTAGCAAGATGTCAAAAAGTCGCGTTTTATCATTAGCAGACGAATTTACGTTTGTTTGCTGTTCTCTACGAGTCATAATATACATCTATAAGTATAGGATAAATTCACGTCAGAGACAATTTATTCATATACATGTGATAGAGCAAAAACCAATGTTATAACATCCTGGCAGAGATCGCTAAGCGATAAGGCCGCCTCTTGTAGTCTGCATCTTTCTATATATTTCTGTTTTTATTATATTTAGTATATGTTAATGTTGTGGTATACAAATAAAGATTTCAATAATAATCCTATATGCGTTGGCGTGCGTGGCGTTTTATAGTTAAAAGCACTATGGTAACATTCTTTAGTCTAACTAAAAATATGAAATGCATCTTTCTGAATACAACAAAAGATTATTTTTGTCCACTGAAGGCGACTATTTGTTATTTGGCTAAAACTGAGTTTAAACTCTGTTATAGCAAAATGTCAAAGAGTCGCATTTTCACATTAGCACGACAGATTTACTTTTGTTTGCTTTATGAGTCATAATACACCTTCATAGGATTGAATTCACGTTTAGAGACAATTTATTCATTACATGTGGTAGAGCAAAAAGTAATCTTATAGAATCCTGTATATATGGCGTGCGAGTATCTAGTTAAAAGCACTATAATAATATTCATAGCTATTCGGACTAATCTTTGGTCTACAGTCATCTTATTGTTCTTTGTAATAACATAGTGGTGACAAAATAATAGCCTAGTCGAAGGCAATAATTAGAGAAATTGCCAGTTTGTATCGTTGTCTGTATTCTAAGTTGTAATTTGTGAAATAACTGGACCTTTTTTATCATTTATTTAGATACAGTTAAGATATCATTATCAACCTAAAGAACTATTCAGGTCAAAGACCTAAATAATTAAGTCTAAATGTAGTTGTATAGAAATTAATAAACTACATTATAAATAAGGTTTATAGCCGGTTTCACTAAATCTAGGAATCGCTTAAATCAGATGTCTAGTGATTTAGGTTATTGCTAGAGAAAAAAACGTTTCACGAACTCTTATGTGATGTCTAAGGACGTTAAGCGTCGTCTACAGTAACGACACCGATTCGGCGGGTAGTAAAGTTTAGGGGACACTGACACTTGACCGGTTTAAAAAATTATACATTAAATTTTTTTTTGTATAACCTTAAATCCATTTAAAAATTGAAAAATATGATAATACAAAAACAAAATACCACACCTTGTGGCAAGAGCCATTGACAAGTAAGGTTATATGAGTCGCGTAGTGAAAATCGGTGAAATTTAAATGTATGCCGCAAAAACTTCTTTGATTAGGTGCTACTTACTTAGGCATTGCCTTGATCGTCGTTAGTGATAACGGCTATTATTGTCTGTCCCTCTCTTGGGCATAAGCCTGTTCTCATAATATGTGGGAAGCATATACAGTTTAGATCCACCACGCTGCTTCAAGGTAACGGGCGGATGATATAAGGTACCTAATGTTAATTAACGTTATAATATTTTATTATATTTAATAACTTAAAAAATTAAAACTAAAAAGACTCATGCATTTTTTTGGAATATCATAAAAACAAAATCCGTATATCCAGGTAGGTACTTCATCTTATTTAACGTTCAGCGGAATTTTTATTCAAATCAAACACAAACGATGTCGCGGGCAATAGCTAGTTTTCTTATTATGTATTTAATTCTAATTTTGCCAAAAACTGTTCACTTTTTGAAGCAAGTTTCAATATACTGGGTTTTCCATTGTTTGACCAGCGTATTAATTATCATGCTAGAAACATAAACATTCCAATGAGATCCAAAAAAGGATGCCGCATTGTTATTGTTTCTATAATAAATTCTAACCTCCATAACCCCTACAGCTTTAAATGTATTAATGTTACTGGTCACATTATCATCATCATCACAACAATAGGTCTTTTGTAGGGAGTTCCAAGTTCCACGGTTCTGAGCCGCTTGGATCCAGCGGCTACCTGCGACGCGCTTAATGTCGTCTGTCCACCTCGTTAGGGGCCGACCAACGCTGCGCTTACCAGTTCGTGGCTGCCATTTCAGCGCCTTGGGACCCCAACGTCCATCCTTTCTCCGAACTATGTGCCCGGCCCATTGCCACTTCAGCTTCGCGACTCGCTGAGCTATGTCGGTAACTCTGGTTCTTCTACGAATCTCCACATTTCTGATTTGATTGCGTAGAGATACTCCGAGCATAGCTCTCTCCATCGCCCGCTGAGTGACTCTGAGCCTTCTTATGAGGCCCATATTAATATAATATTACTGGTGGTAGACCATAATTATTTTAAAATGTTCAAACTTTGTAAGTTACTTTTAGTCACTTAACGACATAGGACCGTTATGAGTATGTATCTCTTTTCTCTAAGAACGTTATAAATGTATAAGCGTAAAAGCGGTTATAAGCTTAACACTAACGTTTTGGCCCTTACCTATGGGAACTGTGCATTATGCCGAAATTGAAGTAGCTCACTCTCCGGCAAGTTAATTATCTCTAAGCCTAAATGTTATTTCGTCAACCCGTTGTTCCGTTGCTGCGCGATTGGAGAGCAGACCAACAAACAGAGATACGCATTCATAATATTAGTAACTATAACGGATGAGCAAGAATGGAAATTTCTCATGACCGTGTACAAACCACCTACTTGACAGATGTTATTAATCCACAAAATTAGAATACGCCTACTATTGCTGGTGAAAATATAGCTTAACTAATTAATAAAGTAAAATTAATATCCTAACAGCCAACCGAATAAAAGTTTAATGACATCAAATTTGAAACCTATTCATAGAAAAACTGTAATTGTTGACGACACTAATTGTTAAAACGTAGTTTAGGCCGACTCTTATTGACTATATTATTGTGGAATTTGAACGAATCATTTTTAAAACTGATTTCTTTTGTCATCTTTTGGATGATAAGTTTGACTGTTTTCGGACCTGGTGTTCTATAACTTTTCTGACTTTTATAGTCAGAAAAGTTATAGAACACCATGACAGTACGCCACCAGACAGTAGTTACTGGTGGCGTACTGTCATAGACATGCAAAAATCTGAGATTAATGTACACAGGTCACTTGTATATGAAGATTCGGTGGTCTTAGCTATTGCGAACTTCTCGGAAAGGTTTCTTGTAGGTTGCATAAGATGATAAAAAATGGTAGTTCCTACTCCTGAAAGAAGTATGGCAGTCTATTTTGTAAAAACATTCCTCTAAACGGTTACTACGCGATATCGCAATGAATTTACGGTACTGTTTTGGAGGACTTTAATGGACCAAATTTCCATCAAAAGAGTATAGTATTTAGAAGTTTCTAGTAATTACCAAAATTTTCCTTTGCGTGGAACCGAATTTGGGATTTTCCACTTCCATTGATGTTAAGAAATATAATCCGTACTAGACCGTACTATAAATACATAAGTGTGTTGGTTTATTTTCCTCACTTTACTCAGCAACTACTCGCCTTGATTTTCTTTATAGAGTAAGTTGAAAGGTCGGAGAGTGACATAGGCTACTTTTTATCCCGGGAAAACAAATCGCTCCCACGGGATTCGGGATCCCAAAAACCTTAATAAACAGGAATAAAGAACGCGGGCAATAGCTATCGAATATTTAAAAAAGATTCTTCAAAATAACAGAATATAAATTTTAATAAATAGTTATTATGCAGGTAGAAATTTTTATTGCCGCACCAACCCGTTCCTTACAAAAACTACTTCCGCCAAAGGTTGTCTGGGAGAGATCGCTTTAGCGATAAGACCGTCTTTGCACACCTAAACTAGTTTTTTATTATTTTTTATTTGTTTTATAAATGTGTTTCTTTGTATTTTGTTTTTGTGTGTGCAATAAAGAATTTGCATCGCCCGGTGCATATATGTATTTATGTAATGTATATTTAAGTGTATTAATTTTTATGTATCTAAGTAAGTATATTAATGTTGTTTTGGCTCATTTTATGTATTTATTTTGTACACGGGTGCGAGAGTAAATCTCGAATAATAATAATAATATAGTTAATAGGTAACAATTTACTTATTCAGATAACTAAACATTACTAATATATGCAAACTCTAGGCATATTTGACTTATCAAGTTGAAATCGATTTCGCGCACGCTTGCCCGGCACCTAATTAACGATTAAATGTTATAGTAAAAAAAAACTACTTACCATAACACCACGAAATCTGCAGTAAGGCAGCACTAATCAAAACAAATTTCCTCATGGTTCTGTTTGTGTTCACGATGCACTATGTAACCAGCCTGTGACTAATATCGGATACGATTATACGACACGAGTGTATCCTTTGAATCCTCAATGTATTGTGTTGGTGGTTAGTTACCGCACACCGTTAAATGCTTTTCCAGTCCGCTTATCAGTTTTTTTTCCTCATCACGGTAAAATGCGGTTAGTGTATAAAGCGATAAGGGTCAGAATGCCGTAGACATCGGTAGCTGATTTTCAAGGGATTGCAGGTTTATTTTCCACGTCCTTAGATGCGCTTTCTTGTGTCAATATCCGGGGGCAACGTCTCGAGCGCTAACTCGGAAACCTTGAAAATTTAAGCTATGTAAAATGAAATTGAGTTAATAAATGAAAATTTTAATATTTCCGATGATATAAGTTTGACTGGGTGTGTGTCTGTCTGTGGCATCGTAGCTCTCGGACAGTTAAACCTATTTTGATATTATTTTTCTTTGAAAGGTGAAAAAATTGGGAGTGTTCTCAGCTCAGCTACGTTGATGAAAATCGGTCCAAGTAGGCCGCCACAACAACATGGCGGTTTATAATTTTTTTCATAACTCTCTCAGTATGGGTGTCAAATGAAAGGGCCTGACTAGTAAAATACTATAACAATAATTATAATATTAGCCTTTATTGAACAATCTTACAAAAAGTAATAACATGAAAGTTATCCGAATCTAAAGTTACTTAATAATATACTTATATATTAAATAGTCTACTTGACACCGGTTTTATGATTGTCTTGCGTTTCCGCAAAGGCCTCCCCTAGAGCTTGCCACATTTTCCTATTATAGGTAATCCTCATCCAGGTAACACCAGCCATCTTTCTAATATCTTCCTCCCATCTAACACGCTGCCACCCTTAATTTCTTTTATTTAGTTTGGGACACCATTCAGTTATATCGTTAGCCCACTTTTCTGTGTTGCTCCTCATCATATGACCCGCCCACCTCCATTTTAGTTTACTAATAACAAAATCGCGGATTAAATGAAAGGGCTGATTTGTGTCGTGGGTTTTTTGTTATTAATTTAATTTTTTAAAGGGTATTTTTAATAGCAATGCAAGCTAAGTCGATATGAAGAAGAAGTATTCAAACCATTAAACTTAATCATTAATCATTTAACGTTTTTTTAAATAACTTATATAAATTGCTCTACTAGGTTAGCAGACATGAAACGTAGTAGACATGTACTTGCACCACAAACGATTATAATATACTAACCATAAACTGAACTGACTCAGAATCAAATAAATTTAAACTAAACGTTTCCTTCAATGGTACAGAACCCTCTGAACCCTCACACCATCTTCAAACACTTCCGTGATAAATCTACTGACAGCACCTTTCAAATGCCAAAGCCAGATTTAACACTGCCTTATGTCCGTTTTCACTAACGATGACCAAGGCAACGCCTAAATAAGTAACACCTAATCTACGGAGATTCCTAGACTTACATTAAGCGTTCACAAAAAGTTATCATCTATGTATTGGTGTAACGTTTTTTTTCTCTAGATGGGCATTAGCCAGGCACTGTTTTGTCACAACCACGACTTTATGCCACTTACAATAGATGAATAAGGCCCAAAATACATCTTCTGCAGGTACTTTGGAGGTGGGTCATTTATTCCGTTACGTACTTAAATCAATGATTACTTCGTTTGAACAAAGTTTAAGAAACTTAACCATTTGACCTTCTCTGACGAGAATCTCAATAAACTGTCATACTCAATACGTAATTTTATTCCATAGCATAAAAGATTATTACAAGATTTAAAGCGGCAATAACCTCTGAACATCTATAAATGGAGATGCGACCAGTCACAGAAACTTGACCGTGTTAGTATATTCGGGATTTTATGTTCTGCAACAGTCAACATTTACGAGTCAGGCATTAGATAACGGTATTTTCGATAAGTATGTTGTGGGAAATTTAATGTTTATTCTCCATTTATCCATATAAGGGTAGCTAATAACTCATGCAGATTAAATAATGTTTTACTTAATTACCAAGCTGTTAACAAAGAATTCAGAACTTACAGAAACCGCGTACACACATGGAAACCACTCCACTTTAGTAGTGTTTCTCGAACAGGCCTTATTTTACCTCTAATGTTCTTAACGTTTACCATATTATGGGAAAAATTAGAATAGTTTGTGGACTAGCATCATTCCGCGGATGTGAAGTGAGCTGTGCGCGGGGCGTTTTCACTGTTTTTGAACACAATGGACTGCATTCAATAATGGCTGAATGAGGGTTCTGTTCTGGCGTTGGAGTGGCAGCCCCGCACCGGTAAACGCAGCGTTGGTCGACCCATAACCAGGTGGACAGACGACATCAAGCGGGTCGCGGGGAGCCGCTTGATGTCGCCGCAATCGTGGAGTTTGGAAGGCCCTACAAAAGACCTATGTCCAGCAGTGGACGTCAATCGGTTGATTTGATGAGGGTTCTGTATGTTCTTACTCCTGTGGCTGTTAGTTTAACTTAGCAATAAATGTAGCTATTTGATGAATAAGTATTAGATGCCCATACCTTATTGGAAAACGGGGGCTTTGGTAAACCAACTTTCTTACTTAATAATTACATAGCTCAAAACAAAGTAGCTCTCGCTGTTTGTACGCTTAGGTCTTTTTAACTAAGTAACGGATTTTAATTGAGTTTTCAGCAAGTTATTTTGTGATCATACTTCATTGGGTACGCTTACATAGCCAGTGCTCTCGTAATAATTTATAACTAGATTATTACATATTTACTTGTTATAGTGACCTTAGAGCCATCATATTATAACAGAGTAAATGATAAAATCAAAGATACAAAGGTTTATCATGAACATAACATAAGAAATAAGGGGTCAAGGCCAATAGTCATCGATATCGTGCGCATTATATTTATTGTTACCGCCAATTTTAGGCTTATTTGTGGAATTAACTATGAATGGTCGTTTCGCTCTGAATTCAAAACTTACATCTTCAAAATGTTGTCGTCCATGGATATCGTGCGTTATCTGTGGTCACGTTGGTGGCAGCATTGGACTAGTGGCGCGCTCGGCGGGGCTTTAACGTGTAACGTGTGGTACGACGGCTGTAGTAATGACGGCAAGGTGGTAGCTTTCTCCCGTCAGTTGGGCCCATGCGAAAATGTTGTAAGGGTATTGTGAAAAATATCAGTAACCTCGGTATCGTATTAAGGCTTATTTAATAAAAGTTTCCCGTTCGTAATGAGAGTGGAGCAGTTTGGATTCGTAGTCCTACAAACGGTCATTCCTGTAACGTCCTATTTATTGTAATGTACAGATATATCAATTGCATTCTATAAATATGTATTAACATAACTTCTGCTAAAAGAACATGATTGTACCTACCTGCATATGGATGTAAAATAATAAATGGTGTATGTTTTAGATTGTCTTTTAATAAAAACAAGATTAAAGACACATTTTTTGGAAGATTTTCAAAAAGCTAATCACACTTCATAAGGTCGGGGAAACAGTCTTTTTGTATACATGTAGTATGTATAAACTTGTTTTAAAAATTCTTTGGCTTTACTATTTGTATCTGACTGGTTTTGATGTCATTAAGAAGGTAAAGATTAGATCAATTGTCCACTTTATTATCTAACTACCTTCCTGTTATTAATCGCGCACTTCCGCCTTTATTTACTATGCAAAGTTTGTGTATGTCTGTGCACTATATACTCGTTTTAGAGCCGCAAATCCGGTACTACTGATTTTTATTTTACAAACATTCCGTCGAAACCCGAGCTGAAGACTTGGAAGCAAATTTCAACTTTTAAACAATAGGAATAAGATTTGTCTTAAAGTGATGTTTAAGTATTTCGATGTGACGTCGTAAGTGCTGCTGCTGTGCCAGGGTATCCGTTCTCGTGTCGAAGACCTGAGTCTCAATTTTGTGATTATTGACCAACGATTACTTATTCGATTGCGTGAAAATTAACTACGATTTATATGGTATCGAAAAGCGCCATCTAGTGTCAATACCCGAATTAAACACAACCACGGCTTGTCCCTCTTGTTGGCTTTGTAGATGCCCGTGGAAACCGTTGTCCTTGGTCCCGGTCGATCTCTAGAATACCTAGCTAGTCAGGAATGCAAGCGCAACAAACAAACAAACTCACAATCGACATTATAATAATAGTTAGAAAGTTAGGATTAAACTAAAGTCAATGATCTTTTATTGCTGTAAAATGTAATCTCTAAATATTCAAGTTTCACTGATATAATAACATACAGCCATTAACATTTAGCTTTTCAAGAATTTAAGATCACACGAATTCAAAATACACGTTTTGGTTGGCAAACGGTGCTCTGAAATGATTTTGATTTTTGATATATAGGTACATCAATACCTTAAGACTACGGCGTTTTTACTAAATCACGACTTTTAGCTTACATTAAAGTTAAAATATTTCTTTTCATTTTTTATAATTTTGAACAGCTTTAACTAATATTTGAAGTAGAATAATTGTTTAACCAAATAACGTTTAAATATCGATACGGAAGACTAACTCACACATGCCAGTTTTTTTTTTCAATATTTAAAACAATAATCCTGATCGATTAATCCGTCAAATTGTTATGATTAGCTTTAAGATCCCAGTAGCAAAAAAAATATTATGTTTGACCTTGACAAAAATGATCAATGCATCTTTGAAAATATCTTTGTTTTTATCGTAGCTAATTAAATGTTGCTAACAAAAACCCGTTTTTTACCGAAGTCCGTAAGAGTTTCATAAGCACACTTTTTGTGTGTGTCAAATTATCATAAACCTCATCAGATGGTTCTGCGAAATTATTTACGTGATAGGTAATGTTACCTACAACTTAAGTGAAGCACATATCTCGCCATCACGTATAAATAAAGTATCAACATAATAAGAAATTATAGAATAGTATTTTATTAGGGGCCATCCATAAAGTACGTCACACGAATTTTAGGACTTTTGAACCCCTCCCCCCGTCCTTGTCACAGGTTGTCACATTTTTATAACCCCCCCCCCCCCCTCCTGATGTGACGTCACACATTTTTTAAATTTATGTATGTATTTAAAAATAATCGAGAGAAAACAGCTATTTTCATTTTTTACTTATTTTTATTAAATAATAATCTAATAAAATCAAAATTTTTAATTCACATCCAAACTTTGCGTTTTAGTATTTTAAATTTTAACATGTGACGTCACAAAAGTATTGACCCCCCATGCCCCTTGTCACACGATGTCACACTTCGGTGATACCCTCCCTCCCCATTAACGTGTGACGTACTTTATCGATGGCCCCTTATGTCAATGCATCAGTGGTAATAAAATACTCCGAGTGTTCGGAAGCATAGTCGGAATATTTCTTAGTTCCGGTAGGAAGGATTAGGTAGGTTGAATTTTGTATGGGACAAAACTTATCAGATGTTGTACGCAGACAAATTCGCAGGGTTGATCATAATATAATAATGATAATCATGATCATGACTCAGGTTGTTAATCACGTTCCTAAGAGCGCACAGTAAACTGCACCAATTTTCTGAATCCAAGGCCGTGGGTTCGTTTCCCACAACTGGAAAATGTTTGTGTGATGAGCATGAATGTTTTTCAGTGTCTGGGTGTTTATATTTATTTATTTATTTACATAAAGTTTCCAAAAAAATAAAAAATACTTATAGCTAGCATCAGAAACCCACCAAGGTTTGTAATATATGCTAACAGAGAATTAAGTCTAGGTACGTTAACTACAGAACATTATTGCCAGTTTACGATGTTGTGTATAAAAATGATCATAAGTTACTTAAAAAGAAGGACTTCAGATTTTTCTTAATATTACGAGGATTAATATTGTCTCGTACATCAGTGGGTAATTCATTAATAAGGCGAGGAACTAGGTAAACGTTCGTGCGCTCGCCATACCTATTGAACGCGCCCGAAGTGCATAACCGGCTTTGACTGACGGCCCGCGTGCATACAGGATGTTGTACTTTGTTCCAGTAGGTATATGTTATTGAAAAAGTTTTCTTTTAAAATTGAATATTTCAACTGTACATGCATTGTATATTATAAGTATTTATGTATATTATTCATAAAAATATTTATCAGTCATCTCAATACCCATAACACAAGCTACGCTTTGAGTCTAGATGGCGTTGTGTGCGTTTCGTAGTATATAAATTATTTATTTATTAAAAAACAAAAAAAAAGTTGTTTAATGGATGTACTCAAAAGGTGGTTGCTCCAGTCTCAAACCAATTGGGGAAAGGTTTTCAATTAAAATATGGTTACATTAAATAGTTTTTCGATGTGTCATCATCATCATTACAACCCATTACCGGCCCACTACAGGGCACGGGTCTCCTCCCACAATGAAAAATGGTTAAGGCCGTACTCCACCACGTGGACTACTCCACTCCACTAGTGCGGATTTGTGGACTTCACACACCTTTAAGAACATTGTGGAGAACTCTCAGGTATGCAGGTTTCCACACGATGTTTTCCTTCACCGTTGAAGCAAATGATATTTTTATTGCTTAACACGTAACTTAGAAAAGTGAGAGGTGCTGGGATTCGAACCATATCTATACCATATTTCTGAAATGATTATCAGGTGTACATGAATAAGTGAAATTTCCTTGCTCGAAAATTCTCAAAGTTACCTCTCAAAGCAGTGAGGTTTTCTTGGTTATTTAATGCAATTTCGGGATAAAATGAAAAACATACAATATGTGTAGGGACTACTAATCATGTTAGTTATGTTTAATATTATTTATGTAAGTGGAAATGTGGCGCCCTTAGTATTTAGCGTCGCGTTTTTCTTGCAACTTTCTGATACGTGTCCCATCGAAAGGGCTAGCATGCGCGCCACGATATAATTATCTCTACCCGTAACGTTTTTTTGTGGACATAATTAAAGTAGGTAGACATAATTTTCTAGTGGTGCGCATGCTAGATCTACACGTAACGCTCTTAATACTTGAACTTGGTGATTTTTCCATTATTGTTAATAATAGTTTCCCCATCTTTATGAACTACGCCATTAGTGCCAGTAACAACGGAAGTGTGGGAGACGCT
This sequence comes from Pararge aegeria, assembly GCF_905163445.1. Lineage (NCBI taxonomy): Eukaryota > Metazoa > Arthropoda > Insecta > Lepidoptera > Nymphalidae > Pararge > Pararge aegeria. Next base: position 6,066,239 of record NC_053181.1, read on the forward strand.
GCTGAAGTACTGCCCAGGTGCATTGGGTACACCAGGTTTACTATCCACGGCGTCATTAAGTCCGCTTATCTTATCCGTGGTCTGAAATTTTAAATCAACAGTGAATTTTGTGGCTTTAGTATATTTATATCCCATTGCCCAGAAAAACATTGTTCAAATTTCATTAAATTTGTTTACGATCGTTTCGTTAATCGTGAAAGGTTATTTAGAGGAAGAGAGAGAGCGACTTAGCCTTATAGAGTCATTTATAATTCCCATACAAAAAGCGCTTATTTTAATTTTGCTAAAAACTTTCTTCATATTTTATTACAAAACATGAATATGGTTTAGAGTTTCGCGAAATCGATTGAAGTTACGCTTTACCAGGGAATAGGAATAGGATCTCATTTTTTTTTATGTTATCGGAATCTATTCTAAATGTATATTTATAAACTTTGGTTGTGTTTTTTTTTTGATTTTACACCTGACAGACTGTAACTACTAACTGTATGACTAGATATTAAAAATAGCTTAAATTTTTTTCATATTAAAACAGAAGAAATTCTTACCTCTTCCTCTAGTTTATATCTATTTATGAAGCCTGGAAAGTAGTTGAAATAGCCTGGAAACCTGCAAAAACATATAAAAAACTGTATGGTTTTATTTGGATAAAAATAAACAATTTACAAAAATATATACACACAACAGAAACAGACCCATTAAAATCCATAAAAAAATAAAAAATTCTAAAATAAATTGCTATCATATGATTGAAAAACTATCTCTTGCTGCTTTTCATAATCCCCTATCCCTATCCCTACTAATATTATATAAGTCAATGTAAGTTTGTTTGTTACGCATTCACGCCAAAACTGCTAAACCGATCCTCATTAAACTTTGTACACATATTGTGGAAGTGTTACGTTATATAAGTTATATAGGATACTTTTTATCCCGACAATAAGTTCGGTTCCTTTGGGAGAGGGGATGAAAGTGTTTGACGATTTTACAACATAACTCCGACAAATTATAACGGATTTAAATAATTATTTTTGTAATAAAGAGGTAAATTGTAATATGTGTTTAACTTTGTATAGATATAATGAATGTGGTTGGAGATAGATGACAGAACTCCTCAGCGGACAGGTTTGCTGCTGTCTTGCTTAGCGATACTGAATACTTTAAATTTTTTTTAGAACTACAACTAAATTGAACGCCACATAAAAAAACAAAATCAAACGCAGACGAAGTCGCGGACAACAGCTAGTCTGTTTTTATTTTATATAAAAATTTAGCGTTCTTATTTAGTGTGCTCAAAATACTAAAGCTAGTTTTTGGGTTTTTGGAAATTTTTCAAACAATGTTACTTGTCTATCAAACATAAGGGTTTTTAATTTTTTTTTTAAGCCCAACTTTTCACGGGATCGGTAAATTTCGTTCAATGTTCAATGTTCAATTAGGTACAAATAAAATCAATGATAAGTATCTTACACATATATTAATAACAAAAAATCTCAGAGACGCTTCGCTGAATGTAGCTAGTAAAATAATAAAGGATATACTCTCTTCCCAATTTTACCATGCTATCAGCTGATTTCCAACTCAATTATTGTGTATTAAACGAATAACACCTACCCAAATACATATATTTAATATAATAATACCAACAACAGGTACGTACCACGACGGTTCTGGCAGTGCTGTGAAAGGAAAAAAAAGAATCTTCAATTAAAATATTTTAATCAGCACAAATATTGAGTTGTGATGACAAAATTCAGTTTCTTATAAAAAATATTTCCTTATTTTGAAATTGTTTTTTTCTATATTGGTTTGTTATGTCCTAGTGTAACCGACAGAACTAATAAACAAAAAATGTGAATAATATAAATTAATGGACACCATTAACCCATAAGCCCACCTCTATAATTAAGAAAAAAAAACATACGAATAACTACATACAAATACTAGAACTAGATTAGGTGCACAAATAAAATTAAATTTAAAGGTATACATAATAAAATGATTATAAAATTAAATAAATATATATATATCGTATCATAATAATATATCATGCAAGCGGCTTATACATTTTTAATAGTGCTTTTTAAATTTTTGTAAGCATTGTTAAGAATTTAAAAAAAACAAAAATCAATAAGAATATCATGAAAGAGGCTGAAAAGTTTGTTTGTTTGTTCACTTGATGTTCTCAGGAAATACTGGTCCAATTTCAATAATTATTTCAGTGTTGGATAGATCAATTATCGAGAAAGACCGTTGGCTATATATCATCACGCTAAGGCCAATAGGAGCATAGCACCAATGAGGAATGTTTCAAAATCGGGGGTTTTTTCTACTTGAGAGCTTGGGCTTGAGACAGGGCACGGGTAGGAGACCCGAACACAGAATGAAAAGGGCTTAGGCCGTAGTCTATCACGCTAGCCAAGTGCGGATTGGTAGACTTCACATGCCATTATGGATATTATGGAGAACTCTCAGGTTTTCTCACCATGTTTTCTTTCACCGCTCAGCGCACGTGTTATTTAAATTGCTTAACTCCGAAAAGTCAGTGGAGCGTACCGGGGCTCGAACTCGGTCTTCACGAAAGGAAAGCCGAAGCCTTACCGACTAGGCTATCACCGCTTCATCATAAATTAGTTATAATTGTAAATAAAACTTGTAATTTATCTAATTAATGTAAAGGTCATCATGCCCGCTTGGTGGTGGAGTAAGTTAATCTGTAAAAATCATAGTTGCCCATAGATGGCACTTGTGATGCTTACATTTCGTGAGAAATATGTACACTAGTGTTGCCCAAATGCAAGAACAAGACGAGACTTAGCCAGTCTTGGTCTTGGTCTTGCGCCAATACACCTGGTCTTGGTCTTGGTCTTGGTCTTGCGCTCCCAGTCTTGGTCTTGGTCTTGGTCTTGCAGCAAGAGTCTTGCAAGTCTTGCAATTACCTATTAGTCTATTACTATTTATTAAAGTTTACTTTAAATCTTAGAAAAACGTATTAGAATTGGAACATTGTGAGCTTGAATTAACATAGCCATAGTAAAGATCAAGCAGATTAATAAATAACTGAAGATTTGATAAGAAATTCGAAAAATCAACTGACCTATATGTCGTTTTCCATGGAAGTAACTGTTTCTTAATAAACATTTATGATTTATAAGCTTACATTTGCTAAAACATGTAAAAAAACAAATTAATTACAATAACTTGACTGTATTTTAAAGAACAATACTTATCTGTCTAGAAAGAGATTGAACCCTCAACTTATAAGAAATTTAATAAAAGAGTTTTACGATTTATCATTTATTTGAATAAAGCTGAAGAGTTCGTTTGTATGTTTGATGACAGAAGTTTTAAAATAAATAAATAAATCCTGAACGTCACTATACCTCCAAAGTTACTATTCCTCGTGGACGAAGTCGCGGGCACAGCTAGTAAATACTTACTCTCATCATCTCTCTCAGAGATATTCGAACACTTTTTTGCTATTTTTTCTTGTAAAAACTTAAGAAATATAATGACTAAATGTACAATAATAGTACCTAAGTAATTAGTTTAAAAGCATATAAGTAATCAATATTATAATTACTTACTAGAATGAATTATTATGACATCTACTACCTATCCTCACCATTTTATCCTAATCATAATACTACTTGCGTGATCAGTATAATGTATTCATTTTCATTCTAAGCACTCTGAAACTTATTTATTCTTTGGAACACCTGTAGGTACTCTTAAAATTCGAAATTATTTTGCATGAATAGTGTCAAATGTTATGATTTCGGCGCGGCGGCAACGATTGTTTTAGATTTCAAAAGAAGCCGCCGGCGCGTGTATCATAACCATGTACTTCCGAAAAGCGGCAAATTTCTTTGAGAAGTAAGTACAAAACCTTTGATGCCGCATTATCAAAGTGCCGATGGTTAAAACATAACTATGCATGCACTCAGTTTGATTTTAATAGATATTTTTTTATTCGCTATGTTTATGGTATTAGTCGTAATGCGCATAGGTCCAGTTTTTCATATTCTTTGATATAGTTTTTTGCGTCTCATAGAATTCCTAAGCGTACCTACCTACCTATACACCGAACTGTTACACCTAACTACTCCGTGAAATAGCGCTAAGTCCTAGCTGCAAGACGCAAGAGTCTTGCAGGCTATGTCTTGTTCTTGCTCAAGTCTTGCACGGTCAGTCTTGGTCTTGGTCTTGCTAAAAATACGCGGTCTTGTTCTTGGTCTTGGTCTTGCAAAAACGCAAGAACAAGACCAAGACTGCAAGACCAAGACTGAATTTGGGCAACACTAATGTACACGGTAGTGAGATGGTGGCGATAACAATATTCGTAAACTTAAAACTAAAGCTACGTCGGTTCCAAACGCGTCCTGCTCTAAGAAGAAGGCCACAACAAACTTAGACTATGTTTGTTCTTTTCAACTTTTGACATTTGGCCCTCCGGAATGACAGATTTACGCTAACATGGATGTGACTTCAGTTAATACATTATGAAAACGTTGTATGAAGAGGTTGCGAAACCAAATTACTTACCATAACACCACGACACGTGCAGTAAAATGGCACTAATCAAAAATATACTCCTCATGTTTATAAATGAGCACCAATCTCCGTATGTTGTTATTCACCCACTAATGGTCATCTCTTTTATTCTTCAAATGTTGGTATATATAGTTACCGTACTCGGTTAGATGCTTTTCTAAACTGCTTAATAGGATTATCTTGTCACGGTAAAATACAGTTAGCTCACTAAGCAACAAGGGTTACATTGCTGTATGGAGGTATTGGTTTTCCAGATATTTATCAATCTAAAATGGATTCTACGAAATTTTATTATAATTATATTAGACATTATTTCTTAATTGCTTTAATCATTATATCTGCCTGTTGACGTCCACTGGTTAGACTTGGGTCTTACCTACTTCTATCTATCTTGACAGATATACTTGACACGTCCACTGCCTGTCCATGGTCTCGAGTCTACTTTACTCTCTGTTTTTATTGAGAGCATCTGAAGACGTCAAACAAATTCAGCTATAACACGCCTCCCTGTTGGATGCATGCTTTGGTTTTGAACTACATTTAAAAACTATTGTTGGAATGATCAGTCAGTTTTCTCATTTTAATTTTTACGGGGCATTTCCTTTAGACCAAGGCTTTGCGGTAAAAGGAAAAGAGGCTCGAGTTGCAATATGATAAGGTTTGATTTATAATTTTTGAAGATATCTATGATACGATGATCTGTATTTCTGCCTATGGTGCCGAAACATTTTTAAATACTTTTCATTTAATATATTTTCTTAAAAGGCTTCCATGTAATATCTCTTATAGTCATTTACCAACTTGCGAGATTTCAGATTCTTTCTAACCCACTATCTTTGATTTGCATTTTGCATTTAATGTTTTTATCATCTAGCCTATTGCATCTTTGCTATATTGAAGTACCAAATTTTTCTTTACAAAATAAAACTATGACAAAAAGCAAAAGCAAAGTACGTATGACAAAAAAGCCCCATCCCAAAGTTCCCAAGAGTATTCATCAGCTCATAAACCCAAGAAGCTTTATATTTTAACAAAAACAGACCCGAGTTAAAAAATTACAACCATAAAAACAATCAATGCCGTATGGATTGCTTGGAACTCCCCAATCAACGAAAAGTATGTACCTTATGATGTTAATACCTAATACTATGTATATTATGTTTAACAAAGCTTCATTATATGTAATTAATAACCATCGTGAGCCACGATCTGACAAAACATCACGATGATCTAACCGGACCATCAATGTCTGATTTGCGTATAAGTAAACAATAATTTCGAGTTCGTTGTAAACATTAAGTTAATATGAGTATTTATTCAAGTAACATGTGCATCAGCTTTGGAATGGCACCATTTAGTCAAGTGAAACTGATGATGAAAACCACTTCGATTGTGGTATAAAAATATACAAATATACTACGACAATACGCACATAACCATCTAGCCCAAAAGTTAGCTTAGCTTGTGTTATGGGTACTAAGATGACTGATTATGAATTCTATAATATGCATTTAAACACCTAGATACTTACAAAAACACTCATGCTTATCACACAAACATTTACCAGTTGTGGGAATCGAACCCACGGCCTTGGACTCAGGAAGTAGGGATCGCTGCCCACTGCGCCAATCGGCCCTCACCAATATGAATAGTTAGCAATTTATGTTCGTCACCATTTAGAAGCTGATGGTAAAGTAAGGGTATAACATCTTAACCATTAATATCCCAATTTCTGAAAAAAACAATATTTTGTAAAAGGTTATGAGCCGTTGACATTTGGCTACTATAACTTAGATAATCGCAAACCTACCCACTTGAAATATTAATACTCGTATATATTACCTTTTTTTTGTAAACCCGTGTATTTTCGGAAAATAAATGTTACCGACAAAACGTTAACTAAATATGAATTTCTATCTCATTGGAGCAGTTCCAAGCCCAACATAATTGTATTCGAATATTCTACCGCCATCTCACAAAATTATGGTGAGTTTACAGATTTATATTACCTTTTGTTTGTAGACCCGTGTATTTTCGGAAAATAAATGTTACCGACAAAACGTTAACTAAATATGAATTTCCATCCCATTGGAGCAGTTCCAAGCCCAACATAATTGTATTCGAATATTCTACCGCCATCTCACAAAATTATGATGAGTTTACAGATTTAGATAATGCTTATTCAGCCATTATTGCATGCAGTGTATTGTGTCCAAAAACAGTGAGAACGCCCCGCGCACGCCTCATTTCACACCCGCGGAATGTTGCTAGCTCACAAGCTTTTCCTATTTTCCCCATTTTATCTTACACATTACAATATTAGAGGTAAAAATAATTACTGTCAACTGCTAAATGAAGTTACGTACGTTTAGTAAGTCTAATTATACGATGGGCCTCATAAGAAGGCTCAGAGTCACTCAGCGAGCGATGGAAAGAGCTATGTTAGGAGTTACTCTACGTGATCAAATCAGAAATGAGGAGATCCGTAGAAAAACGAAAGTTACCGACATAGCTCAATCAGTCACGAAGCTGAAGTGGCGATGGGCGGGGCACAAAGTTCGGAGAACCGATGGACGTGGGAGTTCCAAGGTGTTGGTGTAGCAACCCTGCACCGGTAAACGCTGGTCAACCCCCAACCAGGTGGCCAGACGTCATCAAGCGATTCGCGGGGAGCCGCTTGATAGAAGCGGCCCAGAATCGTGGAGTTTGGAACGCCCTACAAAAGACCTACGTCCAGCAGTTGACGTCAATCGGTTGATTGTATGATGAAATGAAGTTGAATGAAACGCCTGTTTGAGAAACACTACTAAGGTGGAGTTGTTTTTGATGCTTCAATATAAGCCGTATACACGTCTGTATGTTCTTAATTCTGTGGATGAGTATTTTTTTCCAATAGTATTTTTTTCTTTTCTTTATCGGGCTAACCTTTTAGGGGTATTGCAGTTAAACTTCACCCCGTATCGTTTACAACGCAACATTGCTGCCTTGTTGTTGGTGCATTTTTTATTTTGCCCTGGCATCGGCATTAAATATAATATCATATCACTAACACTACTATCTTGCTTATATGAAACAAATTTTAACCCGATCCTGGAATCAAAGGGTCTCGTAATCCTTAATCAAAGAGGCTACTTCTTCCTCTTCTGTTAATGGCTTTTTGTCATGCCTGCACGGAAAGAGGTTATATAGTACATGCTAGATGGACAATCAAAAGAATAGCATTATGTCGCTATAAATAAAATGCTATAATAATTATAAAGGCGTACGGATAAGTTTTAACGCCATGCTAATTTCATTAGCATTTGACGGCCGACTGGAAAATGTTTGTGTGATGAACATGATTGTTTTTCAGTGTCTGGGTATTTATCTGTATATTATAAGTATTTATATGTATTATATTCATAAAAATATTCAACAGCTATCTTAGTACCCATAACACAAGCTACGCTTACGTTGGGGCTAGATGGCGATGTGTGTATTGTCTTGGTATATTTATTATTTATTTATTTGTTTCTAACTGCTGTGTTCTGGTCTGAAGGGTGTTGTTTGGTGGTGTAATTACAGGCACAAAACACTTAACACCTACGCCTCAGGTTAATGGACACAGGGCAGCACGATGCAGAACGCGTTTCTGGCATTTTACTCTGTTATCAGTCGTCATTTCACCTGATTGGTCAAATGTGATGATTAGGTGATGGATGAGGCTGTTCGTGGAGCAGGTGGGCCATCTGATTGGTCCTTTAATAAATACTATAAAAAAGGTTACTTCTTTTGAAACTTCGCGAGCAGATTCGACTCTAGATTTGTTTAAAACTTTACAAAAAATAGTTAGTCTAAAATAAAACGAATCTTTACTTCATAATGTTTTAATTAATACAACATTTCAACATGTTAACTAACTTTAATAAGGATAACAATTTTTCTAATGTTTTGTTGCTTAAAAACAATAATAAACACAAAACGTTTGCTAATAGAACAAGTTTATACTATTCGACTTATATCTAATATTTTCTATATAAAAACATAACAATGCATACCGTGCTGTTTACAAATAATAGTTTATCAGTTGTTATATTGTTATACCTACACTCTATTTAACCCCCGACGCAAAAACGTGGGTGTTGTTATAAGTTTCACATGTTGTGAGTATGTCTGTTTGTATGGCATCGTATTTCCCTAAATGAACTATGAACCATTCCTATTTGTTTTTTTTGTTTGAAATATTAATTTATCGGGAGTGTTCTTAGCTATGTTTTATGAAAATCGGTACAAGATGGCCGCCGCAACAAAATGGCAGCTTACATATTTTATCACAACTCCCTCAACATGGGTATCAAATGAAAAGGTTTAGTAGAATACTATAGACTATGGCATTTTTCAACCCCAAGGCCGCCTGTTACTTTTTTTTCACAATTTGCTCAATATGGGTATCAAATGATAGGGAATGTAGAATAATGATCACGATATTGAGAGAGATATGATATTATTCTACGGCTATATGTCTATGTGCACCGCGGACCTATTTTCTGTATTTGCTTTTATAGCCTGGAAGAAATTGGATACGTTGTTTTGCTATACTTTTCTTTTTGGTGTGCAATAAAGTATATGCATTCATTTATTATGTACCAAATAATTTGTTTAGCTATCGTGCAAAAGCAATTTTGCTGGAATTAATTTATTACGTTAAGGTTTGAAAATGCGTTTTGTAACTTTACCATCGTCGTTTTCTACCTCTAAACCCTTGCTGTATTCCGATTGTTCCCCATTTATATTACTCCATTGTTTGATCGCAGAAACAGCGTGGCCGTATACATGCGTTCCATCGCTGGGCTGCAGAGATTCCACGCTGCCAGACAGAACAGCCTGTAAAAAACGAGTGTGCTTTAAATAAACGACTTAACATCTCCTGAGGATGCTCCGGTGGCGGAGCGTAACTTGCGTAGTAAGTAAGTACATTGACGAAGATCTGTTTGGTGTGGAATATGAAGATTGAAGAAATTATAAATTACACCACACAGATTGTTCTGCTTTTCGTGGAGTATATCAAATTAAGCTTAATATAAGAGTGTGCTTTACACCAAGCGACTGAAGTATAATTTCATTAGCTCCGTTTATAAGTATGTGAAGCGGTGATAGCCCAGTGGTTAGGACTACGGTCTCACTTTCTTGGGATCGAGTTCGAATACCTGCACGCGCCTCTAAATTTTCTAAGTACTTAATTAATTAAAATGTTACTTGCTTCTACGGTGCAGGTAAACGTCGTGAGGATACCTGCATGCCTGAGAGTTCTCCATAACGTTCTCAAAGGTTTGACCACCAAACGGTCTGTGGAATACGGTCAAAACCATTATAGGAGGAGACCCGTGACCTTCAGTGGGCTGCTAATGGGTTGATACGATGATGACGATGAAGATATATATCATCATCAGCGGGCGATGGTAACAGCTTGAAGTATATCTACTTTAACAAATCATTCCTCATTCCTCCGAAGGATCCGTAGAACGATAAGAGCAGATTAATTACCGATATAGTGGGTGGAAGCACATAGTATGGAGAACCAATGGACGTCGGGGTCCCATGTTCCTGGAATGGAACACTTGTAAACGCAGCGTTGTGGCCAACACCTCGCTGTAAACGAATGTCATCAAACGAGTCGCACCGAGCCGCTGGACTCAAGCGACACAAGACCGTTGAATTTGACACTCTCATCACTTTGGTTTGTTGTAAGACCGAGACAAAAGACTTGGTTATGAGAGAAAATGAGAAAGAAAATATGTGCTCATCCCTCTCTCTCTTGCCCCTAAAGTAATATCCGAAACTTAAGTCTCTTTATATCTAACATATATTAAAACGATATATTAAAACCAGGAACAAAACCACACGGGTCTGCTCTCAGAATGAGAAGGATTAATACGTAGTCCAACACGCTGGTCAAGTGAGCATCGGTAGACTTCAGAACATTGTGGAAAAGACGTGTAGATGATATTTAATAATTTTAAATAAAAGATATACGTACCGGTAAGTCACGTGCGAAACTATTCAGGTTGAGTCTGAAAAAAAAAGCAGGGTTTAGAAAACCGGCTAAGTGCGTTTCGGGCCACGCGCGGTGTAGGTTTTCGTACATGATCGTCACAATATGCAGACGTATGGGGTAAGTACATTCATGGTATTTATGTTTGTTGCAGGCGGTTTAATGTCTATCCATCACAGGTACTTACAGTGCTCTGAACTGATCCCAGTTGTTATTTTTCACAGCATCTATCAGATCTGAGGGAAATAGGGGGACGCCTGAAAGCAAAGAAAAAGTAAATTGTTAAATATAATGTTATCTAGTAACGTTGTTAAATAGAAATAACATAAAGTCTTTATTTCCAACAATAAAACATTCGTATTCGTGTTTATACATAACAATTTTCAGTCGTACATAATAATTATTATTATGAAAATTAGAGTATATCAAAATTTTACAATCATGTACCACATGTTACCACATAATTATTATTGCTATTTTAGTTTGCCATTTCGAAAATTGTTTTACGAATATGTCATTGTTACATATTTGATGTCAATTTTGAGTATTATAAGTCAGTTGCAATGCCCCTTTTTGGCCATAACTCCTCCATCCTTTTCCATCAAAAAAATATCTTTATTCAAGTAGGCCCACAGGTGGCACTTTTGATGTAAAAAAAATATGATGAAAAATGAAAAATATCTATTTCTCTCTCTCTGATAGAACATATTATATGTTAAATATGTTAACGGTGGAAGCCAAGTGAGCTTCTTATTGTCTGATCCCCCGCACACGAGAATCTCTAACATCTCATCTCTTACATTTTGTAACTATGGGGGTTTTAATTTTAAGCAATTAAATTATTATTCATAATTATAATCGGGGAAACTATAATATCGAAAATCGTACTACTATATGCGCTATGACAATGAAGAATACCAATGAATCGTCATGAGCTCTTGTTTAAAATAACGACAGGCAGGTTGTGCCTTTAGATTAGGTACTTAGTGTCTTCAAACGGTTTATTTGTGTTTTTAACCTGCTTAATTTCTAAGCAGATTTGAATTTTATTTTTGTTCGAAACGGTTTACTTCCCAAATGGTCCCATTCTTCATTCTGAGGTCGAAATATATTATATATAATAACTACATTGTAAAAAATTAAAGGATATAAATTAAATATTAAAAAAACCAAGTATTTACTTTGTATTATATAGTAGCAAGGAACGAAATCTTCAGCCTTGACTCAGAAAGCAGAGTCGCTGCCCACTGCGCCAATCAGCCGTCTAATATCTGATCCTCAATTTTTTGAGCAGACTTTACAAACCTAATCCAATTTCAATAGTAAGTACTCAAACCTAAGACATCTACCTATATTCAACAAAAACGTTCTTAATGTTATAGGATTGATTCGGTACATTAGAACCTACTTAGTTGATAGATAAAATATTTGATATTACACTTAGCATTCCCAAAAATAGCTAAGTTAACTAGCTGATTGATGTCATTGTTTTCTTTAGGTGATCAAATATTTTAACAAGCTTAAGAGGGTTTTTTTTAGCACAGACACCGACCGCCTCGTATGCTTTTAGTTCATAGGAGAAAGGGTTTTAGAGACCTTTACTTGATTAACCTAGTACTTCTGCTAGTTTTGGACCTAACATGCTTTGGTAAGTCCAAAACAAGAAGAATATATACATAAGTTTGATATGTTGAAACTTTATTACAGCGAGGTTACTATACAATTGATGAACTTCCTTATTACAGGATTGCTTAGAAGCATCCGGCTCCGGTTTCACGACGGACTGAGGTTATTAGCTTTTGGGACACGTATACAACACAGTTGCTTATAAAGATCTGGGGCATAAGTCTCGTCTCATCTCCTCATAAGATTTGCACATAATTTACTTTTTGGCACATAATTTTAGTTGGTCGCTAGTACGTCTGACCTCCAGGGAGTTGAATTCTAAGCAACCTAAAAGAAATTTGGTTGGGTACATGACGGGGTATAATATCCATCCATAGCAACGCTTAAACAAGTATTACAGAAAGGCCTTAAGCACTTTTTCTAGAACAGTCTGTATTTTTTTTCGTATGGGCGCCAGACGCATCTAATTGTTTTTAGTTTTCTCCGGGCCAGACCATAATATAGTAACTTTATAACTACAGCATTATGGAAATCCTGAGTATTACGAAGTACAATCCTATTCTTCGATATGCTTCGGTTACAACTGTGGTAATGTGGGAAGGTTAATTTCTTGCCAAAAGTTACACCCAGGTCTCTCACATTTTGTACGCTGGGTATAGGAATGCCATACATTTTGTTCTCATGTATCACAGGATAGTGAACACTACCAAAGGTACATACAGCAATAACATCGCGTTGTAACTTGAGGCAATCTTCGTTAGAAGTGATTTCGAAAACAAGTTTAAAAATAGAAAAAAAAACTTAAAGCAAACACATAAACTGAAACTAACTTTGTGATACTTCGTAACATACGACACACATAATTTTAAAGAAAAGGTGTAAATAGCACTATTCAATCATAGTATGTAGATATTTTAAGTTTAAGAATAGAACTTTAAATAAGTCATAAATAAAAATAATAAAAGAATCCATCAAAGCATGTAATCTTCGTTGAGTTCCTGAGGTCAGCCGTCAGCACTAGTTTGCCGTGACATATTCACATTTCAATTCAATTTTAGAATTGATTCCTGTTCGATTTTTAAACTTTTATTTTTAACCACATAATTAAGAACATGTATAAGACTTTAATAACGGGTACTAATCAATTTAACAGTTTTTTTTTTACTTTACAAGTTGGACCTCAACTGCAATCTAACCTGCAATGGGTGGTCAATAATTATGCAGTCTAAGATGGTAGCGAATTAATATGTAGGTGTATTGCAGATTGGATAAGAGTCGCTTGGATCCGCCGGAGGCGAGCGGCCCAGGACCGTGGATTGTGGAACTCCGTACAAGAGACCTTTGTCCAGCAGTGGACGGCGATTGGTTGAATTGATGATGATGATGATTGTAGATTAAACGCATACCCGAAATTAGTTTCGACATGGCATCGTACTGGAACGCTTATTCGCTTCCCGGCATGTGTTCGTCGGACGGTAGGTCTTCTACTGTGGTAGTGTGGTAACTAGCCACGGCCTTAACCTCCCAACGGAACAAACCAGAGAAAATTAAAGAATTATAAATAACCGAAACCCCCTGTCAAGGATAAAACCTAGGATCTCCCACCCTTCGATAATTATTTAGTCAATTTGTTCGGTCAACTAGTTACGACTACATATCGTATGCGAAAGGCACAGAAGTCATATTATGGGTTGAGTAAGTTATGTTTATACTACATGATTCCTAAGGTACTTTTCATTATGTCGAAAATTACCTTAGGAATCATGTAATGCATACGCTCAAACGATGTCTTAAAACAACGAGGTTTCTATACAATTAATGAACTGCTTCTACTTGCTGGCAGTCAACGTAAGGACCAGAACATCCTGAATAAAAAACCTGGGCCTGTTTTTAACTAAAAGCACCCGACTATCTAAAGTCCAGATTCCAGAATAATCACCCACCTTCTCGAAAACAATCATCTAAAGGAAGATGTGCCTTAAAGAAAGTCAAAGAGGAGTTATACGAGTGCAAGAAGAAGCCTAGACAGTGGTTCGACAAGACGTACTTATGTGAAAATGAAAGCCAATTAGAGTGGAAAAACCTGTTCGAGGAAGTGTCAATATTTTGTATCCAGTTCTACTTAGGCATGACTACAAAATCATCGTGGAATCAATTTAAATTTAATATTGCGCACGATATAAAACACACTTAACAAGTTTAGATCCTTGTAAAATTCTTATTTATTATTGTGGACTAGCATACAGATACACGCGACTTCGTCCCCGTATAGTTTCGGATTTGCAGTTCCCGCGGTTTAAATAAGACTAACGTACTAGTTGAAGAGTCTTCTCCCTTTTTGACGGCCCAAGGAGATGGCCCGCCGGATAATAAAATTCAAAAATTAAAAATTCATTTATTTCAAGTAGGCCAGTTTGTTTATAAGCACTTTTGAAACGTCAAGTCAGTCAGTTTGCAGTGACTCTACCACTGGTGTAGGTAGAAGGTAAGTCACTAGTCAGGTGTAATTTTTTTCACTTTAGACTATCTATTTAGACCTTCTACCTAACCTTATATATAAAAAAAAAACTAGCTTTCAGTCTAAATTTGTATAATTTATTTTTAAATAACTTAACTACCACTAAGAAGTACACATACCTGTTACTAGAAGGGCTGATGCAAAAAACACAAACATAAACTTGATCATCGTTTAAACTTAGGTAAATAGCTGTTAACAATATAATCACAGATCTACGTTCCGCCGGCAGCAACGAGAAATTAAGAATACCACGCAAGTCTGAGAGACCTTGCTTATATCCGAATCATAAACGACACACACGTCTTATAGCACAATGGGCTTTTAGGAAGCGATTCTTTTGTGAAAGCAACAAAAATGGTTATTGATTCTTAGAATAGGTGTCATTTGAGCCGGAGCTATTCATGTTTCTTTCATGGCTGTCGAACTGAAAATTTTTGGTTATAAGCGTACCGTGATACAAATGATATTTACATAGGTACTTAGAAGTTAGTTAACTTTATTGTAACTGAAATTACCGAAACAATTTATTTATTTTTAACCGACTTACGAAACTGTCGAACGTACCCCGGATAGTTTTATTATTAAATTTGATTCTGCGCCTATTAATGTAAAGTGTTTTATTATAAAATACTAGCTTATGCCCGCGACTTCGTCCGCCTTTGTTACGGTTCTTAAAGAACCGCAAAGCAACTACATATTTACAAGGGCTTGAAATTATGCAGCTAATACTTAGCTTTTATATAGAATCGTATTCAACCCTCCATTTCAATTTCTTTGGGGTGGAATTTCAAAATATGATTTCTTAGTGGATACCTACGCTTCATAAAGACAACACCCTCCAAAATTAATGCATCTTGGACCAGCCGTTTATGCTGTGGATTGATTTTTTCGTCGTATTTCATTCCATATTTAACCCCTTTGGGGGAAGAATTTCCAAAAACTTTGGTACATATTATATTTCTTTATTTAATTATAAGAGCCAAAATACCAAGTTTCATGGCTACAAGTTGAAAAATGACCGAGTTTTATACAAACTTTAAACCCCTATTCACCCCCTTGAGGGTAGATTTTAGAAAAATCCTTCCTTAGTGCGCGGTTACGTCATTACAGAAACCTACTATCCAAATTCCAAGCTTACGCTAACGGTGTGCGTTGATTATCAGTCAGCCGATTTTAGTCATCATCATATCGAAGAAGAAGAAGAAGAAGATCGACCCATTACCGACCCAACACAGGGCACAGGTCTTCTCCCACAATAAGAAGGGGTTAAGGCTGTAGTCCACCACGCTGGCCCAGTGCAATAAAAATAAAATTTACCCAGCAATTATATATACTAATAGATTATATGATATGTATACCAAGTAGTATGTATGAGTGACTGACATACATAATAAGTAATAAAAAGAGCTTAGGGGTTATTGAGGGTTTGTGAAAAAGAAAATGCAATTCGCCATTTTTTTGAGGCGGCCATCTTGGAATTGTAATTTATCATAGCGTTTAGTATTCTGCTAGTCAAGTCCTTTCATTTATACCCATATTGAAGGTATTATGAAGAATAGGTTGGAATCTAGTATTTTGTGCCGGCGGTCATCTTGCCAGCTTTTTATCTAACGTAGCTAAAAACACTCCCGACTACATCACCTTTTAAATAAATAAAAAAAAATCAAAATCGGTTCATCGGTTCGGGAGCTACAACCTACAAATCTGCATAAGCGTTCCAGATGCTTTTGATTTTTCAAGTCAGGGTTTCTATATGCTTCGAGATGGTCAATTTCACACTTGTACCATAAATAACGATTGTTAGATTTTGAAAATTTGTCCCTGTATCATAATTAGCTTTGGTAAAAGTTGGTACATATATTATGTTGGTACTTACATACTATTAAAACGACATACATGGCATTTGTACTATGATACTTTCATTGTTTGCATACTATGTCAAATCTATTTAGAATAACATTAGCAACTCCTGGCCGTGCTGCCATAGAAATAATATCATATTTAAATATAAAATTTTATATTGCACACTTGACATCCCAAAAATAATCGCCATAATATTAAAAGTCAAGAGTGTCAACAATCTATACTTATATTAATTCTGTAACGGGTCGAATTCTGTACATTAAAGATATTTGGAAAATTTCTTCGGAGGCCATGTTATATCTGTTTATATATATATATATATATATATATAAACGATATTGAAGTCGAAACTGTATTTTTTTTCATTTTTGCCTGTCAGTATCATGGCCGCGCTACACGCAAGAACTACTAATTTAAATCAATTAAAACTGCACTTTTCGATTCGAGAGACCAAAATTCGGCTCAGTTCCTTTGGTAGAGGGGATGAAAGTTTTTGTCGATTTTACACCATAACTCTGTCAAATGTAACCCGATTTAATTTTTTTTTACACACACTTTTTGTAATGTAAATGTTCATTTTAGTACCAGCTTGGAGATAGTAAATATGTAGGTAAATTTATCAGTGCGTACGCCCTGTGGTGACGGCAGATCAGAAAACATTTTCTCTCTTTCTTTCGATCTCTTGAAGTGGCTTTGACTTGGTGATTAAGGCCAACTCTGGTTGGGAGAGGGATTGTTATAGGCTTCGGTGATGTATGAGAGTTAAACTGTTGGTCTCTCTCTAATTCCTTCCCCCCCCAAGGAATGAAATGGTCCATGTTCAGAAGTGGGATATTAATAGCTTAAGGACTATAATGATAAACAGAAATCAAAGAAAACAAGTATAAAATATTATACAACATTGTGCTCTTTATTATATTACAGGCAAATTAAATCTAACACAGTGGAACGGGGTCGCTTAGTATCGGTCCCTTAAGAAAGTTTAGAGTCACTCAGCGGCCGATGGAGAGAGCTGTGCTCGTAGTGAATCTACGTGATCAAATCAGGAATGAGGAGATCCGTCAAAGAACCAGAGTAACCGACGTAGCTCGACAAGGTGCAAAGCTGATGTGGCAATGAGCGGGGTCACATAGCTCGGAGAACCAATTGATGGTGAGAGCAAAGTTGCTAGAGTAGTGACCCCGTACTGGAAAGCGTGTTATTGGTAGACCCGCACGAGGAGAACCCTACAAACGACGTTATGTGCAGCAGTGCACTTCCAGCAGTTGAGATGATGACGACGATTATGATAATACACCTTCATTTAATACACATTATTAATAATGTGTATGGAAAAACTAGGCAACAAGCTTTTATATCATTTAAGAAACATTACATTGACTTAGATTCGATCAAATAAGAACAAATAAATGCCTAAGTTAATAAAAAAAACAATCTGATCCAAATTCTTCAGTGTGCAAAGTGTGAGGTTTTCTACCTCCGTTAACTTATTCGATCACGTGAAAGTTAACTACGGTTTATATGGTATCGAAATTGCGCCATCTGGCGCCAGTACGGCTACCCTGTACTGTAACTAAATTGTGTTCTTTCGATGAATAATTAAAAAACGTAATATTTTTATCTATATTTAATAAATATTTTATTTTATTCTAAATTTTCCTTAGGCCAGTAGTAGGTATAACATGTATCACACATATATCGGGTACGTCCAAGGGTAGACAACTCGGGAGTCATAGGGCGTCCAGTAAGGTTGTACCTGAAAACGAATTTCAACATCAAGAAAATGATAAAAAAATTTACGAAACTATTTTAATGAAATATATAAAAAAATACCATCGGTTTCTACGCGACAATGCCGGAACGCTAAATTTACGAAACTATTTTAATGAAATATATAAATAAATCCCATCGGTTTCTACGCGACAATGCCGGAACGCTAAATTTACGAAACTATTTTAATGAAATATATAAATAAATCCCATCGGTTTCTACGCGACAATGCCGGAACGCTAAATTTACGAAACTATTTTAATGAAATATATAAATAAATCCCATCGGTTTCTACGCGACAATGCCGGAACGCTAAATCTCTTGGCGTAACTACCACCCTAACGGTTTACGGTTTTATTTGACGGTTATTCGTAACTAGCCAAAGCCCCAGAACAGACCTAAGAAAATTGAACGCGTGACCTCCAACTTAAAACTACAGTGCCCACCACTGCCTGCCAGGAAAGTCAAAAAGGATGGTACAGAAAAATATCTTGGAAAGTGACACAAATTCTCAAAATACCATTTAGAACACTCTAGATTAATTTTGCGATGCCAGTTTCAGAATCTGACGTCGTATACAAATGGCATTCTACCCTTCGCTATGACATTGAAATTATCTACGCACAATTAGCTGTCTGTGACGTCAACACTGCTTGTTTGAAGAGGTGTTAAATTTTCTAAGAAAATGCATTTCGTGCGAGGGAGTTTC
This sequence comes from Pararge aegeria, assembly GCF_905163445.1. Lineage (NCBI taxonomy): Eukaryota > Metazoa > Arthropoda > Insecta > Lepidoptera > Nymphalidae > Pararge > Pararge aegeria. The sequence continues at coordinate 6,085,310 of NC_053181.1, forward strand.
ATTGTTACAGAGAGAACAAAGGCCCCAGACATCGATAAATTTCACATTACTTATACTGTCCTTACGAATATTGGAAATGCGAAATGTGTTTGTTTGTTCACACTTTACGTCATTACTCAGTAACTGATCGACTTGATTATCGTCATAGTGGTGGTTGAAAGAGTCGAGAGTAACATAGGCTAGTTTTTATTCTAGAAGAACAAACGGTTCCCACTTGAATTGTAAAAAAACGTAATTAACACGAGCAAAAACTAGTTGAAAGTCAAGAATGTTCCTTTAGATAACAGTATTAAATTTTTACGCTAATATGTTGGTATGAAAAATTTAAGATCGATATCGCGAGGTAACTTAAAGAAATGATAGATACATTTATTTTCTATATTTAGATTTCAATCGGGACTAATGGCATTTGTAAAAGAAAAATGCTACCGAGCTGCATTATCAGTTTAAAGTGTTAAATGTTGATGTCGGAGAAGAATCAATGCTGAGTTCGATGGATTTGTAAAAATGGCTTACCGAACATAATCAGGCAAAAAGCATAATCTTAATTAAAAACCCATTACCAGTTGAGAAGAGTGTTGGTCACTGTCCACCACGCTGAACAATTGCGGATTGGTAGACTTGGCACGCCTTTGAGAACATAACAGAGAGCACTCAGGCTTGCACGTTTCATCGCGATGGTTTCCTTCACCATTCAAGCAAGTGATGTTTTATTACTTAAAACGCAAGTAGTCTTTAATTTATACAACGTGTGACAGACTTACGAAGCACTGTTGAAAACATTCTCAGTGTTTACTGATGACAACCCTTTTGAAGATAAAGGACCGACACGTGCATATACCTACGCTACGCCACGCGTACCTAATAGGTAGCGTAGCGTAGGTACTAATGACAGGAGTCACTTGATTTTACTTTTACATTTGATGTTACGACCGTGTTCGATTTCTTTAATTAAAAAGTATGGTAATGGTTTACTCAAAGCTATTAGCGTTTCGGTGTCACAGATAAGTCTCAAAGCAGTAAATAATGCACCTCTTAAGCTACTGAAATATTATTTACACGTTGTTTAATATGCATGTATATAATTTTGAATTGTATGGTTTACTAACGTTCCTTCCTAGCTGGTACTGTCGCTCGTATTCTTCTTCCTCTGCTCTTTCTCTCAATAACTGCTGCTGTTTCTCCCACTCATACCTCTGCTGTTCATTTTCTTCGTAATTTCCTTCTATCCATTCAATTATATACCTTTGTTGATCCTGTTGGTCTCTCGCCCTTTGTCTTTGATTTCTCCTTTCTATTTCACGTCTTCTCTGCCATTCTCTCTCACCTATTTGTTCATCCCTATCTTCGTTTCTAAAGGATAAAAAATATGTCAACCCGTAATTTGAAAGATCTTAAAGTACCCTTTGTACAGTCGTAAAGGCTAGATTCATCATCAGACTATAAAGGTCGCAATGCTGGACACAAACTTTACCCACCACGCTGCTCCAGTGAGGGTGTGTAAGCTTTACCTATATATATGTTGGTGATAATAAAATAACCTGGAACTCCAAGGCAATAGAGTAGACACAATTCCCCAACTCCAGGCTAAGAAAAATCTAACACCTAACAATTGTCTGGCTTTTTGCCCAACCTGGGAATCGAACCCAGGATCCGTAGTTGAACATGCTGACAACTAGATCAACAAGAGACAACTATATACCAATTCTAAGTACCAAAAAAACAAATTCTAAGACAGTAAAAAGTAAATCGATTTTTTTAGCATTAAGTATCGAATTTTGCGGTAATGTGGGCTGACAATATAAATGTGGTGCACATTGCTAACATTATTAGTAAGGTACTTCGCTTTTATTTATAATAAGGAACTGTTCCTCCATCCTTTATCTAAGATAAGGAATTTTATGGAGGATTTTCTTTGTTACCTAAAGAAATGCACAGCATAACTTTTATGCGGAGTTTCATAAAGATAGCATTCCAAAGTCAGATATAGGATAATTTTTAACTTAAATCGTGTCTATTATTATTGATTGTTAACATTGTTGTAAAAAAAAAATACAACTCACCTGTAATTGATAAATGGGTTTCTATCGTCCAGTTCAACCTGTCGCTTCACTAGAAAGAAACACTAAATTAATTCTTGCAAGCTAAAAATCAAATGGAATAACTACAAAAAAAACTTTATTTGTAAACACGTACCGTTTCCACAATAGACTGTCGTCAAAAAAAAAAAGACTACTGCGATTTTAATCATAGCGAATAACGTTACTATGCAAAAAACCAAATCAATGTATAGCCCCCAACTGATCACATAAGTCTGCTCCGTAAAAGGTTTTACAGATGATTTATATAGTACATGCTGTTTACAACCTTGAGATAAGAGTATTGTTATGGTGATGCGTCTTCACAAGCATTTGGGGACAATGTACCTACACCAAGAAAAGAAACATCGTAATATCTGCATTGATGTTACATTGTGACTAATTCTTCCAGGACTAACATCACTGCATTGCATAGTCAGTTAGTTTTAGTTTTAATTTGATGTCTGTTTGTATTGTTGGTGTAATGAATCCAAACTAGTAATATCTATGGTAAATCTATGACTTGAAGGTTAACAAATCGCAGCTTATTCTCGCACAAAAACAATTATGCACGGTGATGCTACTATGTTATGTTACTAGTTACCATTAACAAACAATGAAACTATAGTATAACAACATAGGTACTTTGTAAAAATCTGTGGTGAAGAATCCGGAAAAAACAAAGTTCACTGAAGACTGACCGAAAAAGACTGAAGAAGACTGACTGGACTACGGACGTGAATCCGAAATTCGACGCTAACAAAGTCGCGGTGAAAAGCTCTGTGCGATTGTTGCAACTTGCAAATGCTGGATAATAAAAAGCGATCGTGCAAATTCTGAGTTTTCTCATATGACCCTTATAATATATTAGACACATTATTGCACTATTATACCATATATTATACTACATGGAAGCTTCCATTAATATATATCGGATTCAATTCGACAAAAAAAGCGGCACGGCCGTACCATCCTTTTCACAAAGCAGTTCAGGCCATTTTCGACCAACAATAGTTTATTTGTAAATAAAACAAAAAACCTGAAATTCAGTAACCAAGCAGGCATTTTGTAAACACGGCAGGCAGCAGGCATTCTTTCATATAAAACCATAGCAAAAATGTCTCAGTTTTGTCACTCACTGACTGACTGACTGACATCAATCTGACAATCATCGAAACTCTAAATAAAACTAAATGCCTGGATTTTCAGTAACCAAACAGGCATTGTGTTAACACGGTACGTATATTTCAAATTTATTTCAAATTAAGCCATTAGTTTAAAATTTAAAACTAAGAAGTAAAATTTTATCAGTTTTGTCAATCACTGACGAAACTGAATGATTGATCGTAAAAGCTTTAAATCTAGAATACAATTAGTTTTAAGTGTATAAACAAAGGAAAAATTACAAAATTTTGTAATTTCAGACTAGTTTTCAAAATACACTCACTGCATAAATAATTTTGAAATGCCATTAATGCCTACGATTACAAAGTTACATTTGCAGTTGACGAACCAGTGTTTCTGTATATGTATTAAAATACTGGTGGACCCGTGCAACTTCATCTGAGCCAAATCGGTTATAACCGGTTCCAATAGCAATTCCAAACGGAAAAAAAACTGAAAAAGATCTAGAACCTATTTGCAGCGCTATCTACCAGTTTCCAAATATTAATTATTTAGTATTTAGATTATTAAGTCTCACCCTAATGGAGTAAAATAAGTCTCTAATATGAAAGTCCTATGTTTTTGAAGGTGAAGACTCCGAAATTCGCATTTGGGTTAGTAGTCATAAATAAAAATACTTGTATCAACGTTTTCTTGGACAGACAGACAGACAAACCGATAAACAATGTTCTCGCAGGAATCGTACGAAGCGAATAAGAAAATATAAGCAGCAGCGTCCGCGGTGCTACTACTACCTCTACTGCGATCACCAACCCGTCTGTGCTGCGTGGTGGCTAGCACTTCTTTAATAGATAGAGCGGTATTTAGTTCAGCAGTGGACTGTTGTAGGATTGTCGAAAAAAAGACTGTCTAAGTAGACAATGTAAAACTCAATTTTGCTTATTTCGGATAGGTATGTCAGTCTATGAGGTCCCAAACCTAAAATATTTAATACCCTTTATGTTAGGAACGCTGCGTAGATTCCTCGTGGTGCAACAAATTAAGCCTGGAATAGCATTTCTATAAATATAAATTTTTAAATTCACTTTCCCACATTTATTTGCACAGATTGAGAAGGTAGTATGGTGTTTTCAAAAATAGCAGTACAACAATATGCAATTTTGAAGATGGTTTTGCCAAATAATGCCGAAGTGTGGTGCAGGTAACATATTTTATTCTTTCGACGTTAATATAATTCAGTGCATTGCACAGATTTGTCTCGGATTATAACAACATAATTACCTAGTATGGAATGTTTTAGACATCCAATACATTGGGTAAATGTGTGTCTGAAGTTTCAGGTTGTATTCATTTTGAACATTGATTGTCTTATGAGTAGCTTAGTCATATCTTCCAATGGAAGTAATGAGTGAGCTACTTACAAGACAAATGATCTTATTTTTATGTTTTCTTGGAAGCCTCAGTTCCGTATTGTAATTTGTAATTATATTATTTACATAAGTGACATTGGAATATAACGTGTTTAGTGGAATTTTTCAGTGACGCAAATAAAAGTTTACAGTCTTTATCTACGCATCAATATTCTATACATTTCCATGCATACAACAAAATTAATATTAATGGCCTCTCCATATAAAGCTCCACGAAACTCTGAGTGTTTAAGGGTTGGAAGAAGTCCATTTTGCGGAGAAACATGGTCAGGAATAACAGGGAATCGTTGGAGCTTGCTCCATTGTATGCTCCATTGTTACATCTGGCCAATAATTATATACAGTTGTGAGACTTGTACGATTAAAAACAATACTACAAAAAACTAGAGGCCTTTGAAATATGGTGCTACCGAAGAATGCTGCGAATAAGTTATGTCCTAGAAATAAGAAACGATGAAGACCTAGGTTGCTAGGTAAAAATAGAGACCTAATTTTGGCCATCGAATGCAGAAAGGTCGGTTAACTGTATGTTCTCAGACATGAGTGGTACCGCCTCCTTCAGACTATCATGATGCACAAAATTGAGGGAATGAGAAGCGTGGGTAGAAGAAAAAAGTAGTTAGATACTTCTGTCAATTGACTGGGATAGCCAACTTCGCACAACTTTTCCGTTTTGCGACTGAAAGTTGTATGACGAGAGATGACGGCCAACCTTCAATGGTGGAGAGGCGCCAGAAAGAGAACAAGTTGGAGCTTGAGCAATCTTGCCAACATGAGCTATCGTTCCATCGGACTATAGAGTGCAATATAGAGTACACCTGTGTTTGCACCCGCACCTATGCACTATAATATCTTCCACATGGTGGAAAAATCTCTCTGGAGATTGAACACCTTCGAAATCGGTCAAGGATATTGTTTGTTTTTGTAAACTTTCGACGAATCCTACCTCTTTAGGTTATGTTTTGGTTTTTAATTGGCTCCTTTCTTACCTTTTAGTTTATTGTTTAGGTTATATTTTACTACCAATTCAGAGATTGGCAATTGGTGGTGTCCACCGTGCGTGGAATGCTAAGGCTAATTTCCTCTCTCCTATAAACGAGGAGACCTGTGCCAAGTAGTGGAACATTAGTAAACTGATTATGATAATAAACAGAATTCCAACAACAACAAGCATAAAATACTATACATCATTTTGCTCTTTATTATATAACAGGTATATTTTCACCAATGTGACTATAAGACGACTGACATTAAGTCTTTTTTACTTTGACTGCCGACGACGACGATGGGACCCGCCATACATTGGAGCTCAAATTCTTGGAAAGAGTGGTCTGAATACGCAAGTGCATACCGTACTCCCTCTTATAGCTGCGAGAGAGTCGAGGGCCACTAAACCATTCCATTTCCCCCAACGAAATGGTATATGTTAGACATTTTCTCTGTATAGACATAAAGAAAAAGAAAATGCGTTACATGTCTGTGGTGCGGAGACACAGCACTATAATTGCTGCAACCTCCAAGGTCATTGTCCTCGGGATTTTGAAGGGTGCTATTCTCGGCAGGGAAAATTTCTAAATTTTCTCTGTTCTGGTCTGGTGGGAGACTGATTTGAGCACGTCATAGAGATTTAGCGATGGCGCGTGGAGGTGGATTAGGAGGGCGCCATACTCCTTACAGGTGGAAGTAGTGATAGCCCAGTGGATAGGACTTCGACTTTACTTACAGAGTGTTGTGTTCGAATCCCACACAATATATCACTTGCTTCAACGGTGAAAAAAAACATCGTGAGGAAACCTGCATGCCCGAAAGTTCTCCATAATGTTCTCAATGGCGTGTGAGTCCATCAATCCGCACTGGGCCAGCTCGGCGGACTACGGCCTTAACCCTTCTGTTTGTGGGAGGAGACCCATGGGGCCGTTCCCTGTAGTGGGCCGGTAATAGGTTGAATAATGATTATGATGATGACAAGAGAAATAAAACAGGGATATTTCAAACAATGAAATTCGAAGAACTAAGTCACTTGTAACTTTTAATAAAACTAAAAATTTCTCTAAAACTAATTTATTAATACAAAAAACTAAACGACAGATAATAGTATAACTGATTGATATGAAAATTAAGACAAAAACATTTTATACTGTTTCCAGATTTCAGGATTAATAAAGTAAGGATATTATAATAATAACATGTGTTCATTTTAAAATAAAAAAAAAATTTCCTTAAAAAAAAAAAGCCCTGCTTCTGGATTTCCACCAATGTGGAGCGGAGAGATGAGTTGACTAGAGTGATGCAATGCTGCCCCCGAGTTGAGATAAGATTCGGTCATCTCAGCTGAGCTTACCATCTCCTCCTCCTTCCCGCTCCAAGGGTGTCCACTAAAGCTAAGCTAAGAGGTGATTTGGAGACTATCCGATTGGGTATTTACAAAACACCTTTTCTCCTCCCTTCTCACACTTAAGTGGAAACCGGGCTTCAGTACAGTCTAATGTCTAAATATAACCGTGTACATAGTTTATAGATTTTAGTAGATTTGACAGTTGCTACCGTAGAAAAACTTTCGCCCATAACGCCAAAAGGTTAAGTGTGCGATTTTCTACCTACGTTTACTTATTTGATCGCCTGAAGATTATTTACGGTTTATACAACGTGTAAATGAAAACCGAAAAATTACTTCACAGGTTTTAGAGGTATATTATGTAGATACTGTCTCTTATCTGTGACACCGAAACCTAATAGTTTTTGAGTTTGCCAATGTTTTAACTGTAAGAAATCGGATACAGCCCTAACATCACATGCAAAATTAAAATCCTATCACTTTATTCGGTACGCGTCGCGTAGCGTAGGTACTATGCTCGTGTCGGTATTTTATCTTCAATAGGGTTGTCATAAGTAAATATTCTTCTTTTGATTTAATATTTTTACAGGGTGATACCTTATGAGATATACTTAATTTTGCCACCTTTTGCCAAGCCTGTTTCCCAGTATTGTAACTAGATGGCGCTCTTTCGATATCATTTAAATCGTAGTTAGCTTTCACGCGATCGAAAGTAATGGGAAGTAGAAAATCTTAACCGTAGCACTCAGACTGAAAAGGATTTTTAGATAAATTTTTGTTTAAAAGCTCAAGCATTACACTTAACGAACACGTCTAGTATCTACAGCCAGCATGCTCTTGGCGGGATGTCTATAAAAAACAAACACAGAATACATAATTTTCGACTATAAGACGTACACGACACGCGACGTAGCTCAGACGATTTTATTCTTTTTCTATCGCATAAAGTAGTATAATTTTAAATGATGGTTTTTATATTAACATCCTTAAGAACCTGTATTCGTAATTTTCGTAATATTGTTAAATATAAAAGTAATATTGTAATATAATTTTCGTAATATTGTTAAATAACTACTATACAAAAAGGAGGTACAGCAATGGAAGTACGAGTACTACAGTAGCAAAACAGTCGATATTTTTTATATTATTTAAATTGTTTATTCTGTTGATATAATATCTTTGGATACTTGTAGATCATTCCCTGTAACAAATAAGCTTAAATTAGTAAGTTTACAAGCTTAATATACATATAGCTCAAAACAGGCAGTTTTTTTATCACACTGTACCTACTAAACGTATTTGAATGGTATTTAATTTAATTATGCCTTTCGACTCTCAAAGTTACGATCAGTATGGGATGAAAATAGCGCCATCTTGTAACAATACAGTTTATATATTATAACTAGATGTCGCTGTTTCGATTCCATAAAAATAGTAGTTAACGTTCACACGATCGAAAAGATAGGCGCAGGTATAAAATCTCGCACTAGGCACCCTGAGAGGACGAACTAGACTCAGTTAACCGTAGTTTAATTACCTACTGCCGCGCGTGAAATAAAACTGCTAGTAATGAATACTCACACAGAAGTTTACTCCTTCGGTTTCGCTGGAACTGAAAAATAAAAATATTATAATTTAAAGTATCTACTAAAACACTAATAATAATTATAGTAGTAGAATAATGAAAAAGCTCGTCCGGGAAAGTACTACCGCAAAGTTTATTTCCACCGCCTATAACCTACGTTTAAGGTTGATTACCTATGGTTCTGAAACATGATCGTTAACTATGGGCCTCATAAGAAGGCTCGGAGTCACTCAGCGGGTGATGGAGAGAGCTATGCTCAGAGTATCTCTACGCGATGGAATCAGAAATGTGGAGATTCGTAGAAGAACCAGAGTTACCGACATAGCTCAATGAGTCGCGAAGCTGAAGTGGTAATGGGCCGGGCACATAGTTCGGAGAAAGGATGGACGTTGCGGTCCCAAGGTGCTGGAATGGCAGCCCCGAACTAATAAGCGCAGCGTTGGTCGACCCCCAACGAGGTGGACAGACGGCATTAAGCGCGTCGCAGATAGCCGCGGCACAGAACCGTGGAATTTCGAACTCCCTACAAAAGACCTATGACCTATGGACGTCTATCGGTTGATATGATAATTTGTAGGACGTGTTCCTTGCACGTGTTGCTCTGACGATGGTTTGCGACTTATCATCAGGTGAGACTGTGAATCTTAGACCGTCAACTATTACCGTAAAAAAAAAAAAATTAAAGCTATAGTTAAGTAAAATCGTACATTGTGTTTCAACGGCTTATAACATTTCATCCGAGCCGACGAGGATAATAATTCCTTTTTCACTACGATTGCGGAGAAATTTGTTAGGTCTAAGTTTAATTCTGGGGTAGGGTCAAAAGTTAATGTTTAAGTCGAGGTTAAAACGGGTTTTTACGTCCGAGTTTACCATGCTGCTTAAATACAGGCTACTGTTCATTTTGATTGCGACCATATAATATCGCTTTGAAAAGAGTAACATTATATGTAGTATCTGACCCCTCATAATATTTATACATGGCGGAGTTTGGGGACGGCGGGGTTTGAGGTAGTTTAGGTACCTACATACTTAAATGCCTCATTGGTAGATTGGTTTTCATGTTCGTCTACGGATCACGAGGTCTTAGGTTTGATTCCGGGGTTGAATGCTAAAAGGCATCGGATGTTAAGAGAGTAGAATTTTAGTTAAATTACCTGTAATTTGCCTTATTCGTCCTTCGTCGTTAATAATAATACTGGCGCTACCATCGCTTGAATAAACCATATAAGAACTATGGAAGCCGCTCCCTTTTTGTGAATTCAATTCATCCAAAGTTTCTGGGACTTTAATTTCGGGAATTTTTATATCTGGCATTTTTATTTCTGGCATTTTTATTTCCGGCATTTTAATTTCTGGAAACTTTATTTCTGGGATCTGGATATTAGGAAAATTAGGGAAGTTGGGAAAGTTGGGGAGGGCTGGAATTGCTGGGAGGGGTGGAAATTGTGGGAGAGTTGGAAAAGTCATTTGGGGAAACTGAAAACGATAAGGGTTTTGTGAGTTATCTATTATTAAACCGTTTAGGATTGAATATAAATCTCCAACACCTCTAACTAGTTAGCCCGTTACCATCTTCGACTGCATCATCACTTACCAGGAAGTGAAATTTCAGCGTAGTGGAATAAAAAAAGAAGCTGAATTCAGTTAATTATAGCTGAAGTTAATAACAATTTTAAGGAAAACGAAACATCTCGTAAAATAATGATGGCAATCGATTTAGTATCTTCTTAAGTTATTTTATTTATATAGATACTAAATAGATTTGTTTTTCATGAATAACCTGTATCTCGAAAATGCAGAAATGGCTTCCAGAAAAACAAACGGTTCCAACGGGGTAAAACCGATACACGTGGACGAAGTCGCGGACAGCAGCTAGTTACTGATATATGTCAATCCTCTCAAAATTTTAATTAAATAAAATACTTAGTGCAAATATCTTACCCTGTCACCATAGTTGCTGAAAGGAAAAATTGTATTTTAGTATATATTTAGAATATATTTAGAATACAGTTGTTTTTGCGCGAATTGCTTAAATTTTTTCAGTAAGATTGTATGTTCCATTTTTAAAATTGACTTCCGGTAATGAAAACACTGTTTCCGCAGTTAGCCGTCGATATAGTTCTAATTTCCGTTCCGTATCGCTTATCATGCATAATTAACATAAATGAAGTAAACTCATTTATCTAAATTTTGTATGATAGGTTGTTTTTTATTCGACTGCATTTAGAATATTCGCAATGTACGTATGTATATAAAGTCAAAACTAATCTTTTTTTTCATACAGGTGTCTACCTAGTAAGTTCATAATCGCATGTGACTACTAAACTTGTGGATATGAGGGTAATTACTTTCGAAACAACAAAGTAATACCATAAATCAAAATGTTTTTGGACCATTCGTTTTGTTTAAGATTTCCGCTTAATGATTTCTAGGCCTCAAATACGAGTAAGTGTTATAAAAGTAGGCGTAGGTACGTCGCGTCTGAGTTAGCCTGATCTGAAGAAACTTCTTATTGAAACAAGTGAGCAAATGTTATTTTTACTACGATTAACCTAGAATTGGAATTGTATTCAAGTATCATGGACTGAAGAGCTAATAAAAGTCTTACTAGATACAGGCATCAGGTATTCTTATTCAGAATCCTCGAACCCTGGCACGGAACATATTTTTTTTTGCATTGCAGTGAGTTTATGGTTATAAGTAAACTCGCTAAATTTACATCATTTAATCAAACATAAACTTATGTTATTAGATAGTGAGAGAGTTTGACCTTTAGCTTAATAAATATTAAAATTATTTTAATAATAAAAGATATCCTTACTTATTCTTCTGATCTTCCTTCTCAGGGCAACCTATAAATAACAAAAAAATATATATTTTAAGTCGGTGAATATTTACGTAATATGAAAATATATCAAAAAAAATATGGTAGTCTAAAAAAGTCGGTATTTGGGGCGATAATTATATGTGACGTATCACAAGTATATCTCACAAGCAAAACGCTTAGGCCGATCGTGCCTCTCTATCACATGTTCCGCGCTCTCGCTTGCACGTGCGGCTCAGGCAGAACGTGACAATGAGTCATGCTTTTTCGTGCGTGCAGCCGGCTTTCATTGATTTATAAGACGTTATCAAGTCATAATACTAAGACAACGGATCTATGCATCATTCGAGTCCGTGCAGGACTGAAGTGTATTGAAAATACACCCGTATTTATATCAAAATATCCACCAACATTGGTTGTTAATCAAATATAATTTTAATTATTTCTTGGAAACTATTTGTTAATTAAATAATAATTACTAGCGTATTTTTAAAAATACTAATAAATTTAATAAAATATCTGGCCACTAATAAAACTGTTGTTGATACAAGAAACATATCTGCCCACTACGAATTTATAGTTTTTAAAAGTTTAATTATTTAAACACTTTATAAAATAATGTAACAGTAGGCTTAGTAGGTATTTTAATACAATAATTTAGTTTGCCGTAGTTAACTAAACCTGGCAGGGGCGAAGTACTTCCTAACTATGTATCTACCTGTAGGTACATATTAATAAACAATGAATGAATGATTGAATGAATACATTTTTTTGTACACCACATAAACATATAGAAAAATTATAAATAAATATTTAACAAAAAGCATACAATTTGGCGGCCTTATCATACGGTAAAATTATTAATATCAAAAATTATTCCGTTATGGTGTTATTCGATAGTTTTCATCAGACATTACTTATATTAGTACAAGTGCGAAAATTTCAATATAATTTTCGTGACGTTCGTAATTCTCTTGAACAGAGAGGTTGTATTTTATACCAGCTAAGTTTTGTTGTATAATATGGATAGTAGCTATATAAACTTATAAAAATGTTAATTAAAAACAATACAGATCGGGCTATTGTTAAAGTTTGTAATATTATAGATGAGTATCTATATTACGTACTTCATAAAGATTAATGCGCAAAAACAAAGGCAACTCATTTCGAAAAATGTCTATTCACTAATTAATTAAAAATATATTAAGGAACCAATATCCGTGATATTGGTTACACAAATATAAATAAACCTATCCAAGTCAAAGTCAAATATTTCTTTATTCATATAGGCACATAGATGGCACTTTTGATGCGTTCATTACATGTAAAATATGTCATAGAAGTGAGTTGATGGCGATAACTAAACTCGTCAACTTAAAACTAAAGCGACGAGGGTTCCAGAAGCCCACAACCAACTTAGCCGATTTTTTTTGTTATCACCAAAAACAACCAGGTTGTTTCTGTAAAACTATTAAAGAAACAACCTGGTTAGAGCAATAATTTATCCCCAAGCATTTTTATTGTTGTCGTTGTCCTTAATACTATAATAGGACTGTTGTACAAGCTTACGTTTAATACAAACTTTGAAATTTCTAAGAGACATCTCCAAGATATCAACTGGTAGTTAGTTTTTGTATTGTTTTTCATCATTGTAAAATTGTATACGATTTCCTTTAAATCAATCTACTTCTAAATTGGGCTACGAAAATACACTAAAACACTTAAAACCGGAATCTTATTTCTAAAGCTTAGCGCTTTCTAACAAGTAAACTGTTTAGTTAAAGGTTTTTGCACACGGTATTCGTAGTTTCATCATCATCATTACTATCGAACCATTACCCGCCGACTGCAGGGCATAGGTCTCACGATGACAAGGATTTTGGCCGAAACCACCTCTTAAAAACATTATGGAAAACTCACATGCATGCAGGTTTCCTCACGTTGATTTTATTTACCGTTGAACTAGTGATATTTAATTCCTTAAAACGCACATAACTTCTAAGAGTTAGAAATGCGCGCTGGGGATCTAATTCGGGCCCCCAAATCTGAAGTCTATCACCACACTAGGCTATCACCGCTTCATTCCCACTTTATAAACTTATTATTCAAACAACACTTACCATACACTGTAGTGACTATAGCAGCCGACAACAAAACGATTTTTAACATCATCGTAATTGTTATCAGTCCGTCAGTGATAATAATTAACTCTTCTAAGGTATCGTTAAAACTTCGTTTTGACGCTTGTATCAACAACAGTTGGAACTAAACTAAAAGTTGTGCATTTTAAACTCGTTTATGTACTATATTATACAAAAACATAACCAACAACTGAATAAACAGTGTGACGAATAGAATCTCGTTTTGCGGGAAAAATGTTAAAAGCCTCGCCTGAAAATAACTGGGCAGTAATGAATATATTATAAAGTATAATAGGTTCGTCAGGGCACTTCTTAGAAGCAAAACAATTATACGTAAATTTTAAAAAGGATATTTACATATCCACTGGAACAAATTAAAAAAAAAATCACAATGGCGGCAGGGTGATTACGTATCTCAACAGGCTTGCGACAGGTGTAAATATCCTTATCTTTGCTGTCAAACGTCACTTGAGCATGAAAAATAAATGTACGTGTTCGACAGCAACGATTGCAAGATTTACGCCGGACACAAGTCTGCCGATAATAGTCTGCTGATAATATAAGGTCAAAGTTTTACATAGACTAGTGAAGGCCGAAAGTTAAATCCTTGATGGAGGTCTTGGTATAAGTTTAGAAGTGTACTAAGTTGTTATTTAAACTAACGTATGGAATGCTCCGTGTGCAATTCCAACCTGCGCTAAGCAGGTTTTTTGAGTAATAGTTCCAATTAGGAAACCCTACTTACCTATAGTATGAGGAACTACTAAATTCGTTTAGTTCTATACTTATAGTTCCTTTTAATTAAGTAGTAAACATGACTAGTTAGATAGGTAGGCAACAAAACAATGCAAACCTAATAAATCGTTACAAAATTTTAATATTATTAGTTAAGTGTAAATTATAAACTTTATTAGGATTATCTATACTTATAATAAAACTGTAACTGGAAGATTACTGTACATTAAATATATTTTGAAATTTTTTACCGGGGGGAGCTTTATAATCGATACTGAGACTTTATTTTTTTTATTTCAAAGTGTATACTATCAAGAATTTATTGTCTTATTTTAAGAAACATCTGATATAAAGGGCAGTCGGAGATAAAGGGCTAAACTCTTCACTGATAACAGCAAGTAGCAAGGCATATAGGACATAGCAACGAATGCATGCGTACCGTCCTACTAATGATATAAATGCGAAAGTTTTTGAGAATTCATCATCGTTTACATCCATTCATCCATACATCCAGTATGGATGAATGGATGTATGTATGGATGGATGGATGTTTGTTACGCTTTAACGCCACAAAGAAAGAACCGATTTGGCTGAAATTTGGCAGAGACATACAATATAGTCTGGAATAGCTCATAGGCTTCTTTCCATACCAGAAAAGCAAACAGCTCCAACAGGATAGCATCGCTATCTTTCCGCAATTGACTTTCAAAATCTGCGCAATTCGCGTTTTAGATTGACGTGGTTTTTTGGATAGGCTTAGTTGAGGCTTCTTTGAAAAAGCTACCTGAAAAACTACCGAACGGATTTTCGTACAGTTTTCACTAATGAACACGTGGAAGGTTTGTTATGGTTTTCTGTAAATTGGCTGAAATATAACGATGTTTGTTAATGATGTCACATCGACTTGGATCTTTACTGGTATAGAAATGCTAAAAGCAAGAAATATGTAGAGGGACGCTCGGCCGCGTATAATATAGTTTGAAAATTAAACTGAACTCGGCTGCAAATTTTCTTAGTTTTTTTAAGACATTAAAACAAATTTGATTGATTTGATGCAGACGAAATTGCGCGGGTCAGCTAGTTTTTCAATAAACTATTAAAAAAATTACAAACGAACAGCATGGGTACGTTTTATTTTCGTCATACTGAGTAAACTAATGTTTCTTTATTCTAAAAATATAAATCCGTACATTGTAATTAATTTCTTGTAATACTTTTTTTTATAGTACTGTTTATTTATTTTGGTCTACGAATTGACCCATTACCGGCCCATTACAGGGCACAGGTCTCTTCCCACGATGAGAAGTGGTTAAGGCCGTAGTCCACCGCACTGCTGACCCAGTGCGGATTGGATATATTCAATCTATCCGTAATCTATAAATTTATCACTTAACAACGTTGTTAATGCAAAAAATATTAGTAACATTTTTAACAAAACCATCTTTGCTTATTAGCAACTTATCAACAGATCACAGATACATTGAATATATAACGTGTAAATGAAAACTGAAATAATACTTCACAAGCTTTAGAGGTACATTATGTCTCTGAGACTTATCTGTTTAACTGAAAACCTAATAGTTTTCAGCTACATCATCAGCTTACAAAATCAAGTGTCTCCTGTCACTTTCTTAGGTACGCTTCGCGTAGTGTAGGTGCTGTGCGCGTGTTGGTCCTTTATATTCATTAGGGTTGTCATAAATAAATACTATGAATGTTTTGAAATCGTTAGTATGTAAAATCAATATGGTTCTTAGGATTTAATATTTTACAGTGTGATTCCTTATGAAATATACTTATGCATCATTCAATATTATTTGTTGATTCAATTACACGTTGTAGAAAACAGACGTTAGTCATTATTATATGGCTATGGCAGATAAGAAATAGAATTAAGTGAAACTTGCAAACTTAATTCAACTTATTTTTTAATTTAAACGCTTATAATGAAGCGGGTGGCAATGGTTGTTACAAATAAAACTTAATTATCGCTTATAAGAATAGTTTGCTGATCTACTTTTCCATCGACATTCTGTAAAACGTTGGCGACTCCTTCATAATGCGGAACCCCATCCTTGTTAGAAGACGAACTGAACGAAGATACCGAAGAACTAGCGCGGAACTGGTTCTTACCAGGTTTTTTAGAACTCTTTGTGTGTGGACCATTTGTCATGAATGAAACGTCAAAAGAGGGTTGCCATATTGGAATCTGAAATAATACAAAGTTAATTTAAATCAAAGAAGCTTTTCTTATTATTTTCTTATTTTTTTAGGTAAATTATTTATTTATTTAATCGGAACATGTTCTAATGACAATACAAAACCACCAAAAAAGCAATAAGATATAACAATGTGTACGATACCTTTGGCGGAACGATGGGTTGCGACTGTAATAAAAGCATTTGGTTTATAAAGTGAAGTTAGTTATTAATATTGGTGGTATCAGTAATCTGCTTCGATACATTGATCTACAAAAGGTTATAAATAGCTTTATATTGATCGATTTTTTGGAATTCTGAAAAATTCTAGTAAGAAATCTTTTATATATTACTTAGATCCGTGGGGATTTAGAAATTTCCAATTCAGTTAGGTAAGGTTTTTTTTTTTATTTAATGACCATTATCGTGTATTAGCGTGAATATCGTTACATACATTATCTGAGACTTCATAATTTACCTGTGCTCTTAATACTTATTCATATTATATTTATTTTTATTTCCTTACATCACAGTTAAAGAAGTTAATATGCTATGAATTGAAACATTAATTGCTTACCGACCTGAAACAAATATTTACTGATTAATAAAATAGTAATCAAAAGAAAACAACAACAACAATTGTACAACAATTTTTATTCGTTTTATATTCTAAATTGTAATAGATTGTTGGAATTTAAAACTTTTAAATAGTTAATATAATTCTACTAGTCAAGCCCTTTTATTTGATACCCATATTCAGTGGTGTGCACTTCATACATGCACAAAAGCACTGCATACCCTAAAATTGATATATAACCCGTATAGGAGGAGAATTTTAGTCGTTATATTAAATTTTCCTGCAGTATACGTACCCTGGTAAGGAACCCAATGCACGCCAATGCCCATATTGAGGTAAGCAAGAAATTTAATTGCCCGGAGGTCTACCAATCACCCCAGCCGCTTGCCGGGGCTCTCATGCTAGAGAGGATAGAAACAGCTAGACCCCCCTTCAGACAGAACACTAGACCAACTTGGTAGATTTATTTTAACTTATTTACTAACAATGAAATAGCTAATAAACACATTTGTATATGCTACTAGCCGTTACCCGCCCGCTTCGCGTGGCATAGAATACATGCCAAGTGAAAGAAATATTAAATTGTGTTATCTAGCTGCCTAATTATTTATCATGAACGGATTTTACGAAATTAACACACCCTTAACTACTTAACGTTTTAACTTAGAGTCTTATTGATTGACAGGAGTTAGATCAATAAATAAAACACCTTTCTACATCACCATGTGGAAAGCTGTGTTATTTATTGTGTTACACAGTACGCCGCTGATCGTTAAAAAACTGTAGTTTCGCGGTCGCGGATATGTAACTGATGTAAAAAATAGATAAAAACAATCCTTGATGCGGATTATACATCATGTTAAAATTTCAGCTCGATCGGTGCAGAACTTTTTGAGTTTTTGAAGCGTACACAAACCAACATAACATTTATATATATAGAAGTGGAAAATTATAAATGTAAAGGGAAAACTTACACAACAACATTTGGCGTGCCGTTTTCAACTGAAAATAAAAATATCATTATTACTTAGTAAATTGGCAAATCGTTTAAATATTATTGAATCAATATATACATATTTCCATTATTCTAAAGTGTTTGAAGCGGTGATAGCGCATTGGGTAGGAACTCAACTGCACCCGGCTAAGTTTGTTATGGGCTGCTTCTTAGACCAGGACGCGTTTGGAACCCTCGTAGCTTTGGTTTTAAGTTTTCGAATATGGTTATCCCCATCATCTCACTACCGTGTCCTTTCAATGTAATGTACGAAGTGCCAACTATGGGCCTACATGATTAAAAATAATTTTGACTTTGATTTTGACTTTGAATGGCGTAGGTGTTAAGCCTCATGCACTTGTAATTTCACTGGTAACCACGCCCTTCAAATCAGAACTCAGCAATGCAACAATGCTTGGCAGCAGAAATAAGCATTATGATAGTCCTTCCAGGACGATCTCTGTCTCACAAAGCTCTACTTTTACTTTTTTTTATGTATATTGTTTAGATAAAACATATTCATGAGTTATCTTAGTACCTATAACACAAGCTACGCTTAGTTTGGGGCTAGATAGCGATGTGTGTATTGTCGTAATATATTTGTTATCAGGGGTGAACAGAGCCAGTTTACTCACTCTGGATTAGTATTGAGAACTTCTTAACTGAAAGCCCCAATTACTAACTCTTCCTACTTTGCCTGACCCGGGAATACAATCCTGGGACTACGTGATCCGTAGTCAAATATTGATAATAAACGTGGATAAATGTGTATTATATGACTACACGCAGGAAGCAACCAGTAAGTCAATGTAGATACGTACGTGTAATTTCCTTCTCAACACCATCTTCGCTAGTGAGGATGGAGGTGCCACCTTTTCTGTAATGCTTGCCATCCTTATCAACACCTTGGAAGCTTGAGGCACTCACAGATACACCATTAAAACCTTTATGCGGTTGCGGAAACTCCATTGAGGGCATCATAGGGAATGCCGGAAGAGAAGGGAAGTTAAATTGCGGAATTCCTGGAAATGTGGGGAAATTCATTCGAGGAAACTGTAAAAAAGAATAATTATTGTATTTATTTCAACACTGGAAAGTGTTTGTTGTTAGTCCTCAGCCTTACGATAGAAGTTTTAATTTCATGATTCGTTTTAATTTCAAAATTCAAATAAATTTATTCAATTACATTGATGTGAGGTTATAAGGTATATTTTTTTAGTTATCAATATGCCAAAAGTTATTGCTGTATACACTGACCTAGCTGTGATGCATAAAAAACATACGGAGGCTCTAGAGTTGAAGAAGAAGAAGAGGAAGAAAGAAAAAGAAGAAGAAGAAAGAAAAAAAAAAAAGAAAAATAAGAAGAGAGAAAAAGTGAGAAGAAGGACATAGACGACAGAAAAAGAAAGAGGAAGAAAAAAAACTAAGGATAACGAAGAAGAAGGCATACGAGGAAGAAAGAAAAAGAGAGGAGGAGAAAAAAAAGAAGCAGGAAGAAAAAGAAAGAAAACAAGCAGCCTGAAAAACTCAACCGGATATTCTTTTCCAGAAACGATCTAAAAACTGTGTTAACATTTTCGGTATCAGCATACCTATTAGTTAATTGTTTCTCACCATTGAGTGATGGTTCCTGAAATAATAAAAGAAAAACATGACTATCAACCTATTCACTCTTATTATTTAAACGTAAGATCGTGTTTTTTTAACGATGGAATTTTTATTATAGTGTTATTCCGACACTTGAACGAAATATCAGTATAAAACTACCAAATTGCCGAATAATTATGTAAAGCAGACTACCGTTTCAAAAATAAAGTATTAACATACGTATTATAGTTTATTCGCCGTGAAGCGTGAGCGTAACTACATAGTTCATTTATTATTAATAGATAAATTTCTTTTAACCTTAATTACCAGCCCTCAGTTTCTTAAGGTTTAATCGTTACGTTACAAAGTCGACAATCTAAATTAGAAAGACGGTACAGTTTTGTTCTGAAATTTTGAAGTTATACTTCTTTTAGCTCGTTAGGGAAAAATGATTAAAGTAAATTTTTAAGATGCGCGCGCACACCGTCACGAAAAACCGATTCCCTGAAGTTAGCTTATAAGGTTTGACAGTTGTACACTTTGAATTGTCAAAGTCTGCGGGCGCATTCCGGTGATATAATTGATTCAATTGTACAAAAATCTCAAATTTAGTGAAACTTGCTTTTCCTATAACTAACTATCTATTAGTGTTCCAAATTTAAATATGTTTATTATGTCCATTTCTTTAATTACGTAGTAATGTTTTTTATGAAATATTTAACTAGATAGTGCTTTATGATAAACTTTCAATGTATGAAATATCTTTTTTCTATTGTTTTTGTCGTTTTTCTACAAACGTAGAATTTTTGGAAAAGGTTTTTATTTTGTTACTTCAAAGTATAGCTTCTAACGCGCGTTTTTTTTCATTTAGATATAATTCGCCTCATTACAAACTACTTTTTACTGAAGTTAAAACTCAGGGCAGACTTTCGCAGAGGCAGAAAGCATAGCTCCCTTTAATAAAGGTAGTATGGTAGTTTCATATTATTGTAGTGTTTGTTTAATTTATACTTACGTTGAATCGTGGTCATCTTTCCATACGTAGTGAGCTGTAAATAAAAACCTTTCTAAGAATTCTTATTTAACAAATTTACAAATGCACATGTTTTACATTAATATATAGTTGATATTAAGTATAATAATAGTACCTTCTTGATTTTTTTGTTGGATAAAGATACCTACAAAAGCGATTGTCGTAAATTGTTGTATCGTGAACAACGCATCATGAATTGAATCAAAATAAAAACAATAATATCGTAATATTAACTCATTTACCGCCTAATTTTATACATATACCTGGAAAAAAAAGTTTTTTAAAACTACTTTAGGAAAAAGGACTGGATGTTAGCATAAAATAAATATACTTATTAGCATTTTTTTTTATTGTGTTGTTTTTCTAGGGATTTCAGCACTGTTTTTGGCCTCTTTGTGTATAGCGGATATCGCCAGGTATTGGGCACCCACTACCAATACAGCATCCCCGTTGCAGCCATTTTTACAGCACCTTGGACTTTGGAGCCTCAACATCGGTACATCATCCGATAAGTTATTTTAGGGTGACGAAAATAACTATTCATTTATTCTTATGTATCATTTATATTGATAAAAAAGCGTCTCGTAAGCGGGTTCTATCTCCAGCACGCACCGCTAACTTCTCGGAGTCATGAACTTTATAAGAAACTAGCTCTTACCCGCGACTTCGTCTGCGTTTGATTTAGTTTTTAAAGTATTCAGTATCGCTAAGCCTTAAATGAGTATAGTAGTATATATATAAAACATGTGACAGTAAATTAATTATAGACAAATAATTTGCAATAAAATAAAATTGCGACTATAATTAAAGATCTATGCTATCCTATCTCTTAAGATGGACCAGACTGCTCAAGGTGTGCCAATTCAATTTAAAATCGGTTAAGTAGTTTAGAAGTCCATCGCGGACAAACATCGTGACAGGAGATTTATATATATTAAGATAAGATAAGTAACACTAGTTTTGAAGTCACTTGCTAACGGTTTAGGAAAGCATAAGCCTTAGATCCACAATGATCTCAAACGAATCCGCACTTCGCCAGTGTCGTATATTATGTAAAATAAATGTGGTACTCAACTACCGAGGTGGACTACCTAAAGCTTCGGTCCTTCTCATTATGTGAGGAAACTTATGCCCTGTAGTAGGTGTGTATGTGATAATGATATGGTGAATTGAATAGATTGTAGAAATGAAGATTGTAATCGCATAGTTAACTGTTTATTCAACTGAATTCGTAAGTACTGGTTTGCTTACAAGTAAACAATGTTGTTTTTAATATTTTGCATTACGTAGAAGCTTTCTGCGCACACGCTACCAGTACAAAGGGGTAAAATAGTTATACCTACTAGTAATTATCTGACGCAACATTTTTTAATATTTGTCACACTCGCAAAACATTTGGTCAGAATATGACTTTTTTTTAATATCTCTAATTACGCATTAGGAGCTCTGCACTCAAAATTGTAGATGAGTTGGATTAAGTTCTTTAAATCTTTTCAGCCAATGTCTACAAACAGTGCGTGAAGCCAGTGATAGCTTAAAGCTGAACCGTAGTCGCTTATTCGAGGCCTCATAAGAAAACACTCCGAGTGCGATGGAGAGAGCTTTGCCGGGATTATCTTTACTTGATCAAGCCAGAAATAAGGAGCAAATCTTCAGCAGATCTAGAGTCACGCCTTTTTTTATATTAATAATTGACGAACCAAACAGATAGCCCACCTGATATGAAAAACCATAATCTATAAACAGAACAACACTTCGTGGGGCATGCGAGGTCCTTCAAGAAACCGCCCTGTTTCCATCAACCTGTCTCCCTGCCTGTAATTATATTTGTGCCTGTAATTAAACCGGTACCCACGCCCTTCAGACCCGAATACAGAATTGCAACAATGCTGCTTAGCGGCAAAAATAACATGGTGGTAGTACTTCTCCGGACAAGCTCTGCCGTAATCGTCTCGTACAACACCCGCGGGAAGAGGACGGGTTTTGGCAACTGTTTTTTAATCTTCCATCAAAACATGACCATTTCAGCATTAATGGACAAATATTCGAGATGCGTATCACAAAGTTGCTTGACACAACCCTGATTAAGTCTGCTAAGTACAAGTATTTGGTATCCTTAATTACATTACGCAAAACTGCATTATTATCGAACGCGCATTTAAAATGATACTTACCATTGGCTGTTACGGCTATTAAGCCCACAATGACGTATGATATCGTGAGCGGCATTATCTCTCAGCTTTAATAAAACTCTTTGTTTACTTGTGTTAGACACAGTTCGTGGTATACTGAAAACTTGTGCACCTAAAACTTGTTTAAGTAAGCATTTTTCATCAATCATCGACACAGTACACCTGTGCAAACTGTTTTAACAAACTGGTACAAGCACTAATGAGTGGATGCTTCTGGGAAAATATTTAAAGTACACGTACGAAAGTAATAAAAGCAACAATGAAATTATTTTGCAACATATAACGACCTCCCTGGCGGAGTGCTGAGCGCTGTGTCTGTGTTATAAGAGAGTAACCTGGTTCGATCCTCGGCAAATGCAATTTTGTTAATGATCATTCCTGAATTTGCTCTGGTACGGTCTGGTAAGAGGCTATTGTAGGCCTTAGATGTGCTGAGATATCACACATAACTTGTAGTGGAATAAAAAACATGGTGGAATATAATATACTAGATATTCCCTGCGGTTTCGCCCGCGTAAATTTCGGGACGCAGCGTACATAGTCTACACCTATAGTCATACATGAGATTATCGACGAACATTTTTTTATCTTTGGTAAAAAAATTTTTTTTATAAAAAGTATCCTATATTACATCTGATACCTCTAAGAATACGTGTACAAAGTTTCATGATGATCGGTTAAGTAGTGTTCGCGTGAAAGCGTAACCAACAAACTTACATTCACATTTATAATATTAGGAGGATGTAGCCAAATATTTATATATATATACAAATATTTGGCTGCGAAATTGTCAGCGTAATCGAAGCAGTAGAAATGATTAGCAAACTATACTACTGCATTTATCAGGTCTGATGAATCCAGAAGTACTTCTGGATTCATCAGATTTTCTTTTTTACCCAAACATGCAAAATAAACTATTAAAACAAACTTAAATTTGAAATTATATGATATCGGTAATACTAGACCACTTTTACAAGCAAATTAGACAATCGTTTTTTAAATGGGGAATAAATAGGCCCACAAAATGTTGTGACGTATACTTACCTACTAGTAAATCGCACGTTGATTTGTTTTATATGATCTCTATATTACAATGATAGGGTTATCTTTATCTTTTTTTGCATATTAATATTACATTGACCGAATCAGAATAATAAAAGCCAAGAAAAAAACAGTAAATATCTTTTATTTATTTGTTTATACATATCCCATTTAATGTTTTTTTTAAATATAATAGGATCAATTAAAGCTACCATTGCTAGCGAGCCCAAAAAAACTGTCTCGCTTATTGAAAAATTTCTGTCAATCTTCGTCTAGTCAAAAATTTATACTTCTG
Organism: Pararge aegeria; assembly: GCF_905163445.1. NCBI lineage: Eukaryota > Metazoa > Arthropoda > Insecta > Lepidoptera > Nymphalidae > Pararge > Pararge aegeria. The sequence continues at coordinate 6,109,483 of NC_053181.1, forward strand.
TGATATAAATCGTTAAAATTTACTTCTGTGATATAAATCGTGGCGTCCCATAAGAATTGTTATAACGGCAACAGAGATTTCGAAAGCATCAGGGAGATTTACCCTGCATGACTACCCTGCTGCATCATGCTTAAGTCTGCAGTTCGGGATGGATCAAAAACTAGGTATCGGATCAATGTACCACCCGGTGTAAAAGTTATAGACATGCAGCTTTTCACAAAATGTTGACGTTCTCCTTGTTGAACGGTGTTGTTGAAGGAAAAAGAAGTGTTTAATAATAATTATAATTACTCTTTACATATCTTTACATATATATATTTCTTGTGAGTGTGTAAAATTAAATATGAAAAAATTAAAAATAAAAACACTTTTCGTATTCCTCCTAGACGGCTGGACCGATTTGAATGATTTTTTTGGTATGCGTTTGGGTGGTACACTGGATGGTTTAGATTCACAAATCAGCCCGACAGATGGCGCTGGGGTCCGCTAGTTATGTATTAACTACTGCTACTGATATTAAAGGTTATGCCATGTGTGGCTAAAACAACTGGATTTGAAACCAATAACAACGCAATAAGGTCATAAAATAGATCTATAGTAACAATAAAAATTTAGATTTTGTTATTTGTTAGAACACACTAATCTCTGGAACATGATCAAGGTCTCATAGGATCTCATTTTAATATCATGGTGCAAGCGTGACAAGAGAAATTTAGGAAAATGCAAATTCTCAAATTGCTCCTACCGGAGATCGCACTTGAAACCATAGCGCTCATCGCTGCACCAAGGAGGTATGATACAGTTCATTTCAAGATACAATTGTTAAGCTATCGGAACAAAAAGTTTTCAGCACTGCCTTCTGCCAGTTTCCGTAAGTGGTATAATCCTTGTATAGATTGCAAAGTATATTAAATGAATCTAAATTAACATTTTTTCAATAAGATGTTTTTATCACCTAACGGGAAATGATTAAGTTCTTATAAATTTTCCTCAGTCTGGAGTTCATTGCAAACAACATAACTTAATCATTATCCATATAAGAAGTTTTGAATCATAACACATTTACCTCTGAGTTCAAGTTTTTTACTGGCATTTGTTAACAAACTAACATAATTATTTATAAGTATAATTAACAAGGGATTTAGAACTAGACAGTAAAATATATCTAACAGGAATCACATATTTCAAAGTCGAGCTGACTAAATGGGTGTCCCACAAGGCTCAATTTTGGGTCCCTTTCCATTTTTGGTGTTTAAAAATGTACTTTTGCAGATGATACATCTCATCTTTTAAGATACTTTCTTTTTTCTTTTCAGGTTTTGGAAATATCGACCTGCACAACAAGCCCGGTGGACTGAAACCAAAGTTGATAATGAAGAATTGAAGGCTATTATGGAAACAGATCCATTGCAAACCACGCAAGAACTTGCTGCAGTATTAGTGATAAAACGGTTTTAATCCATTTGAAGCAATTTGGGAAGGTAACAAAGTTTGAAAAGCATTTACCTCATGAATTGAGTGCAGCAAATTGTAAAAACCAAACGTAATGAGTGTTTTGAACTTTTTTAAGAGTGGCGTTGAATTGACAACTCACCAAAATAGCATCTAGTAGACCAGTGATCTTCAGACGACATCACACAAGTCTATGGGTTTCATCATACAAGTCCCTACAAGAGACATCAAGCAGTGAAGGAACGATTATATAAGCGAAAAAAGGTGGGTATTCCATATATTTACTGCATAATAAAAGATACAAAAGTTATGCATTAAATTGACATGTTGTTGAGGTAGAATTGTGTTTAATGTCTGAGTAAGTATTTAAAAAATCTTCATTGTTATTTTAATATTTGCGAACACTAATGTTTCTTTTGTTTGTAAATGACTCAGTTTCGTTAAATTGTACGCTTTGGTACCTTTCAATAGATTTTCTTTTCTTACATGTATACCTACATATAATTTATTACACATGTTTACTCTTTTCACCACGTCATGTAAATTATTGGAACATGAAGCATATATTTTTAATCATTAAGAACAGTCATTCTAATTAAGCAGGTAGTTATAAAATATATATAGGTTAATTATCAATGTGTTATTTTATTGTTGTTTCTTTATTTATTGAGTTAGGAAAAATGTGGACAAAAGACATAAGTTACTGACATTATATAATAATAATACAACGAGTTGTAACACCTTACTTGAAAGACTATGGTTTTTTTTTTGTTAGACTTCGACTGCAATTTCATCTGGTGGTAAGTCAGTGGTGTTGCAGACCAAGTAACTGGCTAACCTGTTAGCGGTATGGCAGTATAACCCATACCAATGATCGGTTTCTTAATGGGGTCTTACCGGATCGCTAAATCGCTTTGTGACACGTCTTTGTCAGTAGGACCTCGCTGTGTTGTTTTGTTGTTTGTGTGTTTGACGACCGACCTGACGCTTCGGTGAGCGCTATGATTTTAAGAAGAAGGTCCCGGGTTAGGGTTCTGATACAATACCGCATAGTAAGCAATTAGGGGTAACGTAGAAATGGATTAGGGGTATGGGTTTAATATAACTGCCATATACCTAGCAGGTTACCGTTACCATATCTGCATCATCACTTCTCACCAGGTGAAATTACAGTAAAGGGCTAACTTGTAGTATAATAAAAAAAAGGGTAACATTGACAGCAGTGGGGTGCCAAGACTCTTAAGGTGCTGGAGTGGCAATCCCAATCTGGGAAGCCCAGCGTTGTTTGACTTGGACCCCCACTATGTGGACGAATGACATAAAGCAAGTCGTAGGGAGTTGTTAATCAAACTTTGAGCTCATCAAATTCAAATACAAAATTCATTTATTTCAAGTAGGCCTAATATAAGCACTTGAAACGTCAAGTCTGTCTGGGTGTAGTGACTCCCTTACCGGTTCGGAAGGCAGATTCTACCGAGAAGAAGCCGGCGAGAAACTGAGAAGTAGCAGTTTTCCAATATCAACAATTTACATTTTACATACATAACATTCATTTTTCTATCTTATGATCGATGAAAGCGGAGCCATATACTTCCAAGCAACCTTGTGAATAAGAAATTCATCAATTGTATAATAACCTCGCTGTAATAAATGTGTTTTAACGCATTCTTTAAACCTATGCATTGGTACGTCCAAAATTACCTTAGGAATCATATTATAAAAGCGTATACTCAATTCCATAAATGACTTCTGCACCTTTCGGAGACGATATGTAGATGTCACTAATTTATGACCATTTTTTGTAAGTCGACTGTTTATATCCATCCGGGGAAGGATGCTATGCTTATTTCTGCCGCTAAGCAGTGTTGCAATGCTGTGTTGCGGTCTAACGGCGTGGTTGCTGGTGTACTTACAGCCACATGACCTACACCTCAGGTTGATGGACACAGGGCAAGAGGTGTTCCTTGCATGCCCTACGAAATGTTGCTTTGTTTTTAGGCGATGGTTTTCCACTTTTCAAATTTCCCACAAAATACCCGATGACCAGCAGCTAACTCCCATCATTTGAAATGATGATGATGATTGTTGACTGGGTATAAAAAAGCTGTAATAAATTATATACTAGCTGTTGCCCGCGACTTCGTCTGTTTTTTGATGTGGCATTAAATTTAGTTATAGATCTAAAAAAAATTAAAGTATTCAGTGTCGCTAAGCTTTGAGGGGTTTGATGCCGTCCGCTGAGGAGTTGTTTTTTTTTTTTATTAAACTCATATTATAACCTCTATAGTACAAAAATAATTATTTCAATCGGAATTATAATTCGTCGGAGTTAATGTGTAAAACCGTCAAACAAAGGAATCGAGCTTAATGTCGGGATAAAAAGTATCCTATATTATTTCTAACACTTCCAAGAATATGTGTACAAAGTTTCATGAGGATCTGGTAAGTAGTTTTTTCGTGAAAGCGTAACAAACAAATGTTTTTTTTGGATTTCTCTTAGACCGGAATAGGTACGAAGTTCGCCGGGACAGCAACTAGTAAATAAAAATATGTTAAAGTTGAAGTAATGCTTTGACCGCAGCGGAAGAAAAAACAGTTACAAGTTACAACATGTCTTTACTTTTCAATGGCATACGCGAGTGAGACAGTGTAACCTGAATTTTATAGACGAGCGCGTTATAGATTTAGGTTTTCGTTTTCACAGATAAATCTCAGAGACAGAACAAAATGTACCTCTAAAGCATGTGAAGTATTATTTCGGTTTTCATTTACACGTTGTATACCTAGAAAGCTAAAGAGTTTGTTTGTTTGATAACTTGAACGCGATGATCTCAGGGACTACTGATTCTATTTGAAAAATTATTTCGGTGTTAGATAGCCCATTTATCGAGGAAGGCTATAGGCTATATATCATCAGTAAGACCAATAAGTAGCATACTACCAATGAAAAATATTTCGAAATCGGGATTTTTACCCTTTTAAAAGCTTCCGCAGCGTGTGCTGCGTAAAGGGTGAAAGTTTTGATAAAATCACAAAGTTGTTTTCCTTAAAAAAGTTCTAAATAAAAGTCCGAGACAGCATATGTCAATCTTTTAAGTTTGACTTATACGTGGATGAAGTGGCTAGAGACCGCCAGTAATATATGAATTAAAAATCTAAAAACCATAGACTTTAAACGTAGTTATAGTCGTAGTAGTTATTCTTCTAGTCAAACCCTTTCATTTGATACCCATATTGAGGCAATTGTGAAATAATATGTAATCCTCCATTTTGTGGCGCCGGCCATCTTAGACCGATTTTCATCATAGCTAAACATCAAAGCATAAACATAGCTAAGAAACCAAGATCACTCGAATTCTTTATTCAAGAAAAAAATCAAAATCGGTTGACACATACACACACACACACACACTCACACTCACACACAAAGACACTTCAAACTTATAACACCCCGTCCTTCTTGCGTCGGAGGTTTAACTAAAGGTAGACAAAGACAACACCAACTCTACTATGGGAAGAAGGCCTTTGCTCAGCAATGGGACGGCTGCAGATGATGGTGACAAGTAGGTGTGTTAAGAAGTGCGGCGATATCACATCTGCTCCATTTCAACTATATGTATGTTAATACAAAAATGTACTTAAATACATTGCTTAAATTTATCAATAACATTTACACAGATGGCTGTTTTAAAAAGCATTGTATACTCTATGGATATAAGAATTCGTAAATACTGCAATTGGTAAGTCTCGATATACGTGCATTTTAACATGTATCCTATAATGTAGCGCGACCGTGACACAAGACGTGTGACCCCGGGCTAACTTGAGTCGGATTTTCTTCAGTCTAGGGATGTCAGCATGCATTTATTTATTTGTACGCCGATAAATAAAGTGATCTGTACAATTATTATCATGTACCAAACCTTAAATTTAAAAAAGGGAATATTTTCTGACTAGATATACTTATGAACTATACTTAAATATATATTTAAAAAAGAATTTAACAATTAACAGTGAGGTTGCCAGTGAAAACATAAATTAAACATTTAAAAAAAGTTACAACTCCTACTTTATTGGTACAATACTATCAGCTTTTCATGCAATGATTGTATTCCATTTGATTTATTATGAATTTCATTTTTACGAATACAGTTTTTAATTTATTAACAAGAAAATTCTAATTTGTATTGAATGTTGTGGCCTTAGTTGCTCTTAATAAATAAATGATTTATTATTATTCTCAAAAACCATACAATACCTCACCATTGATTCACACCTACTCATGCCTGTAATCTAAAACTTACCTGCTAAATAGAGTGGTGATTGCCTAGTGTTTAGGGCTTCGACTTTTCTTACGGGACTGGGGGCCAAATTCCATCCCCGGAACGCACCTCTCAATTTTCTAAGTTACGTACTTTCGGTGAAAGAAAACATCGTGAGGAAACCTGCATGCCGGAGAGTTCTCCATAATGTTCTCAAAGGCGTGTGAAGTCCACCAACACACGTTTGGCCACTACGCCATCCTTCTCATTGTGGGAGGACACTAGTGGGCTGGTAATGAGATGATAATATAATGATTTGGAATATTATGAATGCGAAAGGTTAGCCATTGAATTAATATTGATGATATTTCTTACGTAGCTTAACATATATAGGTGAAATATTGCATAGCAATAGTGTCATCTTCGAGACAGCCGTAGCAATCTTATTCCAAGTAATAAAAATAAAGGGTTGCTGAGGGATTCCGTAAAAACCCAAAATAAACGCGTACGAAGTCAACAGCTAGTTAGAAATAAAGTTCCCTCTACACAGATGAACGAGTCTACATTTCTACTTATTTGCATTCGTAGTTCCGTTACATATAAAAACATTATATCGACTCTACTTCCAGTAAACCATTTATCTGTCAGTGTCATCGCATCTTATTTCTTGAAAAGGATCTACTGTATTTAACTTAAGGTAAGGTCTCACTAGCCACATAATTTGCGGTTATTATTTGCTTGAGGCGGGCCGAATAGCCGCAAATTTGAATAGGCGGTGCGTGCGGTGGAGCGTCAAGCTAAATACAATCGTGCAATTTTAGTGAATTTTATACCGTCTAATCGCACCATTATTATATCAACCGATGAAAGTTTACAGCCAGCTTTAAGCCTTTAAAAAGGATTTTAAACTCCACGGTCTTATGCTGCCTAACTTAGAAAACTTCCTACGACTCTTTTGGTGTTGCCTATCCGCCTGACTTATGTCTGACTTATGTTGTTCCCTTTATTTATCCCCTACATACACACCCCTCATTGCTACATAAACTTACATTAGAGAACCAGAAATGCGTAGCAGGTAATAAATAGCTCGCTGTTTTCAGTCCGGTTCGAAAGTTTTGCTGATAAAATAAAACTATAGGCTGACTATGCAAAGCACAAAGGCCACAAAGTTTTATATTAATCAAACACAAAGTTTAAATTTCTTGTAGTGCACTTCGAACTGAGATCGAATCGTACGCTAACCTTGAGCATGCCGTTCCACAAAACTAAGTTTTACAAACATTCGTTTACTGTCAAAGCTACTAAATTATGTAATGCACTCCCAGTGAACATAAGACAGTCGTAGTCACTGGGCATATTTAAAAATGCTGTTAAGGCTCATTATCTCGCTCAATAAAGAAGTCTATTGTTAAAGATTTTATTATTTAGTCTATTATTTATTTATCTACTCTAACTCATATTTAAGTATTTCGTGTATGCTAAAGTATATATTAGTATATTTATTTTTTATATTTATCAATCAAGTATGTTGTATTTGTGTATTTTGGTTTAATACATAAAATATGTTTATAATAGGTAGTTATTCGTACGTAAGTAATAAACAGTGTACCCCACGTTTTTCTTTTTAGTTTTCCTAATCCTAAGGTTGCCTGGCAGACACCGCTACTTAGCCACAATCCGCCTTTTGTATCCTACTACATTCTTGAAGTGTTCTTTTTTTTATATTTCTGAACTTGATGTGGTACGAAAAATAAATAACATTTGCAACCGCAAGAGGTGATAGAGCCGATTCGGTGTTTATAATGAAAACGACCTCAGCAGCACGTATCGACGACGATCATGACGTATCGAGGAAAGGTAATGCAAACAACCTTGGCGCGAAAAAAACGCATGACGTGCGCATCTTGTGGCTCTTGGGTACAGTGTGAAATCAACTTTACAAAACTCTATTATTTATTATCCGTAAAAAACAATGGTAATACAACTGTAAAAATTACGGATCTGACATGACTCGAAAAAACTTAACTGGTTCCTTTCTCCAAACTGAGCCCGGATCACGACTCATGGTACCAGTTTAACCAGATCTATGAATAAGTCTTGTTTTATTCTTTTCATACGTGTAGTAAGCGAAACGAAGTTTAACATCAACGGTCCCCCTTTTTTAGTAACACAGTTGTATTTATTTTCATATCCTTAATTACATAAATGTTTGTTAATGCTAATTCTGTGAAATGAAAAGTTTAGATAATTCGCAGTAATCTTAGATTTAAATCTATGAAATTTATGAAATCTGTGTCTGTGTTGTGAAACTATCTCGGTGATCATGTTTCAACCATCTTTATCTAAGGATCACCAGGTCCTTAATTCGATTCCTTCTTATGGTCAAAAATTGTTAGGTTTTTTCTGAAAAAAAAATCTCAGTAGCTACCGTCCAGCCCAGAGTTGGGAAATGGACAGGTGGCGAATATAATCACAAATCTTACTGAGCGCTGTAAAAGTACTATGACCAGGACGAAAACCCGACTGAAAAAAATTAAGGAGATTATAAGTAGATAAGTATAGACGGAGTTGACTGGAGACTATTCGTTCAACTACTTTGGCCGGAAATGAGAGAAAAACTAAGGGTTAGCAGTTTTCGTAACAGGTATAACATATGCTGAGCGCCGTGCCTTGGCAAAAATATAAGTCGATAAGTTGTATGTGTTTGTCTGCATCGTATTTCCCGAACAGATGAACGGATTTTGATTTAGTTTTTTTTCGTTCAATTAACGTTTTAATGAAAATCGGTCCAAGATGGCCGCAGTCACAAAAATGCAGATTACATATTTCTTCACAACTCCGGCAGATACGGATATCAAATAAATCGACTTGACTAGTGGAATGTGCACAATATTGAAAATTGGGGGTTTTAATTTTTTTATTTATATGTTATTATTTGAGGCGATTTCTCCATGTGATAACCCTAGCAGGTATTAAGTAACCAGTCCACTTGACATTGTAACTTGTGAGTGTGACCGCATTAGGGAAAGACTTGCATATTAACAGCGATATTACGACTTTGAGTATAATAAGTTATCCAATCATTTAAGGCGAAAATAACTTATATACAGGGTTCAATGAAAAATACTAAAAAGCGTTCCACTCGTAGTAGCTAACATTAAAACTAACAACTTTTGTTATACGACTTTTTGTTTACCTCGATAGTTCGTGAAATATATTTTCAATATTTTACATAGATACTCTACTTTTTACTACTCTGTAATGTAACAAAGGCAACGGTGGCGTGCGGACCACGACCCGCACACTCGCAGCGGTTTGGTTCGAACAGTGTAATGTCACTTTTCAGAAATAACATGATTTTTTATTAAATAAATAATCGCTGAATTTTGAAAAGTCGTAGAACAAAAGTTATTAGTTTTAATGATAGGAACCAATTTAACCACAATTTTTTCAGGACTACTTTACATAAGGAACATCAACTTAACATTAAGTAGCTCAGCTCAGCTTTTTGTGACAGAGCTCTTCCGGCAAAGTACCTACCACCAGTGGCGTGCATAGAGTGTATGCACAGGGTATGCAGATTATATAAAGCAAAGAAAATCTCCAGTACGAGTTATAAAATCTAAAGGGTAGGCTTTTCTAAAATTCTTACAATGCCTATCCTTAAATTTTTTATAACTCGTACTAGAGTTTTTTTTTTCATTTTATATCATCTGCATACCCTGTGCATACCCTTTATGCACGCCACTGCCTACCACCGCCATGCCACGGTAATATTATATACACATAATAATACCATGGTCATGCTATTCATGCCGCTAAGCAGCATTGTTGCAATGCTGTGTTCCGGTTTGCAGGGCGTCGTTTCCGGTGTAATTACGGGCATATGAGGCCTATTAACATCTAGAGTCTATTTTTTGTTACCTTCTTTATAATGTAAACAATCTTTACATTACTTAAGTATTGTGTAAAGTTCAATTTTGATTGTTAAGAAAATAATAAAACACGCTTACATTAAGAAAATCGCTTTTTTTTTCTCAAACAAACTTTACACTAAGCAGTAATGAGATGTTTACATTATAAGAAAAGTCGTAAAAAATTTAATCTACAACTCAAGTTGTTCCTATACACCCTGCGTAATGTTGCTCTGTTTACAGCTGATGGTTTTCCACTTACCATCCGGTGGACCATCTGTTGGGTTGAAAATTATTACTATAGAAAAAATCTACTTGTTTGTTCCATAAGTATATATACGTTTATGACTCTTACTCTATGAGTCATAAGTATATGACTCTTCCATAAGTATATGTACAAAAGCAGATCACACTGAGAATAATCTTAGAGAAACTTAGCTGTCACTTTAATTTACACACATATACATACATATTAAAAAATGTACACATTATGCATAACTGAAGATAACCCAAACAGTAAGAAACTACGAAACGTTCGTTGATAATGAAAAACTAAATTGTATAAATAAATAAATATACTACGACAATATCGCCATCCAGCCCCAAAGTAAGCGTAGCTTGTGTTGTGGGAACTAAGATAGCTGATAAATATTTTTATGAATAAAATACACATAAATATGTACTTACAATATACAGATAAACATCCGGACACTGGAAAATATCAATATTCATTACACAAACATTTTCCAGTTGTGGGAATCGAACCCACGGCCTTGGACACAGAAAGCAGGGTCGCTGCCCATTGCGCCAACCAGCTGCCAACAAGCATTTCTTGTTTTTCTTTTGTAGCATAAGTATAACACCATAGTAGCATATTAAATCAACGCCCATAACAGTCCACTTTTTTACTAAGGCCTAAGATAGATAGAATATAATAAAAAATAAAATAATACAAATAAATAAAGTAAAAATAACAATTCCAAGAAAAATTACACTCCTTATCCATTATTGTTTTTCTTCGTTGTAATCATTTTAAACATATATAAACACTAGCGGACCCCAGCGCCATCTGACGGGCTAATTTGTGAATCTAAGCCATCCAGGGTAGCACCCAAACGAATTCCAAAAAATTCATTCAAATCGGTCCAGCCGTCTAAGAGGAGTTCATTGACATAAACACGCACACAATAAATATATATATAAAGATAAGCTGTTTTTGCGCTACAAAACACCAGTAAAACCTTCTGTCTATATTCGTTTCATATCCAGTGTTGACAACAAATAAACACTTTGTATTTGGCATTTCAGGTTAGTTTCCCAATATACTGTTGAATAATTATGAGTCATAAGGAATGCTTAACAGCATCCAACTCCCACACAGTTACTTAATAATGTGTTAGTTAATTCAAATGCTAAATTTGGTAGACGGATACATTATGCAGACTAACAAAACCAAAATAAAACAATTTGTTGCATACTTATTTCAAAATACCAATACGAGCCGTACCTAAGGACTGAACAAATGTCATACGATCTCACAGTTGATAACTACATACAAAATTATTAGCTTTAAACTTCATACATCGTTTCCAGTGGCGTGCACTTCATATATGCACGAATGCACTGCCTACCCTAAAAATTTCATACAAATTATATAGAAGGGGAATTTTTCAATTTGATACGATCTTCCTGCTTCTGGGTTATGAAACCCGGTTATGGAACCCCTATGCACGCTACTGATCGTATCTCTCTCTTATAGGGGAGAAACCCACCACGCTCTCGAATGCGGGTAGGCGCGATTTAACAATTATTATCATATGTTAGTGATAATAAAAGGGACCGAGCTCAAAGCGGGTGGATACCTCTATTTCACTAAGTCCGAGCTGATATTGAGATTTTTTTTATACAAAAACCCAGTAGGTACAAATTTTGGGCCCGATAATGAAACCAGGGACATTATGACCCATAGTTGACCATCTAACCACTAGACTAACGAGATATCTCACTACAATAGTAGCTAAACGTAGTTCAGTAGTAAACTAAGTACCTAAGAATGTCTTAGACGAATGAGTCTTTAAAGTATTCGTGTCGCTAACCTTTTGGTGTGTCAATTTTTAAGCATTCTTTAACATTTTATAACAGTCGTCCACCTAAACCGGTCTTACAAACCTTTTTAATATTAAAATTTTATGCCATTAAAACACTAATTTGACGACCTATTTCAACTGGGAGAGTCAATATCGAAGTGATGCTTGATTGCCAATGAATTTATCTACTATAATGTCCGAAAATATATAATTTATTCGCACAAAAAGTCGTCGACGTTGAATTAATTTACGATCATGTGATTTTCTATCTAGGTAGTATACTAATTTATCATCACATTATATAATAATTATGAGATTTAAATAAATCAAATGGATTTATTCATTTTGAATTTTGATTATACTCGTTATAGTTAAAAAGTAAGTAGGTATAGTAGATTCATATAATTTGCACCGTTTGTGATTTGGTATATCGGTTGAGTCCCAGAATCTTTGACTCATCTTCAACAATTTGTCATGGACGGCCGATTGGCGCAGTTTGCGATCCTGCTTTCTGAGTCCAAGGCCGTGGGTTCGATTCCCACAACTGGAAAATGTTCGTGTGTTGAGCATGAATGTTTTTCAGTGTGTTTATATGTAAGTTTATATTCTAAGTATTTATGTATATTATTTATAAAAATATTCAACAGTCATCTTAGTACCCATAACACAAGCTACGCCTACTTTGGGGCTAGATGGCGACGTGTGTAGTATCGTAATATATTAATTTTTTATTGAATTTTTATTCGACCACTCTGGATAAAATGAAACAAAAAAATACTTTAAAATTGGTGGATTCATAAAAGTAAAAAAGAAAGTAAAAAGTAATAAATTCTCTTAAGATTTATAGATCTATTTCAATAAACAGAACAAATAATGCATTCTTTGGTCGCTTCCTTGAGTTTCGATGCAACAAAAAACTAAATAATTAAAAAAAAAAATTAAAGGAAATAAATCTATGAAAATACCTAGAAAAAAGGACCCAATCTATAATGTTTGTATTCGAAAATTACCTACTTAGTATTTTATGAAATTTTCAATCTTCTGTGGACCGAGCGACAACATATTGTAAAAAGAATCCCACTGTACACAAATACATAGTGTGGGTATCATCGTTTACATCGAATATCTGTACTTTTTTTTCATATCAAATAAAAAATCAAGCGTATAAGATATTCCTTTGTGATTTGAAGGAGTTCCATCGCTTAAAAATACTCCTCGATTTGAGATCCTCCGCTGCATAAGGTACAATAGATTTATGATGAGTAATAAATACATTTACATACAACCTTAGATTATAAACTTTGTTTAACATTTGAACGTGTTTGGACTCCTCACGAGGATAAGTAGGACAATTAGATTTCCCAACACCGCGTCCGATTTTTATTTATTTTTCCGGCTTCCTAAACGAGATGCTAACAATTACCCGTTAGCTACTAAAGGACACTGTTGATGTGACCGCGTAGGGGGGATAGCTACCGGGCTGGACGTTGGCCGGGGTTTAGCGCAGTGGGTTTTCTGAAGGCTGTGCCGCGGGCCGCATGCCAACGTCGCGAGTGACCTCGCGCGACCCTATTAATACTACAAACATCGTCAACCTGCCATAGTATCCGACGGGCTTAACCATGAAGTTCATCTGCACGTTTTTACTCTTATCCCTAGTTAGTGTGGCGAAGTCAGCGCCGGCGAATGGCTTTGTATTCCCTGATGAACGGAGACAGGATAGAAAGCTGGAGCCGATAATCACACCTCCAGTCCTACCAGTTTTGGAGCATTTAGAGCGTGATCCCAGCACTCTGTTACCTGGTGAGCGTGGTGCAGTGAATCATGTGAAACCGAGATTTGGGTTTGGGAGTGGTTTTAACGTGAAGCCTACCGGCAATGGAGGTTTGACTGCTAGTATAAGCAGCAGTGCGAATGGTGCAGGTGCTAGTCATTCCGCTTCGCAGTCCTTCTCATTTGGATTTAACGAAGGATTCAGTGCATCACATTCAGCGAGCCAAGCGTCTTCTTTCAATGGATTCGGAAAGTAAGTTTTAATATTAAGATTTAAATTAAATATTATAAAAAAATATATAGTTAAATTTCCCATGAGACGATCGTGAACATTAGCTAAACTCTTTTCAATATAGGTCATAATGAAAAGAGTTTAGCTTTAATGACCACGATACTGCTTTGATTGCAGGAATGTGAATATTAAAACTAAGCAATTTGGCAAGTTAAAAATTTCTGAATTTTCTCTGGTCTTGTCTTATATTATAACTGCTATAATAAAAGACAAGACAAGACCAAACCAGACCAGTTAGCCCGCTACTATCTTAGATTGCATTGTGACAATCAGGTAACATTTCAGTCGAGGGCTTACTTGTAGAGGAATAAGAAAACCCTTCTTCGTTAAACGACATACTTAAATCAGTTCATTATCCATCTATAAATTAATAGTTTGAAAAATGAAGGCCTATAGTTCAACTGGTTGGACAGTTTGACTTTCAATCATTTGGTTATGAGTTTGATTACCGGGTGGGACCATAAATTGTGAGAGGTATACTTGTAAGGTTTTTCGGTTATAAAATCTAAGTACAGAGAGGTGGGACACTGACATATATACCGAATCATTTTCCACCTCTTTGCCTCGGAAAGATTAAAGCCGTAGTTCTCGGTAAATAATTAACACTAGCGTGCAAAATAGGCGTTAGTATTATACAAAGCACACCTATCCACATCTTATTTCTAAATTAAAGAAAAATAAGCTAGTGCCGAGCTATGACAGGATCCGATTTCAAACTTATACAAACTAAAAACAACGACTTTAAATTCCTTTCTGGTATGAGAAGGGCTTATGCACAGCAATGACCGGATCCGATTTTAAAACGTTGCAAACTAAAAGTTAAACAACTTGGACTTTAACAAAGTTTGGCCGCTCCGTGCACTTTTCCATTTCCATTTAATTTAAGCAGCTAAGCATTGTAAAATAAAGTTGTATTTTACAATGCTTTAAATGAAATTAATTAAGAAAACAAAATCAACTGAATCTCTAATTTTTTTTCAATACATTAATAAATGAATAAGAAAAACCTACATCTTGGTGTTAGAGGATTTTTTTTCTGTACAGTACTGCAGGCTGGTTTTCTGAAGCAAGATAGTCGTTAACTGAGGGATATATAATATAATAGCGGACCTGCGCGACTTCGTCCGCGAATGAGTCGACTTAAAAAAATAGTCGTATGTCCAATATAAATGATTCCAATATTCCAATATAAATGAATCCTAGCTTGATCAATTTATGGCCCCTGAGTATACAGGGGGTATATTGGAGCCAATTTGAAATTCCATTTATATATATACAAGAATTGCTTGTTTAAATGATGAGATAAGATGAAGTTTTAACAGTCTTTATAGTATATTTTTTTGATGGTTTAAAAATCAGAAATAAATTTAATTTTTAGTAGTAGTAGAGCTTTTTCAAATTCAAATTCAAAATTTCTTTATTCATGTAGGCCTATCACAGGCACTTATGAAGCGTTCATACATATTTGTTTGCATAATTGTAAGGGGATGGTGATATATTCTTTTGTCAGAGCTCGTCCGGGGAAGTACTACCACCATGCTTACTTCTGCCGCTAAGCAGCGCGTGGGTGGCGGTGTAATAACAGGCACATTCGCCTTTACATCTTTGTACTGAGGTTGATGTACAGGGCCGCACTTTGCAGTATAGTGTTTCTTTTATGTTGTGTTCCTGCGAAGTTTTGCTGTTTATAGGCATTAAGTCATAAACTATCATTGAGCTTCGATAGATTCTATTAATGCAATGTAAAATATGATCCAGAGCCAGGAATAGCGGGGCCGCCGGGTACTAGGGGCTGTGGTTGGTTTTTACTCATCATTACAAAGATATGCCAATAATCACCACGTCTGACATGCGGGTTGGTGATCGTCCTTTCAACGATCGTTGATCGGACAAAGAATGGATCTACCGCCATTGGTTGGTCCCCCCCCCCCCCCCCCTACACCCCTTGTAATGGAATGGCGACCCCGCACAGGTAAGCGCAGTGTTGGTCGGCCCCCAACGAGGTGGACAGACGACATCAAACGAGTCGCTGGGAGCCACTGGACACAAGCGGCCCGGGACCGTGGATTTTGGAACTCTCTACAAAAGACCTATGTCCAGCAGTGGACTTCAATCGGTTGAAGTGCTAATGATGATGATGAAAATATGATCAAGAATACCTATATTTTTTTTCGCTGTGGAGAACTCCATAGATTTCATAATATTGTATGTTGTTGGAACCTCATATTGGAATACTCTGTCGATTTTTTTGATGATAAATTATAAGTTTCAAAATTGAAATAGGTCGATAACTGATCACTGATTAAAACTACAGTAGGAACTTAAATAATTTAAATAGGTAAGTTCATCTAATTGGTGTTAGGCATAGTTTTTGCTATTTTCTGCTTCCAATAAAAAGTGTCCTGTTGCAAAAAGTAAAGTACTTCCTACTTTGGTACAGCCAAATCTTATGACTTTATCAGGGCTTTTTTTTGTGCCAGTTTTCTGAGATGTTAGAAGAAATTTAAATACAACGTTAAACTTAGCCTTTTGTGACTCTCGCATTGTTCATTTTAAATTTATCAGAGGGGTTTTTATTAATCCTACGCAACACTTGACATTAGCATATTGTTAAACAAAATTTATAAATGTAATCTGGGGTTTATAACCATAATTTAAATCAGTATTATTATAATATTGTCAAAGTTTTGTTACAGAGACATAATACTTATTTATAGGAAGCTAAAGTATATCAAATAAACTTCCACTTTAGGATAATACTGCATTAAGCGGTGATGGCGCATTGGGTAGAAGCTCGACTTCACTTTCGGGGGGCCGAGTTCACATCCCAGCTGGCACCTCTAACTTTTCTAAGATATTTGTGTTTCTTTAAGTAAATAAAATATCACTTGCTTCAACAGTAAAGGAAAACATTATGAGGACAACTGCAAGCCTGAGAGTTCTACATAATGTTCTAAAAGTTGACTGGACCAGCACGGTGGACTACGGACTTAACCCCTTCTCATTGCAGAAGGAGACCTGTGTTCTGTAGTGGGCCGGCAATGGGTTGATGTGATGAAGCGATGGTAGTCAGAACCCTGCCCCTAAATCTGATTCTTTATGCCATATTCACTGCGCGCGTATGGGCTTGAAATAACTCGTAGCTTTAGTTTTAAGTTTACGAATGTAGCCATCGCCATCTCTACTCACTGATATGTACACATTTTGTATGTAATAAACGCATCAAAAGTACCATCTATGTGCCTATTTGAATAAAGAAATATTTGACTTGACTTTGACTTGACAAAATAGACCGCTATCATCCATAGACTGCATCATTGCATACCAAGATTGCAGGCAAGGCCCAACTTGTAGCAGAAAACCGCAAACAAACTTAGCAGTCTGGTTCTCTTATTCCCTTTACTCGAATTTGTTCCCCCCGAAATGGAAGCCTAGGCCTTAACCAATAGGCTATCACCGCTTCTACTAATTATAATAATGCTTATTCTTTGGAGTTATGTGCGTTTTTAATTTAAACTATTGAATGTCACTTGGTGAAGGAGATCTGCACGCCTGAGGGCTCTGAGTAATGATCTCAAAGGTGTGTGAAGTCGTCCAATTCGCACTTCGTCAGCGTGGTGGAATACGGCCTAAACCCTTCTTATTCTGATAGGAAACCCGTGCAAAAGACAAAAGATAATAGACAAAAGCTATAATACTTTTTGCACTGGTATTGTAAATGAGAAAAAACGGCGATAATCTAGTAGTAAGGACTTCGGGTTTTCTTGCGGGCCGGGGGATCAAGTTCGAACCCCGGCACCTCGTAAATTTTCGGAGTTTTGTGCGTTCTATGCAATTAGATAAATAGGCCGGTAATGGGTTGAAATGATGAAGTATTTTACGTTTTCCAGCGGGTTCAGCGGGAGCCAAGCAAGCAGTCAAGCAGCATCATTTAACGGAGCTGGTGCATCTGGATCCACTTCTTCGGCCTCCGCTCTAGGTGGCGGCTTCAACGGATTGTCGGGAAGCCAAAGTGCCTCGTCTGGATTTGGATTCAACTCACTGAATAACTTTCCAAATGACCCAGTAAGTTTAAAATAATAATAATATAATATAACATATACCACGATACACACATTGCCATCGCTCCCCAAAGTAGGCGTAGCTTGTGTTATTGGATCCAAAGATGACAGATGAATTTTATTATGAATAATATAGGTACATAAATACTTATAATATAAGCAACCAGACACTGAAAAACTTTCATGATCACCCCACAAGCATTTCCCAGTTGTGGGAATCGAACCCACGGCCTTAGACACAAAAGCAGGGACGCTGCCCACTGCACTCAGCTGTCCTAAATTTAATGTTCATTGTATTTGTAAAAACCTTGTTATCAACATTAAATAATACTGACAAATTAGCTTGACAAAATATACCTAACCTACATAAAATTATTAATAAATTAAAATAAATTATCTATAATATCTAAACAGAATATAAATTAAAGATACCATCAAATTTACTTATCGATATATAATTAGGTGCATATACTTAAAATTAATATCAAGCTTAATGTCGAAATTATGAAAATGGTAATTATTTTACATACTTCTTTTCCACGCTATGAAAATCATATGACAGTGAATTGATCCAAATGGCACGTGCGCAGTCTCTTTTATTTATTTTTATAAGATTACTGGCACAATTTCATGTTTTAAGCTAGGAATATAAACCTTTCTTATTAGTTGCGTTCGCTTTAAAGAAACCTTTCCAATGACTTCAACTTTTCGAAGAATATCCGGATACAAATCACTGACTACATTGATCTCCTGGCTGTTGTTATCTCAGCTAACATAACCTTCGGTAGATCCGTAGAATCTAAAGCCTAGCTTACCGGCGAAAAATTTTGAAATTTGAATTACAATTTTGACCAACTGATAATAACTATATCAGGCTCAGGTTGGGTCATGCATGGAGTGCCTACATATACTGAATATTTGAATTACACATTAATTTTCTGATAGCTAACTTAAAAGTTATACCTATGGCTCTGCCAGGCGGAAAAAATAATAATAAATACACGCAGCTACAGTCTACAAACTGAACTAAAGTTCAATGACACGGTAATTGAGCCAGTGGCGAATATGAAATCTCTGATCCGGCAATTTAGTGACGCCTTTCTTACGCCGTGTTAATGTTAAGGTCGCACTTTCATATCCTTGTTGAATCAGGATCCAACTGGGTGTTCCCTTTATTTTATAGATCTTTTTTTTTAATAAACATTGACTTTTAAGTTAAATGCCACCGAATGGAATCGTTGAATTCAAGGTTGTAACACTATTTAACACGCTGATGCTGATGATTTTACCGGTTTACTCCTGAGCACAACCCACCTCCCTCCGTGAATAGTGCTTTAGACAGACCTATCACGCTGTTCCAATGCGGGCTGGCCCCTGACCCTTTCCTTAAATCGGTTTAAGTAGGTATCTATCCCATAGGAACGTTAAATTTTTCAGAGATAAAATTTTGTCTATGTCCCTTTTCGTCCCAATAACAATTTTATATGCTCTGTTACTGTTTAAAAGAAGAATAAACCAAGAAACTAATTAAACTAGCATTATAACATATTATTTGTGATTTTACCTGGACTTCGTTTTGAAGAT
Source organism: Pararge aegeria (assembly GCF_905163445.1). Taxonomy (NCBI): domain Eukaryota; kingdom Metazoa; phylum Arthropoda; class Insecta; order Lepidoptera; family Nymphalidae; genus Pararge; species Pararge aegeria. Next base: position 6,128,908 of record NC_053181.1, read on the forward strand.
TTTTATTTTTTCCACAATTAATGGACACTTTTACTTCATACAGATAATAATTGCTTACAAATCAAGTTTCTACACAACGCAAAGATCTCATTAAAAAAGTATAAGCCTGGGAATAGAAGCAGTCATCGTCATTATTATCCATTACTCCACTCCATATCCCTTACCAGGACCTTATTTCTCTAAAAGAATAATTATACATATTCACGTACAGAGAAATCGTATCTATGACCTTATTAATTTAATTTGTTCATTATTATATTAGTGTTACATAAAAAATATTAAAAATCTACCCTCAGAATTTTCAATGTGTAAACGGTATTATAACGAAGATATTAAGTGATTTTTTGTAAACGACTTTGCACTTGCTAATCTTACTAGCCATAACTCTATAGAAGTAGTAGAAATTTGACATTATATGCATGGTGTATCTGGTAACTTATCAATATTCTAAAAGATTAAATAATATTTAATTTCCACATTTCCATTTATATATATAACGGACCAATTTTTTGTTGTTTTATTGCAGGTCTCATTTGGAGACGGTCTTCTAGACGTCAGACATCGTGGAGTGCCAAACTTCTCGTTCCCTGACCTCGCCAGAAGACACAAAGCTCTCACTGCTGCCACCTTCAAGTCTTTACCTTTTGGGAACAATGACGACTTCCTAGCTCTACTAGTTTCTAATTAAACAATCTAGAAACTTTATAGGCTTATGATGCTCATTATAGATAAATCCAAAGAAAGGCGCTGGACGCTACATGAAAATTGTAAAGAAAGAGACAACTAAATTAAAAAATGAATGGAAATGAAATGTAAATCAAAACTACCTATATTCAAAATGGCGGTATTCTGCTTCTAATGATAATCATTAATATGAAAACCTAAATACAATTATGTACATGGCTCAGAATAACAGTATTCATAACAGTAAATCCTGAGATCCGTATGTTTCGAGAAATAACTTTAATAAGATGATATAAAATTTCGGAGTGACATCAGCTGTGTGTATTTTTAAGGTGGGACACGAGTTACTATGGCTACAAAAAAATGGTTAGGGTCCTAGACAATATTTAAACAATAATACTCACACACATTCATACGCAAACGAGTGTAAATGCGATTGCAAGTTATTAAAATTAGTTATAATTTTTTTGTTTGAATTATTTTGCACTTGAATTGTTTACTTTTTTATGGGTGGTTCCTGAGTAGGTATTTCCTTTCCAAATACTCTATTAAAAGTAACGAATACTAAATCATCTCAGATACGCCATATACCTACCCGCGAACTACTAATTAAATTATTTCTTTAAAACAATTATAATATATGATATAAGAATTATTATCACTTAAATCCTAATAAAATTTCCGACACAAGTAGCAATTAGGTAATCAACTGTTCACATACAAATCACTGTTTCTCACTGTTTTCAAATTCACTGTTTTTTGAAAAATGACGTTATCGTGCAATAATTGTAGGGTCGTAATATGTGAATTATTAACGTACGTAAAAGCAAAATTGTCTGTGGCTGATGAAGACAGCATTGTGAGGATTTGTGCCGCGACCTTCTCATTGGAGGAGATCGAGGAAAGTTATAAATTGCTCGTCGATTCCCTACCGCAGGATCTGCGTAAAACTGCGAGGAGAGGAAAAGGCAAAGAAAACCGTTTTTTAAACGACATAATCAGTCTTTTTAAGGGCACTGACCCTGATGTTTTGCCAGTGTTTGTAGCGAGAGACTTAGATAAGTTACCCCCGATTACGTTTGACCACCTTGACGTCTCAAAACTACTCAAGGATCTGGCCGTTGTGCAGGCCGAGATAAAAGATATTAAGTCGTCATATGTAACTATCGACCAGCTGGAAAAAGTGAGAACTGAGTGCCAAAGTTACCGATATACATCGCCGCCCTTCTCAGCTGCAAAGGTGAATATGAAAAGAGGCGCATTTCGGGACAGTGGGCCCATTGGATTGTCGCAACTCGATGATACGATCATTACAAATCACAGCGATCGTCCTAACGTTGAGTCGTCATCTCCGAGAGATCTTAGTTTAAACTATAGGAGCATAAATTATATGGAAGGTAGTGCGGCGGATAGTTATAAATCTCAACGTATCCGGAGCGGCGAAGGCGCGCGCGCGGCGGAGCAGGTGAGCGCCGAGGGCGCGGGCGGCGCGGGTGATGTGTCATCGCAACCAGCGGTGAGTGCGCTGAGCGCTCAGACGGCCAGCGAGACGGCTCCGATCCGGGCAGCGGGTGTGTTGTCGTTCGCTGAGGTGACTAAGACGGAAGGCGAGTGGAATGTTGTACAGTGTCGGAAACCGAAAACGAGATCGTATCGTTACCAGGGAGTCGCGGGGGTCTCCAATGACGAGAATTGTAACTTTAAAGCCGTCGAAAGAAAAGTCCCAATTTTTATTACCATGATACACAAAGACACCACGGAGAAGGATATTATGGATTACGTCTATAACAAAACGAAAGAGCATATCAATCTCGAAAAGATTTCCTTTTTACGAGGAAACAAGGACTATAACGCGTACAAATTTTTTGTATCAGAGCGGAAAATAGAAATATTTTTAGATGCAACACTCTGGCCGGAGGGAGTAATATTCAGGCGTTTCGTCAATTTCAAGCGAAATAACAGCAGTGGTGCGAACGGGGTGGCGACGAATACCGTGAACGGCCCTACCCCGACTGTTAATGGATAAAAGATTCACCTGTAATTTAGTAAGCTTCAACTGTAAAAGTATAAAGCGCTCAGTTGACAATGTGAGGCTTTTGTGTCAGTCGGCGAGTGTGATAGCACTTCAAGAAACGTGGTTATTTGGGCATGATATTCAGTTTCTTAGCGGGATTGATGAGCGTTTCGGCAGCACGGGCACTTCTGCTATGGATGCGGCGGCGGGCATGGTGTGCGGCCGGCCTTATGGAGGTGTAGCGCTGCTATGGAATAAAAGTGTTTTCCAAAATGTGTCGGTCGTGTGTTGTGATAATCCACGAATATGTGCCATAAAAATAGTGATGGGCGATAGGTCTATTTTAGTGTTTAGTATTTATATGCCTACAGATAAAATAGTGAACCTTACGGAATTCACTGATTGCCTCAGTTCGGTGAGTGCTATTATTAACAGTATGAACGTAGAATGTGTTTACATCCTTGGAGACTTTAACGCCCATCCGAATGAACGTTTTTATAACGAGCTGACGTGTTTTTGTGACGAGCAAGAGTGGTCATGTGTGGATGTACAGATTTTAGGCATAAGGTCGGACACATACACGTTTGTGAGTGAAGCCCACGGGTCGAGGCGGTGGCTTGATCACTGCGTGACGACCAACTCGGCTTATTCGTCAATTTCCAATGTATATGTAAAGTACGATGTGTATTGGTCCGACCATTATCCGTTGATTATTGAGTGTGACTTGGATATGGTTAAACCAAAGTTGACGAGTGTATGTAACATGCCGAGCGAGATTCTATGGGGAGATAGAAAACCGGAAGAAATAGTGATGTATACTAAACTATGTCATGAAAAATTAAAAGATATTGATTTTCCCGAGGAATTTCGTTCGTGTAGTGATTGTGTTTGCGGGCGTATCGATCACACATTACTTATTGATAAATTGTATAGCGACATTGTAAATGTTCTGTCTGTGGCTGCCACTGAATCCAAAACTGTAAGATCGCGCGTTGGGAAGCGTCCTGTGGCGGGGTGGAACAGGTATGTTCGCGATGCACATAGGGAGGCTAGGTCGAAGTTTTTAATATGGGTCTGGTGGGGTAAACCAAAATATGGTAGGGTCTATGTCGACATGCATCGAAGTCGCAGTCTATTTAAGTCACGCTTAAGGTGGTGTCAGAACCACAGCGAACAAATAAGGATGAATATCTTGGCTTCACAGCATGCGAAAAATGATTTTCGTAACTTTTGGAAATCCACCAATAAATCAAACGGTAGGCCTGGTCTACCAGTGAGCGTGAATGGTATTAATGAGCATAGTCTTATAGCAGACATGTTTAAAGAACATTTCACAGTGACTTCACCGTTGGGACCATCACAGTCCGTCAGTGATGAGTGTACGTGTGGCCAGGTGATTGGAATCCGTTTTACAGCTAAGGATGTCAAGAATGCTATAACTTCTATGTCGCGTGGAAAGTCTCCTGGCCATGACGGGCTGAGTATTGAACATCTGCAGCATGCTGGTCCTCACTTACCTAGAGTACTTTCCATGTTGTTCAACTTATGTATTGCGCATTCGTACTTACCCGCTGCACTGATGAGAACTGTGGTGGTGCCAATTGTGAAAAACAAAACTGGGGACATATCTGATAAAGCCAACTACAGGCCTATCTCACTTGGCGCGGTTGTGGCGAAAGTGCTTGACAGTTTGCTTGACATCCAGCTGGATAAACATATAATCCTACACGACAATCAGTTTGGCTTCAGGCCAGGTTTATCAACAGAGTCGGCCATATTATGTTTAAAGCAAACTGTAAAGTACTATACGGACAGACGAACGCCTATTTATGCGTGTTTTCTGGACCTTAGCAAGGCATTTGACCTGGTAAGTTACGATATCCTATGGCAGAAATTGAAAGACACCGGTCTGCCCGAAGAAGTTACTAGGATCTTCAAATATTGGTATCGAAACCAGGTCAATGTCGTGAGATGGTCTGAATCGTATTCGCAGCCATATAGGTTAGGGTGCGGCGTGCGACAGGGGGGCTTAACTTCCCCTAAGCTCTTTAACCTTTATGTCAACGCACTGATGGAGTCGCTTAGCACTATGCATGTTGGTTGCCATATTGACGGAGTATGTCTCAACAACATCAGTTACGCAGATGACATGGTGTTGCTCAGTGCTTCTGTTTGTGGCTTGGCTAAATTGTTAAGCATGTGTGAAAGCTACGCTCGCAGTCACGGGTTAACGTATAATGTAAAAAAAAGCGAATGCATGGTCTTTCAGGCCAAAGGGAAACCAGTGCCCTCAAACGTACCACCCATTAAGTTATACGGTACCCCCTTAAAGAGGGTGTTTCAGTTCAAATACCTAGGGCATCTGGTGTCTTTTGACCTGAAAGACGATGCTGACATAGAGAGAGAACGCAGGGCATTGTCTATTAGAGCGAACATGATCGCTCGCAGGTTTGCTCGTTGTACTATTCCTGTAAAAGTAACGCTCTTTAGAGCTTACTGCACTTCTTTTTACACGAGTAGCCTGTGGGTGGACTACACGCAGAAACAGTACAATGCCCTGCGTGTCCAGTACAATAATGCATTCAGGATGCTATTGGGCCTGCCTCGTTACTGCAGCGCGTCGGGTATGTTCGCGGATGCGCATGTGGATTGCTTTTATACCACCATGCGTAAGCGGTGCACATCCCTGGTGCGCAGGGTAAGGGCTAGTTCCAATGCCATCCTGAGGGCATTTGCTGACAGGTTTGATTGTCAGTACCTGAACCATTGTCATATGGTGCACATGCTGACTAATCAAGCCTGTCTTAGATATAGTATTAGGATTAAGTAATTAGATAGATATAAGATCACTAACATTAGTTTTAAGGTGTGTTATTACTAACAATTATGATCAACTTTATGGTCGAAGTAAAGGATTTTTATTTTTTATTTATTTTTAAATCGCTGATGGCAAATACGTATGTATGCAAAAATGATAACTGTCGCTATCACTAGTCGTATATGAGCAGGCACTGGAGGGGTAATAACAGTACAATATCTAGATCTTGATTTATCTAAGTGTCTGGTTACACACTGTCACATAATCTAACGCCACTGATTTTATAAACCTATACTTTCATTCTATTGAAATTGGTATACCTAACACTCGTATCTACTATTTAGTATCGAAGCGCCTGCCGCATTTTCAAACAAAACAAATGACAAATTCTTATCTATAATCTAAAATGTAATACAGCGCCTGACATTTTTGCTATGACATGGAAATCGTAACAAGATCAAAGTCAGAAATTTCTTTATTCAATTAAATCGAAAAGGCATTTTTGACACACAAATACATACAAATTTTCCATCCCAGTGAAATAATAGGGTGATCTGCATTAATTATCTCACGAGAGTTCAAAAAGAGCCCAGAGGTATCGTTTTTGAATCAGAATTTATATATGTTACAGTCATTTTAAAATAAGCAACCATGTTCTATCATAAGGTTAGCAAGTGTCTATTTGGAATAACTATAAACAAGTTATAATCGAAGATTTTAAACGAATATTAGTTAGTTGTTAGTGAACATCTCTTAAAACTAGTTAAATGGTTCAAAAAATCAAAATATTCCATAATAATGACGTGGTATGTGCGTACTTCGAACTATTTTTAGAAAAGCTATAATTGCTAACAGTAGGTACTATCTTAAAATGTCAGTTTATTTGGCACACGAATGACATCCTATCCAAAATAAGGATTACTATCTATCTATATATATAAAAGAGAAAGTGTGTGGGTATGTATAGGCTCCGAAACGGCTGGACCGATTTCAATGAAACTTTCAGGGAATCTCCGGATTGACCTGGCGAGTAATCCTGTAAAGTTTGGTGACGATCGGAGCACTCCTATTTTTGAACTGTCAAATACAGCTTTTATTTACTATGATGATATTCTATTGTTGGGTGTACATGGGTGTAGATAATGATCTTCACCCGCTCGAGAAGAGAATAGAAGAGAATGAATACGGAGAGAAATAAATGAATTAATATATTATGAGACTTAAATTAAAAATTTAATGATGTAAGTTTATTGTTTAAATAAAATAAAGCAAAATCTAGCCCGGCGAAGCGGGCTGGGTACACTAGTACAATATGAAAATAATACTGCTTTAGCCAAGGCAGTGAGCTCGTAACACTGGTAATACTCACTGTTCGAAAACTTTGGTCTTCAGGCACTTAAGACACACTAAAGCACTAAATTAAGAGTGAATTCGATTTTGTTACCGAACGAAACCATGGAACTTTTTTTACGAAAAAACATTTATTACTATTTCAGAAGTCATCACCCTAACAAGTGTAAGGGGGAAAGAGACATTTGAGATGTTAAATTCGAACAGCACCGATTCAACGTGGTTTGGTGGGCTCTCCTAATGCTCATTAATTCTAGGTGATACTACTGTAAAATATTCCAGTATTTAAATATACTGTAGCAAATTTATTACGAACTTTAACGACTGACGCAGTTATTTATTAAGTAGTTTTATTTTATTATTTAAATCAATATATTATAACATTGAATATGTTCTTTTTATTTAATCCCTACTATACAAATGAAAATTTAATTGTTATGGTATTTTATTGAGTTCGGCTTTCCTTTCAAATTTCAAGCTTCATAGTTCGTGAGATTTCGTGATGAATCAGTCAGTCAGTTAGTGAGTCAGTTAGTTTTGCGTTGTATTGCACCAATCAATTTTAATAAATAAATATACTACGACAATTGCCTATTGAAATTGCCATCCAGCCCCAAAGTAGGCGTAGCTGGCGTTATGGGTTCCTACCTGATGAATATATACAATATAAATAAAAACACCCGAACACTGAAAAACAGACATGTCCATCACACAAACATTTTTTAGTTGTGGGAATTGAACCCACGGCCAATACGCCAATCGGCCGTCAAGAGACATAAATAAGACAGAGGTACGCTATAGTTTTAATATAAATAGGTACCTACTAAGAAACTTGAAGGGTTTGAGATAACTAATGCTTTGTAAAACATCCACCTTCGATCCATCTACTTATAAAATATTGATCCATTGATAACCAGAAGATTAATAGGCAAATAAACCACACTATTAAAATTAAAAAAAATTAAACAAATCAATGGAATGGATGCGCCCGGAGTTTAGGAGTAAGTTACCCTGTGTTATCGCAAGGTAGGACATAGGCAACTTCGAAGGAAATTCTTCAGCTATGTAGGTAGAGGAGTTTGGAAGTTGTCTTCTAAGCCGCGAGAACCGGGAAAAAATAACGTTAGTAATTGATATTGTTAGGATAGCGTTTTTATTTCTAGCCCTTACAACTGAGAAATATTTTACGTTTATCCATCGCTGAATCATAATTGCTATTTATAAATGGCTACGGACTCTTTTGTTTCAAATACCGGTGACGCCCGAAATTAATAATTAATGTAATCTAAATCTTTAAATCGCTGTTTAAATTTAATAGTGCTACCCTTTCAATCCACCATCTAAATATTTTAGAATAGATAGATTATTGACATCGGACGTAAGGTAAGTTTGCTCTTAGCTACATAGGCGATTGCAATCTACATATGTATACAAAAACCGACTGCGTTGTAAAAAGGAAGAAATAAATATTTTCTATAACATTGTTAAGTCGAAAATGTAGAAAGTAACTATGTAAAGAACATATACTTCGTATTCCTTTTTATATTATTTTTATAAGCTCATTATTTTACTTGGCACCGATTAACATTTCATTGCAAGGACAAACGTAGAGGAAGGGGAGTTTACGTCTATTAGTAATTGGCAATCTTATTTCGTTACGAGCGCGGTTAAACCGACGGGGAACAGCTAGTAGTAAGAATAACATATAATTAGAAATACCTCGACACTGAGTATACTGAGCAGTCCTTGACTCAGCGTATGGAAGTCAGCCACATAACAACAATAATTATTATCTTATTACATGATTCAATTATTTATTCACTATAGCTAATGCCCGCGACCTCGTATTGCTTTTATTATCTTATTTCTCGGCGAACAAAAACATTTTCCTGGGCTAAAAAAGGAGGCGAATTCACAAAGGAAAAAAACAATTTTCGTTAATCAGTATAAAGAAAAACATTATTATTATTAGATGAAAATTTGAAAAAAAAATGGTTTGAACATATAAAATGGACGAACCTTCGGCCTGGTTTTGGTCATTATTTTTTAACATACATACCTAACAATATGCCTACTCGTATACAACGTGTAACAGAATTACGAAATAAGATTGTAGGATGCATGAGTATATTTTATAAGGAATCAGCCTGTATTTAATATTAAAACAAAAGAAGCATATTTATTGGTCTATACAAACGAATTCAAAACATTCTAAGTGTCTACTTATGACAACCCTATTCAAGATAAAAGACAGACACGCGCATAGTACCTACGCTACGTTACGCGTACTTAATAAAGTGGCAGGAGTCACATGATTTTAATTTTGCATGTGATGGTAGAGCTGTATCTGAATTTTTTCAGTAAAAACTATGGCAGTGGTTTACTCAAAAACTAGTAGGTTTCGGTTTCACAGATAAGTCTTAGAGAAAGTACATAATGAACCTCTAAAGCATGTGAACTATTATTTCTGTTTTCATTTACACGTTGTATATTCAATGATAATATTTCTCCCTTTACTAATAATATGGAATGGCTCTGCCAACCAGTCTGAAGCATTAGACTCGGTGAATCGTCGCGCCAGAAGAATTATCGGCAACGAATCCCTTACTCAAGCGAAACTACACAGCTTGCATCACCGTCGTAATGTTGCCTGCCTGGCGGTTTTTTACAATATACTTTTGCGAGTGTGCTGAGGAACTTCATAATCTTGTTCCACCGGCACCATTTTCCCACAGAAGAGCTAGACGCCGTTAACGGTGTCATCCTTATGTGGTTGACATACAGGCAACACGCACAAAGCGCTTTTCATCTACGTTTCTGATACGCACCGCTAAAGTTTGAAACGCTTCCGGCTTCGGTGTTTCCTGATTCATACAACTTGAATGCCTTCAAGGCAAGAGTGATTAGGCATTTTCTAGGCAAGCGCGCCCCAACTTAGACCGCATCTTTGCTTTACATCAGGCATGATAGTTGTCAAGCGCAAGTCTATCTAGAATAAACAAATAAAAATAAATCTAAGTTAAAATATACTTAAATAGTTACGCAATTTATCAACGCAACAATTATATATAATTGTGATTTTTCTTTATTCCACAACCCCTTAATAAATTAATAATAGATTTTCCTAGAAGTCTTCATTTGACTATGACCTTATACTATGTAATGATAAAGTGATAACAGTGATAGTGATAATAGATATGACGATAATGGTGTCGTCATGAAAAACTAATAATAACACAAAAACATGCATGTATTGTATTATAGATGGAAATTTAAACAGGTATTTCCCAATACAATTATTTATTACCATACAATTTCCATATTATTAAAAAAAATCACACGTTGCAATGAAAACAATTACGAAAAAACATTTATTACTATTTCAGAAGTCATCACCCTAACAAGTGTAAGGGGGAAAGAGACATTTGAGATGTTAAATTCGAACAGCACCGATTCAACGTGGTTTGGTGGGCTCTCCTAATGCTCATTAATTCTAGGTGATACTACTGTAAAATATTCCAGTATTTAAATATACTGTAGCAAATTTATTACGAACTTTAACGACTGACGCAGTTATTTATTAAGTAGTTTTATTTTATTATTTAAATCAATATATTATAACATTGAATATGTTCTTTTTATTTAATCCCTACTATACAAATGAAAATTTAATTTTTATGGTATTTTATTGAGTTCGGCTTTCCTTTCAAATTTCAAGCTTCATAGTTCGTGAGATTTCGTGATGAATCAGTCAGTCAGTTAGTGAGTCAGTTAGTTTTGCGTTGTATTGCACCAATCAATTTTAATAAATAAATATACTACGACAATTGCCTATTGAAATTGCCATCCAGCCCCAAAGTAGGCGTAGCTGGCGTTATGGGTTCCTACCTGATGAATATATACAATATAAATAAAAACACCCGAACACTGAAAAACAGACATGTCCATCACACAAACATTTTTTAGTTGTGGGAATTGAACCCACGGCCAATACGCCAATCGGCCGTCAAGAGACATAAATAAGACAGAGGTACGCTATAGTTTTAATATAAAAAGGTACCTACTAAGAAACTTGAAGGGTTTGAGATAACTAATGCTTTGTAAAACATCCACCTTCGATCCATCTACTTATAAAATATTGATCCATTGATAACCAGAAGATTAATAGGCAAATAAACCACACTATTAAAATTAAAAAAAATTAAACAAATCAATGGAATGGATGCGCCCGGAGTTTAGGAGTAAGTTACCCTGTGTTATCGCAAGGTAGGACATAGGCAACTTCGAAGGAAATTCTTCAGCTATGTAGGTAGAGGAGTTTGGAAGTTGTCTTCTAAGCCGCGAGAACCGGGAAAAAATAACGTTAGTAATTGATATTGTTAGGATAGCGTTTTTATTTCTAGCCCTTACAACTGAGAAATATTTTACGTTTATCCATCGCTGAATCATAATTGCTATTTATAAATGGCTACGGACTCTTTTGTTTCAAATACCGGTGACGCCCGAAATTAATAATTAATGTAATCTAAATCTTTAAATCGCTGTTTAAATTTAATAGTGCTACCCTTTCAATCCACCATCTAAATATTTTAGAATAGATAGATTATTGACATCGGACGTAAGGTAAGTTTGCTCTTAGCTACATAGGCGATTGCAATCTACATATGTATACAAAAACCGACTGCGTTGTAAAAAGGAAGAAATAAATATTTTCTATAACATTGTTAAGTCGAAAATGTAGAAAGTAACTATGTAAAGAACATATACTTCGTATTCCTTTTTATATTATTTTTATAAGCTCATTATTTTACTTGGCACCGATTAACATTTCATTGCAAGGACAAACGTAGAGGAAGGGGAGTTTACGTCTATTAGTAATTGGCAATCTTATTTCGTTACGAGCGCGGTTAAACCGACGGGGAACAGCTAGTAGTAAGAATAACATATAATTAGAAATACCTCGACACTGAGTATACTGAGCAGTCCTTGACTCAGCGTATGGAAGTCAGCCACATAACAACAATAATTATTATCTTATTACATGATTCAATTATTTATTCACTATAGCTAATGCCCGCGACCTCGTATTGCTTTTATTATCTTATTTCTCGGCGAACAAAAACATTTTCCTGGGCTAAAAAAGGAGGCGAATTCACAAAGGAAAAAAACAATTTTCGTTAATCAGTATAAAGAAAAACATTATTATTATTAGATGAAAATTTGAAAAAAAAATGGTTTGAACATATAAAATGGACGAACCTTCGGCCTGGTTTTGGTCATTATTTTTTAACATACATACCTAACAATATGCCTACTCGTATACAACGTGTAACAGAATTACGAAATAAGATTGTAGGATGCATGAGTATATTTTATAAGGAATCAGCCTGTATTTAATATTAAAACAAAAGAAGCATATTTATTGGTCTATACAAACGAATTCAAAACATTCTAAGTGTCTACTTATGACAACCCTATTCAAGATAAAAGACAGACACGCGCATAGTACCTACGCTACGTTACGCGTACTTAATAAAGTGGCAGGAGTCACATGATTTTAATTTTGCATGTGATGGTAGAGCTGTATCTGAATTTTTTCAGTAAAAACTATGGCAGTGGTTTACTCAAAAACTAGTAGGTTTCGGTTTCACAGATAAGTCTTAGAGAAAGTACATAATGAACCTCTAAAGCATGTGAACTATTATTTCTGTTTTCATTTACACGTTGTATATTCAATGATAATATTTCTCCCTTTACTAATAATATGGAATGGCTCTGCCAACCAGTCTGAAGCATTAGACTCGGTGAATCGTCGCGCCAGAAGAATTATCGGCAACGAATCCCTTACTCAAGCGAAACTACACAGCTTGCATCACCGTCGTAATGTTGCCTGCCTGGCGGTTTTTTACAATATACTTTTGCGAGTGTGCTGAGGAACTTCATAATCTTGTTCCACCGGCACCATTTTCCCACAGAAGAGCTAGACGCCGTGAACGGTGTCATCCTTATGTGGTTGACATACAGGCAACACGCACAAAGCGCTTTTCATCTACGTTTCTGATACGCACCGCTAAAGTTTGAAACGCTTCCGGCTTCGGTGTTTCCTGATTCATACAACTTGAATGCCTTCAAGGCAAGAGTGAATAGGCATTTTCTAGGCAAGCGCGCCCCAACTTATACCGCATCTTTGCTTTACATCAGGCATGATAGTTGTCAAGCGCAAGTCTATCTAGAATAAACAAATAAAAATAAATCTAAGTTAAAATATACTTAAATAGTTACGCAATTTATCAACGCAACAATTATATATAATTGTGATTTTTCTTTATTCCACAACCCCTTAATAAATTAATAATAGATTTTCCTAGAAGTCTTCATTTGACTATGACCTTATACTATGTAATGATAAAGTGATAACAGTGATAGTGATAATAGATATGACGATAATGGTGTCGTCATGAAAAACTAATAATAACACAAAAACATGCATGTATTGTATTATAGATGGAAATTTAAACAGGTATTTCCCAATACAATTATTTATTACCATACAATTTCCATATTATTAAAAAAAATCACACGTTGCAATGAAAACAATGGTCAAATCCGATTGCGTAAGTTACTGAATGATTATATTGTGAATGCCAACGAACATCATCATTGAAGATCCTGATACTGTAGCCTGGTGAGACATGCTGGCTCGCAATCGAGAAGTCGTCCTCGCATATCAAACTCTACACCGTCAAAGTAGAATGTACTTACTTACACAATTTTTTACAGTAGCAAATCATCTACTTCTGATTTATATTTAAGTTTTAGGTAAAAGCCCTCGCTAAAGAATTGTAGGCAAATTTGAGCTTTAATAGAATACTCATAAGATCCATTTTACTCTGCTGTTATAGTATTTCGTTACTCGAAACGACGCCTCGATTGGGAGCATGCAAATCTTATATCATAAGCCGATTAGTCACGAGAATATCCGAATCGAGCGCGGACTACACATTACCATTAAGTTGGAACAAAGGCTACAAATGTTTGCTTCTGGTTTCGCAAACGAAAATTGAATATAAAGCAATAGCAGTAGGTACCTACTCGTATAGTCAGAATACTTCTTGGTTCAGGATTATATTCCAGGATTTTTGCTAAACTTAAATCAATAATTGTAACATAACTGGACTACGGATGGCGAGGTATTTACCTCTATCTCTATATCTACAAAGTATTAATCAAAACTCTCCGCACCTGTCTGTTCAGCAATCAATTTCTTCTAAACCACTCAACGGACTCCTGACGGACATGCGGTTTTCATTATCCTTATCACAGTTTTTCAACTGATGATTTATATCGTAACTATATTTATAAATGCGTGAGTGTGTATGTTTGTCTTTCCTTCACGCCCTAATTAAGCAACCAACCAATTTTATTATTGGTATAGAGTTAGATCAAAGGACGAAGAGTACCAAAGGCTATCTAGAAAAACCAGCTGTTCCCACGGGATTTGTAAAAAGCGTAATAATAGGCGTCCGAGAACGCTGGCAACAGCTAGTATACAATAAAGCCTAATTAAAAGTACATTTGGCAACCTAGTCGCCCAAAAATAAATTGATATCACAGTGCCGTACGATGCTGGAGCCAGAGTTCCTGGTTTAATTAAGTAATTTGAAAAGTTAATAATAATTTTTACATTCCCTCAGGCCTCAAATCAACATTGGATCAGCTTGGAAGCTGCTGTTGAATCCCTCTTTTGAGGAAGTCTCCTGTGTTAAGCTGTGTTAATAGTCTGAGGATTACGTTAATAACTACCATGTTAAAATAGAAAAAAAGGAAATATGGTTCCTACAGGTTTTAAAAAACTAAAATAAACGCGCACAAAATCGAGGGAGATAGACAGTAAAATATCATAATGTCATCATTATCTTAGAAGATATCGTAATTCAAGGAAAAATCAATTTAAAATCTTCAGGCATTAGGTTGACTTTAGCTTACCTATACGTTAAGCAAACTGTACAGATACATCATGCATTAATAGTAAACAAACATAAACATTGTGAATCAATTCCGAGGAGAGTGCATTGCCAACAAATATTAATGATAAACTATATTCCAATTCACGGCAATCTGGGTACGAATAAATGGAAATTTATTCTAATAAAACACAATATTAAGTCAAGAAATCGTATATAGACAGACAGTCAAGCTTAATCAGCCGGCCGGTGCTTTCGTGTATTATTCATAAGTTTAGCTTATAAATAAATAAAATGGCGCAAGAACGATGCATGTTTTTGCTTATAACAGTTTTGTGTTCTGTTTCAAGTGTAAAAGTGTTTCCCAAGGATGGCGCGGCGGTGACATTAGCTTGTGGGTTCAATATCAAGCCATCTCCAGCTGAACCTCTAGTGTCTACTACTACTACTACTAGTGTTGCTTATACTGCTATAAAACACACTATCCTACCACCTCAAATAGCAGCTACCTTTGAATTGGAGACAAAACTACCGTCGCAGGCGAAATACACATTGTTTCCTGTGTTTTCTACTATAGAACCCACTCCGAAATTGACCGCCATTAAATTAGAACCTTCATCAGGTGTTACTGCAGATACGGTTGATTTTATAGCACCGAGTAGTGTTGTAAAAATTAGCACATTAGAAACGTTTGATGTACCTGCGAATGATCTACTACCACCCAAGGTATCTTTTAATTTATTAGGTTTACCGCTTCCTTAAATATAAAATAGTCATCATCGGCAGTATTATTTCAACTGATAATCTTCTTCCGTCCGTTCCGATGTCTTCCAAACTCTCCACACCTATGCCCCATGTGTCCAACAAAAGTATATCAGACATACTAAGTTTCCTATAACAATATTAAGATATTATAACCATTTATAGAATGTTTATTTATATAGTTTGAATGCATAGATTAATCCAAACAAAATATTATCTTCTTTCCGGCGTTTTAATAAATACTTTGCTTTTCAGAAAGAATGACCGCTATAAACAAAATAAAAGAACACTACCTCATACTAAGATTTGGAAGATATAATTATACTGATACAAAATAAGGAGATAAATTTGTTAAATTATTTGCTCGATCCACGCAACTGCTGTCAGCAAAACAATATACGTTGGACTTCCCAGAAGACTCGACAAACCACTCTTAAAGAGAACATACATTACACGAATGACTTGCTCTTCACGTATTTATAATTTGTCTGAGTTTAAATATGCTGGAAACAAAACATTTATTGAGATAAAATATGGTAGAAAACTGATTGTGGAATAACATAAATGCTGCTAAAACATACTATCATGGTATCAAGCCAAAATTTATAGTTCGAATTTTGCGTCAACTCACATTTTATGACCTGAGTCGGCTTTATTATTGGTCAATGTCTCACGACACTGACATACTTTTTGTTTCAACGATTTTTAAATTAAGGCCCTAACTTATTATTTCTGTTGTACACAAACCATAATCAGTAGTTTCTTACTATTATTAAATTTGTAGTGACCTTTATGCCTTTTTGGCATCAATATCTTCTGTGTGTTTTTATTTTTATCACTGCAGCCGTGATGAATTATGACGAGATGCTTGTTTGGAGTAAGCTTGTAGATTACCCAAATGCTCACCACAACTCCTTGCTCTCAATGGATTAATTTACTTGTCTATTATTGCCTTTTGCTGCTTGTCGTTTTTTAATCATTTCACTTTTTAGTAAATAAGAAAAACTTCAAATTACTGAGGATTGAACCTTCAACCGCTACTATTGAACACGTTAATTCGTAGAAGGAAGATAAAATATATGTTATGTTTGTTTTAAGTTATATTCAAAATTGTAAAAAAAATATGAAAATGCGACGTTATTTTCTTGCCAATCTATGGCAAGGCAACGTGTAATTTGAATAGTAAATATCTCAACTAAGGTAGATAATATCATAATAACAACGAATACTCGCTTTATACTTAACTAGTTTTCTCTACTTAGTCATTTTTGTAAAATCTTTACTTTTATAAATTGTACAATGAAAAAAAAGGCGTTTTTATTTTACTGCTGGTATTTAATTACATTCTTTATTTCCTAGAGTCACTATGATTGTGAACTTTAAAATTTTAAGGTAGGTACTGTTATTATCTTGAATAGTTTTGTTTTTTGTGTTTTTCTAAGTTAGCTACGTAAGCCAACGTAGTATAAATTAGGTTTAAAACTTGAAGATTGCTGCAAAGTGAACCTTTTAAAGGTCAATGGAAAAGTCTTTGAACCGGTGAACTGTTTTTACTTAGATTGCATGCAATGTTTTACATATAAGGAATTATCTCTACGTGATCACATCAGAAATGTGAAGTTCCTTAGAAGAACCAGAGTTACCGACGTAGCTCAACGAGTCGCGGAGCTGAAGTGGCAATGGGCGGGGCACATAGTTCGGAGGAGGGGTGGACGTTGGGGTCCCAAGGTGCTGGAAGGGCAGCCCCGCACTGGTAAACGCAGCGTTGGTCGACCCCCGACGAGATGGACGGACGACATTGGGCGCTTCGCAGGTAGCCGCACAAAACCGTGGAATTTGGAACTCCCTACTAAAGACCTATGTCCAGCAGTGGACGTCTATCGGTTAATATGATGATGATGATGATGAATTATTGGAATTTATTTTGCGGTCTTACCTGGAATTAATGATACCTGCGAGATGTGCTGATGATATAGTCGGAAGGTGATCATTTTATATTCACCTAGTATGGTTTTCATGAGTATTTCATTGTTGTTAGTATCTGTGGTTAAGCTTACCAGCGATTAAAATTCTGTTTTAAAAATTACTATCAATGTAGCATATTGGATTGCATTATTGCATATTGGAAACTGAGAAACCTAAATAATAATTAAAAATAAATAGGTAATTTACATGGTTATAAAATTCAAATGAAGTAAAATATTATGTTAAATGAAATCAATTTAAAATAGGTGGAGCAACGTTATAATGTCAAAGATAGGTTGAGGAGGTCAAATAAATATTTCGTAAGACAAATGGCATTTGAAATGCAACAATTAAGAAAACAGTTGCGAACGAAAATAAAATATTTTATGATGTCATTATTCGAAACAGTAATATGCAAAACTAGGAAGAGATCACGGTAGATCGTGATGATTATATACTTCAAAAATATATAAATAAAGCTTCGGATAAATACCCAGTGTCAGTCGCGATGGTATTTTTAAGCAGACTTATTTTCATTTTAATTTTATTGCAATGTATGTATTTTTCAAATGGAAATGTAATGAATACAAATAGGTTCCGTAAAGAAAAAGTAGTGCTGGTTGAACCGATATTGGCACCAAATAAAAACCCAAGAGCAAGAGTTGTGGAAACCGCCAAGGACTTTCCTATTGTACGAGTTTTATCCATAGATAACGGTATAAAATCAAAACAGCCTGAACGCATGGAGTATCTTCAGCCTGTTTATGTCGAAGTAAGTTATCAGAAAAGTAATTCTATTGAATTAACACAATTTCAACGCTACCTGTATGGCATACTTATGTAATTATTTCAATGAATTCGGGAGATCAATTATAAAAATACTAGTGTTTCTTATTAATGCGACTTTATAGTTACTACAAAATCTGATTTATACACTTTTAATCCCTTTCACTGTATTTACTGGAACGAGGGTTGATATCAGACTATGTGTACTGAAGTGTAGGCAAAATTTTAGTAGTATCATAAAGATATTGGTATGACGTAGGAAAAAAAACAATTTTTAATTTACAATAGAAGAACTTAGATACATAATGATCAAATACATGATACAGCATCATGTAAAATAAAACACTGTAAACATGTTGCCTAAGAGGAAAATGCCCAGTTATTTTTGTTGATGTAAAATATGTTATATCACACAGCTAATCATAAATAAAAAATAAAATAAAATAAATATACTACGACAATACACACATCGCCATCTAGTTCCAAAGTAAGCGTAGTTTGTGTTATGGGTACTAAGATAACTGATGAATATTTTTTATGAATAATATACATAAATAATAATTCATCACACCAATAGTGTCCAGTTGTGGGAATCGAACCCACAGCCTTGGACTCAGAAAGCAGGGTCGCTGCCCACTGTGTCCACTAAACCTCTGCGCCAATCGGCCGTCATTCTTCACGTATTGTATAATAATAATAAATTAGTCAATTCATAGCGAAATAATATGATATACACTGTTTAATTATATCTTTTAATAAAAAGGCGTAACGAACGACAAGGAGACAAACACACTTTCATATTTATAATATTACAGTAAGAGTTGAATACGAGATGAAAATTTGAATAAAATTAAGATCAGTTTGTTTTTATATTATTATTTGAGATGTTTTTTGTTACGGCTTGGGTTTTTTCTACAGGTCATAAGCTCGCCCCTTTCATTTAGATCCGCTCAGGCATGCATGAACAATTATAAAAAATACATAAACTTTCAGATTTATAATAGGTACATATAACAGTAAAGTATTACAACGTTATTAACGACTGATTAAAGAATAGTCGGAATCATGACTAATCAACTATTACATTGTTGGTAAAATGCGCACAACAAATATAATTATTGTAATATGTTATGAGTATGTAATAAAACTACGTAAATTACAATTACAGAAACTTGAAGATCAAATTACCAGACGAAGAAGAAATTCCGGTTCTCTTTAGTTTATGCCTGTTTTTTTCTGCGTACCCTTAAAACAAGTAAGTTATTTTTTCCTTTACGACAGTACTTTTTTATATGGCCCAAAGGGTATTTGTTATAGAAATAATTGACGGACAAAGCAGATGGTCCACCTCATAGTAAGTGGAAAATCATCGCCTATAAACATAGCAACACTAGCCAGGGCATGCAAGAAGCACGTCCTGCAACATGCGTCCACCAATTTGGTGTAAAGGTTAAGCCTCCTGCCTCATATGCCTTTAATTACACCACCAACCACGCTTATAAAACCGGAGCAGAGCATTGCTACGATGCTGCTTAAAGGCAGAAGTAAGCATGGCGATAGTTCTTCCCCGGAAGAGCTCTGTCACAATAAACTCACAATTACAGTTAACTTTAGGTCTGTCCAAAACAGCTTTAGCTTTTTTAGCAAGCAGTCTTATGTGTTTTTACTTACTACCTGTTGCCCAAGTTTCTTAGTTAGACGCACAAACAAATTAAATATTTTAGTATTTATAATATCAGACAGGTTTATTGGAAAAGATTTTCATCGCCCAAAACATCATGTACCTAGATGGAAACGTTTATGTTCACGGTAGCTTTCAATTCAGTCGATTATTTTCTTATTTGAAATATATCCAAAGTATGCCTACTTTATGGGATCTTTTGAAACGTTCCCGTCAGTGCGGTGACTCTACCACTATATGGTTTGTTCCATTTAAATGATTGCGAATCGAAAGTGCCTTCTGTTTCAATAAAACTATGACAAACCTGAGTATCAAACAAAACTACATAGAGCTCACAAAAAAAACCCGATATCAAATTGTATGAAATTGTTCCACGCAAATGAATCGAAGGAAACGAACGGATAGAAAATATATTTTGGTTAATAATTCCGTTCAAAACGAATGGTGCAAAATATAATGAGTTATGTACAAAACATCTGCTTTTCAGGAGAGCGCATAATTGTCAAAACAGGCGTAATTGTCTTTTTGCTTGACGAAAGTACAAGAAATAAGTCAGTATTTATAATTTATTTTACTGGTTCTAATTAGCTACTGTAATAATTACTTAGCACCCGTCGAAAATTTTGCACTTGTTCAAACAAGACGTTGAGCTACATTTTACAACACACTCGTACCATTAGATCAGCCTTACTGATGCCTTCAAGCAATTAGCTCGTGCGTCTGACTTAAACGGTATTTCCATGACTTAATTGTACCTACCCAATAAAGTCTTCTTTTAATGCGTATCCATTACCACTAATACATGAGAATAAGATTGTTGTGTACTTGATGGTTAATAATACGCTGCTTATACACAACTTTATCAGAAGAAAGGTTGTTATAAATATGTCAGATAAACCTACTATTCCGCATACCGCATGTACATAGGCTGTCTCACCGTGTGCTAAGATTTGGTTCGCTCGCTTCCTGAAGGCTGAGAATCGCAGCGTGATAAACTTATGGCATTCCTTAAAACATCTTGATGAAACCAGTATAGCTGAGAGCTTTCCATAGAGTTCTCAAAGGCGTGCGAAGTGTACCAATCCATAATTGGCCTGCGTGGTGGACTTCTACCAAAACCTCATGCTGAGACGAGACCCGTTCTCTGTAGTGGGCTGTTGATGGGTTGATAATGATGATTTTCCTTACTATACAAAATTTTATTTTGCATTTATGGCAAATAAATGCAAAATAAAATTTTGTTTTGAAACCCTCCTGTGAAATAAACAAAACTATACCCAAGCGGTATTTGACAATATTAGTGTTTGTTGTGTTTCAGTCAATCAACGAAGAAAAAATTACCTGTCAAATCAGGAGATAGGGTAGTTGTGATATGATTTATTCATATTATTCTAAAAACTACTCAAACTCCGAATTCATTAATTTCAAGTAGGCCTGATATTATCTGGCATCTTCATCACCAAGTATAACTTTTCGTTGTGACTTTGGCGTGGTTCGTAAGGCAGATTCTACCGATAAGAAACCGGCAAGAAACTCGGCAATTTCTCTTTTTCAACATTTACATTTTACAATTTATTTTTCCATAAAATATAAATATAACCTAAAATAAACTATTTAAAATTAAATAAAATCTAAAACGTCCTCGAAACCACCGCAGCGAGGCACAGTTCCTAAGATGCTGGCAGCATTGCCCCTTTGGATGGCCAAACTAATTCGTTAGCCAAGGTAACTGCCCGCTCTAGGATCACCGACTCGATAACCCTTTTCGATAATTCTTTGAAAAGGGCTCTTGCCTCCGGACCCCACGATCCTAAAGTCTCTACTACAAAAGGCACAAAAATGAAGCTGCTATCCAGGTGTTCATATTTACGCCTCTTGGCCTGCTCGGCACTGGAAGCAGCCGCACCTACCATTGACGAGGTGGCCTGGATGTGTGATGCAGCTAGGGTATCAACACAAGTTGCATCCCATAGAAGTGACCTTCCAAGCCTCCAAGGTATGAGCGTCATACCATCAGGTCTCTTGCCATCGCTCCGCGCCAAACCAATAGGTTCTAATACAGCTGGTACGTGAGCGGTAGCAAGAGATCGTCGGATGATGTCGTTGATGGAAACAACTGTAACTTTAAGTTGTTGTTTATTAAATATGCTTCTTATGTTTTGAAATTTTAAAATCACCATTTTATATCGCGAGAGATAAACTATTCTTTATTGGAAGTGCTTCCAAGCAATCCTGTGATTAAAGAAAATCATCAATAGTATAGTAACCTCGTTGCAATAAATAGGGCATTTTGTACAAAACTCTATGCCAGTACTGCTAGCATCGCAGGAGACAATTTTATCACACGGGTTTAAAAGGGATACAATTTTACCGTCCACCTGCCAAAATACGGCAACAGGGAAAGGGAGAATTTTAGTCACATTTAATGTTAGTCGTATATTATTTTGGTATTATATCCACAACAACACCATATATACAGGGATAGGTTATAGTGTAATAACTTATTTTCTCTGTAACTAGGCTTGAGAAGATTAACATTTTGTACTTTCCCAGTTGACAAAAAAATCCCCTGCCCATGCTAGCAATGATGATGATGGTACACTCATATGTGCTAACCTTTATGTGTTCAACTTAAAATTGCTATGATTATAAGTAAAGTAATTAAGAGATGCGAGATACGAAATAATTTCTAAGATCGTTTATCTTTTAACTAACATATAAAAAGGCTATGGTTAGTAAATTAAATTAAAACTATGTAAAAACTGCCAACGGTTACAGTGTTTTAGTTGAATGGGTCATTGTTGCATGTGAAAATGTATTATGATGTATTACTGGCAGTAATATTTATTATAACTTGGAGTAGCACAGAAAGTTTATTTATTCAGGATCCAAAAGACCTCTTTTAAATATAAATATGATAATATAATAAATTTGTAAATTATCATGGAAAATTTTCCAGGTCCTGTAATATAAATATTTAAAAATAAACTCTTATAAAAACCGACTCACACTCAGTCGGTTTCACATGCCAATAAAATAAGCGATATTTATTACAGAATTTGCGACTCTAATTCGAGTAAAAAAGGGTCCATTTGCCTTAACGTTACAGTTAAACATTACAGTCATTATTGGTACAGTTTTAGCGGATTTCTCCTATTATGCAAGCAATTTATGAAAATTTTGATATTATAATATTCATAAATACACAGAAAAAATTGTTCTAAGAATACACATTTATTTATTATACAGGTTTCGTTTTTACAATAGCTGGGTATCATAGGTACGCCGCTAAAATTGTATGACCATGCAAAAAATCCATAACCTTGAGGAAGATCAAAATTACGTAGTTTCTTATCCTAACTACAAACAATATAATTAGTACCATTGCCTCGGTTAACAATTAATACAGTCGATTAATGATCTTATCTCGATATATTTTTACAGAACAACGATGAAGCTTACGTCTACTTGATCAAACCAACGCATACGCTGAAAAAACGAGACGTTTATAGCATAGGTAAATAATTAACCATTTGAACCGTTCTAATGGAATAGACAAAAGCCTTCTATTGAGGAAGTCCATATTTTAAGATTGACTCATCATCATACCGATCCATTGTCGGTCCAATAGAGAACACGAGTCTCCTCACACAGTGAGAAGACTCAAGGTTAGGGCCGTAGTCCACGCGGATGCTAGCCCAGTGCGGATTCAACCAATTCGCACTACATTTGAGAACATTATGTAGAACTCTCAGCCATGCAGGTATCCTCACGATGTTTTCCTCCACCGTCGAAGAAAGTGTGTGAAAGTGATTTACTTAGTTCTCAATAATTAATAGATCTTTTTGAAAATATCTATTAGGTATATCTACCTGTTTTAATCTTGATAAATTTCTGATTCATATTAATTATTTCAGATACAGTTTCAGTGCCTACTGGAGTGCAACCAAAAGATGAAACTATTATAATTGTCCCGAATTCAGGTAACTTAAAAATTTATTTAACTTTAAAATAAGCAAATGATTCAATTTGTGTATTTAAAAAATACTTATTTCTAGGTGTAAATAATTATCCTTATAATAATTATTACGATCCGAGAAACCCCGTTCCACGTTATGGCCCAAATACAGGGACAACAGTCATTGTCAGCAATCCAGGTATGTTAATGTACAAAGTTATTTTCATCATATCGACACATTACCGGCTCACTACAGGGCACGGGTCTCCTCCCACAATGAGAAGGGGTTAAGGCCGTAGTCCACCACGCTGGCCCAGTGCGGATTGGTGGACTCCACATACCTTTAAGGACATTGTGTGGAACTGTCAGGCAAGCAGGATTCCTCACGTTTTTTTCCTTCTCCGTCGAAGCAAGTGATATTTTTTATACTTAAAACGCTCATAACTTAGAAAAGTTAGAGGTGCGTGCTGGGATTCGAACTCAGCCCCCCGAAAGTGAAGTCGAGCTCTTACCCATTGCGCTATCACCGCTTCTAAAGCTTCGCAAAGTTATTTTAATCGATCTATATTATTCAAAATTCAATATTCATGTATTTCAAGTAGGCCTAGTATATAAGTACTTTTGAAACGTTAAGTCTGTGTGTAGAGACTCTACCACCGGATCTTTTCCATAATCAACAATTTACATTTTGACATTAATTTTGCTTTGTTGTAAAACATGAAAGAGAAGCCGGATGCTTCCGAGCATCCTTGTCATTAAGAAATTCGTCAATTGTTAATAACCTCACTCTAATCAATGTGGTTTAATATATTGGTTTAAACTTATGCATTGGTATGTCCAAATATGGGAATCATGTTATAGAAGTGTACACTCAATCGCATAAATAACCTGTAATTATTAATGTAAGAAATGTCATGGAAACAGAACTTTAAAACATAAGTTTTGGATCAGCAGACAGAAAGTTAATCATTGCAAAACGATGTCTTAGTTCTTTAGCTACGATTTTTCTTTTATTTTTTTTTATTTATATAACACACAAAACAGATCATGACAAAACATAAACATAAGAAAAACAACCAATAAAAATAAAACTAGCCATTCTCCACCACATGCGTGTATAAATGCAGCCAATAGATGGGACGGACATACGTTCTTGGATATTTTCTTTCTTCTTTTTCTTCTTCTTTTTGATATCTCTTTCTCACATTGTCTGTCAAAGAATAATTTATATTCTTTGTGAGAGTTTATAGTATATTTAAGAATTTCATATTAAGTTTTATGTTTTTACGACCTTATTTGAAATATTATCTTTTGTTTTTAGATGGCAATTACGGCAGCGGCTATGGTGGAAAGTACTTCCCCAATCAATACACGAATAAATATGGTTAAAATAAAATAACCTACCTACAACGTAACAAAACAACGGAACGTTTAATTACTAACCAATAAATAAAATGTTAATATACCAATTAAATCATTCACTTGATTTGCATACATTTTATAATTTACCCACAATGTTTGGTTTTGCCAATAATAAATTGTTGTGAATGGAATTATACAGATTTATTTGAGCAGGATGAATTAAATTGTTAGTCCATAACATACTATTTATTTTTATATCGTGCTGGCCACGGGAAATCGCGTCGTGCTAATTCTCGCGCAATGTGAACAAAATATGTATCTTGGGTTGTTTTGTATGTTGTTTCAGGCACTAGACGCTTCGCCGGTAGCGTCGCGCGTCCCGTAGGATTATATTATGCAAAATTGATAATTTTTTTTTATTTCAAAATAGGAGCGTGACTTTTGAGTTGTGAGAATATGAACCTGGCTGGCATTACTTTACATATTATAATAAGTAGTTTTACTGTAAGAAGATTTTTCACTTTAGTG
Organism: Pararge aegeria; assembly: GCF_905163445.1. Classification (NCBI taxonomy): domain Eukaryota; kingdom Metazoa; phylum Arthropoda; class Insecta; order Lepidoptera; family Nymphalidae; genus Pararge; species Pararge aegeria. The sequence continues at coordinate 6,154,780 of NC_053181.1, forward strand.
AATGAACGCACTCTCTATAAGGTGTTTCTTATTATTTATCCAAGTATTATTCTTTGATTTCATTTTATTATCCCTTAAAGAAGGAACTAGTCCAGTTTTTTTTATTTTTTATAAAAACAAAAAACAATAAAACTTCTCTTTGCGTATTAAATAAGTACAGGAACTTTGGAAGAAAAAGTGGTTATGCTTTGTTTTCTCGTAGATAAATTCTCATGGATACCACCGCACCACGGAGGTTATATCAGACTCATAACGACTATACCCCCATGGTATAGTCGATATTCAAATTCGTCGCCTGGTGGCTAGATCACGGAAACGTTCTCGCACCTACAGGGCTAGCACAGGCGGGAGTAAAAAATATATCCGCCTATTATATCCCTGATATAATTAAAGTGTCCACCTGCTAAAACACGGGAAAATATAATACGAGCAGTTTAGCCCTGTTTATCATTATATATATATTATTTCCACTTGTTTCCACAATGCTCTGAGAGTTGATAAAACTGTGGGAGAAGATACATTTTTATTCTCTCCCCGGGGAGATAATTTTCTGCTGCCCATGATAGCCGTGCAGAACGTTGTTACCCTGGTTAAACCTGATTCTCAATGCCCTTTTAAACCACATTGGTGTTTATTTTAAGAACCTATTTACGCTATAAATAAGAATCTACGTACACTTATTTATAGATAGTACTCATCTTATTGTGTCGTGTTTTATATATAATATTATTTTTGCATCGATGTTTCTAACCGCAACTTTGAAACCTGAGCAGTTCCCGCTGGGAATAAATGACTTTGTAACCTTCTTATTGTATATTTGAAAAAAGATACAACCATACCAACCATATTATAAATAAAGGTGATTAACCTGAATGTCTGACTGAATCGTTCACAGAGTAAGGATAGGCTTATAGAGGTCATACGAAGCTTTTATTTTTTAAAGTAATAATTGTCGGATCAAGCAGATGTCCCACCGTTAAACGATTGGGAAACCATCGCCTATAACCGTAGCCAACTTCTTAGGGCATGCAAGGAACACGAACACGTGACAGCTGTTAAACTATAACATACAACAGAGAACTGGCAGCAGCGTTTTCAGTGTTACTACTGCCATCTATTATGGGCAAACACTTCGATTAGTCTAGCAGAGGTATGTGATAGGCTATTGATGGAACTATAACATGGAGCACAAAATCGTTGAATCCTGTAAACTTAGAGCCAAATTGGAGCAGCTCTCATCAGAGAGAAGATCTTTGCCCTGTAGTGGGACAGTAATGCGTTGATAATGAAGATGCTCCAATGGAGCAAGCGCAGAGAATCTAAGCTCTAAGGTCTTTCCTGAGGAATCATGCTCATCATCATTAAGTGCCGGTGGTCATTCGGTGGAAAATCGAACGATGATGTGCCATCTTCCTAAATTCCGAATAGGTAGGTCCGGTCCACTCTTTTAAAAACTCTGCAAAATGCAATTAATGACAATGTCACAGATAATGTGGATGATTTGCATGCTGTTAAGCGGAATTTGGTTAAAAGCTAACCATAAGATTAAGACTATATACTAACCCATATTCGCAAAGAAATAAATGAAATCTTGAGGAAAGAGACCTGTGTCCCAACTGTGGAACATTCATTGATTAAGGATATTGATAATAGCGCTAAAGCAATTCTCTATAAAGACATGCTAATAGACTCTTCGTGATAGTCGAGAAATAATAAAAAAACTGTCATTGTTAATAACACTCAAGCATCAAGGAATAATATCATTCAACAATGTGTGGGTAAAATACTTTTTCCCGTTGATTTTTTTCCGACTAATAGTTAATAATCAGAAAATCGTGATACTATAATTAAACTGCTGTGCGCCTGCGAGCAATCTCCTTTGTCTAATAATGCTGTATAGTCTTAGTATGTTAGTATGTACTGCAGTATACAATATGAATCTGTATTATGAAATACAAAACCTTATCATAAACCAAGTACTTACTGTGTTTTAAGGTTCTTCTCTTAAACTACTTTTAGGACCTCCTTGGGCGAAGTGGTGTATCCTGACCTTATAAGTGGGGAGTCTCGGGTCCGATACCCTTCTTGAAATTTATATGTTTTGGTCTGGAGGGAGGCTAAGGCTGTCTAGCTACCCGATGAGGGAACCTCCTTTGCGCTGGGTCCCGAAACTCGGCTATACAGTGGGTTCCCCGGCCGTCTAGTTAAGAGGGACATGGCGTGGTGGTTAGTTTTAGTATATCCAAGGACCCTGGCACTCCCACTTTTGAAGGAGGGGAGTCCCACATCCCTTAGACGGGACGGAGTTAGCTATAAAGCTTTTCCACCAGGCCAAAAAAAACTAAGGTCATGGCTATAAACCTGCTGCCAAAGGATTTAGCGTTCCGGTACGCTACCAAATAGGCGTAAGTACGTGATAGAACTACCATGCACCATATGTTGTTCATCACCATCTTTGACATTATCATCACAACGGCACGTGGCATCACATTGTAAGTGCAAGTAGAATAACCCAGTAACTAAAGCAAGAAGCAGGTGCATATCTCTTGCATCAGTTACCTGTGCAAGTAATGTGCTTGCAGCTTTCTTCGAATTAATAACGGTTTGGTACACATGAATGATGACTGCATTGTGGTTTGTAATAAAAATCCTATCCCACTGCAGATCATTATATCTGTATTCGATCCCGGGTCGAATCAAAAATGTTGAAATTCGTATAGGATTATTCTTGTAGGCAATTCTGGAGAAAATAAGAGCTGACCTCTAAAACAAAAGCCTTTGCCAATGTCCATGTTTTCATCATCAACATTTCTTAAAAATCGTAAAACCTATAACCCTAATAGTTCATTTCCAGCTATGAGATGTGCTGAGAATGAAGATGAATTATGTACCCAATAGCTGAGAATTGAAAAAAAACACTTACATAAAAAAATTAAAAATACTATTACCCATTTAATTGGCATACAAAGGAATTTTATAATAGTATAAAAAAGAAGAAATCACGCTCTTAGTTTCAAAGGTATGTCGACACATATCAGAGTCAAGCCATTCCGGCCCTGATCCATGAAATCCGTCTGGATACGCTTTAATCATATAAAACATATAATATACTGTGGAGAATCGAAAAAAAACAAATGAATGGATGTAAATAATTGTAAACTGCATTACCTCAAAAAATCAAATAGCACTTGCACGCAAATAAAAACTTTTTTTACGCAGCGCAAAACAACAAAAATACAAATTCAATAGCAAATAAGGTAGACGGTACAATTTGACGGTTGGTTAATACAGTTGGCAGTGATCCTGCTTTCTGAGTCGAGGCTTCAATCAAGCCAAGTCTTGGGTTTCATTCCCAAAATTGGAAAAATGTTTGTGTGATGAACAATGTTTTTCAGTATATGGGTTTTATTTCCAAATATAATAAGTATTTAACAATCATAACACAAGCAATGTTTAACTTTGGGGCTGGATGGTGTGTATTGATGTAATATTTAAAAACATTTATTTATTTTTAATTTGGTGACCTTTAAGATTGCACGAAATTATTTCTCAGTCCTTGAAAGATCTCTGATAGACCCAATACAACAAAATAGTGACGGTACAAATGGTTTGCAATAAATTAAGTATTTCTTAGTCCTTGAGTGATGTCTTCTTGGTCTAATACAACCAAATAGTGATCGTTAAAATGGTTTGCAAGCAATTATGTCTCAGTCCTTGAGCAATGACTGATGGGCCCTGAACCTGATATGTCTGAATATGCCTTAAGTGGTAGGTACCTAACATCTATACGTAGCTACCTATTACCAAGCAGAATATCCGGTTTTGGACTAACCTGATACTGTACGTGTGTAGAATCCACAAATTACTATGCAAGCAAAATGTCGCTTTGTATACCATGCAATTTAATTCTCATACCAGTTTTTAAATGTGGCGATGCTCGCGTATTTTCCATTTACATAACTTTACTACAGTGACCTGCATTTACAATATTTTGCCAACTAAGACGACAGATTCAGTTCATAGTCCACGAAATATGTAAATTACTTTATAACCGTTTAGTGAAGAATATTTACAATTTAAATCACTGGATAACTGAGTATTCTATGATACGTTTTATTTTAAGCAATAACTTAATTAAGTATCTAACAGTTCACGAGTCGCTATTTTTGATGAGATTTTAGTTTATTTAATAACTCCTTTTAAGAGGTCGGAGAAGGATAATTAAAAACTCTAACGTGTCGAATTCTTAATAATAATATAAAATAACCAGAAAAAAGATTCAAATACTAAAATTACCAACATATAAAGTCGACCAACAAAACAGAAAATTTTCCAGACGAGTTTTCGTGACGTAATCTAACTTGATATGTTTCAAGCTACAGTGAGGGGAGTCTAGTGGAGTAACAAACTCTAGTACCTTTTAAGGTTAGAACTTAAATATTATTTCTTTACAAAGTACAAAAGTAAATAGGTTATAGGCAGTGGCGTGCACTTCATAATGCACAAAAGCACTGCATACCCTAAAATTGATATATATCTCGTAGAGCAGGAGGAGTTTTGCCGTTTTATGTAAATAGGGTTAGAATTTTTTATCTATGCAACATATTCTATTTTAATTTTTAGCATTTGAAAGATTATTGAAAAGTATACGAGTATCTAGCAGATAATAGCAAATGAATTAAAAAAATTGTAATCTGATGTCTCCACTAACTTATTATTGTCATTTGTGGGCTTTTATCGCAAACGCTGGAAAATCACGAGATTAAGTTAATGTACCGACTACGTAATTATTGATCACTACAAACTGCTCCACCTTAGTATCGACGTAACACACGTGGGAAGCCAATGCGGGGCGCTAGTTACTTGAAAAGAATATAAGTCGATCCAACTGAAAAATCGAAGGTAATAATTTTCAATTCCGGAACACGAAAGCGTCACTATTTTCCAATAACGTCATCGTGGGAATCCACGACGTGTCCAGTACAAAGACACACCATGACGTCGCATCGCGTACGATGTAAAAACTGACGTATAAATAGGTTGGAAGCGCGAATCCTGCGCCAGTGAACAAGATGGGACTTTATAGTGTAGTGAGCGTGTTAGCGCTTGTGGCCTTAACCCAAGCTTCAGTAAACGATAATGACATTGAAGGCGGGGAAAGAGTTGTGCTGGTTGCGCCGGTTCTAGCGCCGCCCAGGGACTCAAGGACTCATGAGCGGTCGCGCCAGTTCCCGATATTAGTGCTCCTTGCTCAGAGGAATCCGCCGCCGAAGGAGCCCCAGGCTAAATCGTTGGGGGTGAATCCACAGCCTATTTATGTTCAGGTAACTTGATGATGCTATTTTTAGATTGAGTATGATCGTTTTATTCTTTAAACTGGATTTCATCCTTTAGAGTCCGCATCGGAATAACGTGGTAATTTCAAGCTACCTACCTACCAAGCTGTTTATTATCTACTTGAGATTAGTTAGGATAACGCGAAAAGTTTCATCATTTGATTACTTTGTAATTTATTTACATTAAATTTCAATGATTTTTAAAATTTTAAAGCAATTAGAAACGTAATCTTAAGTATATACAGTGGCTAAATTAAGTTATTATAATAAAAAAAAGATAAATTACATAAAGTAAATCAATTTATTATACTACAAAAGAACACTAAAAAATTTGAAAAATAATTCGTTATTAAAATTCTTAAAAAAGTATTTAGAACTATTTTTCCTTTTTATATTTCAATAATCATCTAATCACGGTTTTAAAAAAAACTGGAATATATTATAACGTATAATAGAAATACAGAAGTGAATAAGTAACTTTTCTTCCGTTGGCAAAAAGGTAGAGCCTTGCGATTGGTTTCGTATGGGATTCATTTATTATAACAGTAGCAGTGGCGTGACAGGATTTTTGACCAGAGAATGCATAAAGAAGGAAGATGCCATAAAATGGGAAAATCCTTCGCATTTATGAGTTATACAAAAATTGTAGGATAGGTAGTGCTTTTCTGCATGTATGAAGTGCACGCCACTGACCAGTAGGATGTTTATTTAAGCTCTTTTAGCATCGCATAATAACCTAATAATAACACAATGGGTCATGATCAATGGTGTTGTTACATATTTGAGAATTTGTCTATAATGACCCATGAATCGATTTGCCGAGTGTTAGTTAAACTTTCCGTAAGAGGAAGATCAAATTTTCGTAGTTTCTTAGTTTATTATTTTCGTTAGAGTGAGTTTGTTTGTTGTTGTTAGTAATTAACTTGGTAATTTTTTAAATGTGCTTTATTTGTCGGCTAGGTGCCCTGAAACTATATTTTCAAATAAGGTTTTTATAATTTTTATTAGTGTTTTACCAACACTTGGAGGAATTATCAATTTTATAAATTTAAAAATGCATACTCATGGCGCATGTTCAAATCCTGTCGGGACGAAAATTTTAGGTTTTTATTTAGTTCTTTTATTTTTGCAGAAATTAGAAGACCAACAGAGATCCGGTCAATTGAATAGACAAAAGCGTCATCTGCATAAGCTGTTAGGACTAGGGCTTGGAGGCGGAGGTGGCGGCATTTCGTTTGGCGGCGGTTTCGGATATGGCGGAGGTGGTGGATATGGCGGAAACGGTGGATATGGCGGAAACGGTGGCTATGGCGGAGGAAGTGGCTATACAGGTGGCTACGAGGGCGGATATGGAGGACATGGCGGATATGGTGGCGGCCACGGAGGATACCAAGAGCCCACCAAGACCATTGTCGTGAAAGTTGTGAAAGAACACGGTGTGTATTATTTATCTTGAACAGGTAGGGGGCAGGTTTATCTTAAAATGAAGGGGCATCGGGTCGTGTCCGACAGGATGGGGCTCTTGCCGTTTGACATCAATTTACACGACCCGGCAGGGTGATTACGTATCTCGCTACAGGTTTGCTACAGGCGTGAATCTTGCAATCACTGCTGTCAAATGTCACTTTTGTTTATTTATTGTATGGAAAAGTGACGTTTGAAAGCAGTGATTGCAAGATTTACGCCTGTCGCAAACCTTACAAGATTTACGCCTGTCGCAAACCTGTCGCGAGATGCGTAATCACCCTGCCGGAGGTAAATGAGGTCGGGGGAATATTTCCTTAAATCGGGAATGAACTGATCTCTACGTGATTAAATCGGGGAAGCCACAAGTAGCCGGGAGCCTTGGGTTTGAAAATAACTACCCTCTAAAAAACCTATGTCCAGCAGTAAACGTCTTTCCGTTGAGGTGTTACTAATAATTAAACTTATAAGTTCGCCTTGATAAAAACTTGCGCTGTAAGGCATAAATACTATGATAAATATAACCTTCCTTCTTTTTTTCGATCTCTCTTGCGCAGCGGTTAGCGCTGTGGTTTTAAGTTGGAGGTCCCGGGTCCGATTCCTGGCGGGGGGGAGATTTGAGAATTTATTATTTCAAAAATTGTTCTGGTCTGGATGGTTATATCAAACCTTCTTTTACAGGCCATCACAGTCATGGCGGATATGAAGGTGGCCATAGAGGAGGCAACTACGGAGGCAACTTTGGCAGCGGCCATAGTAACGGCGGCTTTGACGGAGGATATGGCGGGGGTTATGGCTTCGGATTCGGCGGGGGTGGCGGCGGCGGCGGTGGCGGTGGCGGCGGCGGCGGTGGCGGCTTCGGTGGTTACGGTGGCGGTGGCGGCGGCGGTGGTGGCGGCGGTGGTTACAGTGGCGGCTCTGAAGGTGGAAACGGGGTATATGGCGGCAATAATTTTGTACAGCCGAGTCATGGAGGCTGCGGAGGTGGGTGCGGGGGTAATTACGGCGGGGATAAATCCTCAGCCACCGCTACCGTTACTGCGACAGCAACGGCGAATGCTCAATCTGGGTAAGTTATCCTTCGAGTTATAAGCTTAAATCTCAAGTTCTTACTTCAAAATTAAGAGACATGTTTCTACATTAAGGTGATAAGAAATCAAGTGGGAAATCATTAGCCTTAGTACAAGATTTGGCGGCCGGCGCAGTGGGCAGCGACCCTGCTGAGTCCATGGCCGCGGGTTCGATTCCCACAACTGGAACATGTTTGTGTGATGAACATGAATGTTTTTGTCTGGGTGTTTATATAAGTATTTATGTATATTATTCAAAAAATATTAATCAGTCCCCTTAGTACCCATAACACAAGCTATGCTTACTTTAAGGTTAGATGGCGATGTGTTTATTGTCGTAGTATATTTATTTAGTATCTATCTATTTATATGATTTTCACGCTTGCAATCGAGGAGTCCCTTACGAGTTTAGAAATACTTGAACATCACGGTAAAATGGATCTCATTATTGTTGTATTTAACTCATTTGCCTAAATAACGTCAGGCTTGTGGCAGAACGATATCAAAATAAGAATCACACGTGCCTAAGGGATTTTCGATTTTAAAACGAGTTACATTAGGCCCATTTTAAATTGGCGGTAAAGAGTCTGATATTCGAAAACGACTATTCGATTGCAACCTAGCAAATCGCACACTAAGGCTTCAGAGCATAACAACAAGATAAATGATATTTAATCAGGCCCATAATAATTGTTTTTACCAACATAAAGTGTGTTTGATTGGATGGGTGACTTTACCAACGGTTAAAAAAAAAGGTTGTAACGAGAATTTCATCAATTTGATCAATCAATCAAGATATATTCTGTATATATAGTGAACTTCCCTACGTAAACCAAAAACCCCCCCTGCCAAATTACCAATTAAAATTTTTGTGTTTTCCTTATTTTAACATTGCTTCTGCAATTATCCGAAAACTTATTTAACGATATGGCGTAAAAGAGCCGAAAGTATTTTTTTTTTATTTCGGATAATCCTTCCTTCTTTAATTCCTTTCACAATAATATCTTCATAGCTAAGCTCAAATAAAAATGTATAAAATATTTTTGTTGACATTTGTTGTTGTTTGTTACAGGTATGGAAAACGTAAATAATCTTTTGGAAGACATAACCAATGGATTACATTTGAAAACCAAATCACCTAATTCTCATAATGTTAATTGTACCGACACGTGAGAGCTTTTATGTTTATTGCTCTGTGATTCTGATTAGGATTTTAAACCAAATAGCTTTAGTTATTTAAAGCAATTACTAACAACTTGCATACAAATTTACTGCCAATTGTGTATGCTTCTGTGATCGAGTATAGGACGTGATGACAGAATGCTAAAGAGTTGCGTGTTTGCTCATTGGTGTAACAGCCCGTTCCCACTTGCCAGTTGTCAGGTGTCGGGACGGACATGTGTATTATATATTTGTACCAATCTACTGACATAGAGAAATAGAATTATTTAATGAATATAATACAAGGAAACGACTCTCGAGAAATTTTAGTAGAAGGCACCAAGAATTGTAACGATTTCGCATTTTGACTTTCGGGTGTCGGGTGCTTTGGTGGCCAAACATTTTCTATGTAGCTGTTCGATATCTAATCTACATCGAAAATCCATTACTGATGCTCGTCTCGTGCAAAGTAACGAAAAGGGGCTTTAGGGTCGATGCTTTTTTAGTAGATCGCAAGTCGGACCTGCGACATCCTAAAAAACAGGTTCCGACACCCGACAAGTGGGAATGAGCGCTTAGCTCTTAGTTTGCATTAATTTGAAAAAAGAATGAGAAAAACTTCTATAATTACCACTTTAAATGCTTCTCGAGGCCCGTACCCCCGCTTGGCTAAGGTCAAACGATGAGTAAAACGACACCTATATTTAAAATCAATGCAAACTATTATGAGTAAAAAAATTGTCTGATTACAATTTTGTTTTATGCCTAAGTACCTATTAATAATATTAATGTAATATAGTTATGATATACCTATCTGCGTTTAATTATTACCACTACGATTTCATTGTTTGTTCGCGATACAACAACTTTACTTTTATTCAAAATTAACCACTTAAATTAACTAAGTAAAAATATATAACATCGGTAAGTAGGTATTATTATTTTTGCGAATTGTGAATATCAATATTATTACCGTGCATTCGTAGAAATATAGTAAGATACCTAGATGCTCAATTCTGTGAATAAAAAACATACGTGAAGTAGCAAAATGTTTTATTCCATAGATAAGAAATTATTCTTCAATAATATTGACAAACGAATCCTAAACGAACACTCCATAGATTTTGCATAATGTCAATAATATTGAACGTGTGCGAGGTTATGAAGAATTGGTTAAAAAATATTGTCAATAATATTGGCTGTGCTCGCGCAGCCGTGACAACGAGAATATTTTACGACTCTAGACAAAAAAAAACATAATTATACCTATAATATAACAGCTACAGACAATCTGAAACGATACATTCGAAAGTAGCTGTATTTGTCAGTTACTTTTTCACGTCAAAATTGCTAAGAGGTTTCGTTAAAATTTAGCAAAACGAATCACATCAAATCAAATGTAATCAAAATACACTTTATTATACACCAAAACCAAATCATTAAAAAAAAAAAAATTCAAATAAAGAAAGAAAGGTACAATAGGCGGCCTTATCGCTTAAAAGCGATCTCTACCAGGCCACCTACCACATCAAATTGAGTACATGAAGTTAAGAAGATGAGTTAGGGTGTACAGAACATAATACTTAAATAATTTACATAAATTACAAAAATAAATAATAATAATAATAAATTAAATAAAATATACTTACTTCATATACGTACACATATAATATAAAAAAATATAAGAAAATATTTACAATAATATATACCTACATATAGGACATCAGTTAGTAGTTGGGTATACATAATATAATTCAGCAACATACTGTGACATCATTGTGAAAACCTACACAAGAGCTTATAAAATTATAATGAGCTCGCTAGTAATTTATCATCTCTGATTCATTCTATGAAACAACCGTGCCATAAATATCAAGAAGCTAACCACAGACCGATTATATGAATTATCTTAGCATACTAATATATTTATTACCTAGGTACGTCATGTGGATGTAGGGGGCGACTGGACCGATTTATATCCCTTCAACGGATTTATTCCCCGGTTATATCCACTGATAAGCTATACAATTTACTTGTCCACCTGCCAAAGCACGGCGACCGGGAAACGAAAAAAATTAACACGTATTATTATTTCTACCAGTTGCATTCCAATTTTATTCCTAACAGGTGTTAGGGATACGGTTGTTATTTAAACCAAAACCCGTAATCGGTTACTTCGCGACAAGACTCGCTTGGCGGCACGTCTTTGACGATAAGGTGGTAACTAACAACGGCCGAAGCCTCCAACTAGACAGATCCCAAATCGTAGTCTGTTCAATTTCATACTGTCTTGGAATTTTACATTTAGGCTTTTATTATTTTTACTTGTGCTTTTTATGTGAATACTTGTTCGTTGAATAAATAGTTTTTCTATTTTATTCTTATGGTATTATAATAATTACGAATATAAATAATAATTACATGTTAAAGGAAATTTGAAATGAAAAATATGACCAGATAAACGAAAGTAAAATAGACACTATTTTTATAACGCGAAGTGATCATTGTGCCCTGTATCTATTTATAAAACAGGATCCAACGTTATTACGTTCTGTACTAAAATATCAACGATACCTTTTTTTCGTGGGGATATCCTCACGAAAAAAAAGGTATCATTGTCACGAAATATCAATATTTAGCATAAAATCTGTTCGACGTATTTACTACATAAAGTACGAAAAAACATTTTCTGCCATAGTCAACATACAGAACCTATCACTACGGCATGGCATGGCACTTCGATATTGAATGCCAAATTATTGAATGCAAAATGTGGATGTTCGACGCACGCGGCGAATAAAGGCGACCGCATCTAAGCGAATGGACTTTATATTTCAGTGCCAATTTGACGTTTCCAGTTTATTCTCCATGGACCAGTGTAACTATGATAACTTATACTATGGAATCCTGACATATTTAGGAGTTTTTTTTTTTATAACTTTATATAAATTACTTATTGGTATCGAAGCTATTTATACATAAATGTTTACGCGTGGCCGCTATTTTGGAAAAATAAAAGCAGGATCCTGGACCTCCCCCTTAAAAGATTACAGCACTCACCAATGCGTCAAGGTGATTTTATAGTTATTATATACTCCTTCTATTCTCACCATAAAAAACACCATGGACCATTAGCTCGTCTATTTATGGCTATCATTTTAATTAAATTGAACGCAGTAATTGAATATTTCTCATGAATGGAGCCGGATACAAAGTGTTATAGACAGATGGGTGTAAAAACCACTATATTATTATTGGAAAATAAACTGACATTCCGCTTCGTCCTTGTAGCACCATTATCACGTAGATGCTTAACAATATATGTGATATGTAATTATCGGTCTGTCTATAATATATCTAAAAAAATTGATAATACAAACTTTGAATAACATATTAAAAGTTACCTTCGATATTTTTCCGTATATACGTATATAGTAGGGTTCTGTCAGTATGTCTATTGTCTAGTGTCATACGGTCTTTAATATAATACAAAAAAATATTTTCTCATTTTTCATTATCATATTATCATCGTCCAAAGGCGTGCGTAGGGGTTTTAACCAGGGTAGGCATAAGGAAGGTGGCATAAAATGGAGAAATTCTCCTTCTATATACGTTGTATTGAATATTTAGGGTAGGCAGTAAATTTGTGCACGCCGCTGTCATCATCAACCCATTACCGATCCACTATAGTGCAAGGGTCTCCTCGCAGAATGTGAAAGGTTTAGGTCGTAGTCCACCAAGTGCGGATTGGTAAACATTGAGGTAATTGTTCTCAAGGAGAAACAATAAAATATAAAGAACTTTCACCATGTTTTCATCGCCTAAATTAAATAAAATCGCACATAAGGGTGCCGAACCCTTTCCCCCGGAAAGGGAAGCTGAAGCCTTACGCAGTAAGAAAAAAATATTTTTTCTCATTCTCATTTTTAAATTCCACGCTCATAATCCAAGATATTAGGCACGCGACCGTTCTTGTGCTCTTTTTATGATGACCCTATTAAGTTTAGTCTGTACCTACCTCGCTGAAGTTATATGAATAAAGATCGAACAAGTTTGAATTTAGCCCGGTTATACAGTTTTTTTTTTTAACCAACATAGAAATTTCATGCGGCTATGTTGGCATTTAATTAAACGAAACAAATATTTTCACCTTCTCAATTATGATAAATGAACCAACGTTTAATATTATCAAATTATTCCCTATTCATAATGAGTTATTAACATAAATATATAATAATAAAAATTCGAAAATAAATCCTTTATTATATTTTTCTATACAGCGAACGATGCTGGCTGTATATCAGTTAACCTTTGCGCGCGTAACAAAAACCATCGCGCCATTTTCCGTAATTAAAATTTTGTTAAGATTTTCGCTTTTTAGTCTATTATTAATAATTTAAAATGCCCAGTTTCAATTGGGAAGTAGAGCAATAGTAGATTTTACTCCGTCGGGAATAAATTATTATGAGAGGGAAGAACCGGGAGTGAATAACCTATTTCAACCCAAATCTAGAGAGCAGCCAACGAAACTTTCATACAGTGGGAAAATAGCAAAAATGGTAATTTTCTGAGAACTTATTTAAAACTTTATCCTGTTTTTTTCCTCGCAAGTGTGATGAAACGCGTTCTTATGGTTCATTACTTATTACACTCTCGGCTTTTATAAACTTCTTAGCTAAAGGCGAGCTCACGTGCCTAATACCGTAAAATGCAATATAACCATACTTGATGCCTAAAACTAGCAAACGTCTCAAGCAAGTGGCCCAAGCATTGACATCGTAGATTTTTCCACTCTTTTTGTAAAATGTACTTAAATTGGACCTCTCTCGCTCTACATTTTCCACATTAACATTAAAATAAAATTCTGAAGTTAAGAATTTGTGATAGGTCCACCTGTACTTTTATTAATAGGGAATTGAGGATTGACCATGTCTCAGTTCCGTAAGTCATCACTGGCAACACGCACTGTTCTTCAGGCACTGAGGGATTTTGGACGACAAGATCTCTGTGCAGCGTTCGGAAAACTGCGTTTCCGAACGCTGCCCAGCAGTGGACGGCGATTGGTTGACATGATGATGATGATGCGGATTGACCTACCACGCTGCTCTAATGCGTGTTTGCGGGCACACGTGAAAATGTCTCTGTAATAATGAATATCAGTTACTATTATTATTATTATTATTTATTATTAAGTGCTTCCGTGCCTTGGAACGTAAGAATATCTACCTAAAGGCCAAATTCGGACTTGAGTTGAAGTTCTGAGCGATTCTCACCTTTTAAATGTTTTATAGCAACAATTTTGTTTAGAGGAATTGCTCGCTTAAAATAATAGGTACCTATAGATTATTGTGTGCGAGGCATTCATTATTCTTACGTATTATTATTACGTATACCTTAGTATTGTTTGATATTTTATTTTATATTATAATTTAAAAAAGTATAATTTTTACTGCTTTGAATTTTACTAATTATAAAACTTTCAGTTTACCCAAATACTATTTATCTACCTGCTTTCTGAATGCATATAAACGTGCATATATATGTGTTTACCAATATACATACAAACACCGTCGCATCACCTTAAAAAAGGGCTGTTCGTCTCATAACGTTCGGACCACATGCTATATTCATCTCATAATTTTCATTTTTACATCTTTTCCTGTACGATGAATCTAGAATTTATACAGACACACTAGTTCATGTGAAGATACTCTAAGGAGTTAGTCAGATTAGCAAATAACATAACCAAAGCACATTAATAGGTCATAGGTAGTAGATACCTATGCCAAAAAATATAATGAAAATAAAAAAAAGAAAATAAAAAAATATTAATTTTGAAATATCTAGGTTTATCTAACCTAGGTTTTTTTTTCGACGTGACCTAGATTCGAACCTGTGCTACATGCTTTGATACGGTAGAAAATTTTCGCATAGACATTCGACTGGGAGCGTGGCGTCTCCTGTAATCCGGCTACTCGGAGGTCGGGTGCGGAGGATGGTTTGAGGTCGGGAGTCCTGATATTGAGTGGCTCATGTTGACTGGACGTCCACACTAAGCCCGGTATTAATATGGACTCCCTGGAGGAATCTGGGGAGTGCAGGTTAACTAAGGAGAGGCGAACCGGGCCAGAGGGGAAACCCAGCAGCCAAAAGTCTCCGTATCGGGCAGTAGTGGGATAGCGGCCGGGAGTGAGTGCTCATTAACAGCCCAACCAATACAATCAGACCTGTTCCTTTTGCTTTAATTTTATTATACCAAAAATAAAGCTACTCTTAACCGAAGATTACGGAAATCAACTATTATTTTTACAAGTAGGTCGAAAGAAATTGCCTTCTGTAAATAGTTTTTTGTAATTTGACGCGAATATGTCTAATATTGTCGGGCCATTACCGGCAATTTACAGTCAAAGAATTTTCAGAACAAATGGTATTGTTTAGTAGTTGATTTTTTTCATTTATCAGGAAAACGAATGATTCCCGCAATCGGAAGGCAGATCGTTTTAGATGTAGATAACAAATGCTTATTTTCAAATTCCCCGGGGACGTTACCCTGGTAAAACCTGTTTTTAACCCTGGTCCAGGATAAAAGTACCATACCTATGCCCATTTCCTAATGGATCTAAGTTATATACCTACCTCTCTTTTTGAGCTGTGTTTTAAGCCATTGGTTGCTTGGAATAGATCGCTATCTAGCGGTAAAGCCGCCAAATCGTGTAGGTACTTTGTGTTAAATTTTTATTTAAAATATTTCTATATGTTTATGTTAAAGTGAATTTGTTCATTCATTTCTATATGTTTATGTTAAAGTGAATTTGTTCATTCATGTGCCAAATTTTATCCAGATCGGTGCAGTCATTGAGCCGAACGTAAATGGACATAATATACTTACTTTTTATACCAGAAATGTACCCGAGAACCGTAAACGAGAATGTAATACATAATCTTTGGAACTAATGCATGGCACTTTATAGGTAAAACCAACTTGACAGTATTGCATCCTGGATACAACCAGTATCCTTTCCAGGCCAAGAAACAAGCGATTTTTAAGAAACGAAACGCATACACGAAGTCACGGGCAATAGCTAGTTTTACATAAAAGGAAAAACATGAAACGATCAGTAAATAATTCTAAGTATCTTATTGCTCTCTGACCCTCTGGACCGGCAAAGTGAACTAAAAACAATAATATATTTAGGTATTATGAAAGTTGATAAACTTACAAAATTGTCACTAGGTATTCAACAGTGGGTAAATACTTTAATTGTTATGATCGATATTTTCATAAACAATGAGTAATACTTTACTATCTATTATATTACTGAGTTACAGCAACTACGGAGTTTCTTGCCGGCTCTCCTCGGTAGAATCTGCTTTCCGAACCGATGGTAGAGTAACTACAAACTTACGAGTATATACTTGACGGTTCAAAAGTGCTTATAAAGTAGGCCTACTTGAAATTTTGAATTTTGTATTTATTGTGTCGCGCATTGATGCCCTACCTCAATTATTACCGAAAGAATCTACCTTTAAGAACTAAAGCCAACTTCTGAAAATAATAAATGTATAAAAACAGAATGAGGGTAACCACGAATCTGGTAAAATAAAAATTGTTTAATTTCGGGTCAAATAATGCATTTCTGCACATAACGTGCTGGCTATCAGACATTTATTACTCACTATAATCGGACACTAACTACCTATGTACCTAACATGGTCCAAAAAAATCAATCAAGATTAACCATAATTATTTAAAATAAGTATGTAATGGTATTTTGGCAAAAAAAGTTAGTGACGGACGAACCTACGAGCGTAACTGCAGTGGCGTGGACTTCATATATGCACAAAAGTACTGCTTGCCGGAATTAAACGGCGAATTTTTGCCGTTTTATGCAATTTTCCTGGTGTATGCATACCCTTGTAAGAAACCCAGTGCACGCCTCTTGGTAACGGTTAATAAATATTATTTTGCTCTAGTATTAATAATTAATTATCATATTTTTTATTCAAAAAAGTATATTAAACATTTGCATGGAAATTCTTGTTCGAAATGAATTTATAAGGATAAAGAAGAAGAGATTGACAAGGAAACATCTCTTCAGAGTTTATACTCGGTTAGCAAATGATCTTTGTCAGTGGGAGAAGTTGAAACATAATGAAATAAAAAACAACCGATGAAAATTAAACTCAACTTTAAACAACTGCAACCCCAGATCTACGATTTCTACGAACCGGGGCAGAAACTTGATAGTGGCCCTTTTCTCCAGTGTTTGAGATAAATTAATTAAAAAAACTCACAAATATACAATGGTTGGCCTGAGTGGTGCCTTTTTACTACAAGACGACAATGAGCCAACCAGGCTTCCGTATGCTACTTAGGCGCTTTGTGAAGAAAGTTTTTTATTTTTAATCGAGGCTATCCCTGAAACTGCCACTTGGGGTACCCGGTTTGCACCCTCTCCCCTGAATCGGGATCCCCCAAATATATTTAATTGGTTTTGACAGAGTTCATCAATCACTGTTTGTACATGCCCAAAGGATATCTCAAGAACTCCATGGGATCGCTTGACAGATTCTGACTTGGTGGCTATGCGATCAGCTCGTAAATAGGTATACACCTTCGAACAATAATATAAGTTTTCGACATCGACCCACCATTAACGGGTTTATACGTGCATAGGTACATAAAATTGAACACTAGGTAGAACCAGGAGAGAGTGAAATAAATATGTAATATGAAATATTTTGTGGCAGCGGCCATCTTGGACCAATTTTCAATAAACATAGCTAAGTAGGTACACTAATTCACCTTTCAAACTAAAAAAGAACAAACTCAAAATCATCCGTTCGCAAAATATGATACCACAAACACACACACACACACACAGACCCATGCATTCACCCCCTGGTTTTTGCGTCGGTAGTTAAAAATACACACAGTCAAACATAGGCTTTCGCGCGTTTATGAATTGTAAATTGTCTACGCGTCGAAAATGCCATTTCTTTTACGATTTTACTGTCGCTTTATACACAAAAGCGGTAATTTATCTCGAAAAAAGGGCGCCTTCACGAATAGGAAACAGTAAATCGATGTAATGTTATAGTCGTGTGTACACGGATCATTTGGCTTGTCTATGAAGGGACCGCGGTCAACGCTCCAAAGGTCGTCGTACCTGAATTGCCGTCCTTAGGTATAATTGGCCTACCCAACCACTAGATAGAGTTAACAATAAGGGCTAAAATTGTATGTTGTATTACAATTTTATAAATGAGTATAAATTTGATGTGATATATTAGAGCATATTTAATACTGGAGGATGTAATTTCGACTCCACTCACCAACAATTCAATTTTAAAATAAGTCAATATAAATGAAAGACTCGTCGATGGTACAGTCACGAATACTGAAGTTTTTTGGCCACATCTCAAGGAATGAGGGGTCGATTGACAAAGGTGCACAGGTTGATGGAAAAATGACAAAAGGGCGGTCACCTACTCGATGGACAGATACGGTAAAATCTGTTACCCACATAACTGTGTTGAAATGCTTCCGTAACACTACCGACTGCCAAAGTGGAGAAAACTCACGCGGGAAGCCGTGCGATCCAATGAAGCCTATCGCCATGTAATTCATCTCAGCAACCTCGACCGATATATACATATAAAGTAACGTGCTCAGGATTCAGGAACTATTCGATCTCATCCCCTCTTCACCATTCTGACATCGCACTGCAAGTCAGCAGGCGGGTTTTCATCCCTATAATAAATATCCTAAAAACACATGGCTGGAGCTTATAACGAACTTCCGAGTTCTTTAGGAATCAGAGTCAAGTACCTATTGAAATTTTGCTTAGAGATTGCTTCCATTTAAATGCAAGTTACTTTTAAGTTCCGCAATATTTATACTATTAAGTTAAAAGTCTTTGATCTATCCGTACCTAATTAGCATTGCTATAAGAAGATACAATAATTCTATATGGGTAAGTAATCCTCAACAACACTGTAGACGTCATATGGCCGTCTAGATTCATATTAGTGCCAAAGGCTATCAGAGAAAATACTTAATATATACCTATCCATATTGTTTGTCGGTAAGCATTTCAATTAAAATTCAAAATGCATTTATTATAAGCATAGTCTGTCTGCTTGTAGTGACTACAAAATGTTCGGAAGGCAGATTTTACCAAGAAGAAGCCAGCAAGAAACTCGGCAGTTGCTCTTAACCTCTATCAAAATTTTAAAATAATAAGAATCTTTGTGATATAAGCAGATACGACTGCTACAAAACAACCTTATCCATGGTTTTTTGATATAAATCCATGATTTTTGTCTTAGTAAATCAAAGTCAAATATTTCTTTATCCAAATAGGCCCGGCCCATAGATGGCACTTTTGACACAAAAGGTTGAAATTCATTTTTAACTTATGAATTAGCCAAAATTTTATATAGGGTCTACAAAAAGAACGTGGAATAAGCTCGAAATCATTCAGTGTTTTACGAGGATCACGCTCTTACATTTGAAAGGTGTTATTTGTTAAATTGGAACAAATTCCTACGTTATTTACCTATTGTACAATTGTAAGGGCCTGAGACTTCAAGCCTAATAGTTACTCAGTAATCTTATCTAACTTACTTACTTACTCTACTAATAGGTATTCAGTAATCTTATCGTACTCTAGAATATAAGAATATAATAAGAGTTTGTTTTTTCGTTTCCTGCACATACTAATCTCAGGAACTACCTACTGGTCCGATTTTATAGTCTTTCAGTTTTGGATAGCCAATTTATCATATATAGAAGGATATAAATTATAATTTATTTTAAGGAAATCCTTAAGAAAATTGCAATAATGTCAACCAAAGCAGCAAAATATTTCTTGGCGTGCACTGTAAAAACTATTGATGAATTTTATGATACATAAATATTATGTACTACATGATTAAATTACCTGTAATTACCCACAAAATGTCCGCGATGACATATTATCATATCAAACAGTCATAGTTACCTCACAATAGAAGCTTTGGTGATCTAAAATGTTATTACTTCACTGGTAGAAACAAAATTGGGTTAGGTACATTTGTATCGCAGTATTAATTCTTATTCACATAAATAGTTTTTAAAAAGCTATTTTTAAAAACTATTACCAGAACTACGTAAGTATCCTCTCGGTTAACTTAATGGTTACTTTTGTAGTATATTTAGTGTAGTAATATTAAATATATAATATTTATATTTACTACACTAAATTCTCCTTCAAACCTTCAAAGTGAGTCTTTCTCCATTTACTGACTCCACATAACATTGCTTATTCAGCGTAATCGATATATTTTTTACTGCTACTGCCACACATCTCTGAAATAAACTATTCCTACGCGATGCTTTAAATACAATAATAAACGCGTACGATGTCGCGGACAAAAGCTAGTATTATTATATTATTACTGAATACTAACATAAACTTTGTAAAAGCTCACAAGTAATAAGTGTCTTCTCACTGTTTTTCCCTCTATTTACCAACGTTTTGTCTAGTGTATGAAAAGTCTCAAGTAAGTATATTAGTCAGTATATTTATATATCACGAGTAGAAAATAGAAAGCTTCTTATTTATAGACATGAGCTTTCTCTGAGCTCTGAGTTATGATCTTCTTCTGTAAGTATGTAGAATCCAATTGTATAATGTCAAGTTACCGAAAGAATTATGAATATAATTTAAAAAAAACTTTAGTGTGATACCAAACTCATACACTTTTTTTTTTTAAATCATGGAATGGAAATTTTATTTTATTTGTAACTGCAATATTTCGATGTCTGGATGAGAGTCTAGAACTCCAAAATCCCAAGACCCTCAGACGATATTTAGTCTCTTGGCAGCCATTTGAGCGGGATAGCGTAGTGACATGAACTTTTAAAATTTACAGGTATCCGGTACTAAAGATGATTTTAATATAAAGAGACGATACGGAATTGTGTTAAAAATCAATAGTCTTTATTGCCAGACAGTTTTCGAGGACGGTAACCAGACGCTCATAAATAATAATGAAATCTTCCTTATAGTCGAAGTATCTTATTTTTGAATAATTTATTACATTTTGTCAATAATATAGTATGAGAAAATAATATATCAACATAGGTGTACATAAAAGTACAGTACCACCCTTTTATATAAACTTAATAAACCTGCTTATCTTAACAAAATATATATATTATATATTTGCCTACTGACTTGTTTTTTGCGCAAAGGACTTTTTAGTAAATAATTATTTTAAGTAAAATTTTAAGAACTGTTATTGTGTTATCGTAACTTATAAAAATATAGTAGAACTGAAAGTGCCCATATCTTATTCATTTTAAATGTAGACATTTCACCGACTTTTCCGTCTTTCGTTTAATCTTATTCGCACGAGAAAAGTTGCATCCCGGTAGCCGGTTCGCGAGATCTTTTTTAACCCCGTTCCATGCGCGTGCGCACTTCACTCGCAAGCTCGCTGCCGTGGCCCGCACCCGTTAGTGAAATATCGACACATATAACTTAATATAACTTTATTGTCATTATTATTCATTAATAAATTTAAATTTTCGCCATGTTTAAGTCAATTATTGCTGTGTGTTTGTGCGTTGTTTTAATTGGTGAGTGTTTATTTGGAACATTTAAATACTAAAGTAGATCATAGGATTAAAAAAAAGCATCTCGACTTCCATGTGTTATGTAGGTTTATAGTAACTAATGGTTAAGGAGTTAGTTGGCATAACATTCTGTTTCTTATAAGCATAGTTCTAAAATCTTCGAAGTTTTTAATTTTAAGATCTTCTAAGATCATCAGTAAATTACATAGTATAGTTGTAGTACTAGTAATACTTAGTACACATGAAATTTAAAAAACGGCTGCAAACGCTTGGTTGTTCTGATACTCCGGATGTTCATGGGATGCGGTGATCACTTAACATCAGGTGACTCGCTTACCTATTTATTTATAAACAAAGGAAAATAAATTATTGTGCGTTCAGATACGTTCCGTCGATAGACAGATGTTTTGTTCTGCTGATGCATAAATCTTCATCAGGTCCTCCTACAATTGAGATTTAGGATCAACAAAGCATATGAAAAAAATATAAAATCATAATTACTCGGTCAGATTTCAGGAATCGATGAGTACACAAAAATCCATGCCGCTAAAAGCTGGTCGTAAAAAAATGTGATTTTAATGAAATTGTAACAACTGCTGGATTATCTATAGATAATTTATGATATCAATAGGATTTGACAGGACTTGATATACTAGCAATTTAAAGAAACTAAATTCTCACTTATAGCTTAGGTAAATATGCTTGCGAAAGTGTGTCAAAACACGACTAAACAGCTGAATAATTCCCTATAATAGTTGTCATAGTTACTGCTTCTATACAAAAGTAGAAAACCTTAAAGATTTAAAAAAAAAACATTTTATATACACATAAACAAGGTGTAAATATATATACACATACGCATTACAAGGTGCAATTCAAAGGGGCAATAGCGCCAGCAATTTGGGTACCATGCCCATAAGTGATCGGTTACATAAGTGACGGCTTACGTTTATTGTAAATATTAATTTTATTTTGTAATTATCATTTCCCTAGAAAAATATATTTTTCTTTCGTTCATTAATAAAGAAATAAATAATAAAAAAAAGGTGTAAATGAAAACTAAATATTACTGCACAGGCTTTAGAGGTACATTATTTACTGTCTCTGAGACTTATCTGTGAAACCAAAACGCTAATAGTTCTTGCGTAAACCAATGCCACAGTTTTTACTGAAAGAAATCAGATACTGCCATAACATTACATGCAAAATTAAAATCAAGTGACTCCTGACACTTTATTAGGTCTCGCGTAGTGTAGGTACTATGCGCGTATCAGTCCTTTAACTAAGATAGGGTTGTCACATGTAACACGGAATGTATTGAATTATTTTTTACACCCTTCAACAGTATTTCGTAAATCGGTTACACGTTGTATAGTGCATACCAAAATATAAGCTGTGATAGCCTAGTGTGTAAGGTTTCGGCTCGAGGTTTCACGCAACAACCCTGTAGTGGGCCGTAATGGGTTAGACTTGAGGAAGCTACGGGCTATAAAAATATTTATATAAAGCCATAAATGTACCTGTCAAAGACAAAGATAGACAGTAGATTTGCAAATTCACCCCAGGTAACCCTGACTGGGACATTTAAGATAACACAGATACAAAGGCCTGCGTAGGTACCAAAATAGACCTCGCTTGATTATAAAACAACGGTTAAGACCAGACGAGAACCAGTTCAGACAATTTTGCAAGCGTCTGCTCAACCGATCAAAATGTAACAAAGCGAATTTATTTAACGGCCTCATGGGCCAAAAAGTAAAAGAAAAATGTTAGTGTCCATTTGCTGGGATGCGTTTTGATAGACAATTTTTGAAGCGACTGCTCAACCGATCAAAATATTACAAAGTGTACGAATTATGGGCTAAAAAGTAAGAAAAACAACAGCATAATTATTGGCATTGGTTGGACCAGGTTGAAGTTCATTCTAGGATTGCTAAAGAAAATTACATTTATGAAATTCTACTATTGTGTTTTAACATTTTTTATAAACCCGTGGAAAGCGTTTTTATTTTCTGGGTTAAAAAGAACCCTTTTTAACTCTTCATTCTTTCAGCGAACCATTAGCCAAAAATCTAGTAGATTTGTTGTGTAGTTACGGTGTGATGGAAGTCCAACAAACACACACTTTCGCATTATAAATATTCATGTATTAAAACTCTTACCAGAATTTAGGGTACTATACAACTACAAAGCAATTCCAAATGCCTCCCTAAACGCTCACCAAATTCGTATAAAAAGCAATCACTAGTAAGTATTCTATTGTATTTTTCATTATAATAAACAGTTACGTCTAATTTTTTTTTTAAATGATGACTGAATAATTACTATTTCATATTTATTATTTTAATTATGGTATTTGCTAAACATAAAAGTGGTTATGGGTAGTTATAAAAATTATAACCAGTAGACTATGACGAAAGCGTCGGTCCACCGTCAGCTTTGTTACCTAACCTAGCTGCTACTTATTTTACTTTTCTCTCTAAACTGAATCGACATGTCAAAGATATTCCAGGGTTATGTTTATGGTATATGGTTTTAAGAAAATCTCTGCCAATTATTATTTTTTTATTTAATATGATTTAATTTATTTATTAACAATGTTACAAAGTAACTTATAATTTAATTTAGATTACTTCAAAACACGTCGTCCATCGAGTTTTAGGTATCTAATAATTCAATCTCAAAATTCCTCCCACTTTACTCACATTTTTGTACATTTACAAAAATGTGAGTAAAGTGTTCGTTAGATAGGTACCTATGCGGTGTGGGAAAATCAACGGAGAATGAAATTACATTTTAAATACCTCCTTATAGCAGGTATTTACAATTAATAATAAAAGTCTTTGCATGCATCCAACCGGATTGCCATAAAAAGTTATAGGGCTTCAGTTACTAGCATCATGCATGCACGTTACTTGCAGCATGTAGTGTAAAAGTTATCCTTATAATTTAACAAAAGTAAGAATATAAACAATTCGGTTACTCATTAAGTTCCAGTAACTAAACCATATTTTTAGCTTATTGATAAACATTCTGCAATTCTTTACGATACCATCTTTACTAACACAGTGTTTTTTACCGTCGAACATCGATTAGCTTTTTATATAATACCAGCGGTGCCTCGCAACTTCGTCCGCGTATAAGTCAACATATGCTTTCGTATATATGTCGGTATGTATGAACAACTCTGTCATACATGATTTTATCGAAACTTACTTACGATCACACTCAGCTGAAGCTTTCAAAAGGAAAAAAACTTCGATGGTGAAACATTCTTCACTGGTACAATGCTCCTATTGGTCTTAGCGTGATGATAAGCTTATTAAGCTTTCCTTCCTCGATAAGTAAACTATCCAACACTGAAATAATTTTTCAAAGCGGATTAGAAGTTCCTGGAATAATCACGTTCACGTAAACAAACAAACTCTTCAGCTTTATATATTAGTATAAGATATATTAAATTATATTTTAAACTAGCTGTTGCCCGCGACTTCGTCTGCGTTTGATTTTGTTTTTAAAGTATTCAGTATCGCTAAGCCTTAAATGAGTATAGTTGTATATACATATAACATGTGACTGTCAATTAATTATAGACAAATAATTTACAATAAAATAAAATTGTGACTTTACTTAAAGATCTAAGCTATCCTATCTCTTAAGTTGGACCAGACTGCTCACGGTGTGCCAATTTAATTTAAAATCGGTTCAGTAGTTTAGGAGTCCATCGCGGACAAACATCGTGACAGGAGATTTATAT
Source organism: Pararge aegeria (assembly GCF_905163445.1). Classification (NCBI taxonomy): domain Eukaryota; kingdom Metazoa; phylum Arthropoda; class Insecta; order Lepidoptera; family Nymphalidae; genus Pararge; species Pararge aegeria. Next base: position 6,180,193 of record NC_053181.1, read on the forward strand.
ATATTAAGATTATATACGATCTACGGACAGTCTAAGCAGTATTCAAATTAATTTAAATTTGCTAAACCAGTGATAATAAAGAATAAAAACATTATTCTTTTATCGAGTGATCCCTGAGTCCCTGTCGCATATTCTATTCTGCTGCATAAAAATAATGCAATAAATTGAATTGGTACCGCCTATTTGTGTTTTTTACCAATGAATATTAAATATTAGACCGATAAATAGGGCACTATTGTACTGCGTACTATTTTTTTATTTTAGAAAGACCTCTTAATCATCAGGCAATTAAATTAACGCCTATTAATTTGCGTAATCGGTTTGTAATTAACGAAAATAGGCAGGTAAGTCTTTACCTATTGCTTGCCTTAGCTGCAGCTTATGAATACAGAATAGAATAGCATCGTGACTAAAGTGTTACTTTATAACAACTATGTCCAATTAACGATAAAAATGTTTGTGAGAAGCTCGTACTTAAAACCTTTTTGTTAAAGCACCTTTATGAAACTGCATGACATAGGATTTTTTTATATATAGATACACTTGTTTTCCACACGAATTCCTGTGAAGTAACCTACACCATTAGTGTGAAAGGCGGCCTTATTCTTTTCAAAACCCTTTGACCCAAGTATTTAGAGAAAATACAGGACCGCTCGCTTCACGCAATCTCTACCGGTTGTCACCGGGAACATATTGGATGACTTTAAGAGACAGCAAAGCGAACCAATGTACATTATATTTATTTATTTATTCATAAGACACACCAGCAATTAGTTGTAACTACATTCATAAAAAAAAATTATGTGTTAGAATAAATAATTTAATATTAATTCTAATTCTAAATTATATAAATTCAAATTCAAATTCAAATTCAAATCTTTATTTGCGTGATTGCAGGGTAACAAATTTGATCTTATACTAAAACATAATAAGTTACGTGCTACAATCTGCCATTCTATGGCATGCAAATTATAATAACACCTTAATTATAAAATTATTTTTCCAATTTATACAAAATGTCAGAATATTAAGGTATCAAAAATTATGAAATTAAATTACAATGTCAACTTAAAATTAATTAATGTAAAGTAAACCAAAATATAAACCTAGGAATACAATAATTTAAGCCTTTGATTTTAGATATTCGCCTACTGAATAAAATTGATGAAGCATAAGCCATTCAATAATTTTAATCTTAAATTTAGGCAGAGGTATGTCAATTAAAGTATTTGGTAATTTGTTATAAATTGTTATTGCCATACAATAAACATTTCTTTTATATAAAGTGAGGTTTATACAACGGAATCAAAAATAATATGTTAATAAAACTATTTTTTAGGGATCCGTAGTCACCAAATCCTTTGGGTACCCTAATAGTTTTGCAATGTCCGTCTATCCGTCCATGTCTCATGACATGCTCAGACACTTTCAGCACTACAAACGAATACACACTATACGAATGGAACTTTGGCTTCTCATTCGGGGGGATCAAGTTAATTGTGACCAATTAAATATCTCTTGCTTTCAAGGTGCATAAAAACATCGTGAGGAAACCTGCATGCCTGAGACTTCTCCATAATATTCTCACAGTTGGCAAAGCCACAATAGGCTAACGTGGTAAACTATAGCCTTTCTCATTCTGAACGTTGACCAGTGCCCAGTAATGGGCGTAGGTTCATAAAATTATAAAATTATAAATTAAATTATGAATATGTATTACTTTTCACGCCCACATTGGGGATGTTTTTTTTCTCGTCTACCTAAAGGTGTGAGGTGTCTTTGGATAGATCTTCAAAAGAATTGCGGGAGTGTCAGACACTTTTAGAGTCAGGAATCAGTTTGCAAATGTTACGAGTATTTCCAACACATAAATGATTGGTCCCTACGCTGGACGCAAAGGATGCATTTTGGACACTGGGGTTTATAAACCTTTAATGCTAGGTTAATACGAATTCTGGTTTAGGTATTATATCGTATATATATCAAAATAAAAAAGTTCAAATATTTTGCTTTACTTAATAAATATGTAGTGTAATAAGTGTGTAACCTATATTATACATACGTGTACCTAAGATGTAGTCAAAACGTAGGTACGTACCTACCTAATACAAAAACTTCGATCGAATAAGCAGTTGTTATAAGCAGGTTGAAAAAGGTTTTTGTTTAATATAACAAAACGATCAATTATTATGTAACACAAAAACCCTATGACTTGCTAATCAAACTTATTAGCTATACTTATTCAGGTTTCAAGTCACGATTTAATCCGCGGCTAAGTCGTGATTATCTTTTCCGCGGTCGTGCATCCGCGCAGCATCATTTATCGCAAAATATCAAAACGTTCAATTAAACTCTTTTGTAGTCAACAATAGTGAAAAATTTGACTGTAACCACGATATTTACCTACTGAGTTTAAAATATTGAATGTATCTTATAAAGATTAATGTATTATGAAAAATTATTTACATTTAAATTCTAAGTGAGATTGGTATTTATTTTCGATAAATAAAACTGCAAAATCTAGTGATCCGCCATGATAGTTCAAACTCCGAATTCAAAATTACGACGTCACTTCTATATATTTAAACATTTTGTGCCGCTTGAACTTAATAAATATTTACAAGTACTATCTATATATCGAGTATTTTGTGATTTCAAGTATTAGTTGTAAGTTTTTTTGTTACCAATAATCTTTAATTACTAAAGCTCGAAGTTGCATAGGACGCGACGACACGAGTACTGCCATGACGACTGGAGAGCGTTTTCGCGGGAAATAATTTTTTAAAATATAATTTGCAATTTATAGTAGCAAATAATATCTGCTTTTTATCTGCTCAAATAAAAATATTTTTTGGATATAGTCGATACCTCCGAACTTTTTTGGTTCATAAATTAGTCATCATGTCTATTCCAGCTAGGTGTTACAATAAGACCATATTTCGACTGAAGACCCGAATAACAACTCAATTGAATTTAGGTAGATAACTAGTTTGTTATCTTAAATTTAATAGTTTTTAATTATTTAACCTTACAAAGTTCTCGTATAAAAAATTAAACATGATAAATTCCTGCAAAGAATTGTCTGGCTCTTTTGAATTATAGGAAATTGAGCTTTATAGGCAATTGGCAGAACCGTATACCTGCCGATTAAAATTTTATGCTACATCAATCAATTAAAATAGCAAATCAATACAATTATCCGGTTTTCAAAAACACTAGCGAAATATGAATCACTCGAAGGCCAAACATATTATAAAACAAAAAAACAGGTAGGTACCTATAAATCGAAGCTTTTCTAAGCTTACGCATCACATACCTATCTTGAATGTAATATTCATAAACATGGAATGATATCATCTTTATTGTGAGAAAAGTATCATCATGATTGTCATCAGCCAATAACGTATTGGCATATGCCCTCTCATAGTATAGACGGTCTTAGAGTATAGACCCAGCATGCTGCTCTAATGCGGGTTGACGGGCTTCAGCTATTAAGTATTACAAGTAAGGTGAACACGGGAGGTGACCCCGCACAAATCTCCGTGCTGGAACAGAAAACATATTACCAGAAAACCATTTGTTTTCAACTACAAGTTAGCCCTTGACTGCAATCTCACCTGTTGCTTACCAACAGGTAGATGATGCAGTCTAAGATGATACCGGGCTGACCTGTTAATATGGCAGTTCTGTTTAATGCCCCTAATCGGTTATTACGCGACATCGCACCGGAACGCTAAATGGCTAAGCGGCACGTCTTTTCGGTAGGGCGGTAACTAGCCACTGCCGAAGCCTCCCACCAACCGGACATAAGACCGTATTATCCGTACTTGGATATGCTAACCGCTAATCGAAAGAGGCAGCTAAGAACACTTAGCCACTTAGGCACTTTAAAGGTAGGTAAATGGAACTGAAAAGCTTTTTACCACTCCGTCTCGAAAATAATTTATGGGCTGGCAAAAACTAAGGTTTCGTGCGCTGCGTATACGGTTAAAGTTTCGATAAAATGTATGACAAAGTTGTTTCCATTTAACAGTTCTAAAAAAAAAACCGCGACAGCAAAAGTCTATTTTTAAGGTTAACTTTTGACGCGGATGAAGTCGCGAGCGATCGTTAATTAGAGGATATAGAGATTGCCTGGCAGTAGATAATGATATGAATGATGAGTAGATAATGAGGATTCAGTGAGGTATCTTTGCATCGTCCAGATTCCCAAGTAAGACTATAGTGTATCGAAAATGCTCCCGTATGTATATCAAAATAACCACCAAATAAATTCATGATCATTGGTTGTAGATCAAATATAATTTAAATGTTTCTATACAATATCAGAGTATCTGACTTCGAATTAAAAATGATATTATTTTGACATTATTATGATAACATTGATATTACCTGTATAATTTAATAAATAACTTTTCAATGCTTGCTCAACAAGATTATGCAGACATGTGTAATGATTGTTCTTGTTGTGCACTATACATTTCGCATGCTTTATAGTAGAATATGGAGGAATGTTATATTATAATAAGACCCTAGCTCATATTCAGCGATTAAAATTTCATTTCATTTCGTTTAATTGGAAACTATGTACCTATTAATTGAAAAATAATTTATTGTAAAAATCCTGATCAATTTAATAAAATATCTGGTTAATATGAATGTATACTTCTCAAAAGTTTTATTATTAGTTTAGTACAGTACAGCTAGTATGTAGATCTATAAGTGGTGATGCAGTCTAAGATGGTAGCTCGCTAACTTGTAAAAGATATGGCAGTTATATTAAAACCCTACTCGGCATTGCATCGTACCGGAACGCTAATTCATTTGGGGGCACGTCTTTGTCGTTAAGGTGGTAACTAGCCACCCAGAACAAAGAATTTAGGGGCTTTATCAAATAAATAAATAAATAATAAATAAATATACTACGACAATACACACATCGCCATCTAGCCCCAAAGTAAGAGTAGCTTGTGTTATGGGTACTGAGATAGCTGATAATTATTTTTTTGTGAATATAATACACATAAATACTTATCATATACAGATAAACACCCAAACACTGAAAAACATTCATGTTCATCACACAAACACTCTCCAGTTGTGGGAATCGAACCCACGGCCTTGGACTCAGAAAGCAGGGTCGCTGCCCACTGCGCCACTCGGCCGTCAAAATGTACGATAATTCTCAGATTTTTACGTACATTTCGCTCTTTGCTTTATAATTGTAACTGTTCTAGCGTGAACAGGCCCTAATGAACTTTTTGTAATAAAAGCACAATAAAACGACTGTAAAATGCTAAAGAATGCCGCGAAAGTTTACAATGAAGTAAAAATTACATGAACAAAGCACGCAATGGAACATGACGATGATTTTAGCAGATTGTAGAGGCATTCGGAATTTTATAATAATACAAAAACCAACAAGACCAACCTGTTCTGTCTGCCACACACCAACGGGCAGGACAATGACTTTTATTACAAGGTACTACCTCAGAACGGCCGTATAATAAATGAACATACTTAGCGAATTATTGAATTAATTTATTTTTTCAATGACTTTATTTTTTAAAACAGAAAATACAGAAACTATAACGTTCAATGACCTTTGTCACTTAGAAAAAAAAACACATTATATTGCAGGTCAAGGTCATATAAACTAGACCATTTAGGAAGACACAATTAAAATATTAAAGAACTTACATAAAATGAAAAACAAGACAGCTATTCATCAATTTCTTAGTTTTAATAATTATTATTTATTATTTAACTCTTTAATTTGGACATTTGGAGGAAAAGTGTCCACCACGCGTCAGGCTAAATGCGGATTGGTAGACATCTTATATCTATGATCACACTAGATATAGAGACCTCGCATAAATATTTCACTAAGTCAACATTGTAACCCCTGACGCAAAAACGACGATATTAATTTTTTTTTTTTTGAAATTTGCATTAATCCGGAATGCTCTTCTTTCATGCATAACGTAGGTATGTGTTTCATGAAAATCGCTCCAAAGTGGCCGGCCGTCGCCACAAAATATTTTTTTTACAATATGTAAGGGCTTGACTAGTAGAATAATGTACACTATATTAAAAGTCGGAGCTTTTGAATTATTAATTTATATTTCTTTTTTTCGAGCCCGGGACCTCGCCAGGAAGGTCGTCACAAATATATATCCAGACATGAACCCTGAAAACATAAATCCTTTGAAATTTTGTTTAAACAAATAACGCCATGTGTGTTATGTGCCTCTTTATCATAGTTTTCAAAGTCGGTACTAAATTGAATCTGGATAGATGACATTATGTAAATTCTTAGTGCTTGTAAGTAATAGCGGTAAGTGCGTCGAAGGTAATGACACAACTGCGAGTAATTTTCTGGTTAGGTAGGTATTCCCGGACGCCACTTGTTAGTTGTCGTTGATGATGATATTAGTATTTGAAAATACGCAGACAAGTAGTTGAATTTGCCATCAGTCATCAATCGTGTATAAGAGTCCACAGCAGCAGGGCTAGCATAGGCAGGAGACAATTATATCCCCGGGGAAAGGATATAAATTTATCTTCTCCCACAGCTTTATCAACTCTCAGAGCACTGGCGCACAAGTGGAAATAATATCCAAATAATATATGTGTATTAATAAACGTGGGTAAACTTCTCCTATTCCATGTTCCAGTGATTTAGCAGGTGGGCACGTTAATTATATCCCTTATCAGAGGATATAATCGGGGGATAAAATTTTTATCTCCCGCCCGTGCTAGCCCTGCTGGACAAAAGCATCTCCCATGTTCCCAACTGGAACTCCATTTTGCCCTTTATCACCACGCTGGACAGACGGGTTGGTGATCGCAGTAGATGGTAATAGTAACACAGGGAACACTGCTGACCGTTCTCTGTTCTATTCCCCAAGGCGCAACGTACGCTCATAGAAAGAGGAGATGTGATGACAAGTGTATGCTGATCTGCCGTCACCACACGGCACAAGAAGTTGTTGAAAGTGTGAATGAACGTTGTGACAATCAAGATCAAAGTTCCTGATGAAGAGCCCGCAAACTAGTGGACGCATATTTCTCCTCACATGTAATTGATCTTAGCTTATGTAGCTTAGATACATTCCATGAGATTTCATTTCGCTACTTTGATGGCTAATGAACTTGAGACACTTAACAATAATTATTAACGAAGAGCAGAGAATAAACCGATAAACTGTAATTCGGCTTCAGTATACATACTAATTACTATACTATACTAAACTAGTGGTGGTAGTCTAGTGATTAGGACTTTGGCTTTACATTCGGGGGGACGAAGTTCGTTGTGACCAATTAAATATCACTTGCTTTCACGGTGCATTAAAACATCGTAACTAATACCTACATGCCTGAGACTTCTCCATAATATTCTCACAGTTGTGTCAAGTCTACAAAGCCACACTAGGCTAACGTGGTACAGCCTAAGCCCTTCTTATTCTGAACGTTGACCCGTGTCCGACACGGAGACAGGATAAAACCAAATTCAATCTTTCAAAGTCGTTCGCTAAACTACATAACACAAACTGGTTTGACTATACTAGATAGTTAGGACCAGCTAAATAGGTACCGTATGGTATTGCCTGTTGAGTATCTCGGTCAGCAGTTAACGACTTGGTGAAAGATGTTGAGTGTGCTAACAAAATAACCTTTAAGTGAAGCAGCAGTCTAATGTAAACCTTACTGTATTGATCTGGAGATCATTATCAATTTGGTTTGATGCAGACATCTTGCACTTCACAAGAGTACCGGCACAGGGTACAGTTAGTGTTTTGACAAGCAAAAACTCAGCCTCGCGGCCATGGACCGTTATATGAAAGTCGAGTACACCCGCTCCTATGCTTTTAACAGCATTTTATCACCAACCAACAAAAATATTGACAGAGAAAACTAGCCCATACCACTTCGACTGAGGAATGAATAATGCCTGCTTTGATTTCGAAAACACTCTTAAACATTTTGTTGTACATACATCACACAACGTCGAAAATGTGATAGGTAACCGATATGTTAGATTCTTGAAATATTCATCTCGAACGGAACGTAATGATCGGTCATTGCACTAGCGATGTCGTGAAAGTATTTTGAGCAAAGATTAATTAGTGAAATTCGACGCACGAATGAAAAAAAGCTAATTAATTGCATGTTGCGTATTAAAATTTTTATGGATTAGCAAGTCAATAATTGCTGTCGGAAATGCTCAATTGATCGATTAACAAATTAAATTAGCTAATATTTAAGCGTACTTATACTTTCGCATGCCTGCATCTATGATAGTACGTAAATTAGTCCAGTAGAGTTTTTAGGTTATTATCTACTTATTACCTAACTCATAAATGTAACTTATGCGTCGTTATCCTAGTGTATGAGACTACGTTTCGGTAAGGCCGAAGTTCTAACCCCGACAAGCACCTCTAGCTACTCGGGGCTATGTGCGTTTCATGTTATGAAATATCACTAAAATTAAGAGGAAAACCGCGAGTAAACAGGAGAATTCGCTTTATAATGTTCTCAAAGGCTTGTGTAGTCCACACTTGACGAACGTGGTGGACTACAGCGTAAGCTGTTCTCATTCTATACTAGGCAAGTAATGGTTATATTATGTCGATTTTTTTTCCAGTACAATTTGTCGCTCGATTGCAATCCCAATCAAACCAGAGAACTTTGTGTGAAATTTGTGACTTAATACGTGTAAATCCAGCCTTATCATCAGGCACTCACTCATTTGTCACTTGCAAGCCAGTTTGTTACTTTTCAGAGACGTGTCTTATCACTGAAAATTAACCCATACATTTGACACATGAAAGCCAGTTTGTTAAAATTCAGGGACGTGACTAATTAACATCAGAAACTCACTCAAATATTTGTCACTTGCAAGCTAGTTTGTTTATTTATGTTACGTGACTCGACGGAGAAAGTGTCAGATATAATACAACATCACATGGAACTTGCAGGCCAGTTTATTTAATTTATGTGGTGTGTGTTTTGTCCACTTGCACTACCCTACCACGCTTTGTAGTAACTAGATTGCTTGCTGTTCAAATGACTTTAGTTCTTAAAACGCTGTAGTCTAGTTGAATGACCCTGTGTAATATCAAAGGCGGTTCAAGCAAACACCGTTCTGGCATATCTGATTATATCAGCGAATATACGATCCACGATGTTTCTGCGTGGCTGTTTGACCTCCCAATGAATATCTATCGGCTGTCTTCGCAGTGACTTACATGTGACGATTTATATGCTAATTATATAGTTAAGTAAAATTAATACTAGTTAAATGGTATATACATACGCATAAATTTTTAACCAGCAAAGTGTGAGCTAGTTTTGCACCCGAAGGTTATTATTATTATTATTACACTTTATTTGTTCACCACACGAAATAAAAGAACTATACAAGAAAAAAGAAACACAATAATAGAAGCAGAATACAAAAGGCGGCCTTATCGCCTAGTAGCGATCTCTGCCAGGCAACCTTAGAATTAGGAAAAAAAGGCGAACAAACCGCAGGAGGGACAAATTATAAAATACATACATACGAATAACTAAATACTAATACATAAACTAATATACACAGATGCATCTTACATATATAATAAATATTTTAAAATAACCTTATAATATATTATTTACCATATAATGAATAGGTACTTAGATAAGAGTTAAGAAATACTATTAAACATCGCCTTCAGTTGGACATATAATAACACTTAACGGCTGTTTGAAATATTGCCAGTGACTTTGACTGCCGTATTTTCTTAGGAAGAGCATTCCACAATTCGATGGCTTGTTGTGCGGTAAAGGAATGTTCATGAAATTTTGTTTTGTGAAAAGGCATACTCAGTGTCAGAGCTCGACACGATCTGAGACCGGATTCATTGAAGGGCTTCAACAAAAGTAAACTCCTCTTTTAAGCAGTAGCGTGCACTTCATACATGCACAGAAGCACTGCATACCCAAATTATTTTATATAACCCATATTGGAGGGAAATTTTGCCATTTTATGCCATGTGCCCGCTTTATGCATACCCTGGTCAGAAACCCTGTGCACGCCACTGCTTTTAAGTAAGTATGAAGGAGTTTTTAAATGAAATAACACAAGCGAAAATAAATGCGGATCCCGGCGACGACGTATAGGAAGCCACTTGAGTTTTTGTCGAAATTCGGAAACGTGATCACATTTGTGTAGGCCAAATATGAACCGAATAAAAAGATTTTGTTAAGTTGGTCTTCGGTCAGATTAAGATAGCTTGCATCCGCATAATCGCGAATAGAGAGAAGGAGAGAATGTGCTAGCGTAACTTTAGAAGGAATTGGGAGAAAAGATTGTCTTTATTTTAGATAAATCTATTAAGTATCTACCTATCTCGTCAAATTATACGACCACATTTAAATAGGATCTTTTGAAGTGTTTAACTAAAACTAGAAAGAATTACCTACATAAGGTAATAAGTGACTATTGAATCCAGTTTGCATACCCAGCTGCCATGCTAAAGACATGACTGCTGGGGCGGATTTGCCCAAAGGTCAGTAAATCCAAACGTAAGTCGGCCTGATATCAAGGGCGGCCAATAGTGACAAAAAATGCACTGACGATAACAACAAATAGCTCACAGTAGCTAAGCATTCTGAAGGCACTGAGGGCTGGGACTTTAGGGCAGCCATGACTGTCATTTGTCATGGCGTTACGCTAGGTAGGTACCGATCGTAGGTACTTATTAGTCAAACGACTTAGGTTCTTATTTTCGTCCTAAATAGGTAATAATACATAATCAAAAAAAGAACAAGATTGCTAGGTTGGTGTTTTTTGATGCCATTTATGGCATATTTTTGGACACAATTTTGAAAACAATTGCATACTTACATTAATAGTACTTAACAGTAGGAGCTAAACTATTTATTTGCAAATGAAATGTCCTACTCACGCTGTACATATAACTTGCCCAAGCTTGCCTACGTAAGTTAGGTACGTTTTAATGCAAATTCGATTGGAGCACACCGAAACTGTTGAGATAATGTTTACAAACTTTAATGCGATTGATTACATTGAGACGTAATAGTTATTAAAACATCATTATATAGGTCATGCGATAACACATTGTACCTAAGCGCTTTGAGAAATCTCGTCTAACGTCCCTGTAGCGACCCTGACACATTGTACATGACGATTTTATTTCGTGTTATCATTTACACTCTTAATTATTTCTATCATCATCATTGTCCACATACAGGGTCTCTCCTCTAATTGTGGAGGATTAAGGCCGTAGTCCACCACGTTCAGTGGCGTGCACTTCATACATACACAAAAGCAATGCATACCAAAATTATTTTATATCACTCGTATTGGAGGGGATTTTTTTTCATTTTATGCTATGTACCTGCTTTATGCATACACTGGCGAAAACCCTGTGCACGCCACTGATCACGATGGCCCCGTGCAGATTGTAAGACTTCACACACCGTTGAGAACATTATAGGGAACTCTCAGGCATGAAGGTTTCCTCACGTTGTTTTCTTCCACTGTTAAATCAAGTGATATTTTAAATTGCTTTAATCAAAAACGCACATAATTTATACCGGCCGCCTGCTAAACTCGGTCACCTAGCTATCACTTATTTTATCTACCCTGTACTCATAATTAAATCTACCCTCAAAACACTGGATCACCAGCAGGATGATTACGTATCTCGTGACAGCAATGCGACAGGCGTAAATCTTGCAATCACTGCTGTCAAACGTCACTTGTTTATTTATTGTACGGAAAAGTTATAAAGAAGAGATAAAATAGTTAGCACCTTTGATCTCGTGGTAGGTAAATGTCGACAGACAGCCTTCCCTAACAATGCCAGTAAGTGTGTTTCCACCAACGCGTAAAGAAGAAGTTGGCGGCGTTGAGCGTTGTAGCGGGCGTATTTCCAATGCGAAGATATTAACCGACTAGAGCGAGGCAACGATGCCTCCGAGTTGAGTTAAGAGAAAAGTTTATCGTATTTGGTCATCAGCTGAGTACTTATAGAAAAAGAAGATATACATCCGATTACTTATTTACGAAAAAATCTCCCCTCCTCTCTTCTCATCATGGTAGGATTTTTGTTTATATCTCTATCACTCTCTATCTCACATTCTGTATGGTCGCTTCTTCATTACTGAAGATCGTGGTCTTTGTTAGATCTCAGCTAAGAACAGTTCAATTGTTTTTATAGGCTTATGTAGGAAGCCATTTTGTCGTTGGTAGGGAATCAGCACGAGTAAGAACTCTGTGTCAGCACATCTCGTTAATGACCAGCCTCTAGATCTTTTGCTTTCGGTGTTGCCAGTAACGATAATTTTTTATCTATTCTTCCCAAAAAAAATGTTACATATATTGTAAAATTACTGTTAAACAATTACAAATACATAATTCAAAGATGGCAAAACTGTAGAGTAGATAAAACCTTACGTCTTATCATCGTTGAATATTCTGCGATCTGATATTTGGAACCCACCCTGTGCGGTCTAGTGCAATTAAAACAACGTATTTTTAAGCTTTATTTGTGAATACGAGTGTATAAATCAGTATCAAATTTCTTGAAATAAAAAAGTAACCTTAAATTACCTTTTCAGAGGCACGTCCGAAATGGCAATACCTACCAGCAGTGCCTGGTTACGTGCCAGTATACATTCGCAACGGAGATACACCCCTCGAAGAAATCAACCCTGAACTTGCTGAGGCATTCCACGGTTTCCCAGCTGGACGCAGTGTGGGAAAACAGGTTGACGCCGTACCTGACACCCCAGAGCTAGCGGACCAACCGCAGTTCGACGTAATCCCCGAACCATCGGAATCCAATGAAAAACGCCCTTACGGAAAGAAACTTCTAGAAAAGAAGAAGAAAGCCTCCTTCGACATAGTGAAGCCGGTGGAACGTAGATAAGTCTCTATGTACTTAATTTAGTTTTAAATTAACAATGGAGATGATTTTTGCTATGTCCACACTGGGCTGGTTTAACTTGCACTTACCGTCGCAATTTTAAAGACGTTAAAGCCATGAAACCTGTTTTAATGATAATGCATTTGTAAGGCTGAAAGACATCTTTAATATACAATGAATTTCGACACTTCCATGCATTAATTGCCGTAACAATTATTCTAGAATATTACGTGAAATACTTATTATCGCTAAGTGGAAAAGAACTCAAATTACTCTACAATGTTACTTTTCATTCAAATTCAATTTGGAATCATACACCTATGATATTATAAAATCGGGGCTCCGGCCCTATGATTTTGTACTTTTTATTCCAAATTTTAAGTTTATCTTATATGAATAAGTTTTTAAAATAAAAAAAATATTCGAAAAAAAATGCATCCCATTTTCGTAATCTGTATGAAAAACAATATATTATGTTATTGACATAAGGAAAGAAATCGAATATGTATACACTTATTCTATTTACTTAGACGCACAAAAATTAACACAGTGTGGACATAACTTAGGAGTTTGATATACGATCATCAAACTCATTCTAAGCTTGCCAATTAGCATATACTTACTGTTATTTATTTTTAAATAATGTATTTATAATATTAATTTTGCTACGCATTATATTACATGACCTGTAAACTTATTAGCGATTAAATATAATATAAATAATTTTGTCTGCGTTTTATTTTTTATCTCTGGTAAAACTTTATACGGCGTAGTATGAAAGATAACAAATGCTTAAAATAACAAGTGATAATGTAAAAATCTTAATGAATGTAAGAAATGTTTTTGTTACGCCGACCTAACGTTATTATTTTGATCGTAGTGGGTTTAAATTTAAATATTTAATAGGGAGCTCACATACGCGTGTTGTATATAATGGAGATCTATAAACCTGCAAATAGCTTTTAATAGGTAGCATTAACCTATTAACCTCCGATTGCGGACAACTTTGACCTCCCTGGCGTATTGTTGAGCTCTGTGGTCTTATTCAAAGCGGGCGCAATTAGAGAATTAATTTTTTCTTTAATTTCATTGGATGGTGGATGGATGGATGGATGGTCTGGTGGCGTCGGCCGTGGCTATTTACGTTGTAGTGGCGGTTTAGCAATCCGATAAGGTGATTAAGGTATAGGTTTAATATAAATGCCATATCACTACCAGGTTAGCCCGCTACCATCTTTGATTGCACTTACGGCCAGGAGAGCCTGCAGTCAGACAAACATGAGAGAAACTTAATCTAGACAATGAGGCTTTCAAAGGCGGTCTTATCGCTAAAGCGGCTCTTTCAACAACCTTTTGTGAAGGGAAGAACAAAGAAAAGGTAATTTTAATTTTAAATAAAAATAGAACTACGTACCTATAATTTGTAATACTGCACACATATTATACAATATATATATTATTATGATGTTTTCCAAACGCTTGAGAAGGAACGCGAGGAAATTTCAGAGTCTGACACAGTGTACCGTAAAAGAGTTACTATTTCGTGCGACTGTATGGAACCTGGCGTTTGCCGTCAGTGCAGGAACGAAGCAAGTTCTGTTCATCATCACTTTGTTGTGAAATAAAAAAAAAAACAAGACTCCTCCATCATAGGAAAAAGCGTTATTAGAATGTAGACCTGCACTGCTCAATTTCTGGTGCAACGGGCTTAAACTATTATTATCACATGTTATTAATATAACATGGTTTAACATGCTCTTTATGGACAAAGCTATTTTCGTAACTCGGACAGGTCGAATAGGCATACCATTTTGAAGGAAAAAAGTTGCTTATTTGGGCCATGTGCTTAGACAAGAAAGATAATGGCTTCTGCAACTAGTTTAGACGCCCGATTGGCGCAGTAGGCAGTGACCCTGCGTTCTGACCAATGCTGTGGGTTCGATTCCCACAACTGGAAAATATTTGTGTGAGGAACATGATTGTGTTTCAGGGTCTGGGGTTTTATTGGTGTATTATAACTATTTATGTATATTATTCATAAAAATATTCATCATTCATCTTAGTACACGATGCGTGTATTTTTGTAGTATATTTTTAATTTTATTATTAATGTACTTTGTTACTGACCTTGTTGGTGTAGTGGTTAGCATGTTCAGCTACGGACCACGAGGTCCTGGGCTCGATTCCCGGATCGGACCAACAAATGTTAGGTAGGTATTGGAATTTACTGTTAAAAAAATACTATATAGTAAAAGTAGCCTTCTATAATTTCAAACTATTTTCATTAAACACAGATTCTTGCAATTTCTGGGCCACTTAGGCCCAGCTCTCTTGCTTGTACATCTAGCAGGTCCAGCGCCAATTGCAGAGCCTGCACCTCTTGCAAGTTCAAGCCCTGTTGCAAGTCCAAGGCTTCTTGCAGTGTTTGCACCTATTGCAAGTTGTACACGAAATTCTTAGTATCAGCCGGAAGTTTGATAAATTGGCGTGATTCACCCCCCTGCTTTGTCAAGCAAGTTAAGCTGTCGGTATCTCATTCTGTTCGGCGTCGGACTAAGCACACAATTGTGAACTATAATATATCCCGTATAGTTGGAAAATCTCTCTGGTGTCACCGGGCCGAAATTGGTCGGGAAAAACTGTTTTGTATGTGAATTTGCCTCCTGTAGGTCTTATATCTCTTGCAGGACTTGCAACTCTTCCAGGACTTGCACCTCTTGCAGGATGTGCACCTGTTGCAGGACTTGCACCTTTTGCAGGACTTGCACCTTTTGCAAGACTTGCACCTCTTGCAGGACATGCAGTATATTCGCCTCTTTTAGGTCCCGCAGTTTGACACAGTTTAACGTAACGTCAGCGTTAATTTTCCTAACACTTAAACTTTTACTAGCCGCTTTAATCACAATAGTTACAACACATTGTCTCTATAATTGGAACACTGACGCGATCACTATAGGCACGTATTATATTTTACGACCTTCTCATAGTTAACATCACGTTAATCTCCCATATAATAGTCCTGAGATTCGTAATCACTTCTTTTAGCTGTTTGTTTTTCAATACCACCTGCGAATAGAAAATAAAAATATTAGTAGCTGATATCTAATGAGAAATTTTGATAAGAGGCTTCGGCCGTGGCCAGAATATCAACCCTTTACCGGCTCAATACAGGACACTGGTCTCCTCCAACAATGGGATAGGGGTTAAGGCCGCTGGCCCAGCGCGGATTGGTGGACTCCACACACCTGTGAGAACATTACGTAGAACTCTCAGGCATGCAGGTTTACTCACGATGTTTCCCTTCACCGTTGATGCAAGTGATATTTGAATTGCTTCAAACGCACATAACTGAGAACAGAGGTACTTGCTGGGATTCGAACTCAGCACCCCAAAGTGAAACCGAACCCTTTACCACTAGGCTACCACCAACCAATAAATAAGATAAAATTAAAAAAAAAAACAAAATAATTAACGACAATACACACACATCGCCTTCTAGCCCCAAAGTAAGCGTAGCTTGTGTTATGGGTACTAAGAGGACTGAGGTATATTTTTATGAATATTATACATAAATTATATAAAACTTACATACAAACACCCAGACACTGAAAAACATTCATGTTCATCACACAAACATTTTCCAGTTGTGGGAATCGAACCCACGGCCTAGGACTCAGAAAGCTCGCTGGGTCGCTGCCCACTGCGCCAGTTGGTTAGTTAAATAATTTCAAGTAAGCACTTTGAAGAGTCAAGTCGGTCTTTTTGTAGTCACTCTACCACCGGTTCGGAATGCAGATTTTATTGAGAAGAACCCGGCAAGAAACTCAGCAGTTGCTCTTTTCTAACATCAACTATTTAATTTTACATTTTACAATTCATTTATCTATCTTGTGAGAGATGAAAGCGTAGCCGGCCAAGCAACCTTGTCATTAAGAAATTTCTTTATCAATTGTATAGTAAGTAACCTCGCTGTAATAAATGTGTTTTAACATATTCTTTAAACTCATGCATTGGTAAGTCCAAAATTACCTTAGGAAACATATTATAAAAGCTCAATTCCACAAATGACTTCTTTACCTTTCAGACGATATGCTGATGACACTAATTTATGTTTTATTTACTTCTTGGACCTAAGTCAATGTCGACTGTTTAAATCATATTATTATTGATTATTATTTAATGACAATGTGAGATGGTGATAACAAAAGGAACACCCAGCTAAGCTTGTTGTGGGCTTCTTCTTAGACCGAGGTGTGTTTGGAACCGTCGTAGCTTTACGAATGTAGTTATCGCCATTACTACTCATTACTATGTACACAATTTGAATTTTGTTTAGTAACTCATCAAAAGTGTCATATTTGTGCCTATTTGAATAAAGAAATATTTGACTTTGACTTTTGACTTTATTATAGATATTGATATTGTAACCTGTTCAGTTAACTCCCGGTTCTCCTCGAGAGCCAGTCTGTAGGACTCGGTGTTTCGACGCTCGTCCAATGCCTTGTTATCCGCTTCATCCTTTAGTGGGATTAGACTCTCCATATGCGTATACTCCATCCCCTGGAAGCAGTAAAACAATTGGTAAAGAACACGCGCTTTTGGTGGAGATTTATTAAAGTTCCAACTACTGGGAACTGGCCTTGTTGAATCCTCTCTTAGAAGAGAGGGTTTTAAAGCATAAACCCTCCACGCTACTCTAATACTGGTTGGTTCTGTCCAGTAGTGGTTAAAAATGTACTAGCTGTTACCCACGGAACGTTTCTGTAGCCTTTGTACAAAATTTTCTGTTCGCAGTGGAAGTGTCATTTTCGAGTATAAAAATACTGGAACATTGGAGTAAAATGGATCTTACTCGCCTGAAGTTAAAGCTCAAATTTGCCTTTTAAAACGTAATGTTAAACGTATTTGCCACGCGGATACCTTACCAAGGCTTATCTACATACCTTAATTAAAAATGGCATATATTCTATTAATGGAAATTGAAAGTTACCTTTTATTATTCTGTCATAAAGTGCCTCATTTTGGATTGTTCACAACAGATATGGATCCGCGGTTTTTTAGGTCAACCGAAGACGAATATTTATATGCCAATATAGTACCTATCCAGCGCACGCGGATAAGTCAGCACGCTAGCGCGATTTCTTCTGGCTTGCTTTACAAATACTAATATTTCAGGCTGATATCTTATTATTATTGAAATTAAATATAGCCAATGTTACTTACTCGATTAAATAGCTTTCTAACAGTGAAATAACTATTAATATCAGGTAGTTTCAAAGTTTATCGATTACAAACACACTACCAAACAAATATTTCCTTTTTTTAACATTACGTTTTATACAAATCCCGTGGGAACCCATTTATTTCCTGGGATAAAAGAACCTTATGTCCGACCTATCAACCAACTCTATATAACAAATACAGTTGTATGCTTAGTTAGGACGTGATAAACAGATAAGCGCACATTCGTATTTGTAATATTATTAAGGCTAATAGCATAGGATACTAAAATTATACGAGATGCAGGAAGCCGCTGACCCAAGCGGCACAATACCGTGGCTTTGACGGCCTAGTGGCGCAGTGCGCAGCGACCCTGCTTTCTGAGTCCAAGGTCGTGGGTTCGATTCCCACAACTGGAAAATGTTCGTGTGATGAACATGAATGTTTTTCAGTGTCTGGGTTTTTATCTGTATATTATAAGTATTTATGTGTATTTCATTCATAAAAAAAAATATTCATCAGCTATCTTAGTACCCATAACACAAGCTACGCTTACTTCGGGGCTAGATGGCGTTGTGTGTATTGTCGTAGTATATTTATTTATTTATTTATTTATTTTGAATTGGCTACAAAGTACCTATGTCCGGCAGTGGATATGATGGGGATGATGAGAATGATGATATAGGATAGAAGTAGAGATAAACTAACTTGACAAGTCTCGTTACACTTTTCGTAGATAAGTCTGAGCCGTTTGAACAGCAACCGTATTGTCCGCAGCTGTTCCTGCATTTTGGCTTTCTTGTCATTGCTGGCACTTTCACCGTGCTGGGTGCCGTTCGGCGGCTGTATAGCTTTTAGCGTTTGGAACACATCCTGCGTTCTGCTCACTATATCTTGAACAGTCTCTTGGCCGAATCTGGAAATAAATGCAATAAAATCAAACTTCACGATGAACTCTGAACCATAATATTATGTTTTTTTTTATGAGATTTTTTTTTTTTGCATTAACATTCGATAAATAAAATAGAAATAAAAAAGCCTTTATTTCACCACCAATTGTTTTAATAATATTTTTACTAATCATAATTACTAATTTGATAAAAATTATATAAATATATTTTGTGATGTCTTTTATTGTCATTATTAAAATTTGATATACAGGGTTAAATAAAATATACCGGGAAGCTATCCGCCTTATTTCTTTACATTTAAAATAACTTTTGTTCTACAACTTTGTACGCTGCGGCTTCGCCCGCGTAAATGGAAGTGGCAAATATATAATATATTATGTCTTGTATAATGTTTTACGTCATCTTTCATTAATTTGTCTTATCCATATAAATATTTCTTCTAAATCTTTAGCGGCCTGGAAGAGATTGTAATAGAATAGAATAGGATGGAATATGATTATTTGCTAAAAAGTTTTTTTTTTTTGCTATTACAATTATTTGTGTCCCTTTTAATTCAGCTAATCAAATGCATAATATGAAATTTATTACTTTCACATAATTCATTCAAAAAGTACAAAAAAAAAGATAATTAATTAGATATTAATATGAGAAAAACCAAAAAAAATGTTTATGAATCCATAACAAGTATATATATATATAGCGATAAGGCCGCCAAATTGTACCTTCTACTTTAACGCCTATTTGTATTTTCGGTTGACAACCGGTTGAGAGTCGATTGGCGCAGTGGGCAGCGACCCTGCTTTCTGAGCTCGAGGCCGTGGGGGTTCGATTCCCACAAATGGAAAATGTTTGTGTGATGAACATGGATGTTTTTAAGTGTGGGTGTTTATCTGTATATTATAAGTATTTATGTGTATTATTTTCATAAACATATTCATCAGCTATCTTAGTACCCATAGCACAAGCTACGCTTACTTTGGGGCGCTTTACGCTTAGATGGCGACGTGTGTATTGTCGTAGTAGTATATTAATTATACCAGCGTGTGAGATTGCAATCAATGGAAATGAAATTTACATTTGCCCACAAAATCGCTTACAATTGTACTACAAAAATATATCTAACAAAAAGCATGTGGACAAATAGGGTTCCGCCTCAGCACGAAGCTGCAGCGAGCTGCAGCGCTGGTTTTCAGGGGGACCCTGTGTGCTCACAGACGTGTTTGCGACTGCTTCATCCATACCAAAACCTTCAGTCTATACATAATAAAAATAAAATTAAAAATAAAACACGGTACGGAATATAAAATTTACAGAGCTAAACCAAGAAGCTTACCACAAAGTCGGGCAGTGTCCATGGTAACGCTAGATACGCCGTCTGTACATACGCCAGAAATAAATTACAGCCCTGCTACTGTAGTGTTTTTCACACACAAACGCATACGGAAAAATAACTGATTCAAAGAAAAGCCTCATTAATGTTGATTTAAGAACTATAAATTTTTTGTTGCTATGGCTAACATGTATAAAAAAAACAGGTCATATGATACACACTTGCACAGTGAGGCGGTGTTGAACTCCTTGTTCTGTGGCGGATGGGACACCGGGGCGGAGGGGGGAGCTGCTGTTGGGGTTTGCACTGCACCCGCAGCTTGCATTACACCTGAAACCATAACATACCAAGTTTCAGTGTATGTGACTACAATAATTTGAACATTACAAACAAAAACAAACTTGCAGTGCAATATACAAGACTACATAAAATAAATAATTCATTTAAAGGAAATTGTATTCAATTTTACAATAAACTACCAGTTGTAAGTTGATGTCTCTGCAAAAATTCAAAATTTGTATTAAACGTAAGCATATAGAAAAGTTCTATTATAGTATAAAGGACTACGTCAACGATAAAAATGCTTGGGTGTAAACTATTGCTCTAACCAAATGAGAATGTGAGATGGTGATAACAAAAAAAAACCGTCTAAGTTTGTCATTTGGTTAGAGCAATAATTTTCGGGCATTTTTGGGCTTCTTCTTAGACCAAGGCGCGTTTGGAACCCTCGTAGCTTTAGTTTTAAGTTGAAGAATTAGTTATCACCATAAACTCACTTATGTCATATTTTACATGTGATGTACGCATCAAAAGTGCCATTATTGCCTATGCCTATTTAAAGAAATTAGAATAAAGAAATATTTGACTTTGATTTTGACTTTGTCTTTGCACCCTTATTTTACTAAAAATTTTGACGGCCGATTGACGCAATGGGCAGCAACCCTGCATTCTGAATCCAAGGCCGTGTGTTCGATTCCCATGACTGGAAAATCTTTGTGTGATGACCATAAATATTTTTCAGTATCGGGGTTTTTATTTGTAGGTATATTATAAGTATTTATTTATACTATTCATAAAAATATTAATTAGTCATCTTAGTACACATACCACAAGCTACGCTTACTTTGGGTTTAGATGGCGATGTGTGTATTGTCATAGTATATTTTTTTATTGATAGTTTATATAATCTGGCTGCTGAAAATGCATTCCTGTCGTCTATTATTGAAAATTGTGCAGTATTGCGTTATTATGCCAAGAAATTGTCTGTGAATTATGAGTTCGGAAAATGGTGTTTTTCTCTCAGCATGTTAAGCGATCCCAAGTTGATGATAATTAACATGTGATAATTTATTTATTCATGAGATACACCAGCAATGCATTGTGATTTGAAATATCACTGACAATTTAACACTGTAAAAATTTAATATTCTGTCTAGTACCATTAACCTTCAATAATAATAGATAAAGCCCTAGCTGTTAGTAATAAACTCTCTTTTATAAGAGTGAACTGAATGTACATGTTTTTGAAATTATTGGTAGACTTCCATATACATTTCTAAGTGCATTATTTATTTGTAAGTTAGTATATAATATGCATTTAAATCTATCAAGTACTTTGAAAGTATAAGCAAACAGGTTAAGATAAGCTCTGAAGTTTGGTAAAAATAAGCAATACCACACCTGGCTGCTGCACTGCTTGTGGACCAAGACCTCCTGGACCTGTGCCGACACCCACTCCCATGCCCTGGATAACAATAAGATCACTTTGTGTGTATGTTAGTATGTACACCAGTCACTAATGTGTCAATAACAAAACATTCAAAAAATATGCGTTATTTATACCAAACAGCCCAACCAGACATAAAGCAAATATAAAGTGGCAATAAGCAGGGCAGGCAGCCAAGAGAACCAATAGATGTTGAGGTCTCATGGTGTTGGAAGTGCGGTTTTGGGTGGACCACCCACCAGGCGCAGGAACTCACTGAATAGACCTCAGTGGACATCCTGTGGTGGAGATTATAATGATAAAACAAAGTTTATTGTAGATTGCAGCAAGCCACAAAACTTACAGAAATGGTTTTATCACCAATGAAAATGCAGGAAGTTACCTTTAAGTTACAAGTATTATTCTGTTAACTAGATGCAGCCCTTGCATTATAATAATGAAAAAAGATATGTCATAGGCAATATCAAATGTATAAATACTCCTAATGAGGATCCGCTAAACATGTTTAACAACTTGGTTCTACAAAAATATGAAATTGGCATAAACAGTTTTGATTGGTCATACCTGCCCACCCATTCCCATATTTCCCATCTGTCCTTGCATAGCTGCTCCATACGGTGGCACCATTTGATTGCCCATCCCCACCATACTTGGGTTCCCCATGGGCCCACCCATGACTCCTGGAATGATATAAAGTAATTTTTATTCAAAACTGTCTTGTATTGTATAATCCTAAACTTTAAGGAGTCACTTAATTAAGAAAATGCTCAAAGAAAAAAAAATCTGTTAAACTTTTATTACTAGTCATTATACAGTCATATTTATTATTGTGGCTTTTTGAGGTATATACATACCTTTCATTCAATGTAATAAAAAAGTTAGAATTGAACCATATTAGTAGAATTACATTAATGCTTAAAAACAAGGTTACATAAATCCCCATCCCCATACATACAGAGTTTCTTATGTCACCTTGCTAACACTTGAGCAGCAAAGGATGGCCAGTTGGCAGCAACCCTGCTTTCTGAGTCAAAGGCTGTGGGATTCCCAGGATGACTAATGTGAATCCAAAGCATGCAACTTTTCGGTGTGCTTGAAATTCAAGGAATTTGCTTTGACGGCGAAGGAAAACATTGTTTCGAAACCAAGCTTGAGCATTCTCCAAAACATTCTCTAAGGATGCAAAGTCTACCAATCCACACTTAATCAGTATGGCTATGGTCTAGACCCTCCCTATTCTGAGAGGAAGACCCATACCTTGTAGTGGGCCAGTAATGTGATGGTAATGATGAAAAATTATGACATATGGCACTTACCAGCTAATTGGTTAGGCATGGACTGCATTTGGCCACCCATGGGGCCACCGCCAAATCCTGTTCTCATGGGGCCTGCATTTCCCTGGAAGTTTCCAGGGAACTGGTGTCCTTGGCCAGCCATTTTGATTATTTATAACTTGGTGTATTAACACATCACAGTTTTAAAAGCTTTTAAAGTAAAATGGCGTGCCGGTTGTTTACCAACGCTCAATTTACACTGAAACCTAAAATAACCTAAATTTTGTTTTATTTATAGTATTTTAAATAATTTTTAACGTAAAACGTCGTCGTAGTTCTTTTACATATATTTGACGGATTCAATACCAAAAAAAAAAACAGATTATCAGAGATCATATGCAATGCAAACAAGCTAAAATTCCAAATTAAAATTTAAAACATCCATTCCGATTTCAGTGTTTTGACACTTGTCAAAATTAAACTACACTATCAACTATCTTTGCTTTACACAGATTAGCCAATGTCAGATGAATTTTTGATAGATGCCAAAACAGTCGTAGAGGGTTCCTATTTTACTAGCTGTGGATTCGATGTGAATTGTCATGCTCTGTAATAGATGGTACAAATGGCAAGGCTACTTAACAAAAGATAGTCTTCATGATATAATGTTTATTTTATTTGAACACATAATTATAAATTGCCTAATAATAACAATTTAAAAGCAGCTTTTTTTTCTGACTTATTGTCCCATTTATATAAACTTCGTAGACTTACTTAAGATCCACTGGATATTATTGGATTCTTTCTACTACGTTGTGTTTTCAGCAGCCAACGTGTTAATATTTTACAACTGTTATTGTAGTACATAATACATAATATTATTAACGCACGGTGTCGTTTTATGTTCATCCATTACAAGCATAAAAAAAACAGATGTACCTACTCATTGACCTCTATTCTAACTATAGTATAATAGAAGTCAGTAGATGTACTGGTTTCAATGTCGCCAATCGTCGTATACAGCTCACAAGTGTATTTTATGCAAGCACGTTGCATATACAGGTTACAAGTGCTTTATAAGCCAGTTCAGTAGGTCTCGTATACAAGTCGCAAGTGTCCTATATGCAAGTTTAGTACGTCTCCTACACAAGTCGCAAGTATCTTTTATGCATGTTTAGTGCGTCTCATATACAGGTCACAATTATTTTATGCAAGAGATGTACATCGTTACGTACAGGTCGGAAGTGTCTTTTATGCACGTTTATTACGCCTCGTATATAGGTCGCATGTGTCGTTTATGCACGTATAGTACGTCTCGTATATAGGACGTAAGTGTCGTTTATGCAAGTTTAGTACCTACATCTAGGATACAGGTTACCAGTGCCTCATATGCAAGTTTAGTAGGGCTTTTATGCAGGTTGAATTGTCTTTTATGCATGTTTAGTACTTTTAATATACGGGTCGCTAGTGTCTTTTTGCAAGTTTGGTTGTGGTCTCATATACATGTCTCAAATTGTCTTTAATGTTATTTAAGCATTTCTCTTATGCAGGTCGCAAGTGTATTTTATTCAAGAGAAGTATATCATTCCATACAGGTCGCAGGTCTATTTTGTGCAAGTTTAGTACATCTAGTTTACAGGTCACCAGTGTCTTTCGTACATGTTTAGTACGTCTCATATACAGGTCGTAAGTGTCATTTATTCAAGTTTAGTAAGACACCTATACAGGTCGCAAGTGTCTTATTTGCAAGAGAAGTACGTCGTATAAAGGTAACAAGTTTTTTTTATTCAAGTCTGGTACGTTTCGTATACAGGTCACAAGTGCCTTATATAGGTAGGTACCAGATTATTAGGTCTGGTATACAGGTCGGAAGTGTAATTTATACAAGTTTAGTACGTCTCGTGTACAGGAAACAAGTGTCGGTTATGCAAGTTTAGTACGTCTTGGTAACGTTAGTAGTTAACGAGTGTCCTTATGCAAATTTAGTACCTACGTCTCGCATACAGGTCACAAGTGTCTCATATGCAAGCTAAGTACGAGCGCAAGTTAGATATTATATCAGATCGATTTTTTGGCCGAGTACTAGTAATTCAAAAACTACCGAGTATTCTAAGTACCGAGAAAAACCAGTACCTACTCGGTCCATCCCTACAAAAAATCAAATCCTACTTCTTTAAAATAGGTATTAGTACCATATAACTAGTTATATATTTTATCCTTCATATTAACCGATGGAAATCTATTGTTTGAAGGTGTCTTTTGTATAGTTCCTAATTCCTTCTTTTTCCTGAAACGCGCTTGATGTAGTGTGTTCATTTAGAAGATCTATTTATATGTATATGCAGCGACACTGCATTTAGATATAAATGGATCTATTAATGCTATGAATTGAGTCCTCCCAAAAATATTAAATAATTTGTCTGGTTCAGATCTGGATCATCAGCAGTCCTTTTGATGACCTTTCTTTATTTTATATTTGCACAAATTTTATAAAACAAGTAGAATTCAACACGCGTTAAACACATTGGAAGATTGGGATTACCCTATTAAAACTTAAATGTGCTTCTAACAGAGGAGCATTAACGTCTAATTGAGATGTTATTTTTAAACCTGCCTTCATAAATTGACCCGCAAGAAATTTTTCTACGCATATAACCGCTCGATAACGAGCCGCTGAAGTTAATAAGTTTCTATTAAAATTCCGATGAGCTCATTGATTTCGGAAGACAATTTTACGTAGTCATTTTAATCTGGAAACAAGCCAAGTTGACGACGAAAATTCTTCCGTTCCGACCTACTTGTTTCTTTACTAACACGTATTTTAAATAGAGCAGGAGACTATTATAATAGATGTACAGCATTCCTAAGCTATATGTTTGTCTTTAATACTTTGTGGTCTCTATACTCACTGGGGTATATAAATGCATACATCTTTGTCCTCACGACTTAACAACCCGAAAGAACTGTGTAAATGTAGATGATACTTTTCCCAGTTTCCCGCGACCATAAATTTATGATCCCATTTCCTGAAGTCTGACGAGCCCTAAAACACTTCTTGCAAAGTAATATTTCTAATGACTCAAACATCACTTGGCAAAGTCCCCAAAAAATCAAGTCAATTAACGAAAGGGGTTAGTCCCTTTTTTTAATAGAGCCTGATATTAGATTTTGTTGAATAAAATCGAAATAGTGGAAAAGCCGGTACTTTGTTAGGAGTGTGTACGAGTTTTAGATTTATAAATATAATTATTCGTAGTGTTTATATCCTCTTTGGTGTTTATATAATAATAAATTATTTATATAATAAAATAAAATAAATTTGAAGAATAAACAATGGTGCACAGATATGGTTGGATTAAATCCTTAAAAATGAAGCAGTTGTCAAAAGGATGGCAAGTAAACCATAAGTAATTAAAATGAAATTAAAACTAATCTTATATTACAAATACTCGGGCAAAGACAGAATAATAATGTACTATTTACTCTTCTTTATTTTTTTTCGTTAGTCCATATTTATATTTTACAAACACGTTCATACGCACTCACATACCCGTGTAAATAAAATTTCAAGTCCTTGCATGGTTGTAAATTGATTTAGGTAACTTTTAAACAAAACTGAAATAAGAGGATAAGAGAGACTTTTTGTGCGTGGTTTTCTATTTGCCCCATTCCATCGAACCTTTTATATTTCCTTCTAAAAAAACCATTTATTTGAGATCTCCTGGTCAAATAGGTACTCTCTTTGGCGACAGCATCACTTTCCATCTCAAAAAATTGTGGTCAAGCGCAAGCTTTTACTGAAAAAAATATAAGGAAGGGTAAAATAAATGAAACACAGCAATTTATACCTTATAAAATTATTTTCCATTTTAGTTAACCCTAAATTTAAGTACAGTATAGTATAATTTTAAATTATCCATAACAATTATTAGGTATTTATTATGAATTCACATTTTTATATAAGTAATACATAAATAAATTGTGCTTATATATTACTGTGAATGAAATGCACTATCATGGACTGTATAATGATATCTTAATTTCCATACAACTGATGTTATGATATGTGTCACAATATATTAAAATATATATTAATTTTTAGTACTAGCATAATTTACACGCGAATTCGTTCGTGTTCCTAAACGATGCCTGTAAAATACTCGAACCCTTTACTATCTCATTTGAGGTGTTCCATATATGAACGTAAATGTATGTATATTTAAGGGGCTCAATATGTAAAAATTGTTATAGGTAGTAGAAACTACTAATGATAAAATAGCTTTACTTTTTTTTTTCAAAATATAAACCTGACCGTGATGGTCATGTTTATTTATTCATCATACTACTCTTTTAAATATATTATGTATACATAGGTATATTATTTAAACAATAGTGTGTCTATGTTAAGGCAAGATGGCCAAGTATATGGCTTACATGGTTCATGTTTTTTTTGGTACATATATAATATTCTACTTATAATTACGGTGTGTATATTTCAATATATTGGACCGAACCGTGGTTTTTGCTGAGACACTACCTTGATAAGAGATTCGATCCGCTCGATAAATATTCAACAATTTTTATTACTCTTCCACATAATAAATAGTTATCAACATGTAGATTTACAAATATCAACAAAATAAATTACGAATAACAGTATATTATAATAATTAAAATTAAACTTATACGCTATGTTCCTTATACTATATCTACTGCCCTTAGCTTGTACTACGACGCCGGCCGAAACGGTATTTCTATATAAGATATGTTTCTTTAAGTAGACAAAAGATAGCCTTAACAGTCTAAGTAACATCTCTGTATTACATTGGCTCAAGTTTTTTCACCAAAAGTAACTTCTAAATTTGCATCGTTAGTTAAACTGTTTATAAATTGGTTACCATTATAACTGACAAGCGTTAATGTTTATCCTCATATATCAATGTTAGCATAGTATTTCCGTTAGTAGTTCATATTACCCATAGACTTTTGAGAATAAACCGTACTCTTCTCGTTACTGTAATTTATCAGTTATTCGATGGAACAACTATAATTAGCAGTATACTAAAGTAAAACTAACATCCAAGTTAGAATATAAAGATCGAATATGACTATTTCTGTTTTTTTTTAGAAAATAATAGTGTTAGGACGGCCAGCGGAAGTCAATATACATTAACATTACATGGACTAGTAATTCTTTTATTCTACCTAGTAATATTAAGTACCCTATACCGCTTTGGAGAACAAAGTAATTTTACGAGGGCGTATATTATAATATTTATAAGTATTATGTGTGTTTTACATTAATATGTTTTAATTAAATTTAAACTTAGGATATCTGTGATTGGATTGATGTATGTATAATTAAATATAAAAACGGCTATATTTATCTATATTAGCCGTGGGTTAGCTCGACGATATAGCTAAGCTAGCGGCTTATACGCCCGTAATATATAACATTTCCACAATCCCAAATTAAAATCAAACTCAGGTTGATCATTATCTCGGATTGATTTTGGAAACTGCTTTGCTTAACTAACGTGTCTGGATTATTACAATTTCGACCATCGATCTGGAGATTTTCAATGCGATGTTTTATTAATTGCCCCTGCAAGATTAGCACTGGGGACACCAAAGGATGGTGATGATGACCCCAATTTTAAGATAATTTGCAACAATTTGGATGCTCGGAAAATTATACTCAATGCTTTTATTCAGATCGCGTAGGTACAGTACACAGTACCTGGTCCATAGAAATGTCTTATAGCCAACCAGTAGGTGTCTAATTAATAACTGAAGTATCAGTTTTTGTTTTTAAATGTGTCACTGGTTTTCATTCCTTCTTTCAGAAAATATTAAAAATTTTAGTGCAGTCCAGAATGAGTTCGAAACATCAATGATCGGAAATCATCAGACACGATTTTCGCAAAACGTAAGTATCTATACCTACCCGATTTTATATTCAAATATACCTATTCACTTAGCTTAAATAATACATAAGCCCTTTATTGCTCTCCTCTAACCTTAAGCTAAATCGAGTCCATCTTAGGACTTATTGAGCAATATGGACACGAGAATACAGACCTAAAGCTAAATTAGATATAAATTATAACATAGTAACTTTCGCCTATTTATATTTATGCTTAAAATATTTTTATCGTGTGAATTTACGCAGGGTTTTGTTAACGAATGCAGATCTCTACCATTAAACAAAATTGTTGCTAAACGGATGTAATGTGAGCTTTTAAAACCACTTTGTTTATATGCAAATTTAAACCGCTTACGGAGTTTTAATTTTCGATTAGCATAACAACAAATCGTGCTATTCTTATTGCATTTTGAATTTTAATTATATATTTTTGTTTTGCACAGCATATATATCAATATATGCTATATAAAACATTTATTGGATGGTTCAAAAATAGGTTTGAAATAATTAGAAACCGAACGAACTAAAACAAAATCCGACATTGAAAAAAGTAGCTGCTGTGTGCATTCTAAAATTTTATGATATTGTATAGACGTAAGCATTAGTGTTCCGTGTGGTGATGTCAGATCAGAATACAGTTGTTACAACCCTCCTTTTCCCGCGGGTGTCGTACGAGGTGACTAAGGGAGTATAAAGGAAAACGAACAGCAGCGTCGAACTACTGCGATCTTCCTAGCGCGGTAATTATGGGCAAACCCTCCCGTTGGGAGAGACCTCTACCTCTACCATTGGGCAGTTATAGGCTTTTCATGAAGCATAAGTATGTTATGGACGGCCTTTACCAGTATCATCATTGATTTTCAGTCTCCATACGTATTTTGGTTTTGCCTAAAGGGATACAATTTTCCCTTCTAAGCGCTGATATTTTTTTATAATTAAGAATTTGCTTTTCGAGTTGCGTAACAGGCGCGCCAACGGAGACCATTAAGTCACCGATGTCTGTCTTTCAGTACGTGCGTCAGTCTTTCAGCGACTTATATACTTGTATCTCACGGACTGTATGCTGCTATTAAAAAAAATGGACCTTGGTACAGAACCCTTCGAGTGTAAGCCCAACTCTCACTTCGCTGGTTTTTCATTGCTTTAATGATTTTTAAATTTATTTTTAAAGAATTAACATAATTAATCTACCGTTTGATTAGCGTGCAAAACTTCCCTAACATTAAGAAAGCAAACGCTCAGAACTACAAAATGAGGTTACAGCATAAGCAATTACAACTAAGAAATAATAATTTATAAAAAACAAAAATAAAATAACAAAAAAAAGGGAAGATGTACGTCTGGAAGTATGAAAAGCTATTTATTAAATACCAAAAACTCACATTGTTGCTATAAAAAATTAAAAAGCTGCCTCAGGTTTTCCACTAACTCGGAAAACCTTACGCTATGAGCAACAATATTTTTAAGTTATTGTCATTGGACAGCTGTTTGATTTAACGTATGTTAATCTAAAAATTATATATTAATACTATAGTAATGTTTTTAAATGTACCTAGCTGTAGTTCTAAAAAATATTCTTTTGGTAAAAAATAGGTGTACTATTAGGAAGTTGAAATAAGGAGGCAAGACATAAGACGTATTAAGGCTCGGGAACATCAATGCGTGCCGTACACATCATAAACAGTATTTCGTTACTGTATCTATATTATACTTTTTTTTTACTTTTATTGTAACGATACTGTATATTATTAAACAAAACAATCGGTAGTTGTCTGAAACATTATTAAAGTAACAATAAGCTATTTTACGTATTATGAGTACTTACTAGTACTCATTTTTCGTTGTATAGCTCTATTGTATATCGAATATTTATCATGTCTCGTATTTTTATTTCTCTGCGAAATATATATGTAAAACATCAGCATGGGATAATTAAGAGGTATATATGTAGCAATCAGGGGATCGATTTTATGGTAAACGATACAATTCACATAAAAACTCTCAAACTCAGTCAGCGTAAAAAAAATCACAAATTGTAATTCACATCAAATGTTTGATATAAATAGACTTGTTAAACATTAACTAATTTTCCCCGTATAATCAAGCGTGAGCCCAGGAAGAAGTATGGGGTAATAGACAATAGTTCAAGTAGAGTTTTAATCTATGACCTTTCGGATTTCAGCGTACCTCTTCAACCGAGGCTAACGATAAGCTAAAGTTACGTTGCGGTCCGCTTAGATGTACCCAAGCAATCCGTTCAAAATAATTAAGAAGACACCTTATAAAAAAAATCTATTCTCCATATTCATCCGCTTTTCCGACACGATAATTGAGACCCTGAAAGCCAGAGCGGTCTTTCTACATTAAAAATACTTCGATATCAAGGATCAAGCGCGGTAAATGTTTTAAAATTTCTGATAGAACGGTAAAAGATTTTGAATTTTAAATATTTTCGCTATCGCTATCATGGGTTTAAAGTATATTATGTTAATATATGACAAAGAAAATTGTGTCAAAGTTGTTAGGTAAGGTTTGGTCTCTTTTAACTTACTATGTTTATAATACCTTAGTCATACGAAATGTTACTATGTAAGTTTTCACTTACTAAATTCCTTAATTCTCTCACCGATCCGCATATATG
The DNA here is from genome assembly GCF_905163445.1 of Pararge aegeria. Taxonomy (NCBI): domain Eukaryota; kingdom Metazoa; phylum Arthropoda; class Insecta; order Lepidoptera; family Nymphalidae; genus Pararge; species Pararge aegeria. The sequence goes on from NC_053181.1 coordinate 6,212,159, forward strand.
CTTATGTACCCTCATCGTGTCTTAATCCTAGCGTAAAAGCTTCGAGCTTTGGTCATTTATTTAATATATTTGGTTGATACAGTGTGTAAAGATAGATTGTATTTGGTCTAATCGGTAACAAAACCATTCGCGTTCTCTTTGTAGACAATAATTCTCTCTTTTCACAATACTAAATAACTCCATTTCATAACATTCTAAGCTCAAATCATACCAGTGTTTGCAGCGAACGTTCTAATAGAATAGATAAGGTAACCGATTGTTTTATACCCTCATGCGTATAACGGCGTAAATTGGAAGAATAAATATTTTTTTATTGCCGTTTACTTAAATGAAATAGAAAGAGAAAAGTCATTGGGAGATATAAGTTTTTGTCGCGATATATCTTCGTCGGGGAAGAATCTTAAACGAGAATTTGTTATTAATGACGTTCACTAACCAAACTATATTGGTTACACATTATGATGTTATTCACCAAGTTTAAAAAACCTTCTAAATGGATTAGTCACGTTTCAGGTTAAGGTGCGGGCGTTTTCGACTAACAAACGCTAGTATGATTAGGACCTTAAAATAATAATTACCGCTTCTTATAAGATGTGGCTTCAGGTCGTGTTAAATTTTTGTTGTTTTTTTTTTAATATTACAGTTTAGAGATCCAAAGAATGATCCCAAAAATTTTTCTAGTCCCGCCATTTTTAGGTATTTTTTAAATTTCTCCATGTAGCCACACTCGTTCAAAAGATTGTTACTGCATCCGCGCCTCTTGAAGTTGCGGTGGGTACGATAGGGGTGGTAGAAGAGGTCCTTGAACTCCTCCACCTGGTAGTGCGTAGTACTGGGACACGTAGCCTGCTCCGCTAGCTGCGGCGGCCGCTGCTGTTGAGACATACGCACAGATGTTATAAAAGATAATGGCACCACTTCTGTTGTAATTCTAATCAACAAATAGTGCCGTGTGGTGACGGCAGATTTGAATGCAGTTATCAACAACTCTACTCCCACGGGTACGAGGCGACTAAGGACGTAACGGAGGACGGCCACTGAGCTACTACGATCTACTGCGATCACCAAACCGTCCAGCGCGCGTGGTGATTATAATAATTATACTAATCTCTTTATTTAAGGCAAAACCCATAGTAATACATTTAAAATGACAATATAAGAGAAAAGAAAAAGAAATAATTAACAATATACAATATGAAATTAAAATTGCAGTATAAATTGATTAAAATGGCATGTCATAAATGTAAAATTAAAAATAAATTAAAAAGCTAAAATAAAAAATTACAAAGAATAATGATAGTTATTAAATAAAAAAAAACAAAATTATAAGCAAATCCTTCTGTTGGTAGAGGCGTTTAGTCCAACAGTTGAGTGTTAAAGGCTATTCATGAATAGTCTTGTCTCGTACACTTAGATAACGTGTTCATATTTTCTTTCGTAGACTTATAAAGTGTGTATAGTAAAAAAAATTAAAATATTAGTTCGTCGTATTTTTAAGTTTGTATTCTCAAAGTATTCTACGTTATAAGACATAGTGACTAAAGTAGGTAAGCTTAAGTATCAAAAAAAAAATTACGATATTGCACTCATTAACTAAGTAGAGATTACGCTTATCAGTGGTAATAAATGGGACGCAATATCTAAGTACATATTATAATGCATTCGGAAATTATACGATACATAAAGTTACCTATAGGTAATTTGTCATGATTGTCGATACGAAGCGGGGACAGCCTAGTGAAGCGGATATATTCTAGTGGTTAAGGCTTCAGCTTCCTTTTCGGGGGGATCGATTTCGAACCTCTAACTTACGGAGTTATGTGCGTTTTTAATAAAAGCAATTTAAATATCACATGCTTGTACGGTGAAGGAAGACGTCGTGAGGAAACCTGCATGCCTGAGCGTTTTCTATTATGACCAACGGCTTGTGAAGTGTTCCACTTGGTGGACGCAGTGGCGTGCATATAGGGTATGCACAGGGTATGCAGATGATATAAAATGAAGAAAATCTCCAGTACGAGTTAAAAATACTTGTGGGTAGGCTTTCTATAACTCTTACAATGCCTATCCTTAAGTTTTTTATAATTCGTACTGGAGATATTCTTCATTTTATATCATCTGCATACCCTGTACATACCCTCTACGCACGCCACTGTGTTGACGACGGCCTAAACTGTTATGGCCGACTACAGTTTACGCCGTGGTTCACCATAATATTGTGGTTGATGATAATATTAATGGACTACCGCGACGTTATTAGGCTGAGGATGATGATGAAAACAAAACAGTATACAAACCTGCAGCTGTAGCGTAAGGGTCGAATCCCGCTGCAGCATACTGCTGTTGATACGCAGCAGCACCCTGAGCAGCAGCCGCCTGGTATTCATACAGATGGTTAGCAGCAGCAACCGCAGCCGCATGCTGTTGTAGTTGCACTAGGCCCCCTGCGCCGCTGCCCACGCTCGCCCCGACACCCCCAACGGTGCCCATGTAACTAGGGGTCCCGTACACGTAGCCAGGGGACAACCTGCCGATCAATACCGACCATTTATCTTAACTATCAGACAAGTGACACAGACGCCAGACGCTCGGGGCCGAAACTCGATCGACTGACGCCTGATTCCGCGATTAAGTATAAGATTTGCACGCTTTGAATCGCGAAGTCAATATTATGCCTACACACTGTAACGTCAAAGTAAAATGGACGTAATGGTGCTCGTTTTTAAATTCGTATTATTGATTTTTAATTTGCAAACGCCAAGTACGCTGGCTGATGAAGAGTGGACGAATTTGTGTTTGAAGTCATAGGTGATAAGATCCTTTTTACCTTGTCGCGACGTGTAACGATACTCGAAAATGACTATACGATTGGGAGCGGACAAATCCTATATTACGAATATCTAGATTAGGTTAGATCCTTTTCACATACGCACGTTTTAGGATAGAAGGCGCCCGTTTACACGGCTGTTTTTCCCGGTGAGTTTAGAATTAGAGTAGTGAGGATTGTGCCGCGTCCGTGTAACCGGCTTTTTTAACGTAATACCACAAGTGCGATTGTTTATTGTAATCTTATACATTTGAAGCTTAATGCATGGTTTTTTTGTGTCAAAATATTAGTTCAAATTGTGCGTGAAGTTCATAGGACGCTTTACTGTTCGTAATGTTAACTAAAGCGATGAGAAGTGAGTGTTAGGGACTTATTCCATCGTTTATGATATAGGTTATTAGATATTCTTAATCATTAATGTTTATTTTATGTTATAAGTTAGATAAAAATTTACATATTTTTTCACCGATACACAACTTGACACCATCGTACTTATTGGAACATATTATGCTCACTAGCAATAGAGGGGTCGTTATCGAATATCAAACTCTTTACCGCCAAAGTAAAGGGGGCTTATTTCACTTGCTTTAGAATCTTAAATCCTGTTGTGCTGATTTATTTTACAAACTTTCTGTCTAAAGCCCGGACTGAAGCAGTCGTAGGCAAATGTGAGCTTTAATTTAATAAACCTAGGATCCATTTTACTCCGATGTTCAAATATTTCAATACTCGATAATGACTACTCGATTGCGAGCGACCAAATCTTGTACTAAGGAACATAGACAGGTATGAGGCGTCGCGCCGTATGTAAGCTGTCCGTGTCGTTTTGCACGGTTACATCACAATTACGGTCACGATGTATATACGGTAAGCTTGTATAGTTATGCCTACATTGCTAAACCGTTCACCCTAAAACAATGTGTGTTTGTGAAAAGGACCTCACGGCGCTTCGATGAGAATCACAGCCACCGTGAAACTTCGTGATTGCAAAATGACACACTTCTTAAAACTGTCATCACACGCAGTAAGTACCTAGCCCCATTTCAGCCTTGACAGGTACGAGCTACTAGTCGTGTTATGTTAGTAGACATCGATAAACTGTTATGTATTATATAAGTATTCTATACTCAGTCGTGGACCGTGGTCGAGCCGCCGTGCGTCATTGGCAAGAGAAAAAAAATCCGTTTAAAAACCCCGCTAACGGTATCAGAGTCGCGACGGAAATAAACGTATGCCGTCGCTATTATACATGTCTTCACATCTCTCAAAGTCGTGATAATCAAGACGTGAGACATAAATTCCACTTTCGAAATAGTTCAAAAAGTCCATCCGTTCGCAATTAATAAATAGTGAAGTGGAGTGAAATTGTGAACGCATTTTATTAAAAGAAACATCACGTATTACAAAAGGGAGAAGTTTAAAATGAGAAAATGCCAAATGCGCTTATATTCCCCGCTACCCCGATGACGGCGGGCGGTCAAGTCTGTTCAAGAGCGCTTGTAGTGTGCTGCATCAGCGTTCACGAGGGGCTCCCGGCCGGGACCACGCTACTTAGTTCACCATTTATCGACCGTTTGTCTTTTTCCAACCCTATACACGTCAATAGAGACGGATTGATGGATGATCGGAGTTCATAGCGGACTTGATTAGCTTGGTACGAGGATTCGAGACGAGCGCGCATGCGTGGTGCACGCCCGGCGAGAGGCCCCGCCCGCCCTAGCCGCCCACCTGTGGTGATCGAATCTCATTCGCAAGTACCATACCTACGTTAGCTCAAAAATTCGATGATAATATCATCCATTTAAAAGATAAACAGGTGATAATCGCGCCTCGAGACCGTTAATTTAAACAAAACTCTAAGATATATTATATTATATAAAAAAAGAAACACTTATAATACATAAAACACGCGCCAAGAGCAATAGATATTATAAAACTGGCGAAACGACACACAAGCTGTCACATCTACAGGTACAAAGACAATCAGAAACTAAGTTTTATTCACCTCTATCTAGGTTTACGTCGTCTGTTAGAAACCTAAGTTTAAAAATTTTAATATTAAAATTATTACTTACATGCACACCTACACACCTACAGCTATTAATTGAACCACGTCGATATATTCATATGGAGGGCATCGAAACGAAGATCTTTGTGTACAATTATTTCTACTGAATTGGTATTTGAAAAGGAAATATTAATCGACAGAAGCTTTCACTTAATTGTACTTACATTAAGGGTAGAAGTTAAATATTAATGATATTTCACGTGGTGGCTTCCTCACGACATCGGTCTGTTTTGGTACCACGTATTATGTCAAATAGAAAATGTGATGGACATTATGGGATATTACGACACGGCGGCGGCGGTGGAAGACGAGAGTGCACAATGCACATTGCTCTTCTATATTGCGCTATATCATAAGTATAATGCACTAGGCCACCGATGAATATACTCGTAACAGAATATCCCTTCTTGGTAGCCATCCACGTTTCGGCGAACGTACATCACACTGCTTTAATTCGTTCGGAATTAAACTGTCGTAAATTGCGCGCATTGTATATAGCTTTGTTTGAAACTTGTGATAGATTGTTACGATCGACGGAACGTGAACGCAGCCTTTAACTCGTGACCCATAATTTATTTTATTGTACACAAAAATCTACAATCACTTTGTCGTAATGAAAACAAGATCTATCATTAGTGAAGACATACATTATTTGTTACCAATATAGTCAGTGGTAACTACGTTTTAATACATTAATCGTGGTAATTGAAATCATTCAAAGTGTCGTATTTGAATTGCTTAGGGTCGTGTATTACAGGCTGCAAAAGGGAAATTCGGTTATTATGTTTCCTTAGTAAGTGTATTAAACGAAATCCACCACCAACAAAAATCAATACAAATCAAAAAAAAAAGAAATCTTACACGAACACGGCATTAAAACATAAAAAAAATTAAAGAAAACACTGAGTGTCGAGACGATGCGAATAGTGAACGCTGAGCGGCGCCGGATACCTCGAGGCAAGGAGGCGTCCCCGGCGCCGCCCAAGCAACGTATAGCTTCAAAAACGTAAACATTTAAAACCCAATCGACTAATTCACACCCAAAACGAAAAAATCCACTCTCACGCTCACGCTTGCCATAGATACCTATGTGAAAATGTTTGAATATTTAGTCTAGGTGGGGTCCGCTGCCCGCCGCGTTGCTGGCCGTCCGTAGACGCCGCTCGCCTCATCTACCGAGACAAAAGTCAGCTCAGCTAAAGTACTCGTGTCGCAAAACGACCATCCTCACTTACCTACAGCACAGCTGAACTTCTATCGCCTATTACCACTGCAATATATTGCAAACGCTGATCCACCTTACATAAGGCCACGTGTGTTGAGTCAAATCAAATCTTGGTAATTCGTAAACTTTAAGAATCAAACAAAAACACCCGTTAACGAGCGTTAGAAATGTTTCTGGATATAGAGGATAATTAAATTAGATTTGACTTAACACATTTTGAGTTGTGTGGGGTGGGTTCGTTTTGCATTACCCGGTAGGTACGCCAGAAATTCGATTTCCTATTCAGCCACAAATACATATGGAACACGCTATCACTTTAAAAGTGACGCCATGAGCGTTAAGTTCAATCAAATTTTATTGTTTTATGACCAAAATCGACATATTGTCTTAGGATCTAGGCAGTGTGTTTCTAGTCTCACAAAATACTAAGTTTTAATTAATCCTAACACACGTGACGTCGTGTGGGGTGAGGCAGCGGGTAACACATGTACCAGTGTTATTAGTTTCTTTAACCCATTTTGGATGGAAACCAAATACTAAAAAAAAACTAAATTGTTATAAAACTTAATTATCTCCTGTGTCTAGCTCAGCTGATAAATGCTTGATAACTTGCACCTATCCACTCGTGATCGGGTCTGATTTTTGTCTCGTGAGATGTGTATGAAGCGGCATGCGGCACCGCTTGTGCTGGCAAACATCGAAGTGTTGAACCATAGAACATTTATACGGTACATATGCGTTATGGGCGCAAAGAGCGGTGCAACCTACCCATAATGCGCTGGGAGGACTGTGGGGTAACCCGTGCGGACTCCTGCCGCGGCAGCCGCGGCCAAACCGAATCCTGGAACAAGCAACACAAAATGACTACAAACACCCTAAGTACTTACTACAAGTAATAAAAGACTAACCATCCATTTTCGATATAGATTTCATACTTAGTAACGCGGTTGTTATTGTCAAAAGTATACAAATAGTAAATATACATCATCTTCATCATATCGACCCACTACATGGCACGGGTCTACTCCCACAATTAAAAGGAGTTAAGGCCATAGTCCACCACGCTTTGGGGGAGTTCGGACTTCACATACTTTTGAGAACATTATGTAGAACTCTTAGGCATGCAGGTTTCCTCCGGATGTTTTCCTTCACCGAAGCAAGTGATATTTTTATTTACTTATAAAAAATTTTGTTACGCAACTTATCTACAGATAGAAAGATAGATTTAGATTAGTATTTATTCAGCAACATCAAGATGATCAGCCGCAGTTTAGATGGCTCAATTCAGTAAGCGGCCCAAACACGCTTCTCAGAAAGTTAAAAAGCCGATTTGACGAAGAGACCCTATGGTCCAGTAATCTTAGTATGTTTCTTTTAACTGCTTTCCATTGCCACAGTTAATATATGTAGATCCGGTTTATTCTTACGCAGGACAATTAAGAAAACCAGCTTTCTCCATCTAGTGGTTTATAACCTTAAACTTAGTATCTATAAATCTGAGTAATGCCAATATATGCCCAGAAGAAATAAAGGTAAATTAAAGCGCCCCCTTAAGTCTTATGCTGTAAAACAAAAACCTGCCCAGAATAAACCGTAAATCGATCAGCTACGTTGATATAGGCAAAAAGACAGACAGACTTAATCTTCAAATATAGTAGGTCTCTTTTACAACGTCGGGAATTAAAAAGAAGCGACAGCGAAATATAGAAACGCTTTCGAGGGAAAAATATAATCTGTCATCGCGCGCGCTCTCATAAGATGCTATTTCGATTCCCATTTAACGGAAGTGGCTAGAGAGGATTCGAAACTGAAATATATCACATCGGGATTGGACCACTTCCAAATGACACAAGAGTCAACTTAGCGCAGGCAACGTCAGAAATGTTAATTTCTTTTTATTGCATTGTTAAGCCGCCTCGAGGCGTGTCTATTTCGGTCGCTAGCCGCCGCCTGGGCTTCGGCAGCCAGGGACATGGCTCTTGACAAGAAGACGACACGCTAGCTATAAATGGCTTATAAGTCGTTGGCATCAAAGCGCATATCGAAATGCCTGACGGAACATCTTAACAACTCACTTGCAAAGAGAGCCAGGATTAGCTACCCAATTAACTTTATGGAACTTTTAAGGCAAGGCCAAAAAGTGTCAAGCCTGCTTCTGCGTTAGCGTACAAATTTGCGACCTACCTACTTATCACCAATGAATAGGCAAAAGTTTGTAACAGAATCCCATCTAAAGATTTGATAAAGACTTGATAATGCCAACTTTGGAACCCATTGTGACGATGAAAAGTGACTTCATGCACGTGTTGCTTTAGGTTTGCAGGATATCGACCCATTACCAGCCCACTACAGGGCATGGGTCTCCTCCCACAATGAGATAAGGCCGTAGTCCACCACGCTGGCCCAGTGCAGATTGGGAGACTCCACATACCTTTGAGATCATTATGTAGAACTCTTAGGCATTCCAGTTTCCTCATTATGTTTTCCTTCACCGCCGAAGCAAGTGTAATTATTAATTACTTATATGAAATACAATTTTTAACCAATATCAACAGATAGATTGATAGATTTTCGGCCAGCTACATTTATATAGGCAAAAAGAGAGACAGATTTAATCCTTAAACGCAACAGGTCAGGAAAAGAAGCGACAGCGAAATATACTAACGTATTGCTTTAGGTTTGCACCAGAAACCTGTGCTGCACGGGCCAGTATAGGGTTTTGATAGAGCCCGCCGTAGCATTTTTGCCAATTGTTAATCAGTGGTGAACTGTCGAATTATGCCCATTTGTATGAAGACATGAAGATGGTTTGCAACTTCCTGCAAAATCGAATAAAACGGACTAGCACGAGTCTGTTTATTTTTGGTCAATTATAATAGAGGAATAGATAAATTTAAATCGCAATTTTAATTGGCTATTTTTTAGGATGTGCACAATTTTAAACTCAGCGCGACAATACAAATAGGTACCCATATGGCATATGAAATTTGATTACAAACGATAGATTAATGGCTAATGAGCATAGGAGCGTGACCCATGTCCGGCTTGGCGGTTATGGTGAAATTTCCCCCACAATTACACACGAATACGTCCGGAGTGGCCCCGGATGGTGTCGCGGTTGGGCTGCCGTGATAATGTATGACCTTCGGTTTGGTACCATACTTACAAACTAGCAATACAAATAATCATTAGTCGTAGTTATCATGCAAACAATGAAAATATCATAATCGTATGACTTTTGGTTCCGAAACATGGTCGCTAACTACAGGCCTCATTAGAAAGCTCAAAGTTTCCCAGCGATAGAAAGTGTTATGCAAGGAGTGTTTGTAAGAGATCAAATCAGACGAGATGCGTCGACGCTAGAAAACTAGAAAAACCAGAGTAGCAAGCGAACGAGTTGTAAAGCTGTAGCTGAGCTGTGGAAATGGGCGGAAATCATGACTCGGGATACCGATAAAGATGGGATCTCAAGGTGCTGGAATCGATTGACATACCCCCATTATATAGGCAGACGATATATACAGTCACATCACAGAATCACAAGAAGCACAACCGTAGAATTTGGAATCCATTTAAAACATTATTAACAGTAATGGACGTCGTCTGATGAGACGATGATGATGTATATTCATGTTGTGATTTGAATATAACATGTAGCCGATTTTATTGATGTCTGAAGACTATGCAATACACTACGGATGTCATATATATCGATGATTAATGGTAACGTCATTATATATAATTGTTCATCAATAAATAAGATATTGTCTGGTGGAAAATAGATATTTTTATCAAATGCTTACGATGTCTTGATTAGTGCACGCTTGACTATGTGGCAGGAAGAAGCCGCCGGAAGAGCGTTTCAAACCTAACCGTTTCGTGTCAATGTTATGTAATAAACAAAAGTAGGCGTAATGTAAATGTATTTCTAAATTTAAAAAAAAATCTAAAATTCAACATTATCCAAGGTATCGAAGAAATGTTAGAACCTACTGAAATGAGGAAAAGTATAAAAACAAAAACGTAACTTAGCGCAAATCAAGAATTATGTTAAAATCTTGATAAGTTTAAGAATACTTTGCAGTGCTTCGTATTGGATAAAAACCGATACATATCAAATAAACTACCCACTTAACGGAAACAAATTAGGTAGACAACGACACCGGAATCGAATCACCCTTAAAAATGAAAAGGGTTAACCCTTTGGTGGCGTGTTTGTGGTTCCAAGACCACGTGATGGGCCGCAGACCGATCGATGCCGTGCCATTTGACGGCCGAGGTCGAACCACTGTCCACCACAAACGTTATCTGATTCGAAATTCTATTTTTTTTTATCTTCACTATTGTGCCACGGCCTAAAAACGATGCGCTTTTGTTCGTGTGTGACCTAGTTAGTCACAGTAATCGATTGTCTACACAATACAGTTTTAGCTTTAGTAAAACAAATGTCGGACACCCGTATGAATTAATGTAGAAATATAAACTTTTGAAACGAATTTGCACCTCAAGTCGATATAAAGCTAAATCCACTAATTTCAAATTTAATAAATCACAGAAGGAATTTTCAAGTCTTTTAAGCAATAAAAATTCTATGCTAGACGTAAGCTCTAGTCGATATAAAGCAAGAAGCTCTAAGTTAACATGCATCAGTTATAGTGCAGTAAATGCAAATATCTTTCCTTCCTATGCATCTTACGGAAACCGAATATATGTAATACCAAAGTATCAAGAATAATGACGTAGATTTCCACGGAGCTTAGGTTAGTCATGGTCTCTCCTGTAAAACGGACCGCACACGTCCCGTTTAAGTAAATAATGCTTTGTTTTAATGTTTTTGCTTGGTTTCAGGAGTTCGGAGTCCGGGTCGACGAACTGCAAAGCCGACACCGAAGCTTAACGACGCTTGTAAGGATTCTACGGAAATACGATTTTAGACTGAGCCGGCACCGGTAAAGCGGACTATTGGTCCCTCACAGGCTTGTATTTTATTTTTTCAACAATATAACTATCTGAAGTAAATCATATAGGTGTAGGACGCTGCTGCGTAAATAAAAAACTATTTAACAATTATTTGGTATTACAGCGAGATACGCCATATTGTACAAGTTATATAAATAAGAAATAAGTTATATTAGGTAGGTCAGTTATTGAGGTCCTAAGATGTTTCATACCACCGAATTTCAAAGAGCAAAAGCAACATCAAACGAGTCGCTACGAGTCGATATGCTGGACACAATAGGAGACCGTACAAATCCCTTCGAGAGAAGTTAGACAAATACGAGATAGAAAAAGATCTAAGGAGATAGAAGACGGAACCTCAACGGACTTATTAAAACTTTAACACACAAGTTAAGTAAGCAGTATAATTTTTAATTAGTTAACACATTACAAATAGAAACTCCTCTTATTATATAATTATCATAATCTTTCTAATAGCAGTGCATATCGTGTACCCAGTTTTCAGAAAGCTTGGCGATGAAACATCGGATCTCAGTGTAATCGTTAAATGCCGTTTACGATTCCAGTATTTGCGAAAACGTGCCAGAGAAGCCAAACCAAAACTCACAGTGAAGACGCAGAAAATTGTTCACTGCCGTACAGAAACAAGCTTGCTTTGTTAATACACATTGTAACATCAATATGTCGTACAAGTTTACTGGTACAGGAATAGACGTAGACCAGTCGTGGCCCAGTTTTGTGTCCAAACCCAATCTGGGTATCGTGGATGACAGTTCGCGTGTCCGGTAGCCTTACTTTTGATCTCCTCGATGTTTTCTCGGACACATTCGACCATCAATTCGTTTAACGATTTATTGGACACGTTGGATTAATAGTTACACTTATAGTGCTAAAAACGTCAGTTCCTCAGACTGACATTATTTTTGGAAAACACGTGCGCCAGATTGGCAAGTTAGTCACCCTCGCCTAAGTTTAGTTTTGCATGCTTCTACGCGTGTGTAGAAATTACTTATTAGTCATATCCAACAGATAGAAAAACACTTTTGTATAAATATATCAAATGATAGTTTTCAATAAACCGATTTCAAAAGACACTTCATTACAAAGAAATTTAGTTTTTGCATATTAATTATATTTTGATGCACTTAATCGTGCAGTGCTTTGAGAGCTCAGCGGACTTTTGCGCCTTTGTTAATTCCGTTTTACCCCGTAGTCGTGAGAGGGTCTTCCAACGTCTTCCAAGGAAGAGTCACCATTCCAATTTCTTTGTAATCTATTTGCTAAATCAGGTTCTTCGATGGATCACGCAAATATAAAGCAAGCAAAGCTGTCTCGATCTCTCTTAGGTAAAGGAAAATAAGATATACCCTGCGGGTATACTTCATTGAATCAGACAAAAGAAATGCCTGCGAGAAAATATGTGCTATTGGCACGAAGCCAGCGCTGGTGTCGCGGCAGAGGCGGCGACGTTCCCAAAACTGCGTATATTTAGACAAAATAAAGAGCCAGCCGAAGACAAAACGAGACGCAACTCTTGTTTTATAAATAACCGCGTCGTTCGCCGGACGGACTGCCTCGCTCAACCAACCTCTGCTCGCCAGCTGTTGTACATAAATAATAATTAAGGCAACGAAGAAAACTACGTGTTTCTTATAAGTTCTTAAGGACTTGATGATTGTCCATAGGAATTTTAATCCAAATAGTCTTCGATATCTTATAATGACACGAAGTCTAAACAAAACTCTAGTTTCTAGGTCTAGATAAAAGTAGTACCATCGATTTCCCAATGTTTAAAGCTGAAATAGTTGGAGCAGTAGATAGTTCTGAGATGTAATTTCCTTTCGTTTAGGATTTATTTACCTACAACCATCCAATTCACCACCAATATATACCAAAATTGTTACAATTTTTAAACCTGAGAATCATCAACCTGTCTGTCTGTCATGTCTAAAAACTAACATATTTTTTGCTTATAGGTCTAAAACAATAACTACAGACTTGAAAAGAGCGTAGCTTTTAAGATTAATGAACAATAAACAATAATTATTTACCCCTTCAAAACATTTAAATTTCGATTAAAAATCAAAATACAAGGATTTCAATGGAATGGTACCAAGAATGCCCAGTCTATATCCACATCGTATTCTAAAAAGAGAGCCAGCACTTTCGTCACCTAATGATTTACGATTGTAATTAATGGTAGACCTGGGACTTTTAACTGCATTAGCGGTTAGACGTAAGCTGGAATTAATTCATTTCCTCGTGTGTTACAAAAAAACTAAATGTATGGATGCCAGATATCTATTATACCTTACATCAATGCATGTATTATTTTTTATTTGTGAAATATACCCGCTCTATTTCTTCAATTGCAAATCTTTGCCAGAACAATGTTCTGTAAATATGACTTTAAAAAACAATACTTCGTAAGATAATAAAGGTACACCGTGCAAGTGAGAAATGAGATCCTCCTTGTAAAATGTCGTTTAAGCTCATGTAGCTTAAACGACATTTTACTATGAGGAATGTTTTTAACTTGATTTCCATTTTAACACCATTTATTTTTTAGCCTGCATTATTATTATTATATATCTTGTGCACAATAAACTATATATAATATTAAGAACCTACTCATTTTTTGTAAGTCGGTTTATAACATAGGCATCATATATGACATATAAAAGAATCGTTAAAATATTGTTTTTGTCTATTTTTTTTTATTCACAATAGTTTACAGTCTGGTTTGTGTGTCGTATAGTTAATGTTATCAGGATCGACATTACCAGACTAGCAAAGCAAAGCAGAAAATGACCTGCAATTTGTGCTATTGTAAGCATGTACCTTCATCAATTACTGCAATATATTGCATGAAAGTCAGTTTTATTTCTTGTTGACATCAGATCAATTAAGGTACGGTATTATGCAGCTTTTAAACTTCCCCGCATAATTCTTTCTTATCTAACATCAACACTAGTAAGTTTACAATTCTCATAATCTTGGGTAACGGTGACGTCTTTCTATGCACTGTAGCCCTTAAGTGGTTTATAATCAATGTTCCATGGTAGTAAGGTTTGATCGGCGGATTATAGGGCTTCGTGCGGATGTCGCCACTAGGGATCGCGTTACAGTTGGCGCAGGGGCGGAACTCCTCGACTCGAGCCTATGCCAACACTATAACAATACATCCCTGCTCCATGAACTTCCCTTTCCGTTTTACAAACCGCGTTGGGCACCCGCTTTATTCGTGCTCGTCACACTTTTTCTCATATTAAAATAGTTGGAAAATCCAAAAGTGCACGCCTCATAATCTCATTCATTACAATAAAATTGAGATTATTTGTAAATAATAATTAAACTAAATCTCATAATAACGTGAAGTAATAGGCTTCGTCAAAACACTGAAGCCTGTCAAAAAAAACCAACTCGATAAGTGAAGTATTTCGCTCTTTATCGTGACCACTAGATACGGGATCCGCACATAGACACATGGACGTCCAAGACAGAACTGTGTTAATTTTTTTTAAATTAGTTTAAATAATAAAAAGAGATTTAAAAATAGTGTTTTTCTCAACATTTGTCTATTTATATTAACTTATAAAAGCAATAAAGATTTAAAAAAGGTGACATTTTAAGTTGGAGAATCACTCGGTGTGCGTAAACTGACAGTAATACCCACCTCAACGTTTCGCTTATGAGTGCAATACGTCACTAGTTCGTCAGTGAAAACCGCTGGGTTAATTAACTTAATATTTTATTCCTCTATTATAATCTTGATGTCCTCGATACCAAAGTAATAAGTTGATAGTAATTAATTTCTATTGATTGTTCAGTAGGAACGTTTAGAATCATTCTCATAACGTAAAAATAATAAGAGTCCTTGTTTGACAGTTTTATCAGAATTTGACGCAATACTTAAGTAATATAATAATATTTAGAGTAACGTATGTTAGTGTCAGAATTGACTAGAACATCATAATAATATGTGAATTACGTAAAAGTAAGTTTTAAATACATTAGTTAAGCTATTATAGCTAATAATATAATAATATTATAAATGTAGTATTTTGGCAGATACCGTTCAGTATAACCTAGAATTAGTGATCATTAGTTAGCCTCTGCATTCTTTGGGAAAATGCCATTGGCAGTTCCCGAACAATAGGTGTGATTTAAGAAGCACCTTATTAAATTCTAAACACCTATCTATCGTCCGCCGCCAATTGTTTAAGAGTGCGATCTCACTGGAGTTGTGTCGTTTGAACAAAAATGCTATAGCTTTAAGTAGTATTATATCCTTTGAATATATATTATACTATACTACGACAATACACACATCGCCATCTAGGCCCAAAGTAAGCGTAGCTTGTGATATGAGTACTAAGATGACTGATGAATATTTCTATGAATAATATACATAAATACTTATAATATTCAGATAAACATCCAGACACTGAAAAACATTCGTGTTCAACACACAAACAAGTTCCAGTTGTGGGAATCGAACCCCCGGCCATGGACTCAGAAAGCTGGGTCGCTGCACACGGCGCCAGTCGGCCGTCAAAATAGTCACATGTCTTCTAATATAATCGATGTGAAGTGTGGTGGCAGCATGTCGGACCGCAACCGCGGGTGTTGTACGAGGCGACTTAGGGAATATAATTGAGAACGGGAAGTAGCGTCCTCTGTTCTGCTACTGGGTGCCCGTTGGGAGAGGCCTTTAGTTCAGCAGATGACTGCCAGTAGCGTCCATAGAGTATGCAAATGATATAAAATAAAGAAAATCTCCAGTGCGAGTTATAAAAAACTTAAGAGTAGGCATTGTAAGAGTTATAAAAGGCCTACCCTTAAGTATTCAATAACTCGTACTGGAGACTTTCTTCATTTTATATCATCGGCATACCCTGTGCATACCCTCTATGCACACACTATGATGATGATGATGATGATGATGATGATGATGAATATATAATTAAAGTTTATATGAAGTTACCTATCATAATTCTACTGCTTTTCACTTTTACATTTACTGATTTTAAAACAGAAGCATGAATGATCTAACTAACAAAGCCGGTGAAACTGTAACTTTTAACACTATTTTCTATCGTGCCATTAAACTGTCTCCAAGTGCATAAGACAAAAAGTCGCAAGACATCTTGTCCTAATCAACCGGAGCTCTTAGTAAAATTAATGAGACAAATACCGTGTCTGCATTATCGTGAAGCTCTACCAATTATTTACTTGGAACACGTTCAAATTTTCTACAAGTATCTATATCGACGCCGTTTTATATGTTTTTGTCCGCTTTTAATATATTCACATAAACAATTGTAACATGTACCTAATTCAATAGCCGTTTTAACGACTGAAGTGAACTGAAAGATCAAACATTTTCTATAGTTTACTTTTATTTGTTACACTCCATAAAATTCCAACCTACCTTTCCGTAATCCGATAATAAAACATTACCTTCTGTAACGGTAATGAAGAAGTTTGCTAGATTTTATCTTCCTAATCACTTTTACTCATCATTAATCATCATATCCATCCGTTACAGGGCACGGGTCTCGTCCCACAATGGAAAGGCGTAAAGTCCACAATGCTGACTCAGTGCGCACTGGTGGACTCCACAAACTTTTGAGAACATTATGGAGAAGTCTCAGGCATGCAGGTTTGCTCACAATGGTTTTCTTCACCGTTTAAGCAAGTGATATTTTACTTGCTTAATTAAAACGCACGAAACTTAGAAGTTAGAGATGCGTGCTGGGATTCGTACTCGGCCTCCCGACAGTGAAGTCGAAGTCTTACTCTCCTATATCGTGATTCTTATTTTAGTAACTAATATCATCTAGTTTTTCATCTCATCATCATCATCACATCAACCGATAGACGTCCACTGCTGGACATAGGTCTTTTGTAGGGAGTTCCAAGTTCCACGATTCTGAGCCGCTTGGATCCAACGGCTACCTGCGACGCGCTTAATGTCGTCTGTCCACCTCGTTGGGGGTCGACCAACGCTGCGCTTACCAGTACGGGGCTGCCATTCCAGCACCTTGGGACCCCAACGTCCATCCTTTCTCCGAACTATGTGCCCGGCCCATTGCCACTTAAGCTTCGCGACTCGTTGAGCTATGTCGGTAACTTTGGTTCTTCTACGAATCTCCACATTTCTGATTCGATCGCGTAGAGATACTCCGAGCATAGCTCTCTCCATCGCCCGCTGAGTGACTCTAAGCCTTCTTATGAGGCCCATAGTTAACGACCATGTTTCAGAGCCATAGGTCATCACTGGCAACACGCACTGTTCGAAGACTTTCGTCTTCAGGCACTGAGGGATTTCTGACGAAAAGATGGCACGGAGTTTCCCGAACGCTGCCCATCCGAGTTGGATTCGGCGGTTCACCTCCTTCTCGAAATTGGACCTACCTAACTGGATCGTGTGTCCTAGGTATACGTATTCGTCAACAATTTCGAGTGCAGTGTTCTCAACGATTACTGGTTGAAGCGGAACATGAGCATTAGACATAATCTTCGTCTTGCTCATGTTCATTCGTAGGCCAACCTGTTGAGAAGCTCTGCTGAGGCCATCGAGCATCGTATTTAGGTCTCCCAGAGTCTCTGCCATTATGACTACATCGTCGGCAAACCGAAGTTGAGTGATGTACTCGCCGTTAATGTTGATGCCAAGTCCGTTCCATTCCAGAAGCTTAAAGACGTCCTCCAACGCAGCGGTAAATAGTTTCGGGGAGATAACATCTCCCTGTCGCACGCCTCGCTGCAATTGGATTGGTCTCGTAGTCTGATCCTGTATACGAACTGACATAGTGGCGTTTTTGTACAAACACTGCAACACTTGGATATACCGGTAGTCAATTCGGCATCTCTGCAGTGACCTAAACACAGCCCAAGTTTCCACCGAATCAAAGGCTTTTTCATAGTCCACAAACGCTAAGCAAAGTGGCCGGTTATACTCTTCAGTCTTCTGTATAACCTGCCGCAGCGTATGAATGTGGTCTATGGTACTAAAGCCCTTACGGAAACCGGCTTGTTCGGGAGGCTGGAAGTCATCAAACCTACGAGCGAGACGATTCGTAATGACTCTCGAAAACAGCTTGTAGATATGACTCAGCAGCGAGATGGGTCTGTAATTCTTCAACAAGGTATTATCACCTTTTTTGAAGAACAGAACCACCACACTCCTGTGCCATGCCTCTGGCGTTGTGCCTTGGTGAATAACGGAATCAAACAATCGCTGAAGGACTCTCAGTATCGGTTTTCCACCGGCCTTCAGGAGTTCTGCCGTTATTCCGTCATCACCCGGCGCCTTGCCATTTTTAAGCTGCTTGAGAGCCACACTAATCTCGTATAGGCTGACGTCTGGGATATCTTCGGTATAGTGTCGAGTTAATTTGGCTCTAGGATCCTTAGCCAAATCTTCAACAGGCGTCTGTACTGTGGTGTACAACTGTCCATAAAAGTTCTCAACCTCACCCAAGATCTCAGGTTTGGAAGAGACAAGACTACCATTATTGGTCTTCAGTCGCATCAACTGGCTCTGACCGATAGACAGATCTCTAGCGAACACTTTAGAGCCTCTGTTTTGCTCGATGGCATTTTTAATACGCTCTGTATTGAAGTGCCGCATATCACGAGTCTGTGATTTAGAGATCTGCCTATTAATCCGCCGGTAAGCGGACGCGTCTGCTATAGACTGTAGTCTCATCTCTTGCCTCTCCGTCATAAGCTTGAGTGTATTGGTTGAGAACCTATTGGCCTTGTTTCTACGGTGGGCCTTGTAGAATTTGGACCCGACTGTTTGGACAGTTTCCACCAGCCTGTTGTTCAAATCGTCCACAGTGTCGCAATCTGCTAGGCAACCGAACCGGTTCTGTAGTTCTAGTTGAAAGCTCTCGGGGTTTTGAATATGGGCACGAGTAGGCCGGAGTGTAGACTTCACCAGTCTGACTCTTTCAAGTTGAACGTTTATACTCAATGTGCCTCTTACCATACGGTGATCACTTCCGGTTTTAACCCTGTTGATCACAGAGACATCATTGAATACATGCCGTTTGGTCGACATGATGAAGTCGATCTCGTTTCTCGTGGAACCATCGGGGCTTATCCAGGTCCATTTCCTGTGTGGCCGCTTCTTGAAGAAGGAGTTCATCATATAAAGGCCCTCCTTCTCCATGAAGTCAGCCAACATTTGACCCCTGTGGTTCCGTTGCCCATACCCAAATTGTCCCACCCTCAACTCTGAACCAGTTCGCTCGCCAAGCTTCGCGTTGAAATCCCCCATCACAATATTGTAGTAGGTGTTCGAGGCATGTATGGCTTTTGAAATGTCCTCATACAAAACCTCTACATCCTCGTCTGGGTGTGCCGAAGTCGGCGCGTATACCTGTATGACCTTCAACGAATACCGTTTGGTAATTCTGAGTATAAGGTATGCTACCCTGCTCGACACACTTTCGACTTTTACAACATTGTTGACGAGAGACTTGTGGACGATAAACCCGACACCACCCTGTGACTGTTGGTCACCCTCCCGGTAGTAAAACAAGTTGCCGGATTCCAAGATTATCGAGTCCTCCCCCTCTCGCCGGACTTCAGACAATCCTATAATATCCCAGCGCAACTTGCTCACCACTTCTTCCAGCTCAATCACCTTTCCATCGGTCCTCAACGTGCGTGCGTTGTATGTTGCCAGGTCAAGTCGTCGGGGTTGGCAGCGGAATCTCTGCCGGAGATTCTTAACACCCCTTGCCCCGCCGTTACCATAACCGCTGCCAGAGCCAGGAATAGCGGGGCCGCCGGGAACTAGGGGCTGTGGTTTTTTTCTCCTTCCCATTAAAGATATGCCCGATAATGACCACGCTGGGCAGGCGGGTTGGTCATCGCAGGGCTAGACTGATCGCCCCGGCGTCGCTGCTGCCCGACACCGGTCTGTGCCATTTGTTCAGCCTAGCCAATTCGAAGTGGTTATACCGCCACTTGTCGGTCGCCAGAGCCTCGTCGGTTAAACGGCAGGGTGCACCACGTGCAGGTGAGGTTGGCAATTTGGGAGGCTGACTGGTACTAGCCACACCCACTTACACCCCCCACACCCACTTACACCCCTAAATCATCTTTATTATCTAAATCATTTTTCATCTAAATCATCTTTATTATCTTCAGTAACTTATATTATATTGTGTTTTAATTTGAAAAAGTTATAAGTAATCCATTCTCGAATTATCTCCGTTCTCTATTCTGTTTTGGGCGTCCATCGGAGGGTGAGGATCATGGTAAATAACACCTGTCTAAGTTTATTGTATATTAAAAATAAATAACTATTTTTATTTATTGGAAATAAAAAAAAGGATCGTTGCTACATTTAGGTTAAGTTTCGAGCGTCAGTAACATATCATACCTACTCTTACTTTCTTCGATATGTTTGCGAACAAATTCCAGCGGGTAGGGCGAGGTAAGTTAATTATAATATTACATGCTTATGACATAATAATTATTATGTATGTATTTGTTCAACTGAAAGTTAAAATAATTTTATGTCACAATAAACATGATTAAGTTTATGTGGCCATTAAATTGTTTACAGCCCAAATCACATTTAAACTGTGACTACAAGGCGTTGTAATGGTTGTAATTGCACGTTTCCGTTTACTACAATAAAATAAGCCATGATTACTGTGAGGGCAGATACAATCACGTGGTCGCGTGGTGCCACTCTAAGCCAACCGTTATGGCTTCGCCTCACACAATTATAAGTACGCGCAATGCTATCGATCAGTCTTTCATTTCGTTGAGCTAACACGTTTTTCTTTAAAAGCTAATTCTGCTCTCATGATTCACTGTCCGACTAAAAATACGGTCATAACAACTGAAAAAAAAACCGAAGTTCGTTGTACCGTAAAAATGAGGAACATTTTGTTTGAATCAATATCGATCACAGGCGGCGTGTGCGGACTCATCAGTGCATTCAACGCTTTACTACCATAGTGTTGTAGCTTCGAAGGGTAAATTCATTTCGTACTGACCTCAGTCAATTAAATGATACAGTTTCGTCAAACTCCTAGTCATTAAATATCTTATAGAACGTAAACCTTAAGTCAATTTAAAAAAGATTGTGTCTGCTGCGACAAAATGTACCCACCCTAGGTTTTTGTCAGTTGGACAATGGCTACTACTCAGATAACTCCGCCATGCGATGGATAATCTTCTCGCTTTTGTCTTAACAGCTCACTTTGAGATTGTGGTATTAAACGCAATGGAGAGCTGTAAAATGTCACTATTTGACACATTCATTTGAGCTATCCAGCTACAAACACGGCGCAAGACAAGAAGGAAGTATAACCTCTCCGAAGTAACACATTATTGTCCGCTATGTAGAGATAAGGCCGCCTAATTGTATACATCGTGGAAACTAGTTTTTTATAATTTTTCCTGTATTTTTATATGGTGTACAATAGAAGTGTATTGATTCATTCATTCATTTCATTGGTTTTATTCAAATGTAGCTATAAGCCGCCGAGAGAGTACCACCTATTTACGAATTAATTGTGTCCTCAAAACGATTGTACACCAATAAAAGGCAAAATCATATCCTACTCAGCATACATATTATACTCAACACTATATTATAAAGCAAATCAAAATAGTGGCATGACAGAACAGCGGAAAACTATGTATTTAAAGGAACCAGTTCATTTATACACCAGTATATTTATTGCTCTTAGGGTAAAATTATACAGTATAAAAATATAAAATGAACGTGAAAGCGTTAACAGGCTCAGAAAAAGGGTCAAGATATCGCAATGAGGTTGTGAGTTGTGAGATCGTGCTACTCAGCATATTATACTCAAAACTTTAGTATGCCGAACCAAATAAAAAAAATGGGATAAAAGCTGCGAACTATCAAAAGAAATGCACCGCTACTTTAATTGTTTTTAAAAACCATCCAGTATGAAAAAAGAGCCTAGATTTCGCAATAAGGTTGTGAGTTGCGAGATCGTGCCCACTCAGCATATTATACTCAACACTATAGTGTCATTACAGGACAGCGGAAAACTATGTATTTAAAATAATGCATCAGTATATTCATTGTTTTGAGGGTAAAACCATTCAGTATAAAAATATAGGACTGCCTGGAGTATCAGTGTTCCTGTGAAAACGTTAACAGGCTCAAAAAAAGGGTCTGAAGGTCTAAAAGACTATTAAAAAGTAAAAGCAAAATATAAGACTCGATCGACGAGTCATTTATTCTCTAATAACGCCAACTGACTATAAAAAAGAGCCAAGATTTCGCAATGAGGTTGTGAGTTGCGGGATCGTGCCCCACTCAGCATATTATACTCAACACTATGGCGTCCCGAACCAAATAAAAATAGTGGCATGACAGGACAGCGGGGAGACATGCATAAGTAATGCACACAAGCGAAGGGCGAGCGGCGCACGCGATGCGGACTCGGCGCTTAGTGCAGGGCGGGCACCCCTACGCGAACGAACAAACTGAACTCTTCATTAATCACTGATGACTTCGGCGTTTCAATTTCGCACATTAGTTTAGCGGTTCGCTGTTTTTACTTGTTTGATGTTGCACGCCGCAAATTGCTCGTGAACGAATTTCTGTTTTCACAAAAAGGCTTACGAATTTGGTGTTTCAAAAGTTGTTTACTAGCAAAGATAAGATCTGTCATGAACTTATATCACCATAGGATGCCAGAAACAGTAATCGTACATACCTATCTGTGGCTGCAGCTGTGCGTTAATCTTAGTGCCGGGCACTCCATACAAGCGCGAAAGCACTGCCTACCCTAACATTCTGGCAAGTCTCATAGAGGAGAAGGGTTTTTCCATTTCATGCCATCTTCCTTCTTTACGCATACCCCATGCACGCCACTGCACCTGCTCGTACGGCAAAGTCAAATATTTCTTTATCCAAGTAGGCACACGGATGGCACTTTAGTGTGTGTAGTTGCTACAGTACAGTTCTATGGATATTATGAGTCTGTATTCTGTAACTATCTAATGACATTGATTAAACTAAGATAGAAATGATCTTTAATTATAATTAAGTTAACCGGTCTTTTAATATTTTTTTTTATTTTTGAAGTGAAACTTCATTAGAATCGTTGTGATTTCAAACCGGATGCAACGGAAAAAACGACAGGTAAGAGACACAAATTCAAAAATGTGTAGGATGAAGCCTGAAATATACATACTATTTTATATTATATTTTTATTTGGTTATATTTAATATTTGTTGATATCATATTCTTCTTGTGTTCAACCTAACCCTAACTTTATTTTTATAAGTTTTTATTTTTTTCTCTTTCCTTTGTTGGATTGCCTGGCAGAGATCGCTTTTTAGCGATAAAGCCGCTTATTGTACTTTTATTTTTCATTGCATTTAATTTTTTATTTTCGCTTTTTAATTTACCGGTATTTTCTTATAATTAAGTTGTAAATACATGGCGCAGCTAAACCTCTCTCCCAGATCTTTGGCGAGAATAAATTCGACAGGACGGGTTGGTATACAACTTTAAAGTTTCTGACAGCACACAACGCGTCGCCACGCGACTGAAATTCAGAAATAATTCGCCCGCGCCGCTAAGTAGCGTCACGCGTCGGGTATTGTGCCATATGCAGGGAACGCGTCGGGTGTTGACCCGTTGCCTGTGGTTTGGGTTGTAAATATCATCGTAACAACCCATTACCGGCCCACTACAGGCAACGGATCTCCTCCCACAAAAAGAAGGGTTTAAGAAACAGCAGTGGCGTACTTAGGGGTATGCAGATGATATAAAATCTCCAGTACTAGTTTTGTATACTTAAGTGTAGGCTTTTTGTAAATCTCACAAAGTTTTTTTTGGCCTTAAGTTTTTTATAACTCGTACTGGAGATTTTCTTCATTTATATCATGCACGTCACTGGGTCACCGTCCACCACGCTGGCCCATTGCGGATTTGTGCACTTTACACGCCTTTAAGAACATTATGGAGTACTCTAAGGCATACAGGTTTCCTTACGATGTTTGTCCTTCACCGTTTAAGCAAGTGATATTTCAATTAAAAATTAAATTATAAAAAAAAAAATCGCCCGGCTAAGTTTGTTGTGGGCTTCTTCTTAGACTAGGACGCGTTTGGAACCCTAAAGCTTTAGCTTTAAGTATACGAATATGGTTATCGCCATCATCACACAACCTTGTAATTCTCATGTTATGTACGCATCTAAAGTGCCACCTATAGGCCTACTTGAATAGATATATTTTTGACTTGGACTTTGAATTTATTACTTGAAACGCACATAATTTAGAATAAAGTAGAGTAAGTGGTGCGATGCTGGGATTTGAATTCGGCCCCCGGAAGACTAAAAGAAGTCGAAGTCATAACCACCGCTTCTTATTCCTACCATTACTAGTTAAAATACTAGTAGTTTTGATTTTGCGACTTTAAAAATATTGTTGCTAAAATTGTTGATACAAAAAGCGCAATCCTTTGTTATTATAACACCACGTTAAGAATTATACAAGAAAAAAAAGAAACATAAAAATAGAAGTAGAATACACTATTAGCAGTACACAAAGCACAAGGCACTAATAATTTAATGTCAATGTATGTTTGTTTGTTACGTTTTCACGCAAAAACTACTTAACCGATCGTCATGAAAATTTGTACACATATTCTTGGAAGTGTTAGAAGTAGTATAGGATACTTTATATCCCGACATTAAGCTCTATTCCTTTAGGAGAGGGGATGAAAGTGTTTGACGATTTTACTCCATAACGCCGTCAAATGATAACCGATTTAAATAAATACTACTAGTACTAAATAAAAGTAGATAATAGATCTGATGAATGTGATTGGAGATAGAGGACAGAACTCCTCAGTGGACGGTAGCAAACCCGTCATTTAAGGCTTAGCGATACTGAATACATTAATTTTATTTAGAACTACAACTAAATTGAATGCCACATCAAATAACAAAATCAAACGCAGACGAAGTCGCGGGCAACAGCTATTACTATATAAAATATATATATTAAATATACTATATATTATATATAGAACAGGTAAACGCAGCGTTGGTCGGCCCCCAACGAGGTGGACAGACGACATCAAACGAGTCGCTGGGAGCCGCTGGAAACAAGCGGCCCGTGGATTTTGGAACTCTCTACAAATGACCTTTGTCCAGCAGTGGACTTCAATCGGTTGAAGTGATGATGATGATGATGAATATATATATGCTATAAAAAACTACAAAAACGTAAACAATGGAAATCAGCCCCGGTGCTGCATGAAGTCCAACGTTACATTGATGTAAGCCAAACTTTTACAGACGTCACTGAAACTTATGGAAGGACATGGAAATCGTGGCGTCACGCGTCACGTGCTGAATCCATTTAGAAACGTCGGTTAGGGCGATGTTGTAACAAAAATTTTAAGACGTATTTTTATTAAATTCACTCCATCTTAGCTCTGAAATGCAATCTCACTTGCACTCTCACATACAATCCCCTAATCAGTTTCTACGCGGAATCGTAACGGAACGCTGAATCGCTTCGCTGCTTCTTTGCCGGTGGTAACTAGCGACAGCCGAAGCCTCCCACCAGACCTTTTTTTTTTTTTTGTCGTGGTGGAATAGCTTTATGGCTACCTCTGTCCTTTTGGGCAGGACAGAAGTTATGTGGGACTCGTTTACCCGAACTAAAAACCACCACGGCATGCCCCTCTCGTTGGATTTATTGGACGTCCGGGGAACCCGTTGTACACTTCCCAGACGTCTACCAACAACCCCAACTGATTGCCAGGGCTACTAAGCTAAGGAGGAGGTGATCAGGACAGCTTGACCCCCCCTCATACAGCAGGGAGACTCGTATAGGGACGGGTAGCTAGCCCAACCTGAGAAAATTCAGAAAGTATAAATTCCCTAATTGCCCCTGCCGGGAATCGAACCCGGGACCTCCAGAGTAAAACTACAGCGCTCACCGAAGCCTAAACACGAACATTTCGGGCTTCTTCATAATTTCTTTGACAGGTGTTAATCGATTATTTCGGAGCTCGACTGCGCTTAATAATTCAACGTGTCGCACGGCCTGTTTGGACAAGTGCCTCGCTCGGCCCTCATCAACACTCATATATAATAAAACTTTAACAATGTTTTCATATCCGACGTCGACGGCTGAGTTAAAATCGCCCACGGTTCTTAATACAAAGTATTTTACTGAAACTGGGTTTACTTTTGATTACTATTTTTTTATATATTATACGCACAATATTGAATAGAAGCAGGTATCAGTTTGCAGAAGTCTTTTTATTAGTGATTTCAGGCGAAGACTGCCAACCAGTAGCCAATATGGCCAATAAACTACTAACATAATATTAAAATTGATTAAAATAATATATAAGAAATTATTAAATTAAAAATTATTCTTGTTACTGAAACATCAATGTACGCATCAGAAACAATTCCAGTATGATAAGAGCCAAGTGTGAGGTTTGCTACCCACGTTTACTTATTTGATGGCGAGAAAGTTATATCGGTGTTTATGGTAACGTAGGAGCGCCATCTATTTACAATACTGGGAAACAGTACTGCCACTAGATGGCGTTAATAAATCGTTATAACTTTCACGCGAGCGAATAAGACAAAGTAAGTAGAAAATCTCATACTTGGCACTATGTATACCAGTGATCAGTAATAGTTGCATGGCTAGTTACACGATGGTTTAACGAAATTTCGTGCCGCATTGTATTTTACGAGACCACGGAATTACAGAAATACGGAACAGTTATTTATGATTTTAACTGGCTTATGATTTAGCGCAGTTACATATAGTTCATAGTTTTTTTACAGCGAGTCCCCTCCCCCCCCTCCACGTAACTTTTTGTGGACTGCCGCCGAGATGTCAAATGATATAAATTTATCAAGATATTTCCTCCAAGTGTGTTTAAAACACTTACACACACTGAACCACACACACACTAGTAAAAATATAAAACCACTAACTACATTTTGACTAATTTATTTATACTTTGCAGTTCCTTTGGCTATAAAATGATGTTATAACGAATATAACAAGGCTAATATTATGCGAGGAAACAAAACACATTGAATACAATGTGCGTACATTTTATTGAGTAAGTAGATTTTGGAAAGAATATATTTATATAAAAAAAATCGGTATTCGTAATTTACTTTATGGACTTGTATCATGTCAAATATTCACCCACACAAACATTTGTATAAATATAATGACACAGCGATATAAATCAGCTAAACAAATATAAAACACAATAGAATCCACAAGTGTCTTGGGAATAATTACGAGTCGGTACAAACATAAGTTTATTATAAAAATTGTATAGGACAGAATTGAACTGAATGAAAAATAAATAAGCCATATGGATAAGTCGTGGTAATAGCAAGAGACCTGCCTCGTAGTGTTTACTTTTTTGTTGGGTACCAGACAAATTCACGTAAAACGCAAAGGTAATTTGACAGCGCTCATTGTAAACTCAACGTAAAGTATGAAGACGATAGAGTCCAACTGGTTAGCAGTTTACAACAAGTTACTGAAGAAGGAGGTTCGTGGAACGACAATGGTTTTGCCAAGCCGACATCGTTCCTGGGCGCTTGATCACCATACACCGAATGAAGAACATATAGAAACCGTATGTTACCGCACTGGGCCAGCGTGCTGGAGTACGGCCTTAACCCCTTCTCATTGTGGGAGGACACCTGTGCCTTGTGCCGGGTAATGGGCTGATATGATGATGATAAGAAACCGTGTACACGACTAATATTGAATCATCCAAAACCACTCCACTTTAGTGGTATTTATTTTAGCCCTTATGTTCTAAACTTGTACCATAAAATGGGGGAAATGGGAAAAGTTTGTGAGCTAGCAACATGCCGCGTGTGTGAAGTAAACGCGTGCAGGGCTTTTCTCTGTTTTGCATAGCATACAATTATGGCTGAATGAGGGTTCTGTGTGTTCATAATTCTTTGCCTCCGTATATGACAGATTTCAACTAACGTGTAAGTGTTCGGTCGTTAACGGGATCATTAAAATAAATCATTAGATTGCAGGTCTGGGACCCATATACAATATGACTACAAAATTAAGAGATTATACTGAAGCTACTGATTACATGTAGGTAAATCGAAATCGTATTACGTAGATTCAATTAAAATATCGATATTACAATACCATTATATCCATCTGTAATACATAACTATATACATTTTATTGTATAACAAATTCAAAGACCCGAACACACAAAGTTATTATACCCGTATTTGAAGAACACGTAGAAACCAACTATTATATAACATAACAACTATACAGACATGGGTTTCTGTGTTATCTATGAACTTAATAATGCCTGAAATTAATAAAATCAATCTCCAGATCGACGATTAAATTGAGTATTGCTATCCTTTTCGTACACTATTCAGTCGATAAGGATAGGTATTGTTCAGTATTTGAAATTTGACCTGAGGAATTTGAATTAGATTAATTAATTAACTACGGGAGTAGATTTCATAGACGGTATAGTATTAATTATTTTAGTGTAAACAATCAGTATTGACAAAATTGTAAACATTAAACTTTGATAGAAAAGTCTTAATAGAATTATTGTTATTATTATTAAACTTAACGCATTAATATGGTGTATCTATTGTTGTATATTATCTTTGTTAAATTTGTATTGTACAAGTAAATTCACAAATCCGAACACAACGTCATTATACCCGGTTTTGAAGAAAACGTAAACAAACCGAGACGATCACGGATTAGTGCTTATTTATTTTGGCGCTAAGGCAGATACGGGTATGTAGTATGGCACCTTCATAAGTATGTATATAGCATTTTGCAGACTATTTAATTAGATAAATGTTACGGAGACACACATAATATTCGTAAGACCAAATGTACAACATATTTAATTATTAAAATATTCTGATTATATTCTTAATAACGCAACATATACGCAAAGAAAAACAATATTCCAGCAAATAAAGGAATTCTTATTATATTCATCGGCCTTATCCCGCACACATTACCTACACACTACCTACACTTGCAGATCTCTTCTAATACGAGATATCCTCGCTTCAGTAACAACCCCGCGCAAACGGAATAACCAAAGTTTTCAGGACACAAAAACCTTCCCTTATTACGATTATATACCATGCTTAAATGAAATAGACAACAAATTGCTAAGAAAAACCCTAAGAGAGAATTGTTTACGGCATCGCCTTAAACTATGCTTATTTGACTTGCACTGTATTGTTAGATAAGCAGTATATTCTTCGTGGATTGAGGAGTCTACAAACGTCGCGCCTCGTACAACTGCCATCCCTTTTCCTATTCACCCTTTACATCAAATGACACGCAAAATGAAGAAAAGTAAGTATACACAGCGGTTGCACCTCCTCTCCTTAAAAGTGCATTTCTCAAATATAAGAGGAATACACTCTAATCTCTGTGCAGTCCACCATCATCTGGAGACTGAGAGGCCGCATTTACTTTTTCTTACGGAGACACAAATTGGGGTTCCAACTGATGTAGCGTATCTTCAGTACCCAGGGTATTCACTTGAGCATAATTTTAAACCTCGTGCCGGGGTCTGTATGTTCGCACGTAATGACGTCTGTTGCCGGCGTCTCCGTAACTTGGAGGTACCCAACTTCTCAATCATGTGGTGTCTATTGGATACAGGTACGGATCAGATTGTTTACGCCTGTACTTATCGTTCACATAGTGGTGACCAGGAGACGACGCGGATGTTTCAGTATCTCAGTGAAACGGCTGACACCGTACAGCGTCGGTATCCGACTGCCCAAATGGTTTTTCTGGGTGACTTTAACGCTCACCACCAGGACTGGCTATTCCCATACCAGAACACCGACCACGCCGGGAGAGAGGCGCTTAAATTTGCCTTATCGCTAGATCTCTCTCAGCTAGTCCAAGAGGCAACACGGGTACCTGATATTGACGGCCACACACCTAATTGCCTAGACCTTCTGCTGACTACCGACCCAGACCGTTTTTCAGTATCAGTTAGAGCTCCCTTGGGCACTTCTGATCACTGTTTGGTTAGGTCAGTGTCAAACTATCACCCCCTGGACTCCGGTTCTACTGGAATCAGACGGGTGTGGCGATACAAGTCAGCAGATTGGGACGAGATGCGGCATTTTTTTGCATCTTTTCCTTGGCGGCAAGTATGCTTCTCGTCTAATGATCCGTCGAGCAGTGAAAAAGCTTTATCGGAGGTCATAATGCAAGCCATGGAATACTTTATTCCATTCGCTGACGTATCACTCGATGGCAGGGTTCCACGGTGGTATAACGCTGAGTGTGCCCAAGCCGAGGCGCATAAAGATACAGCGTTTGCAGCGTGGGCTGAAGCCCGTTCAAAAAAAGCTCCGGATATCACCGCCAAGAAGAGAGCTTTTAACTTAGCCGCCAAGTCCTACAAGAAGGTACTAAAAAGAGCTCGTTTTAGTCGCACCATACGTATCGGGGCAAAATTAGCTTCTTATCCACGTGGTAGTAAAGCTTTTTGGTCCCTTTCGAAGTCCATCGAAACGAATTTTTGCCGTCCTTCGCTGCCACCCCTTTTGAAACCTGACGGGTCTCTGGCTTTTACTGCAACGGATAAAGCTAACCTCTTAGGATCTCTGTTTGCAGCTAATTCACAGCTAGATTCAGGAAGTGCCTCACCACCAACCATACCTTTTTGTGACTCTGTCATGCCAGAGATACGCATTCGACAGTGTGAGGTTTTAAAAGTGCTCCGCAATCTGGATGTGAATAAAGCCAGTGGTCCAGACGGAATTCCAGCAGTGGTTCTTAAAACCTGTGCTCCCGAATTGTCTCCTATTCTAACACGTTTATACCGCCTCTCCCTTAAAACCACTCAGGTCCCGAAAGCTTGGAAGATTGCCAACGTGCAACCTGTTCCAAAAAAGGGTAGCCGTGCCGACCCATCTAACTACAGACCAATTGCTATCACCTCTTTATTATGTAAAAGTCTGGAGCGTGTACTTAATAACAGACTTCTGGCATACCTAGAAAACAACGAACTCCTGTCAGACCGTCAGTACGGTTTTCGACGAAATCGGTCAACAGGGGATCTTTTAGTGTATGCCACGCACATCTGGGGTGAAGCCATGGATAAGCACGGTGAAGCGCTCGCCGTTTCACTCGATGTATCGAAAGCTTTTGACCGTGTCTGGCATGAAAGTCTTCTGCACAAGCTTCCAGCCTACGGGTTACCCATTAGTTTTTGCAACTGGATCGCTGATTTCTTGAGTGGACGATTTTTTCGGGTTGTCGTCGATGGGTCCTCGTCTGACCTAATGGCCATCAACGCTGGTGTCCCTCAGGGATCGGTTCTTTCCGCTACGCTCTTCCTGCTGCATATAAATGATCTGTTAAAACCCGGCATCTTTGGGTATGCAGATGACAGCACTGTGACGGTTAGATACATGTCCAGTCCACGAGCTAGTGGAGACGAAACTCTTGTGCTCAGAGAGGCCTTGGTGGAACGCGTTAATCTGGCCTTAAGCGAGGTGTCCGATTGGGGTGACACTAATCTGGTACAGTTTAATGCTTCCAAAACCCAAGCGTGTTTGTTTTCCGCCAAACGGAGTCCGTTTCCCCTAACTCCGACTTTCCGAAATGTATCTGTGCCAATCACGAATAGTATTGAGCTCCTAGGTATCAGCATTTCGTCCAATCTAAGCTTTGGACAATGCATCGAGTCCAAAGCTAAAACTGCTGGCAAAAAACTTGGCATCCTCAACAAAGTTAAGCGCTACTTCACGCCAGAACAGCTTCTAACCCTGTACCAAGCTCAGGTTCGGTCGTGCATGGAGTACTGCAGCCATTTATGGGATGGCTCTGCCAAGTACCAGCTCGATGCTTTGGATTCGGTGGATCGTCGTGCTAGGAGACTCATTGGCAACGACCTTGTAGTCAGTAGACTTCAAAGCCTTGAACACCGGCGCAAGGTTGCTTGTCTGGCTGTTTTCTACAAGATACATTTCGGAGAGTGTGCTCAGGAGCTATTCGATTTGGTCAAACCATCTCCTTTCTACCATCGAACTGCGAGGCACCGAAAGAATCTGCACCGTTACGTGGTTGAAATACCATCAACACGTACGAAGCGTTTTGCTTCTTCCTTTCTGATCCGCACCGCAAAGGCCTGGAATGCCCTCCCATCTTCCGTCTTCCCTGATACCTATAATCTGGGTACCTTCAAATCAAGAGTGAATAGGCATCTTCTAGGCAAGCGCGCTACATCTTAGGCTGCATCATCATTTACCATCAGGTGTGATTGCAGTCAAGCACTTGTCTATATACTTTAAAAAAAAAAAAAAAAAAAAATATATTTTCGGACCTCCACAAGGCTCTAGTGGCAGTAAAAAATAGCTAGTTATAATTGCAAATCAATACAAGGGTCTCAAGGTTTGTATAAAAATCCAAACGCTTTGTCAAAGTCGGATGCTCGGTAACCGATCAGCTGGACTTGTGACCTACACCTTTTCCTTCTGCTTTGCTGTTTATTAACTGTAGCACATCCCAACCAAAAGGTATACCAATTCCATTGATAAGGCTTATACATTTCTCACTCTAATAGTCACAGAACTCCCCTCTCGTAGGTAGGTGGGGAATGTATGGAACGTCAGACCTACCACGCTGCACGAATGCGGGTTTGCAATAAAAAATATCTCGTTATAATTGCAAATCAATTCAAAGATCTTCAGGTATGTACAAATCTAAATCGCTTTGTAAACGCCGGATGCTACAACGGTAACGGTTGCCGACCAGTTACACCTCGTGACAACACCTTTTCTAAAAAACCGGCCCAATAACGGACATACATCTCCATTGAAAAGATCTTTATCCTTTTGTGCTCGACCAGGAGTACAGGAGTTCTGAGTAGCCCTAACAGGGTGGGAACAAATGTTTAACGTATTTTGGGAACGCACAACAGAGTTTGTTCTGCCCGATGTATTTATGAAGAATAAACACACATTATGTACTGCCTCGTAAACCTTAATCTCTCAAGACAAACAGCTATAGACTAAACACGGGTTCTCGGTGGTACGATAGTTAACTAATGCGTTTATTTTACAATCATCCCGATATCAATCAAGTACAAAGGCCGAAATTATTTCCTCAGGAAGTTTTTTATAGATCCATTATCTATTACCGATTTATTGGATTCTAAACGGGTTTTAATAGATCATTAGCTGCTTTCATTCTGAAATTCCTTTATTCAAGCCTATTTACATATCCATTTTATACCCATCAATTATTTCCTAAAATACATACAATGACCTGTTTTTTTCAACCCACTCAAAAATTTGATTCGTATTGTCGCCGTGAATTTCTTTTTAGCGTTGTTACACCATATCTTTGTGCAATCTCAAAAAATTCCAATGATTTTCACAATAGGCATGATGACTAATTTTGAAAAATTGCCCTGTTCGGAAGTATCTACTATATTCAAAAAATATCGCAGCAATTAAAGGATTTGTTTCCACTCGTAACGTCGGGCAAATTAGAGCTTTAGTAGGTAAGTCAATGTTTAAGTTTAAGATTATTGATTTTAGTATAGATAACAAAGAACTTAGCAACGCAGAGATGTTCGTAGTTCACGCGTCATAATTTTGAATTTGGAGTTTCAACTGTCATGGCGGGTCATTTTGCAGTTCTATTAATTGAAAATAAACACCAATCTCACTTAGAATTTAAATGAAAATACGTTTTTCATAATACATTATTAATATATATAATTAATAATATTATCAATGTATTATTTAATTTCAATATCTTTCCTATCCTTTATTACTGTCATCATGACTGTTTAAAATGTTTACCGTATAGTTGATACCATTTACTTGGTATTAGAAATTGATGATATTTGAAGACGACTGAACTCCTCAACGGATAAAAGCATATCACAGGCAATCAGTGCAATTTTTTTTAAATATATTTCTATAGACTAGCGCTCCGATGCACTCATGATAAATGATGACGGCACACCGCACTTACCTAGAAGATGCCTATTCACTCTTGATTTGAAGGAAGGTTATCGTGTCCATGGGACAACAGCTATCCGTACAAAATGGTTGTGCAAACAATATAACTTTAGCAATAATATTTTACGATACATAAAAATCATTTTATTCATCACATACGCAAGCTAAAAAAAAACTAAAGCGGTATCACTGCTAAAAATTCCTTAGTAAATTATTCCGTTGTTACGATGCAGTTAGCAAATACACAAAAATTTTATAAATAGTTGAATATAAAAAGAATAATTATGTTAAATTACTTATCAGATAATACCTTAAAACCTGTTTTTAAAATTCAGTAAACGACTCACGACAATTTTGTATAGTAAAATATCTCAGTGAAATAAATCGATTTTAAGTCTATTGTCTGTGGTAATTTGCATATGTATAGATATAACCGCCAGTTTTTTAATAGGGCAAACAGATATCGGGCGGTAAGTAGCCTTACCAAAGAGCCCCAATGTCCGTTAGTGATACCCTAAAGTTCGTTACATAGGGGTAGCAGAGAGAATAGAAGCTCTATAAAATGCTTAGGACACTATCGTGATCACAGATACAGGACCTTATCTTGATTTATTAAATGACATTTTCTTTAAATACATTTATTTTTCTTTATTTTCTCGTCGGGAAAAGGCAAAGGTATATCACCGTATAGTCATGTCTTCAGTTGCATATAAATAGATTGAACGGGCCGGGTGGTTTCGTTAACACGGCCACCTGATATCGGACAAGTAACCTCAACAGACTCATAATGTCCGATACTTGTACACTAACTGAAGTTTGTTACATAAGGGTAGCAGCAAGAATAGAAGCTTAATAAATAGTTTAAAAGTATAACATTTCCTTCATTTAGCAATAAACAAGAAAAGTATGATTATGAGTTTGAAAATCGATCAGTCCGTAAAAAAGTAGTTATATATTATGGCAACCCTAAGTACAGCACGGTGCATTACGGGGGAAGGGCATATGGCGGGACCGGTACGCCACGCCATGGCCAGGTGGCCCGTCATGCGCGCTCGCACCCATTGTACCATAATCCCCCCCCCTCTCGCAACGGGCATGCGTTTGCGACGAACAATAACCTAACTGCAACCTCCGCGAAATACACGAGTTACTAACTACGTTAGACGTAAAGTTAGAAGAATCCTTACTGATGCTAAAAATACGAAAGTATACTTTCTTGGCTTGGCTCTTTCACGCGCCGAAAGAGCAACGAATTGTCGTAAGTTTTTGTATTTATAAGAAGTAGAAGTAGAGGTAAAGTTGTTTTTTTATGGTTGTTGAAATTTCTTGTTTTTTACGCTTATAACTCGAAAGTAATTTTCATAAGACCCTGGTCGAATGAAAGTAGTATCAGTTAAAGAGATTCTTTAGTCGCTCATAAGTAATTACTTGAAGCCTAATATATTGTAATCATAATCGCTACCGAAACACATTATTATCTGCGTATAATCTGTAGGTAGCAAATTGATTCCGATAATGTTTTCGGTTAGTAAGATAACGTTACAATTACAAACACAAACATGCTACCTTATCTTACTAGTTGATTATTTTTTTAAACAAAAATGGGAGTATCAATTTTATTTTAGACTGCACGATGGTAAATGACGATGCAGCCCTAAGTTTGAGCATTTTCGCTTAGAAGATGCCTACTCACTCTTGAATTAGGTCATCATTATCATCACGACCGTATTCAGCCACAGCGACTCTGTGTTTAACGTCGTCGTTCGTGGGCTCTCTGATAGAAAACGTAGCAAATCTTGATAGTGAATGCGAGTCAATTTTCAATACATAATATCAGAACTCCTCGGATAAAATTACGATTTAGTCTATACTTCTTCTCTTCACGAAAACGGAAACCGGTTGGGTATTCCAGATCTTTGTTGTGATGTACTATAAGCAACGAAGAAGCAAAGCGCGTTAGTAGTATAAGGTATAAGGTAGAATGGCAGGTATGGAACATAATGTTGAAGATTCGGTGAACGATGTCCTGCAGTTCAATGGTAAAACAGTGAGAGATCAGAAACTAGATCAAATAGTTGCCCAAACAACCCCAAATATTATATCTTCTAGAATAACGGCAAGTATAAGACAGACAATCTTGCGTTGCTTAAAACCTTCAAGTTTTGTGTGCTGTTTTTTAATTTTCTACAAGTTTTAGGGCGCAAACAAAAAACTGCGAGTCGGTGCGATGCTAATTCGAAACGCAGTAAACTGCTGCGCGAATTGCTGTGATACAGATTGGTGCGGCAAAGCGTCTTATTTTCAAGGTAACCATGATCGTTTTCTACCAGCTTTTTAGGTTAAATATCAATGCTAATCGGAAAAGTTTCTTTGTCGAAAATCGAGTTTTAAAAATTTTTCACAGATGAATAAACAGAGCGTCAACAAGACAACATCGCAAAAACGCGCGACGCCAATCAATTCGCAAGTCCTTGCGATGCGTCTTAAAAATTCATTCATTTCTAAGGTTCGATATGATTCTAGATTAATGAAGTGTTCTTGTGATTTATTTTCATTGTTACCACCATGCCTGTTCTTGGAGCGAACCTAAAGCCTCATAAAAATTTCATCCATACCATCTGGATGCATGGTATTCTTTTAACCATCCGTAATCCCATAGTTTTTCTACCGTGCACTAGCAAATTATGAATCTTCAATCTTCCGCGACGTCGTAAACATTTGTGTTTGCGCACTTACCGCCCTGGTGTTTTAGAATGCTGTTATCAACTGCAAGTATGAATTACGATTCAATAACAACAGGAAGTGCCTATATTGTGCATGTCATACCTGCAAAGGTTACGGCTATTGTTCCATTCCGTACATTCAGTTGCCATCAAGCTAATATGAAAAGGACAAAGGTTTGTGTTTGCTGGCGTAATCGGTGTTCGTTTTCAAGTTAAAACTGAACTCGTGTGGACAGGCATCGAATTAATATTTTAATCAATGATTTGGGTACCGTATGCAACGATTGTTGGTATTCGTTAGATTTACGCTGCAGACAAGTAACGATATTGTGTTTCTATTTTACAAGCCAGGGAGGTCGTCAAATCGCCGCTATTTATATTTAAAAAAAAAACCTCCGTATTTATAAAGAAACGTTTCAGTTCTATTTGCAGTAGGTGTAACAAGATTGTCTTGTAGTCGCATGTCGCACCTCATTTTATATGGCTGCTATTGTATACTTGCAAAACAGAGTGAGTAAATCATTTTCTGTACTTAATAGTTTTCTTTCGAACTTGTATAGCACATGTTCAATGTTTTCTTCACTGTAAAATAAATACCTTAAGTACGTAATGGTTGATTAGTATTTAGAAAAAATAAAAAAGCAGCGATGATAACGAAAAGGATAGCACTACTCTATTCAATCTGCCATCTCAAGATTATGGTTCAGATTGATTATGTACTCGTATATCATTAGGCGTTAGTAAACGATTGAGAGATGTAAGCTTTATGAACAGATCCTTAAAAGAAACGGAGTTACTTTGCGGAAGAATATATTAGCTTAACTTTGCTATAGGTTACACGCGATAACTAGACAAATCTGTGTGGTTTAGTTGTTTTTTTTTAATATTTTCAAAACCCCACACCGACGTCGCTGGTCTGACCAGAGCATCCTTAGGTGACGTTGACTTACTTAACAACACGAGTTACAATAGTGTTGTAAAGTCCAAAGATTTTTTTTGTTGTCATGTTTTTATGACAACAAAAAAATGTAAGTATATTGTATAGGTACCTTTCTTATACTAAGAATCGCAAATAAATACATTTGTATTTAGGCTGTTTAAAGAACAGGTCTTAATTGAGTGAATGATGTAACTTTAAAGTGACGTTGCCTTACGAGAGTTTTTTTATTTGTTTATGTGCCCTACCGACGATCAATGGCAATACTTCAAGCTTTAACCCTTCTATCCCTCTCGCACACAGGAAATTACCTATTGACAGTATTAAGAGTATCCAATGATTTTTATCATTAAAACATTAAACAGTATCATTGTAGGAAAATCAATTTTTTTTCTTAATAATTGCGCTGAATTCAATGTAATCTTAATATATATAAATCTCCTGTCACGATGTTTGTCCGCGATGGACTCCTAAACTACTTAACCGATTTTAAATTAAATTGACACACCGTGAGCAGTCTGGTCCAACTTAAGAGATAGGATAGCTTAGGTCTTTAATTATAGTCGCAATTTTATTTTATTGCAAATTATTTGTCTATAATAAATTGACAGTCGCATGTTATATATATACTACTATACTCATTTAAGGCTTAGCGATACTGAATACTTTAAAAACAAAATCAAACGCAGACGAAGTCGCGGGCAACAGCTAGTATATTATATATGCATACACAAAATATATAAAACACAATTTTTTTATACTACGCTGGTACAAGGTTATACTGTTTGTTGATCTTTTTTTTAAATTTGGGCGGTGTTACATGCAGTTTTACTATTGCAGTGTCACCCTTGCCATATTTTAACTGCCATTGTATCTGTTCCAAATACTATTAAATCCTTCTTCTTCTCAGGGTGCCGTCTGTTTACGAAGGTTGGCAATCATTAGGGCTATCTCTACCTTGGACACCGCTGCTCTAAATAATGGTGCTCTTTCCAAACCATTGTCTTCTTCGGCCAGGCCTTCTTCTGCCTGCCACTTTACCTTGTACGATAAGCTGAAGAAGTTCATACTTTTTGGTGTTCCGCATCACATGACCAAAATATTCTAACTTTCTTTTTTTAATTGTTAAGAGTACCCCTGGAACCTTACCCTCTCAGTGGCCAGTACCCTTTGTACAAGTGTACAAGATAACTGCTGATATGTCTATGTAGGTAATAGCTTATAAATCGGTCCATCCGTTATTTCCTTCGGTCAGGAAATTAAAACATACGCAAGTTTGGAATGCTATAAAACAATGGGTAAGTTTGCAGTAGCAATACGATTTTATGATTTGTCGTGTAAGCCTGTCTTCGCCGGGTTAACGTGTTGCCATGATTAGCGGAACAATCCCCTCCGGAAGTCCCTAAACGCTCGGAACCGGAAGCAAGTAGGAGGCTCGCTAATTGATTGGACTATGCACGCAACCCTTGTGTTGCGTTTGCGGTGAAATGTTGGTAACGTTTCGATTTATGGGCCAACTGTTGGTTTATACGTCGGCGCGTCGATTTTTCAAGAATACGTAATAAATGAATATATTAAAAAAATTATGGTCGCTAAACTTTGTATAAATAAATAAATATACTAAGACAATACACACATCGCCATCTTAAAGTGTTATTGGTACTAAGATGGATGATGAATATTTTACTTATTTTATACAGAAAACCCAAGACACTAAAAAACATTCATGTTCATTATACAAACCACAGATTTAAGATCATACAGAAACCGTGTACACACAATCAACAACACCTCTTTAGTAGTGTTTTTCGAACACAACAGCGGTTAGTCACTTCATTCCATTTAGCAGCATTTTTTTACTATAGTTTAGCCCTTGACTCACCTGGAGGTAAGTGATGATGCAGTCTAAGATAGAAGCAGGCTAACCTGTCAGGGAGTATGGTAGTCATAACCCTTGATCGGTTTCTAAACAACATCGCCTCGGAAAACTAAGTCGCTTAATCGCGGTTCCGTATGTTCTTAATTCTGTGACACAAACATTTTCCAGTCGTAGGAATCGAACCCACAGCCACTCAGAAAGCAGAATCGCTGCCCACTGCGTCAATCAGCTGTCAAACAGATACTGTTAGTTTAGTTTTTTTGTACCTACTCATTATTTTTACCCCACATTAAGTTAGCAACTATAAGAAATGCGATAGAAAAACAGAAACTTATTTCTATGTCAAGGGCCTGCGCTTACAACAGTGTTATCTTCAATATATCTTAAAAATATAAATTATAATTCTGTTACAAAATTTAAGTATATATATATCTCATTGTATCGTGTATGTAGTATTTTATGTGTTTTTTAAATGGGTCTAGCTGCCTGAAACAAATAAATAATTAAAAAATAAGGGACAGTAGTAAGGCCCTGAATGCAAAAAGATATAAATTATTTGATTTGTGAATGACCCACTGCCAACGACTTCAATAGATTTATATCGATGCCCACTGCTGTCATCAACTGAAATGAGTAAACCTTCGCACTCGAGAGATAAACCGTTAAATAAAATATTATCACCGTTCGATAGCCCTATTATCTCATTATCTTTATATCAGTTATTCGTATTTTACCAAAAAATATATACCTATGGTTTTTTGTACCGTTAGTTAATACGTAATTCGATTTTTAAACTTACTCGTATATTATACATACTAGCGACCCTCGCCCGCTAATATGACTATAAAATGCATATATATACTGCATATAAACCCTGTCTCTTAAAATATACTATCCATTACTGAAAACTGCATCAAAATATGTTGTTTGTAACTAAAAATATCTCTTTGTTTTATGCTTTGTGTATGTAAAGATAAAGAATTAAGAAACGTGGTGATTGTAACCCTATGAAAAGATGTACTCTGTAACGTCAAAGTAAAATAGAATTCATATACCTACTTTCCAAAGCTCAAATTCGTTCATAAGGTTTATAAAATAATAAAAAACAGGTAAACCGAATTTGCAACGTTAAAATTAGTTGTTTAGGTCCATTTTGCGTTGACGCTAGTGTTTCGCAACTCAAAAATAACGCCACGTTTGCGAGCATGCAAAACTTTATGTGAAAGTAGAAAAAAGGTGGCATTCGGTAAGACTTTTGGAAGATCCGATCAGTGTTGTTGATGTGTTTGTTATTATTATAAACTATACGTTAAATGTTTGTTCTTCTGTAATGCGAGTCTAGACTAGTTTTGTCTGGATGATTGCCAAATTGGCATTAATATCGCGGGAAGTGAGGAAGCATTGATATAACCGTCTTATTGGATCGCCTTATCAATTGGCCGTCATAAATGAACTTCACTGCCAAAGGACTTTAGTAAATCTATAAATATCGTATTTTAATTGAATTCACAAATGAATGTAATTCATGAAATATATTAAGACCATTAAAAACCTTGACTTTTAAACGCAAAAATATCTAGCGATCATGAGGAATGGCTTAAGTCCAAAACATACATCCAGCGGCAAATATAGAAAGAAATAAAGAAAAATTGTTTATTTGAAAAAAATAACAGTTATCCTATGTCTGCAATCTCACAAAAGCTAACTAGCCTCGGTAGCCTCAGAACATACGAACAAGACTAACTTTTGAAATTTTTAGCTTCCAGATCAACATGGCTGGGTCATGTAGACGCTAGGCAGATTTTCAGTTAAGTACATTTCTTGAACCAGTAGTGATCTGGTTTTCCTATGCAAAACTATTGAAAAGTTGTCTTATGTGTCTTGTATAGTTGGAGAAGATACTGAATCGGGCAACAGATCGAATAATAGAAACACGATAAACGTCTCTTTGGTATAATAAGAAAATATCGTAAGTTCTGGAATACGGAACACCGATAAGCGTTTCACAACCTACTAAAACATTTAATTTCTTATTATCACATGTCATGTAACAATGACCCCCTCAGCGCGTATTGTCACACGCAAAGCGGCATTTTTTGTCGGAGACGCGACGCGACGACTGGTTGAACGAAATCCAATATTTAAAAAAAAGGTTTCATGTGAACGTTAAGCAAAAAAGAGTGCTTTTACAAGCGTTTAGAAACAGCTGAGCCTTGTTTATGTGATATTTGTAGTACAATATAAATCTTTGAAAATATGGTATCGGAGTTGAAACTCTAGTTCCAAATTTGAATTCAGAACTAAAAAATATTTTTCCAAAATTTGGTAGGTACTTATTAGCAAATATCCAATAAAAAACCAGCTTCTGCTGGTAATGCGGTACGGACTGAAGTCGTTGTTAATTATTGACAGGTATTTGTCTGATTTTCTGTCACAATATTCTTATCATCAACAACTTGGGCACCGCTCTGTGTTAAGTATAAAAAACTGGAAAACATTAAAACGAAAATAATCTAGATTTTCCTAATCTGTTAGAAATTTAGAACACAGAAAAATGACGTCACGGGTATAAAAACACTGACACTGATCAGACAAAAATAGTACGAATTCACAAATTCTTAGTAAAGGGCTGACTTACCGGGCGCTAGATTTCCTCTTGGTTTTGCTCCTAAGATGGCCAGATTTACGTTTGCTTTCCTGCCATCGATGATAGGATTAGGGTCCTTACACGCCCGCTCCGCTGCTGCTCTGTCTCCCATTATTACCTGCAAGAAATAATTTAAAATATATTATTATTATTTTTTTAAATCGTAACATGACTTAAGATTCGATTTTTGCAATTTTTGATGAATTCTAGGATAGGTAATCGTAAATTAAATGTCATATTTTGTTTGTTTTTACCTAACTTATAGGAACTATCAGTATAAATTATAAAGTTAATATTTTTTTAAACCACCAGAATAATATACGTTCGTTGTTTTAATTGACACAAATTTTAAAATTTTAATCAAAGGAATAAGAAACGTCAGTGTCGTCAAACTTATGTACGTAAAATCGGTCAAAACTTCAGCTGCCCCTATCCATGGGCTTACCCAACTTCTGATTTAGGGGGCATCTATAATTGGTACCTACTGATTTTTGTCCGTTTTTCTGTATCTTGGCCGTCATACATTTTTTAAGAGAGTTCATACAATTTATGCGGGATTTCCAGGGTGGGCATATGACTCTATCGCAACCTATGGGGAAATACATGAGGAGTTCAGGGACAGCTTGACGGCAATAATCAAATACCGATTCATCAAATTTGTAGCAGCGTGACCATCGTTTTAAGCTATAATTGTTCAAACTTTATGACCCTAACTAAGGGCCGTAACGCGGGCAAAACCGCATCGAACAACTAGTTGAATCAAATATTAATCTATTCCTCAATCGTGTTGCATTGTAAAATATTCCGTGAAACTTTCGTAAATAATAATGTGGAATGACGTCGTCCGATTACCAATTGTAATGCATGTGTGCCCCACAGGTCGCTACCTCAGTGCTATAGAGGCCAGCTCTAGATGACCCAACGTACAACGGACAATACAAACAACAATAACGACTTTATGTTAAACACCAAAGCTCATCCGTATTTGGTCAGAATATGTAACATTGGAACCGACCACATACATATTCACAAATCAATGAAACATCAGAGCGACCTTCGGATATCGAAGGTCTTATGTATTCGTAATTACTAGGATAAAAAATAACTATACATTTCATACTTTGTTGGATAATTTTAATTTACATATTTTTAGTGACAATGCAACGGTCTGCTACCTATTATTATGTAAATGTATGTCATTTGCCTTTGTAATGGATGTGGAATGTTTTTTACCTTTTCCTCGAAAAGTTACTTATTTCATCCATGGTCTGCGTAAAAAATCGTAATCGCCATTATTTCCGAAAGAATTTATTTTTTATGCTACAAAAATAATTAACCGGATTCGTATTTGAACAGCGACAAGAACTTCAAAATATCATATATCTTTTAAAGGATAAATATGCTACACCATTTGAAATAGTGCTTTTAAAACTCCCTTTTTAGCAGGGTTTGTCCTAAGACTGTGCAAACCACAATACAAAAATTTTCGCACTTGCCAATCAGGCAGACTATAACGATTTTTATTATTGATAACAATTATTACCAACCGAGGCCGAAGACTTTTGTTTTCCAAGGCAGGCTTGGACTACGCCAAGTTTCTAACTTCGTTTCTTGGATTGATACTAGGAATCTCTTAACAGAACAACCTAATAAATAGTCTGGAATTCCACCCAGGATATCGATATAGTTAGACAAACTTATACAGCCTATTATTTGAGGTCCCAGACACATGTCTTTCCGTCTTCCACATTAACAATCATCAACATCAAGATAATTAATGATCCCTTTGGATATAACGAGGCATCTTGCAGTTAGAGTGGATTATGTTAATAAGATATAGTGTGTTAAGATACAATATTCATTACTACTGCTTCTGTTACTAAAATATTCTTGTGATAATGGCAATTTATTAACAGAAAACTCAATAGCTGCAATGATTCTGGAATTCCACCCAACACCTCGATGCAGTAGGAGGAAGAAATATACATTATTTCAGCCCCAGACACATGTCATCAACCTAATGAGTCCCAGAGTTGGGACTTGGGTAGTGGCGTGCATAGAGGGTATGCACAGGGTATGCAGATGATATAAAATGTAGATAATCCCCAGTACGAGTTATAAAATCTAAAGGGCATGTAAGAGTTATAAAAAGCATACCCTTAAGTATTTATAACTCATACTCTTAGATTTTCTTCATTTTATATCATCTGCATACCCTGTGTATACCCTCTATGCACGCTACTGGACTTGGGTATATTCCCCAATTGGCCTCTGCCCATATTAAAGTAGAAATGGACAAAGACACCTAGTGCTAATGGTTAACCTATTAACAGTAATGCCCTAGTAAACTTTGTACTTTGGGGGTCCAAATTTAGCAAAACCTCATTACGTACGAGTATATAATATAGTTACGCGCATTGCGTATTATAAACTTCAGCGGGTTTTCTTCAAACCAATTGAAAACAGTTAAACGAGCAAAGGTATCCTATCTATAAAATATCGACGACAGGATCGATAGGTAGTAATTTGTATTTGCACTAAAGATATTCACACTAATATGCCCTTCGTATTAAATCATATAATTATTATGATAGAACTTAACATATGGATGGTACTGAACTACTCAGCGGGAGCGTTCGCATCGCAAA
The DNA here is from genome assembly GCF_905163445.1 of Pararge aegeria. Taxonomy (NCBI): domain Eukaryota; kingdom Metazoa; phylum Arthropoda; class Insecta; order Lepidoptera; family Nymphalidae; genus Pararge; species Pararge aegeria. Next base: position 6,257,127 of record NC_053181.1, read on the forward strand.
CTCCTTGTTGCCAACATTCGTTCCACAAGCGTTTGTCACGCAAACAAATTCATTCGCGGACCAAAAATTTGAAACTCATTTTTATGTTCTCACAAAACTGTTATATTGAGGAATAAACTGTTGCTCATTCGTCCCGAATGATACATTTATTTGCCAACCAAGCATTAATAAGCGGGTACAAATATTGGAACTCGCTTCGTGTTCTTTTTGCTTGCGAACTAAGCGAACGCTTGCACATTCTTCCACGAACTGAGCATTCATTTGCGAACCAAAAACCCTTTCGCGAGCACTACTTTAATGAATCGTTTATCTAGTAAACCTAATCGATTCATTAAATTTGTGGTCGCGAAAGTCGTACACGTACTTACTGCCTGCGAACAATACAAGCGCCGGCGCATGCGCATTTTTTTTTATAGTAACAATTGAAGGACCAAGCAGATTATTAGATACCTAATGTAAGTGGACCACCATCGCTAATAATTAGAGCTACACCTCGAAGAGCGTGCAAGGAACACTCACGAACACTTGCAGCATAAGTGCAAAGTTTCACCCTGAGTCAATCAACGTTTGTGTGTGTGTGGATTCGAAATGTTATTAGCTGTGAACCTTACGGGTTTCAACAGCATCATCGGTGGGTCGGGGCAAGCGCGAAGCGTCGCCTGATGAAGGGTTTTGAGCCTCAGGGCTCGAGGAACATCGGGGTGACGTCTACCTAGGGGCGTCTCCTGCGGACCGGCTTAGGCGGACGTCGGAATTTGGAGGACTGATCGGACGGTGATTAGTCCGTACGTCCCCGTGACCGTGGATTAAACCCACGTCCGGGTGAAGTAAGATATCGGGGACCTAGTCTTCGCCGGCGAAGTCGCTGTGTTGTGGTTGTAATGTCATCGGTGTGTAGCCCTAAGGCCCTAGCATAAAGAGCGTTGTCCGTCGTTATGTCGTAGTCGGGGTCGTCAAGGACGTGTCTGGGCCGTCTCCTATTAGGATCGCTGACGTTTGGATTGGGCGTGTAAGAACACGCCTTCACCACTAACGGTTGTCAATCAACCTGAGGCGTAGGTGTTAAGCCTCATGTGCCCGTTATTACACCGGCAACCACGCGCTTTAAACCGGAACACAGCATTGCAACAATGCTATTTTGCGGCAGAAATAAGCGTACTTCCCCGGACGAGCTGTCACAAAAAGCTCTTCTACTTTTTCTTGAGCACGAGAAGAAATCGTCTGTACGTACTTCCAATCTGTTGTGCTCGCGATCAAACAAACGCTCGAACATTATAATTCGGAAAACAAACATTCTGCGAGCAACAGTTTCGGATGTATCGTTTTACCAATAGAGCGCTCCCCAGTCTATAACGGGTAAGTTCCTTTAATTATAAATGGCCTATAGTGGTACAGTACAGACAATAAGATTTCAATTTTACAGACATTGTATGTTAATACAAAGGGAAACCGTATTATAATTAAAACTTAAAAGCAATGGGTAAATGCAATCGGTATCAATACAGTGGGCCAAATAAGTTTTGGTAATGGCCAACAAAAAACGTCCTTATTACAAGAGTTTCTAAGGTTCAATGGTTTTAATAAATTGTATGGGTATACAATGTTTAGCAACGCGTCCAAATTGGAGTTAGGTATGGCACCGATAAGGCATCTTATCGACCAGTTCGCAGGTTTTATTTGTTCTGTGAAATAGGCGACCTCTTTCGTTCTTTTTGATTGATATTTCAGTATCAAAATTTATTTCAATATAACCAAAAATAATACAAACATAAAGTTTTATGAAAACTTTGAACTATTTGCTTTAACACTGCGAATGTCGGATTCGTTTCTTTCGAATTTTCGATATATTAATTTAATAATTATTTCGCTTGCTTTGACGATTGAACAGACGCTTATATAATTTTGTAAGTTTTCCTTCTTTTATTGGTTAACTGCTGCACTGGGTTTCTATAACTAACTACTCTTGTAACTCTGTATTTAAACCAACTAACTACATTATAAAATGGAACTCCCGCTCAAAACAATTAGTAAGCTAAAAGGAGAAAGTTACCTATCTGTTATGCGATTAGTAACCCAGTAAACTCCTTTTGTTTTCCGGCTGATAACCGCGTGCATATTTTAACCTCGCGTGATAAAATAATGTCAACGTTGCAACGCCTCGTTGGTCTAGAGGCAAACATATTGTTACTGCTGATCACGATGCCCTAGGACCGAGTCCCCAAGAACTTTATAAAATTGTAAATATTGTATATTTATACCTCCCTACTAGCGGTGATAGCCGAGTGGGTAGGACTACGACTTCACTTTCGCACCTCTAACTTTTCAAAATTATGTGCGTTTTTAAAATATCACTTGCTTCAACGGTGAAGGAAAACATCGCGAGGAAACCTGCATGCTTGGTAGTAGCATCCATCGCACAGAGCAGGGGAGACGTTCGCGCATGTAACACGTAGAATGTCCACTAAACTTCGAAAAATTATTTTAGCAGCCTCTAGTGATTTATTTCAATTAAGCTAACTTATTAACAATTCTAGGCTTCTTAATGGCTCTCGGACAGATTGGCGCATGTATGACACCTACTACTATGACACCACTGAACTCTTAAAACTTCGCATCCAATCTTTTATTTCCTGTAAGTACAACGTTAGGATAGAACATAACCTTGACCTGAAGTCCGACATAAAAACGGCTATCGAATATAGTAAACAAGTTTTTAGCATCTTGTTTTTTGCGCTTGGTAACCGTTCTGTATACGTAATAGAGAAGTAGTAGGGAGCTTTTTGTGACAGATCTCGTCCGGGGAAGTGATAGTTGCAATACTGTGTTCCGGTCTGAAGGGCGTGGTTGCCGGTGTAATTACAGGAACATGACGTTTGACACCTACGCCCCAGGGGCCAGGTTGATGGGCACAGGGTGGCACGATGCAGGACGTGTTCCTTGCACGCTCTGCAAAGTCTTGCTGTTTTTGTAATTTTTTGTTTTATGCTCATTAGATTTGAATTGAGGTTACATGTTAGGGATCATGAAACCTAAATTCAATTGTTCTCTTTCCATATTTTTTAACCTTCTTATCTTTTAAAGTATTTCTTTTTATTTATTTATATCACTTGCAGGACGCTAGTGATAGTACAGGCAGGAGATAAAAAAAAAATCGGACACGTAAATTAAATCCCCTGGCAGGAGATATAATTTACGTGTCCATCTGCTAATGCACGGGAACATGGAATAGAAGAAGTTTAGCCTGATATATATTATTTGGAAATTATTTCTACTTGTACGCCAATGCTCTGAGAGTTGATAAAGATTTGGGAGAAGATAAATTTGTATCCTTTCCCCGAAGAGATAATTTCGTTTTCCTAATCCTAAGGTTGCCTGGCAGAGATCGCTACTTAGCGATAAGGCCGGCTTTTGTATGCTACTACATTCTTTAAGGTTTTTTGTTTTTCTTTGTTTTTCTGAATAATGTAGTGTACAAATAAAGAGTACTTATAAATAAAAAAAAAATAATTGTCTCCTGCCGTGCTGAATGAAACCTTTTAACAAAAATGGTTAATTTACTTTAAAAATTTTAGTCACGTAATTTTTAACCAAACTCAAAAAAAGTTTTTTCATGCAGTAGGTACATTCGAAGGACAGTGTAACAAAGTTACGCAAGAAGTACAAAAACATTTGTTTTCTGATATAGTAATGGGGACTTTCCGATGTTGTTAGGTTTAAAATTTCTAGAATGAATGATTCTAAGTGGACGAAAATAGTTACAGAACGGGAAGCACATAACGGTAAAGGAAAAAGAGGCAGACCAAGGAGTTGTTTTGGTAGACGCATTTGTACATTAATAAAAAAAATATTACACGTCTTTCTACCATCTTTCTTCAGCGCATCCTGAGTTAATTTGGACATATCACACGTGGCAGATCTCCAACGCGGTGGTCAACTAAGAGAAACTGGTGCAATAAAAATGGCCAAAGACGACCCGATGGAGAGAGATCATATATAACAAGATTACTCGCCATAGCAGAGAACACGGTCCTCTTTCATGAGGGACCGACTAAAGAGTGAGAGAGAGAAAATAGGAATGCACGTAAATTATTAAATATTTAAAAAAATACCAATGGTAGTTGTGTAATAAATGGCTTCTTAATTTAATATATAATGAAATAAGTGATAATAGGCACCCCTGAAAAAAAATACTACGCCGTAGTACCCGTAGCGGGAGGCGTGCCTTGCTCAGATACGCCCAGCATTCCAATTGCGCACTTCCATATCTAGATCCCAAACCCTGGGGTCTTTATTTCAATACGCATAAAGAATACAATCGAAAAGAGTTATATACCCACTATCTGCATCCAATGTAGCAGTCACGCCTCAACTATTAATTGCTTAATATTCATCAACGCATATCAATGAGTCGATTAAATGTAAAACTTTATTGTTTTACGTGTAGTTATTTATCCAAAGCGAGGTCCCATAATACACATCGATATCACTTATGCTAATGGCATGTCTTAACAGTATTGTAGCATATTAAAGACCAAAGTTACAATAGTAAGTTGGTAACATGTCCGTATTTTAGATTGACTGGAAGTTTATACTCAACGTTCCATTCTTTTTTAAGAGTGTTTCTATATTGTTTTGAGTATCAGAGATTTTAAATTAAATACCAAATAACTTTCATAAGTACGCAATTGAACTGTTCTAATCGTCATCCTCAGCAATGAACTCGTCTCTCATAAAATAATTTAGACGTTCCATACTGCTTAAGATCCGTACGTCCTTACTCGCGTTTGAAACGTGATTGTCTTATTATGGGCCTCATAAGAAGAAGAGCTAGAGTTACCGGGATAGCTCAACGAGTCACGTAGCTGAAGTCGCAATGAGCGCGGCACATAGCTTGGAGCCGATGGACGTTGGGGTCCCAAGGTGCTAGAATGGCGAACCCGCAACGGAAATCGTAGTATTGGTCGGCCCCCAACGAGATGTACAGACGACATGAAACGAGTTGCTAGGAGCCGCTAGAAACAAGCGACCACACCATTTATTTTGGAAATGAAATGAAAACAACGAGATTGACCGATTTTTTTTTCTGGAAAAATGTTTATATAGCACCTGGTTACTAATTAAAATGTGGAGGACCTAACAAATTATTACGACCTGCTTATAATCTTGCGACTGTTACATCTTATAAATATCTTCTCTGCATTCGGTTTACCGAATGCAGAGGTTTTCGTGCGGATGTTTTGTTAAAGGCAAAATTACTCTTACTATCCTCACGTTTGGCGATATTTTTGAAACGATAAATTAATTATAAAAAATTTGAATTACATTTTTAATTAATTTTAAAATTTGATTAGATTTTATATTTAATCTCTACATTTTTTTTTTAGATTAGTACAGTAGTCGCCAAATGCTATTGCTAACACAATGTTAACTTTATTTTTACAAAGTTTTTTTTTTATTATTTTGATGTGCTGTACAATAAAACTGTATTTAAATTCATGAATGAATGGAATTTATTCAATCTCCAAAGTTTTGGTCGCCTTGAAATGAGCTTGTGCGTAGTTCAGGGCGGCCAAAAACATTGCAGCCACTACTGTACCTCTTTATAGTGTAAATGTGCCAAATAATAGCTTAAGGCCAATTTGCTATTATACTATCTCTTTTATAATTATAATAATATAATATAATAATTCCTTTATTACACGATCGTTATGCTAGTGAAAGATGAGATGAATGGATTATAAAATCACGAAATAATTAAGAAATTTCTAAGATACCTGATAGGTTCGAAATCAGCTTTTACCTCATGATTGACTGACTAACTCACTCAAATTTTAAAGCACTTTCAATATGTATATGCAGAATATTAAAATTTGGTTTTTTTTTTTTTTTTATTCTATTTTTTTAAGGGACTTTTATAGGTTACCTATATGTCAGCCCCATCGTTACACACAATATGAATCCTAAATAAACAAAAATCTTAAACTACAACAATTTGAGAGAATCACCAACGAATCTATAAAGTTTCATTGCCAAAGTGCTCAACGGTTCGCTAATAATAGAATTAAAAATGCCAATGTTCATAAAATTAATATTCAGTTCGTAGGTTAGTGTTTCTCTCAAGCTGTGATTCCGAACACACGCCATTAGTAGGTGTAAAACATCATCTACCTCACCACAAAATTTGGTTGATTAAATAGGTCACACGAAAACTATTGAGTAGATTCTAATGATTTTTTGAGTTTCATAGAAAAACATCCACGTGAAATACGTATAGAAATTTACTAAAAAAAAACTTATGCCAATCCAAATGAGCTTCAAGACATAAAATATATTACAGCATAATATTATGGAACATGTTTTACGCTCATTTTTGTTTGTTTTTCTTTATATCTGTTTAGTTTAGTTAACAATAAAAGTGTATTTATTCATCCCATACCTAGGATAAGACATCAGGAATAACCCTGGGTAAGAGCTTAAATGGTGGAAGAAGATGCATCTTCTATCTAAATAGAAAGATAGTACTTGCAAAAGAAGTACCTATATTCCCTTATATCTCCAAAAGCTTTCGAGTCTACTGAATATTGATAAAAGTGGAAATTTTCTACAAATTTTCTCTAACATAATTTTTTTTTTTTTGCTGTACACACGACCCGTTCTTCGCCCGCACAGTATCAGATGTCGGTCTTTTGTCTTTAACACGTACTTATGCACGTCCCGTCATACCGCCTCGGTGCTCGCTGAGCTAACCAATTGTTCAACACAATTCTCATATTTAACCCGTATTACTATAGCACCAGGGTCCATTTTAATTATGATATTAAAAACCTTACACCGTAATCTATCTAGGCTAGGTTTATGCAGAATCCACAAAGCTAAATTGTTTAATAAGACCAGGCTTCTTGTATCACTTTTTTTTACATAGAAAACTATTTGTTCAGTACTTGATACTGACGGGTTTGGACTCATTTTGGTGCGCATATAATCTGATAACCTCAAAAAATTTGCCATATCGAGTAAAAAATTACACGATTGATCAGATATCTCATGGTTTGGATCAGTACCTTAAGTAACTACAGGTTAGACGTCTCTTCAACATTGATAGCTCTCGTGAATTATCTTTCTTTATCGTTACATCTACTATGTAATGTATAAAACAAAGTTGCTCTCACTGTTCGTACGCTTAGATCTTTTAAGCTGAGCCACGAATTTTAATACAGCGTTCAGAAAAAGACGCAATAGGATGGTTTATATGTAGTACCTACACATCACAATCATAATTTTACTAATCGCTCTAAACTGCCTCACATTAGTATCTACGTTTCATACGTGCGTAGCCGGGGCGGGTCGCTAGTAATACTATAATGTCAGAGGTGGACCAAAAGCTCCTTGTATAAAGTCATACATTTATAACATTGTAAGAAAAATAGTAATCATTTAATCAGTTTATTTTACTCTAATGTTATAGTATTGAAACTCATAAATACCATCAACGTTGCCGAGAAAACTCATTCGAGAATGGGTATACATGAATTTTTCAATCTCTAATGGTGGGAATTTATAAAGTAATACATCATCTGGTTAAAAATGTAGATAAGATAAAAAAAAGGAGAACGTACGGTCTGTAATTCTATCAAATTCATGTTTTTTTATTTTACAAAATGTTACTTTCATCTCCGGTAACTTCTAAATCGTTGTTAGGTATCTGTTTTTCTCTTTCATCCAACCTAATTAGAATATTGCTGGCGTGTTAGCGGTGCCGGAAAATAGCTATAAACCTAATAGAAATATTGATATAGGAAATCCGAAAAATACTGTTCTCGTAATCAGATAAACATTTTTACACTGTAAAACTTTATAGTTCCATGATGATTAACTTTACTCAATTTTTGGTCCTTAAACCAATTTATTTTATTATTCACGACCCAAAATATTATAACAATCTAAGTTCTTACGTAGGTACATGCTGAAAATTAAAGCGTTTTCAAAATCCCTGTTTCAAACAGTTCCTTTATTCACAATCTGAAAAAGACTATTAGGTATTTAGAACCAGATAATCTCGAAGAGAATCGCGTAACAAAGCGGTAACTTGAAAGCGGTAACTTTCATATTTCTAAAAAAAAATTCTTTACAGAGTGTTGCTATCGACGCATTGCGATTATTACAGCTATTTAGATGTCACAGCGAGGGTGCATCGAGACATGTTCCCTCCGTCAGGGTCCCAACCCTAGTTGAATTGAAAATGGGGTTGTGATTCATTTCCCACGAGCCCCAAGCGTACCGCACTGAGCTTAGGCTAAAAACATTTGGGCAGAGCAAAATTTTTGACGATCGAATTCATTCAAAGTAATATTTTTGTTCTAAAACTTTGCTGGTTAGGTATAAAACTTTCATACCTACTTTATTAACGCGTTTTTAACGCGTTGATGAACGCCAAGGTGTTGCTACGGTTTATCAACGTTTTAACTTAATATTGCGTAGGTAGGTAGATACTTATGCCTATTCTATTAAACTGTTCGTAATCAATTTCATTTGCGTCTGCAGCGTTCAAATACCTAGTACCCAAATACATCTATTTCGATCAATTGGTTGGTGGATAGAATATAGAAGATCCATTTAGGTATTGTATATTTTGCACAAATGTATTCGCTCACGATTAATAACTGTAATGTTTGGAAAATGAAAACGCTTGAGTTACGTCTGTTCTAAGTGCCGTGATGGAAGTATAATGTACACCTGTAGGTGCCTAGCAAGGGCATAACTTCCGTGTTTGATGTTGTTTCACGATACGTACAACGTGAATGTGTGTGATTGTGTAGTGTATCCGACACTACACAACTGTATCCAGTAGTTAGGTATACACCTAGGTAGCGCCGTAGCAGGTAACGATAACGCAAACATGCGATACGCCCGCGCTGTTTCAGAGTCGACGCGACACGAATGCGTACAGGCACATTACAGTTCGCGTTTACGTGTCATTTCAGCTGAATAAATTTTCTTTATTTCTTACATACGCACGTCGCACGGCGTGTTAATTAAGTTAAAACTATTTAACAACGCAAACGTGACCATTAAACACTAAAATTTGTGGAATAAATTCTGAAATTATGCTTACAAATCCATATCCTCTGCTTTTGCTGGTCTGTCTATCTGTGATGACTACGGCCTCTTCGATATCTCCGTACACTGCGAAGTGTTCTCTCAAGCTTTTGTCTGTGGTGTGGTAAGGGAGGCCGCCAACGAAGAGTTTCGTCCAAGTGGTGTCCTTCTGTCCGGGGAGAGCACCGAGGGTCAGTAAGCCCTCGGAGTCGGCCGGCAAACCGCCCGCCATCAACATGCCTTGCACCGCCTCCGTCGCGCCGGCCACCGTTGCACTTCGCGATCACTGTCCGCTGCAGCGGATCAAATACGCACGAGCGTGGGTTTAGTAAACACTGGGGTGGACCGTGAACGGGTGAGCGACGTGTTTGGTAGTCGTGCGCGAACTGAAGCTTGCTACGCGTTCGCTCGGTCGCCCTCGGCGGTCGGACTCGGCGCACGTGGCGCTCCGGTACTAATTTTAACCCCCGCCGCGCTCCCCCCGCCGGTACCAGATGCGGAGGCACCGTCCCGCCGGGCCACATGCGTTGCCCTACCTACTGCCTCGCAGCCTGCTACCCTCCATCACATTCGGCTTAATGATATGCCTCGTTATCACCGCTCTTACTACGCTTTATAACTTAAGACGTACTTTTACAGTAGATAACCGCGAAGTTGTTCGGTCACAATGTACCTAGTAGACTTTCTAAGTCGCTTGCGCTTGTGTCCAGCGACTCCCTTCAGCTCGGTTGAAATTGACTGGATCTAAGTTGCCCCGTCACAGGAAGTCACGCAAATGTACCTAGATAGTTTACTTTCGAAGTCGCATGAGCTTGTTTCCATCGTCTCGCTTAAAATTGTATATCCACCTAATGGACGCTCCATTCTATCTTATGGCACAGCGTTTTCAGCTTTAGGGTTTCCACTCTAGCATTTAGTCATCCTCTTCAGCAACACAGATATGTGCCACACAATTTATCGAATTTGGTTGAGCCGGTAAAGCAAGTCTTCTAGAGACTTCTTTACATCTTATTTACCTAATAAGAAACGCTCCGACAAAGTAGGTATTTTACAACGTATCGATGGTACCTTACCACATCGCCTAGGTAACTACGACCTTTCATATGAACCCGGTAAATATTCGTCATTATCAACCCATTACCGACACACTAGACGGAACTGGTTTCCTCTCAAAATAAGAAGGTGAGGCCGTCGACCACCGCTAGCAAAGAGCAAATTGGAAGATTTCACACCCTATGAGAACGTTATGGATAACTCCCAGGCATGCAAGTTACTTTACGATGTTGTTTTCCTCTATTTTAAAACGCATATAACTCCGAAAAGTTTAGCGATCAAAAGCCAGCGACCAAAGCAATCCTTCTAAAAAGGAGGCCGAAGTCATAACCTCTATAGGCTTTATGCGCTTTTTTCTATGGCAAGTATCCCATAGATAGCAAGTGACCAATATAAATACCAAAACACGATCTGTTGGAAGAGGTATAAGATTAATTACCAGATATATTTTTAACTTTGACCGTGAAAGACTGGTGACCTACTTTTAAACAGACATTTCATAAACCACCTTCACTGGGTATTGAACACTTTTGCGACAAAATATTTAGAACGGAACAGAAGCACTAAACTTGGCAGAATATTAAACTTGGCACTTCACTGTTTTGCCCATTAAAACCTTCCAACAACAACATATTTGGTTACAGTCAAAATGGTCAACTAATGTACAATGAATTATATTATATTATTATATCTATAGACTATATGGTCAGAAGAAAACAAATTTTCCGTCAGCACAAAGTATTTTATTTCACTTGTGCGAACTAGGTAGGTATATGTATTTGTATGTAGGTTTTAATTTTACACTATCTCGGGTTCTGGCTCATATGCTGCCGGTGAGAGACCGATAGAAAGTGATAAGGCCGCCTTTTGTATGTATTACTAATTTAGTTATTTAATAATTAAATTTCAAATAATAGGTACATCCTTTTGGTTGCCTCATGCTAAGAGCTTGACGGGTTGTCTAAGCACTATTCTGCTTAACTATCTGTGTTTTTCTGTTCCATCTTAATTTTCTTAATTTGTAGTGGTGCGTAAATAAAGAGGGTTTAAAAGAAGACTTATTTATTGCTGTCAACAAAGACAGTAAAAAACCAATGTGATTGCTGCCAGAACTTAGCAAAAACGAAATACCTACCTTCGTCTGCTAAGCAGTAGAACTTCATCAACACTAAATCTCGCCTGTACATGGTTTAGTTTTCGTAAACACTTGAGAACTTCTTATTCACGATTGACGGTTATTCACTACCCAAGACATCAACATCATAGCTCCGAAACCAATATTTACTGACGCCAGGGTAAACATCCGGCATCTATACCTATATATAGGAATGCGCTCTTATCTCGAGATCGTAACGTTTTTTTATAAGGATTTGTGCATTAAAAGTACCCAGGTAGATAACGTCAAAGCTTTATCATAGTTATCTGTGATTAGAATGCGTGGTGTATTTTATATATACATAAGTAGGTACATATAAAAAAATACCTGATTATTATAGAGATATCCAGATATCGAAATATCTACCAGTGTGTTGTGTAATATTTTTTTTATCATAAACATATCATAATCATTCAAATTTTAATTATAATTTCCTGTTGCCCACGATTACCAAACGGATCAAGCGGATGGCCTACCTATGGTAAATGGAAAACCTAACCTAACCTATAAAAAGGGCAAAATTTTGCAGGGCATGCAAGAAACATGTCCTACAAAATATCACCCTGTGTCCATCAACCTGTGGCGTAGGTCACACCCAAACCTCATGTCCATGTATGACCGGAACACAGCATTGCTGCTTGGCGGCCAAAATAGGTATGGCGGTACTTTCTCGGATGAGCTCTGTCACAATAGCTCCAAAGTTGCAGATAGGTTGACTTTCATCCCCTATTTATTCTTTTCCATAATTCGTAACAGCACTCGGTTATTACAACAAATTTTTTGCAACCGGTAACCCATTTTCCAGTGCTGTCTTATTCAAAATTCAGGTGGCCAAAATGGATCACCTTGTAAAAATATAAATCAATTACTATTCTTCCATTCCAACTAATGCAAAACATTTTAAGTATTTACTCATGGCAACCCTATTGAAGATAAAAGGCCGACACGCGCATAGTACCTACGCTACGCGAATCGTACCTAATAAAGTGACAGGAGTCACTTGATTTTAATTTTGCATGTGATGTTAGGGCTATATCTGATTTCTTTCAGTTAAAAATATGGCACTTCTTTACTCAAAAACTATTAGGTAACGTTTCGGTTATACAGATAAGTCTCAGAGACAGTAAATAATGTAACTCTAAAGCATGTGAAGTAATATTTCGGTTTTAATTTACACGTTGTAGAAAAGTAACCTGAACGACACGGCGGGGACTTTATTACAACGAGTGTTTATTTATTTGTATGGAGGTTTTAATTTTATGGAGGCTTTATTACAACAAATCTGCGCTACAGGAACTCTCAGAAAGGGTCCGGAAAGGCATCATGCGGACGTTGTCTAATGGAGACTAACTAACTTTGAGTTTAAAAGAAGAATACAACACTATCCCTTTAAACTGAAAGGGGGTTATTCTGCCAACAAAAACATTATTCCCAAGGAAGGTCGACGTCCGGCCGGCGGTCAGTATTTATCTCTGAAGAAGACCTGTTGTGCCATAACGTGGAACAATGGCATTAAAGAGATAATATTAAGGTAACATACAATAAAAGTTACCAAAACTAATAATTATTGTAATGACTCGATATAATAACATCATATTGTGAGCGTGTGAGCGATGGTGCAAATTAATCTTTTTTTTGTCGTCATGTTACAAGTAGGTATTATGTTGTCGTAAGTTGTAGGTCGCAACCGCATATTTATATAGGAACTCTTAGAGTAATTTCTCTGAATGTGGGATCAATGATTCCAGGAAAATATTTTGAATAGTTTCACCTCATCTGCATAGATTTATATATATGTATCTATATCTTCCTTTTACTAAAACTTTTAGCCTTGGCACTACAAACTACCTCATGCAGTCGGTCTTTTGTAGTGCCCCGCTCATTGCCATTTCAACTTCGCAACTCGTTGTGCTATAGCGGTAACTTTAATTCTACGATGGGTCACCTCATTTGATCACGTACAGATACTCCTAACCCTAAGATAGTTCTCTCTATCACCCGCTGAATGACTCATCAATCTTATCAAGCACCAAGTTACAGATCACTGGTAGATTGGTCTTCAGGTACTGAGGGATTTTAGACCAAAAGATGTCACGAAGTTTTCCGAACGCTGCCCATCAGTCGGATTTGGCGGTTCACCTCTTTCTCGTAATTTGTCCATGTGTCCTACGAGTCTTTTTACTATTGCAATCTCTCGTTATTTTCAATTAGAAGATTCGTACTTTAATAAGATAAAATTGGCGTTTTAAAAATGTGCTGATAATTTTAATTTTAGCAATAAATAGTTTTCAAAAAATTATTAAAATTATATTTTATTCAGAGCCAATGTTAAGGACATTGCGTTGTTTGGTATTTGGATATAAATACAGGTACGATACACTTGTATGAGACTATAAACGATGCAGATTTACCTTAACCTCGCGGTGTCATATGCCCATTTTTACTAACGACGAACAAATTATTCGTTGTTCGGAACAAGGTAATGCAATAAATAAGTAATGCCTTATCTAAGGAGATCCCTAGGCATACATCAACCGTTAAGCAATAGGTTAGAACCAACCTAAGAGTTGTTGAAACGTATATTTTTTTGTAGTCATAGGCTAAATCATTAGGCATTTGATTTAGGCGATGCCTAGGCTTGGTGAAAAAGGACATTAGTCGTTATAAATGTTTAAAAAAGCCAAGGCCTGTTAGCGAAATAAGGCCGGTGATGAATGATAATGATTTGTAGCAAGGTACTTAGTTAGGTATATGTTACGTACAAACTGTTCTATTCACAGTCTACCATAATTCAGGAAACCTTACAAACCACGTTCCATCAAACACCGTTATGTCTACACCCGCTACCTATTGCATTTCATGAAATACAAATCCGTTGTAAAGAGAGCAACTACTTTGTTGTCATATCTATATATTATAACTTCTTGGCGATGTCAAACAAGTTAGAGTTGCATGCCGGGGTTCCAACTTAAATTCTAAAAAAAAAAAATTAAAAATACTATATATAATATGTATAATAAGTATTAGTTGCGATCGCGACGCACCAATGTAGTTGTCCACTCTTTGAAGTAGCCGACGCACAAACTACTTAAGCGAACAAACGAGGTATACACCTGTTACTGTCAAATTATGCGTTTTGTTCAGTTGGCAAGTTGTTGGGAAACTTAATGAATTGGCGTCACTCTACTACCGGTTCGGAAGGCAGATTCTACCGAGAAGACCCGGCAAGAGACTCAGCAGATTAGGTACTCTATTGCAACATCAATTTACAGTTTTACAATTTCTCTGTCTTGTAAAAGATAGGAGTGGAGCGGGCTGCTTCCAAGCAGCCTCGTCGTTAAGGAATTCATCAATCAAGTAGTAGCCACGAATAATTAAATGTGTTTTCCACTGTTGTATGTGAATGGTGACGAAAGTGCCAACGCTACCCAGCCCGTTGGTTACCAAAAGATTGCTTCTTAAATTGAATCGCTTTGTTTAGGCGAAACAGTTTGTTTGAAATTAAAAAAAAAAACTATTTGTGTTTTTTGTAAGATTTCGAAAGGATCAGCTGTTCTAGTATCTCTTGTGTAACCTTCCCTTTTAAGGATTCAATGAACCTTTTCGGTGAAAAGCACGCTAGGTAAGTAACAAGGGGTCCCATATCTTTTTTATTTTTAGGATCGTCCCATTTACATCGTACTAATCCGAACACGATAACCATGTCTCTCTACGTTACTATTAACACACTACGTTAATAAATAATAAATAAATATACTACGACAATACACACATCGCCATCTAGCCCCAAAGTAAGCGAAGCTTGTGTTATTGGTACCTAAGATGACTTATGAATATTTTTATGAATATAATACACATAAATACTTAAATAATACACAGATAAACACCCAGACACTGAAAAACATCCACGCTCATCACACAAACACTTTTCAGTTTTGGGAATCGAACACACGGCCATGGACTCAGAAAGCAGAATCGCTGCACACTGTGCCAACCGTTAGATGTGAGGTTTTTTTTTATTCCACTACAAGTCAACCCTTGATTGAAATCTTATCTCATGTAATGTGATGATGAAGTCTAAGACGGTAGCGGGCAAACCTGTTAGGAGCATGGTTGCTATAAGTCATACCTCCAATCGGTTTGTATGCGACATCGTATCCATCGTTTTGCGGCACGTATTTTACAGTAGGAAACTAAAGCCGAAAATAATTTCCAAAATTTCCCCGTCGGGTTTCGAAACCAAACTACGACTATAAAATAATAATAATCATAAATAACTTAATTGCCATGCTTAATTTTTAAGTTAGATATATGTATGTAGTTACATAGGTAACAATAAAATATCGATATGGTAATTGGCGGCAAACTTAGCATTATATATATTAGGCTGCTCCAGCATACAACTGAACTGACAAATGGCGACGCGCGCTACGTTTTTCAGTAATTATATAACTAAATTAAATTAAATTAAATTAAATTAAAATGCTAAATTAAATGAAAACTGAATTAAATTTTATACTTTATATAAACAGAGCAACTCTTCGCTGGCCATACAAGGCCGCGTCTTACAAAGCGTCTTTCTGTGTTCCTCGTCGTCCATCTGTTATCCTGACGCGTAGGTGTTAAGTCTTATGTGCCTGTAATTACACTGGCAATCAAGCCCTTCCGACCGGAACATAGCAATGGCGGCAGAAATAGCATGGTAGTATTAGTAGTAGAAGCGTCCCCAGACGAGCTCTGTAACATACAACTCTACTATCTCTTACTTTTCATTGGCCTTTATTTAGTCTAGTTGATGATAATATAGAATATCTTTTTAGTCCTCCAAAAGGGAGGTCAAATATATGAACCCTAGCTGCCCTAAGGGTGGGGGGTGAGTTCATTGATCGGCCTTTGTGTCGTGCGCGTGCGACGCCAGCTGCCGCAGCGGGACTACCCTAGTGTGTCTATTGGGGTACGCAGATGGTAGGATATGGAAGTTTTTTATTGATCTAATCTGAAATTTTGCGTTACGCTTGACATGTTCTAGATGTTATTTGTGCCATAAGTTAGCTTTAATATAATACAATGGTCACTATTGTATTAAACTTTTTTGTTTTGTTATGTTTTGTCTATGATAAGTATCTATGGCATTTGCATTTCATTCTTTAAATTGTACCTCAGTATTTGTATCCTCTTTGGAATTGTACCCCGTACTCACCCAATCTGAATCATAATATGTATTATAGTAATGAAAATTAAATAACAATATGTAATTAATGAATGCAAACTAGCAGTCGAAAAGTTCTGATAAGCTATAACGTACTTAAGTACTCTTGTTTTCGTCCAATCTTTTATATGTTTGAAGGCTTCAATCTGCGGACACTGCCTGTGATAGGCCTATCAAAACGAATAAAGAATTTCGGAATTTGAATTATCAGTCTTCTTTTTCAGTGCATAGCATCTCTTTGTATATTCTTCAATTTTCTTCTTTATCAACATAAACCAAAAAGGCAATGCAACAGCTAGACGGGCGAAGATCGATTGGGAATCCCAAGTTGCGCTGGCTAGATGGAGAAAGCCGATACGCAAAAAGCCATCGAATACCGATACGAAACTGGAAGACATGAGTATATGATATAGATAGGTGGAGAAAATGATTAGAGCAGACCCGGGCCTACAAGAAGCTGTAGTGCCAATGATGCTGATGACAGTTGAATAGTGCTGCGTACAAAACAAAAACAAAACAAAATCTTTTTGTTAAACAAGTAAATATAAATAGTGTTAAGGAGATAGGTACTTAATTGAATACAAGATCTTACTTCCTAAACACATGTAGATTCTCGAAGTCAAGGTTTAAAGTTTTCATCGTAAGTACAATTTCTAAAACAGCACTTTAATTAGGTACAATACTATCGTGTCCGTAACCAAAATGTTTCGTTTCGCATTTATTGTCTGTTCCGATTGAATAACTATTTTCTCTGATTACTTTAAAATCAACTATTACCTCCTTCAACACTCAGAAGCAAAATTTTTTTTAACAGATGTTCGAGGAACGCGTGTTAATTAAAATAGGAACCTACGAAATCCAGCCAGTCAAACGTAGTCATTATTTTGGTAGAATATAATTATTGTGCACCGCCTTGACATCTAAAGAATTATGTACAGGCATGAGCAACTGATAGTAAGGGTGGCTGATTTGATTATTCAAGATCAGTTAACTCATTCTGAACTCTCCAATCGTGAAAGTCTGATTATTTTCTGTCAACGCCATCTATCTAACTATTGATGAACTCCCAGATTTCTTTGAACAAATTCCCATCACGAAACTCAATCATCACGTAATTTAGAAAACAAACACTAGATGGCGTTAAGTGCTTAATTTAATATTTAATATTGCAACCAGATGGCAGCATTTTACTAAAACCAAGGGAACTTGAAAAATGCCTACACATACCTAATTATTGAAGTTTCCGTCTACTAAAGCGTTCTCACAGTTCAAATTGGTGTAAAGTTTAATAAACGAAATAATAAATTGAAGAAACGTAGGTTTAATTATGCCAAGACCTACTATTTTAAGTAGTGACGTTATCATCGTCATCGAATAAGTAGGTATAAGATGATGCTATAACTGATTTCATGACAGCATTCAATGTATCATGTGTACGTACTTATTATACACAGGTAAACTATTGAACGTCTCTTTAAAGGAGGGTAACTATTGGAAAATCAAAACTAAAAGTTAAAACTAAAAGAAGAAATATTTTTGCCTGGTAGGTACCTAGAAGAAAGACGTGCCGCCAAGCAGCGATTCAGGCATTGAGGGGTTTTGAGCATCATTTGGGTTTGTTTTAGCGAACATGAAACATCCAATCTTTCACATTTATAATTTTAGTAAATCTTGCCCCGTACCAATTGCTGAGAACTTCTTGATAGAAATAAGACCAAGAAGGCGATACAATATGATTTAGTTGTATACAATTCTAAATGTTAATTTACCCCTGTATGTTTTGCATCACATTGACCACTTCCTAAGCTAAATCGGAATGAGAGCCGCTTGTCCGCTCTATTATAAAGAGGAAAGATTTGTTTCGTTATTTATTTAAAATCGTAACTAAACTCTCAAACTACTGAACCTATTTTAATATTTTTATTTTTACCATCAGAAAGTTAGTTTATCCAAAATTATTATTTATTTATTTTTATTTATTTATACACTTTATTTGTACACCACAAATAGGAAAAAAAAACAATGGACACAACAAAAAAAAAATTTAAAAGTAGGATACAAAGGGCGGCCTTATCGCTTAGTAGCGATCTCTTCCAGGCATCCTTAGGATTATTGAGATACCAGCCTGTAAAAAAATGCGCAATCGTGATTCTTTTTCATATCAGGTCATATAGGTATTTTGCTTATTTATATATTGTGTAGAATTTAATAGTTACGAAAATATCTGCCTACAGTCGATCTAGAAAAAGTCCGTGATACCTCGTGATGAAAATCATGTATGACAAAGTTTTTCCCCTTTAAAATTTCTGAAAAAAGTCGTGGACAGCATACGTCTATCTTTCATGATTGACTTTAGGTTTTTTAGTACTTATTTGTTGTTATAGCTGTCAACGGTCTAACTACCACAGTTAATGAGATACAGCGTGGTGCCATGCCAGACGGATTTCAATGCTTTAACTTGAGTCGAGGCGGTGTTAGGCCAATTTGATGTTTGAAGGCAATTATACTTCGAGTGCACCACGCTTTGCCAATGGG
This sequence comes from Pararge aegeria, assembly GCF_905163445.1. NCBI lineage: Eukaryota > Metazoa > Arthropoda > Insecta > Lepidoptera > Nymphalidae > Pararge > Pararge aegeria. Next base: position 6,276,176 of record NC_053181.1, read on the forward strand.
CCATACACTTCAAACAACACAATGTTACACGACATTTCAATACTTTTGTTTCAGTCGAGTGGATGTTGAGTGGACATTGTGTGATGATCGTTATATCCACGGAAATTCATATCTAAGTTTCACAATGCATTCACACAAAATTAAACGACAATTCGTATTCAAAGGTATGATTCAATAGTTGGATATGAGTCCGCCATTACTCCTGACCTTTTGTCAACTGAAAATGAGTCATTCTAGATCGTCACTGATTGAGACCGAGGACTATTTCGTCATCTATAATCATAACAACGTTATTAATTATTACGCTTGAACATCAAAACATGCAACTATTTAAATGTTCGTTTACTTATACCTTAAGGGTCAAAACAACAAGTTTAAATACAAGATAATAATTGAAGTAGAATAAAAGAAATAGAGGAAAAACAATCTATAATATATGGAGCGACGATATTCAAAATTCAAAATTTAAAATTCATTTATTTCAAGTAGGCCTAATATAAGCACTTTTAAAACGTCAAGTCTGTCTGTTTGTAGTGACTCTACCACCGGTTCGGAAGGCAGATTCTACCGAGAAGAAGCCGGCAAGAAACTCAGCAGTGGCTCTATTCCAACAACAATAATTAATATTTTAACATTCATTTTTCCATCTTGTGAGAGCTGAAAGCGGAGCCGGATGCCTTCAAGCAACCTTGTCATTAAGAAATTCATTAATTGTATAGTAACCTCGCTGTATTAAATGTGTTTTAACAAATTCTTTAAACTTATGCATTGGCAGGTCCAAAATCACCTTAGGAATAATATTATAGAAGCGTATACTCAATCCCACAAATGACTTCTGTACCTTTCGCAGACGAGATGCAGATGACACAAATTTATGACCATTTCTTGTAAGTCGACTGGATATGTCCACTTTTTGTTTATAAAGACTAATATGTTGTCTTACAAACACTATTATTATAAATATATTGTGAAGCTACAGTAAGTATGCAATATCTTTTCTGCCATATAAATATAGTTTCGACATCAGCTGCTTTACCCCATAACAAGATTCCATAGGACATAACACTATGAAAGTACGCAAAATAAACAAGCCTAGCTATTTCAACGTCAGTAATCTGTCTAATTTTTCTGAATGCGTAGGCAGCCGAGCTTAGTTTACCCGCTAGTGAATCTATATGGGCACCCCACTGTAGTTTATTATCCAAGGTCACGCCCAGAAAAACTGTGAAACTCTCTATTTTTAGTGATTCACCATTTATCATTATATTTTTATAAATTTTCTTTACATTTGTTTTTTTTGCATTTAAAAGTAAGTTGTTAACTGTAAACCAGTGCGACACATGCGATATAACACGGTTTACTTCGTCAGAGTTATCTTTACTCCTATCAGTCTTAAAAATTAGAGATGTATCATCTGCAAACAATACAATGTCCCATCTTCCACTGTGAGTATGTAGGCCCCAGGTGGCACTGAACTGCTCAGTATTACAAAACCTTCAAGAGACTAGGGGCAGCCTTTTCTCGGAAAAGGGCCCACCCCTTTTCCGAGAAAAGGCTAGGCTTATCATAATAATATTAATAATACTAATTGTCTAATTTAAGTAGTAGATTTTTCAACTACAGAGGATTGTGTTATGTCTTACTTAACAGGCGCCCAAAGCTAAGGTACTTTAGATTATCTACTTTTCACGTACGCTCACACTTCACAGAAAATGCCATTTTTTAATGCCAGTACACAATTTTCTGTGATTGTTGTGTTCATTATTGCTGCTTTCCCAGTGAAGAGTTTGTGAAAACTTTTTAAGCCGCTCTGGTTGTTTTTATTTTGAACGCACTTAGATTAGGAACTACCTAACTTTATTAGAAAAGGCGTCTTTAACTTAGATGAGCTTTTTGAATAGATAGGCAGTAAATGTAACAGCTATGGCTGCTTGCTGAATTATAGGCTTCGACGCAACCACAGGGCAGAGTTAATATTCATTAAATAAAAAGTGTTCCCAAAATAAAATATTGCAACATCGAAATGATAGACAAAAAACTAAGATAAAATAAGAAGTTCAAAACCCCTGCCTGGCTCTTATCCAATGAGTGATTCGAGATTGGGATTGGGAATTCCTAGAAATTCAGTGATGTATTTGTTGCTGTAATCAAGATTATAAAACAGAACTGAAAAGGCATCAATATTAACATCGAACGTAACTGAATTTATTTTAATTTGTAATGAACTTTTTGCACAACTTTTTTGCAGACTGGTCGTTGGGTATATTAAAAAAAAATTTATTCAAGGTAGTAAAATGAAATTGTTTTGATCTGTGTGACAACTATCGTCGCGTAAACAGTGGGGCGAGCGGAGAAGTTCTGTGACGGCTTAAAAACCTGTAATTTTTGTACCGTTTACTATATCAAATTGAAAATTATTAATAGTGATTGGTGGTTGTAACAATATGGCGAACTAAATAAATTAATTGGTTGATGGGTGGCTTTTTTGCGTAAGCGTTGACTGAGTGGATTGACCTCTTGTGTTCGATCTTCCATAAAGCAGTGCGACGGGGAGTGGGCTTGATTTTTTTTTCAGACAACTTAACCGGTTAAACCCAAATCATTTTATTAGAACAAAACCTATACGTCGAAATTGAATTCAATATTGCTAGCAGTGTTTTTAAAAATATTTCAAGTCCTGCTAGGTGGACTGCCACAGGACTTGAAGAAATCCGGAAAAACTTTATCCTCGCCTTATAGCGCCTCCTCTGAGACTTGTGATCCAAGGCGCCATAACTTTCGGTCTAAAGAGATGGTTATACTGAGATGGTCTTATATTTCGTCGAGGCTGAGATCGCGGATAAAATTCAGGAGCCTTCGTAAAATGAGACTAATATATGCAGCAATAAATCTTATGAGTTTGAGGGGTGTATTATGAGAATCTCGCTGTCTTTCTCTACCTTTCCGTACTCACTGGCGAGATATGAAAAAGGGAAGTTTTACTACTTACATTTCGACTTACACTTGGTAGTAGTAATTTTGACGACCTCCGTGACCGTGAGCGTTGTGGTCTTGTAAGTGGGATGTCATTGTGGTATAAGTATTATTAATTAAACCCTTAATAGTTTCATATTCAGTTTAATGTAAAGATGATCACAAGCTCCATGTACCAGCAAGTTAATTCTCACCCCAGACTCACTTCACATGTCTTAATAACAATGAGTATACAAACATTAATATTTCCACTGACACGGGAGGTCCCGGGTTCGATACCCAATAGAAAAAATTTGGCCCGGTCAGGACTGGTGGGAAGCTTTAGCCGTAGCTAGCATAGTTACTACCCTACCGGCAAAGGCATCACGTCGCGCCAATCAATTCGTATAGCGTTCCGGTACGGTAATATAACAAGCGCCCCGAATTCCATCTTAGCCTGCATCATCATTTACCACAAGGTAATATTGCAAGCAAGCCCTTGCTTGCAATATTACCTTGCAATATTACCTTGTGGTATTACCTTGTGGTATATGGTATTATGGAAAAAGAAAGAAAGTTTTGACCTACCTACTTAGCTACTTCTGTCCTATCATAGCTAGTTATGATTACAACTTATAATAATGTCGTGATGTACTAACCAAACGTAACGTTATAAAAGGGTCTGATTTTAAATTTATGTGTACACGGCCTTCACTGGCAGGCTATATAAAGGTGTCGAAGGTCATTTTCCGTATAACATAGTCGCTTAATCAACATAACGACGACACGCTTGACAAAACAAGACAAAATATAGCTACGGTCTTGAACAATTCAGATTAGGAAAAAGCAAATGTACCGACCTATATAATGCAGCCACTTATTTAAATGGTATACGTATGGTATTATATATAAAATAGTATACCTAATGAAAATGTCTCTAAAACTGTATCTTCGTTCACACTGGTCAACATTATGCATAATCTGTGGTCGGTATAAGTTGGATTAGGAATTCAAAATGACAGGAACCCAGAATAAAAAGGAAGGTCATATAAAATGGTGGGAAAAATAGAGATACAGAAGAGTGTAGACAGAAGTATCAAGGGAAGATTGAAAAAGTTATCTCTTGGGAGTGCTATGTTGTAATTAGAGATACTAGTTTTCTTTTAATTATATCTGTTAAAAATTACCAGTATCAACCCGAAGATAGGAAATTAGTTATGTCTCAGTGCCTCGGAAAACATTTGAAGTCGCCCGGTGTAATATTATGATTTACTTATTCTGTTTTTCAATACTTACTCGTTGTGGCACCCATCATGTCATGTTATACAGAGAGGTGTAAGTTCTACCATTATCATGCCAACCAATGGGCGACCACTGCTGGACATAGGTATTTTGTAGGGAGTTCCAAATACCACGGTCTGGTGCCGCTTGGGTCCAGGAGTGAGGTTATCTATACAACTCATCGAGGTTGTACCAATGCTGTGTTTACCGGTGCGAGGTCGCCATTCCTGCACCTTGGTACCCAAAGTACATCTGTTCTGAGATATGTGCAACGCCCATTGCAACCTCAGCTTGGCGACTTGTGCTATGTCGGTTACTTTGGTTCTTCTACGGATCTGCTCAGTTCTCATTTGATCACGTACTCCGAGCGCAGCTCTCTCCATATCCCGCTGAGTGACTCTGAGGCTGAGCCTTCTTATGAAACCTATAGCTAGCGAACAAGTCATCACTGACAACACGCACTATTCGAAGACTTTGGTCTTCAGCCACTGAGCCCTTTGTTTCAATGATATATTATGATCATTAGACATTAAAACAAAACGTATTTTTAAAGTGTAACTTGTTCATCAGCGTACCTACCAGCGTGCTATGAATGATGAAGCAGACGTTCAAAATACTTTGCTATGACGGATCTTTTATCCAACTTTTGCACATCTTACAAGTTACAAGTAAAACATCTGCGGGATACCTAGAATATGTAAGTATTTGTTTTTTCCGAGGTAGCAGTGTAAAATGAAAACGTGCATGCAGAATAATTAATGCCCTAAAGAGGTACCTACCGCAGTGAAATACCAACTTTTTGTTTTATTAGTGACATTCCACGATAATTTATTATTTATTTGTTTTCAACATTCATGTTAGGTACCACGATGACATCATAGCGCGATACGTTGGAGCCTCGGAGTCCGTGAGATGTAACGCGGCCGAGTACAAACTGTATACCGAGACTGCCGGAGCCGACCTCGCTCCCTCAGTTCAGAGGCCGGCTTCACTCCGAGCTCACGTACAGTGAATAATATATCAAGTGACTAAGTTATCTATTTATCTCCATCATGGCAAACATTCTAGGTAAGCGAGAAAACTAATGTTTACAGACTAAAAATAATTCTCGACGAACTAAATTTTATTTGCGGCGCGTTTTAATTTTGAACCGGTTTACATCCACTGAGTGATCGGAATACGTTTTGCAATATAAAAGAAGTAAGAATCCTAATGTATTATTTGACGTGCCGGTTGCAGCCATTTGCCGGCGTTAGTTTGGCACAAGGCCAGGCCAAAAGGGTGTGGTGCGGCTTCTTCTAGAATTCGTTAGGATCAATAGCTAAATTTTTTTTTCCAGTTCCGAAATAGTATTCGATTAGCTTACCGAACTATTATTACTAACCTCTTAACTTGTTTACCTACGCTAAGATTATACTTTGAAATTATAACTATTTATACGTAGATGGGCAAAATTCCCACGACAAAATCGTTAGGTACATAGCTGGGTAATTGTTCTTAATTGATCTTATTAGACAATTAGATAGGTAGGTGTTATGACATTGTAAGATTTTCAAAGTAGGGACGCTAGGCAGGTATTATGACATGGTAGGGTTTTCAAAATAAGGACGCTAGGTAGATATTATGACATGGTAGGATTTTCAAAGTAGGGACGCTGAGTAGGTGTTATAACATTGTATGATTTTCAAAGTATGTAGGGAGGCATGACGTCATCTGTAATAAATCGCTAACAAGTTAATTTATTAGGTACCTACTGCTTGAATTGGTCTAGGGTATTATGGTATTGTTAACGTATAGGTAGGATTGGCAGATAGGTAGGTACAACACTTTGTAATAAATTGGATGGGTTTATTTTAAACACATCTCGTTCGTTGAAAATAAATCTATACAATTTGGATCCTTCGATTACTAGCAGGTTTTATTTCATCAAAATTTGGAACCTAAACCTTATTTTAAGATAATACCTACTCGCATCAGGTATGTACCTGATGCGACGCACCCACCTTTTATCTTCCAAGGGATCGATTGTCGTAGGATGAGAGCGAAAATGCGACGATTTCCTGAAAGTGATGCTATTCTACTCTTAGATAATAGCCAATTACCTACTACAATTATTTAAGATAAATTAACAAGTAGCTATGAGTCAATCTGTTCAATGATATCTAGGTATTAAACCCCTGTTATAGATGTTCTGACTTTGTAAGTGCCTAATTGCAAACGTGTAATACATGCGAATATTGTCGTATTAGCAACTACCCGCGATTTAGTTCGCCCTAAATTTCTGTTTACTGTTTCTTAGAACGAACCCTTTCGTGATATGCTTAAAACTATTTTCGTCTATCTCGACATAAAAGCAATGTTGTATACTCCTTGCAGAGTCCTCTAACAAATTGTGAAAGTTTTGTCGAAATAAATTCAACAGTTTGCAAAATTAACCGGCAAATAATTAACACAAATGGTTTTTTTTTTAATGTGTAAACTGCTATCGTTCAATGGAATCAAATCTTTGCGTCAGTTATTTTGACATAATTATAAAGAAAATTAGTTCATTAGTAGTTAACTGGTACTTTTATTTATTAAAGTAGAGATAACCTATTGTACATTCACATTTCACATTACGCTAAGTTAAACCTTTAAGCAGCAGATGTCGTTGATCACTTTAACTAGAATCATAATAATTATTACCTACATCATACATTTGCATATAATACGTTTTCTGGTGTCACAAATTTAATAAATGTGTTGTTGTGTTTAAATTTAGAATCAACATTTTGGCTGAATATAATTGGCAGTTGGTTTTTATTGTACCGGTTATCAAAAAGATCTCATGCGGTTTGTGTGCAGAAATATCCGAATCATGATAGGGTTCGTAATAAAATCCTTAGAAGTGTTCACTAATATAGCTCATAATCTTTCTTTTAGGTTGTTTGTCTGCGGTTTATCCTAGAATGCATCATCTCATAACTGCTTCCAGCTAATAACATTACATGCAGGGTTTTCTTAGCTTTGTATCCATGTTGTTTGAAAGTCGCATCGCATAGTTTTTCCATGGTACTGTTGTCCACTCGATTTCCCTGTCCTCGAAATTATGGGCATCAGATAAAAGGAATCCTGGAGAGAGTTTCGGTTAATTGCAACACTAATTTTATTGCAATTTGGGTGCACAACTATATAAAACTAACGACTTTTAATATTATTTTTGTATGATAGATGCCTATTTACGTATCTAATAGTTTAAACTACGTGGTATACCTATATACTCTTTGAACTAAATTAGAATAGGCAATTAGTACGTGAACAGCGTTAGTGATTGCACTAACGAGACATTCAATAACATTACCTCACTTCGCATTGGTACAACTGCAAGTCGGATATTCCAGGGTCGTAATCAATTTGTTATTGTTAGGCTCTGAACTGCAATTTATGATATCAAATTAAAATTCAAATATGTTTATTGGTGTAAACCTGTCACGGGCGTTATTTAAAGCGTTTATACACATATGTTACCACTACTGTGAGGAGGTCATAACAAATTTGTTAACTTAAAACTTACGCTAGGAGGTTTCCCAACACGCTTGTCTCGGAAGAGCTCACAACGAACTTAAATTCTTCCAAATCTCGGTTTAAATATTCTTGATTGAAAATATGTAATTTTTACGTTCTGCATTTCGTGCGTAGCCAAGGTTATAGATAAAATCAGGGCCAAAATTAACATTACGTGTTCATTTCATTTATTATAAATACACACAAACTAGCCAGGTATTAAAACGATTAATTTAATAATTTATTAATTTAATTAATTAATTTTCTATTATAGTGATGACCTAGTTCTGATTCTGAGTACCTTCCTACTTATTTTAATTTCTAAGGTAGCTTTTTCAGTTCATTTCCAATCCGTTTTATCGGTAGGTATTCGCAGTGAAGGAAAACATCGTCAGGAAACACGATACCTTATGTCCTCAAAGGTATGTGGAGTCCACCAATCCGCACTGGGCCAGCGTGGTGGACTAAGGCCTTAACACATTCTCTTTGTAGGAGGAGATCCGTTCCCTGTAGTGGGCAGGTAATGGGTCGTTATAATGGAACAAAATAAAGTGCACGAGACTTGAAGGTCCCATAGATACTCTTTGATTTTCGTTCTCTTTGAATTCTTTAGAGTTCTCAGTTTCTTGTACAAAACAGTTAAGTTTATTTATTTTTGCATACAAATTTTACCTACTCATATATAAATAACTTTTGTATTACGATAGGTAGGTTGTTTACAGTACGTGCGGAGCATTAATTTATTCCTAAACTAAATTGATATGTAGGTAGGTAGGTTTTATTTTCAAATAGGTTATTTTAATATAACCTTATGTAAGTACCTAGTACCTACTTATTGAGTTAAGAACATACAAAATCCTCATTCAGCCTTTACTGTATGCAGTGCACTGTGTCCAAAAACAGTGAAAACGCCCTGCGCTCGTCTCACTTTACACCCGCGGAATGTGGCTAGCTCACAATTATTTTCCCATTTTACGGTAAACGCTAAGAACATTAGAGGTAAAATAATTACTGTCGACTGCTAAATGTTATAAATGACGAACCGTTTGTTCGAGAAACCATACTAAAGTGGAGTGGTACTTGATGCTTCAATATTAGTCGTGTACACGGTTTTTGTATGTTATTAATTCGGTGTACCAACCCATTGCCCAAGTTAAATGTTATGATGCAGTATTTTCGGGCTGAAACGCCAGACCGATTCCTTACCCAAGAAATACTAAGCCAACTGTCGCCAAAAGAGGCAATTGTTTTATCTTAAAACAATGCTTGTATATTGTTGGTATCCTCTTAGTAATACAAGAGGTATTTACTTAGAGAATACCACAAGCATTGCTCTTTCCATCGCTCGCTGAGTGACTCTGAGTCTTCTTATGAGGCCCATAGTTAGCGACTACGTTTCCAGCCCCTAAGTCATGACAGAATAAACGCATGCACTGTTAAATTATCAAAAAGAAGCAATTAATGCAGACATGAATAATGAATAAATGAATAATATCGTTGGAGGCATGCTCGTTCGTTCACAAAGTTTCACAGTTGATGATGTCATAGTGTCGATCAATAACGTGTACGTAGGAATCCACTGAGAAGGAACCGCCGTCTAACGATTAAGGAGCTGACCTTAATAGCATAGTTTTTTCGTCATTGTTCTATCTAGATCTACAGTATAGGTAGGAGTGTACCCAATTGTCAGTAACTTACTACCTAGTTTCAGGGTTAATTTGTAATGTTACTGCAACAAACGAGTGTTATGCTATGAAAACAGATATTGTCCATTTCTTTTTTTTTTAACTTTAGTAATTTTTTTTCACTAGCTGCTGTTGCCCGCGTTCTTCGTCCGCGTTTTAAAAAAAACACGTGGGAACCGTTTGTTTTCTGGGATAAAAAGCCTATGTCAAACTTTGTGCCAATAATTAAATCGATCGGTTGCTTGGTTAGGGCGTTAAGGATGAACGAAAAACAAACAATCAAATAAACCCACTTTTGCATTTTTAATATTAGTAAGGTTTATTAAGCTCCAGAGAAAAATAGTGTCATTCATACGGTCTCTAGTCATAAAAGATATTAAAATTGGCGCGCATACAAATATATTATGTACCTACCTACATGCGTGTACGGGGGTGAAAGGGTAGAGTATAGGGCCGGATGAAATAATCAAGGATCGTAAACAAACTACCTATATAAATTTTACTTACGCAACAGTTCTGAATCTATATTCGACTACGTCATAACGGTCGTACCCAATCTAGGGTGAATGACGTAAGTACTCTCCCTCACCCCCGTGGCTATACCATGATGGCCGTTACTTGTACATTTACCTCGTGGGACGATTTAAGTTATTTTACCAAATGGCAAACCAATAAATTTACGATATGTTATGTTACTCAATATCAAAGACAAACAAGATTTAAAATGTAATATTGTCCTTTGTTCTTACAAATTGTCTGGTAGTAAGTAGGCTTTAGCTGTGGCTAGTTATCTACCGCCCTATTGACTAAGACGTGCCGCCAAGCAAATTTAGCGTTCCAGTACGTGAGCAAAACCTTAATAGGTGAGCAAGTATGATTACAGAACAGGGCTAACTTGTAGTGGAATAAGAATATTTATATGTACCTGATGCCCGCGACTTCGTCTGCGTTTGTTTTTGTTTTCTGAGACACATGGACATTTAATTTAGGTGTAGTTGTACTGAAATTTTGAAGTTGTGTATTCTAATAAAAAAAAAAAAACTATTCGCATAAACAATATCTGAAAAGAACTGTCTGACCAGTCTCAGCTCCTCCTATCACTTACAAAAAATAGTTATAGGACGTTAATCGAAATCGCATTGTTAGTTGATTTATATGCTAAAGGTTAACGAAGAACATTTCTAAAATTTTTTGTGTAAAATCGTCAAAATTTTTCATTACCTCTCCCAAAGGAACTGAGCTTAATTTCGGGATAAAAAGTATCCCATATAACTTTTATTATCTCCAAGAATATGTTTCCAAATTTTCATGATGATCGGTTCAGTAGTTTTTGCGTGAAAGCGTAACAAACTAACTTACATTCACATTTTTAATATTAGTAGGGATGTATTAAGTGGTGCCTAGTGGTTAGAGCTTCGGCCTCCCTTTCGGGGCGATTGAGTTTGATCCCCGGCTCGCACCTCTAACTTTTAACGGTGAAGGAAAACTTCGTGAAGAAACCTGCATGCTTGAGAGTACTCAAAGGCATGAAGTCTACCAATCTGCATTTGGCCATCGTGCTCTGTAGTGGGCTGGCAAAGGGTTGTTCATTATTTATCTATTATTATATGTACGGGTACATATATGTTATGCCTAAGCAGGAGTATAGTACAGCTCAAGCAGTGCTTCTAAATGGATAATTTGTAAAACTAGTGGGTGCGCAATGCGGCCAATCTCCGCATACCAACACATTGAACACTACACTATATTTAGAAATGCTGTTAGCTTACAGCTATTGGTGGGCTATTAATTTTATACTGTAACCTTAAAAGAAGTCGAGAGGTAAGGCTCCGTTATAATGCTTACAGAATACTGAGTAGTTTTCACAAACAAATAAAAAGGCGCCATAGATTTATAGGTTGTTTGTAATTCTGCACATGTAATTGTGATGTAACGAATATTGGCATATTTACCTATAAAAATTAGCATGCGCACATGCAAACTTAGTGCTCTTTTATTGTATATTTTGCTTATCAAAACTAAGAATATAATTCCGTGAATCACCTCAAAAAATTACGTTTCACAACCACAACTTTATATTTCATATGCATCAAAAACCAAGAACCAAAAATGGTGGAATCATATTCTTGATATTATTTTTTTTACAATGTTACTCAGGCTCGTATACTTACCCAGAGAAAAATAGCGCTACAGCTTGCCCATAATCTAGTGATGAGGCGACTAAGGAAATATAATAGAGAAAGGGCAGAAGCGTCCTCTAAACTACTTCTAGCCTTTCTCTGTTATATTTCTTTAGTCGCCTCATTCAAAACCCGCTTGAAGAGAAGGTACCTAACTATCTACTAGGTATACCAAATGTTAAGGAAAAAATCAATATTGTTACAGACGTTTCCACGGGAGATAACCTGCAATATCAATTCTTCCCGGTGTCCAGCGGTTCCGTCCAGTTCAAGATAAGGGCTCAAAATGACGCGCATATTGCACTCACCATGGGCCCCCAGGAGTCTGACCCGATGTGCGAGGTACGTTATCGTATTAATCTCGAATCAAAGATATAGTATGTGTAGATGAAGTACCAGTGAGTTATTACAAGTATCCAATTAGAAAGCCGAGGAAACATTGGCGAATAAGTGTAGGTGTAGGACACCAATTTTTGATTGAATGAGATTGCAGTTTTAACAACGTTTCGTGTTTAGGAGTACGGTTTCTTCCTTTTGTATTTTCCAAAAAAGTTGGTACAATGATAACAAATAGTATTAAATGCTATTCCAGGTTTACATTGGCGGTTGGGGTAACACGAAAAGCGTAATTAGGAGAAACAGAACGAAACCGGAGAAAGCTGAAATCGAAACCCCAAACATCCTCAATGCTGGTGAATTCCGTGGTTTCTGGGTGCGCTGGGACGGTGGCATCATTTCAGCTGGACTTGAAGGAGAGGCAATTCCATTCATCTCTTGGGCTGACCCAGAGCCTTTCCCAATCGCTTTCGTCGGAGTTTGCACTGGCTGGGGCGCGTCTGGCACGTGGAAAATTGAAGGTTTGTATAATTCTAACATCACACAATCACAAAATGTACCCAACATCGTATAATTACTAAATTCACGGTGCAGATGGAGCGGAGTTCAATACGCCCGACAAGTTAGAATATAAATTCGGGCCCGTCGCTTCTGGTTCTTTGGAACTCGAATACCGCGGACCGCACAATTGTCACGTTTGCCTCACACCCGCGGCCGCAGAAGTCGACCCAATGTACGAAATCATCCTCGGTGGTTGGGAAAACACACAATCCGTTATTAGACACTGCAGGCAGAAACCAGATAAGGTATATAATGTTATGAAACCATAACGATGTCGAATTACTAAAATTTTAAGCAACATTCTGAACATTCTGAAAATTCGTAGGTAACTGTCCCAACACCGGGAATAATGAACCCTAACGAGTTTAAAAAGTTCCTCATGGAGTGGCGTTGTGGGAGATTGATGGTTCGGGATGGAAGAACTGGTGCACTTTTGATGGAATGGCTGGACCCCTCTCCTTTCCCCATAACCCACTTCGGCGTGCGAACTGGATATGGCGCGCAAGGAAATTGGCGTATTAAGCATTTCAGCAGAGGCGGTGCCCAATCCCGTTGAGTGACCATTTATAATTGAGCTGCTTAATGTTATTTGCTGTAGCATACATGTTGTTTTGTGAACTTGCCTTCTGTTTACAACATATTATTAATTTAACCTGTTAACTAATTGATTACTGTGAACTAACAATTAATAAAGATCGTACGGAGTAGGTCATTAATTTGTGTGATTATTGTGACCTTTGATTAAGTTTAATTACAGTGAGCACTGGATTTGATATGCATTGTGGTATGTTGGGTACATTTTGTGAATAATTGTATTTTACTCCTATTTTCTTTTTTCTGCTTTGCATGCTGATTTATATTGGAAGGATTCATAATCAACTAATTTTCTAAAATGCATTTCTTTTTTTGAGATATCAGATTAATTCATTACTGTCCTTTATTGGGCTACAATGCACTGGTTGTATGATATGCCTTTAAAGAATTCCGATTTCCGTCTTCGAAGATGTTTATCAGATCGTTAAGAAATTTAAATCTATATGATCAACTTGATAGAGTTAAGAAAACTACTTACCCTTATAAACATTTGTGTCAGAATTAAAGAAGATATTATTTGTTAATAATAAATGTAGCGCAAAATCGGATTATTTATGCAGTGTTTAGTCACACCAGCCTTTCAAATGTAAACTGAATAACTATTCCGACGTTATGAACTTTTTACATGTTAATTAATAAAGCCTATAGATTTATATCGTTGCAGTCATCTTAAAAAGTTCCATAGGACGCTGTGTTAGGGCCTATCCTACCTATCTAATATATAATAAGCTAAGCGAGATTTTTCTTTGGATCATCTCGATCGGATCGACATCAACGACAGATCTATACCATATATTTACTCGCATTAGAATTACATGTCTGCCAACGAGCGTAGATAGTCGTGTTCTAATGAGAGTAAAATTCGAAAACTTTTTGGGAAAAGCAAAACCACTAGAACAACAAATATCAAAGTTCCCGTCCCAATAATTAGGTATGAAACCCGTTTCTGAGACTGGTATGAAAAAAAGTTTTTTTTTTGCGTAAAACCGTGCTTTAACAGGAAATATTTACCCCTATCCATGTCAACTAAAGAAGCAATACAAAATGTACTATTCCAAATATTTAGAGCAGATCCCGGGATACCCAAAACAATATGAACAAGAATTGCTCGTTTAAATTTATTAAAAAAATCCTTTCTTTATTAATCCAATCCATTAAATCAAATTATTAATATAGACACGCTACTTACCTCACCTAGATTAACCACTAAATAAATATATCCTTATTTTTTATTATTTTTACTCTTATAAAAAAGCTGATGTAATCTTCAATTGCTGTTCATACGTCTTATATCGTTAGTTCATTGGAGTTTTTTTTTTAGTTCCTCCACCACCGTCGGCCCCGTCAGCTGCTGCTTTGTACAGCGCACCCCCTGGCTACCCCGGATACCCAGGAGCTGCTCCAGTGTCAGGCGGCGCTGGTCTATGGGTAGATGCCACATCTGGCCAAGTACCTCCAGGAGCTGTGGTCGGAGGCCAGGATTGCTCCGGGGAGCCTATCTACGTAGCTAGAGCACAGCACGAGGGTGCTTTGATTCCTGGCAAACTCGCTTCGTCTCACGGTTGCGCTTATGTGGCTTGGGGCGGACAGGAACATGGAAAGAATGAATATCAGGTAACGTTTTTACTTCTCCCAACTTGGTACTTAGATTTATGGTAGCATCATAGCCCAAATAATACTTACACCATATTAAACTCCTGCGATCTCCCGCACGTCACCGATCTTGGAAGACCAACCTTACCGATACCACATAGCTCATTACCATTATCGTTATCAAATGCCAAAGGATAAATAAAGAACACTATATATACGATAACTTTTATGAAACGGCAGCGGTAGCACCAAAACGCATTATTAAATTACCAAACATCGTCCATCGAGAATTTCACTTTACCTCGGACGGCTTATGAGGTGGAAGTAAAGTTAAATTCTCGAAGTGAGATTCTACGCTACAGATTTCTAACTTGTTTACGCCAGTTCTTTAAATGTTGACTTTGAATTTTACCATCCATGTTCATTAAGTTACATCTTCGCTGATCCAACTGATTTTTAGAGATTAGGCTGGTACAGTATGAAAACTAAGCTTAATTTGCTAAACTCGGCTAAAATTATAATTTCTTCAATCTTTATACCCGACACCAAACAGATCTTCGTTAATCTTATATCTTTAAACGAGCAATTCTTGTATATATATATATATATATATAATTGGAATCTCGGAATCGGCTCCAACGATTTTCATGAAATTTAGTATACGGGGGTTTCGGGGGCGATAAGTCGATCTAGCTAGGATTAATTTTTAGAAAATGTCATTTTATTTGTGTTTTCCGGTAAACGGTTATTGGTGCAACGAAGTTGCACGGGTCAGCTAGTGTACTCTATACGATGACTTAACAATAAATAATTTTATGTACAAGTGACATTGTAAAGTCATGATGGAGTGGTCCAGTGGAAAGTGGATGAGGATGCTCCGATTGAAGAAATTAAAAAATACACCATGCGGATAACCCTGCTTTTCGCGGAGTTAAGCAAACTAAGCTTAATTTTCATAATAAGTATAAGTATAATGGAATTCTACAAAATAACGCCAGCTTCTATCCAATATATATTGGAGAGGTAGACAGACACGTAAGCAATTCTCTAAGAGTTACAAGTATGAAAACAAAACCTATAAGAGTGCTTAACCTATGATCACCTTTTATTTTTAGATTTAGCATGTAAGACATGCATTAATCTCTAGTAATCTGTTTATTTCATCGCAGGTGCTAATTGGTGGCCCCAACAACTGGGTGCCAACGAGTGGTTCAAACATTCCTCCCGGTGCATTCCCCGGAGGTCAGTCTGAGGACGGAGAGCCTCTTTTCGTTGGCAGAGTACGTCATGAAGGCAGTCTCACCACCGGCAAAGTACAACAATCCCATGGTGTTTGTTACATCTCCTTTGGCGGACAGGAGCTCGGCTTCCCTGACTATGAGATCCTTATTGCCTAAACTCAGCACCAGATAAACTGCGTCAATCCAATGCGTGTTTATGTCAATAAACTGAACACTGCAATTGAAGGGGCTAAAATAATGGGGGTGTATGTGACAATAAAAAAATTGCATAATAGACAAAGATATCAGTTTTAAAATCGATTTTTCAGCAACCCTCTTTATTCTAACCCCTTTTTTTAAGTTTTCCAATCTGCGTCCATCTCTGTTGCTTGTCAAGAGAATTCGGTCATACACAAGTGCCTTTAAAGTTTAAAATAAGTTTAATTAAAGACTTTGTGGTTAAAATTTTTTTTTTAAAGAATAATGTTTGTCTTCTCCGTTCGTTTGTGAGCCTTGTACGTACGTATTATGAACGCTGAAGGTCTAATTTGCAATGGGCTTCCGTACAGTTAAATTTGTAATATACTTAAGTTAAATGTTTATTGCAGGTCTCGATTTACCTGTATAATATGCTAATAATTTATACCGACGATTCTCTCAATTTCACGTAAATAATCGTTCAGTATAAATTTACGGAGTATAAATTACTAAGCAATATTTTATGGAGTTTTTAAAATAATAATGTTCGGTTAGTTGGCGTTTACAAAGTGACGATTGCTTTGCAGTAATAATGAGAATTGAAACCCATAAAAACGCTTACCAAATAATTTACGCAAAACTGCAAAAAAAAAAAAAAATTACTTATGTGCAAATTGGATTGAAACAGTTTTAGTATTTATCTGAAGCGCATTTAGAGCTTATAGTGTCGTGAATCGTGATTGAGCTTTCAAGGCTTTATTAATTAGATGTTAAGTATATATTTACAGTGGTTAATAAATTCACATTGTGCCTGGTAATCTCATTTTTAATGCACTGCATAATGCTCTCGTAGTAATGTTGTTATTTGATTATGTAACAAACATGTTATATTTTTATTAAATTATTTTTAAACGCATTCTTTTTTTTACTTCTGTACCAAAGACTTATTTAAGGCGCACCGCAAAGATTAGGAACGACGTTCCAGTTCTCCGCTTCATTTTTAATCATTACCTTTAGGTATGTGATGGTTTAGATGGGGTAAGCGACTTAATCACCTTCTCAAGACTTGAATCTTGAGAATGTGATCAATTCACTACATTGCTTTCAGCGAGATAATATAGCCCCGCACGCGCGTGCCATAAATAATATGTAAACGCGAGCCGCCCTCTAATATCTTTTAACATAATTGAATACATATGAAATATTATGGTTTAACCCTTTAGAAGGTAGGTATATCATACCTACTCATATAAGTCCTTCAAACTCTACCGAGCTAACGGGTCAAGCTACTGGCTCAATTGACTCGCATGAACAACTGGTGCAAACTGCGTGCACATGCTACTTACACAAGTTACTGGTGCAAGAATTTAAGCACATGCTATTGGATAAGTTCCTGTGGAATTTTTGAACGAGCTTTCTGCTATGCTTTGTCGTGTTGGAAACGAACCTAACATCCTAGCATTCAAACGCAGTGTGCGTGAACAGCGCAATATAGTTTGAAACGATGGATCGCTCTGATTGAGTGATCCTTGTTGCAACGCCCGAAATTAATACAGTCAAACCTGGGTAAGTGAGAACTGGATAAGTGAGAAAACTCTATCAGTGAGAGAAATAGCCAGGACCCGTCATTTTAAGCTCCCAAAACCTCTATTAGCGAGAAACAGAAACCTTTGTAAGAGAGTCGTTTTTCCCTTATGGACCTCCGTAAGTGAGACTGCTACTTATCTTTACCTCTATAAGCGACAGTCGAGCAAGCAATATTCGACAAAATTTATGAGTTAGAGAAAAACATTCAAAATACAAAAAAAAAAACCCAAACGAAATTGAAGGATTTTTTTAAATGTAAATAGGTAAGTTCTAAATAAAATAACATTACATAGTGCATTAATATATGTCTTGTTATTGCTGCGTACCTCTATAAGAGAGAAACGCTACCTATGTAGGTACCTGCATTAGCGAGAAACTCGGGTTAGTGAGAAACCTCTATAAGCGAGAATGAGATTGTGCTCCCTTGAACTCTCGCTTATCCAGGTTTGACTGTAATCATCTTGATCCACAAAATTCAGCCATTGTTCCATGCAGGGCATTGCGTTGTTATCTATTCGTAGAAGTATAATTTCTTATCTAATTTAAAGTTATATACGAATATAAAAACGTTTAATCCATTTAGGTATATTAATTATTTCACTAAGAATTCCAAAAATTAAACTTGTGCATAGGTTGACTATTTTTTCAGTGGTTATTCTGTGGGGCAAACTAAAGAACACGCAAAGGCAATGGCGGCCGAACAGCTAGTAACATTGAAAGGACGCCTGTCCTTAGACTATGGAGGGTAGAGGTAAGGAGAGTCATCTGTGTATATGAAAAAGTGTCGTCAAAATGTATTAAATTAGGATGGCGCCACATTTGCATCAGGGTAACTCTTAAAAGAAGCGCCAAATATAAATATTGTTAGAGTAGGCTTGAAAAATAAACATGGAAGTATGGAGATACAAGGAAGTAAGGTTATATTTACCACAATATTTTGTACAACGTAAGTTGTTGAAATTCTCAATAATTAACTACTTTAGTCGATAATGACATTAAATTTTTTAACTCGGCATACTTCAATTCATCTACGATTGCTACATTCATACCATACCCTGCGCATCCACCAGCGCCATTGTGGAGGATTTTTGAACTGTTATTTAGCGCATACACTGGACACTTTTTCAACTTTTCTCCCATATAAGATGACTCTCCTTACCTCTACCCTCCATACCTTTGACTCAGATACAGGACCTATAGATTAGATTGATAGTACTTGCCTTGACGGCTGCTTAGATATTATAACATAAGAAAGAGATGCCAATTTTATTTTTTTCCTTATCTCGGTGGCCTGTTTTTGTGACCCACAAATGTAAAATGAGACTTATGTGATACAAAAAATATTTGTCAAGTCAAGTAATTTTGATACAAGTTCATTTATTTTGGCTTCCAAAATGACGCAACCTCAACTGCAGTGCTGAACGTACCCCAAAGTAAGCGTAGCTTGTGTATATATGATCAGAGTCAAAATTCTAAGAACTGGAACCCCCAGTTAAAAAAAAAGAAATGTCAAAGTAGTTCGATTATTTTGTTTACAAATCTATTTTTGATGAATCTATGTGCTGAGAGATTTTAATATTATTTATATAGATGCAATTCCATTTTACAGAGATATTACTATCCATATTTCTATAAAAGCTTTTTAGAATTCAAATACAGCAGCTACTATACATTCCTACGGTAATAAGAAAAAATCACAATGGGTGATGTCATGCGTAAGTATTTTCCTTGTATATATTTTTCCAAAAATGATTAATTATTTATTTATATTGCTAGCTAAGCAAGTTCTATACCACTATTGGTATAGAACTCCAGACAAGTCAATTTTCAAATAGGTTGGAATGAACCCAATAGTTCTGCTACACCATAGTTACAATATGTTAGCTAACAAACAATTGTTTTTAGTTTTGGCCTTCGGATCCTAGTCCACCTTTTAAACTGGCTAGCAAGTCGGAGTATGAGAGTGAGGGAATAGAGAGAGCACCTGTGTTTTTGCACACACTTGTGCAATATCTCTAGTTGTAAAATTTGTGGAGTATGGCCATGGCTTTCGAAATCAGTCTGGGGAAACTGTTAATAATATTAACAGCTTATAAATGTGTCTGTATAACTGGATCTTGTAACTTATTTCTTTCTGGCTAGCCTTCAAGTAACTTGGCCCTACAGCTTGTACTAAAAGTTTTATAAAAATGTCTGAGAGAAAATTGAATAGGTTGTCAAATGGCATCAAGCAGTTTGCGCAAATAATTTTAGCTTTGTCTCAGTTGCTGTTGCAGAAGCGTTTTGCAGACGTGTTTGCATGGTGCATCAAATTGACTACAATAAAACCATCAATTGCTAAGCATATGCAGAACTGCCTCAAGCCTGCCTCGAAATGTGTTTGCACCCGAAAGAACAAACCAATTTGATAAAACTGTTAGAAATTTTTAGATTAATTAAAAATTAATAGAAAGTCTAAGGCCCGCTTAACTTAAATTAAATCCATTACTCGAAGTGTTCTTTTGTTTTAGAGTTTGAAACTTGGCCCTATCTACAAAATGTATTTTACAAAATTACAAGCGGCGCAGTATCATTTTCCGTTCAAGGTGATATGCATGCTACGGTGGGACTAGCTGAGAAACCAAGCAAAAACTGTGAATACTGGGTAATGTCACACAATATAACTAATATTTCTTAATTTATTTCTACTATAAGCTATCCCTTTATTGCAGTCTTAACTGGTGGTAATTGATAATGTAGTCTAAGATGATAAGGAGAAGAGGTAAGCCTCTAAGGGTATGAAAATTATATAAAACCCTAATTGGTTAATATACTGCTTTAAATTAGAATGCTAAATTGCTTGAGGGCACTACTTGTCCTAATTAGACATATTTGGTCACATTTTCATTAATTATAATTTCCACCTGCAATGGGTTGAATTTTACCTTTGTTTTGCTTACATTTATTTCAAGCTATACTTTCCTGCCTATTACGGCTAAAACATTGATACATACTTTCTAGTTCTTTACATAATCTTCAAACAGCACAATATTGTCAGCAAAACAATAGATGTTTGTGTTGGTTCCAATTTTATACCACCTTTACTTTTTCCATAGATATTCTTGGTAATTTCTTTATCTTCCTTGACACTGTTGTCTGAGGCTTGAAAAAATGTACTGTG
This sequence comes from Pararge aegeria, assembly GCF_905163445.1. Classification (NCBI taxonomy): domain Eukaryota; kingdom Metazoa; phylum Arthropoda; class Insecta; order Lepidoptera; family Nymphalidae; genus Pararge; species Pararge aegeria. The sequence goes on from NC_053181.1 coordinate 6,297,066, forward strand.
ACCAAGAGTATCAAAAGCTTTAGAGAAGTCTTGAATGTAAGGTTCTGGGTTTTGTGTTATTCATTGTATTTAAATAACCTGCACCAAAGGCCACTGAGGCACAGACATATTGGATTTTGCTTTGCTTCTCAAACAACTTTATAATATCTTTATTTTTTCATTTAGCCTTAGTTTCCTTTTTTCTTATTTTTTATTTAATATTATAAGTTAAGTGTGTTAATAGAGACACCCATTAGCTATAGTGTCATCAGCCAGACTTAGTTTAAAGGGTTTGCAGGTTCACACTTGAATGCAGATTGATGGTCCTTTTGATGACTATAACAAATAATTAGGGCCAATTGGTTCCTGAGGAACAGAAATAAACAATTCCAATTTCAAAACTCCTCCAGGCTGCAACTAAAATTTAACTCATTAGCTAACAAATTCTGGTCTTGACCTAGGATACAACCACAAGAGCTAGTGATCCATAGACATGCTACCAACTAGGCTATTGTGTAACTGGGTCACGATTTTCTAAATTTAAAATTTTCTCTTTTTTATGCTATTATCTTTATTTGATTGCAGGTTGTAATGGGACGTAGTCAATGCTGGTTGGAAAAAGATGGAGCACGCGCTACTAATGTTAAGGACTTGCCTAACATTCTGTCAAATGAAGTTTGTAATCGTTTCTGGATTTCTTGGCATAGCTCTAAATTACAATTTGGCAAAACTTGTGATGGGATCCCCCTCATATCTAAGAAAATAGATTCTCAAGATATACAATATGTAACATTTTCTGTCTATGCTGATAGAGGGAGACTGTTATGGAGGCTATATTGTAAGTCACTCACACATTAACAAAGTTTTTTTAATTTCTTCATTTCTAAGTATTTTTAATAAAAAATAATAAAAAACTAGTTTAGGTATGCAAAGGCGGTCTTATCGCTAAAGCGATCTGTCCCAGACAACCTTTACGTTTAGGCGTTAAAAATGTTTACTTGTGATGAACGGTTAGTACTGACTACTGCTATGATTTATTCCCTGACTTCGAAAACTTGTACAACAGTTAGTTTATTACTGATGCAGGCAGTATCGTTCAACACAATGATTAATTAAATTCTATTAAAATGCTAAATTCTAATCTAAAATGCTAATGTTTATAATTTTATTTTATGTAATAAACGAAAAAAAATTGCGACTTAAAAAAGAAATATAATAAACCTATAATTGATTGAGTGTAATGGCACCAACCAGAATTCTTAATTCTCACATTGTTTATTTTATTATGAATGTTTTTACGGTGAATTGCTGGCTGGTGTGTCTTAAGAATAAATAAAAAAATAAAAAAAAATTATAAAAAAAATTTTCCTTGTTATAGTGCCGCCGACGATTAAAAGTCCAGAGTTAAAGCTAGTAAAAAACGGTACCATGGGGTGGGTAGATGGATTTACTAAACTTCCTGATGAAGCTTTCATTGGAGGCTATGATAAAGAGATATTGTATATAATAAGGGCTCGGCACCGTGGGTCATTAACCCCTGGCAAATTCGTACCCTCTCTAGGGTTGGGCTTTATATCATGGGGTGGTGAAATGATTGAAACTGAAAAATTTGAGGTTAGTATTTCTACTTTTCTTAATATTATAAAGCTGATTTGTTGGTGAGTATGTTCAAATGCATTAATCTCTGGAGATTGCACAAAGGCACCCTTTGTTTTTTATTCAACTAAAAGTTAAACCTTGGCTGCAATGAAAATGGGCTAACCTGTTAGGGGGTATGGCAGTTTCCAGCTTTTGGAAGCAGTCAGAACGCTTAATCACTTTTCGATACGTCTTTGTCGGTAGGATACTAAATGTGTATAACTAGCCATGGCCAAAGCCTCTCCCACCAGACCTGTCCAGAGAAAATTCAGTAATTATAAATTCCCGTATTGCCTCTACTAGACATTGAACGCTTTTTTAAGTGAGAGGTCCCGGGACCTCTCACTTAAAAAAGCGTTGACCAGGAAAGTCGACAAGACCCAGTTTTGAATTTTGTTGAAAAATTAATAAACGATAAGCGACAATAAAGCTTGGGTATTAATTACTCACAGTCAATTTTATACTTAGCTTAAACTTTATTAATTGATTTTGAGATGGTGATAACAATATAAATCCCGGCTAAGTTTACTGTAAGTTATTTTTAAAATAAGGAAGCGTTTGTTAACCAAGTGGCTTAGTCTCATTTAATAGTTTTAAGTGACAATGTGAGATGAAAAAAACAAAAAGACATACTTCTCCTGTAGTTTTACTTTGACGAATTTAGTTATCGCCATCTCCTCGCAATAATAGAAACAAATATTTATGAACGCTTCATAGGTGCCTGTGAAAGGCCTACAGGAGATTTTTTGTTTTTTTTTTTTTTTGTAAATTACAACACGAGGTATGTTGTAACATCTCTGGTATAAGGCCTATTCTAATATTATAAATGCGAAGGTGTGGTTTGTTTGTTTGTTTGTCCTTCCGTCGCGCCCATACTAAGGAACCAACCAGATTTTGTTGAAAGTCAAAAGTCAAAAGTCAAATATTTCTTTATTCAAATAGGCACATATATGGCACTTTTGATGCGTACATGACATGTAAAACATAACATAGAATTGAGTTGATGGCGATAACTACATGCGTCAACTTAAAAATAAAGCTATGACAGTTCCAAACGTGCCCTGGTCTAAGAAGAAGCCCACAACAAACTTAGACGGTTGTTTTTTTTATCACCATCTCACATTGTCACTTAAAACTATTAAAGAAGCAACCTGGGCCCCAAGTCTGCTATTTTACAAGATTTGTCATTATGACACCATTCCATTGCAATCCAATTATCATTGTGCCAAAAGTTCGTAGTCTACTAAATTCACAATGGTCTTACAATTGGATTGTAATTGGATGATAATTGCATTGTGGTAGAAAGGGAATCAGTCAGTGTTGCCATTTGCTCAAAATGTGTTTGAGAAGTAAAATTTAAAAAACTACCATTAATTAATAATGCCCAATTAAGCGAATTTTTGATAAGAAATATTTTTAAATGTTATTGATTTGTGTTCTAAAGACGAACTTTGTATCACATTTAGTAAAACAATCGAAGGAATCCAAAAAACAAATATTTTGTGTGCCAAATTTTGTCAAAAATAATTATATTTAATCTGTAACTGTCGAATTGACATTAAATTTCATTGACGTTATTTCGTGCTAGTGAAAATATATAAATTATAATCAAAACAAACAAAATGCTCAACAAAGCAAACTTCGTCGCTGCTTTTGGAGAGTTAGACAGATCAGCCTGGACACTGCGGCTGTACCAATAACGGACGTTGCCCGGCGAAGCGGCATTGGGTTGCGTACCTACGCTCAAATTTTATAAATAAATTCCCACAGAAGAGCGAAAGTAAGTAATGAAATCTTGTACTGTTTAAGCATGATATGAAGTCTAAGTAGGTATCAAATTGGTGTGTTTTTTCAACAGTATCTCTGGTAATTTAATATAAAAAAACACAAATATGGGGAGTAATCAAAAAATCAATAAAATTCTTAAATTCTTTATTCATGTACGCATATCACAGGTGCTTATGAACTTGTACTTATCATGGTGGTGCTAACTACATTTTTTAACTTAAACCTAAAGCTAGGAGGTTTTCATTCCATTCTATTTTCTTTTAAAATTTTTATCTTTTATTAACTTGTGGACCCATTTAAGGTATTGCACAAATTGTGACCAGCATCCCTGTAAAAGAGTAAAAAATTGTTGTAGAATAATTAAAAACAATAGATTAATAGGACAAAACACTATGTTTAACCCTTGGAACACATATACTCATAATATATGCCTTTGTCCACAGTCTTTTGACAAGAGCCTGCTGCAGTGCCCAACCTTCAAGCAGACCCTGGTTTACTCGTTGAAGTCTCTGTGAACCAAGTCCTTATGTGATAGAGCTGTCCAACTTGGCTCTAATCGTGAACAAAGTGATTTGCTGTTATCTGTTGAAGAATTCTGTCCTCTATCTATAAGGAACTTCATCAGATAAAATAAATAATTCTTGGAATGAATATAAAAAGGGTAACAATAAAGGTTTGGATTTCAAAATGAAATTTGCTATTTAAAGAAAAAATTATATCCTCCTGCTTTTATTGGAAGCCAGCTGAAGAGTCTTCATTGTTTACATGTATTCATTTGTAAACTAAATTACTGTAAATAAAAACCATTGTTCAGTGTCTTATCTTTAAGAACTTGTATTATTTGTCTCCTCATAGATTTATAAAAATAATTTTAATAACACACAAAAGTTAAATGCCTTTTGCAGAAGAATTGCTTTAATTGTGTTGTGGCTTTTATATTGTGCCAAACACAACATGCATCTGCAATCTTGCCAGCAGTGCAATTGTTTAAAGCAAGTATGCATTACAATGCATACTTGCTCTAAACAATTAAACCAGAAAAAGATATTTGGAAATAAAACACTTGACAATCAAACTATGTACATGATTTACTATAGTTTTCAATCTAGGAGACCCTAACATGCTATCTAAAGCATTTTATTTACTTTACCTGAAACATTCTTCCAATATACTTTTACAGCGCTCTACTGTATTGCATACAGTCACAAGTTTCATGCATAGAGTAGTGTGGTGTATCTCCCCTCTATAGTATTTAAGATGTGGTCATCATAGTTTTCCACAGAGGAAAAACTCACCTGAAAATCCAACCAATATTAACCTTGACGATTAAAAATCTATATTGGAATTAATTAAAAAAACCTAAAATAAGTAATACCTAAAAAAAACCTCATGCCCCATTATCATTTAATGGAGTTAAGTGTTGGCTAAGTGGGTGACTCTGCCACACATTGGAGTTAGAGCAGAGCCTGGGTTGCAGGCACAATATATTTAAATCTGAGTCACAGATTGTTAAATAAATTGAAGATTATTGGCTAGATATATCACATAATATTAAAATATGAGTTCAATATTAAAGTTACTATTATTAAACAGTTAGGGAATGGAATACCTTAGTGTTATAATATTGCCTTTCATGAACATTTGGCCTTATTGTGTGTGTCCCATCTATGTATGATATCTGAAGTAATTTTTTTCATAGAAGCTGAAAAAGCATTCTTCTTGGTAAAGTACTCAGCATATAATTGGTAAAATATAATTTCTTAACTTAGCCTTAATGGCATCCTTATCACTCTGGACATTTAACACTTTTTATTAAATTTGGTGTTAAGCACCTCCGTTATTTGTCCCACAGCTCTTGAGGCAGTGATCTGAGAAACATTGTGGGGGGCTCTCTGCCCAATCGTTATTTTTTAGAGCCAGATGCATAAAATGCTAGTGCTACCAGTAACTGCAACAGAAATACCAGCATTACATCCATGCCATCATAACATATTCTGAGATATAGGTACTATACTTAATTAAAAAGCAACGAAATTTAAAGTGTTTTTCTTACCTTTGCCTCCGCCAATATTTCATCATTCCGACGTGGTTTGGGAATGCCTAAGTGGAGCGAGCTCTCACACTTGACTCATTACAGTCTGCTTCCCAAACAACTCCTTTTTTTATAAATTCCGCATCGGGAATATCCTAAAAGTAGTCTACATTGTTTCTTAGCAAGCTGCGGGCTCGACGGCGCCTGCTACGCTCAATCAAATGGTATTGAAGAACATCAATAGTCTTAGCCAACTTAAAAATATTCCACCTTAATCTGAATATTATGATCTCACACTTCACAATTTAATTGTAATCAACAATAATATTGCTAAAAAGCAATGACTGCAGAATTGCGTCTCAATGGTCTTACAATGATCAATAGAACTGTCAAAATATTAGCAGACTACCAATTCGTGCGATCATTGAATTGTCATTGTGCAGCAGACTAGCAAATGTTCATTGACGTGTTAGTGGTCTTCCATCGGAAAATCATAATGACACCATAATGACACCATTGTGTTAGCAGACTACCAAATATGCCAAAATTGACAATTATGAAGTCACTGATCGATCACTGACACACAATTGTAATAGCAGACTTGGGGCCCTGGAATAATTTACAAGCAAGACACATTCAAGCAATGCAAGCAGAAAGTCGCAGAGTAAAGAATATAACGGAGAACGTGCAGCAGCGTTCTCCATGCTACTACTACATTCTACTTCGATCACCAATCAGTCGCTTATTTAGGGCAAACTCTCCCACTGGGTTAGACCTTTAGTCCAGCAGTGGAAGGTAATAGGCATTTTTTTTAATTTATTAACTCATCACACATAATAAAAACATTTTCTAGTTGTGGGTTCGATACCCACAACTGGAAAATGTTTGTGTGATGAACATGAATGTTTCTCAGTGTCTGGGTGTTTATCTGTATATTAAGTATTTATGTGTATTTTATTCATAAAAAAATATTCATTAGCTATCTCAGTACCCATAATACAAGCTACGCTTACTTTGGGGCTAGATGGCGATGTGTGTATTGTCGTAGTATATTTATTTATTATTTTTTAATTTTAAATATTTCTAGGTCCTGTGTGGCTACAATTGTGTCTGGGTGCCGACACACGGCAATCAGATACCTGTAGGCGCAGTTGAGGGTGGTTACACGGAACGTAATCATGAGATACTTTACGTTGGTCGTGCTCTACACGACGGCTATCTAATACCAGGAAAAGTACAACCATCGCATTCGGTGTGTTACATACCTCACGACGATCGAGAAATTGGTAAAAAGGATTATGAAATTTTAGTTGATCCCCATACCAGCATTGAAAGTCCGAATCGCTATTATCTCGCTCACGTGGAAAATTCATCAGAGAACGCCTCTGAACAAGACGCAGATAATGTTATGCAAAATTTTATGGAGTATTACGATAATTTTCCACAATCCTCTGAGTCTGAATGAGAAACAAGAAATCTGAGCATCCGTGCCGCAGCATTGGTGGCCTTTTGGTTCTTGACCATAGTAATATTTAAGGATTTATGTGGCCTAATCATTTTTTAAGGATCCTGTTAGCAAGTAGAAACGAAACCTCAATACGGCCGTCTTCAGAAACGTATATCTCTCAGATAATTAGCACTCCTAATTGTAAAATGAATACATTAGAAAAGGGCAACACCAGACCCTCTTTAACTATTTATTTTATTTATTAGGTTTACTTACAAACACTTACACTAATACAACTGTTTTTAGAATTTTACCTATTCTTTTTAAGTGTAATGTTCTTAAAAGTAAACACAGCATATGAAAATATATAATAATACCATATAATGAAAAGAAAAGGTAAAAAACTATAAAATGTAATATGCAGGTTAATGAAAGCCCTTCATTTGTTTGTTATTTTTTATTTAATTCTTTAACCTCTTAGGTATTCAGAAAAAATAACATTGACTTCCAATGGTTGCAAAGCGAAAGTTCTGCATTATAGATATTAAATAATAGAAACAAACCGAATGAAAAGAAAATACTAACCACAAAGTGCAATGTAAAAAAGACCATTTTCCAATTTTTTTCTTTGGAGGGGTCTACAAAACGATCGAAACTAGTCAGTATGTATACCTAGTAAAAGTCAGTATTTTCAAAATGTATATAATTAAAGAAATATGTATAAATATCTTATATTAATAATATTTTTTATAACCTAGTATGTAAAAGACAGTTTATATAAAAATAGTAAAAAGTATTCGTTATTTCTGTAATCATCAAAATTGTTTAATTTTTTTTTTTTTTTACGTTGCCCAGGGATGATGATCCGTGGGTTATTATTTATTGATACTATTATGTGTTGAAAAGTCAGAAATCAACAAAAAAATGATTATCTGAGGAAATATTTAAGAATTATTATATTTTTGGCTTCATATGCGACTAGAGGCCCGCAAGGGCATAGGTTCGATTCCCGAGTTGGGCCAAAAGTTGTAAGGTATTGGGTCATCTGTCAAGAAACTCCAACCCAGAGTTTTGAAATTGGCCCAGTCCGCCACCCATGTGTGGGAAGCAGGTTTAGCTGTCACGTTTATGGAGCGCATAAGTCGAAAATGCGGTGACTAGTTTTCTTGTTTTTTTTATTCCACTACAGGTTAGGACTTAACTGCAATCTCACCTGATGGTAACTGATGATGCAGACAAGATGGTACCGGGCTAATCTATTAGAGACTATGGTAGTCATACCCCCTAATCGGTTTCTACACGACATTGTACCAAAATACTAAATCTTCTATCTCCTTTTAGTCTTTTTTTGTAGGGTGGTAACTACCGCGACCAAAACCTCCCACCAGACAGGACCAGAAAAAAATCAGAAATAATAAATTCCCACATTTCCCCTACCGGGCATCGAACCCGGGGCTTACTACTTAAATTTACAGCGTTTACCATTGCGCCAGGGAGGTCGTCAAAAGAGTGTGGTTTCAAAGGACTGTTTATTGAAACCATACCTACAGATTTCGATAACGGGTTTCATAATGTATATAAAGAAAAATTAACACCTCTTAACAATGGTAATTTACAAATTTCTCTCTAAATTAATCTCTGTATTACGTAAAAAAAAAAATTACTACTTTTTCTTAGAAATATTAATATTTAATTTTATTGCACTTGTTTTTTCCACACAAACCACAGCGGTCGGGTCGCTAAGCGAATAAATGGAGCGGGCAATTCCGAATGGATTATTATATTGTTTTTTTTTTTTTGGAAATCGAATACTAATAAAATATGTACATAATACCTAAATTAACGTGTTGAGAAGACAGTAGCAAGGTTTGCTTGCTCGCAATCGAAGAGTCGTTTTGGAGCATAAAATTACGTCAATGTCGGAGTGAAATAGATCTTATTTACACATAGTTAAAGCTCAAATATGCCTACAATTCTATAGTTCGGGCTTAGGTCCATTTTATTGTGATACCGTGTTTGGTACTCGATAGCTCGGTTGCGAACAAGCAATTTGTTAACTAAGGCTAAAGATTACAATAATAATATAATATGGTGATAGAAAGTGATTTCATTGGTGATTCGAATTAAAGTTATATGTATATTGTGCATAATCTGTGACATAATCTTATTAGAGTCATAGATAATTATTATAAGTACCTAGTGTAGTAGAGTGTAGTGTATGTTATTTTTTATGAATCTATATTTTATTACTAAGTAAATAGAAAACTGAAGTCCTTGTTAAGGTTAATTCTATCACGGTCCTCCTTGTGATTATGCATGAAAGATGTATTTAAGCTTAAGGTGGTTTGAATATTTTGGTTTGAGGCATGAAGAAGCAGGTCCCTCCGCTTCTGCCCATCAATCTGAGACGTTGGTGTTAAGCCCCATTGGCCTGTAATAACACCGGCAACCCTTTAGACCGTAACACAGCATTGCAGCAATAATGCTTAGCGAAATAAATAAGCAAGATGGTGATACTTCTCCAGACGAGGTCCATCACAAAAAGCTTCAATACTACTAAATTATATTTGTTGACAGCAGCCACTTAGAAAAAAAAAATTGTATACGTAATCCATGTGCAGTGCCCATACTAAAATATTCAAAACCCGCACTTAAATGTACTTAATTACTGTAATCTTTACTTAATGTAATCAAGATTTTAAACTAAGATTTTCGTGTTTAATCAACATTTCTTAAATATAGTTCAACGGGTACGTACCACGATAATATTTTATTTTTTTATTTTTATTTAGAATACTTTATTGCACAAACTTAGAAACAATACACGAAACACACAAGAAATGAAAAAAAAATAGGTAAAAATAAACCTAAGTATTAAAAAAAATAAAAATAAAGTTAAATACAGTTCATCATCAGTCAGAACACGAAAGCGGGTAGTCAGATTCTGCCCGTGACATCCAACTTGACATCTCGTTCCTACGCAGTCCCGTCGTGACCACGATCCATGGCAACTGGGTCGAAATATCGATATAAATCCAAAATATTATCGTGGTACGTACCGCAGTCTATATTTAAGAAATAATGTAATCAAGTTACTTAAATGCCTTCACGTTAAAATGCAAAAAACTATAATTCAGCAGGTGCCTACTTAAAATGTGTTTTAAACAAATAAAAGTGTTTACGAATCTATTTTAGTAATTAATGCAACCTTGACCCCTACATGACGTCAACGTCATCAGTGACGTCAAATCTGTAATAATAATAATCTCTTTATTAAGACAACTAAGGCCCACCTTTGTTAGTAATACAACTTAAACGACTTATGTTAGTATTATTTAATAAAGTATATTATATTATAAGAAAAATTACAAGACAATTCGGTTTACCATACAACCACCGACATTAAGTGTTGCAAGATAGGTAAATCAAACTTTCCCGCTAACATATTTAAGATACTGTTCGAGCTCGACCGCAACCTTGTCAGGAGGGATGCCGTCTTTTCCCTTATAATGGCGTAAAAATCATCGACTGCTCGCGAAAATCCCAGACGTCGAACAGAACCTCGGCAAACCCAACAGTTTCCTACACTTATTATTATACTGCACACGTGATGTGTTCAGTGCCCTTTGGGTATACCCACCCACATGCCTTAAGGCCTACTGTCAAACCTTCTACACGGGGTACAAGGTTCGACAGTAGGCCTTAAACAACGTTACTTTCACTTCATTGCTACATCGAGCGAACCTGCGGGCCAACATGTTACATTTGACAGCCAGTGATCTACGTTCTCGTTCTATATCGACGTGATCCTTAAGGTCCTCCGTTAAATAGTGGCCCAAATATTAAAAATTGGGTCACACGATTAAGCGCAGCCCCCTTGATTACATACTATCTCGTTCGCACAATATTCGCATCGCTGTTTATTTAAGCCCGTATATTCTGCGATAGAGAGCACGACTATGTTGCGGGTTATAATGTCTCGAAATCGCATAAACACGTCTTAGCTCTGAAACAATTTTTTTCCTCGCAACACTACACCTGAAAAGAAGCAGTGTCGAGTTTCTAAAAAGTACCGCGTAAAAAAAAAAGGGTACAAATAGTCATCTGGACTCTTCTTCCGGGTCTTCTTCTTCTTTTTTCGACTCTTCTTCTTCTTCTGATTTCGAGACCGTTCGATTTCCCACCTGATTCATTATAACTTTGTAGATGGTTGCGAAATCTACCTTCGTCTTCTAATGATATTGTTACCATTATATAACTACAAAAAAAAAACACTCTTGGGCCCATTTTATATCTTGCACAAACAGCCCTCTACTGCAGTACAAAAATAGAATCAATATAAGCAGCATAACCCCGCAATAATAAGGCTTTAGGCTGTGCGTTTATTTTTCAGTCGTATTCTAATACTTATTTAATCCCGTTGGGGGTAGAATTTCTAAAAACCGTGGTACACAATAGCTTTACAATTTTAGGAGCCAAAGTACCAAGTTTCGTAGATATGACTTGAAAACTGAGACTTTTATACAAACTTTATACCCCTATTTAATCCACTTGGGGGTGGATTTTAAAAAAAACCGGTTTTATAAAAATACAAAAATTTCTAAATTCATTTATTTCAAGTAGGCCCAGTTTATAAGTACTTTTGAATGTAAAGTCAGTCCGTTTGTAGTGACTCTACCACCGGTTCGTAAGGCACAGATTCCACCGAGAAAAGCAGGCAAGAAACTCGGCAGATTGCTCTTTTTCAACATCATTCTACAGTTTACAATCATTTAAATTTTCTATCTTTTGAGAGATGGGATCGGACCATGCTTCCAAGCATCCACGTCGCTAAGAAATGCATCAATCGTATAGTAACCACGATTTATTAAACGTATTTTAACACATTCTTTAATTATAATTATGCATTGGCAGATCCAAAATTATCTTGGGAGTTGGGAATCATGTTATAAAGGCATATACTCAATTCCACAAATGACTTCTGCACCTTTCGCAAACGATATGCAGATGTCACTAACTTAGGTCCATTTTGAATAAGGCGGTTGATTATAGCCACTCTTCGTTCATAAAGAGTTCTGTTTTGTCTTACAATTACTATATTGTTATATGTATTGCGAGGCTACCGTAAGTATACCTATTTCTTTAAATATTTCACGAAGGATTCACGTGATTTAAGTTTATATATTGACCGTAAAGCTCTTTTCTGCAATATAAATATAGCTTCACATCATGACTGAAACCTGCTTTCAAAATTCCAAGTTTCTAACCTCAGCGGTTTAGGCTGTGCTTTGATAATAAGTCAGTCAGGACTTTGAATGTTATATTAATTAAATTAATATACTTATTGCGAAATTTATAGAAATCCAATTATCTCTATGCTGCTGTCCTAATTTGACCACATATCTCGTCCTTTATCTACCGAGCCGGTTTTCGCATTTAAAACTTCTCGTCTGTTGTACGTGCATCCCGTCCATCAATTCATAATATATTAACAATAAATAATCAATTTTTTTCTCATAAGACATGAGATTTTGATTTTGATGTCTGCCAAGAAAAGAAATATTTTCTAAATTTCAGGTTTGTAGACTTATCTTAATCTTTCATCATTTGCTTCATTTGTTTTTGGGTAATGAGTAGGTACGTGGATTTTATTTATCAACAGTTTAGTTAGTTTTCTCAGCGTACGCCACATTACGAATTTTTAATCAAAATTTTGCTTAAAAGCTTTTTTTAAATAAATGGCCCGCGGCGGCCAGGTTGGGAAGCTCTGATGTAAACAATCTAAAAAAAAAACAAAAAAAAGAACAAGAGTTTATCTTTAAGTGTGCTTTTATTATTATGTTTATTATTTTAAAATAAACTTTACATTAAAAAGATTGTTTACATTATAGGACAGTTAAGAAAAAATAAGACTTAAGCTAGCTAGTACGCATTTCATGACGTAATCTCCTCAAAATTATAAACGTCATATTGGTTTTATTCCACCACTAATATATACATGGTTGTAAAGCCTTCAGAGGGTTCAATGAACAATTTTGATTTCTTGTGACGCCATAAGTTTCCTTATCTCCGTGTACTAATATTTCATATCTGTGCTTTTCCACTTCTTTGCCTTTATACGGTAGGTAGCATGTTTTGTACAGCATATGAACCTTTCCAACCACAAGATCATCATCTATCATCGCTCGTCCAACATAAACAGTTTCATTTCGCACTTCTGATGTTCCAGCTTTGAACACATTCTCAGGTATTAAATTATCTTTACACTTAACCCAAATTGCGTCATATCCACAAAGAATCTGAAGATAAAAAAAATACCAAATTATTTTGCAAGTACGCCAATACCGGGTCCTTGATTATCGTAAGACGAAATACCCATTTCTTAAACATGCTAGGAAATATTATAACCATCAATTTGGCAACCGTCTTCGAGATAAATCGAAATTTTTGTACTGGCTAGCAGCTTCCGTTAAAAATTGTATGAAAAACCACGTCGGTCGTGTAATTTAAAAATGGAACTATCTTTTAAATAGCAACAAAGGAGGTAACTTTTGAAAGGTTTTATTTAAATTTCGAAGTGGCTTGCAATTGGAAAGCTGTTTATTAAAAAAAAAAAACAAATTATCACTTTAAGGCTTTTGAAAAGTATTGGTATTTGACAAAATTAGCTCAAGTGAAAGACATGTTTGCGAGAATAACTATACAAGCTGAAGATGGATGGCTTTACACGTTCGTCCATCAATGCCTCTTATGCTGGCCGCTACAGTAATGCACTATTAATTACCTTCATATAACAAAATATCGGTGAAGAAGGTATTAATTGGATGCGCGCGGCAACGGTTCCGACCTGTTATAGTCTTGTGTTAAAATAATATTTGTCAATTAATAAGTTGAGGGTTATTTATCTAAGCGGGTGGAATGTTTGGCGGAAATACATCACGCCACTTATGACTTGAGGTTGTGGATCAATCCGGATAAGCCGGCGCAAAAAACGAAAAATTTAAAATTATCAGCTTGTTTTCTGTAACGTCACTCTTGAAATTTGCTCGGGGCTAGTGTTGCCCAAATTCAGTCTTGGTCTTGCAGTCTTGGTCTTGTTCTTGCGTTTTTGCAAGACCAAGACCAAGAACAAGACCGCGTATTTTTAGCAAGACCAAGACCAAGACTGACCGTGCAAGACTTGAGCAAGAACAAGACATAGCCTGCAAGACTCTTGCGTCTTGCAGCTAGGACTTAGCGCTATTTCACGGAGTAGTTAGGTGTAACAGTTCGGTGTATAGGTAGGTACGCTTAGGAATTCTATGAGACGCAAAAAACTATATCAAAGAATATGAAAAACTGGACCTATGCGCATTACGACTAATACCATAAACATAGCGAATAAAAAAATATCTATTAAAATCAAACTGAGTGCATGAATAGTTATGTTTTAACCATCGGCACTTTGATAATGCGGCATCAAAGGTTTTGTACTTACTTCTCAAAGAAATTTGCCGCTTTTCGGAAGTACATGGTTATGATACACGCGCCGGCGGCTTCTTTTGAAATCTAAAACAATCGTTGCCGCCGCGCCGAAATCATAACATTTGACACTATTCATGCAAAATAATTTCGAATTTTAAGAGTACCTACAGGTGTTCCAAAGAATAAATAAGTTTCAGAGTGCTTAGAATGAAAATGAATACATTATACTGATCACGCAAGTAGTATTATGATTAGGATAAAATGGTGAGGATAGGTAGTAGATGTCATAATAATTCATTCTAGTAAGTAATTATAATATTGATTACTTATATGGTTTTAAACTAATTACTTAGGTACTATTATTGTACATTTAGTCATTATATTTCTTAAGTTTTTACAAGAAAAAATAGCAAAAAAGTGTTCGAATATCTCTGAGAGAGATGATGAGAGTAAGTATTTACTAGCTGTGCCCGCGACTTCGTCCACGAGGAATAGTAACTTTGGAGGTATAGTGACGTTCAGGATTTATTTATTTATTTTAAAACTTCTGTCATCAAACATACAAACGAACTCTTCAGCTTTATAATATTAGTATAGATGCACGCCAAAACATTCACTTATATGTAAAGAATAGTGATTGGCACTAATTCTTTACATATATTTTATTCACGGGTCGCGTCTGTACAAGTAGGTAATATTTAGTGTGTGTTTGTACGCCGCACGCGGCATCGTTCGATTTGCGGCGGCATCCTTTTCATAGAGCCGGCACGTGGCGAGGCGGCGCCGTAAAAAGCAAGGAAACGTACTATAAATGAAGGAATTATTTTAATTCCAGTCATTTCCAATTGAGCTGTGCTTCGATTCTAACTTAATAATTGTTTTTACTAATTCTCGTTGTTTTCTAAAAACGTATCACGTGTACAATTTAATATGAGTGACGAAGATTCAAATTATTCTAGTCCGAGTAACGAGAGTTTGAGTCACAGATCTAAAAGACCCAAAAGCAAATTTGAGGAGTTTTTCGAAATAATTCATGCATCCCAAACTGCCTTGTGTAAATTGTGCCAACATAAAAAGATTGAAATAAAAATGAAAAACAGAAACACTTCAGGCTTAAGGAAACATCTAATGTCTTTCCACAAAAAGGAATCAGAAATATTTCTTCCTGTTAAACCAAAATTAAGTGGAGATATCACAAGCTTTTTAGTAACCGCTGGAAGAAGTGGACAGGTAAGAATATTTTTTTAACAGTTAAAAGAATTTTAACTCCGCGTAGCTATTCATGCGATACTTTCAAAAACGCCATTAACTTACGTAAGTATTTTTGAGTTAGTGGTGTTTTCATCTAGGGGTGCGACATATTAAGTATGTAATTATCGTCTTAAATATTTTTTATAAACACCCATATTTTCATTTAATCGGCCAGTAACAACTAAGTACTTTATTTTGGTAAATTACAGTACAGTGCAACCTTAATATAACAAATATCAATTTAACGATTTTCTCGATTTAACAACAACAAACCTCCTCCTCTTATACGCTCAAACCTAGTATGTTTTAAATAATAACACAAGATTTATTGTTTTGTTTCAGTCGGAAAACAGCAGTGACAACATCACGACAGCTACAGTTGATTGGGTGGTGAAAAAATATCTTCCCTTCTCATTTTTCGATGACGAAGCTACACAAGTATATTTTCGACGTATTTGCCCTAATATGGTGTTTCCTAAAAGGTCTACACTTAGAAGGAAAGTCAAAGAGCGATTTGAAGAGCTCCAATTGAATCTCAAGGAACGACTTTAACCATTATCATCTAAAATGTCGTTTACCATTGATGGGTGGACGTCAATTGCTGGTAGGAGTTACTACGGGGTTACTATTCATTATATAGACAACGAATGGAAGTATCGATCTGTAGTTCTTGATTTTATACCATCACGCGGTCGACATACTGGGGAAGATATTGCAACGATTTTCCATGAATGTTTATTGGAATATGGCATAATTGATAAAATACAAGGTATCACGGTCGACAACGCAACTGCAAATACCAAATTTATGTATGAACTGGGCAAACAGCTGCCGCCACACTTTGATTCAGACAATCAACATTTCCGGTGCTTTGCTCACATTTTAAACCTTGGTGTACAAGATTTATTAAAGACCTTAGCATTACACTGTGAGTCTGACACTAACGCGCAAGATCAGCAGTACGAAGACTATGCAGACGAAACTGAGGATGAGGAAGATGAAGAATCTGCACCAAATATTGCTGACTCGCGTACATCTGTAACAAAGTTACGCAGTATTTCCAGTAAAATAAAAAGAAGTGAGATAGTGAAGAAGAAGTTTCAGTCTGCTTGTGAAGCAGCTGGCGTGCCATCAAATCTAAATGCCATTCTTGACTGTCCAACGAGATGGAATTCCACACATGAAATGATTGGATTTGGTTTAAAAGTGAGAGCGGGCATTGACATATTGTGCAGTTCTGTCACCGAATTGAATGATTTTCAAATCACAGCTAATGAATGGCAGGTACTCGAAAAATTACATAAATTTCTAATAAACTTTAAACTTTTAAGTACAAAACTTGGTGGAGACAAATATGTTACGTTACCGCTAGTCATTGTATCATTTAATCTCTTGCTAGATAAAATTGAATCCATGGTAAAACAGTTAGATGAGAAACCTAATCGATCTGAAGTGGATGAAAGGCTCATTCTAGCTTTCCAAGCAGCTCGAGACAAAATGCTTAAACATTACAAGAAGAGCAACTGGATTTATTGTACTTCTTTAATTTTAGACCCAAGGCATAAGGCTCAGACTTTTGACCTGACAATGTGGGGGAAGCAACTTAAAACAGAAAGTCTGCGCAAGTTCAATGAACTTTATGAAGAATATAAAAGTCTACACTCACTGAACAAATCTCTGGAATTACCAGAAAAAGACAATAAAGTATGTGATGAAGATGAAGACGTAATAGACTTTGATAAACTCTATGAATGTCCCTCGACGTCATCTGGATCTTGTCTTCAAGGCTTAGTGATAGACGAGTTGGAGGAGTACCTGAGAAAACCAAGAACTGCCAGCTCGGAAGACATTTTAGATTGGTGGAGGACGCATGAGACAGAGTATCCGATTTTATCGAAAATGGCCCGTGATTTTCTCTCAATACCTGCAACTTCAGTACCTGCTGCGAGGTTATTTTCTAAAGCATCATTAGTAATTAGAAAACATAGAAATAGGTTAAGTGATGAGTCAGCCAGATGGTTACTTTGTATTAATTCTTGGTCAAAAGAATTGATATAAAGTATCATAACCTAATGATAAAGCTGTTGATTTGTGTTGTATTTTATTTTTTATTCAAATAAATGATAAATCGTAAAACTCTTTTATTAAATTTCTTATAAGTTGAGGGTTCAATCTCTTTCTAGACAGATAAGTATTGTTCTTTAAAATACAGTCAAGTTATTGTAATTAATTTGTTTTTTTACATGTTTTAGCAAATGTAAGCTTATAAATCATAAATGTTTATTAAGAAACAGTTACTTCCATGGAAAACGACATATAGGTCAGTTGATTTTTCGAATTTCTTATCAAATCTTCAGTTATTTATTAATCTGCTTGATCTTTACTATGGCTATGTTAATTCAAGCTCACAATGTTCCAATTCTAATACGTTTTTCTAAGATTTAAAGTAAACTTTAATAAATAGTAATAGACTAATAGGTAATTGCAAGACTTGCAAGACTCTTGCTGCAAGACCAAGACCAAGACCAAGACTGGGAGCGCAAGACCAAAACCAAGACCAAGACCAGGTGTATTGGCGCAAGACCAAGACCAAGACTGGCTAAGTCTCGTCTTGTTCTTGCATTTGGGCAACACTACTCGGGGCCTATGGTCACATTCCACTCACAGCGGAGAAAGAATTTTAAATGCAATTATTAGCAACTTTTAAAAGTTTCGTCAACGAAGCCACGCTTGGAGGCTCGCGTAGTGTGCAAGCGTCTGGATTTTAATTTCTTTAGGACAGATCACTTGGCAGACGATGTTATCTCCTTGCACTAAAACTCACAATCGTTTTCATATAATCAGGCCAACTCTAAAAGTGTATGCCATAGAGTTGAAACTGCAAAAGAAATGCTGGCTCGTCGTTCAAGCGTAAAAAAAGATTACAGCTACAAACTTTTATAAAGGAAATATTTATCTTAACTTTGAAATTTTGGATAGAAGCATATATAATGAAAAATAAGCTTAATTTGCTATACTCCGCAATAAGCAGGAAAATCGTTATTTTTGAATGTGTAATTTATAATTTCTTCAATCCTTATACTCCACATCAAACAGATCTTCGGCAATGTACCCTCTACGCAGTGGCGTGCACTCCATACATGCACAAAAGCACTGCATACCCTAACATTGATATATAACTCGTATGGGAGGAGAATTTGTGCCGTTTTATGCAATTTTCCTGGTGTATGCATACCCTGGTAAGAAACCCAGTGCACGCCACTGCCTCTACGTACATTTCCGCTCCGAAACCGGACCATCCTTAGGATGTTGACTTTACAATCAATAATTGTTAAGTAAATGAAAAATTATTTTGTGCTACTGTGGTGCTACATGATTTTTCAAAATTAAAACATGGTATTTTTCCAAAGTCCGAACATCTTATTCCGCATTTTAACGCGACTGAAGTTTGCTGAGAGAAACTTGAAGAAGAAACGAAAAAAAGAAATTGAGAAGTTTGAGAAACCAAAGCATTATCGTTAATTTTTTGAGTTAAGTATAATAATAGATATGCATGACAGATAGGTATAGTAAGAATATTAGTATAACAGATTATAAAATCCACTGTTTAAAAAAAATACAATACTAACTAAGAGGACGGTGGGCAACCCAATTTCAGATCAAAAAATTGTTTTGTGAATACTTGCCTCAAAATCTTTTTTCTGGTGTTCGATATGGCCCCACGGAATAGATGCTTTATTTTTTGATGCTATATATTTTCCAGGACACATTGATCTACCGTGCTGTGCACGAATAATGTATAGGGGCTCATTCTCAAATCCACCTATCAATGCATCAGGAGGCAATTTATCGTCCATCATCTTAACCCATCTTAATTGGCCTCCTTTTACGTCTTTAAGTCTGAAAGGGTCCAAGACAACAGGGCTGGCTAAAAAGAAATTAGCTATACTATAACGTAAAATGCTTATAATATGATCACAGTTGAAAAAACAAATAGTAAAACAATTTCCTATATGCAAACATTCAATAACAGTACCAGGATGAGCTCTGCCATATAATACTCTGTTACTACTAAAGTTAAAGCTGTTGAAACCGCGAGGAACTGCTAGTAACATAATGACTGTAACAAAAAATAGTAAAAATATTGTAATTATCTAATTGTTGATGAACTGCAAAATATAGCGATCCGCCATGACAGGTGAAACGCCGAATTCAAAATTATGACGTCACGTCTATATAAACATAATCTTGTACTGCTTGAACATATCAAGTATTTTGCGATTTCAAACTATCAGTTGCTAAGTATATTTTTTGAAAACTCTGATTTTGGTTTTCTCTCGTGTAAACTCTGACTCTGGATTGGATTTCTCAAAAAGAACAATTGGTAAATACAAAATCTCAAAGTGTGTCTACAAATGTAAGTACCATATTATTAAAAAGTAAACATTTTTGCAGGTGGTTCAAGAAAAAGTTATCGAACGATAATACAAATCGTTTTATAAGGGAGAGGTAAACTTTTAGTATTACAACAGCATTCCCTCACACAATATGCTTTTCTTTGATTTGCCTATGACGTCAAGAGTGCGGCCATGACAGCCGTCGAGCGTTTTCATGGGAAATATTTTTATATAATTTCATTATGTCTACAAGTTGATCTCGAGAGTCATTATGAAAGTCTCGCGAACAGGTTCGACGACTTCCAGCCTCCCGAACAAGCCGGTTTCCGAAAGGGCTTAAGTAACATTGACCACATACGCTGCGGCAAGTTATACAGAAGACCGAAGAGTATAAGCGGCCACTTTGCTCAGCGTTTGTGGACTATGAGAAAGCTTTTGATTCGGTGGAAACCTAGGCTTTGTTAAGATCACTGCAGATACCGAATTGACTACCGGTACATCGAAGTTTTGAAGTGCTTGTACAACAACGCCACTATGTCAGTCCGTCTACAGGACCAGACTACGAGACCGATCCAACTGCAGCGAGGAGTAAGACAGGGAGATATTATCTCCCCGAAACTGTTTACTGCTGCGTTAAAGAACGTTTTTAAGCTTCTGGATTAGAACGGGCTTGGCATCAACATCAACAGCGAGTACGTCACTCAACTTCGGTTTGCCGATGATGTCCTCAAGAAGTTTAGAGAAAGAGGTAAACCGCGCAACCCAATTCGGATGGGCAGCGTTCGGGAAACTCCGTATCATTTTCTCCAGTGCCAGAAGACTAAAGTCGTCGATCATTGCATGTTGCCAGTGATGACTTACGGATCCGGAACGTGGTCGCTTACTATTGGCCTCATAAGTCATGATGGGCAATGAAGAGAGCTCAAATCAGAAATGAGGAGATTTGTAGAAGAACTACAAAGAGTTACTACACTTCAGTTTCGCAAGCTGAAGTGGCAATGGGCAGGGCAAACAGCCCGGAGAACCGATGGAAGTTGAAGTCTTAAGGTGCTCGAACGGCGCGTAGGCAGCGGTAAACCCTAACGAGGTGGACAGATGACATCAGGCGAGTCACTGAGAGCCGCTGGAGGCAAGCGGCCCAGGACTGTGGATTGGGGAACAAAAGACCTATGTCGAGCAGTGGACGTCAATTGGTTAAATTGATGATGATGATGATGATGATGATGAAAAAACAATAAAGTAAATATCCCCATGTTTACTTTATTACTTTAAAATAGTAAAAAATAAGTTAATTTAATCGCATGACGGCATCAGAGAGCGCTATGCCAGGTGCCGTGACGGAATACGACGTTTCACATCAAAAAGTAAAGAAAAAAACTTACACTCGACCGTAAAATTTACGCGTTCATCAGCTGAAAACTTTATAAATCCTATAAGTTGTTTTGGGCTCTGTTCTGTGAATATTTCTTCATACTCAAGGAATGGTTTGAGAAGCTTGGAAGATGACATAAATCCAATTCGTATTGTGTCATTGTACCAAGTTAACCAGCACTTTCGATTGCTTTTTGCTGAATGATATACAATACTTGATGTTATCATCTTTACTCCATCTTTTATCAATGTTACGATAGCACAATCAGACCTAACCTGTAATGATTAGTTATTTTTGAAACTGTTGTATAATAAAGGGGTATTAAAACATGAATGTGGATCTATCACATGAGAAACCAAGTGTGATCCCATCACACATGTGTGTATCACATGCATGTTTTAATAAACACATTGTGTTATCAAGTTACATACAAGGCTTTGTCTACTCCCTTATATGAATCCTCTATAAAAGATTCTCAAACAGTTATCTTACTGCTAACATTAAAACAGCCAGTCTTAGTATCCCAATATCATCAATTACTGACTATATACAATTAAAGTAGGTACCAATGAGATAATTATTCTCGGCGGAATATTTATTTTAACCACTTAATTCTTTATATTTTCCATGAAATTCGAAAAGAATAATAATAAATAAAAATTTATTTAAAATATCTGACAGTGTGCTCTAAAAACTTGAATTGATCATTTTTTGTAAACATAACAATAAAAATATCAAAGAAAAATGGCAGGGATTTGAATAACCTGCTATTTTAATAAAAATATTTAAAGATGATGATGTTGTTTTGTATTTTCAATGATAGTCAGAGTAACTATTTAAAAATTTATAGGTATTTATGTAAAATACTAGTGATTGTAAAAATCATGGGTTAGTATAGTGCATACCAACAGTAAATCACTCACATAATATGTTTTATTTCAAGTAAATTATTAGTGTGTATAAATATTTTTTCACTTATCATAAGATGGTGAAACTTGCTCTATATCTCATGGTGGATGCAACGAAACTGCAGGGCACATCTGGTATTCAATAATAAATATTATGACTATGAAGAAGTAACTGATGAAAAAAAAGATATAGAACTATAAAATACATAAGTCTTACCCTATAAATGGTTCTGTGTGGACAATCTTTCTCAATAAAGAAAATTTCCCATAAACGAGAGTTTACAAAAAATATCATACCACCACTGTCTGCTTTAGAAATTGTATAAGGTTGTTGCAATATTAAGTCGGAAACTGGAAAAAAATAGCATAATTTCAAAAAGTTTCAAACGGTGATGATAAAGTTTTACACACCAACATTTACTGCCATTTTTATAACTTCATATAGATAGTCTACAAAGAAACATAATTATGAATGTATGTTTATAACAATAATAAAGCATTATTCCATCTTAATTAACTGCTGAAATGTATATTGAAGGTATTAGGTATAATTAATGAATATAGCTTACATAAATACTAAACCATATTCAATAATTGAAATACTAAGTAGCAGTAACTAAAAACTAAGTGCAGATATATAGTGGCAACTACAAATCTTGAAGACTGTCACCAATTATTACCCTGTAAAACCTATGTGAATATAAATATAAATCTTCTAACCTAACCTTCAGATATGAGCAGTAACGTAGGGACAGTTCAGATTATTACCCACTTTCAGCAAATCATTTTATATTTAGTTTGACTGAATAATTATTGTTACTTGTTCAGTTTATTTTACATAAATATAATTTGTATGAGCACAGTTTTGGTGTATGAGCTTCTCTTCTATTTTTTCGTCGTCATATAATTTGGTTTTAACGCTCCCAACAGTTTAAAAAAGGAATTAACGTATTCAACGTTTATTCAACTATCTTAAAACTGAGGTGTAGCCGCTCCAATATGTAAACAATCAAAAATAATTTCATTTATTTGTATAAAGAAATAAGTACTAGGTACATAAGGAACTCACACTTCAAAACGGTTTCCATGTTTATGTATTTCAAGTTTTATTTCATATGATACTTAAATTTGCACTAAATAATGGAAATAGAATCAATTTTATATCAGTTTCAAAGGCCTGTTTACATTTTAATTTGTCAGTTGTCTATCAGCTCAAACTAAAAACTAAAGAGGTAGGTAAGGCTAAAGGTGATTATCTATAGTCATTTCTAAGCTTGCAGAAATTATCGATATAGCGATCATTTTGGCGATATTTGTATAATCGATATACCGATATAAAATATGAGCTGACACAGAATTGAATGTATTAGAAATTGTGATGTCTAAAACCAATGTGTCGATGATTTTTTCGATATAAGGCAAACTTAACACAGCTTTGTAGAAATATATTTATATTCCTCATCATCATCATCATTTAAAAGCATTACCGGCCAACTACAAGTTACGGGTCTCCTCTCAAAATTAGAACTATTATATAGGATTCGTATATTTCACACGCCAAAAATAGTCATATGTTGTCGCGGACTGTTTTTTAGAATTGTAAAGAAACGATTCCGACAATTGCGACTTACTTCCGTCGTTGTGGCGTAACGTTTATCGTTCACACATCGCACGCATCGGACCCTAGCTGCATAGCTAGGGTCCGATGCGTGCGATAGTCCCTAGCTATATAGCTGACCCGTGCCCATTTCATTGGGCGCTAAGCATTTTTACTTGTATTGATATTATGAATGTGGTTCGTTTAATACCGAGCGCTATGATTTATTTCCTGACTTCCAAAAGGAGCCTTATATTTTTACTTCATATGTGCGTATGTAATCGCATGTCAATTTGGCTACATTACCAGGTTACAAAGAATTGGATGAAATGATTATCATTGAATAAATTATGTAATTTTTTTTACATTATTTACTAATTTTCACAATTTTTATTGTATATATAATATTTATAAAAATAGTTAGACTTTTGTGTAGGCATTATCAAGCTCTACAACTTTTCTACAAAACTCAGTCATATATCTCATCGTCAAGATGAGATAAGAAGATCAAGATATGATTGACAGCGTTCGTAAGTAACGATTTCATTCGACCGTTATTTCTCCGACTTACTTTGTAATGATAAATGTAATGTAAAAAAAAATGGGGTGTCTGTAAAGTCGGCTTACTGACGATAGTTGAACGTGACAACGTCATAAGAAAATACTGATGGAATGGTTGCATTTCAAAAAAGAAAATTTTAATTTTATTTGTTTGATTGATATTATCGTTGCTATAAACAATTGACACCACATTCACTTTTCACTGCTCTTCATCCTTGCCGAAAACATGTAAATGTATTATTGTATAGAAGCTGTCCACGCGGACGCATCGCTTACTCAAGTAGGAGAGAGACAGATGTCGAACGCGGAGGCCGACTGTGCCTCTTTGTCGCTCGTTCCGCACTCTCGCTTGCACTTCAAGCCTTGAATGGAACGCCCCCCAAAGCGAGGTAACGCCGCATACGTCATGTTTTTTGGCTCCATCGAATTATAAGACGTCGTCACGTCAAAAAAATTCAAAATTGGTTCAGTTGATCCAGAGACACCCCCAACAGTGTCACGAATTCACAATAAATACATAAATAATAGATATATAAAATTAATAAAGTAATAAAGATTACAAGTAAAGATTAGAAGACAGCGCCAACGAACGCTGAACTGAAACAGTAATAACGTTTTGAAATATTAAATGTTGCAAAGTGTGGCTCCGTCTGAAATAATTTCTAATGAACTAATTATAACATAATCACAGCAGCAAATAATTTATATTATAACAGCTTGGTACCATATCTAAAAATGTGTTACGCTGCGCGCTGTTAAAAAAAAAATATATATATTATAATATAAGTACAAGCGAAAACCGACACTAGGGTGACGAATCTTTACATTCCGTGACCGTATATTCTACATACCAGTTATGAAGAATTTGAACAAGCAATGTCAATACAAGTTGACATCACAGACCAGTAAATAAGTTGACATTTTTCACAACATTTATAGAATTTTGTGTAAACTATATTTTCCCATAAATATATAATATGATATAAAATTCAAAAAACAGTTACAGCAGTTATTATAAATATATATCGTTTTTTCGGCGGGAAACTTCGTACATGGCGGACGCGGTTTTCTCAAATTTTTCTTTGATTTTACTGTAAACTCGTCTTGAAAAGGATTTGGTGTTGTTTATATTGAACTGTAACTTGGCCTGTCAATTTGTGCACACGTGTTAGTGAGATTCCGGTGTAATTTCGGTGTTTTATGTGAATTTACACAGCAGCAGAAATAGTTGTTATTGGTGATATTCGTATAAATCTAACCGTATTTGGTGTTGGTTAAATATTTATTATGTGTCTGTAGTTATAGTGTTTCCAGTAAAATGGATCTAGATACACCTCCTGAGCCGCCCGACCCGGGGGCATCAGCCTCGTCTCGCAAACGACAAGGAGAGGATACCAACGTATATGCGGCCAAAAAAACTATAACTGATCCTACTCTGGTAAACCCATCCGTTCAAAGCCTTTACATACATCCTTCCTTCACCGAAGGCGCCAAGTCATACTCTGACGATGATAATGGGCCTTTTATCGTCCAAGTCTCACGGGAAGTGGAGGACCCATCCTCTGGAGCGTCATTACGGGCTATAAATTTCGGTCAATTCTTGCACAAACACAAAATTGGTTCAATTATCCACGACGGCGTCAAAAATATAGGCCGCAACAAAATTACTGTAGAGTTTACTTCTGCCCAAGCTGCCAACAACTTTCTGGTTAGTCCAGTTTTGAAGTTATGCAAATATAGAGCTATAATTCCCACATACAACATAACCAGAATGGGGCTGGTGAAAGGAGTTCCCGTGGACTGGTCGATGGACGAGCTTGTTGATTCGCTAGAGCTCCCGCCTGGCTGTGGTGAGGTTCTGAAATCAAGGCGACTGAACAGAAAATCTGTCACAGAGGGTGTCATCACTTGGGTGCCTACCCAATCTGTTGTCCTAACCTTCAGGGGGCAAATGCTTCCTGCTAAGGTATATTCATACCACACCTCACTGCCAGTTGAAACATATAAACTTCCAACAATACAGTGCCAGAACTGCTGCCGTTTTGGCCACATTAAAACAATCTGCAGATCTAAGCCCAGATGCTACAGATGTGCTCAGCCCCATACAGGTGACTCATGTTTGGTCATCAAGGAATTATCTACATGTTTACACTGCTCTGGTAGTCATTTTGCTACTGATAAAGACTGCCCAGAATTCTCCAGGCAGCAATCTATTAAAATGGTCATGTCTCAGAATAATAAATCTTACATTGAAGCATCATCTCAGTTTCCTCCTGTCCGCAGGTCCTATGCTGAGATAACAAAAGAAATGTTTACTCCTACTAATGTAACTTCCTCCAAAACCTCCTACCGGCAAACAGTTTTCCGCTCTCCTCGTCCCCGAGCTCCTCTAGCAAAGGGCTACGATAAAAAAGCTGTTCAGACTATTGTCGGTGATTACTCCTCATCCCTTCCTAATGGATGCGCTCTCAACAACAATGTTGAGAACCCTCCCTCCCAAGGTAAAATGCTTGAGTTTATCTCTGAATTTCTACTTAGTATTGTCGCTCCATGTAGTGAAATTCCCTTACCGCCCAACGTTGCCAAAAACTTAAGCCAACTTTTTAAACTACTCCAAAATGGGCCCAATAACCCTGCTACAGTGGAACTGTAAAAGTTTACGTCCCAAGAAACATGAGTTAACCTTCATAATCCCACCATTCTTCCTCCCAAAGTCCCCCGTCCTTTGAGTGTTAAATGTTTTTTAATGTTTGTTTTCAGTCCTTATTGTAGATTTTTATGTAAATATATAGTAAGTAATAAAATTAAAGTATAATGTACAAAAAATATCCGTGTAAGATATATATGCATATGTTGTCTGTGTCCTTAGGTTAAAGAGCTAACTAGCTAATAACAACTATTTCTTGGTACAAATTCAAAATTAACTTTTCATTAGTTTCACCGATCAATCTCCTTCGTGCCTTCTTCATCTACAAGACATTGGCGAAATACCTTGTGCCCAGTTGGCGCAGACAAAAGCCATAAACAAGAATTGAATTGAATAAATATATATCATAAGTACAATGGGTGAAATTCAAGGTAAGTCGTTTATGCAGGCAGGTAAAAACTGAAAATTAACTTACAGCTTTCGGATCCTTCCTTCAATTATCAGTCCGGGCACTAATCGATCGACTGAGCAACTCTCATTATAAAATTTAAAAATGTTTCTTGTTTCAGAATTCGAAACTTTGCCTCAGCATCAACATGTATATTATAAAATAACAAGCGGATCAATAGCATTCTCTGTTAAAGGTGATGGGCATGCAGTTGTGGGTCTGGCTAAGAAGCCAGGTGATAAATGTGAATATTGGGTAAAGCATATTTAGCCAACTCCTTCAATACTGTTATTTCTTAAATTCTCTGGTTGTAGACAAAAGCTGCTAATATTTAAGCTAAGTTGGCAAACGAAGTTATCACCATCCTGTTACAATTACGTAAACAATTATGTATGAACGCTTCATAAGTGCCTGTGATAGGCCTACATGAATAAAGAAATTTTGAATTTGAATTTGAATTTGCTTTTTTTATGTTGCAAAATCTATGGGTCTAGAAGGGAGACATAGCCACTTTTAGGTAAATAAATTTTTAAACTCACTGACTGATTTATCAACAAACAGCTTTACATTTTTTGGGCTAAAATAAGGCATATGTAATTAAGCTGTTACTTTTTAGATGGACACTAATCATGGATATTTTAAATGTTCAACTAAAGTGCTAAAAATAGTGGTTTCAAATTTAGATGCAATAAAACTTAATTTCACACATTGTGTTTCACTCAAACAAATGAAGATCACATTGAACTCTTTGTTTTTTTTAACAAAACCAATGAATACACTCATTGGCATTAAATTAATAATAATATAGTAAGTAGTGTTTGGAAAGATTAAATATTAGTCTAAAAAACTAAAAAAACTGTAACAACCTCACTCAGCTATAAAATTTTGGATAACAATGTTGTGACCATCTACTACAATGTTTATAAATGCATTAAATGTTAAATGTATCAAAATTCTGCCACTAAGCAGCATAGGTTGTGTTCTGGTCTGAAAGGCATTGTTGCTGGCGTAATTAAAGGACCATGCGTAATTAAAGGACCAAGGTTTAAGGAGCTAATAATCAATCGAGAGAGTTGCTCGAAATCATGTGGATTCACCTTTGTTTATATTGAGCATATTGTAGTCCGGCACTAGTGGCAACTGGGATAACTTTTAAATATAAATGAATGACTGTAAATTTCTTGAGATGTTCATAGATATTTATTTCATTTTTGTATTTCTCATTATTTATTATTCTATTGCAGATTGTAATTGGAGATAACCAGTGTTGGTTGGAAAGAGATGGAGCACATAAGAGTTATCTCTGTAACATAAGTAATATTTTCTCATATGATGTCTATGGGAGCTTCTGGATTTCTTGGCATAGTGCTTTTTTAAAATTTGGCAAAACCAGTGATGGAGTCCCCGTAATATCAAAAAAAATATCTGCTAAAAATATACAATATGTAACTTTTTTTACCTATGCTACGAGAGGGAGGCTACTTTGGAAACTATATGGTAAGACTTTCACCCACACTCATATTACTTGTACTTATAGCAGCGCAAATTGCAAAAAGAACTAACTTTGTAAAACCAGTTTATTTCAATTGATTGAATGAGATCAAATAGAAACTGTATTCTCTGTTTAACTGGTTAAAAAAAGTAAACTGAAACCTTAACCTAAATGATACACACACACATTTTCAAGGTACATTTGACCGCAAAAAGAACTTGGAGGGTTTACTACAGAAACTAGCAAAGTGCACAGCAGTTAGTTTTGTGATATTGTGTTCTACAGGTTTACACCCTAATCAATTGCATACACTTCAAAAGGACCTATGTACTAATGAGAGATTTAATTCGTTAGTTATAAAATATAATGAAAATTATGTTAAAATACTGTTACAGGCTATTGACATTTCAATGTGGTTGAGCCGAAAATAGGTAACTAATAAACAAAGGACACGTGTTTAATGTTATTATAGAAGTATGGGTATTGCATTAATATGCAAAAGCTTAATATTCATCACAACAGTATTATTAAAATTGTTACTGTTGTTACAGTGCCTCCGAAATTACCAAAACTAGTTTTAAAGGAGGTTAAAAAAGGTGGCATGGAGTGGATAAAAAGAAGTAATCCACTTCCTGACGGAGCTTTTATTGGTGGTTATGAAAGAGAGCTATTGTACATTATGAGGGCTTTCAATCATGAAAATAGGGCATTGACCCCTGGAAAATTTTTACCATCTGATTCATTAGGATACATTCAATGGCTCGAACAAGAAAAAAGAGCAGATTTTGAGGTTTGTAGTATTATTGAATGAACCTAATCCTTACTGTTATAAATGTGAAATGTTTCAAACAATCCACTAAATTAGTGGCATTTTTCATCTTTACCGATAGTATCAACTAGTTGTTGCCCAAGACTTTCTGGTATTTTTCATCTCCTCCGAAGATCCTGCAAGAATTATATTTTTTCTGGAGATTAAAAGTAACCTTTGTCCATTGCCAGTTTGCAATGTATATTTTATAAAAAAAGCAAGATTAGTACAGTGGTTTACCCTAACATAGGTAACAAGTAAAGACATCCTGCAACATGCCATAGCTGTTAAGCCTCATGGGTCAGTCAGTCAGTCTGTTACTCAGTCAGTCATTCAGTCAGTCGCTCATTCAGTCGCTCAATCAGTCAGTCACTTAGTCATGGAATCAGTCAGTCAGACAGTTAGTCAGTCTGTTAGTCAATCAGTCAATCATTCAGTCAGTCAGTCACCGACTCACTAAGTAAGTCGTTCATGCAACATGCCATAGCTGTTAAGCCTCATGGGCCAGTCAGACAGTTAGTCAGCCAGTCACTCACTCACTCACACAGTAAGTCGTTCAGTCGGTCAGTTACTCAGTCAGCAAAGTAGGACCTCAGTCAGCCAGTCAGTCACTTAGTCACTTTGTCAGTCAGTCAGTCCGCCAGTCAGTTAGTCAGTCACTCAGTCAGTCGTTAAGTCAGTCGCTCCGTCAGTCTATCAGTCAGTCTCTCAGTCAGTTAGTCACTCAGTCAGTCAGTAAGTAAGTCTCTCAGTCAGTCAGTCAGTAAGTAAGTCTCTCAGTCAGTCAGTCAATCACTCAGTCAGCAAGTCAGTCAGTTAGCCAGTCCGTCAGTTAGTCACTCCGTCCTTCCGTTCAGTACTTTTTGCGTGAAAGAGTAACAAACATTAATCCATCCGTCCATGCTTACAAACTTTTCCTTTGCATTTATAATATTAGAAGGATTGAATGGGAACGATTTTGTATCGCGGGTTATTAATATTTTATTTAATGTTATGACCTTTATTTCAATTCTGTTTTCAGGTCCTATGTGGCTACAATTGCATTTGGGTACCAGCTTGCGACAGGCAGATACCTGTAGGTGCCATTGAGGGAGGCCATCTACAAAATAAGGACTATAAATACTACGTTGGTCGAGCATTTGAAGATGGTTATCTCATACCAGGAAAAGTTATGGCAACCCACTATCATCCAGTTTGTTACATTACTTACAATGGAAGAAAAATAGCTAAAAAGAATTATGAAATTTTAGTTGATCCTGAAATTTCTTTACGTACAAATCGATATCTTATAACTCATATGGAAAATTTAGCAGAAAATAGGCCTAAAGCAGATTCAGATGATGCATACCTTCTTGCCCTTCGGGATAATGATGATGATGAGGATACCTCAGAATCAGAACAAGAATCAGAATAAAGAAATCATAATATCTACGTTTGCTTGCTTATCCTACACATTCATAAAAATAAGATTACCTAAGAGAAACTTCTATAAAATCGTTGTGATATGAAACTCAATGAAAAGACGAAAATGCGTCACGACGAAAGAATGAAACACATAAATGGATAGGAGCGAATGAGAAAAAATACATTGCATCTCGATTTTTAATAATAATTTATTAAATAATGTTTAAGATTTTTAAAAAATAATAAAGCTTACTTATATCCTATTATTTCTAATTCTCTTATGTCTGATTATTAATTCCATGTAATTGTAACGTTTCTCGGTGATCATCATCATCAAATCGAATGATTGACGTCCACTGCTGGACATAGGTATTTTGTAGGGCGTTCCAAACTCCACGATTCTAGGACCCCTGTATCCAAGCTCCAGCGGCTCCCCGCGACTCTGATGTCGTCTGTCCACCTGGTTGGGGGTCGACCATCGCTGCGCTTACTGCGGGGTTGATACTCCAACACCTTGGAACCCCATCCGGTGAACCCAACGTCAATAGGTTCTCCGAGCCTCGCCCATTGCCATTTCAGCTTCGCGACTCGTTGAGTTATGTCAGTAACTCTAGTTCTTCTAGGGATCTCCTCATTTCTGATTTTCCACGACAATTTATCACGTAGAGATACTCTTAACACAGCTCTTTCCATCGCTCGCTGAGTGGCTCAGCCTCGGTGATACCAGAAATAAAAAAGTGTCCTACCAAAAAATATGACATACTTATCCCTATCCCTACTAATATTATAAATGTGTATGTAAGTTTGTTTGTTACGCTTTCACGCAAAAACTACTAAACCGTTCATCATGAAACTTTGTACACATATTTCTGAAGTTATTAGAATTAATATAGGATGCTTTTTATCCCGAAATTAAGCTCAGATCTTTTGGGAGAGGGGTAGAGGAAAGTGTTTGACGATTTTACACTATAACGCCGTCAAATGATAACCGATTTAAATAATTACTTTTGTACTTTAGGGGTTATAATGTCTGTTTAATTGTGCCCAAATTTCATGTAGCTCTGATGTGATTGGAGATAGAGGACACACAACTCCTCAGCGGACAGCAGCCAACCCAGCCCAACAGCAGTCATTTAAGGCATAGCTATCCTAAATACGTAAAGTGCGTAGAATTACACCTAAATTGAATGCCACATGACTTTCGAAAAACAAAAACAAACGCAGAAGCGACTTCTGCGTTTGTTTTTGTTTTTCGAAAGTCAACAACAAACGCAGAAGAAGTCGCGGGCATTATCGCGGTTATTAAATAAAAAAATAAAAGGTTATGAGTTAAGGGATTATATTTATAAATGCGTAAGTATGTATAAAATTGATAACTAATTTTACATCATTTTAATTTTGGATATATATAAAATATGTATATCATAACAACTAATGTGGGTGGGAAAAAATCAACTGGTCAGACTAGGGTAAAACGCATGTTTAACAAACATTACCTTAAAATTTAATATCTATCATTACTTATGATAAAACTGTATCGGAACGATTCCTGTACAATTAATATTTTTTGAAAATTTTAGTCAGGGGTAGTTTAAATATCGATATCGATCTAATATCGAATATAAATATCGATCACCCAAATTAGATTTTTTTTGAACTTTCTATACTTATAGCCGATACTCCGGGAAAACATTTAAACAATTATTTTACCCGAAAATCTCAAGGTTCTTTTGGGTTTAGCGATGAAAGATTTTATCGATTTTAGAGCTCTCAGTCATATCTGAACAGATTTTAATAAATATTTTTAATTGCGAAAACTTTTATCTCTTTATCTCTGCCCAAAGTTTCGTGAAGATCAGGTATATTTTAATATCATTGAAGACACAGCAATCATTGAAGCAGAATACAAAAGGCGGCCTGAACACTTAGTAACGTTCCCTTCCAGATAACCTTAGGATTAGGAAAACAGACTGCAGGTTGTGCATGACTAAAAAAAACCATACGAATCAGTACAGTAGTAATACTTGAACTAGATGACACAAATAAAATACTACAAGATAAAATAAATGTATTGGCTCCATGTTTTCCTCTTTACACGATTTTTTTTACTTCCTAAAGTTATTGGCCACACCCTCACTAGTTTTTCTTGCACGTCCGAAGGTTAGCTGGTAGAAAATGCTTTAGCATTAAGTCGACCTTTTGTAAACCGTATTTATTTGGTTGTGCAATAAAGTGAATAAATAAATATATAAACTAATATTTACTTTAACGTATCGTAAATACATAAAAAAACAGTAAAAACCGTTACAATTCAAGCGCATTCCACAATCATTGGCAACATTGATTTAATATGTTTTAATATGTATTTTATTTATTTATACAATCAAGTCGTGTGTGTCATGTTATTAAGGTATATCATAGAAATTGGTAAGCATACACCTACTAAAAACCACGAACGATTTAATCAATGTGTGCAGGCAGTGAGCTTACTAATACAGTAAGAACATATTACACTAATGTATGCAGGTATCACAATTTATGTCCGTCATAAATTGACATTCAAACTTTTTCATTTAGAACAAAGCTGGCTTGTTTCTTTTTATACTTACTGTTTTTTTAAAAAAAATGAGAATATTTCTCTGGTGCCGTAGACTCTCTTTTATTCTTAATGTCATTCTTGAAATTTAAACTGGATGCCACCGTAATGCAATCACAATTTAAATCTGCAATTTCTGATTTGTAATGTTTCAATACTAATAATAGTAAAAAGGACTCTTTCGAAGCAATAAGTACACGACAGATATATAGTCAAAAACATGGCCGATACTATTGCTACTTTTGGAGATATTACAGAGTACGCTGCAAGTGAGATGCTATTTTCTGAAACAGGGGAAGGTAAGTCAAGGACTTATTTTATTTCGTACTGCGTATGGATAGGATGATTGAACAACAACAAAAGTTTCCTTGACCGATGTCTTTTTCGACCGTTTTTACGACAACGCGATAGATAGTGTATATGCAAGAGTGTGTGTACCTACTTCGCAAACACAGGAATACCCTCTTTTCCCTCACTCTAAAAGTCCGATGAGACTATAGCTCTGACACGACTAAAAAGAGATCAAGTGCAGGACCGAAGGCTTTACGTGCTCTCCAAGGGTTGAATCACCGCTAATTTCCAAACTCCAGGTTGGTATCAAGTAATTCTTAATACCTATTAGAGTTGCAGTAAGATAGCGATGAGACCAAGAAAAGATGCAAATAGATTGATAATTATCCCTTTATTAATTTACATTTAAAACTGTCGTAATTGTTAACAACATGAACTTATTTCTTCACAACCTCTCAAAATCACCCTTCGATTCCCGCCAGAACGAACCAACCCGCCAAGAAGCAAAACCCCTTTCCCGCCAAAATTCAGAGCCGTCCAGCCAGAATCCGGCGTCTACTGGCGTTAACCAATCGGAGAATGACCTTCTCGTTCAAAAATAAGATTTAAAAAAAAAAAACGAACAAATAAGTGGAAATTACAAAGCTAATTAAATTAAAATCCTAACATTAATAATAGCTATATCCAGCAGTGGACGTCTATCGGTTGATATGATGATGATGATAAATTAATTCCCTCCCCAGTGCAACAAGCCGCATTTCCCCCGTACCCCCCCTACGAGACAGAACAAGCTCCACCGTCCGTCGCCGACACTATATTAGCTGGACGCGACCTCCGGGTTAAACACAAATCCACGCCGAAGAAGTCCGTGCGGAAACCGCCGAAACCAGCGAGGCCTAGGTATTTTATGAAATTATTAACTAAGGGATTTTTCTGGCTATATCACGCGATACGCATCTTCTACAGTGCTGACCGATTGTTCCACAGAGCTTATCTTATCTAAAAGAGAGAGATTTATAGCTTCGACCCTCCGCGCTGACCAGACTTGAACGTTCCATCACTATAAACGTACCTAAGTGTCAAATAACCGGAAATAGCAGCTTAACGTGCTCTCGGACATGCCGATTGCCTAACTTCGGGCTGAACTGGATTTTTTAAGGACCGATGATCTTAATACTTACATCTCAGTATTTACGGCCTAACCCGAGAACCCAGGACCTTTTTATGACTGGATTAAAAGCTTACTAAGAGTCTCCAATACACTTCATCTGAATCATATACGCGCACAATGAATAAGCAATCTACCTAATCCTAAATCTTGAAACTACAGATTGGATTTAGTAGTGCTATCCCAATGAGTCCATAGAGTTTTATCGATGTGCTATACTCGTCCCCTGCAGGGCTAACACAGGCAGGAGACAAAAGTTAAATCCCCTGACAAGGGATATAAATATCGGGTCCACCTGCAAGCGCGAGAACTAGAAGAAGTTTAGCCCCGCTTTTACAAATAAGTATATTATTTGGATATTATTTACACTTGTGCGCCAGTGCTCCGAGAGCATAAGCTGTACCTAAGTGAAGATAATTTTTTATCCTTTCCCCGGGAAGACAATTGTCTCCCGCCCATGCTAGCCGTGCTGATGATACTAAAAGAAAGCAGTCTGATTAATTATTTATTTTGACATCCGAATATATTGGACAGGATTGATAAGCAATTTCAGGCAAGAGTCAAACTTTGCCAATCGATCAATCAATCAATGATCGAGGCGCGTTGCTGTTACGAGCTGAGAATCATTATTATTTTTTTTTCTGATTAGAAACGCATTTTGAGAGCATAGGTTAATAGACATGATATTAATCGTATAACCTGTTGTAGACTACTAATGATCCATAAAATGCCCTTTTTCTTCAGAGGCCCGAAGGCTACAGACGTGAAGATGAATAAACGTGCGATGCGAGCACATGCGAGATGCTTGCGGCGTCATGGGACAGTACTAACCGACCGCTTGGAGCGCATGTCAAAGCCACCTCGTCGAACTATTATTTATCTGTGGCGAGAGCATGCCAACTCATTACCAGCTGAAACGGTTAGCATATCAAACACGAGAAGGCTTAGTACCAACTAAAAACACTGCAGGATTTCTTTGGATTGCAACACACATAGTTTTGCTGACCGATTCTTGCCATGGTGGTCAGTCTACAGAGAGATTTTCCAAATACGTCGGAGATATACTACAAAGTGTGTGCGCAGAAACAGGTGCACTCTCTGAACCTTCTGGGCTGGGACTAAGAATTTCTTGAAAGAAAAACCCAATTCTATTCATTGGCACGACCTGGGAATTCACCCCGGTCCTCGAGTCGAACATGTTTACCACTAGACCAACGAGAACGAGGCAGTAAACCTGTGTCAAACCTACATATTATGTCTAACGCATTTTTGGTGGAATGAAAAAACAAGCAGACCATCTCAGTTGCGGCCAACGTTTAATCATGTTGGATCTACGCATGCGGAGCGCACTATTACTGTTAATAGTAGTGATAGCTCAGTGGTTCGCTTTAGGCCTCTCTTTCGAGAGGACCGAGTTCTGACCTACAGGCGCCTCTAATTTTTCGGAGTTATGTGCGTTTTTATTTTAAGCACCGGTAGTTCGCAGCCGAATGTCTTAACAATTGGGGCTGCCTTGCGCTTACGAATAGATGCAAGCACAGATTTAAGAACATACAGAAACCGTGTACAATACTTATGTTGAAGCATCAAAAACCACTCCACTTTAGTAGTGTTTTAAGAACAGGCGATTAATCACTTGATTCCATTTAGCAGGTGACAGTAAATAGGAAAAGTCCGTGTGTAGCAACATTCCTTAGGTGTACAGATGTGCGTGGGGCACTTTCACTGTTGCACTGGATGCAATAATGAGTAAATGAGGGTTTTGTTTATTCTTAATTCTGTGCATGCAAGTCAATATCCGATTTTTGTCTGAAGAAAAACAATACTTTACAAAAATCATTTTAAAAAACTACTGGTTGTGGTTATCTATGCAAAAACAATTACTTGAGACTATACATAAATTTATAGTGAAATGGTACACTTACACAGGAATCAGTCCGCCTAGCGCTAAGGTATAATTTAGAATGAACCCAGAGAGAACACAGAAAAGCAACTCGGTGGTTTTGGTAGCAATTTTTTTTTTTTGTATTGTAGATTGCTCGATTGCGATGTATGTTAGACGCTGACGAACCCTTTAAACCTGATCAAGCGTACGAATACTTTGTTAATCTTCGGAAGACGAAGAAAAAGGTTACCACGTAAGTTTCCTATTTGGTTTTCCTATGCTTACTTAGTAGGTATTAGCTGAAATAGTCAATACGAACTTTTCCAAGAAGGAGGTAGCACTGAATATAAATAAAATTAACCAAAGAAACCAATGGGGTAGCAGTAATCAATCTTTAATTTTAATAAAAAAGTAGGTGCGAGTGTACACATTACGATAACGAATTATGCCATATCTTATCTGAAAGTAAATATGGAGGGGGCGGGGGACATATGTCCACTTACCTGCTGCCCTATTCGGTAACTTGCACCACTGATTGATTATCAACCGTAAATGAGCATTTAAGTTACCATCATGACTAACAATTTCTTCATAAATCCCTACAAATACCACGGAAGTACCTAAAGTTCACCAAATTTAAATCAATCGGCACCACGACAATCAGTAAAACCCTTTTGTGAAGTAGGAAATGAGCTGATGATCATTGGCCCCCCACACGGCTAGGATAGGCAGGAGCCAAAAGACGCCAACAGACAAGACAAGTCAACCTACGCTTATTACTCGTTATTTACTCGTTTATTATTTGGATATTATTTTCACTTGTTCGGAGAGTTGATAAGGTTATAGAGGATAAATTTTCATGTTTTTCCCGGATGAAAATTGTCCCCAGCCCATAGCGTGCTGCGATCAATAATAAGTTAGCAAAATTTTTTTTAGCACTCGTGGAGTGAATCAACTGAAAAAAGACATGGTTGCGATGTATGCTGACAAACGATTTTTATGGGCGCGCAACGCTACAGTAGCCTTTGCTAAAGGCATCCAACAGCGGCTGTCAAGACCTGGAGCATACGCATTGGCTGACGGGTAGACATCTATGTACCAATTCTATCGATATAAAACGACCCACAAAGAAATTTTCTCTCCACGGAGAACAATTATTGTACAATAAAGTTTTCGTTAATTTCTGAACCGAAAAAAAGAATCCTCTTAGAGATTATACCTAACAAGTGATATAAAGTGTTATTGGAGCAGAGTTGTGGACCAATGATCTAAAACTCTCTTTAACTAAACTTAACTTCTAATAAGAGCGTTGGCCGGTGCCCAGCAGTGGTAAGTACAATATATGATGAAATTATATGCAGAAGAGAACGGCGTTTGAGGACGCAACTCCTTAGCTTACAACATCAATCATTGGCTATCAGTGCAGCTGGCACTTAACCATAATAACACACAGAAATCAGTTGATTCAAAAGATAAATAGTAGTATGTATTTGCTAAAATTACGAGAGAAATCTTTTGTTTCTGAATAGATTAGGATACCAGGACTGCGTTGCCTTCTAGTATAAATCTCCCACCTGTTACGTATTTTTCCAGGATGCTACGATTGTCCAACATAATTCTGGAAGATATTTGTGGAAGTATGAATATGAAGGCGCCATCCAGGCGCTGCACGCATCCTAAAGCTAAGTTTATGATGGAAATGTCAGACAAAGTATGTAGTTTATTTTACAATTTCTCCGTAATAATTAAGATAAGGATATGATTGAATCTAGGCAAGTTCAAATTAAAGATAGAGTTAAACCGCAGCATCCTACTGGTTCACCGTTCAGGAAACTTTACGACATAGCTATGCGGGTGACTCTGGTTCTGCTGCGAGAAAACAAAAGCTAAAGTGGCTGTGAGCAGAACACACAGCTCCGAGTGCCGATGGAAGTTGGGGTCCCGGGAAGGTAGACTAACGAGCCCGCACTGGAAACAAAATATTAGTATAACCTCCTCATGGTGGACAGACGACAAAAAACGAATCGTTCGAAACGAGCAGTCGTTGGACACAAGCGGCATAAATCGTAGCACCATGAAATCTCTACAAAAAATCTACGAAGATGTTTGTTCCACATTGGACGTGGAGGTTGACATGATGAATGTGACCTTGAACTTAAAGATGCTAGCCATTTGGCAGTACTGCGAGCTAGAACAAATCGATATGGAAAATAGTATTTACTTTGACTCATATTTATTGCTTCAGGTAGCAGTTTGGATTGATGAAATTCTTGCAGAAAGCGATGACCGAATGTTGATGATGGACTTCGATGAGGACGACGGTAAGATAGTTGTGATTAAATAAATTACGAACGTATATTGTTTTAAAGGATTTTAAAAAGGGGAACAATTGGCAGTAATTTCAGCGGGAAAATCTACATTACATATCTAACTACAATTCGAAAGGTAAGAATCTTTTGAAATTGTGTCACTTGTTCTTAACTTTATTTGGGTATGACTGGTTAGATGAAATATTTCGATGGAACAATTGTTGACATATTCAAACTGACTGAATTAACTTATTACCAACGTTTGCTGAAATAAGAATGAAGGAAGAACATTTTTCTATGGTTACATTTTCGAGAAGAAGTTGAACAAGGAATTGGTGATGACGACAAGCCTGAAGGAGGTGGTAGTGGTTTGACGGCAACTATGACTTCGACCGCCTTACCTCCCAGCACACCTGCCGAAACACCGGCCGCAACTCCAGCTGCCACGCCTGTCGTGACACCAGCAAATACACCAAAGCCTTCCAATATTTCCTTACGTAAAGAATAGGTAAGTCGAGGAAAGGCAGAATAAGGTATAAATTTTTCGTTAATTTAATCTTAGTCTTGTTGTAGAACCTTCCTAATTTGCAATATTTATTTTTATTTTTTAAAGTGTCCGAAGGCCGAAAACAATTCTTAAATTTTAATATTTTCTCTTTATCTTAATTCTCTTATACAACGTTACGCTACGCAACGCGTACCCAATTAAATGACAGGAGTCACTTGATTTTAATTTTGCATGTGATGTCAGAACTGTATCTGATTTCTTTTATTAAAAACTATGGCAGTGGTTTACTCAAAAACTATTAGGTTTTCGGTTTCACAGATAAGTCTCAGAGACAGTACACAATGTACCTCTTAAACCTGTGTAGTAGTATTTTGGTTTTCATGTACATGTTGTATAAAGTGTCTCTATGATTTTTTATTCTTATATACACTTTAAATATGCAGGTTCGTTGAATGTCAAAAACAAATAAAAATAAAGCAGAATCTAAACGTTTAAACGTTTTGCGGTAAAATATTGACTTACATTATTTATACGGGTTTCTAATTTTTTTTTATTAGAATTTATTTTGGTTGCAGATGTTACAGGAGCTGATGAAAAGGGTGATATGGGCTTTGCTGACGATTTCCTTAACATGATGGGCGATGTAAGTATTATCGAGTATTTTAGAGGCATAATATTTTGTAAGCTCCCATACGAAGCTATATCTAACACTATTATTAAAACTAAATAGGATGGAACAAACCCCGAGCAATCCTCGTCGATCAAATTTACTTTCGAAAGAGTTCTAGACGACAATAAAATAAAACCAGAACCGACGGCGCCTACTTGAAATATTTGAAATATATGTTTGAGAAATAAAACCTTTCAAAACGGACTTGGATATCTAGATTGAAAAGCTAAAAAAATAGTAAAACTTTAAATTGTCTATGGACTTTTAATTTATTAAACCTATAAACTCTAATTTTAATGCAAATGAACACGGTCCAGGTAACGATTATTTTATTTACTGAATATTGTTAGTACAAAATTATAGTTCAGAAATGTTCTGTTCTTAACTTTAAACTTTTTAGATTGCTTAAAATCTATTAAAAAATTAAACCTTCTATCATTATTTATATTATATAAAAATCCATTAAATTAGTGTCACTTGGTTGTAGATACCTAAGTGTAAAGACATTTTTACGAAATTATTATTCACATATTATTTTGAAATGAGATGTTAATTATCTAGCTTAAATAAATTATTCTTCATCCTCCTTTATTTTTTAAATACGTCGGGTTTAGTCGTTGATCGTGTTCATTTGTGTCGAATTGGAGAGTGAAGGATGGTTTTAAGGATTAGTTTTACTCTATAGTATTATTCTTTTTCTGACTATTTAATGTCTTTGTTTCCTTCATTATTTGCTTCTTTCAGTTCAGTTTCGTGATTTTAGTTATGTACATTTGATATGATGCCTATACACCGATCCAAGGATGGACAAATTGGATTACTTTTTTTTTCTGGTCTACGGACGCAAATACAAAACTGCGTAGAAATAAACGGGCTCGCGCGCCACTTATCAAGACTTCTTGCGATTAACACGTCTTTTTGACGCCTTTACACCTATTGACGCCGTAACATTTATTGACGCCATTTTAGAACGTTCTGAGAGAGTTAAACCTTTGGAAAGACGAAACTGTGCTATTTCCATGTGTAATCTATGCCGACTGCATTTATGCATTTTATATGAGCGTGCTTATATATATCGACCGTTTTTGTGCATTAGTGTGTACGCACTATTATTTCAATATGATCTTTTTCTTCGAAATTATAAAAATGTTTTGTCTTTTCAGGGTGGACTACTTGAAGGACGTTCGTATTCCTTTCTTTTGTTACGCTTTACACAAAGAGAAGAATTGCTGAATACAGTTATATTATCATTATTTCAGGATTTTTAGTTAATAATTCTTTTGTACATTTATTGCAGCTAAGTCAGCATACTTAAACTTTACCGGTACGTTATTCAATTATTAAAACTTATACAGGGAGACTTTATATTTATGGTCCTAATCTTCTGTAATCATCATCACTTATATATAAAAAGACTTGAATAAAATAAGATTTAAAAAAAAATTGATAAGTAGGTCATATATTTTTTTTTAAAGAATATTAATGCAATGTGCAATACTAGTTTAATTTGATAACAATATTTTAGAACATTGTATCGTATGGGTGTTAGCAGAGCTCGTAATGCGCATGGTGTTTACAAAGGTAGTTTAATTATTAAGACAACTGTGTGTCTTAATAATTTAGCAATAAAAAAAAACGAGTGGTTGTTTTGTTTTTTGTATAGTAACTAAAAAGTCCACCCGCATAAAATTATAATTTACGTTTTTATTCAGATATTCACTTATTTATTGTTACCCATAGTTTTTACTATTTCTAATTGTGCTTACCGTTTTTCTAATGCTTTGGCAGGTGAAATGTTAGAGGTTTTTATGATTTTGACCGAATCTATGTTTAAAAAGGGTGACGAAAAGTTGATTACTCATGGGAAATTTAATCAAACTTATAAGGAAGCAGCTGACGAGTGAGTATAATATCTAGAGGTGAAGTTTAATAAAAAAAACGATTTAAACGTACAACGGACTTACCGACTTAGATTTTCGATTTCAAAACAAGGATCTTAAAAGTAGGTAAACTATAAAAAAAAAATTTTGATTTTGGAACATATTTAAAAATCTTCCTTCTAGATTAAAACAAGCGCAGGATTTTGTTGCGACGCAATTTAATGCAACATTAGCAACCAAAATAAAAAAAGGGCTGGACGACACTGCTAAACCTGACACACCGAGTAATATTGCTCGTCCTATGCAAGGTAATGGAATTCCTATGAAACTTTAAATATTCATCGTCATTATAATTTCTGCATCATCAAAAAGGCGTATTCATTCATTTGGACATTCATTATTTGTACGGCCGACTGGCGCTGCCCACAGCGCGTAGGGTTCGATTCCTACAACTGGAAAATGCTTGTGAGATGAACATGAATATTTTTCAGTGTCTGAGTGTTTATCTGTATATTAAATATATTTATGTGTATTATATTCATAAAAATATTCATCAGCTCTATCTCAGTACCCATAACACAAGCTACGCTTACTTCGGGGCTAGATGGCAATATGTGTATTGTCGTATATGTGTTAAATTCAATATGTGTATTGTTGTATGAATTATTTATTTATTAATTCATTCTACAGCACTATAGGTCTTCATAAGACGTTATTATATATAGGTAAGTACTCAAATCATCACACCCCATGCGACAATTCTAATATAATATATATAAGTAATAGCCTAGTGTTGAGACTTCGGCTTCGCTTTCGGGGGGCAGAGTTCGAATCCCGTTCGAAATATGTGCGTTTTAAGCAATTAAAATATCACTTGCTTCAACGGCGAAGGAAAGCATCGCGAGGAAACCTGCATGGCGTGTGGAGTCCGTCAATCCGCACTTGGGCAGCGTGGTGAACTAGTGCCTTAATCCTTCTAACTGTGCAATGGCTTGATGATAGGTAATATTAAATCTACAATTGAAAAAATAATTAACTGTGGGCTTTTTGTTTTAGATATGATTGAGATTTGTTCAAATTATCTTGCGCAGCATGCAGAGTTTAATAGTAAGTACATATTTTAGAGAATTGAATGCAAAACAATTTTCGTCCAGTTACGATTTAAGTAATATTTTTGTGGTTTTATTACTTTAATTATAAGTATATTATAAGGAGGCAGCGGATTCGAATATTGGATAGAAGCAGGCGTTACTTTGCGGAAATCCACAATATATTATGAAAATTAAGCTTAATTTGATATACCCCGCGAACAGCAGGAGAATCTGTATTGTGTGATTTATAATTTCTTCAATCCATATACTCCACACCAAACAGATCATCGGCAATGTACCCTCTACGCCGCACGCTTCGCTCCAAAACCGAAGCATCCTCAGGAGATGTTGACGTTACAATGAATAATTGTAAAGTCAACATCTCCTTGGGCTTTAATTTTCATAAAGTAGCGGATTCGATCAAAATCGAAAAATTTGGGCATTTATAATTGCTGAATTTTCTCTAGTCTTGTCCTTGTGTAAGGCTTTAGCCGTGGCTAGTTGTTACCCTACTGACAGGAAGTGTTGCCAAGCTATTTAACGTTCCGTTACGATGCCGCGTCGAAACTGATTAGAAGTACCTAGGGGTTTAAAATAACTGCCATATCACTAACAAGTTAGGTTGTTACCATCTCAGACCGCATTTTTAATCAGGTGAGGTTGCAGTAAAGGTTTATTAAGGCTAACTTAAAAAAAAAAAAAAAATTATATATCATTCACCTTCCTTCTATTTGCAGAAGATAAAGGGCCGGCGTTCAAATTACTTGTAAAGGCTATGCATGCTAAAGGCAATGCACCGTTGTTTATAAAGGGAAAAGCGAATGAAACTTATACTAAAGCTGCAACACTGTAAGATTGGCTAAATTACTCGTAATTATTAGAAACTTCG
Source organism: Pararge aegeria (assembly GCF_905163445.1). Classification (NCBI taxonomy): domain Eukaryota; kingdom Metazoa; phylum Arthropoda; class Insecta; order Lepidoptera; family Nymphalidae; genus Pararge; species Pararge aegeria. The sequence continues at coordinate 6,341,586 of NC_053181.1, forward strand.
TTAAAATAATGGTACTAGTCTTTACATTTGTTTACAAACTTAATCGCCACCAATATTACACTTTGTAACGACCCTTCGTTTCTTACTGTCAATTAGTGTTGCCCAAATTCAGTCTTGGTCTTGCAGTCTTGGTCTTGTTCTTGCGTTTTTGCAAGACCAAGACCAAGAACAAGACCGCGTATTTTTAGCAAGACCAAGACCAAGACTGACCGTGCAAGACTTGAGCAAGAACAAGACATAGCCTGCAAGACTCTTGCGTCTTGCAGCTAGGACTTAGCGCTATTTCACGGAGTAGTTAGGTGTAACAGTTCGGTGTATAGGTAGGTAGGTACGCTTAGGAATTCTATGAGACGCAAAAAACTATATCAAAGAATATGAAAAACTGGACCTATGCGCATTACGACTAATACCATAAACATAGCGAATAAAAAAATATCTATTAAAATCAAACTGAGTGCATGCATAGTTATGTTTTAACCATCGGCACTTTGATAATGCGGCATCAAAGGTTTTGTACTTACTTCTCAAAGAAATTTGCCGCTTTTCGGAAGTACATGGTTATGATACACGCGCCGGCGGCTTCTTTTGAAATCTAAAACAATCGTTGCCGCCGCGCCGAAATCATAACATTTGACACTATTCATGCAAAATAATTTCGAATTTTAAGAGTACCTACAGGTGTTCCAAAGAATAAATAAGTTTCAGAGTGCTTAGAATGAAAATGAATACATTATACTGATCACGCAAGTAGTATTATGATTAGGATAAAATGGTGAGGATAGGTAGTAGATGTCATAATAATTCATTCTAGTAAGTAATTATAATATTGATTACTTATATGGTTTTAAACTAATTACTTAGGTACTATTATTGTACATTTAGTCATTATATTTCTTAAGTTTTTACAAGAAAAAATAGCAAAAAAGTGTTCGAATATCTCTGAGAGAGATGATGAGAGTAAGTATTTACTAGCTGTGCCCGCGACTTCGTCCACGAGGAATAGTAACTTTGGAGGTATAGTGACGTTCAGGATTTATTTATTTATTTTAAAACTTCTGTCATCAAACATACAAACGAACTCTTCAGCTTTATTCAAATAAATGATAAATCGTAAAACTCTTTTATTAAATTTCTTATAAGTTGAGGGTTCAATCTCTTTCTAGACAGATAAGTATTGTTCTTTAAAATACAGTCAAGTTATTGTAATTAATTTGTTTTTTTACATGTTTTAGCAAATGTAAGCTTATAAATCATAAATGTTTATTAAGAAACAGTTACTTCCATGGAAAACGACATATAGGTCAGTTGATTTTTCGAATTTCTTATCAAATCTTCAGTTATTTATTAATCTGCTTGATCTTTACTATGGCTATGTTAATTCAAGCTCACAATGTTCCAATTCTAATACGTTTTTCTAAGATTTAAAGTAAACTTTAATAAATAGTAATAGACTAATAGGTAATTGCAAGACTTGCAAGACTCTTGCTGCAAGACCAAGACCAAGACCAAGACCAGGTGTATTGGCGCAAGACCAAGACCAAGACTGGCTAAGTCTCGTCTTGTTCTTGCATTTGGGCAACACTACTGTCAATAGTATAGGGAGTGTTAAACCGAGTAGCACTAACGTTCCTATTTATAAAAGAAAGCACTGCTATTTAGAGCTGTCGTTTTAGATTGCAGTATCACTAGCTTTGGATTCCGTCAGTTTACTTTAGTTTTGTGTACTACCGTACTAATACCATTGCAAAACGTGAATGCACTTAATTAATGAATTAATCTTTTTTAGACTAGAAAAAGCTAGGGGCTTGGAAAGCGATCATGACGACCCTAACTTGTCACAAGAAATTCATTCTAAGCTCACAAAACTGGTTGAAACGCAGACTCCCGCTAACTTAAAAGTTGAAATGACCGGTATTATTGATCTTTTACTTACGCTTAAATGAACTGATGCATAGCTAAAAACTTAATAAACTAAAATCAACGGCAAAATCTTAATTCAATGTGATGGCGAAGGAAAAAATTAATTAAAAATTTGTTCTCAAAGACGTGTAAAGTATACCGATTCGCACGTTACTAGTATCGACTATCCGACTGAAGCAATTTCGTTTCGCCCGTTCATAGAAGAAAAATAGCGGAAATTACAATATAAGAAACCAATGTTTGTGCTTGTCGTGTTCTCTGTGGCACTTGTCAGATAGCCTGATACTTCCATCTGACGAATTACTTCGTAGTCCAACGAGGCAGTCTCTAGATTGGTAAAAATTTAATCTATGAACTTGATTTTTTTTTAATGTTTCTTCTTTTACAGATACCGTAGATAGAAGTTCAAAGTATTTATCGCAGTCCGCTATTGGTGAGAGTAAGCATTTATTTCCTGCAGTAATACGTTCATAATGAAATAGGTCTCGTTACAGTTACATGTGAAATGTATAAATTTGTATGTGTCTACATATTTTTCTGTTACATTGCCAAAACGGAGTGCGATTCTAAAAGAAATATCAAAACTGTTTTAACTACCCCCGGTCTCCCCTACTCTACAATCTAGTAGTAAGATTTGGGAAACTACAAATTTAAATTTAACATAAGCTACATACTTTTTGGAAAGTATTAATTCTATAAAGAAAATTTTCTTGGAGTTCAGTTCCTTTCATAAGGATTTACTTAAAGGAAATGGGTTCTTCAAAGTCAGGGAGGTATTATTTTTGTTTTCATCATTCCACTTTCATACGTGAAGATTATATAAGAGTGTTATCTCTTATATAAACTACAATATTAAATATCTAAATGTAAATATAATATATCAAAAGTATGGTATCTTTTACAGTTGAACGTGGTCCGGCATTTGACCTTCTAATAATTGAATTAGAAAAGCAGGGGGCAGATCCATTCACGCCAGATTTTCCTCCAGTGGCTACAAAATTTCCTACAGCTTATGTGTAAGCGACATAGTTGAACATATCTAATTCTAAATTCATAATGATCTAGTTTTTACAAAAACAAAACAATAAAAGGTGCAAAATGGAAAAATTAAATCGAAATGCTTGATGTTAATTGATACGAAAAATGAAACGCTTGGATTCACTGTTAATCATCTAGTTGTAAATATTAAATCGGAATATATAACTTATAAGCAGTGTTTTGTCACACTTCAACTGACAGCACCTATCAAATGTCAGAGCGTGTAAAATACTGCTTATCGTGTTTTCACGATAAGTTTGTGTCATTTTAGTGCGAACGTGCTAGATTTAAGCAAAAATGTCGATAGTTTTCGAACACGAAACTATCAAGAGAATAAAATCTTTACTTTGACGTAGTTTATAAACTGCTCAATGGCTTTAGATGCAGTTTTCAGCAATAATAGAGTGACTAAAGATGAATGTTTATATGTAGAATACATGCATATTATAGAAGTATATATTATCTATTCCAATATTTAATAATAAGGCCCCAGAGGCTTGCATCCTAAACCGTGTTTCGTCTGATCTGTGTTAGTGTGCCCTGCTAACCTATTTAGACGGTAATTGCATTTCTACATATTTATTTTTGTTTTGTACAGATTAAAATCGGCTCCCGGCTTTAGTGGAGTAGCACCAGATCAGAAAACGTCTCCAATTTTTGTTGATGCATTGCATCGAGCAGTCGACTTAGTTACACCTAAATCACTAATAAAAGATATGAACGGTGAGATATTTGTTGTCAGCATACTTAAAAACGGACTTATTTGAATGCCTTTCGTTGAATTAATTCTCTTCTTTTTCAGAGGTTATTCTAAGATGCTCGAATTACTTATCTGCATTTGTGAGAGACAGAGGTAATCCCTACTTCCCTACTAATATTATAAATGTCAATGTAAGTTTCTTTGTTACGCTTTCACGCAAAAACTACTTAACCGATCATCACTAAACTTTGTACACATATTCCTGAATGTATTAGAAGTAATATAGGATGCTTTTTATCTCGAAATTAAGGTCAGTTCTCTTGGGAGAGGGGACGAAAGTGTTTGACGATTTTACGCCGGGCTTAGCTATCCTAAATACATAAAGTGCTGCCATATTTATGAGGCACATGAGGCGCATTTCGCAAAACAAAAACAAAAACGGACGAAGTCGCGGGCAAGAGCTAGTTACCTATATAAACTTACCCACTTTGATTGTTGGGTTAGCAATTAAAAATCTTTGTTGGATCTTCATCAAGGACCCGTTTGTTATAAATTAAGGGAGTAATTAAAGTTTCATCACTATTACTCATTTATTAAAATGAAAGAGATGAATTTGTTGTATAGACTTTCTTTGTTACAAATTTGCCAAATGCGCCATTACGCTGGTTGTTAAACTTTACAAGTTTTAACCAAACCAAATCGATTATATTAAATAATATATTCATGTTATGGATTTATAGTATGTATTATTTATATTATGGTAATATGAAACAATATTGGATTATGATTGACATTCGCATGAATTCTTTTTAGATAAATCGTTGCAAACACTTCTGAAGATGATGAAAAGTAACCCAAGAAAAGAATTATGTAAAAGAGAAAATTATGAAATGAATTATGGAACCGGTGCAGCTGAGTTAGCTTATTATAATAATTCACATTCAATAAATCCACTAGCAGTTTCTCGCGGTCGGAAGTCGCAACATACCGTAGACGTTAAGCGCCTCCCGCACCGCCGCGATTAATTTTACATTTTTAAGAAGAAGCTACCGAAATTCAATTGTCTGTTATAGTCTTCCTATAACCCACATCTCAAACGTAAGGAAATACAACAACGTACAATGCGGTTGTAGCGGTGCATAGTTAATCTTATTTGCCAGAAAGAAAATATTACGTCCTTAATACCAATACAGATAAAACTACAAAAGTGATATACCTACTTTTTATTATTCTTAGGATTGAAGCCGCTCCCCTCCTTGTCCCTTTTGCGCCTATCAAAGATATCGCAGATGAAGCAAAGTCTAATTTAACTCGAGACATGCAAAGCGTAACGCCACCACAGCTGACATTGTCAATGAAAGGTTTTTTTTTTAATTCAATCTTTAATATCTCAGAACCCTAAAAATGCATTTTATGATGTAACATTTTTCGTCTCAATTTTGCCGTCTAGGCACATAATTTCCTTGCTCAAAATGTCTATTATAAAAATTTGCGCAAGGTCTTACGAAAAAGTTTTGATTTGTCCTATTGCCGCTGTCTTTAATTTTAACAACTTCTAACCGTAACATAACCTAACCCTTGTTTCGTTGACCATTTAAATAACATGAATAGGTAGGATATTTTGTTAAGATCATTATGCGCTTAGACCATTTTGAGATCTATGAAATAATTAATAATACATCGATATACCTATACTTCATTCAGAAGTAAATCTTATAACTTTATTATTATGTGCCTACTTAGATTTGTGATAAGGGTTGTAAAGAATGAGATTAATGAACAATATTTAGCTTATTTAAGATCTATAACAAACATTTTAGAGTGACAATCCGATCACGTTAGTATCGTGAAATAAGAGGACAGCGTAACCTTAAGACTTCAGGTTTGATTGTTCTGTTGACCTAGCTTTAATTCATACATTTTCTAAACTTTTCAGCTTTGATTCAAGATGTTTCAAGATACCTATCTCAACCCTTTGCTTTAAGAAGTAAGTTGTACCTATTGTTATTTAGTATGTTTTTGTTTCCGTTTCTCCTGGTATTAACATCATAAATGAAAAGTTCTGTTAAAAGTTCAAAACTTACCCTAGATTATATTTTCTTCCTCTACCTTATCTGCTTGTGAAAGGCCCTTCAACGTCGGTTACCCCTTTTTGAAAACGACCCTGGGGCCTGAACACACAGATAGGCAACTAAACAACCAAACTAATTTTGACAACATACTGTCCAGAAATACTAGGACAAACATAATAGTATAACAGGCCATAAAACAACCAAATAACTGCCATAAAATAGAATTTTATTTATTTCTAAAGATTTATTTACTTCTTACAAATGTTTGCCAATTTAACAGGTGGCCTTGGTGGCAAACGCTATCCAGTGGATTTATTGGCAGCTGTCTTGACATCAATGGGAAGACGACCTCTTTTTAAGTACAAGGCATATGGTCAAACTTATGCAGATGCCGGCGAAGTGTAAGGACTTTAAAATGTAGAACATTACAATAAAAAAGAGATGCGGTAATTCGTCGCCTTTGATCTCGTGGTAAATGCCGACATCTATCATCTTAAGCTGCAGAGTTTGTTTGTTTTTTTGTTTGCTAGCGCTTCTCTTGGACTAGGTAGCAGTCAGATGTGAAGTAAGTAATGACTTGACTGCTGAAAAAGAGGGCGTAGATTAATTCAATAAGCTCAAAATGAAGGTGGAGCTCAAAATGAATCCCTGGTATGCATGATAAAAAGGATACGGATCAAACTCATGAACACCATTATGAAAAAAATATGTTTTAATGGACGTTAAATTGTTAAATTGTTATCAGATTAAAGTATTCTGGTCTGCTTAAATATGATCCTGGGGCTGAAAAGCTACATCATGAAATTTTATCTGAAATGCAGCAAGGAGTACCTGAGAGGTTATCTCCGACTTTAATAAATGATTTGGAAGGTACTAATATTTTTAATTACAAATCTTTAAATCTTTTTGTAATCAATAACATGAGTTGTAATGTATCATTATCATGTAACATGAGTCTTATTACCATCGCGTCAGTGTCGGATTAACCACGTAGCAAGAGTAGCAATTGCTACGGGCCCCGCGCGAAAGGTGGCGCCACATATTTAATACCACTCATCCTGAGCGTAATTTTTTAAGTGAAACTTATGATGTGAATAGTGAAGCTTAAGATGTTATGTTGAATGTTTTTGATGTCACAAAAACGTGATGCGCTACACAACTTAACTTTCCTACTAAGACACCCGCTATCCGACTATTTCCTTGGCGTGAATTACGGTAAACGCACAAAATTTACAGAGAATTGCTTGTATAAGCGTGTAGAATTTTAGTCGGCCTGATCTACCTCACGCACAGACATCGCTTTTAGTAATTTACTACACTATTAATAACCCACAAAATTGTAATAGATAGCAATTAAACGTATGGAGTATTGAATAGTATTTTTACCACTTTATACTTAAGAACCCATAGCCAATCAAAGGCTCCTTGAAAGAATTTGCTACGGGCCCCGCGCTTGCTTAATCACGCACTGCATCGCATAACACAGTATTGCTTTTATATGGCATACCTTGGCTGCCCTTTATTTTAAAATTATACTGCTTTAAACCATGGTATTCAGCCTCCTTGGTAATAATTATGGAAGCAGTGATACCGACTTTCAGGGAGACCGAGTTTGATCCCCGGCGTGCATCACTAAATTTTTAGAGTTATGTGCGTCATTAACAATTAAATATCACTTGCTTCAGCGGAAGGTGCGTGCCGAGGATCAGACTCGGTCATTCCGAAATGGAAGCCGAAGCTCTAACCCCTAGGCTATAACTGCTTATATACTATATAATTATATTTCAGTTACAATGGATGATGCATCGAAGCATTTAGCCAAAATCGGCATTGAGAAAGGTAACCACAACAGTTATTTAAAGACTTCTGCTATCGATAGTTTTCAACCTGGTGTTAATCTATGTATGTACTTACATTATTCAAAGAATAAATGTATTTTAGGTGAAGCTTTGCAACATTTAGTTAACTTGATGAAGGAAGAAGGCGATGCACCACTTGGTCTGATACAAGGCTATGAACAGAGTTACATTGATGGGGCTAGAAAGTAAAAATTACCTATATTTAATTTAAAAAAAAACTAAAATTTGGTCTGACATTAAATAGATGCTAAATTGGTGAACATACAAAAATACTAAATTGCTCTGAACGTTAGGAGTTTGGATTTTAAAATTGTTTGATATTTTTGCAGGATTGAAAAAGCTGTTAGTTTAACTACTGAAAAGGTTGATAAAGGGGCTTATGAATCTGTAAGAGAAAAACTTACAAGTTTAACAGAGAGAAAACGATCACCTCAGCATGCAAAGCAACTGCCCGGTACGTGAAATTTCATCTCAATACCTATTTGTATTATATTGGAAAGCTGATAATAATAAATCGACACAAATAATGCCTATTATGTTTTTTTAGGGATTGTGGACGAATGTGCCAAATTTCTTGCATCACCGTTCCCAGAAAGTAAGATTTTAAGTTATTTTATACGAGATTGCACACCTGGCATGCTGGATGCTTTCACGTATCGAAACACTACTTCGTCTAGGGAAACTGAGAACGATGATTGTTCTCTTAAAGTTCTTCAATTTTAATAAAGTTGCCACCAGGACACTGGTAATAGGTGAGATGCATCAAAACTAGATGATGTTTGATGATGTGTGATGGTAAAAGTGGAGTTATAAGAAGTTACCCAGTTAGTTTTTCGATACTCGGAAAACAACCTAAATTTGAAATGAACTACCTATTGTTTAAAGTCGAAATAATCTTTTACTAATTACTACAGGTAATGAAGAAAAACTTCGGATGTTAGCTGATTTAATGGCACGTAAGGGAGATCAAATTTTAGGTCAAGATGGTATCTATAAAATAACATACGCTGAAGGTGGAGAAGAGTGAGTATTTTATAAACTGGTTCATATAAAGTTTAGAAAAAAATTGTTAAATCTTTTTTGAATATTTGTTTAGAATAATGAAAGCACCTGTGGCAATAACACCATCGCAAGACAACGCAAGACAGGAAATGGTTCAAAAGCTTAATGCTGTAATACCCGAGAAAAAGTTGCAGGATTTACTGAAAGGTAAAAGTGGACTTTCTATTGCATAAGTTATGTATTAGAGCACCATCAAGTCTACAATTGATTAAATTACCTCATGACTCGATTGCTTGGAATTGGTCAGCACTTCTTTGACCTCGTACAAGATTGAATAAAGATTGGTAAAATGTTTATTTTAGAAAAGGGAAACTACTAAGATTCTTGGCGGCTTCTGCTTTTTAAATTTTGCGCACAGAACAGTCACGAAAAACAGATTTAACGTTTCAAAGTGCCTTTAAAAAGTACTTGTATAAAATAGATTTTGAAATTGAATTTCAATTGGATTGTTTGAATAAAATATTTGATTAAATGTCTCCGGCATGACATAGGACAAACGGCTTTCCCAATCGAAAAAGGTTTTTGTCAAGGTACGCCCTCAATAACGCCCTCGTGTTGCAGATACTGTTAATGAAGGAGCGGCTCATTTAGACGATATTATCAAAGGAAGAGGTAATCAAAAAGAAATAATGTTTTCAATAGATTTCTGTAAAAGTAGCTTTGTAATAACTGGCTGTTTAAAAATTCTAGGAGCGGCTATGCAGGTCTTACATGATAGGATGGCAAAAGAAAAAGATAAAGAGTTTTTGAATGTTGGAAAGTTCTCGAAAACCTACATACAAGCAGCTGAAATGTATTACATAGTTTTTTCATAGTTATTTTTCCATAAGTCAAAGTCCATTTTAATGTGAATCTTGTTTATGTACGATCGAACTATTTGAGTTACATGCCTAAATAAAAGTAAAGGGGTGGAGACAAAAACTGAATACGTGAAACATAAAACGATGATTAATTGGTTAAGTATTTAACACGAACTTTAACTTCTTTCACTTATTTTTTAATCAGGCTCGAAAAAGCACCACATTTTGAAGGACTGCATCCTTCACCTGTACTATTAGATCAAGTTGGCAAACGCATAAATGGTATACCGACAACTGGAGCTTGCGAAATAGCAAAGCGTCACTTACCAGGTGCCATATTGATTTTTTCTGAAAAGTCAATTAGATGTTCACAAACATAAAAAGAACTAAAAAGTAAAAGAAAACTGTCTAATAACTGAAATTTATATGGTTATTATAGTATTTGTAATTATTTTATAGCACAATCAACCAATTTACCTAAATTAGACACTTGAACCAGAGTCCTTGTGAAGTATAATGAAATGAGCCGAAAATTTATAGTTTTCGACATTTTATTCATCATAACTCAATAAAAAATAGAAGTTTGCTTGTTTCTCAAAAGAGGATCCCATCCCTGATTTAGTAAAAAAAAACAATAAAATTATTGTTTATAATATCTCTTAATATTATTAATTAATAATATTAAGAGATATTCTATGAATCGCAGGATATCTTTTAATATCAGGATACTTCTTTATATGATATATAATGGTAAAACAAAAACAGAAATTAAATGCGTTACATTCGTTTATTAAATTTTTCTCTATTTCTATAATGTTGAATTAATACTGCGTCTATGGTTTTACATAATAATGTAAACGTATAAGTATATTATCTGATCGGTGTTCCACCGTTCACTACAATGTGATTTTCAGATGTATGTGAGACTCCAGTTACTCTTTTTGCAGATGCCGCTAGTATAACAGCGTCGTACCTCGCTGGAATAGCCACAAAAGAAAGTAAGCACAATATAGAACTCTAATGTTAGGTCGGATTTGCAGGACCCTGTAATAGACAAATCTCAACACTAAATTGAATATTCAAAGTATGGTTATGTTTTAGTAGGCAGCGATTTTTTTATAAATGGAATCGTTAAGCTTCTTATATTCAAGGTATGATAAAATTTTAAGAAGTGCTTAAAGTAGGTGTAGGTTGTTGTTTTATCAGATGCGTCGTTAAGTGCACCTACATTTTGGTTTCACTTTTTTTTGTTTAGGTGGATTAGATGAAAAGGCCCTCGCAGCATTATATGCAAGTCAAGGCGGAAAAGAGATCAAGGCCAACATACGGTGGGTAATCTTCGATAGAACTATAATATCAGGAGCCCCTTAGCATACTTAATGATAACAATGTTACTTTTCATAACAAATATTGTTTTTGCTTAAGCACTACTAGTTTCAAAGCAGATCCTTTTACAGGTAAGAAGCAGGTTTATGAGAATCTTACTCACTAGTGTAATGATGGCTGGTATAGTTTAACAACACATGTGTTATTTGAGACCCCTTTGACTTGCCAATAATTACCTAAGATATGGCGTTATTTTGTGGGGAAATAAAATACTTATTACAAAAAAATGCATACGAATAATCCCTACTTCCCTCCTAATAATATTAAAAATGTCAATGTAAGTTTGTTTGTTACGCTTTCAAGCAAAAACTACTTAACCGATCCACACGAAACTTTGTACACATATTCTTGGAAGTGCTAGAAGTAATATAGGATACTTATTACTTCCGACATTAAGCACGGTTCCTTGGGGGAGAGGGGATGAGTGTTTCACGATTTTACACCATAACTCTGACAAATTATACTCGATTTAAATTATTATTTTTGTACTATAGAGGTATGATATAGAAATGTGTTTAATTTTGCCCAAACTATGGTTGGAGATAGGGGACAGAACTCCTCAGCGGACAGCAGCAAACCCCTCATTTAAGGCTTAACGATACTACATATTTTAATTTTTTTTATATCTACAACTAAATTTAATGTAACAGACGAAGTCGTGGGCAAAAGCTAGTAGTTAATATAAATGAAAAAGACTCATGCCAACCTTATTTCAAAAAGTTGAACATCTTAATTCTTTCGTCCCAATTTTTGAAATCTGCAAACTTGTGAAGAAAAATAAGTATATGCTACACTAAAATGAAAAAAAGAACGGCGTTTTCCAGAAGGAAATAAAAATAAATTAATCAAAATTAGCACTCCACAAAGTCCATAAGAATATGCAAAAAAAATAAAATATTCCAATTAAATTAATTAATTTCAATAAAAATATTAAACCACCTCTGCCAGATTAAATTAATGAAATATTAAAAAAAATACCTCTAATGCTTTTATTCAGTAGTAATATCAGATACGTTTTTATAAGTTTTGTCAGATGTTGCCTCATATACTTATCTATTATGGAATTTTCTTTCTTTCTCTCCAAATGCTTTATGACATTTACTTGGAATATTTAACAGAACTGCATCCGGTGGAGTAGGCGCTGGTTTAGCTGGAAGTGCTGGAAGTGCTGGAACAGGCGGAAAATTTGATGCTCGGTAACCAACTATAACATCCATTGATAGATTGTAAGATGTAGCAATAAAAAAAAACAAAATTGCAAAAAAAACAACTGCCCGCTTTAGGATCACCGGCTGTCTCGTTAACCATTTTGTCAATTCTTTAAAAAGATCTCAAGCCCTTTGTCCCCACGGTCCCAAAGTAAAAATAATGCTTTTAAATATTATTCTTCAAATAAATGATGATTTTATGTCGAGTTAAAGAAGAGTTATTGTTTTAGGCGAATTATTTGGTGATGAGAAATTATTATAGGTGTGAAAATACATAGGTATTCCATCTTTGAAATATTTGCAGTGTTTGTTGCCTTTTGGAGGTTGTAGTTTATTGAAATTAAAAATTGCCGTTGATCTAGCATTTGTAGAATTTATAAATACATTTCATTCAAATAATTTCTTGCTTAGGTATTTAATATCAATGAAAGTTTAACGTTTAACAGAACTGCATCAGGTGCAGACTCTGGTGTTTCCAGAATTACTGGTGCTGGTGCAAGGTAATAAACAAACAACTATTATATTGAATTTAAACATACAAGGCTAGTTGGAAAGGTGGTTAGCAAAACAAAAAAACATAGAAGCAAATAAGATCCATTTTACTTCGATGTTCAAGTAACTTGATTTGACTCCTGGATTGCGAGTGAACAAATCTTGTACAGAGGCTTAAAGCTATTGATGATGTTGACTCGAATCATTACTCTTGTCTTGTGCTTTTGACATAACCTTGTATTTAAAGCCGCCTAGTAAGGAATTTTGAGAATTAATAATAACAATTCTTTTGATAGTTCGCGTTCAGCTCTAGTCTCCTCGTCTGCAGCCGCCAGCGGGGCAGAAGCAGAAAGAAGTTCTGGCGTCACTAGGAGAAATGAAGAAGAACTAAGGACACAGAGCAAAACACGAGCAATTGGAGAAGAAGAACGTCGTCGCAGTGCCGGTAGCTTTCAACTTCGCAATTTGCAATGCTACTGTTGCTTTTAAAGATAAAAAAGAAAACATTTATTTCAGGTGGTCAAGCACAAGGTAGGAATGATTCCAAATTTTTATTGGCTCAAGGTTTATGCGAACACGTGGAAGTTGATAAATGAATTCATATATTAATGGCGAGTGAAGCATGTCTAAGTCTTTTTCACAATTTCAAAGAATAGTACTCGTAAGTATCAGTTTTTCGGTTGAAGTACGTGCATCGATTCCATTTTTCATCTGAACTGACAATTATTTTTAAGTAGCTCTCTCGACTTGTTAACTAAGCATCCCTACAAAAGTTAGTTAAATGAGATAGTATCTCTATGAAAAGAGGATAAATACGATATATATAGGATACGAACAAAGTCAGTTATTTATATATTTTTTAATATATGTGTATTTTATTCATATGTCAAGTATGCTGTTTAAATCCTTACATTATACCCAATCGCATTAGAAACCTTTCCGCCTTTGCCAAGGCACAAGAGGTGATCCTAAGAAGGATAACGTAACAAAAACCAGGCATTCATAACAAGTAGGGAACTAGAGTTAATAAACAAATACCTACTAATAAATTGCATAATGAGTAGATTTCGATCCTGAACGTGAACAAGCGATGCGGATTCTGCATGGACAACTACGCGCGCGTGGCCGCGAAATATTATACAAACAACCGCATACTGAATTGACTCTCATGCAGGCATCCGAATGGTAAGCTTGTTTCGTAACATCTTCGTCCATAAAAAGGTTTATTCTTCCGTTCTGGGCCTGTATGCGTGCTTAGAGCTTTGTCATATTATTGCGTTGCGTCGTCGCAGCGTCTTTTTGTAATATTAAAAAAAACACCACATTCAAGCCTTGTGTAATGAACTAAAAAGGTAAACCTCTACCTTTTACGGATCTGTTGCAAGTAGAGCCACTGATGCTCGCCGGGTCACTCCAGCCAGCCGAGCTCACTCCACCAGCGTATCAGGCCACTCTAATCATCCAATGCTTCAGGGAGTGTTACTGTTGAGCCAAGCTGTGCGTTGTTTGCTGTAGTTTTTTGCGAAGTGTAACGGTGTTTCTGCTTGTAGGCATCCTCTGCACAGATATTGAATGAATATAGGCTATCAAAATTAATGTTCCATTGTCCTGAGTTTACTGCATGAACCCAAAAAGTTACATTGTTCTGTACAGCCCGGCGAGCAATGGTCACCGCGGTTCCCTCAATGGTGCCATCAGCGTCAAGAACGTGTGTCCGTTATTAGCTAGTTTATCTCATATAAGCCCTTAATTTGCACTATTGTAGTACAAAGTAATATATAATGCAACCACGCAGTGTGGCAAAACTAATTTCAGCTTATCGCTGCGCAAAGAATAGCTAAATATTTTTTGAAGACTTAATGAACTCTCTGTACCGTTAAGGCGCCGTCGGCCTGCGAAATCTCTCTCCCACACCCACTTGGCCGTCTGTACGCACTAGACTAATAAAGTCGTAGGTGACAAAAGTTTTGCAATTGAACAACAATAAAATAATAAACCATCGCAGGCTTTCGATGAAACCGCCCATGAAAGTGGACAAGAGTGTTAAAGAATCTGGAGACACAGCGCGCCTTCATAAGAAGTTCGAAAGGAAACTTAGTGCTCTTGTTAACAAAGTGACTCCTCCCTATATGATTGATACTATGCAAGGTATTTTAGTATTTTAAGTATCTATGTGAGATACCTTTTACCCCCTTGGGTATAATGTGACATTTACAAGTTTGGTCTGGCTGGTCATTTATAAATGTCATTGTCTAATAAATAACGTAATAGGGAAAGTTATTTTTGGTAGGATGTGCCGTCCGAACCGTCATCACTAAAAACAGAAGTGCTTATAAAGTAGGCCTACTCGAAATAAATGTATTATGAATTCAGAACCTATTGTATAGGGTTCTGTATGAAAAAGGTAAAACGAACTCTATTGAGACGACTTGGTCCGTCTGTAAATGATTCAGTAATAACCGATGCCATCAACTTTGAATTTGAAATGGTTATAATACTGGTTAAACATCGCAATTTGAATAAGTTTTAAGCTAAATGGGTTAAAAAGGCGGTTGAAATTTAAAGTATTTAATATGGGGTGTTCAAAACCAAATAGTTTTAGACTTATCATTACATACAGCATCTCACCCTTATTTCCTCGTTTTGTTTTTTTTCTTTCCAATGTATGGAACTTTAGTGCGTTAATCATACTTGCTATACGCCCGTTTTTTTTTTAAATGGCGTCCTAAAATCAACTATGTAAGTTTCATTTTTCTTTTTACCTGTTTTCAGACGTGATAATTGAGTCTTCAAGGTGCCTTTCGGAATATTTTGTATCCAAAAGTGAGTAGTCGCTGTTTGCATCATAAATAAAAAACACATTTTCTCCCAGTTGCTTGGAAATTGCTTTAATGAATCTTTGGCACAGACCTCGATTACTAGACTGGCTATACAAAAGAAATAAATTGTAACCTCATTTAAAGCACCATAATATGTTACATAGGAGTGTCTGCGGAACTAAAAAATGTTTTTACCAACTCTCATTTTAGTTCCTTGGTTACTCTTGGTCACACTTACAGCGACAAAATAGCGTCAATCAATTTTAGACAAAAGTTTTGTGACAGCAGCCTGCCCATAAGTAATGATAGAGCACCGTGGTATTTACTTAGTGATATTACTCGCTACAAAATTGCACGCCGGCAATTCCAAAAGTGCATTAATAATTTTGTAGTAGTAATGAAATGATTATGTATAATTTTAGAACGCCTATTTTGTAGACTACAAGGAACTTGTCCGGATCGGTCTGATATCTGAAATGCAGAAGCGTGGCAATGAGATACTGATAGAAGTCGACGGAGCTGTGGAGACATATTTTTTTGCAGCTCAGAGGTAAACAATCAATTTTCCATTATACATCTAAACAGTTTTATAAATCTCTTTTATCAAAGACAATATTATAATAATAATAATAATTTATTCACAAGTACGTAGAGTTTTTATAATATGCATAGGACGAAATAAAAAGTACTATATATGAATGAAGAATGAGCGGTGATAGGGGTAGGGCTTCGGCCTCTTTTTCAGGGGGTAGGTACATCTAATTTTTCCGAGTAATGTGTTGTTGATTTAGGTAAAGGAAGGGAGTTCTGTATAATTTACCTACTGTCAGGCGTGTGTAGCCTACCAATCCGCACTTGTCATCGTAGTGAACTACAGGATAAATCCTTGCCATTCCGAGTCGTGGCTGGTAATGAGTTATAATGGCGATGAAAGAAGAAACAGCGTTCTTTACCGCAATG
This sequence comes from Pararge aegeria, assembly GCF_905163445.1. NCBI lineage: Eukaryota > Metazoa > Arthropoda > Insecta > Lepidoptera > Nymphalidae > Pararge > Pararge aegeria. The sequence continues at coordinate 6,357,902 of NC_053181.1, forward strand.
ATCTTTATTGAATCTGCTTATTTAAATATATGCGTTTTCTTCAAACAGACTGAAAAAGACCGACTCATTGGAAGTATCAGAACCGTGTTCACAAGTGGCCTACAGTATAACAAAGAAGTTAGAAGACATGATAAGGTGTCGGTCTATGGCTCGGAAATTAACGCCAGCTATGAAAGTTAAGTATAAGTTCGTGCGCAGATTATGCACTTTCAAAGGGACCTACGGTTTATTCCGAAGTTCGCGCGCCGGCTATTTCAAAGACTCGGTATGTACTGCACACCCGCAGTGTATATTGGTGCGTTCCGTTTCGGAGGAATGACTGTAAAATAATACTCAATATTTAGATTATGAATTGCTTCTGTATTGAAATGAATGTAAGAAATAAGGTTATACGGTTGTTAAATATTACGAGTGCGCACAGCGTAGGATTCTTATGTCTGTTCACTAAACCTATGCCTAGCTTTAATCTGATGCCTAGTGATTAAGGTGATTCCTAAAGAAAAAAACGTTCAACGAACTCTGTGATGAGTATATGATGAAACAAACACAAAATACCACACCTTGTGGCAAGAACCATAGAAAAGTTTGGTTATATGAGTTGCCTACTGACAATCGAATCGATTATATAATCGAAATGTTTAGAAAATTTTAGTTTCATTTTTAATCACGATTTTTTACCAGCCATTATCAATCATAAAGTTACCCTAAAACTTTTGATTACGATTAGTGTATGATAATCGTTAATCACCATTTACTTTTTTAATCGTTAATCATTTATGTCAAAGTCAAAAATATCTTTATTCAAGTAGGCCCTCTTGATGCGTCCATTACATGAGTATTACACGGTAGTGAGATGATGGCGATAACCATATTCGTAAACTTAAAACTAAAGCTACGAGGGTTCCAAACGCGTCCTGGTCTAAGAAGAAGCCCACAACAAACTTAGCCAGCGTTTTTTTTTGATATCACCATCTCACATTGTCATATAAAATGATTAGAAGAGCAACCTGGTTAGAGAAATCATTCACACCCAAGCTTTTTTTATCAATTATGTAGTCCTTTATACTATAATAGGACCTTTATTTAAGCTTACGTTTAATACAAACTTTAGAATGCTTATTAGGTATCTACTTATTGTTCCTTTTGAACACAGATCACATCCACGATGCAGCAGATTGTTTATCAGCTTACGTAACGAAACCAGGTAATTTAGAAGCTTAGTTAATTTTATAAATCAAATAAATAAAGCTCGATGTTTAAAAAAACATCAAAAACTGTGACTTGTAGTTGATGTAAATATAAAAAAAACGGTTATATTAAAAACGGTTATAGCCTAGTGAGCAAACCTTTGGCCTTCCTATTGGGGAGGACCGAGTTGAATGCCCGGCACGCAACTCTTAACTTTAACCGGTGTTGTGTGCTTTTTTTAAAGCAATTAAATATCGCTTGCTTTAACGGCGAAGGAAAACATCCTGCCTGTGAAGTATCCATAATGATCTTAACGGCGTGCGAAGTGGTGAACTACGGCCTAAACCCTTCTCATTCTTCGAAAGAGACCCGTGCCCTGTGATTGACCGCAATGGGTTGATGATGATGATGATGAAATATAAAAAAAAGTTTAACTAAGTACTTAATTACACACTAGACACAGACACTTAACTCAATATTTGTTTTTAATATTGTTTTTTTTTTTGCTGTGCAAGAGTAGGATCCATGTCGTTGCGACCAGGTGGCTTCTGACAGGTATTTTGTTTCTTACTAGGTAGTAACAATCAAAATACTTGTCAGAAAGCCTTGTATCATTTACCATGTAAGAAACGAAATAAACGGTTTTTTCAAAACCTATATAAAATCAACCTTAGTTTTAGGTACACCATATTTAGCAATAAAGTTATATTCATTGTTTAAATCGTGTAGTAGGTACCTAGATCTACTCAAAAAAAGAACCTACTACAAAACTTTTTTACTCAATTGTTTAAATTTTAGATGAAAAAATCGAAGCATACGTTACACTGCTTAATGAAATGGAAGCGGAAGGTGAATCTCTACTAATAGAAGGTGACATACCAAAATCTTTTAAGGATTCTGCAGCATAGTAAGTTAAATTTCAGTAATTAATTGTATTAACAATACGTTTTGTTATATATTTTTACGGGGGCTAACTCGTAGTGTGACTGCAATCTCACCTGGTGTAAAGTGATGATGCAGTCTAAGATGGTACCGGGCTTACCTGTTAAGAGGTGAGGAAGTTAATTGATCCAAACGCATACCACAGCATAGACTAAGTACCATTAAACAGTTTCTATGCGGCATCGTACCGGAACGCTAAATCGCTTGGCACCTGGAGACACATCTTGGCGGTGAAGTGACAACTAGGCACCTTACAATAATCGTTCATAAATTCCTAATATAGGTACTCCTTGTCAGTAGCAACATTTATGTTGGTATACTCACTGAGAATAAGAGGTGAATTGAGACTGTGGTGAGGCATTGTAAAATGTAACCTGCTTGTACCTACGTTACATTAAAGTTAATATAAAAACGGTAATGGTTTTAACAGTTGAGTCAGGGCATAGTATTCCGGGTGAAAGTTTGTATGGGAAAAGTGTTCTTATCAGAATTTATCTGCGGAAATGTATATCCGTTTTTCATTTTTTTTTATATTCTTTATAAAATATCTATGTATAAAACTTTATCTATGTATAAAATCATTTTAGTCTAAGACAACTGACAACGTTTCAAGATGAGATATCACTATCAAATTCTTCTTTGCAATCGGCCACTGTAATGAAAATAAATAGCCTTATGGCTTCAGTCACTCCAAGAGGATACAGCAAGTCTGTTATGAGTGGTAATATAAACTATATTATAATATGAATGTTCTTTTAATAACGACGCATATATCCATTGTTTGGTTTTGTTAGGTTCTTTTAATTCGATTATTCATATATCTAGGTTATCACAAAGAACTGATGAAACGACTTACGTTGTATCAATCTAAAATGGAAGTTATTAAACAATAAACTGTTACAACATAAGTAGTTTCATATCTTTATCTAGGGATCCAGTTCGATCTCTAGCAAGCATCTGACGGCCGAATGACACAGTTTGCAGCGACCCTGCTTTCTCAGTCCAAGCCGTGGGCTCGATTCCCACTACTGCAAAATGTTTGTGTTATGAGCATGAATGTTTTTCAGTGTCTGGGTGTTTATAGGTTTATTCTAAGTATTTATATATATTATTCATAAAAATATTCATCAGTCATCTTAGTACCCATTACGATGTGTGTATTGTCGTCGTATATTTATTTATTTATCTCTGGGCGTGGGCTCTTCTTAGACCAGGGCGCGTTTGGAACCCTCGTAGCTTTAGATTTAAGTTGGCGAACGAAGTTATCACCATCCCCTTACAATTATGTAAACAAATATGTATGAACGCTTCATAAGTGCCTGTGATAGGCCTACATGAATAAAGAAATTTTGAATTTGAAATTTGAATATATCTCCGGGGAAAGGATATAAATGTTTCTTCTCCCACAGCTTTATCAACTGTCAGAGCATTGGCACACAAGTGGAAATAATATCCAAATAACATATTCCCGTACTTTAGCAGGTAGACACGTTAATTATATCTATATGGGGATATAATTTTTGTCTCTTGCCGCTAGCACGGGCAAGAGACTGTAGTTGACCGGTAGTGAAAGTAAATAGTTACTTACCTGTGAAACATATTAAGTTGCTTTTTTAACAAATTCTAATTGTTGTACTTCAGGTGTTATAGTTGAATCCACTAGGCTGTTGGTCTCGTATATTGTACTACAAGGTAAGCTATTTTATACATCTGACAATTTTAAAACAAAGGATTATATATCATTATACAAATAAAAATAACAAAGTATCAATTAAAATTTTTAAATATCATTATTAAATTTTACATCCGCAGACTGAATGAATGAGTGATGAATTCATTTTTAAAGATTTTGTAATTCAAAAGAAGTGCTTTTGAACCTTTAATCGCAAGGAGTTTAACAGATACACAGTTTAAAAGAAAAATAGTAATGTTACCTAGTAGTAGGCGAAGTTGCAGTATTAGTATTTTCATCGCACATAATATTTTTATAAAAAAGATAGCTATTGAACATAGCGGCCATTCACAAGCCCTTCACCAAAAACAAAACCTTTTTTTAGGAATAAAAACTGAGGCTCTCAAAGTCCTAATAGAGCAAATGGACAGACATGGACAGAACGTTTTATTGCGTCATGGAACACTCCGTAAAACCTATTCAGATGGTTCTGATATGTAAGTCTTTAATAAACTCATTAGATAGAATAAAAAAATAAAAACCCAACATATGAAGGGGTTCGAATCTTTTTGTATAGCGACTCGCCGCCATTTTATTTAATTTTTGAAATCACGGCGCACGATAAAAGTTGTACGTATGTAAATATGGGCCCTACCCATATAGGCAAATAGAAAAAATTTAACATAGTACCCCAAAGTGTCAAGTTACCGAGATATTTTACCTCCAAATATCCTAGATATACAGCAAGACAATGGCAATTGATAAAAAAAGAGTTATTATGTGTGTAGGCGTCAGACTGTTCTAGGTGACCTATAACTTACTGATTAAATTTCAGATTACGTTCAAAGAACGCTGATCAATTAGGCGTGCTAAGCGCTGATCCTGTAGTGGCGAGAAAGATTCAAATTAAACTTCGTAATTTAATGTATTCTTGCACGCCTGATAAATATCTAACGCTTATGGATGGTAAGAAGCTTCGAGTATAAAACGCGCGATCTAATTTGGCCGGTTTGAAGCCGGTTTGGCCGGTTTGAGTCACGAGGTGAAGTGCGTATAATTTCAGTAAATTACTCGTTATATTAGGTGGCATTTCTATCTTTATGGCAGTAGGCAAATGTCTCGAAGAGCGAACTTCATCCTGGCCAAGTAAGATTGTGCTAACTGTACGTTATAAACATTAAGTATTTATGCCATTTATTTTTTCTTCTCATTCATTTCTTCTTCTTTTATTCTTAAATTTTAATTATTAATGTTTAATTATTTACTTTGGTGCTTTTTGGGTTTTTACCACAATAAGGAAATTATTATTATTATATATTTCCCTTTACAGATGTTATTGAGGATGCTACGTTGTACCTCGCCGTACACTTCTTACAACCACGTAAGTACTTTTCTTGAAACAATTTAAACGATTCTTTATATGTGAACATCTATTGGCACGTTTTGGTAGTAAAATCGATCAGTATGTCGTAACGGCAAAAGGCTTGTTGCTGTCTTATATATCTCAACCGCAACAGACTCACGTGCGTGTGCTTGTGTTTTTGTTGGTATGTTTGGTATATCACAGGCTTAAGATTGCTATTCTGTTCATGTTTGAACATAAATTAATACTTACATAATCACATAAATTTCTTATTTTAAGGAGTCATTCAAGTTTGCAAGTGCATGAAAAATGTTTTCGTCCAGTGTGAGCTTTGGTGTGACGAAATATTACGCCGCATGGCTCGTCCATGTTGCACGTGCTCCAGGCACGTTTCTGCGCAAGCTCTAGCCGATCTAGCTGGTCCAGGACAACAGATATTAGTCAGTCCTAGTTGTTCTCGAGCATATGCTCCTGGTATCGAGATTTCTGTAAAACCCTGTCCATCCAGACCCAATAAATTTTTAAACCAAGAGAGGCAACCATGTCCAGCCGAAAATCCAAACGATGGATGTAAAGGAAGTACAACTCCTTCATACTGTTTATATTCAAGCTCTTACTATCACCGATATCCATATAGTACCAGTCCAGAGATCCTACAATCTTCTTTGGATTCCGAGAAAATACAATCGCAGGGACTTCTACCTAGCAATTTATCGTCTTCGATGCTATTCCTGGATTCTACGGAAAATTCCCCTACTTTGTTCAACGAACAACCCGAAAAACTGTCTATATTAGAAAGACGCGAGCCGCCTGGTCTACCAGAGGAACGAAAAAAAGAGAGTGATTCATCGCCACCTGTTTCTTTTTACACTCCTGGGAGTACGAATTCGGATTCCTTCAATGCTGCACAACCATTTTGGCAAACACCAACTACGATGTTTACTAAAGTGAATACTCCATTTGAGAGATCACCAGACGAGTCAACACCTACCTCTGTAACATTACCTAGAAGAATGGCTGCAGTGAAACGTGGATATACTGCTCGTAATTATACTGACATTTTTATTTTTAACTATGTAACTAAATTGGTTAGGTATAAATTTTTTTTAAAGTGAAAACTTCTTTAGGCGCGCCATTTTTTGGGAAAGCTCAACAAAAAGTGCCCAACGTCATCGTTATCGAACCCTTCCCATGAGCTATATGTGCATATATTATGTATATAGATTTAGTTTTTACTTCTAACGGCAGTTCCCAAAGACTGTTCCCGCGTGTTTCATTAACAAAAATACGACCTTTGAAATAAAGATTAAGAACCAACTAAAAAGCAAATAAATTTTTGTCCAGTCGGTAAAAATATGCCTACTATTTACTTTGATAGACAATCTGGATGTGCTGAATACATCTACGTAACCTGTGCGTAAACAAATCATATTTACCTATACGATAGTAGCGTTGATTTTTCGGTATGTTTTTAAGAGTTCCGTTGTCTCCGAAAGTCCTCATCAGATCTGAATTTCTTTTAAATGGTACCATTTTGAAATAAAAAACTTTCGAACATAAAAACCGAGTAAATAGAATCTTGACCGGAGATAATAATGATAATTCTGTGTACACGTATAATTAATTGATTTTAGCAATATTTTTTTTATGAATGTTGTTACAATTAATTACCGGTGTGTCTTATGAATAAATAAAAATAATTTCGCAAATCCGTCTGTAAATAACGGAGTCAGATTTGATAACCTACTATTTATGAAGGGAATCGGTTAAAATTATTTGATGATGCAATTGTAGGAGCACCAATCGTAACGACAGATCAAATGACAGACTGGCATGCAATGATGATAAGTTTGATGTGGAACGTTCAAGCATGGCGGATTTGGATTCAGGATAACATGAATCGAGCAGTTATGTATATTTCTCCCAGAGAAAATGAATCCCAAGGTAAAATAAACGTAGACTACCCTCCACCTGAAACTAAAAAAAATATATTAAAACTGGCAAGAGAAAAAAGTATTTATGGAGCACATATTTATATCTCCTACTGGTATTGATGATATCTCCTTTTACTACTACTAATAAGTATCTGAAGCTAGATTAGATCATAAGTACATATTTATTCACAGGTTTTATGGGTAGTTAATTGCCGTTTTGAGACGCCACAATTCATGCGCTCACTTAGATTTATTTTTCTGGTAATAATTAGCGGACCAGGCAGAAGGCCCACCTGATTGTAATTGGATAACCATCGCCTATTAACAGAACATCACTTCACAGAGCATAGAAGGATCACGTCCTGCAACATGCCGCCCTGTGACCATCAATTTGAGGTATAGGTGATAAGACTCATGTGCCTGTAATAGCGGCAGAAATAAGCCTTACTTCCCCGGATAAGTTCTGTCACAAAAAGCTCTACTACTACAAAAATCGCTCGTTTTAATACTACCCATTCAAAATACCGTTCTAGGAGAATCTTGGACGACTTTTTCAAGAAGAGTGGCTACAGAAGCTCTGCAATGGAGGCAATACAATAACTTCAGTCGCCAACTGACGCTTCGCCTAGCTTTAAGATATCGAGATAAGAAAGTAAATATAACTTTGAATGTTTTATAATATACACACCTACCTAGTTCTTATTTTTATAACAAAATAGTAAGTGACCAAGCATGAAACGCTGATAGCCTATTTATTGGATTGGGCTTCGGTCTTCCTTTTGGGGTACCTACCGAGATCGCTCCCCGACACGCACTTTTGAGTATTAAGTATGTGTGTATGAATTTAAAGAATTAAATATCACTTGCATTAGCGGCTATTGAAAACATCGTGTGGTAACCTACATGTCTAAGAGTGCTCCATAGTTTTCTTGTGCGTGCGAGATGTACCAATCCGCAATTGGCGGTGGAAAACAGTCTAAACCCTACTCATCCTGTGCTCTGAAGTAGGACGGCGATGGCTCGAGAATGATGATGAAGAAACAAGAATGCGGGTCATCTTATAAGTTTTCTATCGTATTTAAAACTAACCTCGAGCATCTGTTGCACCTGAAAAGGCGTTTTTTTACCAATGGTTTGGAAATGGTTGTCAGCTCCTTGAAAGCTGGTTTTACAATGTTCAAACCATAGATCTGGACCTTGTATTAGTAACCTAGTGGTCTTTTCAAAAATCTCTTCAGTATTAACATATACTTGTAACATATACCAAGTATATAATTCAATTTCGACTGCCTTTGTTAGTCTAGTGTTTCTGCAGATCCCCAGCTCCTAGGTTCGATCCCCGGGTCAGACCAATGTCTATTGGGTATTTGTACCAAGAAATTCTTAGTACCAGCCCGAAGTCTGAAAATTTGCAGTGATTCACCCACCGCGCCGAGAGAACACGTTAAGTTTTCGGTCCTGCGCCTGATCTCTTTCCGGTGTGTCGAAAGTAGGAGAAGGAGGGATCAATAGAGAGTGCACCTGTGTTCCCGCCCACAATTGTGCACTATTATATATGCCGCGTAGTTGGAAAATCTCTGGAGATTGATAACCGTGACTGAAATCAGTCCGGGAACTGTTTACTTTATATTATCTTCTCTTTTATTTCTGTCAGATTGTGTCCCCAACACGGGCTACGGTTAAAACCGACATTTACATAGAGTGCCAGAATGAAATGTTGGACATCATTGACATGTTCAATCGTTGGACACGATGGTTGGCCGTGGTTGTAAGTATTGTAGTTTGATTTTGGATGAAACATCAGAGATAAATGTTGTGAGATATCAATCTTGGACTAGGTATTTCTGAAACCATAAAATTTGCTCGGGTCTCGGACTTTTTCTTAAAAAAACCTTTCGACGTTTTCTTAAAAAAAGCTATTTATTATTATTAGACTTTATTTTACATTTAATGTTCGTAAATGTATAAAGTTGTGAGCGGCTGAATCAAAATATTGATTTTCTGTGCAGATAAAGGAAACTGATTCTATACCGCTGTCCGATTCTCAAAAGCCAGCATTCGAAGTGTAAGTTTAGTTTTTTTTTAAATTTATTATTTTAATTTGACTTTAAAACATATATGTTCTAAAGGAAATCGACAATACGAGTAATACCTACCTACTTCGGTAAGTTATTTTTTATTCATTTTTCTATAGATTTCCTAGTAAGACTTATTTTCAACCGACTTAAAAAAGGAGGAGGCAGGTACTCAATTTGCCTGTATTTTCTTTATTGTATATCTTTTTACGCGATTAAAGCGATTTTTAATAATTCTTTTTTGTTTGGTATTTCATGTCTTAGAGGTGGTCTTATTTTAATTTTTTGAGATCTATTGGAGGGATCCTGGAAAAATCGAGGGAACTCTTCAAATATTATACATACAGCGATTTGAGATATTTTTATGTCGCATTTTCGTTGGAAATGTACCATTTAGTCAAGTCAAACTGATGATGAAGACCAAGTATGGTCACCGAAACTATACAATAATAAGTATTGAACTAATTGTGCTCCGATTATAGTATGGCGTAGGCAAGCAATTTATGCTCGTCACAATAAAGGAGCTGGTGGTGAATTGCCGGGAGAACTCCTCTACCATTATTGCCCCGGCTCCGGGATAAGCAATATTTTGTAGAAGGTTATAAGCAGTTGACATTTGGATATTAACTTAATTTTAGATGTAATCGCAAAACTACGCACTAAAAAGCGTGAATAAAAATTTTAGACAACAAAAGAACAGACTACAAAAACAACTACAAAGCAACATTTTTAAGTTGGTGCCAATTAAAATGTAGTAAGGGAAGATTTAGTAGTTTTCAACATTTTGGCAAAGACTTAAAAAAAGTTTTTATTTTTTTTACGCCGGTTCTTCTTTGTCATTTTTTTATTTTAACTGTTATTTGCACGTCAATTATGCTGTTGGCTAGTTTTAATCTCTAATAAGCCCCATGTCCGTGTGCAGATTATATAAAAAACATAGAGGATTCTATTGTAACATTTTCCAAATATACACAATGAAATATGTTTGTTTGTAAGCACTACGTGCTGAGCTGATAAGAAATATACCTGTGCTTCATTGCTTACCACAAATAATTTCCTTTTTTTTTTTTAATGTAGGCAATGGAAGTATTTTAAAACGAAAGTGGAAGAGTACTTAGACGATTGGGACAAGTATAACACTCATCTGAAGGTGTGCTGGGAGCAGAAGTACAGGTCACTTATATCAGGTAAACATTACCTACCTTTCTCATAAAAAAATCTGTTTCCATAGCTCGTAAATTATGCCATTAGGCGTGGTTTACATGGGGCGTTTGGGTTTGTAAAGTAGCGAGGGTGGGAGATATGAAATTCATAGACCAAGTATGGCGTATAGTTTCTCTTGCGTCAAATCTAGCAAACTATGAGGAATATATGATTGCGTGATTGATTGACAAAGTCAGAGACTACTGTTGACTGGCGCGGGCGGCTTGCCGACTCTTTGCAAATTTAAAACAACGACTGCCGCCAACTTAAGCAAATTTCGCCGATCCTTTTGCTGCAAATCGACAACTGCCGGAATTAACGGCAATCAAATCTCTAATTTAGACTGATGATGTAATTGTAGATTGGATTCCCACGGCGTCGTGGCGTCAGCCCGGACCAGTGTGGGTGGTCAGCGCGTGCGGTGCGGTGCCGAGTGGCGCCGTGGCCGCCGGCGTATATGAGGGTGAAGTCACATGGGTCGCTAGAACCACGCATAGGTAATTGCTTTAGAACCTACCCTATACTTGCGTGATGTGTTGTGCGGGACCAATTTTTTGTTGTTTTTTTTAACTGTAATAGACTAGCGATTGGCCACAATTTTCACCTGATGGAAAGTGTAGCTGTGGCCTAAGGTGGGACGCGTTTGCTTAGAAGATGCCTATTCACTCTAGTTATAAAGATACCCAGGTTGTAAGATTTAGGAAACGCGGAACTCTGAAGGGTGTTTCAAACCCTAACCATGCTTATAAGAAAAGATGACGCTAATCGCTTCGTGTGAGTTTTTGGGATATTAACAACGTAGAGGTGAAAACCCGGTGCCTTGCAGTGCGATGGTCAAATAGTGAGGAGAGGATGAGATCGAATAGTTCCTGAGCACACTCTCCAAACTATATCCAATGAAACTCTAACAGACTGGCTACCTTACGGCGATGATCAAAACTTTGGAGTTTAGCCAAAAGAGGTGTAACCTCGCCTATAATTCTCCTGGCTCAGCGATCCACGGCATCCAAAGCGACTAACTGGTTCTTAGCATACCATCACGATGATGTCATCCATCCACGATGCACCATGTACCAATGAACAAAACAACCAACCAAATGCTCCATGCACGATGTACCAATGAACAAACTTTTAGGTGTATTTACCACCACTTTGTAAGGCAAAAACAGTAAATGCACTAACAGGTAGGTACTTTATTATATCTAACCATAGTCAGCTAAAATACACTAACAGACGTTGTGCCCTTAGGCGTTTCAGAGAACACTCCACTCAGTCTTATCTATTCTTCTTTAATAATCTTTAAAGCATCAATATATTACGGTCAACAATTACTTATTAATTAATTATTATATTAACTTCTGCAGACGTAACGTCCTACCTGCAGCCCTACACCCAGCAAAGCACTGCTGCATAGTGTATAGTGATGGTGCAGTGCATCATTATACTAAATATCAGGTGAATAACAAAATCGACACTAGGTTACTTCAATCCGTTCATTTTTAGTTGCTCTTAACTTGAGTTAATTATGACCTGTTAACAGTTCTGCTAAATCTAAAAAAATTTATGTTTGTAAAAACTTCATTGTTTATTGCCCACTACATTATACTAACTGTATGCCACAAGGGTCCATTTAGATTTTAGAGCAACTTAAGTTATTGAATAACTGGACTAATATTATGTAACTAATAAAAAACGTACGTTAGAAACAAACTACATAATATATTGAAATCACACATTGCCTTGCACTGATGTACTTAGTTAATAAAGAACAAGTTTTACCATCAGGTGATGTGTAACGCTGAAGTGTCGTGGGTGGCGCGTTTGTCTTTAGTTACTCTTAACTTGAGTTACTTATGATCTGTTAACATTTCTGTCAAAACTATTTGTTTGTAAAAACTTCATTGTTTATTGCACACCACATAATAACACTTTCAAACGAGTTATTGAATAACTGGACAAAATATTATGTAACTTATAAAAATCCCTACGTTATATAATAATGTGCGATTAAAATAGGCAATGTGTAGTATGTAGTTAGTTAAGAAAAAGTTCAGTAAGTTTTGATATAAAATGTTAAAAATAACAATTTGGACCATCAGGTGATGTGTAACGCTGAAGTGTCGTGGGTGGCGTGCCGTGCTGCCGGGCTGGCTAGTGCAGGCGGCTTGGGTGGTATGGACAAGATAGGCGCACGGGCGGTTAGGGTAGCGCCAGGCGTCCATGTGGGCCGCGTGCACTACCGCGGCTCACACCTCGTGGGCGCTGTACACGCACCCATGTATTGCTGCCACGTCGTCATTTTCGGCAGACCTTTTGCCTTCAATTGCTACGAGTTACTCGTTCTTGCGCAAAGCGACAGATAATCTACCTTAAGCTTGAAAAAAATTATGGCGAATGAATTGAAATTTGAAGTTTGGTGCGTTCAATCCCGATGTTGTAGATTGATATTGGATTGAAATTTAGCTAGGAAAAAATCCTGAGATATTAACTAGGCTATTGAAATTCATTTCATGTTATTAAATTAAATGCATGCATCTTTAACAGAGCGTTAGATGATCGAGAATCAAATTTTAAATAATGTTGACGTCGGAATAAAGTTAAAATTGACGTTTGAGGATGAACTCAAACTTTATCTTTATGGAATTTCTAGTTTTCTTAAATCATTGTATTTTGTTATAATGCTGAGAAGATATTTAAAAGGTATTTATAATTTATACAAATCCACTTTTAAAAGTGTTTATGTGTCTTCATCGAGTCGAAACATTCGATCAGGCCAAACAGTGTTAAGCGCGAATAGGTACATAAGCGACCGCGTTCTCATCATATTTGATCCCAATCGACCGTATAATATGTGTGTAGCACGCTTAAGTACCTAACTATTATAATTTTGTTTGCGTTTATTTAATTAATTTATTTTGAATTGTATTTTTTGGAGTTATGTTTTGGGGAGTTAATAAATACTTCATTTTATTTATACTTTTATTTTATTATAGATACTTAATAGGAATATTTTTCTTAGAATAATTACTAGGTAACTAAGGTATTAATTATACACAAGTATAGTCTAATCTTCACTTTATGATAATAATAAAAATTACACACTAAAATATTTTCTGAAGTAGGTACTTCGTGAACAGATTTCTCCTAAATAGCTTCATCGTAAAGTGTCAGTCAAAATGATACGAAATATGTATTACTTAAAAATGGTAATACTAATATTACAATATTATGTGAACGGACAATCATCTATCAATTATGTTTGCCCTTTGTATAATACTAGAACTTTACCCAGCCAGGTGTTTCTGTGGGTTTAAAAATCTACAATATTCAGTATACTTAGCTTGTGTTGCTTTTAAGGCTAACACACAGATGGCACTGTTTTTAAAACGTACCTTTTTAATAACGTCTTTATAACGTAAAGCCAGTTTGAAACGTTTTGTCTATATTTCGTCGACTATATAAATAGGTCTCTAACCGGATTTCGACATTTTGAACGCGGCGTTCCGCGTTAGTCCAGAATGACAAGGTTGGTCCGTTATCAAATTATATCATCTAGAGGGTCTTTGCAAATTGTGTGAGTATCTTATTTGGGGGCATCAGTTTTCTCTTTCTCTGTTATACTGATGACCTCCACGAGCCCCTCGATTCCTGAGAGACGCACCATGTCTCCCGTTTTGAACAAATCCGTCGCGTGCGTTGCGCCAACGATGCAAGGCAAACCGTACTCACGCGCTATTACTGCTCCTGTGAACATAAGATCGTGGTCACTATAGTTAAACTATTTTATTATATCTACTATATGCTCTGTGTATTTCACCGTTAGTTATCTGTGGCACAAATAAAAATGTAGGTACTCCATCTAAATGGAGGTATTAAAATGTTACATAAAAACGATTATTAAATACTTACCATGTGATATAAGTCCTCCTAATTCCGTAACGATGCCTGATAATAGGGGAAAGTACGGCGACCATCCAATGTCCGTCGCATGCGTTATGAGCACATCGCCCTGTTGTAAGAGGCTAATCTAAAAAAAAATATGACGAACCGCCGTTATCTTGGTGTAATATATTAAATAATTATTGGACATAGTTTTCTTAGCGCTCCAATCAGTTGAAATAAGTACAGAGATGGCTGTAAGCTTAACATTCTAGAGGTAGTAGGTTTCATAATGTCAAGATAGCTGCAACTATCGATCCAAAAGCTCGGTAAAAACTTCAGAGTGCGTTTAAGTAAATAGACACAACTAGACTAAAAAAAGCAAATAAATTTTAGAGGATCAAAATCGAAAGTTTTAGCATTATTAATGTGAATTTACCTCTGAAAGATCCTTAACAACACATGCTCTAGCAATAACCTCTCCTCCACAAACAGATGTCGCTTCTAATCTCACTTCTCCAGTTGTAATTTGTGGCTTCTCTATGGTAAGAGGCTGAGGCCAACCTTTGATAATTTCTGGGAATTTCAGTCTACACCATCCTGGATAACACTGCTGACGTTGGAAAGCTCTGAAATAGGCATATATAAATTAACTAACACTTATTAAAATATAGGATGTAAATCAAGATTACATACTAGGCGTGTCTATTTGTGTATTATTTATGTATTTACGGCTGAAATAATATTACGAACTTTGGTACTACGATAGCCGAGAAGGGCAATATTTTTTATCCTGAAAATTTATCCTGGGTGTACCCAAGAACCCTTCCCATCCGATCAAAAAAGTACCATATTTTGTTAATTAATACTCGTGACTAACCAACGAATCGATTTTGAAGATATTTGGCGTATGTCTGATACGGCTTGTATTGTGGAAACGTGCGCAAAATATTTTTCAGTGCAGAATAACAAGCGGTTCCTTCAATATTTTTAAGAAACCCGAAACATTTGCGGTCATAACTGAGGTGGCGTTGGTCTACAATCGAATCCTAGAACAACTCTAAAGAAATAAGTCTTACTTTTTTAATAAAGATGGATCTCTTGTGGTGATGTATTCCCTAAGTTCGTGCACTCGAAAGTAAAACACCAGGTCTGGATGTGGTAAGAACCAGCTCTGTACGAGTAATCGACCGAGGCTCAGAGCTGCCAGGCGAACCTTGTGGACAGCAAGGATCAAATGCGCTTTCGTGGCCTCCCGGTGGCGTACTGCACGGTGACACAACGGAAGAATCCATCGCAGGACTTTTCTAAAGTAAACACAAATATTATTAAGTATAAAATCTTAGTGCTCAAATTATTCTAAAAAACAAGCCAACTAATAACTGAAAGATGAAACGTTAGCTCTCAGTGCTCATCATCGACATCATCATTGATGTGTAATCTCAACTTGGTTGCTAAAATTGACTTCGCATCCATGTTATTAGTAGAACTTTTTGTGGCAGAGCTCTTCCTGGCAAGTACTACAACCGTGTTCATTTCTGCTGCCAAGTAGCATTGCTGTATTTTGGTCTGAAGGGTTTGCGGTGTAATTACAGGGACATGACGCTTAACACCTACGCTTTAGGTTGATGGACTCTGTGTGGCACTTTGTGGGATGTGTTGCTTGCATACCCTGCGAAGTGTTGCTTATAAACGAAGATTTTCCACTACCATTAGATCTGCCATCTGCTTCGTTCGTAAATAACAAAAAAGAAAATCCAAGAGCCACAAATTTGGTTAAATATGAGAAATTTAAATACTTACAAGGCGAATTTAATTATAGGGGTTAAAACTATTAGATGAATAGTTAGTGTTTGTGGCACAATCAAAAAATATATTTTTAAGAATGATAATGTAACGGATAAGACGTGCCAGTGCACCGACCACAGATTATAAGCCGCCATGTTGTCGTACCTCACCGCCATGCCAAAAATGCCGCCATTATGGTTTGGTACGTCAAGCTAGCCAAAGCCCGCCATTTTTTTGAATAGTATATAGTTTTGTTGTAACAATATTTTTATTTGCATATCCGCTACAATAAATAAATTAAATTCGACACCTACCTCGTGCTGGACTTTTTTGGTGTTTTTAGAGAAGCAATGATTTCATCACTACTTTTGTTTTGACGATCTTCCTTTGTTGGTTTTATGTGCATAAGCACTTTCATTAACTCAGCGGGTACCAATATCCACGGCTTCGTTGCCAAGTCAAACTACAATACAGTTAAAGGAAATATACAATTATGAAATTTCATCCGATTGCTTCCGGTATAGTGTTAAATGCCATAACCTAAAACAATCTTTCCTAAGAGAGAGGAGGCTTGTGCGGTGTACCCAGCAGTGGGACGTTAATAGGCTGGCGGTTATAACGATGATGTAACCGGTATTTAACCAAAGAATTTATATAATTCTATATGTTGACCTATCGATACCTAACAATAGGTTATAAAAGTATTGTACTTTTTCGAGGTACATTTTAAGCAAAAATACGACATTACTTTTATGTATAATAGTACTGTTTGTGCCCGAACACTTTGTTTCCCTTGAAAAGTTAATAAACAAATAAATGTAATAAAGAACATTTTCGGCTCTACTCACCTCCATAATAGCTCTATGCCCGTGCTGGTCCAAGAATTTGCAAGCATCGTCGTACACATTTGGTAAATTGTGCTCAAGCCACGCCATGGCCGTGTTCGGATCCTGATTTCGGAATTCCGTTAATTTACCGGATTCTTCCAGGTCGCTTGCAAGTTTGGCCAATGCGTGTGGCACCTCCGCAGACAACACGTCTCCAGAACTTAATAATTTGCCGATTTCGTAACACGCCTCAGGTGAGAAATCTACAAATAGTTCCCTTTCAAAAATGCATACACTTGCTTACCTACTTATATTGTTTTCTTTTTGTCCCTGTAGCCTTATTATTTTATGGCGTAGTTTCCTTTTTAAACCATATTTTCATCACGAGAGAGAACTTACAGAACCCTCATTCAGTCATTATTGTATGCAGTGCATTGTGTTAAATAACAGTCAAAACCCAGGCGCATCTCTCACTTCACACCCGCGGAATGTTGCTAGTTTACTTTTCCCATTTCCCCATCTTATGGTAAACATTTTAAAACATTAGTGGTAAAATAATTACTGCCAACTGCTAAAAACTACTTAAGTGGAGTGGTTTTTTATGCTTCAATATTAGTCGTGTACACGATATCCGTATGTTGTTAATTCTGTGGTTTTCATGCGTATTTTTTGAAGCTGAATTAAAAAAAAATGTGTTAAAGCTATATCTTTAGGGCTATTCGGCTGTTTAAAATCACGCTACAATCCAAATTTGACGCTTGTTAAACGCACAGAAGCACAGTTACCAATTACCTAATTTATCTTCTCTATCTTCTAGCAGCACACTCATAGCTATAAACTGGGTGAAAGTGCTAGCTACGCTCGTTATTCCGTGATTATTAGTGTACCTCATCATATCCTTCTCCGCTCCCATTATCTTGTTAAACAATTCCAGTGGATCATCCGTTTCGGCTTTAAGATTCATCTTATTTACACGCTTGATTGTGTCATTCATCGCCCGCTTTGAAATTATCATGCTCTGCAATCATACAAGTTAATTTGCAACATCGGATGTATGCAAGACTTATTTTTCAAGTAATTATCATAGATTTCTTTAGATTGGGAAGCCAAAAATCTGTACTGTGGTGATTCTTTACTTTCTTTATCATCAGCTAGAAGACTAAGGCATCATCTTTTGCACGCAATTCACTTCAATTTGCAACTACAAGCAAGTGGTCGGCAGATGCTTCTACCGATTTTGCGGTTGCTATTAAGAAACAACTCCAGCGTCCATCTTCCCTGCAAGATAGATGCTCTACCTGGCATGCATTAAGCATGCCAGGTAGAGCATCTATCTACCTTCTAGCATCTATATCTATCTATCTTATGGGTGGCTTATGTTCGCATCTTCAAGTGATGCCAGTTACCTAGATCAACTTTCTTATATCTACATTGAAAAACTTTCTCCTAGATGTCGATCTCTGCCATAGCCCAATAGTTGAAAAAACTATCAAAATCTTACTTTTTTTATAATTTTTATTAGTGTTTATACCTACACTTGGAGGAATTATCAGTTTTATAAAAAGATATAAAAAAGCAATGTGTCATCTCTTGTTTCAAACGTGTCTCATTGTAATATGGACCTTTGAAAAGTAGATTGAAACTGCAACGTTTCCTACTAGATGACGCTACAGACGCTATAAGACTTATGTGAAAGCCATATACTAATTTCGGCATCGACGGTAGGAGAGCCGTAGCTTAATTGGAGAAAGCGCTCAGGCCGCGATTGCCAGAGAGTCGCAGGATCAAATCCTGTCGGTTCCGAATTTTTTTATATGCATTTAAAATTTATAAAATCTTACTTTGCTTGAGGCGTCGTGGTTAATGGTCGGAATCACGACCAACCTAATCAGGAGTCACGAACAATTGTCGTCAGAAAATTGATCTCAAGACGAAGTAGTAGTAAAACTATGGAACACACAGATACAATCCTTGCACAGCGTCTTCCAAAATTTGTAATCTCATCCGACCGGACTTATTCACGGGAGCGTACGTACGGACTACGTACGCCCCCATGATCTTCTTTTTTTCTAACGTGTTTCTCCCAAAAATAAGCCAGTAAAGCCAGTGATCTGGTCCGTTTTCGAGAGGTTATATAAGACTCGCAAGACGAGAAGCGGCTATAAACCCTAGTCCAATAAACCCGAATCACCATAAGCCGAAGATGTCCATCGGAACATTAAGTGGTCACTAATTGTATGATATGGGGTATAATAACGATGAATATCCCATTTACGATTTTTACCAGTTTCCTACACACCTTTATCATATCCAGAATAGTAAATAATTTGTCCGTAAAAAGAGGTTGCCTTCTGTGTAACGCTGTTTGGTGAATTTCATCATCAGCTACCTTGTGCCCGTGGATGGACATTTCCAACATTCGCATGTTAATATCAATCTCTTTAGTAACTCGTCGATACACTGACTGTGAAAGATATTTTTTTACTGGTAATAATTTCATGATAAATTATAATGATTAGCATTACTTCCTACGTTTTCCGGTTGATTGCACTGTTTTTGCTGGTAAAAATTATAATAAACTTGTAATTAGGCGAACACACCGGCATAAAACAAAGAAGTACTATAAATAAATTGATTTAGTTGTGTTCGCGGGAACCTGTTTGAGTACAAAGTATTTGAAAAATGAACATGCCAACGGCTCTAATATTGGATTATTAAAAAAATGGGATTAAATAAAATATAAACCCGACATCATTCTAAGTAAAATATATTTGAGACCAATCACAAAGTATGTCCTTTTAAATTAAAGAAAAAAAAATCTAAGTCGGTTTACAAATAAGGAATTCTACAAAAATCAAGAGACTCCAGCGTTTTTAAGTTAAAAAAGAAGCCTACAGGTTTCCAACCTGTGATAACTTACGTTGTATAATGCAATAGCGCATCGATTGTGCGTGATAATAATATTTTTATCATAACCGTCGCCGTTTGCTATCATCAACGATGCAATGCCTCTCTCCAGAGGACGATATACCATGTCGTAACTCAAAGGGGTCATCGGCTTAGGCAGAACCTCTCCGGTGTTTGCGAAAGTGACGAGCTCGTCGTCGGACATTATCGGGAAGTCCAATTCATGCAGCAACTCCTCTTCCGTCCATCTCTCCAGGGATGTGATGGGCCGAGCTTGCAGAAGGAATATTGCGTCCTGCTTAATCCATACTAATATTATAAAAATGAAAGTCTGTCTGCTTTTTTACTATTATGTTTGTAGGTTTAGCTTAACTGTTGATGCGATGGAATCGCTGCTTCCGACCTTAATAAAATGTGGTAAATAAGGGAATAGAAGACATAGAACACTTTTTATCCCAGTACATTTAATGGTTCACGTGGGATTTAAAAATACTTAAACCAGCGCAGGCAAAGAAGTGGGCATTTATAGATTTGAACAAATGTTCATATCAACTTAATTTTCGTTTGTTGTATTTGTATTCGCGAATGTAATCGAGAACTGACTGAAAATTTTCACACAAGTCTGCATATTTTTATGATATCGGAGCTGCTGTATCGAAACTAGAGTCCTTAACCGGTATTGAAAAATAAACATTGGTTCCAATTCAGTTGAACACAGATAGATACAAAGTAGTGCTATCCTTTGTACAATATTCCCGCGGAAGAAAGCAAAGAAAGCGGAAGAGCACTATTTATTTGTGCTTGTACGTATCGTAAAAACCGATCTTATAAAATATTATAAAGGGAGCTATTCTACCCTGAAGACAAAGCATAGAAGGATTGCGACCCGTAAAAATAAATTTTGAACATATATTTTATTAATAATACTTACATCATTAATAGCCCACTCTATATCCCTTCCAGCACCCCAAAGTGTTTCTTGGGATACAGCAATATGAGCTAGTCTCATTATCTCCGATTCTGACAAGCACGCTTTGGTTCGTTCAGAATCTGGAATACTTTCCGAACTAACGCCATCCTTACACGTGGTCACTCTGTGTGTTTTCGAACCAAGTTCGACCTTGTCAATTGATAAGCTAGCGTCTATTCCACGTTTTACGATTATGGTGTCCGGTTCGACTAATCCAGATACCACACTCTGAAAAAATTAAATAGTTGAACATTTATTAACTATAATCTTACTTTTATTCCACCACATGCTCTTAGGATCAATACTTATATAATACTACCTCTACCAAGTTTTCATTAAGAAAATACGCGGTGACAAACATGATATCAGCTGAGCGTTGACATTTTAGGTCAAATGGGGTCACGGATTACTATGGCATAATTCAAACAGAAATGTCGATTTTTTTTACTTAGTACTTTTTCAAGAATGTATAAATCGAGGTACTATACAATTAAAGAATTTCTTGATGGTAAGTTTGCTTGGAAGCAAGTAGCTCCGCTTTCATCTCGCGCAATATAGCAAAAATATTGATAGATTGTAAAATTTTGTTGGAAAAGAACAACTGCTGAGTTTCTCTCCCGCTTCTTCTCGGTAGAATCTGCATTCTGAACCGGTGGTAGAGTCACTACAAACTGACACCCTGGACATATCAAAAGTTCTTATCTATTAGGCCTTCTTGAATTAAATGATTTTCGAATTGGAATTCAATTAATTAATTGTTTCATTAAAATTTATTACAATTGCAACTACGATTTCAACCTTCTTTTAGATTTACTAGGACTACATCCGTATCAGAAGACTCTGCTCTTCACTTTTTTACGTTATAATCACTTTTCTAAATCTATTATAGAATTACTTTTTCTTTGTAGTGTCAATCTTCTCTACTGACCTCTCCCAAGCCATAGTTGGCCGTGATAAGGATCCTGGAGGGATCTCCGTGGTGCGGGTGCCGGGTGAACATGACGCCGGCGGATCGTGGCGCTACCAAGGCTTGCACCACCACCCCACCACCGCACTTGCACGGCTGACCATTCTGCCTTTACAATACAAAAAAACAATGGGGTAATTGACTGTACACAATCCTAACAAATCCAATAACAATAGGGCGTGTGCCGTGTGGTGACAGCGGATCAGAATACAGTTTTCACCACCCCTTCTCTTCGTTGTCGTAGGCGTCGTCGGGTGTCGTCCGAGGCGACTAACGCAGAAGAGGCGTCGTCAGTACTACTACTATCTACTAGCGTCTATTGCAAACCAACCCGCCTACCCAGCGTGGTAATTATGGGCAAACCTTGGTAGGGTGAGACCCTGAGTCCAACTTTGGAATGTTATATGTTATTGATGATTGTTGATGTCAGATTTGACTTTATTAAAGATTTCAGTGATGTTGTAACCCTTAAATGTAATTTTTAAAATACCTAAACGGCAAACATTCTGCCGTTTAGTTATTGCCATGTATTTTCATAACAATCTATATGATGTGAGTGTGGTATCAAATATACTTAACGACCTATATACCTCATACCTACCAAATTTACTTTAAAATTTAGTAAAAATCGATCGAGCCGTTTTGAAAGAGTGCGCCTCTAACACAATGGTGACAAGAGATTTGTATATACATATAAGATAAGTAAGATAAGCGTAATTTCCTCTACTACAAAAAAAAATCTTTTATTACAGAAAAAATATCAATGTCCATTGTATCCATCGGAAGACATGATGATGATGATTTTCAGTAAAAATTGACGCGGTACGTATGGTGGTGGTAATAAAAGGAATAACCGGCGAAGTTTGTAGCGAGCTTTATTTAATTCAGTTCGCAGGTTATTCGGAACGAGGGTTCAAAAAAATTAAAACATATTTATTTAACATGATTGTACTTTCATAGTAAATACGTGTATATTCATTCTAATCTTTATCGTACCTGCGGTAATATGCGCTTGTAAAAGCAAACATAGATGCCCAGCACTTTTGGACGGCGCGTATGACGTCATCGTCGCTCACACATCCTAGTACTGTTTCGTTTTGTCCGGCGGCCGATAGCGCCTCGCTGTCTTCGCCGATCGCTATCGCCAAGTAACAAATAATTAGATTTTAGATTTTTGTTGTACTAAACTAATAAACTTAGTTAGAAGCAGGCGTTACTTTGCGGATATGATATGTTATGAAAATTAAGCTTAATTTGCTATACTCCGCGAAAAGCAAGAGAATCTGTATGCTGTAATTTATAATTTCTCCAATCCTTATACTCCACACCAAACAGATCTTCGGTAATTTACCCTCTACACACGTTTCGCTCCTAAACCGGAGCAACCTCAGGAGATGTTGACTTTACAATATGTAAAAATTCTTTATGCACATGTAAAAGTTTCTTGTAAAATACATTGCCAGATAGTAATTCAATTAAAGATTTATATATTTACCTGAGGATCTTACAGCAAATCGTAATTGAGGGCCATAGGTTTTATCCGACGCTTTCTCCCTTAGTTCCTTCAAATATTCTAATATTTTAGCTTTTACATCTTCAACTATTTCGGTTGTCACAAATAAGCTAACTGTTCTGAAAAATATTAATAATAAGTAATTCATTGTTATTATGTATGATTATCAAACTTTTATATGTGTGTTCAGTTGAGTGTTACAAAATTGTGTTTAATTGTTGTAAGATCTAAAATACTCTACATTGACAGTTGATAAATAATGTTACAGTGTTCCCGGTTTAAAGTAATGGTTGTAACTTTGAAATAAGAGATTTGTGTGGATCCAGATTAACATCAATGACGCTAAATAAGATGTACCAACACAAGTCTTTAAACTGAACTAATTTGATTTTTAAAGTTCAATCAGCAGTTGTAAAACATGCAATGCAAGCATAAAAAAATCTGAATAATATACAGTTAAATTAGAAAAATTCAGCTTGAAGACATTTATTTTCTCAAAAAAGAACACAATAGTTCACTTACATCGAGAATACAATAACATTTTAAAATTAGTAGATGCAAAATCTCAAAGTGCTTTACAGATGTACCATATTATTTAATTTAAAATTTTTGCGGGTGGTTAAATAAAAAGTTAGCGAGCGATAATACAAATCGTTTTATAGGAAAGAGGTCACATTAACTTAACTGAACGGTATTTTGTACATGTTCAAGAACAAGTTTTTTAAACATTGGTAAACTTTTAGTGTTAATGATTCTCTCAGGTAAATTATTGTACAACAGCACTCCCTCACACAGTATACTTTTCTTTCCATAATTGGTTCTAGTTTTAGATAGTAAAAATTTATTTAAATATAAATTCGCTCAATCTATGTACACATTTTGTTAGAGAAGAGCGAGACCTTCTGGTACAAGTATATTATATGCTTAAAAGAAGATCTCAGCGTAATAATTAAGATATGAATGTAGTTATTTCTAATAAAATAAAATATATTATTATAAAAAATTAAACATAACAACTTTTTTAAAGCTACTCGTATCAGTTCAATTCGTTTTATGATTTGCGCACAATCATGTTTGCAATAGATATTTCACAAAAATAGGTATGTACTCACTTTTCACATTTTTCCTTAAAAACGCTCTCCTTATAATCCTCGTTGGCGCTCTCTATTTCCGAGATAGCTTTTACTAGCGTAGCATTTCTTTCAAGGTGTTTATTAAGGGCATTATTAGTAACGCAAAATCCGGGCGGGACAGTGTACCCCTTAAATAAAATCCACAGATTAAATATGTTATTATTAGTTTGAATTAAATATCCGCATATTTTTGCACAGTGAATGTTCTAAATTCTAATGGTTAAACTCTCTGGCGCGTAGGATGGTTTTTAATGCACCGAATAAATATGGGTATATAACCGATACATTTTCTTTTTATTTTAATACTTAAAATATATTTTAATTTATATTTGAACTGAGCGGTAAACATGCAAAATAAATGTATACCTTAAGATATTCATGTCAAAGACGGTGTCTAAACATGTATAATATTATGTTTTCATATTTAAGGCAAATAAATGAATTTGAAATAATTATTTTGATTAATATATTACTCTATACTATAATATAAGTGTGTGTGTATTTGTATACTTTTAATTGTAACATCGTTGTTAACAAAATTATCTCTCTGTTGATAGTTCAAGGGGTGCACGAGATAAAGACGAAAGTGCACGAGTGGAAATATAAGGAAAGGATGAGACCAGTGGCGTGCATTTTGACCATCGTATGCGTAAAGCAGGAAGATGGCATAATATGAAAAAACTCCTAATACTATACGAGTTATATAAAAAAAAAATTGGGTAGGCAATGTATTTGCGCATGTATAAAGTGCACGCCACTGGTTGAGACTTTTCTTTTTGTGTGTGCATACTGTTCCATTATTTATACCTCGATTTGTGTGTGCTACCCAAAGGCATCTTGCGTCTTGTTAATCTGACACTTATGTTTTCCGTATGTAATCTGTGATTGGACAGTTCAAGAAATTGCTCTACTTCGACACACCCAAGATGGAATAGTATTACCTCTTTGCTTTGTACTGAAGCCAATAGAGCAAGCGATGCTCCTTTTCCTCCGACGTAGTTAGTACAAGTAGCGGCTCTCGCATCGAAGGGCAGACAATAATCTGTATTCCCAGCTTCCACCTCGTCAAGCCACTTCAATACGGGAAGCGGTATAATATGAGGCGGTGTCGCTGATGTGGATTCTACAATCATAGAAAACCATTTGTCAGAGTTTGTGCCCATTTTTATTTTTGTAATTATTGACGGACCAAGCAGATGAAGCAGGGTCACCTGATGGTAAGTGGAAAACTATCGCCTGTACCCAGCGCAACACTTCGCAGGGCATGCAAGGAACATGTCGTACAAAAAGTCGCCCTGTGTCCATCAACCTGAGCTGTAGGTTAAGCCTGTAATTATACCGGCAACCACGCACTTCAGACCGGAACACAGCATTTCAACAATACTGCTTTGCGGCAGAAATACGCACGGCAGTAGTCACAAACTGTATTACTACTTAAACTTTAAAAAGCTTCGTTATGCATAAAAATAATAGTTTAAAAAAACTAAAAAACACGCTTTTTATAGAAAACCGAACTAAAAAATAGAAAATAAATATTAATAAATTTAAATTAAGAATAGTGTTAAAAATTTCAATAAATATAAATTAATAATAGTGTGAATAAAAACAAAATATTTTATTGTAAAAAAATGCGTGGTATATATGTTTTTTTCATTTTAAACTATTGCACGACTATGAGATACAAAACATCAGAGAGTGATTTACGATCAAAAACTTTTTTTCGCCTCATTTTGGCAACTATTTTTATAGTATTATAGCCTTGTTCGTTAATTTTCTGTGGAATTAGTAATTTACGCTACGCTTTTTTTAGTTAGGTACGCGAACGCCATCTGTTGGTAACGCCATAGGTTTTTTACATTTTGATGGCGCTGTAGTAATTGCAATTAATCGTTCGAAAAAAATAAAAAATCTTTTTTTTAATATTGAAAATTGGAATAATCTTCTCAGATTAGTGTATTGTCATCGGTCCTCGATATGTCTAAAAAGTTTGAAAGAAATCTGACCGTGTAAAGTGGGTCAAAATCGAGCTCAAAGGGGTCGGTTACATACATACATACAGGTGAAGCTAATATAAGCGTGTAAAAACCACTTCGGAAGTGGTTTGGTTTTGCTTTGTCTTCATGATATTACTCGGCCCTCACTAGGCATGATGAATAATTTTGAAAACCTGCCCTGTGATGTTTGGAAGTATCTACTATATCCAAAAATCTCTTTTTGTTGTAGAAATTAAAGGTTTTTTTGGTATGAATTGCAAGTTATATTTAATAAAAATATTTCCCATATATATAGAAATATTTTTATTAAATAATAGTCATGGCCGCACTCGTGACGGCATTGACAAATTAAAACTATCTGCCTTAGTAATTCCTTGTCCCATAGCTAAAGATTATTGATGTCGGTATTAATAAGAAATAAAATTAACAGCTGATAGTTTTAAATCACAAAAGAATTTATATACGCAAATATCAAGTGCAGAGTTTTACGAAGTTCAAGTGATACGAAATTCTGTTTAAGTATATAGAATATAGATGTATAGTATATAGAATTAATTCGGCGTTTTTTTATCCTCAGAGGAAAAATAACTCTTACTCATTAGCTATAAGACGCATGATAATATTTTCAAAATTCAAAAACGTTTTATTCATGCAGACCTTATTAGGGACACTTATGAAGCGTTCATACATTTAACATGTTACACTAATGTTAGTGATGGTGATAACTGCATTCGTTAACTTAAAACTAAAGCTAGGAGGGTTCCAAACGCGCACTGGTCTAAGAAGAGCACACAACAAACTCAGCCAGGTTTTTTTTTTATCACCATCTCACAGTCTAGTTAATGTTGAGCTATGAAGTAAGAGCAATTCAAACCCAAGCTTTTTATCATACATGTAATCCTTAATATTATTATAGGATTTTTCTATAAGCTTAAGTTTTATATAAAGTTTGAACTTATTGAGAGACATCTCAAGGATTTCATCTGGTAATTTGTTATAAAAAGATATACAATTACCCTTAAATGAATTACTAATTTTATGCTTGTTATATTAATGTCCCTCCATGCCTCTTTGATCTAGTGGTAAGCATATTCGACTCAAATCACGAAGCTCTAGGTTTAATTCCCGAACGGGACAGTTAATAAGTGGGTTTACTAATTCTTAGGTTAATAAGTAGTACAAGGTTATACCAATCTTGAGTTTGGAAATTGGCGGAATTGATTGACCCCCGTGCCTCGGAGAGCAAGTTAAGCTGTCAGTCTTGGGCCTGGTCTCTTTCCAGTCATGTCGGAGCAGCTGCGGACTGTGAGGATAAGGGGATAGAGAGTGCACCAGTGTTTGCGCACACACTTTAATATCTCCAGCGTAATTGGAAGAGATTGACTTCCATGGCCGATATCAGCCCATTACCGGCCCACTATTGGGCGCGGCGATCACGACTCCCTTCCCATAATGAGAATGGTTTAGGCAGTATTCCATCACGCTGGCCCAGTGCGGATTGGTGGACTTCACACACCTTTTAAAACATTATGGAGAGCTCTCAGGCATGCAGGTTTCCTTACAACAAGAGATATTTGAATTACTTTAAACGCACATAACTCAGAAAAGTTGGAATTGCGTGCTGGGATTCGAAGTCGCTGAAGCCGATGTCCTAACCACTGGGCTATCACCGCTTTCTATTCCACTGGTATGTAAATATCTAGTGTGCAAAAATATATTGAAGATCCTACCTGTGCCTAATTTGTCATATGCAAGCTCTAGAACTCCAGTTCCGTGTTCTCCGTTAATTTCAACAGCGCAATTCCGGTACACTTCTTCTTGTTGGCGTGGCACACCACTAAAAGTACGCCCGCCATCCTTGCTTATCCGAAGTATTACTTTGAAAGTGCGGCTGTCTGATGCTGTAAATTGATTAATTAAATTGGATTAATTTACACAAATACTTATATCGTTAAAATAAAATAATTATCTATTCTGTCATTGCCATTTTGCCATTTAAATGTATGCAACAGTAGGTACCTAATGCACAATGACGCGTTGTTCCGCTGCAGTGCAGCTCGCTCCATTGCATTGCGATACAATCTATATTATTTGCTTGTTTGAAATATGACAACAGAATATTAGAGTTCAATGATAATTCTTCATGAAATTTTTTTGTGGGATAGATGGTAGGAATACTTTAAGAAATAACTTTAGGTAACTACGCAGTTTTCATTTCATTCACAAGAAAGTGCAACGCACATATTTGTCAAAAGTAAGGTTAGGTTAGGTTATTAGCCTCGGCCGAAATCCCACAAGACTACGACATACGAAACTTACAACGCGAAAAACATAGCGAAAATTCAGAAATTATAAATTAATAAATATCCCCTGCCAGGGAGTTCGGTTGTAATCTCAAATATCTGATAATAAAACAAGTCTGGTTTATATTATTTATAAGGTTTTTTTTTTATGTGTTATTTCCTATTTTCCTCCGACATGACGGTCGGAGACTGTTCTAGGTACTTACAATTTCACTCAGTTATTGTATTTGCTCTGTTATGTATTTTCATAAATATTGAGGTGCACATTTGTCATTCGGTGTACATTCTTATCTGTCACTACCTACATATTAGTCTTACTTTTTTTATAGTGGCTACTTACAAGCTAATAATATTTAACCATTATCTTTTTCTCTTCTTGTACTTACAGCTTATTCATATTTATAAGGTTATCATTAAACAGCTCAGCTTTCTCTGAGAAATGGGACCTCAATAGGATTAGAATGATCAAGCGAAACTCACTGCAAATGTTAATAGTATAGGTGTTTGGTATTTGATTGGCACCCTCGCAAAAATCAGACAAGACCAAGTCGGTTGAAGTTATGCTTTTCACCATGAAATTGGGGAAACGCACATTTCCTGAAATGCACCTGTAGAAATAAATTCACTTGTACTTGTATTTACACACAAACATATTTTTAAGCTATATTTTATAAGATAAAAAGCGAAACTAAGAATATATATTTGTCTCTATTTTCTACTCAGTGGCAATACAGATTCCGACAGCGTTATTTGAATATATTTATTTAGAAATCTTATATCGCTTCACATTAAATTGAAGGGGAATCAGGATAACATTGCAAATATTCAACAAAAAATCTTAATCAAGTGTCGATTAACAACTGTGTTGACCGGACTTTGTTACCGAGATATAAAGAAAGCGGCACTTAATAGGGAGGCTTTTCGATTGTTTGCCGCCAAACTTCAATTTAAAGAAGATGGCACCCGTTGATGATGATGTAAGATTTTTAAAGTCAGTTTGGAAGACCTTTCTACCGTGTCCCGTATTTTTTCTGGTAGGTTGTCTTTATGCAAAACGTACAATTTGATGGCGGCGCAGCGGTTGTAATAAGGGCATCGTAATTGTTTTATGAAGATGAAAATGGACAGATCACCAAAAATAATCAGTGAGTCTGCTGCTATTTACACATAGATTACTTAGCTTAAACAAAATCAAAAACCTTTTGTTTCTCACAAGATTTCGAAAAAATATACATACTGTGTGAAGTTCTTATAGTACGAGAAGGCACGGATCTGTACCGCGGTCCCATCGCTCGCAGATGCAGTCAATGTGACCTTCCGCCTTAGAACCTTACTGTCAGGGGACCAACTCCGCTCCTTAGCTCCACGTAGACGTAGGTATTCGCTTTTGTCTATAGCGCCGTTTGCATCAAACGATTGAAAGCGACCTTGAATGGCTCCCCATTGCATCCAACTGCCAGAACCTCCGACGCATTTGTTGCTACAAATATTTCAAAATAAATCCGGTTTAGTCCAAGTTTGACTTGCAGACTAAGTAAAACTTGATATACGTAGTATTGAAACATTATATTAATTGATGCAATTTAATATCACAACCTTGGAAGGTTAAAGAATACATCATGAGGAAACCTGCATGCCTGAGAGCTCTCCATAATGTTCTCCAATGCGTTTGTAGTCCCGATACCAACCCGCAGCGCGGTAGACTACAACCTAAACCCTTCTCATTCGCAAAGGATACCTTAGTGGGTTGATAATGATGATTATTATGATGAGATGAATATTGATTTTGGTACAAAATATCAACAAAATTAAGATCGAGCAGAAAGCCGTGCCGTGTTGTCTGTTGACAAGAATACATTCAACACTACCCCTATTGTTCCCGCAGGTGTCGTAAGAGGCGACTCTGGGAATATAACGGAAAACATGCAGCAGCGTTCTCTATTCTACTACTACCATCTACCGCGGTCTCCAGCCCGTCTCCTTAGCTTGGTGATAAGGTAAACCCTCCTGTTGGGATAAGCATTTAGTCCAGTAGTGGACTCGTAAAAAATAAGAGTCTCTTCTTTAATACATTTCTCTAAGTTTTTATGGGGGAATTTTATGTGGCTATAATAAATTGTACGTGGATGAAGTTGTGGAGCACAGTTAGTTCATGTATATGGTTTGTGGGTGAATTATGAATCATAAATTAAGCAGGTAGGTACTCAAATACCTACGTTTCAATCTTATTTCAGTTACGTAATAAAGAATAAGTACTTACAGCATTTGCGGCCAACTGCCATCCTGCCAAGGTTCCAGAGCCAATGCTTCTGCCGCGAGCTGAACACTCCAGTCCTCTGGGTGTCGCACAACTCTAGTTGCTGATGCCCATCTGCAATATTTATTATGATTATACACAGGACATTAATGTCCCACTTCCGAGCGTAGGTCCTCAGAAGTATGAAAATCCTGTTGGGGTTTAAAGATTATTTATCATTATCAACATCCACATCATCACTTCAACCGATTGACGTGCACTACTGAATATATGTGCTTAGTAGGCAGATCCAATATTCACGATCCTCGGCCGCTTTCCAGCGGCTCCCAAGTCCCAAGTCCCAAGTCACAGCCACTCGTTTAATGTTGTCTGTCCACCAAAATGGGAGCCGCTGCATAACCATGAACCATCGCTGCGTTTACCGGTGCGGGTAGCTATGGCAAAAGGTCGGTTATACTTACAGGAGATTGAGCTTAACATGCTGAGTAACGTTGTCAGTAAGTCGTGTAAGAAGCCCATTGTAGATGATCCTTATATTCGTCTGCGATTCTAATATTTGTATCTTCAGTCCACCAGCACTCCATCCATCTTGCGTACTGATCCACTCAGCAATAGCTGTTTCGGGGTGCTCTGTAATATATGAATTAAAAAGTTATTTATTTCCATTCAGGCCTTTTCGCTATCTTTGGCCGGATTTTCCTGCGACTCGCTTGATGTCTTTCGTCCACCTTTTGGCGGGGTCCAACAGCACTGCGCTTTAATTATAAGGCCGCCACTTCTGCACCGGGAGACATTAACATCATTCCTCTTTGCTACCTGCTCTGCCAATTGTTTTAGCATCGCAAAAAAGGCCTGGAACTCCTCATTTTAACACGTACAGAAAACTGCGAGCGCAACTTTAATCGCCCGGTGTGTGACTCTGAGTCGGGTGTGATAATTATGTATTTACTACTTCAAGTTTATTTAGCCCTTACGCGAGACAATAACCGACTAAAGGACACAAGACGCGGCGAATATGTAAAACGATTTTCACATTCACGGGTTATTGCTTCAACAGTTACAGTAGATAGTCTCCAAAATTTTTGGCGTAAGTATCTGGCCTGGAATCAGCTGCCGCGTAGTTTATGGCGGCCAAAAAGATTGCGGACTACTGTCTTTATATAGTAAAGTTTTGAACTTACGCGGTAATTTGTATCTGGTGCCATCATGTATTTGAAGATATAATACAACTTCGGCTATGTTTTTTCGGCCACACAATCTGCGTATTCTCAATAAAATAGAAGATCCGTCAGATGATGAAGCTCGTAGTGTGATATCATCCGTACCAAGCTTCAGTTCCCTTCGGGGAGTTTCACTTAATTCTCGTGAAGGCAGTTTTGATTTCCATCGCCTTACAGCAAAACGAGCCAAGAATAGTTTCAGAAGATAATTCCATCCTGTGAAAAAAAGAACTATTCATTATCACCATCATCATCAGCCATGGAAGAGGAAATAAGTGCAATGATTTTCCACTGTCATCATCTTCATCGGCCAATGAGAAAGTCCATGCAATGTTTCTCCACGATTGTGTTAGCCGCCAATTTTATAAATGCGGGCTGGTTGAAAATTTCCAAATTGAAAGATTCAACCTGTCCCGACATACTCGTAGATTTGAATTTCGAACGACCATGCTAAATACCAGAGTATAAATAAATATTACATCAGCTTATCATTATAGTAGATAAATAAGATGCAATTATTGCAAAGTTACGGAGGTATTTATTATCCACGTAAATGGACAATGCGGAACCAATTTCCTTCTGAGGTGTTTCCCCTGGCCGTTTGCCGTTTCTTCTTATGCCCTGTGGTGACCGCAGATCAGAATACAGTTGACACCACCACACCTTTTCGCGCGGGTGTCGGACGACGCGTCTAAGAGAATATAACGGAGAGCGGGACTGAGGGAATTCAGTTCGTCTGTTGCTATAGATGTGCGTGGGCGGCGGTATCTAACTCACTAGCTAACTAAGGTGCCACGTGAAATCGGACCATAACATTAATCTCATTCGAGACATCTAATTTGGCATATTAATATGAAGAATTGTCTTATGTTACGACAGAAAATGTTTTTCTCGCGAAGTTACCTATGCTGTCTAGTGTTGCCCAAATGCAAGAACAAGACGAGACTTAGCCAGTCTTGGTCTTGGTCTTGCGCCAATACACCTGGTCTTGGTCTTGGTCTTGGTCTTGCGCTCCCAGTCTTGGTCTTGGTCTTGGTCTTGCAGCAAGAGTCTTGCAAGTCTTGCAATTACCTATTAGTCTATTACTATTTATTAAAGTTTACTTTAAATCTTAGAAAAACGTATTAGAATTGGAACATTGTGAGCTTGAATTAACATAGCCATAGTAAAGATCAAGCAGATTAATAAATAACTGAAGATTTGATAAGAAATTCGAAAAATCAACTGACCTATATGTCGTTTTCCATGGAAGTAACTGTTTCTTAATAAACATTTATGATTTATAAGCTTACATTTGCTAAAACATGTAAAAAAACAAATTAATTACAATAACTTGACTGTATTTTAAAGAACAATACTTATCTGTCTAGAAAGAGATTGAACCCTCAACTTATAAGAAATTTAATAAAAGAGTTTTACGATTTATCATTTATTTGAATAAAGCTGAAGAGTTCGTTTGTATGTTTGATGACAGAAGTTTTAAAATATATAAATATTAATGCCATATCTCAGAAACAAAGATTCGATCGAAACCGCATAAAAGCCAAAACATATAATGAGGGAGACTTAGTATTGGTAAAAATACAAAGCCAAACCAATGATGGACGGAGTAGGAAGTTACTACCAGCATTCAAGGGTCCGTTCCAAATAGGAAAGTGTTTGGGGCGAGATAGGTATCAAATCAGTGACATGAGAGGCAGTGAGAGATGCAATAAGAAATATGATGGAGTGGCCGCTGCGGAAAATATTAAACCGTGGATCAGAATTGATGATTGGTGCATTGATTAAAATGGATCCTAAACAAGTAACATGCGTGTTGGCAAAATTGAGTAAGGCATTTTATTAAATTCATTGCAAATTACTTAACCATTAAATAAAGTTTGATCTCTTGAATAGTCTAATGAGTCGCTATTTATATTTTTTATATACTTATACCATAGAGTGTGCTGATCTGTCTTAATGCATGTTTATACAGGTTCAGTTCATTTTCCAAGGTAGGAGTAGTGAGCTGAAGCAGTCACTCCCTAAGTATAAAGGGATAAACTGGAACAGGCACTGCTCCGGACTAAAGGAGTGAACGGTATCTGTACAGCTTGTCTAAGCATAAAGACAATGATTCTGAGTCAGGCAGTTCAGTGCATAAGAAAACAGCGGATTTCATAAAGTTACTTAAGCATAAAAGAGCTTTGAAAAGGATGCTGTTATAGGATGCAAAGAATAGAGCAAATATTCCTAAGACTAAAGGAATATGAATAGGTGTAAAATGTAATTGTTATACTGATATGTAATATTCAATGTTTAATTGCAGATACGTCCTTCATAGTACAAATAAGTGATGGGAACCTACTGGACTTTACTACGTGCCTGGGGACATGCACGGTGCAGGAGGGCCGTGTTGGCAACCCCGATGACGTAAGCGGCGCCACGGCGGCGGCGCTGGAGTCAAGAGGGCGCGGGCGCGAAGAAAAAGATTATTGTGGGGTAGATTCCGGCGCAAGCGCAGTGTTTTAAGTTGTATCGATAGTTTTGTTACATATTGAATTTGTTTAACTGTATTTGTTTCGTTTAAATGAGTGATTAAGTATTTCAAACGTTGTCTCATTTAACTGCCTAATTAATTCATATTGAGGTTGCGTGCTGTGGTCTTACGACATAATAAGTTAACATTCTTTGATATAGTTTTTTGCGTCTCATAGAATTCCTAAGCGTACCTACCTACCTATACACCGAACTGTTACACCTAACTACTCCGTGAAATAGCGCTAAGTCCTAGCTGCAAGACGCAAGAGTCTTGCAGGCTATGTCTTGTTCTTGCTCAAGTCTTGCACGGTCAGTCTTGGTCTTGGTCTTGCTAAAAATACGCGGTTTTGTTCTTGGTCTTGGTCTTGCAAAAACGCAAGAACAAGACCAAGACTGCAAGACCAAGACTGAATTTGGGCAACACTAATGCTGTCAACCGAATAAATGGCTGAGCTCCCAGATGCATCTGTTAACGATGCAGTGGTTAATATCGCGATAAACAAAATGTGTGCAAAGTCCCTGGCAAAACACAAGACACTGCAGGCCTTATATATAGTTGCAGTATTAAGTCGCCCATACCTATTTATTAATTGAAACGCTTAATTCTCTAGACAACTGTCTACATCATTATCTTGTATAATCTATGAAAGATATATATTTAGGTAAGTAGTACATAGGTACTACTATCTGTAATCTGCGTTCTCTGTAATCAACGTAATTAAATTAAGATTTATCTGCATGACTAGGCCTAACTTTGTACATGCATATCCTCTTTGCCTACTTTGCATCATCGTTTTAGCATAGGTTTTAGTTAGCGAGTTTATAATAAGTAGTAGGTATTCTGAGTCGTGTGCATATTTTTCTTAACCGTGTGATATTACATTTTTGAAAAGAGGTCGTAACGTACCTAGATTTTTATCGATTTTAGGGATCTATTAAAGAAATGTGAGACTACCCCTATGAGATTTGCACTCTAGTAATCGAACAATCCTTTTCGAGATAAAAACACTGTAACGTCAGAGTAAAAAGCAGCTTATTATTGTTTGTTAAAATATCAATTTGGGTCACACGCCTAAAGCTCTAGGTAGTGGTGGAATGTTAGTGAAATTAAAATCATCAATCAAGTAAGAATGTGTTTTTATGTACTTAGGTTAAAAAAAAGTAGTTGAAAAACTACTTAACGGTTTGCAAAGATACTAAGTTTCTTTATTAGGAAAGTAAACTCACCAGGTTCTCGATAGTATCTTTTCGTTTTCGTCGGCTTTCTTACGAATAATAAATAAAACACCACAGCAGTAGTGAACAGACCGGCTTGGAGTAATACATCGAATAAATCCATCTAAAACGATTACGTATCTATGTAAAGTAATCTTCAGAATCACATCAAATGTTTATTAATGGTAATTGAACGTTAGGAAGGTCAGTGGAAACTTGTTATTCAATCATAAATTGGTCTCGTACAACTATACTGAGCAAGCGCCTTGTTCGTAATAATAATTGTATGTAGGGGACATGTCACTCGACGAATAATCAGTAGTAGCTTATCGCCGTGATTAAGCCGAAATTACTCAATAATAATAGATAATAATGTCAACAAATTATTAATAACACCTTGTTCCTAAGTGTTCTAAAGAACGTACCATGTATTTAATTTTGTTTTTTTAAATATAGAAGTATTAAGGCTGAAACGTCAAACGATACGTACCTATCTAGATTTCCCTGCTGGGACAGAGATGGAATCTGCGAGAAACTGAGATGGACAGACGTCCTAAGTGAATGAAGTAAGAAGAAAATTATTTACCTACCTTCATAAACATAATCAATTATAGACAAAGCAAATAAAGTCCCAAATCGTAGAATGACGTACCGGAAGACTAGTTTGCTTGCCACTTGCCAGCACGTCTTCGTCAGTAGGGTGGTAACCACGGTCAAAGTATTCCACCAGACTAGACCAGAGAAAATTTAGATATTGTGTGTTTCTCAACTGGCTAAGTGGGAGCACTTAAATATACGACAACTGTATGTGCGCTATTCGGCCTTAGGGAGTAACTGCGGATAATTGGTTTTAATGTAGAGCCAACGCCAAAAAGAGTAGGTCGGTTTCCCTCAACACTCTAGACACGATAACCTTATCTATAGCGGCCGAGCTTAATAAGTCTATGATCATTTCGTCGTATATCGATTACTAACATTGAAAGCACGTGTCTTAAAGCTTCGTATGCGGTTTGATACCAAAATAAATAATAGCTGGAACTTGAGAGCGATTCTGCTGCTGCGGAGTCAATTCTATAACAGATACGCTGCAAAAATACAGATGACCCTGGCGACTCTTAAATGTGTTATATTCGTGCTGATGACGTCATTCCCATTTTAAATACTAAAATGAGTCAGTTGCTCTTCATCATCTTAGCACATACTAGTAGTTGCACGCGACTTTGTTCGCGTGTTAATTTGGATGTATATGCGGATTACACCACCTGAAATTCTTGATATCTAGTAGTAAAGATATCAAGTTTTTAATTTCTTAGTTAAGAGTTTCAAACTCTTATTGTGTGGGGTGTTAATAAAATAATACAATTAGAAAATGTAAACATCTTTATTTGAAATTGAGCACGACCCTGTCTTAAGGAATGCTTATTATTAATTTATCAAATACTACAATACAAACATTCAATTTAAAAATATTATTACTACACTAGGTATTTTTTACCCGACTACGGCGAAGCACAGGGATTTTTTTATTTAGCAGTCTATGTTTATATAAATGAGCTACTGTAGCGGCGCCTCTATTCGATTTTCTTAGCGAGATGTCATTGTCTAAGCACTCTGCGTGTTTATGTATAGGAATACAAATTTAATATGACGGAAGTATGCAAAAAAAAAAAAACCTATATCGAAAATTTTGTATTTAATTAAATAAATCGTATGTTTTTGTAGATTGGGAAACTTTAAAATATTTCCGGTTCACAGAGCAATGCGTAGAGTCCGTACGCATTACGCACCGCAATAATTAGTCGCTCTTTTTTACGATACAGGAATTATCTTAGTTGTTTCCGTAACGGAATGAGGGAGTCGCTGGCAAGAGAATGTTAACAACGATTGATATAGTTTCGAAGGAATGCTAGTCTACAATTGATATAGTATCGAAGGAATGCTAGTCTAGTGACAGCCAGTGGCGTGCATAAAGGGTATGCAGTTATGCACAGGGTACGCAGATGATAAAAAAAAGAAAATCTTCAGTACGATTTATGAAAAACTAAAGGGTAGGCATTGTTAGAGTTATAAATAGCCTACACTTAAGTATTTATAACACGTACTGGAAATTTTCTTCATTTTATAACATCTGCCTACCCTGTGCATGGGTTCTATGCACGCCAATAATGACAGCACGGTTTCCGGCTCCTTGGGTACCATATAAATCGTAGTTAAATTACACGATAACGAATAAGTAAACATAGAATTGTACCTATGTTTACTTATTGAGGTGAGATTTGCATCTCACTTAGCACTCTGAATACCGACTAAAACCCATCGGGGCTGCCTTCGTCATCCAAAGACGCCACAGGATCGTTTTCGCATATAGGAATGCAGAGTTGAGTAACTAAATGCGCTTTACATATTATATGACATTTCTCTGAAATCATCCTAAGAAAAATTAACTGCTCTTTCGCGGTAATACATTTTTGAATGTAGGAAGACAGTGGTAGTCGGGTTTAGTTTCTCAACTTTTTCTTATCAAATAAATTCATAAAGCTTGGCGTTTATTGACACAATTGAACAATAGGTTTTAAAAAACTTAGCATTACTTTTAAAGATTACAAACTTTAAATTTAATGGAGTCGAATGAAAGCAGTCAAAATACAGTGGCTTTAAGTTTAAGCCGATATCACTTTAATTGAGTGTTTCGTTTAGTTATTACTACTTCTACTACGAGGTCCTGGATTCGATTACCGGATCGGGTCAAAAGTTGATCGTTAATGGTTAATTTCTTAATATCACCCCTGAAGTTAGGAAATTGACGCAACCCCTTTCTTTGGCCGTCGGTTGGTATAACGAACATCTGTCTATAATAATAAAACACCTGAAGTTTGCTATATGTTTGTCTGTTTAAACGCACAATCTCAAGTTTTAGAAGCGATTCTTCCAGCGAGTAAATATGTCGATAAGATATATGAGTGAACAAGTGAAGTTACCTAATTCTAATTTATTATCTATTTGGCTTCTATACATCATTGTATACGAAATCCATAGCCTATGTTAGGAAGGTGTGTGAATGAAGTAATATAAAAATAAGTTAGCATTATTTATATTCTCAACCTAACTATAATTTCAAACATAGTCCAGCCTAAATTTATATAATATTAAAACGTAGCACATTGTAGGTAGTACACATTTATATTAAAACTATAATTTACATTGTTATAGCGTAAATAATATCGATTTAATAATTAAAAATAACAGTAATAAAATTAAATCATTCAACGATGAGCGTAAAAACAATTAATATCTTCGTTGCACTAGTAAAACAGATAAAAATAAATTACATAAACTCAACTTTTTTTTTTCCTAGATTCAAGGCTTCAGGAGCCCATGACAACGCCAAAAACGTAACTAAAAGTTAAAACAAACCATATATGTTATTAAAACAAACCATATAGTAAAACAAAATACATTTAGGAAACATGGATTTAGTTATTTTATTAATGTTAAAGCCTCAATTCCGAATCAAGTCACGTGTCTTAAAACAATTACCAACTGAACAATTATATGACAACGTAAACCAAAAATAGAAACAATGTTAATAATTACCCAAGGTATTTCATAGATAAAATAATCAATAAATAACTACTCAATGTTCTTTACAGATAATGAATATTATAGATATTATATATATAATTGCACTCACGCACAATAATAGTTGTTATATTGTAACCATAGACAATAACAAGAACAATATTATCTTCAAACAAGGAACATGGCGTTGTTATTATTTCGATAAATAAATAATTGGAAGAAAGTATCAAAACAGCTCGTCTTGTTCAGAATATATTAAAAGCAAATAATTTTTTGTATTATAATTTGATTAAATGCGTTTCTACTAATTTATTGTAAAATTACTTGTATAAGAAAACCAAGATTTAAAATCCAGGGTATTTGGACGGATACCAAAAATATAGGTAAAAAAAACACCGTAATTTCCTCCCATCGCTGATCTCTAACATTACAACTGGACAGGCCACTTTTACTTTGCTTTTGTCTCCAATCAATGACTAGGAAGAAAAGGATCTGGTATAACTAAGAAAAAAGCTTGTCAACTTGTATGCAGTAAATACTAAAATTACGACTTAATCTAGTGCATTCCATTGTTGCAAATGATTTTTTTGAGTGTCACAATTTCCACAAACCACTTTTTGTACTCAGAAAATGTGGTCACTTTAATGGTGAATTAGTAAGCTCAAGCTATAGTGTCTTAAGGGAGTTCCTTTATATTCCTTAATCACTGACTGTAAGTATCCCTCTGTAATACGTGTGTCCAAGGAACTAAAATTTGAATAACCGAATTCAATATAACATTGGTTTCAGAGACACTCGTATATCAAATTTGGCGCTTTAAATAAAGAAAAAAAGAAATTCAACCG
This sequence comes from Pararge aegeria, assembly GCF_905163445.1. Classification (NCBI taxonomy): domain Eukaryota; kingdom Metazoa; phylum Arthropoda; class Insecta; order Lepidoptera; family Nymphalidae; genus Pararge; species Pararge aegeria. Next base: position 6,398,196 of record NC_053181.1, read on the forward strand.
ATCTAACATAGTGACCCGGCGCCATTTTGACTATTTTCCAAAATCACGGCGCACGATGAAAGTGTTATGTATGGGCACATAGACGGAAAAAATATCCCCATTGTTACGTAAACAAGATATTTGGTTATTTTTTGTTTGTATTATACATACAAAAAAATGACCAAATATCTAAATTGCGGTGGGCTTACTATACCAGCTTCCATAAATAAAGTTTGAACGCCCATAAGCTGTTATTTTCTTTAGAGCAGCCAAACCAGATAGAGGCTAATTAAGAGAGAAGATAATTCGAGTCCCGCAATTCAAAATGTTTATCGTCAAATTGACAGTTTAAATACAGAACTGTCAAATGAGTCTTCACAAAATATTGCATACCAGATGATACGATATAGGTATATAGATAGGCCTTCTTAGATATTAAAAACGCTCATAAAAAAGATCCGATAGGAAAGCAAATATCGTCGTTTTTTTTATTTTAAATATTTAGTCGACTTAAAAAAAGGAGAATCTTAATTAATTTACTCTCCAATTACGTACAGTAAAGAGTTATATAATGGAGTCATTATTAACTACACATTTTTCGATATTTTAACGTACCTATTTGTTGATAAATAATGTATTCGCACGCCCGTATATGGTACGAATGAGATGGATATAACTTCTTTTCTGACGCGGGCTATATAAACACATACTGACTAGGCATATCTATATACATCGAAGCATAGACTCCATAGACAAACAGGGACACTGAATTGGAGAAATATTTGACCAATTATACACCACATATTAGAGTCGTCATTGCCAACGTTGCTGTTCTACACTTTGTGGTGCTTTGGGTTACAAGTGGAAAGTACCCAGTATAAAAAAGACATACTATACCTCGACGACTTTGATATCGTTCTAAATACAGATATCGTCAAGACAGTGTTCGACGTTGTTATAGGACTGCTCTAGTATGTGGTATATTATTACTCAATAAATCATAGCACGCTCGATAAATTTATCAAAGAAATTACAACGGCCTTTTACGGAATCATGGAGTTTTATTTATTCTTCCTTATCCTTGATTGGCTGCAACTCTTCAGGATTTTCATCCATACTGGCCGCTACGTCCACGCGAGACTGGTCCACAGGGTATAACCTGGCAAGAGTTTAACATTAATATGACAAACAAGAGATTTTGGCACTCTCCATTATATTCCTTATTTTTATAATTTGAATTCTACTGCATGTCTCCCTACGGCCCTACATCTTAGGCCCTATAAATGAACGTGTAATAACGTGGAAATAGTTATTAAGTGTTTTATCACACAATGGCGGATCATTTTAAAGGTGCTGTCAGTTGAAGTGTTTGAGGCGTGAATTGTTTGATACAATTTTTAGTTTTTTTCCATTAAAATTTATTAGGTAACATATTGTTGCAATGTACGATCCACTGTGTTATATACTTAAAACAGATTCTAAGGAGATTGAAAGTTAGTTTGTAACAAATAATCGGCGCCTTCTACGCGGAACTAATTGACAGTTTCCCCTTAGTAAAATTTGTCTACTGCGCAGGTTGATCTATAGAACTCTTTTTACGTGATGCAATGTCTACTATGTGGTATAAAACAATGTGTTATCTGCGGGTCGATCCTTAAAAAGTCTTTTTACATGATGCGATATATATTATGTGGTATTAAACACTGTGTTCTGGGCAGGTCGATCTTAAGAACTCTTTCTACATGGTGCAGTGTATTATGTGGAAGCAAATAATGTATACTGCGCAGGTCGATCCTTAGAACTCTTTTTACATGATGCGATGTATATTATGTGGTATTAAACACTGTCTACTGGGCAGGTCGATCTTAACAATTCTTTATACGTAATACAATATGAATTATGTGGTATCAAACACTGTCTACTTGTCTACTGCGCTAGTCGATCCCTTGAACTCTTTTTACAATGTTTATTATGTGGTATTAAGAATTGTGTTTATAATTGTGCAAGCGGTGATAGACGAGTGGGTAGGACTCCTTTTCGAGGGGGCGAGTTCGAATCCCAGTACACACCTATAGCTTTTCTAAGAAAACATCGTGAGGAAACCTGCATACCTGAGAGTTCTCCATAATGTCTCCCAAAGGTGTTTGATGTCTACCAATATACAGCGCGGTGAACTACGGCCTTAACTCTGTAGTCGGCCTGTCATGGTTTGATATGATAATGACACATATCGCCATCTAGCCCCCAAAGTCAGCGTAGCTTGTGTTAGGTTAGGTTAGAAAGATGACTGATAATTATTTTTTATGAATAATATACATAAATAAATATACTACGACTTTATACTTCATGTCTTCTGCGTGGGATGGGTATTATGTGGTATTGGTAGGGCACTCACCATCTCTGGTACAAGTATACGAGGAACACCAGGTCGTCTCGGAAGCAGGCGACTCGGTGGGCGGTGGGCATGGTGATGACGAAAGCGAACACGTCGTCGATGAAAGTGTTGAACGCCTTGTACATGAAGGCCCGCCAAGGCAGCGCCGCCACGGAGCGCAAGCGATAGTTCACGAATAGTTGCGGCAACATGAATAGGAAGCCGAACGCGTATACGCCGTTCACGACGCTCTTCAACGCCCACGAATACCAGCTGTTAAGACGGAGACAGGTCAAAGTCAAGTCAAATAATTCTTCATTCTAATAGGCGCATAGATTCTAGGCATTTGAATACAATCAATTTATAAATAGCCTTTAGCCGTCCACTGCTGAACTAAATTACTCTCCACGCGGAAGAGTTAATCCATAATAATAAATAAATAAATACTACGCGGTGCCAAAACGCCATGCATTGGGTAGGAGCTCGACTTCGCATTCGGGGGGCCGAGTTCGAATCCCCTCTAAGTTCTAAGCCGAAGCCTCTAAGTTTTATAAGTTTATATGTGCGATTTAAGTAATTAAAATAAATTAAAATAAAATATCACTTGCTTCAACGGTGAAGAAATACATTGTGAGGAAACCTGCATGCCTGAGAGCTCTACATAATGTTCTCAAAAGAGTGTAGAGTCCACCATTCCGCACTGAGCCAGCGTGGTGAACTCAACCTGTTCTCATTGTGGAAGGAGACCTGTGCTCTGTAGTGAGCTGGTAACGGGTTGATGTGATGATGATGATGACGAATTACGACACACATCGCCATCTAGCCCCAAAGTCAGCTTGTGTTAGGGGTACAAAAATGACTGATAAATATTTTTTTGTTAATAATACACATAAATACTTATAATATATAAATAAACGCCGAAACGTTGCAAAACATTCATGTTTATCGCACAAACATTCTCCATTTGTGGTAATCGAACCCACAGCCTTGGCCTCAGAAAGCACAAGCGGGACAACTATAATGTATAAATACATACAATATTATATGAAATACAGAAAGAAAGATATATACTAATAAACTTATAATATAGAGAATGCTTCAGCCTTTACTGAAACACACTTGGGGATGGGTTATCACAAATAATATTGTGTGGAAGAGTATGCAATTGTCGCGCGGCAAAAACTGCAAATGACAAAAAAAATTGAGTTATAAGTGGGCACTTTCAATGCCCTCACGCAAGTACAAAGATGATGAAGATGATTATGCTTATTAGATAGATATCCTAAACTTACCTCTTATGAGCGACGTAGAGCAGCGAGTAGATAGCACCGGCAATGCACAAGGGGTAGAGGAGCATGGAGAGGTATCGCATGGCTTCCGCATCAGCCCGCTCGGTGCTCCGCTCGCCAGCGTCCGCGCCCCCGTCGCGGCAAACGCGCATGCGCCACACGCGCCATCCGGGGAACAGAATTCGCAAGTGGAGCACCTTCGTCACTTTCCACAGCTGAAAGAAGTTGAGCTTTTTGTGACAGAGCTCGTCCGGGGAAGTTCTACCACCATGCTTATTTATTTATTTATTTTATTTATTGCCTCGCTGCGGTGGTTTCGAGGACGTTTTAGATTTTATTTACTTTTAAATAGTTTATTTTAGGTTATATTTATAAAACAATTATTTTAAAGAATAAATTTACAAAATGTTAGTTTTATTTATACTCTTAGAAGAATAAAAGAAAACACAGACAGAAGAAGTATACAAAAGGCGGCCTTATCGCTTTGAAGCGATCTTTTCCAGGCAACCTTAGGATAAGGAAAACAAAAGGATAACATAGTGCAGGTTGTGCATATTTAAAAAAAATACATACAAATAACTACATACTAATACTTAAACTAGATTACACAAATAAAATAATACATAATATATCTATGCCGCTTAGCAGCATTTTTGCATTGTGCTCCGGTCTGAAGGACGAGGTTGCCGGTGTAATTACAGACACATTAGGCTTCGCTTTTGGTTGATGGACACGGGGCAACACGTTGTAGGATGGGTTCCTTGCATGCCCTGTGAAGTGTTGCTATTTGTATGCGATGATTTTCCACTTACCATCACGTGGGTCATATAATTGTTCGGTTAAATGTTAATCTGATAATTGTTATTATAAAAAAAAAAAGTTTACACATATCGATAGATATATCGTGGTACATATATCAGGATACGGGATCTTAAAGTCCAGAATAAAAGTAAGCATTGTTCTTTTAATTAAATATAAACTATCAATCTTATATCTTTAAACAAGCAATTCTTGTACATATATATATATAATCGGAATCTCGGAATCGGCTCCAACGATTTTCATGAAATTTAGTATACGCGGGTTTCGGGGGCGATAAATCAATCTAGCTAGGATTCATTTTTAGAAAATGTTATTTTATTTGTATTTTAATAACCGATTTGGTGCAATGAAGTTGCATGGGTCAGCTAGTATTATTTAATACTAGCAAACCAGTAGTAGTAATTTACCCAGTGAATATTTTTTTTATGTGATTATGCATAATGTGTAACAAGGGATAGTTTCAATACATTAACTGAAAATGAAAACATAAAGACCTTTTAATAAGCACAGCTCTCTCTCTCTCTCGCTAAGGCAGAACTCTCTTTATCTTTGATTTTAAGTATTAACCTGCCCATTGCTATGGACAATTAAAAAAAATATTTTTTAACAATGGGAGTTGCTTTTAAGTGAGAAAGAACCACTTCTCATTTCCAGGAAGTGTATGTGGAATTTACTAAAGAAAATATGCCAAAATACCCACTGAAGACTCAAACAACTAGGACTAATGCCAATGCATTGGCATTGCAATCGTCATCCGTACCTCTATGACAGCACTAATACTAGCTGGTACCAGCACCAACAATGACGTCTGCTCATCCAGGAGGTAAAAGAAGATGACAAGCTGAGAGAAAGCACGCCAGAACACGGTCCGAGCCGACAATCCAGCAAACGAACTCTTGCGGCGCCAAAACGAAACGTCATTCTTGAATGCCAAGAAGTCAAATAGCAACTGTAAAAAAAAAAAACTATTTAATCACTCGCTTTAATGGTGAAGAAAACATAGTGTCGAAACCTGCATGCCTGAGAGTTCTCCATAATGTACTCAAAGGTGTGTGAAGTTAACCCGCTTTTCCCTACCGTGGTTGACTACAACCTAAACTCAGCCAAGGTAATGAGTTGATAATGATGACGAGTGATTCCAGGAAGAAGTTGGGTAACAAGTTTTTCACTATCATGATTACTGTAACTAAACTTCTATATGCTCTTGATTTTTGACATGCATACAAGATACATAAAAATATACTATCTTAATATATATAAATCTCCTGTCACGATGTTTGTCCGCGATGGACTCCTAAACTACTGAACCGATTTTAAATTAAATTGGCACACCGTAAGCAGTCTGGTTTAACTTAAGAGATAGGATAGCTTAGATCTTTAAGTAAAGTCACAATTTTATTTTATTGCAAATTATTTGTCTATAATTAATTGATAGTTACATGTTATATGTATATACAACTATACTTATTTAAGGCTTAGCGATACTGAATACTTTAAAAACAAAATCAAACGCAGACGAAGTCGCGGGCAACACCTAGTAAAAATATAAATATACACTAAATATATATTTTACATACAGATTATATATTTTATAGATACACACATCTAGCCCAAAAGTAAGCGTTGCTGGTGTTATTAGTACTAAGATGACTGATGAATTTTTTTATGAATAATATACATATATAATTACAATATACATATAAACACCCAGACACTAAAAAACATTCATGTTCAACACACTAACACTTGCCAGTTGTGGGAATCGAACCCACGGCCACTCAGTAAGTAGGGTCGCTGCGTACTGCGCGAATCGGCCGTCAAAACATACAAAATATATTGTATGTTTCATGGATAAACTAATATGAATTTTTTTTATAAGTGAAAAATGATATATAAAAGATAAAAGGGAATGGATCTCCTCAAAGGACAACCCCAAATCACGCTCAGCATGCTATAATCATAAAAACCTATTGCCAGCCCACTACAAGGCACGATTCTTACCCCACAGTGAGAAGGGGGGTAGCCAACCTCGCTGGCTAGTACAGGTTGTTGGACTTTGCAAACTTTTGAGAATTTTATGGAAAATTCCCAGGCATGCAGGTTTCCTCACAGTGTTTCCCTTCACCATGTAAGCAAGTGATATTTTAGGGCTATCACCACTTTCATGCCCATATGTAAGGCATTAACTTAAATAAAATATGAAGAAGAAGAAGAAAAACTTTATTGCACATATAACATACAGGAGAAGAAAAAGTAAGGAGTATAGGAGTAGGACATGCAAAGGCTGCCTTATTGCTGCAAGCAATCTCTTACAGGCAACCTTTGCAGATAGGACTTACAGCTAGAGTACGGGATAGTGCCAAGAGTGTTGATAGATATACCAAAATGTAAAGATACAAATACATATATAATTTAAATAAATATATGTAATATATAAATATATAACAAATATTACATATATAAGTAGATTTTAACACACAATTTAAAAGAAAGAAATATAAAGAATCTACTTCAAATTCCATCACTCAAAGAGAGGTAGTAGTCCTTCAGACGACTCTTAAATGTCGGAAGGGAACTACCTCCACGGATTTCAGCAGGCAGATAAGCAAGATGATGATAATGATAAGTAACTTACATGACAACTTGCGATTAAAACAGTAGCTGAGAGCAAGTACAAATTTGTGTCTGCAAATATTCCCTTGACATCATCTACATCCTTATCACTGAAGCCCAGGACGTGAAAATGCTCCAATGCCAAACGCACATGAATGGCTAAGCGTAAAGAACCATATGATGCAGGCGATACGCTTACTGTCACATTAACTTCTGATGTACTGCTATTTAACATTTGTAAATGAGAAATTCTAGATTTTAATACATTGTGCTGGATGATTGGAAGAAATTTTTCATCTCGGACTCTGCAAGAAAAAACTTATGTCATTATGAACACTTCAACAAACAAACCACCACTATAGGACTTCTTTGCTTAAAATTAAAGCAAATTTTAAAATTCTATGTTTGTTTCACTTGACAGATTAATATTTTATGTAATATTATAAATAAAAATGGACTAAATACATTATATTTGGTACCCTAGAGATGGCAAGAGGAAAAAAGGATAGCCACAAAAAGGTTGAAAGATGACCTGCCAAAAGGATGGCGCAGAATAGCCAGAGACCGGCCTATGTCCAAGAACAGCCTGACTAAGCGCGCTGGTGTCACAAAGTTTTATGATTTTTTTTAGGAATAAATATCACATAATAAATTAATAGATCTAGTAACTAGTAGTGTATTAGCAATAATTTATTTAGTCAGACAATAATCGTATTTGTTTGTTTGCCCTACCTTAACACCCTAACTAAGCGGTTAACTAGATTTTTGGCATAAAGTTACAAGGACAAGACAGTAACATATGCTACTTTTTAAACCTGGAAATCAAACAGTTCCCTGGGTTTGAAAAAACTGTACTACTTACAGATGAAGAATGTGGGAAACAACTAATTAACCATAAATAAGCTTACCACATCTAAGTTGTTAAAACTCTGTGTTGGTCTATCTGTCTTAAAAGTAAATATAAGGAATGGTGAATTCAGGATCTATACCTGGAGTGAACAATACAGCTCAGAAACTAATGGTTTATAACTTTATTTAGGGTCTATTTCAAGATCAATCGGTCAATCCAAATATTTCCTATATTCTTACGAAAATGACATTCACAAAAGTTTACCTCAAATATGGATACAATTCACTTGGTATTTTGCTCACAGGTAAATTTAAGTTATCAATCAGAATAGACAGGGGTGCTACTGTGGCAATATGTGCATATGGCTTCACACTTTTGTCTGTTTTCTCCTCTCCTTTACTCTGTAAAATACAAATACATAGGGTTAATTTTATTAATGTTAGAAATAGTGTAAGTAACACATTTATTTATTATAACAACTAAGGCCCATTTGTTAGTAATACAACTTATTAACTTATATGATGTAAGTTAAGTAGACAAAGTTAGGGTTACCGTTCAAGCACCAAAATTCAGTGATCAATGAAAGGTGAGCCAAACTTTCCTGTTAACATGTTCAATATACTGTTCAACCACAGCCTTGTCAGGTAGGATGAAGAATTTTTCTTTAAAATCATTGGTTTATTCCTGAGCGTCACATGTAAGAGCATAACATCTGTGACACTGAAAACATCGGTAGCAAGCCCAACAGTATTCTGAACTTTTGTTATACTGAACAAAAAATTTCTTTAGTGACATTTGTGTATAGTCAACCCACAGCCCAGCTGTAGAAGCTTTGAAAGTAGACTTTAAACGATAAAGTATTAAAGACTTCTATAAATATTATATATAGTTTAATATGAAATGTTTAGCAACCAACAATCGGTTATTAACATCTGCCAACTAATGCTAAACTAATTCTTGCTTGCCCACTAATGATTGGCAGATATTAATATAATACTCTATAAGAAAATATTTCAAATAATGTAATAAAAATTATATTTGTTCAATATTTACATACAGTAGTACTAGCTACATATATATGAGATTATGATCTAATCACTCACATTTGACTGTAGCAGGTTAAATGTTGCTGCTTGGGGCTCAGTGTGTGTGATTAACGATAATGTATGTACAGACTCTGAGCGAAAAATATCTATAAAGTCATCATAAAGTCTCCGCTCATCCAGCAGAACCGCATGCATGAATAAAGTTCCATTATTGCGGGTCTTACGAGGTATTTTTAATGTCACAGTCCTGTAATAGTAAAAGTAGAATTGATTGTGTGTAATATTAATAGTAAAATTGATAAAACTTTACAGTAGCTTTATTTATAATTTAATTCCTATTATAATTATAAGAAATTAGCACTCACATTGTTGCTGGATTAAGGTAGTCAAATTTAAGGGAAGTATGCACTTTGTTTACCGATCCTTCGTACATTCCATTTCTATAAGGATGTTCCTTAACTGAAGTATACAGCACTAAATGCTGCACTGGATTTAAAGCTAAATAATTACTTAAACATCGGTCGCCACGACTACATTCCGGCGGTATGAAGATTTCAGCTAAAGTCCATATCGTATTAATCACGTAAACGGCAAAAATTAAAGATATTATCAAGGACACTGAAATGTATTTCATAACTTTAGTTATTAAAGTACACTTTTAGGAAAATTATTTAAATTTTAATCTGATTCTGAACCACGAACGATCACCGAAATTTAATTGATAAGTTTGACATTTATTTGACGCATTTTTTGACATTTTTGACACATTTTGTCTATAGTATAGCCATAGAATATCAATACCGATCACAGGTAAAAGAATATGCTCAATTCTTATTCCGAGATATTTTATATTATTAAGTGATTGATGATTTCAATGATCTTTTATGCCAGAGAACCATATTGTTCTGCTCTTTATGTTTGCACTTGCAATTCTTTTAGTTTTGTGTTAGCAATTTTGTTTTAAATATTGCAATAAATAAAATGGTCAATCCTATTTTTTAGGTAAACAACACTGTTAATTTTACAAAGTGGACGGCGTAGGAAGTTAGGAACGTTACTATTAAATCGGTGTCTCCAAGGAAATAATATTGATGTTTTGGAAAATTAGGGAAATGTAGGGTAAGTTTGTTACGCCATTGATGTATTCGCGGTTGCAATTAATTAAAACTCAGTTTTAGTTTCACTCACAGTACTATGTGGCAGTGTTTTGACAGTTGTCATTGAAGATGTTTGATATTTTGTTTATATTTCAGGATGGGCGACCCTATTTCTAATGCCCGGAGATTAGTTGATTACGAATATCGCTCAAGAATAAAACAATGGTAAAGAGTCAGCATCTAACACCTCCCGAAACAGGTGGCCATGGACCATAAAGAATTAGGCACGACCTCATCTGTGAGTACAAGCGTTAGTGATGGCAGCACTAAATTTGCCCTCAACAGCCCAACGGTACATTCAAGCAGAAGTAAATCATACGATGTGGGGTCAAACTCGTTGGGTAAAGTGGACACGACGGCCGCGCGCCCCTGCGCTATAATAGGCCCCGACCGAGTGCTGCCTCCCAATCCTGACGATACTATGTATTTAAAGAAGGTGCCAGGAGAAGCATGGCCACCCCCGGAAAATATTTATCGCCGTCCACCCGATTATCCTAGCAAAGTATCTGACTACCAGCCTACCAGAAATATATCGCCAAGACAAACATTCCAAGAAAACATGCAGCGGATAATGGTTCCACCTACGTATAGTTCCATGAAAAGTAGTGATGAGTCCAGCTTAAAAAATACTAAACTTAACATGCCTCAAGAGGCTAAGTTCTGTGATGTGCCTTATAATATAAATTCTGTGAACAGTGAACACAAAAGTGCTAGGAATCCTGACATTCCAATGTCTAATGTGAATCCCTCTTATACTAGGAATATGCCTCCACCCTATGGGTGGCCTGGCAATGTCAATGTCCGGTCTCTGAGGCCCTATGGTGCTCCAGAGTTTTATCAGTACCAAGATTTTCCCAGTTGCGCTGGTCCTAGACCAATGACAATGATCCGACCACACAGGCCTCTGCATGAAGAAAGTGCTCAAGTTTATTCTGAACGCTTATATCAGGATGCTAACATTCGGTTTAAACCATATCCAACTGGAAAAGAAAAGCAACAACAACCAAGGTATGATTATATTAGTAATTACCCTAGTACATTCCATCCACCTGCCTCAATCCCACCCCATAAATATGACTTGCAGAAAACAATTCATGGACACCCATATCCAGTGTATCCCTCAGTTCCATTTAAATATTTAGACAGGAGGATACATGAACCTTTTGTTGATGGTTATCACAGGGCCCACAATCCACAATCTAATTTTAATGCATTACATAATCAAGTTGTGCCTCCACCTTATGGGCCAATACCAGGGAACTGTATGCAAACCAAGACATATTCAGATGCCTCTTCTAAGTCTATGAATGTTAATAAAATGCAATTTGAAAACAATAATAAAGTTTATCTTAACCTTGAATCTAGAAACAAAAATTATCCTGTACCAGAAAATATTTATTACACTGACATGAACCATTCTCAAGCTATGAGAGGTGAAATTTTATTACCAACCCACTCAACAGTAAACATCCATCCAGTGCCTCAACACTCAATTTACAGAAAAGATAATACTCCTTTAAAACCTTATGATTATAACCCCAACTTTAGGATGTTTGATCATGTAAATCATTCATTGCAAAGGCTACCTTTGCAATTTTCACCAAACACTATATCTTCATCTGACTCAAATACAAGCAATGAGACTATACACACTATAGGAACATCTCAAGAAGATTGTGGATATGTGAGTCAATCATCCACAGCAAGCATAAGAAGTTTAGATTCTGCCAACATGCCAATATCACATAATGAACTTTATAGAAGACACACTTACAATAACTATGATATGTTTCGAAGCTCATTTCATCCTAATGGTCCTATACAAAATTCCAAAAATAGAATTAGCTCTTCAAATAAAAAGAATCTTGATGTCAGACAATTCTTACAAATGTGGAATGAAGGTGATGAAGAAGTCAGTGAAGCTAATAAAGAGGCTGCAACTCAAAATCATACCAAAAAACTTTCTCAAAATGAAATTATCAACAATCAGGAACAACTTTATGTGCTTGGATCAGTTACTGTACCATGTGAAGAGCTTGGTAAATATGACCATATTCAAAAAATATCAAAGTTACCAGAAAATATTAAAGGTTATAACAGTTTAGAAATTTTAAATCAATATGAAGAACTCTTAGAAGCACCACATGTTAATAATTTTAGCAAATCAAGAGAGTATAGTTCATTTCCAAAAAGCGTGATAGATAAAGGAATCATAAGCAACTTGCCGCGTCCAGTGTCACCCTTAGATGTGGAAGCAAAAATAAGTCAGTCAGTTATTCATAAAGAAGTTGGATGTAATTTTGAAATAAAACCATGTAGTCCAGAAATGTTAAATGTAGAACTAGCTGCACCAGTACAAAATATACTTGGTGAGAGAATGATTGAAAAAGTTGCAAATCCAATTATGACCAAGTCACCCAATTTAATAAGAACTGAGAATAAAAAATCGCAGAACACAGTTAATGATGAAATCAAAGTAGCAAGTTGTAAAATGATGAGTGAACAATATTCGTCCAAAGGTTCATTAAAGACAAGTAACTATAGTATGCAAGATCTGGAAAGTAATGCTGGCTTATGTTTAGCTTCATTACCGCAGCTTGATAATGACATTGAACTTAATTTTCCGGAAATTAATCAACAATTTATTAAAGCAAACCAAATGGAATCTAATTTTACACCAGCTGTACAAAATTTATTAAATATAGGATTAGACACAACACATAAATGTTTGTCCCATGAAGTAAAAAACGATTCCCAACAAAACAATTTATCTCGTCAATTGGCTTCTGTGGGAGATAAAGAATTTTCTAAACTAAGTAAATATAGAAAAGGTAGAAAAAGTGAACTCACTAGCTCACGTAACATACCGAACCAAGATATGATACTCACGAAGACTGGTGAATCAATAAGAGTGTTACAAAGAATAGATAGTGTAATAATAAAAAATCCAGATACTATGAAGTCACATTATAATGACTCTTTGAAAATAAGTAGTGATTCGAACAGTGATATTAAATATCAAGAAGATGCGAAGCAATCGTATTCTTATTTAAAATATGAAAAAAATGATGAAAAACGTGATTTATCTACTGAAACTGCAATCGATTTTAGCCTAAGCAGATCTGAAGATGAAACAGCTGTAAGGTATTTAAATTCAATTGATGGAAATCAAAACTTACCGCAGCTCGAAGGATTTGACGAAGCAGAATTAAATGTAGAGAATCATATATCTTGCGGTAGTAAACTACAGAATGCGCCAACAAACAATAATAGTATTCCTTGTGCAGAAGTCCTTACTGGATCTCAAAGTGAAAATTCACCATTTAAAATAACTGATGAATATGAAAATGATAAGCAAAATACAAGCCAAGAAATTACTGAAAACCAATATGATGGACTCATAAAAGTGCCAGAGAAGTCACCGAAAGTTAATGAAGAAAATGAGGAATATAATGTATTAGTCATAAAGAAATTGACCACACCTGAACGGGAAATACCTGAAAAAGTTACAAGTTCCGAGAATACAAAAACTATAGAATCGTCTTTTCCTAGCATTACAAATATCAACAGTGAATGCCAGGAATCAAAAGAAGAATATTTGTATCAAAATTCAATAGATAGAATACACTCAAATCAAAAAATGTATGTTGAAAAAGATAAACCTGAATCGGATAATGAAAGCAAAAGAGCTGGTATATTCAGGTCTGTAAATTCTGATACGGATTATGGAGAACAATATAATCGTGACGAATTTGAGAAAGGAAAACAAAATGAAATCATTTCTGGTGGTGATGATATGGTGCTTGAAATGTCATTTGATGCGAAATCTTGCGATGCTTATTTTGAAAATAATTATAGTATGGATGTTACACAGAAACAAGATATACAAGATGTTTTAAAGGATATATCTAGCCAGGATATTGTAAATTTGAACAACGAAAGTGGCATGTCATACCACACGGCTAAAAGTAACATCACTGAAGATTCTGAGGCTAACTCAGACAATTCCCAAAAAAATAATGAAGAGATGACAGAAAATAAATCAAATGTTTTGCTTGTTAGTGAAACTTATAAAAAAATTGGTGTAGTTTTAGAAAAAAATTACATAACTGACATTGACCAATCAGTCACCAGTGTACCCAAGGCAATTGATATTAAAAATGAATTAACTGAGGAAGAGTTAGCCACAGTAGTAAGTCAACAAGACCCTGAAACAAAAATGATGAATACATCTGATAATATGTCTAGTACCTCGTTAGAAATTGACTACGTTAAAAATGAACCAAATCTCACAATTACAGCAAGATGTGACCCAGAATCTATGTTTAACTTATCTGAAGTAATACCAAATCAAGACAGTGAAATAAAAATTGGTATATCTGCGTTGGAATGTTTATCTGATAATAGTGTTATAAATAAATGTAATGAAACAGTTTTTCCTGCTATAACGTGTTTAGTGACACTAGACTCTAAACATGAGTCGGCTCAGATTGGCTGTGGGACAAAACTGGATACACCTACAGCTGAAAGTTTACCTAATGAATCTGTTTTCAGAACGTGTGATCTTAAAAATGAAACACATTTTCTTATAGATGAGACGGAAAATATAAAGAAATCTTTTGTTGAACTTTTAGAACCTAAAGGAGAAATATCTGCAACAATACGAGAAAAAAATCACGAAATAGACATGGATGTCGATGAGTCTGAGTGTTTATCTGGTAAAACTGAAATACATGCTATTAAGGCAAAGATATCGGGTGAAATACCTGACGAAATAATTGCTGAATATAGGCATGAAACGGATAAAGACAGATATCCCAATAGAAATTTACATACAAATTTAGATCCAGTAATACCCGATTGCTTATGTGATAAATATTGCATAGAATCTATTACCGTTGAAGACTCTTGTTTAATAAACAAAAATATAAATTCTTTTGAAAATCATTCTGATAACAATGCAGAACTTAAGAATGAAACAGACATTAATACAGTTGAATCTAAATTTTTATCTGATATAGCTGACGTTAATGCTATTGAACCCGTTAAGAATTCTTTTCCTTCAAATAACAAAATAATTGGCGAAAATTTAACAGTTAATATTAAGGAGTATAGTCAAGGAATAGAGTTGGATGGTAATATACAGACGGATTTTGAAGCGAATGTAGCTATAACGGATTCAGAGTGTTTATCCGACCCTATAAAAAATCTAGAACCATTTTTTAGCCTTAGTAATGAACATACTCAAGAAAGTTCTACTGTTAAAACAACGGAATTAAATAAAATGATAGAGCGACAAGATAATAATATCGACAAAGAATTGGAATTGGATAAACATAGCTCAAATGTTGGACCAGATATGGACAATTGTTTCAAATACAAGGATAGTCATTCTGTGATTAAGGATGAAACCAAATCGTTGACCATAAAAAATGAAGTAATTACACAGTCTTGTAAAACCTATGTAAATTCATACGCGACCCAACATAATTTAGACTATGTACACAATGAGCGAACGTATTGTAAAAAAGAACTTTTCTCTCCTTGGTTTCAGAAACTTTTAATGTTTACTGAAGGAGTTTGCGAATCAATTAAAAACAAAAATTTTAATCAAGAAGATAATTTTGACAAAGATAAAATTGATTACTTATTCCATCAAAACGATAAAGTAGTTATGCCACAAAATGATATTGAAGAATTTAAGTTACGCTATGAATTGAATGCTATAAATAAAGAAGCGGACTTGTCAAATAACCATGACAGGTTTGTTACAAATAAAGTTTCGCCGCATGAGTGTCACGAAAATCAAGATATTTTACACGATAGTGATAATATAAATGACAAATTTAAAAATATTAAAAACGATTTTTACAAAATTCCTCCAGTTTTAAATGATACCGCTATTGTTAAACCGCGAAAAATTTCTAAAAGATCGTTATCTGAATCAGCTTTAGAATCATATAAGGATAATGACGATATAAATTTGGTGCAAGCTTGCAAGCGGAAGAAGTATATGATCGGAGAGCAAAGCATTTTAGATTCTCATATTATAGGCGAAGATATTTGCAATATCTTTCAAACTAATCGAAGAAATTCCATATCTACATTTTATAACGAAGATAATGTTTATATTGTCATAGAAAATGATTTAATTTTAGCCGAGGAACATGATGATCGAGATAAAATTTGTTTTACTGAAAGTACTGAAGAGTTTCTAACAAGTATAGAGTCAATAAACTGCGAAATAAATCTTAATTTAGGAAATGATTCAATCACAGATGAGCCAAATCAAATTTGTGAATACTCTAATACGTTTCAACATATTGAAGAAAGGTCTATTGAAGATTCGTGGGTTGAGGATGTTGCCTGCATAGAGACAGTGTTTAGTGAAGATGTTGCTGAGAATATTATTATTGATGTCCAGCCATCGCCAAAAAAAGTAAAATTTTCAGATCCGAAAATTATTGATGAAGAATCCACCGTGTTCTTTGATAGTGATCATCATATAGACAAAATCAAAAGTATTTACGGCCACAGTATGTGTAATGATAATAGCGAATTGATCGAAACTTTGTATAGGACACCACAGATGAATGTTAATAAAACGCTTTACCATATTGAATCTCAAGATCCAAAAGAATGTATTGATGCTATTATTGAGAATTGTATAGAACCATGCAAAGCTCATGATAATGACACTGGCATTTCCGAAACCGGAAAATCTTCTTACGAAGTCGTTGGTAATAAAGAAAATATGTCAGAAAATGTATCCCTTAACTCTAAACAATGTAATCAAAACCTAATTCACAATAAGGAATGCAATTTCAAAGAATTTTGTACTGAAGAACAAGAAGATAAACTAAAAATTCATTCATCTAAACCTAATAATGATCAATTAATGTTAAATTTTCAAAAGGAAAATTTAATTTATTCTTGTTCTAGTTCTCCTGAAGTGTCTTCAACAACTTCAGAAGAAAAGAATTCTATCTTATTAAAAATAACAAACTGTAATGGTTCTAGGGTTTCACAAATAAATGAGGTCAGTACTGATTCGCAAAACAAATTAAGTTATAAGCTAACTGAAAAAGGGGAGTATCGAAAATACAGTTCAAATTTTTCATCTCGAACATTGATTACAAAAGCAGCTCAAAAATACATTCCACCCTTAAAAGAAACAACTTATGATCTCAAAGTTAAACTGCCTTTACCTCAGCATCGTCTTCATACATTAAAACAACTTAAGATAGCCAAAGTAAAACCAAAGGTAGCCCTTTCAAATATCTGTACTGTCAAAAAACTAAATCACGATAAAAATAAAAAACAAAAACCAAAATTTGAAGACGTTCTTAAGAGTATTGATGAAATTAATTTTAAAAAGCATAGAGATATCAACAAAAAAGGAAAAACTTCGATCCCTAAAGTAATAATCAAGAAAAACGAAAATGGGGCCCACTATGCTAGTAGTAAAACTACAAATACTAAAGAAACCTATAACCCTGATTTAACAGGTCGCAAATGGCAACCATGGGTTTTTCTTGAGAAAAATAACTTTGTTGATAGAATGGCACTTCAAAATAAGGCAAAGGCTGTTTTTTGTCATAGAAAAAACAATTATGTTCTCTTAGAGAAATTTCGTAAATATAAATCAGTTTATAATGCTAATTTTGTTATATCTCAACCAAAGTCAGATACAAAAGGTAATTTAAAATACACTATCAGATTAAAAAATATTAATTAGATAGGTACATATAACTATTGTATTTGTATTTCAGTTCTTTGTTTACCTACATTATAAAAGATCGTTATCATGTTCCTATCTACACATCCCACCACAAAATGGTCTCATCCCTTGTCTATTGCATTCCTCCGAGTCTTCAAATAGGGCTAATCTGATGATCTATTAATATTAGGTAATAGCAATTGACACTATTTATATTGTGTCTTCAGCCTTAAGAGTAGACCTTTCATATACACAAATTAGCTAATAAAATATTTAGCTAGTATATAGTTACCTTATTAAGTTCACTATCAAAAAAATATATTTATATATTAGATAATAACTTTACCAAAATGAATTCAAAGTGTGATGTAAAGAAATCAAAGAAATATTGTTTAAAGTAGGATGCACTGTCCATATTATAATTAATATTTATTTAAAAGTAATTTGTTAAGATCTGTATTTTTGTTAATTTGTCTATAACGATTTTATTATTGTTATTTTATCCTATCATTCCATTATGTAGTTTATTAATTATTTCATTTTTTTATTAAATTTGTGTTAAGTTAATAACTTAAAATAATATACATTGTTTATTATCATGCTCCGATAGCCATACTGAGTATTATTTATTATTTACAACTAAAAATTATACTTATGTAAATAAATAAGATGATGTATATATAAAACTATATCTATACCTAATACATTACATTAAGCAACATAAATATTAGTGTTAACGCCTGAATTGGTTTACTAGAAAAGTATGTAATGATTTATGGAGAATATGTTATCAACACACATTTTTAGTACATCTAACTAAAAAAACTAGAATATATATTGTAATGTTATTATGGCATCACTGTGTGTGATGGTCGCAATTGCTCACCTAATGTTAAGCTCTTTTAAAGTATCGTTTGAAAAGGTAGGCAAAAAAAAGAAACTTTCAAAGTACAAATTATAGGTATCATTTAATGTATTGTTAATTTATATTATGTATCTTTGTACCAATTTAATTTAGGCGCTATGCAAACGTGAAACTTGAAATCTTTGCCGTATACGCCATTCTGTATTTTCTCGATTTTGCAACCGATGTCCAAACATCGATGAATTACTTAATAGAAGACATTAAAAACAAAAAATTAGTAAGGTATCTCAATAATTTAAATTTTGAAAGCCATTTATTTTTTCCGAAACAGTATTTTCGTAAAGTGTTTTACCTTTTTTGTTTTTTGGTTTTAATGTCTTTTATCGAATAAGCTTTGAAATCGACAAACGACAAAATGGCGGTTATCCTTTTGCCAGGTTTTAAACTACATACAGCATGGGTACCAGTTGCTTTCGCTCGACGAACAGTTGCTTTAACTCTATACGCACGGTGCCAATTCTGTAGCACATAAATCTCTATACGAAATTAAGTAACAGATCTAAAAATAGGGCTGCTCTATTTGCATGTGGAAAATCGCGAAATGGACAAGATTACTTTTAGAGATCTGTCATTTTATTTTAGTTGTAAGGTTGTGTACCTAATGTCACACAATCTTATAACGAAACTAAATTTGGCACTATTGACCGTTAATTAACAAATTGTACTGACACAAGGCACAGCACACAAATTTCATATCTACATTGACGAGTCTTAAACTAGTGTTGTCCTGCTTACAATATTTACCGTGGGATAGGATAGTGCTATTTTTAGACCAGTCAATTTAGTTTACATTAGAGTTTAGTGTTTGTCAGATTGGTCTACACAACCGTCAATTTAATTGTCAACGATTGCAACTAATGGAAAACCAAATTTTTAGTATTTCATAAGTATCGAACGTTGACGATGTCCAGCAGGCCTATTTTGTATTTCTGTTATATGAAATTATGGAAAGCGGCTTTTGAATTCTTATTTTGCTACCGACGTTTCGTTTTATAACAGCTGTTGGCAACTGGGGTAGCCCAACGAAAAGTAATTGTATAACGGATTACGTGTGTTTTTATCAGCTGTTGGCAACTGGGGTAGCGCAACGAAAAGTATTGTTTAACGGATGATGCGATGGCAACTTTTTATAGTTTCTAACGTTATAATCCATCAAGACACAGGATAGGCGATAGCAACTACGGTTTCCCTCCGATTGCGTCCTATACCGGTAGTTTGCGCAGCGTCTTATTTAAGGCAAGGTTAAAACGCAGCGATTAGCCTGCGTCCTTAGGACGTTCAAATTTGCGTTTCGCGTGCGACCAATAAAAACAAGGGCACGTTTAAGCAAGTCGTACGATTGGTCGCAGGCAAACGTGAAGCTGCTAAGGACGGAGTTTGGACGCGGCGATTTAACCATCGCTTTTGGGTCTCTTTATGTTGCAACGTTAAAGTATTACTCATGCTCACTTAGCTTAGTACCAGCTGCGTACTAGCGTGGTGGACAGCGGAAAATATATTCCAAAGAAAAAACATGTAAATCCAGCCGTTTATTTATGTGGGATAAAATAATCCAAGCTAATACTCAAAAAAACTTGCGTTCCATACCTACCGTTCCGTTATTGTTTTTTTTTATAAAATTGTTAAGAGTTTAGTTTAATATTTAGATTTTTTTTAATATCTTGTTGTTTAGGTGAGAAGGCAATCATTCCGTTTAGAATTAAGTACTTATATATATATATATATATAAGAGAATTCTGGTAATTTGCCGGAAAAACTATTCACTCATACCAAAAACTACAATACACCAAACCAAGTGCCTTTGTTTTCATAAAAGTTTATTTACAGTTAGGGCCGCTACAAACTAATCCACACAGCTTCCATTAACAACTTAATTATAAATCTAATATAGTTAAGTGCATATCAAATTTGAAATAATTTCTCATTTGAAATGTGTGCTAACGATTCATTGTTAAATTGCAGTCGTAACATACTTCTACAATTTCGACGTAAAATTTTATAGAAATCAGTGTTTAAATATGTCAAAACAGAAATTACAAAATTATTATACATCTTGCGCAGATGAGGTTAGACGTATTATACACACTGCGTTATTTCTACAAGCAAAAACGCGCGTTTCCAGGGTTGTGTGTGTACGTCATTTGTATCGTTACAAATGCGCGTACAACGAGCTAATACCGACGTTTTTTTAGAAGCGCGTTAGAAATATTTTTAGCGTAGACAACCCAGTGTAGATGTATTTACGCGCTTATATGTTATCTGCAAAGGTTAACTGTGATTGAATCTCGCTTAAAATCTTTCACGCGAGTTATCTGCGCGCTGAAAATACGCCGTGCGCATAGACCCCCTACAATTCTAAGTAAAAGAGAATGGGGGCAAAGTCTAGGGAAGTATGGGGTTACACATATTTCTAAATTGACACGTCTAAAAAGTAGTGCTATATATACGCCTTCACGATGTTAAAATATAAAAAAGTGTAAACGGTAGATATTTTATATATCGTTTGCTCAGTCTCGCAAATGTATCCCAGCACTGAGCCAGGCTTTTTTGTATTTCGAAATTTAAATTACTTTTCTAGAAATTAATGGTCTACTAGTACTAATTACACAATCATATAATAACTAAATTCAATGCAAGAGCAAATAATTTAGAAAAGATTTATTTTAAAAATTTTATCATAGCGCTCGTTAAGCTAATTATTTACCGACACTGCTACCGGCTGCCGACTTTTTTCGTAAAGGAAATTATTATTTTAACTTTTTTAATCATTGAAAAAAAACATTGAATAAGGAATGACTTTTGTTTTATGCTCTTTTGAATGATTAAAAACCATTTAAAAAAATCTTGAAATATAAGCTTTTGATAAGTCACTTGCTAGCAGGGCTTGGAAATCGGTAAAAATTTCCAACCGGTTTCAGCCACTAACCTTGCAATCAAAATGACTTCGATTAGTGGCTGAAACCGGTTGGGAATTTTCACTGGTTAACGTTTCGGTTTGGTTTATTAAACGGATTTAATAGTATAAATTCTATTTCCCTCAGTTAACAGAAATTTTCCAATTTACTATCTATATTGCTCGCTTTAGTATACCGGTAATTAATTTTTTACCCTGTTATTATCCAAATTTTATAATTAAATAAAAAACCGGTTCGGAGCTGCTTGTTAGTTCTCTAACTACATTTGTGCCTGAGTATTTGGAATGAGCTGATATTTTAAATATTTCTATATGATATTAATAAACAAAGGATAGTCCATGAAAATATATCCTTGCAATTGTTTATAGTTCTGTATGTCGTGATTTATAAGACTAGATAATGCGTCCTTGAAAATAAAATATATACAAATGTAATATCACTTAAACCAGAGTCCAGGTTAAACCTAACCAAAGCAAAGGATCCTTATTCGTACCAAAAAATTGTAAGAATAGTAAGTAGTTATGATATCAAAAAAGCACTCACTTTTTTCAGAATTGGCGTTTTTATGCCTTAAACAAGTTATGAAAAGAAATACTATTTTTATATCATATACAGGGTGTTAAATAAATATATACCAAAAATGTGCTTTTATGTGCAAGTGTTGCCTTCAATTAGAGTAATATAAATGTTAGTGTGT
Source organism: Pararge aegeria (assembly GCF_905163445.1). Taxonomy (NCBI): domain Eukaryota; kingdom Metazoa; phylum Arthropoda; class Insecta; order Lepidoptera; family Nymphalidae; genus Pararge; species Pararge aegeria. The sequence goes on from NC_053181.1 coordinate 6,420,583, forward strand.
AAGTGTATTTTAATGTTTGTATGACTATGTTGAATGAATAATAGGACTGTTTAATTTTATTATAGTTTTTATATTAAATATCACTATTCCATAAGGTGGGTATATTAGTATAAGTTAAAATAAATTTTACTATAAAATGTACAAAGTTTATTTTAATCTTGCTAAACTTATTCTTAAAAAAAATGTTTTTCACGTTAATTTACGTTACTGAGTAAAACACACCTATATATGTTTTAAGATGAAAAATGAAAGTCTTGTTTCTTGGTTATGTGTTTCGCTTTGATTTCTTTGTATGTTTGTTATGCACTATGGAGTGGATTGTTGAGTTTTTCGCACTTGTTGGATATTGTTATTGTATAAATATTTTACTGTGGTTAAAAAAAAAACACTTATTTAAGAAAGGGTAACGGATATAGTTTAATTAAAATATTTGAGTAGTTTTCGTTTTGTCATATAATTGTTAGCATATTTTATTATGCCAGTAACGCACGTGATAGTGTTTCGTGATAGACGTAATTATTATTAACCACATTCGCTCTTAAATATACATATTGAGAGATCATTGTTATTTGTAAGTGCGAGGGATATGATTTAACGGGAATTATTGTTTTCGAGTGATACCTAGTTTGAAAATTGTTTTAAAATTGACCAAATAAATGTGTTCTAAATAAAAATGCATTGTTTTTCTATCACCCTTTATTATGTATTTTATTAAACAGGTATGGTGACTTTAACAGCCTCTTGGCGGATGGCACTGATCAATTCTTGGTTAATCAGGAACACGAAGCGAAGTCCCGCTATCTGTGCACAAAGGAGAAAATTACATTAGCATAATTGACACCTCGTAAAACCGCAAAACCGACAAATAAGAAACTCAGCAGTAGTTTTAATATAAGATTTCTCGCTCGTCATCGAGGATTCGTTTTCGCATATCAAACTCTGTATCTTGAAAATAATATACTATTACGACAATACACACACCGCTATCTAGCCCTAAAGTAAGCGTAGCTTGCGTTATGGGTATTAAGATGAGTGATGAATATTTTTAGGGATAATACAAGTATTTTAATTTATATTATACAGATAAACACCCAGCCACTGAAAAACGTGCATGTTCATGACACAAAAATTTTCCAGCTATGGGAATCGAAATTACAAACGCACACGCACTCAGAAAGTAGGGTCGCTGCCCGCTGCGCCAATCGGCCGTCATTGGGACCGTATGTCACTCGTTTAAGAGTAGCAAACTCGTGATTTTTGTTTTACAAACTTTCGGTCAAAGGCCCGAACTAAAGTGTTGTAGGCGTATTTCTGTATTAACTGCTATCTCACCTGCTGGGGAGTGATGATGCAGTCTAAGATGGTAACGAGCTAACCGGCTAGGGGTATAGCAGTTATATTAAAGCCATACCCCTAATCGGTTTCTACGCGACATCATACCGTAACGCTTAATCGCTTATCAGCACGCTTTTAACAGTAGCATCCTTTCTAGCATCGACATACATCCACAGCGCTCGCATAGTTTTCTCGATCGTTCGCTGAAACTCTAGTTCTTTTACGGATCTCCTCATCACTGATTTGATCACGTAGAAATACTCTTAATATAGATATCTCCATCGCTCGCTGAGTGGCTCTTAAATCTAAATCGAATCTAGAATTATCAAAACTAAATAAAAATAACTGCTCATTATACTAGTCTTATGAAAAACATTTGAAAATATAATAGTTTGGAAGTAGTTTCTATCGAGCAAAGTAAGCACAATTAAAAATAATTAAATTATTATGCAAACCGTGACGTGGGGGCCTGGTAATGTTAATTTCTCATGTATACATACATATATAATAATGATACTTAATTTTATTCACTCATGTTTATTTATTATAGCTTTTTGCAAATTGACGTAAATTCAGTTTAATTTTGGATTAGTGAACAACTCTGTAGCGTTATAATGTTGGTGGAATAGAAATATTAAAGTAGCTATTTCGATACAGTCTATGGAAATGTTTGCAAATATTGTGCTTTCACTGGTTCCTAAAACAGGATAAGCTGGACAATATTAAAGCGAGCTTTAAGCGACCTTTGGAGTATTATTTTTTTCTTCATTGCACAACCATCTAATCCGACGTAATGCTAAAACATTTTCTAACATAATACATGAGGGTGTGGTCAAAAAACTTAGATACTGTCGTATAATTTATAGCGATTATGAATAGATTCAAAATAAAAATAGACTTATATCCCTATCCCTACTAATAATATAAATGTAAATGTAAGTTTGTTTGTTACGCTTTCAAGCAAAAACTGCTTAACCGATCCTCATGAAACTTTGTACACATATTCTTGGAAGTGTTAGAAGTAATATTGGATACTTTTTATCCCGACATTAAGCTCAGTTCCTTTGGGGGAGGGGATGAGTGTTTGACGATTTTACACTCCGACAAATTATAACCGATTTAAATAATTATTTTTGTACTATAGAGGTTATAATATGTGTTTAATTTTGCCCAAACTGTGGTTGGAGATAGAGGACAGAACTCCTCAGCGGACAGTAGCAAACCCCTCATTTAAGGCTTAGCGATACTGAATATTTTTTTTTTAGATCTACAACTAAATTTAATGCCACATAAAAAAACAAAATCAAACTCAGACGAAGTCACGGGCAACAGCTAGTATTATATAAATGAAAGTATAAATATATATTCATATACCTTAAATATAATGCACAGATACGTTCAATTGCATTATACCTACTCACATGCAATTTAAGGACCTCTATAAATATATAAATAATATAAATTACAAATTGATAAAAAAACCTGACTTCAATATACTGTCCATTATTCTACTTGTCAAGCCCTTTCATTTGACAGCCATATCGTGGGAGTTGTGAAAAAAATATGTAATCCGCCATTTTGTGGCGAGGGCCATCTGCGACCGATTTTCCTCAAACATGGCTAAGAACACGCACGCACGCACTCACACAGACTCACTGACACACAGCAGACACGTCAAACTTATAACACCCGTAACGTATTTCCGTCGGGGTTAAAAAAGGCTTATGTTGTGTTAACCTGACAAAAAAAAAACCATTGTTTCCATTATCCAACACAGGCCTTACGTGTCTGTTTTTTTTACAAAAAAAAACGAATTACCTCAATAACACTATTGTGATTCAGTTTAACTTTATTCCCATGAAGCACTGGCCGTCCATCAATGAAAATCGGTCGTTTGCCTTCCGAGGACATAAAGAAGTCGCCGCTATTTCGGAGGCGGATTATTGCCTGCTTCCTCGAGACCTTCGCGGCTGGACCCTCAAGGCTTAGGTCGACGTCGATCGTGTGATCCCTTGTGCTACGGCCGACCGCTATCTATGAAACAAATAAATACAGTTTATAATAATGAAACGTTTTTTTTATTGTTTTACCACCACGCTGGGCAGACGGGTTGGTGAACGCAGTAGATGGTAGTAGTAAAAAATAAGTTCTCCGTTATATTCTCTTAGTGGCGCCTCTTACGACATCCCTACTATCCCTATCCCTACTCCCTACTAATATTGTAAATTTTCAATGAAAGTTTGTTTGTTACGCTTTCACGCAAAAACTACTTAACCGATCCTCATGAAACTTTGTACACATATTTTTGGAAGTGTTAGAAGTAATATAAGGATACTTTTTATCCCGACATTAAGCTCGGCTCCTTTGGGAGAGGGGATAAGTGTTTGACGATTTTACACCATAACTCCGACAAATTATAACCGATTTAAATAATTATTTTTGTACTATAGAGGTTATAATATGTGTTTAATTTTGCCCAAACTGTGGTCGGAGATAGAGGACAGAACTCCTCAACTTAATTTAATGCCACATCAAAAAACAAAATCAAACGCAGACGAAGTCGCGGGCAACCGCTTGTAATAAATAAATAAATATACTACTACATATTATTTTTATTTATTTATTAAGCGGGTGATAGTTGGCGATGTGTTTGGATATACACATCGCCAACTATCCCCAAAGTAAGCGTAGCTTGTGCTATAGGTACTAAGGTGACTGATGAATATTTTTATGATTAATATACATAAATACTTATAACATACAAATAATCACCCAGACACTGAAAAAACGTTCCTGTTAATCACACAAAAAAATTTCATTTGTGGGAATCGAACCCACTGCCTTGGACTCAGGAAGCAGGGGCGCTGCCCACTTCGCACATCGGCCGTCAAAATATTATGCGGGAAGAGGAAGGGTGATGTTTGTATTCTGATCTGTCGTCACCACACGGTAGGATTCGGTAGCCCCAATGACACGTAATATCCCCTTTATGTTTCTGGAAACGAAACATACCGATGATCTAATCAAGACCAATAAGGATCGCTTCAATAAAAACTTATCCTAAAAGTACCGTGTTTTCTTTGTAAATATAAAACGTAATAAAGGTTGATAAGATAACATTGCATTCGTCTGCCGCTGAACCCTAAATAAATAAAATATTATCTAACGAGTGCAAATAAAATGATATCTGATCTGTAAGTAGCTACTTTTCCAACCAACTTAACGAAGAAGAAATATACACTCTACTCAAAAACATCAGTCAGGGATTTTTGCTGAAGAAATAAGAAGGTTACATACAGCCTTTTCCGTTACGGACTACATTCATTTTCCGTATCGAACGATAACCGAGAAAATTCCGGTAAATAATATTATCAAGGACAGGTATATCATGTGTACCTACACGTAGAGACTAAGTATTTGACGCAGTATTGGAAATAGACCTTCGATTTTGATCATTTTACAAACATAATCTCTATAGTCTGTTCAATTTAATAGTGTCGGTACACCGGCAGGAGAATTTGGCATTTTACTCTTTATGTGAGTATGTTGAATATTTTTTTTTCTTATTTTACTCTTACGATATTATAATAAAAACGAACATATATTTATATAACAAGTTAAATGAAAATTTAAATTAAACATATGAGTAAAAGTAAAGACAAACGAAAGTAAAATATACACTAATTTTCATCACGCGAAGTGTTGGGTTCATTGTGTCCTGTACCTATTTATAAAAAAGGAGCCAACTTCATTACGTTCTCAATCCATACTAAAGTATCGATAACTAGCATAACATCTGTTCGACGTAGGTACTAGGTACATCAAGAGTAAATAAAACCTTTTCTGCCAAAGACAAACACAACCTTTCACTACGGCATGGCATTTCGCAGGGAATATGTCGCCGTAATAGAGTGTAAATTGGTAAAAAATACATTGTCACTGAAATAAATAACAAGAATTAAATTAATAATTTAGAAGCATTAAGAAACATCCTAAAGCAAATACGAGGGGCGCGGTGCTGCTACGGTATCAATTATTATAGTTCCGGTAATTCAGTGTAGCGGATAAATTATTCGAAAATGGCCTTAATTCAATGAGTTGTTTCAAAACTGCAAGAAATGTATATTTTTTTTTTGTTTATAACTAGTAAAACTGAACACACTTGAACTTTACAACATATAGAATCAAAGGATTGCCAATAGGACAATAGCAAAAGGAGCCGTGTGAAAGAACAATAAACCTAGCGGTTTTCGCTGAAAAGCGAATGATCTGCGGCGCTTAAGACACCGCGAGTAAACCAAAAATACCACCAGTAAAATTCGATAAACCACTAATTAAACAATGTTAATTTGATAGTGCTACCGGTATGACTCGCTTTAAAATTAATACATAAAACTAATTTGACAGGCCTAAAAGTAATTGTACCATTTTTTGCTAAACGTTCGCTGTTGAAAAATATGGCAATACTTATAGAACTATCAAACTAGTTTTTATTTGTTTAATAATCTTCTATGCATAGGTCGTAAAGTAATGCCATTATTTCTAACAGTTCCCTGTTACACACAATACGCATAATTTAATTTGTGAAAAATTGAAATTGCTTCACTGTCGCGTCGCGCATCGCACCGAAATGTTTTCTTTCCCCATTATCCATGATGACATAGCCAATTCTGTTGTACCACATACATCTCATAGCTAAACTAAATTGACAAGTTTAAAAAGAGAACATTCTTTTCCATAGCAAACACTGTGAACTTTAACTTTTAAACCAGACAATTTAGTTTAATCGTGATATATGTGGACCACTGAATCGAAACTATTACCTTTAATTCTCATAAAATGTTTACAAGGGTCACAATTATTGAACTTAGTAGGTATTCAGAACATTACCTCGCTAACACATCGTTCGATAGTAATCGCGTGCGATATTAAACTAATTATTTTGCACGTATACAGTATACACAGCTGCTGCTGATTAAAATGCTTAATTAAAACACGAAATGTTTGAACTGTGCAAATAAGCGACGCAATCCTTTATCGGAACGTAATGTTAGCCGCAAGGTCGAGGAAAGATCACTTGCATATACCTACGCCGATAAAATAACAATATAACTGGGCATTGAAATTTATTTTGCTGATAATCATATTACAGGCATGTGGCCGAGGGACAATTTAATGGACGGGTACAGAAGAGGAAAAAATGCTTGATGATTCTGATGTATAAGTAGATTGAATTAGTTATAGTTTTAGATTTACAAGCCTGCTATCGGAAAGTCGTTCTCGAGTATCGAAACACTTAACCTCATAGTAAAATAGATCTTATTGATCTGATTTAAAGCTTTAGTTCGTTCACACTTCTACAGACAGCGGCTTTGACCGGGACGTTTGTAAAAGAAGAATCATTAGTAATGATACAACGACTCTAAATCGCGTAACTTTAAATTCTTTTTTAATTTGAGGTTATAGCGCTTCGATACTCACAATCGACTTTTACGATTACGTGCGGGCGAAACTTGTACAGAAAATGCATTTTGTTATATTATTCTATAGTATTTTATGCTATTCATAAGGAATTATTTATAATTATTGTGTACATGATAACATCATTTTGTAAAAAGTTTTTTTAATGATGAACATTATCAAATTCGCTAGCAGGAGTAGCAGTACTGCATGTAGCGTGGTGACTCCTTTATAATCGATATTGCACTGTCTGTGTGTGCGTGTTTTTGGCGGCTATAGGAATACATTCCACTAATGACTTTCCTAACATGTCTATCTGACAATAGTAGTTTTTTATTACATTACGAAATTACTTTTTAAAACACCTTATTTACCTAAAGATAAATATCTAGACCTAACATTTCTTCTACTAGTCATGCCGGAATAGAGGATTTTTTTTAATTCATTAAAAAATGTCTAAGTAAAAGCTTTTTTGAGATTAATATCACCCCTGTATACGAAACAAGTCCGGTATCTATTGCGAAAAATAGTAAGAGATCTTCACCGTGATGGACAATTTTCTCTCTTGGACAAGGTCTATTCTCAATAGAACCGTATTAACAAAGAGCTTAGGTTTTCTTAGCTCAATCTCGGTTTATTAATTCTGGGCCAACTGTTTCGAGCTTATCGACACATAAACACAAGAAACGCAAACAACTTTATGTACCTTTTTAATTTCATCGCAGGTAAACAGCTTCAAATAACAGCAGAATATGAGGGCGCATTAGTTACTGTCATCGTTTAAAACAGTATTATTTCAACATAACAGTTTATTTGACATACTTTGACATCCTAAAAATAAGGTTTAGGTTCATTCCGAAACAAAACGTCCGTCACAAACGTCAAAAATAATATTGCTTAAGCGATAGGAGTAAGCCTTCTTGTCACCAACGATATTAGGTATATTTTAAAGACGTAGTAGCCCCGTCTTCACAAATATTAATATGAAGTCACGAATACAATACAAAATCATTATAATTGACAAGAATACGATAAAGGCATTCAAAGTGCTATTAGTTTTAATTGCTTCGTAAATATTAAACATTTCCACGGCTTATGAACTGATATCACAAAAGATTAAACTAGAATTTTACTTTCGTACAATAATATTATGAAGTGCTTAAGTAAAAACTTACTTTTTTTGACTGTCTGCTTTTGCACTTGAAACTGTGTTATTTATATTAACTATCCTCGTGTTGTAAAAAATATAACTTAAGTGAAAAAATGCAAATTGTGGCAGTCTCCACATTACCTAATTAAATTGCGCCACAAGATCCTGCAGCGCGATAGCGGGGTTTACAAAAATCATGATTTCTCAACAACTTCCAAAAATAAACGCTCGGAGGAAAATCTTCCTATTGTTACGGTCAAGCACATCATTCCAATATTTGACTACTCAGTATTTCATAAATAAGTGTATATTTAACGAAAAAGTATACTATTTCTTTTGCGCACAATATCTTTCGTTTAATTTCTTGTCATAAGATTGAAGAAGTACAACGAACTTTTTTATTGTAAAATAAGTTAAAAATCTGGCTATATTTATATAACTTACAACAACTTGAATCCAAATATTTTCCTTGAAAAGTGAAATATCTAAGTTTAAATAAATAAATTAATTTTACCTTTAATTCAAAATGGCATCCATTGATATTATCATTTCCGCATATACAGACAAAATCAACATACAAAAACACTCGAAATTTTCAGCACTATAAAGTATAAAATAAATACTATACCAATAACTCAAATAAAGTTGTTCAAATACCCGCATCATTGTTTTCATGTTGACAGTACCGTTAAATAACTACCCGTTTATAATTAGTTAAACAGACAAGATAATTTTGTTGACGCACCAATGTGGCTGATAAGGTTATCAGCGTACCACGTACTCGTAACTAAATAACTAGTCGTAGTGTGTGCACTATTCCAGTTAGATATAAATTAATTTGAGTTGTGGCGTTATTCTACTTTTGTACGCTTCGGACGGAAAACGTTACATGTCGAAAATAGTGCGTCTTCTTTCTTGCAAAATTATTGACAGGTGGTGTGTAAAATATGTAAACATGTTCAAGGTTCCGAACATTTCATTATTGTATACAATAAAAGAATTTGTTGTGATAAGGTCATCTTGCATGGGACATTTTTAAGTGCCATTGTATACATTTTTCTTTCGTAAGCAATACAGTTGTTTAAATAAATAATTAGGTACAATGCGTAATCTATAATGTTATAAAACTGAGGAGTATACCAATGTTTGAACACACTGTCTTTGAAACTTCCTTACTATTTTTGCGGAACATAGCTAGTTCATTATGGAAGACTTGAAAGGCTTTTTATATACCTTTTTCAATTTAACGTGGGTAAAATCGCAGGGCACAGCAAGTGTGGTAGAATTTTGGTTTACCAAAAACCCCATTGGAGTTTTTGCTGCACCGTAAGAGTATTATCTTGTTTTTAAATTTACCTTATTCTTTAAAAGATAAACAATAAGAAAAAAAAATGAGCTATTGCCCTCGACTTCACTTGGTTTATTTCGTTTTTCAGTGTGCTGTAACGTTGGCACCATTTATTATGATAAATAGCCGAAGCCTGCGCTGTCTGTGTGTCAACGGGCACAGACACGGTCTTCATAATAGATAAAGTTGATAGATTGAAAATAAAGTGAAATTCTATGGCCGCTTGGTAAAAAAATAAAAAAGTTGAAAATTCAAAGATCAGTAATAAAAACTTTATGTATCAGAACCTTTTAATTAGTGATCATCGATCACTTATAAAAATGGTTATTACAAAAAGGTTATTTAGGTATTTTTTGCTTCATCATAATAATTTTAATACTTTATAGCGTTTTGGTACCCCGAACGGAACCCTTCGTGTGCAAGTCCAACTTGAACTTAGCCGGTCTTTTTACCTTGGACTTAATTAGTTTCCTACGTCTTCTCCAGGATGCGACCTAACTCTGTATAACATTTTGTCAATTTCGGTTTTGCTGTAAAGCACAGTGATATGGTTTTTCCCATTAAATCCCGCGGAAAGGGTTTGGTTTCTTTCCGCCCTTTGGTTGCTTTCCCAGTAAAAAAACAATCCTATGCCCGTTATCTATGTCTAGGATGCAAGTTATCTTTCTCTGTGTAAAATTTCCGTTGTTAAACCTAACGTAACAAACAAATAGACACTTTAGCATTCTGTAATATAAGTATGGACTGGTCATGGAAAAGGCGAGCGTCGGCTACTTCAAAGACTCGGCACGTACTGTATTTTTGCGTCGCAATTACGGGGATTAATTTCATCGGATTTCATTTTCCGTTGTTTGTTGTTACAAATGTAATTGAAATAATTAAAAGTGTATATACTTATTTATTTATTTTTATAGTTCCGAAAGAGCTTGTCGGTGTACTGCAAATTATTTAAGACGCTCTATATATTTGTTTACATTTTAATTTATATAACTTGTAAGAATATGTTTACCTAAATAAACCTACCCAGGTTCTAAAAAGGTTATAAAAATAAATAAAATAAAAATCGTTTATTTCGTTTCTTACATTGTAAATGATACATGTTGTGTAACCCACCTACCTCCTAGTAAGCATCAAAATACCTGTGTCAGGAGGCCTTACTCTTCCATAGCAAAAACAAGATAAAATATATATATTTTTTTAGTGTTTAGTCTAGAAATTCATAGTTGGAGAGCGCAGTGGACGGCCTAAATCCTTCTCTTGGTGGGAGAAGGCCCGTGCCCATTGTTAGTGTTTCGCCGTAAATTTTTAACTTTTGTTTGGATTCTCTATCGGTATTACGTAACTCGTTAACTGAATGGTTGTGCGGAAACAATGCGTTGTAAACAAGGATTAGCAAAAAAAAACTTTAGTACCCAGTCACCTTGCTGCACGATAAGTACGTAGGGTAAGTTCTCATCACGTCACTGGCGTTTATGAAACCAAATCGATAAATGTAAGCCATAAAATATATTCAAAAATTCAAAATTCATTTACGTCTGTTATAATGACTTTAGCACCGGTTGGAAAGACAGATTTTACCAAGAAGAATACGGCAAGAAACGCGGAATATTGCGCTTTTCCAACATCATTTTAAAGTTTAAGTCATTTTTTTATCTTGTGAGATGACAGCGGTGGGGCCTGCTTCAAAGCAGCCTTAAGAAACTTTAATTGTTTATTTTAGATCGATAAACTTTGGAACTTCTATAATGATTTTAATAATAATTTCAAAATTAGAAAGCTATTTTATCTTACAGTAACATAGGCTTTATTTAGCTTCAGTAATAAATAGATTTCAACTGACAGCACCTTTCAAATGTGGGAACTTTTTTTTTTATTATTATTTCACTACTCTTACTTAGCAATCTCAACTGGTGATGCAGCTTATTAAGTAACATAACTTAGACGTCCCTAAAATAAAGATAATAGATATTTCCGAAACTACGTGTCAATTCTTTTAAAATATTACTGATTTAAGAGATGATAGTAGCAAATAAAGCATTAGGTACGTAAAATCAAGACCGAATTGTTTAAAAAAAAAAATTACACAAAACTTGATTACCAATACATCTAAGTAAGACAGTAGTTTATCAAACAAATAAAATACTCTACCAACGTAATTGACTTCTCTTGAGGAAAATAAACACTTATTTACTTTAAAGATATAATATTTTATAATTTATGTGTGTGTTAACTTAAAGATAACCTCGACAAATTAGCATTTGTTTTCGGTGGAATAAATTCTAGGGTTACTTAATCAAACAACGATTAATTTTATAACACATGAATAAACTCGTATAGTCAGTCATAACTAATAGTTAAATTAAATTTTCAACAGTTATGGAAACTGCTATAGTTATAAACCTGCGTGTAACGACCGACGAGTTCAATAAGTGCGTGTTGCTAGTGATTACTTTGACTCCAAAACATAGTCTCTAGTCTTCTATGGGCTTCATACGAAAACTAACGAATCGCAGAGAACGAGATAGTAATGGGCTAAACTTTAAGGTTGAAAGTTATATTAAACCCATAACCCTAATCGGTTTCTACGCGACATCGTACCGGAACGTTAAATAGCTTAGCGGCAAGTCGTTGTCGGTAGTGTGGAAACTAGCCACGGCAGAAGCCTCCCACCAGACGCACGGTTCCAACAAAGTTATATATAGGATAACTGGAATTACTATTCACCACGAATAGCACCCTGGCTGGGGCCTTTGCAGTTGGATTAAAAAAGTAGAGTTTGCTACTTGGTATCCATTCAGGGGGGGACCGTAATCGATTCCCGGCACGCACCTCTTGCTTTTCCGAGAGAAACGCATATACCTTCGGTGTAAAAAAATAAAACAAATAAATAAATACCTAATAGGTATGAATTTTTAATTTAAGCAAGTATGACTTTTTTTTTTTTTAATTTAAGGAATTTATAATGTCACTTCCTTTAACGGTGAAGTAGAACATCGTAAGAAAAATGGCATGCCTAAGAGTTCTCATGGGGAGAATGGGCGGGTGAAGTCTACCAATTGCACTTGCACAACGCACAAAAGCACTTGGCCAACGGGGTGGACTACGGTACGGTACGGACTCGATTACCTATACCCTCCTCGTTCTGAGTGGAGGCCTGTGCCCTTAAGAGGGCCGATAAAAAATGCCTCTGTACGGCTTAAGCAAAACTGTTCTTGACTAAAGTTTTACTTTGTTTTTTATTTATTTAACTCTTTATTTTTACACCACTAGGGAATTAGGAAAATAAAAGAATACAAATGCAAAGACGGTTTAGAATACAAAAGGCGGCCTTATCGCTTAGTAGCGATATCTGCCAGGCAACCTTGGAATGAAAACCAGATGAGCGGTAGCGGACAGGTGGTGTTAAATTATTATTACATATCTACATTCAAATATTTGCTATTACAAAAATTGCACAAATAAGAAAAATATAAAAAATAAATATAAAATAATAAACTTATATATGTATATTGTATACTCAATCATACATAACTAAAGTTTGTATCCTGGAGACGGTTATAAGATACTTTGTATTACGGTAAAGTAACGCAAACGATGTCACGGGACACATCTAGTAATGTATAATATTGATGCTTCGCAAAAATATATGTTAATAATAATAATAATAATAATGTAACATTATATTTTATACTTATCACATTTATTATTACTCGCATTATTTTAATGTACAAACATATTTTACTTCAACAACATAAAAATAATGCACTAGCAGTCATTTACGACTTAGTCCGTGCAGAATTTCTGTTTCATATTTCCCCATGTATAAAGTGTTATATTTATATTGCTACGTGCTATTGCCCGCGACTTTAACAGCGTTTGTTTCGGTTTTTTTTTAAACCAGCGGCCTTCTTTTATACGGGGCTGAAATGCGGGCTCTGTCCATTCCCAGGGTGAAGCGAATCTCCCGGCCAAATTGAATCGAAATCGGTTCGGTGGTTTAGTTGTAAAAGGAGTGGCGTGCACTTCATACATGCATAAAAGCACTGCCTACCCTAAAATTGATATATAAGTCTTATAGCAGGAGGATTTTTGCCGTTTTATACAATTTTCCCGCTGTATGCATACCCTGGTAAGAAGCCCAGCGCACGCCACTGGTAAAAAGTTAGGAAACAGAGTTACTTTCCAATTAATTATATTAGTATTTAAGTATAGCTATATACCTTAATGATATACATTAGCTACGTCGGTCCTGTAACTATTTGTCACATTTATAATAGTGAAAGACTTTTGTTCCACAACTTTTTCCTAAAATATTTCCCTTAATATTTGGTTTTTATAGTAATATATATTTGATGGACCAAGCAGATGGCGATAGTACTTTTCTAGAACAGCTGCGTCACAAAATAAAAACTCAATTATTACTTTCGTAACTAAATCTGCGGCTCAAAGATGTTCTTAATATGGTTTTCTTCTCGCCCGTATAACCTCTTTTTACCTTTCCTCTCCCTTCTCTTAGCATTCATCTACTTACTATACACTTCTTTAATGTTACAGTAAAATTATAACTATTCATTTATAATGGCCAGATTTTACAGATACGTTAATAATCATTTTGTATTTAATAAATAGTTTTCAAGAAACAAATAAAAATATATTTGATTAACAACCAATGATCATGACATTATCGATACACGGCAGTCCTACACATGCAAAGACACCTCCCGGTGTCTGAGTCGTTTATCATTCAGTTTGAGGTTCGAGGAACACTTAGCAGAAGTAGTTCGCAATTGTTTCTACAGACTAAAGATACTCTACAAGGTCCGTCAGTATCTTTCAGTAGAAGTGCGCTTACAGCTAGTAGAGGCTTTGGTGCTGTCTAAACTAAACTACGCGGATGTTGTGTTCGGTCCTCGATTGCTGTGCCGTACGAAGCGTCTCATCCAGAGAGTGCAGAATGCATGTGCGAGGTTTTGTTTCGACATACCTCCTAGAACCCATGTAACTCCTTTCTTAAACAATCATCACTTGTTAAAAATGGGTTCTAGAAGGAAGTTGCATCTTGCAGGTCTTCTCTATGGCGTAATAAAGCAAGGTAAGCCTTTGTATTTAATAAATAAACTGAATTGGGTTAGTGACGATGAAAGGAAGCTTCGAAGCAGTCGGAACCAGCTTCGCATCCCACTTCATCGTACTGCTGCGTTTAGGGGCTCGTTCACGTACTCCGCCACGAAGTGTTGGAATAATATTCCTCCGCCAATCAAGAACTTTAAAAGTAAGTTTGGATTTAAGAACCAAATTAAACAATATTTATTGGCCAAACAGGTGGAATTCCAAGAACATGTGGCGGAGTCATCTTTTCTCTAGAGACAGTCTGTATACTTTACTATACTTTACTTTACCACTTAATAATTTTATCACTATTATATTACACTGTGTATCTTAATAAGTTTATGATATATGTACGTTTTTATTTTCAAGTTTATATAAATATATGTTACTTTAGTTTATTATTATTATTGTTGTGGATTTATTTAGTTAGTTTTTTTTTTTTTAAACTAAGCTTAAAATGTGGTCAGTAGATGGCTACGTATTTCCGTGGTGTTACCTGGTACAAGGTGCCAACTGAAAATCAGCGCTGTATGCTCCCACTGGCGCATGCAGCACAATGCTGAGCTGGCACCTTTTTTCTAGGTTGTGCCACACATAACATATGTGGTGTTGTGAATATTGTAATGTGTGGCGCAATGTAAAAAATAAATGTTTCTTTCTTTCTTTCTTTCTTTCTTAGAATATCCTCTGTCAGACAAGCCATCCATCTCTTCCTCTCCTTTTTACTTCTTTTTTTAATATAATATGCAATTTTATAGTTTTTTCTTTTTATACTAGTGTTGAGCTTTGAGACGCAGCTTCAATAAAGTTTCTAAACTTTTATCAAGTTCATGGTAGCTTACTGCGGTACATTTGGACCACGTGCCTTCATGGCACCACTGCACTAAAGCACTCCGTCACGCCTCTAATAATTTGAAGAAATAAACACAGACCGACTTTAATTTTATTTATCTGTTTAGGTACACGTAGATAGCAATTATGCGGACGACGACGATGTGATGACTTTGCTCTTTGTTGTGGGTCACGGTCAAGACCAAAATGTTGGTATAGCACTTTACATATCTTATTTCACTGTATAAGCATATACGAGGTGGTTAGTTTGAATGACGAGTGTTAAACTTAATACTATTTACTACCACGTTGGTTTTGTGGTCAACGCATTATGAGGTGCTAGGTTCAGGTTATTTTTATTTTTTTAGAAAAGCATTAAGAAGTTAGCTAAAAAATTCAGAGTAATTACGGGCTTAGAGGTAGGAAATTGGCCGCCGAGCTTCGGAGAATACGCTATGCCGTCCAGGTTACTCACAAGTTATTATAATTGTAAATCCCGTCAACACCCATTTAAGAAGCAAGGAGGGCCCATACTCTTAATAAACAAATGTACTACGATAATACACACATCGTCCAAAGTAAGCGTATCGTGTAGTATGGTTTCTGAGAAGACTGATTAATATTTTTAATTTTAAGATAATACTTATAACATACATATAAACACCCAGATACTGAAAAACATTTATGTTCATCACACAAACATTTTCCAGTTGTGGGAATCGAACCCACAACCTTGGACTCAGAAAGCAGGGTCGCTGCCCACTGCTACAAATGTCTACTCCCCAATGGGATAAGAGGCCTGTACCACATGGAATAAACCCATACATACATATTTTTTTTTAATACCAGTTTGATTGAACTTTTATATCAATTTATTGTCTGGTCTCGGACAAAACTTTGTCGTGTATGCAATTGTACGTTATTAGTCATTACGTAACAGTTGCATAAATAGCTATTACATGCAAGTTTATATTAGAGACACTCTGTTAGCAAAGTGCGTGAGGCCATTATAACGATTTGATCTTCCGGAAAATGTGTATGTTACCAAAGATATTACAGTGATGGAAGTCGATATCAATAAATTTAATATCAGATTGTCGGTTTTTAGCTTTTGTACCTTATCTATATTTTATCACTTCATAAATCTTTGGACTAGTTTTGATAGTATGTGACGACTATTTGAGGATTTACTGAACTGATACTTTAAGTTATAATAAATTTAAGCTAACAACTACTTTGTTAATTTGTAATACAACATGTTGACCTGCTTGAGGCCCCATCCAATATATTTCGGTGCCTTAATATAATAGTTATCTCGGCCACTGGTAGAAGTATCAAAGTTTCCGAACAACCTCATCGATTTTCGAATCGAAATTGTCAGTGGAATTCCTATGAAATATGTAGGGTACATTTTCCTCAGTTGTGGACGTCGAAGTCCTTAGATTCTGAAGTGGTTACAGTGCACTGTAAAACGCAGCGTTGCTAGACCCTCTAGGCGGACCAACGTTATTCTGGAAGCAAGATCTGTGTCGGCTAAGCTACACCTAATGTTATTCTTGTGTGCGTTTAACGAACTTTTAATTTATAGTGTGCTTTGTATTGTGTTATATTTAGGTTTCATCTCGATAGCACTTTATTTTTTGCCTAGTCCAAAATGTACATTGTTCTTTTATTTTGTAGTAAAGTAAATAAATAAAAACGTAATGGGTATTTTCAATAAATCCGGCGTTACTTCGGAATAACTTTTGCCAGAACCTATAAAATATCAGATGGCGAAGAAGCACGGCTAAATATTTTGAGGTATGCCCGGTTTTTTGTATCGTAGAGCTTTTAAGCACTACGGGACAAAACTCCGCTCATTCGGGTTGAATTCGGTGATTTACCTCTTTCTGTGAGAAATGTACCTACTTACCTGAACCCTGTGCCCAATGGGTTGCACAGATGGCATGCACAGGGTATGCAGGTGATATAAAAAGAAGAAAACCTCCAGTAAGAGTTTTAAAAGCCTACCTTTAAGTATTTATAACTCGTATTGGAGATTTTCTTAATTTTATATCATCTGCATACCCTGTCCATACCCTGTATGCACGCCACTGCCTGTGCCCAATCCTAATTAATTAGGCCGAATCAATATTCGATATAGGTAATCGGCTACTTACAAAACGTTAATACGTAAAACATTGTTGCCTAATCAATGAATCGTACAAAAATAAAAATGACGATATCATATCACTCCGTAATCCATATATTATCTTTTGTTCATACACAATGGTATGTAATTAGGAAATGTAGATATGAAGAAATAAGTCGAGATAACAGTGATATCTTTAGATAACTACTTAATTCGGTAGGCAAAGATTGTAAATAGGGTTGTCACTTATCGCTTTAATATAACATGTTTTGTTTTGTTTGTGGCCCTGGCGCAAACGTGAGCGCTGCGAATTTAGGCAGGAGGCCCCGGGTTCGGCAGGAGCAATTCGGGAATTTATAATTTCTGAATTTTCTCTGGTCTGGTCTGGTGGGAAATTTGGCTGAGGCTAGTTACCGAAAAAGACGTGCCGCTAAGCGATTTAGTGTTCCGGTGCGATGTCGTGTACAAACCGATTAGGGGTATGACTACCATATTCCCTAACAGGTTAGCCCGCTACCATCTTATACTGCATCAACACCAGCTGAGATTGCAATCAAGGGCTAACTTGTAGAGGAATTTAAAAAAATGTTAGTATATATAATAGGCCTCGTTAATTAATAATAACAGCGTAAGAAGGATAAGTTTTCGTAAACCTATTTCCCTACACCCTGGCACAGTGGCGAGCGCTAAAGTTTTATAAGTGTGAGCTTCCGGGTTTGAACCCCGGCAAATTTCCATTTGTGAAGTTTTTTTGGTCTGGTCTGGTAGGGCGCTTCGGCCGTGGCTAATTACCGCCCTACCAACTAAGACTTGCCAAGCTATTTTAGCGTTTCGGTGCTTTGCCGTACTAGACACTGATAAAGGATGTGGGTTTATTTAAACTGCAAACGTATTTACAGGTTAGCTCGCTAACATGTAAGACTGCATCTGCACTAACCAATGCCAAGTGAAACAGCGGTAATAGTGGAACAAAAAAGTAACACACTAAATGTGCTAGATCATACGAAATTATCTTCGTGACAACCCTAAACTAACTTTCTTGTCTAATACATGTAGGTTTTTTTTGTGGAGGGTTTAAAAGTATCCTGTGTTAATTTACGCTTTTCCTTTGTATAAATATAATTTATAGATAATTCCTTGGTTTATCCTTAAAACGAAGTAAGTACCAAAGTCATTTTAGTATGATGGGATAGTAACAGAATTGTGCTTGTATCGGTTTCCCTGCTACATCTAGATATATTTTAAACTAAGTATATCAATTTATTACACGCCCATACGGGGAAAATGAAATTTGCCTACAATGTATCATTATGGAAATCGATTAATAATTTTAAAATAAGATACCTATGTAGCATAAAAATGGAGCTTTTTTTATTGGACGAAATGAGCCACATTTGTTATAGTTACATTTTATAAAAAAATATACTATACCACACTGTTGTGTATAAAAATAACAAAATGTTTTAGTGCAAGTAAGTTCTCATAGCTAAACTTGGTTTTTTAATACGGCCGTTTGCACAACATCGACTTATTTGAATATAAAATAATAAATGCGTTCTGTAAAAAACAATACTTAATTTATAAAATAAAATGTATTAAAGATAGACTGCTTTTTGTGAAATAAATACCTAACCTACTTATTAGATGAAATATAAGACTTGTATTTATATTATTCAGCATTAGCACAACCCGATCCGCGATTCTTCGAAGAACGCTTATGTTACTGAATTGCAATTTATTTATAAACCGTGCGACCAAGGTAGGTACCTAATAGCAGTGGCGCCCGAGCCTGAGTGTCGAGTGCGAGTATTTCTACCTACGTTTACTTGTTCGATCGCGTGAAGGCTAACTGCGATTTATATGAGATCTAAAGAGCGCCACCTACCCGACACAGCTACACCGACAGCACGGTTTTTCAATATTTTACCTAGATGGCGCTCCTTCAATACTATAATAACTACCATATAAATTGTAGTTTAACCTCCAAGCACGGCTAGCATGGGCAGGAGACAATTATATCCCCGGGGAAGGGATAAAAATGTATATTCCTCCACAGCTTTATCAACTTGCAGAGCACTGGCGCACAAGTCGAAATAATAACCAAATAATATAAACTTCTCCTATTCCATGTTTCCGTGATTTAGCAGGAGGACACGTTAATTATATAACGCCTTTGATTGCCTGGAAGAGATCGCTATGTAGCGATAAGGCCGCCAAATTGTATACTTTTTGTTAAATTTTTACTTATAATTTTACTATATTATGTTTATGTAGTGTACACTAAAAGTGTATCCCCTGTCAGGGGATATAATTGGGAAACATAATTTTTGTATCCTGCCTGTATTAGCCCTGCTGGTTGGTTGCCGTGTGTGCTGGTAAAGTCTGAACTTTCAATAGTTTCGAATATGACGTCGCGCGTCGGATCCCAATTTCAATAATGAAAAATCTGTTATTTTTATTTTTAGCTCGGTCGGAGCTAAAAATTCCTGAGCAATTCACTGATTTCATTACACATAGGGCCGTAGGTGAAGCGGAAGCACTTTTGGGGGACCGAGTTCGATCCCATTTGAAAGTAGTGTTCGTTTTAAGCATTTAAATACCTATCACTTGCTTTAACGTTGAAGGAAAACTTCGTCAGGAAACCTGCATGCCTCCATAATCTTTCCATTGGCGTGTGAAGTCTACCAATCCGCACATCGCCAGCGTGATAGACTACGGCATATACACGTCTCATTCTGAAAGAAGACCCTTTTCCTGTAGTGGACCGGTATTGGTTTTACGATGATTACCATAGCTTAAAGAAAGGAATTGTACAAATATTGATACGTTCAGCTCACGCATTCTCGCGATTCCGACACGTACCTTCAGGCTATTGTAATACAGTCCTATTTCCATCGAAGCCAGTAAATTGCTAGGGCATTTTTCCTTTCTCTCCGAACTTACCCTAAGGTAAAGCCATAGGATGTGATCTGTAAAGGCTCTAAAGCCTTACCTCATACTTAAAAATCAGTGAAAACGAGCTAAAATTACCTGTCTGACCGAAATCTGACTAGTTGTAACCAAAGTCAAAGTAAATTTTTTTTTTAGTTGATTAGGCCGATTCAAGGCCCTTTTGATGCGTAAATTATTATAGATGGTATTGAAATGATGGTGATAATTACATTCGTAAACTAAGCTCAAAGCTACGCTAAAAGAACCCTCTATTGTAATGACAGACCAAGCAAATAGCCCACCTGCTGGTTAGAGGAAAACATCGACTTTAAACAGAGCAACACTTCGCAGTACCTGCGAGAGACATATTCTACAAAGTGCCTCACTGTGTCCATCGATTTAAGCCGCATGTGCCAGTTATTACACCGACAACCACACCCTTCAGACCGTATAATGCTGCTTGGCGGCAGAAATAACAATGGCGTTAGTACTTCCCCGAATGAGCTCTATCACAATTAGACTACTTATCCATAACCATACCTTTCTTTGCTGCAGACTGTAGTTGGATAAAATATAACTTAGAACAACACAGATCGATATCTGTTTGCGCTCGAAGAGATAATAACAACACGGTAACCGGTTCCAAATATGGGTAGGTACATAATTTATACCTAAACAATCAATAGTTTAATTATACATAAACTCATTATTGGTATTATGTTCTGCAAAAACAAATTGTAGCCAAATAATACTGCATATTATAATAATGCGCTAAATCCATGACATTAATATAGATCAGTGTACCACGCCTTCTGAAGTTTAAATAATGAAACCTCATTTCATCAATTTGTATGAAAACTAGAACTTCAACCTTTCTTGTATAAGAGAGAGACATACTGAACGCTTGTCTAATGCGTTGGGTGCCGCGGGCCAAAGTAGCGTTTACCGGTACGAGATCGGTTTTTAACCACTTCGGGAACCCAACGTCCATCTCTACCGCCCATTGCCATTAATAATCCCTTTAAATTTATAATTGAAGTCCATCAACATCATCATTAAATAATAAATAAATATACTACGACAATACACACACCGCCATCTAGCCCCAAAGTAAGCGTAGCTTGTGTTATGGGTACTAGGATAGCTGATTAATATTTTTATGAATATAATACACATAAATACTTATAATATACAGATAAACACCCAGACACTTAAAAACATTCATGTTCATCACACAAGCATTTTCCAGTTGTGGGAATCGAACCCACGGCCTTGGACTCAGAAAGCAGGGTTGCTGCCCACTGCGCCAACCGGCCGTCATAACATATTAATTATCAAATTATCGCCGAACACTACTACACATGGTAATGTGTAAAATGTATTTCAACGTGCTACGGCTTAATATCGCCGAATTAGCATAAGCGACAAATTATAAATTTTCCAAAGGAAGCTTCTCTATACGTTATATAAAAGCGATAGGTCACAGACTGATTCACTGACTTATTGATTCATCACGAGATCTCAAGAACTATAAAGCGTACTAGTTTAAAGTTAAAATGTATGTTCCTTTTAGGATGTAGGTGCTAGCTAAGAAAGGTTTTGAGAAACTACGCCCCCAAGGGGGGAATGAGGGGTTGTAAGTTGGTATTAAAGTCCTATGTTTTCGAAGTTAGATACGCAAAAATATGTAACATAAATGCGTTATTTCAGCTTTAAAAAATGAAAATCTATATAAATTATTTTGTATAATTCCACCTTAAAGTTGACAAGCCTGAAATTCAGAAAATAGGATTCTTTTAAAGCTTAGATATCAGTTTAATTTTTTTTTAATCAAATCTACCTTTAAATGGGTAAAATAGGGGCTGGAAATTTGTATGAAAGTCCTACGTTATTGAAGTGAGAGACACAAAAATTCGCATTTAGGTTAGTAATTATAAATAGAAAATATTTATCGACACGACTGAAAAGTATTTGTTACATAGCTTGATTTATTCAAAAATCTATTTACTTCTTATTTGGAAAAAAAAGTATTATCATCATCCGCTGCCTATCAACGTAAGGCAAAGGCCTCGTCTCTCATAGGAAAGGCGGTTATAGAGCATAGACCCGTCACGCTGCTCTAATACGGGTTGGTAGGCTTTAACGACTATTACCACAATTAAGTGACAAAAACCGGGCTTTACGTGTTCTCCAAAACCGACACTGCAGACTTTTCAAAAATTCTTTAATAGAAAATACAACACATTATATAATTTAGCCCGACCTGACACTCGAACCCAGTACCTCGTGATGCGTAGTTTAACATGCTAACCACGTAACGTAGTTTAACATAGACAAATAAGGGCAGTCAAAAAAATAAATTATAGAAGTCGTTCTTTTTTGTTTACCAAGTCCTCTTATTTACATTATAGACAGGTTTTATCATGCGATTTTTTTAACTGTTTATTGCATCTCCAAAAACAATGATCATAGGACATGCGCGTTATTGTTAGCTAAACGACGATATAGGATTCGAACTGTTCTTAAACGGTGAATAATACATAGGAAATTAGTAAATTGTCAAGTCGCTGGTAAGGAGAGCATCCGCGAATTAGAAGAGCATGTCTAATAGACTCGACAGTTATTCTACGTTACTGCGACAAAACCACTTACCACACAGTAACCACAGTTAGGTGCTAATAGGAAGAGCACAAGAAATAACGTTTACCAGAAAAACCAAACGTTTGTTCAACAAACATAACATATTGTAAGTTTAATTTAAAGGATTGGAACAGAGGATAGAAGTTTACCCGTTTATTAGGATAGTATTTCCACTTGTGCGCCCACCAGTGCTCTGAGAGTTGATAACCTGCCGCAGCGTATGAATAGGTCTATGGCTAAAGCCCTTACGGAAACCGGCTTGTTCGGGAGGCTGGAAGTCGTCAAACCTACGAGATGAACGATTTGTAATGACTCTCGAAAACAGCTTTAAATACCCCAGCTATAGTCCGACTACAAACAATATTTGATGTCTCAAAGACCGGAGTCTAACACCAGACCGGAGCCTGCTAGCAATCGAACCTGGGGCCTCCAAATTATTAAACCTTAGCGCAGAAGGATATTTTCAACTGATATCGAATATTAGGAGGTGATCAGTTACATTTTTTTTTATAGTAAAAATTGACAGACCAATCAGATGGCCCACGTTCAGGGCTAGCACAGACAGGGGACAAAAAATACATGCACCCTGAGACCGGATATAATTAGAGTGCCCACCTGCTTCGGCACGGGAACATGGAATAGGAGAAGTTCACCCCCGTTTATTATTACAAATAATATACAGTCAAACCTGGATAAGCGAGAGTTCAAGGGAGCACAATCCCATTCTCGCTTATAGAGGATTCTCACTAACCCGAGTTTCTCGCTAATGCAGGTACATGGGTAGCGTTTCTCTCTTATAGAGGTAGCAATAACAAGACATATATTCATGCACTATGTAATTTTATTTTATTTACAACTTATTTACATTTAAAAAAATCCGTGAATTTCGTTTGGGTTTCTGTTTTTGTATTTTGAATGTTTTTCTCTAACTCATAAATTTTGTCGAATATTGCTTGCTCGACTGACGCTTATAGAGGTATATATATAAATCTCCTGTCACGATGTTTGTCCGCGATGGACTCCTAAACTACTTAACCGATTTTAAATTAAATTGGCACACCATGAGCAGTCTGCTCCAACTTAAGAGATAGGATAGCTTAGATCTTTAATTATAGTCGCAATTTTATTTTATTGCAAATTATTTGTCTTTAATTAATTGACAGTCACATGTTATACATATATATACTACTATACTCATTTAAGGCTTAACGATACTGAATACTTTAAAAACAAAATCAAACGCAGACGAAATCGCGGGCAACAGCTAGTAGAGGTATAGATAAGTAGCAGTCTCACTTACGGAGGTCCGTGAGGG
Source organism: Pararge aegeria (assembly GCF_905163445.1). NCBI lineage: Eukaryota > Metazoa > Arthropoda > Insecta > Lepidoptera > Nymphalidae > Pararge > Pararge aegeria. The sequence continues at coordinate 6,444,833 of NC_053181.1, forward strand.
AAAAACGACTCTCTCTTACAAAGGTTTCTGTTTATCGCTAATAGAGGTTTTGGGAGCTTAAAATGACGGGTCCTGGCTATTACTCTCACTTATCCAGTTCTCACTTACCCAGGTTTGACTGTATTTGGATATTATTTCCACTTGTGCACCAGTGCTCTGACAGTTGATAAAGCTGTGGGGGATTGTAAATTTTTATCCTTTCCCCGGGGAGATATTGTCTCCTGCCCATGCTATACGTGCCGATGGTACAAACAACCGCCCATAATCGGAGAAATTCAGGGCATGCAAGGAACACGTCCAACAAATTAGCACTCCGTGTCCATCAACGTGAGGCGTAGGTGTTAATCCTCATGTGCGTGTGATTACACTGACGTCTGGCACCCACGCCCTTCGGACCGGAACACAGCATTGCAACAATGCTGCTTGGCGGCAGAAATAAGCATGGCGTACTTTCCCGGACCAGCTGTCATAAAAAGATCTACTACAACTATTTCGATTGCATATACTTCACCGCATACTGCAAAGTTACTCTCATTTAAATAATAATGTCAAAGCATATTAAATCGCTCGCATTCAGTGTAATAGTTAAGACAGTAGGTATAAAGATATTAGGATTATTTTTTTTTTAAATCATATTATTAATACCGACACAGACAATTTTTGACGCTTACCAACTACTTACGCGTTTGATGCAAGTTGGAAAACTAACAAACAATAATCGTGTTGAAGGAAAAAACACTCGAGTTTTTGCCGTTTGTTTGTTAACAAAAAAGGTTAAGGATGATCTTGATAAGACATGGATACATAAATATTTACATTTTCCTACCATTTGGTTCGAATGAGGTTTAAAAAAGAATGTTTTTTTATTGTTGGAGGCCATCAAGGAAGAATAAATATATGAATACAAATTACAGATTGGATCATTTTCAATTATTCAAATAAGAGAGTTATCAAGATTAGTAGAGATGATTAATCTCTTGGAGTCGTAACGAAATAGTAGTATCTATTTGGAAAAAATATAAATGGGACTTCACAAAAAATACGCAATTTTTTTTTACTTGGTGCCAACCAAGTAAAAAATGCCATTTTTTCTAGTAAACTGAAATTAAAAATCCAAACTACTGAATCGGACTGATTACCCGGACGTTTCGAGTAATTTCACTGGTTCATTTGTATGTACATATATGTTTTAAGATTAAAGGAAAAGGATATGGATTATCAAAGGGCACCAAGGAAGATAATTAAATTTTTAAACATTTCATAACAAAGGTCTTAATAAATAATAAATTAAACTCGTAGTGAAGTTGGGTTTTCAAATGTATTTACAATATATCATCTGTTAGTATATTTGGTATATATAAGTATAAAACCAATGTTAATGTTCAACCGTATAATGCAACGTTTCGTTATCAGGATCGTAAATTTATTTTTATTGTGCATTTCGACAAGTTTACTTTGAAACGGACAAGAACGAAAATTTCTTTGAATCTTTATACTAAAACTTCTGTTCGTACAATTAACAGCAAAATATTAGTTTGTTGTAACCTCTAATGCTAATGGATTACGGAACCCTCTCATTTCGCGTATTCTCCTCGTATCTGAACGTTTTTAATATCTTCCTACGGCTCTCAAAAAAATACTTAAGATACCATTTACAAACAAAAGTAAAGGTCTTAGCATAAGTAAGGTCTAATAAAATTATTTAAGTTAAGAATCCAAAATAAAACAAACCAGTCGAACCGATAGCCAACACACTGGAGCAAATTTATATATGCACAAAAGCACAAATATGTGCATATTTACCCACTAAATTCTTATAATACTCGTATAGTCTTAAGGACTTTTCCATTTTACGCCATCTTCTTGCTTTATGCCTACCCTGATCCAAAATTCTGTGCACAGCACTGATCTCACATCCTTTGCTACGCAATATTTTGAATTCAATGACCAAACAATGGCCATGTTATGAATGCGAAGTGTAAACATACATTTATACTCGCGGAACACTGAAACTGTTAATGCTATTATACCGATGGTATTGACTTCACTGTCAAAACATTATTCAATATTCAATTCCACTTGTTAGTTATATATCTGTTGTTTGTGACCAGCATGACTTTTAAAAGTGTTTAAAAGTAGGCCAGCTTAATAAGCGCTTTTGAATAGTCAAGTCTGTGTGTTTGTAGTTCTCTATCACCGGTTCGGAAAGCATTCTACGAAGGAGAAGCCGACAAGAAACTCCGCATTTGCGTTTGATAATAATCCTGTGCATGTGATTCAAATAGACGTAATTTATTTTTTTGTTACGTTATTTAATTAGGAATTATGCTTCCATTAATGTATTTTGAGAAATTTCTTGTTGAGAAAGAAATAAATTTAAAAGAAGTGCAAAAAGGGACATTTGCGTCAGTTATTATATCTAACATTTCATCTAACATCAAATCTTTGTGATACTAATCGAGATGTATAGGTGTAAATCAAAACCAAAATATTATTTCACAGGCTTTAGAATAAATAAAATAAATAAATATACTACGACAGTACACACATCGCCATCTAGCCCCAAAGTAAGCGTAGCGTAGCTTGTGTTATGGGTACTAAGATGCCTGATGAATATTTTTATAAATTATATACATAAATACTTAGAAAATACATATAAACACCCAGACACTAAAAAACATTCAAGCTCATCACACAATTATTTTCCAGTAGTGGGAATCGAACCCACGGCCTTAGGCTCAGAAAGCAGGGTTGCTGCGAACTGCGCCAATCGGCCGACAAAGTACATTATGTAATGTCTTTGAGACTCATACTGTAAAACCGAAACGCTAATAGTTTTTTGAGTAAACCACTGCCGTAGTTTTTACTGAAAGAAATCAGATACAGCCTTAACATCGCATGCAAAATCAAGTGACTACTGTCAGTATTAGGTACGCGTCGCGTCGCGGAGGTCCTATGCGCGTGTAGGTCTTTTATATTTAATAGGGCTTTCATAAGTAAACACTTAGAATGTTTTGAATTCGATTGTATGGAAAAATAATTATGGTTCTTTTGATTTATTATGTTTGCTTCCTTATGAAATATACTTATGCACCCTACAACAGAATATCGTCATTCGGTTTCTGATTGTATAATAATCGTAAAAGCCCGCCAATCCGCATTAGAGCAGCTCGCTCGCCTCAAAGGAGAAACGGTTTTGGAACTTCCTAACACCGGGCCAGTAATTTGGCCCGACCGGAATTCAAACCCTCCGACCTCTCGGTACCTCGTCATCCGTTGCTGAACATGCTAACCGCTAGACCAAAGAAGTCGGTTAAAAACCTATACCAATGATATAAAGTATTTTTTTTATTTTATCTACCGTAACTAGAGGTAACATTGATATTTTTTCTTCCGAAAAATTGGACTGAATCGTATGAAGTGGATAACCATTCAGTCAGAAGTATGTTTTATTATTCCACTACGATTTAGTCCTTTACTGCAATGTCAGCTGGGTTTAAGTAATAATGCAGTCTAAAAATGTAGCGGTTGAACCTGTTAGGTGTACACACACAGCGTAACGCTAAATAACTTTAGCGGCGGGTCTTTGTCGGTAGGGTGGTAACCAGCTAGACCAGGCCAGGGTGTAATTCAGAAATTATAAATTTCCATTTATCTTTATCCCCTGCCGGGGCTCGAACCGGGAGCCACCGCTTATAAGACCACAGCACTCACCACTGCGCCACGGAGGTCGTTGAAAAAGACATGTTTATTTTTCGCTGTGAAGGACTACATACATTTCTCTACCAACGTTAAGTCTTAACTTTGTCAACTTAAATCCTAGCCCTAGTTTACATTTGAAACAAAACAAACAAATAAACAAAGCCAATGTTATGTTTGTTTTCATAAATACGAACTGAGCGTGTGCCCCATAAATTCCAGTTTCACTTTTACTACCGGCCATTGCATGTTGAAAGCAAACGAACAATGTTAACATGAGGTTGAAATCGATAATTTCATCGAGGATCAGTATTGAAATCGTTTGAGCCAAATGTGTGTCACGGACTGGCCGCGCGTCAAGGATGCCTTTCAGTTGTCACTAATAACACGTTGCACTTAATAATATGATGCACTTTTAAAAAAGCTCACACACACTCAAGTGAAGTTAAATATTATTTCGAATAACATTCCGAAGAGTGTTAATGTTCGTGTCTTTCACTGTTACTGTATCAATTACAGCATGCGCCCGAACGCATCGCCACTCATAGTAGCGGCGCGGTGAGATGTATAGAACGTGTAAATGAAACCCGAAATAATACTCTACAGGCTTTAGAGGTATTTCTTTAAGTAAACCACTACCAAAGTTTTTACTGAAATAAATCAGATACAGCCCTAACATCACATGCAAAATTAATATCATGTGACTCCTGTATTAGGTACGCATCGAGTATTGTAGGTACTATTCGCGTATCAGTCTTTTATCTTCAACAGGGTTGTCATAAGTAAACACTTAGAGTGTTTTAAATTCGTTAGTTGGAAATATTTCTTTTGATTTAATATTTTTACAGGGCGATTCGTTATAAAATATTTTTACATCATTCAATATTATTTCGTAATTCTGTTACACGTTGTAGGTATATGAAAATAAATAAATAGTTCAAAAACACGCTTGGTAGAAAACAAAACAAATGTTTACCTTTTATAATATAATTTAATATAAAAAATGATTGTTTAGAAGCTAACCCAAAGTCAAAGTCTTGATAAGGCTTTGAAGTCATTATCATCATCAGTATATAAGAGTAAAGGCCTCCTGGCCTAAGAGGCGAAACGAATGCCTATGTCCTGCAGTGTGACATTAATAGGTTGCAGACACAATGCCTCAGGCCTCGTTTCGCCTCTTAGGTCAGGGGGCCTTTGCCCAGCAGTGTGACAATCATAGGCTGCGAATGACTGATATGACCTAATTTAAGTGTAGGTAAAAACACTCTCATTAAAAATTTAAATAAATTATGATCAACTCGACGACTCGAGTGCATCGAAAATTGTAAATAAATTATATTTGCAAATTGCAACGTTTCATACCGAAACCGAATCCCGATTTTGTATTTCACCACGATTATAAGTAAATTCATGCCTAATCATTGTTCTTAGATTCATGCACTACAAATGTCAATACTATAATATTATAAATGGGATAGTGTGTTGTGTGTCCTTTCCGTACGCATTAACTAAGTAAAAAATCAACTTGATTTTGGGCATAAAGTTAGTTTAAAAAGCACTGAGTAACATTGGCTACTTTTATTCGTAGAAATCCTTCACTTTTTTTTTATTGCAACGGATAACACTGCTTTAGAAGCTGTGATGGCCCAGTGGGTAGGGCCCGTGCCCTGAAGTAGGCCGGTAATGAGTCAATAATGACGATGTTCAATAAAATTATAACAGATATTTATATACTACGACGATACACAGTACTTAATACCACATAATGCACGTTTTTCATTTTTTTTTTTTAATTACCAAAGCGAAGTTTAAACATTTATATAATTTATGACTTTCTTAGCTCTGCTTCTATCCACACAGATAAAAATAATTATTTAATACTAAATTGATAGATGTTTATATTCAAACAGTATCTGCTGCTTCTTCTCGGTATTCCCTACAAAACGGTAGTAAATCACCTTTAAACAATCAGAATTGAAGTTCAAAAAGTATTTATAAAGTAAATCTAAGTTGTTATATTCTTGAAAAACATATGTTTTAAATTATTTAAATTTTACTTTAAAATCAATAAAATATACAGATTATTTTAACATTTCATATATCTCCTACCGTCAACTTTACATAACAAAACGATTAACGTCAAGAAAAATGAATAATGGTTGTCTGTAGATTAATAATCCTCCAAGTATTTTGATAATTTGTTAGATTGTAGAACCGTTAAGATAACACGTTGTACTCGTAGTTCGTAGATATAGATCAGTATGTTATGTACGAATACAACCCCTCCTTTCAAAGGAGAGGAGCAACACCCGGCCAATATCAAAGTACTGGACCAATAGGTCTAACAATAACACGGACATACCATCAAAGTGCGAATAATATTTTGCAACAGTAACTATGTTATATAACGTAACGTGTAATATAAATTGTTTCGCTTTGTTAGAGCATTTCTTATGAAAGAAGGTTAATAAAACTTATATTATTTTATTGTGCCATAGACAAAGTAGTGCTAGTTGGACCTGCATGCATAGATTTGCATACCAGGGTGCAATATGAAACACTGCATTTCATATTATTTAGATAGAGCATAAAATACGTTTCTTGTATGGGGACCCGAATTTAATTTTCAACTATATATATTATATTTCTTTATACCGGAAATAGGAAAAAATATACTCTGAAAATAACAACTCTCTACCGCTTTATCCATATCACCGTTCTTAAGACACAACTTGCTGACAGACTGACGGACAGATGAAGTGAACTTTCGGTTCGGAACCCAAAAAAAACCGTGGATGTTGTAGTTATAAAAGTACGCCGTTAGTAACTAATGCAAGTTAGATAGACCTACAACTCAAAATCTTTTTATTTACGTAAATATCCAAGAAATCAGCTACTCTTACGGTTCATAATTTTTATTTCGTAAGTTCTGAACTCAAATTAAAATGATACCATTAGTGGCGACAAAGTCTTAGAATTAGTGCGTTTGGGGTTTGACACGTATTCCGACATAAAATACCAGAACCTAATGTATCGGACGCGAGCAGTGTGTCTACTCGTAGGAGCGTTGCTCGATGGGTGTATTCAGAACATGTGTTCAGTGTTCAAAGTTTATTATCACCATGGCTACGCGTACACAACATAACATACTGACAATGACACAGAGACAATGGGACACTGCCCCAATTAATTACAACGCCGACAGTAGAAAGATAGACTGACACTAAAAATAACTAATACATCATTTTTAACACATAGTTTTTTAACCACTTGTTTTTATTTGCGTGTGATATTTTTATTGTACTTTTAATATACTGTTTATAGGAACCTATTTCGTACCGTATAATTGATGTTATTATTAATCCCCGTTTCTATGTTAATGTTTATTATTTTTCTCTGGCCTTCGGTGGTAAATATCAAGTATATGGTATCGGTAAGGTTTATGTTATTCCAAAAGAAGCATAGGCGGCACTTAGGTAGTACGATACATATTTCGAAATACCAGATCATTTCTACCGCGCACTTGCAAATTATGGAACAATCTCCCGTCTGATGTGTTTCCTCAAAAATACAATCTATGGTTATTCAAGGGGCGGATAAACAAATTCTTTAAAAGCCGGCAACGCATCGGTGGCTCCTCTGGTGCTGCAGATGTTTATGGGCGGCGCTGATCACTTATCATCAAGTGACACACTTGGTCGTTTGCCCGCTATTAATATAATTTAAAAAAAAAAAAAAAATTGAGGGACCAAGCTGATCAGTGACAAAGCGCCTCTTCATAGAGCGAAATACGTCCTACAAAGTGGCGCCAGGTGCCCATCAACCTATGGCTGGAACCTTATGTGCTTGTGATAGCATCGGCAACCACGCTCTTCAGGACACATCAGTGTTCTGTTTCGCGGCACACATAAGAACGGTGGTAGTACTTCCCCGGGAAGCAATCTGCCACAAAAAGTTCTACTTCTACTACTACAGTGCTATGGAATTGTTTAATGCCTAAGCCTGGTAGTTAACTAGATGAAACAAATTCTGTCGGCTTATAATCTATATAAATAAATGATAAAATCACTGGTCGATAGTCTTGAAAAAACTCGAATATGGCTCGTTAGGGCTGCATCTGATTTCTTTCACTCAAAAACTATTAGCGTTTCAGCTTCACAGATAAGTCACAGAGACAATAAATAATGTACCTCTAAAGCCTCTGAAGTAATGTTTCGGTTTTAATGTACACGTATTATATAACTAGCTAGGTTAAGGCGCGGGGCCCGTGACAGATTCCTCAACTTGTAAGTGTGCCGCTGGCTTAATAATTTTTAATTATTTAATTATTATTTTTTATTTCATTTTATCTTCATTCTATTCTATATTTTAACATTATAACCTTATTAAATAGTAGTGTTTTTTAGATATTTATTTTGTAATGCAAAATAAATATCTAAAAAATTTTAGTTATATGAAAAATGTAATCAATGCTGAAATTATATATAAACGTTGTGAAAACCTGTAATAAGCTGAAGATTCACTTAGCTCACAACGTAGAAACTTGGACATGAAAAAATGTATTATCTGTTGGTTTTCCTAAATAAATAAATAAATAGGTTGGGAAACCCTGGTCCAGAGAGTTTCGTCGAATCACTGCATGACTCCTTAGTCTATGTGGTTTAGAAAAAATCCAAAGGAACAGAGAAACAATCAATGGGGAAATAATTGTAATGGCGTTAGATTAGGATAAACAATATACCTCAATAACCAACCGGTTTTAATTGAATACTAGTTGCGCCCCGCGGTGATACCAGCGGTGAATAAGTCATCATCATCAACATCACATCAACCCATTACCGGCCCACTACAGAGCACGTCTCTCCTCCCATAATGAGAAGGGGTTAAGGCACTAGTCCACCAAGCTGCCCCAGTGCGGATTGGTGGACTCCACACAACTTTCAGAGCATTATGTAGAACTGTCAGGCATGCAGGTCCGGTCACGATATTTTACTTCACCTTTGAAGCAAGTGATATTTTAATTACTTAAAACGCACATAACATAGAATAGTTAGAGGTGCGTTCTGGGATTCGAACTCGGCCCCCCGAATGTGAAGTAGAGCTCCTACCCATTGCGCCATCGCCGCTTGGGTGGATAAGTATGTATACTTAATTTTCTTTATTGCAATAAAGTGTACAGACTTATCCACCTCGGTTAACACCGAAGAGCAACTAGTATAAATTAAATTTAAAGTATTTCAAAACGAGTATCAATTTAATTTACCTTCTCAATCATATATCTCTGACTGTCCCGCACCGGTACACCAGAAGTTGCAAAATTTTTTCATATACCATTTACTAAATCCCATCTCGGATAACAAGCGCCTATTATACGTATTTGCGCGTAATACCATCTAAAAAGATACCTGGCATCGATATCTTTCATGACTCACCCACAGCTATTAGTAAAAAAAAACTCACCGAACACTTATCGGTGAGTTAATTTTTTGTAAAATTAAGTTTACACGACGCTTTGGTCAATGCTATGTGCAGTTGTAATTGACGTGCATATCACTTATCAGTTCAACTTTTTTGTGTGTTCTATGTTTAAAAACGTGTGATATAAATTTTGTTAGTGCTCTTAATAAATAAATAAATAAATAAAGGAACTTTGGTATGGGCTATGGCAACCTTTAGCTATAGTTATAACTCATTATTATCATCAAATTCAAATCTTTTTTATGCATGTAGGCTTACCACAGGGATTTATGAAGCGTTCATACATATAGTATGTTTACATAATTGTAAGGGGATGGTGATAGTCTCGTTCGCCAACTTAAACCTAAAGCTACGAGGGTTCCAAACGCGTCCTTGTCTTAGAAGAGCCCACAACAAACTTAGCCGAGTAAATTTATTTTTTGTTATCAGCATCAAATTTATATTACGCTATGAAGTTAGTGCAATTCCCACCCAAGCTTTTTATCGTTTAAAAAATCCTCATAGTGATTATGAGCAAAAACTCCTTATATAATATATAATATTCCCTTAGTCGCCTCGTACGACACCCACGGGAAGAGATGTGTTGATAACTGTATTCTGATCTGCAGCCACCAAACGGCAGTTATAGAGACGTGAAATTCCGTTTTCAAACTAATCGCACGGATTTTCCGGGGTAAATAGCCTCAGTCCTAGAGCACATTGTATAATAGCTGCATAGTTAAATTCAAATTCCAATTCAAAATTCATCTATTTCAAGTAGGCCTAATTTATAAGCACTTTTGAAACGTGAAGTCAGTCTGTTTGTAGTGACTCCACAACCGGTTCGGAAGGCAGATTTCACTGAGAAGAGCCGGAAAAAAATCAGCAGATTGCTCTTATCCAACATCGTTTTGAAGTTTAACGGTCTTTAGAATTTTTCTGTTTTGTGAGAGATGAGAGCGGAGTGGTCTGCTTCCAAGCAGCCTTGTCGTTAAGTGAATACATATTTTCTCGGTACGAAATTCACTGCGTCAGTAGTATTTTTTTTTTCTTCATTCCACTACAAGTTAGCCCTCGACTTGATGGTAAGTCATGATGCAGTCTAAGATGGTGGCGGGCTTACCTGTTACGGATCAGGTAGACCTACCCTTAATAGGTTTCCACGCGACATCGCACCGCATAACTAAATCGCTTAGCGGCACGTCTTTGTTGCTAGGGTTGTAACTAGCCACGGCACCAGAGAAAATTCAGAAAATATATATCCCCAAATTGCTTCTGCCGGTAATAGAACCCGGGACGTCCTATTTAAATTCACAGCGCTCACCTTTGCGCCACGGAGGTCATCAAAATATATTACTATTATTAGTATTACTAGTATTACTTTAAATATATTGGTACCTACCTCTCTGGATCGCATGAGGTACCGCACGAGTCTGCCTCGAAGCACGGCAAGAGTATTCTTGTCCAGTTCCACACCCCCTCCAGCCACTGATTGGACCAAAACTTGCCAGCGGGACAGGGAATTCTCCAGCAGACGGATGTCCTTCTTCTCTACTCTATGTAACAAAGAAAAAAAGAAATTTCTAGACAACTTTTATTGTTTTTTACGACATTACACACATTGCCAAATAGCCCCAAAGTACGCGTAGCTTTTGTTATGAGAACTAAGATGACTGATATTTTTATGAATAACTAGCGTACCCAGCCCCGCTTCGCCGGGCTAGATTTTGCTTTATTTTATTTAAACAATAAACTACTAAATCATAAACATAAACAATAATATATTAAATCATTTATTTCTCTCCGTATTCATTCTCTTCTCGAGCGGGTGAAGATATTATCTACACCCATGTACACCCAACAATAGAATATCATCATAGTAAATAAAAGCTGTATTTGACAGTTTGACAGTTCAAAAATAGGAGTGCTCCGATCGTTACCAAACTTAACAGGATTACTCGACAGGTCAATCCGGAGATTCCCTACAAGTTTCATTGAAATCGGTCCAGCCGTTTCGGAGCCTATACGGAACATACCCACACACTTTCTCTTTTATTTGTATATATAGATACTGAGTGTTTATATGTATGTTATTATAAATATTTATGTACCTATATTATTACACAAATACTATAATAAACATATAAACACCCAGACACTGAAGAAATATTCTTGTCCATTACACAATCATTTTCCAGTTGTGGGAATCGACCTCAGACTCAGGAAGCAGCGTCGCTGGCCAGTCTTCAAACCACTGTCGACAATTGGCCTTCAAAACTTTGAACTAAACCTAACATATAGTCGTATTTCTTCCTAAACTTTTTCTACTTCCTTCCCCGGGAGTATAATTGTCTCCTGCCCATGCTAGCCGTGCTGGGGATATAATCGGGGGATATAATTTTTATCTCCCGCCCGTATTAGCCCTGATGGTAGGCTTAATGGATAAAATAAGGATGTATCGATATTCACGTTTTGATATACGATTTTTTGAGCAATTTTCATTTTTACAATACATCGACATAAAATGTCAGTTACGATATATTTGCACTGACTACAGCCAGCCAGCTCAGCCACTAATATTGAAGCATCAAAAACCATCCCAATTAGTACTGTTTCTCGAACAGACCGTTAGTCACTTCATACAATTTAGCAGTTGACAGTTATTATTTTACCTCTAATGTTCTAAGTGTTTACCATAAAATGTGAAAATGAGATTAAAGTGCGTGTTCACCGTTTTGGATACAATGCACTTCATATGCAATAATGGCTGAATGAGGTTCTATATGTTTTTTATTCTAATACCGGCGGTAACGTCACTACAAATAGACTGACTTGACGTTTCTAAAGTGCTTATAAATTAGGCCTACTTGAAATAAATGAATTTTGATTTTTTTAATTTGTTGATAAAAAAATATATATATAAATAATAATAAATATACTACGACAATACACACATCGCCTTACAGCCCCAAAGTAAGCGTACCTTGTGTTATTGGTACTAAGATAGCTGATGAATATTTTGTATGAATATAATACACATAAATACTTATAATATTACTTATTATTACTTATTATATGCATATATAAATATAAACACCCAGACACTGAAAAACATTCATGTTCATCACACAAACTTGTTTTCAGTTGTGGGAATCGAACCCACGGCTTTTGACGCAGAAAGCAGGGTCGCTGCCCACTACGCCAACCGGTTGTTATAATTCTATTGCTTAAATAATAATAAAATAACAAAGCTGACTCAATTTACAAATTAGGTAACTGCGCAATACTGTGGCAACTTAGCAGGATAAAAGCAAATAAATATATTATTATAACAAACAATATTCCTTATAAGCCCATACTTCCTATAAAAATACGATTAAACAATTACGCACAAACATCGCCAAGTGTTCTTTATCTACCTTGTCATTAAAATAAGTAGGCAATTTCGTGAATAAATGAAACATTTGTCATGGCCTACACAAAAAGCTTTTAATAGCGCAAAAGTTTCGATTTTCATTGCTAACTCTGTCATAATTATTTAGTACTATTGTGTGTTTCCTTTGAATTGTAAAAGGATGTATTATAATCTATATTTCTAAATAATGATTACCTGTCAGCCAACTGCATTTCAACGTCAATACCGTCCTCTTTATAGTCTGGCAATTCTGAATCATTCATTGTATCCTCAGCATCAGAAAATGTCATAATATTGTCGTCTTGTCCTAAAAACCAATAAATATACTCAAACTTTTTATACAATACATATAATTTGTGATTTATATATTTAGACTAATTACATTGTTTTACTATTTTTTGTGTCAAATAGTTCAACAATTTGAATTTACTAACATCAAGGGGAGTTGCAATTAAATTTTCTGTCTCAAAATAAAACTTGGTTGGTTTTTTATTTTGAGATTTGATTTAGAAGTAATAGCATGAACTTCGGGCTGATTCTAATTATGCTTTGACTGAAACAGAGAGGCCTACAAATTTGTGATAACAGACACTACAAAGACACTAAAAGAACTGTTATAGTTATTTACCACTACATTTTTTATTTACATTATTGTAACATCAAAGATACCTTTAGGTAAGGACGGCACAGTTTGGTCAGGCAGTAGTTGGTACTGTTTCAATAGTTGCCAGTGATTCATGAGGGATTTGGACGTTCTGGTGGGATAGAACACATGGGGGTTCTGTTCCAACAGTTCCTGAAACTTCTCTGCGGCCGGGTGAGAATTCTGGAATAAAAAAAAGAAATTTAAGATTTTGAGTTACTAGTAAAAAACGGTCAGTATAAATCGGCAAACATGTTTAGGCATACATTGGGGTTAATAAAAGACTAACTTAAGACATTAGTTGCTAAAATAGTGTTGATTGGAAGAATGAAATTAGCAAACTGCCGGCTCCAAGTGAACCGTACAAAAAGTAAGTCGACACCTGACGGAAATACACTCCAATGTACACTAAGCGAAGAATTGGTGTTTCCAATGTCTTGAGCCGCAGCAACTTAATGCCCTAGGCGGGAGCATCCTGATGCCTTTGGCCGGAACAACTGGTTATTATATATGGTACAATGCTTACACTGGGTAAAGTGCCGAGCAATTCTTCCTCAGCATTTGAATACAATGCTTGTTGCTGGACTGCGGCGATAAGATCAGGATGAAGGTTGCGCATCGCAGCTATAGCAACTCTGGACACCTCAGCATTATAAAGTAATGCATACCAGCGGGACTGAAGCTCACCCACTGTGAATCTGCATGAGAACTTTATGCCTCGGTGGACTACACGGAGATCATTTGTCTGAAATAATTATACAACTTTGTTATCTACCATTAGCATCATCATCAGGAATCAACCTCAGACAGAGAAAGCAAGTTTCCTGCCCATTGCCATCAAAACGCTGTCGACAATCAGCCTTCAAAACTTTGAACTAAACCTAACTTATATTTCTTCTCGCATCATTTCCTACAGGAGCAGGAGACAATTATATCCCTGGGGAAAGGATATAAATTAATCTTCTCCCACAGCTTTATCAACTCTCTCTCGTGGCAAATAATATCCAAATAATATATGTGTATTAACAAACGGGGGGAAAACTTCTCCTATTCCATGTTCCAGTAATTTAGCAGGTACGTTATTTGTATCCCTTGTCAGGGGATAAAATCGGAGAATATAATTTTATCTCCCTCCCGTGCTAGCCCTGCAGCATATATGTTAACATCTTATAGCTTACACAGACTTATCTCTTAGGATAAAGGGATTTACAGCATTGAACCACAATGCAGGTTGGCAGAATATAACAGTTATTATTATCACATGCCAGCGATTATAACTGGGACAATACAAAACTCCAGGCTTGTACTGAAATTTTGTAGGTAGAGAAGCCAACAAGTTGGTGTTCAGATTCTTATTTGATACGGTAATAATAGTACACTAACAGAGCATCCCACTTCTTCAATATATTGTTTGATATTTGGGATGAATTTCACTTTTCTTGCAAAAATGTGCACACAATGTGCACACAAAATAACACAAAACTATTCTTGTTAATTAAGTTAAATCAAGCAAGACAAGTTTTATATATTTAACTGGTGAGTTAAATAAATAAATTCTTCATTTTTAGCTGCAGCTACAGCTTTGTGAATTATTGTAGTTAAGTACCTGTTGTACACCCAATATCAAAGCAAGATCATCGGTAGGCTTCCAACGACCTAAGTCCTTTGTTGATAGCTGACTCAGTTGACCCCTACGTCGAGGCTTGCGGCCCACACTCCCAGATATTTTACTTGAGGCTCGCCGGCGCTCTGGTGCCGGTGGTGCAGGCGTTGCTGGTGCACTTCCATGAACCGGGAACTCTGGCATTTGGCTGGTATACGACTGAGTACGCATTCGCTTTTCATTTTTACCGAGGGAAGCACCCGACAAACTTAGGCTGTATTCCACTAGTTCATCATCAAAACGCCTTCGTTTTATAGAACGTGAGGAACTGAAAACAACATATAATGTAAAAGTTTCATCATATATTTCTGAACTCTCTGAAAGAAAATCGATATTTTGATGTTAGTCGCTTACCTTCGCCGCTTGTTATTATCTTGCGTTGTTTCGATCTGCAACGGCGGGAGACCTGAATAATCATTGCTATCTGAAGCATTAGATGGAGTTGCAGGGAACTCCATCAATATAGAACAAATTACTGATCGATTAAAATGTGAATATTGGAACTATTTTCTTGTTTTTGCGTACTTAATGCACCTATCGTAATTTTGTCAATTTGATGACATAAGACATCAGTCAGACTCCACAGACAACAACTTGGTTCATACTTCATAGACTTTGCTTTCATTTAGTAAATTTCGATTAAATTATCTTTTCATTAGTTTCACCGATCAACCTCCTTCGTGCCTTCTTCATCTACAAGACATTGGCGAAGTACCTTGTGCCCGGTTGGCACAGATAAAAGCCATTAACAAGAATTTAATTGAATATTCTCCTTGGCTAGGAGCCGATTTCACCAACCAATGTTTGTTACTTTAGCGACCCGTTAAGTGCTTTAACGACTGGTGGTGCTGAAGGATCAAATTTATGACGTTAATGTAAAAGTTAAGCGTGTATAAATTGCGCAGCTGCAATCTGAGCAGAAACTGAGCAGAGTGATTAATTCAAAATTATTATACATTAATTTTACTATATTAGAAAGTTTGTATATACCTACTCTATTTTTACTTCATTTTTTCGCACCGAGTTCCCACTATAGATGATTGGAATTATAAGATAAGGATTGGGTATTTCTATTTTTAAATTCTCAGAGAGGTAGTCCGGAATTAGGTAATTTTTGTAAACACAGTCTTGTCCAAAAATTTTTTTTTTAAAAATGATGTCCATTTTAACCTTCCCAAAATAACATGTACGTTAACCTTTATAGTTCGTGAAGTTACGGGTTCCGATATCTTGCCTCCATTCTTTTTGGTTAGTGTTTGACATTTGACGCAAAAATGACAGTTTTAATTTTAATTTGAGGTTAGAAGCTGAGTAAATTCTAAATACACGACTTGCTACAAAATGTCGTATTTGTTACGGCCTTTAGTCGCTCATCCAATAAATATAATAGCGAGAAACTATCACAAAATTGTTATAACTGATGATGGCTCTACTATAGTCGCACTTCACCGTGAAGTAGAATTTCCTTACGAATTTTCCAAGCCTTTACCTGAAGAGGTACAACATGACAAATCTGTGCTAAGAATGAATGATTACGACGAAGTAAGGCGAGTGTTCAAGGATTTAAAGCCTGAAATTGTGCGGCAGCAACTAGCTTCACTTACATTAACTACAACACACAGATGGTTCCCTCGGGCGAGAGACAAGAAGGCTAAAAAAACGGAAATGAATAGAACCTATTTGTAGATTTATATATTATATAATTTAAATAAAGTGCTTTAGTTTGTAGTATATAAAGTTACTTATTTTATTATTTAAATACCCTTACTCCTAATGGCAATAATCTCAAAAGGTTTATAGCAAGATAGTAAATAGATGCAAACTGTGACACTCTATTTCATTAATAATTGGACTAGACTATTCAAAATCTTATAAAATTACTACCTATATTTAATGTGATGCTGTTCTTTGGGTCTGCTAGTTTTATAAAAAATAATATCTATAGTTACTATTGTCTAACTGCAAAAACAAAACTTTAAAACAAAGAGCCTTAACACATCTTGTCTAAGATTCCAGTCAGAAGTAATTCCAGTTTTGGTTCATCTTTAAAGACTAGCCTGAACGATTTCATAAATATGTTTACATACATAATACAAGTAATAATTTTATGAGGCAATTACTTTTAAAACACTGATAGAGACTGAATATCTTTTGAATAGATTATTAATGTCATAAACCACAAAAAATTGTTTCATTTTAAGAATATTTTATTTTCCAAGTTTAATTTAGATCAATATTGGATCATCATCACTGCAACCAATTGAAGTACACTGCTGGACATAGGTCTTTTGTAGGGCAAAATCCAAAGTCCTGTGCCGCATGTTTCCAGCTACTCCCAGATACTCATTTAATGTTGTCTGTCTACCTCGTTCGGGGCCAACCAATCTGGGTTTACCTGTGCGTCCCCCAAACATCCATCAGTTCTTGGAGCTATGTGCCCACCCATTTCCACTTCAGCTTGACAACTTGCTGAGTTATGTTGAATTTCAGATAGGGGTCTAATAAAAATAATGCAATAAAACATGTGTCTCTAATATAAATAATTCTATTTCAATAAATAATCATTATGCATTTTTGCATTAACAAACTATGATTGAATGAACCTAACTCTAAAATATAATAATAATATCATTTGTATCATATAATCTAAAACATGTTCTTTTAATACATCATAACAAGGCTCATTTGCATTTTAAGAGATTATGTATAATAACAATATGAATCACAGTTGAAAACAGAATGACTATTGAATAGTATTTAAATAACATTAAATTCTAGCTTTGCTATTTAAGACAACTTATTATAACAACATTATAAGCAATATACTGATAGGGCACCATGGAGTAAGTGGACGCTATTCAAATTCTGTGCAGAAATTTAAACTGGATAGTCCACATTTTACATTAAACATCAAGCCCCTTATAAATAAATGTTGCATAATGTTGAATTAATTATGCAGTGCATAACAAAATGGTTACACTTCAACTGAAAGAACCCTTCAAATGCCAGAACTTGAAATAACACTGCATAACTACTCCAACGTTATGGCACTTTTTTACGAGGCCTCAGATGTCAAGAAACATTACAATCAAAGAGACTGCCCAGGCTGTCATTGTTATGTTTCTTGAAAACAGTTGCTCAATCAGTATATGACAATAATTTATATGCTATGATCTATGACAACTATTATAGAAAGATTATTTTGTTACAATAAAATATATTTCAAAAAATAAATCAACAAAATATTAATTTATGATATAACATCATTCACCATATCACATTTTTTCCTTTGGTACTTGTTAAGTCTTGCAAAAAAGCCTTCACCATCAATATCTCTTTTATAGTTGTTTCATGAGTAAAAGCTTAAATTTGCTTACATTTTATACTAGCTCGAAATTATTATGCATCTAATTTATAGTTATTAAAAGAATATTTCGTTCAATAAATTATATTGGTTTTTAAATATATTGTCCCACTCTTAGTTTACTCGTCACAAATCACAAATATCAGATTATCAATATGTAAATATTTCATTCGCTATTTAATAAAACAGGAAATTGGTGCCTATATTGAGTGTATAATCTAGCTGCATCCCCAAAGTAGGTGCATATAACCGAGAGTAACCATTGTTTTCATAGAATTCGAAAATATCAATAGCAGAGTTTGACTCGTGTATGTGTATAACTATTTCCAGTATTCTAAATAAAGTACTTAAAAATACACTAAATGTGAATAAATTAACACAGATTCCATAACCACAAGGTATAAAGAAACAGCATATAAGGTCGCAAATTTTGATGAAACAAAAGTGATTAAATTATTTTAAACTTCAATTTCATTTTTCAGTGTTTCAACAAAAATAGTCAATGTACTTATATAAATAAGTTCAAAAGTGGTTGTATGGTCGCTAAACTCAGAAACAACCAGATCGATTAAATATATATTTTGACCTATTTATTGATTTAGTAAATTAGCTATATTACATCATTATAAGAGTGAGAGTGTTGTAATAAATGAAAGTGTTTATAATCGTAACATCAAAATAGAATATGACACAATAATATTGCGGTTGCGCTAGTTGGCAACGAACACAGTCCATTATAATTGCTGACACTTGACCTAAACTATCGACTTTTTTAAAACAAATATTAGACTGATGAAAGTAGATAGTTAGTTGTAGATAGCTCTTTTATACTACACTAGATATGCCCTGCGGCTTCGCCCGCGTAAATTTCGAATGCAGCGTACTGCTACATCGTCTACACCTATAGTCATACATGAGATTTTTGATCTTTCGTAATAAATGTATATTTTTTATAAAAAGTATCACAATTAAAAAAAAATATTATTATTATTCGCCAATAGATGTCAGGAAGTCATATTTTTCAGTTTAAATTGGGACTACCCAAACGCCACCTTTTTGTTATTTTTCTTCCAATGAAAAAAACACAAATAAAATGTCATATTCTAAAAATGAATCTTAGCTAGATCGATTTATCGCCCCTGAAACCCCCTGTATATTAAATTTCATGAAAATCGTTGGAGCCGATTCCGAGATTCCAATTATATATATATATATACAAGAATTGCTCGTTTAAAGATATAAGATAATACATCTCATACTCTCTTAGCGTCCTACGTGCCCTTTTGGGGAAAATGGCAGACACAATCCACCTTATAATCACATAAGGACGCATCTTTAATTTTACAAATGTCTAAAACTTCTCAAATGTGAATGCTATTTATTGAACTTGACCTAAACTATCGACTCTCGTTGTACTCTTAATTTATAGGACCATTTTTTAAATTAAATATTAGACTGACTCTATGCGTCCTACGTCCCCCTTTGGGGCTAAGGGCAAACACAATCCATCTTATAATCATGTGATAATCATATAAGGGCCCATCTTTAAATTACGTTTCTCCAATGTGAATGCTATTATTTATTGAATATGTTAGTAATATATAATTTATTTATTCCGGTTGTTGCATCCATCTCCATCTTACTCTCACCAAACTAACTTTTTGTTGGCCCCATATACCCAGTCCTATTTAGGTTTTAGAGGGCTGGGCTTAACAAATGTTGCCCGAGAAAACAATCAAAAACATACAACATTATAACATAATCGTAACCTGACTTTTTATATCTCAACCCGGTAAGCGGCCAGTAACGGAAATTAGTACTTTTATCTCCAAATATTGATTTATTGATTGAAAACATCCAACTCAATAATATTTCAGCAAAAGTAATGGTGCCAGTGCCAGTCTTTGAAAAGAAAAAATTATTCGTGAAACTAACGTTTTAGAGCATGCATACGGCATATAAGTATTATTTAATATTATAATAGTCATACAAGAACTATGTTACAAATTTTTAATTTTACATCTACTAATATACTGAAAGAATACATTTTCTTATTTAGTTAAAGTTTAATGTTAAGTGAAGGTAAGGCTCTGCCTTTTTGTATTGATGTGATGCACCACTATAACCCCATAATATAGTGGGTTTTGTTCATGACAATAATATTACATATTAGGGTTAATAAGTTCACTAAAAATATAGTATGTTCTAGTAAATAGATTTTTTTATTCTTTGCAACAATGCCTCTCTCTTAACCGAATTATATGTTTGTATTTATTTAGAAGTGACGTGTTAAGGCTAATGAGTTGTACTATAGTCAAACTGTCGAACATAAATACTTTAAATATTGGACAGCTTAAGAATGTTTTCATTTTAAAATGGAAAACAAAATGGCACACGAGAATATACTTTTTTAATTATACAGGTTGTCTTCTACAGATAATTTTATTTACCTAATACACTCTGGAAGATAACTTTTTATAATATTTTCCTTATTATTAAAATGAAAAATTATTGTGACAACCTGTATATAATTTGTTTTAAATTAATTTTTAAAATATAGAATTCGTTTATCTCACAACAACAGCGGAAGAGCTACCAATGTGAATCTTACAACTTTTTGAAAATCGTTTATAAAATGTTAAAAGAATGTCCCATCGTTTTTCTCGAAATCATTGGTACGATTGATCACAGACTAAATGAGAAAGGTGGATGAAATCCTCAACACAAAACCTGTGCAAGTAAATTAGCACAATGCAAGCGCTCAGATGGTGGTATTGTTAATCGACTTGCTGAGTGATAAATCATTTCATGCAACGTGTGGGATTTGCGTAATCTCATTCCATACAGTTTTATCCCTCAACTCACGCCAACGCATACTATGACATTAATAGGTTTTCGAGTTGTCAGACATGAGAACGGAGTTTTGTTAATCTGTCAATTTTTTGTGGATCTATATTATAATTTTAATTTGATATAATTTGCGACATCCGGACATATGTGTATGAAGTAATTAATACATTTTAGCAAAACCACAGATATTTTAAAAAGACAAAAGATCATTTGTACCTAATACCTCTTTATGCATCTTCACTCCAGTATATCTTAGAAGATGTTCAATTATTAAACCACTAAATGCAATATGAAAAATATACGTAGTACCTTTGTTTACTACACAAATAACGCAGAAAATGTACCTTTTTTGTCTATTTATTTATTTTTTCATGGAGATTTATTCATACACTAGGAGACTTCCTTTTATGATTTATATATTTATATATTATAGATGTATATAATATAATATGATATATACGTATGGTATATAAAAGTTTCGATATCTTGTGACGCCAAGCCGGCCTGGATTGCACCATTGTTAGATAATTTAAATGCAAATAAGTAAACAAAAAGGTTCCGTCTATGTGTTTATGTATTTACAAAGCCTGTTTGTTCCATCTTTTTCTTTTAGTCTGTGCGGTGTATACATTTCCGGATTCAACTTTCAATAGCGACTAGTATAAGCTCGATCGAGACTCCGTACACGCAATCGTGGATTACCAATATCGTAGGACAGACTATAGGCGGAGGGCAGGGGGGTTCTATGTCAGCGCACCCGAGAGAGGCGCAGCTCCCTATCGAGGTCCTGCAATTGACGGATGAACCCATCATTGGGATGGATGTCCCGCCGAGAACGGACCAAAGCAAGAGCCTCCGTCAAAGACATACCACGTTTGATCATGAGGAATGCGATGGCGCAAGTGGCCGATCGGGAAACCCCCATCATACAGTGAACAAGCACGCGACCTGTAAAGGATATAAGAAATAGAAAAACAAAATCATTATTATGAGTCCAATAATTCTTTGGAATCCTGACACCTAAAGCAGGAAAGTCCGTATTATACGGGCAATAATAATAATACAATAGTGTATTGAGTTTTCTAATAGCTATTTTAAGTGATTACAGAAGGCTGACTAAAACTAAAATGTTTGTATGTGCGAGTGAGTGCGTTCGCGCACGTTTGAGTTCGTGTGTGTGTTTGTGTGTGTGTGTGTGTGTGTGTGCAAGTGTGCGTCGCGTCAACGGGTGCGCGGGGCGTATTAAATGTTCTCGTTCTGAAATGCGGTTGTTTTCAAGCTAAAAATAAAATAAAAATAAACACGTGCGACATGTTACATGATGACATATGTAACACAATTTCAATGTTTTGAGATAATCCTGTTATGTAGTAGGTTTAAAATAGACCAGCAGGCGACAGCGCTCCGCTGAGTGTTTGAAATTACAAAGATTTCAGCCGAAGCACACATAATCAACTAATTATCAGAGCCTGAGCTGTCAGTCTCAGTTATTATTAGTGGGATTTAATTAAAATCGGTAAAGCCCAAATTTAGAATCGGAGCAAGCAAGAAGTCAAATATTTTAAGTAGAATTGGGTTTTCAGTTAAGCACAGACATATTGTCAATTTAACTTGGCGCAAGACGGTGGGACGTTCGCAGAGCTCCAACCTCCAGTAATAGAAAGTCATAGGCAAGAAAAGAAGATATTTACCATACAAAGATATAAAAAATAGTTTACTTACTTCCTCTAGAAATCCCCTCATCGATAAAATTGGCAGCGATGTGGAAGTACTTAGATATATCGGTAGACGGAAGGTCCATCAACTGGAAGCCTTTGTAATGCAACCCAGGGCAGTCTCTATAGTACATGTGGTCTGTATCAACTTGCGTGTAGCGCTTGCCCTCTGCAGTGTTCAGAACGTAGTTGATGCCCATTCTACGAAGGAATGCCTTGTCTTTCGCTGCGACCCTTTAGGAAACAAAGCAGAGAGGTTTTTGTTTGTGATTGAATAGTTCATTGGTATTATCGATGTGATATTTTCTGTTCGAAATTCAACTTGTACATGGACTTGTCTTTATGGTGCTAGAAATGTTATATAAAATAGTTTTAGCGTGATGTATTCCAAGTTTCTGTAGTAACTGCCTGGTTTGTCCAGTAGTTTATCGAGAACAGGTCAAGAGATCCTGCCTGTTCTGCGCTTCGGAGAGCACGTTAAACCTGGTTCTTACCCTTGTTATTGCAAGCCCAAAATATGTACCACTTCCCAGCAAATAAAGTAATTCTATTCTATTCTATTCTATCACTAACATGACAATAATCGTTAAAACCGGCACTCCCGGAAATGCGTGGAGGGATCAATAAAATAAACTGTATAACTTCGGAATGTACCTCTTTGAAACATTAGGTCAGAGTATCAAATAACTATAATATAGTGTTAAGTTAATATAGCGCAGCCGGGCGGGCTAAAAACCATTTAATATTTGAGGGAGATTGATGATACATGTTGTGCTTTGTTGATTTTTTTATTTAGGACCTGGCTAACGAATACCGAACTTGTGATATGTAAATACAACTTACGCATCTCCAACAAAAAGTCCAGGATAAACTTCATTGACATCAGGGGTAGGGCTGTAAGTTACACCAACACCGAGGCTGCTCACTCCAGTGTAAGGTGGTCTGGACCGAAATGATGACAGCGAGCTCAACACCGATGAGGGTGTTGACCCGTAACTCTGCACAGAACACTTTCTTGAAACACACCCACACAAATACTGACCCATTATGGTTAGATCAACTAAAAACACACATAGTACTAATTCACAACGTTTACATATCCAAAGTGCATGTTAGTCTCAAAGCGGTATTCTGCCGTCTATAAGTTAATCTTATCATTATGACATTATAAAGACATTCAACTGAATCTTATCAATCTATATAATATTTAAAACTGTAATGGGGTTGTGTGTGCTGTTCTTTTTTAATTGTCAGAATTAAACTACTACTACTACTACTGCTACTGATACTGTAAGTAGATTTCAGTTTACAAAGACTTATGTTCATCAGTTTTTGCACTGGTAAGTTAGAAATTATTTTAGTATGTTCTTAATAAGATGGCATATTATAGAAGCATAAATCTAAAAGTCATTGCAAAAGGATCCTCTCGTTTTATTATTGAACATATAATAAACAGTTAGTTTTAATTATGATGTTAGGTCTTGATAACAGTACCATCTAACAACATTATTTATGAGTATACAAACATTAATTGGGTTCATAAGGTTAGGTGTTCAATCCCAGCAAAATATAATAATTTATAACACAGTAATCTGTAATATTACTGCTCCATTTACTAGGTTAATATTTATCAATTATAATTATATATTGCAACATTACATCAAATACCTGTGTTGCAAGTCTATGAAATATTAAGTTTCCGATAACACACATTGTTCTTTCTCATATAGTAACTAGCTTTTGCTTTGGATTTTGCCTATTTGAAGTACAGGTTAGGTGTACTAGACCAATTTTAATCAAAGTTAGAGCAGTTTTTATATATTATATTTTTCAATTCAAAGTAGTAGCTACTGTTATATTCAATTTCAAATATATGCTTGCAAACTGTGAAAGTTTCATGTAAATAATTGAAACAAATTATAAACCGATTATTTTTTACATATGAAAATAATAGAGATTACATTACTTGTGAAATAAATAGCTATTGCAGATGACAAATGATCTTGTGCAAAACTTGTTAATCAAGCAACATAAAATAAGTACAGATTACATACATAAAGACAAATACAGGCATAAAGACTTAATATACTCCCTTATAATACAATAATTACAAACTTTCATATTGGTATTTATTGTTCATTGGTATTATAGAGAATTTGCTTAAAATTTTTGCCCGGCTGTCTCATATAACAGTGTAGTGAGCTAAAACTTTATGTTCATTATAAATACCATTAGCGTTCTCAAGTGGGATCCTACACGCTGTTCATTAGCTGCACTGTATGAATGAGACCTCGGGTAGAGTGAGTACTGTCAATATAACAGACATAAGTTGTATTATTGACAATTGACTTTTGATGTATTTATTAAATAAAATATAATTTTTATTAATACATAACTATAACCTAAAATAAACTATTTAAAAACTAAATAAAATCCAAAACGTCCTCGAAACCACCGCAGCGAGGCACAGTTCCCAAGATGCTGGCAGCATTGCCCCTTTGGATGGCCAAACTAATTCGTATTTTGTTGTATTATTGTAGAATATAACTCTAGGGTTTCATTTATCATGGACAATGAAACCAAAAGGTCAGAGTTGGTTACCTAACCAGCCAGCAACTGTAACAACTCAGCCAGGAGTTTAGAAACTTATAAGGAATATAGCCTATAGAATCTGGCATCTGTCAGTAGAGGAACTGTAGTCTGCAGAGACATGAACATACTGTTCATGTCTCTGAATTAAATGAATTTGATTATAGATAGCAAGAACTGAAGATATAAAATTAATGTAGTCTATACTATGTTAAGGTCAGGATATAAGGATTATCCATTCTGATTTTCAGTTTCAAAAATAATATAGCAGGTTTCTATATATTAAGGTACTACACACAGCCTCTGCTCCCAAAAAGTTGTCTTGTCTATAAAACAGAAAGACAATATACCAGTCTAGCATATTACACAAGAATAATTGTATCATTGCATGAGATCATAGTTAAAGTATTATCTTGAGTTGTTCATATTATATGGAATTAACAAGCGCCAACGCATTATGTTAATCTTATAATAAGAAATAAGAATTGACATATCTAAATAAGTAAGGGCTTAAACTATGCATGAATGGCAATACCCATATTATATTACGTCTCAGTAACGAAAACGATACCTCTTATAAACGAACAGCGTCGACCTTGACGTGACTAACCGAAGATTCAAAAATAGGACTAGGCCATCCAATTCTATTTATGTTTTCACTGCATCAACCAATTTTATGTAGAAATAGCACTATCGATCCAATAACGCCTAATAGCTTATAGTTAAAAATAGAAAATAACATGGTTAACTTACAGAATCCCTGTAGCTCATTTTATTTTTCAAATTATAGTTTCACCGGCATAAAACTCATAGGTTCAATAAAATTAAAACTAAACTTATAGCAAAAAAACGAGAACTTTCACCTATTATTCAATAAATAATGTACTTGAATTCTCAATTTACTAATATACTGTTTTCACTTTTCAGGCGAATAGGAAACGAATGAAAATGAAGTCTAGACAGAAAAGAAAATTGGAAAATAGAAATGCCAGAGTTGTCAAATGTCATTTATCATGTCAAATGTCAAATGTCATCATAACGTACTAAAGTTGTTTTTTTTCGGCGGGAAACTTCGTACATGGCGGACGCGGTTTTTTCAAATTTTCCTTTGATTTTATTGTAAACTCGTCTTGAAAAGGATTTGGTGTTGTTTATATTGAACTGTAACTTGGCCTGTCAATTTGTGCACACGTGTTAGTGAGATTCCGGTGTAATTTCGGTGTTTTATGTGAATTTACACAGCAGCAGAAATAGTTGTCATTGGTGATATTCGTATAAATCTAACCGTATTTGGTGTTGGTTAAATATTTATTATGTGTCTGTAGTTATAGTGTTTCCAGTAAAATGGATCTAGATACACCTCCTGAGCCGCCCGACCCGGGGGCATCAGCCTCGTCTCGCAAACGACAAGGAGAGGATACCAACGTATATGCGGCCAAAAAAACTATAACTGATCCTACTCAGGTAAACCCATCCGTTCAAAGCCTTTACATACATCCTTCCTTCACCGAAGGCGCCAAGTCATACTCTGACGATGATAATGGGCCTTTTATCGTCCAAGTCTCACGGGAAGTGGAGGACCCATCCTCTGGAGCGTCATTACGGGCTATAAATTTCGGTCAATTCTTGCACAAACACAAAATTGGTTCAATTATCCACGACGGCGTCAAAAATATAGGCCGCAACAAAATTACTGTAGAGTTTACTTCTGCCCAAGCTGCCAACAACTTTCTGGTTAGTCCAGTTTTGAAGTTATGCAAATATAGAGCTATAATTCCCACATACAACATAACCAGAATGGGGCTGGTGAAAGGAGTTCCCGTGGACTGGTCGATGGACGAGCTTGTTGATTCGCTAGAGCTCCCGCCTGGCTGTGGTGAGGTTCTGAAATCAAGGCGACTGAACAGAAAATCTGTCACAGAGGGTGTCATCACTTGGGTGCCTACCCAATCTGTTGTCCTAACCTTCAGGGGGCAAATGCTTCCTGCTAAGGTATATTCATACCACACCTCACTGCCAGTTGAAACATATAAACTTCCAACAATACAGTGCCAGAACTGCTGCCGTTTTGGCCACATTAAAACAATCTGCAGATCTAAGCCCAGATGCTACAGATGTGCTCAGCCCCATACAGGTGACTCATGTTTGGTCATCAAGGAATTATCTACATGTTTACACTGCTCTGGTAGTCATTTTGCTACTGATAAAGACTGCCCAGAATTCTCCAGGCAGCAATCTATTAAAATGGTCATGTCTCAGAATAATAAATCTTACATTGAAGCATCATCTCAGTTTCCTCCTGTCCGCAGGTCCTATGCTGAGATAACAAAAGAAATGTTTACTCCTACTAATGTAACTTCCACCAAAACCTCCTACCGGCAAACAGTTTTCCGCTCTCCTCGTCCCCGAGCTCCTCTAGCAAAGGGCTACGATAAAAAAGCTGTTCAGACTATTGTCGGTGATTACTCCTCATCCCTTCCTAATGGATGCGCTCTCAACAACAATGTTGAGAACCCTCCCTCCCAAGGTAAAATGCTTGAGTTTATCTCCGAATTTCTACTTAGTATTGTCGCTCCATGTAGTGAAATTCCCTTACCGCCCAACGTTGCCAAAAACTTAAGCCAACTTTTTAAACTACTCCAAAATGGGCCCAATAACCCTGCTACAGTGGAACTGTAAAAGTTTACGTCCCAAGAAACATGAGTTAATCTCTCTGATTAACCTTCATAATCCCACCATTCTTGCCATCTCGGAGACATGGTTGAGGCCTGGTTCACGATTACGGGTGCCGGGCTTCTCTTGTTTGAGGGATGACAGGAGTGATGGGTATGCAGGCAGTGCTGTATTTCTACGGCACTCCCTCCCCTACACCCAAATCGCTCTTCCTTCCCACAGTCAACATATCAATGCTGTTGCTGTCCGTACCCTAGACATATCTTTTGTATCTCTGTATATTCCTCATCCCTCATCTTCTATTATTCCCGAATTACAAGCAATCTTGTCGTCCCTTCCCAGCCCTATCATAACCATGGGTGATTTTAACACTCACCACACGATGTGGGGGTGCCATGCTAGTGACGGGTTTTCTCCATTGCTGATTGATTTACTTGATGATGTCAGTCTTTGCATCCTCAATGACGGTTCTCCTACTCGAAGGGTATACCCCAATCAGAACCCTAAATCAGCGGTTGATCTCACCCTATGTTCGGCTAACCTAGCATCGCGCCTGACTTGGAACGTGCTACAGTCAACCTGTGGCAGTGATCATTTTCCTATAATTGTTACATTAAATAATAAATCCTTACCTACCCCTAACTATGATCCCCTTTTAAAGTATAAACTTAAAAAAGCAAATTGGGAAGATTATGCCCTATCCGTTGATTGCATTGTAGACACTCTGCCCGATTTGGAAAGTGATGGAAACATTCTGGTATGCTATGATCTCTTTTTAAAATCTCTTATATCTTCGGCCGATTCCCATATTCCAAAAAAACACCCTGTGAAAAATCCGCTGCTTTCCTCTCCTTGGTGGGATGATGAATGCAGCGATTTATTTGGTAAAAGATCTGCTGCAGAAGAATTATACTCAGCCTGCATGACTCAGGATAACTTTAATAGTTACCAAAAACTAGATGCTAAAATTAAAAGATTAGTCTTCAAAAAGAAAAGAGCAAGTTGGACGCAGTTCTGTGAATCGCTTAGCCCTCGTTCACCCTCCACCATTGTGTGGGAAAATATGAGGAGATTCCGTCGCTCCCTGAGCCACGTTGATCCTTCCTCTAATAATCCTTCTGACTGGCTTAACAACTTTGCAGACAAATTAGCTCCACCTTATGTTCCCTATGTGGACTCATTTCTAACTACTACGCCAGCTCCAGCTACGGATGAAATGGATGCCCCCTTTTCCTTTTCTGAGCTTCAAATTGCTCTCAATGGTCTAAAAGATACAGCTCCAGGGGAAGATGGCGTTCCATATTCTTTCCTGGCTAACTTAAATGACAAAGCTAAAATTTATTACCTTAAAATAATCAATAAATGTTTGGAAACTGGTTCTATCCCAAACTCCTGGAAATCTCAAATTGTTATTCCTATCCTTAAACCTTATAAAAATCCCCTTAATTCAAATTCATATAGACCCATAGCTTTGTCATCTACTTTAGCTAAAGTTACAGAACATCTCCTTAAAAACCGACTGGAATGGTTAATGCAAAGTAGAAATATTCTCCCCTCCTCCCAATTTGGGTTTCGGAAGGGTATGAGTACAACAGACAGTCTCAGTGTATTAACAACAGATATTAGATTAGCCTTTACAAAAGGAGAGTACCTTGTGGGTGCTTTTCTTGATATTGCTTCTGCATATGATAATGTCCTACTTCCGGTGCTCAGGCAGAAACTACTTAAGCTGAGTGTTCCCTCGAGGATGGTTCATTTCATATGTAATCTGCTGTTTTGCAGATATGTTCTGGTAAAGCATCAGAATAATTCTCTTCCCCCCAGATTAATCTGGAAAGGCCTCCCTCAAGGCTCTGTTCTCAGTCCTCTGCTCTATAGCATATATACCCACGACCTCGAATTGTCTGTTTCTAGTTTTTGTACCATTTTACAATATGCTGATGATATTGTCCTCTATCACAGCTCAGGCAGTATAGAGGAAGTATCCTGTCGTATCAATTCTGCTTTGTATTATCTAGGCCAGTGGCTGTCTGACCATGGCTTGTCCCTATCAGTGGGCAAATGTCAGGCAGTGGTATTTACAAGGAAGAGATACCTCCCGAACCTCAACATCTCATTTGAAGGTCAAGCAATCAACCTTGCAGTTAAAGCTAAATTTTTAGGTGTTTATTTAGACACACGACTGAATGGAATTGCTCATTCTGAACACATTATCAAAAAATGTGAAAAAGGCATCAATGTACTACGAGCAATAGCGGGAGTTTGGTGGGGTGCTCACCCCTATACTTTAAAATTATTATATAATGCCTTAGTACGTAGCCACATGGATTACTGTATGTTTGTTTTAGAGCCTTTTAATAAATCAGCTGCTGAAAAGTTAAATAAAATTCAGTATAGATGCCTTAGAATTATTCTAGGTGCAATGAAATCCTCCCCCACTAATGCTTTGCAGGTAGAATGCGTTGACCCTCCTCTATCCATCCGTCGACAATATCTATGTGACCGCTTTATCAGCAAGATGTTACAGCTGTCATCCCATCCTCTTTGGCGCCGACTAAGCCAACTATCACACGCACCTTGCTCCCGTAACTCGTCTTCCTACTTGCTAGATAGTTTCCTAAAGTATACCAGCCTTCCTAATCCCCTGACATCTTTCACAATCAACCCACTATATTCAACCCCATTTAAAGCATTAATATACAACCCTTCCATCATCACAGATCTAGGTCTGAGTAAAGGATCCCCAGATACCAATATCAAACTACAAAAGCATATTAGTCAAAATTGGTCAAATCATCTTATTTTATATACTGATGCTTCAAAGCTGTCTCCAGAAGGTTGTGTTGGTGCTGCATGTTGGGTTCCTGTTTACAGAATTGTTTTAAAATTTAAATGCCCTCCCGAGTCTTCTGTGTTTACCGGAGAGGCCATTGCTCTTTTGGAAGCAATCCTGTTTGCACTGTCCCATAACGTACAACAGACGGTTATTCTGACTGACTCTTTAAGCTGTTTAATGTCTATTAAAGAAAACCCCTTTCGCAGCAAATCACGATTTCCCATTATCTTAAAAATCCGGAAGGCTCTGCTCTCTTGCAATCAAAAAGGACTATTCATCTTACTGGTTTGGATTCCAAGCCACTCAGGTATTCCAGGAAACGAGACTGCTGACTCATGTGCCAAAACAGCTGTTGAGTCAGGTTCTCTAGATCATTTTAAAAATTCATCGCAGGACCTATGTACTCTTGCCAAAACATATATGGAAACAGCCTGGAAAATTTTTTGGAATGATTCCAAATTGGTTAAGGGTAAGTTTTACGCTACCATCCAACAAAACATACCAAGACAACCCTGGTTTTGTCACTCTCGGAGTACAAATCGCTGGACTTCATCCACAATTTCCCGATTGCGTCTTGGTCATGCTAGCACACCTGTACATCTGGCCAAACTCCGGATAAGGGACAACTCCATCTGTGAGTGTGGCTTGGATGAGGGCACTATAACTCATATTATTTTTAACTGTCCCAAACTTACCTATCCCCTCTATGACGTTCTTCCTCCCAAAGTCCCCCGTCCTTTGAGTGTTAAATGTTTTTTAATGTTTGTTTTCAGTCCTTATTGTAGATTTTTATGTAAATATATAGTAAGTAATAAAATTAAAGTATAATGTACAAAAAATATCCGTGTTAGATATATATGCATGTGTTGTCTGTGCTGCCTTAGGTTAAAGAGCTAACTAGCTAATAACAACTATTTCTTGGTACAAATTCAAAATTAACTTTTCATTAGTTTCACCGATCAATCTCCTTCGTGCCTTCTTCATCTACAAGACACTGGCGAAGTACCTTGTGCCCAGTTGGCACAGACAAAAGCCATAAACAAGAATTGAATTGAATTGAACGTACTAAAGTTAGGATATGGAGGGTAGAGGTAAGGAGAGTCATCTTATATGGGAGAAAAGTTGAAAAAGTGTCCAGTGTATGCGCTAAATAACAGTTCAAAAATCCTCCACAATGGCGCTGGTGGATGCACAGGGTATGGTATGAATGTAGCAATCGTAGATGAATTGAAGTATGCCGAGTTAAAATTTTTTATGTCATTATCGACTAAAGTAGTTAATTATTGAGAATTTCAACAACTTACGTTGTACAAAATATTGTGGTAAATATAACCTTACTTCCTTGTATCTCCATACTTCCTTGTTTATTTTTCAAGCCTACTCTAACAATATTAATATTTGGCGCTTCTTCTAAGAATTACCCTGATGCAAATGTGGCGCCATCCTAATTTAATACATTTTGAAGACACTTTTTCATATACACAGATGACTCTCCTTACCTCTACCCTCCATAAGTTAGGAGTATGCAACAATAGAATACATGTGCCAAAAACCTGCACCGAATATTTAAGAGTTAAAATTTTTAAAGGACTTTCTACAATTAATTAACTACAGACTTCTCCTTAGACATCGCATCATCTATTGTATCATAGTTATTATAATTTGGCGCAATTATATACTCGGAATTTGGGCTTTACGACACAAGAAGTTTAATAATATTATAGTCTTTGATTATAGAACTCAGACCCACCTCAGAGCCAAATTAAAAAAAAAATGACAAACTCTATGGTTATTGTGATTTGTGGTTATTATTACGATTTTACTGAAATTAATAAATTAGAGACAAATTACTACGTAAAATGATATAAAAGTGATTTCTTGTTTACACAAATAAACATATCCTACCCTAGAATCTCATAAAAGTAGAGAAATCTGAAGAATTCTGTCAAAAATGGATGAAAAGGAAGAGTTGCATCTAACCTCTCAGGAGTTACAAGTTTTATCAGAACTTGACAGGTATTTAGAGCCAAACAAACATTTAAAACACAACATTTAAGTCTTGGATTTAGTGAGCATTATTTATTTAAATAGAAACGATTGCTGGTTAACATTCAGAAGTCTCCTGGTTGTATTCAGAGAATAACTGAAAAATTAATTTTATAATATATTTTATACCCAAATAATATACACTATCTGTACGAGAATACCTTTCTGGTGCAGTGGTGCAAATATACTTCTGTTAGTAATCCAGAGGGGTCAAGTTTGATTCTGGTTTAGTCAAACTTATTTTGTTTTATCTTAACTACTGTATTATGAATCTTTTGAATAAACCATATGAATGCACAGGAGTAGTTATATGATTGTCACTAACTGCAATGAAGAATATCCCCATATATATGTTGGAGTTATAAATACTTAAGGGGAGGGTTTTTATAACTCGTACAATGCCTATCATCTGCATACTATGCACGCCACTGTCCACCTCTGTCTTCAAGATCAGGTTGAGTTGTTAAGTTTCGTTTTCATCACTAATATGTGATAACAATCTATTGAGTTAGCAAACCTGCATCTGAACTTTGTGGTGGGTCTGTGCTTTAAAATCCTCACTCTTATGAAGAGAAGGCCTATCAAAAATCATGATGATGGTGAGTATATAATGTACATAATAAATGTGAAGTATTTATAAAATATCTATGTTTTATTACTTGCAGTCGCCAGTTTGGATTTTTGAAACTTCATGGCAGTGAACATGGTAGAACACGAGCTCTCGTTCTCAAAGCTGTCAAGTATTTGGAAGGAATGCTGGTGCAAGTCAAGGTAATTTTAGATTTTATTAGTTATAGGTATTTAGATAAAATTCTTTATGCATCACCACAGCTGTTATCAGGACGTTGGATTCCTAGTTCCAGTCAATTTTAATTTTATTATTTTTCAATAACCATTGCCACGCAAAATAATTGACAAGTTTATATTGTTTTGCTGGTCTGACTAACACTTTGAATATGGCCAGTATTACCAGAAACACTATATAATTAGCATTGCAGTTACCCTTCAAACTATGTTCATCCTCACATTAATGACCACTAATATCCAACCTACAAAGGACCGAATAAATAAAAATCATGATATATCTTATTTGACATATTTTAGTAAACTTCTTTCTATTTGCAGGAAGAGGAGAGAGCATGCTCTCCCGGTGCTCGAAGGGATATATGTATTGACCCTAAGACATACTGCAAACTGGGGCACTTTCATTTATTACTTGAAGATTATGCTAAAGGTAAATTAAGATTTATTTCAAGTAGGCGTAATAAAAGCACTTTTGAAATGGTCAATTTGGTAGAATCTGTAGAATCAGGTCTGTCATCAGAAGGCAGTTTCTACCAATAACAAACGGGCAAGAATCAAATCAAATCAATACACTTTATAGTACACCAAATACAAAGAACTATAGGTGGCCTTATCGCTTAAAGCAATCTCTACCAGGCAACCTACCAAAGTACATGAAGTTAAGAAGAAGGGTTAGGGTGTACACAAAATAATACTTAAATATACTTACATCATAACTGTGCACATAGAATATAAAAAATATATATATACTAGCTGTTGCCCGCGACTTCGTCTGCGTTTGATTTTGTTTTTAAAGTATTCAGTATCGCTTAGCCTTAAATGAGTATAGTAGTATATATATATATATAACATGTTACTGTCAATTAATTGAAGACAAATAATTTGCTATAAAATAAAATTGCGACTATAATTAAAGATCTAAGCAATCCTATCTCTTAAGTTGGACCAGACTGCTCACGGTGTGCCAATTTAATTTAAAATCGGTTAAGTAGTTTAGGAGTCCATCGCGGACAAACATCGTGACAGGAGATTTATATATATTAAGATATAAGAATCCTTTATAACTCTGTCTTGCGGGAGATGAAAGCAGAGTGGTGTGCCTCCAATCAACCTTTTTGTTAGGAAATTGATCAATTGTATAGATTGTTTGTTGAAACAGATGCATTTAATCATTAAATGCATCTGTTTCAACAAACATACTATACAATTGATGAAATGAGATGTACTCATGTACATCTAAACACAGAATTCTATGAAATGCATATCTGGGATACACAAGTTTCTCTTACTTGTTATTCTAAACAATCTTTGCATAGTTTTGTAGACTTAATTGTATATTTTATGCAAACACAAAAGTAATTTTTAAAGGTATATGTATAAATGCTTTTATTCATTTCTAAACACTACACTATAAAGTAACATAAAAATTTTCAGACAATTGTTTACATTAGAAGACAGTTAAGAATAAAGTGGGCTAAATCTGGGTGATTTAATCCATTTTATTTGTTGTCCATTTTGTCAAATGTAAATTAAAATTGGTTGAGCCAGTTTCAAGTTTTACAACACAAATGCAATTGATTAATATTAATATAATTAATAATAAGTAACAAATAAACTACAACTACAAGCGTTTTAAATGTGCCCTAGTGTAACAGGAAATCCACAACATTCTTAACGGGGTATTATTTTTATAATCACCATTATTTGTTTCTTGCAGCAATGTCCGCATATCAAAAATTCTATGCACTGGAACAGGACAACTGGAAAGATCCACTGTTTCTATATGGGCTGGGCCTTTGCTACTACCACTACAATGCCTTTGATTGGTATGTAATTTTATTTATTTATTATTTAAGGGTAGGGTGGGCTCGTTCATCATAATCCTCAGATTTTCAATGTCCCACTGCTGAGCAAAGGCCATCTTCTTTATACAAGAGAGTGATTAAGACCTGTACCTGCTATAAATAAGTTCTTAAATTTGGTCTTAAGAACATGGTCTTAGCTTGAAGCTAACATAGGCTGAAAAGTATCTGTTGTTTTATCACATACAGCACATATTGTCACATGTGATAATAAATTGAACCGACGACAGGCAGTTCTGACAATTGCACTTGTTTTGACCAACTTCAGTATCCCTTTTTATAAATTTGAAATGCATAAAAGAATTGTCGGAACTGAAACGATTTGAACTTACTACTCTGGCAATCGCGGCCTGAGCGCTTTAACCAACTAAGCTACGGCTCTCGTACCGCGGATGCCGAAATTATTATATGAATTTTTCATTAGTCTTATAGCTATATATATTTAGTATACCTACTCTAATATTTTTCTTGCCTCATTATGTAAACAATATTTTTAATGTCAACTATGTTTTAAAATATTTTTAATTTATTATAGAAAGAAACGGGGATATATAAACACCCACGTATTCCACACAAAGAACGTTAAGGCAACCATTAAAAATATTTTTTTAATATTAGGCACATGATGAACATGATAAATATTTCCATTTGATAACCGTTAAGCACCAGGCTATAAGTACGGCAATTACTACCTTATAATCGTTCAAAAGGAGCCCTCCTTACGTTTAAGCACCAATTTGTTGGTGCGTTTTTTTCGTTTAATGAACCTGTCCATTACATAGTAATATACTAAAGTCTATGGCTTTAGCACACTCTCGCAATTTGTCGTTCGTTCTACATAATCTTACACTGGTACACTCTATATTAGGATATTTAACAAATTCATTATCATTATCAAACGAGAACCATAAGTGACCTTAGTTTATTAAATTGTCACTAGATGGTTCTCTAGTAGTGTTGGAATTATATAGACAACAGGGGGGCGACACTCATTTTTTTTATTGAAAAACTTTAAAATCACCTCTATACTTACATAAAACAATACTTAATGTAATTAAAACTATTTTTTAAATAATAATGTCCTTGAATCATAAAATTGTGCCCAATAAACATCGTCAACATTAAAGTAATATGTACAATCATAGCTATGATTATTCAAGCCACTTAAGATCTGGTAAAATAAAATTTTCCGGTACATATTAAATATCAGTAACTCTTAATAAAACTGTTTATATATATATAGTTTTATTAAGAGTTAACAAGGTAACAAGAACCATCGTTTAGTTTACTTTAGATAGTTGTCACTAGGTGGCACTACTAGTATTCAAATAGTTCTATATTAAGAATTAGGTTAGGAAACCACTTCATAATATTATACAATAGCAATACCCCGCGACTTTGTCTGCATTAAACTACTGATGAAGATATGATATGAATCAAATCCAGCTCAGAAATTGCCTACTCTCGCTCTTACTTCATTTGCCCGACAATGCTTTAGGGTTGCAGCGTGATGTTTAATAATCTATAACCTTGCGATGCGAAGAAGATTTTTTTAATCTAACTTGTACCTAGTTCTAGAGATTAGCACATTCAAATTTTTCTTTAATTAAGTTTTGTTTTTGGAAAAGATTATGTATCAAATATTACCTCAAGATCATTTTTCTACATTACAATTATAATATAAAATTGCAATATTACAACAAAATAATTTCATTTTATCATAATAGTATAATATTCATTGATTTAATTTTACATCACAATAATGGTCTTATAGTGATCTACGTCAAGATCAACAAGATATCAACCGTCACACATCTATATGGTACATGGTTTTTGAAATTACATTTGTGACTTTAAAATATATTATTTTTGTTTCTTATGCCTATCTACTACTATATACTTTCAAATACACAAACAAAATTGAAAATATTATTTGTTTATGATAACATATACCTTCATAATTGCCTGTGATTGTCTACTATTATAAGCATTTATTTCAGGCTCCACCCATATACATTTTATAAATTTCATGATATAACATAAAAAGAGTAGAAAATCCCGGACATAGGTTTACAGAAACAATGTTAACATTAAGAAATAACACATCCTCTGAATCTATTTCCTGTATGCTAAATAAATTTAAACAGTCTTCTGTAATTCTGCTTCAATTCTAAAGTATTATTTTTTGTATTATCCTTATTTTATTGTTTTTTTGAAGATTCCAAAAGCAGTATATATATCGTATTGTTATGTTTATGGTAATTTTTAAAGGAATATTCGTACAATTTATTGGATAATTAGACCTTTTTTTAATATGAGGAAGAGCTGCCTTATCTGTAGGCCTGTCTTTACACCTAAAGGTATTTTGATTAGCATGTTTAAACATTAATCTCTCATCAATCAAGTGTTGGTTATAGTTTAAGGTTATGATTTCGGGGTTGTGCAACACATTGTTGGATTTTCCTGTCAAGTTCTGAGTACCAGTGCAGACTTAGGAAATTCGTGTTTTTACCTATAATTTATTGTGATCATTTCATAATAATCTTAGGATTTAGTTTAGAATCTTAATTCCCCTCGCTAAAAAGAGATAGGACTCGAGGAAGCATGTACCAAGTAATAGGAAATTAATGGGCTGAGCACGGCTAACATGGTCAGGAGACAAAAGTCCCTCATTAAAATCGGGGGTTAAGACTTTTGTTTCCGGTGTTTTGTGGATATATATATATCTAGTAAGAAGGAAAATAACTTTCTTGTCCACCCCATTTTCGGATTTTTGGAGAATTTTATGTGCAAATTATATCCAGCTAATATAATACAAATTTAAGTAATTATAATTATTATTTGCCTGAGAGTTCTCGATAATGTTCTCAAAGGTGTGATGAATCCACAAATCCGTACTGGGCCAGTGTGGTGGACTACGACCTTAACCCCTGCTCAGTGTGGGAGGATACCTGTGCCCTGTAGTGGGCCGGCAATGGGTTGATATGATGATGATGATGATGAATATAATTTGGATATTACTTGCACTCGTGCGCCCATGCTTAGGGAGTGGATAAAACTGTGGGAGAAGTTAACATTTTTAGCATTCCCCGTGGAGAAAAATTAACCATCCGTTATTTATTGCTTTGCGAGATTGGTGTACACAACACAATTTTATTGGAAGTCCATGAAATAATTGCACATGTGTTTACTTGAAAATGGAGCAACATTTCTACGAGAGACAACAACTCGACGAAGAGCACACTAGTGGATTTATTCAAACTTTTACACACCTTGTAGCGGAGGTAGGTAAGGTAGTGCTACATTATCACCAGAAGGAAAAAGAAGAAGAAGAAACACTTTATTGCACGTAAACACACAGGAATCAAAACATTAAGGAGTATACAGTAAACGATGTAGACATGCAAAGGCGGCCTTATTGCTGTAAGCAATCTCTTACAGGCAACCTTTGTAGAAAGGACTTACAGCCAGAGAACGGGATAGTGCCAAGAGTGTTAGTGTGCCAATATAGGTATACATAAATACCAAAAATGTATATTGTATACAAATACATATATAATTTAAATAAATAAACATAATAAATATAACATACATAATATATAAAAGTAGATTTAATACATAATTTACAAACAATAATAAAGCAACAGCTTCATATGCCATCACACAAAGAGAGGTAGTAGTCCTTCAAACGACTCTTACATATAGGAAGGGAATTACTTCCACGGATTACGAAAAGAGGGAAGCACTCCCTCATAATTATTTTTTACTGAAATAGAGTGCTTAAAATATTTGCACTTTCATTATAAAGCACGGAGCTGGTGTTATGTAACTCTAAAAACTAAATATCTAGTTCTGTGTAATAAATGAGCCATCGCATCACCTACTTGTATCCATCTACACACATCAAGTGGCATACAGGGATAAGTTTTTAACAAAGGAAAAGTATATATGTAGTTTAAAGTAAGAATGTTGACCAAATCTAGTCATGACTAATGTCAATTGGATATTTTCTACTCGATCACTAGAAACTTTATGTTCGTATATGTTAGACTGTTATCGGATTCGACAAAAAGTTTTTGGTGGTTTTTATGGTTCTGAACCTAAAGGGTGACAATGAGACCCTATTCCTAAGCCTCCGCTGTTTAACTATCTATGCGTTTGCCCGTCTGTTAGCGGACTTTATCTCATAAACCGTAATAGGTACAGGGTTGAAGTTTTTACAATGTGTATTTCTATTGAAAGTGGAGTAACCTGGCTAAGTTTGTTGTGGGCTCTTAGACCAGGGCGCGTTAGGAACCTTCCTAGTTTTAGTTTTATGATAACGAATGCAGTTATCACCATCACCTAACATTAGTGTT
This sequence comes from Pararge aegeria, assembly GCF_905163445.1. Taxonomy (NCBI): domain Eukaryota; kingdom Metazoa; phylum Arthropoda; class Insecta; order Lepidoptera; family Nymphalidae; genus Pararge; species Pararge aegeria. Next base: position 6,484,807 of record NC_053181.1, read on the forward strand.
AACATGTTAGATGATGTATGTATTATTAATGTATGAACGCTTCATAAGTGCCTGTGATAAGGCCTACATTAATAGAGCTTTTTTGAATGCTGAATTTTATTGTCGCTCAAGCAACAAACAATAAAAGGTTATAGTATTTTTTGCTCGATCCTAATAATGCTTATATATATAAAATGCTATGCTTATAAAAAAAGAACTCTTCGTGTGCAAGTGCAGCTCGCACTTAGCCGGATTATTTAGTTGTGTGTTATTCGTTTATTTATTGTGTTTTCATTCTTCTAGATTTCGTGAAACATTTTTGCCTAAGGCATGAGTGAGGTTTTCTTGTGGATGGGAGAATTAGAGATCTAGGCTAGATTTTGTTGTTCACCTTTCAGTTTGAATTGGTTTTTATTGATGTCGATATTTTCAACAGCTTCTAGAAGGGCTTGTGGCTGCGACTATAATACAGAGAGCTCACAAAACGTCTATTCTCGTCTACCCAAATCTATATTTGACTTCGTTAAAGTTAACACCCGATCCGTGAAATAAGCAATTATTGTTTTTGTACGTAAAATTCTTGCAAGGTCCGAAGACTCGTCAATTTTTTTTCAAATATAAACTCGGAAAGGTCGTAAAAAAGACGGCTAGCACTTGAGCTAGTATTTATAAATTGCAGGGACTTAAAAGGGTTCCTTACCTGCAGCATTTAAGAAATTATTTCCATTCTTTAGATTTATTATTTTACTAGCATTTATCCCTTTCCTTTCAAGCCTATTTGAAATCCTGACTATATGATAACCAGGTGTATGAAAGCTTATCTTTATATTTTGCTGAAAACTGAAAATTTGAAATTGGTACCTCAACTGAAGCTGTTTCCGTGCTGCTTGGAAAAGGGCATTTAAATGAACACAAAGAGACAGTGACAGTCAGACAAAAAAGTAGTTTTATAATGGTTCTGTTTTTCCATTATGAGGGACGGTACCCTAAAAAATGTCCAAGTAAAGTTTAAAAAAAATTGATCGCCTTTGTCATCGCCTCGCATATGATGTTAAATCGAACCTTAAATTCTTTAATTCAAAATCTTCTCTCGTTAAACTTCTGCTTTGTAGACAAGACAAAGTTTCAGTAGGCATGAGAACATGTTATTTGGTGTAAAGAGGATGTCGCGCGTCGTGTAGATGTCTCGATAGGACAATCTGTTCGTGATTCACAAGTCCGTCACCGGACGTAGGATGCCGCGGGGGGGTGGGGCGAAGGGCCGCGCGGGGAGCCATGCGGTAGGGCGCGGCGCGGGACGGAGGTGCACGCTGCAGCGCGAGGTCGTCGCTCGCTCGCGCAGCGTTCAGCCAGTCGGGAGCGGGATGCGGTGACGTAAACTGCATATCGGCGCGGGCCGCGAACGTAGTGTAGGACGGGACGTGTCGTGTTTGATGTTTTTATTTCTCGAGTGCGTGCTTTGAACCATCCTGAGTGCTTGTGCTGATTTTTCCGACGACATCCCCGCTCTTCACTACGTGGGCCGCTGCGGCCGCACAGACCCCACAGCTTGGATCCGAGGATCCCCGAAATGGTGAGTGCGGTCGAAGCTCCCGACCGTGGTTTGTTTACGTCGGCCCTAGTGCCACCTCTCTCTCTCTCAACCTGCCGCCCGTATCCCTACATCGCGTTCGCACGCGACTCATTTCTATTTTGTTTTGTAACCAAAATGCAGACGCCTACGCCGACGGCCCATGAGCTGGTCCCGTCGAGAGGTCGCATTTTTGTTATGTGCATGGTTGGTGTATTTTTTGCAGTGTTTTTCGCAGGTAGCCGAGCGGTCCTTCCCCTAATTTAGGGAGCCAGTATCGAAAGTGATAGTGGTCGAAATTCGAACGTTCAGAGATCGCGGAGGGGTGGTGAAATTGCGAGGGCGAGCGATGCGTGTGCGGCCGCGACTAGTAAATAATGGGTTCGCCGTCGCATAAAATATAGGTCGGTGGAGTGCGGCCGCAACACTGCTGCACGCAATGCCTTCTGCCAACGATTCTCCCTCAGCTCATCTGCACCGACGTCATGCGACGCACAAACATCCGCTTCGACTTTATTGTTGAAGAAACACGCCGGTGGGTATACACACTATGAAACCCATATTTCATAATTTATACTAATATACTAGACTTCACTAACCTTTGTACCTATATTTTCTTGGTTTCAGTTCTTTTCTATTTCGGTAAGTTCTCTTTAGACTGGTACTGTGGTACCCAATAAAGCAATATTTTCCGATTACTTCTGCTTTGGTGATATTGGCTGCTGCCAGCCAATTCAGCTTACAACAACAACAACAAAACTATAATCACTTTCAAATTCCATCATGAATGGTAAGGCTCCTGATTTATTATTTTTAGATGAAGAAGAAACTCTTTATTGCACGTAAAACAAAATAACATTACTTCAGTTTTTTTTTCAACGTTTTACTTGTAACGGATATACGCTAAACTATGAACGCGACGGTGTCATAAATTGTTGCGTATGCGTTCAAGAAAGTTGAGTCATTGTATCGGCGGTAATTTCGCGCAATTATATCCCCGCGTCATTGGTCGCCAGACCGGTAGTATCTGGTAGTGCTAGTGTGACGATACGCTTGGAAATTTAATGAGGTAGCCGATCACAATGAAATTTGTAATTGCCTCTACGCTCTGGAAAAACCGTACATCTAGCTTGACGAAACTTGAATTGTCAAGTTGGTATTTCTTGGGTAGCTTTTTTGCCTCATAGGTATTACCTAGTTATCCGCTAATTGCTTTTTTGCTGCGTAATTCAGTTCTGGTCCCTGAATCTGAGAAAAGAAATAGTAACGAAACTTCTTAAAAGCGTTTTTAAGAAGCACCAAAAACACTGAAGTGTTCGAAATTTAGTGCTTTTATACCTACTACCTATTTCATTCGAGAAGAAGTCCCAGTGTATTTTAGAAAACTTAGGTAGAGTTGTTCCTCAGTCAATAACTGTAACTTTGAACAATATATTGATGTACTTGTCACCACATCTATTCCAACAGCCTGTAGGTGCTCGGGAAGGATGTTCAGTTTGAACAAAAAAAATGTGGGGTGTCTTCACAAATTGCACCTACGAAGATGATGCAGTTGATTTGAATGGCACCTATATTCAAGAGTCAGAAACGTGTTAAGTAAAGAATCGAACAATACCCACTTAATATTGAAACAAGTTCTCGATTACACCGAAAGTCAAAATAAATTTAATGTACCTAGTTATTGCTGAATATTAAACTTGACCTCGGAATGTTTTACGCGTGTACATTTTTATCCATTACATAACATGCGTACCTACTCGTATCTTTCTATAGTATCTTTATCTTTAAATAGTTCGATATGATTGTAGAATCGGTACCTACGCAACAAGAATTTTATATGATTATTTATTAGATTCGACCGGTTTTGTTGCTTCCCAATAACGGTATCCCAATGTTCCCATCGCACACAAGAGTAGAATAACTCGTTTGTTACATCTACAATTCCTGACCAACCCTGTTTGCAAATCCGAGGTCTATGTGAGTCTAACACTTTAAATAAAGCATTAATTATTTATATCCAGGGAAATGTTTTATTAATAATTTATCTGAGTCGAATTTAATCAACGGAAGCTGAAAGAAACATGATTCCTACTTAAGAAGCCCCTCTAGTTTCAAATAAGTCAGTACCTACCTGATGAGAATACATAACATTATTGTCTGCATTATGTGTTCACATTATTCTAGTAATAAGTTCGCAAGATTATTACACACTCTTTTTTCTTTGTTAATAATTCATCTCAGTCAAATCAAATCACCGGAAGCTTGTTACTGAAACTAACATTAATCCTACTTTAGAAGCCCCTCTAGTTTTAAAAATCGATTCTACCTCATGGAAATGCGTATTATTTTCTTCATTACGTGTTTAATTGATTTTCGTTATAAATTCACAAGATTATTTATTACACACATATTTGCGATAATTCCACAAATATCAAGTCACGGTTTTTAAGATTTTAAATTCGGAAGACAGGTTTATTCGGAAATCATTATTTTATAATTCAAAGCTGTTATACCCGTTCCAGTGAATCGCGCACCTAAATTAGAAATCGTAAGGTTTTTATTTTTCAAGGAATTATTCATATAGCGATTGCTATTCAGGGCGTGTCGTTTACGTTTCTTCTAGTAGCACCAAATATTGATGCCTGTTTCTTGTTGAGGGTGTATGGATTTTTCGTAAAACGTAACTTTTGACTGGTTAAGCAACTGAAAAATCAGCTGCTTGTAGAAGAACGTTAAGGATATTGAGCTTTGAAATGTGCTGTAATATGGCTATTTAGTTCTTAGGGCAGCTTGCGGTAGTACGTGCGGGGCAGGTGTATGCCGGCTGCCACTGCACCTGTCGCCACATCAGCTGCGTCTCACCAGCTTCTTTTGTGTAACCACACATTACCTCATTGAATAAGCTAGACTATATTAACCGCAGGCTGCCTATTAGAAATCACCAACAAATGCGACCTTTGAGTTTGCAGCTGCTTGCATTTATGTTGTGTTGACTTGTCTTGTTACTTAGTTGTCTTGGCTGATTTCTATTTAGAAAGTTCAGATGCGAGCTCAAATAATCTATTTATAAAAAATGATGCCAAAACCAAAGCTTTAACAAGTGAAGGGCCGGAATATGAAATTTCTTCATTCGTACCTACACTACGCTTGGCTTGGTGTATAATCTGTTATAAGTTATTAGTATATCATATATAAGTTTGTTTGTAAATTCTTAGCTGCAAAACATATGGTTTACAACTCAACCATAATCTAGTAGCTATTTTTATTTATTGTAACATAGTTTATCGGTCATAGTAACAACGCTAATAGATATTGCTCGTGACCGTTTGTTGGTTTATTATACTATGCCATTCTTTCGTAATCAAAAAGTAATAATATTATTGTAAAAATATTAGTAATTGTTGTATCAATATTATTTAATGTAGTTATTGTAAGTACTTTTTTCTTAGTTACTGCTTTAATTGCGGAAATCAAGGTATCTATTAGAGTTAATGTAAAAGAATACAGATTCTCCGAATGCAAATATCCTGATTGCATTATAGAAAGAATGTGCCAGTGTACCAACCATTATTATAGAAACTAAACTCTACAGATACATTACTTTAATAAACAACAGTAGTTAATAAACTGTTTGGAAAACATAATTAATTATTGTGTATTTTTAAATGCATCGTTATATTTGTACCAACAACGATTTGTCTTCATTTACGTTTAAATTTATTTCGTTCTTTTGAATTTATTACCGCCGGCCACCGGGCAGACACTTGTTCGTGTCGAAGTTCTGTAAAGATGTTCCTGTGTTTTTGCAAATGGCCTGTTTTATGACGACCGGTTATTATTTACGCGGCCCTCGACGCGTGCCGCGTTCGCTTCATGTGGGCGGGCAATTAACTTGCAGATGCAATGGCACTGACCTTGCGACAATTCTAGAATTATATATTTCTTTTTTAACGGCCACATTTTGACACCTTCGCCCTACAAAACAAGTTTTACCCACATGCCTTTACTTACGCAGTGTAGAAATGCTATGGTGGTTAATATTTGTGAAACTTTTAATTTGTAATTGAAATAGTGATGTTGCATTGCCGTATAGGAGCCGTTTTCCGTACTGGAGAACTTCGCTTGATGAACTTTCCCACTTTTGTTGTTTGCTACTCCAGCTATCTATGTGGCAGTTCGCTATGGGTGCCCAGAGGAACATGCGTTTGACCTTCCTAGGGTCCATTTCTGCGTTTGTATGTTAATACTAGTGGTCCCTCGCGACGTCGTCCGCGTAAAAGTCAACCTTAAAAGATAGACATGCTGTCGCCTGTACCAGGCTTTTTTAGAACTTATAAAGGGAGAAACTTTTTTATGCGTGATTTTATCGAAACTTTAACCGTTTACGCAGCGCACATGGCGTAGTGGCCGATTTTGAAACATTCTTCATTGGTCCTATGCTCCTTTTAGTCTTAGCGTGATGGTATATACTCTATAGCCTTTCTCGATAGATCAGCTATCCAACACTGAAAGAGTTTATCAAATCAGACTCGTACCTGAATAAATCAGCCGTTTAGTTGCAGTATCGGTAAATAACCTAGATACCGACTGCAGCGCCATCTTTCGGGCAGATTTGTGAATCTAAACCATCCAGGATGCCACCCAAAACGCATACAAAAAAATTCATTCAAATCGGTCCAGCCGTTTAGGAGGAGTTCAGTGACATACACACGCACAGAAGAATTATATATATAAAGATTTTACATTAAAATTATTGGGCCTATTTTAATGCATTTTTTTTTTGCATTTAGCTAAAAGTTAAAGTTTCTAGATTGTTTAATTGTTTTGTGTTAATGTTAGTTGTTGGGCGCTATAATGTCCTTATGCTATTTCAGCATCATCCTCCGAAGTATTTTCAATGTTTTTTTCATCCTGTATAGTTTTCTAAAATAACAAAAAAATACTTAATCTTTTAGAATAATACCAGCATATTTATTAAAATGTAATACCACTACCATAAAATAAAGGTAGGCTTATAATAACTTACGTCACAATAGCGACGTTATTTAATAGGTATGTGAGCTTGTGGGAATGGCTCGTCGCCTTGCGCATAGTAACAGAATAGCGGGGCCCAACCGGAATTCGTCGGCAATTCACGTGTTATTGTAACGTTTTATTTTCATTCTATGGTAACTTTTTTATGTAAATTATTTAAGCTCGCTAGCAAGTGCGTTGTTACTTGTGTACATTGCGTTTTCGGGTCGGGTCGGAGACCCTGCCAAAGAGTGCATTTAAGCAAAGCTAGATGTGCGGGCGGGGACCCTTCCCCCGTCCCTCTTCCCAGCGTGCGCCGCGTCACGTACGCCCGAGCCCTTTACATGCGGTCCCGTTTCGTAGGGGCAGCGCGCGCACCGCTCCACCTCAATCGAATCGTCGGCTGAAGGGAGTACGCGTTATTAGCTATGCGTCCTCCCTCCCAGACCATCTTCGCCCTTTATCCTGCTTTTAGGGCAAACCGTCTCGACCCGCCACCCTCGCTCACAACGCGGGTGTGGCATTTCTGGGGCCTCTGATGTAATAGTTACGAGTAAGTTGGTTGTTTTTTCGGCCGTAAATAGGTCAGAAGATTAACACTGGTCTCTAATAGTGGCGACGGTCCGCGGTCGTCGACACTAACGGATCGCTATTTATACCTGCGTAGTGCACCGGAACTCGCCTCGCTGCACTCGCTGCAAGCGTCTCCTCTCTGTCAATGACCTCCTCAGCATTCGAACACTCGTTTCCTGCATCAAATATTAAACTGTTTAGTGAAGCTACATTTAGCTCGACTCGAACGTTTGTTGGAAACTTTCTTTGTTTTAAATTACCTGCGAGTATTAAATGAGATGTTTCGGATAGTATGGCATTTTCAACTTAGTCACTCATAAGGCTTTAGGTATTAGGTTGCGAAAGGCTCGCGAGGCAATCGAATGCCCTTCGTCTTTGTTTGTGTTGCGTCAAACGCCTACATGTGTAGGGCAGTCACCTACGTACTTATAGCAATAACCAAGATCTGTGTCAAGCAGCATGGCCTAGTTTTTAAAAACAAAGGCGCTGAAAAATGGGCGCTCTCTTTTGATAATGGGACAACCTTAATACCTACCTACGTATAATACTAAAGCAATGGCGTACTATTAAACATGAATCGAGCTTTGTATTCTTTAATTTTGATCCGTTTTGTCCTTTATTAATTATGAAAAAGATATTATGAGATATACTCTTGTTTTCTATGGCATCGTGTAGGCTAGAATATTTCTCTAAGTCCACTTGTGTCTAAGAAAGAAAGCTTTCGATCAATTGAAAAAAAAAAAAAAAATTTTAGTGTCGGTATTATAATAATTGATTTCTCCTTAATTATGGAAATGTGTATGGGTTTCTAACATGTTGACGACAGCCAACTCGCAACTTGGTCAAATAATTTAACAGGTCTACCTACCTGTTAAATTATTTGAAATTATCTATAATAATATTATAGATTAAATACAACTTTATTTATTTGTAAAAATCAAATACAATCTTCGAAAGCCTCGCTGAGGTATGCTTTTCCGTAATAGGTCCGCCTTTTCACGGCATTGAGAATAATAGCTGGTAGATTAGCTATATTCGAATGTATGATATGATAGCGTTAATAAGAATATTTGACACGTGTATTATTATATATTCTAATGTTATACTATTTAAGGAAATTATGTACATAACGTGGCTCGCCTCTAGTGGCTAGTTATTGTATCTTTTTAGATACCAAATATTCAGCGTTTTTCATTGCTATCCAATGTTTTCCATATGTATAGGTTTTCATATGAGAAAATTACTAAGAACATCTGTACTTCCGAGAAGAAGAATTTTATGGAATTTTATAGTTAAGAAGTCTAGACGAAAAAGTTACTTAACAAACTGTTACATCACATGTTGTATATTAGTAATGCGCTAAGAGAAGGAAGTCGGGGATCGGAGTTATCCGCGAGCGACGGCCGCAGTGGAATTTCCGCGAAAAAAACTGCACGTCACATATCGCGTCATCGGGGTCTGGCATGTCGGCGACGTCACGAGGCAGTAGATACCGCCTTGCTGGTATCTGACTGGTCAAGTATAACCAAAGATGCGATCATTTGAGACATAAACAGATAATAATTACCGTCATATCAATCTCACTACAAAGGACACGAAAAAGAAATAAAAATTTGGATTTAAATTTTCTCACAACACGGCGAAAAGAATCCTAGAAGTTTATCTCAAAATTTATCAAGAAGAATTTTTTCACGTAAACAAATAAGGTTGTCCGACAAATAAGCAATATAACTGTAGTATAGATGCACAAATAATCAGTCGAGCGTGATGGTCTCGCTAGAAATTTCTACGCAAGTGCTAAATTGCTAATCAACTTATCCCCAATTCTCATTCATTAAAACATGAGATAACAGGCGAATTGCGTCAGCATAGTAATAGGGTTATCAATTACACATGAGGAGGCATACGTATGTATAATGTTTTAGTCGTTTATTGTACCTCCCATATTTTAGGCACTGCCTGTTCATATTTTCCTGGTAGATATCACTATGGTAGTAAAATGAAGCTAACAGTTTTGAATGTTTGAAATCATATGACTCTCGAAATCTGCTAAATGAGAATATTGGACTGATTAATTTTAATTAAATAGTCTTAACAATAATTATATAAGTCTTAATAATAATTATTGTCAAACGACAATAATATGTTAATAGATATCTATATAATATATAAATAGGAATGAATGTTTTAAAGCAAAGCCCGTGATTCAGCATTTAGTGAATCTTTAATAAACTCAAGGGGCCTTCATTAATGATACGATGAAATAATTATGCGTCAGCTCAGGTATTCTCTGTATTACAACGTACAGCATCCTATTCGCACAGAATATATACTAAAGACAGTGAGTCAGAAATGTTCACGGAATGTAACGGAATCGATATAATCAAGATTCTATACATATCTAATGATAGTGCAAGGAAAGCGTTCTCACGGATGTCGGTGCACACTAATATTGTAGCCATCATATACAATGGGCATTAGAAAGCGGCTGGTGACCGCAAAAAGGGCTCCGTTTCGAGTCGCCGAGCCTCTAGCTTGCGACACTGTGTTACGTAGCCATTGAACGATAACCTCTCACCGCGGCCCACGGCCCTGTCCAATATCCAACTCATACCAATACCTTATCAAATATCAAAGAACGCACTTTTCGGCCCCGTATGTGTTAGTGCCCTCGCTATTGTCTGAAAAAAATCTATGACGTTGATGGCTTCAAAATTTCTCACAAAGGGTTCAACCCTTCTAAAATGCAATGTTAGGGATGGGGCAGAGTTTTTTAATTCGGCTGAATGTAAATAAGTATTGGACTTGTTACGACACTTGTGTGCCATGAATTGTTAGGGTACTTCTCAAGGGCACTCCTTTGTAATGTAATAATAGCACAGAATGTTCAGCTTTCTGTACGCTAGGGGAACTACGTTTTTGCATAATCCTATGCGTGCTTTAGTGAACATGTGAAAGCTTAGATGTCATCAGTTTGATGCTGTGCCTTAATTATATAAGGATTCCATTCCTTTTATCTTTGCGTGTTTAGATCTCACGTGCTTGTTTAATTATCACGTAAAATGCTTCAAGAGCACGTATTATTCCATTTTCTTTATGCGCACGTATTAAAACATTTGACGTTTGTTATTATCTGCTTACTGTTAAACAAAACTCATAAATAATCCTTCGCAGCTAGGAAACTTGTTTAGGATTGTCAGTATCTCTATGTGTGCGTATGATCTCACAGATGGAAGCTGTTTTTATAGCTGCACGTTGTGTGCATTTCTAGGAGTGCAAAATGCAGCTGCGATGAGCGTAGAACGATTCACTTCCTCATTACTTGGCCTCGGTGCATCTACGAGTACATTATATGCGTTATTCATGAGTTATATTAGTTATAAACCACAATGTTTTTGTATGCATTCATTTCGAGTTAGTTAATAGTTTGTAAGGTTTCACTATGTATACGCTTTGTACTAGTTCATGTGAGAAAGTGCTAATATGCTAGAAAAGAATGGTTGTCGTGTAAAGATCATAGACCAATTTTCAGTCCGATCCATTCTTACCATCAGCTACCTGCATAGTGTTTTATAAATATTAGTAAATTGATTATGGAACGTGACATGGAAATGAAATTTATCTAAAAGACATGATTCGTACTTTATATCTTTAATGATTAGAAGTCTATTAGTAGTTTACCCTTGACTATGTGAACATAGTTGCACTAGAATTGTACAATATCATATTGCAGTTTTAAAGTAGCTACATACTTGACTATCTACCGTTGCTAACGTACTTATAGATCTGAAGTACCGTAACTATAGCCACTACGTGCTCCGCTGCACTGCTCGGCGACTTTAAGTGGAATAACCGGCTTATGTCTAATATTTCCTTACATTGTTGCTTGTTTGTCATTGAATTCATTAATATGGCACCGTTTTCTATAGTATCAGGTCCATTTCTGCATTTCTTGTATGATGCTACTCACATAACAATTGTGTTTTATCATCATCTATTATTTCCAAATTCAACCAATCCCTCCATTAGCTATGCTGGTTAAAATAAAAATTATTTTTAATTAGAAAGATATTGCAGATGCAGACTCGAGCAACTATTATTATTTTCATATGAGGAATGCGCGCAAACAAATTTAAACATCGGATACAGGCCATGGAAATACTTGCGAAGTAACCCTGACGCTAGAAATAAATAGGTTGCTGGAATTAAGAATATACAGAAACCGTGATCACGACTAATATTGAAGCATTAAAAACCACTCCTACATCAATTACATCGAACAGGCGGTTTAGCCACCTCGTTTAGTTTAGCAGCTGACACATTTCGCCTCTTATGTTCTTAAAGTTTACCATAAAATGGGGAAAATTCGCAAAGTTTGTGAGCTAGCAACTTCCAGCGAGTGTGAAGTGAGACGTGGACAGGGCGTTCAAACAGTTTTTGGACACAATGCACTGTGTATGCAATAATGGCGGTATTCATTGTGAGGTATTTTTTAAGGAATTTCATAAAATGTGAAGTTGTTTTCATGTCTCCAAATTATGTAATTATGTTCTAGATAAATGACAAAGGCTAACCTTTAGGAAATATACAAGGAAAGATGCACGAATTATGTAGTTTTAAAAGAATTTTGAATTGAATTAAAAACAATATATCAAATCGACATAGGCATGAAATTGGAGTGTAATCTAAATTAATATTTGAAAATTTAGTAAAAATAAAAGCTTGAATCAAAGTTCAATTTATATTGAAAAATACGTTTTCAAAATTTCACACAAAAAATTTACGCACTTCTGAAATTAAAAGGCATACGTCTGCTAATTATTTTCAACCAAGTTTTACGCTTCAGTAATTGTTTACACGCATCCAAACAACAATAACTAATTTGAAATCGAGGAAATTCCTAAGCTTCTATTGGCAGCATCAGAAATAGACGTAGCATACGCATAAGTACTAGGAATACATCACAAATAAGTGTATTAGTGGTAGTTATCGAATCGGATGGAAGTGGGTCAACTGGTATGACGGCAGCGATAAACGAGTCCTCGCCCGTTCATTATCAATTTGTGCAATACGCGTTAGCCGTTTCAACTCTCAATTGGTGCGTGCACGATTAAATTTACCTAGCTTATTTATGCTGTAAGCAGTCATGTTAACTACTGACACACTTTCTAGCTGCATTTAATTTCCTCACCGTAATAAAGTATCACATACTTTATATAGATACTAATTTTAAAGCCATTACAGCTACTACTGCGTATTTTTTGAGAATCATTCGGTATCTTTAGCATAATTCTTTGTGTTTAGGCATCAGTGGGTCCTTTTGGTTGGCTGTAAAAAAAAACAACGTCATAACACATAAAATAAACTCAAGTCTATTACTTATGAGTACATTATACAAATGCAGTTGCATTCTGTTGCCGTGGAACCAAGGCCGTGATGCAACGTAGTTGTCAGGTGAATTGTAGTGCTATGTTGAATGCATCGCATGATTGCATAACGATACGCTCAGTCATGAGCTACAAGCATAAAGTTGGCATTTGCAATTGAACTTGGAAATATTTGCCAAGAAAGCGTCGGTTGCACAATTAAAAAGTTAACATTGCACTGAAACATTGACCTCTGCAATTTCTACGTGACCCGGTCACTCTCAGGCGTCAGTCCCTCGGTCCCAATAGGGAAATGGGTTATTATTGCGAGTAACTAACATTCATTCCCCTTCACAACAGCGTCGGCGTCGCCGTGGGAAAGTCTCGAGTACTTGTGTTGTGGACGAGCGGTAATCACGTGCCGCAGCACATGGGGCGCCGCGCACCTAGCGACCGCCGTCGGGTTGCTTCAGTTATGTAAAATGAGTGCGGTGCTATGACGAACGGCGATAGAACTCTATAAATAGCGGTCGATCCGTCCTTGAGCCGGCGCGAGTGCTCAGAACTAGGTCAGACCGAACTGCCTCATGGCGTTGCCCTTCCCCTCATGCCTCACCGTCCCTCTGTCCTCACGTCAACACCGATTGGCCACAATAGAAATCGAATTGCCGCATTCCTTACTTCCTTATTTATTTTCCGCCTTTCTAGTTTCAAACATTTATTAAACTAGTCATAGACTGAACCCTCTTTTGTGAGCAGGTAGCAATTGTATAAAATTTCACTTATTACTATTACCTGCCAGATGTGCATTCGCACTGTATCGTTTATTTGAATAGAAACTCTGGAACATGCTTTTAAAATAAATGTTTATATATAATGATAAAAATAAGTAGGGGTTGCAGTGTACATAATTTTGTTACCTGGGTGTATTGATAAAGGATCTGGTTGGCGTTGTCGGGCAGGTAGAGAGCCGGATTACAATCGTCCCTCGCCTCAATCTGGCCATTTTTTCCCATATGTTCATGTTAGCGTCCACATTGTTGTATGTACCTACATTCGTCGCCCTGCACTGCTTTGTTCGAGATTTGTTGATATAAAAGAATTCAGTTGATTTTACTGAATTCTTTTATATTAGACATTATTTTCTAGTCTTAATTTATATTGTTAGTACCCTTTTACTAGTATCGTCTATTCAAGAATCAACTTTAATTTGCAAAAAAATAAGATCAGGAACTACTCTGACAAGTTAGGAGACGATACGAGAGACATGGAATCTTGACGATTTTTGAGACGAATTAATCTCTTTGCTTCACCCAAAACAGATGTTTCTACTAGTTTTCTCATATTTGATCTGAAAGTACTAAAGTAATTAATGTACTTTTGATCATTTAATGAAGTGACGCACACATGTATGACGGAACCTACTTATATTTAGGTCGAGTAAGATATGTAATATTTTATGATACTCGCCATTCATTCTTAGATTTAATGGCTCCTTAAATGTAAATGCATATTATCATATATGTATTTTCAGCTATTTACCAAGAAACATTTAGAACACGTTCTGACGCAAATACAGCTGCATTGAATTCCATTCAAAAGTTATGGATTGTAATTCCATAATTTTCCGCTCACCAAAAGGTCTATTTACACTGTACTGTTTGTTTATTACTCTTTGTTAGCCGTTTCAAGATCTGGAACTCTGGAATTCATGATTGCATTTATAGATTTGAGGAATCTTACTTATTAAATACTTATTACCATGAAATCACATGTAAAATACTTCGTCTTTGTTACTATTTAACTTTGTTCTGTTACAGTACACAAGTGTCTCAAACAGTATATTTATTTCGTTAGATGCGTTAAATTTAAAACAACAATTATATTTATTTAGAGTTATATTTACTGTAATCGTCATCCAAATGAACGTTTCGTTATCATTAAAGAGTGGATGAGTCCTCCAGTGTCCGTGGTATTGTTGATATCGGACAAAAACCACGTTGTTTATATACTATTATATTCTTTTAAATTTCACCGCCGCGCCGTATTCAGTATGTTTCATCATCAACATATCAACTCATTAGATGCCCACTACAGAGGTCGCGTCTCTTCCCACAGTTAGAAGGGCTTAAGCCGTTGTCCACCACGATGGCCCAGTGCGGATTGATGGCTCACGCCTTTGAGAATATTATGGAGAATTCTCAAGCTGTTTTCCTCCACCGTTGAAGCAAGTGATATTTTATTTGCTTAAAATTTAGTAAAGTGCATGGTGCATTGATGTTCGAATACCAGATTCGAACACCATCCCCGAAAGCGAAGCCGAAGTCCTAACCAATAGGCTTTCACCGTTCATGCAGCATGTTTGACAATGTATTAATTGCATTCAATGTCTTTTATGTAACCAAATCTGTTATTCGATATCATAATGGCGTTGGAAGATGGAAGAACAACAAAGTTATCGAATAATTATAACGAGCCTGCGATGAAGTAAACATTTGTTGGGCTTCTTATAAAGGGAATGAGGTGTTCGAACTGGTTTGTTATATTTGAATGTTGCGTGACAGCGGGTAATCATGATGGCTCACATTTTTGAACAATAAATGCGAGTAACGCTGGCTGTTCGATGTATGTCGATTGCCTACCATAGCCGCAGCCGGTGAAAGCTTTCTTCGGTTCGCCGCAACTTCGTGTGTGTGTAATCGTCATTAAATTTTAGTGTTCGGCATCGGGTTAAACACCGGACGCCACCTGTCTCGCTCCTTTGTTTCGGCTTTGCAAATGTCAGCAAAGGTCATCTAAATAAAGGCGTTATACCTACGCGCCCGATTCGGGTTGCGATCGCTGTCTAGACGTTGCGTTGCATCGTCCGATCGATTGCACGAACGAACTTCAGACGGTCATCGACCCCGCGGGCGCATCGGTGACGTTACGCTCCGGTGATGCGCTCTTCAATAACCTTACGGATGTTATGGACGAGTCAGCTCCAACTCGTGCCACTTGTTTTAAGCTCCATCAGCTTTTTGTCCGCATTCCTCCGCATCTCTTCTTGACTTACTGATATCTCAGTACTATATTCGTCAGTACGGTTCGGAGCCATTTTACATGAAACATTTTGATATATTTTATTGTTCACATCTGGCTTTGTTAAGTGAATTCATGCGGATAGGTGCAGCCAGCGGTTGCAATCCGGGGTTTATTACATCCATTGAATCAGAATGAAAGAGACGTAATGCAATGTGCTTGGAGTTTTTATAAAACCCCGACCGGTTTGTTTTCGTGAGGCTACGTCGATATATTATAAAAAAGTTGCGTCGGATGCGTGCTCTAAAGACATTTCTAAACATCTTTGGTACCTACTACCTATTTACAAAAAAAAGGTCGTTGAGAAGTTCTTGGAGCCGGTTATATTTAGATATTTAGTCAATGCGGCGTATTTATGAGGGTCTTTGCACTTTTTGGTAGTTTTACGATCATTGCTCCTATCTGCTCTAATGTGTCTACCGACCTTGAGGGACGTCTAGATGTTACTTTTGTTCTTGTCACAATATTTGAAAACAACAATCGAATGGGTCATTGTTAGCCTTCTGCTGCCGTTAATATTGTTTACCTTTCACGCTTTTACGCAAGACAGATTTATTGTCTTGTTTGGTTCGATTCTTATTTAGGTATATTTGTTTTAATCTTTAACATAAATTTTGTAGCTCTATAACAAAGGCTCTTTTGTGTCATTTACATATCTGGACAACTTAAATACAACTTATGCAATGAACGCTAATTTGTTAGAACGAACGACAATAACAGGGTTTTTATTTACTGTATGGAATGTGTTCGAATCCGTAACAATAGTATCGTGTAACCATATTTATAGTTTGACATTGGGTGGTGGTAATTCCACACTAGGGCTACCAAGGCGCTCCAGATGGCCCTCTACGTGTCCCCTGGGTTCTCTCGGGCGGCAGACGCGCACCTTCGACTCGCGCTGATGTTCAAGGCCAGGAGACATTGGGGGGCCGCGGCGGTGCACTTCAGGCGTGCGAGGCTGGCTCCTCACCAAGATGCTACCTTTACTCGCTTAGAGCTCAGCTTTCACGCCGCACATCTGCTCGAAGCCAGAGGACTGAGGAAAGCAGCGAGAGACGCTTACGAGAGACTCCTAAAAGAGCCTCAGCTGTCCTCCATGCTGAAAGCTGACGTCTGTCGGCAGCTGGGTAAGCAAACTGTCATAATTTATTTCCTCTAGATAACCGCATCGATAAATTTATTCTTATCACTAACCTTAAGTGTCACTCAAAGTCACAATCTCAGTTGGAATGCTGTTAAATACATTTTTGGTAATATAAATAAGCATTACAAAAGCATTAGAGGGACTCCGATGAAGTAGCAATCAGACTAACAATTATTAGGCAATATTAAAGACCATATTCCAACAATAAAATATATGGGGTAGGTACCTTTAAATAAAATACCCGATAGCCTTGCTGAGCTCTTTTCCCACAAAGTAGTGGCTGTTAAGTCTATAGTAGTAAAACCTGTAGCATTTCCTCGTATGCCCGATTGGTTCTCATTTTCGCTTCCGTTGTCATTCTATGGGGATGTTGATTCGTTGTGTGATTCCACATAAAGTTTAGTACGGGCTATAACAAACAGGTTATACGAGTTATAAGAATGTATAACATGGAAGTTAGTGCAAATGGAAAATGAGTGGGTTCCAAACTAGTTCTCGGGTCTCAGGTAATTTCGCAAGGCGAATGTTCGGAAACGGACTTCCACTCGGTTTAGTTTGAAAATATCTCATTTGGACATTTTGTGTATTTGAAGTTATAGTTTCTTTGTGTATTATTTAAGATTATATGGGAAGTACCTACTTTTTATCGTGTTAGGATCTTTGGCTAGTTTCTGTCGCATTATTGATGTGTCGAAATGCGGATGTGTTAGAGAATGGTGAGAATTAAATGTTAGAACATACATTAGTATTAAATTCTCAATATTCTCCAACGTATTTACATATGCTTTTTCGTGTCTTCTTTTATAAAGTTTATATTTTAGTGTAGGTTTTTATACATTAAAGAACACGAGCCTTATGCACTATGGAATAGAATAGAATTACTTTATTTGGTACGGTAAGGTACATATTTTTGTATTACAATAACTATTTGTGACTTCGAAACACTCAACAAATTTAATAGTATGCAAAATTTTCAATATAGGATACTGAGTTTGCGGATGCGAAGTATGTTCACCATTTAACACAAAGCGCTTTCAATACTGCATTAGATCTCTGTCTATGATCCACATTTATGTAGAATAACCTAATCACGTATATGTATTGACTTTCCACGGCTGTGATTAGCGATAATGGAAAATGTGTACCTACGCTGTATTCATTGTTGGTTTTCTGCAAAAATTTTAGTCACTTTGTCCATGCATATATGCACTGCATAAAGATTATCTACAACTCATAATTTTGAGACACTTCAACATTATAAACTAGAGCTTGTTAATTCATGCTACACTGAATGCATCCGTACGTTAGCAGAATCTCTACCTCCCTCGGAAAATTATTATAATTTTTAAGTAGGTAATGGTGCCAATTCAAATGTACATAAATCTCTTTATCGCTATCCTTTTTCAAGGGATACAGTGTGAAAAGGAAAGCGCTATTTTGAGACCCGTCAATTTAGTTACTTTAGATAATGTCGGCGTAATATTCCAAGTAAACTGACTAACAAGAAGAAAGAGCTCTCACAGGAAAACTTCCGTTACAATGTCGTGTGAACTAGGCAGGATATTACGTACGATTTCTCCGATAGGATGGCTATATCACCGATGCGCGACACTCGGCGAGCCCGCAGGCCGCGCCCGAGCCGCGGTCTGGTGTCTCCAGAGAGCTGTGGTGGCCGAGCCGGAGTCGGGTGCGGGGCTATACCTCCTTGGAAGATGCTTTGCAGCGCAAGGGAAGGTTCACGACGCGTTCATTGCCTATAGGAATTCCGTCGAAAAGTCCGAAGGCAACGCCGACACGTGGTGCTCTATTGGGTTCGTGTTCATTAATAATATATTTAGCTCCCGTATTCTTTTTTATATTTATTTATTCCCCCATAAGTTAGCCTTTGACTGCAATCTAACCTGAGCGGCTACAATAGGTAAAAGACAAGGAATAAAACTTTTTCACCTGCCAAAGTAGGCAAGAGGGAAAAGGTTCAGTTTTCTCCCGCTTAATATAACTCGAATATTAGTTGGTTATTATTTTGCGTGCGCCCATGCTCGGAGATTGGGTAAAACTGTGGGAGAAAATAAGCAAGGTCTGGTGGTAAGTAATGATACAGTTTAAGATGGTAGCGGGCTAATCTGTAAGGCGTATGACAGTTTTATTAAACTTACCAGAACGCTAAATCGCTTCGTGGACACGTTTTTGCCGATAATTCCCATGTTTCCACTGCTGTTGATGGAACGGTGAACCTAGGACCTCTTAAAAGACCACAGCACTCGCCACTGCACCAGGGAGATCGTCAACCGTATCTTTTCTAACCTGTTCAATCTGCATACAAAATATGCGATGAGCGGGTCCCTGTACAACGGCGGTCCATTTGTATAAAGACTGGCTTCGCAACCTCAGAGAGAAGTTATAGAAAACGGCAGCTGTTCTTATTCTGATATGCGTATTTTTTTGTTCTTACTATGCCATACCTCGAGTGGATATCAAGGTGATATGTTTTTGTGCTTTCTTAAAAGCATCTTATTGAGATTTTCAATTTTTTTTACCAAAGACATAAATGATGTAATTTTTTTTGCATGTATACTGAAAGTCGGGTTGGTTCTTTATTATGTAAACGGGATTTCCTTATAATTTATGGGATTTCCTTTAATTGTATGGATATAATATGTATTATTTGAGTAATCACCTATATTATGTGATAATCCGTATTGCAGTAGCATGGTGGCCATAAGCTATAAATTCCTTTCTTTAAAAGAGAGCACGCCTTAGCACAGCAATGACAAATATGCAAGGCTTTTTTGATAATACTAGGAAAAAATACTAAGTTGATGGGGTAATTACAGCGTTCATACTAATGAAGAACTTTTGTCCCACGCGACTTTTTGTCCTTTGCGTATTAGAAGTCCAGGTGCGAAACTGTGAGTTGCGAGGCTGGCGTTTATCTACAAAAGGCCCAAATTCACTTTTAGAGAAATACCAAAATGTTGATTTGTCATTAGATAATATGAACAAAATAATTTACACACAATCATTGGCACTCACGTACACTTCTAAATGCGGTGTCATTTGATTACATTAGCGTTACCTAGGGTTGTCTTTTGGGTTTTTTTGGGTGGATTTTTGGCCTTTTTAACCTACCCTCTTAGGTATTAAATGACAGTTTTAAATGAGATGGTGATAACGAAAAATAAACTTAAAACCTCTTAGACCAGGGCGCGTTTTGAACCCTCGTAGCTTTAGTTTTAAATTGACGAATTTAGTTATCGCCATCAACTCACTTCCATGTCATATTTTACATGTAATGTACGCATCAAAGTATAATATGCCTATGTGAATAAAGAAATATTTGACTTTGACTTTGACTACAGAAATCTGAGGAGGGTGATGAGTAACTTTCTGTTTTACACGTACAGAGTGCTGTACCAACAACAAAACCAACCAATGGATGCGTTACAAGCATACATTTGCGCGGTGCAGCTGGATAAGGGTCACTCCGCGGCGTGGACCAACCTAGGAAGTCTGTATGAGAGCTGTTCAATGGCGAGGGACGCTTTCGCGTGTTACAATAACGGGGGAGCGCGCGCTACGCTCGCGAATGCACCGCTGCGGCAGCGACTGGCATTTCTGCGGGCACATTTAGCCCACGCACCCATGCCTTCCGTCACCGGCAAGTGAGTATACCTGACACTTTTTTTTTTTGCATTTTTTATTTTTTATTTTCTTTTTTAATCTGTTCTTTACGTACTTTAGGATAATTCCAGGACTTAAAAAGCATTTTCAAAATAGAATTTCTGGTACATTGAAGCCATTTTCAATATAACTAATATTTTTTTTGAACACATTGGTTTAGGAACGATATAACGAACCGCTCCTTATCATGTGTCTTGCACGTCTTAGAAAATACAGTGAGATCGAACACGATCGGTCAATCAACCCAGTCAACGCTACAAGGATTACTGCTAACTAACTGGATCATGACGCGTCGAAAATAGATAAAACATAACACAAATTTTTCCTACGTTTTACTTATTCTATTTCTTTAAGTTAATTATGTTGGGGAATGTACTTAATAGACAATAGAACGGGACAGATCTTCAATCCTGTAGTTAGGTCCTCTAAGGGAAACATACTTTCTACCATTTTCTACTAATCGGGGACTTGGATCCAGATCCACTAAGATCCAGGCGGAAATAAAGAGATAATATTTATTTGCGTTTCGTATCTTACCTATTCTTGTACAATAACTATTGCAGGCTGATTCGATATTTACCTAGTAGGTATGAATTGGTAGTACCATTGTTTATTTTTTATTGTTTACGTACGCTTGAGCATGCGGTCAGTTGTATCCATGTCCCTACATGCGGTGACATCACAATATTCTATGCATTCTTATCGCAATTAGCACACACTTTACGATGATAAAAAATATGTTTGATCATTTCATTTATGTTTGTGGTGGTCAGAAATTAAAATATTTTCGCCTTTGAAAAAATCTGACGAATATTTTAAGACTAAACCTGTCATCACCATCGTCATCATAACAACACTTACTGACTCACTACGGGGTCTTCTTCTGTAATGAGAAAGGTTTAGGCCGTAGTCCACTATGTGGATATGTGGATTGGTGGACTTCACAAGCCTTTGAGAACATTACGGATTACTCTCAGGCATGCAGGTTTGCTCACGATGTTTTCGTTCACCGTTAAAGCAAGCGGTATTTAATGGCTTTGCTTGCCTTAATTGCTTCAAACGCATTTAACCTTGTATTTTAGAGGTGCGTACGTACTTGGTCCCCCGAAACAGAATCCGAAATCCTAACCACTAGGCTATCACCGCTTGTATTCTACCAATCATCACCACCTCCATTGCTGGACATAGTTTTAAACCGGGTCCTGAAGATAGTAGAAAAAAAAAAACATACAATATGGTGTACCTAATTCCTCCGGTTTATTTCACAATTCGAATGTGCTTAATTCGTATTTAACAATGATAAACTCAAGTTTTTAGCGCGTGACTTCTTTAAATATCGTGGCAAAAATTCACGTCCAATCTGTGTTCCGTCGCTGCGTGGAAAAAAGCACTTTTTACTAACTAGGACTAAAAAGGAAAAACTTTGGCATTGTAGATAAATAAATACTACGACAATACACACATCGCCATCCAGCCCCAAAGTAAGCGTAGCGTGTGTTATGGGTACAAAGATGACTGATGTATAATTTTATGATTAATATACATAAATACAGATAAACACCCAGACACTGAAAAACATTCGTGTTCATCACACAACCATTTTCCGGTTGTGGGAATCGAACCCACGGCCTTCGACTCAGAAAGCAGGGTCGCTGCCCACTGCGCCAATCGACCGCCAAATAATATTAGAAAGCATCTAGTTACGAAGGTAAAAGTGCCTATCCAGGGGTTTATTAGTTGAGCTACACTCAAAAGCGAACTCGGCCAAGTACTCAAATGTATAATATGAAAGCTGCACTTGTTACTTGTGATTCTACATTCCATAGTACTATCAAACAGCTATGTTACTTGTAAGTATTTACCTACCAGAGTGCGACCTCGTTATAATAAATCGTAAGGGAACATGTAAAAATTCATTATATCTAGGATTGTTGTATTTAGGTTAGGTTGTTCTAAAATTTGTTATTAAGAGGTAAAAAATATCTTTATTCAGCTCAACATTGTTTTTCTTAGTTGAGAAGCTTTTGGGTTGGCAGAGTTCGTTAAAAAAATTTAACTATGAAAATAAGTGTAAATAGAGGTATATACATATTATTGATTGCTGAAAATTCGTTATATAAAGAGGTTGTTCGCAAAAAATGTTCGTAATGTGAAGGCACAGAATAAAGAACAAACAGAAACCGTGTACACTGCTATTATTTAAGCATCCAAAACCACTCCACTAAAGTAGTTTTTCTATTACATACGGTTAGTCACAACATTCTATTTAGCAGTTGACAGTCATTAATTAATAATAATAATAATAATTTTATTTCGAGCATCTCAATTTGTCAATATTACAACTTACTTTCTATGTTATTACTAAAAACTAATTAACCTCTAATGTCCTAAATGTTAAAACCAAAAAACGGCAAAATGTGGAAAATAGGAAAAAGTTTGCGACCTAGCAACATTCCGGAGGTGTGAAATGCGACGAGCGCTGGTCGTTTTCACTGTTTTTGGACACAATGCACTGCATGCTATAATGCATGCTATAATACAGGCAGTGGTGTGCACGGTTTCTTACCAGGATATGCATTGCTGCAGGAAAATTGAAAAAATCCTCCACTTATACGAGTTATATATAAAAAATTGTTATATATCAATTTTTTGCATGCAGGGATAATGCAATGCTGAATGAGGGTTCCATATGTTCTTAATTCTGCGTGTAAAGGTATATTTTACATTCGCTATGGCTAATTTAAGGGGATTTCGAAGAATTTTTGAAATCAAGGAAGTTGTTATATTGGGGTCTGTTGCATTAAGGTTGCAATGTTTTTTCTTGTTTATAATGTTGTAGGATGTTTCATTGTTTGGTGGTATTGATAACGTCTAAAATTTTCCAAACTCGAGACAAACCGTCGCAAGCAACATCGCAAGCGTTGGGTCGCTCGTGTATATTTATGTCCATATAGTATAGGTACGTGCAACCCGTCGCTTCGATCGGTCTGTTGTGAGTTGCAAAGGATAATCCGCATATGCCCGGCCCTTTCTAAGCACAACGCGAAGAACGTAAGCATTTTTGTAAGGAAACACTGCGATATGTATTTTTTTTCTCATTACAAGTTCACTGCGATCTCATCTTATTGTGAGTGATGGTGCAGTCTAACGTGGTAGCGGTCTAACCTGTTGGAAGTATGACAGTTATATTAATCCTTTACCGCTATGGTATCGTATGTGAACGCTAAATCGCTTAGCGGCACTACACTCGTAAGACTACAGCTTAATACAGTGGGAAAAAATAAACCTAGTACAAAAATACAAAATTACAACTAAGTACTGTTAACTCTTATAAATGGTTTCGCGATTAGAGAAATTCAACCGAATGAAGGACGAAATGAATGAATGAATGAATTGTACACAACATAAAAATACAGGAAAACTTTAAAATAAAAAAGTTCACACAATGTATACAATTTGGGGGCGGTCGCTCATACATGTAGGTACATTGGCATATAAATATTTCGGCATGCATTTTAGACATCTCCCGCACCCCAAATGCGTTTCCAACCGTTCAATGGAAATCGTTTTCCGTTCCATTCAATGTAACCGCGGCATACTTTTCTGCAATTACCCGCACCGTGATTGCATTGCTGTCAACCGATGAATATGCACCCTTATGTGAAAACGAGTCGGATATTTTAGGTGCTGCCCAAATTCTATGTAACCTAAAATATTATCCATATTATATTAATATCATAAATGGGAAAGTATGTTTGTTAGTTTGCCCTTACGCAACCAATCGACTTGATTTTTTGCTTAGAGCTAAGTAGTTGAAAAGACGGAGATATAGGCCACTTTTTATCCCAGGAATACAAACGGTTCCCACGGGATTCGTAAAAAAACTGTACTGATTATATAATAGAAACATGGAATGATATTGTCCATCTCCATAATGCAATAACTTCTTAGTATAGACTTCATAGTAAAAGTTGTGAATACGGTTGTCAAACCGAGAATTAAAATAATCTTTAGCTGACTGAAAAAATACATATTGTAATATCCCTCTATAGGCCTATAACAGTGCAAATAAAGGGATAAAGGTTTAGGCCTATAATCACCACCCTGGGCAGATGGGTTGCGCAGTAAGTAGATGGTAGTAGTACCACAGAGGACGTTGCTGCCCGTCTTCCGTTATATTCGCTTAGTCGTAGGACACCATACGAAAGAGGTGTGCTGTTACAACGGTATCCTGATCTGCCCGCACCACTCGGCAATTTGTAATATAAGATTTATTTCGTTTTCTAGAACTTCTAACGAAATGCAGTTTCTAGTGAACTGAATATTAATATTTATTGAATTAAATATAAATCATGCTATGATATTCATTATATTACTATACTAGTAGAGCATTCCATAATATGGTAGGTATGTATCACAATAGTTTAAACATTCGATGTATCCTTCATCACACTGGCGCGGCGTCACGTTGAAAGTATCTTTAATGTACCTACACTGCCTAATTAAATATTCATATGAATTATACTTTTAAATATCAATGCAAGTCTTTGAGTTGTCATGCTTTTGCTTGTGTATAAACATATTATAGGAAGACAATGAATAAAATGTCGGGTATTTCACCAACTACCACACCAGAGTTAAGAAAAGAAGATCCATATTTTGAGTTTTTTTGTACAATATCGATCCGAAATAAATTATGTTGTTTATTTAGTTTTTCTTAAAATAGTAATAACTAACTACTGAAATTCGAGTAAAACTAATATTTTAGTATATCAGCGTGTTTCAAACATATATTATATATATAGGTACTTATACTTCAAAATGAAGTTGAATTGATAATTTCTAAGTCGTAAAAATACTGTACGTTTTGTATATCAACCCACCTACACTCAATACATTTTTGGATTGTCTACTTCAGAAATACACTTGATTTCCAAAATAAAAAAATAAAAATCTACTAGTCAAAATGTTCTAGCCCCATTGTTACCAACCTTGGATGCAATGTTGCGTTCAATGCAATAATCCCAACCCTTCTCATGGATTGACCCTCTTTCTGAATGGATAAATGGGAATTTTAGCTTAGGGTTTATACTATAAGAGTGTTTGCCCTGCGTCGTTCATATACGATATAGGTGCAATAAACGCTTTAAATTCCATGTAAAAAAATAATTGAATAACTACTGCCAAGAATAGTTTTAAAAGTAGAGTAGTCTATAATTTGTATGGGAGGGTATTTTGTCTTAACACCGGTGCAGTATAGAATACTCGAAACAACTATTAAATGCTTTGGTATTTTGGTCAGCTGCGAAAATGGCGTTTAATCAAATAAACATAGAAATAAGATTGACTCAGTATGCATAATCGCTATGATGCCCACAATGTTGCTGAATATAACACAACCACAAGTTTTCTAATACAAAATACAATTTACGCTAACGTAATATAACAATTCGCAGACGACGTCCGCTGCCATCTATCGAGGAAGCGTGGAACTTGCCTATTTCGGCAGAGATGTCGTCCCGCGCGCCCAAAGCCGCGCCCCCTCCCTATCCGGGCGCTGGAGGGGCGGGGAGTGCGGGCGCGGCGACCATCAAGCGTGAAGAGCCAACACCCCTGACCCAGCAGCAATTGCAGACCTTGCAATACTTGCAGAGGAACTCGCACAACCTATCGCCGCAGCAACAAGTACAATGACATTAAAATATTTGTTCTGCTATAAAGATCTGAAGAAAGACTATAAAATATTAAGTTAGAAACTCACGACTGAACCAGATTGCTCTATTTAATTTAATTTAATTAATATCTGCTCTGGTAAAAACTTTATAACGCTCTAAACAGTGCCAATTCCGTTGTACGCGAAATTTTAAAATTTGTGCTACTCTTTGAGGAACATTGTGAAAAGGTCGGCATTACTTTTACATCTGTCCATTTCGTTCAGTATAAAGATATGTGTACAACCGAATTGGTACATATTATTATAAAGTATTAGGTTAAACTATTGTGACTGATTTTTGCTAAAACCCATATAGGGGACCCATATCATTTGTACGCATAAACAACAATTTACCAAAGATTGTAAGGTAAGGACACACTGACTGTTCTTGTATCGGCTGAGACATTACAATATTTCGATTAAAATAAACTTCACCACCTTTGAAAGTCATATAAGAAAATTCTCTGTGTAACCCAAAATTAGGTGTGTTTATTGATAAAATGTTTAAATATAATATGTCAAAACGATATTAAATGGATGATAAATTGGTTTACGTACAATAACTTTGTTTTTATTGAGTACTTACATTTTTTGTTTTCATGATTTGTATACTGAAATTCCTTTTTCGAGACTATTTTCGGACTATATATTCGTTTCGGCTGAAACTGATGGATTCCATACTACGACCATAGTCAACATTTGAAAATTTCAAATGAAATCTTTATACTTGTCACGAAATTAGGTATTCTTATTGATATAATGAGAAATTGAATACAAATACATACGTTAAATTGATAATAAATTGGTTTACTTTCATCGCTCATTGTTCGATGTTTCCGTTTTTATTTAATTACCTTCTCATTTAGAAAAATAACAAAAGGTATGAAGATTTTGGCCAAAGAATCAAACTTATAACACTTAATAGAATGGAATATGGATTTTTGTTGTAACTATTATTAAACGTTTCAGGCATTGATGCAGCAGCTGTTATCCCAGTATCGTCTATCACAGGCAGCGCGAGTGCGTGCGGTTTGTATTTATACCCACCCCCCTCATAAATCCTTATTCTAACGGCGGCAGGTTCTAGGATTTACTACCCCAATTTACATTATAAGCAAACCTTTTAGTGCATCTCCTCGCTTTCTATATACTTGTTCACAACATAAAACATCTTTTTTTGTTTTCTATAATACGTGTCATTAAAGAATTAATCTATAAAAGGCCGATGTCGTGCTATCTCTTTCACGCAATATACGGGCGTGCGAATATTGAGCGAATGGGTTCTATTCTTTAACGGCGCGGGTTTTATCGTGTCTTACTGAGTTAAGTTGACAAGACTAGAAGTGCTATATTTTATGTTATTAAAAAACTAAATGTTTTTTAATTTTTTTTTATCCAACCCCAAAACTGCATGTGTGTAGTGACAGCGTTTGCGATATTGGGTACTAATTTATTTGTTTGTTTCTGTGTAGGTAGCAAAAAGCGAAGGAAATACAAGTGGCGATAGTGCCGAATCGCTTGCAGAAGATTTGTTAAAGAAGTTCTCGGACACGCAGACCGATATAAAGAAAGAGCCAATCATGAGTGAGTATTTTGCCTTTCTGTCTTAAACATTTACGTCGCAGGTTTTTCGTGGTAATTCACTATCTGCCGTATTATGTGACTTTTCTGACAGGTTGACTTTTCTGTCCGTTCCGTTTTTCACAATTGTGGTTATGCACTGGTATTGTGAATTTTATTTCGAAATGACAGGTGGCCAGTTCGGTTTTCCTGTCTTGGTTCGACTATTTCATCTTCATTTATTTATCACTATTAGCAATTGTAAGAAAACTCACATACAATTATAGCGGGATAAATTCAAATTCAAAATTAAATTTATTTGAAATAGGCCCAGTTTATAAGCGCTTTTGAAACGACAAGTCAGTCTTTGTAGTGACTCTACCATCGGTTCGGAAGGCAGATTCCAACGAGAAGAGCCGGCAAGAAACTCAGCAGATTGCTCTTTTTCAACATCATTTTATAGTTTACAATTAAACATTTACATTTTATAGTTTATAAATTAAAAAAATAATAAATTTTCCATCTTGTGAGAGATGAGAGCGGAGCCTGCTTCCAAGCAGCCTTGTTAAAATCATATACAACATAGATAATCAATACAACACAGGTTTGCATTGTTAGAGTACTAGTACTTTTAAGACATATAAACACTGTGTGGTTTGAGATGAGGTGAGTGACCTAGTTGTCGTTAATTGTTTTACTCTTAGTAAAAAAAATCCAATAAAAAAAAAAAAGAATAATAGTAGTAGTTAAGTTAAAATTTTGGAATATAGTAATTGCGGGTAGTTTACTAAGCATTATGTCAACCAATGTAAGTCCACTGATGGCCAAGGGTATTCTGTAAGGAGGATCAATTACCACAGTTTTGTGTCAGCCAGTCCAGTGGTTCGATTTGATTCGTTTGATGTCATCTGTCCAGTTGTCGGGATTCTACAACGCTGTGTTTATCGGTGCTAGTTTTCTGGCATATAGCTAGTATCGCATCAGCCAGGTATATAGTTTGATATTAAACAGGTTTTTCCAAATGAATCATACAATTATCCACTGGATGGGTACATTATAAGTATAATGAGTATAACTTATTCATTCATAACATGTCGGCGTGTCCCCATTCGCACAATAGTATATGCGCAAATCATTTGTATGCAATGAATATGTTGCGCTATAACGTGACGCTCGAAGATTGTTCGTCGAATCGTTCGTCTTAATTTTGGCTTGCTTTATTTCATGATCGACAAATTCAAACTTTATTCGGGTTAATTTAGTTCAGTTATCGGCACAATGAATTATTAGGTTGATATTAAGAGTTCCGAAACTCATCATGGTAACGTTTACATGAATTATATACACGCTTTGACCCAATCGAATATAATCGAATTATAATATGAATAAAGTTTCATGTCAAACGCAATACAATACTTTTAATATTTATTTAAGAAATTCTTTTTGATCAATATCATTTTACAGAACCGTATATGCAAACAAAATACACAAGAGGTAAAATCTAAGATAACATTTACTCAAAGGCTAAAGCACCTATTAAAATACACAATGTATATTTTAATCTTTTGGCAATGTATTAAAATGTTATGTCATAATACAAAGCCAAAAGTCGTCAAAATTAAAGCAATCTAAACCAACCATTGCATACGAAATTAACAATTGAAAAAAAAGGGATTTTGTAAAACTGCAGAACTGGATATAGGAATTGCTTTGTAGCGATAATTTCGCCAAATTATACCTTCCGCATTACCTGCTCTATGGTTATTACATTTTTATTCTTTTTGTTTGTGATGTACAATAAAATAAGTGTAGTCGTTCATTTATTTATTCATTAGATATATCTTGCCCTAATTCTGCAACCAGTCCTTTTTTCTAGTCAGTATACAGCAAATGTCGTGTTTGCGACTCGGTTTGGTCTTGATTTGAGCTTTCATCACGGGCTTTTTTATTTTCGAACTTTACATTCACTCTATATGTTCTATGTGTGGGATAAAAAAATAAATGTCGTTAAGTATATTTTTTTTAACAGTTCCTGTTTGGCAAATCTTATCACAATCATAATTAATTATTATTCCGCCGGATGGTAAAAAACTTGTTTAAAAAGAAATTAAAGATTACATTAAATACTTAATGAAAAAATATAATGTCACTTGGCTTATGTCAATGAACTCGATCATCAAATTGCAAAGAGTTGATCAGTTTTAATTTCGTACTATTTTATGTAAATGCGCATGCAGTGCGCAAATAATTAGGAAATAATAATGAAAAGTAAGTTTTGAATAACTTAATGACTACTAATATAAACGCATTTGTTTTTTATCCTTCTTTTGCGAAGTAATAAAGCAACGTAAGTAAACGTAAAGTAGCGTGGTCGTAAGCTAAGTCTTAGCATTACCATATAAAATCAATGGTCGTGAGGTCTAGTGAGTCAACTCTGAAGCCTGCAGCTCTGTTTTGCTCGCCCGCTGGTGCTCAAAATGATTACTGATTTAAGAAATTATTTACATGAATACTCTAAACTACTATAAAAAAAAAGAAATTAAAGATTACATTAAATACTTAATGAAAAAATATAATGTCACTTGGCTTATGTCAATGAACTCGATCATCAAATTGCAAAGAGTTGATCAGTTTTAATTTCGTACTATTTTATGTAAATGCGCATGCAGTGCGCAAATAATTAGGAAATAATAATGAAAAGTAAGTTTTGAATAACTTAATGACTACTAATATAAACGCATTTGTTTTTTATCCTTCTTTTGCGAAGTAATAAAGCAACGTAAGTAAACGTAAAGTAGCGTGGTCGTAAGCTAAGTCTTAGCATTACCATATAAAATCAATGGTCGTGAGGTCTAGTGAGTCAACTCTGAAGCCTGCAGCTCTGTTTTGCTCGCCCGCTGGTGCTCAAAATGATTACTGATTTAAGAAATTATTTACATGAATACTCTAAACTACTATATTATACTTATGTTATGGCTCAGTGAGCTTACAGATAGTTAAATATGGCATGATCATACAACAACCGAGCATGGTTGTTGTATGAAAGAAGTACGAAAACAAAAAAGGCATTTTGTGTTCATTATATTGTTAAGATAAGGATTGTATAATAAAATTGCGTCTAATAAAGCTCGAAAATCTCGTAAGTCAATTTCAATTTTATCAACAGATTTTCAAAAAAAGGATGTTATATATTCCATATGTATTTTTTTATTATTTAAGCTCATCACATACTACTACCATATCCGTGACATCTGAATTGATTTCATTACATCTGTTTTTAAAGAGAGTTACCTGTTACGATCTCGTTAGTTCAGATTTAAACTTGATGAAGCTCTGATAGACTTTTTTTCACTAACAACACAATGTTAAAAGCAGCTCCATCGCAGTCGCATTTGTTTTGCTTTATTAATTTTAAACTTTATCTACTATTTAAAACAACTTGAGAGAAAACAGTCATAACAAACGAGCAAAATAGCTTTATTTTTCGTAAATAAGTGTGAAAAACACTGTTTTGGTATTATAATGAGTGTACCAAGGACTCCAAGAAGTACACGTGGCTGCAGCGGGTATGTAGGTTGTTTTTGTAGCACAGATAAATATTAATATCTTGAAATAGGTTTCGCCGGCAGTTACAGTGAAATCTTTTGTATATTTTATAAAAGTGGATAAAATTGATTTGATGAATTTTGAAATGGTCTTATGTTTAAAATATTAAGCATGATATTATTTGTGTATGTTTTTCTTAGAAATAAGTTTACTTTATTAGTTATTGTTTGTCATCAGAAAGCCCACAAAAGTGCAGCAACGAGGTCGTGCTGGGCGGTCGGCAGCCCGTCGTCAAGCTGGAGCCGCTCAAGACCGACCCGCTCAAGCCGGTCGCCTTCCACATCGGCATGACCGCAAAGCAGATACTCGACGCTTGCAAGTGAGTATTACTGCTGCAGTCCGAAGCCTAAATATCCTTAGCATGACATGATCGTAAATGTAACGTGCCGTCAATCCGCGCAGGGAGCACGCGGGCCCGCCGTCGTCGTGGTCGGTGCTGGGGGACGCGCGCGGGCCGCCCGAGCCGCCCGGGGTGCCGCCGCCGCGCCTATCGGCCGAGCAGCTGGCGCCGTCGGCGCCGTTCGTGTACGTGGAGTCCAAGCGCGACGCATTCTCGCCGCAGCTGCAGGACTTCTGCCTCAAGCACCCCATCGCCGTGGTGCGCGGGCTCACGGCCGCGCTCAAGTTGGACCTGGGCCTGTTCTCCACCAAGACGCTGGTGGAAGCGTGGCCCGACCACGCGGTAGAAGTGCGCACGCAGCTCATGCAGTCGGCCGACGAGAACTGGGACGCGAGCGGCCGGCGCCGCGTGTGGGCCTGCGCCTCGCACCGCTCGCACACCACGGTGCGCAAGTACGCGCAGTACCAGGCCGGCTCGTTCCAGGAGTCGCTGCGAGAGGAGCGCGAGCGCGGCGCGGGCCCGCCGCCGCCCGGCGCGCTTTCCGACTCGGACGGACGCGAGTCGGGCTCGGGGCCCGCCAAGCGGCGCAAGTCGGCGCGCATGCTCCGCTTCGGCACCAACGTGGACCTGTCGGACGAGCGCAAGTGGAAGCCGCAGCTGGCCGAGCTGCAGAAGCTGCCGGCCTTCGCGCGCGTGGCGTCGGCCGCCAACATGCTGTCGCACGTGGGCCACGTGATCCTGGGCATGAACACCGTGCAGCTGTACATGAAGGTGCCGGGCAGCCGCACGCCCGGCCACCAGGAGAACAACAACTTCTGCTCCATCAACATCAATATCGGGCCCGGCGACTGCGAGTGGTTCGGCGTGCCCGACGCCTACTGGGGCGGCGTGCGCGAGCTGTGCGACCGCCACGGCCTGTCGTACCTGCACGGCTCGTGGTGGCCCGACCCCGAGGAGCTGCGTGCGCATGGCGTGCCCGTATACCGCTTCACGCAGCGGCCCGGCGACTTGGTGTGGGTGAACGCGGGCTGCGTGCACTGGGTGCAGGCCACGGGCTGGTGCAACAACATCGCGTGGAACGTGGGCCCGCTCACGGCGCGCCAGTACTCGCTGGCGCTGGAGCGCTACGAATGGAACAAGGTGCAGAACTTCAAGTCCATCGTGCCCATGGTGCACCTGACGTGGAACCTGGCGCGCAATATCCGCGTGTCCGACCCCGCGCTGCACCGCGCCATGCGCACGTGCCTGCTGCAGACGCTGCGCGCGGCGGCCGGCACGCTGGCGGCCGTGCGCGCGCGCGGCGTGCCCGTGCGCTTCCACGGGCGCGCGCGCGGCGAGGCGTCGCACTACTGCGGCGCGTGCGAGCGCGAGGTGTGGCACGCGCTGCTGGTGCGCGAGCACGAGCGCCGCCACGTGGTGCACTGCCTGGCGTGCGCGCGCCGCGCCAGCCCCGCGCTGCAGGGCTTCCTGTGCCTGGAGGAGCACCACGTGGAGGAGCTGGCGCAGGTGCTGGACGCCTTCGCGCTGCACCGGCCCGCGCCGCCGCCGCACGCCGCGCACGCCGTGCCCGCGCCGCACAGCGCGCACGCGCCGCCCGCGCTACCCGCAACGCCCACGCCCGACTGAGGCGAGTCCGCCTCGCTTTCGGAGTTACGCTTTCCGTTCTCCTCGATCTGGGCCGAGGCCGGCGGCGGTGCCGAGATCGACGAGTGGGACTGTGTCGAGATGTCGTAGCGAGGATCCGGTCCGTGTGACGTCGACGTACCTGTATTTATTTTGTGTGAGAGTTGTATGATTACTTTGTTGTATGATGTTGTACGAGATGCTTTTCAGTTATCGAGATCGTCCACTGTCGCTCGCTCACGTCGCGCGACGGTCGGAAGCCGAAGGGTCGCTAGGGCTCGATTCGGTGCTTACTTTATAATTAAGTGTTAGTCGCCAGCTAGTTTTCTGTACTTTGAAATTCACATTTTTGACCAAATGTTAAAATCGTTAAGTGACTTAAAATAACCGCGATCTATTTTTAATACACTGCGAGTAAGTATAAAAATGTACGATACGAATATTTTCGTGTTTAAGAGTAATTTTGTAATTCGGGGACTTTTACAGTTTACACTCTCCTCGATCACTTTTGTAATTGTGAGAGATATTGATAAAAAGTGAAGTCAATTTTTCGGCGAAGATTAGCCGACTGTAGCGAATATGTAATGTAATGTAACGGCGGCGGCCTCCAATATTTAGTGGAATAGATTTAGTAATATAGCTAAGGGGAGTGTTGCGGCAGGGGGGCGCGGGGAGGCCGGCCCGCTTTGGTCTCAAGTGCTCAGGTGTTCACCACAATAGATATATTATTTTTGTATAGAAGTATATTTATTTATTTTTGTCATACTGCCACTTAGTTTCATTTTTGAGTTCTTTTTAGTATTATTATAAATCTTCATAGCGAATAATAGTCGGTAAGTGTAAGGCACGGAATGAGGCTCTGCGTTTTAGGAGGGTCTGGTGAACAGTGCTATGTCCCAAAGAATGTTAAACTCGTGCAGGCAATTCGCAGCTGAAGGTGGACGAAGCCATTCGCCGCGTTCTAGTATCGCGATTGGGTTCTGTGGGCCCAGTGTAAGTCTTTAAGTAAACTAACGTGACAGTGGCGTGAACGCAGATCTGTCGATTTGTGACAAGCTGTCAAATCACAATACAAAATGACAGCAATATAGCGAACTCAGTTGTCACGTTCGTTAGCTTACACTAAGTGCTACAGCCGTCTAAATTAATTTATTCGAATGTAAACACAACTAAATTGAATTATTTTCCTTGCGTAATGTACTGCAAGGAAATTAGAATTAATGTTTTTGGCTCGTATCGGTGTAAAGTTAGGCATGAGTTATGACGCGCACGCGTTTGGAACCCACCACCTAATGCATGTTGAGTGAAATCTTATCGTAATTTGACTTCAATTAAGAAAATATAACGTGATTGATTGCGTTAAATTGCGTCAGCGACGTCAAACGTTTGAAGTATTGTATGTCACAAGTTAGTGGCACGTTGCTTTTGATAAATAATTTACTAAATATACTAAATCTTAAAGAGAAAGTGATTTTTGATTATATTCTATTGCTAAATATGTAATATAACTTATGAATATTACTAAATAACTTATGTAATATAACTATAATGTTACTTTAAATAAAAGTATTCAAACACTTTTGTTGCTTGCCTTTCTCACTTGTTAGCGACAATTGGTTGCCGATTCGAGGGTGAGAAATGTTTTTTCACAGACACTGATGACATAAAATATTAACTGTGCTAGTTAATATTTTAAAGCAGTATGGAAACAATGCTGTTTCGAAACAGCATTGATATATTGGATTTTCTGTGACAGTGGTCCCCAAACTTTTTGGCCACCCTGTTCTGGGTTTTTGATTGCGCGATCATCTAAACTAATGTTTAGATGATCGGGGATATTGTTGATCGAAGTTATATGAACAATTTTATTTGACTCAACACGCGTGGTGTGTTGCAAATGTGTGCGGCCCATTAGGCAAAGGTTAGGCAGAGGTCGGCAGTTGTGGCGCCGCTCTGGTCACCAGGTCGTTGGTTATTTCTGAAGTTTTATTGATGTTGTGAGGTTTCAATGTTGGCTGTATTATTTTTGTGAGCCCTTAGTGTCGGTTTTTCATTTAGCAAATGTGACGTGTTCGTATATCTGCAATATTTGTGCGGAGTTTCCAAATAATAACGCTTGGATTAATGATTGGTATTCGAACTCCTTCTAACTTATACGCTTGAAGTTGATGTACTTTAATCGCTATATCATGCGATATTCGTAGCTACACTGATAACAGTAACTTTAATAATACTGAATTAAATTAATTTCTTCATTGATGGCATGACATGACATGTACAAGTCGTTAGGTTGACAGCCTCCGGTGTGAGATAGTTGATTGCACTACAGTGTGCAGTTTTTAATGCAGCTCTTACTGTTTATCTCACGTGTCTTATAATTCAGACAATCTTTGGTAATCTATGGTCTTAGATTTAAACGTATTTGGTTTTTTTTAAGTAGGTTTATTAAAATTAGTTTTTTTTAAACCTCTGTATTCTTTAATTATTTAAAAACAAAGTTTTGAAAATAAAATTTCGAAAAGATTGTATTAATTTTAAATCTGGTAAGAGGAAAAGTACTTCAGTAGTACAAAGTTTGTTGTACCAGCGGTATCTAGTTGGTCAGTATCCAATCATTAATCTATGGTGATAAATTTCAAATCAAAAATGTAAAATGGCGTTGCTTACTTAAATTAAAAACCTTGTTCATGTAGTTTGTAGATTAAGATATTGGTCATGTGCATAATTCACAACGCTGATCGCCTATGCAAAATGTTACATTTGTTTACATGAAAACTGGCTGTAAGGGCACTGGTGTCGAGGGTCGGCGCCGGGAGGTAGGTATTGTGAATGTGTTGGACGTGTATAGTGAATACTAAATTAATTCGTAAGTTATAGTAACATCACTGCCATTTACGACCTTACTGTTTATACTGTAACGTAAATTTTTTATTAAAGATATAAAATACCGGAATGCCTTTTATTTTAACTTTTTGCTAATTTTCCTAGATTATAATAAATATAAAACGTTTTTCTAGTGTGCATTGGTGTATCTAATTTCCCAGGATGATACATATCTACGAGTAAGTATATCAGGGTACCGTATCACACTGACTGTCTCAATAGACTAGTAGTAAGCCGAGGTCGATTCCCGGGACTAACATTTTTAGTCATAGGTTATTAGTCAAGAATTTCTCAATACTAGTTTAAGGAATTTAGCGTTGCGTCATGCTTTTGCGCCGAATTTAGTTTGAACGAACGCACCCAGCAGTCAGACAATATAATATCCGTTTGCAGGGCTACGCATCTTACAAATCAAGCTACAGGAATCAAAATGACGGCATTGTAGTGTACATTAAAGATTATTTGAAATGTACTGTTAAAGAGCCAAACTTTTTCGAAGCCAATTGTCTTATAGTAAAATATGAAAATGAAATTTCTATCGTTGCTCTTTACCGGTCACCTGCGTACAAAACAATCACTAGTTTTATTGAAAATCTTGATGTTACACTAACTAAATTAAAATCTTTTAATATTGTTGCTATCATTGGTGATATTAACATCAACATAAGCTGTGGCAGCAAACATTGTTACCTTGATGAATACCTCAACGTCACTGCTGCTCATGCAATGTTACCTGCACATACCCTTCCCACACGTGATTTAAGTTGCTTGGATCATATCATCTTAAAGACTAGAAAACAATGCACAACCCTTGTGTTAGATTCATTTATAACTGACCATGCCCCAGTTATGCTTTGTTGTGAAACACAAATTAACAATGACAAAGAAAAATACAGCTTCACTCGTCTTGACTGGCCAGCCACCGTTAAAGAAGTAGAAAATGCTGACTTCTCACCTGTTTTAAAAACAGAAGATCCTGAGCTAGCTTCACAACTACTTGTGTATACTCTTTCCTCGATTATTAAAGACCATACACATACTGTTTCAATTTCAGCCAGTAAACGTATTAAAAAGCCATGGATTACCCAAGGCATTATACGTTGTATGCGCCATCGAGATAAATTGTATAAAAAATTTAAAAAGCATGTCAACGACGATACTCCAAAAACTATCTACACTAGATATAAAAATTTTCTTAATAACTTGATCAAAAAACTTAAAAGAGACTATGAACATAATGAACTACTAAAAGCAAAAGATAAACTTAGAGACACTTGGAAAGCTATAAAACTAATTGCAAACCTAGACCAAACTAAACATAATAAAAATCATCTTATAAATATCGCAGATGATAGTACTTCCTCAGTTAATTTAGTAAATAATTTTTTTGTGGGGGTGGGGAAAAGTTTAGCCGAAAATGTAAAAAATAATTCATGTACAACTAGTAACGAGGATCCACTCTTATATACTGTGCCTCAACTGAAATAAATGGTATTACTTAATTGTGATGCGTTGGAAGTAGAAAGAGCTGTTCTTGGTTTAAAAAGTAACTCAGCAATAGGCTGGGATGGTATTTCCACAGCTCTGTTAAGGAATACCAGACATGTTTTGGTACCGATATTGACACAAATTTTTAATAACTGTTTTGTAAAAGGAGTATTCCCCTCCGTCTTTAAAAAAGCATTGATACATCCAATTTATAAGGGTGGAGATAGACTCAGTGTCAACAATTAACGTCCGATTTCTGTTCTTCCCGCGATATCGAAGGTTCTGGAAAGGCTCTTAAACAATCGTTTCGTTCATTACCTAAATAAATTTAACTTACTATCTAATAATCAATATGGTTTTCGAAGTGGAAGGTCAACCGATGATGCAGTTCTGGAGCTTACCTCAACAGTAACTCAGAACTTGGACAAGAGAGAGAAAACTATTGCTGTTTTTGCTCGATTTGTCAAAAGCTTTTGATACTGTGTCCATACCGATTCTTATTCAAAAACTAGAACGCATTGGCATAAGAGGTTCTGGACTAGACCTCTTTATTAGCTATCTAACGAATAGAACCCAGATTGTCAAAATTGATAGTATTTTTAGTGAGGAGGCGGTTATAACATATGGCGTTCCCCAAGGAAGTGTCCTCGGACCAACTCTTTTCCTAATATATATCAATGCACTCTGTAATATTCCGCTATCTCATTGTAGAATAGTTTCTTACGCAGATGATACGGCACTAATTGTTCAGGGAAAGAGTTGGTCCGAAACACAGCATAACGCTGAGGTCGCATTGACAAAGATTTTGTCTTGGCTGTCCTCAAATTTATTATCACTTAACGTTGCCAAAACCAAATACATAGCCTTTTCCTTCAATAAATCAATGCAGCCTCATAACTTATTTAAGATAACTGCGCACTCATGTGGGTCTGTTAATAATATT
Organism: Pararge aegeria; assembly: GCF_905163445.1. NCBI lineage: Eukaryota > Metazoa > Arthropoda > Insecta > Lepidoptera > Nymphalidae > Pararge > Pararge aegeria. The sequence goes on from NC_053181.1 coordinate 6,523,370, forward strand.
GCTTGCGGGTGTTGTATCCTGGATCGTGTTGATGTCATAAAGTATTTAGGAGTTAAAATAGATAGTACACTTTCTTGGATGCCACAAATAGAATCACTCGTTGGTCAAGTCAGAAAATTGATCTTCGTTTTTAGGAATCTGCGTTCAATTCTTGATTAAAAAATTTTAAAAATGGTGTTCTTTTCTCTGGCCCAATCAATCTTATCTTACTGTATCACTTCGTGGGGTAATTGTAGCAAAACCTTACTGCTGAGACTAGAAAGAACACAGAAAGCTGTTCTAAAAGTTATGTTAGGTAAGCCAGTTAGGTTCCCATCGGTCGAACTATACAATATTACTGAAGTACTTTCAGTCCGGAAAATATATATCCTTCATGTCATTTTAAGGAAACACCGTGAATTGCATTTTAATCCAAGTGTCTATACGGAAAAGAGAAGATCTGATCGCGTCTGTCAGATTAAACCATGCCGCACTATGCTTGCTAAAAGACAATTTCACAATGCTAGCTGTACCCTTTATAACAAAATTAATTTTACATTAAATATATATCCTTTAACTGTCCATAAATGTAGAAGTGCTATTATACATTGGCTTAGGAATCTATCCTACAGTGATGTAGAAAAGATAATAAAATGATTCTTCCTACTTCAACAGATTTTTTAAAAAAAGGCCCAAACTATAGACATACACATAACACACATGCATATACACACACAAACACACACACAATTGCACACACACACACACACACACACACACACACACACACACCCGTACTAAATAAGTCGCTGCATGTTTTTATTATTTTAATTGACTCTTATTCTCTTTTTTTTTTTTATTTGCATTTACTGTGTTCTACTTTTGTCTTATTGGTGCTATACATTTATTGTTGGAGGTGGGCGTTAATTGTTGCGACACAGTTTATACTACTGCAACAGTTATCGTGGCACCATGTTTATTGTGTCAATTCTGTACCCTTACCAATATTCTGAATAAATGAAATGAAAATGAAATGAAAAAATCGTATGAAGTCAGCTTCGTGCGATAATCTGCATGAGTTTTTCTTTGATTGTAATGAATTTATTAATGCTGTAACAAATATATTTTTTTTACCTACTGTTGAATTTCCTACGAAATAAAACTTATTTAGGTTTCAACTTAGTTTATTTTTATAAAATTAACGTTCATAGACGATATTTAAATTCAATAGTTAAGAACAGTTGCATCAAAATCGAACGCTCGAGTTCGTAGGAAATTACTTGCAAGTTTAACCAAGGTGGTGATCTGTAATCGTGAGAGGACTTCTGACAAAGAGGAAGTGGCGGCCGCGTTCAGAGAGCTTAGTGTGAGATTTTCTAGCAACGTTTACTTGCTCAATCGCGTAAAAGTTAACTACGATTTATATGGAATCGAAAGTGATTTTAACGAAGATATAAAATCTCACATCCTTTTGTAAAAGCGCGGGTAGTATACGGAGAATTTCAAGAACATACATGATACAACAATGTACAGGATACGATGCACATAAAAGTTATTTCTGTTGAACAGAAATCTTAACTAAATTTGATCTTATTCCTTATGCAACTTTACACTTACGAGTAATCACAAGATTGTTTACTTAACACTTTATAGAACTATGGATAATAATGTTTAATGTCCATTTTGTATATCCAATCCATCCGTAACTACAACTATAGAAATCAACTTATCAACAGATTACAGATACGAGTTATGTCACGTGGAGAACATGTGACGTTTATAAAAAAATAACTTGGCTAGAACTTCAGGTGGAATCATCTTCATTTATCAATCTTGCCTTATGAGTCCGATATTAAATGGGTCAGAACCGAATTTATTATAGGTAATGTCCGACAAATTAAAGACACAAATGATACTTAAAAAAAAAAGAACATGCTTCTTTGAAGTCTGTTAAATAGGTGTGTGTGAAATAACAGAATAAAGTAGAACATTAAAAATAGCATATCTTATAACTGTGGAACCGTATTCCTTGCTTAATTTAAAGATTCTTTTGTGCTAAATTTGCTAGTTAGTGTCCCTAATACAATTCCATTGTGAAATCTAAGAAAAAAAAAATGGTCCTGACCCATATAAATTTAACCATTCAGCAACTTTTCCCTGCTGATTGCACAAAATTAAATTTATCAATACAATTATTGTCTTAAGCTATATTTATTAAGTGATCGTTGAACTACAACTTGAGTGCAAACTAAAATCTATAATAATCTTAAGAATCGATATGATCGTCTAAATGAAAATAAACTAAGCCCTGATGGCTTGCTGTGTTTTCATTTTAAACGTCATAAGAATACGGAAAAATAGTTTGTTTATATTTTACAGTTCATTTTGGACAAACATTTAAAAATTTCAATATGTTTGCCAAAATAGTACAATAATTTTTAAAGAAACAAATATGAACATGATTTTTTTTAAATTTATACATAAGACTATATAAACTAAGTATAATAAGTGGCGGCGTCGATTCTTTTTAAAGCATTATAAATGACACAACATTATAGTTCTCATACCTACTAGCATAAGGAGAAAGCAACATCAACATTTCAAAAATCAAGTTCCAACCCGCTTTTATTAACGAAAAAATATTATTAGAATTATCCAGTTTGAATAACCTTGAGATAATATTTCACAGCTTAATCCAGATTATCTATACATTGCTTTCAGTTTTTACTCTCGTTTCACGGCTCATTATCATTGGTCGATATAACGCACGCGTAGATTCCCAGAAATCAGCCGAACTAGAAAGTGCGAGGAGAATCCTCGCATAAACACGAATGCGTTCAATATCGACTAATGGTATTAAGACTAAGTATACTAATCGCACATGCACAAGCCGAACGTAACGTTTTTCAGATTCTCCATGACATTTTAAGCTTGACAATGTACATTTTGCGGCTTTCATTTAACAATCCGCTAGGAAGAAATGAAGAAAGTTTGAGGTTATGTGGTCGAATGACATGGGAGAATAAGGTACCAGATTGTGCTTGGCGTTAGGCAGCCCCAGTCGAGCACGACTACGAGTGACGTCACACAGGTGTTGCTGGTGCGATACATCGACGCACCACTATGATTTCGACGCAAATACGGGCAAAGATGTGCCGAACAGCAACGCTGCTCACTTGCGCACAGCGCACCGTGGGAATGTAAGTCATATTCTAAATTTAACTGTCTGGTCCCGTTTTACGTTACTCGTGCGTTAACTTACTTTCGCAACTCATCATAAAGATTTCACTCTGAATTAAAGTTGGAACGATGCAGCTTCTCAGGCTTAACTACGTTTTTGTGGCATCTTAGACAAAGACCAAACTAAGATGTACTACGCATGCGTGCAAATGAACGTACTACGGCAAGATTCTTGCAAGAACCTATGCGACATGTGATTGGCCAACAAAAACATGAAACAATTTCGCGAATTAATTCAAGGAAACCAGATGCTGCAAACCCCTTATCCAACAGTACAGAACCTTAGATACAGTCTTACAAAGTAAATAATATATTCTTGTGATGGATACTTAATCATAATGTTTTTTTAAAGTTTATTTAAGTAATGTAGCACCTATGGTTGTATATTTCTTATACATTATTAATAATAATACATATTGCCATTATTACAATAAAATCATCAATAGGTAGATACTTTATACAATAAAGCTAATTATACCAGAGAGCTAATATTTAAGCTTAAAAATATAATATGGAAGAATTTCATTGGATTCAGAAATGCAGATTTCAAAATAATTGACAGAAAAAAGACATTTTGGTATTGAAATTGCATTAATGATTAGGCCCTAAAATGATTATTGGCATTTTGACACAATTACGTTAACGAAATTAACGACAACGCACAAACGCACAAGTTGGTCACGCCTGAGGTCACGCAGGGGCAAGGTTAGTAAAAATAAATATATAAAATTCACCATAATCCTTGTTTAATACTCAAGTCATTATCGTACAACAAACTTTAGCCCTATTTTCAACCACTTTTGAAGGCGTTTGTGATAATCCTTTCTAAGTGTTGACCAACTTTATATGTGACAATCTTATGTAGAATTTCATGCTTCGAGACGGTTTGTGCGTTGACTGCTTTTATCTTTACTGACTGAGTAAACATAATAAAAAATAGTTCAGTAACTTATATGCTTAAATATCTAACTCTGCCTCCACCCTCACAGTACATTTGGTGAAGACTAGCAAATTTATAAAATATCCATACAAAAAAATCACTGCCACTCTTTATTGGAAGCTCCTTTGGTCAGAAATTAACTTTCCGATATAATGAATAATAAAAATAGAAGAATGTTATGAATTATTGACAGTATTAAAAAACTTAGTGATAGAGTATTGAATAGTATACAAAAATAAGTTAAGTAATCGGCGGGGTTATGCTGTAGTAGTTTGAAGCAATGATTTTTAACCCCTTCCATTTTTAATGTCATTATCTCTATGCAAAGGACTTTTGTAAGGTCAGATTTCTAGAACGATTGGCGATACATTACGTCCCAAGGAAGATTAGATGAATCCGTGCGTATTAAACGAAAAGTGACCAGGTAGTTATTCATGGAAATCCCAAAACAAAAATAAAATTTCTTATTGACGGTTTGGTCAAAGTCAAAGCATTTTGAAAAAGTAGTTTTAATGAGATACTTTTCGGGCACCTTTAACAAAGCGATGCTCTCGTAAGTATGATGAATAGAGAGTCAATCATCTGAACAAAACAATCATGTATAATCATGGACAATCAATAATAAAACTGTCATGATGACAGACAACGGAACACTATTATTGTCTTGTGTTGGGTATCAATGTAACTTTTTCCCGAAGTTTTAAAGCTCAAATTCAACTACACTTATAAACCTAATGGAAGTTATATAGTATAAAAGAATTTACTACTTTAAAACGAATAACACTCGGTCCATTTTACTTTGGCTATATCGATACTAGGGAAGGACCGTTCGTTTTTTAAATGTCAAAAATACAGCATAACCCCGCGGGTAGATAGCAAAGCGTATTATCAATTAAAATCACATTGTGGGACAAAATGTTACAATATTACGTATAATAATAATGTATTTATGTATTTTCATCACTGTATAAAAATAGCCACTCTCATAAAATTCGATTATATCAAGAGATATTCCATTCTTTCAATGTTTTCAAAATTTTATTACTTACGCAAATATAAAATCCTTCAAAATTCCATTTCCATCATTTTCAATTCCATACTCAATAAAATTAATAGGAATGATCAATATTTCTTTCTTGTAAGCAAGATTAAGATGTAACTATTAACTTTAATAGAATTTTGCTAGTGTAATCTAAAAACCTCAGTTTAACCATTAAAATGTCACTAAATCGTCTCAAATATTACAGATGAAGAAAGATAAATTTCTATGACTAAGGTTTTTTAAATAAAGAATTCAAGAATAACTTTGATAAATTATATGACCACACTTGTTTTACTTTTAAATTGCCAGTTTATATACGGGAATTATATATCAATGGTGGCGTGTTAGATAAGCTGTACTCTAGTAGTAATATGTATTAAAATGTACTCCATTATACATAAATATTACTAATTTTATTATTTAATATTTCTTGTTAAGCTAGTGGTGCAAATATAACAAAACGTATTATGTAAACCTTCTATGATCACTACATCAATACTAAAATCTGAAAACGGTCCCCCGCGACTTTGTTCGCCTAGCACTTCTGATAAGTTTCTCATTCAAACTGTCTTTCGCTATCTTAACAATGCCGACCGAATGCATCGACTCGCCCACCTGCCATTTCAAGAATTCGGCTATCAAGTAAGATTTTTGAAATTGGAGTGATATCTCCTGAGTTTTGCGTTTTCTTACAAATATACATTCATCTCATGTTCAACTTTATCATTTTTTAGGGACGAAGACAAATATTCTTTGCTCGAAATTCGGCTATGATATGCAAAGCGCAATCTGACTGGTAGTTTCAGAGATAAGCGCGTTCCAGTAAAAAAACAAACTCTTCAGCTTTATTATTAGTATATACAAAAAACTTAATACTTGTTTAATTGAACGGGCAAATCTCCTAAACTACCAGTTGTGTTTAAATAATCTTTTTTGCATTTCGTGGTCCAAATCCCGAGGAGGGATTTTAGGAGGATTATAAGTTGTTCAACATCCTTAGGAGCCGAGCAAACGGGCGAAAGCGCAAACGGGCGACACGAAGAAAGTGGATATAATTTTGTATGGAAACAAAATACCAATCTGACGTTGAACGCAGACATCGTCACGGGGAATCGCTAGTAGATAATAAATGGCACGAAACATCAACACAGATGCAACGATTTAAATCTACTAAAATATAATTTATATTGTTATTCGCTAACTCACTATATTGCTTCAAATACTAACAAGTTAAGAGTTTATTAATATTGCTTTTCAGTACAATATTGCTTAAAGGCGTTTATTTTATCTATAGGGATATAAGGTGTTCTAAAGGCACATCTACAGGTCGAGGATTTAAATGGGGTATCTTATTTAGATCCCCGATATAACATTTTATAACATTTCTAAATATAAACTTCATATTCAGAATAAATGATTTCTACGCTCTAAGTAACGAATATGCGGATAAAATTTTTAGTGTACGTAAAGTGTAACTACGAAGTCTTACGGCGAGAAAGATTCTTTTTAAATATTTAATATTAATTATTAAATACTTGATTTCATACATTCAACTTTACGAAGATGGTGAATATTATGTGTAACTCCGTTTTCACTAACGACGAACAAGGCTATGCCTAAATAAGAGTTCCTAGGTAAGCAGGAGTTTCCTAGGCATCAACCGTTCACCAATATGTATCACTTAGAGTTTGTGAAACATTTTTTATTAAATGGACATCTTAGACAATAATAAGGTAAGCATGACACTAAGAGTCGTTTTCACATATCAAACTCTGAACCGCCAGAGTAAAATTGACCTAATGTCACTCGGTTTAGAGTCGCAAATCATGTACCTCTGATTTTTAATTTACAAACGTTCTGTCAAAAGCCCAAGCTGAGGTATTGAATAGAAATTTGACTCCGATGTTCAAGTAATTCGATATTCGAAAACGACTCCGCGATTTCGAGCGAGCAAATCTTGTACTAAGGCTACAAAGTGAAATTTTCGAAAAATGAAATGATAGCATTCTTCTCACGGAATCACATTTTGATTTGATTTTCGACGATTTCCAATAATTACAAAGTATCGCGGCTCTATTATTGCTCTCGTGTTGCCCTCGTACTTATGAATGGGATTTATCAGAATATCTAGAAACAAAAACGGCATCTGACGTTTTAGTAAAATTTTATAACCGCGTAGATCAGATCGGATGATCGGATGATCTGCTTTGAATAAAAAAAAAAAAAAACATTGGCTTGGTTATTTAATAATTATTTTCACTTAAGCGGAGCTGTGCAATTTTCCTTATTGTATGCAAAAGTTAATGGTATATTAAATGCATGTACAAGCAAGACGTTATTTCTTAGTAGCAAGGTAGAGGTATTTTATGACATCCCAGTACTTGAAAGAAATTGTAACTACACAAAGGTCAACGAAACGAGATAATTAATGTTATTAATTATCTCGTTTCGTTGATCACTTAGTAGGTCATTTTCTAATTTTATTTCACAAAGTTTTTTAAACTTAATAGTATCGAGTTTTCGTAATTACCCCGATAGTTTAAGAAAAGTGACTGTGCTGTAGAGGTATTTTATGACATCCCAGTACTTGAAAGAAATTGTAACTACACAAAGGTCAACGAAACGAGATAATTAATGTTATTAATTATCTCGTTTCGTTGATCACTTAGTAGGTCATTTTCTAATTTTTTTTCACAAAGTTTTTTAAACTTAATAGTATCGAGTTTTCGTAATTACCCCGATAGTTTAAGAAAAGTGACTGTGCTAATTCCCTCCGGTTTGACACTTCATACCTCCCGCGTATTGCACCTCGTGCCCGGCTATGTTAGTGTGTACCGCGGGCGGGCGTGGGGCGGGCCGCGCTGTTCTCAGGAGGGCCTCGGCACGGGCGCCCTTAACAGCAAGGCAGAGTCGGCGGAGACTATGGGCAGTTCGTTGCTGCAGTGGTATTTGATTAGGTGAGGTACGCTCTCGAACACGCGGTCTTTTGTCCGTACCTGGACAAACATAATTTTCGTTGAATTATAAACATGTATGATCATTTTTGAATTCATAAATAAATAAATATACTACTATATACAATACACACATCGCCGTCTAGCCCCAAAGTAAGCAAAGCGTAAGTTGTGTTACAGGTACTAAAATGATTGATGAATATTTTTATGAATAATATACATAAATACATATAAATACCCAGAAACTGAATTCATGTTCATCACACTAACATTTTCTTTTTTATTTATATACGAGGACTTGTAAATTAAAATAAACAGTTTCGAGTTATTTTTTTTTATATGAGAGCATCTTTTTGGAATTGTTTCAAATTTTCATTATTATTTTTATTTGGAAAACAAACATTATCGGATTGGAGAACTCACAATAACAATCCCATTTGTAATAAATAATAATAACTTTATTATGAAATATAGAACTGTCCTTGTCCTTTACGCCCTCCCTACGCAACCAATTAACTTAAATTTTGGTGTATAGTAAGTTTGAAGGATGGAAAGCAACAAAGCTACTACTTATCCCAGTAAAACGTTCAATAATCTTTACTAATAATGTTAATGCGAAAGTGTTTTTTTTGTTTTTTGTCCTAGTCCTTTACGCCCGAACTAAGCAACCAATTAACTTGAATTTTGGTATATAGTTAGTTGGAAGGAAGGACAGTTACAAAATTCACTTCCTATTTGTCCCAGTAAAACTTTCAATAACCCTTTTTAATAATGTTAATGCACAAGTGTTTTTTTTTTTTGTTTGTTTGTAAGTCCTTTACGCCCTAACTTCTCAGCCAATTAATTTTGATTTTTGGTATAGAGTTAGTTGGAAGGATAGAGTAACAGAGGCTACTATTTATGCCAGTAAAAGGTACGGGAACCGTAGCAAACACGTACAAAAAATGCAAGCAACCGCTAGTTAAGCAATATTTGTGTATTAGTGACTTACCACTCCATTAGGATCGACTAGAAGCAGGTGTTTATGAGCCCCGCGCCTCGCTCCCGTCAGAACGAACTGTCCCGGACACGCTGTCGACTGCCGTACTAGGAATTCACCTTCTTCTACGACCAACTGAAAAAAAGGTTTGTTTTACTAGTATTATTCTAGTCAATGCGGTGATGAACGGTGTGACAATGGTCGGACTTCGATTTCCGTTTCGGGGAGCCGAGTTCGAACCCCAGCACGCAATACTAACTTTTCTTGATTATGTGCGTTTCAGACACTCAAAATATCAGTTGCCTCAACGGTGAAGGAAAAAAATCGTGATTGTATGCCTGAGAGTTCTCCATAATGTTCTCAAAGGTGTTTGGAGTCCACCAATCCACACTGGGCCTGTTGTGGGGCGGTAATAGGTTTATTGATGATGATGATTCTTATCAATTTCAAAAGTTAGCTTTATCATAATTTTACTGTATTTAAGTTGTCTCAGCCCAAAGATGTATACAGGTATGTATACAGGTATGTATACAGGTATGTATACAAGTATGTATACAGGTATGTATACAGGTATTATATAGATGTCTGGTAGGATTTCAAATACCACGCTTTAACTAATACTAGCGGACCCACGCGACTTCGCCCGCGAATGAGCCAACTTAAAAAAATATTCGTATGTTGTCGCCAACTTTAAAAAATAACAATTCCGATATACTTACACGTTTGACGTAACGTTTACCGTTCACGAATAGCACGCATCAGAATCTCTCAAAAAGGATATTTTTTGCAGTTTTTGCCCGAGATTCCAAATAAATGAATCCTAGGTAGATCGATTTATCGATATATATAAGAATTACTTGTTTAAAGATATAAGATAATTTTAGATTTTTTAAGATTATTTTGAGATTATTTTAAGATTATTTTAGTTATTATCGCGTTTTGCAGTGTGATGTCGTTATTTCAGGGCTCGCAAATCTGAGGTTCAAATTTACAGTTTAGACCAAAAGCTATTGGTCTCAACTTGAGTTGACAGACAGACGAAAGGAAGGACGGATAGACGGACAGCGGAAGATTAGTTAAAGGGTCCCCATTTCGGTAGGGAACCGCAAAAACGGCTGTATACTTTTGATAATAAACATTTATTTCGTTTAAATTAAATCAAACTTTCCATAAAGCTGCCATACCCGCTCAGCAGCACTTCTGGATATAGGCCCGTGGTACCAAGACTCTCGCGCCAACAGGGCCGCTTGCGCACTGGGTGACAACGTTGGAGGGATTTCTTCTGCGGGTGAGGACGAAGTGGCGGGCGACGTCGACGTTGCGGATGACACTGGCGCCGCGGTGAATGGCTCTAAAAGGGTGTTTCAGGTTAATTCTCAACACAGATGAATTGCGATCTTATGCGTATGGCAATAGGGTGTGATTTTTTTTTGCTCTACTACAAGTTACCCCTAGACTGCAATCACCCGATGGAAAGTGATAATGGAATCTAAGATGGTAGTGGGCTAACCTGTTAGCGGTATTACGCTTTGTTTTCTACACATTATCGCACCGTAACGCTAAATCGCTAATAGCGGCACGTCTTTGTTCGTAGAGTGGCAAGTAACCACGGCCGCAGCTGCACCAGACCAGTGTAGAGAAAATTCAGAATCCAAATCTCCGCCGAGAATGGAACTCGAGACCCTCCAATGATATAACCACAGCGCTTACCACTGCGTCATAGGCTGTACTCAGCAAATTTTTAAGCTATTATCAAGATCCAAGGTTTGTTAAATTTTAGTACTTATCTATTCTGAGCAATAACTGCAACCTGCTCAACCAGTCAGGGTCTATAACCCTAAAAGGGTTTAATATAACATCCACTAGTTATATTAAACCCATACCGCCAATCGGTTTATACGCGGCATAGTACCGTAAATCGCTCTGCTGTATAAGTAACTAGGCACTGACTAAAATTCTCAAAAACAGAAATTATATATTCCCAAATTACCCCCTGCCGATGTCAAGCCCAGGAGCTTCTTAGAAGACCTTATGCTTTCCACTGCGCTAAATCTATACCATCCAAGTGTCATCATCTATTCCTTGTAGTAATGACTTACGCATGTCAAAAATGTCTGTGTGGTGGTTGGGCAGAAGTGCTGTGGGCGGCGTACGCGGCGGTGGCGTCTGGTTAACGTAGTGGCGAACACTCTCTTCGCAACTGAAACAAAATAGGATGTCAAAGTCAAAGCCAAAAATATCTTTATTCAAGTAGTGGCACTTTTGATGCGTACTTTACATGAGAATTACACGGTAGTGAGGTAAACTTAAAACTAAAGCTACGAGGGTTTCAAACGCGTCGTGTTCTAAGAAGAAGCCCTCAACAAACTTAGCCGGGCGTTTTTTTTTTGTTATCACCATCTCACATTGCCATTTAAAATTATTATTGAATTTTAATGTGAACTTGACATCAACTAATAAATAATTAGTCAGTTCTCAATAATTAGCTTGTTTCAGTGTATAATCTGTTGGTGAACCTAATAAATAAATTAATAAATAAATAAATTATCCTCTTTAAATAGTAATTTTAGTAAAACATATTGCGTATTTATCTCGGACAAACAAGCTTAGGGGTCAAACATACTTTCATATGCCAACTTTCTTCCAACATACTCAGTATTTAAAAGTACTTTTGATAACGAAACAATTATTTATCTGCTGCTCAGGCGGCGGAATAGTGCATGACCGGGCTTTTAACATTTGCAAGCTCTGAGAAACAAAGATAAACTGGTTTTTACGAGAGTGCATCAAAACGCACTATTTAGCAAATAAATCTATAATAAACTTACATCCAATCTCGTAACACTTTACGCAAAAGTTGAAGATTGGTGGCAAGGGAAAAATTTCTACTCCGTAGATGATTTTTTCCAATATGACAAAAAACTGTGACATATGTATTTTATTTTGGCATTGAACACGAACTTTCAATTAATGTTTCTGATTTTTAATTTTTTTTTACTCCAATTATTATTACCGCTATTGTATTATTGTACTGTATTAAAATTGCATGTTTTTAAATTGCAACCAATGGTTTGTAATATTTGCACGCCAGCTAATGGAAATACACTTCGTAATTGATATTTAAATGACATCTATGTAAACGTGTGTATTATGCAAATAAAGATCTATCTCTCTATGTATCTTTTACTTCGCTGACCTTTACGATCAAAGGGTACAATAAGCTGCCACATAGTCATGGCATCAGGCGTATTTATTTATTTATTTAAACTCTTTATTTCTGCACCTTGGACGAGGCTCGCCACTAATAGAGTGCAGTGGGGCAAGATGGAGGAGGTCTTTACCCGAACATCGGTACCCAACTAACTAATGCTTGTTTATTATTAAGTTATCTTTATTTTGTTTATTTCTTTTTTTTTCTCATTCGATGTTTTATATTATACTTGGGATCAAATGGCTTATTTTTATTTATTTTTTTATTTTATTTCTACACCTACACAGTTAGGAAAATAAAGGACGAATAGAGAGAAACACAAAAACTGCAGTAGAATACAAAAGGCGGCCTTATCGCTTAAATGCTATCTCTGTCAGGCAACCTTAGGATTAGGAGACAAGACGTATGTAGGAGTACAATAAAGCGCATGCCACAAAGACATGGCGTCTTGGCGTTCCAATTTCATACTAAATATATGTAAATATGACACAAATAGCGTGATTCCGGTGTCTTACATCTCATTACATACACTTCGTATAAATTAATCAAGATATCTGGCATGTCATAAAGTCATAATCAGGCACTAAGGTCTGTGGTCATATTGGTTAAGACTGTGTCACAGGCGATTAAGGGCGCCCCTTACGCCCCTATAAAATGTCGCAGGACGTCCGTAAATCCTACGACATTTTATAGGGACCTTAATGGACGTCCATAAATCACTTGTTACATTAATTTCAACTTAAATCAGTTTAAATTAATGTAACAAGTGATTTATGGACGTCCATTAAGCCCCAGTTACGTGAGAAGACGGGCGGCTGTCATTTGGTTCTACATGAATTTCTCTGTACCGTTTGTAACTTTTGTACAAATTGACCGAACCGTTTGTTTAACCTCAAGTTCTGTTCTACTCACGATGATATAGGCGCGAGTGACGCAAGCGGCGGCGGTGGCGGGTGCCGGTGGCTGAAGGGCTCGGGCGGAGGGATCTTGTCGGGCATATCGTTGTAGTATTCTCTGTAGTCTCTCTCTCGCTCCTCTATACCGGCCGCGACTTCCGACGTGCCGCACAGATCGCGGGAACCGTTTATATTTAATCTGAAATTATTTTAAGAAAGTATACTACACTGTTGCCCGCGTTCTTCGTTCGCGTTTATGACGGTGTTTTACAAATCCCATGGAAACTGTTCGTTTTTGTGGAGGCAAACAGTTCACGTTACTCTCCGTCTTTTAAGCTAAAACTGTGCGAAAAATCACTACGATTGGTTGGTGAGTTAGGGCGTAAAGGAAGGACAAACAAACAAACACACTTTTGCATTTATAATATTAGTTAGGATACCACTTCAATCCGTATCAGAGCAGTAGTGAAGGTCTAAGCTCTCAATGCGTTTCTTCTATAAGAGATTCTGTATCCAGTTTATTGGGAAATTAATAACGCTAGGTATGTTAATTGACTAAGAATTAATATACCTAAAAGACAGTGTTTTAATTTTTGAGGGTTTTATTGGTAGCCAGCTATCGAGGATCTGCCAGATAAATAAGCTGCAGAGGATATAATAAAGACTTTTTTGTTTAAACAATAAAAATTAAATATAGCTATAGGAACAATGAAATAATATATAGACTTATCACATGCATATTATAGTATTATTATTCATATATTTTATTATTATTTTTATATATATGTATGTTATAGTATTATTATATTGTAATCATAAATATATTGTAATAATAATGGTCAAAGGCCTCTCATAGGAGTGGAGGTTTAGAGCATACACCCACCAGGCTGCTCCACTGTGGGTTGGTGGGCTCTAACAACTATTGTGATAATAAATTGAGACGATAATGCAGTTCACATTATATTTATACATTTACTAATATTGAACATGTCATGTTCATGGAATTTTTAAAGTTGATCAGAGTCTGTGACTCATATGAGGAAAATTGTATCAAATAGTCTTTCAAGTCTCAAGTAAAATTAGAAGCTTCCTAATTTATGTCTCAGGGATAATACTAATATGGCAATTTTTAGTCAACCAACAGATTCTTATACTTTATTTTGTGAGAAATCTGTTTGTCTGGCCATATAATATATTTATTCAAAAGCTATTTTTTAAGACTGTCAACTCTAAAATTTTGCACATAAAAACTTGTTATGAGTAAATACAAAGATAAATTATAAGAAAGATAAAATATATATACTAAAAATAATAAAATTATTTTCATGACTATCAAGAAATAATTCATCCAACAAAAGAGATAAAGAAATATGTCAAAAGTCAACACCCCTGTGGAAAGTGAGTGAAATAAAAGTCAGTAGTATAGATTATTAGACATCACTAGTAGAGCAAACATCATTTATTTTACTCTTGACATGATAGTGATATGATACATATTAAACTATTTATGTATTTGTTTATATATGTATTGTTATTCAGAAATTACTCACGATTGGGGTTTGGTAAGGAACTCCTTAAAACGTAGTTCAAATGCCTGTCCAATGGTTGCTATGACATCTTGAGCGAGTCTGCCACCACATTCAAGAACATAGCATGCCCGCCACTCAGTTGGTGGCGCGGACTTGGCCACGTATGCCACAAAGTCGAGGGAATCCTGGAATATTCATGATTATGATGAACTTTTGCTTTTTTTTTTTTTTAATTTTCATTTAACTATAACTTTGTGCACCAATGTGGCTTACAATCTGTGAGCAAAGTTTATTTGTTTACTCAGAAAAATCT
Organism: Pararge aegeria; assembly: GCF_905163445.1. Taxonomy (NCBI): domain Eukaryota; kingdom Metazoa; phylum Arthropoda; class Insecta; order Lepidoptera; family Nymphalidae; genus Pararge; species Pararge aegeria. Next base: position 6,538,453 of record NC_053181.1, read on the forward strand.
GCAAATCTGAATTTAAATTTTCATTTGCTAACATAACATTTAGAAAAACTGTGTACCAACCAAAAAATTATATGATATAAACAAACCTACTGTTTGCATAAAGCAGGTTATTTTTTTTTAAACACCTTTTTGAACTATTACAGCAAAAAGTTGCGTGTCGTTGTAATTTGTCATACAAAAATTCCTCACTGCCCTAAGCAAATTTATCTAAATTTGCTTAGAAGTTAATATTTTTTTTTGAAATAGAAATTAATCTTGCTATTTTCCAAATATAACATTTATAAATAATTGAAAAAAACCATATTCTTTGAGATGCCACCCTTTGGTAAAAATAAAGTCTAACAAACCTGATCACCTCCAGATGCAAAAGAGACACGAGGCATATCATGTCTAGCAATGGTTTCCCCACCTTCTAGAGCTGCTAATGTTATAGCTCTTGAAGACACTGTTAGAGCTACATTAGAGCCTGAGTGTGACATTCTAGGTCTAGCTGCAAGGGCATTGGCTGCAGCCTGGCACACTCTCCGTTTTTTGTCTGCGGAACGTAGGCCTGCTGCAGCGCAGACTCGTGCAATGCATTCTCTATGGGTAGAAAACAAAATCAATAGAAACGATGATTCATAAATGAATCAAAAATGTTTTCTTCTTTTTTGATTTGCTTGTATTCTTAGAAGCATATAATTTGCAGCTTAACATAATATTGAGGATAGAAAGATGTTTCCTCATTCTCATGTATATAGATAAAAAAAAATTACTATGTGACTGCATCTGTTACACTTACTTTGCTACTTGCGATCTTGTCTCAAAATCTAACTTTTTCATAGACGTAAGTACCTCCATGCATCCTATATACTGTAACAAGAAAACATGTATCTTTTTACCTGTTATATGAAATACATAAACTGAGTTTTATAAATTAAGTCTATAGATAGGACAAAATTTTATTGTAATCTTTTTGGAAAAATTAAAACAAAACATAACTTGATATAATTCAGGCAAATTTTAGCTATATTTAACAGACTAATCTGTTAAATATAGCTAAAATTTGTCTGCATTTAACTACCTTGTACTCAAGTCAGAAATTCCTGACTAAAATACACAAAGCCAAACAGTAAAACCAAATAAAAAACATCATAATTTCAGAGGTGGTGCTATAATAATCTCAATTGTTTGAGGAGATGATATACATACCCTTACTGGTTAACTGTTCAAAAAGTTACATGGGGGCTGGGCATGTTTGCCAGATAGAAATTGGAGTCAAGATCTGATCTCAGCAAACAGTTTTGACACCCCCTAACTTGAGCGATTATATTCAGTAAGTGGCTGTCTTTGATTACAAAAGGCGGAGAATAGAAAACCTTAGCTGTTTTAAAGAGGACTGACTTTTGATAACTTGTGGATGGTTATGATGTGTACGAAAAACTCTTGTACATACCCTTACAGCATAAGTTATGCCATCAGTAGCTAAAACGCAATCCGGGTGTAGCCACCCTCGCGCCGGTTTAGCCACAAAAGGACCGTTGTCTCCCATATCGGCAACACACACTCGTCTATACACCGGAACACTAGTATTCTTCACACTTACCACCTATTATTATCTACTCTAAATACATTTATACCATTGTGATTATAACATTTAGATCACTGTTTTTCCTCGTTTATTAATTTGTCATTCATTTACGGGTTTTGCGCTATACTTAAGAAATAAAAGATCAATATTGTCGCTTGAATGAGTATTGAGTAAGAGTGTGTGAATATATCGTTTTTTAGAAATTGTATCGCTCTTTTTTATAATTTTTACATTGTAAAACTTTTGACTTTGACAACAAAATTCCTAAGTTAGACGTTTTTTTCTTATTTAACTTGGTTTACGGCTATGGGTTCTAGCATGTTATGTTTGACGTCTGACACATTAATAAAGAGGACACAAAAACTTGGCAAATAAAAAAACCACACCATATTGCGGATATAAATGAAACTCTTATATATTTCGTATTCATTATTGCCACAGCAGTAGCTTCAGGTTACTGTATAGTAGCGCCTTCATCTGATTGCCATGCAAATGTAGCGACCCCAGTATTTTTATTTTTGTAATCAAGCCTCCTCCTCCAAGCGCGATAAATTCTCATCACTTGGTATTTGATCGATTTCACAGAAACAATATCTCATCACACTTTTCACAGCAATAGTATCTTTAGACTAAAAGGTTTCAGAATCACTCTGGGAATGTCGTGGTGGAAAACATAGATCCAGCGAACTATGATTTATGGATTACAGTTTAGGAGTTAGGCTTTCAGAAAATAATATATGAATTATAGAGGAGGATATTTTTAGTGAAATTAAAAAGCTGTGCTTGGGTTTTGCTTTAAGTTATAATAATAAATTATATTCATTACATAAAAGTTTCAAGTTAATTTTATGATTCTCAGTAAGGAAAAAAAAATTGAGCCCGTCGAAGTTAGTTTGAATAATTTGATTGTCACCAGCGAATGAAAAACTTTCGTTTACTTTAACGCATAATGTGTTTAGTTCATTTACAGCTTACGCTTTAGGAAAGTACCTATACGTAAATCTTTAACACACTCAGACTATCGAGAGCGAGAGAGTCTGCTCTTAGGGTCGACGCACACCGGGGTCGAAGGAAATATTTATCTTTACCCAAGGTAGGTAATTCACACGTTGCTAGTGGTTGGAAGATATAAATTTAAATCTTTAAAGATTGACCAAGAACATTTCTTTCAATACCTTGGGGTCTCATAATTTTAAATTTGAATTGAAATTTGGAATGAAATTAAATTCGGCACATATAAATATGTAGGCTTTGTTCCTGGAGATGGACATAGGATATTTAGTATCTCGGAACAGAAGAACCGTTTCAAGGTGATTTAAAAAAAAAACCTTTGAGCTGCAACTGAATAGATCTTGGTGAAATTTTTCAAAATATTGAAGTTAACGAAATCCAGGCGTACTATGTCGCGGGCAAAAGATAATATTATTAGTATAATACGGTAAATCTTCTTACTTTGAATGAAAAGCTGCAAAATAAAAAGAGATCGGAGCTGTGCACATTGCAACGTGAGGGGGTCGTAACCTCGTTGAACTCAGAAAAGACGTTAAGTGATGCTCTGTTGCTTATTAAACACCGCCTGTGTTCATATAATGAAGCAGCGACACGTGTATGACATAGTAAAATATTAAATCTACGTGTAGGTCAATATTAAATGGATCATTGTTTTTTTATATGACGAGGTTTTACTGCTCATCCGCACCATCATTGATGTGAAAAACATGAGATTGTAAAATAAAATAGGGCATTTTAGAATTTCTGGACTGTGTTTGAACTATTTATAGGCGGGCTTTTTCAATGAAATGCGTGTTTTTTTTAATTTTTGATTTGAATATCATGGCACCTACGTATTTATTAAGTAGGTACTGATAAATCAATTCGATGCTACGATGCGGTATATATAACTTAAGTCTACTTATAACTTAAATGATTCTATGAGATATGTATCTTCCCGGATCTGCCCGGCCTATTATAATTTTTATATTATTTTAAAATGTGTTATTTTGGCTCTTATATAAAGAAAGTAGATTCTGGCTTGGCTGACAAATGGCATTATTTTAGGCTGTAATCATATTTTAACTTATGTTCATATTTGTTACTTCTGCATAAAACAGTTGGCTGGTAGAGAAAGAATTAATATCGGTTTAGTAGTTTTAAAGTTTACCGATTACAAACAAATTATTTCTTCATAAGTAATATGCCTAGACAGTATTTCGCAGGATGTTGGTATGATGTCACATATTTGCGAGGTTAGTGCATTCCATTATAGGCTGATCATCCAATGATGTATTATTAATTTCGTATTATCATAGGGTAGCCATAAAATAGGCAATGATTTATATTATTTTAGTAGTAGTGGTAGAGCTTTTTGTGACAGAGCTTGTTGGGGAAGTACCACCACCATGTTTATTTCTGCCGCTAAACAGCATTGTTGCATTGATGTGTTCCGGTCTGAGTATTGGTGCCTCAGGTTAATAGACACAAGGCAACACTTTGCAGGATGTGTTCCATACATTCCCTGAGAAGTGTGCTCTGTTTATAGGAGTTGGATTTCCTCTCAGGTGAGCCATCTGGTTGGTCCATCAATTATTAACTATAAAATAAGGTTAGTAAAAAGGTAACCTGCTAAGTGATATTCAGTTGCTTTTAAAAATCTATTAACGAATCTATTATTTTCCCGCGGGTCGCAAAAGGCGACTAGAGGAATATAACTGAGAGCGGGCATCACTGCGCCCTTTGTGCTACTACTACCGTCATCTGCGAGCACCACCGGTCTGCCCAGCGTGGTGATTATGAGAAAACCCTCCCGGCCAGCTTTGGACTGTTAAAGGATAACATATGTATCACATACCACCTTGGTTTTTACATTCATGAGATACAGCCCGCTGAAAAATAACAGATGGACTGGATGGACCGTCCACGGTCCACATTAATAGATTCTTGTTGGCACCCTCCAGCTACGGAATCTAAAAGACACTTGTTTTTCGGAAGGACAGTAGCCAATAACCACCTCAGGGGAGGTTACTATTTTCTACAGCCGCCAGCGTCACAGTGTCGAGAAGATGGGGGGGTGCTAGCCCTTCTTGGGTTATAATTTTTATCTCTTGCCTGCGCTAGCCCTTGCCGGGCATCCGATATCTTCATTCTCTTCCTCATCGATACTTCGTTTTGTTCCTTTCGCGGAAATACAGTAGATAGCCACCGAAGAAATTGTTAATATAAGGCGAGAGCGATTTCGATTTTCAGATGGACACTTGCCGATAACCACCTGAGGGGTTGCTACGGAGTACGGCGTCACCGGGGGAGTGGGGCGAGTGCGAAAACTAGCCATGAGAAAAGCCCCAGGGCTCGACGATAGAGATGGGTAAGTGATGCGTATGATATTACAGAAGTAATGTTACTTGAAGAGGTGATGCAACATCACTCATTACACGAGCGCGCTAGCCATCACACATCACACATTACTCGCTTCCAATCACGTCACTTGGAACGGCATTCATAGCATTCGTTTCGTATCGGTTCGACTCGTGTATATATCACTCGGCACGGCAAGTCGGCACTCGGCAACACTCGGCCGGCCGGGCGCCGGCTGGCTGGAGCGGCGGCGCGCGCTGCGTAGAAAGAGACAGACGACTAAGAAAGAAATTCTTAGTAAAAATGAGCGAGCTAAATATATAATTCACAGTTTGTCTGAAATGGTGTGGCAATTGTTTGTATGTAATGCAAATATGTCATTTAGTGCAATTTTGATGTTTATTGTAATGACTTAAAGGTCAACATTTAAAATTTCTCCATATTTTCATGAAAGGCGCCAAACTCTTACTTGTTGCCGTTCAAGGTTTAGTACGTACCTACGTAAACAAAACAGAATTTTGTTTGTTTTAGTTTCGCTAGTACCTAGTGCTATACTTCACGCGTCTTGCCGCAACTTCTAAGTAATTTCTCATATCTACACTATTTGTACTAATTAGGTACAAATAGTGGAGATAATAATAGTTTCGCAGTAATAATAGTGAAATAGTGCTGGTATAAACTTGTTTTATAAGTACTGTTTAAGTGTACCTAATTAGTAATGACCAATATTTCAGTGTAAATAAACTATTTTAAGTATTGTAAATAAACTTTAGTCTTTGAGTTTGACTGAACTTTGTGATGAAGTGAAAAATGGCATCAAAACGTAAATATAGTCCACTCTGGGATCATTTTGAAAGTACGGAGCCAAAAAAAGCTAAGTGTAATTACTGTTCAAAGACTCTCGCTATGTCTTCGAGTTCTATCGGGTCTTTGAGTAGGCACATGAAGAAAGTTCACCCCACCATAAATATTAAATTAAATAGGCTAGAGCGTATAGATGACCATGAAGAAAATGCTAGTAGTACAGATTTAGACCAGAACGTACAAGAGGTGCCAACTACAAGCACTGCAACATCTACGTCAACAGCGCCTATTGCAACAACATCTACTGCAACAACCTCTACTAAAGCCACGACAGTCAGAAGGAGTACGCAGATAGCCTCAACTTCAATGAAAGATTACATTGAGATAAAAAAGCCTCTTTCACTTATTAAATCGCAACAGCTGGATGAACAACTCCTTAAAATGATAGCTAAAGGCTATCATGCTTTAAGAATAGTGGAGGAACAGGAGTTCCGGAAATTGGTGGAAATGTTAAACCCAGGATATAAATTACCCACTCGTAAAACGCTTTCCGAAAGTCTACTACCCAAAGCATATAATAAAGCGCTCGAAAGGGTAAAAAAAGAAATTGTAAAAGCAATTGCCGTTTGCATAACTACGGATGGGTGGCGATCAGTAACTAATGACGATTATATAGCCATAACAGCTCATTATATCGACCCAGACACTTACAAGTTATGCTCTGTGATGATTGGTTGTTGCAACTATAACGAGAGTCACACCATGGTTAATATATCAGAATTTTTGCACGAGAAGTTTTGTGAATGGAACATCGATTATAAAATCACTGCGGTCGTCAGTGACAATGCAGCTAATATTCTGGGTGCTGTTCGTATTGGCGGTTGGCGTTCCGTAAGCTGTTTCGCACATTCTATTAATTTATTAGTACAGAACAGCCTCACTACTATCTCAGAGACAGTAACGAAAGTCAAGAATGTGGTAGAATATTTTAATAGAAGCCTACCTGGAGCTAGAAAGCTAAAAGAAATTCAAGAGCAAATGAATATCGCACCACTCAAATTGAAGCAAGATATCAGTACAAGATGGAATTCTACATTTGATATGCTCAATAGGTTCTTTAAAATAAAAGACGCTATCATTGCTACCATAGCAATAATCAGATCAGACCTGGCCTTATCGCCGAACGATTGGATAGTTGTGGAAAAAGCGATCCCAATTTTGTCCATATTTTACGAGGTCACGAATGAGGTTAGCGGCGAAAACTATGTCTCTGCTTCAAAATACATAGTTTTTTGTAAGCTCATGAGCAACCAAATTGAAAAGTTTTCAGCGGAAACCACAGAACCAATCAAAGCGTTTGTTACCCGTTTGAAAGATGAAATGATGCAACGGTTCGGCGACGTTGAAAAAAACGTGTTGCTCAGAGAAGCCACAATACTTGACCCACGCTTCAAACAAAGGGGATTCAGAGATATTAAAAATTTTGACACTGCCGCAGCAGAACTAAAATCAAAAATTGGGAGGATTATCCTGCCCAGCGAACGTTCTAACATTCCAGAACCTGCTGAACCTAGTACAGTTCCTTCAAAAGCAAATTCAATTTGGGAACAGTTTGATGAGGAAGTCGCGCGTTTAGTTCCAGAAAACCCCGTTGCCGCAGGTATTGTGGAATTCGACAAATATATACAGGAACCACTAATAAACCGGAACCAAAATCCTTTGTTGTGGTGGAAGGAACGAAAAGCTGTATATCGCTGTCTCTACACTTATATGCTTAAACGTTTACATATAACAGCTACGTCTGTTCCTTGTGAGCGGGTTTTCTCGAAGGCGGGCTTAACTCTCAATGATAGAAGAACGCGCCTAACAACGAGAAAACTATCTCAGTTAATGTTTATAAGCTGCAACTGATGTAAAGTGTAAATAAAATTCACAAAATCGCCAATAGCAAAAAAATAATTTAAAAAACCATAAAAAAAAACAATTTGTACATAAATGTAAATATGCAAACATGTATATAATTATCAATAATCATTGTATATAAAGTTGATTTTTAAATACGCCTGTCTTCTATAAAATGAAGATTGCCAGTCCTAAGCCTGGAGCCCCTTTTTGATTTAGTTTTTCTGGGGTCAAGTATGAAGGAAAATCAACTTGATACTCATGCTTTATTAATTTGTCTATCTATAGTATACTTATTACAATACAAATACATTTAAAATAGGCACAATAATTCGATAACATAATCGCATACGCATAATATATGTATATACAAACAAAGTAATAAAATAACACACAATTGCATCTCGATTCTCGAGTCACATCAACAGTGTGTTTTCGCTCATAGTCGTAAATTACTCATTACATTACCCATTGCCTACACATTGCATTACTCGAATCGTCGAGTCGACGTCTCCGCATTACATGCAATGCAACATCTCAAGTGATGTTTGGGGTGATAGTGATATTACAGTGTAACATCACCTTTTTGGAAGTGATGAGTAATGTTGCATTACCTTTTGACGTACCGTTTTGCGCATGTCTACTCGACGACATCGGGGGAAGGTGGCGAGAGCACTTTTTTTTAATTTTTTCTGATGGACTTGCCGATAACCTGAGAGGTTGCTACGGCGTCAACGAGGGAGTGGGGCGAGCGCGAGAAGCCGTCATGAGAAGAGCCCCAGCCCTACTTATAGTCACTGTTTAAAATCTACATAGCGCGATTTAGTATTGAGGTATTTGATTTGAGCGCCATCTGTCGACATATTATATTATTACATGTACCTATGTTACGGGCTTGTTACTGGCTAATTTTATATTATGTCGATAAAAAAATAGGATCATTAATCATCAGAAAAGTATTAAAAAATATATGAAAATACTCGAAAGGTTACCGATTCTATCGTAAATAAAAATTTAATAAATGATTTACTTGTGGAAAACTATGCATTTGAATAACAATATTGTTATACAATAAAATTTTAAGAAAAATGTTCTGTACAAAGAGCAAACTTAAACATGTAGTATAAACCTATTTGGACTACATTTCTGTTTAGTATTAACTGCCAGAAGCTGAAATAAGTCTAGTATTATCATAATAATTAATATTTTACAAAATGTAAGCAAAAGAAATACTTAAACGAAAGTTTTGTTTACATTTTTCTTTTGCTCAGAACAAAAATATTACGGGTAACACGATATTTCTATCAGAGTGTAACCTATTTGTGTCAGTAAGCTCAGTTATTTAGAGCTCAGCTGGCAGTTACCCTTTTTCCGCACTTACTCACTTACCTACCGCTCGCTAGTCCATAAAAATGAAACGTGTGCGTCATTATTTTTCTATGACCAAAGAGATGCTTCCACGTCTTCATCTTTTGGAGAAAATTGCTATGTGTTTCTATGAAACACGATTTCTATTTTTCATTTATTTATTAACTTAACACCGGACGATATATTATGTGAATTAAATATCCTTTAATAATAATAATTGATGGCGGGAGAAGCTATAAATATCAATATAAACCCAAAACAGATAAGCACCTACATTTCTATTTTTTGACCGTCTGTCTGTCCACCTTTCTGTCCGTCTGGACATCACGCGGAAACTACTATACACATTTAGTTAATGTATATAAATAACTTATACTTTGGGTCAACCAAAAGCTAACTTTTTGAACTGTTTTTATCCTGAAAAACAAGCAGAAGGATTTTTTTTTTCACAGAAAAGGTTGTCTGTCTCCACATTTAGTGGAGATTTGTAAGTGGACTTGTTTCCTCTATCTCATACAGATTCCTTTATCTCCGAAAGAGGTATATATAGGCAATAGAGGTAATAAGTCCGTAACAGAAAATAGCAAACCACAAACTCTAAAATCAACTATTAGTCTGAATAGCAAGATTGCGTTTGAAAATCGGAGAATCATACCAGAACGCTATGTCACTTGATCGTACGTCTTTGTCGGTAGGTTGGTAACTAGCCACTTCTGACAGACCGGACCACATAATTTCGAAATTATTATCTCCCCTATTGCTCTCACTGGGGATCGAACCTGAGACTCCCACTGATGACTACAATGCCCAAAACTTTTCAAGATAGGTCGACAAATTATATTTGATAATTTGTTAACAATATACAATGCAACAAAAATACAGTGTTGGTTACATCAACCGATTTTTTTACAGTGATGCCAACCACCAAGTGGAAAACAATGGACTATAAACGGTGGTACACTTCACAAGGCATGCAAGAAGCCCGTCCTGTAACTTGCCATCCTGTGTCCATCTATTTGAGGCCTCATGTGCCTTTAATTACACCGGCAACCACGCCCTTCAGACTGAAAGGCGTTGCAACAATGCTGCTTAGCGGCAGAAATAAACATGGCGAAAGTACTTCCCCGGTCGAGGTCTGTCACTAAAAGCTCTAACTTACACCTATGTACCTACTTACCTAGAATATACCTAACTAAAATCATATACAAAAATATTATCTAAAAACAAACTACTCAAGACCAAAGTTTGCAGTGACAACAAAATAAAAGCACGGCAAATAGTCTACACGAATATTACTTGTAAAAGTTGCTATCATATTTCTTTATTTACATCGCACCCTCCGAGCTAAAAGCTTCGGATGGACTGACAGTTAGACGAATCGTTTTTAAGTGCATATAATAACATACATAGACTAGATAGTTCTATAAATAACATCATCATGTCTACTAATCGAAGTCTACGTTCCACTGAAGGATTTTTTTAAATCTTTATTAAAAGTTTGACAGTGTACACTTTCAATTGTCAAAGCCAGCGGGCCCATTCCGGTGATTTAATTGATTAAATTGTAAAGAAATCTCAAATTTTAATGTTGAATGAAACGTGGTTGTCCGATAATGAGATACTTAGTCATAATAAAACTTTCAATGTATTTAAAATTTGTACTACCAGCAGTCTATTCTCCTCTTCTTTTTTTTCCTAATTCGAAGGTCGCCTGGCAGAGATCGCTATTAAGCGATATAGCCGCCTTTTGTACCCTACTTCTTTCTTGTTTCTGTTTTTATTATATTTTGTATATGTTAATGTTGTGAACGTTTTTCTACAAACGTAGAATAAGGCCTAAGATAAAAATTTTGAATTTTTTTATCATGTTACGCCAAAGAAGTATAACAACTCTAACGAGTGTACATAAGTACACACGTTATTTTTATTCTACTACAAGTTAGCCCGTGACTGCAATCTAACCTGATGATAAGTGATGATGGTAGCGGGCTAACTTGTTAGGGGGTATGGTAGCTATACCCGGTTTCTACGCGAAATCGCTTAGCGGCACGTTTTTATCGGTAGGGTGGTAACTAGCCACGGCCAAAGCCTCCTAACAGACCACCTTCCGGTGCGGACTCCAACACCTTGGACCCCAGCGAATTGTGCGGCGCCGATTGTCACTTCAGCTTCGCGACTAATTGAGTTTTGAAGGTAAATTCTAAGCATCTATTGATTTGATACTTCAATGAGATATTTTGCGTATGTGTTGATGGCACGCTGAGTGAGCCTTAAAACTTTTTAAATAACATAAGTTGAGAGTTCCTGACTTAGATAACACATAAGACATATTTTAATGAGTCTTCATATTTTAATGAGTTTTTGCGACTATTATGCCTATTATTTTAAGTGTTGGATTGGGTTGAGCTTCCATAAAAAAATATTTGAAGATACTCAACTTATACCACAGAAAACGAAGTATATGAATTTAAATTATAATTATTCATCTAGATTGTAGAGACAGAAGAAAAATACCAAGATACTGTAAGATACAGTTATATATTTTTTTTGATTATTGATTGGGCTCATGAGTCAGCAATTTAGGAGATATTAATAGCTGGGTTGAATAGCTTAGGAGTTTTTGTCGAGGTAGCAGTGGATAAACGTTTATTTTTATTGTCAAATCTACCCCCGGATATTAATGTAATCGCCGCCACGAGACTTGAGCGACGACTCGTTGGCCGCAATCACACCGCATCTTACTTTAAATAAAAAATACATTCAAAAACCGAGCGCCGAAAAAAATCTAACTAAAAGAAAATTGTTAATTCATTTATTTTTTATGCCCGTTCGATTTTCAAAATACTTATTAATAATTTTGTTTTTTCTGCATTGTGCTTCTTGATATTATTAGGTTTTTTTTCAATTGTTACACGCGCAGGTTATTTTAAAATTGGTATTCTCAAAATACAGTTCACCAATCCGCACTGGGTCAGCGTGGTGGACTACGGCCTTAACCCATTCTCATTGTGGGAAGAGACCCGTGCCCTGTAGTTGGCCGTTAATGGGTTGATATGATGATGATGACTCTCAAAATAACAGCAGCAGTGCCCCTTAACTTATTCTTCAGTCAAAGTAACTGCCAGCTCTTAAACCCTCGGTAGACTCGTTAATACACTGTAACACTCTATTGGAACCTATACCAAAATAGTATATAGCGCAACCTTGATATGAAAAATCGAAAGGGAACAAGTATATATATTCTTTATCAAGTTTTGGTTATATCAAGTTTTGTTATATTGAGGTTAGAATGGTCCTGTTATTAAGGGGAAACAAATAGTTTCACTTCAATATAGTTTTTGATCGTTGAAAAAATACGTTAATTAGGAATTTAATGATAGATAGAGGGAAGGTCACAGGCCTTTAGCAAAGGGTCACGTAAATTTGGCATCAGAGACCCTGTGACTAAATGTAATCATTTAGCCACAATAAAACAGTTTTTTTATTTACACTTTTCGATTGTTGAATCATCATCATCAAATCATCGTCTCCTCCCACATTGAGAAGGGGTAAAGACCGTGGCCACCACGCTGGCCCAGTGCGGATTGGTGGACTCCACAGACTTTTGGACACAAACATTATGGAGAGCTCTCAGGCAAGCCGGTTAAGGTTGTATTCGTTCCCTCACATTGGTGTGATCGCGCCCTCCGTAGCCGCGTAGCGCGTGGCTTTGTAGCTGTGTAGGGCGGGCGACCCGGCAGTCGACGCGACGCGCGTGCGTGCGTCAGTACTGAGCCGGCGGCCGTCGCGTGTCGCCGCTTTGCGCCGGCATGCATCCGCTCCCCACGCGCTTGCACCCTCGAATTGCATCCCAGCGTGCGCCCCTGTAAGTAAACACCGCATATAATCACACATTATTCCATTTCCATGTCCAAAAACACTATTTTAATTCATGACATTATTAAATTCGCGATCCGGAAACGTTGATTTCCGCACGTGGATCTATATTCGGCAGGCTTCTGACGCACTAACAAATGAACGGTTCGTTCGATAGCCCACTGCCCCTGTGAGAGGTTTCCAAGTGAGCTATTGTGAAGGGTTGTGCTAAATTTGTATTAAATGCCCTTCCTACGAAACGCTGAAGGATTTATGAGGAGCGGCACTTAAAATCATTCAGTTTCCAGCGGCCGATTTCCTGTAGCATTTTTTTTCAATTACTGCTAAGCTTTAAGAGCTAAGATACAATTGAGAAGTGGGGGATTCCTCGATTAGCATTAGCATTTTTTCCAATTGCTAGTTTGCTGTAGGTTACAATTGAAAACTCAAAACTTGTTAGTACATTATTACAGTTTGGGTACTATATTATTGTACCACATGTATAACTCTCAAATCTCTATATAATATAATGTATTTTATTTTTATATAGTATTAGTATTTTAAAAGTACGTCTGTATGAAAATTTCCCTATAATATAAATTTAGTGTTAAACTTTAGATACTATAACAATAGAAGCAAATGCGATTGTAAATTAGATTCAAATACATACTGAATGTACGAGTACACAAAATAGCTATATTAAATACGCTCGTACGTTGATTAGGTATATCTTTAATTTAGAATTCAATTAAGAACTTGCATTTCTCAAATGCATTTAAATTCTTGCGAATATATAGTTTAAATACCCACTACCTACTCATTTAGGTCGCCTTTTAGAAATCCACGTAATTGCCCGAGGCTGTTGGATCCTTTACAGTTATTTTACTTCTTTCACGTCTTTACGAGGTGACTGTGAGCGTGTTTCAGTCGAAAAGGTAGCAATTAGCCCGGGGTTTCGTGTCGAAACTCGAAATACGAATTTAAAAGTCGGTTTGCTTGCATTTATATCAGATAATACCCAGTTAGAATAGAAAATTTATATAATAAAAATCTACTGTACCATGTGAAAGTAAGTTTGTTTGTTACGCTTTCACGCAAAAACTACTAAACCGATCATCACGAAACTTTGTACACATATTCCTGAAGGTATTAGAAGTAATATAGGATGTTTTTAGTACGAAATTAAGCTCAGTTGTCTCGGGAGAGGGGACGAAAGTGTTTGACGATTTTACACGAGGCTTAGCTATCCTAAATACATAAAGTGCTGCCACATTTATAAGGCACATGTCTTTCGAAAAACAAAAGCGGACGAAGTCGCGGGCAACAGCTAGTAAGATATATAAAGCTCCGACCGTTTTAATGCTAGCTTTACACACATATCTGTAAAACGTATCTAATAAATGTTCTGAAGTGATAACAATGTAATAAAAAAACTCATCATCATCTTCATCATATCAACCCATTAAAGGCCCACTACAGGACACGGGTCTCCTCCCACAATGGAAAGGTTGCAGGCTTAGTTTAGTGTGGATTCCACAAGCCTTTGAGAACATTATAAAGAACTCACAGTCGTAAAGGTTTCCTCGCCATGTTTTGTTTAACCGTTGTAGCAAGTGATACTTTAATTGCTTCAAACGCACATAACTTTTAACGCAAGTTAGAGGTGCGCGCTGGGATTCTAACTCGGCCCCCCGAAAGTGAAGCCGAAGTCCAAAGTCAAAGTCAAAAATAGCTTTATTCAAGTAGGCCCATAGGTGGGATTTTTTGATGCGTACATAAGAATTACACGGTAGTGAGATGATGGCGATAACCACATTCGTAAACTTAAAACTAAAGCTACGAGGGTTCCAAACGCGTCCTGGTCTAAGACAAACTTAGCCGGGTATTTTTTTTTGTTATCACCATCTCACAATGTAATTTTAAATTATTAACCACTAGGCTATCACCGCTTCAAACGGTCTATAAGTTATCAAGAATTATAATAGCAGACAACCTCTTACCCCAAAGGGTAACCCCACACCGTACAGTATCTTACCCGAAGCCGTATCCGCTTCGGCGTGGCCCCGTGGGTTAGTATAATATTATCCCAAGATAACAAATATACTGAAAATAGATACTATTATATATCTACACTAATTGTTTCAGTCGTAACAAAACGTTTTGAAGGATATAAAGCATTATGTACTTAAAAATGTCTGAATACTTACACCACTAATGGTGCCTTAACCAGAGCTTCTTATGAGTAGCCCCAGAACTAATGGATATGCCTCTATAGCTGCCAATTCAGTAGCTCACTGAAGCCTACGGTAATGCAAATTAAACTTTAAATTGTGGGCAGAATATGAAAGTTCTACAGACTGCTCGTTTGAGTTGTAGAGTTGAGCTCAAACTTTGTTCTTTTTCTTTTCTTCACAAAACTGCGAGGCGCCTTCGAGTACAAACTTTTTAAATCGATTTCAATTAATTGCGTTTTTATTAAAAATTGGAATTAAAAGAACTTTCCCACTTGGTTACGCGAATTATCACAAGTACACCTGATTATAAAACTAGGGGGCTGATTTCCATTCATGCTCTACTTAAACGGGATAAAGTAAAGTAAATTTGTAGCATACAATCTTTCTATCTAAGACCCACCGCGTTGGATCGGCCGCCCGTTGCCCAGATACTAAGAGCGTTACACAAAATAGCATTATCTTAAAAATTGGTTTAAAAAGTATTAAAAAAACTGTACTTCCAGAGATTAGGACGTCCTAACAAATAATCTTTCATCCCCTATTTAACTAATTTGGGGTTCGAATTTTGATACATCGGATTATAAGTAAGTAGGTACCTTTAAAAATGTGCTTAGGTGCAAAATTTAAAAGTATAACATTAATTTTCATCCCCTTTTTAACCTTTGAGGTAAAATTTTATAAAGTAACATAGACTCCCTCGGGAATTAGGCTATCAAATATAAAAATGATTTTTCAAAAATCAGTGTTTTCACTTTTCAAACAAATAAACAAACTCTTCAGATTTATTATAAGTATTATATTATATTACTTAGGTAAGTAACATATGTATTGACATATGTAACATATAGCATAGCATACATATTATTCGGAGACTCGACATACCTTAGTTTGGCAAGGCTAGTATCATATAGACATGCTAACGTTGAATTTGACATCAATGTTATAGCTTTCCGAAATTATTACACAAATTCCGCACATATAAGGACTGAAAATTAGGGTTTATTCGACGAGGCGACGCGAAGGTTTATCTGATTATTTCCACGCCGGTGTAAAATCATAAGTTCGAAATTATTATATACGGTGAATTCACCGTTTTGAAAGAAACAGTTTATTTCAAATAAGTTTCGAGTGTGGTAAAAATAAACACACAAATAAAAAAAAATTAAAGTATTACCTACGTCAAACCTCTTTTTATTTTTTTTATAAGAACAATCTTTTATTTCGGGCAACAAAAAAAAATAACCACGACCTTATAAATACTAATACATCGATATAAAAATAATTTAATCTAAGATGGATTTTTTTGACGCAGTTCCGGATCTTGAGGAACGTATCTTTACACCCGACTGGAATTATAATTGCACACCAAGGAGCTAAAATAGGTTGTCCTTGTTGACCTAAGCTTTGCCGGAGTCAGCTGCACTTCTGCCATGCGAGCACCTTTCGCACCTTACACTATTCCTCACGGGAGAAAACCTTTTTAGCTTATCCTGCTAGACATATCCGCTATCTAGCAATTTAGTGAGTAGGTGCTAGCAGTTTTCATTTGTAGATAAAAGTATTTTCGTAGCACTGCGCAGCGATCGTTAAAATTTAAAGATAAACTTTGTCAGATGGAATTTTAAATTAAATATCTGCAAAGTTGAAAAATTTCAAAATTCAAAAATTCAAAATTCAAAATTCATTTATTTCAAGTAGGCCTAATACAAGCACTTTTGAAACGTCAAGTCTGTCCGTGTGTAGTGACTCTACCACCGGTTCGGAAGGCAGATTCTACCGAGAAGAAGCCGGCAAGAAACTCAGCAGTTGCTCTTTTCCAACATCAAAAATTTACATTTTATATTTTAACATTCATTTTTCTATCTTGTGAGAGATGAAAGCGGAGCCGGATGCTTCCAAGCAACCTTGTCATTAAGAAACTCATCAATTGTATAATAACCTCGCTGTAATAAATGTGTTTTAACACATTCTTTAAACTTATGCATTGGTAGGTCCAAAATTACCTTAGGAATCATATTATAAAAGCGTATACTCAATCCCACAAATGACTTCTGCACCTTTCGCAGACGATATGCAGATGTCACTAATTTATGACCATTTCTTGTAAGTCGACTGTTTATATCCACTTTTTGTTTATAAAGACTAATATGTTGTCTTACAAATACTATATTGTTATAAATGTATTGTGAGGCTACCGTAAGTATACCAATTTCTTTAAATTTTTCACGGAGGGATTTGACTCTCGGAATAAACCAGTAGGAATGAAATACGATATCAAAATTCTTGCAGGATGTAAGAGTAAACTGTCTATTCTACGACCGTAAAAGTAGATTACGACAAAATTGTGCCCCTGCAGTCTGCGCCTAGTGTAACAATATTATACTGTGACTTAATCAGGATTCCGTAGTTTTGGCTCGACTCCAGTAAGGAAATAATTATGTAATTTAACTTTGTCGCCGTACTGTACCATGTAAATAAAGATAACGTATTTGTATAAAATAAGATTACTTATTAGTATTTTAACGGAAATAGAAACGGTTACATTTTGATGAAAAATGTAAAAAAAAACTATCATAAATATCAACATTGATAAACATCAAAATAAGGTTGTTTCTTCAGTATAAGTTAGCCCTTGACTGCTATCTCACATGGTGGTAATTGATAAATATATAAAAAACTTAAGAATAGGCATTGTAAGAGTTATAAAAAGCCCACCTTAAGTATTTAGTACTCGTACTGGAGATTTTCTTCATAACCCTGTGCATACCCTCTATGCACGCCACTGGGCCTAACATATTAAGGGTGTGGAAATGTACCGGAATGCATAAAATCTATTGGTTTGTCCCGAGGATGTTAACTAGCTACGCGCCGGACCAAACCAGAGAAAATTCAGAAATTAAAATTTTCAAACTACTCCTGGAAACGGCATCCGGGACCACTTACACAAGATCTCCCGTGCTCCGTACTGCCACAGTGAGTCGACAAAAGCATGTTGGCGTTGAGCTTCGTATACGCTTGATAATTCTTCACGACGTGGAATCCGCAACTGCGATTCCAGCTTTTCCTATTTAAGTATACCTATTTATTATAGCTCTCTGCTTCCCTCGGGTGTCGTACGAGGCGATTAAGGGAATATTCACTGATAACGGGCAGCAGTGACCTCTGTGCTAATACTGTAATCTACTGCGATTACCAACCCGTCTGCCAAGCGTGATGAGCAAACCCTTAAATTGGGAGAGGCCTTTAGTTTTCAATTTAAATATATAACATATGCGCAGTGGACTGTTTTAAGCTATTTAGTGATAATGATGATCTTTATAATAACAATTTAAATCAAATTTTTTTTGCTTTAACTCAGCGAGGAAATAATTCGTTGCTCCTCGAATACGTCCTAATCTAAATCCGTATTCGCGCAGATTTTGCATAAGAACTTCGGAAAGCTATAACTGAGAAATTGAATTCGTCGCAAGACTCCGCATGTTACATAAGCTGGGTATAGCTCGAGTGTGAATAATATTAAATCACCGAGTTTTCAAGGGACGTGTACACTAAAGGAAAATAAACAAGGGTAACGGATTATCGCTTTTGCATATTACAAGGATTTGCATTCCGAAATCCGGATAAATCTTCCTTCAAAGGGTTTTAGGAATTTATTATTGTAAACAAACATATGAGATGCTATTAATTTTCCGAAAACCGAAATATTACTTCACATGCACAAGCTACATTATTTACCGTCTCTGCGAGTTATTTGTGAAACCGAAACGGTTATAATTTTCGAGGAAACCACTGCCACGTTTATACTGAAAGAAATCAGATACAGTCCTATATAAATTAAAAACAAGTGACTCGTAGGTGCCGGCCTTTTATCTTCAATAGGGCTGTCAGAAGTGTATACACACTTAGAATGTTTTGAATTAGTTTGTATGCTGAATATATTTATATATATTATATATATTATATATATTATATATATTTTCTGTTTATATATCATGTATATTTTATATTTATATATTACGTATATTTATTTAAATTATATATGTATTTGTATCTTTACATTTTGGTATTTATGTATATCTATCAACACTCTTGGCACTATCCCGTTCTCTTGCTGTAAGTCCTATCTACAAAGGTTGCCTGTAAGAGATTGCTTGCAGCAATAAGGCCGCCTTTGCATGTCTATATTGTGTACTGAATACTCCTTACTGTTTCTTTTCCTGTATGTTATACGTGCAATAAAGTGTTTCTTCTTCTTCTTCTTCTGAAATAAATATGCTTCTTTTGATTTAATATTTTTACAGGATGATTCCTTATACAACATACTTATGACGGCTGTTTGGCGCAGTGGGCAAAGACCCTGCTTTCTGAGTCCAAGGCAGTGGGTTCGATTCCCAGAAATGGAAAATGTTTATCTGTATACTATACGTATTTTTTTATATTATTCTTAAAAAATAATCATCAGTCATTTTAGTACCCATAACACAAGCTACGCTTCCTATGGGGCTAGATGGCGACGTGTACAGAGTCATAGTATACTTATTTATTTTTTCATTTATGCACCTTTCAACAGTGTTTCGTAACTCGGTTACAGGTTTTATATTTAAGTTCAATCGACCAAGCAACTGCCTTGGTGGTCCAGTGGTTAGTGCTACAGGGCACGAGGTTAAATTCCCGGGACTGGTAAAGAATTTGTGTTAGTGTTTTCTAAAAGGGTTCATAAGTTTCTATACTGGGTAAGTACTAAGTAGGTTCTACTCACTAAGCCGTAATAATTTCTTACTGATTATGTAGGCCACGGGCAGCTTTATGAAGCCAGTTTAACCTACATTTATGCAGGTTACGAGTGTTAACGCGTACCGACCACACGATCCGAGGCACTTTAAAAAAATATGGATGTTATTTTATGAAAACTTCATATCTTTTTGAGTTTATATACGCAAGAGGAATGAGCTGTTATACTTTTAATAAATTAAATAGTTCAAACAAACTAAAAAACACGCTTGGTATAAAAAACTAAACTAATTTCTTTCTTTTAGTTTATTCATAATAGCGATTTTTTTTTGTTTTTCTTGATCTATTGGTTTTATTAGAGCAAAATTAATAATAACCCATCCACCATTAAAGAGATAAAATATAGATAAAATATTTTTTTTTTATTCAGTGTGCCCGTCTCTCGAAATGCAAGTTCTAATTATTATTTAAAACAGGCCATTAAATAGTAACAGCTAACGCCCTCTACCATCTAGTAGCTTAATGTTTTCTGTGGAATTTGTTAGGTTCGCGAACGCCATAGGTTTTTTACATTTGGGTCTAGATGGCGCTGTAATAATTAGTAAAAAATCTTATTTTTTATAGTGAAAATTGGGATAATCTTTTCAGATTGGTGTATTGTCATCGGTCCTCGATATGTCTACAAAGTTTGAAAGAAATCTGACCTTTTAAAGTGGGTCAAAATCGCGCCTAAAGAAGTCGGTTACAAACATACATACAAGTAAAGCTAATATAAAGCGTGTAAAAAGGGCGGAAATGTACCTGGAGATCACGTAATATTTTATTCACTTATAATGTTCTTAAAATTTTATAATTATGCTAGGTGTTGGAGGACTGAAACAGATCTTTATGCTCTCGTGCATTTAGTTTATTAATGGGTGAAACTTGATGTCAGGTTTTTTTTAAAACATACCTTAACACACAACATAACTAGTTAGTTTTCATTGCTAAAAACATAGTTAGAGGTACTTGCATTATAGTTTTACATCAACCTATAAACAATGTCCAAAAGCTGGGCACAGGTTTTCTCTAAGAGAGGGTAATATCGAGCCTATACGACAACGTGGTAGTTTTTTATTAAAAATATGTGGTAAGCTAATTGCTGGCGATTCGAGCAGTGTCTAGAGTAGGTAGATCCTCGTTTCTTTGCTATTAATCCTTAGTTTATTCTTTGGATCCATGAGCGTTCGTCGAGTGATTTTTCCATGAGTTAGATCATGTCTACAAATGGACGTCCACTGCTGGACGTAGGAAGATCTAAATTCCAACTCACTTAAGTCCAACGACATCCTGCTACTCGTTTAATGTCTTCTGCCCAACTAGTGGGGGGCTTACCAACTCTGCGTTTAGGTTACCTTGGGAGTTGGGACTTCAAGGTCCACCCTTTTTCCCAGCTATGTGCCCCAGCCCTACTCGTGACTCGCTGATCTGTCAGTAACTATGTTTATTCTATGGATCTTCACATTCCTGATTTGATAACGTATTCAAAGTATAGTTATCTCCAATGCTCTGTGATTAGCATACAAACAAGACAGACTAACTATTAAAACTTTATTATACTGGAGTTAAAGTTAACGAAGCTTTTGTCAATTCAAAGAGAACTATTAAGATGGATTACATCACGAAGCTTGTGAGCCTCACATAAAGTTTTACTGTCGATTTTTATGGGCTGAACCAAGTGGTGTTATTTCAGGGCACGCTCAAAATGTGCTTATTACGGTTTACGTGAGCCTAACTTAATACTTAGCAACGTTACGTGGCAGGGCATTTATTTTAATAACTAATGTGCTTAAGCCTCAAAGCAAAGGTTTCCTAAGGTGATAATGCAGTCTACATTGAATGGGGTTGACGGGTTAGGGATAAAGCAGATATATATAAAAATCATAGCCCTAATGGGTTTCTACGCAGCATCTTTTTATTGCGATATTGATCTTGATATTGCTTGGTACGTGCGTAAGGTATATTGCGTCCCCGGGAAATACTATACCACCGACACACACCCACACACACTCTCACACACACACACAAACACACATTGACAGGTGAAACTTGGACACCTTGTCGTTTTTACGTCGATGGTTAAAAAAAACAAGGCAGTTTCTTGTACCAGATAATATCTTGTATAAGGTCTTACAAGCGTATTTTTTTTACATTCAAACGGAGTTTTTTATTGATTTCGGTTGATGAAAAGCAGAGTAGGAGAAAGTTAAGGAGATGCTACTTAAAACTCACTCATAATTTCTGCGGTGTTGACAATGTTTCAATGAGATCAAAGGTTTTCAAGACTCAATGAAAAATATATATTTTCCTTCAGTTCTATAATTTTCTTTTTAATGGAAGTACTTATCATTGTTTGAAGTGTGTGTCTATCGACCATCGTAGGCATATTTATTTTGTAGTATCGGAGTTATAGTATCGGAGTTATTTATACTAAGTAAACACAGGTAAAAGGGTTTTACGTTTGTACTGAACCATATCGGCTTAGTGCGTCAGTTGTGGTAACTGATGAAAGAGATGCCATCCAGTCCGTTAGACATTTGTAGATTAGTCATCTGAAGACGTGGTTCCATGAGGACTTGACCCTAAAATGTGAAGTGGTGGTTCGACGTTTTATGAAGTTACATTATAAGTGATATATTTCCAGAAGCAGTACGCTTTTCAGTTTCATGTTTAAAATTTCCACATTTGATTGGTTATAAAGGCGACAAAGTGTTGAATTCTTACAAATAATATTTAAAGGAATTTTTTGTGAACTTACTACACTTATACATTATCATAAAACTTTAAATGAAACTCAAGTTAGGAACGGTAGAGGAAACGTGCATGTTTGGGAGATCTACATAAAGGTCTCAAAGGTGTATGCGAGTCCTCTAATCCGCACTTGGCCAACGTGGTGGACCAAAAGCCTAATAATTCTGAGAGGAGACTCTGTAGTGAGATTGAAAATGATGATAATTTTACAGTTTCTAGAGAAAGCAAAGGAACCGCAGAAATTTTCTTAATCTCACGGGATATCAGAAATTCCAAGTAATCCTACAACCTTGAGACGTGGTCGCTAACTATGGGACTTATAAGAAGGCCCAGAGTCACTCAGCAAGCTATGTAAAGAGCTATGCTTTGGCTATCTCTAGGGCATCAAATCAGAAATGAGGATGATCCGTAGAAAGACTAGAGTTACTGACGTAGCTCAACGAGTCGCGAAGCTGAAGTGACAATGGGCGGGCCACATAGCTCGGAGAACCGATGGGCGATGGGGTTCGAGTGGCAACCCCGAACCAGTAAACGCAGCGTTGGTCGACCCCCAACCAGTTGGGCAGACGACATCAAACGAGTCGCGGGAAGCCGGATCCAAGCTGCCCAGAATCGTTGAGTTTGGAACGCCTTACAGATGTCCAGGAGTGGACGTCAATCGGTTGATTTGATGAACCTACTTATTATAGATACAAAAAACCCATGAAATGAAATCTAAAATTAGCTTTAGATAGATACAACGAAAGTCAACTATGAAGGCTGAAGCATTGCTATTTGGTTACTGAATTATTCAAGGGTGAAGATCAATTCCAATACAAACTACGAGTCGTTGAATCGCGTTCGGGTAATGGATTGGGAATATTAGTTAAATCTGCGTCGCACCCTTGCGGGAATTCGTCTTTTCTACAGCTATTAAATTTACGGGTTAGGGCGTAGGGTGTCGAAACATTGAGTGCTTATTTCCACATCTCTTTTAGTTGTTTTTGGTTTGCTGGGATTGAGCTTAAAAAATATCATCAATTACTACACAAAATATACATCTGGTGTTGTTTAAAAATTCATCCGTCCTACGAGATAAATGTTCTAAAACGACATTGTTCTACAAGAATTATGTAGAGAAATAGATAAGGCATCTATTCATCTGATACCATATGCAGGTACTTACCTACATGTCTACCTATAAACAATTTCAAATAGGATGGCTTATCTCATGGACTTGAGGACCTAAATGAAAAGTTCAGAATCTGTAGGTAATATATTATATATTCAATTATATGTAATAATGCATACGAGGTTGTTTAGAAACTCTACATTTTATAAAAGTTATAGGTAGGTTTTCTTCTCCATATATTGAAAATCTAACAGTAAGATATAAAAGCTCAATAAAAGCGCAAACCTATCATATGTTTTGACGACCTACGTGGCGAAGCGATAAGCGCTGTGTATGGATAAATGTGAGGTTTCGGGTACGGCAGAGGAAATTTGGGAATTTATAATTTCAGGTTCCGATACGATTTCGCGTAGAAACCGGTAAGGGGAATGGGTTTAATACAACTGCCTTATTCCTAACAGGTTAGCCCGTTACCATTTTAGACTGGATCATCACTTAACAGCAGATGAGATTGCAGTCAAGGTCTAACCTTTGGCAAAAAAGGTACATAACAAAAGTCTAATAAAAACTCTACCATCCGCAAGTTCTTATAATTAGTTTCATACTCCAGTATGTCTTGTGCCAAAGCCAATATTATTAGCAATGGCTTCGTTCGTCGTTCGTTCGTTAACGTCGACTTTGCTGTAAATGAGAATGAGCAGCTCAAATGGAGCCCTTTTACGATCGGCAGTTTTTCTTGAAACATGACACTGGGGCGGACAATGCCTTGTTTAAAGTTGATTCACACTAAAGACTTTTTGTCTCAGATTTTCTTTTCTATGCATAAATGCACATTGTGCACAATGAGAATGTCAAAATGAGACCTTTTACTGGGGCGGACAATGCAGTGAGGAATCACACTATCGATTTTTTGTTTCAAGTACTTTCGTCCAACATTCTTATCTTGTGGTAGTCACCCTTGTTATACACACGCGGGTAATAAAAGAATAAACAACTACTTTATAACAACTACGTTCGCCAAAGGCTGTCTGGGAAAGATCGCTTTAGCGATAAGACCGCCTTTCCACACCTACACTGGTTTTTTATTATTTTATCTATTGTGTTCCCTTTGTATTTTGTTTTTGTGTGCAGAAGAATAAATATTTAAATTAAGAAACAGTTGATTCTATTTGCTAGATCTTCAAGCTCAAGTTAAGAACTTACAGGACGGCTTTTAAACGACGGATAAAGTTACTTACTCCTACGGGCTCTAGAGGACCCTTTTGACAGAGTAGTTGCTTCCAAAACCACGGCCACCGCGCCGGTTATAACTTTTAATGAGCTTATATTGTTTAATGGCGGTAAAAATTTTCGGTGAAGTAACTTTAATGTTATGAGAAAATAATATAAGATTTATTTATCTATATATCCATATCTGTCACTTGTCTTTGCAACCTTTTGTCGCGTCAGTTTCTGAGCGAAACTTGTCATGAATCTTCGTATCATCATCATATCAACCCATTACCGGCCGGCACTGAACGACACGGGTCTCCTCCTACAATGAGAAGGGTTTAAGGCCGTAGTCCACCACGCTGGCCCAGTGCGTGTTTGTTGATATATAGACTATAAGTGTGGGAAATTTCATACTCCTCCTTCCGCGCAATTTTCGTAAAAATACCAAGTTTTTGCTTCACGTATATGAAGCGAAAGATTTGTACTTTTTATAGATAAGGTATCTATAAAATATAATATTTGATTTGTACGAGTAGATATTGAATATGCTGTAAAAGGCTTTCATTCGTTTCTGAATATCTGTTTTTTCTGTACACCAAAAGAGTTATAGTTAATCAGGTCGTCACCGTTTTTGGACACTGGGAGTTATACAGATGTCGTGTCGAATAGACATAGCTTCCAATTCATGTCTCACAAAATATGTAACAAGTTAAAACCACGACTGATTGCGGCTTTAAATAGCTTATCTAAATAAGCAAGTATTCGATTTTATAATGTGGCTAATGTCGTACATCTCTACCGCTTCCAATACGGGTGTGCGAATAAATAAATAAATAAATATACTATGAAAATTACAAACTAGCACCAAAGTAAGCGTAGCTTGTGTTATGGGTACTGATGAATATTTTTATGGATAATATACCTAAAAACTTTTTGTAACACTCAGACACTGAAAAATATTCATGTTAATTTTCCAGTTCGCTGCCCAATGCGCCAGTCGGCCGTCAAATATAAATATTATGCGAATACTTTTTGAAACTGATTCTTTAATGATGCGGGCTATATGAATGTTTTTGTCGCATGACATGCCTGTGGTGAGGTCGTAGGTTTATTCGTAGGTACGAATGAATACCTATAGAATAGAATAGAATAGAATAGAATATAATACCCATTTTACTTTGCTTGGAATATAATAAAAGATATCGTTCAGAGCTTTCATTGACTGTATTTTAATAACGGCGAATTGTCCCTTTTTTCGCGCTTTTATTTGTTTGGTACATCAGAGATTTTTAATTTCCGTTACGGCGACAAAACGCCTGACAACAGCTTGTTGAGGATCCTTCAAATTGGAATATAGGCTTATCAAATAAGACTTCATGACAAAATGCCTAGTCAGATGTGAAAACGTCGACCCAGATTTAGTCTAAAATGCTTACTATCGATTAATAAAAAAATAAAAATAAATAAACAATAAGTTTTGCAATAAATAATAGAAAATAGGAAGCGGTGATAGTGCATTGGGTAGGAGTTCAACTGGGCTAGGGTTGATATGATCATGATGATGTGATTACATATTTTGTGTCTGGCCTTGAGACATGAATTGGTAGCTGTGTCTAGTCGACACGACATCTTTCTTCAATTCCCAGAGTGTCCAAAAACGGTAACGGTAGGATGACTCTTTTGGTGTACAAATGTAGAGCATAAATAAAAAAGAACAAATGCTTTTACGTTGACAGAAAATACCGATATTCAGAACCGAAGAAAAGTCATTTAAAGCTTATTCTATATCTACAAATAAGGTATCTATTTATTAATACTTAAAGCAAAAACACGTACTTTTTACGAAAATTGCACGGACGAAGGAGTATGAAATTTCCACACTTAAAGTTTGTATATGTCCATCAATCCGCACTGGGCCAGCGTAGTGAACTACGGCCTTAACTCCTGCTGATTGTGGGAGGCAGTGGCGTGAACTGGGTTTTTTACCAGGGTTTGCATACAGCAGGTAAGTTGAATAAAACGGTCCAAATTGACCTTTTATAAGAGTTATATATCAATTTTTGGGTAGGCAGTGCTTTTGTGCATGTATGAAGTGCAAGCCACTAATGGGAGGAGACCCGTGACCTGTAGTGGGCTGATATGATGATTGTTTATTTAGAGAAGGATATATATGCAGAATGATCATACTTTTTTTAACACACACTACCATGTATTTGACACATACACGCATATATACTCTTTTTAATAATTTTTTGTTTGGATTATAATTTGATTGAAAAAAACAGGCTAATTGACAGTCTAGCCTTAGTTTAATCTGTGATTAAAGAAGTATAGTTTTGACAATAGAACCTTAATAATGTTCAAAACTGTTAATTTAAATTAATTCTGGATTAGCGACCCGTAGGCGACCACTAGTATACATTATTATGCGATGTTTAGATAGTGACCCCTTCACAAATTAGTATGCTATAACAACGTTTACGAACCTTCCTGAATATAAGGAAGGCTTTAGCATAGATTAAGGCCGAACACATCCTTTACTTTGTTAAGGGCACGGCTTGGAATGATTTTCACATTGCGCTAACCACCGACGTCATTAAGCAATCATCTCGTATCTAAACTATGCCGGACATGAAAGGGCTTCAAGTTTTAATCCCTACTAATATTATATGTAAAGGGGTAGTAGTATTATATAGTACATATGTCAATGTAAGTTTGTTTGTTACGCTTTCACGCAAAAACTACTTAACTGATACACATGAAACTTTGTACACATATTCTTGGAAGTGCTAGAAGTAATATATAATAATATATAAGTAATAGTAATAATATAAGGATACTTTCTATCCCGACATTAAGCTCGGTTCCTTTGGGAGAGGGGATGAGTGTTTGACGATTTTACACCATAACTCCGACAAATTATAACCGATTTAAATAATTATTTTTGTACTATAGAGGTTTATAATATGTGTTCAATTTTGCCCAAACTGTGGTTGGAGATAGAGGGCAGAACTACTCAGCGGACAGCACCAAACCCCTAATTTAAGGCTTAGCGATACTGAATACTTTACTTTTTTTTAGATCAACAAATAAATTTAATGCCACATCAAAAAACAAAATCAAACGCAGACGAAGTCGCGAGCAACAGCTAGTTTAAAATAAAGCGGGATATTCTTAAATTTAAATATGGAAGTATTGACATAAAAATAGGCAGTTCGATTACTGACAGAGATGCTCACGTTTTATTAGGTTAAAAACAAATAATCCGCAATAAAATAATATTGCAATCATTAATTGACTTATAAACTAGTGATAGTAGTAGCTTTTTGTGACGGAGCTTCCGGGAAAGTGATACCGCCATACTCATTTCTGCCGCTAAGCAGCATTGTTGCCATGATGTGTTCTGGTCTGAAGGGCGTTGCAGATGTGACTACAGGTACATGAGACTTAAAACCTATGCCTCTAATTGATGGGCACAGGGCACAGCATGTTGCAGGACGTGCTCCTTGCATACCCTGTGAAGTGTTGCTCTGTTTATAGGCGATGGTGTGCCACTGACCACCAGGTGGGCCATCTGTTTGGCCCGTTAATTATTAATATAAAAAAAAAAATATTCTATCTCTTCAGCAGTGGCGTGCACTTCATACATGCACGAAAGCACTGCCTAACTAAAATTGAAATATAACTCGTATATGAGGAGGATATTGGCCGTTTTATGCAATATTATCAAAATTAAGCTTAATTTGCTATACTCCGCGATAAGCAGGAGAATCTGTGTGGTGTAATTTATAATTTCTTCAATCCTTATACCCCACACCAAACAGATCTTCGGCAATTAAGTCTTAACAATTATTCATTGTAAAGTCAACATCTCCTGATGATGCTCCGGTTTCGGAGCGAAACGTGCGTAGAGGGTATATTGCCGAAGATCTGTTTGGTGTGGGGTATAAGGATTGAAGAAATTATAAATTACACCACACAGATTCTCCTGCTTTTCGCGGAGTATAGCAAATTAAGCTTAATTTTGATAATATATCATGGATTTCCGCAAAGTAACGCCTGCTTCTATCCAACGTTTTATGCAATTTTCCTGCTGTATGCATACCCTGGTAAGAAACCCAGTGCACGCCGATGCTCTTTAGTAGGAACAAAATACGATTTTAAAAAATAAAACTTAAAATTGGTTTAGTATTATTAAGAGATTTATATACAATGGTTTAAGAGAACCTGCCTTGTTTTAAAATTTGGTTTAAGATGATAAGGGATATTCAACTGGACAAAAGTAAAGGGTCCGTAGATAATTATCACGGTAGGTTTCCACTTTTAGCGGAGGGCCCGCACTTCACAACCAAATGACGAAGCGGCGATAAAACATTTTATTTCACTGTACTTTTGTTTACTTCAAAGAGAGGGTTTCGATGACAGGGAAATGTTGGGAGGGAAAACAATTGCGCCGCTCTATACTCGTGTTTAACATAACAGTTCTCTGAAAATCCTTTGTGGGTTATGAAAGCGCTCGTTTAGACTGATATGAAAATAAATTCTCCCCTTTCACGCCGCTACACGGTTACCCTGCCATTTGCGGTGACTATAGGTATTTCTTACGGTTATCTCTCAAGATTTTCCTTACCTTCAACTTCAGAGGCAAATATGAACTGAAAATTTGTGTTTATTTGAAAAATTGTTTATTTTCAGCGGGTTGCTAACTTGTCGTTTTTCATACAGATGGCGAAATATTAATGATTACATGTATGATAAAAAAGCTAGGGTATGAATTGCTCTAACTTCACAGCTAAACATTAATTCGACTGTGAGATGGTGATAACAAAACAAAACCCGGCTTAGTTTGTTGTGGGCTCTTCTTAGACCAGGGCGCGATTGGAGCTCTCATAGCTTTAGTTTTAAGTTAACGAATGCAGTTATCTCCATCACCTAACATAAGTGTTAACATGTTAAATGTATGAACGCTTCATAAGTGCCTATGATAAGGTCTACATGAATAAAACATTTTTGAATTTGAATTTGAATTTGACAGTTGTCAACTCATCGGATATTTTGTATGGGGATAACATGGCCACCGCTTAGCTACTTTGTTGTAAGAGAAGTTAGTGTGCAGCAGGTTTATGGACACTGGGCGGCATTATGTAAGACGTGCACTTTGCATGCCTTTGCGAAGTGTTGCTCTGTTTATATGCCTTGGTTTTCCACTTATCATAGAGTAGGAAATCTGCTTTGTCCGTTTATAATCCCTATCCCTATCCCTCTCCCTACTAATATAATAAATGCCAATGTAAGTTTGTTTGTTACGCTTTCACGCCAAAACTACTTAGCTGATCCTCATGAAACTTTGTACACATATTCTTGGAAGTGTAAGAAGTAATATAAGATACTATTTATCCCGACGTTAAGCTCGGTTCCTTTGGGAGAGGGGATGAAAGTGTTTAACGATTTTACACCATCACTCCGACAAATTATAACCGATTTATATAATTATTTTTGTAGGTTATAATATGTGTTTATAATTCCCCAAACTTTGTGTAGATCTGATGAATGTGGTTGGATATAGAGGACAGAACTCATCAGCGGACAACAGCAAACCATTAAGGCTTAGCGATAATGAATACTTTAAAAACAAAATCAAACGCAGACGAAGTCGCGGGCAAAAGCTAGTAACTCTATAACAATGAACTTATTTTAACTTCACGTTGCGTTGACGTTTATCTTTCCGCCATATTTTATTCTGCCTGAGACATAATAAAGGGCTGAGAATCCCTTATTATATTTTAAGAAACAATGCATTTCAGACTCAGTATTCTTTGTTGCACGCACGTCGCCTGCAGGTGCCGAAGGCGGCATGCTGGGCGCACGGCTCAAGTCATGGATGGAAGCTCAGCTGGGGCGGGCGAAGAAGCGTAAACAGAAGCAAAGCAGGCAGCCGACGCCAAGTACGCCCGTGCCTCCGCCGCACCTGTCATCCCCCGAGAGCGCCTACAGTACGGGCTATTCGACGGATGGCACGTCTCCGGGCGCCCCACCTTCGACTCTCGCCGCTCCGCTTGTACCACCGCCCCCGCCACCCGCGCCACCAACCACCCACCTTTACCACGAGCCTGCGAAGGTATTATATGGTTCTGACGACGACCCTGGCGCAGTAGCGCTGTGGCATTTTTAATTTAAAAATGGAATATCATTTGGCTAAAATAAAGAAATAACTGCTATAAAACTTAGTAAAAATTATATAAGTGATACTTCTTTTGGCGCGTTTGGGAAAAGTTATGGGAGTAAATTTGTACGATGCGCCGTCACAAAAAACCGACTCCCTGAAGTTAAACGTATTTTTATCGATTTTTATCTTGTTACGGGTGTACACACACGTTTTTTTTTTTAAACTATAATAGACAAGCGCTTGACCATAATCTCACCTGATGAAAAGTGTAGATGTGGCTTAAAATGGAACGCGCTTGCCTAGAAGATGCCTATTCACTCTTGTTATAAAAATAAAGACAACCTTTTACTTATTTCTAGCTTATTTTAAGTTGGCTGAACTAGGCGCTGCCTTAACCAAGGCATCAAGATAAGGACGTTAAATATCATAGGCTGATTTTCAGACATGACCATGTGAATTAACGGACGGATCGGGAAAAGATTGTGTGTGTGGCCTGTTTGTGTCATTCAAGCTAGGCGTGATTAAAGAGTTAGCGAGAGATAAACTGAGCAAGTGGAGTGTTATTTATGTCAGTGTGTGAACCAAATAACACTTTATTTATTTATTGTTATTCACTACAACGAACCAAGCCCAAACACACTAATTAAATTAATTGATAATACAACACTTTATAAATTTCTAAATTAGACACAAACTATAAATTTCTGAATTACACTATACAATTTAAATTTCTAAATTGTAAAGTGATTAATGAATGAATGAATGAATACACTTTTATTGTACACCAAAGAAAAAAAAGTAGTTACAAAGATATAAATACATATCAAGAGAGTACAATTTGGTGGCCTTATCGCTACATAGCGATTTCTTCCAGGCAACCAATGGCGTAAAAGGAAAAAACATAGAAAAGAGGTAGGTGGTGCAATAAATAAGATTTAAAAATTATACAAATATATAAATACAAATAAAATATATATAAATATAACTATAATATATATATATATATAAATATATTACATATAAATACAAATAAAATATATAACATAAATATATAACATATAACATCCTCAATTTGTATGAAATACATAAATAATTCAAATTACACACTTAAAATGATTCGCTTCAGCGATGTTCGGCTGAAAGAGACAAATAATGATCCTTCACTAGTTTCTTGAAGGTCCCAATCGATTGTGCCTCACGGATATCTAACGGCAAGGCGTTCCATAATTTAATAGCCTGAACCTGATTAATGTTATTATAACTTTACAATTTATAAATTTGTTTATCCAATTGATTGTATGCCATATATTAGCATAACATAAATTAGATGAACAAATTTATAAATTAAGAAAGAAAAGAAAAAATGTAGGTATATCTTTATATATTTCTTGTGTGCGTGTGTATGTCACTGAACTCCTCCTAAACGGCTGGACCGATTTGAATGATTTTTTTGGTATGCGTTTGGGTGGCACCCTGGATGGTTTAGATTCACAAATTAGCCCGACAGATGGCGCTGGGGTCCGCTAGTATGTTATAAATTCTCACAAAACTGTGTGATATGATCTATAAGCTCAGCCCATTTATCCGCAAATATGTCACAATGAGGGGTGTCCATCAACAGCGTGTTTATCTTAGCCAAAGTGCGTGGTACGGTTGACCTAGCGGCTAGCGCGCGCCAAAGTGCGCCTAAATGAGCAATTTGCGGCGACGAAGGTAGCTGTAATTTGTAGGTGCGTAAACGCAGCAGAGCTTGTTGCTCAACGCGGAACAGTCGATCACACCCCGTTGAATCAAGAGTGAAGGCGATAGGGGTAATATGGGAATTTATAATTTTTTAACTGGCCCAGCGGAGTCGTTTTCGCGTAACAAACTCTACACGTTTAACCTGAGAGGTTTAACTATAGTCTGTGCGTTTAACTTCCTATCATTGAATGTACTTAAAGCTACCATAACGATATATTTTAATGGTACTAAAACAAGAGCCTTCCAAAAAAAAAAAGCAACGACGCAGGGCCTGGTAACGAAATTGGTTTTCTGTCTAGATCAGAACCGACTGAAGTTACAAAATTATCGCTGTTCATCTCGTTTTCTCGTTTAGCACATAAACCATTTTGATTGCAATTGAACCATTTCATACTGACTTTCATTAACATAACGTGAAAATAATCGGTTTCAAACTAGAAACTCTCTCTCCTACGAGAGAGAGAGTATCCAGTAGAGTGGAGCTCCGTGCAAAAGAATTAAGAACATACAGAAACCGTGAACACGACTAACATTGAAGCATAAAACCACTCCACTTTAGTATGATTTCTCGAAAAAACAGTTAGTCACTTCATAGCATTTAGCAGTTGACAGTAATTATTTTACCTCTACTATTCTAAACTTTCACGACAAAATAGGAAAATTGGAAAACGTTTGTGAGCTAGCAACATTCCGCGGGTGTAAAGGGAGGGATGGCTAAATGAGTATTCT
The DNA here is from genome assembly GCF_905163445.1 of Pararge aegeria. Taxonomy (NCBI): domain Eukaryota; kingdom Metazoa; phylum Arthropoda; class Insecta; order Lepidoptera; family Nymphalidae; genus Pararge; species Pararge aegeria. Next base: position 6,572,019 of record NC_053181.1, read on the forward strand.
GTATGTTCTTAATTCAATGGTCCGTACCTAGCAGTCTAAAATTTATAATCTGAGGGTGATGCTAATGTTGATGGGCGAAACTGATTGTTTTCTTACTAGCAAAGCCTCTTATTTCATCTATCTTTTGTTTGGTTTTTTTGAACGCTGTAAGCTCTGGAAATACCAGTCAGATTTTTTAAATATTGTAACCCAATTTTTCATTTACCATGAGACACGACACGAGCCTTACGTTGTAGGTCGTAGCATGAATATTTGTATTTGCAACTTATTTATCTATCAGGATATGTATGTGATATCGTGGATAACAGCTATGTAATTCAAAAATATAATTCCATTCAGAAAATGATTCAGATTTATTTTCTCTATCATAACTGGCTCGTGTATTCACAGGTTTTTGAATTTAGCTTATTAATTAATTGGAGCGTACGGATTAATAGGGGAGAGTTTTATCTGAGCTAAAAAAAGCCCGATCGCCCATTAGCGCTGCACGTTGGACGTGAGCTCTCATTATAAGTTACCAACCAGGCTTTCCATTTTATATTGCACATTTTTTAAAATTTCCAATGGTCAAACCGAAAATTGGAATATAGCTAATATGGAATAAGTTGTGATTTTACAAGGAAGGAATTAATGCTTGAGGAGTTCTCCCTGCACTTCATCATCAGCTCCTTTATCTCCTTCATAATCAAAATTCAGTAGTTCAGTAGTAGATTGCCATCCGAGGTCCATTATCGGTTTCACTTGAACAAATGGTGCTTTTCGATAGCCAATGTTAAAGTTAGTTTAAAATATAATCGTTGTCTCAATTTCTCCAGGATCCATTCAACAGATCTTGACTTGATGAAAATGGAAATATACCATCTCAAAGAATAAAATCAATTTTTATATCGGTTATAAATGACAGAGTTCTGAGCTAACAAACTGTTTCTTTAATTATAAGTTGGTAAAAAAGAAAGAATTATAAATAATGTCCTAAATAAAAAAAATCGAACTGAATGTGAATCTTTTCGGAATTATGTTATTTAGAATTGTTACATACAACGACGATAAATCTAAGGTTACATACCGTGTATGAAACAGTAGGCTATGCGGTACAAGGAGCTCGACAACTCCCGATCCACTGTCAATATTATTGACAATATAAATATTGCCAATAGTTTTTACAAATACTTCATCAATTCGTCAGTAAAACAGACAATATTATTGCCAATATGCAGAAAATTGACAATAATAACGTGACGTGTTTGCTGGCAGCCATATTAAGAAGTAGTTTTTGAACACGCTAATAGATGGCGCTGCTAAATTGCTGAATCGCGCTATCGTTAGTACGGCAGAAAAATATAAGACCAGTCCGCGGCTGGAATTAAACACTTCCTTGTCTTGGGGAGCATAGTGCGCAGTGATCGTAAAGTGAGAGCACTGATGCTGACACCCAGTTATACTTGTATAACATACCCGCGCCCGGCTGCCGTAAAGGGAGTCTGAGCGCAATTTTTGAAAGGCCTTTTTACTTTATAAAGGGCTACCTAGTGCTTGCAATTGCATGGAACTACTTGAAACGTTGACACGTTGTTACTAATTGAAACATGGAAAAATAGGTGATGAGGTTAACTAATAATGAAAGTGGATTACCTATGTATTTTAAAATAAAAGCTGTTGGTTCAAATTATTATATATAACAATTTCTTTGAAAGTATACCCATCATTGCGGATTTTCAACCTACCAATTTTCATTATTAGTTACAAACCGACATATTCGACGGGTGGCAGGTGCCATCTTACTGTTCAACTTGCGAATTTCGCTTATAGAAAAAAATTTATTCCAGTTCGGTTCTCCAAACTTAGACTTATTTGCAAGTCGATTAAATAATAAATGTCACAGATACGAGTACGTCTTATGGCACAGAGATCCAGATGCGTACGCAGTATATGCTTTTACTATCTCCTGGTTTTACTTTTATTTTTATGCGTTTCCTCCATTTACTATGATTTTAAAATCGTTACGTAAAATTAAACTTTAAATCCACTAATAATGTAAGTGGATTACCTATGTATTTTAAAATAAAAGCTGTGGGTTCAAATTATTATAATATAACAATTTCTTTGAAAGTATACCCATCATTGCGGATTTACAACCTACCAAAATTAATGCTCTTTTAATGCGAAATATTCAAAATAACGAATAAAAAAGGCGCTGGGGAGTTATAATAGTGCAACGGTACCCTAACTGGGTTCGATTCCTGGTCCGGCCAAAAAATATCCTTACATCACATAATTTCAAGTACGAGCTCGGAGATAGAAAATGTGCTTCGGAACGCACGTTAAGTCATCTTATTTCAATAGTAATGCCCGCCAACCCACATTATAACAGCGTGGAGGGTTAAAACACTCGGAAACTCTACTATCGGAGAGGAGGTCTGTTCTGGGTAGGGATCACATCGGATGAAAATGCAAAATATAAATGTACGTAAATGTAACTATAACTTGAAATCAACGCATAAGTATATTTAAAGCTATTTATCGAACTTTTTATCTAAGCCGTCACAAAAACTGCTATTTAACCATATATATAGCAGAACCATGTAGATAGCTGCAACTACAATTTAATATCGATATATATGGCTACGTACCTACATGGCAATCGGGGTCAGGATGCAATTTCAGTACGTAGGAACTGAGTTTAGTATATCTATTGAAACTTGGGAGCCGTATAGTTGTTTCTAGGTAACCTATTCTGAGCTTTTATTACAGAATAGATAGGTTTTGTTCCGAAACTCGCTTGACCAAGGGTTATTTCAAGTTGCTTGCACACTGGAACTTAGCAGAAATATAGTTCGGTAACTACATTTTGATTCCTTCATTTTGAGTACATCGCCTGCCTTAGCTCGTACATTAGTACCTACCTTTCGCTAGTGTTATATATACAAGCCACTTTTGAATTACTTTTTAACTTTATTGGATACTAGCTGCGGCCCGTGACTTCAGAATTGGCAAAAAGCTTCGCTCGTTAACAGTTTTCCATTTTCCCTCGGGAACTACATAAGGAATCAAGATAAAAGGTAGCCTATGTTCTTTTCCATATCAAAGGCTACATGCATGCCAAATTTCATCCAAATCCGTTCAGCCATTTTTGCGTGATTGATAAACAAACGTCCACATTCACATTTATAAAATTATATATAAAGTATACTTGGATAATAGGACATCAAGGATTACCGTGCTCTCCAAGGCAATAACAATTAAATGGCTTAATATAACCATAACCTTTTAGCTTTTCGCCGAATTCAGACATTGCACATATAATTTAAGCAAAGTAAAACAAATATAATATATAAACAGGAAAGTACCGTTACTTATTTTTAAGAGAAAGAATGTATTAAAGTTTTACAATAAAATGTTTTCAGCGTCGTTCGAGTATCGCAGTACGTCGAGTTGTACCCGAACCCACGGTTTGTGCTACCCCCTCGCCTCGCCCGCGATGTCGTATCCGGACTAACCCGTGGCTGGGAGGGACGTCCCCTAACGCCAGAAAAAGGGCTCCCAGCGTGGTACATCAGCAGTCCCTGCAGTGTCCGCAAGCACCGTCGCTGCATCATGCGCCTTACTCGTTGGATTCCCACCCTAAATATGTGTCCAGGTACAGCGATCACAAAGTAGTATAATCTGAACACGAGACCTCATATACAACGTGTAAATGAAAACCGAAATAATACTTCACCGGCTTTAGTAGTACATTATGTACTGTTACTGAGACCTATCAGTAAAATCGAAAACCTAATAGTTTTTGAGTAAACCATTGCTATAATTGTACTGAAAGAAATGCAGGTCTAACATTACATGCAAAATTATCATCAAGTGACACCTGTCACCTTATTAGGTACGCGTCGCGTAGCTTAGGTACTATGCACATGTCAGACTTTTATCTCTAATAGAATTGTCATAAGTAACCACTTGGAATGTTCTGAATTGGTTTGTATGGTATTTTTGTTTAATATTTTTACAGGGTTCGTATGAAATATACTTATGCACCCTTTAACATTATTTCGTAATTCGGTTACACGTTGTATATGGTGTTACGGCAGAAAAGAGGCGTATAGTTGAACTGTGTACGAAAACTCATGTCAGTGTAGTCGTGGGCATTATTGACCTGCAATTTCTGAATGTCTACTGTCTTCTAATTTTGGGATAATGGAGTAATGACACCTGTCGTCGTGCTTGCTTGTTTAACTTATAAGTTGTCGAATATTGTTATCATGTATCTCACTTCTACGGAAACATTTGTATAACTTCAGAAAGTAGTTCAGTAAAAAAAAGGCAGGCCTGAAACTCCTTTCGTTACGTAAATCACATTTCCATTATTATTCTAACTACCTTGATAAAATACAATTTCAACACAACTTTCCATCGTAACTAAAATATTTTTATAGCTGAATTTTTACAATAAAACTTAATCGACTTTAGTCTCGAGACACGAGAGTTAATGCAAATGGAACGATCTCTTTTCTATGCGCCTTGCGTATATTATTTTTTCTTTAAACTAATATTTAAATATCATACTTATTAATTCCAGATCACCGCATTGTTCACCGCACCTATCACCACATCTTTCGCCTCACCTTTCTCCAGAACCCTATAGAACACCGTATTACAGAGGTGGTGCGTCGAGTGATGAAGAGTGTCGTGGCATGAAACCACGTGGACGTGAGACGGCCATCTTATCTGATGCGGATGTAGATTCAGATGGCGATACGGGATTGGATGGAGGGGATGAGGATGAACCTGATAGTACCGCGTCACCTGGAAAAAGGAGGGCAAGAAGACGAAGGCCTCCTCGAAGAACTCCACGATCTGCAGGTTGGTGTAGTTGTTTTTTGAGATTATAAATCAAACTATTCAGTCTATTTAGATACAGAGTAGGAGGTGAACCGCCGAATCCAACTCGGGTGGCATGGCAAACTTCGTGACATCTTTTCGTCCAAAATCCTTCAGTGCATGAAGACCAAAGTATTCGAACAGGGTTGCCAGTGATGTTCCAAAACTAGTCGCTAACAATGGGCCTCATAAGAAGGTTCAGAGTCACTCAGCAGGCGATGGAGAGAGTTGATTTTGGGATTTCTCTACGTGATCAAATCAGAAATGAGGAGATCCGTAGAAGAACCAGAGATACCGATATAGCACAAAGAGTCGCGAAGCTGAAGTGGCAATGGGTGGGGCCCACAGCCAACGAGGTAGACAGACGACATCAAGCGCGCCGCAGGGAGCCGCTGGACATAAGCGGCACGAAACCGTGTAATTTGAAACTCCCTACAAAAAACCTATTTGCAGCAGTGGACGTCTATCGGTTGATATGAAGATGATGGATGCAGGACTGACATAAAGATGATCCTGATATCATCGAATCATTTAGTAATATGAAGGAAATTAAAAGTTTAATTACCCTGACATCTTTGCCTATCAGGTAAAATGAATACCTTAGTTTACCTAATAATCAACTATCTTATATCATTCGGTGATCATTAGTACTATAATGATCGTGACAGCATCAAAGACTAAGCCCGAAGACGTTCTATTTATTCCAATAATTTTTCAGGAACAACTCCACCCAGAATGCGTCGTCGATGCCATGCACCCTCAGCCCCTCCTGTAAGAGAACGGGACCCCCTACTGGAAGCGGATAGGGAAGCGGAACGGAAGTACCGAGAGCTAATACGAGAGGCCGAGAAACTACTTGTCACCGTCTCTCGATCGCCTCTCGAGCCACCCCACAATCCTAGAGTCAGAGAGCTTAGAGCAACCGAGGTAGTATATCTAAGTCTACACGAGTTATGACAACTTTGTTACATTTTAATATTACTTATATGGTGATAAGAGAGATTATCTATATGTTGTAATTTAGTAAGTGCAGGTATGCAGATCTTAAATATTCCAAAATAAAAATACTTCCGTCCGTTGGAAAAGAAACGAGTTCACTACTTAAGTTGTGAAAATGTAAAACAAACACGCATGCGGTAAAGACAATGTATTTAATGTAGCGCCATATAAAAATTCTCATTAGTTACTTAGATTAACTTAGATTAATTATTTGAAAGAAAGAAATTACTTTATGTGTGTGTGCGTGTTTCTTTCCTATAATTTTTGTAAGCTATATTTTAACGTAGCGATTCTAATGAGCATGTTATTTTTGAATATTCCATTATACTCTTTCATTTATTCTATCAATTTCCTTGGACCTAATAAGTTATACAGAGTTAACCTTAACTCCCATCATTTAAAGGTGGACGCACCCCGACGGAGCCCAGAGCGCACTCACGTGACGAACTTCATCCGAGCTAATTCCCCCGAGCCCCCCCGTCGTCTCTCACCAGTAGCACGCCGCTCCCCTCTCGCCGCACCTCCACCTACCCGTCCCCAAATACAACCTCCCTCACCAACCGATAGGCCGCATTCTGAACCGCCAAAGAGGAAAGCTTACGCGCGAGATGAGGTAGGTGTCCGAAAAATAAAACTAAACTCACACACAATTTGCGTCTTATACGATGGCTGAAGTTTGCAACGAACTAAAAAATCTTTCTTACCTAATTTTGAAATTAAAAAAAAGTGAACTTCTTCTTCTTTTCAGTTAGAAACTATACAATGACTAAAACTTTGTGAAGCGATGATAGCATTGTTTTGTCTGTTTATAACTAGGGTACCTACAATCTAAAAAATTATAGTTTCTTCTTTTTATTCATCTTTAGAAAGCGTTGTTTCACTTGCTGCGTAAAACATTGTTTCTGAATAATCTTTAAAAGTTACGTAATACAGAAGGTCTACAGAAATTTTCATAAATTTGACCAGTCATCACAATTTTAAGTCGGTATGACCTTATCTTAAGGTAGGCGGCCATTTCACTTAAAAATAAATAGATTTTTTTACTAGTTATTATTACTTAATGACTGTATCAATATCAAAGTGGAATTCTACATTAGACACTTAATTTCTTTTTGCGCATCAACGGCGACTCGGCACCGATTTAAATTGGTTTTTTAATTTGTCACTTAATGAAAGAGCAAATTAACGAGCCGAGCAATATGTTCTGATTCAATTTATTGTTTATAACCATGAATGCTTGGAAGGAAAAGGTTATTCCGGACAAAAACCCGCGTACCTTGTTCGTAATGACATTATGGATTATCTCGATACATAAGCAGCAATTAAAATTGTATCTTTTCCATATTATCTAAATCCAATCGTTGGTCCTTCGGGAACAATATTCTTAACAGGGGGCAGAAAATTAATTTTGCATCGAAATTTTGATTACAATCTCGCATGGGTAACAGTATTGCATGGGTACTTAAGTAACATAGGGACTCACCATTGTAAAGAACAAATGGATTTAACTAATAATCATAGACAAAAGAAGAATCGCAATATAGCAAAAACATTCTACAGTGAACTAATGTTATTTTACAGGTGCTACAGACACTGGAGGGTCTGCGGAAAAGTTTACAGCAACAATCGGCGTTACTAGCAGTACAACGTACGCGTCTTGACTCCCTCTAAAGTAGTAATTAGAAATGTTTTGGTGGCGCTCGGATGATTGTGGTCCAGCAATCGCGCGTTACCAAAACGTACATAACCCTCATTGCCAAATAGTAGTAGATCCTTATGTTTACATATCCTTCTTTATTAGCCCACACAGTTGCGTACAGTTTGCTAAAACCCTTTAGTTTATTCGTAATCGTTCACTCATGAAAGTGTTCGTACTAGGAACAATAAATAATGTTGTGGGCTGCAATGATAATGTTACAAATGTCAATCATTGACAGACGTCATTTTAGGGTCATATTACCTCCTGCCTGCTGCTATATGTTCGAAATATTCGAGTACAGTTTTTGTGAAGAATTTAGTCAAGACGTTTGTCTCCTAGATCATTTTTCTTTCACCTCGATTTGTACGGTCAATCGGACCTTGAATCTTGGAGATGTGATGTGTAATAATAAAAAACACGTGTGTTATGTACACTCGTTAGAAGTTATACTTTGGCGTAGCAAGATAAATTTCTTTCCTCTTATTCTACGTTTGCAAAATAACGACACTAACAATAGAAAAAAGGTATTCCATAGATTGAAAGTTTTTTATAACGAATTATCTTGTTAAATAAAAAATATTTCAACATAAATAAAAATTGTAATACTAATAGAGTAATTATCGGACAAACAAGTTTCACTCGACATTAAAATTTGAGATTTTTGTACAATTGAATCAATTAAATCACCGGAATGAGCAGCATGAGGTGTGCGCGCGTCATTTTTACCTAACGCGACAAAAGAATAATAACTAAAATGTGGGATGCCATAAAGCTAAGCTCAGTTTACGCATCTAGTTGGGTTCAGGCCTACATTTTGAATATTTGCATATGGGAAAACGTGGTTTTATGCAACTTGGTTTCCAAAGCGAATAGTGAAATTAGCCCCAAGTGTGACTACATGAATTAGATACTGGATATGGGCTTTTATTGATATCAGGCATATTGTTAATATGAAAATATTCTGTCAGAATAATAATTAAGTAGGTATGCTATATTTTCGTAAAAATCAATAAATTACAAATTTTCAAGGAAACCAATCAGACGACTTCCTTCCTAAAAGATCGATGATACAGAACTTGAACCCTGCAATTTAAATAACGAGTTTCACCGTTATAATTCACTTTTTTTGGTAAACCATAATTATTTCCATGAAACTTGAAAGCAGCTCTCATAACGACAGGGTGCGATAAACAAGTTTATTTTCGCCTTATTCGTCACTAGCTGTCCCGGCGAACTTCGTACCGCTAATATACCTATATATATAAATCTCCTGTCACGATGTTTGTCCGCGATGGACTCCTAAACTACTTAACCGATTTTAAATTAAATTGACACACCGTGAGCAGTCTGGTCCAACTTAAGAGATAGGATAGCTTAGATCTTTAATTATAGTCGCAATTTTATTTTATTGCAAATTATTTGTCTATAATTAATTGACAGTCACATGTTATATATATATACAACTATACTCATTTAAGGCTTAGCGATACTGAATACTTTAAAAACAATATCAAACGCGGACGAAGTCGCGGGCAACAGCTAGTATACCTATATATTTTTTGATGAATGTTATATTTTAATACTTATTATCCTATTCCGGTCTAAGAGGAATCAAAAAAAATCAAATATCATAAAAATTGGTCCAGTCGTTCTTGAGTTATAAATGGTGTATGCTATTTATAACTCAAGAACGGCGGAACTAACACAACTTTATTTTATATATATATAGATTTCCTTTGAACATTATGTTTTGCCAGTTCTCAGTTGAAATCTTCACTTTATTAAAATAATGCGACCTGGATTTTAAGTTACGGAAGATATCGTAATAAAAGCATTGATTAAGTTAACATTATGTTACTATAATTCATTATGTAGTGGACGAAATAGACCAAAGTTGATCTCATACAAGTTGGTTTTCTGTACGCAAGTGTTATTGGGGTCCGTAGTTCTTCCATATTTCCTAGACAAATCCCTCCAAAGATCTAGTCTAGTCTTCATATTATTAGTAAATAGTTAGTAGTGTTGTTATCGTTTCGTATAGGCGAGGCCATTTTTATTATTATTGCAAATAGGTACTTAAAACTTGTAGTGACATTTTATTCATAGTTAGATTGTAAACGGCTGTTAGATTTTTGCAAATTAGTGAGAAATTTAACACTTTTATACGAGTTATATAATTTTGAAATTACACCTAAGTTTAATTATTTTCTAGATATAAAGTAGGTACTGACAGAAGTTTGGATTTACCAAATAAAATAAAATTGGAAACTCTGTTCATACAAGTGGATTTTTTTGTTACTGAGCCATGGCTTGAGCAACGGCAGGATTTACAGCATTTTATATAGCCCATTAATATGTGCCATTATAGCTCTTTATCACATCAACAGCCGTTCTGTTTAGGGCATTAGAACATGTATCAAGTATTGTAGCGTAGTACTAGACAAGTATTAGCGGTCTCCCTAGCGTAAGCAACCGTGGCCACGGCGTAAGACTGCCTTTACTTCATATACAATGTTTACTCGTTACGATTTGGGCTATGGCCGTATCACAATTGCATTTGGTTCTATGACGATCTTATATTAACTCGTAGCGGTTACATTCGTGATACGGTCTTTAGCTTTACTGTTTAGGCACTCGACTGATGGTTCAAGCAGAAGGAACAAAAAAAAAACTAAATACGAGAAAAAAAAGTGAAACGTATAGGTTAATTTTTGTTGTAAATTCAAATTCGTCAAATAACTATTGATATTACGATATTCATATTAGTGTCGTTATGTAATAGTGTATAAAGTATATTTGTTAAATTAATACTTACGTGTTTGCATTAATTTGGCCACTAAGTGTGTGTGTTAGCTCAATTATTAAAACAGAAATATTAGTCACATTGTTGTAATTATATTTAATAATACCTAAAATTTACTTTACCATCTCGAAGATATCAGAACGCGCGCTACTACCTTGATACTAAGTTTTTTATGAATTGTATAAGAATAATAAATTGAATCCGAGAGATGGTCGTAAATTAAATTATATGGATATTTATTATGTTATTTATTGAAAATGGTTCGCTTTTAGCAATCATCGGTCGAGTAATAAGGGTGCCCTCAGTCGGTCCCATATTTTTGTTAGTGCAATATTGGGCGAAACGCGTGATATAACGCTATCGCCTGCCGAATGTAAATATTTACTCATTTAGCCTGGCACACCACTAGCGACCGTTAGATATTATTATTATACCGTGATAGATATTTCCCTTCTATTTTTTATGGAATGATGATGTTGCTGTCTCACTACTATAAGTTTTCCATTCACATAAATGGTACAATTATCGCGTGATCATAAGAGTCTCTAGTGGAGTTCTAGGCTTACTTGTTTATTGTAAGTATAAATAAGATTTATACGTTTAGTTGAATTTTCATTAAAATATAAAAAAAATATGCGAATTTTATTCTTAACCTCCGTTTCCTTATTTAATTAATACTTATGGGTAAGACTATATCGATAAATGGATGCTAATTAGGTTGTAAGGAATCTAGTAACAAAGTACTTATTTATTCATTATAGTTTCAGGTTTATAGTAGCGCTATCTTTCTCTGCGACTTGCTCATTTAGTTGAGTTAAATTTGAAAAAATAATAAGAATCTATATCATCATCATCATCACATCAACCGATAGACGTCCACTGCTGGACATAGGTCTTTTGTAGGGAGTTCCAAGTTCCACGATTCTGAGCCGCTTGGATCCAACGGCTACCTGCGACGCGCTTAATGTCGTCTGTCCACCTCGTTGGGGGTCGACCAACGCTGCGCTTACCAGTACGGGGCTGCCATTCCAGCACCTTGGGACCCCAACGTCCATCCTTTCTCCGAACTATGTGCCCGGCCCATTGCCACTTAAGCTTCGCGACTCGTTGAGCTATGTCGGTAACTTTGGTTCTTCTACGAATCTCCACATTTCTGATTCGATCGCGTAGAGATACTCCGAGCATAGCTCTCTCCATCGCCCGCTGAGTGACTCTAAGCCGTCTTATGAGGCCCATAGTTAACGACCATGTTTCAGAGCCATAGGTCATCACTGGCAACACGCACTGTTCGAAGACTTTCGTCTTCAGGCACTGAGGGATTTTTGACGAAAAGATGGCACGAAGTTTCCCGAACGCTGCCCATCCGAGTTGGATTCGGCGGTTCACCTCCTTCTCGAAATTGGACCTACCTAACTGGATCGTGTGTCCTAGGTATACGTATTCGTCAACAATTTCGAGTGCAGTGTTCTCAACGATTACTGGTTGAAGCGGAACATGAGCATTAGACATAATCTTCGTCTTGCTCATGTTCATTCGTAGGCCAACCTGTTGAGAAGCTCTGCTGAGGCCATTGAGCATCGTATTTAGGTCTCCCAGAGTCTCTGCCATTATGACTACATCGTCGGCAAACCGAAGTTGAGTGATGTACTCGCCGTTAATGTTGATGCCAAGTCCGTTCCAATCCAGCAGGGCTAGCACGGGCAGGAGATATAAATTATATCCCCCGATTATATCCTCTATCAAGGGATATAATTATCTTTTCCCCTTGCCAGAGCACGGCAACAGGGGAGAGGATAAATTTATCCCCGTTTGACATTTCTCGTGGATATATATCCCCCGCCCATAGCATGGGAAGAAATGAAAGGGGAAAGACTATCCTTTTTTGACATTTGAAAGAGACAATTTTATCCCCGTCCTTAGACGTGGGTTTAAAATTCTGTTAACGAATTAAAGTCGAAAAAAAACATGTCTCGTGCTTTCTGGGGCTCTTATAATTCAAGTGAAATGGAGAAATCTGAACGAAAATTACACCGGCGATCTATACGTGACGCCAGTAATCCGTTCGAATTTCCCGATGCAGAGTTCCAACACTTGTTTCGGATGGGTAAAAATTGTGTGCTGTACTCGTGCGAGGACCTTAAAGAGGCACTAACCACTAAATGCTGTCGATGGACTACCAGTGCACATAAAAGTAAGTTGTTATTAAGTACCTAAAATCATCTTGTTTAAAGACATCATCTATATATGAACGTAGGTTTAAAAAAAAGCATGGCTAATCACTTTTTGTCTAGGTTCTCACATCTTTAAGGCTATTAGCGGACGGTAGTTATCAGCGGGGACAGGTCAAGACCATGGCTGTTGCTCAAACAACAGTCAGCAAATAACTGGCCCAAATTACTGGAGCTATTGTCAGTATGTGAGTATATATGGGTACTTACTTCCTAATAATTCTCTTTAGTAAATATAAATCCCATCCTGTTCAAAGTGCAGTGATGTGATAACTAGTTTTCATTTTATAGCCGAGTGCCCCTTGTACGTGTTGGTAAGATGGGAACTACAAGGTAAGGATAGAATAAGTGAAGAAGACCTAGCAAACCTCACCTTAGGGGATATTGTTAGGTTCACCACAGAGACTGGTAGGTTACAGGGGGGACCCTGCCGGGACACCAGTAAAACCTGTCTCAAACATGGGGAATAGGGTGGAATGGTCCTTACATAGGACTGATCACCCGTCTGGCAATGGCAGACATCCCCTCATCAAATATAGATATACTTACTTTAATAATAAAATTATTAGTCAGTACTTAGTACTTCAGTATAAGTACATAGCAAAGATATTCAATGCTAGGTACTTTAATTATTTTTCATTTCATTTTAGACTAATGCCAAAGTAGATATTATTCCCGGGAACAGACTCTGGAGATCCACGATAGATGTTCAACTGGTAAAGACAAATTATTTAGATCTAGAGTTTATCAAAAACTTAAACAATCAAGTAAGTTAATAATTTTAAAATATGTTTTACAGATTGTGGTGTGTGTCCATGACCAATTCATATTTATTAACTCTAAAGTAAAATATGAAAAGATACAGCTGTATGAAAGTAGAATCGGACAGTACTACATCTTATGTATGTTTTAAATAAAATGTGCAAACTTTCAAAACTTTACTTATTGTTGCCATTTACTAGTATAAAAGGGAAACAATGCAAATCAAAAAAAGTTACACACCTACCTATATCATTTTATTATACTCCTCATAATTACCTAGAAATTACATGCCTAGGATTCTGCTGCATATGTTGTATACGACTAGTCTGGTAAATTATTTATATGAATATACAAAAAACAATGTCTCATTATAATAAAATTGTTTATTTGAGGAATTAGTACAAAAACTTGGCAGTAGATACTGTATTTAGTAATGAAATATAAGAAAATACAAAAAAAAATGTCTGATAAATTATTTAACATGGGCATGGGTTAATCATCACGTCCAAATTACAATGTAGGATTGTGCATATATTTCTATTCAACATTTTATTAAAATCTTGGAGAAAATCTGAAAAAGCAAAACAAGTAGGAATTAATTTACATGTTTAAATAACAAAGTAGAATTTTATTGGGGACTCAGGGTATGCTCTAGAGCCTTGGATGATGACTCCGGATTTAGAAGCTGCACCAAATAGTTCTGCAGAGAAGTACACAAACTGGCACTGCCAAGTAAGAAACTGTGTGGAAAGGGCCAATAGGTACCTCAAAGACACATTTCGCAGCTTGGGGATTGACTGGGTGCTTCATTACAGTCCCGAAAAAGCATCTCCACTTATATATGCCTGCATAACACTTTATAATATTATGCATCATTATAGGCGTGTATTGTAAATATATACTTTAAATAATATTTAAGTTCCCATAACTTATTATTATTGGGCACATTAATGTTTGGTAATATTATAAAATTATATCTTATAATAATGGTTCCTTATAAATCATTGATCCTGCATTTTCACATACAATTTGCCCTACTAATTTGGGTCAACAGTATTGAGCATAATATAATTTGTATATTTCAGAACTCTAATGGAGCAAATGACAGTAAATTTTGTAAATACGAGCGAAGAACGACATCAGACATCAAATATGGATCAAACAAGATTGTTAACAGTTGCTCGACAAAAAAGAGAAAGATTTATAAATACATATTTTAATTAATAAAATTTCTAAATTAACCTTTTCATCCTTTTTAATTTATTTTTGTGTGATAAATGAGCATCCTGCATTCTTCCATCTATACCTACTCTGGAAAATAAATAAATTCTTCACTTGGTTGACTTTACAGCAACATGTATATGTTGCCTGTGGTTGCAGCTTTTTTAATGTCCTGCCACGTCTGCAAATAAAAGAAAAATTATGCAAGACTTGTTTGATGCCAACAACACTAATAAATAATTTAAATTTTTTGCACTTGCTTACTTTACCGCAAAATTGACTTAACTGTTTCCACTGATTGACCGTCCCGTCTGGCCCATGCTCCTTCAGTAATGACTAAGATTTGCCACTGGGAGTCTGCCCTTTTGGCTCCTAAGAGTTCCTGTGAATTCCCCAGTGGCAAGGTGGTTGTGGGTTGGCATGAAATCTACCAACATTTGCAATTGTATTTTATTACTTCTTGATCTGAATAAACACAAATTTGTCAACTAATGGGCCATAGAAAAAGGCAAGCACAACTTTAAATAAAATAGTACAAGATCAATAATTTGATATGTAAACAGGATTGGATCTTGATGATTAACGTCTCTGTTTACTTTCACTGTAAAACATTCATTCATTAGGTACGCTTCTAAATCAATAGGTAGTCACTTTTTCAAACATTTTATAATAGAAGACTTACTTTTTAGCACTCATTTTATTTTCTCGAAAGGTAGGTTTTATACCACTTTGAAAAATCCAGAATAAATAATATAAACAAACAGCCGCAGACGAGGAACATTTATAGATAAAAAAAACAATAAAAAACTTAGACAACTAAAACAAAACAGAAAACGAAAAATTTATTTGTCAAAACCATGAGCACAGATTAGAATAATTAATTTGTGACATTTACCGGGGGTTCGTCTTTCCCCTATTATATCCACCGTGGATATATTGTCCACCCGTGTGCCCATGCTCGGGGGGTGGATATAAATGCGTGAGGGGATAAACGTTATATCCTTTCCCCGTGGAGAAGTGTCCCCCGCCCATGCTAGCCCTGCTGAAGCTTAAAGACGTCCTCCAACGCAGCGGTAAATAGTTTCGGGGAGATAACATCTCCCTGTCGCACGCCTCGCTGCAATTGGATTGGTCTCGTAGTCTGATCCTGTATACGAACTGACATAGTGGCGTTTTTGTACAAACACTGCAACACTTGGATATACCGGTAGTCAATTCGGCATCTCTGCAGTGACCTAAACACAGCCCAAGTTTCCACCGAATCAAAGGCTTTTTCATAGTCCACAAACGCTAAGCAAAGTGGCCGGTTATACTCTTCAGTCTTCTGTATAACCTGCCGCAGCGTATGAATGTGGTCTATGGTACTAAAGCCCTTACGGAAACCGGCTTGTTCGGGAGGCTGGAAGTCATCAAACCTACGAGCGAGACGATTCGTAATGACTCTCGAAAACAGCTTGTAAATATGACTCAGCAGCGAGATGGGTCTGTAATTCTTCAACAAGGTATTATCACCTTTTTTGAAGAACAGAACCACCACACTCCACTCAGAATCTATATAGGTACTCGTTATGGTAAAAATATTTGTAATAACGGAAATTAAACAGTTCGTAACTATTTTATTAAAGAGATCTTAAAATCGTTAAATAAGAAAGATATAAAATCTCTAGACTTGTTTACACTGCTGCACTGCTCTATGAGTTTATGAAATATTTTTTACAAGCGCTGGTAGATGGCGCTGTTTGCATGTTTTCTCTGATCACATGTAGGTGGCGGGGCATGTATTTCTTTGCGTTAGAATCATATAAATATGTATTGATTTTATGGTAGGCACGCATTTATTATCTTTGTTACAAAGCTTGTTAAAATAATATGTTCTAGAATTTACTCTAGCCATAGATTATGATTGCATACAAGCACCTCAAAAGTGCTTGTACAAAAAGCTTGATTATAAATACTCTGCAATATCCACGCGATGGAAATGTAAAATTCACGGTTTAGTTTTTAAAGTTCTGATAAACATGTGTCATTGACCTTACTGATTAATTATATTTAAGGATTTTAATATATAGCGATTCCAACATACAACAACAGCACTTCAACTTTAGGGAGCAACTAGACTTTATATATTGTTGATAGAGTAAATGAACAATATCATGGTATTGCTACCGTTATCGGTAAAAAAATAAAATAAAGATTTTGGAGGAGCTGGGATTTGAACCCAGGACTTTCAGCATGCGAAGCAGACACTCTACCACTGAGTTACACCCCCGATTCCTTAAGGTTTGAAATTTAGTTACATTTGAAAAGCTATCCTAATACTCAACAAACATTAAAAGTATCTGTAAAAGACGTTACTCTCCCGTCGACAGTCAAAATTTCAAATAAAATTTGTTTATTATGATTAATATGATTTTCAGAATGATATTTTATAGAAGGTTTAGTAATAAACAACTGCCACTATAAACAATATCATCATCAAGACAACCTATTGACGATCACTGCTGTAAAAAGGTTTTGTGAGGGGCACAAGATCGTATGCCGCTTGTGGCCAGCGGCTTTCGGCAACTCTTAATGTCGTGGCCGCCTTGTCCGAGGCCGGAGCGAGTCCTCACTTTGGGACCGAAACGTTTCTTGGTTTTCCAATCGCGGGCCCATTGTCACTTCAACTGCGCGACTAGTCGTGCGTATCTTCCATTTTAAAAGAACATGTTTTATATATTTTGCTAGAAGGCAATATACTTATCTAATTTATAAAGCAAATTCGATTAATTCGAGAGACATGCTATCCATATTAAGCCGTTGTCTAAGAAGATGTTACAGATTCCTTAATTAAAAACAGCCCTATTGATGGATATACTTCTAAGAACAAATCTTGCTGTAGATATACAATGTTGCCATAAAATGCACGTAAATAATTAAATATATATCTAGGTAACTAGTAACATAATATTTATATACTTATAAGTCGGTTTATACTCGAATGACCTACCACAATAACTCGATTGGTGTGTAATGGGTCACTTATAGGGTTATTTGTTATTAACATAATTATTGTTATTATTATAAGATATACATAATATAACGGTAGGTAGGTTAGTCTACATTACGCTTAGGTTACAATATTCATTGATACTATAGGTATTTAATATCTTGGTATGAATGGATATTGTTATTTGCTGCACGTTTTATTACATATTTATTTAATCCCAACTAATATTATAAATGTGAATGTAAGTTTGTTTGTTACGCTTTCACGCAAAAACTACTTAAACGATCCTCATGAAATTTGTACACATATTCTTGGAAGTGTTAGAAGTAATATAGGATACTTTTATCCCGACATTAAGCTCGGTTCCTTTGGAAGAGGGGATGAGTGTTTGACGATTTTACACAATAACTCCGACAAATTATAACCGATTTACAAAATTATTTTGGTACTATAGATAAGATAGTTTAATTTTGTGGATAGAGATAGAGGACAGAACTCCTCAGCGGACAGCATCAAACCCCTCATTTAAGGCTTAGCGATACTAAATACTTTAATTTTTTTTAGATCTACAACTAAATAATGCCACATCAAAAAACATCAAACGCAGACGAAGTCGCGGGCAACAGCTAGTTTATTATATAGGTAACGTTATGTGAATTTGATAGTAGGCAGTAGCTTATAAAATCAGACGTTGTTTATCACTTCTTTTGTGTTTACATATACTTAAGGTTACACGCCACTTTTATATACGTTTTTTGCAGATTAAGTTTTTTTGTTTTAATCTGTGTCCTTGTAATAATTCATCTGCCAATTTTTTAGATCTGTTCCATGTTTTCCTCATTTTACAGGCCACTTTTAATACGTAGTTATTGATGTACATATAAGTGAATGTGTAGAATATTATAAAAGCTTATTACTATATGGTAAATATGTATATTGTTAGTGTCCTCAATAAATAGTTTATGTGGTTTTGGATGTAGCAATTTTTATTTTTCTAAAAAATCTATATAGCTAAACAAGGTAAATTGTTAAGTATTAAGTTTTTCTCCCAAGGTCTTAGAATCAGTCCACCTGTCAGAGTTAGGAAGTTTGACCCAAAAACGACTGGGTGTTATAAGTTTAATGTGTTTGGGTGTGTGTATGTGTGCTTGTGTGCGTGTCTGTCCGTGGCATCGTACTTCTCTTACGGATGAACCGATTTTAGTGTTGATTTTTTTGTTTGAAATTCGAATTAGTCGGGTATCGTCCAAGTTTGCCGTCGCTATAAAATGGCGGATTACATATTTTACGGATAACAACTTATTGGTGTGACTTGTAGAATTATACACATGAAAGTTAAGGTTTTTTTGCTTATTTATATAATATTATATTGCATGCTATTAAAAAGTTGACGCAAAAAGAGTTTCAACTGCAACTCTGTAGAAGTCTGTACATTGTAGATAATACTACCTACTCGATGATGTAACGAACATCAGGTGATTCTCAGTGTTCAATGACACTCCAATTTGTACCTACTTCAATGAAAGCACTTCACGGTCATACTAATCAAAAACGGACATGCTGCGCTCTTGACGCATCAAGAATTCTTTAGGAAATAGTGGTATAAAGCCACAGTATTTTCTCTTATAGAATTTTTATTTTTGTATCAGTTTTTTTTATGAGATCTTAGTACTTTTATTTCGCATCATTGACAGATTTCAAGTGTGTTACTAGTAGCTTGCACTCTATACACGCATAAACGCATAGCTGTACCCAAAGATTTCATAAAGCCTATTTATTTCTTTTTCATTTCATACCTTCTGCCTTCTTAGTGCCTTCCCGTAGAAATCCGTACGTGCTCTTTGAGGCACGATGATGGAGTGAAGATTGCCTGTCTTAGCAATTTATCGGCCCAACCTAGGATTCAAACCTATACCTACCTAGTAATAAACTAAGAGTCTACCTAGGAGTCTATTCCTTCTCTTTGATAACTTTCACGCATACGCTTACGTAAGTAGATACTACCTTCTAGATTTATTCTGTTTACTGTCAGTTAGGTATCCGTTCGAACTAGTTAGTAAATTACTTAATAACATATTTCAAGTTTTAAAGAAATATTGATATTTTTATTTTTATTACCGTTTACAACGACTTAGACCTAAGACCGTAGAGACTAGTGTGTTGTGAATACGTCGGCATGACAAAATATACCTGATATACGGTATGAAAATCGTTGGTGGTATTCAAGAATAATGGGTATCAACCTCGTAGTTCGTATACTACTGTACGTAACTGAGAATCCATTTAAAGGAAATGTTTTGTCAATTTATGACTTATTAGCCCCGGTTATAGTGTGAAATTTTATTATGTCACTAATAGTTACATTGCTTTGTTTATTGAATTGAATATTATGTATGCCCTACTTGAAGGGTATATAGGGCGAACTATGGTCCCTTTCGTCTATTCTACGCTAATACGCACCTTCTGACCCTTTTGCTTTGTCATGTTAATGTTATAGAGTTGCGGGAATTATTAATACTGGACTTCGATCGCAAGTCAATAGTTCAAATACCAAATATTTTACAATATAATAGAATAGATTAGAATAGAAAAATTAAATTGCAACACTACACAATAGGAAAAAACAGTAATTAGTGCGTAGTGCCAGGGTGCAATGGCTGCCTAATCACTGAAAGTGATCTTTTGAAGGCAACCTGAATATTAGTAATATATATGTTATACAGTTGTTAAAAAAAAAAAACTTTGCCTATTTTTACGTCGACCTTCTGGCGCAGTGGTGATGTTAGTGCCAGGTCGCGGGTTTAATCCCTGGCAGGTACAAATTGGAAATTTATTAATTTCTATATTTTTAATTTTCTTTTCCTTTTTTGGGTATGGGTTTAACCCTAACAGGTTAGCCCGCTTTAATCTTAGATTGAGACTGACTAAGATCATCACTTATTACTATGTTTTTCTCTAGGTATTTTTTGTACCACCAATTCACTACATTCTTGATTATGTTATGCCTAGTGGATTACGGCCTCATTTGCGGGGGAATCGAGTTCGATCCTCAGCACGTACCTACCAGTAATTTGTGAAGCTTTGTGCGTTTTTAGCAAAACCTGCATGCCTGAGAGAATTTTATTTTATTTTTAATGTTATTTTAATTCTATTTAAGTTTTTAACATTAGGTATAACCTTATTAATTATTAGTATTTTTAGATATTTATTTTGTAATGCAGTTATATTTAAAATGTAATTAATGTTGAAATTATTTGTAAACGTTGTGAAAACCTGTAATAGCTGAACTTCATTTAGCTCACAACGCAGAAACTTGGACATGAAAAAATGTACTAGCTGTTGGTTTATCTAAATAAATAAATAAACTATATTATAAAGTTCGCAAAGGCGTGTGAATTTCACCAAAATTAGCTAGCTTGTAGTTGTGGACATCCTGTGAACCCTTCTCATTCTGGAATGATAATTATTTAGAACACCGGTAACGGGTTAAACGGTTGGTAATAGTGATATTTATCACGGAACGTGATGATACCTATCGTCTTGAAGAAACCTGCAAGCCTGAGAGTTCTCCAAAATGATCTCAAAGGCGTGTGGGGTCCACCAATCCGCACTGGGTCAGCGGGGTGGACTACGGCAGAAACCCTCCTCATTGTGGGAGGAGACCCGTGCCCCGTTAGTGGGTCTCTAAACGGTTGATGTGATGATGATAACGATGGTTCAAAAGTTCTCGTAGTAATAACTTTAACCAAATTGGCTACCTCAGAAGAAAATAGTTTTTGATATTAAAGCAGGTCTTTATCAAATATATTTATGGTCTAATGGTTTACGGCCATGTTATCTGGTGAAGGATGACTGGCATAGATAAGTATTGTAATCATTTCCATCAGATTTTTTTTAAATTTCATTACAAGTTAGCTCTTGCCTGCAACCTTAATTGACCTATTCGTTGTATGACTAGTAGGTATATTTAAACCTATACTTCAAATCGGTTTCTACGCGGCTTTATACCAGAAGGGGTTAATCTTTGCGATACGTTTGTGCAGGTAGGGTGATATCTATCCACGATCGAAACCTCCCAGGAAGCCAGCCCAGAGAAACTACTGTTTAAGTTCCGATACGTTATCAAATATGGAATAGAACAGAGTAGAAAAATTTTACTGCAACACAACACAATAGAAAATTTAGTGCTAGGGTGCAAAGGCGGCCTTATCACTAAAAGTGTTCTTTTAATGGCAACCTGAGCGTGCGAAGCCGATAGAAGATAGTTTAATTTCATTCAATATTATGGGAGTGAGCACTCATTCAAGGGCTTTTGGGTCCATTACCCAATATGTGGGGTAAAAGGCCAATACTAGCGAAATTATCTTCTATATAAAAAGTGATTTTTTCGTTTTACTAAATTTATTTGCTGTAATTGTTTTTTCACTAAAATAAATGAATAGTGTGCAAAAAATATATCATTTTAGCTTGTTTTTTTTATCTTCCTGGAATGGTTCTAATTCCACGATCCCCTACTACTATAATATCGCAAGATGTGCGAAAACAGGGGTCATACTTTTGAAATATTTTTCACTCTTTTCGACAAACGATTTTTTAGTTTTAATGGCATCATTCTATTATTTATTAAATGGTTTAACCAAAAGCACAGCTAAATTTTAACAGACTATTATTGCCATTCCATTTTTTCAGAAAATTGTATTTAAAAAACGTTACTCAAATGCGACGTCGGTTACATACTGATGATGTTTAATTTATGGGCGTCGGGGATACTCGTAAAATATCGACATTTCACGAGCCTGCCTGCCTAACTCGTTTCATCCCAAAAGTAGTCGCATCTGACGCAAACGCATGTCATGACGCACAACATACGGGAAAAAAATAATAATATTACAATTTCATGAATACATTCCTAAATTCACATTAATATACAGTATTTTTTACGACAAAAACCCGGATTCTCTTTGACATGGAAATCTTCATTGCTGCGTTGTTGTTAAACTTGTCAGTTCTTCTACTACTGTCAAATTCAATGTCACAAAATTCATATCCTCTATCAGGTAGTAAACGTATACGTGTCCACAATTGATTCAATATGTTTGTTACTGGTGTAAACAGTTTAAAATGAAGAAAAGCTAAAGAGTTTCTTTTTTTGTTTGTTTGAACGCGGCTATCTCAGGAACTATCAGTGTGATTCAAAAAATCTGTTTCGTACTCCATAGCCTGTTTCTTGAGGAAGGTTTACGGATATTAAGACCATCACAATGACCCCCTTTGGAGAGAGGACCCCAGATGAAAGTTTGTAAGGAAAAAATTACTAACTTTCGCCCAAAAGAAGTTGCGGCGATCTGCTATTAAATGATAATTAATAGAAACCTATGGGTTGAATGAACTCTAGTCCAGGTTGACATCATCTTTTATTAGCAGGTGAAATAGCAGAGGAACGCTAACTTGTTATGGAAATACATTAAAAAAAAACAATACTTCAAGTTTAACACTATATCACTCCTCTCATGACTTCATATGCATGAACGTTTTTTCTCAGCTATGACTGAACGGAAAAGTCACGTTAAAGGAAAACTAATGGACCAGTAGGTATGTAATTATACTATTTTCCCTTTATATATCCTTTAGTTATATTATTACTAGCTGTTGCCCGCAACTTCGTCTGCGTTTGATTTTGTTTTTAGATGTGACATTAAATTTAGTTGAAGATCTAAAAAAAAATAAAGTATTCAGTATCGCTAAGACTTGAATGAGGGGTTTGGTGCTGTCCGCTGATGAGTTCTGTTTTCTATCTCCAACCACAGTTTGGGCAAAATTAAACACATATAAAATAACCTTTATAGTACAAAAATAATTATTTAAATCGGTTATAATTTGTCGGAGTTATGGTGTAAAATCGTCAAACACTCATCCCCTCTCCCAAAGGAACCGAGCTTAATGTCGGGATAAAAGTATCCTATATTACTTCTAACACTACCAAGAATATGTGTACAAAGTTTCATGAGGATCGGTTGAGTAGTTTTGCGTGAAAGCGTAACAAACAAACTTACATTGACATTTATAATATTAGTAGGGATTTGTTTATCTTAAGCGAGCTATTGTCCGTGACTTTATCTGCGTGGGTATGTTTTATCAAGATGCCACCATCCCGCATTTGAACAGCATGGTGGGTCTATGTTCTCAAACCTTTTTTAGGATTAAAATTATATAGATTAGGCGCAATGGCGTCCATAAGGTTTTTGACTGGGGTAGGCAAAAAGTAGGAAGATTGCATTGAATCCTCCACCTATATATACAAGTTTTGTAAATATTTTATGCAGTGCTTTTGTGCATGTATGAAGTGCACGCCACTAATCAGGCGTTACTTATTTAGGCACTGGCTTGTCCGTCGTTAGTGACATAAAATATGGGGTGTTGTGAATATTGTAATGTATGGCGCAATGTAAAAATAATTTTTTTCTTTCTTTTCTTCTTTTTTTCTTTTCGTTAGTGAAAGGGGCATAAATGCTAAGGCATTTCCTAAAAGCCAACCTTCGTAAGTGCGAGAAAAACGAGCGAGGAAATTTGAAATTTACGTGTTTGAAGCGGTGATAGCCCAGTGGGGAGGAATTTGACTTCACT
Organism: Pararge aegeria; assembly: GCF_905163445.1. Classification (NCBI taxonomy): domain Eukaryota; kingdom Metazoa; phylum Arthropoda; class Insecta; order Lepidoptera; family Nymphalidae; genus Pararge; species Pararge aegeria. Next base: position 6,596,216 of record NC_053181.1, read on the forward strand.
TTCGGGGGGTGCGAGTTCGAATCCCATGTGTGTTTTAAGCAATTAAAATATCAATTAACTGGAAGGAAAACATCGTGAGGAAACATCTCTATAATGTTCTCGAAGGTGTGTGAAGTCCACCAATCCGCACTGGGCCAGCGTGGTGGACTACAGACCTAACCCCTTCTCATTGTGGGAGGAGTCTCGTGCCCTGTAGTGGGTCGGTAATGGGTTGATATGATGATGATGATGCTGATTAAGTTCCAACTTAATAAACAAACAAATAAAATTTAACCGCACTGAATGCGAACGAAATCACGGGCATGTTTTTGAGCTTTAAGATATTTACATTTACATTTCAATAAATAAATAGTTTAAAGTTCAAAAAAAATTCCTACATCCATAAATGTTAATATTTGGAATGGATAATATTTGGAAACCAAACATAAAACAGCTACGTGCGTATACACATGTTCATGAATGTGGTATGATTAACCAAACAATCCCATTAATCATTGCTGGGTTTCCTTCACAGGTTTTCCAAAACCATACTTACCGTAGGCATATAAAAATGTACTAACAGGCATCTTAAAGTAACATAACATTTTTATTTATACTCTTTATTTGCACACAAATAAAAATACGGAAGAAGAATAAAAAAAAACACACAGAAGAAGTATACAAAAGGCGGCCTTATCGCTTTGTAGCGATCTGTTCCAGGCAACCTTAGGATAAGGAAAACAAAAGGATAACATACAGGTTGTGCATCTTTTTGTTATATATAGAGGTTCTTGACTGCAATCTCACCTGGTGGTAAGTTGTATTGCACTGATACCCTAATCGGTTATGACATCGAGCAGAGCCAATTCAGACATTATAATTTCCCAAATTTACTCTGCCTTGGATCCAACCCAAGCCCTCCGCTGACATGCCCACAGCGTGCACACTGCGCCACCACGGAGGTCGTCAAAATTTAGCAGAAGCGAAAATATGTTTTTTATCAATAGAATTTATAATAATTATCATGTCATGTTAATTAAAAGATAATATGTGTTATGGAAGATAGAAAAGTGTGGTATGGAAGTCATGGTAGCTAAATGACATTACTTTAAATCCAATATGGCGGGCTAATTACTTTATGTGCATGCCCTTGATATGGGTATGAAATGAAAGGGTTTTATGAGAAGAAAACAAAAAAGAAGGACGGGCATATGACGATATTATAAAGGAAGAGTTCTTAACTAGGTAGGGACGGAACAGTAAAAATTAAAAGACGAATGGAAACATTTTGTAAAAAATCTATTGAAAAACTCGGATTTTTGTATGCAAAACTCAAATAGCCAAACACTCAAACGGTAATTTAAAGTTGAAGCGGGAAAATCTAGTTTACTATAAAGACAATACCAAACATTTCCTTTCTAGCACGTACCTAAAAGGTAGATAATACATTACATACAGTCATTACATAGAAGTTAATTAATACATTCATAGTTTGCAATATTGATGGACAAAACCTTGCTGAGAATACACCTCATTCATATATACCTACATACCTACCTATTCATTAGTAGTTAGTACCTATAACGTAGGCAACTAGTTACGTGAGGGACCTAATCTGAAGCTGCGGTATTCCCTACATTGAATTCATTCAACTTATATTGTTATTGAAATGTTGTGCAATTTGTTACGGTTTATATTAACCGCAGCAGGAGAAAACAAAACCACAGCACACGTAACTTTTAAAATTAGTATTTTACAAGCTGTACCCTTTTTTCCTGGGCTTAAATAGTACTAAGTTAGGGCTATTGGGTGCTAAGTTAGGGCGTGAAAAAAGGACAAACAGACAAATCAACTTTCGCAGTTATAATATTAGTAATTATTTTATTTCCTACCTACTACTTTTTCGCCTTGTTTTCAGCCGTTGTCATAACATACTGTTTTAATATAATAGTTATAGGGTCACGTACTCATAGACGTAAACTTACCACTCCACCAGCGCTACAGATTGAATACGATGATATACATTTTTTTTATATTATCTCCAAAATTATGCGTGAAAGAATTATGTAATAGAAACTTAGGTTCTTTCGATAATAATATATTATTATATATCCAATAACCAGGATTTAAAGCATATTTTCGATATAAAATTCGAATAGTATGGCTATGCAGATATTTTTTTAAAGACAGATATTTATGTGTTACGCAATAGAAGATATTTATGTATAACGGATTATATAGTAAGTGCACGCGGATAAAGCAATACGTAAATGCTTTTCCCTATGGATTGCTTTACAAATAATCAAAATAAATACAACAATAACAAAAACATTATTTCAAGCTAAAATCTGAATAATACTTAAATAAAATATTATATGAGCTAGCTCTAGCTTTCTTCGGTGTATGAACATTACATAGTACTTAATCATATGAAAAATACTTCACTCTTTATAATATTTCAGTATAGACTAATTGCGTGTAGAGATAAGAGTATAGAATATCAGAGATGTTTTATAATGTCGCCCCGCCCTATCTTTGTCAAATGCTTTATTTTCTGTTTTAATTTGATGACTTCAAAGGCGCAGTGGTGAGCGCTGTATTTTTAAGTGGGAGTACCAGGGTTCAATCTGTGGCTGGGCAATCTGAGAATTTATAATTTCCGAATTTTCTGACGTCTTTGTCGGACCACATTACCGACAAAGACGTGCCACTAAGAAATTTAGCATCCAGGACGATGTCGCGTAGAAAGCAATTTATATAACTGTTATCACTTACACAGCAGGTGAGATTGCAGTCAAGGGCTAACTTGTAGTGTAGCAAAAGAAAACGGTTAAGCCAAATTAGACTTTGAAATTAAGTCACTCATCTAGATACCAGACGGGTCAAGCTGAATTTACCAGCGAGCTGTTTTATTTGCTTTTACAATGAGGCTTAACCTGCCCCATATATTTTTCCATACCAATATAATATTTGTCGTCGTTTCGCCGAAATTTTTCACAGATTTTAACTTAATACCTGCTGCGCACTTATTTGTGGTCGCGTGGAATTATTTAACCTTTTTAAGGTAACCTGTTAAGCAGGATAACCCAGTGTCTTATTATGTACCTTTGGATATGAGGTACCTATAAGACGTGCGTATTTGTTTGTAACGGTATATTTTAACCAAATACAATGTTCTACCTGCTAATTTAAATATCTTAACTAAGGTAAGAGTAGTTAAAGTTTATATTTTTGTAAACTTATGGGAACTTTCATCATATCAACCCATTACCGGTCAACTACAGTGCACGGATCTCCTCCCACAATGAAAAGCGTTAAAGGCCGTAGTCCTCCACGCTGGCCCTGTGAGGATTTGTGGACACGCCTTTGAGAACATTATGGAGAACTCTCAGGCATGCAGGTTTTCCTTCACCGTTGAAGCAAGTGATATTTTAATAGCTTAAAACGCACATAACTTAGACAAGTTAGAAGAGATAGATAGATAGATAAAGTCTTTATTGCACAAATTAAAAGCGAATACAAGAACTAACCAAACAATAAAAATATATATAAGATGCGCAAAGGCGGTCTTATCGCTTTAAGCGATCTCCTCCAGACAACCCTTTATGGTAGTGAATTAGGTTAGGGAAAACAGGATAGTGCAAACAGTGATACAATTAAGTTAAATACATAGAAGAGGTGCGTGCTGGGTCTCGAACTCGGCCACTCGAAAGTGAAGTCAAAGTCTTACCTACTGTGGTATCACCGCTTGAACTTACAATTTTTCACCGTTACAATTTTCCTGATAAACTATTAATCGGATTTTTGCATCAGTTTCGGCGGATCGTAAAGTTTAGTTGACGTAGAGTGGTACCTACTTGACAAATGAAAAAAAATATAAATTTGGTTTTTTTGATAACCTTAAACCGTAAGAAAAATGAATTACTTAATGATACAAACACAAAATACGACACCTTGTGGCAAGAACCATAGAGAAGTTAGGTTATATGATTTACCTAGTGAAATTGAATGTTGAAAGCTAAAAGTGTGCGTAGGAATCTTCGTTATTTACTTAGGCATTGCCTGGTCTGTTTTTAGTGAAAACGGACATAATTGATCCTACAAGGGTTCCGTTTATTTTAATTAGGTTCCGGGCCGGGCCAGTGAATAATGTTGAGTTTATTTACCAGCCCGCAGTTTGGGAATTGGCGGTTATTCACCCAAGTGCCCTGAAGAGTACGTTTCACGAGTCAGAGCTGCCGTCTCATGCTGCACTGCATAGAGAGTGAAACTGTGTTTGCAAATATCTCCCACGTTGGAAAACATATGTGGAGATAGCCCACCGTGGCTGAAAACCAGTCAGGGAAACTGTGGTTTTTTTGTGTAACTGTAGAAATCATAAATCTACTTCGCGAGAATCTAGAGTTGTTTTGACGTGACTTTTTCACTGATGACGCCTCAATTGAGATTGTTATAAAATGAGGACAGCGGTTATGTAATATGAGGCGGGACATCATACGATGTGTCTAGATGCTTCAGAGGCGTAATCTGCAACGATTTGATGTATTGTTGTCTAATAGGGATACGCCGGGCTATTGTCGGTGTGCAATCTAGATCTTTCGACAGAGTTCGCACTGTATTTATTGGTTTGAACACATTTATGTGAATCGGAAATGGCCACATAGCTCGGAGAACCGATCGACGTTAAGTAAGCACAGCGTTGGTCGGCTTCCAACGAGGTGAAGAGACGATATCAAACGAGTCGCTGGGCCTGGGAGCCGCTGGAAACAAGCGGTTTAGGAGTATGGAACGTGGATTTTGGAATTCCCTTAAAAATATGTCCAGCAGTGGACTTCAATCGGTTGAAGTGAAGTTATAACAGAAAAATTTTGTTTTTCCTTCCTACACTCCTAACTTACACTCGTAACAAATCAACTTATATTTTGGCAAAAAAGAAGAAGTAGAGTATCATGGGTTACTTTTGGTTGGAAAAACATAGAACTCCCAAGGGGATTTACAGAAACAATCGTATTTTTAAACCTAATATCGACCTAACAAAGTCCTAAGAAAGTCCTAATTGACTTATTCGTCGAGGGTAACACCACGAGGCCCAGCTAGTATTACATAAATGAGAAATACTAAATTTAATATTTGCTAGATGCAGTTGTTAGATTCATGATAGATGATGATTGATTTGCGTTTGCGTTTGAGAAGACTGTAGATATTTTTTCAGAATTCGATAATGTTGGTAATCATTATTCGACTTCTACTACTTTCAAGCAAAAAAAACCACCCGGCAATACGTCAGCATGATTTTTTATATTCATATTAATTAATAATTATTAAAATGAATCAATAACAATTTCATATTATCATACGTATTTCATTTTATGTCAATATTTTGGTATTTATTTTAATGACGCAATGAACCACATGCCCGCAAAACCAGTTTATTATTTTTTGTTAAGAGCTTACCACAAGATGGATTCCAAGGGTTCCGTAAAAAAAACCAAAAACATTTTTTTTTATTAATAATATTGCAGGGACCAAGCCCATCTGATGGTTTATGAAAAACCATTGCTTATAAACAGAGCAAAACTTTAAAGGGCCTGCAAAGAACACGTCCTGCAACGTTCTGCCTTAATATAATAATAATATATTAAGGCAGAACGTTGTTTAACGAATAATAGTTAATAGTTAATATTTTGGGTCCATTAATTAACCCGAAGCGTAAGTGTTAAGCCACATGCTCCTGTAATACTCCGGAAACCTCACCCTTCAGATTGGAATACAGCATTGCAACAATGCTGCTCGACGGCAGAAATAAGCATGGTGGTAGTACTTCCTTGGACGAGCGCTGTCACAAGAATCTTTAAAACTACTAAAAATTACATATCCACACATGAACTACAAGTAGGCCTACGTTATAAGCACTATTATACTGTCAACTCTGTCTGTTTGTAGGAGCTCTACCAATTGGGAAGATAGATTCAGGCAAGAAACTCAGCCATTGATGTTATCTTAAATCAAATTTAACGAAAAAACAATTAAAAATGTTGTGAAATCTATTTTTCATATACAATAATGTAAGATATTTTGGACAGTAACTCATAATGTTTTATCCGGATTTTTTTTTAACCCATACGGAATTACATTCTAAAAACCGCAGCTGAACGTAATTTTAAAACGGGAATTCCGAAGGGGATTTTCAGGATCATTTGTTTTTTAAATCCAAATATCGTCCTTTACTGATGTCCTAAGAATTGGACAAATGACAAAAAAAAAAATACCCAAAAACCAAATGACTTATTCATCGAGGGTAACACCGCAAAGCCGAACTAGTATTGTATAAATGAGCTATACTGCTAGATTCGCTATTTGCTATAGGTGTTACATTGAAGAATTTCAATTTACTTATTTTACGTTTGCGTTTGTGAAGACTAGTTTGTTTTTCACCCGGTTACACATCAAACGTCAATATGATTTTATTAATTCAAATGAATTAGTAATTATTAAAATGAATCAATAATAATTTCATACTATCATATTATATGTTAATATTTTGTTATTTATTTTAATGACGCAATGAACCACATGCTTGCAAAACCTGTTTATTATTTTTTGTTAAGAGCTACCACAAGATGGATTTCCAAGGGTTCCATAAGAAAAACCAAAAACATTTTTTTATTAGTAATATTGTCTTGTCGCGGTTGTCTATTCACCTATTCGAAACATGTACTTATGCTGTTTTTATGTATCTAATACCCGTTTTCACTAACAAGATAATCCCTAAATAAGTAACGACCAGTCGATTCCTAGGCATAATTAATAATAATAATAAGTTAAGTTTCAGTCAATGGTCTTCTCGCGAAAAGCTTCGACCAACATCTTAAGGAGCTTTCGCTTGGTTGTTGGATCAAGGGTCGGATACAGAAGGCAGTAGTCCTTGAAACGGCGCGTATTGTGAGGAGGTTCCTCACTCTGGAGCCATGACCACCGGGCATTCAAAAGCCCCGCAAGCGGAGGGTGGAAGTTTTTTTATTTTTATAAATTTTTAATAGTGTTTTTTAATTTATTTTTAAGCATTGTTAATAATTAAAAAAAAAAAAAAGAAAAAGAATGAATGATAGAAATAATAATAATAATATCGTTTATTTCTTTCATCAAAATTGCACATATAATGAGTTGACGAACTGGCTACCCTAGCTAGATTTTATCTGTGTTTTTATAATTATATCAACTGTTCACCAATAGTTATCACCTAAGAGTTCGTTACACGTTTTTTTTCTATAGACAAAATTGAGCATTCAATTTAGGCGATGCCTAGATTTAGTAAAACGGAGATAAAAATTGTTGTATCTAGGAACGTTGCGGAACCCTTGAATGATAGGTAGGACTTAATGCTCGATATACGAACCTAATATGGTTCAGGTAAACAAGTAAAAACTTTACGTGAAGGTCTTATCTCAAATAAAGTTTAAGAATTATATTGCTATTTAAAAGTATACGGTATTTAGTTCACGTATTACTGACTTAAAATATTATAAAAACCATAATACTTAATAATGAATGATGTTGTCAATAAAGAGGTAGAATAAGTTTCATGAGTTACCTAGTTAGCTTTCTCGGTCTTTCGTCACAGGCCATGGATTGCTCGAGGCCCTGGGTTCGACTCCTTGGTCAAGCCGAAAAATTGTTCGGTATGTATTTTATTTCCAGTACAAGCCCGGAGAAAGAGAAGTTACAGTGTCAACTTCCTCGGAAAGCATGTTAAGCCTTCGGTCATGTTTATTATAAATAACTGGTGATAATAATCGTTAAAGTCCACCAACCCACATTGTAGCAACGTGGTGGGTCTATGCTTTTAAACCGTCTCTCCTATGGGACGAATGTGATGATGATGCCATAGCTTCAGTTCGTATTTCGTTCCTATTGACATATTTACATTCAAACTGAATAAGCATTTAGTTTCATTTATCATCAGTCAATATGTATTTTATGTAACACCGGCTGTTGCCCGTGGCTTCGTAAGCGGTTTTTTGGTCTTTCATGAATCCTGCAGGAACCGTAAATTTTACTGTGATAAAAAGCAGCCTATATGTTAATCCAGGGCAAAATCTTCAGTTTTTCCGTGAAAGAGTAACAAACATCCATCCATCCATCCATATAAACTTTCGCATTTATAATATTAGTGGGATTACAAGCGATTAAAAATCAACAACACATCTAAAACACATCCAATATAATAAAATCAAGTCGCGCAATAATAAACCAGGTGTAACTTACCACGTAACGGTATATCGATTTTTAGTGCAGCTGACGCTATTCACTAACCTATGTGGTTGTACCTATCCCTATAGCAACGATTGAAAATACACGGTTATTGGACATTGGCGTGCATAAAAGGTTTACTAAGCGGTCAGATGATAAAAAAATCGCCAATGCAAGTTAAAGGTTTTTGTAGATCGTATAAAAACCTACCCTAAGTTTTTTTTAACAAACAAGTAACATACAAGTATTTATATACATACTAGCTGACCCCAGCGCCATCTGTCGAGCTGATTTGTGAATCTAAACCAGGGTGCCACCCAAACGCATACCGAAAAATCCATTCAAAACGGTCCACCCGTCTAGGAGGAGGTCAGTGACATACACACGCACAAAAGAAATATATATATAAAGATTTTTTCATCCACTACCATAGGCTATGTATTTATATAAACTTCTTAAAAAAACAACTTCATCATTTTGAACCCATTACGGGCCCACCAATGGGCACAGGTCTCCTCTTCAATGAGAATTGGTGGACTTCACATGTCATTGTGATCATTATGGAGAAAACAGGCATGCCGGTTTTCACACGATGTTTTCCTTTACCGGTAAAATTATATTTAATTGCATACATTAAAAACGCACATAACTCTGAAAGTGAGCATGCGTGCCGGGGATTTAACTCGGTCTCCCGGAAAGAGAGGTCCACTAAACTATCCGTTTATTTAAACTTCATCAATAGCCAATTTCAGTCCACTGCTGGGCTAAAGACCTCTCCCAGTGGAGGGGTTGTCCCAAAACCACGCTGGGCAGACAGGTTGGTGATCGCAGTAGATGGTAGTAGTATCAAAAAGAAAGCTGCAGCCCGTTATCCGTTATTTTCGCTTAATCGCCTCGTACGAAATCTGCGGGAAGAGGACGGGTAGTAACAACTTTATGCTGATCTGCCGTCACCACACGGCATATAATTTTCACGTAATTTACATAAGTTTATTTTAGGCTTAATCAAACTTAATAGGCCTAAAATAAACATGTAAATTTCATGCTTTGAAGTGGTTATAAAGCACTTAAATAACGATGGATATTCCCTAATGCTTAATTTAAGTTAATTTATAGATAAAGCTAGAACGTGCGATATTTTATTGTAATCACAACTTGATTTTAATAGGTAATTGTAATATATTCAAGTCGACAAACTGCTTGAATTGAGAAATTTAGCTTTTTTATTTACGTCATAACAAACCGGTTCTGGAAACGAAATCATTATAACTTACGTCTTAAGCGGTATTTGTTACATTTCACTGCGTGGTTGTAACCTTGTTATTCGGATGGACGCTTGCAGATAACCACCTGAGGGGTTGCTATGGGGACACCTATGAGAGGGGCGAGTGCGAAAGCTCGCCATGACAAGAGCCCCGGGGCCCGACGACATCGGGGGGTATGCAACCTTGCATATACGAGTATATTGAACATTTGTGGAATCTATTTTCAAAATGGTAAAAACTAACGGTGTGTCTTTGTCCATCATTATCATCATGTCAACCGATAGACGACCACTGCTGGAGAAAGATATTTTGTAGGGAGTTCAAAATTCCAAGGTTTTGTGCCGCTCGCGTCCAGCGGCTTTCTGCGACGAGTTTTATGTCAAACTACCTACCTCGTACGGGGTCGACCAACGCTACGTTTACCAGTGTGGGGCTGCCATTCCAGCACATTGGGACCCCAACGTCCATCCATTCTTCGAGCTATGTACCCCGCCCGTTGCCACTTCAGTTTCGCGACTCGTTGAGCTATGTCGGTAACTCTGGTTCTTAAACGGATATCCTCATAGATTTGATCATCTAGAGAAACTTAGAGCATCGCTCTCTCCATCAACCGCTCAGTGATTCTTAGCCTTCTTATGAGGCCCATAGTTAGCGACCATGATTCGGAACCACAGGTGTGGTCAACAGGCACTGTTGGAAGACTTTGCTCTTCAGGCACTGAGGGATTTTTGACGTAAAGATGTCACGAACATTCCCGAACGCCGAATTGGATTCCGCGGTTCACCTGCTTCTCGAAATTGGACCTACCTACCTGGATCGAGTGTACGTATTCTTCGACAATTTCGAGTGCAACGCTCTCAACGATTACTGGTTGAAGCGGAACATGAGCATTATACATAATCTTCATCATACATAATCATAATCTTCACTGTGACTTTGTCCATCTGTCATAAATAAGTTTATAAATATTCAATAATTTTATACTATCGCTTTGGTATGGAGCTTTGGGTAATAAATAAATATACTACGACAGTGCATACATCGCCATCTAGCCCCAAAGTAAGCGTAGCTTGTGTTATGGGTACTAAGATGACTGATGAATATTTTTATGAATAATATATATAAAAACTTATAAAATACAGACAAACACCTAGCACTGAAAAAACATCTATGTTCATCACACAAACCTGTGTGGGAATCGAACCCACGGCCATCGACTCAGCAAGCAGGGTCGCTGCCTACTGCGCCAGTCTGCCGTCAACCATTCAACATACAACATACTAAGCGCGATTTGGTCTTACACAGGAAGGGTTCCGTAATAACATCGTCATCGTCATCATCATCACCGGCCCACTTCAGGGCATGGGTGTCTTCCCACAGAGTGAAGGGTTTAGGCCGTAGTCCACCATGCTGGCCCAGTGCGGATTGATGGACTCCACACGCCTTTAATAACATTATGGCGAAATCTCTTCGTTGAAGTGAGTGATATTTTAATGGGTTAAAACACACATAACTCATTAAAATTAGAGGTGCATACTGGGATTCGAAGTCCTAACCACTGGTCTATCTCCGCTTCTACGCACGTTGGGACGTGTGAAAAACAACGCTCTTTTAAAATTGGGACATGTTTCTTTATAGGGTAGGGGGAATTTCAGTGAGAACCTTTTACTCATTAATTATCCTGCATTTTACTATTAATTTATGTTTTATTTTTCTTCTTCTTTTTAATCAATTAGTTACATAAAAACAAAAGAAAATAAAATATTATTTTATTTATCTAATTGATTCAACTATTACCGAAGTGTTCCAGTACGATGTCGCGTAGATACCGATTAGGGCTATGAATACCACACACCCAAACAGGTTAGCCCGCTACCATCTTAGATCACTTATCACCAGGTGAGATTGTTGTAGTAAAAAAAATACGATAGAAAAAAGATACTTAGTTACGGAAAACGGGAAGAGAGTTTTTCTTAGGTTATTATTATAAAAATGCAATATATTACGTTGACGGAGTATTTTAGTTACTTGAACTTATTTCCAACTAAACAATTTTTATAAAAAAAAAAAAATTTAAATTGAAACTAGAAACTTCTTGAAATCTCTCAAAACTGCAAATTGCTAATTTCAATTCACTGCGCTCAACGTTGTAGGTAGGTAACTTTGTTGTCTGATGGTAATTTAACCACTGAGGTCTGAGCTTACAAATTCTAACATAATAAATCAATGAATTACTTATGACTTATTTTTTTAAGATAATCACCTTCTAAAAGTTCCATTATGTACCTACGTCACTTAACTACGCAGCTTTTTGAATTTCCATACAAAATAATGTAATCTAGATTTTTTGCTAAGTTTCTACCAGGTTCTACGCTAACACTTTATTGTTTTATTAGATCAAACCAGTTTTTAATACGCACATAACAGGTTTTTGAATCAGCAAATATGACGTTGTTAAAGCGGATATTTATGTTTGGTCATCTGATAAATAGCTTTGTAAAACACCGTTATAACGTGTTAGTTACGTGCGTAGTATAGAATAAAATTAATTCTATTCATTTATCGCAGGAAAAATACAGATCTACCAAAACAAGGAATAGCTTTTTTATCAAATAACTTTTTTCTCACTGAACTCGTATTTACAATAAACTTGTTGTGAAGTTCACTACACTACATACAAAATTGGTAGTTCATTCAAGGGAAATTGTATATTTTAAAACAAATTACGGTATTTCTTTGAAATGTCTCTCAATATTTTTTAAAGTTTATATAAAACGTTAGCTTCTAGAAAAATCCTATTATGATATAACTTAAACGGCAAAAAAGCTTGAATATTAAGTGACTGAGAGATGGTGATAACAATAAAAAATATCTTCCTAAGTTTGTTGTGGGCTCTGCTTAGACCAGGACGCATATGGGACCCTCGTAGCTTTTGGTTTAAGTTGGAGAACGTAGTCACGATCTCCGTACAATAAATATGTAAACATGTATGTATGAACACTTCACAATTACTAAGAATACAGAATTTTTGAATTTGAAAAATTTTAATTTAATTTTTTTTAACAAATTCTTTCTTAATAACTAAATATTTTTTGATAGATTATGTGATTACCCTTAAACAGCCTTTAAATCTTTTATACCAAAATCTCTGTATCGTAACAACTTAAAAAAGTCTAACCGGCTTTATTTTTTTCCACTACAAGTTAACCTGGTGGTAAGTGATGATACAGTCTAAAATAGTACAGGGCTAACATTTTAGGGGTAAGGTAGCAATTAGTGTTGCCCAAATTCAGTCTTGGTCTTGCAGTCTTGGTCTTGTTCTTGCGTTTTTGCAAGACCAAGACCAAGAACAAGACCGCGTATTTTTAGCAAGACCAAGACCAAGACTGACCGTGCAAGACTTGAGCAAGAACAAGACATAGCCTGCAAGACTCTTGCGTCTTGCAGCTAGGACTTAGCGCTATTTCACGGAGTAGTTAGGTGTAACAGTTCGGTGTATAGGTAGGTAGGTACGCTTAGGAATTCTATGAGACGCAAAAAACTATATCAAAGAATATGAAAAACTGGACCTATGCGCATTACGACTAATACCATAAACATAGCGAATAAAAAAATATCTATTAAAATCAAACTGAGTGCATGCATAGTTATGTTTTAACCATCGGCACTTTGATAATGCGGCATCAAAGGTTTTGTACTTACTTCTCAAAGAAATTTGCCGCTTTTCGGAAGTACATGGTTATGATACACGCGCCGGCGGCTTCTTTTGAAATCTAAAACAATCGTTGCCGCCGCGCCGAAATCATAACATTTGACACTATTCATGCAAAATAATTTCGAATTTTAAGAGTACCTACAGGTGTTCCAAAGAATAAATAAGTTTCAGATTGGTGATTTTAGATTGGTGGAGGACGCATGAGACAGAGTATCCGATTTTATCGAAAATGGCCCGTGATTTTCTCTCAATACCTGCAACTTCAGTACCTGCTGAGAGGTTATTTTCTAAAGCATCATTAGTAATTAGAAAACATAGAAATAGGTTAAGTGATGAGTCAGCCAGATGGTTACTTTGTATTAATTCTTGGTCAAAAGAATTGATATAAAGTATCATAACCTAATGATAAAGCTGTTGATTTGTGTTGTATTTTATTTTTTATTCAAATAAATGATAAATCGTAAAACTCTTTTATTAAATTTCTTATAAGTTGAGGGTTCAATCTCTTTCTAGACAGATTAGTATTGTTCTTTAAAATACAGTCAAGTTATTGTAATTAATTTGTTTTTTTACATGTTTTAGCAAATGTAAGCTTATAAATCATAAATGTTTACTAAGAAACAGTTACTTCCATGGAAAACGACATATAGGTCAGTTGATTTTTCGAATTTCTTATCAAATCTTCAGTTATTTATTAATCTGCTTGATCTTTACTATGGCTATGTTAATTCAAGCTCACAATGTTCCAATTATAATACGTTTTTCTAAGATTTAAAGTAAACTTTAATAAATAGTAATAGACTAATAGGTAATTGCAAGACTTGCAAGACTCTTGCTGCAAGACCAAGACCAAGACCAAGACTGGGAGCGCAAGACCAAGACCAAGACCAAGACCAGGTGTATTGGCGCAAGACCAAGACCAAGACTGGCTAAGTCTCGTCTTGTTCTTGCATTTGGGCAACACTAGTAGCAATACTAAACCCACACATCTAATCGGTTTCTACGCGACATCGTGCCGGAACGCTCGATCGCTCAGCGGCACGTCTTTGTGTAACCAGACACGGTCATAGCCTCTCACCAGACCAGACCAGAGGAAATTATGATTTCCCAAATTGCCCTTGCCGGACATCGAACCTAGGACCGGAAATTTGAAATTAAACTACAGCGCTTATCGCTGCGCCAGATAGGTCGTCAAAAGTTAAGCTTTGGGTTCATAGATCCATCTTTCTGAGTCCAAGGCCGGTTCGATTCCCACAACTCAAAAATATGTTTGTGTGATGAAAGTGAATGTTTTTCAGTGTCTGGATGTTTATATGTATATTAAAAGTATTTTATGTATATTACCTATTCATGTGGGTATTCATCGGTCATCTTAGTACCCATAACATAAGCTACGCTTACTTTGGGGCTAGATGGCGATGTGTGTATTGTCGTAGTATATTTATTATTTATTTATTATTAAATCGTTAGTTGAGCTGATGGGTGTAGACAGCGTTTGGTAGGCCGGTAATGAGTTGATATGAAGATGACGATCGATTTCTTCGTAATAGCAGAAACTGCTAAAAGATTTGACCGCGTTAAAATATCAAGAAACGATCGAAAAGAAAACCGAAAAATGTGGAATGACACTAACATTTGGTGTCGCGATGCCAGTTCCGGCGGTAATCAGCCAAACAATAGAATGAATATTTTTACACCGAACTATTTTTGATCATTCTATTCATCGTGATAATGAACTGATGACTCCTTTGTTATGAAATCTAGCCTTGCAGGACTCTTAAGACTTATTTACATTACAAATAACAAATGAATGATCCCTACACAGAGCGAAGTTAAGAATGGGCGATAACTTTACAATACTGCATCTAGATTCTCTTTGTCTTTTTCTTAACCCAGATGCTCCCAAGTCCCAACCCTATTAAGCCAGTGCCTAGCTAGTATTTTTTTTTTTTTAATTATTATATTTATTTCATTTAGAAAAATGTGTACAGCAGGAATCTCCTTACGGACTAGACACAGTGATACTATTGATTTGTGCACAATTAGTGCTTATACGCTAGCACTAAGGTAATTTGTGTTAAGTTAAGGATAGGTACATGTTAGTTAGACAAATAGGCGCATAAAATAAAACATCGTCATTGTAAAACTAAGACAACCATAAAAAAAAATTCTAGCAAACAATTAAGAAAAATAAAACTACTCCAACAATGGAACGGCTGAGTTTGGTGGTCTCTTCAGAATTGTTCAGTGTCACAGTATGAGTGGGACAAGCCGAGCCTGTACTCTCTACGAGCGCGCGACCCGTGGCGTCTCGCAGATTGGGAAGCCCCGTCTTAACTCACTTTTCTATCCAAGTATAAGTTATACCTTGTCTGCGATTTTGTCAGGAGCTAAGTAAAGATGTAGTCTAAGATGATAGCAGGAAAACCTGTTAGGGGTTTGGCAGTTAAATCAGTACCTAATATCGGATTCTACGCGGCTTTGTAACGGAACGCTAAATCTATGTATAGGATTGTACTAAACCTTTTACTTCTAAGACCAGCATTACGCCAGAGAGGTCCACAAGGTATTCTAATCTAGTCAATAAGATGTGTCCAATGTAGGTACGTATGTCCATAATTAAAGTGGTCGGGTAGACGCAGCCTTGTCGCGAGGACCGGGGAGGTGAGGTGAGTGCGGAGCGCAGAGTTCCATAGTACAACATTTGTTCGCTCCAAATCGAAGAGTCGTATTCGTGTATCAAACTGTGTATCGCCAAAGTGAAATGGACTTATTACTATTTATTTTAGAGTCGCAAATCCGGTACATCTGTTTTTTGTTTTACAAACGCTTTGTCAAAAGCCCGAGCTTAATGATTCTAGGCAAATTTGAACTTTAATACAATGTTACTAAGATTCATTTTACTATGATATTTAAGTATTTCCATACTAGAAAACGAATCCTCGATTGCGAACGAGCAAATCTTGTACTAGGGCTGCAGTCGCACGTTTCGTTGCGACATGGGCCTCGATGCCCGATGGACATTGCAAGTATGCAGTGGTATGCGAATACGTCTTTTCGTGATACAAGGAAAGACACCTCAATTGATGCGCATTACACGTAATATTAAAGTTGTGACACTATTCATAATGAGATTATCCTATAGGAAAAAGAAATATCCATCTATAGTTCCTTACAGAATGCAATTGTAACGATGTCGCGAAGAAACCAATTAGGGGTATGACTACCATACTCCCAAACAGGTTAGCTCGCTACCATCTTAGACAGCATCATCACTTATCACATCATCATCACAGTTAAGGGCTAACTTGTAGTGGGATAAAAGAAAAAAAAATGGAAGGGGAATTTTAATTTATTTGTATTAAGAATTATTATCATTAAAGGGGATGAAAGGGGATGAAAACCACGAAACTTTATAATAAGAAAGATTATTTCTTTCTTATTATAAAGTTTATATTTGTATTATTACAGCATTTTCAAAATTTCGACCCTTCATGCCTAACCCCGGACCCGATTTTGATGAAATTCTTAACAAAAATAGACTAGACCTTTGATGTAAAAACAGGTATGAAGGGGTTGAAATAAAGGATGGAAGCTTGTTTTATAAGAGAGTTATCATTAAGTTACCGTTAATATTTATCTATTCAGCATAGGCAAGTGAGGTTAAGTCAAAGAAAAAGAACAAATGTTAAATTAAGAAGATCATTAATTTATTGATATAAGAGAGTTATCATTAAGTTACCGTTATTTACCTATTCAGCATTGGCAAGTCTAGTTTAGACAAAAAAAGAACAAATGTTAAATTAAGATCATTAATTTATTGATATAAGAGAGTTATCATTTAGTTACCGTTATTTACCTATTCAGCATAGGCAAGTCTAGTTTAGACAAAGAAAAAGAACAAATGTTAAATTAAGATCATTAATTTATTGATATAAGAGAGTTATCATTTAGTTACCGTTATTTACCTATTCAGCATAGGGAAGTCTAGTTTAGTCAAAGACAAAGAACAAATGTTAAATTAAGAAGGTCATTAATTTATTGATAAAAGAGAGTTATCATTAAGTTACCGTTATTTACCTATTCAGCATAGGCAAGTCTAGTTAAGTCAAAGAAAAATAACAAATGTTAAATTAAGAAGATCATTAATTTATTGATAAAAGAGAGTTATCATTAAGTTACCGTTATTTACCTATTCAGCATAGGCATGTCTAGTTTAGTCAAAGAAAAAGAACAAATGTTAAATTAAGAAGATCATTAATTTATTGATAAAAGAGAGTTATCATTAAGTTACCGTTATTTACCTATTCAGCATAGGCAAGTCTAGTTTAGTCAAAGAAAAAGAACAAATGTTAAATTAAGAAGATCATTAATTTATTGATAAAAGAGAGTTATCATTAAGTTACCGTTATTTACCTATTCAGCATAGGCAAGTCTAGTTTAGTCAAAGAAAAAGAACAAATGTTAAATTAAGAAGATCATCAATTTATTGATAAAAGAGAGTTATCATTAAGTTACCGTTATTTACCTATTCAGCATAGGCAAGTCTAGTTTAGTCAAAGACAAAGAACAAATGTTAAATTAAGATGTTCATTATTTTAATGACACCTATTTATCTAATGAACATAATAAAATAAGTATGTCTTTCGATAAACTTATCGTAACAATCTATACGAAAGTTCTAGTAACCATTAACTACTAGAAACCGGATGGATATTTGGCTAATGGAAAATACCAGACTCTAACAAATGCCAATTAGCGCTGTGTTCGGGCGATGATGCGGTCAGTTGAGATGGGAATAAAAATCCATACAAAATGATCATATTGTAAGTGCGCCGGTCATATTTGCGTAGTTACGAGTACAATTTGCGACAGCGGGCACGGCAACGACAATTTTGGCATTTTATAAGTAAACACTGAACATCCGAATGCTTATACCTAGCTATAATAAAGTTATATATATAGATTTCAAAGCGGTGATAGCCCGGTGGGTACAACTTCAAATTCAGGGGACCGAGTTCGGATCCCGGCACGCATCTTTAACTTTTATAAGTTATGTGCGTTTTTAAGCACATACTTTCAAAATATAACTTGCTTGAACGGTAAAGGAAAACATCGTGAGGAAACCTGCATGCCTGAGAGTTCTCTATAATGTTCTCAAATGTGTGTTGAGTCCACCAATCCGCACTGGGCCAGCGTGGTGGACTACGACCTTAACCCGTTCATATTGTGGGTGCCCTGTAGTGGGCCGGTAATCGATATATATGATGATGCTGATGATATCTATATTTATAATAATAAACTAGGATAAACTAGGATTATAAATGTGACAGTTTGGATCGATGTTTGTTACTTAAGAACCGCTGAACGGATCGGGATGAAATTTAGTACATAAAGATAGCTAGTTTTTTCGGAAAAAATATATATTTGTTTTCACAGAGCCAGAGATAAACATGTTTTTTGCTCATTGGTTCAGGGGTCACAGAATAACGCATAACATCGATCAGTAATTATTTTTTTTGTCGTGATTACACATAAAATTTCCACGCGAATGTACTCGCTGGCAATACCAGTACTAGGAATTATTATAAAGATAAAAAGTTTATTTTATGCCAGAACGCACAACGCGCTAGAATTAGTCGGGTCAAAAAAAATATTTTTTCACATTTTTTCATGAATGTTTTTTAGGCTAACAGGTAATTATTATTATAATACTCACTAACAGGTTCGCCCGCTACCATCTTAGACTGTATCCTTACTTACCGCCAGGTGAATTTGCAGTCAAGGGCTAACTTGTAGTAAAATAAAAATAAAATAAAAAATACTGTTAGAAATTCCGCTGCGACCTTCAGATAGGAGCACTATGTTAATCGTAGAATGAAAGTTTGAATAAGTTAGAAGTCGCAGGGAGCAGCTAGTCGTAATAAAATATACATAATTGAAAATCATTGAAATAAGCTGTTATTTTGACATTACAGACAGACATTCAAAGTTTATTTATTAGTTACTACAAGACTGAAATATAAAAAATAATAATAATATAAACGACTGTATTAAGTAGTTAGTTAGTTTGCATTAAAAGTGATGAATTATTATAATAATAACTTTAATCTCTTTTTAAATTTTTGTGTAGCCCTATTTTTTAATATAAGTTTAGTAATTCGTGGACCATGATGTGGGTCTTGTGCTAATTCTATTTTATTTTTAGATGTCTGTTTTGTTATTTTTGTGCAAGAATGTCTGTTGTCCCTAATAATTAAATAAATAAATACATTTCAACGTATAGATGATGGCTATCGTGGATTATTTAGCAAATTAAGCTTGGTGACCTTGGTGGTCATTATAAACACACTTTCGCATTTAATTTATAATATAAAGTATGGATTGTAATCATTATGAGTGCTGGAGGTCATCTTAAAATCATGTTTAATGCGTTTACTCGAAAAGTGGCATTTGTTAGCTGCTGCTGTTTATGTATGTTGATATAATCAGTTTATCATGACGCAAAGTTATATTTTTCGCACTAGTGCTTTTAGTTTTTCCCATATATATATATATATATATATAAATGTTTTAAGTCATCCATCCAACTAAAGAATTTGAAGACAACTATTTCAATAATTTTTTGATACTATAAAATATAATGATTAATAATTATAGTAAAATATAAGTACCTACTAAGAAGTATTCATAAGACTAAAATTGCATACTTGATTAATTAAAGGGTTATCTAATACTAATGAAATTAAATATTAAGAATAACAGGTTAAAATATAAGCAGGTATTATGCAAAATCGCAAGTTAAAAGAGCATTTAGGCTCATTGATTAAGTACAATGAGGCGGTCTCTATTAATACTGTTTTAGCCAAATTCTCTTGATAATTCTTGCTTTTTTTCCCATTTTGTGTGATAGGTACACGTGCACAATTTTCATTTTCATTCGTCCCATTCTTTCCGCACTTGCATCAGAATGTACTTTTACCGTGCGTTTTCTTAGTATAATAAATGCTTAAAAAAGTAACAGTCTTGTGTCACGAGTTTCTGGTGACGTGGCCATCAAACTAAGTGGCGATATATGGTAATTTAAACTCACTCTAGTCCCATTCATAGTCCAGACACGAATACACTTTTAGTTGTATTTTATGTTCTATACAAAGAACATAAAGATCATGACTTCATTCGCCAAATAAATATAATAAGAGCTCTTTAGTCTTTGGTTACGGTTTTTTTTCAAACTTTGTCTATGGCATTGAAAACTTAACTGCGTATTGTATGACGTAAATGTTATCACCTCTTAATATAAATACTGCCAATTATTACGTCACAAAATTATTAAAAGTGTGTTACGTTTAGAATATAATAAAAGCAGTTTGTGTAAGTTTTTAAGTAAACTAAAGTGACATTGGTATCTAATGATCTCACTACCAGACTATTTCCCTATTGCCAAGAAAATTAAATAAATAAGTAAGTTAGGAATCGGTTTATGAAGAAGCAAGACGTTAGGTTAGGTTCAAGTTTTTTCCCTAAACAAGCATGACCTATTTTGAGGAAAAAACATATCAAATTAGCGCATTTCAAAACATGTGACCCGTTCAAGTGGATGACAATTTACCCTATTGGTATCTATAGGGAAAATCATTAGAAAATTACTCTTTATTTTATTATGGGGTACGAAGCAAAAAATACCATGATTTTACACAATCATTAATGCTACAGCTGAATACAAATTTAAGTTTCTTACATGGTACATCCACTGATCAACTAATTCCCAACGGGAAGGTTTGCCCATAACCATCACGATGGGAGATGGAAGTAGTCGCACAAAGGACGCTTGCCCCGTTCTCTGTTATATTTCCTCAATCGCATCGTACAAAACCTGCGGGAGGAGAACTCAAACCTAAAAAATGTTTCTGTACAGTTCGAAGACGATAATTTTATGTCACTAGATTATGATAGTCCATGCCTGAATAGAGGCCCCTTTCGAACTTGTGCCACTTGTTTTTATCGGCTTCCTGAGACTCCCTTCATGTCCCTTGTCTGTCCATCAAATCGGAAGTCTAACAAAGCTCCATCGGTCCACCATCTATAATTTATCCCTAGCTTGGCAATTCATCGAGTTATATCGGTTACTTGAGCATAGAATAGATCTGCTGCCGTATTCAGTGACTTTTCTGGCAGGTTGCCAACCAGCCGTCTTCATTCAAAGCTGTTGGACAGAGGCTTCTAGGGCACCAGCTGCCAACCGGGATTCAGAGAAATATTTGTAATTTCAGTTTTGATAAAAAGTGACCTAAAAAAGTCAACACGTACATACGTATTATCCGAATACTCGGGCTGGTCATTCTTCTGCTCATCTCCTTCTCCCGATTTGATGACATATTGCTTTCAGACCAAAGCACTCTCATTTGGACTTCGAGCTACCATAGTTTCTCAAGTTCTTTATAACATACATTTTAGATAACTATAAATAAAGTATTCGTAATTGTTTATCAAGTGAATGACCACGGTTTTTATTTAAACATTATTTCATGTTGTTTTTAGAGTGACTTCGCGTTACTCGCATTACTGGTATATCCATAGGTGCATACATATATTCATAGTTATAGGATACGTACGTATGCTGGTGAGCAAAATATAATGTCAGAAACACATTTATAGCAACTTACACACTTTGGAGAGCGGTGTGGTCAAAATTTGACAGTGCACATCAATTCATAGCACTGGTTAACGTGACTTAAAAAATAACTGGATACATGACTGACTTTGAAGTTTTTCATTTGTACTTCGCCATTTGTTTTGGAAGCACTTAAGGCAGTTGGTCTCAATCAGTATGACTAACATAGCAAATAATATAGCTAATAATTGATACCATAGAGTTGACGAACGTTAGCTAAGTCCGGAAAAAAGCATATCCTGATGTTTTAATACGTTAGCGTTAGGTTTGGGTTCTATGGAAAAAAAGCAAGGACCCTTTCTCTTACCTACGAGAAAAGGCTGTGTCCACAAGTGGGGTTTGAATAGTACTAGATAGATAATGGTTGAAATGCCACTTCACGCAACGCTTGTCAAGTCAAATCTGATTTTAATATTACCAGAACTAGAAACACCAGACAAAACGACGTACTGCAAGTGTGGTGTACTCGTGGTAATATGAATGACATTGCATTGAGGATTTGAATTACTACGCGTGGCGTGTTATAAGTGTGCCTTTATCATTGCTAGGTACCTACTTCATAATTAACATTTTTTACACCTCGTGGAGTAAAAAAAAAGGTTTACATATATTTTTTGTATGGCAGATTTGTTAATTAAAACCAACTGAAGTATATTGTTTTGCTTCTGAACTTAATAGTGCATTTTGAAATTAGGGCTATGCGCGGTATACACGTGAAGACGTTGATGTAATTAACGAAACTAATTCCGGGATGTGAATAAGATTTTATTCGCATAGGCTCGTTAGCGTGTTCTCCAAGTAAAGGGGTCGGACAGCGCCAATTTTCTTACTCTTTCCTAGTTTAGGAATTTCGTGACAGTATTTTCGGTTCAATTTCCGTGCCGAGCAAGTTGTTAGGTATTATAACTTTCAAGTGAGGTTCGAGAAGTTTATCGAGCCACTGATCAAGACATTAAAAATGAATTAGGTTTAAGTTCTCTTGTAAGTGAACATGTTCTTTGTAGAATAAAGTTATTAAACCCTTTTTTTGTGGGGAAAACTTTATGGATACCACCGCGCCACTGGGAGGCACGGTGGTTATATCGGACTCGTACCGGCTAAAACTCACGGTATTCAAACCAATCGCCTGATGGAAGGGCCACGGGAATGCTTCAGCACACAACCGCGGCTCAACTATTGGAAAGTTACTATAACTAACCTAACTTTAGGCCCGAGAACCGAACCTAGTATCACGTGATCTCGTAAGAAAGCTTTTCGCCGTAGTCTACCTCTCTAACCAAGTGCGGATTGGTAGTATACTTCACACACCATTGAGAACATTATGGAGAAATCAAACGTGCTGGTTTCCTCACGATGTTTTCCTAATAATATTATACCTAATGCAAGTTATATTAAAATTGCTTAAATTAAAAACGCAGATAGCTCCGAAAAGTCAAGACAAATTCAAGGTCAAGTAGCGCGTGCCGGAGCTCGAACTCGGTCTCCACGAAGCCTTACCCACTAAGCTATCACCGCTTCTATAAAAACATTAATATATTATTACGTAAAGAAATATGTGTTATTGCATAGAACAACACAGCTTTGTATTTTGCAATAGGTTTTCACTTCCTTATTAGTTCCGGCGAAGTGTCGGTACGCGGCCGTATATGATGGAACACACGGGATATGGCAAGGTTCATTGTATTATTGTCTTTATGTGTAGGTAATAAGAATTATAATTCGCAGAACGAAAAGTGACTCTGCCTTTGTCAGGCTGAGTTTCTCGGGAACAATATGACACGATTTGAAGCACATAATGAGCGTTGAGGCGTGTCTGCGCATCTGAGCAAAATAAATTTTCATTACCATGAAATCTTTTTTACTTTTTCTTTTAAAGTCATATTCATCTTCGTTCAACTATAACTCTGTCCATTGTACCAAAGGTTAGACTAGTCTAAAATGTTTCGCCTACGAAACATTTACCTACCTTCATCATGATTTACCAAACATCGCCAACGAACCGGTTTTTAATGCCAATGTGGAAAAAAGTTGAAAAACGAACAAACAAATAATATAACTGCAAATTCTCAATCGGAAATGATCGGAGAACCACTTCTAATCCTCTATTAATCCAAAGGCTTTTCGTTACCTTTTGTAGGCTCCTGTAACTATTTGTTTTATTAACAGGGGTTTTTTTAGTAAAAAAACCTGAGTTAGAAATCGGATAAATAAATAAATAAATATTCTACGACAATACACACACCGCCATCTAGTCCCAAAGTAAGCGTAGCTTGTGTTATGGGTACTAAGATAGCTGATGAATATTTTTATGAATAATATACATAAATACATACTTATAATATACATATAAACCCAGACACTGAAAAACTTTCATGTTCTTCACACAAACATTTTCCAGTTGTGGGAATCGAACCCACAGCCTTGGACACAGAAAGCAGGGTCGCTGCCAACTGCGCCAATCGGCCGTCATATATACACATCACAGGCCGTCATTACCACTACAGGGCCCGGGTACAGTAAGCAAACACAGGTCTCCGCAATGCGGAGGGTTTAGGCTGTAGTCAACCAAGCTGGCCCAGATTGGTGCAGATTGGTGGACGTCTCACGCCTTTGAGAACATTATGGAGAACTTTCAGGCATTCAAGCTTCCACACGATGTTTTCCTTTACTGTTAAAGCAAGTGACATTATAATAGCTTACACATTATAATAGCACACATAACTTAAAAATGTTGGAGGTGCGTGCTGTCATTCGAACTAGGCCCCTAGAAGGTAAAGCCGAATTGCTGACTACCTACTAGTCTAACGTCGTGAAAACGGATTATTAAACGTTCTTACCTTCTAAAACCATCTCGGTGCGCAATTGGATATATCATATATATCATCAGCATCATCATATCAACCGATAGACGTCTACTGCTGGATATAGGTCTACTTTCCACGGTTTTGTGCCGCTTGAATATGCCAGCGGCTACCTGCGACGCGCTTAATATAGTTTTTATAAAATTTGTGCTTTGCCAGTTTAAGTAAGAAATTTGTAATTTATCATAAGCTGCGGAACCTATATGATTGTTTATAAACGGACTTGTCATGTTATTTTATCTACTGCCCATCAAAAGCCAACGGGTAACGTCATTATGGCAAACTTTGGCGTAATTGGTTTATAAAATTGATACTAAAATCATATTAATATTATATTAACGAGCATACCTGCCTATTTACTTACTTCACGCAGTTAAAATATTTTTTTCTGTGCTTAAATCACGGAACTTACGTTATTTACATTACGATTTATATTTTTAAATTAAAGAATTTTATAATTACGGACCTACATAATATGTCGTATTTATGCGTGTATTTTTGATTATACCGTCGCAGTTCGTAAATGCTAAGAGAAAAAGAAAAAAGATTCAAGTCACGTAGTCATATACGTAGATACCAGCATAATATTAAAGTTCCCTACAATTATTTGTTTGATAAGGTAGAGGCGTTGAGGTCATAAAATAATGTAGCTATTCAGTTTTTTTCCATATTACACATTATATTTGAACAAAATATGGAAGTCAAAGACAAAACTCTTTCTTTTTTATTCCAGTACAAGGTAGCCGTACTGCAATCTCACCTGGTAGTAAGCGATGGTGCAGTCTAAGATGATAGCGGGCTTACCTGTTACGGTCCACGGATTATGGCAGCTATTTTTAATCCATACCCCATCATCGGTTTCTACACGACATCGTAACGGAACGCTTAAAACTCACTTAGCAGCACGTCTTTGTTGGTAGGGTGGTAAGTATCCACGGCCGAAGCCTCCCACGAGACAAAAGCGGAAGAGAAAAGGAGAAAATTCGGAAATAATAAATTCTCCCTACCGGGAATTGAATCCGAGTCGTCAAATTTAAAACCACTGCACGAGGGAAGTCGTAAATTAACCAAAAGAAGGCATTTTTTATTTGAACATACATTTTTTAATATTATACTCATTTTTCGAATTCATAGGTAATTTTTCGCCCTAACGTGCCCTGTAGTCTTAGTACAAGGTTTCACGTCCACGTTAGCTTAACTGTGTCATTTTAAATATATTATTTATATCATTTTATATATTTATATCATTAATCATCAAAATTTGAGAACTCCATAATCAACATCATCATCATATCAACCCATTACTGGTTCATTACTGGGCACGGGTCTCCTCCCACAATGAGAGGGTTAAGGCCGTAGTCCACCACGCTGGCCCAGTGCGGTTTGGTGGCTTCAGACACCTTTGAGAACATTATGGAGAACTCTCAGGCATGCAGGTTTAATAATAATAATAATATAATGTTGAGTCGACCGTTATTGTTCCGATCGTCGTTTCAGTGAATGGTCTTCTCGCGAAAAGCTTCGACCAACATCTTAAGAAGCTTTCGCTTGGTTGTTGGATCAAGGGTTGGATACAGACCTTCGAGGTTCCTCACGCTGGAGCCCTGACCGCCGGTTGCTTGGGCATTCAAAAGCCCCGCAAGCGGAGGGTGGATGTTTTTTTTTATAAATTTTTAATAGTAAATGAAAAAGAATAAATGACAGAAATAATATACTAATAAATTTTATTTCATTAACAATTACATTCTTATCTTAAATATTTCGCTGAGATCTCCTTTTAAGCACCAGGAGGTGTCGGTCGTGTACATAATTTTTTTCTTAATTAACTGTATATTATTCAGAAATTAATTAATATAACAAACCTATATATTTTTTCGCAATCTCTTTTTTTTCCTCTCGATGGAGGTGCGTGCTGGGATTCGAACTCGGCCCCTCGAAAGTGAAGTCTAGCTCCGGCCAACTCGGCTACCACCGCTTCATGATGTTGATCATGATGAGATATTATCAAACGAGATAATATTATAGTAATAATATTGCATTAGTGCACATTCATGTAGTTCTTGTGAAATTAACGTTACAATGATCATTGACATGCAAATTGCGATGTTATATCATATTCATTGTGACTTGTAATATCGTAATCGATAATTACAATATAAAACACCTGCCTCGTGTTGTCGATGTAGTCCAGTGACTTTTCCATAGATGGCAGCAATGACGCGGTACTGCGGTTTGTAATTAGTATCTAGTGGAGCTTTTTCTAACAGACCTCGTCCGGGGTAGTATACCGCCAAGCTTATTTTTGCGTCCAAACAGCATTGTTTTAGTTGTACTTTTCTTTTTTTTATGCATTTTTTGTGGTGTGCAATAAAAGTATATGCATTCATTCATTCATTGTTGCAATGCTGTGTTCCGGTCTGAAGCATGCGTTTCCGGTGTAACTATATATAGACACATGCAATGGCATGCATAGAGGGTATGCACAGGGTATGCAGATGATATAAAGTAAAGAAAATCCCCAGTACGAGTTATACGACTATAATTACTTAAGGGTAGGGTTTTCATAACTCTTACAATGCCTATCCTTAAGTATATTATAACTCGTACTGGAGATTTTCTTCATTTTATATCATCTGCATACCCTGTGCATACCCTCCACGCCACAGGGCACATGAGACTGACAGTCTTAACACTTACGCCTCAGATTGATGGACACGCGTACCCTGTGAACCGTTGCTCTGTTTATAGGCGCTCCCAGCACAGCCAGGTAGCCAGCCTCGCTGTCATCTTCCGCAAGATAGAAAAATGTTGTAAAAGAGCAACTTCTAAGTTTCTTGCCGGCTCTTCTCGGTAGAATCTGCTTTCCGATCCGGTGGTAGAGTCACTACAAACATTCATACTTGACGTTTCAAAAGTGCATATAAAGTTAATACCCCCCCCCCTAATATCCAATGCTATATAGCATTCTCGCCAGTTAGTATACCCCACTGTGCCCCTCCAACTCGAGGGCAAATATTTAGCAAAATGCTTAGCATTCGAGTACAAGTTTACGAGGCCACCGAGTTATAATTGCACAATAGAACGCCGCGTGCAATAGTTAGTTATATAACTGTTGTCGGAAAAACTTCTCACCCCGTCCTGCCCCTGTGCTAGTCACTTTGACCGGATTCACTTGTTCTTTCCTTATATTTGTTTATGCTTTACAAGGAATTTACTATCACTTCAGTATCTATTTCCCCGTCAGAATCAATAACTGAACCTTTATAGAGTACTAGATGTGCCCTGCGGCTTCGCCCGTGTAATGCAGTGCTGCCTGGGAGGCAGCGTACTGCTTCATACTCTACACCTATATGAGATTTTAAGATTTTTTTCACAAACAATTTTTCGTACGTTTTTTCTCATTGAAAAGTATACTATGTTATTTCTAATACCTCCAAGAATATGTATAAAAAGTTTCATGAACATCGGTTCAGTAGTTTTCGCGTGACAGCGCAAACAAACTTACATTCACATTTATAATATTAGTAGGGATTCCATACTATTATTAAAAATGCGAAAGTTTGTCTGTTTGTTTGT
Organism: Pararge aegeria; assembly: GCF_905163445.1. NCBI lineage: Eukaryota > Metazoa > Arthropoda > Insecta > Lepidoptera > Nymphalidae > Pararge > Pararge aegeria. The sequence goes on from NC_053181.1 coordinate 6,624,536, forward strand.
TTGTTAACTTTTCCCGACTGAACGGCTGAACGGATCGTCATGATAAATGCCAAGGAGATAGATTATATCCGGGGAAATAACTTTGTGATATTTATTCCCAAAGTGAATAGAAATCAATAACTTTCAATTTAATTGAATAAAAATTGTTATTTTGGCTGACAGTAAAAATAATAAAGTACATGCCTGAGGATTCAGAAAAAGAGCATTAAATAGATGATGCAAATTTATTAATTGAACTCAAATTATTCGGCAAACCCACCACACTTCCCAATAGGGGTTAATAATGGGTTAACGATTATAAATTACCTCACGGTAGTGATATACCCGAGACCTTATATGCTCCCTGGGAAACGTGGCTGCTCGAAAATTCTAACATCGGGCTGAGAATTTTTAAATACAAAAATCTAAAGACAGAAAAATAATAAGAAAAATTATGAAATTAATAATAAACACAAGTATTGGATGGACGCAGGCGCAAATAATTGCGGAAATCCATGATATATTATGAAAAAAGCAGGAGAATCTATATGGTATTATTTATAATCCTGATATATATATGTAGTATAAGGATTGAAGAAATTATACATTACACCATACAGATTATCCTGCTTTTCGCGGAGTATAGCCAATTAAGCTTAATTTTCATAATAATAAACACAAGGGAAAACAAAACAACGGAAATATGTTGTAAAGATATTGGCAGTGAAACTGTCTCCGTAGACTCGGCTCGATGTAAGCTGCAAAAAAAAACGAGAGCAAACAGAGCGCGATCTTATAGCATATCTAAGTATTGACCTACAACGTCTTTAGTCCTGCCTAAGGAAAAAATGATGAGCACATATAAGATAAAAACAGAAAAATCAAATACCATACAATATTATATAAGACTAGCGGACCCCAGCGCCATCTGTCGAGCTGATTTGTGAATCTAAACCATCCAGGATGCCAGCCAAACGCATACTAAAAAATTCATTCAAATCGGTCCAGCCGTTTAGGAGGAGTTCAGTGACATACACACGCACACAAGAAATATATATATAAAGATTAGGGGCAAACGATTTTTTTAACGCAAAGAGATATAACGGACCGGTATGAGGTCATCGAATCCAATTACAGGTTCTAGGTCAATACAACGGCCATGTTTTTTTTTCAGATTGGTACATCATTATAAGTAAAGAAGTCTACACACAAAACGGCCAATGAGCCGACTGGCCGGCGGCTTGTTGTCGGCAATGTTCGAGAATAAATAATCTGGTCGGCGACTTGTCGGTTATATATGATTATATGCAACCGACTAAGTTTTTCCATCTTGTAACAAGATGTGATTGTCAACAAAACAACATGGTGTCGTCGGCTTTGGTGTGTAAATTCCTTAAGGTCGTGGTCTGACATTACACCTGTTGATACACCCAGTCATAAATCACACACCCTCAAGACAAAACGTAGTTAAGTACAAAACCTGTTCTTCAACCTGATAAAATCGGTTGTTATTTATACGACTTCGTAAGGATCAAGGTCTTTTGAGTATCCTGTAAACATCTAGTATAGCGAAAGTTTACCAGTTCGTGGATTAGCAAACTTTGGTTGCAATAGGCGTGGGGATTGTAGGTACCTTTAAAAGAGACCTCACAACGTTAAGGCAAAAATTTAATTGCAAGTACTGAGTAACTTTTTTGACCAGTGGCGATCTATCAACTCTATAAAAAATGATGAAGGGCACCGCAGAGCCGAAATGTACCAACCCCAATTCGGAACTCACCGAGGAGAAAGCAAGATTGTCTTTCGGAAAATAAAAGTTATTTTGCTAATAAAAAACAAGTTTTAATTACGCAATCCATAAAGTTGTATTGATTGAAGGAGGTAAATTGTCGCTTTTTAATGAGGCTAAGGAGCTGAACTGTATCTACTCTACTCACCCCTTGCACTTATTTGGAGAAGAGGGGATATTAGTAATTTGAAACTAAGATTCTTTATAAAGAAAAGTTAGCATGAATAATGTACCTCCTTACTTTCGTATTCCAAAAATCTTCGCAACTATAATATAAAGTAGTGTATACGTGGGTCGTACGTAGGCGACTATGGGAATACAACAGGGAACGTTCCTACGTTGCAAAAGGTTGCTTTTTAAATATTTTCTAACGACAATGTGAGATGGTGATAACAAAAAGAACACCCGGCTAAGTTTGTTGTGGGCTTCTTAGACCAGGGCGCGTTAGGGACCCTCGTAGCTTTAGTTTTAAGTTTACGATTGTAGTTATCGCCATCACTACTCACTGCAATGTACACGTTTTGTATATAATCAACGCATCAAGAGTGCCATCTTTGTGCCTATTTGAATAAAAAAAAATTTGACTTTGACTAACGGGCAGTAGCGTCTTTTTAACTACCATCTACTGCGAACCCTCCCGCTTGGAGAGGCCTTTATTCCAGCAGTGGACTGGTATAGGCTATTAATGATGATAATATTATAGATGGCGAACCTTCTTACATCTACAAAAAAAGTTTGTAAACAAGCCTTTTTCTTAAATAAATACTTCATCGTAAAAAACAAAACAACAGTGGTATACCACTGTTGTTTTGGCTTATAGTATGAATACGGGTGCCGATGGAAAATTTATGTATTGCAAAGTTGTTTTGTGTTGATAAACGTTTTTTTTTTTTTTAATTTAAGTATACACCTACTTAATATTTGTTATTGATCGAACACTGAGAGACAGATGTAATGCAGACTCGCGGCCCTGGTTATAAACGTGCCAATAAACAATCCTAGCTTGACTATGGAGGGAAAAGCATTTACGGAACACAAACACTGAAAAAATAATTTAAAAAACATAATTAAATATCAAAAAAAATAGTGTAGGCATCGCGTTCCATCGAGTGTAGCAAGCACAAACTTTGTATTTACGTCTCGTAAACCTTTATCCACATACCTATATACTTTAACCTTTATACCTATAAAGTACCTATACATGTATATAAGACTAAAAGCCTCTCTTAAGGAGAGGATATGCCCATAATCACCACGCTGGGCAGACTGTTTGGTGATCTCAGTAGATGGTAGTAGTAGCACCGAGGACGCTGCTGTCCTCTCTGCGTCGATTTTATTCAAGAAAGACTATTAACAATTAATTATTGCAAGCGAACATAATCAAGAACCATCTCCGCTTGCAATCATTAATTATATAACTCAATTTCGTCATGTTAAACTAAATTGAACCCAATAGTTTGGGTAATAGAATATATAATGCTGTAATGAATTTACTGTATATGAATTGAAACCAAATTAAGCTTTATTAGTGAATGCTAGTATTATTCGTGATAGTGTTGATTCAGTAATACATGTAATTTAAATTAATTAATTATTATCATAATTATCATTTAGGTACTTGCATCTATGTAACAATGGCATAACATTTCCATGAAAAAAAGGTATATTTTGTACGATTAAATCTTATACTAATATTTAGTGCTGAAGAGTTTGTCTGTTTGTTTGTTTGCTTGGTTTCTTGAACGAGATAATCTCAGGAACTACTGGTCCGATTTGCAAAATTATTTAAGTGTTAGATAGCCTATTTATCGAGGAAAGCTACATGCTATATATCATCACGTTAAGACAAACAGGAGCATAGCACCATTGAATAATGTTTCGAAATCAAGGGTCTTTTTCCTTTTTTCAGCTTCCGCTGCATGCTCTGCGTTAGGTACGCACACGGTTAAAGTTTAGATAAAATCACGTATGAGTAAAAGTTGTTTCCCTTTAAATGTTCTAAGATATGTTTCTGGGTGTTTATATTTATTTTATAAGTCTTTATGTATATTTATTCAAAATAAACATAATATCTGTGTTTGTTATTATAATTAATGTTACTACATAGTAAAGCTGACATCCAGTGCGCTTTAAATACACTATACTATACTGTCCTCCCTGTCAGCTAAAACCTTCAGAACAAAAGGTTAGTAATTTACATACATTCTATACTATACTGTATATAGGTATATACTATACTATAGTGAAGTAATTTACATACATCCAGGCCAACACAATTTTGGTGTCAAAAGTGACAGCGGAGTGTTTTCCGAATTAACAAACGATGTTACCAAATCCTTGAGATTGAAATTTGCACATCTTATGAACTTGTTACAGGAAAACAAAAGCTATAAAAATATCATATTGACATGCATTTTAAAGTTTGAAAAGTACTTCACTTCGAAGGAAGCAGTTTGAGATTTAAAAAAGCTTCTAGTCTGAAAGAAATGTGTACCTACATACTTATACGCAATTCTTGCTTACAGATTACGCTATTTTCATTAGTTACTTTAGAAATCACAAGGGAATATTAATCAGGGGTAGTTAAACTAAGCTAGTGCTAGTTTTATATATATAGGGTTGCTATCCCCAGCAGCACGCACTCAGGTTTTATCTTATCATTTTATGCATACTATGCCAAAAAATCCGAGCGTGCGGGCGGTGACTGCCGACTCCATTCGTAACTCCACTGCCATTCGGAACTTTATGGACTAACGCGGGGCATATGAGGCGCGCGGGCGAAATTTGATATTTTATTTGCTTTATACCCCCTCTTAAAGATAGTTGAACTAAATAATTATCTGTGGAGGCTAAATCAGATTTGTATCAGTGACGTTCATCACTATTTTGCCATCTCTGAACTAAAAGTACTAGCCAACATACATTTATCAAGTAAAAAAATTAAAAATATTGCAGGGAATTATGTACTTAATGGAACAGTACTTATGGAAGAAAATCGATTGCTTGTTTCACTTAAACTTTCTCTGTGCTGTCATATTGTACTATTTTAGAACAATATCTGTAACTACCTACAATATAGGTACCTAAATTCTTCACTATTTAATATTCAGATAGGAAGAGGTACTTTTTCAAGTCGCTTAAAAATTAGACGTTTGTTGGAGTTTATTCCTTAAGAATCGATTTTCATATATAAGGCGCCCGGTATGAGAAAAACGTGAGGAGTAAAATCTACTAATGAATGACCTCGTTATGTTTTCGCTTTGCGACGTTGCATGCCCGGCAACCGTGATGCGCTAACATGCAACGTCGCTTTCGTTTAATTAACTTATTTTTCCTATTTAAGTTACCAAGGAAACCGAATAATATCTAGACAAGAAACAAACATATACATGTATAGTACAGAGTGAGATAGAAAACACAATACATTTTTTTACCTATTCTAGTTACCATGGAAACTAAATAATAAACATTACATTTATCCTAATAGTTCTGATACTCTACATACACCTCAATCTCCCGTAGGCTACTTTTAAGAAGTTACACTTCCGCCGTGTGTGAATAAATTGCACAGTATTTTTAATTTACCCTTTCATATGGTATTAATTTTTATTCAGTTAAATAAACTCTTTTTGTGTATGTTTCGACAATCGTACCTAAGGAGTAAACTCCAGTCGTGAGTCGGAGCTGACACACACTTTTTTTGTAGATATGCTTTATCATCGTATCAAAGTTCAGTACACTATCGACCGGAATTAGGGGAACCCTGTTCCGTGATCGGCACATGCGATCGCCGTGACTTGCACTAAGTCTTCGTATGTGTATTCGTATATCTAACCATTTACAATGCTTGCAGACTTTGGCCTTTTGTTAGTCCGACTGCGGACATCGTGATGTCGTTTAATAAATTGTCACGTAGTATCTTTATTAACCTATAAAAAAAAAGGTTTTAAGTTTATCTTCTGTAAGTAATGAGTGTATGTGTATCTTTATTACATAGGTATATTTATATACATATATGTATATGTTTATTTTATTGTAAGTACTATATATTTTTCTGAAGCGAACAAAGCCCTTTTCATATAAGCCGGTAATAGTTCAATATAGATGAATCAAAATTCAAAAAACCGTCAAGTCTGTCTGTTCGTAGTACCTTACCACCGGTTCGGAAGGCAGAACCGAGAAGAAACCGGCAGGAAATTCAGCAGTTGCTCTTTTCTAACATCAACTATTAACATGATAATGATGATCATGATATTGTTCTTGTAATAGTATAAATGAAATTAACTGAAATATTTATTTTTAAACAGTTTTTAAAGCATCTCTATTGTTTCTCTTTGTATTTTGTTTTTGCGTGTGCAATAAAGAATTTAATATTAATAATAAAGAATTAGATCGTGAAGCTAAATATTCACTTATTAAAACTACACATTCATTTCGGTAACCGCCACATGGTTTCAAATATCTGCGTCTGCGGCGGATCCTATTTTAATATTTAAAAAAAAAAATTATTTTATTTTATGGTTTAAATTAATAACCCTCCTTGTGAGCGTCCGTCTTTTTTTTAGTAAAAATTAGTCCTTTCGCGTTTATTGAACTTCTACAAGCCGTTTACGTCAATCGTTTTTGTGGTTGCTCTTGAGTTTTTACACGGCTGCCGATAAAAGGAGTGTAGTGTAATCTTTTCAGTATAAAATGTATGTACACGTGAGTTTTTCTATTCTATCATAACTTTAAATGCTTCGACAGATTTCGTTGTATGGAGTATCGTTTGAATTCTAACATCGTCCCGAGTGATACGGGCAATAAATTGATTGAACATTATTCACTATGGCGATTGTATAACTATTACCACTTATAAATCTTATACTAATATATATAGCTGAAGAGTTTTTTTTTGTCTGTTTGTTTGTTAACTTGAACGTGATTATCTCAGGAGCTACTGGTCCAATTTAAAAAAATCTCTCAGTATTGGATAGCCCATTTATCGTGGAAGGCTATAGGCTATGTATTGAATTAAATAATGTTACTAAATCGGGTTTTTTCCTTTTGAGAACTTTTGCTGCGTGCGCTGCGTAAACGGTTAAAGTTCCGATAAAATCATGTATGACAAAGTGGTGGCCCTTTAAAATTAAAAAAAAAGTTCGTGACAGCCTAATTATGTCTATCTTGACCGTTGACTTATACGCAAAAGAAGTTGCGAGGGACCACTAGTAAGAAAATATGTGAAGTCTTTTCTAATAATTCTTCATACCTACCTACTACTACCTTCATATACCTGCGTAATGAATAATAATATAATACTTGTTAAGGTATATGCATGATCATTTATTATTATCTATCATCAATATCTTTTATTTGTGCGTTTTGGTGAAATGAATTCTGCAGTATTATTTCAAGTATTATTTATTGTATTTAGGACAGAAATTTGTTTTATCAGAACTGCTTACTTATTCTAGCATCTTCCTTTCTAGAAATATTCTGATTGTGAAGTCGTGGACGAAGCAGGTCTATAAATACTATTACCTAATATTTTGTTTCAGGAGTTTGAAATTTTATTGCACGACTCTTAACGTCGAGGTTTGACACACACCAAAGGCTTGGCCAACGTTAAGGTTAAAATAGTACGAACCAAATAAACTAACGTTAATAAAACAGCGTTTCCATATTTCCGATTGTTTTGAGGCATTTTAGTTATCAAGAGATGATAGTAACCTTCATCGAAGAGACTGTCGATCGGACTTCGTACCCACGGCCTACTGCAGACGAAGTACCTTTTCAAACAACTCCAAGGAATAACAAGCAATACATAAACATTTAAAAAGAAATCACTGTTAAAGGTTAAACCGGTACTAAAAAAAGTCCATTAATCATTAATGTAGGTGCTAATAAATTTTGATTGCTTTCTCAGTTGACTCTCGTCTAACAAGTTTTCATACAAGCACGTCACAATAAAAGTATTAGCAATGCGGTCATCCTTTCAAATCTCAAGAGGGGCTCTCTCAGAGATTCGCAACGTTCTTTGGTAAAGTACCAGCCCACTCGGGCATAAAAATAACAAGATACTTATAGAGAATCAGTACCTACTTAAAGTGTAAACGTTTTAATCATATTAAACCTAATAAGCAGTATAATTTAATTAATTTTAATTGCAACATGATCTATTTGCTGATAGAAGAAGACAAATTACAGACGGCAGTAGGACCTGGAAAATAAAACACGGCATATTTTGTTGTAACTTTAAACAAGATACGGCATTTTGATTCCAGAGAACGTTTATTCTTTACATTTTTGTGGAAGAAATGCGGTAGGACAGTGGTCCACGTGTTCCTCTAAGAATAACGAGTATGAAGTATGGCATGAGCCCATAGAAATATTTGCAAATTCGATCCCCCTCGATAGCTGGGTCCAGACGACGCGAGCGAAGAAATCCCGCTTGCACTTTTGCTTTTGTATCATTATCATCACTTCATTTTAATCGCTCAACTGCCAAAAATGGAATGTATCGAATTACGTTACGAGCTATGTAAATTTTCCATCCAATCAAAACTATGCTTACACACTATGCATTCTGTAACTATATTTGCAAACCGAGACGACGCGACGCCTAAAATGCAATGCCGTATCCCGATTGGCAGCTGGTAACTTAATATAGATTTTAGCATAGTCCAATATCCTCTCAGATACCAAATAGGCCTCCGTCGGGTGAGGCACTTATCTATCGTTTATACCAGAAGAGCGTGCAAAGTCGGTTCAGTTGCTTCATCGTACATACACGAGAAGTAATTAAGGCAGAATGAATTCTGGACTCAGGAGGGGCGATAGACGCGCCACTGCCTAAACTGCAACAAGAAACATACTTCTAGTAAACTCGAGCGATCTGTACCCGACTAAAAAGTTACGTTGGACGACGACGCCGTTACGTCTTTTGGCAGCGCACTGTATCTGGGTCACAGGGTTAACAACACGGAGCAAAACTGTAGGTAACATTTAATCATAATGACTTCGAAAAAGATTTATTAGAGGACAATTCGCATTCACCGTACGAGTACTTAGGTACCATTTTATAAGAATTTGGGTTGGATTTGAATAATCTTACCTTTTGAATATCGAATACATTTTTTAATATATTTAGACAAATCGAGTACTTACGATAAAGCTTGGACGATTGTAGAGCAGCGGATAATTGGAAGAAAATATTTCTCTTTACTGTCGTTTTATGCTAAATCTAAAGTTATGTTAGGTTAGTTTAGAATATAAACACGCCCTAGGTTATATTGAATAGTCAATGCTTATTTTAACTAAAATTACGAATTGACAAAAACATTCTTGATGTACTTTTATTTGCTCCTTTGTAGTCAACCTAAGTTGTTTTCGTTAAGATTCAATTGGTTGGGAAGAAGTCTGATCTATAGTCTCTCGAGAACTATTTATTTAATGAATATATTAGGGTCAGGGCTTCAGAATTGGTTTTTTAATCATTTCTTTCTCTGTATCTGAAAAATGATTTCAAAATTGAAGCTTTGTGGATACAGGGTTCCCATTTCAAGCTAGGCCGAGGTGCTATAGTTTATACACAGCTCCTATTCAATCTTCATCATGATCATGTTAATATTTTGTAATGCAGTTATATTTAAAATGTAATAAATGTTGAAATTATTTGTAAACTTTGTGAAAACCTGTAGTGTAGGTAGTAGTGTAGTAGTGAAGTCCTGACCACTAGGCTATGGTTTCACGCTATTCACGCTATTCAGTATTACTGATTTTAAAACACACATGATAGTAGACTTGAGTATTCTTCGTTATCCATTTTGTACCTACAGACAGTTCTACTGCTATTACATATTCTGTGATATAGCCGAGAGCGGATGTGGCCAGTGGGGATAGCATCGCGCCACATTACGGTTTTATATTATAACTAGCTGTTGCCCGCGACTTCGTCTGCGTTTGATTTTGTTTTATGATGTGGCATTCAATTAAGTTGTAGTTGTAAAAAAATTAAAGTATTCGGTATCGCTAAGCCTTAAATGAGGGGATTGCTGCTGAGGAGTTCTGTCCTCTATCTCCAACCACATTCATCAGATCTAAACAAAGTTTGGGCAAAATTAAATACATATTATAACCTCTATAGTACAAAAATAATTATTTAGATCGGTTATAATTTGTCGGAGTTATGGTGTAAAATCGTCAAACACTTTCATGCACTCTCCCAAAAAAAACCGAGCTTAATGTATACGGGATAAGAAGTATCCTATATTACTTCTAACACTTCTAAGAATATGTGTACAAAGTTTAATGAGGATCGGTTAAGTAGTTTTTACGTGAAAGCGTAACAAACAAACTTACATTGACATTTATAATATTAGTAGGGTAGGGATGGGGATAGAGATACTTGGGTAGCTATATCTGTAAGCGGTGTAAGTGCAGTACAGTCGATTCGGAAACGATTTGACCTTAAATAAAGTACTATAAATACTTATTGAGCAACGTTGTCCGTTTGTGTACATCTATGTTTCTTCTAAAAGTTAGCCTTTTACATTGCCCTCAAGGGCTCTTTAAAACAAAATATTTGGTAAATACAACCATTGCTGTATAAAGTTCTCTTAGAACGGGAGCGTTTGCCGATAATCAGCACAGGGTAGACAGGCTGGTTATCGCAATATAAGGTAGTATATTATATTAGCATGGCACAAAGGGCGTTGCTGCCTGGACTCCGTTATATTCCCTTTGTCGTCTCATACGAACCCACATGGTGGAAGAGGCGTGGTGGTGACATCTGGTGGAAAAATTCCCCTCCAATACAACTTAGTGTTTTTGTGCATGTAAATGCACGCCACTGGACATCTGTATGCTGATCTGCCTTCACCACGCGGCCACCCGTACCCTGACTTCTACGCAACAAAGTAGCGAACGCTAAATCGTTTGGCGGCACATCTTTACGATTTGGTAACTAGCCACGGCTGAAGCCTTGCAACAGACCACCAGAGAAAATTCATAAATTCAAAATTCTCAAATTAATGAATTTTAATAAAATTAATTTTGGGTCAATTCTATTCTAATAAAATTTAAATTTGGCATCCCAAAAAATTTTGAAAAAACGAAGCGCACACGCAGTCGCGGGCAACAGTTAGTAAACAATACTGACGTAATAACATTAAAGGGTTTAAGTTGTGATCGAAAAGACCGAAAGTACAAATTAAAAAGAGCGGTTCGAAGGCCAAGTTCCGGTGCTTGAAGGCTAACCTGCACACACTGCAGAAAACTGCGCGACTAACACTCACCTATAGAACATCTGTGCTATGTGAAGCTATCAGGTTTTTTTTTGGTTTTTTAAAAAGCTATTAATTTTTTAGAATTCCATGATAAAAATGACCATTAATCTGTATTTACTATACACCGAGAAAAACAGGAGAAGCTGCACGATGTAATTTCTAATTTCTTCAATCTTTATACTCCACAACAAACAGATCTTCCACAATGTATTTTCTACGCACGTTTCGCTCTTCAGATGATGTTGACTTTACAGTAAACGATTGCTACGTTCTTAGCAATGGAGTTTAAAGATTGGAAAAATTATAAACCGTACAGATTCTCCTGCTTTTATTCTTTTTCCTTTTGTTATCCCGGGATGAAATGTCTACATGATGCATACTACATCCATGCAAAATTTCACTTATGTAAGTTAGACAAGCGATCAAACCATGAATAGATAACAAATGCTATTTTACTCCCGTGGGCAACTTTTACCGCTTGTCGGCACGTCTTTGTCGGTAGGATGGTAACTAGCGTCCGACCAAACCAGACATGAGAAACAGACACTACAAATAGACATCCTACTTTTTCTTCTTCTTCATCTTCCTTTGGCCAGTTTCGCACCTAAGCACGTCGCTTGCTATGCGTTGAAATTTCATAGTGATGCTCGCTACTCCAGCCACCCAAGCTCGTTCCAGAAGCCTAGCATGCCGCCCAGGTTGCTGAGGACTTCGGGAAAGTGGCTGAGGATCACAGGTACCTTACGTTGCTCTGCTACGATCGAGCATTCCAGCATTACGTGCGTTGGTGTTCTATCTGCCTCCATCCAGAGGGCTTTAGGTGACACCCATAATGGAGAGATGTCTGTTTAAACGGCTATGCCCCGTCATTAGTCCCACCCCCTTCATGAGTTTACCTCTCTCCAAGCGGAGTAGTTTGTTAGTTAGAAGTAAGTTTAGGGAAAGCTACTTTGCATTTGTTTACAATCTGTTGCATTGGCCCATAGTTGGGAATGCTCCGTTAGTGTTGTTTTATGTAACCATGTTTTGTACTTATTGAACTCCAAATTATAGGACAACTCTCACGACTGCGCCTTGGGATATAGTTAATACGATCGTTATACGATTTTGTCCAAAGAATTTAGCTTATACGATTTTCTTTACCGAACAGTGCGGTTGAACCTTTAAATGCTCTTCATTGTATAGTTTACCTTTGTGGTAACGATTGGCTAATGTGTTCGCGACTTTGTTGCGAAATTCCGATGTGCGTATGCATAAAACATGTGTTGGAACCTTCTACTAGTTTAAAGGTCACTTAAAGGAACTTTGGTAGACATTTTTAAGACGGTCTAGCTGCGACAGATTTCATGAATAGGTATTTGAATAATCGCGCGATCGTCGCGCTGAGCCCGAACTTCTCATATCTTCCCCGAAAAGTGGGCCAGCTGGCCAGGCTTTGAATATGGCGGTTAAAAATGTAATTTTTTAGTAATTTTAGAGGGTTTGAATTTCTGAAGTGTGTAATTAAGTGTTGCAGAAAAACATAGGTATTATAACGAGTTGTCAACAATTTTTCAACTTTCATTCTACAAAAAATATAGATTGCTAAAATTGAAATTAAAATTTAATTTTTACTTTTAACATTAGTATTGTTATAGTCCACTTTCTTTTTAAATTTTATTATATTTTATGTACAAAAATTACATTTTCAAATATGTATTGATTATGTACCGTCATTATTTTTACTTCTACTACTACTGTAGAGGCCTTATCCAGGGAGGTAATAAATTTGTAGTAAATTTGTAGTGTAGAATCCCGCCTTAATATAGTCAGGATTTTCCACTTAACTTTCGTTTTTATACATTGACTATTATAATATATACTTATTTGTAGATAATTTAGGCAGATGAGGTGATCTGATAATGTGTGTCTTAAAGATACAATAGTAATCTCATGGAACTATATAATACTAGTAAATATGAATTGTAGTGGATAACTACGTTTATAAAGTCGTAATTAAACAGGTTAGAGTTGTCGTATTTACATAAACAATGCAATACCTACATCTGTAGCATTGTATGAGAAAAACCTAGTCATGTGCGAGTTGGACTCGTGTGAAGAACCCTAACGTATCTTAAATATTTTTCCTATTTACTGAGTACGTGTGTTCTGTGGAACGTGGTAGCTGACTCTCATAAGAAGGCTCACAGTCACATAGCGAGCGATGAAGAGAGCTATGCTCCGTGTATCTCACCGTGATCAAATAAGGGATGAGGAGATTCGTAGAAGAGCCTGAGATACGAATTACGTATCTCAAGTCGTGGCAAGGGGCGTGACACATAGCTAGGAGAGCTGATGGATGTTGTGGTCCCAAGGTGCTGGAATGGCGACCAATAAGTCAGGAGGTCACAGTAGGGTACATTTGGAGAAAATAGGAACAGACAGACACGCATGATGTATTGTCTTAGTAGTACACTAGAGATTCTGAACGGTAGCGTTTTTCGATTATGACTGTGGGGGTACGGAACCCTAAAAACACAATAATATTCCGCGCCACGTTTAATGATCTACAAAGAGATCTTGACACATACCGCGAGGCCAATGCCGCGAACCGTCTGTATACATTACAATTATACTACACGTAATAAAGTTGGCACGGGTTAACATAATGTAAGTGCTTATAATGTAACCACTAGGAAATAGAAATATTCCTACTTAAGGCAAGGCCAACTGCGGCGTCCGAGCAGGCGTCCAAGTTTGCGACCTGCGTGCCACTGTGTCCGACTAATCCCAAACCATTGCTCTTAAACAGGCGCGTGTTGTGATGGGTCGGAAGTAGTCTTTACTTCCCATATCAAAGTTATGCCAATAATCACCACGCTTGGCATGCAGTGGCGTGCACTGGGTTTCTTACCAGGGTATGCATACAGCAGGAAAATTGCATAAAACGGCAAAAATTATCCTTTTATACGAGTTATATATGAATTTTAGGGTATGCAGTGCTTTTGTGCATGTATGAAGCGCACGCCAATGTTGGCATGCGAGTTGGTGATCGGTGCTGATCCTTTCGCACCTCACAGCTTGTGGATTTTAGACCAGCTGGACAAAGAATGGTTATACCGCCATGGGTCGGTCGTCAGAGCCTCGTTATGAAGTCGGCAGGGTGCACCACGGGCAGGTGAGATTGACGGTTGGGGAGTCTGACTGGTACTAGTCTCCCCCTTACACCCCTAACCCCAGTTCAAACGAGAGGAGAAGGGATGGTGAAAACTGTATTCTGATCTGCCGCCACCACAACAAGACATAGTTTGTTGCCGTGCCGTCATGGCCAGTAATAACACCAGCAGCTACGCCCTCCAGATCACACAGCAATGCTAACGCTGCTTGGCGGCAGAAATAAGCAAGGCGGTAGTATTTCTCCAGATAAAATAAATCTATCTATCTATCTATCTAATCTATTCTCTGTAAAAATAAATCTATACTAATGATTTGTCGCACGCTAAACGCTTCTTTGTACGCTGCTAGGGCCATGACACTGCGGTTTTGCCTTGGCTTTAGCTATCCATATTAGTTAGAAGTAATGTTTATCTACTCATTTTATGTAATAAAATACTATCTACGCTATAGGTACCACGTGGTGAATGGATGTGATGTGTCCATTTAAAATAATATCGCCCTGGATTAAACACACACATCTACTTACCTTTGCTTTACATCAGTAGGATAATGAAAAAATCGCGTTGGTAACTAATCATTTTTACGACCAATTCTTATTTTAAAATTTTAATTTGTACCTACCGTTTTCATAAAGTTAAGCTATAGTGGCTACCTTATTCATTTCTGGTTCGAGGAAAAGGTTTTTTTTACTTTAATTAAATTTAAAGTACCTGCCTACATATAATATAACTTTTAATGGTTAATTGCACGGTTATAGCTCGTTCTTATTTACAAATTAATATTGTACGTAAAAAGTTTTTTTTTAACCGACAAACCAAAATAAACGACAAAAAGAGGTGTGTTATTAGTAACTTTGAAAGCTTTGTCCGTTTATCTGTTTTTATGTGACATGTGGCACTCCAACGGCTGGAATTATTTAAATGTTGGTTTTTATTTATATACTAGTGCTGTTGCCTGCGACTTCGTCCGCGGTTGGTTTTGTTTTTAAAGCATATTTTAAGTTGTGTATTCTTGAAAAAATTAATCTGGCGATGCGCTCAAAAACAGATAAAAGGCAAAAGTTTCAAAAATTAGATTAGGGTTTATAGCTCATTTCTAACGTCTCCCAGTTATCTTTTTGCAAAAAACTTTAACAGACACGGCTCGTCTACTTATAGTCAGCTTATATGTATAGATAGATTACTAATGGGTAGGTTCTTATATATAGGTGTGTTACAGTAATATACCACAATACATCGTGTATAACTACGGTTCTCTTAGATAAGTATACCGTGTATCTCAAAGTTGCAGATATTATAGAAATAATGAATGATTGTTTACCACCGAGAAGGTACAATTTGCCAATTTGGCTGCCTATTCGCTACGAGCGATAGAATTATTTAATATTATACTCACCTAAGCATCTGATTTTTTTTTAATTTACGCTCTAAGCGTAAAATTATTTAATTCAGCCAACTTAACTGTGTCATGGATTTCCAATTAGGAAGTGTTTCCTATTTCCGGCATGACATTATGATTCATAGTGCATATATATTTATAGTTACTAATATTTACACACATCTATCGTTAAAAGGTCGTCGCTGCCAAATTTTATATTATTATTTAAAATTTATGAATGAAACGACTTTACTATTGGCTGTGGATATTATATGCGCAACAAATTTGTTTTGTTAATTTTTATTACGATTATATATTAATTTATAATTAAATTATGATTTAAAATGATTGCGTAGAAAAATATGCCTTATTTACCTGCCATTTATTATTTATTGTTTGAATCTCGGCCCGCAAAATCCTGTCCTCAAAGACTGAGGAACCACATCCAAAATGTCGAGTTGTTCCATATATAGAGCATTTTATGTCTAAAATAATTTAAAAATTTAAATAGTAATTTTCAATCGTCAATAATAAGCATAGCTTATTAATCCTTACAAGAACAGTAATTTTTCTATTAAGATGTAGATAAAATTTGACATGCTATTTGTACACATAATTTAGGAGATATCGTAAAATTTTGAATGTCAAGGTAGCTCGCCGTTCGGGGAGGGTACATTACGTTTATGAGTAAAGTATAATGCTAACCCAAGCAGGAACGACTCGTGCCTGTACATGATACGGACGCAAAACGGATCCTAAACATCACGAAACTTTTATTTGAAGCTGTTTATGCCACAACGTGTGGCCTCCGTGCTCCGTGTGAGTTCAGGTGATGTTTTGGATGACTCTTGCGTATCTTATACGAGCAGCAGCGAGCATAAGGCCCATATCGTTATCCCGACCGCGCCGTGATTGAACTTGTTGTCAATAAAGTACAATACCGGCGTGGACTTTATTATAAGTAACAACCTAGTTAAAGGTGGTAAAACCACGGAGAACAGCTAGTTATGGATAGGTATTATGGATGTTTTTCTGCGGCTTATGCAAACCAAATATTATTTGACATCAGTAAAATTAAAAATTTATAATCAACGTTTGCTATTTTAGTAGAGGCAGTAACATCGTTTACGATTTGTTGTCATAAGCTATTAATAAACCAGTTGTGGTTACACAAATAGATAAGTTAAACAGTAATTTGGTAATTTTACTCACAAATTACTTTAAAAATGTGGTAAAACTAGAACAGTTAATTTCAGCTATGATCAAGGCCGTATATCTTAATGTATTATGCTGCCGCGGCTGTCTATCTGTTTGCGCGCGAAAAAGGGATGTTCTGAAAGGGATTTTCATACAGTTTTTGCTAATGAACAGAGTGGCTTATGCGGAAGGTTTTAGTGTATATTTTATTATGGTTTTCTGTAAATTGGCTGAAATATAACGATATTTATTAAAGATGTCATACCGACATTGAGCTTTACTAATTAAACTTAAATAATTAAGATTGATAATGTACCTGCAAATTCCTTTTTAAATTATTCAAATATGACCTATCGTTTAGAAGTTACGACGGGTGTAGAAATGCTGCTAAAAGTAAAAAATGCCGCGGGCCGCCCGTACGTAGTACGCGTACGTACCTAGTTTAGAAATAAAACCTGACTCCGGTGGAAGTGGGTCTGCAATTAGGTGTGAGGTTTTTTTAAGATATGATAACCGGATATAACCGGTTTGGTGCAGACGAAGTTGCGCGGGTCGGCTAGTATTAAATATATTATAAAAATCGCCAAAACAATCATAATAATTTTATATTATACCATCCTGCTTAATTAAGTAGTATACGTAAATAATCATAGATTTTTTTATGTGACAAAGTTTTATTACTATAATTTGCTGTTTGTTTATATATATAACAAAAAGCCTTAAGTACTTCACTTAAGGCTTTGTGTGACATACCTCGTCCGGCAAAGCATAGCTGCAATACTGTGTTCCGCAGGGTGATTTTGTATCTCACAACAGGCTTGCGACAAAAATAAATCTCGCGATCTTGTCTGTCAAACGTCACTTTAGCATACAATAAAAATACATATGTCACTTTTGACAGACCGCAAGATTTACGCCTGTCGCAAGTCTTTCATGAGATACATAATCACCCTGCGGGTGAAGGGTGTAGTTGCCGGTATAGTTACAGGCACATGAGTTGAACTTAGGATGATGGAAAACAAGATATATGTGTCATCTTGGGTTGGAATAATTTCCAATGTGGGATTCCTACCTACACTAGATGCCCTCGTTGGCAGTCCTCAGCACGTTGGCAGGCGTCGAGAGAGTCTTAATAACGCACCGATGTATCCCTCTCGTAGCTTTTTTGGTACGTCCCAGGGAAAACGGTCCCCCGAGCATTCATGTACTTGTATGTGAGGCACGGCAACCTGTGCGATATCAAGCTACCGTCCGAGGAAGGCCGTTACTGCCACTCTGGCCAATCGTGGCCCCAAAGTATCCAGGACTATTGGATGTTTTTCGCCTGCGTGGCGCGAGGGAACCTATGTTTTTCGATATCGCTCAGCAACCTCCTTTTTAACCATAACGATTTAACGGGAGATTGCTGCCTTCCAACCTTAATCCTTCGCCAGCATTGCCGCTAATCATGAAACTACCCAGTCTTATCATTTCGTAAACAATGACATACGCAGCAGCTTTGTAAAAGCATGTCAGTGTTACATGTGCCAATCATCCCAAACCTCTTATCACTTTCGGTTTTTTTTTCATAACCACAGATCATTAGCCCACGTGGATGATGTAACATGACGCATGCGCGTGACTCGTGCTCGCTTTTCTGACCTACACCTATATTTATATTAGGCGACAAAAGTACGACTAGACGACACGGTGCTATATAAAGTTGGCTATAAAAAAATGGTCCCATAAATTGTATGTTGGCGATTACAATGTATGCTGCCCGTACTTATATTATGTCGTCGAATTTTTTCGATAGTCCCGTCTGCAAATGTATTTAGTCCCACTCTAGTCTCTACCGTTCTTTTAGCTTCAGATGCAAAAGTGGTTTGTTATAAGTATACTAAGTATCTATTTCAAACCGATTTATATGCGTTTTGTATAATACTTCTGCATCACTATTGGGAAGATTGTCACATATGTGTATGGGGACCAGACTTGATTTTCATTTTTATTTTTGTTAAGAGTATCTATGTCAAACCGATTTAATTGCTTTCTTTTATATAACTTCTGCATCATTACTTTACAGGTCCTCACATAATAGACCAATTAAGAGTGTTGCTATCGTGTTTATTATTGTTGTGACTATTTTCCAAAAACTGTTTACTGATTAAGTATTTTACTGCCATTGTTTGTTAGATACGTAACCAGCTGCTTAATACATTGCAGTAGGTTCTTAGTCACGATTTAAGGTTTAAAGATGTGTGTCTAGTATGATAGTTTGTCGTTATTCATAATATTAATTGTATGACTATTAATATTGTAATGCATCCTTTATTTCATTCCAATACCCAGTTCAGATAACACTGCACCCTATTATTTAGCTCATCATCATCATCAGTTCAACCGATTGAAGTCCACTGCTGGACATAGGTCTTCTGTTGGGAGTTCCAAAATCCACGGTCCTGGGCCGCTTGTTTCCAGCAGCTCCCAGCGGCTGGTTTGATGTCGTCTGCCCACTTCGTTGGGGGGCGACAAACGCTGCGTTTATTAGTGTGTTGCTCGATTAAATATATTATAGCCATTCCTTCCTACAATCCTGTACTATTAATTATTATGTATGATGTTGTATTAATTTTTAACTGTTCAATACGGATTGAAGGATTGGTTGTTTCAGCATAATTGCAACTTAAATCAATGCCTTTATGTCTTATTTTGAATGCATATCATTGGGATTGACGTTCTTATTCGTTTAAAAATAACAGTATTGGATAGAAGATATAGTAAAGTCCCTTTTATAATTATATTGTGTTTTGGTCAAAGTGCTTCATTATATCTGAAATATTTAATTTTAACCTATCAGATGTTCCTATTAATATTATTTTATTAGCTAACCAGAATATCGTTATCGTTTCGTTTCATGTAAAGCTCTCTAATAATGAACTCAGTAATATTTGATAATAATGACAGAGTTATATTATTTATATATAATACAGTTTGGAGCCTAAAATAGTTACTTATCTGTACCTACTTTAGTTTATTGAACTTTATCCTGCTTATCAATACTTGGTAATAGCGCGTCGTAAGGTTAAGTACGTGTAAGTATACTAGGGGGTCGATTGCCGTGAAATGACAGCGATTATTTGACGATTACAAGCGGCGATAACCTAGTGGTTAGGACTTCGGCGTCACTTTTGGGGAGCCATGTTCGAATACCGGCGCGCATCTTTTATGAATGAATGAATGAATATACTTTTATTGCACACACCCCACAAAAAATACATAAAAAAGGAAAGTTTAACAAAACAACGTAAACAAATTGGCGACCTTATCGCTTGATAGGGATTTCTTCGAGGCGACCAATGGCGAAGGTAAAAAAAAACAGAAAATAGTTAGGTGGTGCATATATACGTATAAATATAAAATGATTATTTCATTACTTAAATAAATATATAAAACAACATTTATAACATATAAGTAAATAAGTAACTACCGATATAAATATAATATATAAAAATGATATTTAGTTAAAAATAATAAAATAAATTAAATATGAAACACAATAAATAAAATAAATAATTATCCTCAAACATAAATAATTTAAAAAAAAAAAGAGTAGAAGAGGGCAGTGAACTATCACGGGTCATAAGATGATAAACTTATATAAGTTACATAAGTTTTATGTCCAAAAATCCGCGGTCGGCCAGCGTGGATGACTACAGTGTAAAATCATTCTGAGAGGTAAACCGTGAGGTATAGTGAGTAGTGGGCCGGTGAGTCTATCTTATGCCCGTTTTTACTAACGACGAACAAGGCAATACCTAATAGGTAACGCCTAATCTAAGGAGATTCCTAGACATAATACAACCGTTTACCAATAGTTATCAACTAAGAGTTTCAACATTTCTTTTCTATAGTCGTCGCTTAAATCATTAGGCATTGGATTTAGGCGTTGCCTAGGTTTAGTGAAAACGGGTGTTAGTCTGCGAGTTGGTATCGTGATTAGAATCCTTCAGAGTTGCGAGGGTTATACTGAAAGGTCCAGCTAAAAACTGTAAGGTAACTGTTTTGCAAATTAGCTTTGGCGTTAACATTGCACTGGGTTAGAATTTCAATTTGAAATTTAACATAAGTTTTGTTTGTTGATAGATGTTATATACAATGTTTTTATATACTTAATTTAAAACTTTGCATCTATTTTTGCCTCAATAAAGTTATTATTATTATAACTATTATTAGGTTTACGTTAGACGCCACTAAACGACGCCACTAAACGACGACATTAAACGAGTCGCAAGGAGCCGACACTATACCCTGGCATTTGGATTTCCCACAAAAGACCTATGCTGTGGGCATATATCAGTGCATAATTATGATGATGATGAAACCTACCTAAATAAATCCTAATCGAAATTAACTACCCCACATAAAGCCAAATGATTTTCACAATTACGAGGAAATTCTATTACTAATAAAGAACTCCGTCAAGCTCGTGTAAACGTTATCAATATCTAAGTACTTATTATAAGCCATAATGCTATCGAACAATGAAAACTCTATAAATCAAAATATACACATCACCGTATGCTTTTTATTTCACTTGCTATGACGACTACGATTTTATTCAAATGACCTACAAAATGCACCTGAAATATACATATAGATTTCATATAATATATATATATATATATATATATTATTTTGTTATTCCAATACAAGTTAGCCCTTGTCTAAAATGGAAGCGGACTAACCTGTTATGCAGTATGGTAGTCATACCCCTAATCGATTACTACTACACTAAATCGCTTAGTGGCATGTATTTGTCCATAGGGTGGTAACTAGCCACGTCCAAAGCCTCCCACCAGACATGAAGGTATATGAGTTTATTTATTCCACCACAACTTCTGAATGCCTCATCTGATTTTGACCTATGGGGTATCGTTACAATAGATAGTAACATCAAACCGAGTGGCCATGGCTATAAATAAAACAAAATATATGACGGCCGTTGCTTGGGACCTTTTTGAAATAAGAAAATTTGTGCAGCACCCTAAAGAGAAGTGCATATACAAATAAATAAGCGAGTAAAATCGTAGTAGCAGTGTCTAGAAGTGTAGGCAGAGTAGAATATAGACTATGGTTGTCACCACCCAACCCTCCGGTTGGCGTACGAGGTGACTAATGACGGAAATCAGGCAGCGTTCTCTATGCTGCTACTTCTACCATCTACTGTAATCTACAACCCGTCTGCCCAGCGTGGAGATTCCAGCCTAACCGTCCCGTTGGGAGAGGCCTTAGTCCATTAGTTGACATATTGATGTGCGTAATTCTTAATGAAGAGCAAATGTACCTAATACATTTTATTGCAGTTTAAAACTAGAATACTTTAACATATTATAACAACACGTAACGTTGATTGCAATGTGATAATATTGATTTATGAATAGATAAGTTACAAACCCTGAATAGGAAAAGTGGAATTTAATATATTTAATTAGTATGGCCAAGGTCACTCTGGGACTTTCCCGACTCCTCCTTTGATCAGTCGAATACATATTTGGAACCGGATATGAAAATTCTTGCGCATTATAAAGGCCCAAGACGCAGTTGATGTTACGTAACTCGTTAAAAATCTGATGAACTCATTTTACACTAACAGGTAATAACAGAGTGGTATAAGGTTTTATTCGTAGGCAGTGTTTTGGCTTTCAATATATTACTTTTTTTTATATAAATTGCGGAGAAACGAGCCGGGTCACCCGTACGCTTTTTATACTAATACGTACTTTTATAATATGAATGCCAAAGTGTGTCTGTTTGCTTCTTTGTTACCTTAGTTCACATTAATCACATCAATGATCTTAATATAATATATAAAGCTTGCTCCACGAATATAAGATACAGAGATGGTATCAGGGCCCTTTTTATTTCAGAATAGCATCAGGGAAACGTTCCTGGGTGATAAAAAGATATATTTTTTAATATATAGCTTTTTGTATGGGTACAGATATAATATAGTAGAATTCATACTTAGGTATACTTATCTATTACAGTACATGAATAAATTAAACATACATAAAACCACTTGATAGCAATTAAGTAGGTGCGGAGTATATAGAAAAACATGATCGCATCGATAATGTTCGAGTGGCTAATGGAAAGTTTGATCAATAAGAACCTAACCGCAATACACATCCAGACGACCTTGTGTAGACTAATAAGTGAGGTTTGATTTTAATCCCACTTTTATAAGTGTTCTCGATATCGGAATTGTGTGTAAGGTTGTTTTACAAAATTATTGCGAGTACCCGACTTTAAGCATTCGAAATGTGGGTATACCGAAAAATGCTCAAAATCAGGTAGCACAGTTTCACAACTAATAAGAAAGTACTAAAACTGGTAGGGAAAGACCGAGAACTGATGTTCACATTATGTCCACTAATTGAACATAATGATTTTATTTTTATATTCCGTCACCATACAGATTTTATGTAACTACAAACCTTTAATACTTTATTAATTCATTATAATATAATAACTTTGTATGGTGGTAAACGTTTGGGAATGAACGCATCGAAAATTTAAATTCTCTCGACTACGTAGCTAGACTTAACCTCAATCGGAATCGGAACGACTAAACTTCATCATATCATAACATAGTTCTAACTTAAATAGCTCTTTCTACCTTTACGTGTTCGTACGTGTATATGTGCAAGTTATTTAGGTTAATTTTTTCAAGTGTACAATAAAGAATAAAAAAAAAAATTACTTAGGTACATTCATAAAATACCTACTTTTTACTTCTATCTATTGTCATCAAAATTAAATTATAAGTTCTCGACTTGACCACGACTATGTGACCAGGAGGGCCTCGCGCCAACCTGGATCCGCCCTTGGACGTCTATCTGTTGATATGATGATGATGACAACAATAATGCGTTCAGAAACACAGAATTTTTGTATTTCCAAAATTTCAGTGGTACTTCTGTATTATTTTCATGATTAGCAGGAACCCTACGGTTTGAGCCAACGCGCGAATTGAGTCATTTTGTGCCTTTTTTAGTTACTTTTAGTATTGTGGCTGCGATTTAAACTTTCAACTATTCGAGTATCAGTCTGCCTTCAAACCGAACCTTTGAAACATTGAGGCTTTAAATAACGGATGTCCGCAGAAATGACTAATCATGATTTAAATAGAACTAAGCATTGCTTGTTTGCTAATTACAATTTTTAACGGAACTTCAATTAAAAATAAACATAGACAACCTCGAACAACTTATCAATCTTAAATAACAGCGATAATACCTGTTCTACCAACTTAATACGTAGATAAAAATAACTACGCGACAATATGGTTCTAATTATAAAGCGACGAATATTTATGTCCTAAACCTTGAGAATGACCTAGTTTTAACAGTATTAAATTCAAGTCAATGATAAGATGGGTGGCCACAGGCTAGCTATAAAGATACGAAATTAAATCTGACTATAACGGCACAGGTTTTACTGTCTTCCTTCATATGTAGTGTTCCCTCCGGTAGCCCTGTGTCCATTTTGGCATTATCAAAGGCGTGAACAAAACTGCTCTCCGTACCGAATATATATATATATATATATATAGATGACTATACAGGTGTCACAAATTTTGCTTACAAGTGTGATACAATTAAAATGTAATGGAAATCCAGGATCAATCAGATTCAGAAAAGAATTGGCAAAATTCCGATTGTCTTATACGGTTAGAATGAAATAGAGAACAGGGCACAATTCTATATCAATATGCTTAAACCACAAATCATAGGAAAATTCTGTCTTAAGAAGATAAGTAAGTACGGTTGGGAATACCATCTATTAATCAGAAACAAGTACGCACTGTGTACATGTGTCAGAAACCTTGTAACCTACATTTATGTAGATCTTACATAACACACAACCGAGTTTGCAAGGTAAACGTGAAAGGGTTTTACGTTTATTAGACATACTCGTATCTATCGGTCGTTTAACCAAAAGAGGGCTTGGAGGGATAGAAGTAGAAGATACATACGAGGCATACTAGAGTTGGAAGCTTGAGAGGTGGCAAGGCCAGGTGAGGATGATTTCAAGAAAAAAATATTGTCGTGCCGTTGTTTATGTGGTGACGGCAGATCAGAATACAGTTGTTGCCACCCCTCCTCTTTTCACGGTTGTCGTTCGAGGTGATTAAGGGAATATCGCCAATCTGTCTGCCCGCGATGAAAATGGGCAAACCCTCTATGGAAGATAATGGATTCAAACCTTGTCCATATCATATTTGTTTGAACCTCGATTATTTAAGAAGATTATAATATCATAGCAAACGCGATAAACCGCGGGGAACAGCTAAAGTTAATAAATAATCCATTAAAAAAAAAAACTGTCTATGCTATATGAATTTCGTACCGGTAGTAGATTCATTACCAAAAGTCAGACCAAGGCCAAGGTCTGATTGAAAGAGCATTTAGAATTAGATAAAGTTAAAATATGCATTTACATGTTTTACTATTAATTAGGCATGCTTCTAGTTTCTTTATATTTTCATCTTTTTTTCCGTCTTGATCTTCGAACACGTAACTTTTTGAAGTCATGTTCTGACAACAACCCTCTTCGGGTATGTTTTGACGTTGGCTGAATAACCTAGCCTGGCTTTCGCCTCACTTCCCCTTTATCAATTTACAGATATACATTTTCAGGGTCATCAACATCTGCTTTATTATATTAATATGCCCGATTGCTGGGCACAGGTATCTTCATTCGTCCAGGATTTATGACCTTAGATACACCTCCTCGTAGAGCGAGCTACCTCAGGAAGGCCTGAAAATTTCTGGTAAGTCGGATAGGGAGACGAGACCGAAATTGGTGACGTTTTCTCCGAATCACGGACCTGGTACTCAGAATAAACTAACACAAAAACTAGATACCAGGACCTCCCGATCAGTAGTCAACTTTGCTGATAAACGAATGAGAAATCAACGATCTCTAATTCTTAGGTAACGGTTACTATGAGGTGTTAGTGATAACTTCCGGAAGTTACCGACGGATTAAGGCTAATGGTCACGCCAACGGATATTATATTATTCTTAATTTTGCTTAGACGATTAAATAATCTAACCTTCTATCAATAATTGACAATAAATATATTAAACTTGACGCTATTATATCATATGAAACCGGGAATGGCGGCTTAACTTCCTGTCCAAGCTTTTTTTTTTGGATATTAATAATTGACGGACGGACTATGCAGATGGCACATCTAATGGTAAGTGGAAATAAAAGTGGAAAGAACTATTTGATCTAGTTCCCCCCTCGCCTTTTTATCATCGAACCGCGAGGCACCGTAAGGATCTGCATCCCTACGTGGTCAATATACCGCGGAGGCGTACGAAGCGCTTCGCATCTTTGTTGCTGATCCACACCGCTTATATATCTGGAATGCCATTCCAGCTTCCATTTTCCCCAGTGTCTATAATATGAGTACCTTCAAATCAAGAGTGAATAGGCATCTTCTAGGCAAGCGCGCTCCAGGCTGCATCATCGCTTACTCGCTCAGGTGTGATTGCAGTCAAATTCTGCTTAGCACCAGAAATAAGCATGACAGTAGTACCTCCCAGTCCCCGGACGAGCTCTGTCACAAAAAGTTTTCCTGCTATCAGTGCCTGGTTAAGCAAGCGCGGGCCACGTAGCAAATTCTTTAAAAGTTCCTTTATCTGCTATGGGTTTATTTATTTATTAAACTCTTTATTTGTATACCACATATATAAAATATAATGAAAACAGAAACATATTGAAAGAAGAAGAATACAAAAGGTGGCCTTATCGCTTAATAGCGATCTCTGCCAGGCAACCTTTGAATTAGGAAAAAATAGAAGAGGATAATAGACTGCTGGTGGTACAAATTTTAAAATACATACATGCGAATAACTACATACTAATACATAAACTACTTTGGATGCCTGTGGCCATCAGTGGGACTTTAAAAGCTTGAGAACGATAATGAATAAAATTGGAGTTTCGTTGATTGATTCTACTTAACAGTTACTGCATTAATTCATATACAAAGTGTAAATGAAACATTATGTGCTGTCTCTGAGGCTTATCTGTGAAACCGAAAACCTAATAGTTTTTGAGTAAACCTCTGCCATAGTTTCTACTGAAAGAAATCAGATACAGCCCTAACATCACATTCAAAATTATAATCATGTAACTCGTGTCACTTATATAGCGTACTATATACTTCGTGTAGCGTAGGTACTACTTCAATAAGGCTAAATATGCTTCTTTGTATATAATAATTTTACAGGATGATTCCTTATGAAATACACTTATGCACCCTTGACATTATTTCGTAATTCGTTATCTTGTTGTATATCAACCCATTACCGGTCCACTGCAGGGCACTGGTCTCAGACATATGAGAAAGGTTGAGGCCGTAGTCCACCATGTCCCAGTGCGAATGGTGGACTTCACAAGCATTTGCGAACATTAGGCAATGGTCCGACCGCCGGCGGGGAAAAGATTAACTATCGGCGATTTTCTCTCTAAAGAAACGCACAATAAATGTACATTCAATGTTCCGTGAAAGAGATGCATACATTAAAAGTTGCTCTCTGACTGTTTACACTGCTGGTGACGAGCTTTCAGCAATAACTCGCTCAGCGATACTCGTTCAGCGATGCTCGCTCGCTTGATCATTTCTTTACAGTTCGGCATTGAAAGTAGGCGTATGGATAGCAACGTATGAATGGCGCGAGTAATCGCTCGTCGCACTTGCACACTCGCTTATAGCCCGGCGACAAATTTATCTAAACTACACACTCGCGTCCCGTTGATCGCCAACTCGTTAATAGTTTCTAGTTCTACTCGTTTCTCGTTCATCGTCGGCGGATGGACCACTGCCTTATAGATAACACAGGCATGAAAGTTTCACGATGTTTTCCTTTACCGTTGAATTAAGTGATATTTTAATTGCATAAAACGCACATAACTTAGAAAAGACAGCGGTGCGAGCTGGAATTCGACCTCGCCCCCCTAAAAGTGAGGCTGAAGTCCCCCTAGGCTATCAAAATTTCTATTGAAAAGTTAAATAATTAGACATATTTCCTTTAATTTGTCACGTAACTACGAGTATCATTAAAACATTAAACCCTCATTCATTATGACTATTACAATACCGCATTATAAGTGATACTGTAATTAAGTAGGTAGGTATCAGCGTTAGATGTTGTTCAGAACAGCAGTTTATGTAGAGCGGTGTCATAATCAAGAGTACGCAGAAAAACGAATTTTAAAATTTAGATAGTTGCGGCCATTTTATGACCGTATTTCATAGCGGGCTCTTCTCCTATACCTATATCTTTATTCTTCTTTCCAATTCTATCAAAAGAGAATAATCATCATCATCATAACCTATTACTGGCCAACTACAGGACACGGGTTTATTCTCAGAATTAGAAAGGTCCACTACGGTGCGCTGGTTAAGTACCAGACTTTTAAAAGTTTGTGAAACTTTCAAAAAAATTCAAAATTCAAAATTTCTTTATTTCAAGTAGGCCTACTTTATAAGCACTTTTGAAACGTCAAGTACGTACCTGTTCGGATAGCAGTTTTTTTGAGCACATCATGGGCAACTCTTAGGCATGCATGTTTCTTAACGACGTTTTACTTCACCCTCTATGTGTCATATTTTATAGCCTTAATTCAAAACGCTCATTACTCCGAAAAGTTAAGAAACGAAAGAACGAAAGAGGTACGAACCGATATGTCTAATCATATTCAGGCAAAGTAGCACGATTAAAATCATTTATTCAGAGCAAAACTGATTCCTTATTGTTTGTCTTCGTTTAGCTGAGTGAATAATAGTAAGTATATAGGTACCCTTTAATAAATATTTACTTAGCTATTAGAACCTATTTTTAAAATAACCTAAGTACCGATTTCCATTTTTGTCAATTGGAAGAGAAGACGTGAGAGATTGCACAAATCATAAAATCAGCTTGGGAATTGTTTGCATTTTATACTTGTCACCTAGTAGGTACCTGGCTTACTGGGTAGGTTTTTGACTTTACTTTCGGGGGAGGGGTGAGTATGAATTTTAATTGCTTTTGTTAGCAATTAAAATATCACTTGCTTCAACGGTGAAGGAAAACATCGTGAGGGAATCTGCTGTTGATAAGGAAAATAATTAGATTTGGATTTTAAACCTCCGTTGTTTTAGTTTTAAGATACATAAAATGTAAAAAGGATCACCATGGTGGTGATCCTTCATACAATGGAGACATTGTATGTACTGTATCGAGTACTGTTTACTTTAGGTCTTTTTGAAGTCCAAATAATTAAGACTGTTGATTGTTGTGACCTTTGACTTTGAATCATCGCAGGTTACTTTTTATGAGAATCGTAGACGACTACACAGAACTAGTCCCGGCACTTAAGATTTTCTTACCTCGAACAAAACAATAAAACTGTAAAGTGGAAATCGAGAAAAAACTTCTAAAGAGTTGCGCAGTAAACAAGTGGCCATCACGCATGCTCGCGGCTCACCGCCGTAGTACGTTCTGGAAGAGCTGACGTCAGTTACGTCATAGCTGGCGTTGCGGACCAGCTATAAAAAGCTAGAATAGAAGTCTTAGCATCAATAGCCTATAACAGCCCACTGCTTCCCAACGGGAGGGTTTGCCCAGAATCACCACGCTTGGCAAACGGGTGGGTGATCGCAGTAGGCAGTAGTAGTAGCATAGAGGACACTACTGCCCATCCTCCGTTATATTCCATTTGTCGCCTCGTTCGACTACCGCAGTTAGAAAAAGGGGGGTAAGAAAAGGGTGGTGTACTTGATTACAACTGTATTCTGATTTGCCGTCACCAAGCGGCTTAAATGTCATATGTAGTGCCAGATTAAGTCAACCCGATGCGCAAACCTTATTACCTCGTTGGTCAAGTCATTAACATGTTTGACTAATCGGATCGGACCACAATTTGGTAGGTTAGGGGTTTTTTGTTAAAGAATTCTCAGTACCAGCCTTGAGTTAGGAAATTGGCGGTGTCAATGCACGTGCCTAGAAGAGCACGTTAAGCTTATCTCTACTATTTATTACTCACTTTTGATAATAGTCGTTAAAATCCATCAACACGGATTGGATCAGCTGAGTCTGAGTTCTAAAACCTTTTCACCTATGAGAGAGGAGGTTTGATCCATAAAAAAAAATTGTTAAGAGTATATAGAAATTCAGCTCGGCCGCATGTACTTGCGCGCCGGTACAACAAGGCTACTACTTTTGCTACTACAACTTAGTCCTTGACTGCAATCTCACCGGGTGATAAGTAATGAAGTCTAAAGTGTTAGGTGGGCGGCAGTTTTTTAAAACTCCCAGCACGCAAAAATCACTTGACGGTAGTTCCTTGTCTGAAGGGTGGTAACTAACGTCGGTCAAAGCCTCGGACCAGATCAAACGAAAGGAAATATCAGAAATTTCAGAATTATAAATTCCCAATCTCCCCAACCGGAATTTTGAGTGGGACCTGCCACTTAAGACTACAGTGATTACCGTTTTATCGGCGTAACACTCTTGCAGGAGTGGTCGTGGTCATCACGTTGGGACACTATTTGTGTGTGACAGTTGTTACTCGATCATTTTCCTCCCTACTTGCAGATACACTCATGCCTGACTGGTACACTCATGAAAAGGACCACCCATTGCATATTCTTTGATTTTATTATTAGATCGGTCTCTCTAGTGCCTTCCACCTTGCCCTGCACACAAAGGCGTTCTAGTTTCATTGCTTGATTGCTTAATCTTACGTAAGCGTAAATATTCATAACTTGTGAAGCATACCTATAATATTTCAACATAACAATTGTCTTTATAATTATCTTTATCTTAGTGTCTTATCTAATCTGAATTTTTAAGAAATAAAGATTCTCTGACATAATGCATAATAATTCATCAACCGTACTCGTATATTATTCTTTTAGAACTAAGACAAAGCAAACTTCTGAATAAATAAAAATGTTTGTGTGAAAATGGTGATGAGAAAATTAGCCCAAGGTGGTGCTTGGTAGGTACCTAATACATATTTTCCTTATATTCGGAAACCAGCCATACTTCACCGTATTTAAGTCTGAAATCAGTCAAGAAAAAGTCGCCTTAGGCCCATAAATATAATAGACCAACATCGAGCTACATCGGTCTTGCATAGATTAACCGATACTTAAAACCAGCTCTGAGCTTGGTTGTGGTTTACTAACACGAGCCTTAAAAATACCTATAAAGTTGCATATAAGTTTTAAATCAATAATACATTACCAAAGTACTTTTAAGTTTAAAAAAATACCTACATTTTCAATTTATTTTTAATTACTATTATTTTGAGTCATCTGTAAAGTGTTTCTTCTTCTACTTAAATATGAAATAACAAAAGAAGGAAAAGAGATTTGGCGGCCTTATCGCTACACAGGGATCTCTTTTAGGCCACCAAAAGAGTATCAACAAAGAAGAGATTAGAGATTATTGACTTCTTCTCTTATGTCCATTCAACCTTCAGAAGTCTGCACATCTTCGTTTGTTTTCCTCTTTCGTTCAGAATACTTGGGTCCATTTCCATATCCATGCCGAAAAGCCGACCTTACCACGCTTAGTAGGAACAAGCCTATCTCGTAATAAAAGTTATCCATAGGTTTGTAATCTCCATCTGTTCGTACAAACTTTATTATGATACTTAATTATCATGTCCATGATAGCCACGGTCATTACACCATAATTTAGTCGTAGTATTATACGAAAAATTGATTGAGTTTATTGGCCATTGTTACGAGAAAAATCATCTATCGGTCTTGAGAAAGTACTCTTTCTTAAGACAGATGATTTATTGTCTTTCTTAAGGAACCGAGAAAGGGTACTTTCTCGGCTCCTTAAGAAAGAGTAATTTCTATAGACAACGCTAATGCCTTTGGGAGTATAGATAAACAAGTAGTGGGAAATGCACTCCGTGAGATCGCAAAGTGTTCGATTTAACCATCGCTCGTCGTTAGCCACCTCTGGCACCTTTCTCTTCAACGTACTTTCTGATTTGGATGTTACGTCTCTCGATTTACTACAGTATGATGTTGCACACAATAGTCTAACCCACTATCCAGTGAATCTATAGGTAAATCTAAAAGTGCAAAATGTCATGAAAAAGAATAAGAGTTCTAAATCTATAGCGTTCACGTTACTTGGACAATAATGGAAAAAAATGGAACGATAATGGAAAACCATATTCATAACGCGAGTGGTTCATGCCTAAGAGATATGTATGATGCTCTAAAAAGCGTGTGAAGTACCTAAACCAATCCGCACTAGGCCGTGGTGGACTACGATCGAACCCTTTTCATTGTGGGACAACTCAATAAATTTCAAGCAAATAAATTTCATTTCATTTCATTTTAGACCCGTGCCCTGTAGTGGACCGGTAATAGGTTGATATGATGATGATGATGATGATAATGATAATGAGCGGTTCATTAATTCTGTAGCGTATAACCCTGGTGTGCGAGGCGTAGGCGCAGATCATCATCAAAATCTAAAACTGTTAGTCTGATGCGAAAAGTGGCGTTCGCCAAGAAATGAGCCAATAATGGCTTATTCTTGTTTCATCTTGATGATGAAATCCAATTTAAAAAGAAGCAATATTCAGAAACACTTTATATTAATTCATAAATCGTAGACCGTGAAATCAGGAAATGACACAAATAGAAAGGCCTTGCGATTTAAACATAAAAAATGCTTTAAGCTCTAAACTGTTCAAAGTTGATCATCATTTATGTATTGAACATTAAAATATTAACGAGAACTGATAATATAATACAAATCGCGCACTGCATAAATGATGGGTGGTCAAACGTGTAGCCGAGAATCAGCGTCGTACCTACCTATGCAACGCATTGCGCAAAGCAGCAAACGAAGGCCACAATACGGAAATTTACGCACAAATTGCTGCTAATTTTTAATACACGCGCTACATTCCTATACCGAGATATAATTTTATATGAACATTGAACATAGAGCACACAGTATGATAAATGATAATCTACTTGCTAAATATCAGACCATGCTTTTTGAAGTGAGTTTCTTAATAATGACGACTAGCTAAGCGTCCCAACAAGAATCGCAGGCCCGTAGACAGACTAAACCCTCTTTATAAAGGATTCACAATAGCAGTGGGGTCTTCTCGATAATCACTTAATTCTCAATGATTACTTTATTAATACATGTCCAGATTAACGTTTTTAATCAGATAGAGGTAGTGATTTTTTTATCGTATATTATACTTAGGTACAAAGTGCAATAGCTACTCTGTTTATCAATTTTGTTTTATTTAATTAAAAAAAGGTTCTTGCTACTTCTTAACTTTTTAGATCAAATTTATGATACATTAAAGTAAAGAATGTGATACTTGTAAAAAGGCCGCAGAACCGTGCCTAGTCTTAAAGCTTATAAAAGCTGATACTTAATGATAAATACTTTATAGCCTCTCTAGTACTGTACGTGTAAGTTCTGGAAATAACGAATGGAAAGCTGAGTCTCGGGTCAGTAACAGCTACTAAAGGTACAAAAATTAATGTTGCTCTACTAAGTTAAATATCTGGAATTTCAATACATTCAACGAGACAGTTTTAGAAACTTTTAAACTAATGCTAGACGTATTTCGTTGGCTATCATTTTTGCTTAAAGGTATATCCATCTAGACTCGAAAAAAGTATTCTATTCGCAAATACATCGGGTATTTGCGAGGCTGACCTATCAGATGACAATTTTCAGAAATTACAGTTGAGATGGTTTCAGTAAAATGCAGCTATGACCTACCTTATTTGCACCTATTATATATTATTATTGGGCGACCCTGCTTTCTGAGTCAAAAGCCGTGGGTTCGATTCCCACGACTGGAAAATGTTTGTGTGATGAACATGAAAGTTTTTCAGTGTCTGGGTTTATCTGTATATTATAAGTATTGAATGTATATTATTTATAAAAATATTCATCAGTCATCGCCATATTCAACGCCACTTTACTATATGTACACAAACACGTCAGTATTATATATATGTTCAAGCTCTTTGTTTTGTATACTATTCCAGTAGCATCTAAGGAATGCTATTTCACCAACTTTATGATGCATATGAAATGTCTAGGTATCAATACTGGCAATAATAATGAATGACCTAGCATCCTCTAAATAATCATAAGGACGACTATATTTTTTATTTACATGAAAATCAGATGAAACGGGAGAGATTTAAGATGTTTTTTTTATAATTTAGTTTTTCACATTTTTTTACTTTAGGTGCTTATATTAACTTTTTTATTCATATATAATTTTTGTGCAGGAACAGCCATGCTACTGCGATTTGATAAATCGACTGGGCTGGCCTTCCTATACACTTTAGTCATTAAACTATATACAAAACTAGATTAACACATTAGTAAGGCAGTTTCCGTTAAGAAATTATTGCGTGTATTTATTGGCGCAGTGAGCATTGTCTTTGGGTTCGTTTGCCATTCGGGGTGCGATCATCAGAAAGGCAAATTTGGGATACTTATAAATTCTGAATTTTCTCTGATTAAGTAGAAAGCTTCGGCCAAGGCTATTTACTACCCCGACCGACACAGACGTGTCACACTCATAAACTCCGACCTTTTAAAATCGCTCGAAGCCGCAGCACTGTCAGCGCTCTTTTTACGTGACTCCTTCATATAATTCGCTTGGCATTACCAATTTTTCCCCATACATGACATTGGTGATTGCTGCGCCTAGAACTTAACCTATATCATAAATTCTCATTGCTTAAAAAAAATTGGTAACGTAGGTACTACGTTAATAGGTTTAGTGGGTCGAAATATATAATATTTATTCGTCGGAACATAATATATCTATATATAAAACAAAGTCGTGTTAGTTACACCATTTATAACGTGAGCACGGATAGACCTTTTTTCATTATTTTTGACTTGTTTGATTTCTATCAATCCGGAATAGGATAATAAGTATTAAAATAACATATTTATCAACAAAAAAATATATTAAAAATAAAAACAAAAGTCTAGCCGTTCATTAGTAACAAAACACAACGGACAGCGCACGTCATGTTGTCTTTATACGTAGAACGGTTGATGTGACCTATACAGCTACATGAATCCGGAGTAAGATGAGTACTTATTGTACGTATTATACCTTACAAATACATTGTGATGTAAAAAAAATATTAAGGCGATATGAAATACGCGGGGACAGCTGGTTTAACATAAAATCTTCACTGTTCATTATCGCACTTCACACTATTGCACTTTCATGCAACACAACTTCACTGCAAGACTAGGTAGATTGGGAGAAAACACGCAAACTAAAACACTTCAATTTGACAAGTGGTGACGGTTGTGAGCGTTGCGGTAGCGCTTATGAGGAGCTCTCAGGTTTTATCCCTTCTGAATTTTCGCTGGTCTGGTCTGGTAGGAGGCTTCGGCCGTGTCTAGTTAACCCTGCTTTCTGATTCCAAGGCCGTGGGTTCGATTCCCACTACTGGCAAATGTGAGTGTGATAAGCATGAATATTTTTTAAGTGGCTGGGTGTTTATATGTATATGTGTATATTCTAAGTATTTATCTATATTATTCATAAAAATATTCATCAGTCATCTTTAGTACCCATAACACAAGCTAAGCTTTCTCTCACGGGTACTAAGATGGCGATGTGTGTATTGTCATAGTATATTTATTTAAAAACGTGCCGTCAAGCGATTTAGGGTTCCGATAGGATGTCCTGAGAAACCATCCGCTTATGGGATATATGGAACTCCTAACAGGTTAACACGCTACCATCTTCGACTGCATCATAACCTACCCCCTGGTGAGATTGCAAACAAGGATTACAGCATGTGACCTAAAAAAACTTAAGACTCACAAAATTAACTCTGATATAAGACGAAAAGAGCATACATACTTCATTTCAACTCTGCCTCAGCGTTGTTACCGATTTGAAGCGTTTGAAGAACTCTGCACTGCATAACATAGTTAGTATATATATATGTTATATACGCTTTAATAGAGATAACAACCAAGATACAGATAGTAGAGTTATCAACGTGACCTTCACGAAATACGTACAAAAATAAATCATTGTTGCTATTAGATGATCACTAGAAAGTTAGCAAATAAACCTTTAAACTGTTTGTAGGCTAAGGACGTGAATACATCGCACTCTACGCAGTTACTATTGGCAAACGTGGATAAAGTAACACTACAGATGTGTGAAGGACGAATCGTACATTCGCATTTTTATGATAGAGTCGAATTGATTTTAATACCTTAGAAACTGACTGGTTCCATAACGATTTATTACCTCCTCTTGGGAGGTATAAAGTCCAATGAATTGACCACGTGATATCCACATGACGTCAGAGTAAAGTAAACACACCTAAGTTTTTTTTTATTCCATTACAAGTTAGCCTTTGACTGCAATCCCAACTGCTGGAAAGAGATAATGCAGTCTAAAAAGGTAGAGGGCTAACTAACCTGTTAGGGAGAATTGCAATATTTAAACTATACCCCTAATCTGTTTCTACGCGATATCGTGCCGGGACGCTAAATCGCTTAGCGGCACGTCTTTGTCGGTAGAGTGGTAACTAGCTACGGCCGAAGCCACCCACCAGACTAGAAACAGAGAAAATTCAGAAATTATAAATGCCCAAATTGCCGCTGCTGGGAATCCAACCCGGGACCTCTTACTTAAATTCATAGCGCTCACCGTTGCGCCAGGGAGGTCGTCAAAATATTACTACCTTGCTATCTCTTTCTGAATCAAAAATAATATAATTATCTTGATTATAGGTGTGATTTAGTGACCGAGGTAGGAACGTAAGATGCAACGAACCCCGGACCACTAGCTTAAAACCACAGCGCCCACCACCGCGCCAGGGAGGTCGACATAACCCAAAAGTATTACAAACTGCAAAACTATAATTTACCTATACGTTTTACTTAAGCGACTTGTAAAACGTTATCAAAGCGACGAGATCACTATTGCTTTGTTACTTACTCCATATTTCCGTCAAATCAGAACTGATTTTAATAATTGGGATTTTATTGCTCTTATTTGGAACAATACGGTCTCTATGTAGAGTTTCGGTTATATACCATAAACATCATCATCGCCATCACAACCACAGGTCGTCCACTGGAAATATTAGTTCTTTTTAGGAATTTCCACTCACTACGGTGTCAATAATGATGTAGGTACTAATCTACTTATTATGTTTTAAAATAACAGCGTTTACGTCATATCCCGGTATTTCGTGTAGTTACGAATTAAGTGATTTGGCAGTAAATATTTGCCTATTATTGTATTTTAGCTAGCATTTTGGAAAATTTCATCACAAATAGTTGGCTAAAAAAACATAATTCTGTCATCATTATTGACAACCCATTACACCGGTAATACAGTACTACAGTAGGGCAAGGGCCTCCGAGGATGAGAAGGGGACCGACCATACTGGCCCAGTCTGGTTTGGTAGTTTTTAAGAACAATATAAATAACTCTAATGCATACGGGTTTCCTTACGATGTTAAAGCAAGTGATACTGAATACCTTAATCAAATC
This sequence comes from Pararge aegeria, assembly GCF_905163445.1. Taxonomy (NCBI): domain Eukaryota; kingdom Metazoa; phylum Arthropoda; class Insecta; order Lepidoptera; family Nymphalidae; genus Pararge; species Pararge aegeria. The sequence continues at coordinate 6,661,922 of NC_053181.1, forward strand.
AAATATTCTATTTCAAAGTAGGTACCTAACCGTAAACTTTCTGAATGACATACAAATCTTTCATTATTTCAATATTTTTTTTTATTATTACATGAATTGGTTCAACCATTTGTAAATTAAGTTTAAAAAAAAATAAAACAATTTTACGATGTTACAAAATAATACATGACCAAAGTTTATAATTATTAAAATAAATTACCGAGTAAATTATACAAAAACATTTTTAGAAATACCAACTATGTAGGGACTTTTTTATTTAGAAATTTGTTTTAGAAATACCAGCCATCCAAGCGTTCCAGTCACATATATAATCCTCTACGGTGTAGTATCCTTTTTTACATAGACCCTCCTTTACATATAATTTATACCTCTGGTAAATTTTGAGTTTCTGGTGGAATTTTGTTATACAAACGTACGCCATTGCCCATAAATGACTCGCTAACTTTCTTTAGCCTTAGCCTCTGTGTTGACAATTTATTTTTATTACATGTGTTAACACTATTACGTTCATAATTCGGAGGATCATTCATATCTGTTAAGCTATCAACGCTTGTCTAAAATTGTATCCGTACTTACTAGGTATAAACTAAAAATGTGATTTTGCTTTAAAACCAGAAAAAAAGACAAAACGTATGGTCATATATTATCAATGCAGGTGTATTCTACTTAATGAGTTTGCTAACGATATTAAATTAACTATGAAACTACCGCAATTTAGAAAAACTTCCAACAACAGTTTTAAGTTTTTTTTCATTAGCTGGGGTCATTATTTATTTGACTGCCGATTGGCGCAGTGGGCAGCGACACTGCTCTCTGAGTCCTAGGCCGTGGGCTCGATTCCCACAACTGGAAAATGTTTGTGTGATGAACATTAATGTTTTTCTGTGTCTGGGTGTTTGTATCATGTATATTATATTTTTATGCATATTATTCATTAAAATATTTATCAGCCATCTTAGTACCCATAATACAAGCTGCGCTTACTTTGGGGCTAGGTGGGGATGTGTTTATTTATATTTCACCTTAGTATGTATGAAGAAATTTATATGTTTGACGGTTTATAAAAATTTCAAATTAAAATCTGAGGCACGCATATTATATAGATAAAGACATCGGGCTTAGAAAACGTTTTCTAATATCGATTAACCTATGTTTAGGACCAAGCTTGAGAACTTGTCCTTAGCTCTATGGCATTTTACTAAGACAGTTTAGTTTTGTACGCATAAAGGACAATGATACCCAAGCTGATGCAGAAAGCGCATAATTGCAATTTTAACAATTAATAAAAATAAACCTCTCGATACCTATTGGAAGATAAATTGCCTCGTTATAAAAAAAGAATAATAAGAAAGAATAAATGATCTCCTCGTTAAGAAATGATCACTAAACGGTATCTCATGATAAAACCAGCGTGGAGGGTCTTAGCCATTGATTTAATATGTTACTATCATAACTATGATTTTTTTTCTTCTTTGAGAGAGGAGACTTGGCTTGGCTTGACTTTGGCTCAGTGCAACTCCAAGAAGTCAACCCCAAAGAACTGCAATTCGCAGTTGGCTTGCAGTTCAAATGCAAATTGTAGTCTATAAAAACTACAGATATTTCTTTGCAGTTTGGTAAGTATATTCGGAAAGTATCACGAGGTTCAATTGTGGTCGAGGGTACAACACACTTGTCACCACCTCTCCACTTCTCGAGCGTGGTACAATGCGACTGAGGGTACATAACAGAGAACAGGAAGCAGCGTTTTCTGTGCTGCGATCTACTGCGATCACCAACCCTTTGCCCAGCTTTATGATATTTGCAACCTTCCCGTTGAGGCATTTAGTACAGCAGTTGCATGTTTAAGGCAGGATAATGGGTTTTCTTCTTCTTCTTTTTCTTCCTCTGGGCTTGTCTCCGTACTTGGTCGGACGGAACCTTCCGTTGTACGTAGTGCCACTGGTACAGCTCCCCGCTGGGTCACTCCAGCCAGCCGGGCTCATTCCAGAAGCTTAGCAGGCCGCCCAGGTCGCCAAGTGTACAATGGGTTTTGTTTTGAGAGATTGCAGCTACGAAATTGACTTTTGTCCGTTTTCTATAATCAATCAGTCTGTAATCTGTTGATAAGTTGCTTAGCAAAGTTGTTATTTGTTAGAAATTAATGTTAATTAATGTTAGTATAATAAATAGAATTTGTTGGAACAACGTTGCTAAGTAATAAATCTATTTTTGATTACGGATATATTCTATCTTGAAAATGAAAAGGACATGGACATTATTCAGTCCCGAAGGATGATAACTTACAACAGGTTTGCGACATACGTAAATATAGCTATCACTGCTGTCAAACATTTTTTGCAGACAATAAAAATTACGTTTTTACAGCATTGGTACAGCGTCTTAGCTTTAAAACTCTTATACTTATACCTTTTCGCAGCAGTGGGTTAACATGCTGAGGCTGATAAAAGGCATTAACTCCAAGAGAACTGCAATATTATTAGCATTTGCAGTTCCAAGGAGGAATTCCTTCAAACTAAGTATTTGCACCATAATCCGCATTGCATAATAAACTAGGGAGATTTCAACAAAACAACTAAAGTTTTTTGCACAACAGTTCTACTTAATAAAATAAATAATACAAATAAGCTAAAAGATTAGCATCGATCTCTGTGAGGCATATTTAGGATTAGAGAGAGCCAGAACGAACAGTTTGGTTTATTATAAACTAACATTCAAATAACTTAATCATTTATACGACCCATAGAGACAAGATTGCACAATTATAAAAAATAATTACTCATAATATATAAAAAAAAAAAAAACTAATATTAAATATGTTAAGTAGGTGCTAAGTATTGTTAGGTAGGTAATATATCTACGGCAAGAGCATTGATTCTCTATGACATTGACATCGTTACTATGCGCAAATACATTTGTGACGTCAGTTCTGATACCGTTTAATGCAAGAACTATCAAGGTTTACGTCACAGCGTGCAGTTACCAATGTCAATTCTTACTTTATTTATTTATGATACTACTTGATTATCATTGTTGACCAGAGTTAAGTCATCAACATCCTCATCAGCAGCCCAATAATATCCCACAGCTGGGCAAAGCCTTTCTCTGCCCACCATTTTGCAACAGAGCGGCTTGGCGAGCTTAGTAATTATTGTTGAACGTGTGGTTATTGTTAGTCAGGCACTTAATGTGCAGCGAGCATTTCTTTACTCTCCCGGGTACAGATACTGACAATTTATTGTCAATCATATCATATTACCTAATATTTTTTATTACACGACCTGGGAGTCGAACATAGGACCTTTGATATGCTGGCTGAAACCACTAAAAACTTAGTGGTTAAACGCTCTGTCATTTTATGATAAAAAAGCTGACATTTAATTACTATATTCAAAATTGTATTTTTTTTAATTGAGCTTCTATAAAACATAATGTATTACAAAACTTTTATAATATTATAAAAAAGAAAAACAGTTTAAAATAATTTCACCCATTTTGCAATGCCTGGATCGGACTTTATGTTTATATGCCTATTTACTTAATAATGTGTACAGTAGTATGTGCTATACATGAAAGCAACAAAAAAAAGAATTATGAAGCATAAATTATGTGAGCAGCTACACTGAGCCAACTCATCACAATCACGGTTACACATTACTTAATTTATAACTGATACAAATGTAAAAAATTTAGAGATATGTGCGACAAACACTACAGATGATTTTTCTTTATTTCATTTTATCTTCGTTCTAGTATAACATGATACGTTGTTGACATGTTGGCGGAATACGCCATCTCACAATCTCACATCATATCACATCTCACCATAAAAAACCCAATTCTAAACTAAAATTTACAGGTCTAAGGATGCCCGCACACATGTCATTTACACGTGTCATTAATAAGAATATTCTGCATATTGTCAATAATATTGACTCTTTGCGGGAAGTCTTTATGTAGTGCTATCATTTTCCAGCTACGACCTAACTATTTCTTATTAGAGCCATGTATGTGCATAAGCTGAAGTGTAAAACCAAATATTTTGATTGTAATACCTAGTAAGTGCCTACGCACATTCGTCTTATTGATGTTACACTGTTTACATTCGCTCAATTATGACTGCTTGACGTAAAAGCGATTTCGTATGACAGCCTATCGTTTCTTGGCTTTACATCATCGATTGTAAACATGGCGAGCCTCCCGCGCCCTGACCTCTAACGCATCTGGTCACAGATTACATTGCATCACATTTGTCGCAATATTATTAGCAGCGATTAAGACTGAGCGCGCATCAGTTTTTATTTTCTTCAGCTTACGTAAATTGGGTCACGATCGATTCTAAATGAACTTCTAAATACTGTACTTCATTCTTCTTCTATCTACCAAAATTACGTTAATTTTGGTAGATAGAATGAAGTACAATATTTTGTGTTTTTGGAGGTACTTATTGGAAAGATAATGTACATACTTAAAAATGATATAATGAAAATAAATTGTATGCCGCTAATGCTATGGGCGCCAGAAACCGTGGCAGTCTAGTGGACAAATACACATACACACACGCACACACACATTTTTTATTTCAGTAATAAATGTTATGTGCGCTCGTATTTAGTGCAGTCGCTAACATAACAACAACAGCTTTTGCGAAGTAAATATTATTGTTGTTATCAACGAATTAATCGGTCATCATGTTTTGTTGCTACTGGAAGCTTAAATGATGACGACAATGAAATACTTACACGGATTTTATTTAAGGAAATCGATAACATTAAGCTGATATAAGTGCATCAGACTTTTCTAGATTGAACCTGGTAGGTATTTCAAGTAATAATAAATTCTATCAGTTTATAAAAGGACGTACGCCAGACTGCGTAGGTCATAGATTGACTACATTTTTTTTAAAAGGGCGTACGCTAGACAGCATAGGTCATAGATTGCTTTTTTTCTAACTCTCAGAAAAATAATACGTCGCTTATTGTCTTTTTGAAATAATGCGAAAATTAAATTGGTGCTTTTATTATAGGGCTCTTTACTGGCACACAGCATTCTTTGATAGTTTTTGGCGAATCGGGAATAGAGTCAAGGATTCGTTAAAGTTAATCAAGAAGAACACCACTAAAACAAAGCCAGGTTAATTCATGAAATTTATTTAAGACTAGCGTACCCATCGCTTCGCCGGGCTAGATTTTGCTTTATTTTATTGAAACAGTAAACTTACATCATTAAATTTTTAATTTAAGTCTCATAATATATTAAATCATTTATATCTCTCCGTATTCATTTCCTTCTATCTCCATCTTCATCTCCCTCTTCTCGTGCGGGTGAAGATTATTATCTACACCCAACAATAGAATATCATGATAGTAAATAAAAGCAGTTTGACAGTTCAAAAATAGGAGTGCTCCGATCGTCACCCAACTTTACAGGATTACTCGCCAGGTCAATCCGGAGATTCCCTGAAAGTTTCATTGAAATCGGTCCAGCCGTTTCGGAGCCTATGCGGAACATACCCACACACTTTCTCTTTTATATATATAAAAAGATTATCAATGATTCCAAATTGTGGACATTGGACAGTATTCTTTCAGTCACCTAAAGTGCTATTTTTTTGCAATTTTAATACTTTTTAAAAGACAATGGAGCCAATTATAAATTCCCAAGCTTCCAGTGAAAGGCTTAAGCCCCCAGGGGATGCACTTGCTAACAAAGCCTCTTTATAGAATACCTAACAGCTTGCAGAACAGCAGAACCTACTAGCTTTGACCAGCGATTTCGTCAACTAAAAGTTACATAGTCCAGTCTTCCTCATTAAATGAAAAAAACTTGTGGAAATCGATGAAAATATATTAAATGTTAAACCAAGATCATAAATTTAAGTTATTGGAAAAGGTAGAAGAAATCACGCGTGAAATCGGTGGCTGCCGAATGCCAATCAGATCAGGATCTTGCGTGCACTGTCCGAGAAATCTTAAATTGGCTACATTTGTGAGATACACGGAATTATCCATTGCGCTATTATCTATCTATATCTCTCTATTTATATTATCTAGGCGCTGAAATCGTTTTTTGTTTTATTTAAAGGGCCGGACGTCTGCCCTACGACGAGCCCGTTCGTCGCGTTCAATGGCGCATTGGTGAGCCCTTAGGCCTTATACGTAGGAGGTTCCTGCCCTAAGGTCTTATACGTCTCAAGGTGCTGGAATGGCAGCCCCGAACTGATAAGCGCAGCGTTGGTCGATCCCCAACGAGGTGGACAGACACTAAGCGCGTCGCAGGTAGCCACTGGATCCAGATGCACAGAACCGTGGAATTTGGAACTCCCTACAAGAGACCTATATCCAGCAGTGGACGTCTATCGGTTGATATGATGATGATGATGATGAATATTATGGTATTTTTATTTTAGCGTTTTACAAATAACAAATGGTTTTCCTTCCGGAATGTGTCAAGTTCAACGTGTAGTTATTGACGGTGGTAAAGACAGCTCATTAATTCATGACGTGGATTAAGTAAGTGGTTATTAAAAAAAACATATATTTATGACTTATTTATTACTATGGTTTATAAGTAACGTCATAGTCAAGTTATTCAAACCACGGAAATATCTACGTCATTACTCATAATATGTTGTTATTAACGTAAGACATAAGAAGTTAAAAACTTTTAATTGTAATAGGTAATTCAAATTATTTCTTTATACGTACTTACTCGTACTATATCATGTACGTATAATAAATGCAATTAATATCTAGGAAACGCTTCTAATGATTTAGAAGATTTTTCTTTCAAAGTGTACCTAGGTAGCTAGGTATTCAAATAGGAGCTTAGTTAGAGTTAGTAGGTGTACTCCTTATTTCTGCCAGAAAACATTCAATCAATTTTAACTATAAGAACGAGTACTTCCCTTCCCACTGCTGTGAGCGGTCATAATCAAAATAACGAATGTAGATGCACCAACGAACAATAAAACAAAATCATATGGAGGGGATGCGCTCTCCTGGATAAAATGTGGCCGATGCTTACATTGTCCACGTGTTACTATGGTTTAAGGATGGGATGTAAATATACACATTTAGATTGGTAAAATAGTTAAACGTAATCTGTTTCCTGAACAGTCATAGCCCATTTCTTTGTATGTGAAATGTGAGACAAATTTTCAGTACACTTCAATACGAAAAAAACTTTTTGTTGGTAAATTGCCAATGTTATGATGCTACGTCATTCCATTCCATTTAATATCGCGAAGTGAGTAGTGCCCTACGTTGTAGCCATATTATTTACAGAGATGCACCCACTGGGTCCGACTTTCAGGAGTTTCAAATAGTTTGCTTTAGGTTCTTATTATAAAATGCATCTTATCTGCCACATTGGTCTAGTGATCAACATGTGAGTACATCGGCATCGCCATGTAGGGATCATGACTGATGTCGGTCCAAAAATCGTTGGGTATTGAATTTTCTATTAATGCTTCGGAGAGCATGTGATTGGTGATTCCCGTTCCAATTATCTACTCAAATTAATAAGTACACGAATAGTGACATAGGTAGGTACTGTTTTCCTGTAAAATTTAGAGTTCATTAACTAAGTATTGCAAAAGTAAAATGACCTACTTTTTAACCTCCGACACAAAAACGGATGATTATTATTATAAGTCTAAAGTGTCTGTGAGTGTCTGCTAGTGAAATGTTGTTGGTTGATAAAAAACGGTCCAAAATGGCCGCCGCCACAAAATGGCGGTTACATCTTTTTCACAACTTCCTCAAAATGAGTTTCAAATGAAAGAGCTTGACTAGTAGAATACTATAAAAAGAACACTGAAAAATTTAAAAACTATTATGGCCGGGATCACGATTAAGCTAATTACATATGGGCGACAGTTTACTGTGTCGGGGGTTTTAAACTTTTAATTTTATTACTTGTTACAATAGACCAATATAGGTATGTAGGTGCACGTTATATAACTACAAACTTTTAAGCCGCGCGCGTTCTAAAGCTTGCGCTTATTAATAATTATCTTAATGACTACATAGTGTACATCTACCTCAATGAATCAGGTACTAAAAGTAAAGTTTTTTCAATCTTACTGGTAGTGCCAAATATACAACCTATGATATATACCTTTGATATTAAGTACAGATAGCCTTTCAACATATTTAAACAAACGACTGAGTGTGGGTGAATAATATATCTGCTCTTGCAGCGTTAATAACCCACTATTTGAAACCTTCAATCACGTTAACATAGCCAATCGCTAATGAACGCCCGATGACCAATTCACGTGCTACCTAATTATTGAAAATACTCCCTAAAACAAAAGACTGCAAATAATGTGTGGGACAACAGCTGCACATATTAGTCGATAGCGCTGGGTGCCCGTCTTTGGAAATTTGAAAAATAATTTGGTATCATAGCTCATATCACTAACAAAGAATAGTTAAAAGAAGAATCGAAATCGCATTGTTAGTTGGTATGCCAAGACCATTTCTAACATTTCTTTAGTCCTAGCACTGAAGTCCTCATAAAAGTGGCAACACTTCAAGTATTCAGGTCAGAGGCTGGCTGCTGTCCGCTGTTCTCTATCTCCAATCATATTTATCAGATCTACACGATATTCGGGCAAAACTAAACTGTATAGTTAACCTTACAAGTAGAAAAATAAATATTGAAATAGGTAAATAGGTTGTTAAAAATGGGTATGAGCCCTGATCAGTTATATGTTGATTATCTCGAGAACCACTCAACACATTTTAATGCAGTTTTTATCATTCGACTGTTTGCGGTGCGGAGGAAATCTGCAAGCAAATGTCATATATCTTTATTCATTATCGTTATCAACCTATTACCGGTCCACTACAGTGGCACAGTTCCTCTCGTGGCACGTAGGCCATATACCACACCAACCGGCCAAGTAAAGATTGTTGGTATTCAGTTGCCTTTGAGAGCTCTATTAAAGAGTTCTGCGGCATGCAGGTTTTTCACGATGTTTTCCTTTACCGTTTAAATGATATTTTAATTGCTTCAATTAAAAATGTCATCACTTCAATCAGAGGCGAGTGCGAGTGCGAGGCGATCAAACTCGGTCCCCCTGAAATGAAATCCGAAGCCCTAACCGTAAGGCTTTCATCCCTTATTATTGTTATTAACAGGTAGGAAAATAGGTCAGTTTCATTCGTAGCCCGCCAACCTGCTTTGGAGCAGATTGGCGATTCAATGCTCCTAAACTCTGTCCTATGCCCTGCACTAGGACATTATTTGGGATGAAGATGATGATAATAAAGAGGTACCTAATTAATTAATTAAATACAATAAATACCACGTATAACTTGTTGGTACGTTAATAACAAAACCTACTTGAATTTAATTGCGTATTTACATCTTCGCCCATCGTTCTAGTTTTTCTGGAACAGCAAGTTCTATAAAGTTGTTTCACGGTCATAGGAAGGCTTCAAATGAAAATCAATAACTGTATCAAGAAAGTTATTTTATGGCAGTTGCAGAATACTTAACTAGGTTGTTTAAATAGTCTGTAAAAAAAGTACCTACATACCTACTAGTTCCACGGTAGGTAAATTATTTTCGCGGTTTGTAAGCGGCTTCGGAACGACGGAAGGCAGGCGTCGCGTCGTGGCGTCGGTTGCTTCATAGACTCGGCATGAAATCTAGCTTCTTAGTTTCCTTTCGACTGCCATTACCTTAGATTAGATGTTGAAAAAATATTGTAACGCCGACAAAGTCGTGCTCCACACTAGCTATTTATACAACATAGCTCAGGTGGTAAAGGATTCAATTAAGCGCGTATATTGGAAGGTTCCACATCTAACCTCATAGATCTTTGTTGTAGAGCTACCTAGTTAGCCTAGTAATTTCCCGCCGTACCTAGGTAGGTACCTATATTAGAATATATTATATATTAGAAAACAGCACAACGGCAAGGCTCAGAAGTCAGAGTTCAATGAGTAAAGCTATGGAAATAAAGCACTTCTTTTCTACACTTAGGCATAAATATTCATTATTCCCCTCGTAGATCCGTTGCATCTTACGTTCCTACCTGTCACTAATTAAATACCTATAATCAAGATAATTATATTATTTTCGATTCAGAAAGAGATAGCTAGTTATAAATATTTTGACGACCTCCCTGGCGCAACGGTGAGCTATATGGATTCAAGAGAGAGAATTTATAATTTCTGAATTTTCTCTGGTCTGTTGGGGGGCTTTCGCCGTGGCTAGTTACCCCCCTACCGACAAAGACGTGCCGCTAAAAGATTAAGAGTTCCGGTGCGCTGTCGCGTGGAAACAAATTAGGGGTATGACTACCACACTCCCTAACAGGTTAGCCCGCTACCATCTTAAGACTGCATCATCACTTACCACCAGGTAAGATTGCAGTCAAGGGCTTAATTGTAAGTGTAATAAAAAAAAAAATCATTTCTTCCATAAACCTACCTGGTTACTTGAACTTACGCAACTTGTCTGTCTCTTTAAATTATGCAATAGCAATAAAATTACGTCTATTTTATGAGCGTTTTTTTAGCACGTCGTCTAATAAATATTCAAATTTGCAAAGGATTTTGCGGACTTTGCTATCATACATATTGTACCTTACCGTGAACTAGTTTCTCGTAACGACGTAGGCAGTTAAATCAATAAAAAAGATTTTAGGTGGACAGCCTATCGCACAGTTAGTTTATTAGTTTTGATATCAAAATTGATAAATTATTATCTTTAATAATTATGCCCAGCCAAACTGGTTTCTTTGTAGTTAAAGTTTACTTCACACACATCACATCACATCAGCATAGGCGTCTTATGCTTTTTAATAGCCCTTAGGTGATTTTTTTAAACCAAAGACACTCAAAGCAGTCTCTTATCGTGTGTACACAAAAGGAAAAAAGGAGAGGTGCGATATAAATGGGAGTCAAACAAAGTAGCTAGATGCTAGATAGCACTTTAACAAGCCGTCAAAAACACATTAAGTTATTGAATTTGCAAAAGTTTTATCAAAATAGCATCATCAATCTGATATATTAACATGGCCTTTAAAGTACCATCGATCTGTGATTTGTAGGCCATATGTCTATTTGGTTGCCTTGTATGAGAAAAGTACTGCTCTATCAAGGTACATGACACATCCATTCCAAATTGAGAAATAATGTAAATCTGGTGCTTCGTTTGAAACCTTGTAAACTTGGGAGGATCTGTTGCCAAATCATGACATTTCGTTGTCCATATGAAACGATAGATTAAAGTCAAAAGTCCCTGTGGCTTAACTTTCAAACAAAATCGAAATAACTTCATCAATAACACTCTGTAAAATGCCAACAACACATTCTAAATACGTATACTTAAGACACAAAGCGTTTAGGAATGTGTAAAACTAAATGAAAACAAAAGAAATAATCAAAATTAAGTTTATTTAAATAATAACCACATAACTTACTGAGATTCCCCATACACGCCCCAGCCCTATAACCTATATTTACAGTGGGCCGCTTAACCTATATGTACAACGTGTGGGAGAGGTTTCAATCACAGGGCAAAAAGCGTTTTGAGTCTACACAGGTGATCCTACTTCTTCTTGATAGGATCTTGTGAGGTGTGCTGCGGCTGCAGTGAGATTGCGTAGACAGTAGCGGAGTCCTCTAAGGTGACGTCGACAGGCAGCGGCGGATCTGGCTGCGGATTCCCTTTCGTCTTCTCCGTCTATTCCAGAGTCTCCGGCAGCACTTGAAGCGTCGCTCTCCGTGTCACTTATGTCACTAATACGCCTTCCACGCTCTACTTGCTCCTCTGCCTCTCCCGCCCACAACAATTCAGTCTTCAAATCGTTCAGCATAGCGAATAGGCTGAACGGGTCATCGTCACCTTCCTGTGGCAGGTTCATCAATCGACATGGCACCAGCACCGTCTCGTCCATGGTGTTTACCGTTTTGACGAACTTCTCCATGTCGTTCAAGACACTCTGTTTAGAGAATTCAGTGTTGTCATTTCGCGCAATTTTCTTCAAGCTGTTCCTGTAACAATGGAGAATCAAAATTAATAAGTTATTCAGACAACTTTGGTAAAAGATATTTTCAATAAATTATGGTTTTTTGAAGCAGTCAAAGCTCATTGGATAGGAGCTTGATTCGCTTTCGGGAGGCCGAATTCGAATCCCTCCTCCATACCTCCAACTTTTTTACGTTATGTGCGTTTTAAGTAATTAAAATATTACTTGCTTCAACAGTCAAGGAAAACATCGTGGGGAAACCTGCATGTCTGAGAGATCTACATAATGTTCTCAAAGGTGTCTAGAGTCCACCAATCCGCACTGGGCCAGCGTGGTGGACTGCCGACTTAATTTCTCATTGTGGGAGGAGAACTGTACTAATGGGTTGATGTGGTGATGATGATGATATATTAGGACATGCTTCAATGTGTTCATTGAAATTTTAGACCTAAACACATATGGCAACTTAGCTACTGTGACATAATGGAATTGGATTTGATTTAAAAGCTTCTTTTTCTAGAATATCTATAAGATTACAACAGATTCATCAACAAATTTATTTACATGAATGTCATTTGTTACTTGAGATGCAAGACCATATTAAAATCTTGGACTTATGGACACATACATATACATGTAATATCCATAGGTAAACCATGCAAACAAGATACCATGGGGTTGGGGCAAAAAAATATTAGATTCAATGATAATGAATTTAATTGTGCCTTTTATTTTTTGATTGCATTTCCTTTAATTTCACTAAAGGAAATTAAAATAAAAAAAATACCTTTGATAAATATATTTGAAGTAATGTATTTTAAAAAACCTGTACATGGTGTCCCTGGCCTAAGGTTATTCAAGAGAAGAAGGGCGGAATCATCAGTGCATTAATATCACATAAAGAGTAGGCAAGTGCTTTGTTGTCTGTCTGTATGAAGACTAGTTCACTGGCCACAGCTAAATAAGATTTAATAACTGAATCTTATCTTTCAATATGACTGAATTTTGGTCATGAGGCATAATCCAATAGAATGTGACATTGTAGTTAATCAAGGACAACCTAATCTAATTTACAAATTGGCCTACTCCGTCTCAATATAGATATAACATGATTTAAACTAAAAAGAATCCTCCATGTGCTATCGAGTACATGGAGTATATAGCTATTAGATAGTTTTGGAATTAGGGGACAAATATATGGAATTATGGAACTTGTCACATGCCCATTTATGACAAATAACATGAGGCAAGGACAAACTGTCATGTTACATAACATTTCCATCCATATAGAAAAGTTTATGCAAACACAAAATGCTCAAACAATACTGTTTTAACAAGACACGTAGAGGCAGGACTTATAAGTAGTCTTATTTGTTATTTGTTGTTATAAATGTGACAGTTAAAGCTACACACTAGCACAGCCCAAATCTGTGCTAAGCTAGAGGCTGGGCTCTACATATGATCTCATAACTGTTTCAACAGTGAAAGTATTGTAAAGTTGTGAGTTTTGGAAAACAACTTTACATAAAATATTTTTAGAGGGATATTATTTAATCCTATAAATTGTCTGCATACAAATTCTTATAAGAATATTTATTATCATCCCCTAGGGCCTTGTACACACCCAGAACCAAATAAGTTTTTATGGTATGCGTGCAGGAAAAAATAAGCATAAAGCAGGTATCTAACATATCTTAACGGTAACTTTTACTTTGGAAGATACAGAATGCCTGGCACCATAAAGGTAAAGATTTAAACATTTAATGCAGTTAAATGTCGTCATAATCAATTTCAAAATTCAATCAAAAGCGATAAAGAAAGCACTTAGGTTTAAATATAAAGTGCAAACAGCTTCATTCAGTATGTGGAATCTTTTGATTTTTTCAGAATCATAAAATTGAAATCCCAGATCCTCTGAAACATAATTGATTTCAGTAATTTTTACCAAAAGAATGACTGATTCAGATGGGTGATATACAGTGTCTTCTGATGCATTAAGTGATGTGACAGACAATATGGGTTTAAATTGCTGTAAGTTGTATTGATGTAAATCATGTAGAGTACAACATGTCTAGCTTCACCTCTACATTACACAAAAAACAATTCACCTAACTTTGAAAGAAATCTCTAGACTAAAGCTAGTTTACTAATAAACTTCATATAGTTAAATATATAAATATGTACCACATATATTAAACTATGTGGGTACCTACCTAGGTATTACTTCCTTAGTAACTAATTCTGCCGGCTACACCAGCATAAACTGACATTGTTTGTGTGGGTGAAACCAAATCTCCTACTACTAAACAAACGGCAAGTAGAACTATATAATATGTAGATTCCCTCTTTTGGTGTAACTTATAATATTTCTTTTAATTCAATTATTCTATAATGTATTATTTTTGTTTTCTAATATGTTCATAAAGATGGGTTTTTACCGATAACAAATATAATACTCTTCAACCTATATTAAATATAAATGGTTATATGTTCAAACAATTCATACAGTGTAGTTACAGTTACTTCAGAATGCGACAATAGAGCATGTTCATAAATTTTATCAGCAGCTCTTTTAAATTTAATCTCAAAGTGGCCTTGTGTCTTTTAACACAAAGGCATTTATGAATTTTGCAAGTAGTTACATAAAAGAGTAAACATACAGGTTGACAGATGCTGACACTGCTTTAGCATCATTTGCATATCATTTTGATAACATCTAACATGCAAATGAGTAAAGGGGACAAAGTGGAGGTATTTGTCTTATATATAACATAACTTAAGATTCTATACTATCTTTGGGATCAAAGCAATATAAATAATAAAACTTAGCTGAAATATTGTAAGAACTCAAAATGATAGGTTGTCAAGTAAGGAATTTAGGATAAGGAACTAATTCTAATGTACCTAATGATTCAAATTTTACAAGAACCCACAAAACTGTTCCTATTTCAGACTTGAGTGGTGCAGTGGGCAGTGATCCTGCTTTTGGAGTCAATGTTGTGGATTAGATTCTCACAACTGGAAAATGTTTTGTGTGATCAACATGAATGTTTTTTAGTGTCTGGGTGTTCATATAAATATTACGAGTATTTATGTTTATTTATAATTTATTCGTCAGTTATCTAAGTACCCATAACACAAGCTATGCTTACTTTGGGGCTAGATGGCAATGGTTTTTTTTCCTATTTTGGAGCATTAATGTTTTAATTTGTTTATCTTTACCTAAACCCGAGATCAGGCAACTGAACTATGTAAATCTTGTTGTACCTTGCAGTTGTTTCATTTAAACTGGCCACTAGTAAAATCAGTTAGGCCAGTTGACCCTGGGTTAATACAGAGAACATGTGATGATGAATACTTTTTATGCTTTCTTACTATTATACTTATTTATGTACAATTGTATGCATTACTTTGTTTTAATATGATTAAAAAAGTTTTACATACAAGGAGTCAAGTTAATTGTTATGTTTTAGGGTCAAGTATAAAGTAAATTGACCCTGATGTTAATTTATTTATTGGATTGGATTCATGTACAACCTCATTATTGAATTCAGTGCTAATTAATTGAATGGTATGTTTTGTTAATTTGTTAATGTTTTTCTTTCTTTTCCATGGCCCTTTGTACTGCAAATTGGCTTTGGTAAAGTTATAGAATTACTTATGACTATACTGTAATACAAGTATGCAACCGTTATAAAGTTTAAAATGACTGATAGGTTGCAAACAGGAATAGCAATGCCAATGGAACTAAATTTCACCATGACCATTATTATTAACTAAACTACTAGAATATATTATATGAATTAATAAAAATGTCTTGTAAATAATTATTTTTATACCAAATAAAACAAATAGCCAATCTCCATACTCAGAAGCCGGAAGAAACTGTTATGAAACAAGCTGCTATTTATCAACATCTTTATTTTTTGAAGAAGGATGCAGAGCAACTTACAAAGGATTTCTGTACTCTGTACTGACAATGTGACAATATAAATAATTTGTATTCATTTTTAAATCTAGCTTATGTCCATACCTAGCAAATTCTCACAATATAAAGCTACAGTTACATCATTAACCTATTTTGTCAGGACCTTCAGTCTTTAAAACTATCGACTCAATATAACCGTAATTGAGATAACCCCAAACTTAATTTGCTACGTAAAAAATAAGTATCGATTGCGAAATGTACATTTTTGGAAGACTATGAAGGTTACATACAATTTAAAGGGACTTGTTTTAGACATGAAATGTAATAAGACCTGTTAAAACAGTTTGGTCAATTAGTAAAGGTTTAATCATTGATATTTCGTGAGTCAGGCTCTCTGCGCACGCCCAATAAAGCCTGCCCAATGCAGGATAACCTCATTGACGATAAAGTCGAGCAAACATAAAAAAAAGATCGTTCGACACCGTTGGAGTGACGCCACAACTCTAGCCAGCCAATATGCTGCAGATTGCAGAGGTTGCGACATTTATACGATGCATAATGTTAATGTGAAAGGAATTCAAGATTTCGTCAATCCACATGCCTACAACTGAGATCTTTATATTTTCTTTCTAGAACATTTTTTATTCAAACTCTATTCTAGGTTAAGACAAAGGCAGTGAAGAACTAGCCCAAGGGCCGATACATGAAGCAGCCATTATCGGATGATTTTTGTACTAACCTGCTGTTCTCCAATTTGGTCGATATGTCGGTATTGAAAGACATCTTCATGTATTATTTAAAGATCTTAAATATCACTGAACACACACGTCCTTATTTTTCACTTGGAATTTATAACTGACGTTTATAATGAGAGCTTACGAAATGTCGCGAACTGATTTTTTAAAATAATTTTCACAGAGCACAAGCGACCGTACGCTTTCGCGAGATTTGACGTTTGGCGAGAAGTGGGGAGCGTCCTCGCGTATTTATATGACTACTGGATCATACGATGCGGGGCTAGCGAACTCGGAATTTATTTTATAATTATTAATACAGTGCCATGTTGGAATTGTTGTATTCCATTGATTGTAATGTATTTACAGTGTTCTTGTGTATTAGAAGTTAATATCTAAAATCTATTTTGTTGCAAGTTTATCACATGAATGCTGAATTTATTTAAACAATCGCGGTCTACTGGGTGCGTCCCACGAAGTCACACCACATACCGGCTCTCTGATTGGTTGCTCGGATTCAATTGCTTCAATTCATTGGCCAATTTAAATTTTACTGGTGCATGACCGGTGCACACTTTTATTTGTGATTATTTATAAATACTTTGACAAAATATACACGTAGCCCTACAATGTATGAAATCTCGAAATCAGATAGTGTTGAATTATTTTACTATAGTTCCTTTATCAAGGTCCTAAGCCAACATATTGTTAATAATATTAACAAGGTGCAAAAAAGTTCCTGCCAGGTTGTATAGGTACACTACCTACCTACTTACAGAAGTGGTCATGTTTTAGTAATTATTAATGAAAGCAAAGTAGGTATGTACCTATTTTAATAATTATTATTCATTAGGAAACTAATTAAAAAACGGATAAATTCGACCTATATCGAAACGAACTATATCTAATAATCTGGCGGTGACATAGATAAAATCGACGAAGTGTGATAATTAAATTGCTACATTGGTAGGTACTCACCTACCTTACCAGTTACCACCTGGGTTGAAAATTTGACCAACCTTAATCTTTAGTTAAAATAGTTCATGCGCTGTATACCTAAATACACATTGCAGTACACCCACAGGCTATTTTGGAAACTACCTAGGTGTGGATTTGAAAATGTCTAAATACTAGGTAAATATATAGGTATATTATTTAATCATTAAGACTGTACATCTTTAATTTTTGCACTAATTACTTAACTTAAATAACTTAGATCAATCAAAATACTAATTACGTACAATATTATACGAGGATTAGTTATCTAATCCCTCTCATCGCACCAATATAGCTACCTACCCACACTGCGGTAAGACTGCGGTGCGTCGGCTACTTCAAAAACTCGGCAAGGCACAGTCTTACAATATACGAGTACCATTTACCTTAAAAGCCTAGCAAGCGTAGCGTTAGGGGTGCATGGCCAGTATTTTTGAAAAAAATAATATTGTAAGTAACTAAAAATATTTACATTCCTCCGGATTTGTCAAATTTTGACGTTAATAGGCAGCGTTACGCTAACGTTGGGGTAAGCGTGAATGTGATGACATTAAACTACAGTTGCGGCTGCTAAGAGCCTCCTTGCATAATTTCCTCCCCTCGTTTCTTGGTTCTTATCATTAGGAAACGGAATTCAGAACAAAATGAAATCACCTAATAATGGCATAGTCTTCAAATCAGAATATGGTTAGTGGTCAGTTTAAAAACAAATAAAAGTCAAATTAGGCTAAATAGTTTAAGTTGGTACCTACCATACATAATAGGTATATAGGTACGACAAAATATAAAAGCTTTCTTTCAGTAAGTGGGCAATTAAGGTGAAAGATCATGAATACATTCACACGTTGCATTGTATTCAAATAAGCACCAAATACCGATCGTTTTGTTTATATTTTAATATTCGTACGTAAGTGTTGGAATTAATACGTGAATTAAGTGGTTCAAATAAATAAATCATTAGTGTGGAAATTATTTCGACATTCCTTTGTTAATTCCTATGTGAATAATAAATTTTTCGAACACCTACGAATAGCGACGGATGCAATCTTAGGAGGCAGGGGCCTGTCTCGTTGCTTCTAAGACTAATCTAATACCTAACCTAATGTAATTTTTGTACCTACTGAGAATGAGAATGTACTTGAGAGAACCCCATTAGCGTCGAGGTGTTACAATAAACAACAAACATTCCGTTGGTCTTTTTTAGTGGATATGTACTCATAGATATCGCTTCACGACTGGCTATTTCCACATCCCCACCGCATTTCTGACCAACGTTAAAAAATACCTCATCGGTACCTATCTTCTGAGAATCCAAAGTAATTGGCTTTTTAGTAAAATGCTGTAGCGTGTGCACACCTACTGCACGCTTGCATAGTAAAAAAAAACCGACTGCACCCCCCAACGTGCCGTTTAACCATCAACCATATACATATTACCTAGTATCAAAGAGTAAGAACTTATCCTAAAGTTATAGATGTAGGTACATAATGTTAAAAATCATAAGTATGTGTTAGTGATAAGAACTGGCACGGATGGCTTAACTTGCCCCTCGAGACATGTCGGTGGATAGAATAAAGTCTCGTGAGACCCTCAAATTCTGAGAATCATTCAAATTTCAAGGTGGCCTTAAACAGTCGCAACTGCATACAAGAATTATTAGGAGTCCACCAAGCGATCCTGACAAAAAGTGCCTTGACAGAGAGACAGACGGGCAAAGAATAGACACAGAGTTAAAGGGCTTTTAAGATACGGACCACGAACTAAAAAAAAAATAAAAAAACCTAAAAATAGATACCGCATGCTTAAATATCATAGTTTAGGAATCTGATTAATTACAAGACAGTAAAGCTACAGAACAGTAGCAAGATCTCAATAGTCATTTTGGGTTAATTTAAGAGTCGGATATATTTTTTTTTAATCGGCAAAGCGTTTCCTCTAGTGCTGAAGATTTTAACGGTGGTTACTTCAAAATAAGGTGACCCACTTTAGACTTAATCATTAAAAAATAAATGTGCTAATAACTTATAGTTAACTAATATGTTCCAAAAAGTTGACCTAGGACCTGCTACTGGGGTAGCCCGTAGCAGTGCCAAACTATTAAAAAAATGGCCGCCTTTATACAAAATGCATAATTTGACAGTCACAGTTGTAAACTGATCGCGAGTTTTGTATGGAGATGGCAGATCTCCGCCGATCAGTAAGTATTATAACTTTAGTGGAAATTTACTGAATATCCGTGATTGAGCATGCTAAACATTAGAACAACAAGGCAGTTAACAATAACTTTTTGTAGGTATTTAAGTATAATTAACTAAATAAGGTAGTGTTAGATTCGAGATTCGCCTTCCATAGATGGCAGCGGTGGTAATTTATTTATTTAACCCATAACAGGCTCCAAAAGTTCAAAGACCATGGTTTCGGGAAAACTTCCTGTTAATTTATAAATCAACAACTATCTTAGGGGTGTCAGGTTTTTTGGACCTTTGTGTTCAGAAGGTATGCATTTTTTTTTTTATATACTCCCTGGAGCGCTGATTTCCTCCGATGTGGTGGTCGGAGACCTTTTGTATTCTTTTAACTTTAATTAAGTATTTTTATTTGTTTATTTATGTATTATTAATTATTGTTAATTTATTTATTTATCTATTTATTGTTTATTTATTTATTATTATTAGTGTTTATTCATATATTTGTTACAGATTTTTGAGTAGAAGTAGAAATAGAAAGGGCACTACGATGTTACACATGTGAATCTTTATATTCTTATAATATAAATTATACATTGCGTCTTTTACTACTGTGTCCTACTTCTTTCTATTGCTTCTCTGGCTACTTTAACACATTAATTTAAGAAGGGATCCCTTGGGAAGGTATGCATTAGGTTTATATTATAATTGACGTAATCTAATTATGAATGTTTTTAATTATTTTTAAGTTAAGATTTGCATGCCTTTAAATGGGTTAAAACATTGTTCGGTATTATTTTTTTAACATCTATAATTTCACATGTTTTTTGCAAATAAATGATTATGATTATGATTATTATGATTATGCTTAGGTATCAATCAGTCAACAGACTGTCTGCAACTACTGCTGGATATAGGTGTATCTGAAAGTGCTCGCTTAGGTTACGATAGTACACCGTCTGGTCCCTTCCCAGCCCTTTAAATAATTACGTATAACCTACTTTAAATCATGACAAATGGTTCACTGTTTTGGGGAGAATTTAAAAAAAAAATTTAAGTGCTAAAATCGGTTTGTTTTTTTTATATATTATTAAGAAATCTCAGTTTCCGTGGTACTTTTCCTGTAAGAAACCACTATCAGCCTGAGCATGTTAAGCCCAATATAGGAGAAGCATTGGGAATTTCTTTATTGCTGTAATTAATACTTACATTTCATACAAGAGCTTGTGTAGAGATAGAATTGAGTCAGTCAAAAAGTAACTATTAAAACACGATCCTCCTTAAAACACGTTGCTGTAAAATACAGATGATTTATGTTTGGCCACGTTTGATATTATCATCATCGTCATCAATAGCCTATATTCTTAAGCCCATTGCTGGACTAAATAACTCTCCCAAAGGGTTTGTCCATAATCACATGTCGGTCTGACTGTCATTGTCCACGCTGGGCGCACGGGTGGTTGATCGCAGTAGACGTTCGAAGTAGCATAGAATACGCTGCTGCCCGATTTCCGTTGATTTTCTTAGTCGCCTCGTACGATACCGCTGGCAGGGGCGAGGTGGTGACAATCTGATCTACCTTCACTATACGTCGCGTTTAATATACTCCTCTTCTCAGCGGGCGATGGAGAGAGCTATGTTAGGAGTATCTCTACGTGATCAAATCAGAATAAGGGAGATCCGTAGATGAACTAGAGTTACCGACATAGCTCAGCGAGTCGCGAAGCTGAAGTGGCAATAGGAGGGGCACATAGCTCGGAGAACCGATGGTCGTTGGGATCTTAAGGTGCTGGAATGGCGACCCCGCACCGGTAAACGCAGCGTAGGTCGGCCCCCAACGAGGTGGATAGATGACATCAGTGGAGCTCCCTACAAAAGACCTATGTCCAGCAGTGGGCATCAATTGGTTGAGATAATGATGATGATGATGTTACTCCTTCTTGTTCTTTTCCCTCGATATATGGAATCGGCACAACGTGTCTTCTTCAAACTTTAAAACGGACTTTTTTATTTGGTTTGGCATTGTTTTATAGCAATCATTGACTGACCAAGCAGATGGCCCACCTGATCGTAATTGTTAAACCATCGCCTGTCTATAGACTTCTTCACACACAGTTCAAAATTCCGCAACCCAGTGTCCGTCAACCTGAGGCCGTATCTACACCAACCACGCCCTTCAGACCGAAACACAGCATTGCAACAATGCTGCACTGAGGCCGAAATAAGCTCGCCGGTAGTTCTTCCCAGGACGAGCTATCACAATAAACTCTACTGCTACTAGAGGCCGCCACTTCGGTTAAAATTTATAAGGTTACTCCCCTTGTAATCGTGAAGTCTGTCTCCTTGGAACATGTGTGATAGCATTCCGAACCCTTCCGTACAAGATACTTTAAGAATCACTCTAGACTCTTTGTAACTAGAAGGTTGCCTTATCCGCTATGGTAATGTGTGAATAATAAATTTAATTTAAAACTTCTTATACAATTATTTATTTATTTTTGACAATGTAATATACATTGTTAAAATATTAGTACTCTTACAGCACTGTCCCGCTCTCTTGCGGGACAATGCTACCTATTGCCTAGTAATTAGTACCTGGTTCTGTCATTCAAAGGTTGCCTTTGCCGTTGTAAGAGAATGCTTTTTGTCTAGTGCTTCGGCCGTGGCTAGCTGTTACCTTGAGACGAAAGATGTGCCACTAAGCCGCCGATGCCGATTTGCGCGCCGATGTCGCGTGGAAACCGATTATAGGTATATATATCTTACTACCAGTTGAAATTGCAGTCAAGGGCTATCTTGTAGCGCAATTTAAAAAAAATATACCGCCTTTGCTTGCCTACATTTTTACAAATTTATTTGTTATCCTTGTTATCTGTATTATTTTATGTTTAGCGTGCAATAAAGTGTTTAGTAACTAATTAATGCGAAAGTGTGTATGTTTGTTTGTTTATCCATCCTTCACGGACTAATTAAGCCAATAATTAACTTGATTATTGTCATTTTTGGAGTAGTAGTTGGTTGAAAGGACGGAGAGTAACATAGGCCTTTTGTTCCAGAAAACAAACGGTTCCATGGGGTTTTCTTTTATATTTCTTTTTGGTTTGTGGCGCTGCAGGATTATATAAATTTATTTATTTATCATAGGTACATGTACAAGTAAAGTAAATATAATTATAATACAAACAAATGTGAATTCACATCTTATATTAGGCAAGAACCTGTCACAGGCGACAGATTTGTTTGGATTCTATTCTGCTTTAACTCATACTTACTCAGCGTGTGTACAAAGCAGCGAGCGGACAAAGGGACTATCTTGTAGCACTCGCCCTTTCTTTTCTCCATTGTTACAATCGCGTGTGCTAGAATCTACTTAGTAAGTGAAAGAAAACATTATTGTACAACGTGTAACCGAATTACGAAATAATATTAAAGGATGCATATGTATTTTTCTAAAGTTCTAAAGTTTTTTCCTATAAAAATATTAAATCAAAAGATAATACTTATTGTTCTATACACACGAATTAAAACATTTTAAGTGTTTATTTATGACAACCCTATTGTAGATAAAATACCGACACGTGCCTAGTACCTACGCGTACCTAATAAAGTGACAGGAGTCACATGATTTTAATTTAGCATGTGATGTATGCTGTATCTCATTTCTTTCAGTAAAAACTATGGCAGTGGTTTACTCGAAACCAATTAGGTTTCGGTGCCACAGGTAAGTCTCAGAGACAGTTACCTCTAAAGCCTGTGAATTATTATTTCGGTTTTTATTTACACGTTGTATACTTTTACGAATTAGGTTTCCGAATATAGAATCATTAGTATTGACTTATATATAAACTATTTAAAACTAAATAAAATCTAAAACGTCCTCGAAACCACCGCAGCGAGGCACAGTTCCTAAGATGCTGGCAGCATTGCCCATTTGGATGGCCAAACTAATTCGTTGGCCAAGGTAACTGCCCGCTCTAAGATTACCGGAAGACTCGATAACCCTTTTCGATAATTCTTTGAAAAGGGCTCTTGAATCCGGACCCCACGAAATATATAGAAAAAAATCCAAAAGTGCACGCCTCATAATCTCATTTTTTTCACAATAAAATTGAATTTTTTTAACTGAAACTTTCAATGCTCATTACAATTTTTTTTTTTCATATTAATTATTATTCATTTTTTGTAAACAAGACACGGGAATGTCATAATGATTGCACATTGAAAGTTACAATTAATATTAGCTAGAATAATTACATGGAAATTTAACGACAGTGAATTGAACGCTCATATTAACTAAGAAATTATGTCGTGTGTTACTTTAGAAAATTAAAAAAAAATTATTCCGATACGATCATTTTTTCGACCAATTTTGATGCCACATACACCCGTCCATACACGGACGTCCAGAAAAGATTATGTTTAATGTTATTATTTACTATGTTAAACAAAAAAATTGTTATTGAAAGGTATTTTATGTGCCTGACAAATTATTTGACTTGATATTAGTGTACTCAAATTAACCTGTAAGTGCAATATAAATAACAAAAAATCAATTTCAGTTTCGAGAAAACTGCTTTTTTTGAAATGTCGAGAGTAGAGCCAACCTCAACGCTTCGCTTATGAGGCGTGCAATTTATTTTTATCTACTAAAAGCGTAGATAGCCTAGCTGTTAGTACATACTTCTGCTTCATTTTATGGGGCCTGGTTAGAACCCCGGCACGCACCTATAACTTTTCTAAGTCACATGCGTTTTAAGGTTTAAGCAAATAAATATAACTTGCTTGCTTGGTGAAAGAAAACATCGCGAGGAAATCTGCATGATGGACTCCGCATTATGGACTACTGCCTAAGCTCTCAATGTCGTAGGTGATCCGTGCCCTGTAGTAGACCGATAATGGGCTTTTATGAGGATAGGTATATCAAGAAGGAAAATACTTGAAATAAATAAATTTTGAATTTGAATAACCCTATCCGCCGAACGATTAAATTTATATACTTTACCAATTATTATTGCAAGTTTGCTAGTGAGTTCAAATTTGATAAAGAAATAAGTATTGTTGCTACCTAAACTTGGAAGGCTTATCATTTCGCGATAGCAACATAAATAATAAGTTTTCCATTATATCTAGTGTCACATTTTGATTCACACTCGTATGTATGTAATCGACACACCCACAGACGTCATATGTATACAGAATATGATTAAAGTTAAGGTTAACTTGAAAACATGTTTGTCGGAAACCCGTTTACGTTCATGAACTGAAAGTATTGCACTTGCTATCTATAAAATGTTCGTATTATTGCTAACTAGATCGCGCCCGCGACTTCGTACCTCTATTCTGGATTTTAATAAATTAATAAGTCGCTCATAAAGTATAAGTATAAGTTTAGTAAAACTAATTTACTAACCACTAGGTTATCCCCGCTTATACTAGATAAAACTAAATTTAAATATATAAGCCAATACTCATCATCATCGTATCAACCGATAGACGTCCACTGCTGGACATAGGTCTTCTGTAGAGAGTTCCAAATTCCACGGTTTTGTGCCGCTTGGATCCAGCGGCTACCTGCGACACGCTTAATGTCGTCTGTCCCCCCTCGTTGGGGGTCGCCCAACGCTGCGCTTACCATTGCGGGGTCGCATTTCCAGCACCTTGGGACCCCAACGTCCATCCTTAAAGCCAATACTATAATAATCAGAAACCTAATTCGTAAAGTATATAAGCATTTTTGCCTTCACTTATCTACTTATTGTAGGGACTCACTTTGACTCATTTTATGTCGTCTGCCCACCTAGTGGGTGTACCAACACTGTGATTTCAATGCGTTGTCGCTACTACAACACCTTGGGACCCCAACGTCCATCCTTAAAGCCAATACTATAATAATCAGAAACCTAATTCGTAAAGTATATAAGCATTTTTGCCTTCACTTATCTACTTATTGTAGGGACTCACTTTGACTCATTTTATGTCGTCTGCCCACCTAGTGGGTGTACCAACACTGTGATTTCAATGCGTTGTCGCTACTACAACACCTTGGGACCCCAACGTCCGTCGGTTCTCCGAGATATGTGCCCCACCCGCCACTTTAGTTCTGTTCAATGAGCCCGTAGCAACATCAATAAAGAAAAACGGAACCCTAGGATGACCTTATTGCATGTCTGTTTATTGGCTCCGTCGCGTCGCGTCGGTTTATGTATTTAAGTTATTTCTGTAAAAATTGTACCTTTTTTTTTAAAACTCAAATAGCTTAAAATAGTTATCTATATTTACAAATTATTGTTATAATATAATACACATAATAAAGGAGAAGAGTTTCTTTTTGTTTGTATGCGATAAAGCACGTTCTTAACCTGTCAGTCGGATTTGAAAAATCTTTTATGGTTTTTTAGCAATATTACTCTTTAACATTATGACGTTGGAATACGTCCTAAGGAGTCGAGCAACGGGCGGGCGGTGCGACGCGGTGGTTTGAACAATTTAAGTTTATATGGGAGTTTACTATAAATCAGTAGTGCTACTTTTTTTTTTTTTTTTAATCGGGTCGATTTTTGGGGATAAGTAAAATATACATATATAAACAAACAAACTCTTAGTAGACATATACTTATAGCTAACGATTTAACGGGGATTGTATTTATAGAGGGCTTCGCTTTCGACAGTCTTCTTGTTAATATCCTAATTAATCAAACCAACTTCATTGAATTTGGATTGTTTGTTAGTAATATGGATTCCTTTATGTATAGTTGTATACCGGGTAGAAGAGGAAGAAGAAGAAACGCTTTATTGCACGTATAACATACAGGAAAAGAAACAGTAAGGAGTATACATTACACAATGTAGACATGCAAAGGCGGCCTTATTGCTGCAAGCAATCTCTTACAGGCAACCTTTGTAGATACTTACAGAAAGAGAACGGGATAGTGCTGTGAGTGTTGATAGATATACATAAATACCAACATGTAAAGATACAAATACATATATAATTTAAATAAATATACGTAATATATAAATATAAAATATACATAATACTTATACCGGGTAGGTTAGTATACCTATCAACTATTACTTTTCCTTATTTGATGGCAAGGTTATTTTTTTGTCCTTGGCGCAGTGGTTAGCTGTGGTCTTATAAGTGCGAGGGCCCGGTTTCACTCCCTGGCAGGGACGTTTTGGGTTATTTTTTATTTTTTTATTAATTCCACTACAAGTTAGCCCTTGACTGCAATCTCACCTGGCGGTAAGTGATGATGCAGTCTAAGATGGTAGCGGGTTAGTGTATGGTAGTCATACCCCTAATCGGTTTCCAAGCGACTTCGCACCGGAACACTAAATCGCTTCACTAAGCGCACACATCTTTGTCGGTAGGGTGGTAACTAGCCTCGGCCGTAGCCTCACACCAGACCAGACCAGAGAAAATTCAGAAGTTAAAAATTCCCAAATTGCTCCTGCCGCGAATCGAACCCAGAACCTCCTACTTAATTTTACAGCGCTCACCGTTGCGCCAGGAAGTTTCACACCACTTTTCATACCCTACATTTGTGATTCTAAGGTGCTCAAAGAATTTTTTAAAATATCAAATTTTTACATTAAGGCGTTTGGGTAGGTTGTCTCTCAGATATTCGGGGAAAAACATTTCAAAGATATATTCATAAATATGTGCGTAATTGGCACAGCTCGGAGAGGTTCAGATCGGTAGGTGGTAAGGAAGTATGTACCTACTTAAGTACCTACTACATAATCATAAACTTCCCTAAAGCGTCCAATGCTGAACATGGCCTTTTCATGGCCTCCGCATTTGTCATCTACCTTAACCCAGCGGACTAAAGGTCGCCACTTCCAGCCACCTTAACCCAGCGGATTAAAGGTCGTCGCACACTGCGCTTACCGACTCGTGGTCTCCACTACATAACGCGTTTGTCCCAACGGCCATCAGTCCTTCGACAGATATGACCCGCCCACTGCAAATGTAACTTGCTTATCCTTTGACTGTTTGAGACTCCAATATACCTAGCCTCCTTTATAGCGCGTTGCGCGACTTTGAATTGATGGATCAGGTCAACTACATAATATCTATCTCCAACTTCATAGTATTCGTTAATCAGCGATGTGTCACCTGCTGGAAGTGTTTACATTATTGAATGATTAATGCATAAGAATAGACAAAGATTACACGAATTTCTAGCTAATACCTATTGATTAGTCACAAGAAATGGCGTGTAATCAATACCTACACAAGATAAAGTACCTACTAAAGATAAAGCAAAAATAAAATCAGATAAAAAAACGGTTTAAAATCGTTGTTATAGTTATTACGGAATCGTTATGATAATATGAATCGTTTATCATTATGCATTCGTTGGAATGAATTTACGTTTTGTATAGTTTTTTTATTTTGTTTAAGACTGCATTTTAAAAACTCATAGAGACATCTATTGAGAGTTTAATGAAAAAGATTTAATTTATATTCCAAACTGCCATCTATTGACACAGTTCATAAACAAGCAAGACAGGTGTTGGTAGTACTTCGTAGGTTTTACATTATTTGATAGGTGGCGTTTAACAATAACTTCAGATAATCGTACTAGATGGCGCCTCAAACAGACAATAGCCATGAGAAATAAATTCAACGTACCTATTTAGGTATAAAAAGAAGAAACACTTTATAGCACGCATACCATGAAGGAACAGAAACAGTACGATGGTTACTATACAACACAATGTAGACATGCAAAGGCGGCCTTATTACAAGCAATCTCTTACAAGCAACCTTCGTAGACAGGTCTCACACCAAAAGAACGGGATTGTGCCGATAGTGTTCTAATACATAAATATACAAAAATGATCGTGAAAATGGACAAATTAGGTAGCAGTTCTGAATAATAAATTGTTCTAATCATTCATATTATATTACTCTTTAGAATATTACGATTGTAGAAGACATGAGTAGACGTTTTTTTGGCCTAAAAAATAAAGGTTTCTAGGAGAAACCTATATTTTTTATAGCACAGCCATCACCTTGCTCCAATGCGTCTTGGGTTTAATGTGACGTGTTAGTGATAATAACTGCCACTGACTGCTGTCATTGCCAGTGTGTGTTCTCCGAGGTCCTAGTGTGGATACGGCAAAATTTTCTCATGCAGGCCATATTGTTATTAAGGACCTCGTCAGAAAAACCCAATGTCTAACAATCTTAGTTAGACTCAGGTATTCTAAGTACTAAGTAGTATCTAACCTAGTAGGTACATAGTGAGCCGGAGTCAAACATGCTAGCAAGTGGTCTAATGTTCAACGCCGTTCGTAGTTTTATTTTTAACATACCTATTCATAAGTTAACAAATGTATTTTTCACCACCATCTCACACTACTACAAAATATATAATAGGTATATGGTAGTATTATGTAGTACTACCATGCTTATTTCTGGCATGAAGCAGCATTTCTGTGTTCCGGTTTGAAGGGCATGGGTCGCCGGTATAGTTACAGACACATGAGTTGACGGACACAGTGGCAATTTCTAGGACGTTTTCTTTGCATTCTGTAACGTAATAACCTTATGCTGCAATGCCTGCGGTGTTATACTCTGGTCATATTCAACGGTTTCCCATTAACCATTAGGTGGGCAATCTGCTTGGTTCGCCAATTCAAATTCAAATTTAAAATTCATTTATTTCGTAGGAATATTTTACAAGCACTTTTGAAACGTCAAGTCAGTCTGTTTGTAGTGACTCTACCACCGGTTTTGAAAAACTCAGTAGATTGCTCTTTTCCAACATAATTTAATAGTTTAACAATCTTTAGAATTTTTCTGTTTTGTGGGAGATGAGAGCGGAGTGGCCTGCTTCCAAGCAGCCTTGTCGATAAGGAATTCATCAATAGTATCCACGATTGGTTAAATGTGTTTTAATATATTGTTTGAACTTAGGTAAAGGTAGATATAATATTACCTTCGGTATCAAGTTATAAAAGCTATATGCTTTTAGACGATTACCGTACCTACCCACAAAGGATTTCTGTACTTCTCTCAGACTATATGCAGATATCACTAATTCATGTGCGTTTCTAGTAAGTCGATTGGTTATATCGACTTTTTGTTTATAAATAATTACTAATGTTTTGTTTTATAATGAATATATTATTATTAATATATTGCAAGGCTACTGTAAGTATACCTATTTCTTTAAATTTGGCACGAAGGGATTCGCTGGGCTAAGTTTATATATCGATCGCACACCTATTTTCTGTACTATAAATATAGTTTCTATATCAGCAGCTATGCCCACACAACAATTAGACATTACACTATGGAAGTATGCAAAATAAACAAGCCTAGCCGTTTCAACATCTGTTAACTGTCTAAGCTAGTGTTTGTAGATATGGGCACACCACTGTTGCTTACAATACAAGGTACAATCTAATCATTACTATTTTAAAAAAAAAACGTAATAACTGTAGTTTTATAGTTGACGGCTGAGTGGCGCAGTGGGCAGCAACCCTGCTTTCGGTGTCCAAGGTCGTGGGTTCGATTCTCACAACTGGAAAATGTTTGTGTGATGAACATGAATGTTTTTCAGTGTCTGGGTGTTCATTTGTATATTATAAGTGTTGATGTGTAGGGATTATATTCATAAAAAAATATTCATCAGCTATCTCAGTACCCATAACACAAGCTACGCTTACTTTTGGGCTAGATGGAGATGTGTGTATTCTCGTAGTATATTTATTTATATTGTATTTATCACGAATGCCTTCTATAGGCCCATTTTGAGTATTCGCGCTTAGTTATTAATTAAGCATTGCTTTATTTAATCTCCACTGACAGTGAGAGCAATCAAATTGATTGAGATTAAACAAGTGAGTAGGTAAAATAGTGGACGCAAAGTTTACAGCCCAGCGCGGTTTGGAGAGCGCACTCTACGGCTTGCGGTCGCTAATCAAATTAAGCTGAAACCACGGGTATAATACTATGGAAAAGGCAGCGGTGATAGCCCAGTGGGTAGGACTTCGACCTCACTTTCGGGGGGCCTAGTTCGAATCCCAATACGCACTTTTCTAAGTTATGTGCGTTTTATCAATTAAAATATCACTTGCTCCAACGGTGAAGGAAAAGATCGTGTGGAAATGCATGCCTGAGAGGTCTCCATAGTGTTCTCAAAGGTATGTGGAGTCCACCGATCCGCATTGGGCCAGCGTGGTTGTGGCCTTAACCTTTCCTCATTGTGGGAGAAGACCCGTGCCCTGTAGTGGGCCGGTAAAGGGTTGATATATGATAAAGATAGAAGAAGTGAAGAAGAAATCTTGGTGTGGCAACACCGCCTATAACAGCTGTTCAAAGATCTCTGTACTTTATTTTGTTATTTTAATTTATTTTGTGTGTTTTTAGTGCCCAAATCCAATTTAATCGCCTAATTTATATAATAAATAGTAGTATATATTAATAGTTTAAGTGTTAAAAGTGCGTAAGAAAAGTTTTCGTCGATGTAAACAAAGTGACAGTTAGGTTAGTAAAACTTGAATTTAAACTTCTGTTTTGGTGTTTTTAAAGAGTGCTAGTAGCTGTTTTGGCTTTGAAACAACTATTTAGCGCATAAAAAACACATACGTGTATATGCAATTGCCCGTTATCCAAGTGTAACGCTGCAATTGTTATAACAATACACTGCAATACCGAAACCTACCTGTCATTTCGCATTCTTTGGGTGATTACTCCTTGTTTCATTAATTAATTAATTACAAAATGATGACCCGCAGAGCCTTAGCGCGCCAGGAGCAATCCAAATTACAATTGGCCCTGAAAGAATTAAAGGCAAGCAAGGAGCTATGCACCCAATTGAATAATGAAAGAGACGAAAACGAAAAGGAATTATTAGAAGTCCTTGGGAATAATAATAAACTAAAATTAGAACTATCGGATTTGCACATAAAGTATGTAGACATTGTAGAAGAGCGGGATAGACTTCAGTTATTAGTAAATAGGTTTGATGAGTGCCGTGCTGAGTATGAGGAGGCTCTGAGCCAGATTACTACCCTGCAGCGGGAGCTAAGTGATGCCCACCACCAGATCACCGAACTGGAAGATGCAGCCCATAACACAACAGCAATACACACTCAAAGCCTATATGAAGAATTAGTTGATAGGGCCCCGCAGTTGGTTACTGCTGCTGCTGACATGTCTACTGCTAATACCAACTTCTCTAATTTATTGAAAGTCAAATCAGATACAGTAGTCAATCCCTGCAGCAGTAGGAAACTAAAAAAGTATATCAAAGTTAACCGATATATTAAAAAAACACAGAAACTGTTAAAAGTACATAAAAATTCTGTTAAATCTCTGAAACCAAAGAAAGAACGTTTAGAATTATTGAATGAAATTAAAATGTATAGTTCACAGTTAGAAAGTAATAGATTAAGTTATGAATCTGACACACAAATCCTAGAAGCACAAATAGCCAGATTACAGACTTCTTTACGTACACTGGCAGTAAAGTTTGATATGTATCAAAGGCAAATGATATCTGAGTACACACAGACTTCAGATGAATGGCATAAGACAGAACAACCCAGTGGTAAATTAACTTCACTATCTACCCATAGTTTTGATAGTATAGGCAGTCATCCCCAGTTTGTGTCATCAGTGTCATCACCCTCTAATGTGAGAAAGGTGTGTGTCAGGTTAAGTAACTCAATATCACAAAACATAAATATTAATAATAATTCCTTTATTGAAGCAAATGCTCATAGTAGCAGTTCAATAAAAACAATTATGTACAGCGATGAAATTGGATGTAACATGGGCTTATATCTTAACTCTCAGTTGAATGGACACACAGTTTTGAACTACTGTTTACCCAACTCAAATTTAAAAGCTATTGTAGCTGCAATTTGTAGAAATAGGAATATGTTTGACTGTAAAACTAATTTAATTATCATAATGGGAAATAGAGGGAATGTTAACAAACCTGAGCTGATTAAACTTATTGATTCTTTAAATACATTAAATGTAAATAGTATTGTATTATACACATTTCCTTATTTTCATAACTTGCCACACCAAGAAAATACTATTAGGTATAATTTAAATATGACTTTGTACAATTTATGTACATATAATAAGAAATTTCATGTTATAGACTTTAGCAAATGTGCTAATCCTACTTATAATTTGTACCGAGATAGATATTACCTATCACACTATTTTAAACAACAGATAGCTGTTTCGCTATCGTATTTTTTTACCATAACAGCCAAGAACTTGGCTAAACCAGCTGCTTTTATTGAGCAGTGTAATAGTTTTGACATGAAAACCTTGGAAATTATTCCAAGTCATTTTAGTTTAAACTAGTTAAGGAGACAACAGAGGCTTTCTCTTGCTTAGAAAAGCAGACAACTGAGTCTCCCTCAGGCATATATGAAAAAAATTATAGTAAGGGGTCGCACAATGTACTATTAAACCAAAAATATAATAAAAAATCTAATTCTAATTATATCAACTTGGTTCACCAAAATATTCAATGTATTAGAGGAAAAGACTTAGAGATTGAATTATTTTTAAATGATTTTAACATTAGCATTTTATGTATAACTGAGCACTGGTTGAAAACCCATGAATATTTGTTTAATTTTGGTAACCACCAGGTTGGTAGTTCGTTCACCAGGGTTACAGCGATTCATGGAGGCTCTTTAATTTTATTAAATAAAAATTTAAAATTTAAAAACAGAAACGATATTGTTAGCCTTTCTGTTGAACGGACAATAGAGCTAGCCTCGGTTGAACTAGAGCAATTTATAATTGTTACTGTTTATAGGCCACCCTTGTCAAACTTTGAACTTTTTGAAAAGGTAATGGATGAAGTGTTATTTAAAATATCAAAGTGTAATAAAAAGTTAATAATATGCGGAGATTTTAATGTAAACATTTTAGAAAATAACTCTTTAAGTATAAAGTTATTGAATTTATTTAAAACTTACAATCTATCAAATATGTTCATGGAGCCCACAAGAATAACTGCTACTAGCGCCACCTGTTTGGATAACATCTTTACAAATATAATTCCTATAAGCAAAAATATTATTAGTAAATTAGACTCTGATCATTGTGGTCAAATTATTCAATTTGAAAATGTGAAGAAAAATGTTTCTAAACGTAAAATAACATTTGTTCCTGTAACATCCAACCGCATAGAGAAAATGAGATATAGCCTAGTAAATGACCTCCCATTCCTACCCTCAGGGGCGACTCCAAATGCAATGTACAGCTCCTTTTTCAATACCTTTAATAGACTATTTCATTCTATATTTACTAGTAAGTCGGTTGTGATTACTGATACATTAAATTTTAGTGAGTGGGCGACAGTTGAACTTCATAAAAATAGGCAAAAGCTGTACGAATTGTATGCTGAACGTCAATTTAACACTGGTGATAAGTTTGGGGATTATGTTAAATTGTTTTCCAAGAATTTTAAACGCGCTTGCCACTTAGAAAAGACGCGATACATCAAAAATAAAATTAAAAATAGCAGCAATGCAATCAAAACTACTTGGAACATAATTAATGAGGAGACGGGAAGAGTAACACCACGAAATATTAACTTTAAACTTAATGTAGATAATAAAGCCTTAACAACAGATTTCGAGGTGGCTACTGCTTTTGAAACCTTCTTTACCAACATTCCCGTCTCCACAACAGAATCATTAAACTCTTCACCAGATATGGCTCTCTCTCTATTAAAGGAAAATGTGCCTGAGTGTAACCATTCTTTTAAATTCACGCATGTTAGTGGCTCTGACGTTATTAAAGCCTTTAAATTATTAATTAGAGCAGGCTTAGTTCTGCTGCCTATGCGGTAAAGAAGATACGCCATATGACCGACGTAGAAACTGCTAGACTGGTATATTTTAGTTACTTTCACAGCATTATGTCATATGGAATTTTACTTTGGGGTAATGCTGCTGATATTAGCACTATTTTCGTGCTGCAGAAGAGGGCTGTTCGTTCTATCTACAAAATGGGTCCGAGAGAGTCATTGAGAGATAAATTTAAAGATTTTAAAATAATGACAGTGTATAGTCAGTACATATTTGAAAATTTAATGTACGTCCATAAAAA
The DNA here is from genome assembly GCF_905163445.1 of Pararge aegeria. Classification (NCBI taxonomy): domain Eukaryota; kingdom Metazoa; phylum Arthropoda; class Insecta; order Lepidoptera; family Nymphalidae; genus Pararge; species Pararge aegeria. Next base: position 6,696,870 of record NC_053181.1, read on the forward strand.
CATTTCTAAATTTAAGAAAAAATGTGACTGCAATAATTTAAACATTAGAAGTAAGAATAAACTTACAGTGCAATATACTAGGTTACATAAAATTCATAATTCGTTTAAAGGAAATTGCATACAATTTTACAATAAACTACCAATTGACATCTTGGAGATGTCTCTTAAAAAGTTCAAAGTTTGTATTAAACGTAAGCTTATAGAAAAGTCCTATTATAGTATAAAGGACTACGTCAACGATAAAAAAGCTTGGGTGTAAATTATTGCTCTAACCAGGTTGCTCTTCTAATAATTTAAAATGACATTGTGAGATGGCGATAACAAAAAAAAAAAAAAAACACCCGGCTAAGTTTGTTGTGGGCTTCTTCTTAGACCGGGACGCGTTTGGAACCCTCGTAGCTTTAGTTTTAAGTTTACGAATGTGGTTATCGCCATCATCTCACTACCGTGTAATTCTTATGTACGCATCAAAAGTGCCACCTGTGGGCCTACTTGAATAAAGATATTTTTGACTTTGACTTTGACTTTGACTTTGAAGAAGAGATATTACACTTTACCGCGTCGTAACTTCGACTTCAAAGATGAGGCCCTCGTTTCATGACGGTATCAAGACTAGCAGAACTCTACAAGGATTCTACCAAGAAGTATGAAACTCTGCAGTTGCTCCCGATTTAATAATAGCACATTGTTTCTGGAAGATAGATGTGTATGCGCCACGTCCTCAGGACTTCTCCAACGCTCGTTTCTCATGAAGAAAGCTATTTTCACAGACAGACGTCACGGTCGCACGTTTAGTATGAATACAAAAACTAAGTATGGAAGATAGATCCGCTCCATGTTCGCGGAGATAAGACAAAAAAGCTTTTTTACAGCAGTTTGTTTAAGGCATATTGGGGTATTTTCGCAACCTACTCGTGACTCTTTTTACAGTGGTAACAAGGGTCATATGCAGTCATTCATTTTGTATGCTTAGAAGTAAGTATTCTCGCTATGATTCCGGAATATTAAGCTACCTGCAATTTTATAAAAAAAAGCCCTTCTACAGTAGTTTGCCTATGGGACATTACGGCGATTACACATATATTTCACCACTCGTAACGTCTACGATGCTTGCCATTCTGAAAAAGTTCTCAACAGGTAGATATCACCAGGTTTATTTGCAGTCATTCATTTTGTATGCATAGAAGTAAATATTCCGGAATTTTAGAACACCTGCAATTTTATAAAAAAGCCCTTTCTATAGTAGTTTGTCCATGGGATATTCGGGCGATTTCACTACGGCGGGATATGAACGAGTGTGCAAACATGGCTGGCCGTTTGCACGCGGCCGAATCCAAACGTCACAAGGGTCATCCGCTCCAAAAATGTACCACTTTCATTAGCAAATGCGACTAAATTATTAGCTTTGAGGTACGTAATTGTACAATAGTGTTTATTTGTAATTTGTAAATACTGTTTATCCCCTGTAGAGACGACAGTACGAAAACTATTTATTCAGTTGGAATGGAATCACCGTTTATTTACAGTTTGCGGGAGCCATTACGAAATTCATAATCGATGAATTATCTCTAATGCTGCTAATAAGTCTCTCTATACTGGTCTGGTGTGAGGCTTCGGCCGACGCTGGTTTCACTTTAAAGGCAAAGAAGTTAATCAAGCGATTTAGCGTTCCGGTGCGCCATCATCAGTTACTAGTTACAGAATAAAAAAAATAAAGCGAACGTTTACATGACGTAAACGGAAAAATTTATGTAACGGAAAAAAATAGCAAGATACAGAGCAGGCAGACTCATTTTGCAGATGTCAAGACTTGCAGGGCAAGTCTGAAGATCAGTTTTTGCAAAACGTCAAAAATCACAGTTTTCGAGCGTTTTCGGTGAGCGCAGGGGCAATTTAGGAAGTTTAAAATTTCTGAATTTTCTCTTGTCTGATGTGGTTCGAATCTGGTTCGGAGGCTTCGTGGCTAGTTACCACCTACCGACAAAGACGTCCGCTGTTGCGTAAAACCGATTAGGGTTACGGGCTTAATACAACTTCCATAACCGAACTTTCCTTACTTTCGTTACTTCCCTTTCCATACGGTAACTGCATCATCACTTACCAGCAGGTGAGATTACAGTACTTTAAGGGCTTACTTGTAGTAGAATAAAAAAAGAGTCATTAGTACCTACCTCAGTGCAAAGGACGTCCGTGGTCGAAACGATTATGATGACAGAACGGTGATTTCACCATAATCGTCTCATCCTTACTTAAACAAATATAAGTAAAATTGCAGCTATTAACAACTCCATAACACCAGATGACTCCTGGCTTCCTTTGACCTTTCTAAAAACAATAAACAAAACCTACAATAAGATTCCATTTTTGATTTTTCATTTTTGATCAACTCAAAAACAGAGAGAGAGATAATATAAGAGTAAGTAATTTCAGTATTGCACGCCTTATAAGCGAAGCGTTTAGGTGTGTATTACTGTCAGTTTACGCAAACCGAGTGATTCTCCAACTTAAAATTTCACTTTTTCAGTACTTATTATCTATATCTTTACTTATAATAAAACTGTAACTGGAAGGTTTCTGTACATATAATATATTTTGAATTTTTTTTATCGGGGGATGCTTTATAATCGGTACTGAGTCCAAAACAGATTTTCATTTAATTTTTGTCTGTCTGTCCGGGCATCACGTGAAAACTACTGAACGGATTTAAATAAAATTTGGTAAAGTGGTAGCTGATATCCCGGGGCAACATATAGGATACTTTTTATCCCAATAAACAATAAGCTTCCTCCGGGAAATGGGATGAAATTTTTTATCAATTTTACTTCATATCTCCATAAAATTTGCACCAATTTTGATAATTCTTTTATTATTCGACAGTGTGTACCAAGTATGTATTGTCTAATTTTAATGAAGATCTGATGAATATTGTCGCAGATCAAGGACATAATTCTGTACAGATAGGCATAATTAAAATATTAATTATTATTATTTTTTCAATTTTATTTGGTTGAACGCGCTAATCTCAGAAAATGCTGTTTCGATTTTATTTATTTTTTTTGGATTGGTAGTAACAATTATGGCTATATAACATCACGCTTCGACCTATCATTAATGAGAAATGTTGCAAAAACTGCAAAAAATATCCTTTTTGAGAGATTCTGATGCGTGCGATGCGCGAACGGTAAAAACGTTACGTTAAACGACGGAAGTATGAAGTAAATACTTCGGAATTGTCGGAATGGTTGCTTCTTAAAAAAAAAAAGGACAGTTTTTTTTACTTAAAGTTCCATAAAACAGTCCGCGACAACATACGACAATTTTTTTAAGTCGACTCATTCACGGACGAAGTCGCGCGGGTCCGCTAGTATGATAATAAAAATGTCCCGAGACAAATTAACTATCACCAACCATTATAGCATAGTCATATAAACTAACCCGGTCGCAATAAGTATTATCTGAATGAGCGAACGGAATAATAACCGAGTAAATTAATTATTCGGGCCGCCATTCGAGGGCCAACAATATCGGGGACTATTTAAGACGGGCCTTAAATTTCCTAAACCCAGCTAAAATGGAATCGCCGTCGAGAAAAAGGGGTTTGTGTTTTAATGCCCATCAGAAAATAAATGCTCGGGGACAATAATGTGGGATTCGTTGCCAGATATAAATTCAGAATAAAAATGCTCTTCGGCGAGTTAAGTGGGTACTTTTTAGTGCTGTGATGTTTACAAACTTACAACTTTATCGATAGATATGTTTTTGTTTCACTAGTGTTCTTCACATACATTATTATGGACTCATTATCAACTGGGTTCAAATTAAAGAGTTATAATTTAAACGTGAAGTGGTGATAGGCAAGTGGGTAAGAATTCGACTTCACTTTCGAGAGGCCGAGTTCGAATCCCAGCACGTACCTCTAACTTCTCTAATTTATGTGCGTTTTAAGCAATCACAATATTACTTGCTTAAACGGTAAAGGATAACATCGTGAGGAAACCACATCTGAGATTTCTCCATTAAGTTCTCAAACGTGTGTGGAGTCCAGAGATCTGGCCTGGGCCAGCGTGGTGGACTACGGCCTTAACCCTTCTCATTGTGGGAGGAGATCCGTGCCTTGTAGTGGACCGGTGGTGGGTTGATATGATGTGCCCAGTGTGCAGTGAATGTGAGCTTTATGCTATGTGACAATCTGTTGTTTCGAGTCTGTGACCCGTGGGCGACGAGTAGTCTACTTGTAGCATCCTACTGGCATAAAAATATTGAAAAGATTGCTTTGTGTTGGATATCATAGAGCTTACATTCTTATGACTTTAGCTTGCTCTGACAAAGAGTGTCAGAATTGGTGTTGAGACGATATTGTGCGTGATGCGTGCGTCGATATTGTGGCTATAAGCAACGCGGCCTTGGTAACTGGGTAACATACTTTGATGATAACTTTTCTTCCGTGCCTCGAAGAGCATGTTGCGACTCATTATATTTGAATACATACAGTGAGCCAACGGCTCCTCGTTTGTTCTCATTTTCTCGATACTCGCATAGAACGGGTCATGATATAATCAAGTGGTCGGAATAAAATTAATTTTGGATGTCAGTAAATTAACAAGGAATACATGAATTTTACAATTAGTAGTAAATAATATGCATTCTATATTCACGCTCTAATTCTGAATATTTCTTCATCTTCCTTTGACTTATGACTATACCACCACGCACGCTGTGACACTTTAATTCCACGTAAGTAGAATGTCAAAGCGGGTTTGAAAAAACCGCAAATATCTATCTGGTTATTCTTTTGTTTTAATTTATCGTGGCATGTCACATCACCGATCGAGGGCGACCGCTAACGAAAGAGTTGCGAGGAGCATGAACGTTAAGACTGGATGAACAAATAAATGAACCAACCGATCGATCTTAATGCTAAGAAAAGCATTTTACATTGTTATTTTGTCTTTGTTTTTAAATTGCGTAAGGAAAATTTCTCAGAAACATCTAAACACTTTTTTGAAGATTTGTTATGGTAAGAACAACTATTTGGATCTCTATAGGGATTGCAGGTTTGATTTTTTGTGTTAGCGTCCAAGTTTCATCCTTCAGAGAACATATACATGTGTTCTGAGAAATTTATAATTTCATTTTGCTTGGTTGGGAGGCTTTGTCTGGCTTGGTTACAACCCTACCGACAAAAACGTGCTGCCAAGCGGTTTAAGTGTTCCGGTACGATGTCGCGTTAAAATCGAATAAGGGTATGAGTGTTATATAACTAACTGTCATACCAGTATTAGCATGCTAGCTTAACCAGGTGTTATTGCAGTCAAGGGCTAAGTTGCAAAATATATTTCGAAGGTCATCGTCAGTATGTAGACGTCACGTTGGACATAGGTATCTCCATCCTTATTATATCTTTAGTGTATATGCTGGAGTGAGTCTTACTTTCCTCATCATCATCATCATCATATCAACCCATTACCGACCAACTGCAGGGCACAGGTCTCCTTCTATAACGAGAAGGTGTTGAGGCCGTAGTCCACTATGCTGGCCCAGTGAGCATTAGTGGACTACACACACCTTTGAGAACATTATGGAGAACTCTCAGGCATGTAGGTTTTCTCACGATGTTTTCCTTCACCGTTGTAGCAAGTGATATTTAATTGCTTGAAACGCACATAACTCAGAAAATTTAGAGGTGCGTGCTGGGATTTAAACTCGGCCCCCCAAAAGTGAAATCGAAGTCCTACCCACCGAGCTATCACCGCTTTTCGAGTCTTACATTAAGCAGCCTAAATTGGAGTGCGCTGTATTTCAATCGGTTCATTCTTTATTTGAAGGAACGCTAATTATAGCTAGGTAGCTGGGAAGACAGAAAGTGACAGATTTATTATAAACGAATAAGCACTGAAAGGAAGGAAAAAAATCGTAGTTAGTTTATAATTAGTTGCCACTCCGGTGCTTTCATAAATTAAGCACAAAATATGACAGAAGCGAGTGGATAAAGTTTGTAATGTGTGGCAGAAACTAACTACTAAAACTTGTAATTTTTTTTCAGCTCATTATTGTGCTAGCATAAAATTATGCAGCGCTTTACACAAGGTGTCGAAATCAACTAGGTATGTTAGTGTTGAGGTACTTACTGGAAGGATAGGAGGGAAGAATTTCCATTGATATTGTTCGGACCAGTAACTTAAGAAATGTAGATTAAATAATATAATAAATAATAAATATACTACGACAATACACACATCGCCACCTAGCCCCAAAGTAAGTGTAGCTTGTGTTATGGGTACTAAGATGACTGATGAATATTTTTATGAATTATATATACCTACATAAATACTTAGAAAATACATATAAACACCCAGACACTGATAAACAATTAAGTCAAAAAATAAAGATTGGAATCATTAGACAGATAACTCGCCTTCCTATTCCGACTTAGTTATCCTAATCGCAGGACTATTGAACTGGTGAACTGAGGAAATAAGCCTGTGAAAAATGGTGTTACAGAATATCTCGAAAACTATGGATCGCGGAGTGAACTCTTAATGCCATCAGGAAAGCTCACTTGGGATTCTGTCCCAAGTGAGCCTTCCTGATGCTAAATATATTAGCAGAATTCAGACACGACCTAAAGTCGAGAAGAATGTGTTAAAATTTCAGTGTTCATTGCTTCCGCTAAGGAAAACAACGGATCTAATACTTCTGGAAGTCTCCTAACATTCTCTTTTTAATTTGGCATAAAGGGATCGACAACAAGTATGAGCAAACCGATTAAATGACATACTCATCTTAAGCCCTGAACTCAATAATACAAAACATTGATTTCCATCACAGAAACCTCACTGTTTTGTACACATAGTCGCCGCATACGAGCTCCAAACTACTATAAAAAATAGGCACTTAAAAGTGGGGATACCATTTTTAAGTACGTAATCCCCAAAACGAAAGAAGCATTTAATACCAGCTCGAGCGTTTCTGTTGACACAGCTAAGTAACCACGCGACGCCACGGTTCATTTGCATTTCTCTTAATCTTCGTTATGAATAAAGAAAAATTCGCCGGAGACGCTTTTGAAACGGCAAAGCGGTGTCTAATGAAGGAGCGCCCGAGGATTACGCCCCGCCCGCGCACTTTCACGACATTACACTTTTAATTTGAACGAATCTTATTATTTTCTTTTGTTGATTTAAGCTCTCGTACCAAGGAGACGGGAGACGTGACCTGCAGTGGAAAAATGCGATTGCCATCTAAAGCCAACCGTTTAAATGAACGAGATTGGAGCTTAAAAAGTATAATGGACGAGGGGGCGGTCGAAGGCGATCCCGGGGGCGCAAGATGGCCGATTTGCGATTGAGATGAGACCACCCCCGACCCCCTCTCGAAGATCAAGCAATATAATTAAGTCCGCTTATTTTCTTTCTTTCTCTGACAAAGAACAAGAACAAAGTGTGATTGGTCGGCATAAAAAGAGTCTTCGGTTTCACAAAAAGTCCCACATGCAATACTCGATACTCGAAATTTCCTCGTATTGATGAGTTAACCAAAGCGGACAAAAATGCAAAGTAAAAGAATACATGATTCGTAATCGGGTGTAAGTATTTAACACCCGATATGCGGCCGGCAACTAGGTTCTATTTGGAAATCATTCTTTTTGGCGAGAAATTCACAGCCTTCTTTTAAATATGAAACGTAGATTTTGTAGATTTTCAGTTTAAATCAACCCATTTTTTACCCAGAAATCATTTTTTTTTTTATTTAAAATAAAAAAAAAAAATGATTTCTTAACAGATTTTCTCTTTGTAACGTTACTTCACAAATATTTATCATACAAGTTTAACCTACTTGTAAGTTTTTTATTTTAATTAAAAAAGAAACTCAATAGGCTGCCATGCTAAAATAGGCTGTACCTACAGTACTTACAGGTAAAGATTGAATACTCCTTCTTATATATTTACTAAACTATTGTTAAAAGCGCTAAAGAGGTCGGTAGTCTTTGTTTGTTGATATTTATTTAATTCACTAAACGACCGGCTTCACCATAGAATAGCAAACGGTGTTCTACAATAGCAAACTTGGGAACTAATATCAATAAGTATATCCCTCCATCGCATATCGGGGAGGCCTGTACACAGTTGTAAAGAGCCAAAAATAGAAGTATGTAACCCTCTTTTTGGAATAAAAACTAGATTTTCGCCAAGACCGCATCAGCTTATCTATCAAAAAGATTTTCAAAGCCGATCGCAAAAACAAAACTAAACAAAAGCCTTCCTTTGAACAGTGGTAGTATAAGGAAAAGTTGAGTGGCGAGGCATCGAGGGGCCACGACCACAAACCCCACCTGGCTCCCAAAAATATCGCATAAATGAATCGAAGGGCCGCCTCTTCAGCCGCGAAATTTCAGGCATACTTCCAAACCTATAATCCCTCATAATCACCTTTACAAAGCAAAGATTAAAAACGATTCTCACCCCAAGTTGCCCCCACCTCCCCTCGCTTTTATATGCGAGACAGCGAAAAGTAAGATTAAATCATTATTTTTCTTAAGCTCGTCTCGTTTTTTCTCCGCTCTAGTGGAAGTTTTTTCGCTTGGACTTTTGATGCGGACGATCAAAGACTTGTGTTCAAATTTACATAACATTCTTAAATAAATTGCGGGGAGGCTGGGGGCGCAATTTAACACGAATCGCCCCGTGTATAAACTTATTAATGCGACAACTGCGATTGATGCTTAATGTACTATTAATTTATGCAAAGGATTAGCACCCACTCGGATGAATGCGCATAATTTTCTAGTTAGAACGAAATTATGTCTCGATAAAAAATTTAATGGCTCATCTATGATGATTATGTGAAGGCAGATATGTAAAAACTGGTTGTTTACTACGGTCCTGAAAGATACGGTCAGATCTACGTGATTAAATCAGAAATGAGGAGATCAGTAGAATAACAGAAACTGCAGTTGACGAACTGATGGGAGTTGGGATTCTAAGGTGCTGAATAGGCGACTCCACACCGGTAAACGTTAGTATGATCCCAAATAAATAGACAGAAGATATCTGTGCGAGTTGCAGGGAGCCGAGAGCTTCCAATTTCCTAAACAAATCCTTTTAATTTAAACAATTATTCCCAGCAGTGGATGCAAACGGATAATAAAATGATGATGATGACGTCAACAACTCCAACATTACCAGTCATATTGACCGCCTAGTTGGAGCAATGTTAATGATCATCATTCTTTTAATGTCCCACAGCCGGGAATTTCCCAAGTTGCCCCATGGGTGATGGGATTTTATACTCGTTGATCCTTCACGCTTCTTTGATGCGCGTTTGCGTAATTTTAACGATTATTTTTATCGTGATGATTATATATACTTCTTTGGTCCTGGTTAATAAGCGTTATTTACTACGCATGTAGAGGTCGTAAGTCACGGGTCGGACCTTTAATTGAGTATTGGGTATGTTTTACATCCCCAGTATTGTTATCAAAAGAGTCTATACAAAATATTTACCTACTTGTACAAACTATACTAAAATTACGCAATTACGTGAACTGCCACATTATCACAGGTCATAAGCGAAGTATCTCAATATTATCATTAGATCGTTAAGTTCTTCGTTATTTACTGTTATGACTCACGAGTGATGACTCTTTCTACCTCTACTCTTCTAAACCTGGATGCCTGGCTTTCTTGCATAAAATAGCTTTTTTAAAGAAAAAACATCGATACTTTTATTTGCTAATTTATTTATTGGGTTACCAGCGATTTGACAATAAAATATTTACACAGGGTATGCAAAACCATTTAAAGTTAAACGCTACTTGCTAATTTCGCTTATGCACTAATAATTTTAAAGTGAGACAGAAAAAGAAAAAAAAACTGATGACTGAACGAAATGTGGAAGTAAGTCCAAAAATGCTAATAAAAAACTTGATCCAAATCTTTAATTTCGTTTCAGAATACACGAAAGATATTTATATATACACCGGAATTGCTGGTTCAAATATATTAGATTTGTTCACACTAATTTATCTCACATAAGCTTAAGTTAAGCTGAGCGCCGCTAACTTGAAGTTCGGTAAGTGTGTGTTTGATTGTTTTGGACTCAGGTAAAGCGCGTGAAATATGTAGCTACTTTATGTTGTTAAGCCCGCCTTAAGTTTACACCGCGAGCCCTTTATAAAGTTCAATGCATGTAACATTCTCTTAAGGAAATTTTCCGATTACAAAATGTATGTCAAGATAAGTACCTACTATGAATTCATAAATACGAATATAGAAACGTTTATGTCAAGAAGAGCTCACAGATCTTTAGTAGTCGTAAAGTTTTTTGTGACATAGCACGTCAGATAAAAGTACTACCCTACGCTAATTCCCAGCCTGGATTTCCTTGCACGCCCTGCGAAGTGTTGTTATGTTTATAGGCGTAAGTATTCCACTTACCATTAGGTAGGCCATATGTGTGTAGTCCGTAAATTTTATTTATATAAAAAAATAGATACCTGTTAAGTCTGTTTGTTGCAGAGACTTCGAAAAATCAACATTTTACAATTTAATGGAAGCTTTTACTAACATTTCAGAAAAGCTACTGAATCAGGTACATGTAGATTTACGTATACATGTATATAATTCTTGTTCATTAATGAAATAAATATACTAATGATGAATACTTGGCGTAGTAGGCGTAGTAACAGATGAAAATGGGGGCTTAGAAGCCCTTTAAAAGAAGTCATCTGAGTGGTCTGATTGATGGCAACGCAGATTTATTATGTTAATTCTTTGACGTCTCTCTGAAGGATATTTTTAATGAATTCTGCAGTAAGTACTAGAGAGTAAAAAAAAATATCATTGTCACCCAAACAAAGGCGATTTTCCACAAAAGAGAACTTCATTTATTTCATTTTATAATTACTGCCGGAATTTTGACAGCGATTCGTTATTTTAATAGCCATGCTATATTCATATTGCTGCATACTTGAAAAGTTTAATGATTTTTTTCCATAGATATAGGTACACATACAGCCTTCATAACAATCTTAAGTTTTTTACGAGGTATTTAAATATAGAGTTTTTTTGGTGGGTAGGCGCTTAACTGTGTAGACATATTTAAAATCGCTCCTGCTTTTTTAAGCTTTTAATATAAGAAAACTAATATATAATCAAGTTTAATATGTACCTCTAGACTCGCAAACCCACCAGCATTATTCCGTATTAATTGTTGTCAACCTTATTTACACTATCTATATTGTAATTTTTGCCACATTACTGTTTACTAAACACTGTTTACATTAGTCAGCGCATACCAACTTTCAACAAAATCATACCACAAATATTATAACTCAAAATGAACCAAGATTTACCACTATTATTCGAATCAACTGTCAAGTTAGGTAAGAGTTTAGAAGTAGACGGAGCTTCTTTTATATATATTTTCCGCCCACCTCGGGGTGGTAGCACTCGATAGTATATAAAATTAGTTTATACTCGAAATAAACTTTTATAAGTTTCAGTACTTTTTTATGACTATAAAAGATATCGTGAGGCGAACGTATCGCACCACATCACCCTATTCTTAGCAGGAGTCGAGAGTAGGTACTATTTACCTACGAGTATCCATTTAATAATGTCGCGTCCTGAAACATGCTAGCATCCGTTCAAAAACTCAATAAGTAACATTATTAGCGGAACAGTAGCGCCTGATTCAATCATCTACGACAACCCTCGTGGCGCCCACCTTTATTACCTTTCCTTTCAAATCATTTTAACCCTTGCCCGTCGGAGATAAGTTTATTTTGAGCCGGTCGAGTGCTACGTTTTAAGTGCTTCTTTTGTGACGACATTCCGCTACGCCTCGTCCAATTAACCCTGGCTGGAGAATCAAAAATTAAGTTAAATACTCCGACTTTGTCAGTGTTTGCTTATTGGCAATCGACGTGGTTCTATAACTTCGTAAATTAAAACCCCTCAGGGACCGATGTACCCACCAAAAGTAAGTAGCTCTCTTGCTAGGTTCTCTCGCGACGTTTTGTCCTGTTGCGTTCCTTTACACGCTTGCAGTGTGCACACACTATCGACGCTCGACGTTGTAAAAATAGGGTTAAAAATTATTCTTCTATCTTTTTTTTATTAAATTTCACTTGTTGGTACTTTATCTATCGTGGGCACCTGTGAGATACTGTCATATCAATCTCCTTTTTTTTTATTCGCATTCTATATTAATGAAGATCGTGTCCGGAATTCGGAGCTGGTGAAGAAAAGTCGAAGACAGCCTCCCATGTCATTCTAACTGAGAAACTTTTCTATCCTCCTGTAAAGGTCCGAGTCCTCTTGTTTGCCGTCTGTCCAGCTTGCTGGGCAGGCCTCGGGCAAAACAATAATCTATATATTTAAAAGAGAAAGTGTGTGGGTATGTTCCGTATAGGCTCCGAAATGGCTGGACCGACTTCAATGAAACTTTCAGGGAATCTCCGGATTGACCTGGCAAGTAATTCTGTAAAGTTTGGTGACGATCGGAGCACTCCTATTTTTCTACTGTCAAACTGTCAAATACAGCTTTTATTTACTATGATGATATTCTATTGTTGGGTGTACATGGGTGCAGATAATGATATTCACCCGCTCGAGAAGAGAATAGAAGAGAATGAATACGGAGATAAATAAATGATTTAATATATTATAAGACTTAAATTAAAAATTGAATGATGTAAGTTTATTGTTTAAATCAAATAAAGCAAAATCTAGACCAGCGCCGCGGGCTACGTACGCTAGTAATAAATATTCTACGACAATACACACATCGCCATCTAGCCCCAAAGTAAGCGTAGCTTGAGCTACGGGTACTAAGATAGCTGATGAATATTTTTATGAATATAATACACATAACTACTTATAATATACATATAAACCCAGACACTGAAAAGCATTAATGTTCATCACACAAAACATTTTCCTGTCGTGGGAATCGAACCAACGGCCATGGTATCAGAATCAAGGGAAATTGGCCCACGGCGCCAATCGGCCGTCCAAAGATTTGTGTTCAAAAGTGAATATAACTTTAAAAAAACCCCTCGGGATTGAGAGGTCGTTGGACTAAATAAGCGCCAGATCTCAGGCCACCAAATGCATGGATCAGGTCTTGTGACATAATATTTAATATTTCGCAATATTTAATACCAGCTATTGCCCGCGTTCTTCGACTGGGCTTATTACGGTTTTCTAATCATCACGTGGGAACCATTTATTTTCCTGGGATAAAAAGCCTAGAGTATATTTTTTTTGTCTAGCGACATGACTTCAGTGTGACCCTTAACTTACGCGACGGTTTTGTTTTATATTTTGTCGTTAGTGTTGGAATGAATCAATACGGTCCGGGGCTCGAATGTGATGAACGTGGAGCTCCGAGCTACGCTCGCTACGAGACTTACACAGCGTTTACTTGGAGTCTCTGTTGTAAAATCGATTAGTATGGACAAAGAAGCATTTCTTAGTGCTGAAATTAGCTTGGGAACATTTAATGAATATTCTTAATCGATTCTAATTTTTTTTTTTGTCTCAACTGTTGAACCAATTTTGGAGCAGCTTAAGTTATCCGCAGAATTAAAATAGGATTGCTACTCAGTGGCGTGCATTGAGGGTATGCACAGGGTAGGCAGATGATATAAAATAACGGAAATCTCCAGAAGGTACCAGTTTTAAAAAACCTAGCTTTAGGCAAGTAAGACGTAACGGATACTGTAAGAGTTATAAAAAGCCTACCCTTAAGCATTTATAACACCGACCGTTTTATCTTGGTGAGATTTAGCATAGAAATTAGTTGCATACCGGAGACAGCCATATTATACATTTTGTTTTGGAAAAGCTATCCTGCGGGATTTTTAAAAATACACAACAGAAGCGCGGGCCTCTAGAACCTACTTAACATGCAACTTAATAGTACCGTTTCGGGTTCGCATTTTGCTGGGGTGGGTAGTTAATCTAGCACCTTGGTATCCCAAAGGCCTTGGTCCTTCGAGAAGTTCGAGCTTCGCACCTACCTGGGCCGGTATCATAGAGGTTAATTTTATTTTTACGTTATAATACTAAACAGCTCTGTATGTTTCCGGTATTATTCTATAACCTACGGTATTATTCGTTTTTTTTTTATATATTATATAGCCTGATTTACCCAAAACAAGCTGATGATAGGTTAGATGAATATGTATTATATTAGTCAATATAATAGGGGCAAATTATTATATATGCCATTTCTATAAAGAATATCTATGCATATAAATCAATACAACACAGCTTAAGCGGATAACTTGTACGTACGAGTATATTGTTCGGCAAGTGTGTGTTTAATTGTTTCAGGTAGAGCGCTTTAAATATGTCGCTACTTAGTGTTGTGTAAACTTGCCTAGCATAGGGGAAGCTACAAGTTTAATAACATAATAAACTACGGATTGGAAAAGTATAATATATACATATATGCTTTATATGTATAATTTGTTATGTACATACATTTTACAACCAGGTCGTTTTACATCGTTGCCCTCTTTCTTTATTGTACTTATATCTCTGTAATTGCTTTTTCTGTTTTTACTTTGGTGTTAAATAAAATTGTATTCATTCACTCATTCATTGACGTTATTTGAAGGCCGATTGGCGCAGTGGGCAGCGACCCTGCTATCTGAGTCCAACGCTGCGGGTTCGATTCCTACAACATGAAAATATTTGTGTGATGAACATAAAGTTTTTTAGTTTCTGGGTGTTTATCTGTATATTATATATCATCATCATCTTAGTATAACACAAGCTACGCTTATTTTGGAGTTAGATGGCGATCTGTGTATTGCCGAAGTATACATTTGTTTATTAGTAGTAGTTTATATTTATATTGTGTAGATGTAGATTTAGGTAAGTACCTACGCACCAGAAGTGCCATCTATGTGCATATTTGATTGAAGAAATATTTTACTTGGACTTTTGATTGGGAAAATGATATCAAGTAGCGAAATTGAGTTACGGTTCAGATTTGATAAATTAATTTTTGATTGCGCTAAAAGTATCAGTAATATTATTTTTAGTGTAAGTATTTAAATTATGAGGGATCGGCCACGTATGGGTCAAAACCCCTGTGCACGATACTGTATATATATCCTCCTGGCCGTATCCGACCACAGCGACTCCTTCTAGCTATTATGAGCGTACCTGATGTGCTCTCCAGTGACTGGCATAACCACTCTTTGTTTTAAACGTGCGATCACATTGACAGCACGTCAGTACTCCACCAATTATATTGTAATATATGGCCGGCGATACTGTATAACAGTAAAGGTCAATAAAAATAAAACATTGGTACTCGTATATAATATTTATAGGATCACATAAAAGAAGCTGGAATAAAAACCTAACATAAAAAATATTTGGGCTCGTCCGGGATTTGAACCCGGGACCTCTCGCACCCAAAGCGAGAATCATACCCCTAGACCAACGAGCCGAGTGATTATTATGCTAAATAAGTAGATGAAATAAAATCATAATGATACTCGTTACTATTCATTTTATTGAAATGCACGAACACTGTGCCTAATAGTTGTTAATTGATTATGCTTTGGTTTTAACTTATGCCACATGAAAATTTTAGGTATTTTATTAGTTACTAACTTGTTTGTGTAGTAAAATGACTCAATGGTTTTTGACGTGACAACGTCTTATAATTCTATGGAGCCGGCACGCACGAAAAAACATGACAACATGCGGCGTTACCTCGCTCTGAGGAGTTCCATTTAAGACTTGAAGTGCAAGCGAGAGCGCGGAACGAGCGACAAAGAGGCACAATCGGCCTCCGCGCTCGACAGCGTTCGACATCTGTCTCTCTCTTACTTGAGTGAGCGATGCGTCCGCGTGGGCAGCTGCTATACAATAATACATTTACATGTTTTCGTCAAGTATGAAGTGCAGTGAAAAGTGAATCTGGGGTCAATTGTTTATAGCAACGATGATGATAGAAACTATGTACATTGTAAAAAAAATTGACATAATTGTATTCATGCGTACAAATAAATGTATCTTGATCAATTCAATTGTGATTTCAATCTATCTACTTTCTATATCCATACAAAATATCTATCTAACCAATAAAATTTAAATTTTATTTTGAAAAATGCAACCATTCCATCAGTATTCTCTTATGACGTTGTCACGTTTAACTATCGTATCAGTAAACCGAATTTACAGACAATCGATTTTTTTCAGGTCTCTTTCCTCCGATTTAAGGATCGAAGAATATTTCATGTTGGTATATTGATTTGCTACTTAGATTTTAACTGTTTGCAATTTTTGGGCTATAAAGTAATTGATCCGGTAAGTAAGTATACTATGTGGTGACGTTAGAACAGAATACATTTGTCACCACCCCTTCTCTTCCCTCGTTTGCTATATGTTTAAATGTTAAAACTGCAGCCCTAAGCTAAGTTTTTACACGTAAACCGTTAAAGTTGGTTGATCTTTTTAGGCTCAACGCTGAAATCGAGCCTTAGTGGTTATTTATTTATTTATTTATACTCTCTATTTGCACACAAATAAAAATACAGAAGAAGAATAAAAGAAAACACAGACAGAAGAAGTATACAAAAGGCGGCCTTATCGCTTTGTAGCGATCTCTTCCAGGCAACCTTAGGATAAGGAAAACAAAAGGATAACATACTGCAGGTTGTGCATATTAAAAAAAATACATACTAATAACTACATACTAATACTTAAACTAGATTATACAAATAAAATAATACATAATATATTAAAAAATAAAAAATAATAATAAACTAATATATACTATAACATATCATAAATACACAACAACAGTAAATACTATTACGAGTCGTCTTCAATGCAAACTAGAGTGGTTTTTGACAGCTTTCTTAAAAATACAAAGTGACTTAGACTGCCTTATGTCGATTGGGAGTTAGCCTCTGTTGCAAGCATAAGATTTTCCCAGTTGCTTTTATAACCGGCACCAGAACGGTTTCAAAATTATTAACGTCACAGCGTCGTAGAGATCTCCATTTAAGCTTTTCATTTGGCACAGGGGCTGTTCATTTATGTAGTTTTAATTCCGCCATTCCTTAGCTCCAGTGGGATCTTATTTCATTAGCCAGCCGCGACTCCACTGTATCATCAAGCTAAAAAGCTGACGGAAAATTTACTCGGCGGTTCTTACATATCTTTGCAGTAGTAGGTAATATCTGCAAGTAACTTAATAGTGTAGCGGTGATAGCGCATTGGGTAGGAGCTCGACTTCACTTTCGGGGGGTCGAGTTTGAATCCCAGCCCGCACCTCTAACTTTTCTAGGTTATGTGCGTTTTAAGTTATTAAAATATCACTTGTTTCAACGGTGAAGGAAAACATCGTTAGGAAACCTGCATGCCTGAGAGTTCTTCATAATGGTCTCAAAGGTGTGTGGAGTCCATCATTCCGCTCTGGGCCAGCGTGGTGGACTACGGCCTTAACCCCTACTCATTGTAGGAGGAGACCCATGCTCGCTCGGGCTCAGCGAGCCGGTAATGGTTTGATATGATGGTGATATGATGAACTTAATAGAAGTTGCCAATGACTCTGTTTGCAAATTCAAATTCGAAATTCCAAAATTTATATTTATAGTGAGTTTATAGTGTATCACGTCGGTTTTACGAAAGTAATTTTAGATAAACTAACTAGGCCAAAATAATCATGGTCAACCCCTTTCCCTTTGGGTTCCCGTGGGGCTAAGAATATGCTCTTTCTCCAAAAAGAAGGCTAACGCTGATTTTTCACGCCTTTCACCACACTCGACGCTAGATGGCGTCACTCGGACAATGGTGACAAGACAAAATCCATGGTAAGTGACATTTAACATGTGACAACTGCAATGTGACAAGTGACATCTGGCAGATGACATTTGACAGTTTTAAGCGTTCTTTATTTTCCGTTGCTGGTTGCTGGAGTCTGGAGTCAGTTACAATTTTTGGACATTAACAACAGTTCCGAGTGCAAAGACATTATTCATTATTAGATACACAATTTTCACGGGTAACTATAGTGCAGTTTAACATATATAGGCAAGTTTCTAACATCATGGAATTCCGTACCTTTATTACTTAATAATTTATGTTATAATCACTAGCCTATTGCTTAAACAATCGGCCCCAAAATAGTTTCAAAATTATTAACGCCGCAGCGTCGCTTTGTACAGAACTCCTTGTAAGCTTTCCGTTTGGTGCCGGAAAGGTTCCTCTATGTAGTTTTAATTCCACCATTTCTTAGCTCCAGAGAGAATCTTTTTCATTAGCTGGATGTGTCTTGACTGTGCCATTTAGTTGCAAAACAAACTTTCCTATTGTTAGGTCTTACCTATGCTAAAGAATTTCGTATAAACTGCGTCCTTCTACGAGTCCATCAAGCATATACAATTTAATTCGTTATCTATTCTAATTAGCTGACCGCGGTTCAACTGTGCCATTCTAGGAAACTAACGGAAAATTTACACAGCGCTCGTGTTGACATGTCTTTGAATACCGCAAAAGTAACTTCTATTCCTCTACTAGGTTTCTATATAAGTGGGTATTGCATATTTTTTGTGCAAGATTAGTTTTATATTATTTATTCATCTCAAACAAAAAAAAAAATGTTATAACAAGTTACGTAAAAAAATTACAATAAGTATGTAAAAATGACTATAGACTAAACAAAAATCTATAATTCAATTTGCACCGACGTTACACTATGTCCTACCGCAAGAATTCCGAATTGATGAGCACGTCCTTACACCTGATCGAACTTGTTAGTGTAGGTAACTAAAGTAGGTTGTCCTTGAAAATTATTCAGTCAACCAAGAAGATGTGATCCGAGCATAACTCTCTACATCGCCCGCTTTGTCAGTCTGAGCCTTCTTATAAAATCCATAGATAGTTAGCGAGCACGTTTCGGATGAACCGAAGACTTTTGTCTTCAGGCGCTGAGGCATTTTTGACGATCAGCTGCCACGTTCGGGAAACTCCATGCCAAATAATGCCTTTTAATGCCAATATTTAAGCAAGAACTTGTTGCTATATTTTTTCATGTAGATATGTTGAATGAATGAAATATGTTATATTTTTGTGTTTGTCAATATAAAATATAACATATTTCATTCATTCATTCTTCATTGTAGAGAACTAGCTTTACGGCTAACGTCGACGGGACGCGGGCCGGTTCTTTTATGTAGTTTTAATTCCGTCATTCCTTAGCTCCGAGCAGAATCTTATTTCATTAGCCACTGTGCCATTTAGCTAGAAAGTCAAATGAATGTTTGCTATGAAAACTCTTTTATGGCAGGAAAAAGATAACATAGATATTTTCTACGACAATTTAAATTGCTAAGTTGTGTTTATTTATTTTTTTGTAAAATAAACATGAAGACTAGTTCATTGGGACAGTCGTAGTGCTGTGACCTTTAAGAGGCTCAGGTTCAAGTCATTTTGATAATTTATATGAAAGGCTTCTACTAATACCCATCTTACGGGCAAAGACGAACTACTCGGCTCGACTAAGCGTTTCAGTACGGTGTATGCTTTTTGTGTCACTAAAAATACAACAGTCAACATGGCGGCATCTAGACGCCATATTGTTTTTTTTAACCTGAACCCCAATTTTTGTTTTTTCTCAACATAGCAGCCTCGCTAAATTAAGGTAAAGTATTTTATGTGGTCCCATATAACATGTTGCCTAAACCAAGAAAAAAATAAAACATAAATAAAAAAAAAAAAAATATAGTTTCATTCTTGAAAAAAAAAGAAAATGTTAGGCCGGCTGGTAAGTCGTATATAAAGTCAGTAAATTGATCATTAATTATAGTAATATAGAATATTAGTTCTTCTTAAAATATTTTAGAAATACTACTAGAAATAAATCGAATATGTTCAAAGTGTTCAATTATTAATACCTAATTATAATAATAAGCCTTTTATTTACCGGGTTAAAGGGTCAGTTTGATATAAAAAAATAAAGAAATCAAGCCTTTAAGGCCTCCTCCGTCCTGCGTCACTGTGTGTGATGAACATGATGTTTTTCAGTGTCCCAGACACTGTTAATCTGTATGTTATAAGTATTTATGTATGTTATAAGTAAAATTCATAAAAATATTCATTTGTCTTAGTACTCATAACACAGGCTACGCTTCCTTGGGGCTAGATGGCGATGTGTGTATTGTAGTATATTTATTTTTATTATTATTTATTATTCCAGTTTGCCTGCAAATTATTGTAGCTGCATCTTCGAGTCCGGTTTATTTTCTTACTACAGTGTTTTGATTATATCCCTTATAAACCCGAGCATGCTTCTTTCGGTAGGTCTTTGAAATATTTTAAGTCCTTGATTTAAAAAGACCAACCCTGGTGATATATATTAATAATCATAATAATCTTTATTGAAAGGCATAACGCCAGTTATTAAAATATAAAAAGATAAATTAAATAACAAAATAATAATATGTAACAATAAAAATATTGTAAACGCACGTCCGTCATAACTCTCTCTAATAGCAAGCGTCATAGTTTATGGGTTATCTTATACCTAATATTTACCAATTCATTATAGTTTATTTTCTATTCGCCTCATGGTGCACCGAAAGCCAGTGCATGAAAATCGAGCAGTCCAGACCATCTGCCAACGTGCTTAGGATCTCATTATCGGACGCTCGCAAACGACTCCAAAATGTTGCGATTCGCGATCTCATGATTGTAAAGAAATCCGGTACTCTGGCCCTAGCGAACATGTCCGACGCGCTGCAGTACTTTGGCAACTTCATCAAGATACCATAAGCATTAAGCATATAGGAGCATCGTTCAATTATTACTATCTAAGTAATAACTCTGATAAGGCAAGGGCTCAAAATTGTGCAGTAAAACAAAGCAAAATTTTTTTTTAAATTGTGAAGTCAAGTGAAGATTTCCGATATTGAGGTAGTGACTACTTAACGGACAAAGCAAAATCAATGTACTGTTACTGTACTGTCACTTTTTGTTAGTGATTCAGTAAACAGAATATGCACATTAACTATTTATTACAAACTGAAGTAGGCTTTTTTTAAAATCTTATGACGAACGTCAGCCAGTAAAGTTTATCTGCTGACACACTCACTTATTTATAGAAGTTAATATTGTAAGATGAATCACGTCTATGCAATATTTCCACGTTTTCACTGTCGGCTCGTTGGTCTAGGGGTATGATTCTCGCTTCGGGTGCGAGAGGTCCCGGGTTCAAATCCCGGACGAGCCCTTTTTTGTAAATCATAAGAATTTCTTATGTGTGACTTTAGTTTATTGTTATGATTATTTGTGGCACTTTAGTAAGCATGTTGGTAATAAAAATAGTATTATAGCATTTAGTAATTTGATTTAAATTTGTTTCTCAGTTCGACAACATTGTATCCCAGTGAGGTCGAGATCCAGTGAGAAGAAGGTGGTGGTGGAAGGTGTCGGTTCAAAAAGATTTTGCTATCAGGTTTTTATGCCAAAATAATTGTAATTACCTGCGCGGAGTTAGGAAATAAGTGCAGTCCCTTGTCTTGTATAGCACGTTCATCTATCTGTCCTAGTTATTTAGGACTCATATGTATTTATTATCTTTAAAACCAGCATTGGAGAAGCGTCGAGGATCTAAGCTCTCTCCTTCAAGATTGGTTTGGCCGGTGGCCCATCGGATGCAAGTGGAAAACCATCGCTTAAAAAAAACAGCAACACGTCGTAGGGCATGCAATGAACACGTCCTGCAACTTGCTTCTTCGTGTCCATCAACGCGAAGCGTAGGTTAGGTGATAAGCCACATGGGCCTGAAATTAACCTTTCCAACGAAACACAGCATTGCAAAAATGCTGCCAGAAATAAACATGGCGGCTGTACATTTTCTAAAAATTGAAATTCATTTATTTTAAATCCATAGACTGACGGCCGAGTGGCGCAGTAGGCAGCGACCCTGCTTTCTGAGTCCAAGGTCGTGGGTTCGATTCCCACAACTGGAAAATGTTTGTGTGATGAACATGAATGTTTTTCAGTGTCTGGGTGTTTATCTGTATATTATAAGTATTTATGTGTATTATATTCATGAAAAAAATATTCATCAGCTATCTCAGTACTCATAACACAAGCTACGCTTACTTTGGGGCTAGATGGCTATGTGTGTATTGTCGTAGTATATTTATTTATTTATTTATTTATTTTTAGACTAGCGGTTTATCGCAATCACACCCAACAATAAGTGATGGTGCGTCCTAAGATGGAGCGCGCTTGCCTAGAAGATGCCTATTCACTCTTGATTTGAAGGAACCCATATTATAGGTATCGGGGAAGACGGAAGACGGAAGGGTATTCCAGATTTTTGCGGTGCGAATTAGGAACGAGGAAGCGAAACGCTTTGTACGAGTCTAAAGGACATCAGCTACGTAACGGTGTAGATCCTTACGATGGCTTGCAGTTGGATGGTAGAAAGGTGAAGAAGGGAATCTCTGCTGCTAACAAAACGATGATGATGAGGATATCATATTTTGAATACAAGGATAGGCCGATGGGGCCTTACAATATACACAAAATTAAAAAACTCGATCCACAATTTTTCCTCAGATCAATATTTGCCAAGAGAAATATATGCTATGAAATTAAAAATTGAAATCACTCTATCTTAAATAGCCATAAAAATACGCAGTGACAACCAACAGCTGTGTTCACATTTAAGAGAAAATGGGGTCACGGGCAACAGCAAAAAGGTTGTATTACAATAGATGATACATAGTATATGTAACATTTGACTTCCAATTGGCTCAGTGGGCATTGACCTTGCTTTCTGAGTCCAAGGCCGTGGGTTCGATTCCCACCAGTGGAATATATTAGTGTGATGAACAGGAATGTTTTTCAGTGTATGGGGGTTTATCCAGTTGCGGTACTACCATACAAGCCGGAAAGCCGGGCTCGCGTTACAATAAATATCTCTTTAAAAATTTTCTCGACTATTCCGAAATGAAATTAACAAAATAATTAAAACTTGATAGCAATGAGGATATAAATACAATGTTTTAACTTTTGCTTAATAATGTATATACTCTTTGTCTACTGCAAGCACTACGTTACTCTAGCAGGTAGTCTCTGTGGTAGCAACCAGCCAAACGGCGCGGCGTCGCGCCGAACTATCACTATCGCGCTCTTCGCGTGTCTTCGTACGCGATCGGAGGCCCCGCTTTGTCTCGCTCACACTCATTTGCTTATATGGGGCTTTTATTTTACTGCCCTCTCTCATAGAAATTTCAATGTATTTAGCAGAGACAATCTAGATTATTTAATAATTTAGTATGGAGATCAAATGCCAGATTGCTAGTTGAAGTTAGTGAAGATGACCAGCGAGCGAAATGAAACAACTTCACGCGTGTTATTGTTTGCGTTACAACTAGTTGACACTTGACAGATTCATTATTATTGATTAGTAACTACTTAGTTAGGAGTTTATTATTGTTTTTTTGAGTTGAATAGTGCATTTTACTGGTTTGTTTTCTTAAAAATTATAGTAAATATTGTTAAATATGAGCTCAAATTGTTTCTGTGGCGAAACCAAAAAATAATTGGCGAACAACAGGTAAATTTTTGCATATTTTTTTCTTATGAAAATAATGGTTGAAACGCGGCTGGTTACGACATAAATTACCAGGCATCATAAGAATTAAAGAGAGCAGAACTCAAAGAAACACTTGGGATTACTATGATTACTTTTTAATTTTGGCAAACATTGCATAGAAACTTCTTTATCATAATTCGCGTGCTGACCCTAACCGTAGTGTTTTTCAAAGATTTGTTTATATGGTTTGTCATTTAGCACAACCAGAATAGTGACTTAGAGATCATGACGAGTTCAATTTGTCCTTTAGGTAACTGGGCTTGCTCAAATTCAAAACCCTAGGAACGCCACTGGGTTTATCCATATACTAATTCATCATATATATTTATTTATTATATAATTCATTCATATTATTCATCAGTTATCTTAGTATCCACATTCCACACCACAAGCTACGCTTAATTTGGGGCTAGATGGCGACGTGTGTATTGTCCTCATACACTTATTTATTTATATTTATTTTTACACTCTTCCATATACACACACATTCACATGACTGTAAAGCCGTTATAATTGGTTACACTTTGAAATTTTGGTTTAGGTAATTTTTATTCGAAAAATGCATTTAACGTTATTTGAAATTACAATAATTGTTATGAATCGCGTATGTGATTTTTAGTATGGATAGTATCCCAGTTCCCTCCTTTTTACTCTCTCCTAAAGCTTACCTTTGTAAACTCGTGTACATAAGTAGCTAATAGGTCATTTCGAAGCGGGTTTCCTTTACCACAGATACGTGAGAAATCGTTAAACACTTCTCTAAGGCCATAGAAATCATAGCCTACATAAAAACATTCCGTCATTGAGTTCACAAAAATATATCAAAATTTAAAAGAAAATGTGACTGCAATAATTTGAACGTTAGAAGCAAAAATAAACTTGCAGTGCAGTACACTAGACTACACAAAATAAGCAATTCATTTAAAGGAAATTGTATACAATTTTACAATAAATTACCGGTTGATATCTTGGGGATGTCACTAAAGAAGTTCAAAGTTTGTATTAAGCGAAAGCTTATAGAAAAGTCCTATTATAGTATAAAGGATTACGTAAACGATAAAAAAGCTTGGGTGTAAACAATTGCTCTAACCAGGTTGCTTCTTAAATATTTCCTAATGACAATGTGAGATAGTGATAACAAAAAGAACACCCGGCTAAGTTTGTTGTGGGCTTCTTCTTAGACCAGGGCGCGATGGGAACCCTCGTAGCTTTAGTTTTAAGTTTACGATTGTAGTTATCGCCATCACTACTCACTGCTATGTACACATTTTGTATATAATAACGCATCAAAAGTGCCATCTATGTGCCTATTTGAATAAAGATATATTTGACTTTGACTTTGACTTTAACTTTTATCCTCATTTATCTATTTCTAAGGTATGATATTTTTCGTGGGTATATTGTATTAGGTTGGGGAAAAAGTATTTTCGCATTATAGTATGAATAGTAATAAAATCTCTTTGGCTATACTATTTGTATCCGGCTGGTTTTCGTATCAAAAGATAATTCAAATCCAAATTAGGAAAATGTGTGATTTTTATTTGTTTTTCGTACTGTGAAGATGAGTGAATGTAATGAAGAAATTCGATACATTTTTAAATTTTACTACTAAAAAGGTAATAATGCAACGCAAGAAGCAATTAAAAATGGCGATGTTTATGGACCTAACGCAGCGTCTGTGAGAGTAGCACAAATTTGGTTTAAGCGTATTCAATCCGGGAATTGTATGTTTGTCTGTTATTTTGAAGCCCACTGTAGACTTAATAGCTAGCTCATATAGTTTTAAAAAATCAGGTGTCTTTAGATTTTCTTAGATAGGTAGTTAGTACATAAGGCTTTATTGCACATAAAACGAAACGTTAATTATACGAATAAAATGTTAGTTGTATAGTTTGCTGGAATTTTATGTTCATTTTAAATCACTGAAGCTTGCCGTAGAGATTGCATAGGCATATTATCTTGGAGACTGATATAGAATATTTTTTGTACTGAACATAACTCACAGGATTAAAAAAAAAATACCTTTTTTAACGGCTCCGTAACATTTAAACCAATCTAGACAAAATTTTAGGATAGAATATATTTTTTGTGCCTGGGAAAACAAAATTTTCATGTGGGACGTTTTTGTGACTTTGTGTGGGATACTTCAGAACATACGCGGACGGAATTCCGGGCCACAGCTAATCTATACTTATAATAAAACTGTAACTGGAAGATTTCTGTACATTTAATATATTTTGAAAATTTTGACCGGGGATGCTTTATAATCCTGATACTGAGTCTAAAGCAGATTTGCAGATTTTGTCTGTTTGTCTATCCGGGCATTGTGTGAAAACTACTGAACAGAATTGAATAAAATTTGGTATAGTGGTAGCTGATATTCCGGGTCAACATATAGGATACTTTTTATCCCGATAAACAATAAGTTTCCTCCGGGATATGGGAAGAATTTTTTTATCAACTTTACTTCATAGCTCCGTTAAATTTTAACCGATTTTAATAATTCTTTTTTTATTTGAAAGTGTATACTACCAAGCATGTTTTCTAATTTTAATGAAGATCTGATAAATATTGTCGGAGATAAAGAACATAACTCTTCACAGATAACAGCAAGTCCCAAGGCATATGGGACTAATATTAAAAATGCGAAAGTTTGTGAAAAATGATATATGGATGGATGGATGTATGTATGGATGGATGGATGGATGGATGTTTGCTAAGCTTTAACGCCACAACCAATGAACCGATTTGGCTGAAATTTGGCAAAGGCACACAATATAGTCTGGAAAAAGAAGCCTATGCTTTTTATCGCGGAAAAGCAAACAGCTCCTACAGTATTACAACGGTTTAGTCAGAATAACCGCTTTTTGTTATAATTTGTCAATCAAAACACGGGTACAATGTAAAGATGGTGACATTCCTATCATGATATTAATCCTTATCCTTATCCAAGGCCGCTCGGCCGCGTATTATACAGTTTAGAAATAAAACTGGACCCGGTAGATGGCGCTACAATTAGGTTCTTGGTTTTTTTTAAGATATTAAAACCGATAATAACCGATTTGATTTAAGTCAGCTAGTAGTAAATAATTCAATTAACTCAATTGCACAAAAACGTTTTGAAAATAACAAAGAAATTAGTATGGTTGCATACCGATCTCTTTTAAATCACTAACAATCGATTGTAGGTATTTCTTTAGTACTAAATTTCTAAATCTTTTTAATTTAGCATTTTCATTTTGCATTGATCAGCAATAATTACATTTTGTATTAATAATAAAAAAGTACGTTTAGGCACAATATACATTGTAATAACAACAAGTAGCACTTTCATTTTGTGTGTATAACGTATATATAAGTGAGGGGAAATAAAAACAGAGGAAAAGGCCACTTCCCCGGAAAGTTGCTCGCGGAAATTTACGATTGTAAATAGGGCATTTCATTTGTTTACTTATGGCCGAGTAATTCGGCGAATCCGTATAATTACAGGCATTAAGATGATTCCGTTCCCTCGAACAAAAGCAACAGCCGGAGAGTTGGTGGGAAATTATGAAGAGGTAATTTATATTGTAAGCGGTGATAGTATAGTGTTTAGGACTTCAGTTTCCCTTTCTAGGAGAACTAACTCAGCAGGCTCCTCTCAATTTTGAAGTTACCTACGTTTTAGAACTAAGCAATAAGGTACATATCAATTTTTTAAAACACCCCTCAACACCTGGGTGATCTAAAGGGCCTAATGGAAAGAAGCTTCTTTATTTCATCCAAATCTATCCCGAGCTGCAGATTTAAGCGTGATCCAAGATAAATTGGACGTGTATTGAAACCTGTAGGCCTGAGATTTTTCCACAATTATCTTTAAAGGCGTGTGGAGTCGACAAATTTGAGTAGAGAGGACTTGGCTTCTCATGCCCGAGCCCTGTAGTGGGCCGGAAATGGGTTGATGATGATGTAATTATCTTATATACATATATATAGGTTTTAAGATATTCTGAAGAATAAAGTCTGATTTGAACCTGTTGCCAGAAATAAATAATTATATACTCTGTACCACATACGGCCGATTAGCGCAGTAGGCAGTGACCCGCTTCCTGAGTCCAAGGCCGTGGGTTTGATGCCCTGTGAAGAATTATGTCCTCGATCTCCGACAATATTCACCAGATTTTTATTAAAATTAGACAATACATGCTTGGTAGTACACACTGTCAAATAAAAAAAGGAGGATTAAAATCGGTGCAAATTTAACGGAGATATGAAGTAAAATTGATAAAAAATTTCATCCCATATGCCGGAGGAAACTTATTGTTTATCAAGATAAAAAGTATCCTATATGTTGACCCGGGATATCAGCTACCACTGTACCAAATTTTATTTAAATCCGTTCAGTAGTTTCCACGTGATACCCGGACAGACAGACAGACAGACAAAAATTAAATAAAAATCTGTTTTGGACTCAGTATCGATTATAAAGCTTCCCCCGGTGAAAATTTTCAAAATATATTAAATGTACAGAAATCTTTCAGTTACAGTTTTATTATAAGTATAGATTTTAAGTATCAGTCATCTTAGTACCCATAATACGAGCTACGCTTACTTTTGGGCTAGATAGCGATGTGTGTATTGTCGTAGTATATTTATTTATTAATTTTTTTACATGGTTGCTAACTATGGGCCTCATAAGATGGCTCAGATTTAATCAGCGGGCAATGAGGAGAGCTATGTTTGGAGATACTATATGACAGCATAATTAGAATTAGGATATCCGTAGGGAACAAAAAGGCAACTAGAGTTGCCGAAATAGTTCTACTGTCATGGACGAGTCATTATCATACTATTGATAGTTATCGACGATGATCTAAAACGTGCTGGCAACAAAGAGTAGCCGCAGGGTAACTGGGTACGAAGCGACTAAAATACTTCTTTCTCACAAGAAATCAGAAATCCAACGCAGACTATTATTAATCGTTAGATATATTATTCTAACCTTAACATAATATAATTATTTTTTTTTTCTAATATGTGTACCAATCACACTAAACGTACAACATATACTAATGTGATTTTAAGAACATAGTTGTAATTATACAGGAAGGTGTAGCTTTTATCAAGTACCTTCATAAAATTTGTGTTCAGCTCTTGAAAAACCAGAGTCGAGATGGCAACTCTGATATTTAAGTAGGTAATGTTAAAACATTCAAATGTCCGAATGCAAAGTCGAGTTGGAAAACTGGCTGTAAATTATGTTTTGTATACTCATTTAGGCACGGATTGCTTTGCGCTATTGTTTTGAATATAAGCTAGGTATATTATTTTCATTTCGCGACCGGCATATTTTGTATCTGTTTATTGGTGTTGTGTGACTTAAGTGACATAATACATCTATAACGGCTCAAAAAAGAAGAGGTTCTAGGTATGTCTCCATGCAATTTTAATGTTTTGGCACTATCAAATGTGGACTGATTCGTAAATCGAACCAGAAAGCAGGATCACTGCCAACTGTGCCAGTCAGCCGTTATATATCTAACGTTTAATAGTAAGTGAAGGTGTGAATCGTTACTAATATTATAAATGCGAAAGTGTGTTACAGACGAACTGTTTGTCCTTACTTTACGTTTTAACTTAACTACCTGACTTGATTTTTGGCATAGAGTTAGTTGATTACCACGGATAAAGAACGCGGGCAACAGATAGTATTAAAATTTAATTAGCTCTTGGACATACTAACTAAAATACAACTAAATAAACAAATTCACTGCCTCACTTGCCAATAATTTCCAAAGCAGACGGCTCACAAATGGGAAAGCAACGACCCGAATCCCATAATATCAGCGATCAAATACCCTCAAAGGAAATAATCTGTTACGTCGCTGCATTAAAAAAATAAACATGGTCGTTAGCAAATCATTAGCCGGTACATTTTTCCTCTGAAGGATCGCTCCGTTTGGTATCAATCGCGACAGTTCCGCTCAACTAATGTCGGTGGAGACATCTTCAATTTTAATGATATCTAATGTTTGGCAAATGATTCTATAATTAAAATATAAGGATAGATTTAAATTAGAATCAAATCAAGAGTTCATTTGTAAAACAAACCCTTTACAGGTTCTTATAGTCATACATATATTTTTCAATGTTTTGCATATGGTGTTAATTTAGGGTAGATAACAAAGTAGGGTGGTTGACCCTACAGTTGACTAGGCACAAGATGCTGACAACTTGCAAATCTTGTAAACGCGTCATAAGTGCTATCTATGGGTCAACTTGAATAAAGATATTTTAGACTTTGACTTTGAATTTGAACAATAAATAAATTGAAATGGAATAAACATTTCTATTCATATTATATAACTTTAAATTAGATAATGAATTAAAAAAGCATCTAAAAGAAGAGTGTTAAACGAGATGGATAACACCCCATTCTCACACAAGATATTTGTTAGCACAAGCGCAGAAAAGTCTAGAAACAGAACTATATTTTTTATTTCTGGCCAAACTAGGTCTCTAGTGTCTATGCTAAAACGTCGATCTTTTATTAATTTCTACTCTATTTTGCCAGGCTTTAATTTTTGTTTATCAGCGTACTATTAAAAATTATGAAAAGAAAATAATGCTTGGTTGTTATATTAAAAAATAAGGTAGATTATGTCGATTTTAGCTTAAAACTTTAAATAATATAATTAATCATAAATTAAACCAAAAAGTTTGTTTCGGTGCCTACATGATAGGCCTACATTTTATTCATAGACGAAGATTGTCTATTAAAAAGAGTAAAAGTAAATTCGGCTGAATAGGCTGTATGGCTGCATGGTCAATGATCTTTGCCTGTGCTGAAGGGAAAAAAAACAACAAATAAAATTGTAAAGTATGATATGTGAGGCTGTTTCCACTGTTCTCTTTTTTAAATTATTTTACCAAAAGCCAATTTTCCGAATATGAGGTATGAAAAATTATTTAATTTAACTATATTTGTAAGGGAAAGACATATCCCTACTTGGTTTGATGCTGGTACATACATCCTACGTTCGTTAACTTGAAACTAACGTACCTACCTTACAGAGAGATAGGTATTATGTAAATTCAAAGTATATAATCACTATAAGTATTTAAGATCGGAACATGACCGGATTGGATTTCGGTATGTCAGGTTGCAATTTTAATTTTGTAATTTTTGATACTCTCTATGTGTCGTCTTGAGTTAGTCATAAATTAAATCTTATATTAGCAGTAGTTATACTTGCACTAAGGGGAAACATCATGTCTATATAGTACGCTTTAATAGTATTTTTTTAATTATCCTAAGTTTTTTAGATATTACTGAAAAAAAAGTAATTAAAATTTTCGTTAGAGGTAACTTTGCTATTTTTTTCAAATTTTCTTTTTAAAATTTTATTGAAATAAACATTTAGTCGAAAATATGGTAAAGAATAACATATCTTTAAATTCTTTCAACCTGATTAAGCAGCACTTGGCACATAACTTGAAAACGCTATTTCGAATACTTGCTATTTTTTTCTAGGAATTTTATTATTCACGCTAATCTATATTCATATTACTACCTCAAAAGTTTGGTTGTTTTGCTTGTATGTTAAAACGTGCTAATCTCAGAAACCAACTTCAATATTCAGTAACTTTGCGGAAATTGCTTGCCGGTGTGAAATGTCATTTGCATACAAAATATGCGATGAGTAGTGTACAACTGTTGCTGTCCAATTATGCGTTTTGTACGAAGACTACCGTGTGGAAGCTCGTTGGAAAAGTTACTGAACCAGGTAGTTGTTTTATATTGAAAAAATATTTTGTATTTCATTGTCCCTAATTAAAGAATACTTACGCTACCTATATTTTTCAACATTCTATGATTTTAACTCGGAAGAAACTTTGTGTAGGCCCAACTAGCTAATAATGAAAGTTTGAAAAGATCTTCTAATATTAATTCTCTTCATATTTTAATTTGTTTTTTGTTGTGTGGTAATCAAAATTTTAAATATTTTTAGGTAAGATATTAAAAAAAGTTAAATAAAAAATATTTGGGCTCGTCCGGGATTTGAACCCGGGACCTCTCGCACCCAAAGCGAGAATCATACCCCTAGACCAACGAGCCGTGCGGAGTTATAAGAAAAAGTAAGATACCATTCACTACGCCTACGTCAGATGAGCGTCGTACTGTAACATATTCTTGTGTATAGCAACATAGTCGTTATGTGAGCTGCATAAGTGTTAAATTTGCTAATTTCTTTCAAGTGAAAGGTTGTATTTTAGCAGGTGCTAGCGGCTAATAATGCTGTATCGTTATATGAAGTCGCGGGGTATCGCTTGTATAAGCGGTTATAATTATACTAGCGGTCCTCGGTGACTTCATCCGCGTACACTGATAAGCCCTTATGAACTTCGTTTCCGCTATTCTACACAATATACTCGTACTACGACCTACAGCGTTGACTATTACTACAGTTATTTGGCTATATTAAGTGTAATAAGTATTATATTTTACAAATATATGGAGGTTGGGCGAGCGCGAGAGCTCGAGAATTTAAGATCCCCTGGGCTCGAAGATATAGGGGGTAGGGGGGACGTCGACTAGAGGGTGCCTCCTTTGAGGGCTTCGACTTCGGCTCGGTTCGTCATGTCGGACTAGTTGGTGGCCTTTTCGTCGGGATTTTTGGTCGGGATAGTGGCTTAGTCCGAGCGCCCCCGTGACCGAGACCTACGTCCGGTTGTTGCCAGAAATCGGGGCCTTCGTCTCCGCCGGCGAAGACGCTGTGGTGGTTGTGTGTACGAGTATGTGTAATTACCTAGTTGTTGGGATATATTGCCGGTTGCTATTTCGATATTTGGGGTCGTCAAGGACGAGTTTCAATCGACGTTGGAGTCGGGAGTGCAAGTTGACGCCTCAAGCACTAGTACTTTTTAAGAAATTGACTTTGATATTTTTTTATTGTACTGAGCTATGGTCGGAAGGTCGAGGTCTCGGTGGAGATATCCACTCGAAGAGCCAACGTCAAAAAATGTAAAAATATCGAGGCAAATATATCTTTGTATTGTACCCCGCTTCCTCCGCTCTACATATATTAAACGAGACGTGCGAGTACATTATTAAGAGTAAGAAAATTCTTACTGCGGCAGTATCGGTGTATGGCATCGTATCTGAAAATTATTCAACGCTCCCATCTGCTCCCGTTCCGCTTGGAAAATAATAAAAATAATAAAGTCCCCGCTTAAACGCCATTCGTATGTGATACACCGAATGAGGCGTAATAAAATGTATTAGGAACGTATTGCAAATAGGAAAATATTTATGTTTATGAAATAAGTAAGTGCCTACTTATGCGTATTTAACTATACGGTGAATTTGTTTCCAACGTTCGAGATAACTCAAGTGTATCGTATCGGAGTCTGATTTATTTTTTTCGTTTAAGTAGCTCTTTAGTATGTACGCAGAGATTGTATCTTATTAGTATGAAGGTATTTTTGTAAACATCTGGAAGCTACAATATTTTTTCTTATTGTTTGAATTGTGTATCAATTATTTGGTATTATTTGTTTTTGCTTTCCATATCGCGTTACTAACATTGTTAGTGATAAGGTACAGATAATGATCCAAAACCGTTGGTCGAATGTTTCTAATATTTATTGCAACTTACTCAGTATCGATATTAAATGAAAGGCGTAAAATAGTAGAACACTATACGTTATATTAAATTTCAAATCTAAGGCGGCCAAACAAAATGATGAATTATATATTTTTTTAGAACATTTTCAATATGGGTATCGAACGAAAGGGATTGACTTTTTACAACTTTTTACTTGTGTATGTAAATAATGAAAATTTTGGAAAACCATTTTTAAAATTAATGCATTAGTTAAATAGGAAATTTAAGGATCGTGTTTTAAATAACAGTTTGCGAAGAATTTGTCTAAATAGTGTTGTAGAAAATTGGTTAGTGCCTTCCGTAACAGGAGATTTTTTTTGCAGCATTTAACGATGAGCATTTAATAATATGGGTTATGACTATAAATCAATAATAATAACCAACCAAATAACCAATATAATACGAGTATGTTTTTCTTTTCTATTTAAAACCTTAAATAACCAGTAGCTTTATTTCAATTGACTTTACGATGAAAAAAAAATAGAGCCGTTTTGATGAATATAATAGCTGAGTAGCTGCTAGCAGACTTCTTTGATGTTGAAAGCGATAGACTAACAATAAATTGCGATAGAGTAACAACATAGAAAATGGTTTTTTGGTAAAGATACAATAAGACACGATCGTGCGTTAATATTTTCTTACTTATTGCTCTAAAATTTTTCGAAGTTAAAATATTTCACTGATGTATGAACAATTTACGACAATGGGCGGCCAATATTATTAGCGAATCCATTACTTAAAACAATATATTTATATACCTTTTTCTCATTATTAGGAGAAAAATTACTCATGGAAATCCGTACTGGATAGTGGCGGACTCCTTTCGGCTAAAAACTCCTCCTGGCTTAAAAAAAAGTGTAACTGGCCTACCACCAACAATGTTGTAAGGCTGTCTGCTTTATAGCCTCCCTCTCTCTCTTTCGTCTTTTTATATAGGTACTTACCCCAGATTGTATTAAAATGAAAATGGATTTTGTTTTAGATGTGAGTCCACCAATCCGCACTGGGCCAGCGTGGTGGATTACGGCCCTAACCCCTCCTTATTGGAGGAGACCCGTGCCCTGGAGAGTGGGTCAGTAATGGGTTGACATGATAATGGATGTGAAAAGACTTTTAAAGCTATAATGCAAGGCACAAGTACTGGTGCAGAATACGCTCGAATGGTAGAAGTGCAGTTGAATCTGGAAAAGTTTAAGTCGCAGTTCCGGCCGGGTGCAAAAATGTGTTCTTCAGTCCGGAATTTTGGCCTGACAGGCTTTGGGCATACTTTCATACTGTGAGTATACGTTTTTATAACTCATTTTGATTCCCAAGGTAATTTAGGACCTACCAATTCATATCTGTCAAAACACATTTATTTCTGCGAAGTTACTAAACAACTGATGAATTTCTTAGTGACATGCTTGAAAGCAAACGACTCCACTTCCATCTCTCACAAGGCAGAATAAAAATGGTGATGCTGAAAAAGAGAAACTGTTGAGTTTCTTGCCGGCTTCTCGCTAGAATCTGCCTTCTGAACAGCTGGTAGAGTTACTACAATTGACAGCCGTTTCAAAAGTGCTTATATAACCACACATACAGTAGTTAAATAGGCCTAAGTACCTACTTGAAATAAATGAATTTTTAATTTTGTAGGGAATTTAACTTACCGACGCTTTAGAGAAGCGTGACAAAAAACCCCGTCTTAGTTTAAGTAATTTTTTTTTTATGTAAGGTATTTATAAGGTTGAGTTTAAAGGTATTTTAATATAGTGTCTAGTAATTTATACGTTACTAGCTGTTGCCCGCGACTTCGTCTGCGTTTGATTTTTTTTTTGATGTGGCGTTCAAACAAAAATTTAAGTATTCAGTATCGCTAAGCCTTAAATGAGGGGTTTGCTGCTGTCCGCTGAGGAGTTCTGTCCTCTATCTCCAACTTGAAAAGATTGGGCAAAATTAAACATATAATATAACCTCTATAGTACAAAAATAATTATTTAAATCGGTTATAATCTGTCGGAGTTATAGTGTAAAATCGTCAAACACTGTCATCCCCTCTCCCAAAGGAACCGAGCTTAATGTCGGGATAAAAAGTATCCTATATTACTTCTAACACTTCCAAAAATATGTGTACAAAGTTTCATGAGGATCGGTTAAGTAGTTTTTGCGTGAAAGCGTAACAAACAAACTTACATTGACATTTATAATATTAGTAGGGGTTTATATTGGCTTATTGCTTGAAATTAAAAAGATATGCAATTTTTTTTTGAGAGCAATCTTTTTATCAAACTGCAAATAATGCAATACAGAAAAACTGCGGAAAATAGTTTCACAATTTATGTACCCATTACGTTAAGGGTTCTTTATAAATAATAATACAAGAAATGCTGTTGGAATAAATGCTTTCCACGAAATCATAATCCGTCGTCAAAGTTTATGGAGCGGTATTAATTGGTTACAGTAGTTTAAGTGCAAGATTTGCGCGCTGGAAATCGAGGAGTCGTTTTCGCATATCGAACGCTGTATCGTTAAAGTAAAATGAACCTAATGTTGACTAATTTTAGTGTGACAAATCCTGTACTTCAGATTTTTGTTTCAGAAACATTCTGTCAAAAGCCCGAACTAAAGAATTGTTGGCAAATTTGAGCTTCAATGCAATCCAAATCAGATCAATTTTACTTATTAGTTAAGTATTTCTATACTCGAAATCGACTCCCCGATTGCAAGCGAGCTAATTTTGTACTAAGGCTACCTATTGGAGAGATTTGCGCGGTCACTGAGTATTTGCTTAAGGGTAGGTTGGGTTGGGAAGGGATGGGATAAAGTAAAGGCAACGCGGCAAAGGCGGTCAAACAGCAAGTCATATTGTCATGGAGCTATATAAGTTTAGACAGGAGTCAATCGTAGGTCGGAATGTTTTCATAAATAAACATAGATATTTTCTCTTTTTCTTGAAATCGTGTAATATTAGGTAAACAATCATTTTTCTATTTTTATATGAATTTTTTTAATAAAAATATACAATTATAAAAAAAAACATTTTTTCGTTTTTATTTACTGTAAGGCTTATTTCAATTAAAATAAGCAACAGTCGGAGCTTAGCTTAGCGAAGGCTTATTTCAATTTAAATAAACAACAGTCTCGGCGAGTGCAAAGATTCTTGTATAGTACGTTACACTTATTGTTTGCAAAAAAACTTGTATAAATACAACTATAAAAAAATGGCTTTTCTAAACAGTAACAATTTTTTTGTTTCTGCTCGCTTATAGGTTAGGTACGTTGCTTTATAGGAAAAACTATAAAATATTACGTAAGGCAAGTATTTTTAAAGAAAAGTATAAATGATAGTTGTTATTGTAATTAGGATGAAAGTAAGAGGCTAAGAAATGATCTATGATTTTAATAATATATTACTAATACGTTAATTTAAGTATAAAAATGTTTATCAGTATCATCTTGTTAGTTATTATTATCATAGTCATCATATTGATCATATTGACAATATATACCTAATGTTATGATAAAGAATATCAGAAAACTAGAACTAATATTTTAAATGCGAAAGTGTGTCGTACTCGCCAGTGACGTGCAAAGGCTCTTCGACCAGGGTATGCATAAAGCAGGAACATGGCATAAAATGTAAAAATGCCCTACCAATACGAGTTTATAAAATAATTTGTGTGCAATACAGTGCTTATGTGCATGTATGAAGTGCACGCCACTGGTACTCGCCCTACAAAGGGAACCAATAAACTTGATTTTTGAAATAGAGTTAGTTGAAAAGAAGGAGAATATCATACGCTACTTTTTATCCCAGGAAAACAAACGATTCCCATGGGTTTGTAAAAAACGTAATAAACGTGGACGAAGAACGTGGGCAACAAATAATCACTTCTATAACTTTTATACTCTCTTGTCACTTACCTGTAAAGGCAGGTATTCACGCGGGGTGAATTTCCCGGAATCCGATGATGATCCCTTGCGCTCAGCCATCACTTCGCCATCGCCAAAATCCTTAAACATAATTTTAACCTTAAAATTTAATACACAAGATACAAAATTATACGTATTTTGCGTTCAACATGTTACGTTTGTAATTTGTAATGACATAGTTAACGTCGATAAGATTGATCGAGTGGGTAAGACCAGATAATCTGACTGGGATAAAAAAATCAATGACTTGTCAAATTCGTCGCATACTACTTGATTTTTAGATTAACCGGCGTTGTTTAATTTTAGGTTTCGGCGCTTACTATTAAGATGAAAGTTTGTTTTAATATTTTTACTCTCATATAAGCTCGAAGATTAAGTATTCTTTTTTCCTATGCGAGAACTAAGAAACTATAATTTGCTTATTGTGAAAAACAAGTAGGTAGGTTCCGATTTCAAAAAAAGGGCTGACGATCTGTAATTTGAGGATTACTCGTGTACAAAAATAAATAAATTAAATAAAGGTAAATTTGTACCTTGTCTATGCTATGCTATATAATTCTATGTCAGAAGTATCTCTCATAATATCTATTGTTTCTGGTTAACTAATCGTGGCAACGATTAGTTGAATTACTCCCGAAATTATTAACTAATCAGTCTAATCTGAAATCTTCAGTTTGAAGATTAAATGTAGAAGTGCTATGCCTATCCTTTTCTTACTAATCCTTGCCGATAAGGATGGTTATATTGACTTAATAATGTGATAATGAATTAGATTTTAGATTTGAAAGATTATTAACTTAACTTATTTTTTTGACTTTTTAGATACACGGGGGATTTTTACCATTGCTGTATAATATAATAAAATAAGGAATTATTATTATCATACTATAGAATTATATATGATATTTTGACGGCCGTTTTGCGCAGTGGGCAGCGACCCTGCTTGCTGAGCCAAGGCCGTGGGTTCGATTCCCACAACTGGACAATGTTTGTGTGATGAACATGAATGTTTTTCAGTGTCTGGGTGTTTATATATATATATTATAAGTATTTATGTATATTATTCATATAATTATTCATCAGTCATCTCAGTACCCATAACACAAGCTACGCTTACTTTGGGGCTAGAGGCGATGTGTGTATTGTCGTGGTATATTTATTTATTTATTTTATTTTATATAGATATGACATTGAATATATTAGTGGAACAATAGAAATCGTATGTACACCTTAAATTATATGTTACAATAATAATAAACAGTATGCAGAAGTAACTAGTTAACTTAAAGCCTTAAATTATTGTTCTCGCACCAAGTATATAGTTGTATTATTTATAGTAGTATTTATATAGTTGACTCAAGACTTCTTAATTATAACCCTTATTTTAGGGACATCAAGGTATATAGTGTAGAACTAACACTCTAAAATAATTTGGCTTCCAGCGATTGCTAGTACGCCCACCGAATTTGAACTATAAATAGCATTTCTTTTTAATACTGATATCTTTTTTAGAATGTGCCTTGTGAAAAAGTATAGCAATTTTTTACATCATTAAATTGAGTTTATTTTAGTTTTCAATCATATCATCAAATGAATTATTCGTTTATAATGAGTTTTAGTGATACCTTTTAGAAATGCTTTGCATACACATTCCCCACCCATCATCACGCTGCTTCAATGCGTGTTGGTGGCCTTTATTGATTATTGACGTACGGAGGAATTTATCAATAACTCTACCCTAACCCTAACTAGTTAGTAAGTACTGAGGATCTTAAGACCTAAAAATGTTCTGCCCAATCTGGGAACCGAACCCAGGAACTCATGATCAGTAGTTAAATAAACTAACCAGTAGACCAACACAGTTTCTATACTTAGGAAAAAAAAAGTTGTAAAGTCTAAATTATCTATTCCAAAATTATAGTAGGTTCAGGATTTGTATATCTACAACCATATAAGTACCGTGTACTCACAAACTATATTTAAAAAATAATATAACGTATTATACTACACACTATTCATATATATATATATATATACATATATAAAATAATTTAAAGTCAACATCTCCTGAAGATGCTCCGGTTTCGGAGCGAAACTTGCGTAGAGGGAGTATAAGGATTGAAGTAATTATAAATTACACCACACAGATTCTCCTGCTGTTCGCGGAGTATAGCAAATTAAGCTTAATTTTCATAATATATTGTGGATTTCCGCAAAGTAACGCCTGCTTTTATCCAATACTTTTAAATTTTGTTTGGGTAAACGCGCTAATCTCAGAAAATGCTGTTTCGATTTTTTTTTGACTGGTAGTAAAAAATTATGGCTATATAAAATCACGCTACGACCAATGACTACTAACAATAATGAGAAATGTTGCAAAAACTACAAAAAAAATATCCTTTTTGAGAGATTCTGATGCGTGCGATGCGTGAACGGTAAACGTTACGCCAAACGACGGAAGTATGTAGTCAGGAGAACCTAAAAGTTTTAGTGGATATTAACAAAATACATACTTTATTAATTTTTATGTTATAGACATTGTGTGTTCCTCACAAGACCTTTGTATTTTGAACTCCCTTCAAAAGACCTATTTCCAGCAATGGATGATGTTTTTTTACATTTCACACCCAGAAACCGCCAACACAGGTAAGGTCTAAAAATGAGTGACATTTCATTAATAATAATCCCCAAATGATTCTTCTATACGATTATCTCGGATTCACAGCGGGTTGCAATCTTGTAGAAACATTTTCTATTAACTACTTAATATAAGCCGTATTTCTAATATCCATAAGGTTTAATTTATTTCGAAATTGAAAGATAGAGTATCAGTGGTATGAACTTTGAATACCGCAGATAGTTATCCGTTTCTTTTTTTTAGTTTTTTTTTGGATTATTGATGATTATACCATTACATGACGTTATATTGGGATTTGTTTTCATATTGTTGGCGGTTAAACGTTCATGGGTAGGCCACTGGTTACAGCTTTATTGCAACAAAAAAACAAAGGAACAATAAAATAAAAATAATATAGAAAACCCCGTCATTAGGGAGGAATACATACACACAGATACACACACACAAACACGCACACACACACACACACACCCCCCCCACACACACACACATTTAGAAAACAAATCACTTGACGTGATCTCTTAAAGGCGAGCTAAGAGTAAGAAGAGTGTAAGAAGCTATCAATGAAGTTGACAGTTGGTAATACTATTATATTAAAATTACGTATTTGATATTACCGCAAGAAACCCTTTATTTTCCCGGTATTTAGCCTTTCACCGAGATTAGTTGAGTGACCACTTAACTTTTAGTTATGCCATAGGTAACAAATACTATTTCTATAAATTCCGCGGGCTACTTTTATCACTAGATATATGATAAAAATTGGCGCAACGGTTGAGCCGAACATAAGTAATAAACAAACGGACAGAAATACTATCACATTTAAATTTGAGTAGGTATGGTGTCTGTATGTTCTTAATTCTGTGGTGCGCTCTCTATTCCCTCACTTTCATAGTCTCTATGGGAACAGCTCAAACATGACCGGAAAGAGATCGGCGCAGGACCGACAACGTGCTTTCCGAGGTACCGGAGTGATTCACACAATTTCCAAATTCCGGACTGGTACTAAGACTTGCTTGATAGAAAAATCCAACACTATTCATTCTACAGTCAGACATGCTCAAAAACTAGAACAAAAAGGCAGGAGCACAGGCTAAAACACATTACGGTTTAAACATGAAAATAAATAAAAAGCTCTAATTTTATTCCTAATTAAAGGAGCAATGGAGTAATCATGAATACAAAGTTATATTTAGCTTCGTAATGTATGAATTTGGCTTTACGGTAACAAGTGTAGACTGTGGAGGCGAAACTCCCACCCACCCCCTCTTCGATAGGGAATTTGTTATCTCGACAAAGTAATACGACGGCAGATTAATTCCCGCGACATGATAGATGCTATGAAATATGAATAGATCCCAAATTTAATAGCAATTTATAACGTACAAAGAACTTTATTTTCTGTAGAAAACCTAGAGGTTTCAATTTAATAATTATAACAGATAATACGTTTTATTAACCACAATTCTTGAAGCAAAAAAAAAACTTTTAAATAATTAAAATTTATGTATGTTCTTGTGGTCAATGGGTCACCTTCCCAGCTCTGTATTGCAGCACCATGGCAGAAAGTACCTGCTAAGAAAACTGCAGCGGTGATTTTCAGCAGCGACCCAAATTTTGTAAAGCAGATTTTGATTCATCGTTATGAGAGAGATCCTAATTTCACGGTCTAATGCCGCTCGCACCCAACGGCTCCCTACAAAAAAAATCATAATTAATTAAATGATTTCAAGTAGGCCTTATATAAGAACTTTTGAAACGTCAAGTGTTTGAAGTGACTCTACCACCGAAACTTTCAAACACAAGCCGCCAAGAAACTCAGCAGTTGATTATTTCCAACATCAACATTTTTACAATAACTATTCTGTCTTGGGAGAGATGAAGGTAGAGGTATCACTTACTTCAAGGACTCGTCTATATAAATAAAAAAATAAAAAAGAGAAGATCTGTGTGCTACCAAGTACCAAGCAACCTTCTCAGTGAAGTGAGGACCGAGTTTGACACTCGGCCTCGGAGTTA
This sequence comes from Pararge aegeria, assembly GCF_905163445.1. Classification (NCBI taxonomy): domain Eukaryota; kingdom Metazoa; phylum Arthropoda; class Insecta; order Lepidoptera; family Nymphalidae; genus Pararge; species Pararge aegeria. The sequence continues at coordinate 6,738,732 of NC_053181.1, forward strand.
TGTGAGGTTTAAATACTTGAAGTAAATGCAAGAAACCTGCTTTCTTCGTTATGTTTTCAAAGGCTTGCAACTTCTAACAATCCGCACATTGCTAGTTTGGTCAACTAAGGTTTAACCCTTCTCTTTCTGAGAGTAGACATCATTATCATTTTCCTATATACACTGTATATAGGAAAATTATGATGATGACAGATTTTCGATACGAATATCTACCGAGGCTCGTTCTAAATCTACTACTTCTATGGGCGATTATACCAAATACTTTGTGGAAGCAGAAAGTACAGTACCGTAGCACTAACTAGCTAACTTTCTATACGTTGAACAGAAACTTTTCTTTTAACCCCCCCTCACACCAGTTAATAAGATATCGATCGACCTAGTTTAATTTTTACCCACGATAGAAAGAAGACGGCATACGGTTTAGGCGTTAGAGGCTGTGTGTCTAAGCAGGTATTCTTGTTACCATTTTCCCAAAAACTATGGTGCAGATTTTAATTTTTTTATTTAAGATACCATATAGTTACTTTATCTGATTTTAAACATTTTGCTAAGGACTTTACAATAAAGTTTCACTTTTGAAACGTTTATTGCAACGTTTCTTTTTGAATATATATACTAGCGTACCCAGCCCGCTTCGCCGGGCTAGATTTTGCTTTATTTTATTTAAACTTACATCATTAAATTTTTAATTTAAGTCTCATAATATATCAAATCATTTATTTCTCTCCATATTCATTCTCTTCTATTCTCTTCTCGAGCGGGTGAAGATCATTATCTTCACCCATGTACACCCAACAGTAGAATATCATCATAGTAAATAAAAGCTGTATTTGACAGTTCAAAAATAGGAGTGCTCCGATCGTTACAAAACTTTACAGTATTACTCGCCAGGTCAATCCGGAGATTCCCTGAAAGTTTCATTGAAATCGGTCCAGCCGTTTCGGAGCCTATACGGAACATACTCACACACTTTCTCTTTTATATATATAGAAGAGAAGATTGGCAATGTATGTACAAGGTATGTATTGCAATGATATATCATCATCATTCGCAACCTTTTAACGTCCAACTGACACAGGATACTGTTTTAGAGCATAGACCAACCACACTGCTCTAATGTGGGCTGGTGGGCCTTACATTTTTTGTCATAAGGTAGTGATAGTAGCCGAGACTGACGGCTTAACGTGCTCTCCGAGGCAAGGGGGTTGACACCGCCAATTTACTAACCCCGGGCTGCTACTGAACATTTTTTGGAAAAAACACAATACCTAACAATTTTTAGCCCGCCCCGGGATTCGAATCCAGGACAAATAACACATTAACCACTAGACAAACGAGGCAATCAGGCTTTGATATATGTACCTATAGAGTATATGGCTTTTTTAGGTTCTGTATGGTGCTCGCAAAACTGGAATAGTAGTCCATATATCGACTTGGACATTTTTACGCGACGTTGCATTTCTAGGTAGTATACTCTTATACCTTTAACAGAAATTCCATATCGTCTCAAATATCAGACTGAGCTACAGTGAAGCAAGTCCAGGTCATATTGAAATATATATTATAATATATGTATTTACCGTGCCAAGGTTGAGCTTGTTTTAAGTTAAAAAAAAAGTTTGTAATAAATGAGAAGTTATTTTTGAAAAAAGAACCTCTACTCTTTATGGATGTCAAAAACCGCAGGCAGTAGAAAAAATACTACAGAGTTAGTTTAACTGACAGCTATCTACTTATAACGAATAAAACCAGAAAGTATAATTATAAAATCTTTTTTTTAGTTTTTATTCCACTACAAGTTGACTGCAATCCCACCTGATGGTAAGTGTAGATGCGGTGGTAATGACCTAACCTGTTAGAGGTATGGCAGTTATAATAAACCCATATCTTTTTTACGCGATATCGTTCAGGAACGCTGCACGTCATTGACAACTAGATCAAATCAAAGAAATTTCAGCAATTCTCAAATTGCCTTAGCAAAGTATGAACGCGGGACCTCCCAATTAAAATCACAGCGCTCGCTGCTGCGCTACGGAGATCGTCGAAGAGACGGAGAAGTCGATCGTCAAATATAAAAGACTAGCTTTTGCCCACGTTCTTCGTCCGCGTTTATTACGGTTTTTTATAAATCCCGTGAGAAAAGTTTGTATTATTTGTGATTACTATCCTATGTTAGTCTCAGTCCTTCCAAATAGCTCCTTCGCGAAAAATGTACTCAATCGATTGCATAGTTAGGACAAACAAACAAACACTTTCACATTTATAATGTTTCTAAGGATATAATGAAATAATTATTCCTTTGTACAAGATGTAAACGATGTGAACAGTTATTGACGTCTACTGGCTCAGTCGGCAGCGACCCTGCTTTCTGAGTCCAAGGCCGTGGGTTCGATTCCCACAACAGGAATTTTTTGTGTGATGTACATGAATGTTTTTCAGTATCTGGGTGTTTATCTGTATATTAGAAGTATTTATTTATATTATTCATAAAACTATTCATCATTCATCTTAGTACCCATATCACAAGCTACGCTTACTTTGGGGCTAGATGGCTATGTGTGGGTTTTCGTAGTATATTTATTTATTTTTAACTTCACTTGCTTTTGAGAATGATGAACATTTAAGTCTGGTAGAGCTGAAAGTTTAAAAATCTAGTGCAAGCTAACCGAGATTACAAGAGCTAATATACAGCTCTAATAGCGCTTTAACTCTACAGCCTAGTCGGATACTTAACCTACATAACGTTAAACTCGATTTCCAACCTGCCATAGTATCCTCGTTCATTCATGTTGCATGGCAATTGTTTACGTGTAAACTTCGATTGTCTGTGCCAAGGCAAGTGACGTCACAAACCAGAGTTACCGGTGTTTATCTGTGACGGCCGGATGAGCGTGCTGCGTCTCCGATAGATAACGGTACAATGAGCCAAGTCTGGCCGTGGTCGCATCGACCGGTGGGCGTGGTCGCGCCCCGCCCCCCGCCAGACAGAGAGCACCTAATCTACCGGATAAAGGATAAACCTAACCCCCCTCTATTGGAGGAGGTTGCGTCGAATACTGAATCCGGCGATTCTATTGGTATCTGGGATATAGGCGGATTAGGATATGTGAGGAAAACTCTATATAAAATCCACCGCCAACATAGTGGAGTTTCCCAATGGAAAGTTCGTAAGACTCGACACTTAAGTAGACTTATATATCGGCTACGATGCTTAGTCATTTACGGTGGCCAGTAGCGTTAATACTAATAACTTTGTTTGCTTAGATTGAAATAAGTATAGTTTTTAAGGTTTTTTTATTGGTTTGCAAATACTTTTAGTGGAGTTTTTCCCAATGAAAAAAATCGAGGGCGCCTTCACCTAAATGGACTTATTTGTTTGCGTCGAGTCAATATTAATTTTAGCATTAAGTATATATTTATAATCATTAATTGCTTAGAATGTCTAGTGGGAGGTTTCAGCTGTGGCTAGTTACCACCTTACTGACTAAGGCGTGCTGCTAAGCGATTCAGAATTCCGGTACGATGTCGCGTAGAAACAGTTTAATGTAACTGCCATATCCTTAACACGTTAGCCCGTTACCATCTCAGGCTGCAACATCACTTACGACCATAACGTTCTCAAGGGCGTTTGGAGTCTATCATTCCTCACAGTCCAGCGTGGTAGTTTACGGCCTAAATCCTACTCATTCTGAGAGGTGACCCGTGCCCTGTATCGGGTTGATGATGATCAATATAAAGATACCAAGTTGTGTTACGAGAAGTGTATTTGAGCACTATATACACTAATACATTTAACGTAAGCCATTTTACTCATTCGATTAATTTCCTAATCATCTTATATCCTATCCCTATGAAATTAAAGTGCGAAGTACAATTTCAAGACTACAAAATACTATAGTAACTAAATAACTCATGCGCATTTTAAAGTTATCGTGAACAGAGTTTTTGCTGAGTGAAAACGATAGGTGAGTGTGTGATATAAGTACTGCTATTTGCAAGATTTAAATACAAGAGTAAGATCTTTTTTTGGCGTGTATAACATTCAACTTACCTTTTAACTAACGGAGATCACTGATCTAATGAAAGAGATAGTCTTATTTCTATTTACTTGCAAATTTGAATAGTGCAATTTACAATCAGCCACACAATGGCGTGCAATGGTTTTCATTAAATTCTACCACAATAAACAATATTTTTGTCACATTTATTACATGTTATTTATAGTCTATGAATATACATAATCATAATATTTTCAATTTTAATGTCATTATTACAAAATTATACGTCATTATTAAATTTAAATTAAAATTATTCTTTCATTTCTTAAAAATTGTACACATTAAGCCATTTAAATAATTTAGTTTTGAATTGCTGATGATTTCATATAATTAGGTATTATATTATATACTATAATACATATCATAACACATTTTTTATCAAAATACTTAGTTTTGGGAAGATAGTTTAAAACTAAACAAAACATAATCTTATTTATATACTTAAACAAAGTATTTTTTTTATTCTACCCACTTAATATAAAAGAGGTTGGAATCATTTGAATACTGAATTACTGAATTTCCCATAACAACATGAGTCACGATTTAAATATACAAGCCAGAAACATGCCGACCTATGAGCTTCAATAACTGTTCACAAATTAACACCCGCACCCGAACGAAATCTTGTATCTTTTTAGCGACTCTTATGTTTCTATTTTAGTGGATATTTATTTACAAACTTAATATTAACATCTATTTAAAGTTCAAGCGAACCATTTTCATACCTATCCCTATGAAATTAAAGTGCGAAGTACAATTTCGAGACTACAAAATACTATAGTGGTAACTAAATAACTCACGCACATTTTGAAGTGTTTGTGCACAGAGTTTTCGCTTAGTGAAAGCGATATGTGAGTGTATGGTATACTGCTATTTGAAAGGGCTTTATATAAGGAGTATGATCTATTTTTGGCGTGTTTAATATTCAGCTTACCTTTTAATTAATGGAGATCACTGACCTAATGAGAGAGATGGTTTTATTTCTATTTACTTGCATTACTGAATGGACGTGTGCTAGACTTGAAACAATATTTTACATATGTTTTTATGTCAAATTATGCAAAGAATAATTGAATTCTTACAGTGATTAAAGCCAAGATTTGATGTATGGTCGTGAAGTGTTCACTAATCAAAGTAAATCTGCTCTGGTAAAAGAGAATGTTAGGGTAGTGAATGTAAACTATTGCCTCCACACTAGGCGACCTGTATCGTGGGGTCCAGTTATAAACTTATAAACATATACCAATAAACATGAAGCTTGAATCAAATTTTCATTTGCTTTTTTCCTTTTCCGTCAAGGTCCATACATACTGGTCCTGGTAGAAACAATTTAGATTCTTCGTAAATTATTCAAATTTTGGCTAAGCTAAAAGCGGTCAGAGGTTTATAAGAAAGCCACTTTATAAAAACGCCATAAAGCAGAAATCCGTAAGAGACCTTTGTTTATAAAAGCCCAAAAAATCTCATTCAAAATCTTCTGAAGAGTAGTAAAATTAAAGCACTAACTACTAAGATCAATCTTCAAACTGAAGTCTTTCCTTACTGGCTTCTTAATGACATAAAAGGTATCCTTACTAATATTATAAATGTGAATGTAAGTTTGTTTGTTACGCTTTCACGCAAAAAATGCTTAACCGATCCTCATGAAACTTTGTACACATATTCTTGGAAGTGTTAGTAATATAGGATACTTTTTATCCCGACATTAAGCTCGGTTCCTTTGGGAGAAGGGATGAGTGTTTGACTACTCGTATATGGCATAGTTACAGTACCGACGTTATTTTGGAAATGGAATATTGTTCACAATTGAGGTGTGATAACAATAAAAGTCTGCTCGTATTGAACTCTAGCTCACTTAGAATATTTTTAAGGATTCAGCTTTTATGTGGTCCAATAATAGCAGACGTCTAGTAAAGCAGTTCTCAGGTAAAAATTATGTCCTTCAACTCACCTACAGCATAAATGGGCGATAAATTTGCTGTGCTTTTTACTTCAGAAAAAAGACAGAAGGTAAGTAGCCTAGTCTTATCATTCTTCTTTGGTGTAGGTAGTAGTACACCAAAAAAGAGGAAATTGGACTACATTTCTGCACTGATTTCTCCATCGTTTTGGATGTTCTTTTAAAGAATCATTATCATCACATCAACCGATAGTTGTCCACTGCTGGACATAGGTCTTTTGTAGGGAGTTTCAAATTCCACGATTCTGTGCCGCTTGGATCCAGCGGCTACCTGCGACGCGCTTAATGTCGTCTGTCCACCTCGTTGGGGGTCGACCAACGCTGCGCTTACCAGTTCGGGGCTGCCATTCCAGCACCTTGGGACCCCAACGTCCATCCTTACTCCGAACTATGTTTAAAAATGTTTGTGTGATGAACATGAATGTTTTTCAGTGTCTGGGTTTATCTGTATATAATTAGTATTTATGTGTATTATATTCATCAGCTATCTTAGTACCCATAAAACAAGCTACGTTTACTTTGGGGCTAGATGGCGATGTGTGTATTGTCGTAGTTTATATTTTATTTATTTATTTATATTTTAATGTATATGGGATGATTTTTATTAGTCCCATGTAAAGTTCATTAACTTTGGTGAAGTAGTTTTTTTATATCCGTACTACTTATCAATAACATAGGCATATCGACTTGCGAACCAATTCTACAAAACCAGTCACATTTGACCTCGGGCTGAACACTTTCGGTGAAATCGACCATTTTAAAGTCAGCTTTTTTATAGAATGATGAACATTTTTAAATACTGGAATAAAATAAATAAAATGTAACATTTTACTGTAAATACATAGCAATGTAAGAGCCTTTTTAATTTCCATCAAGCAATGTCGAACGTGTGGGTACCTGAATAAATATTCTACCATTGACAATCCTGAACAACACAAAGATACATCTGATCTGTGGTATATAGATACCACAGATCAGTGCCAAAGTCGGTGTAAAAAGAACGGTGCTGTAGCCTCCAGCAGATAAAATGACGGGGCAGTATTTGCGGAATGGAGATAGATGTGAAAATTAAACCTATGTTAATTTATAAACAGTATCTATCCATATAGCTCATTGGAAGCGTGCGGTGACGATGACGCTACTTAAGAAGTTTTCATTTCAAAATAGTAGATTGTGCTACAAGGACATAAGACAATCTTGTAAGACGGTCATAAAACCCATTTTATCCTTGACTTTATGACCCAGTTACAAACTGCTATTCACTCCGAGCTCTAAGGTTCGATTCCCGGGTGATATTAAAAGTTTACATTAAATTGAATGTTCAAATGGGACTTACGACCAAATTTGGCACTGGATACGATATATATAAGAAATACGATATTGTATATAAAATAAGTTATTTCTGGAAAAAAAAAATTAAACATAGATTTGATTTTAAAAACAACAACGTGATAATAATAGAACCTCAAATACTAATCCCCTAACTGAAAATAGAATATAATAAATATAACTATTAGTTTTGTGATTTCCCGCCAATTGCTAATATTCTTCTGAGCACGGACTACATAAATATACCTGTTGTTGTCTCTCTCATTTATTTATGACTGTGGGTATTTGAAACATCAAGAAACAAATGAATATAAACGAGAAATGGACGAAGACATTTTAATAAAATAGAATTTAAAAAAAAAACAACGTTGTGTTTATATACTCTTTGCATTAAAGAAGATATCCTCACCTAAAGGTTTGGGTATACTTTCAGCTCATCTTGCTAGCATATTGTTAGCGGACAACCATCCTATAGATTGCGTAATGCTTGTTAACACGGGCACCAACGACTCGGGGACATGAAGTCAGTTTCACAACACGTGTCACGTTCGGCTACGTCGACCTCTACATTAGAATAGGCTTGTCATGATTTCTACCGATTTCTATACAATTGTGTTAATTAATAAATCTTTGATAGTGTCATTTGAATCAATACGTGTAAGTGGGTGATGTAGGTGTTATATTAGTAAATACTTTTATTACTATAAGGATATTATAAAAGGTAATATTCCTTACTATAAAAATACGCAGTGACAACCACGACGATCTTACATTTAAAGTTAAATAGAGTCACGAAGTACTAGGACAACAGCACAAAGGTTATGGTCCTAGATAATATTAAAACAATAATACATACACGTGTTCATAAATACACAAATAGGTACACGTGTAAATGCAATTTCATGTGATTAAAATTAGTTACGGTTGTCATTTTTCGGTTAGATTAGTTTTATATTAGAACTGAATAAAGTTATATGAAATTATAATCTGTTCTCTAAATCGAGAGTCCAAATCTTTTCTTGAGTGCCACATTTTCATACTTTGTTGCACTTTTGTTTGTTACACTTCCAGAGCTGGCAGCACTGAGACATAGCATGAAAACGGCGAGATGTCTTGTAACGTTGCTTACTCGACTTACCTTTGCATGTTGAATTGGGACGTCATATCACATTGTCTTTACAACTAAAATAACTAATACTATAATTTATTACAACATTTACAAAAAATTAAATATGAATTTGATTACAATATAATATTAAGTTGTTTCTATCGTACCTACATACCTTCGGCAGAGTAAAGAAAATATTTTCGTGAAGTAAAAGTACCTACTCCCAGATTTTTATGGATTCCCGAACATTTACGACATAATATAAAAAATTAAAATAACGAACATTTGTGGAATAAAAGCTCGCAATAAATAGCACCGTTAACTGTAGCCCCGGTAAGTAGGGCGATGGTGGCTTTGTATCGAGCGACTTCTTTGTGGCTAAAACAATACTGAGACAGACTCTCCCGACGCAAAGTACTTCGATTGTTCGCCCAGAACGAGAGGGACGTACAAAAATAGCTGTATTACCATAAACTTGACCCTTAATTTTTTTAAATACTTAATTTTATTTTAATCCATATTATATACTTTTTAAATTTGGAAGCTAGATAGCTCGTGTCAATTTCATATACTTAAAGCATACAATTTAGCATCCTTATCGCTACACAGCGATCTCTTCCAGGCAATCAGTGATGTAAAATACAGCTCAAGAAGCGACGTAAATGGTGCATAAAAAATATTTATATACTTAGACAACCAAATAATGAATTGGATTTAGGTGACTTTGGTATCGATCAACGCTATCGATCGGTTGCATCAGGTAAGCGTTATAATTTTTTATTACAACAAGACCGCGATACCTTATAACTACAGCTTCAATACCTCAACGTCTTATAACTGTTCCCAGGACAAGCTTCACTCTTAATTGGAAGGGGAAGGAAATTACGTCCAAAACATAATAATAAAGTAAACTGCTAATAAAATATTTTCTTTTACAAAATAAAGCTCTTGATTAACCATGGCGCGTTTGAAACCCTCCAAGCTTTGGTTTAAAGTTATCTAGTGTTATTATCATCATCACAATACAATACTAGAAACGTATATGTAAGAACGCCTGCGATAGGCCAAGGTGTGTAAGTAAATAAATAAACATATTTTTAATTTGAATTTGAAACCAAGGACCATATTCCCAAGTAAAATACAATCGCAGGTAAGTTTTTTGGTGTATGTTACCTTGATTGTTATTAAATCCCATAAACATGCTTAAACTTTTAACTTTGCGGAACCGAAAACTTGTTTTTAAAACACAAGGGTTGAAAACAAAAATCTAAAAGTCTGTTACCCTTTCAAAATTTTATTTGTGAAATTTTTATCATTCTTCTATGATTAAAAGTAGTTAAAACGTGTATAAAACAATAATAAACCATCCCAATGAAAGCCATAGGAAGCTACCAAAAGCTACGTCGATCATTACAATTTGTCATAGCCCACAGTTAATATCCTGAAAGCTATAGAAATTAAGATAAAATGCCGCTTCCCCGGAAGGTAATACTGCTTAAACGACCACGTACAAAATTATACGAAACGGTGACAATTTTTTCTTACATCGCTGAAAGAAAGCCGGCGTGATTTATTTAATGAATAAAAATGCCTCCTAGCATCGCCCATTGGCTAGGATATTGCAATTAGCCTCTTTTATAGCCTTTTAAATTGCGACCACCATATTCCACGTAATTGACGACAAAAATTCAAACTAATTTCACCGGTGTCTTACAATTTAGCTAGCCATTTAGTACAATTAAATAAGGCACTGCGATAAATCATAACAATGAGCGCATTGTCTTTCACGTAACGAGATCCGACGTAAAGACGCCTATCTCGATGCGCCGCGTAATCACGTAACAAGATAACGCCTAACACCCTCTCGGCACAACAAATTAAGTATCAGTGTAGCAATCTGTGAATTACAAGTGTAAATAATCCGAAGGCCGCCCAACCACCACCGTGGGCCGGGCTTTGGGTGAAAAAAACTCGTTAAAATAGCGGCTTAAAAAAGAAAAGCGCTGAAACGGGAGGCTCGGATCGTATCGGTTTTTCTTCGACGCGGGCGGTTCGCTGGGCGGGGCCGGCCGCCAGTAACGCGCCGCCGGCCGGCTAGAGCGAACGTGTCGCGTTGTTCCCCGTCGCCGTATCGGGCCCATGTGTGAATTTTCGGCATGTTGATGTCGTGAATGGACAAGATGGACTTTCAGAGTGCTATGGAGACGTTTGCTGAGGCATGGGCTGCGGCCAACACAGCCAAGTCGGAGGTTCCGAGCGATCTTTCACAGGTAAGTTTTTCGGTCTACCTCTATTTTTTTGGGGATTTTTATATAATTATACATTTCTAGTCTACCAATAAAATAAAAACCTGAGGCAGAATTAATAAAATAGTGAAAAGTGTATTGAAAACTTTAAATGTTATTGCTAGAACACTTATTAAAAGTTGAAGAATAAATAAATAAAGTTAAATCGAAGACATGGCTCGCCTAATTGTTTTACTCGGACAATAAAGTAGGTACTATGGCCAAGTTCATCTTGATAAGCGAAATTTGCATAAATATAATGAAACACTTACATACATAATTGAATTATTATGAACAATAGTGATCGATATTTTGGCAAGGTCGTTCGATATAATTCAGGCTGTTTTTAAATGAAGTTATAAATTTTTTTAAAGTTTACGTATTGTGTAGAGCTCATGAAAAATGTTCACTGCATACCTAATCAGGATTTCAGAAATAAGCTATACCTACTTATTATTAATTATTTATTACGTTAGGTTATTTTAAGGTAGTTATTTATTAAATTGGAATGAAACAGTAGAGAGTGACTAATTAATTTATTTATCAGGTAGAGATTGTTGGTCAGGAACGGTACTTACTCCGCATCGAACTTCAGTTTTCCCGGAGCTCTAAAACGTTTCCCGGGATAAAATGCATCGTATGTGTGTGGTAGTAGCCAGCATATGAGTGCACAATATAGCCATATTAGCCAGATATTCTTGTGAGCTTGAATAACAATTATTCGTATACCCAAACATCTTTAGAAGATTTCACATGTTATAGTATTAGTTCGATTTAAAAAGAATGTTATGGGATAATTTTACTATCGATTAAATTTTAGCTCAACTATTTAATAAGGTTCCTAGATATTATGTGGCAAGTGTAAGTTTTATATTAACCATTTAAACTGATTCACGTTTATAACATACTGTACTGCCAGCGATTGTGTAGATTTTGTCAAACGATTCGGGTTGAACGTAACAAAACGTAACTTTTCTATCCTTTAGGAACAATAACTTTGATTGGATTATAGTTAGCCTATGCTCTTATCTGCGTGCCTCTGATAGCGTGTACCCATACAACATTTTATAATGATCGGTTGAGTAGTTAAGACGAGAAATCCTAATAAACAATACTTGGGATATGTATCATGAACTAAAAATACCTGTTTACCCATTCGATTTAAAAAGCTGATATTTCTTACTTGTAAAAATATCTATGAAGACTTAGGAAGACAATAGTTTTGTAATAAGTAACTGTTTAGTTTAATTATACTAACTATACAAAACTATTTTATCTAAGAATAATATATCTAATATAGATAAAATAGTTTGGTACCGTGAACTTGAGATTTGTTTTAAATAAATATTTCAGTACTTATATAAAAGTATAAAATACCTTAAAATAATAGAAACTGTTTTACAAAAAAATCAGAATACCATAATCATCGAATTAAGATTTTTTTTTTAGACGAATGACTGAATTTGACATACTTAATTAAAATAACTTGACATACTTCATTATAATTATGTAAATTTATATAGCGACTAAAATATAAAAATGCAGAATTTTTAATTTAGTTGCTCTTAAAAACCACGTTTTTTAATGTTTGATTGGCTGTTCTCGTAGTACCGGAGGTCACTCAGTTTGCTTACCTTTTTATTTTAAGATGCAAAAGATTCAGTAATGGAAGCTGTTCTATATTTATACAATTAGATTTTTATATTATTCAACGAGAATTGGTTTCGTTTAGTTGGCAAATAAGATAAACGAAGAATTATTTTGTTCTTATACATCTTATAATAACGGTTATACCTACAATAATTTGATATAAAACGAATAAATTATTCTAAAGTCGTTTATTTGAGCAAAATATTGATGGTCTAGGTATTCAATATAATACTTAGTAAATAGTTTTAATTAGTTCCTATGATAATTAGAATGAATGTCAGGTAAACTAATGATTTCTGCGTAAAATCTATGTGAACTATATGTAATCTCTATCTACTAATTAATCATTCTGTTCTTTTAGACCATATAGAATACTTAAAGGTATGTAATAACAACATGATAATAATAACAGTGTCTTGGGGACCTTCCTTATAACTTTTAGATATATATTGTGTTTATTTGTCGTTGGAAAATCTTTAAAGAACTCATAAAATTGAATAATGTCGTAAATACCGTAAGCGAAATAAAATAACAAAGTTTACAGATTATCAATAAATAAAAATACAATAGTTTTAGATACCTATTTATGTAAATTTTATATTGCACATCATATAGAGTTTTGGTAGAGATTATAACACACTAAACTGAAATTGCACTAAAGCTCTTATCGCTAAACAACTATTTCTTTCATATAACCTTAAGCCTAAAAGAAAAAGCCTGTTGTTGAGTGAACACCGTATATGTTCAAAGGGGTAGTTTTGACTGAGAGTATAGCTGACCTTTAGGCTAGGAAGATGTAAAGATTTGCACCACGCATATATAATCCTTCTTCTTCTTAGTCGTTTCAGTCTTGACAGACTGGTCGTGGTCGTCATCTGGGTTTTGTGGCTCGCTTGACAATACTTCGCCACTCTTCTCTAACGGATGCCTTTCTTGCGAATTCATGTAGAGGAGCCTCGATTGTGGCCTTCACTTGGTCCGTCCATCTCATCGGTGATCTTCATCTCATCGGTTATATAATCCTACATTTTAATAAAATTCTAAATAAACAATAAACATAAACTAAACCAACTACGATATTTTAATAGACTAATATATACAAAATAAATTGACCATGTGACGCCGTTTATGGAATACCTTTGGCAGTATATAATATTGCTTGCTTGTCTAATTTTATGTAAAATGTTCATTTCAATTTTATAGTTCATTAAACTAAACAAGAAAAAGTCCATTAAAAGCGCGCGTTTTGTGTGAAGAATTTTAAGCGTGACTAAGTGACACCATCCGTGACTTAATAGGGCCGATTAATATAGGTAGGTACTTTCATAAGTACCTACTTAAGATAGTGACTTTGAGACGTTTCTTGTCGTATTTACTACTAATATAAAATTAAAATAAGATATAAGTAGCCGACTGTCCGCGACTTAACTAGCGTATAAATTAATTCATCTTTTTATTATTGAAAAGTATCTAGAGTTAGAAACGTAGATTTTATTTCAATAATCACTAAAGCTTTTCTGATACGTACGCCATTAAGACATCCCAACGACAATTACCTTTCAAATTTAACCCAGTATTATTCAATAACCTTTAATCGCTTTTGGATGCCTTAGACCCACCTTTCATTATTTTACTAATGCTAACTTTCGTATCACCATATATGTTGACTTAGATTTCGGTATAAAAGGTCACTTCCTTTCTGAAGATTATTTTGAACGGAACAGAATGGCGAACATAATTTTTGAAAAATCATACTGGGGATATGCACGTTCAAATAATTTTAATTAGCTCTAATACGCTACTTTAAAGTGGACAAACCCTAAAAATGTATTTACAAATTTAAGTTAATTTTATTGATAACCGTCCCGCCCCGGTTTCGCACAGTTATAGCACTAGCACAATCCACCCTTTGATTAAATAGGCGATATTAGACCACGGTAGTCATTGTAAAAAATTACAAATACTTAAAAAACCTATGTCCACTATAATATTTTTATAAATTTGGAAACATAAAAACCAAAATAATATGTATTTACAAAGAAGCTTCTTATATTCTTATACGCGAACCCTTTCATTTGATATCCATGGAAAGTTAGGTGCAAAAAATCGTCCAAAATAGTCCGCCATATAGATTAAGATTGACGTCATTTAACAAAAGTCTATTTTTCTAAGTTGTCTTATAATGTCAACAATATTTTTGATGCCCTTTAGTGTTGTTTATTGCCAAATTGAATTAAGAAAATATTAAACACACACTTAAAATATGTAGGCACATAAAGAAAATATCTTTTTATTGTGTTTGTTTTTATTTATTTTATAGTTCTTAAGACTTACACTAAAAAGTAATGAATATGGATTAGGTAGGAGTGTAATAAATGAAATGTAAAATCTCAATCGGTTGTGAATAGCTGTTTGAAATTTAGTTGCAAGATTTTATCTAAAAACGAACACACAAATATTGCGAGTTACAATAAAATCTTGTAAGAATCTTTAGCGTAAAACTTCTTAACTGTTTATATAAACATAAATGATACTCTTGGGAAAAACTCTATTTATTTGTGAAAATTTCAACAAAAGCGTCGGTCACCGTCCTAAGCTTGGACCTATAAACATTCCATTGCTTGGCACAGCTGTTCTCCTCTCGCATATAAGAGTATATTTCTAATACGATATTCGAATACGGATTGACGTGGTTCAACGATTATATGAATGTAGTACTAAACAGGTCTATCACACGTTACTGGTTATACTATGTACAGTATTTTTTAGACTAAGCTATACAAACGACTAACACTAGTCTAGGCTGCTTGACGTCGTATTTAGTATATAAGGACGACCACATATGCTTAGTTGTTGCCATGTTCAACTATTTCATTGAATAGTATTGGAGTTTTCCTGTAAAAAAATCTTAATAATATCCCGTTATGAAATTGTCTGTGTACACCCTCGAGTTTTGAAGAGCATGTTTAGTTGTCGGTCTCATTTAATATAACTAATATGTGATCGTTGAAACCCGCCAACCTGCATTGGAGAAGTGTGTTGGTTTTATGCTGTAAACCCCTCACCTACGAGGAGGTTTGTGTCCAGCTAGCCAGTAGCTCATAAACACAGATTTAAGATCGTATAGAAACCACTCCACTTTAGTAATGTTTCTCGAACAGGTGGTTAATCACTTAATATCGTTAAGCAGATGGCATTACCTAATTATTTTACCTCTAATGTACAAAACGTTTACCATAAAATGGGAAAAAGTTTGTAAGCTAGCAACACTCAAAGAGTGTGAAGTGAGACCTGCGTGTGGCGTTTTTACTGTTTCGGAAACAACTGCGTGCAATAATGGCTATATGAGGGTTCTGAATGCTCTTAATTCTATGCTTATAAAGCCCTAGAACTGATGATTCTTGGTCTTTATAAGCATAGAATTAAGAACATGATATAAGACAGCGTATCTAGCTGTCATGTGGTGAGCGCGGATAAAAATATAGTTCCCACCACCCTCTTCTTTCCGTGGGTGTTGTACGATGCGACTAAGGGAATATAAAGGAGAGCGGGCAGTAGCGTTCCCTGTGCTACTACTACTATATACTGCGATCACCGACCCGTCTTAACAGCTTGGTTATAATGAGCAAACCGCCTTGTTGCGCCTTTAGCGCTGTCATATGCTGTTATAGTCTTTGGTGATTTAGATGCAGTGGGTATATGTAGTCCATGGATTATGTATAGTTGCTTTGTACATTTTAGATCTTTAAATTGCCTTTTTATTTTTTATACCATAATAGTTTTATGTAAGTGAGCCATTCGACGAATCTAGTAAATTTAAATACATATATTTCGTATGCAAATTTAATATGTCCCACCATGATGGTAATCGAAGATAAGTTAAAGCAGGCTGTAAAATCGGTATGTTTATTCGATTGTCAATCAGATATCGAACCGGTTTTGATGGATCTATTTGTTTTGCCGTAAACCGATGGTTTAACATTAATTTTTATTTTAATACGTTTTAACTTTTTCAAGAGCTCTTGATAGTTTGATCTATTATGGGTTAGTTCATTTTTGGATCGATCCGGGAATCGAACGGAGACACTTCTGATTCATAGTCTTACATCGTCTTCGGACTATTACTGTGCCATTACTAGACTGCATTTTGCACATATATATGTTGCCAATATATGTTGGCGTGATATAAGGATTATTATCATATGTTAGTTATAATTAAAGCGCCAATTTCCATACTTCGAGCCGTTTCTCAGCACCTAATAATACCTAACTTATTGATCCGAACAGTCATTTTTGTTGAAATTTTCCCAAATAGATGAGAGTATTATTTATATTGATTTAAGTGGTTCAAAGCGGAGGTATTGGCAATGGGATAGCCCAGTGGGTAACGCTTCGGCTTCCCTCTCTAGGGGTTCCTAGTTCGTTCCCCGGCACGCACCTCTAACTTTTCAGAGTTATGTGCGTTTTAAGTATTTATATATCATTCCAACACTCAACAACACACTGGAATGTTAAAGGAAAATATCGTGAGAAAACCTGCATGCCTGAGAATTCTAATGTGGTGTGAACGGCGTGTGATGTCTACCAATCCACACTTGGCCAGCGTGGTGGACTAAGGCCTAAACCCTCATTCTATAAAGAGACTCATGCCCTTTAGTGGACCGATATCAAGCTGGATAAGTAATTGATGTGGCTAATAAGCTCCACCATCTAAAGATTGTCTATTAAAAAACCTCTGTGATATATTTATAAACAAATTGTTTGACTCTCATCTCTCTCCTAACTTTTTCATGATGGACCTGTTTGATATACATATTTTACGCAGACAGCAGCGATTTAACTCTATCAGTAGTTCACAACCTCAGTTAATTACGGGGCGGCAAATGGATTAGCGGTGAAAGCTTAGTATATGAATGTGAGAAGTTAAAATAAACTAATATTGGAGTATACTATAACAAATAGGTAAAGGAAACTATTACGTAACAAATTACCAAATTAAATGTTTGAGATGTCTATCAATAAAACTTTGCCTTTATTTTATTTATTTATTTTAATTCAATCAGTAGGTATGGTTAACACCAATTACACTAATTAAATAAAAATAAATAATCAAAAAACGTAAATATACGAGTAACAAGATCATTAAAATAACTTTGCAATAGTTTATAAAAAGCGTAAGCTTTTGGAACAAATAAAACTATTTTAATATTACAATTACACAAACAAACAAAAAAAAGATTGCATTGGAATCGCTCTAACCCCGTCAAATATTCTAATTATTAGCTATAGTTTAGTTTTTAATAATATAGTTTATTAATTAACAAAATCATACACGGCTAAGTTTTTGTGGGTTTCTTCTTAGACCTGGGCTAGTTTGGAACCCTTCTACCATTACTATTAGGCCTACGTATGTAGTTTTCACCTTAATCTCAAAATAATGTAAACAAATGTGTTTAAACGCTGTGATAGGCCTACATCATTAAAGATTTATTGAATTTGAATTTTATGCCACTCATACAACCTTAAGTCATACTTCTATATCATCCTAAGTTTTGTTATCTGTTTCAATACCCAACATTGTAAGAAAGTGCCCTTTCAAAGACCCAGAAGGAAATTTTAATGATTTATTATTGTCTTATTTATTTTAGGTATTTATAGGTATAGGTAGTTTGTTTAGGGTTTTATTTTTGCTATCTTACCCTCCCTTAAAACTATGTAAGAGCAAGCTTATCAGAAGTCATTCTCGAGCTTCTTTATCTTTGGTGTTTGTAAGCATATTTATAGCCAATTAAGAAAAAGAAGTACAAATACTTAATCAAAATATGCATAAAATAAAGTAGTAAAGAAAATAAAAAAATACAAAATTAAAGCACGCAAAGGCGGCCTTATCAATCTCTTACAAATTTAGCTTATTTTACATTGGATTTGTTTACCCAGAGCCGAATTAGCACTATTAGCTAAAGGAATGCATCTTAAGCCATTAGATACCTATGTTGTGGTTTTGGCTAATAGAACTCGATTGACTTTCCAGTTTGGAATGCTTGGACGTGCAAGTATAAATCTGTAAGGTGATTAAGAAGTATACATAATCACTTACTAAGACATAGGGTTACCACCACTGAATGTATAAAATCAGGACAACCTCCAAGATTTTTTTTTAAGGTCATTAACCTTCTGAGCATACTTAGGTATTTTGGTAATAATTAAAACCTAAGCTATTTGGACATCAAATACAATATTACCATATAGTAAGTAGTTTCAGAATTTTTGTTTTTTTTTTTAATTTTTCGGCGAAGGAAAGCATCGTTATATAAACTGCATGCCTGAAACTTTTCCATATTGTGCTGCAGCACCAGCAGTGGCCAGATAATGGGTTGATAATTTCTATCAAGAAGTTGCCAGTAGGTAGCACATAAAAAAAAAACACTTATTTGCTTTCGAATCTTCTGAGTACCCAAGCAACCGACGGTCAGGGCTACAGAATGGGGAAACTACTCATAGTACGCCGTTTCAAGAACTACTGCCTTCTGTATCCGACCCTTGATACAACAACCAAAGCTTCTTAAGATGTTGGGCGAAGATTTTTGCGAGAACACCATTTACTGAAACGGCTACTCGAACAATAACGGTAGACTCAACACTACGTGGAGGTAATCTCGTGAGGTCCAAGTATTTTGATACTTTTTCCTTTTCAGCTTTCACCTTTCACCTTTGTGAGGATGATTATTGTTAGAACAGCGTGCTCTGGCATGTTCATATTACTACGAGAAGATGACGAATGAGAAATTAAATAATGCAAGTGCCCCGTGCCATAGACGTGCTGTTAGTTTAGCACAAAACCCAAAAATAATTGTGTAACGTTCCAAATTTGTATCATAAAAACAATTAATAATACCGGGAAGCGTGAGTGGCAAGAACCACAATATCAGGCGGGGAAAAGAAAAACTGTGATCGGTTTTGTGGACAATAATATTATACCACAGACTAGATAGTCCTCGCGGGCGAACTTGTTCATTTGGGAACTGTTAGTACCTAATACTAAAGCTTTCAACCCATTTGTCATCGTAAAAAAAGGTTATTGACAGTTGACGAGAGAGAAACCGCAGAACACTTCAATATTTTTCTTGCAAGCTGAGTAGCTAGTTTTGGAAGAAAATATTCTTTTAACTAACATAAAAAAAAAGTGTACATCATTTTTGTCTGTTGCTGCGTGAAAAACGACAAATAAAGAGTTCTTCTAGCATTATTTCACATTAATATCATTACACTTTCTCCTTGAGATAAGCTATTTAAAAAAATGTGAAATGTAAAAAGCATGATTTGTAAACAATAATTGGTCTCTATTTAATTTACAAAACTGTATTGAAATAGGTCCATTTCTTGCTCACAAATACGAATACACAATCAGACAGACAGATGAAGTGGCAAAATTGATAAGGCCTTTTTTTGTGCATTACATTATAGGAAATTGAATATGTTTTCGAGCTCTGTCTATACTTCCCTTTAGTCTGTGCAAGAAGGTATTTTCTACAGATTCGGATAACTTGTGTACAGAATTCATTTTACAAAAATTCAACGTCGAGTGCGGATGAAATTACTTCTAAAGTATTAACATTGTAATCTAATTGTGCGCCTAATTTATATTGTAAATTTGGAACTAAAAAAACACAATCGTGCTCTATATACTTTAAAACGCTTAGTCCGTTGCACGTCGTTGATTTCGTAGTTGAAACATCTGTGACTTCGTCGTTGCGCCATCGCAGCGCTGAGACACAGGTTGTTCGTTTAGAAATTAATGGTGCGTTACTACTGAAGCGAAGACGACTGGATTTTGCACTTTTGTAAAATAATATACTTACTAATCTGATATTATTATTATATATTCTTTAAAATAATTGTTTTATAAATATAACCTAAAATAAACTATTTTAAACTAAATAAATTCTAAACGTTGATACCACCGCAGCGAGGCACAGTTCCTAAGATGCTGGCAGCATTGCCCCTTTGGATGGCCAAACTAATTCGTTGGCCAAGGTAACTGCCCGCTCTAGGATCACCGGTTGACTCGATAACCCTTTTCGATAGTTCTTTGAAAAGAGCTCGTGCCTCCGGACCCCACGGTCCCAAAGTCTCTATTTACACTAACTCATATAATTAAGTGAGTGAATGCTTGGACGAATGCGTTAATCTCAGGAACTTTTACTAGTTTATTTTTTTTGTTTTTGGCAGGACTTAGGAAATTGCCTTAGAGAGCTAAAGCTAAGGCCCTACTTATTGTCATCATCATCGTTACAAAATAATTACAACGACACGTCGCCTACACGGTCCAGATTACTATCAAAAGATACGCCTTTGATTACGTAGTTGGTATGTGATTAGAAACGAACACTTCAGATAGATTACATGATAGGGTTTAGAAATGGATTAAAGAAAGTTGGCGGATGTAATAAATAAATTAGTAGTTATCAGATGTATAACAAGAGTTTTAATAAATCATTAAAGTGACTCAATATACAAAAATGGAAATATAAAAAGATAAATAATAATAATAATAAATATACTACGACAATACACACATCGCCACCTAGCCCTAAAGTAAGTTGTGTTATTTGTACTAAAATAACTGATGAATATTTTTATGAATTATATATACATAAATACTTAGAAAATACGTATAAACACCCACTGAAAAACACTTATGCTCATCACACAAACATTTTCCAGTTGTGGGAATCGAACCCACGGGCTTGGACTCAAAAAGCAGAGTCGCTGCCCACTGCGCCAGTCGGCCGTCAAATAAGATAATGAGAATTTTCTGTATATTACATATTACTTAAAGCCACTCACTTTCCAAGTTTTTAAATAACACCTATATTCATTGGAATATAGCTCTACTATTCAGATATTAGTTTGATTTCATTGGAAATAATTCATCTCATTTGAACAAAATCAAAAAATTATAAAATAAAATATTAACAATATTTTAGAAAGAAAAAACTGTATATTCCTTTTTTGTAGATAAATTTTAAATTTGCGTAGATACATTTTTCGACTGTAGAATGATTAATGAAATGTTACTATCAGAACACTCAAAGACAATATTCTCCCCGGGGAAAGGATAAAAATTTATCTTCTCCTACAGTTTTATTAACGCTCAGATATTTGGCGCACAAGTGGAAATAATATCAATATAATACATGAGTAATAATAAACGGAGTATCCCCTATTCCCGTGCTTTAGCAGGTGGACACGTTAATTATAATCACGGTATATAATCGAGGGATATAATTTTTGGCTCCTGCCTAAGCTAGTCCTGCTGCTAAGTTGCAAACCACAGCAAAGCTATTAAAATATAATTTGTGTAACTAATATAATATATAGGAAACTAAATTAAAATCGAACAATACGATCATTTCGTTCAAAAACTCAATGACTTATAAAAAACAAAACAGAAACGTAATCGCAGAACTCGATTCGACTCTCCCCGATTAAAGCGATAAGCGTGTTTATAAATTATAATTCGCTTGTGCTAATCCATTATCGTGGATTATTATTGTTCCAGCGATAAGTTCAGTTACTATTACCTATTGGTGATAATATTAGTTTAAAGAATGACGTGCATTTATATTTTACACGCGTTATTCAGATGGATATTTAATCTTGGTCACTTACTTATAATTGCGTTGTCATCATCATCATCATCATCCTCAGCCTAAATATCTTATTATTGGGCACATGAAATATATCTTATGGGGATTATAGAGCTCGGGGTCACCACACAAAAACGAGTTGGTAGGCTGATAATTACCAAAACCAATGGTTTTACGTGAAGGTTTCGAGAAAGAAAAGTTAATTTTTGGACTTTATTTTAGATGAGGTCACAACTGTTTAACCAGCTTATTCACTGATATGAGCTGTCGATTATCCACCAGTTTCAATCAATAATGAAGTTTGTAGGAAAGACGATGAACTGAAAAAATTTGGCACGGTTCACTTGACTGGTGTAATGTTTTCGTTATAATTTAATATCTATTTGAATAGACTTGATGAATTGCTACTTCGAAATAACTGCGCGGGGACAATCCAATCTTTCCGTAGGGCCCGAGGCGCGAAATGTTACACAACTGCGAATTAGAGCCTCGAAACTTTTGTGTAAATACGAAACGCCAATCTGCACCTTACTTATCAAATCGAGCACCGTTACTCAAGGTGACGGTGACTCTCCGACAAAAAACCGTCGACAAAATTACATCTCCAGGTCGGTACATAGAAAGTGGACGCGTGCCAAACTGGAGGCACAAAAAGCCAGAGTTTATAGTGGATAAATCCGTGCAATTACACACGTACGACTGCGACTGTGTCCGGTGAGATATTGCGTGGTTCAATTTGCCTTGGATTCGGGCACAATGCGCTCAGTCAGATCTAATTACCGGCCACGCGCGCCAGTATCCATTGTGATAATATAATCGATCTATATTTGACGCGGATCATTTTTTCATGGTTTTCAAGTGAAGTATCATATTTTTTGCCCCACGAACAGCAATAAGCTACTCTTGCTCTTGTTGCTCCGAACTCGATTGAGTTAAAGATATTGTAATATGCCGTTTTTTGCGTTGCCGCCCGATCATCTGTTCAAAGTGAGCATGAATATTTGAATTGCTGTGTAATAGAGTCGGGAAGATTAATCTACATTTTGATTAACAAATCGATTTCGATATACGTAAGTGTATATTGGTCGGTCGGACGGGTGTCAGCTCGTTGGACACGGCCGGCCACTCGGGCAGGCGGTACGGCAGCCCGTGCCGACCTAATGGACTCCACCTCGCGGATAAAGCGTCGCACCGTTACCTTTCTCAAATCACGTACACTATTGTAATATCCAATCGGCCAGAAATGAGATTGCGGCTAACAAGTTATTTACATTGACGTTTTAATATGTTGAGTGACTGAAAAAACTATTTAAAAAGGTAATTATAAAGTGGTGCTCGTAATAGCCACCGTACGCGCCGGCACGCCGCCTTTGTGACGCAGCTAAACCCTCGAGATTAATTTTGGCGGGACAATGAACGGTTCGTAGTCAAAATACATGCCTCGATAAATATAAAGTTGCGATATCGGTTTGTCAATTCTAAACTTTCGAAAGCGTCGTTGCGCTCCCAGCAGGAAAGATAGGATCTTTATTGCGGCAGGTTTTTTGGGAAAAATTATTAATATAAGGGATCGGAGCGGACGGATAAGTAGTTGAGATTGACGGAATGATGCGAGGTCTGTGACCGGGTCGGTGCAGGGCGGGAGGGCAGCCGGCGGGTGCAGGGGGGAGGTGAAAAGCCGCGAGGCTGCATTGCGCGAGCGTGCCCAAAAACTAACCATAATTTACGGACAAGTAGTCAGGACGGCTGCCGTCGACACGCGCGGTACTTTTTTGTACTACCCTGATCCTGTTACAAAGTAAATTTCTCACGAACATCAGAGGCACATCTTTGAGGAATTGCGCGTTAATGACGGTGGAAAATTGAGAGCGGCCACGATCCGTTTCTGATAATATTCCGAGCGATTTCTCCTTAAGTATTGTCAATTTTTCGAACAAACTTGGACCCTGTAACTACTGGCGGAGTTAATGTAAGTTATAAATGAGTATAAAGTTTTTTTTTTACATAATGACGGAAGATAAGGAGTTGCACAAAAAGCCCGGTGCGGTGCACGGAATTTAGGTAGCCCACGGCTGAACGGGGCCGGATTTGAAATGGTATTGTATGAAATTGAAACGAAATTATCTCGTATCATCATCATAACATCAGCATAGCACACGTACACTGTTTGACATAGGGAGAGACATAAAAATAATACAACTTGTGCTATGTGTAAACATTACCCAATTCACAGTTCTCAGTCTATTCCCGCCCTAACTTCTTGTTTCTATTAGGTACGCTTGGCAAAGATCTGGAATGTCCTGCCAGCTTCCGTTTTCCCTTCCACGTTTAGCATGAGTACTTCCAAATCAAGAGAAAAAATAAGCATCTTAGACACAAGTTCGGCTCATTTTAGACTACATAATTACAGGTGTTATTGCAACCAAGCTTTAGAACAAAGTACTAAAGCGTTTAAGTAAAATTACCCTATTACTGCTTAAATAGTAAAATTCTGTACTTCTCATTGTTATTTTATAACCTTTCCGCATGGGGCGGTCACTGTTAAAGTGTTGACAAATTTAGGCTTTAAAACTTACTTAATACCATTTTAATCTGATGCTACTGTGTTTATAACGCTGCTCAAAAATTGAGTTTACGTTTTAAGCACATTTAGTTGTCGAGAATAAGTTATAATCTGAAGCTTAAGTATTTAAAATTTAGATATAGCTATAGACTGATCGACATTATATTCTATTCTTACTTCGTAATATCGATATTTCGAAAACAGTTATTTAAACATTTTGACGTCGTTTAAATGGCAACTGAAATTAAGCTAAGGGTGCGTGCAAACGGAATGCGATTGTACATTTAAACATGTTGACGTGAGAGGATCTGCTTCGCTGTAGGCGATCATGATATCCCCATTATATAATAATGATGCCAAATACCCATACGCGTTCTCATACAAACAGCTTTCCAACACTTTGTCCCTGTGATAAAATAATTTTCTTAATTGTTATTTATTTATTGGCCATACCCATTGATTTCACCGCTATTAACTACGAGTCTTAAATCCATAGGTATTTCTTACAACCTTAGTTTTGTTTCCGAGACATGTGTGTGTTTTGTTTCCGATGAGTTCCTTACATCTGCGTGCGAAACATAGAAACTAACTCTTCATCTTTCTTATATTGTTATTGAATATGAAGTGG
Organism: Pararge aegeria; assembly: GCF_905163445.1. Classification (NCBI taxonomy): domain Eukaryota; kingdom Metazoa; phylum Arthropoda; class Insecta; order Lepidoptera; family Nymphalidae; genus Pararge; species Pararge aegeria. Next base: position 6,763,963 of record NC_053181.1, read on the forward strand.
CCTACTTTCGATAATGCAAATCAACCGAAAGCACTTGTTATCTAACGTTTACTTAATTTGGTAAATCGACACAAATTCGGTTTTCAAAGTTTCCTCCTACCCCTGCCTGCTTCCCTAGTAGTTGTCTGCCGCGTTTTTGAGAGCAATAATGGTTGCCAAATAATACACGAGAGTTACCTAAGCTATAAAATAGCGTTGTGGACTTTTATAATCCCTTCTGTTATAATAAAGGAGGCTTGCAGATGTGGGTTAATTATTACACGGATTATGATAATTATTTATTAAAAAAAAGTAATATTGTAAAATGTTCTATTTTCTTGCAAATACTGCCACCTGTTACGTCTTGGCATGTAATAAGCTTAGGTCAGACTGCTGTATTGTAAAAAATAATACAACTTGTGCGATGTGTAAACATAAATAAACATTGTCGTTAACAAACAATCGTTAAGCAATGTCATATCTACAGAAAGTGTGCCATTCCAATTAGCTTCTGTGTTATATTTTTCTCAACAGAATAACAAATAAGTTTTGCCATTACAACGGAACTTAATAGACCGGATTAAGTAATAAGTATTAAAGTGGTCAAAGATTGCAAAACTTTCAGAGATTGCGAAAGTTAAATTAAAAATCGAATTGGCTTTTGGTGCGGTAGTGCTGCGCCCGCGCCTTGTACAGTGATCTTGGACAGCTTGCGATGGAATGATAAAATAAACTGCATCAAACCTTTCATTCCTCTGTTCATTTAATTTCTCATTAGTCAAACGTAATTTCAACAAAAATTCACTCGCGGCTTAAACGTTTTTCTTTTTCCCTAATAGAGTTAGACCTGTTACTGCACAAATGTACCGCGTATTACCAAAAGCGAGCCAGTTCTATGTTTAATGATTTATGTTGCTTAGTATCTAAATCTTAAGTCGTTTGCTAAAAAATTGACTATATTAATGGCATTGGGCATAAGGTCGAACTAGTTTTGAAGTGTTTCTTCACGCTGCGACATTTGAAAGATGCTGCCAGTTGAGATGTGTCAAAACACTGCCCATGTTAAACCACGTTGATGAATGAGGCCCAATGAGTGATACGGCTCTTTCGCCTAAAAGATATGTATTACTCTTTTGTGTGAGCGATTTTGCGCACCACCCGTCCCACTGTAATTGCGGCCAGCGTGCGCGCAGATTATCAGAAGCAAGTGCGTTCGATAACGCATGCGCACGAACGCATGTTATTAAATTTATTCCTTTTTCGCCGGAATCTGCATAATGAGGGGGGCAAAGAAGGCACGTAATCGCTAGATTGCACGTCGCGCGGGAGAAAGGCGATCTTCGTCTGCCATCACTGTTTTTGACGGATATTTAAAGCATATGAATATATGCCAGATTATCTAAAACCGTCGAATATAAGTTTTGAATAAAGTATTGCCTCTGGGAGCTTGCAAATGTCTTTACATGCTATCGACATCGATTTAAGATACCAAGATGACCTCTAAATTCCTGCAATCCAATTACTGATTTATTTAAATTTTACTTATCTAGAAATTAGAAGACCGTAGTCCACCACGCTGGCCCAATGCGGATTGGCGGACCCCTTTCCCATTGTGGGAGGTGACCCGAGCCCTGTAGTGGGCTGGAAATGGGTTGGTGGAAATTGGCGCTAGCTCAACTAGCCATTATTTATCATCTCCATCATCATTATCTGACTAGGAAATGTAGATTCAATTCGCATTTACACGATTTGAAGTCATAACATTTTATCACGTGTATGTGTGTGCGTATGAATGCGCAAGTCAGTTATTGTTTTAATATTAGGTATCTAGGTCACTAACCTTTATTCTGTTTGCCTTAAAAATCAATGACATAATTTGGCCTAAAATAAATACAGCTGTTCCGATGGTTATAAATGTATGAAAACTTTTTTCAGTTATTTCTCTAAAAGTATTGGTAGCAGGAAAGTTTCCCACTAACCTTCTGTATAAATAGTTACATACTTATACAACTTAGAGGTACATTATTTACTGTTTCTGAGACTCATAACCGAAAATAATAGTTTTAAGTAAAAATATTGTTTGAAATTAATCAGATACAGCCCAGCATCACATGCTAAAGTAAAATCAATTGAATCACTTTATTAGGTACGCGTCGCGTAGCGTAGGTAGGTTCTAAACCCGTGTCGCTCTTTTATGTTCAATAGGGTTGTCATAAGTAAACACTTAGAATGTTTAGAATTAGTTTGTATGGAATAATAAATATGCTTCTTTTCATTTAATATTTTACAGGATGATTCCTTACGAAATATACTTATGAACCCTTCAACAGTATTTCGTAATTCCGTTACACGTTGTAAATACATAATGATTTTCGAACGTCGATGGCTCTTTCAATCTAAATAAATAATACACTAGTTGGTAAAAAATTACAGCAATGATTTCTGCATTTAGAAAATTGTAAATAGCTGATCAAATCAAGAAGGAAACAAATTGAATTGATACTGACGTGCCGCTGACACTCAATATAGGATACTTCTTAGTAACCAAACTTTAATAATTCTATCCATTAATAAATAGTATTATTAAAGGCAAAAGTATTCATCGTGTATATTCAGGATGTAATGTTGTTTTATCTTGTCCTGAAGATCTACAACAATACAAACAAAGACGTAACCAGATGTAACAAATAGCGTAAGAGATCAACTAAGCATACCTAATTTGGGATTTCCTCAATCGGCTTACTTACATACCTACTCAAATACTCAGACTTACCCTTTCGATAAGTTGGTCCCGAATGCGCGATGCATGTCTTACCTTGCGGTACCCTAATAAGGATAATCTTCACACCTGAGGAGTGCAATTAATAATGGACAAGTTTACTCAAGGCCCGCGCAAATACTGAGAGATTATCATAAGGGGTTGCGGAATTATGTTTACTGTGTACATTCTAATGGATAGTACACGTGAGATTACCTACTCCTGATTTACGTTCTTGATGGAATTGATTACAGGTGGCGCTATCGGATTTTCCATAAAATAAGGAACAAAGTCCAAGCTGTAATAACTCTATGGGCAAATATACAAATAAATATAATAGTTTCCATAGTCTGGGTTTGAACACTGGATTATTATTATATCAACTCATTACCGGCCTACTACAGGGCACAGGTCAAGGCCGTGGTCCACCGCGCTGGCCTAGTGCGGATTGGTGGACTCTACACATTTTTGAGAACATTATGGAGAACTCTCAGGCATGCAGGTTCCCTCACGATGTTTCCCTTAACCCTCGAAGCAAATGTAATTTTAATTGTTTGGTATTATTTATGCGTAGTAGCATAAATAATACCAACATTATGCGAATTTTCTTGTGCAAAGTACAATTTCAAAATTGAAAAAAACAAATGGTTGTTAAAATATATAAGAACGTATTTATATATATATATATATTTTGATTATAATTATAAGCTTCAAATACATTATACAAAAAAAACTGAATTGTTTACATATTAAGAAAAGTAAATATTTGGAAATATTAACTTTGCTCCACAATTTCACACCCGTCAAATCCCTACGAATTGTAGCATTATGTAATATACGACTTTTTACCAGTAACCCTATTTTAAACAAGCTGAAATTGACAAACGAATAAACATTTTTATTTGATATCTGAATATGTGTTCTCCTAAGTATTTGGAAGTAATAAAAAAACCATTTTCATCGTGCAGTTTAATCAATTATGTAATGTCTTATTTAAGCTCATTAAAATTTTTGTAAAATACTGTTGTTGTGCATTTTAAATATTTTTCATAATTTTGACGTAGAATGTAAAGTATGTTAAATTATAACAAGACAACAAGTATGTCTGCTCATATTCACCGAATAAACATCATTTCATTTTAATTCTTACGAAACAAATAATAATTTCTGCGAAGTTGAATTCATGAAGGAAATCTTGTAAAATATGAGAGAGCTGTTCACAAATGCGATCCATGTCAAATGCTCACGTGCAATCTCGGGATGACAACAAAAACAATCATATATTTTTAAAGATGGCAAGCGTGGTATCTTACACTGGTCTGATTGGTTTTGTCATATTAAACTTGGGAGACAAACGTGTGAGGTGTGCTGGCACGTCGCGGGCGCAGGGGTGTCGTGGATCAAGTCGGCCAAAGTCGGCCAAAAACTGGCCCCCGCGTCTTAGCCTTGAATGGCTTAGCCCTCTGGTCACGAGCAAATAGCTGACGTGGCCTGCGGCCAGCCGCGCCCTGCATACGTAATGTGCGCAAACGCACAGGGCGTTGTAGAGTCGCCATTTTCGTAAAAACGTTGGTCTTAAAAAAAGGGTATTTGCTGAGTTTCTTGTCGGATTCTTTTCAGTAGAATCTGCATTTCAAACCGAGGACAGAGTAATAACTAGCCGCCTTTACTTATAAAAAGAGTCTGGTAGGTAAAGCATTTTTGAAAATTTATAAAATAGTTTTTTTTATAATAAGATATTTCCAATTTCATGATCAAAAATATTTTTAATGAAAATTTGATCGGCACGATATATCAAGCACACGAAGCGACACAAAAGACTTTTCCGACGTTATGCCACGTTTATTAATAAGGCCCATAGAGCTTATCTCTAGTAGGTACCAAAGCATCTAGCGTAATTTGCTATAGTCCACCATAAGTAAACAAATCTATGCGGTTTTATTTATTAACTAAGTCAACTTCTCTGATAGCGAAATGTTCGTAGAGTGTAGTGGCACTAATAAGATTAAAAATTAAAAACAAAATACTCTGGGTCAATTGTTTAAAAACGGGGTTTTCGCGATATTCAGCAAAATGGTAAGTTTTATCATAAAATTTGCCCATATCAAAATTGACCGGACTATTGTAATTTCTATCGGCATTCTTTATTTAATGTTTATAAACAATAAATAAAGAAAGCCGAAAGAAATTACATCAATTTTAGTAGTATTGTCAATACTTTAAGCAGAAATATTATAGGCAAAGGTTTATCGGTATAATTTTATTAATCTTAAATTCATCATTTGTATAAGATGTGGCAGTAATTTGGAATAATTGACATGAGACATTAGAAGATTATTTTTATATTCGTTAGTAGGCACGTGTTTGTATCTATTTTTGAATAATTTAGTATCGGGGGAACTTGTTTTGACACTATAAAATATATTAACATTTATTTTACAAAACATTATGCAATATCATTCTGAGCGTGAGATGCAAAATAAAACTCTAAACCATCTTAGGCTATAATTGTCACACAGCTTGGCGCAGACGTCTTCAAACACAGGAGAGAGGGATTTAGAGTTTTTGCCCACCATTTTGCGTCGATGGCACATATAAAAACAATTTATAATTGAATTTTTTGGCGGAAAATAAATCTTTTCAGATAGATACGATAATTTCGTTAATCAGTGCTTTTGTTACATTACAAAGCTTGAGACCCGAATATCTCTTTAAAGAATTTTTGTGTTTTCAAATCATGGGAAAAGCAATCGTTTAACTTTTTCCTTCTAAATATTACACGGTACAGGTTTTTCCTTCCCCGATGTTCCCGGACCACCAGCTGGCGAAATGCCTGTCAATCGGGTCGGAGTCGCCCACCCAAAAAATATCGCAATTCGACTCCATAGCCGCCCACGTGCCGGTAATGGAGAATTTCGTATTTGTTTCATTTTTATTTTTTGTCGGTTCGATTACTCGAACGCGATCTCCTCATCATTCTTGGCGAAATTCGGGAGCGTCTGAGCCATCCAGCCTCCAGATATTAATTATTGATTGTCGATAAAGTATGCGTAAATATTGTATGCCTGCTATGATTATAAACCGCTTTTTCCATTACTCTGTAACACGATACAGAGAGTTTCGTGGTACGTAATTACTGGACATTAGATTGTTTGCCAGAAATATATAACTTTTTTGAGGCTCTCTTGAAAGTATTTGTCTCGATGTAGACTTATTGTTTACTAGTTGCTGATCGCGACTTCGTCAGCTTTTAATTTATAAACACGCGCTTTTATTTTTACCGATATAAAATAATCCTATGCAAAGTTTGTTAAGATAAGTTTTGCTGGAAAACCATGCATGCACAAACGTTTTTTTAAACCCCCTTCCATCCCTGATGATTTTACGGTATTAAAGGCATTTTAAAGGAATCTCCGAGAAACAAGCTCGTGTTAAACATCATTAAGATCAAGGCAGTGGCTGAGTCGGTTGAGTGGTTGGTTAACATAAACATTAGCGAGATGCCATAGGATACATATTTTTCCGGAAAAGCATCAGGGAAACGTACCCGTGGGAGCTATTAAAATACCTTTATATACCTTTGCATGGCTTCACAGCTGTAGCGATTGACAATTACATTAATTTGCATCCTGAAGACGGACACAGGGTACTTAATATCCCGGAAATAAAGACGTACGTTCAACATAATCATATCAACCCATTATTAGCCCAGTACAGGACATGGGTCTCCTTATACATTCAGAAGGGTTTAGTCCACCATGCTGGCCCAGTGCGGATTGGTGGATTTCACAACATTATCAAGAACTCTCAGGCATGCAGGTTTCCTCATAATGTTTTTCCTTCAATCAAGTGATATGTTAATTACTTAGAAGGATATTCTCCCGAAAACTTTAAATTTCTACGTCTATTCTGTAAGTTTACTGTCCGTCTGTCAGAAAGAAAGTCCTTTGCAGTGAAAGATAAAATCACTTAATAAAGCCAAACTAAATAAATATTAGAGAAAAATAACGTTTGATAAAGTAACGAAATAATTTGCTAACAATACAAACAGTTTAAATGAATCGATAAGGATCTTTCTATAAGACACAAAGGGTATTTAATTGGTAAAAATCGGCTCTCGAAAGCCGTCAGCTGTCGTCTGCGCCGGCGCAGCCTGAAGAGTTCATACAAACACCGCCCTATTTAATCCTCGCTTAGTGAATATTTCTACGGTCAACTACTGACGCTTTGAACCCTTTACTTTTTATAACGTAATATTGTCATCGACAAGGCCCTATTTTTACACGACTGCCTAAAAGTACCTATAATGTAAATAAATTAGCCCATGTAAAGGACTAATGTAGAAAAAAATGTGGATGTTTATGTGACTAGCTTTGATTTACAATGAAGTTGAAAGTTATGTTAGCTACTGTTAATCGAAATAATTGGTATTTAATGTCGTGGTAATAATCTTAATATTGTAGTCATAAAAATGATGCAATTATAAGGTTTTTTGAATAATTGTACCAGTGCCCTGTTCTCTATGGCATTGTAATCTTAATTGCAAAGCCATAGATAACTTATTTGCAATATAAATGCAGTTTGTGATATAGTTTTTTTACATCTCTTAATACAAGCAACTTTATGACTCGAATTAAGTATAAGAAAATATACTATTTTGAAGGGTTCTGAGTAATATCATTTTCGAAAAAATTTTAAGGTTTTGTAAGTTAATTTATTTACCTTGTTAAAGTTAGAAGGTAGTTAAATACCAACTTCAACAGTTGCTCCAAAACTTATACCAAAAACCAGTTCTTTTAAAATTTAAAAACTATGTTGGAACGTCCATAATGTTTTTCACTCAGCAGGGAATGTGGCTATGGTCATACTATTATTAACTCTATGCTGCGGTTCACAGTTTTCGCGTTTGCGCACCAAGTGTGCATTGTCCCTAAAACAAAAGACCCCGTAGTGGTGCTCCAGCTTAATTTTCGAGTGCGAGTTAGTATTTGAATTGGTTTTAATCGTGGGATAAACAATGGGGAGCAACGACACACCCATCCAGTGTGCACCATACCTTACTTGTTGAGTTCGTATTGTGGAATTAAATGTAAAGAATAATTGAATAATACGGGCGAACGGTGTCTAGACAAAACGGTTTTTAATAATCTTATAGGACTGAATTAATTTAATTATTCTTTTAGGCTTTTAGTAGTGTGACATAGAAAAGACTTCAAACAAAACACTACGAATATTATTAATACCTCGTTGGTCTAGTGGTTAGCATGCATGCCACAGATACCGAGGTTCAAATCCCGGGTCCACAGAAAACTGATGAAATAAGAATAATAATACGATTTATCAAGGCATATCCTTAAGATATAATTATTTTAAAATTGTGTTTTTAAGAGCTCTTTAAAAGTTCTTGGCATTGATATTTCACACATGTGATGCTCTGTGTACAATGTAAGGTTTTTTTTTTGCCCCTTGATAAGTCATGCAAACATAATTTTCCAATAATAATATTATGGCCAATACTCAGAATGTTAAGTGAGATATGCAAAGTATTTCTAACAGTTCCACAACTATAATGGATCACGAGAATCATTTATAGATTAAGGTTGTTATAAAAAATACGGTAAAAATGCGTTATGTGTATGTAAATTATTGTGAGTGAACGAGTTATCCTGAGGGTGGGGGTGAGTGATGCGCAACGCGTGGGCAATCATTGCGATCGACGACTCCTGCGCAGGGAAATGACGGAAACGCACACATGCATACAATGTGTTCACGTTCTCACACAAAAGCGATTAAAGTGACCATGAGTCATTTTAAAAAAAATAAAAAGTTAAAAAAAAAAAATTAAAAAAATAATAGTTTTCGTTTGTTTGCATTGTCATTGATTTGTGTGTCTGGGGGTAGGCTTCGGCCGCTGCTAGTTACCACCCCACTGACAAAGACGTGTTAGAAGTCTGGGTTTAATATATCTGCCATAATCCCTAACAGGTTAGCCTGCTACCTCTCATTGAGGAGGTGGATTTAGAACACAACACCAATTCGCAACTTTAGTCACGCGTAGTGTTAAAGCCAGATGTTATTTTAACTCAGTGAAAGATACTTCAATAGCAAGTTAAGCTTATTACAACTAGCTTGTTGCGATGGCTCCGGTTGCATAATAGGTAGGTAGTTTGCATCCCAACCTACACAATCATTCAGTCAATCAATCAGTTATATATAGATTATGGCGCGTGGGTAATCCTAGTATAACTCATATGCAAACTTTCACGTTTCCTATTTTTATTATATTTTATTGTGGCTTTCAAAAAGCTGCCTGTCTTCTTGTCTAGCAATCTCAGAAAATAAAATTTATATGCTTTTTTTGGTCATCGCGACAATTTTGAGCGACTGGTTTAACAATATCTCTCCATGTTCGTAAAGCACTTTAGGATAACATTTTAAATCATCTTTTACCTTTAAGGCTGAGGCTAGTTACCAACCTACTTTTTAGTTTTAGCGTTTCGGTACGATGCCACGTAGAAACAATTAGTCTTGTACGTTTAATATAAATTTTGATTTACGTTGCCGAACCGTACTTGACTGATTTCGTCTGACGCAACTAGGAGATATCACATTCAAAGTCAAAGTCAAAGTCAAAGTCGAAAATAACTTAATTCAAGTAGGCCCATAGGTGGCACTTTGATGCGTTATACATTACATGAGAATTACACGGTAGTGAGATGATGGCGATAACCATATTCGGAAACATAAAAATAAAACTACGAGGGTTCCAAACGCGTCGTGGTCTAAGAAGAAAACCACTACAAACTTAGCTGGGTGTTTTTTTTTGTTATCACCATCTCACATAGTTTAAAAATATTAGAAGAGCAACCTCGTTATAGCAATAATTAACACCCAAGCTTTTTTATCGATTACGTAGTCCTTTATACTATAGGACTTTTCTATAAGCTTACGTTTAAACATTCTAACATCTGGTAAAAAAGTGGAATATCCCTTAATCACAAGACTGGTGGTAAACCTAGACCACACCGGCGCGACCAACCGAACGTCAGCCAACGTTAATGCAAAGATATTAGTAATCCATTGTTAAAAACGCGGGTATGCAAATAAATTTATACATCACTAGCAGTAGCGTTACGTTATGTATGCAAGTGAGCTTTTCAGTTTTTACTAGCACTTATTAAGGCGAGGGAAACATCTGTACCGGAATACAATTGAAATGTCGCTATTGTTATAGGGTATAACTTTTTACACTGTTGATATTTATGTTGCCCTACCTTACATAGGAAGACTTAACAGCCTAGTGGCTATAAATTCGAAGTCGCTTTCGGGGTAACCTAGTCCGATTCCCAGCATCTCTTAACTTTTTCTCTTTAATCCACTACACGTTAGCCCATGACTAGAACACACACACTGACACTTCTCACCCGGTGGTGGAAGTGATGATGCAGTCTAAGATGGTAGCGGGCTAACCTTTTAGGGATTAAAGTAGTCATACCCCCAAACCGGTTTCTACGCGACATCGCACCGGAACTCTTAATCGCTTAGCGGCACGTCTTTGGCGATAGGATGGTAAGTTGCCACGGCCAGTTGCTCCCACCAGACCAGACCAGAGAAAATTCTGAAATTATAAATAACCCAATTGCCCCTGCCGAGAATCGAACCCTGGACCTCCTCCTTGAATTCACAGCTCTCACCGGTGCGCCAGGGAGGTCGTCAAAAATCTCTATCTTTTTGGCCTTATTATGGTTTTTAGCAATTGTATACCTCTTACTTTAACGTTAAATGAAAACATCGCATGGACACATTTCTGAGAGTTCTCTATAGTGTTCTTAAAGGCGTGTTGATTCTACCAATCGGAACCTGGCCAGCGTAGTGGAGACTACGGCCTTTTCATTCTGGGAAAAGACCAGTGCCGTGCAGTGAGCTTGTAATACATTTAACAGAATAACTCAATATACCTACAACTACTATAAGTTGTATAAACATTGTATAAAATCAGACCGATTTGAATGTGATTTATTTTATGGCTTAACATTGTTCCAGTGTGTATTTGCTGAGAATTTCTTGAAGATCAGTTTACAATTAACTACATAAACCTAAAAGCAGAAAAATAGAACGATTAATAAAATTATACTTTTAACTAAATTCTAAATTCTGTTAAGTTTTTATCACAATTTACTCGGTTTTGTACTTAAATAATACAAATCTTAATTAAAAGAAGATCTTTTGTTTACGATTCTTCTTTAGTATTGGTTACGTCTCTACATCGAAATACAAAACCAAGTGTAGGCCATGAATATATTATTGAATTCGATAAGATCTGTGCGAAAGTACGACATGTGTTTTAATAAAAAAAGCTTGCTTAGTTCGAGTCGGAATTGCGCACGTAGGGTGCAATATCAAACACTTCACAATATCAAATGAAACACACCAAAAAAAACCTGACCTTCGGCTATGGAATCCCCAAAACACATTTTTTTGGTGTCATAGCGGGCTTGGCTGCAAATTCAAAAAACTTTTTGTGAAAATTTCAATGTACTACTGTACCTACTACGGTTCATGAGATAGTTCAGCCCACTGATAGACAGATGGACATAAAACTAGGCTATCCGGTGGCAGTTATCTTCTTTGTCGTAACACTCTTGCCAGAGTGGTCGTGGTCATCACGGTGGGGCATTGTTTGTGGCAGTTGTTACTCGCCTCACGATCATTCGCCACTTCTCCCTGTTTGCAGATAGTCTGGTACACTCATACAAGGGACCTCCCACTGAAGATTTGATTTGATCGGTCCATCGCATGGGTGACCTACCGCGTGCTCTTCTGCCTTCTACCTTGCCCTTGTGGCAGTTAGGTTAAACCTAATACCCCTACTCATTTTCTAATCGATAAGTATCGTACAAAACGCTTCCTAGTTAAATCGTTTGGCGGGACTTCTTTTGTCAGAAGGGTGGTAACTAGCCATTCCAGAAGCCACTCCACCAGACAAAAGGCTTAGTTTTAAGGTTGGCACCCTTCAGGTACGGAACCCTAAAAACCAAGCGCTGAGACGTCTTCAAGTCTACACACTTGTCACGCACTCAATGTAGGTGCAAACCTACCTGCCCACAGATATTACTTTCGTATCGTATATTAAATAATCACCTCGCGAAGGAAGTCGTTTCTGCATAACGTTTTAAAACACGCACAATTTGACTGATTTAATGTAACCGACCGACATCAATTATGATAATCGAAATAATACATCGATTTTTTTTAAATGCAGGTGCGCAGTATTACTATTACGTGGTAATCGTATTTAATATAAACATTTACAAAAATAACCAATTAGCGAAAAATATATACTATATTACGTAGGGCTAAATGAACTGAAACTAATGATGAAAGTAGGTATGTTCTCACATTTTAAATTGTGCGTTGGTGGCTTTGTACACGCTAACATATAATATATTCTTAATATTTCACCTAAAAATTACAAGAAAAATATGATTCAAAGTTTTTTCTTTTTATTAAAGTGCCATCTTCTTTTGAAGATCGTCGATCATTAAGGCAACTTGTATTTTTGTATGTTGCGCCTCGGAATAGGGAACGAGTGCTTTTTTCCAAACTATTGGCGTAGCTTTTTAAGCCAAGATGTTCTTCTTCATCCCACGCCTCGTTTCCCGAAAGTTTTATAAGTGTCTGTAAATACAAAATTTCTTATAATTTCTAATAAAGGATTATTTAGTTTTAGCACACAAATACGAGGGTTGACGATAAAACCGATATCGGTGCGCCTCAAAGCGTTGTAATTTGAAGCGAACGTGTAAATACCGTCACGATTCACGAGCACAATGTAGATAAGCCTTCGAAAAATTATATCTAGTGCGTTAAAAAAAATACATAATTGCAGTGTTGCGTTAGAAATCGCACATTTGCTCACGCATCGGAATTAACTAATTAATGCGCCCCCGGACATATCGGGCCGACGATCTATAAAACTCTCATCGAACGATCAAGCGATCTCCGTAGTTTGTTAGCTGTGAAACAGTAGCCGAGCGATGATAAGTTCACTGCACATTGCAGTAGAAAACGCACAAGTCGAACGAAACGAAATTTTAACTGCGTTATGAAAATAATAGTGAGGCAAATGATGGAGATGAAGGTTGTACTGGAACTCTATTGCTTTCATGATATATGATACGACAATCGAGTTTGAATTTGTTTTGTTGCATGTTTGTTCGAAGTGTTTTACAATAGGACCTCTAGTAAAGAGTAATGCTACTTCTATAATATTATATTACTTCTATCTATTTATACGAGTATATTCATGTTGACCTTCCGGTTCAAACTTCGAAATTTACTGTCTGACTATCACTGTAAATACGGAAATACAACGCAGCTCTACCGGCAATGTGCAATCAGCTAAAGAGATGTAAAAAAATATAAATACTATTTTACTTGACTGAAATTAACAATCACTAGTAAAAGATTAGCTTTTGACCCCAAGTCAGCCCAAGTCAGCCAGCAAAAGTAAGCAAAAAATTTAAAATGTTTTTAAAAGCAAGCTTCCATCGTCGTGTATTATAAAAGGAACCTCAAGTAATATAATAAGTGCACAAGAGTGCTTGAAGTTTGTTCTTCTTTTCAGTCTGGCTTAGTTAAGCGACAAATCAGCTTGATTTTTGGCATAGTTAGGGGCCATCCATAAAGTACGTCACCCGAATTTTAGGACTTTTGAACCCCTCCCCCCGTCCTTGTCACAGGTTGTCACATTTTTATAACCCCCCCCCTCCTGATGTGACGTCACACATTTTTTAAATTTATGTATGTATGTATTTAAAAATAATCGAGAGAAAACAGCTATTTTCATTTTTTACTTATTTTTATTAAATAATAATCTAATAAAATCAAAATTTTTAATTCACATCGAAACTTTGCGTTTTAGTATTTTAAATTTTAACATGTGACGTCACAAAAGTATTGACCCCTATGCCCCTTGTCACACGATGTCACACTTCGGTGATACCCCCCATTTACGTGTGACGTACTTTATGGATGGCCCCTTAGTTGAAAAGATGGAGAGTAAAATATGCTACTTTTCATCCCAGGAAACCAAATCGGAAAGTAATCGTTATAAACGCGGACCAAAACGCGGGCGACAGCTAGTCGATAGTAAAACAAACCAGTCGTAACTTCACTACACTCCCATTGACCATCACTAAATTATTCCAGTGCCCACTTCGCACTTTCATCACCAGACTCACGTCATCATATTAAATGAAAATTGCTCATGTTGATAAAACCAGTAAGCAGAACTTAGCGGTCGTATTGAAATATGTTATTAGGGCGTTCCAGTGTCCACCTTTCAACTGCATCATTAGATCAGCTGGGCAAGTAAATGTTTATGGCAGATTCCCTACCATAAACATTTACTTGTCATGTAAACGTTGCATATGTGCCAAATTTCCGTGCTTTCAATAAATTACAAATTGAGAGCCCGAAAGAACGTTCTTCACACATTGCAAGTTCTTCGAGATTACTCTAGCTGCAGTATCTTTAAGTCAGAGGTTCCTAGGTGTAGTCTGTTTTATTTTGTTTATAAAACTCCAAATTTTCAAAGCATTAGTGCTGCGATGCCATTTTCAAGTCAATGCCTATAAGATTTGATAGAAGCAGGTGTAACTTTGCGGAATTCAATGATATACAATTAAGCTTGATTTGCTACTCGTATGGTCTGCAAAAAGTAGGAGAGTCTGTACAGTGTAATTTATAATTTCTACAATCTTTATACCTTCTCCAAACCAAACAGATCTTCGGCAATGCACTCTCTACGGACGTTTCGCTGCGATACCGAAGCGTCCTCAGGAGATAACAGGCTTCACAATGACTCTCCATTATTCGTTGAGAGAGAGTAGAGAGTATTGCCGAAGATCTGTTTGGTATGGAGTTAAAGACTGAAGAAATTATAAATGACACCGTACTCATTCTCCTGCTTTAAGCTAGCAAAGTAAGCTTACTTTTCATTGCCTATAAGATATATAAACGTACGTGTATGGTGTAGGTATTCTTATCAAGTTTTAGTGTTACGTGTTGGCGATCGCGATTGTAATGATTTGTGAGTAATTGAGTATTTTGCGGGTAGTTGGGAAACGCGTCACAGTAGCGCATTTCATCGATTTATCGGCGGATGCGACGCGATATCCATCGCCCGGCCTAACCGTTACACAGCGTAAGTTTTTCGCGTAAAAAACCACAATTATAATAATGATCGCCCTAGTATGGGATGCCAGCTTGTTTATGCAAATATTACGGACTAATTAGGAAGGAAATTATTTTCAATGTTTGCATATTGTGGAATCGCGGAGAAAAAAAACTTATGTGCTTATACTCTATGGGGTTCATTGTCATTGCCATACGGAATGAGCAAAGTTGATTGATCTATTAAAAGGTTGCAATCACTTTATTTTTCTGATCAAGGTGTATGCAAACGGCCCCTTCCGTTTTATTTGTACAGTTTATTTAATGCATAACATTCCGTGTCCTAGTAAAATTCTTGAATTGCCAAAAAAACAATAGGTATAACAATGTATAGTAAATACAAACATCAGAATTTCTTCCATTTTTCCATTCTGTATTAAGAACAGCTTAGACATACCATCACTTAATTAATAAAGAGTTATTAGGGGTAGCTATAATACGAAAACTTCTATTACAATAAATACACAAGCTTTAAAGCGACATTCCAAATTGTGGTAAAAAATGTTATAAAATTTATTTTCAGTCAGTTTTAGGATAAGCGATTTGGAGCTACTTAGATTGAGGGCTGATTTTATATTGTGCAGCGATAATCATATAATATTAGTAATAATCGCTATTTTACAAATAAACGCTAAGTTAACTTTACCATACGGAACGCCGTACACAACTTAAGTTATTTACAATTATCAAGGCCATGCCCTTGCTTAACCAGTAGAAAGTAAATTGAACAGAAAAAAGCTCTCGATCGTATCGATATCAAAACAATGAATAAGTAATTCGGGGTAAGTTTTCGATGTGCCCTCCGATAATTTCTTGGTCCGTTACGCATTATAAGCCCTTTGTTTGCCGAACTCTTTTTAAAGCGGCTTAAAGCAGAATGGGAATGGAAGTAAAGGGTTCTTTAGAATGCGATATCGCCAGCTTAATCTTAGCGAGCAAATTAGGATTAATTGAACTTTTTCCTTTTAGCTCTGAGCGTCTTTATGCCCGTGCGTAATTCGAGCAACATGTCACTGGTAGATTTACGTGGAGCTCCTGCAACGGTAAAGCGTAGTCTCACCGCGACCAACTTTTATCTATCTTTAGTGGCGTTAATATTTGCGTCTTGCGTGCGTCTAATGACAAGAGTCTTGGTCAAACAGTCGTGTCTTGTAATTAGTCGCAGGTAGGATGCAAACTTAAACGCAGATGAAGACGCAGGTTTATCAATTCAATAAATGACGTCCACTGCTGGACTTAGATCTTTTGTAGGTTCCAAAATCCACAGCCCTGTGCCTCTTGGCCATTTCAGCACTTAGGCGGGGAGGTTGGAGAACGCTGGTTGGACCCTACCTTTTGGTCTTGCTTTAAGGGATCGTTTGGTACATCGCAGCGCGCTTTTGTCGCGTCATGCGACTCTACATCCTATTTACCCCATTTATTGGAAAACAGCGCATAAAACGTTGCCATAATAGGATCTGTTCCTGAGTCGTAGGCCGCCTAGGCACTCCACCGCCAAACATTCTAATTTGACGACATGTTTCTTGGCCCGCAACTGTCGCAATGACGCTTGCCATTAGAAAAGCAGCATATCTGCAAAAGCGCTCTCATAATATATAACCATATGTTTAACTTGTTCGGACAACGCGACTTAGAACTCGTTATTTCATAATCAAAATCACGGATAATTAAATACTAATTATAATCTGGAAATCATTTAGCATCATTAAAATGATTTGTTGATGGCTAAATCGACGTACAACAGGTTAATTAATTATGGTTGAATATTAACGTCGATAACTACAGTCTATAGACAGTAATTAGCATTATTTTCCTTGGCTGATCCAGTGGTTAGCACAATGGGCCTAGAATTACTATCAATTATTTCAAAATAACAGCTTCTTAACTATTGTTATGAATTTACACGTCCATAAAAGACAATAATCAATCATCACCATCAATCAAGTTGTCACCACATTGATGAGATAGTGATAACAAAAAAAACTTGCCTATGTTTGTTGTGGGCTCTTCTTAGACCAGGGCGCGTTTGGAACCCTCCTAGCTTTAGTTTTAAGTTAACGAATGCAGTTATCACCATCACTAACATTAGTGTAACATGTAGCATGTATGATCGAATTTGAAAACTTTTGAATTTGAATCTTTTTATAATTATTTTGGTACGAAATAATGCTTAAAACTGAGTTACTGCAATAATTGCGTGAAGGCATAATCAAGAGTCACGCCGTTATATTTCAACTTACTTATATTTAAAAAAATACCATTTTAGTAAATATTTAAAAATCCCTTAAATTGGCTTCAAAGTTATTATAGTTACATATATATATTTATAAAAATATTGTAACTTGTTTAAACTTACATATTTTAGCAGCTTTAATAGCTTATGAATGCTAAGCAAATTTATCAGTTAAGTCGGAATCGAAACGCTAAGTTAATCATTTTTGCAAACGTTAATTAAGCGTGGTATTGTCTGTATAGTGTATAAATATAACTTAACTTGTGTCCATATAAAAAATATTGATAAGTAATTCGCACGGGTTTGTTCAAGTTGAATTCACACGATCGCGTAATAATAATCTAGAAAAAAAAATGTTAGCGCATTACGTAACAACTCTATGTAAATCCAGTACGCAAAGTGCGTTCACTGTATTAGGGGTGAGGGGTTATCTATAACCCGATGGCGGTTAGGGGCTCTCAGGTGTGACGCGGCGGAAACCCACTATCATTACTACCTACCCACATGGATCACCCACACATATGGCAATAAGCGTTGTGTCGTACGAGTTTACGCGGATCTCTTTGTGTGTGTGCGGGACGGATTACGAGCTTTATTATTTAAAAAAAAAAACGTTAACTGTGTTTTAATATCTTTGTATTTTACGTACTTTTTTATGTAGGAGAAATAAATTTATTTAGGTTTAGGTTTAAAGACATTTATTCCCATAAAAATACCTAAGTCACTTACATGGGAAACTTAATTTTCTATAATAAATTAATACACTTCGCCATTAGACTAAATTCAATTTTACTATTATCTACTCATTCAATGTATTCGTCTTTAAATTTATTGTTATTTCTTAATATATAAGAAGCTAATTTAGTTTTGAATACATTGAATGAGTTTACATTTTTTATAGGTATAGGTATTTTATTATAAAATTTGGCAACTTCAAAGGTAAGGGGTTTTTTACCATAATTTATACTAGTTCTAGGTAAGGTAAGGAAACTTTAAGGTAAGGAGTTTTTTTTTTTTTTTTGTGAAATTTACTTATTTTTACTTTCAGACAACTTTAATATTGTATAAGTAAACAATATCAAAATGAACGCAAATTTTAATATACCTATAGAAAGTAAATAAGAACAGAATTAATTTAGTTTTAACAAATTAAAAAACAGAACGCATTTGATTTAAGTTTCTTTTCATACTGCGATTGTCATTACCGATCCCAATGATATTTAATTTAAATAGAACTTCTATGTTAATCAATGATGAATAAACTCTTGTGAAATTATGTAAATTTTACAGTTTTAAACTAAAATCGATTATTTATTATAAATCATCGCCAGCTCAACATAATATCCTTATTGCTATATGCAAAGTAAACTGTCTAGAAACTAAAAACATAAGGATAAATTGGTAACCACCAAAGAGAATTCGAATAATCTTATATATTCCCATACCGCCTATTAACATTGTTGTATCAGTTATAAATTTTTGTGTGTCATCATTTCATCAATGTCAACCCGTTTAATGGCTCACTACATCGTACGGGTCTTCTCTCAAAATAAGAAGGGTGTAGGCATTAGTCCACCATGCTGGCCAAATTCGGATTGGTAGACTAACTATCCCTTTGAGAACGTTATGGAGAACTCTAGCCAGTTTCTTCACGATTTTTCTCTTCACCAATTAAACATGATATTTTAATTGCTTAACTCGCACTTAGCTCCGAAAAACGGTGCGTGCCGAGGACTGAAATTGGATCTTCCAAAAGGTAGGCCGAAGCTTTGACTACTATCGCCGCTTTGGCTTAGCAATAAATATAAATAAATAAATGAATGGGAACTCATCAAACAGATTTCCATTAATAATCGTTTATAAATAAAAATACTACGACAAAGTAAGCGTAGCTTGTGTTATGGGTACTAGGAGACTGTTAATTTTTTTTTTGTATAATTTACATAAATACTTATAATATGCATATTAACACCCAGACACTGAAAAACGTGCATGTTCATCACACAAATATTTTGCAGTTGTGGAAATTGAACCCACGGCCTTTGACTTAGAAAGCAGGGTCTGCTGCACACTGCGCCAATCGGCCGTTAACTTATTCCCATACCGCTTAACTTTCATTGTTAAATCAGTTAGCAGTTGTTTATAACCACTAGTATACATAGAAATATTAAAAAAAAGAAACAGTAGTCAAGGTAGTAAAATATAAAGTCCTGCCCTGTATCCGGCGACACAGATGGATACACACCGGGTGGACAACATGACGGACTAAATACTAAAATTTACTCCCAATAATAATCGCATGCGGGCCTCGGGTACCTAAGAACTGGGTCTTTAGTAGGATAGGGTTAGGTTGTTGTGTCATTGTATTTGTTGCTTATACCTTCTACAGAATTTTAAATATAATTTCATTGAGTGCGTTTAAAGTTCTCATAGGCATGTGAAGTCTACAGAGTAGTGGACTCTGGCCTTAACCCTTATCATTCTGAGTCCCTTGTTTTGTGTCCGGTAATGATTATTTTTATTGCGACCCTGAGTGTTTCATTAGCTTACTTTCATTGCTTATAGCTGTGTTATAATAATATTCTTGACGACTTTTGTTTCTTCAGAATTATATTCCTCTAACGTCAAGGTATTATGACATTCCTACCAAGTAAACTGACATTTTAAAATATAACATTGCTTTAAGCGATGATAGTAAGCTCTCTGATTAGCACACATCATACTGTAGTGGTCTATAATGATAACTACATTATATAACAAATACCAATACCTCCTCTATATACAATATCTTTATTACATATATTTATGAAAATTTGTACATCTTAGATTACAGTATCTATTAGATATATATAAACATAATTAAGAATTTTAAGTCGAATTAATTTAAAATTAATTTTCAAAATGCAAATAGTCATATTAAAAAAAAAACTATATTGGCGCTGCACTTAATTCTCTAAATGAAATAGAAATTTATAAAAATAGTTCTTCCTTTTACTTCCATACAGAGAAAGTAACAAAGGAACTAGTCAAAGTTTCGTCAAATTTGTTTAGATTAGAGATTTGTTCCCAACTAAATCGGCTGCACCAATATCTGAATTCTGGTTCTATATAATTCTTCTATAACATCTTAAACTTTTGGTTTAGATTATATTGTTTTATCTGTACGATCGGCCGGTAATTAAGCGTAGGTACGCACTTACAGCAAGGTGTGTGTAATTGAGGTATCGTCCATCGGTATCGATGTAATTACATAGTTTATATAGAGCTCATTTTCACTTACGAGCAAATTACCGCTCATTACGGTAGCATCATGGTGTCTGTGTTGTGTTTTTATTAGTATGGAATACAGTTTCTTTAGTATTATCTCTTTCATAAGAGATAAGGGAGTTTCTTCGTTTTACAGGCGATTGGTGTAGTGTACCGTGTACCGTGCTTTCTGTATATATGATAAAAACTATGTTTTTCTCTGCTTGGGTGTTTATCTGTATATTATAAGTATTTACGTATATTATTTATAAGTTATCTTTGTACCCATAACAAAAGCTACGCTTACTTTGGGGCTAGGTGGCGAGTTTGTTTTGTCGTAGCATGTTAATTTATTTTTTAACATTATTAAATAACTATTGCCAGCTAATTCGTCCGCTTTTGTTTCGGGTTTTTTAATAATCTATCGATGTTATTTTCTCCTTGTCATCAAATAATTTATTAAAGAATAAATAATGTTATTATTTTATCTTAGTATTATTATTATATTAAATTATTTTTAAGCTAACAATGCTAAGAATACCTTGGAATGCATTCCGGACGAATAGGGCCATTCTTGAAGAACTCGGCATCACGCAACGTCTATCCTCCATGGTACAGGTTCGTATTCTCACGTTCTTTTGTCACATATCCAGGAGAGACAACGACTCCATTCAACGTCTGGATGTCCAAGAAAGAATCGAGGGCACCAGATCACGCGGAAGATCGCCCATGAGATGGGCTGACCAAATAAAGGCTGCAGTGGCTGTACCCTTACATGAGTGTGCTAGAAAGGCAGCTGCCAGAGAGGAGTGGCGACGAATAGTCAAGCGTGCCACAACCCTTAAGTGACGACCACGACCACTCTGACAAGAGCGAACCGACTGAGAAGAAATTGTTTTTAAGCGGTTATAGTACATTCGGAAGGAGCTTGACTTCACTTAGTGGGGGGGGGGGAGTTAAGTTAAAGTTAAGTAATTAAAATATAACTTGAAGGAAAACATCGTGAGGAAACCTGCATGCCTGAGAGTTCTGCATAATGTTCTCAAAGGTGTGTGGAGTCCACCAATCCACACTAGCCCATCGTGGTGGACTACGGCCTAAACCCTTCTCATTGTGTTCATTCTCCTTGTCTATTCTTATCTATTCATAAAAACACGATTATGATTTTGGAATATGTATGTAGCTAATTTCTCATACAAATCACTGTAGCCCTTTGACACACCAATTTACGGGCTAATTCCGCTGACATCAGCTCGGTGGCCGATAGCATAAGTGCCTATATTTAGAATCTGTGCGACGATTAATGAACGTTTTAGTGCCGGCTATGGCTAAGTCGCCTCAATTGACATTGTAACCCCAGCCTAGAAATTTATCTCACTGATTGCTCTGTTTTGGAACGAACAATTCGTGCTAGGATCATCTATTAACACGCTGTGATATAAACAGGCATAGGACATACATTAATTTTAATGCTACTTAACAAGCCTCTATTTACCTGCTAGCTGTTGCACGTGACTACGCTCGTTTTTATCATGAGTTTTAAAACATCTTGCAGAAACCCTTTATCTTCACGACCTCCGTGGCGCAGCGGTGATCCCTGTGTTTTTAAGTTGGGGGTCCCGGTTCGATCTCCGGCATTTATTTATTTAGAATTTTCTCTGGACACGTCTGTTTGGAGGTTTCGGCTTTGGCTTGTTACCACCCTACCAACAAAGATGTGCCGCTAGGCGAATTATCGTAACGGTATGATGTCGCATAAAAACCGATGGGTTAAAACCGTATGGGTTAAATATATCAACAATACCTACTCCTTACCAGGTAAGCCCACTACCATCTTAGACTGCACATCACTTACCACTAGGTGAGATTGCAGTCAAGGGCTAACTTGTAGTCTAATAATAAAAAAAAATCCCCGGGATAAAATGTATCCTTAACCTGTCTCCAGGATGCAAACTATACATAACTATTGCTATGCAAAGGTCACAATGCTGATTTTTTAAATCCCGTGGGATAATTCTACCACCAACTTTTCCGGTATGTATATTATCCTTCGTCCATCCCCAGGATACAAGCTGCCTATTTAACTCCATCAAAATAGGGTCAATGGTCTAGCCGAGCAAACAGCCTTAATATACCCTAACCTAATCTTTCCCATTCAACGAACTGAATAACACACAGAATTTGGGAAATATGTTACATGCATCCAAATAAACTTTGAGAAGCGGTGTTAGCCCAGTGGGTAGGAGCTCGGTTTAACTTTCTGGGGGCCGAGTTCGAATCCCAGCACGCACCTACAACTTTTTTAAGTTATGTGCGTTTTACGTAATTAAAATATCCTTCGTTTCAACGATGAAGGAATACATCGTGAGAAAACCTGCATGCCTGAGAGTTCTACATAATGTTCTCAAAGGTGTGTGAAGTCCAACAATCCGCACTTGGCCAGCGTCGTGGACTACAGACTTAACCCCTCTCATTGTAAGAGGAGACCCCCTGTAGTGGGCCGGTAATGGGTTGATATGATGATGATAATGATGAAATAAACTTTATACAAGCGCAAAAGCACTGCTTACCCTAAAATTTATATATATCCCTATGTTTTGGAGGAGGATTTTTGCCATTTTATGCATTTTTGCTGCCGTATGCATACCCTGGTGAAAAACCCAGTACACGCCACTGTTTTCAACAAGCTCTAGCAATTCTTTAATATACCCACTCGTTCATAAATAAGAGACGTATAAAAAGTATCCAAATTAATAAACTAAACAGTGCTACGAAGCAAAAACCGAACTAATTTTCGCGGCTCTCTAAAATACATCGCGCAATTGCACTGACAATCAACACGCAGTCGAAGGTCGTGGGGCATTATTTAAACTTAAATAACCTACCTTATTTCTACCTACCGTCCTTAATATTATAGCAATGAATTACGAACGTACAGAATCCTCATTCAGCCATTACTGTATGCAGTGCATTGTGTCCAAAAACAGTGAAAACGCCCCGCTCACGTCTTAACACATTGTTTTCCTATTTTCCCATTTTATTGTGAACGCTTCGAAAATTAAAGGTACAATAAACCGTTCGAGAAACCATTCTAAATTGGAGTGGTTTTTGAATGATTGCTTCAATATTAGTCGTGTACACGTTTTCTGTGTGTTATTAATTCTGTGTATAATAGCTGGATTATTATGACACCAATTCCAAAAATATGTATATACTAGCCGTTACGAGCATTTTTCGTCCGCGTCTATTACGCTTTTTACAAATCCCATAGGAACCGTGTATTTTCCTGGGATAAACAGTAGCCTATGTTACTCTCCGTCCTTTCAACTAACTCTATGCCAAAAATCAAGTTGATTGGTTGCTTAGTAAGGGCGTAAAGAAAGGACAAACAAACAATTAAAAAAAAAACATGTTCGCATTTATAACATTCTATTTAACTATAATTAAAAGAGGACCTATGTAAATAGGTATTAATGTAGTATATTGATTTTTTATAGGCAGGTACCTGCTAAAACTATTTGAACAGACGAACTATAGTGGATTGATTCTTAAAATTATGACCCTAGTGCAAAAAGTTTATTATCTTAGCTAAGTATATAAATAAAAATAATGAAATAACACATTACAAGTTTCTATTTCTCATGTGCTATTTTATTATTGTTCGGTTATTTTTTTTTATATTTTAATATTCCAATTGTTTTTAATTTATTTGTTTTTTTTTGTTAAAATGATAACTATACTTTTGTAATAATAAAAAAAACCGTGTGTCTACTCTTGTACACGCATAAGAAGTTATACTTATTTGGCGTAACAAGATAAAAGTCTTTTCGAAAATGTTATCTTTCACTTTATTCTACGTTTGCAGTAAAAATTACAATAGAAAAAAGAAAAAAGGTATTGTTTGAATTATTGAAAGTCAACTCTCGAATCTTTTTTAGAAAAACTAAAATGTTGACTACAGCTAACTTCATGGTGTCGGTTTTTTGTTAAGGTGTGCGCGCGCATCATTACTCTCACCATTTTTCCCTAACGCGCCCAAAAGAAGTATCACTTCAAAAACCATATTTTCAAGTACGTAATTCTTAAGAAAATAAATTGTAGCGAGAGTATTTTAGACACTACGATATATTTGCTGACCACAAAGTTCCGTTTTAGGAAAAAAAGATTACACAGCTATCGCCAGGAAGCGATAATGACAACATCCATATTTAATTACAGGACTATTTCTTCGAAATTTTATCGTCGCCACAACAACAATACAACGATTAAATAATATATTTAATCGTTTTATTGTTGTTGTGGCGATGTACTCGTACGTAATAGTGGTCACCCGCTTCTTCGTCCGCGTGCACAATCTGATATTTGTATGCCGTACAACACCGCGTTTAGTGTTTCCTCGCCCACATTTTGACCGTCTCCTAAGAGTCGTAGGTTGATGTCATTTGACATAAAATAAACTTTCATCCCCTATTCTACCCCGTTGAAGGTGGAATCTGTATAAATTCTGAATCATGTATTTTTGTATTGACTTTGTATTGTCAACTAGATGCCGATTTTTATTGAAAGCCCTATACAAATATTCAACCCAACTATACCCTTTTTAGCGGATAAATTAAAAAATAAACTGCTCCAGCGATTTTGGTTTCTTAACTAAAACTATTATTGATAGTAACATAAAATCTTTCTGTTTCAACATGAGAACTAGTCAATAAATAAGCAATAAAATAATAGTCTTCCTAGAATTGCTGAATAATTATGTAAATTTAAATGGAAATAAGATACAAGACTCAAAATTGTGGAAAAATTCCAAAAAATAAAAAGCGTGTTTGCGCAAAAACAAACTGGTATTTCTACATCTCCTTTCTCCATTTCCGTTTTATTTTAAAACTAGCTCACAACTTCAACCGAGTGCAATTCTTGATAAGTAAGAAAAATTTTCCTGTTTGTTATCTCAAAAAATAATGTTTTATTATTTTTTGATAATATTATCATAAAAAAATAATCTAGCTACAGCTTTTAATATCTTTAACCCGTAAATCACAGGAATTTCTAACAATCTTACAACAACCATATATTCTTTAGGGATTTAATAATAACACTTTTTTCAATTTTCAAAGTTACAGATTTTAAAGTTAAATAGTTCGAACTAATTGTAGAACTTTCAAGCATAATTTCGCTAAAATGGATTTCTGGTATTCAATTTCTGGCTTCTCTCTTTCTTCTTCTAAAAAGTCTTTATAGGTTAAGTCGTTCCGAAGATAGCCAGGACAAAAGAAAGCGATACATTTTTTTTTAATTGTGTTAGTTATATTATCGTTCAAATAATATTTTGTAATAATATGAGCTTCTAGGATACAATTATTTCGAAATAACGGATCGACACTTCGACTTTATTTATATGTATGAGAAGATTATTAAGAGGTTCACTTATAATATATTTATTTGTCTACATACACAAGGTAGGTGCAGTAAGTAAACTAGTTTTGCCCGCGGCGGTTTTATTTTGATTTCTGTGTTGAAATTTCATACATACTTCAAACCTCAATTTGTCCCCCTTGTGGGCATGTTTTTTTTTAAAATCCATTCTTAGGTATAACGTAGGCGTCGTATGCAAATTTTAAGCCCCATCCATCTGGTTTGAGCTATGCGTTGATAGATCACCCAGTCGGTAATAGGTACCCAAAGTTAACAATCAATGTAATCCAAAATCCAAAGATGATGGATTGAATTTAGAAGGATATCATTTTCCATTCTTCCCGGCCGAAAAGGATAGAAATATTAAAGTCAATGTTGAGGGATAGTGAGTCAGTCAGTAAGTTATTCTTTTATTAATACAGACGTACATGCAAGTTCGACGCTATAGTTCCTTCAATTTGTTTGTCTGGTGACCACAAACGTTTCGGTTTAGGACAATGCACAGCTATCGTCAGGAAGCGATAGCGGTAATAGCGGTGTATCGGATAGATTCTGTTATCGCTACATGGGAATTTATACGTGTTGAATGTTGAACCGATGCGGTTACTGTTCTGATAATGGTTCAAAATACTAGCTTCGTACGCTTTTACTAGATTTAGGACGTATTTGTGTACACGTTGGCCGTTGACTGCAATCGCACCTGAAGTCAAAAGTCAAAGTCAAAGTCAAAAATATCTTTATTCATGTAGGCCCATAGGTGGTACTTTTGATGTGTACATAAGAATTACACGGTAGTGAGATGATGTCGATAACCACATTCGTAAACTTAAAACTAAAGCTACGAGGGTTCCAAACGCGTCCTGGTCTAAGAAAAGGTACCTGGTGGTAAGTGACGATGGAGTCTAAGATAAATAAATCAATAAATATACTAAGACAACACACACATCGCCACCTAGCCCCAAAGCAGGCGTAGCTTGTGTTATGGGTACTAAGGTGACTGATGAATATTTTTATGAATAACATACATAAATACTTATAATATACATATTAACGTCCAGACACTGAAAAACATTCATGTTCATCACGCAAACATTTTACAGTTGTGGGAATCGAACCCACGGCCTTGGACTCAAGAAAGCAGGGTCGCTGCCCACTGCACCAATCGGCCGTCAAATGGTAGGGCTATCCAGTTAGGGAGTATGGTAATCATCTTATCGGTTTCTACGCGACATCTCACCGGAACACTAAATCGCTTAGCGGCACGTCTTTATCGGTAGAATAGTTACTAGTCACGACCAAAGCCTCCCACATGAACAGACCAGAGAAAATTCAGAAATTACAAATTTTCAAATTGACCCTGACCTGCCAAATCTCATCATATCGACCCATTATGGGCCTACTATAGGGCGAGGGTCTCCTCCCACAATGAGAAGGAGAAGTGCGACCTGGGATTCGAACTCGGCCACCCGAAGTGAAATCGAAGCCGCAACCACTAGGCTATCACCGTTTCTGCTATTTCACCTTGTGGTAAATAATGCTGCAGTCTGACATGGAAACGGGCTAACCTATTAACTAGTATGACGCAATAGATACCCTTAATCGGTTCCTACGCTACATCGTACTGGTACGCTATATCAATTGGCGTTAAGGTAGTCACTAGCCACGGCCCAATGCTCCAACCAGACAAGACCAAAGTCAATTGTATTACTTTAAACTTATTATAATGATAGATAATAATTGAAATGTCGCCTCTTTTCAAGACCTCGCGTACTAAGATAATAACTTTTATCTAAGCCAATTATTTTTTCTAGTGGTCACTAAGTTCTCGTAAATAACTAGGATTTCCTCTGTGTGTACATATTTCGTAACTCCGGACAGGGAACTGCGAATTTCTTGACAGAAGAACTTCAGCGAGTTTCAGTACAGTGTAAAAAATGTTTAATATACTAGCTGTACCCTGCCACGCTTCGCTGTGGCACATTGTGATTGAATGATTGAGAAAAATAGATTTTATTTTATGCGTATTATATACCATGCTAAAATTTCAGCTCGATCGGTGCAGAACTTTTTCAGTTTTTAAAGCGTACACAAACTAACATAACATTTTTTTATATACAGATTCAGTACCTAACGATATTCAGATTTTTTAAAATATTGTCTCAAAATACTTAAGATTGGCTGAATTAAAAGGACTGCTAATGTAAAACGATATAAACTTCACTGTATATCGTTTTTATAGAGTTTAACAACTTTTATTTAACTCTCTTTGTGCTATTAAAGATTTGTACCTACCAGCATTAAAATAATTTATGTTACATGAACTGTCAAAGCACAGCGTACAATATAATATAAGTTACGGTTAAATCTCCGTGCGCAGACGCATATCAAAGCTCATAGTAAAGTTCAACGCTCAAAGTGCATAATCGTAGTAATCGGCCGGAGCCAAATGTCATCGACCCACTTATCTCATCCGCCATCCCTTTTACAATTACAAACAACAAATGAGTAAGAGTGCACCGATATGTGTGCATCGATACCATGCAGAGGAATAAAATCCTGTGTGAACGAACTCTAATCTCTGTTTTGTGGCAGCTTCCAGAGTCGAGATGCGCGTCCACTGATAGATCGCCAATGAATCACCGCGATCCTAACTCATACAAAACAATAGGCACAGCGAGCGAGTTTGTTTCTTTAATCGATACTAAATAATATTGACAGCTTCACTTGAAGCGGATATGGCGGTGATACTGCGTGTATTTTAAAATAACCTGCGATATCGTTTTGACCCCTCTGGCGTAGCGTTGGCCGCTGCGACTTTATAAATTGAAGGTCCTGAGTTCGGTCCGGACGATGTTAAATTTAGGAATTAATATTAACTGTATTTCTTATTCTGTTACAATAGACGTATATTTAAACACCAGCTCTACATAAAATTTACATGTATTGTAAATAATGACGTCACAATTAAGTCTCATACATGCTCGGGACGTTTGGCCAGTCTACGTTTAGTCAGCTTGAAATCATGAAGATTTAAAAATTCTTATCCCGTTAGCAATTTATTGATAAAACCTTTAGGCAGTGTTTTTATACGTGTATGAAGTTCATGCCAATTGTCGCTTATATTATACAATAATTTACAACCTCTTAGAGCTACGCTTTAACTCATACTCACTGTATATAAAGAAGGAAGTATTTTGGTCAATCTTTAATATTAATTAAGAACTGAAAAAAAGAAATATGGGACATATATTTTTGTTTTCTATTTAAATTGCAGGCACAGATAGACCATTATAAAAAAACATTGCTGTTCCTAAGAAAATATCCCAAGCTAGGTTTTAAATAGTAAAAGAAACCACCTCCGTATTTTAAGTGCCAAGTTAAATAGTGCAAATCAGCAATCTAAAAACTACTTTAAAATGCTAAAGTAGGTAACTTGTTTTTATAGATAAAAAAATAAACCTCCTTTGACTCTTTGAAAGGTTTAAACCTCACCTTATCCCGTATCCGTATCTTCTAAACACCATAAATTTTAAATCAGGTAAAATCCTTTAGAATTCGTCTCGGGACGTTCCCGTTAAGGTGATGATCCTATTTGCAGGGTTATTGTTTACAAAGATTTAACTGACGTAATGGGATAAACAATGAAACGGCCCGGATTTCTTGTTCATTGTTATGGCAATAAAATTCAGGTATTCGCTACCTCACTTACAAGAAAGAACCCGGTAATTGCCTTTTCAGAACCCCTCCGTTTTGATTCCCCGACACGTTTGAAGTATGTTACAAAAACCAAGGTTTTAAGGTTACAGCCTAATCCACACTGTGGGATATAAATCAAAACATGACTTCACTATGCATGCAGTTGACGCTTGGTTCTACAAATAGAAATGAAAAAAACTTCATTGCAACAGAACACTGAAGGGACAAAGAAAACAGTAATAGTACTTAATGCTACAGTGCAAAGGCGGCCTTATCACTAACAGTGATCTTTTAAAGGCAACCCCAGCGTACGAAGCCGATATAAAGGCGGAAAGTGGATGGTGCATAAAGTAAAAAATAAATAAAAAATTAAATGTCGATAACTTTGTACACATTAATAATGCTTACTCAAAGAGATTTTTATTTTTTGCCGTGTGGTGACGTTTATAGCTTTGGCAAAATAGAGATACTGTGTGCAAATCGTAATTTGCATTTCGTAATATTAATAACAATTATTGTATATATATATTATATTTAATATTATTATTATTATATATTATATATATATTCTCGTAATACCCCATTCCTATTAGAGAGGGCTTTGCCCAGCATTGAGGCATACGAACCATAAGTTGGAACATGAGTAAACTTTTACATAAGATGACTTAGTATTTCTGACTGTGTGGCTGGGCCTTAATTTCATCTTAAAACGAGATTTTTTGAATTGCCCCGCTAAAATTACTGTCGTTCGACTAAATTATGAGTGGTTTTTATTCCGTTTAAAATGACATGAAAATAATAAGTCTTGTTACGTTTATGACCTCAGAAATTTATTTTGTGGGTATTATCCGAGCTATGGTATTTGTGTCTATGTGTGATTACATTTTTTTTTTAATCATTACTATTACTAACTTATTGTGTGAGGTAGGTTTGTTTTACTCTTAGATTCCTTTTCAATCGAAATAAGAACAATTTTTTAGCTTCTTTTTGTGAACGGTAAAATGAGTTTTTTTAAAACAATTTCTATTCACTAGATTTCAGCAATACAGGGTGTGCAAAACAAATGTGGCATAGCAGCCATCTACACTAATCAATAAAATAAGGAAATATTTAATCTTGATTTTAAATTTTAATATCTAGACGATAAGAAAAAAAATACTGTTATTAACTCTCTTATTAAAATATCTCCTGAAATTATTTCGTTTACTTCGTACTACTTTTACATTAAACGCTTTTTTTTAGTTTTCCACACTTCAGATTAATCTCTAAGAACTATTCATCTTCATTTTTTTAAAACCTAGGTTTACTAGCATTAGATTACCGTGACCAATATTCACTCTTTTTCGTTAAAAATGCAGCAGGTCCTTACTCATATTGTATGCGTTAGAGCATTCGGCGTAACTTCTACTTAAAGGCAGAGTAACGGGTTATCGTATTAAATACAACATTGTATCAAATTGTGTAATGAAAAATCTGTGAACCTAATTTCCAGTCATTCGAAGGGCAGACGCACACGTCATTTCAACGCCGTATTCGATCCGTATGCAATTTACTTAGAAACAGAACTGTCGAATAATAAGTGCATTGTGTGACCGTATACGTATCACGCGGATTAGTGAGGGGAATACTTAATGTCGATAATTTACGCTCCTGTTGATATAAGAAATGAAATTGTGTAAATGTTCTAACGTAATTAATTAATACTAGTAAAATTAATTAGTTAAAATTATAGTCTAAAATGTGTTTTATAGCAACATTTCCATTTGATACAGGTTATTATAAATATTTGACTAATTTATGGAAGAAAGGCAATTTCTTTTGTAGTTATTCATATTCCAATTCATACGGCAATGTCTATAAAATGTTAAACAGCGGCGTCTTGCACATATAAATTAATTGAAATTAACATTTAACTTGCCACTGGATATAGTCGGCTGGCGATACGTTGATCTCGGCGGCTTCTTAATCTGCCCAATAACGGCCTATGATATCTAATATCGGGGGTCCTGATCGAGGTCAACGACTCCATGTGGGCATATCGACACATCGACAGTGGCGGCGAAGCGCGCGCCACGCACTTCCGACGCGACGGATTTGCCGGAATCGGCGCGGGCGCATCAAAAGAGGTTGCAAAATTCGGACGCAGGCGCGCGCGCGTGAATCCATTTGAATATAATTTTTCCATGCCGACATGGGAATGGACTAATGGGCTGTACCAACGCGGACGCCCGCTCACACGTCCCAATACTATCTCGTTAACAAGTCAATATAATGAATTGCTGGCTGGAAACCTTTCGAATTTTTATATCCTATAATCTTACGTGCCGATTCGCTTTAAGGCAACTTTATGCACACAAAAAAACGTGCATGACATTAATAATTGCATCGCTCGATGCGACTCGTATGAAAAACTGCAATTTCATTACGAAAAAATGTCGTCTTATAATTAAATATAATATTTTTTCGTCCGGATTCGCTCCATCCGAATTTCGGCAAGCTCGGAGCCCACACGGGCTTTCTTGCTACTTACATCTCACGTTTTTGAGTAGCCGTAATATTTAAATTGCCGACATAGCTCCCGCGGGCATACCTTGCATGGGAATGCGCACTGGCGGTCGTCAAAACCAGCTTTTACCGAATGCGTTGTGCGTTGTCCAAACGCATCATTGCCGACGACTCTCTTTGTCTAACACGGTGGCAATGAGCCGGGTAGACAGAGAGGCGGTGTTGGAAAGTATGGCTACTTTTACTGGACGCTTCTTACATCAGCGAACGCATCCCGCCTAAAATTTTGCATGGATGTGCCGCGCATGTGAAAATGTAGTCTGCGGCGCTCGGCGGCCGGCGCACGGCGCACGGGCACGTACGCGACATTACCTGTCGATGCATATTAATTGAGGAGGAAGTTTTGTCAACAATATCTAATGTGCTCTGGGGCTGTCTGCGGCCCGATTGATAGCTTTTTTGTTCTCGCTGTGTTTCAAAAGATACTGTACTAGACGCTCCTTTTAAATTGCATAATTTATGACGGAAATGATTAAAAATGAATAGGGCATATCGCATGAATAACTCACTATTTTTTTAATGCATCTTCAATTCTTGTAACTCCAACGCGGGTTTAACAATTTAAATAAATTCTGTTGGTACATATTTAGTTTTCAGGTCGAATAAAATAAAATTCGAGCGGCGACTTAAGTAGGCACTAATATTATAAATAAAACAAAATGACAATTAAATTACAATATGAAGGTAACCTCTCCCACCAAAAAGTACCTATGACCGCTTATTCCTCCTTTACATTGAAAGTTTTATATCGAACCGCGCTGATTTGCCTAGTTTTGGCGGATTAAAGCGAATTTAGCTTATTGCTGTAATCCAAATTTTTTTTACAGTCATCGTCACTCTGGTACAAGCTACTTACTCTACGAGTATAATTGTTTGGCTCGATGATAATTGGGTTATTTCATTTAATCGCGTTACACTCGAGTGTTAATTAGAGATAATCATCAAGCGAATAAATAATCTTCTCATAGATTATGGAAAGTTAACGCTTTAAGTGTAGATATCTAGAGTGCTGTGTATAGATACGTAGATATCCATGAAATCCATGAATTGATATCTATCTATTATTATCAATATCCGAGTTGGAAAATTCGAGGTCAACACTGCTGTTACTATAATAAATAAGTTATACTTACCTACAGGTAATTATAGCTTTGTTATTGGATAAAAAGAAACGCTGGGTTATGCGGCAATGTTTTGCCAATAGCGCAATGGTTTCATCAAACAAGACTATAAATAAATAAATAAATAAATATACTACGACAATACACACACCGCCATCTAGCCCCAAAGTAAGCGTAGCTTGTGTTATGGGTACTAAGACAACTGATGAATATTTTTATGAATAATATACATAAATACTTAGAATATACATATAAACACCCAGACACTGACAAACATTCATGCTCATCACACAAACATTTTCCAGTTGTGGGAATCGAACCCACGGCCCTGGACGCAGGGTTGCTGCAAACTGCGCCAATCGGCTGTCAACTATACTATACTATGATGGGATTGAATTGAATCCTCGTTTTACTTTGAAGGTGAACATAATTTGTGTTGTTTTATAAGTTAACTGTTATATCTGTCTGCCTATCTGTATATGTCTCAGGCTCTCTCTGAGGCGCTCAAACGGAGGAACTTATTTGAATTTTATTTCTTTACCTCTTTCCTGCAGTTTTATTGCAATGGTGTCACCATCTAAGAGCAAATTACTAAATATAATAAGATTTAGAAATTTAATACCGAATAGTTACCAAGTGTGAAACCAATTTTGTTTATTATTCGCTTCTTTCGTTTGTATACTTCTCCTTTTGTGTGGAATACATAAATAAACACCCTTGTATAAATAAACATAACAAAATATTGATTTGTTTTCGCATATATTTATTTATTATTTTATTTATGCTCTTTATTTGTACACCATATCAAGTTCAGAAACAGAAGTAAAGAACATACACTTCAAGTACGTAGTAGGATACAAAAGGCGGCCTTATCGCTAAGTAGCGATGTCTGCCAAGCAACCTTAGGATTAGGAAAACTAAAAAAGAAAACGAAAAGGTGTATATACACTGTTTAAAATATCCATACAAATAACTAAATACTAATACATAAAGCAGACTACACACGTACAAAAATACTATCGATAAATATGAAGAATAAATAAACTAATATATAATATAGCATACCATAAATACTTAAATATGAGTTAGAGTAAATAAATAATAGTCGTCTTTATTGAAAGAGATAATATTTTATAATATATACACAGCGGAAAATTTTAGTATTTTTTAGTATTTTATATATATTGTTTGTATGAGCCAAGTGAATTGTAATTTATTGCAATAATTAGGTATATTATATTATGTATCTCTCAGGCATGATATATCGTTCCCTGCATCTTCGTCGCACGTACAAGGTACTTCTGATAAGGAAGCACTGAGAGTCGAAATTCGTTTATTATTCAAAATTGTTGTAATTTTAATTTAATTAAATCAGTGTTCTTAACTTAATTATTTTTGTATATATAGTATTTAGATAAACTTCGGTGTGGAGTTTTACAAACTTTTATTGTTTTAGCTCCCGCAGAACTAAAATTTCAATAAATTGTTTATTAGTTGACTAGAAGCAGATGATAGCCGGGGGGCCGAGTTCGAATCCTAGCACGCACCTCTAACCTTTCTAAGTTATGTGCGTTTTAAGCAATTAAAATATCGCATCTGCAACGATGAAGGAAAACATCGTTAGGGAACCTTCATGCCTGAGGGTTCTCAATAATATTTTTAAAGAATCGCGGAGTCCACCAATTCGCACTGTGGCAGCATGGTGGACTACGGCCTAAACCCTTTTCATTGTGGGTGGGACCCGTGGCCTGTAGTAGGCCGTTAATGGTTTGATATGATGATGATGATGAACTTACAAGACTATTTTATATAGAAAACGTTGCCACTTTTATTTTAGTTTAATCGAGACGGTGTAGTAAGAATCAAGGATATAATATATAAATATTTATGATTTTGATAGCTTTCGGTCTTTGCTATTTAAAAGTGGCACGTGTAACTAATATCAAGTTATATCACTTGAATTGATGCATTAATTTATGCCGATCAGTTTCATTGATACAACGCTGATTAAAATATTAAGTACTGAAGTATATTGACATTACACTTAGGACATATAAAGGATATGCTTGAAAATGGCGCGAGCCGTACCGCGAACAAGGGGGACGAGGCCGATCCGAAACTTCACGAACATTTTATATGAATCCATATTATAGTTTATGGCGTACACCGTGTGGCTTCCGTGCTTCGAACGAGGCTCGACTGTACCATACAATTCAATTCACAACACTAAAATTCATCATTTACTAACTTCTTAAATTGGCAGACCAGCCGAGGGAACCCAAGCGCAAATTTTACACCTGGCTTCGGATGGAACCCGGTGAAACAAACTGGTCCGCACGGGGTTGCAAATACACTAATGCTCGTTGCTACTAACGACGGACGGAGTATCAAAGTAACGCCTAATCAAAGAAGACTCCTAGGCATACATTTAGCTTTCACCAATTGATTTTTACTAGGCAACACATATAATATAACTTGTCTATGGTTCATGCCGCAAGGTGTGGTATTTTTATTAAGGAAAACAACTGATTTTACATTTTTCTCATTTCTCACTAAACTTTACGATCCTATGATTCGGTGTCGTAACTTTAGACGGCGCCTTTTGTCTTTAAACATCACAGTCTTAGTTCGTTAAGCGTACTTTTTCTAGGAATCAGCAAAAACACTTGGCATCTGATTAAATTGATTTCTAGGTTTAGACCACGATCTTCAGCCATGGTGGAGCGACTATAAAGAGAAATTGGAGTTCTTTGGTTATACTTTGTTGTGTTTAACTCAGATTTTATTTAATCGTGACAAGTAGTTCCGGCACAACAAACGAGCCTCTAACATTACACCGTGCAAGTCACATTAGCACAATTTCCAGAAGATACAAAAACAAAACTGCATATTTTTTATCGTGTTTGAACATACGTATTATATCGCGTTATTTTGATACCTTTCTCCGGCAGTGGATCAGCTGTTAAGAAACTGAAATTAATATTGCCAAATCAATAATCTATAAATTAATCCCAGACTTAACGCCAGTATTCCTATCGATAATCGTACATTATTGATCGGGTTTCATTAATATCTCATCACAGACAAAAGTGAATGTCATTTAGCAGCGAAAATATATGTTTGAAACCGTGATCGGCATTTCCATAGTATTTTATTAATTGTGAAATAGCACACAATTCAATATCATAATCTATCATTATCATAAAAACAATCGGTATTTAGCTAGTCTGCGTTTACGCATTAAAAATACGATTAAAAAGAACCCGATAAGGCACGGTTAGATTATGCATTAGTTTGATAACAATTTTAGTATAAGAGACCGTCCTCAGTTTGCTTGCTAATTGAATACATGATAAAAATGTATACATTAAATTTCAAAGCTCATTCCGCATTACAAATACGATTAATAAGAGCCTGATAAAGCACGATTTAGGATATACACGAGCCTCATAATAGTATTAGTCTAAGAGACAATTGTACCTACGTTTTAACCTTAAAACAATAATTTATTTATAAATGATAAAAAAATCTAGTATTTTAAAAACTGCATTTGCTATCTCTAAGATGAACGCTTTTACTTTACGTCACAATCTATTCGGCCGCATTATAAGTCGTACTTAGCTCTAGTAGTACCTACTAGGTAGTACTGCACAGACATAAAGACATTGTAATTTTAAGTATATACCGGGCCATTTTGAAAACATACATGTAAACAAAAAAACATATATTAATAGTTTGGCATAGCAATTATTTGGCCAGCTTGTCTTTAAGTATAAGTGGAGTCAAAACCAATAAAATAAGCTTCGTTGTTAAATATGAAATAAGTAGACTTAAATAAACAGAAATTATGCAACAAGTGCATAAAACATCATTAATGCTTACGAGTTCACAGCGTATATTGTAACAGCCCAAAAAAACACTTCTCTTCTTCTCATTAATAACCTCCTTCTGATGTTGTTTGAATAAAATAATAATAATTTCAACAAATGAGGCTAATTAGCCGAGTATTAATCGATTAATCGATATAGTCTATTAATCGATAGGAAATCTGACGGTCGTCTTTAAGACTATTAGATAATGTCTTAATTAGTCGGCTATCAGTAAAGCCGTGGATTATACCGATCGTAGCACAGATTTGTCACTTATCGCTTATTGGCGGTATTCGAGCATTGTTCAAACAGATTAAGAGATTAGAGTAACGTATATTTTTCGACTTGATATCTAAGATAAGATTGGTTTATTGATAGCTTTTTGACGGATGCGCACGCTTTGCTCGACTAACTTCCCGTTCATTTGATTAACGTTTTTAGTTTATACCGACAACTATGACACTTTATGCGTTGGCCGCGGCTTCGTCCGCAATTAAATAATGCCATAATAATCTTGGATAGAAGCAGGCGTTACTTTGCGGAAATCTATAATATATTATGAAAGTTAAGGCTAATTTGCTATACTCTGCGAAAAGCAGGAGAATCTGTGTGGTGTAATTTATAATTTCTTCAATCCTTTTACTCCATACCATACTTCAGCAATGTACCCTCTACACGTTTCGCTCCAAAACTGGCACAACCTCAGGAGATGATTACTTTACAATGAATAATTGTTAATCTTAATAATGGTTTTTCTTAAGTATCTGTCTGTATCTTAAGAATAATTGTTAATATTAACAATTATTCATTGTAAAGTCAACATCTCCTGAGGATGTCGTAGGAATCACTTACCATCAGGCAAAGCAGTCAGGAGATAACTTGTAGTGGAATAAAAATAAAATGAAAAAAATAACACTACGTCATAGCGTATCAATTAACCATCACTTTGGAAAACTCTACATAACTGTAAACCAGTTCAAATCACGCGTGTATGTGATGCATGAACCGCTCGAGATCCGTTTATTGCTCGCACGTTAGCAAAAGCCGAACAAATTAAGTTAGCACTTTGAAGCATTTGTTTCCAATTTGGTGAGCGGTCGACAGTAGGCCCGCCTGTGTTTATCCCGTCCAAAAACAGTGCAAATGACACTAATAACGCCTATGTAACAATACAGTGCTAATGTATTGCTCATACCGCGCCGCTTTCGTCTAACTCCAGCATTGCTTTGTAATAGGCTCTATGGAATCATTCGAACGGTATCATGTCTTATTTTCAGTTGTTTTTTGTTTCATAGAGGCATTAGAATGGATATGCGCTGACGCAAATCATAGTAGCGACTGGCAAGTATAAATAAATAATTCAATAGTTTACAAAAGTAATACCTTCATAATATAGCACGGTATAATGTCTTCTTGTTCATTAACATGAATTATGTTGCTTAGAGGCATAGTAATCGTTATGAGCTGACGCAAGTCATAGTAGCTAGCCACTGGCAAGTAGGTACAATTAAGTAGTTCAAAAGTTTACAAAAGTAATACCCTCATTTTACAGAACTGTATAATGTCTTCTTTTCATTTGTACATTAATTATGTTTCTTAGAGACATAAGAATGATGTCTACGAAATATCAGATGACGCAAATCATAGTAACGGCTGGCAAGTGGAATTAAATACTTCAAAAGTTTACAATAAAAAAAATACCATAATTTTACAGAAGGGTATCATGTATTCTTTTTCATTCACGCGAGTTGTGTTTAATAGTGGCATTAAAATTATGGAAATGTCAGTTGACAAGTAGAATTAAATATTTCAAACGTTTTCAAAAGTAATTCCGAAGGGTATGGCGGTGAAATAATATTTGAAACATTAACAATTAAGGTTTTCACAATCGTCCAATAAACTTTAAATTTGTCTAAATCTCAAGCAGCAAGGAATCGGTCACACAACAAGGAATCCGCATTTAGATATATAAAAACCTGTAGCATGGCATAAAAAAGTAGCACTCACTAGTTAGTATAAAGGAGTCTACGTCTAGTCGTACCAGAGCCGCCGACCATAACCCTCATAAGACGTGATATCGCCGACAACAGTGTTTAGACTCCCTTAAATATATAATTAATTACCACGATAACAACCACTTCCGTAGATAGTATTTATTTAAACCTACTTACTAGGAGGTTACTATACTTAATATGTATTTAATGTGGGAATAAAACTATTTGTTTCCTAAACTCCCTTGTTGGTTTATAAGTGGCGTATTCAACCACTGGTCCTAGGTTTGGTATCCTGTTTGGGCTGTTTGGGTTTCAGACTATCATCATTATCGATTCAACCGATTGACGTCCACTGTTGGACATAGGTCTTTTGTAGGAAGTTCCAAAATCCACGTTTACGAGCCGCTTGTTTCCGGCGGCTCCCAGCGACCCGCCCGATGACGTCGGTCCACCTCGTTGGGGGACGCTGCGTTTACCGGCGTGGGGTTGCCATTCCAACACATTAATATCCCAACTAGACTATGAATGAAAGTACTTAACTCATCATTCATCATCATCATTTCAGCCTGCAAACGTTCACTTCTAAACATAGGCCTTTCCCAAGAAGCGCCTTCCAAACCGGTCCTCAGCCTACCTCATTCACCCACTCTTTGTCACTCTTTATGTCGTTGGTCTATCGTGCTTTAGGCCGCCCACACTATGCTTGCTTGTTATTGATCTACATTTTAGATCTTTCACTGATCCAACAGCCATTTCACCTACACTGAGTTGCTGATAGTTTGGGATATGTCAGTGACTTTTCTCTCTGTTACTACAGATCTCATTGTTACTAATTTTATCCTACAGGGAAACTCCCAACATAGCCCTCCCAATAGCTGGTTGAGTGACTTTAACCCAGTTCAGTTGTAAATATTTTTCATATTAGTTACGAATATTTTGTAGCTCAGGCTAAATTTACGTGATAAATAAACATTTGTGGCTAACGCCTTAAAGTTTATCTTGAACTGACAATATTATAGATCACTTAACCTCATCATTAATTACTAACCCTTAATGGGTTAGAAATGACCACTACAGGGCACGAGTCTCAGAATGAGAAGGGCCCTGGCGGTAGTCAACCACGCTAATAGAATTCACACGCCTTTGATATCATTATGGAGACCGAGTTTTATCACAACGTACTCCTTCACCGTTACCGCAACTGTTATTTGTATACTTAAATTTAAAACAAACATAACTCCGGAAAGTTATACGGTCTTAGTGTTAACAACTAAGCTATCGCCGTTCAGCTCTATTCGCAGTAATATCATTTGTATCGCTGCTTGTAAGAGATACACATATATATTATCGTTCCACTCTATTCGGAGTAATATCATTTGTATCGCTGCGTCAAAGAGGTAGTCAGTAAATGCAATATAAACACAATATATTTTTCTCACCGCAGTACAGTTAGAGTCTATTCCAACAAGTTCCCGGCTTTCCTCATTTATTCCAGAGGCATACGCTAAACGGCTTGTTGAACATCCGTCGTAGTACGTTCCGGGTACGATCGGAATACTATAAGGCAGTGGGACAATTTAACCGCCATCCGATTACTGAAGAAAGCAAGTTGTTAATATTATTCTATCCTCATCCTCAGTCTATTATTGTACCATGGCTGGTCACGGGCGCCATTTCTAAATGAAGGTTTTAGTTCCTATATATAACACGCAGATCCCATGCGAATTAACTGGATTTTTTTTTAAATTCAGTATAGCCCCGTGGGTAGGAGCACGCACCTCCTACTTTTCTGAGTTATGTGCGTTTTTAATAATTAAAATATAACTTGCTTCAACGGTGAAGGAAAACATCGTGAGGAAACCTGCATGCCTGAGGGTTCTACATAATGTTCTCAAAGGTGTGTGGACTCCACCATTCCGCACTGGACCAGCGTGATGAATTGCGGCCTTATCCCCTACTCATTGTGGGTAGAGACCCATGCCCTGAAGTGGGCTGGTAATAGGGTGATATGATGTTGTGCAGAGCCTCCAAGATGTTGATGGAGGATGGACAATTCGCATTGGAGCAGCGTGGTGAGTCTAGGCTGTAAAATCGTCTCTCCTATGAGAGTGGAGGCCTGTGGCCCGCAGTGGGACGTTGTAAGGCTGCGGATGATGAAATTGGAGGAAGTAGAAACCGTAGACGACTTAGAGGTCGATGAAGCGATGTTGTAGAGAAAGACATGAAGGAAGCTGCCTCAGATGGACCAATTTGCTTGACTTACTTAAAGCCCACCCAGAGCTGCTAGCTTTGGTGACTATGTTAGTCTATAATCGATTTTAAGCATAGCGGATCTCTTTATAATTATTCACTGCTGCTGTATTTAGACTATAACTAAAGCCATATTAATTTGAATAAAACAAAAATGGAATTACAAAAATTCTGTATTTAAGAATAGAATGAAAGAATACATAGTTGTGCTTAATATGTGGCTGAAACCTCGGCTCAGTATAGCTCAACATTCCAGCCAATCAACAATTGGATATATTATTACCAACCAAACAAAACAACAAAACTTTTAATTTTTATTGAAAATTTAAATTTTTTTCGGTGACAATTTCATGGTTCCGGTGTCCTAAAGCTCTTAAAACCGCGTCCAAAGTCTAGTCTTATGGTCTTTGGCCGCGGTTTGGAAGAGATAGATATAATTCCAAAAAGAACGTTTCCAAATAGCTTTAAAATAGCTAACAGTGTTCAGTGACGTGAACAGGAATATGGACCAGGGTAAGCACAAAGAAGCAATTAAATATAGCAAATAAAATGGCATAAAATGGCAAAATCTTTCTCCGTTCCCACTTATATGAAAATGTTAGGGTAGGCAGCTCTTTTGTGCATGTATGCAGTGCACGCCAGTGGCAGTGTTGGTATATCATACTTTCATTAACTATGTTTGAGGTTTATTTACGGTTTTAAATAAGAATTAAGGTTATTCCTTAACTACAGTTTTATTTCTCTAAATCTCTACTAATAAAACGCATGAGCGCCCTAACGTATGTTTGCTAAGGCTCCCGATGCGGTAGCGGTTTTGAACTGTAATCCACGAAAAGGCTACACTACTATGTATAAAAAGCTTGGATATTAACAACTGTTTGCTTTGAGCAATAGTTTATTTTAATCTTTTTTTAACGAATTTTGTAATAATAGTATTAGTATAATAGTAATATATTCATCAGCAGTCTAGTAACATCCGACTGCTGGGCACAGGTCTGGTTTCTCATAGGAAAGATGTTTTAGAGCACAGGCCCAACACGCTGCTCCAATTCAGGTTGGTGGTCTTTAACGACTATTATCAAAATTGTGTGGAAATAACCGGGTCCGACGCGACCTACCGACGGCTTTTCGGGCTGTTACCGTCAGCTACCTAACTCGGGCCTGGCACCGAAAATTCTTTAATAGAAAATACGCAATACCTTATATAATTTAGCTCGACCCGGGATTTGAATCCAGAACCTCGTGAACATCCAAACTACTAGACCAACGCAGTTATTAAATAAATGTTTACTAACATAGGTTAGCGATTCGTTTATTATATACAAAATTCAAAATTCAAATTAAAAATTTCTTTATTCATGTAGGCCTATCACAGGCACTTATGAAGCGTTCATACATATTTGTTTACATAATTGTAACGGGATGGTGATAACGAGGGTTCCAAACGCGCCCTGGTCTAAGAAGAGCCCACAACAAACTTAGCCGGGTAAATTTATTTTTTTGTTATCACCATCTTCCAGTAAATTTAAATTAAGCTATGAAGCTAGAGCAATTCACACCCAAGCTTTTTTATCGTTTAAATAATCCTTAATCTTATAATAGGATTTTTCTGTAAGCTTACGTTTTATATAAACTTTGAACTTATTGAGAGACAACTCAAAGATTTCATTTGGTAATTTGTTATAAAATAATATACAATTGCCCTTGAATGAATTTGCAATTTTGTGTAGCCTAGTAAACTGCACAACGAGTTTATTTTTGCTTCTAATATTTATATTGTTACAGTGCATTTTCTTTTTAAATTTTGATATATTTTTATGGACATAAATTAAATTTTCATATTTGTACTGACTATGCACCGTCATTATTTTAACTTCTTTAAAGTTATCCCTTAATGACTCTCTTGGGCCCATTTTATATATCGCACGAACAGCCCTTTTCTGCAGGACGAAAATAGAATCTATATCAGCAGCATTACCCCATAATAAAATGCCATAGGACATATACTATATTGATTGACGATGTTTGACGCAGAAACTTCTTTTTATTAGTCCAATGACTTTAATATTTCTTAGTTATGATTTAAATTAATTAATTAATTAAATAAAGTAAAATAAAGCAAAAACAATATTACTTGGCATTTAAAACAAAATATTGAATACTTCATTTGAAGCAATGTAAGGTACGAGTATCAATGGTGAAGGAAAACATCGAAAACCTGCATGCCTGTGAGCTCTCAGAGGCGTGTGAACTCTACCAGTCCGTACTAGCTTGATTACGGCTTGAACCCTTCTCATTCTGAGAGCTTAACCGAGGTCTCTATTGGACCGATAAAGAGTTGATGATTACATTTTAAATCTTATGAATTCCGAGTTATCTGGAAGTTTTCTGATAGTTCATCATTGCGTAATGCTAATGTTTACTGCTAAAGTAGGTAAACTGTAGTTTATCACAATATTATCCGTAAAGCCGCGATTCTCGGCGGTTAAAAAAACTCTTGGGGTCATGTCCATGGCACCAATGACGATGTCAGCTCAATGGTCGCGATAACTCGATATAAATTATAATTCGACTAAAAAAAACATTATGAAACATTAAATCCCAGATTTGGAACATATACACGCCGACACACGGTCTCAAAGATAGGCAAACTTCGACGTGATATTTTAGATTTTTTTTTAAGTGTGACATAATATTATGTGGTGGGACAGATGGACGTTAACGTAAAATCGGTAATCTTGAAAATATTTCCTATATTTTGTTATTTATAACGTACCTGTATCATATTTGTATACTTTAATAAACCATTTTATCAATACAAAATTGTTTCGATATATCACATCTGACAAGAATCACTACTTTTTTATGGCCAGGATACAAGCTGTTTCCAAAACTTGGAACGGTCGATGAATCCGCGTACAGGTAATAAAGGCTACTTTTTAAATACTCTAAGAATATTTCGTGGAAAAGTAACTTATTTCGCTCTTCAGAATGCAAGCTTATTTTAAGACAAATTTCTTCAACGTGGCTTAGTAGAGGGCAGGAGGTGGCATATGTAAAAATAATAATAGAATTAACAAACATACAGACACTTGCAACAGATAATAGGCCTAAAATGGCAGCCCAACGTATTAGACTCGTAACGTTTTTCAAAGGAAACATTGTATTGATCATAGGTAAATAGTGTCATAGTTATAACATCTTACATATAATGTAAAACATACTGCACTGTAGGAAATGCACATATGTAAATAATATGATTAAACGTGCCAGTTAAAGAAACAGGACGTGTGTCTCAGATATTATATTCTTA
The DNA here is from genome assembly GCF_905163445.1 of Pararge aegeria. Taxonomy (NCBI): domain Eukaryota; kingdom Metazoa; phylum Arthropoda; class Insecta; order Lepidoptera; family Nymphalidae; genus Pararge; species Pararge aegeria. Next base: position 6,808,639 of record NC_053181.1, read on the forward strand.
TCTAAGCTATCTCGCTTCTGCGTTTTAATTCACGTACATAGTTAAAAAATTCCATTCAATCTCGAATATCTCTAATTATTAAATTAAACAAAACAAACACTTTATTTATAATTTATTTTTAACCGACATCTAAAAAAGGTGGAAGTACCTACCTACTTAATTTTATATGTATTTCATTTATTTCATTTTAATTGACGAATCGTTAACCTACGTTTTTATGTACGTTGCTTTGTTTCGATGCGGTAGTTGGTAATTGTTATCTTTGCTTTACTGTGGTAGCTAGAATAAGCGTAAAATAATTGTAAGGTTTCTTTGATACTACATGGTACTGACAATTTCTTGACAAAATACCTTGTGCTGTTTGGGTATCGAAAACGGGGCTCAACATAGCCCTACGTTCTATCCTCAGTAGTCAAACATAAGAAGCACTAAACCAATGAGATATTTGAAATTGTTAAAATCGGTCGTGTACTTTCGGAGCCTATTGGGAACAAAAAAATAAAAAATCTTTATAATATAAGTACAGATATATAATAAAGCTTGATATGGGTGCATTGGGTTCCATCGTATAATCATCATTTCGTTAAAGTATAACATAGTTCGTATATTGTAATAAAAAGATGCCATAACATGTCTTCTCAGTCATTACGGCTTATACGCATCATAATATTGAAGCATAAAAAAACATTTGCAACTTATACTTGAGTTATTGAAAGTGGCGTTAAGTTTTTGGCTCCGTACGAAGTTGTTTTCTAAATGTCAAAGAAGATCGTTTCGTTTCTCGGAACAATGGAAAAACTGTCGTCGCGAAGCGTTGACAGCTCAAGAATTAACAGATAAGCGTGTGATATACAAATACGTGAGGTTTGTAACATTATCTCGGTACAAATAAGTGGGGCATAAATTAATCGGCTCACATATATTACAGACAAAACGCGTAATGCTACGGTAAATGTTACTATCGTTTTGGTGTCTGTTTGTATGTCACCATTACGTAGCCTCTGTAAGATAAGCTTGATGTGTTTTGATCTTTATTAGGATTTGCTTTACTGCTGGTGGAATTAATGGGTAAAGCAAGCATTAGGTTGATGCTTATGATAATTTTGTTTATGCACTGAAGTCTGACAATTCGTTCTTGGCCAACGTGGTGGAAACTTTTATAATTCTGAGTGCCCAGCTGGTTTCTTGGTTCATTGTTCTCTTTTCAAAAATGATTTTACCTCATTCTGTAGTGTGCTGTAATAAAATGTTTACAAATAAAAGCAACTAGATGTTTTTCTTGCCGTAGCTACTGAGTGTCGATCAGCTAACTAGGATATCAATCATTGTTAAAATTTTACGTTAGTAAAAATGTAGCACCCATTTCATTAGACTTCTTACGAGATGAATAGGTGTTACGATTTTATGTAAAATTGACTTTACATTACAATTTCCAACAATAGTATCTAAATATAAGCATTTAGATACAACATGACAAATAAGTAAATACGTATTATTCCTAATGTGATCTTCACTGACATAACGGATTAGAGTAACTGACAGTAGTTAATTCCTATATGCACAGAATGTAGACTTTAATTACTTACTTAAGGACGGATTTTTATCTGAATTATTTATCTGTCTTATGACGTAGATAAGAGTTATCTAACTGCATATTCTTCATACCTACTTGTAATAATAATTTTATTATAGGGTAGCACGGTTGTTTTAATTACCTTCAATCAAATTTATGCATTTGATTTTAAAACGGATAAAATAAAGACACAACTGCCATTGGCAAAACTTTATATCTTTATCTATTATTCAGCGGATAAAAAATTCTTATATATTATAATTTAAATACGTGCCTATCCTTATCTTATAATACGTTTTATAATATTAATTGTAATTTTATACGAGAAAAAAGAATTAATTAATAATCGTTTTTTATATGGATGTCACTAGCTTATGCCGCGACTTCATCAACGTAAAATTTCTTCTAATTATTTTGAAATTTGAAATACTTTCCTAATTAAAAAGTAGAGAATGAGTAAGTCGGAGCTCCAGAGAGCAAGCTATTTTTGGGCCAAATTTCAGAGGATCCAGTTCAGAATTTCTGTTCAATCTCTCAAACTTTATTTCAAATTTGTATGTGTGTATTGTCGTAGTATATTTATATTTTAAAACCCTCCGTAAAATCGTTTAATGGCGGATGTAAAATTAAAAGAAAAACCTAAATTCCAAATTTCCTTCAACTTCTTCCAGCTTTCTTTTTCCTAAGATTATGAGACTGTAATCTCAGTGAGTGGTATATCACTTTTATGTATTAAAATATATCGGTTTGAATACTAGACCAATTATGTTATTATTTACTTGATAAGCTCTACAATGGGGCAAATAATCAATATTTCTCACGTTACATATTTTAAAGTAAACACAGACTACCGGAAATGTACTATCATTTTAATTGCTAATATTGATCGATAATAGTAGGTATACCTTTATTAAACAAAACTATTATTAACTGTCTTAATATTTTATTTTAATACACTGAACTATACAATAATGTTATCATCAATAGATACTTCTGTAACTGCATAACTATTACATTTTTTGCTGGGATGCGTTACACGCTGTACTTATACAGTTTATGTTTAAATAAGGAAGGAATATTGATATATTGACTAAATTAATTGAATAAAATTGCATGTTAACCGAAGCAGAAAAGAGCAAAGAGTGAATATGTGCAGAATATTAAATTATCAAGAGGTCTCGCGAGGAAATTAAATTTACACCTCAGATGTCCATAAAATTTTTGTTTATTTTATAAATCTAGTATAGATTTTTAATAGACTTTGAGATAGACCTTTGGTAAGTCGGGATGTGTGGTGTAAGTTAACATCCAAAATTTTACTTTCTACTATTGAATTTAATAGTGCATTTATTCTGTTATCTTGCGTATAAATAGGATAGACTCTAAATTGAATCTTCCAACTGAAGACATAGGGGTTGAATGATTTTATTATTAACATCGGGCATTGGAAGATGATTCCTAATGTTTTGGAAAATTCAAATTCTTCTAAATTCATTGCTAATGTCATACGAAATTGAGTGTTTGAAGAAAAACGAGCATCTTTAATTATTGCGGCAATTTCATATCCCGTGGCATCCATTTTATCGAAAAGTGCATAAAAAACATCATCATCATCATCACCACCACTACCACCACCACCACCACCACCATCATCATCATCTTCATCATCATCATCATCATCATCTATAACAATATATAGAAAATACGCCTGTCTGGGAGCGCATCATTACACATGACGCAATGCGCGCAACCCTACAGCACAAAACAAATGTCAATATTAGAATAACTAGTACATTATTATAATTAAGACAAGTTCCATACATTGATACCACATATTTTTTTGTCTTCCCCATCCAGTCAATATTCCAGAACACTTTAATAATGTTTAACATGGGCACAGCGTTATAAATATAAAGTTGTTTTGGAGTGCACTTATTTTTGAATCCTTGGGTTATGTTGGTGACTTTGGTACTTTATGAATATACTTACTTGGTTTTCGGAACGGAATAACAAAGAAACCTAATTAATAAGCGCAAAGTTATACAAATACCGATTATCATGAAGTTAGTGGGAGTGATCGTGGGAACATAAACACATTTCGGGTATTTAAGATAAAGTTCGGAGAGCCAATAGATTACCACTAATTCGGAAAACAGCGGACGCCGATGATAGTGCATTCGTTTGAAATATAAACTTTGATCCTTATAATATTAAATATAGTTTTTGTGCCGTTAATTTTTTAGGACAAGGTTTTATGATAATCTTTATTATTTTATAACTTTTAAATTTGTCTTTAAATAATAGATGAGTTAGTTATGGATACCGTCATTGAACAGCACTAGAAAGCAAATTGATGGTAGAACCCCTAAGAGGTAGACAGATAACATTATACGAGTTGCAATAAAGTTTTTCCCTATCTGTTACTAACAATAGAAATTTGCATCAAAAACATAACCCTATAAATTGTATTAACAAGCACAATTAACAAGGAACCATAAATAAATAAACGCACTCCTAATGGCGGCGTGTTACAAGAATTTATAAATCAAAGAGCAACATGGAACACGAATCGCTCGAAATAAATCGTAAGTTCGGTACGTATTGTAATTGTAGGCAGCCGTGATTGCAGCAAGAGTTAACACATAATACATTACAGTTTGTGTCACAACACAATCAGGCTTGCCGAGGACGAATCAGGCGCCGAGGAGCGTAATCTGGGTTAACAGGGGTCAAACGGCATCACAAATTCCAATACGATATTAGACAGATCTGTGGCGCGAATCGACGATTCTATGATACTTATTGGCTTCCTTGTCTACGTTGGCAAGGGTTGGTTATTGTTGTAATTCGCCAATTATATACTCTGTCGACTATCTAACTTCATGTTTATCAAAGTAAACACAACTTATCAGTTTTGTATGGTTAAGTTTCCAAAAAAACTTTCATCAACATCATCATCACATTACCGGCCCACTACAGAGCACGGGTCTCCTACCACAATGAGAACGGGTTAAGGCCGTAGTCCTGGCCGAGTGTGGATTAGTGGACTCCACACACCCTTGAGAACATTATGTGAAATTCTCAGGCATGCAGGTTTCCTCACGATGTTTTCCTTCACCTGTAGCAAGTGATATTTGAATTTCTTAAAACGCATATAACTTAAAAAAGTCAGAGGTGCATGTTGGGATTCAAACTCAGCCCCCCGAAGGTGAAGTTGAACCCAATACGCTATAACCGCTCTTATAAAACTTTAGTGGTAGTAAAATATTATTAGAAATGGCTGGAATTCACTGAGCAGAGTGTTGTATATTTTCACACGGGAGGTCCTTAAATCATTTTCTTCTATGAAAGAATAAGTCTATGCCCATCTTAAATAGCCTATATTACGCCACCACTGAACTAAAGGTCTTTCCGAACGGTGGGCAGACGTGTTTATGATCGCAGTAAATGATAGTACTAGCACAGAGGACGCTGCTGTCTGTCCTGTTCTCCGTCACATTCTCTTAATCGCCCCGTACGACACCAGCAGGGCTAGCACGGGCTGGAGATAAAAATGATATCCCCCGATTATATCCCCAGACAAGGGATATAATTAACGGGCCCACCTGCTAAATCACTGGAACTTGAAATAGGACAAGTTTACCCCCGTTTATTAATACATATATATTATTTGGATATTATTTCCACTTGGGCGCCAGTGCTCTGAGAGTTGATAAAACTGTGGGAGAAGATAAATTTATATCCTTTCCCCGGGTATATAATTGTCTACTGCCCATGCTAGCCGTGCAGAGGGAAGAAGAGTTATATGAAAGCAAACTGTATTATTATCACTTTGAGTTTAAGCCAAATTTTTTGCGACTTACCTAATATCATTTGTACTACGTTTTCTACCCATTACCATTTTCATTTCTTTTTTGTTTGAGCTATGTTCAAAAGATTCAAAAGCTTAATCATTGATCTGAAGTTTATTTTTATTTCTGATTTTTTTGTGTTATTGCCCTTAGCCCTTTCAATCGCGCTATTTAGTTACTAGAGGTTTAATTTTTTTTAAGTATTTATTTTGAAGCGCTATACCTAGATAGAAATTAAATTTTAGTCCACCAATCTACGTACTGGGCCAGCAGCGTGGTGAATTACGGCCTTAACCCTTCTTATTGTAAGAGGAGAGGAGGTTGATATGATGATTATATAAATGTTGTAATTGATAGTAAAATCATCAAACACATTGATTGAGTTACTATTCGGATATTACATAGATCGAGCGCCATTTTGTGATGATACTTATTTCTTAGTATTGTAACTAGATGGCGCTCATTAGATTTCATACTAAGTAATTGTAGTTTTAGATATTTGAAAAACTTCCACGCGATCGAATAAGTAAACGTATGGAAAAAATTACACGCTTAGCACTTTGGAGGTTAGACTTACGGTACGATAGGGTGTGCATTTCTAACCGCACCATGCGCAATTCATAACGAACGTGTAAAATAGGCATGTCCTTATTGAAGCCGCTGTTTGCATATTTAACCTTGTTAAATGCGAATATTCGCCATGAAGCGGTCAAGTCGCGCTCCTCAACTCCTCAATGAGCGTAATCAGTGCGCCTCGTGAACGGTTTGTATCGGACTGACGCAATGAACAAGTGTCCAATTTGAATCTCGATTTGTTTTAAGTGGTTCGACTTCTGTTAGATTAGAGACTGTAGATTTTGATCGTTGACTCCGACTGCCGATTCCGTCATTCCCCGTTTTGGATCCGCTGTGATTTATTTGATAGTTGCATCTACTGAATCTGCAGTAGTCCTATTAGGAAATTTAACATGATTTACTCATACAGAAAGCAGTCTAAACACAATTTGAACTGAAATTAATGTTATGATATTTTTATTTCCTAATCTTAATTAAACAGCTGTTAACTTGCTGCTTGGTGTAATCATTGCCAAGCATATCTGTAGTTATCATTACCCGCTCACACCATTGCAGGACATGTGCCTTCTATCGGAATAAGATGGAGATGTAGTCCTCCACCAAGAACGGAAAGGTAGACTTCACACGCCCTTTAATAAATAAATGAATGAATATACTTTTATAGCTACAAAAAATACATAAAAAAGAATATATTTCAAAACTCTCAGGTATACGGATTTCCTCAAGATGTTTTACTTCACCGGTATCGAAGTACACTATCAAAGTAGATTTTATTTGTTCAAAATAGTATGTAGAGTGGTTGTATATTAAAAATCACTCACTCACTCATCAACCCCAGATATTACCGTCCCATTGCTGGGCAAATCAACTTATATTTTATGGGAGATAGGAAAATAAAAGCTTACATACTCAACGCTATCTTTGATGCTAGTGGGCGGAAATAACCTTAGTAATAAAATGTGTCTCTTTGTTTCTTGCTTGTATTTGGCTCAACCAATGCGCCAATCTTGACGAAATTTAGCTTATTTGTAGCACGAATCCTGGAGATAGATGGATATATATAAGGAGCTTCAATCAAGGAACTATTAAAGTACTACAAACCTACTCTTACCAACAGGCTGGCCAAAACACTTGCTAAAACAGTTTGACAATTGCAAATACGCTTTCTTATTACCACATCTTATATAAGATAGATTCATAAATCGAGTGTGTAATTATTAATTAATAAGCTAGACTTCGCTGAATAAACTTTCACTTATGCAATAAAACAGCCGAAAAAAACTTGTTAAAAGTTAATTGAAACGAATGGTACAGTGAACACTATTTAGTTATTTCGTTTCTGACTAATTTATGCGTACGTGAGTACTAAATACCTAATTCGTATTGTTAATGCCATCACGTAGTTTATAATTCCATTAAGCGAAATAATGAAACTTCCTAATAGTGATCCGTTGGTGGACAAAGTCTGCAGTGATTGCGGAGAAATCACCTCATGGTTATGCAAAGACCAAATCAAATCACAATTCATTATACATATAAGCCCAGGAGCATTAATTTATATTTATTATATTATTGTGATAAGATCGTAATAATATTATGTGATTTAAAATATTTGTTATCGGAGAGCAAAACCTACAAACTTTTTAAATACTTCCATAGAGGATTTAAAAAAACGGTAAGCTAGATAAGGTTTACAACGCTCTACCTATATCTTTATAGCGTGTAGCTATAGCGTGTAGCGGTATAGTAATTTATCCGATATAAATCTCTCGTTTTAAGACTTACTTTGATTAAACCAAGTCACAGTAAGCTCAATAGATCTCACTCTTAGAGTACCTACGGTGTATTTTGTAAGCGCAGGTGACCCTCATTAACAGAAGTTTTTTATCTGATAGGAGGCTTCAGGCCTGGCTAGTTACCACTCTACCAACAAAGTCGCGACACCAAGTCTTATGTATTTACCAAGCGATGTAGCTTTCCAGTACGATGGCGCGTAGAAACCGATTAGTGGTGGTGTAATATAACTGCCATAATCTAACATGTTAGCCCGCTACCAACTTAGATTGCACCATTACTCATCGGCGTTAAACTAGACTTATAGTATATACTTTAGTTTGAGACATTTTTTAATGTGATTATTTCGCAGCTATTTACCATATCCTAGCACTCATCCACAGCCCGAGACTCACATTTAATACAAATTCGCAGATAAATCGACGTTTGTGATCACGTGTTTTTTTTTTTTAAATAAACTTCAATTAATGTGCTTCTTATTTCCTTCTTCCAGGGCCTTTCATCAGACCTGAGACGCAGTAAGACTCCTCCTCGACGTTCACCGGAGGAGCGCGCGGTGCCCCGTCCGCCTTCCGCTCCCGTGCACCATGACCGTCCGTCACACACGCCCCACACGCCGCACACCCCTCACCTGTCACCCAAGAAAGAAGTCTTCAACAACTTGCTCAACAAGACCATATCGGGTGAGTACAATCTCTAATTTAAGCAGCCCCAGTTTTAGTTATCCTGCCAGGCATCCAGAATCTTATTTACATGATGCAAACCGTTTCTCCATCTTCCTTTAGAACTCAAATATTACTGTTTAAATTTTTATTTTCGTCTGCGAAGTCACAAAAATCATTTGTGGGATTGAGTAAACGGTTTTATGCTAAGATTCCTGAGGTAGTTTTGGATCTACCGATCCATAAGTTTATACAGTGTGTTAAAAGACATTAATTTAGCACAGCGAGGTAACAATTCAATTCAATATTCAATTGATGAATTTCTAAATGACAAAGGTCAAAGCATCCAGCTCCGCTTTCATCTCTCACACGATAGGAAATGAATGTTAAATTGCAAATTGTAAGACTTACAATAGAGCAACAGACAGTCTTGACGTTTCATAAATATTTATAGAGTTGAAATAAAATATTGAATTAAAATAGAATTTGACAATCTACGAAAATCAATAAAATAGCAGTTTCCTACATCAATACTTAAGGAAGAGAAAGCTCTATGAAATCATTCTTTATGACAGATTATATATTATTACTTGAGGGATATTACAAAAGCGTTGTACATCAAATAATACTTTGAGATATCAAATTTGATGCAAAAACTGTCATTGACACTCAGGGCTCTGTTAATTATTATTCAAAAAAGCTTTGAGCAGAGCGACACTTCCGCACTAAATATAAATTCAATAACCTTTCTTAAAATATTCAGCATAAGCCAACCCTGCCTCACCATTTTATGAACTTAATTAAAATTAATATATCTCTGTCAATGACTGGAATTCATAACCCAAAGGTAACGTCGCTGAAATTAATAAAACAATCGGCACACGTAATGTGCCAAAAAAAGTTATACAGTTCAGTCGGACCGGTTTTGATATTTCCGGTCACTTCGTGCAGAATAAAAACTGTACCTAATACTTATTGTTATTATTATTTTTTAACTATATTAATAACTTTAGAGATAACTATTAAAACCTGGAGCAAAATCAATAAATAAAGTTGTTTGCTAGGCAGAAGAGATTTGTATCAAGTATGGCACCGTCATATAACGCGGTGATAGCCTTGAGGTATGTTACCGAAGTCCTATTCAACCTTACTCCTGGAGGAGCGAGTTGGATCTCCGGCACGCGACTCCAATTTTTTTAGTTATGTGCGTTTTTCATGCAATTAAATATCACTTGCTTTAACGGTGAAAGAAAACATTGCGAGGAAGGCTGCAGGCCTGTGAGTTCTCCATAATGTTTTTTAAAGTCGTGTAAATTCCACCAATTCGCATTTCGGCAGTTCAGTGAACTAATCCATGCTCTTGATATGGCCGGTGATGGGTTAATTAATTAAATTCTAATTATAAAATACACCCTGTTCAATAAACACAAAAAAATCTGAAATATATTGCCAAGTTGAAAACGAGAAAGCTATTTAATTTTTTTTACACTTATAAAAATAAATAACACCGTAAAATGACATTGTACAAAGCTTAATACTAAAGTTTAATATTTTGGAAGAAGATCGGTTATCCACGTACATTAAAAAGCACGGATAGATGATTGTCAGACTCGGGAGCGTGAAAGATATCAGTGAATCAATTATGGCATCAGATTAACGTGGAGATGAGCTCGGACGCAACAAAGGGGCCCGCGCGTGACTCTCAATAAACGGTTTTATTGATACTAAACTCAAATACTATTTGTATTCTGTCCTGTATACGAGACTTAATTAAACTTACCCGAAGGAAATCAAAAAAATTAACCAGTTCTTGCCAGGCTACATCTATATTTTTTATCACCTTTGGTATTTTGAATTATCTGTACTCGTACCAAATTCTTCGACTTCCTAACGGCACACGCCTTCTCTTTCAAAGTAGTTAGGGCTCTATTCTCTTAAGCTCGCAAAAACCATCTTGACATGTCAATAATAACAACTGGCACCCGCCTAACCTTGCTCTCTGTGGCAAGGGAGAGGACGAAGAATACTGTGAATCGGTCAGAAAACCCAAAATTTTAACCCGGCAATCGCAAGTGTGCGTTTAGGTCCAAAAGCGTGAGTACCGTACTTGATATTCATCGTTGAGAATAGTATTTACGCATATAACTGCTGTGTCGCAGAGGCTCTAAATAAAAACATGCTATATTTATTCTATAAACACACATTATTACGTACATTGGCATTCAACTCTGCCCGTTTGTACCCTCCCTAATAATTTTCCATTCATTCTCCTCTCTTTATGAATCATAATCTCTAAATCTCCAATCCTTGCGTCCTTTTCTTTGTAATGTAAATCTGGATAGTGTTGTCTCGTTTCAGTACTTTTACCCCTTAAATCTAATCCGGGACATCCCGTCTGCCCGGTAAGGCGCTCAAAGCAAAGCCGGCGAATACACGCACACACACGCATCATCACACATTCACATTACACTTATTTAAACACATACATTTGCAGTAGCTATAGTATCTAAAAAATCGATGTTTATTTAGCTACTTATGTTCTTAAAACCTTTTTTTGTAGGTCGAATAATTACTTGACAGATTAAAAATTATAGCTGATTCGTATAAAGATATTTTTAGTTAGGTAGTTATTCATACTTAAAGACAAAAGATATTATATAATATGCTAAAGTATGATTGGTTGTTTGTCCTTTTTTCTCAAAGGAATCTAATTTATTAAATTGAGATAGTTAAAGAGTCTGAGAGTGACATAGCCTTATTCATCCAGGAAAAAGGCTTGTCGATATATTTTCAATTCCAACCGTTTATTTCATTAAACATGTGATAATTGGAACAGCGTCAATTGGTAGTACCTAATGCTTAATTGAAATTGGCCTAAGATGGTAATGGTTTTTGTTTAACTACTGAACACTAAAAATAAAATAGTTTCAGTGGATTGCGAAATGAACCTGCCGTTTTGGACAAGGCAGATATTTTAGTGAATATGGGACAGGGTTGTCAATCAGTAAAAAAATAATAACTCCTTCAACAACCGGCCATTACAGGACACGGGTCTCCTCCCACAATGAGAAGGGGTTAAGGCCGTAGTCCACCACGCTAGCTCAGTGCAGATAGGTGGACAATCGTACCTACAGTACTTTAATTACTGCCTCGTTGATCAAGTGAAAGTCTACTAGCATGTTACACTACGGATTACAAGAATCCTAGTTTTGATTCCTTTATCAAGTCAAAACTATTTATTTATTTTGTATCGCTACTGATTTTCCAAGCAAGCCCATGACTGCAATCCTATCTGGTTGTCATTAATAATGGCAGTGGTTCTAACCTTTGCATAAAAATATGGAAGATTAAATAAATAATAAATAAATAAATACACATCGCCATCTAGCCCCAAAGTAAGCGTAGCTTGTGTTAGGTACTAAGATGACTGATGAATATTTTTATGAATAATATACATAAATACTCATAATATACATATAAACACCCAGACACTGAAAAACATTCGTGAAAGATTTCGTCGGTATCACCGGCACCGGTAAATTAAATTCTTGAAACGCACATAACTCAGAAATGCTAGAGGTGCTTGATCGAGGTCCGAACTCGGCCTCCCGAAAGAAAAGCCGAAGTCCCACCCAATGCCTTCGATATGATCACGTAAAGCCGACCACGGTTATTATAACTTACACGTGATAATCAACGTTGCTCAACAGTGGGACACTAATAAGTTGAGAATAATGATAATGATGATACGGCATAATCGCATTTAGTTAAAACTACAAAAGGCTTCAACTTGAAGGGATACACTAGTTATTCGCACAGCCGACAAATCCCGCTCAACAGTACACACTTTCTGCATTTATCAAGATCATCATTCCCATTGAGAAAATGCGTATGCAAAAACTTATACACTTTTCCCACATAATTATCATTTCATTTAGTCACACGCAATGGTGTTCTTCATATGCATTCCAATGTAGATTTCAGATTTATATGATAAAAAAAATATTTTTTTCATTTTTGAAAACGACTACAACGGCCCGATTGTCATCTGCCTCGCGTTGTAGCGCCTCATTTCTCGTGTTATAAAGTTAACATCTCTGATAAATAATCTATAAATAATTGCCCGTAGAGTGTCTACTTGGCACTTTAGTTGTTACCTTTAGGCACAAGACAGTATTTTCATTACTAACTAGAGGTTACCCGCGTCTTCGTCTTCTGATGTTAAGTTTTTACATACCGGCATTCAATCCCTATGAGAACAGGGCATTTTTTGTGTATTTGGAATGTATGTAGGTATATCACGCAATCTTTCAAGCCTCATTACCAAAAAAAAATTAAGTTATGTTACCTTCTGTATAATCAACTCCCTCCTTGGGAAAGTCGCGTAAAAATGAATTTAAGGTGTTCCAAAGAACAGCCTCGATTGGGCTAACCTCGGCCGATAGGCGCAGTGCACAGCGACCCTGCTTTCTGATTCCTAGGAGTTGGGTTTGATTCCCACAATTGGAAAATGTTTGTGTGCTGAGCATGAACGTTATTCAGTGTCGTAAGCGATGTGTTTGTTGTCGTAGTATATTTACTTATTTATTAAAACCGCTAGTAGATTGGCATTTATGGAATTTTAAATATTAACTCGTATGTAGTGGCCTCTTACTACCATCCTTTAAACATTTTTAAAGTTACAGTTTTTTAAAACTTGACGTTCCTAAAATAAAGACAATGTTATACTATGTTATATGTACTATGTTATATACATATACTATGTTATATGTTATATATTTTATTTGTATTTATATGTAATATATTTATATATATATATATTTTATTTATATTTATATATTTGTATAATTTTTAAATCTTATTTATTGCACCACCTACCTCTTTTCTATGTTTTTTCCTTTTACGCCATTGGTTGCCTGGAAGAAATCGCTACGTAGCGATAAGGCCACCAAATTGTACTCTCTTGATATGTATTTATATCTTTGTAACTACTTTGTGTTTCTTTGGTGTACAATAAAAGTGTATTCAAAGACAATAATTCTGAAACTAGAGTGTCAACCATATTTAAGTAATATTGCTTTAAGCAATTTTATTTTATATTTTAATACCGAACATCGGGTATACGAACCCCTAACTGGAAATAAGATTATAAGATAGTGTGCGTAAAACATCGAATCAAAGAAACGGTGGCGAGTTAATACCAAACGTCTCTAATCGGGTGTTATAAATCATTATTAATTTCAAGTCTCTCGCCGATCCGCGATTAGCTATTACACAATGCCCTCGGATTATACGCCGGAGATATATCTTTTGTCAATTCGTACTGCGGTACCGTTAGAAAAAAAAATGAAATGGTCGATTATTTGCTTGCTAACCTTTTCTTGTGATAATATTGTGATCTCAAATAAAACATAGAATCACAACTTTTTATTTAATTCTATTAAATTATACTTTAAGATATTCAATAGAAAATAATTACTGTATAAAATTTCATTCAAAAAAAATTTGCTTTTTCAATTATATGGTTCGGAACGCATATTGTCCAGTTAAAATTTTTCTTTCCATCGTCTATTATCGGCACCTCTTTAGTAATAAGTGTGTATTGCTAATACATGGCTTTAGTTATTCTGATAGATAAGCTCAACTAATAACAATATGTGTGGCATATAACTTACTTTACTGATTAATTGACCTCTACTGACCTTATTTGAGAAATTAAAATGATAGTTATCACACTAATAATAATTTATGTTGATTTCCTATAATTTCAATAATAAAATCACAAGTTTTGGATTAATAACGTAGCACGGGCCAGAATTGAATATTTAGCATATACAAGTATTTTTCACTATATGTTAAAAACATTAGCATACTTTTATATACATTATTAGAATTTATAATTTAATGATATATGAATAACTTTAGTCAAGAGTGCTTGTTGGCGGAAAATTGAAGCTTACACTATTGTTAATAAGAAAAGTCACAATATGTTATAATATCAATTAAGTTAGTAATATTTATTTATGATGTGAATTGTGTGTGCTGTGTGCTAATTTTTATTTATGACTTGGATTCTAAATTGATCTGCTGACTCTACAATATAGTATAAAGCCGGTTTTATAAAGATAAGCCGATTTATTTTTTTAATGTCTCGTATTTTTGGATAGTACACCTATATGCATACTTATGTTAGACGATTGCTGTTGGGTAAAATTGTGGAATTTTTTATTTTTCTAGTCTTGGTAGTTTTTAGTTTTTAACCTTTCGGTATTGAAGTTTCTTTCCAAAATAAGTACATTTTTAATAAAATTTGCTAATTTTGCTGGGAGAGGCCTTTAGCTCAGCAGTGGTCTGTTAAAGGCATATAAATAATTAAAAGGAAGGCAGTGCTTTTGTGCAAGTATGAAGTGCAAGCCGCTTTTGATAGAGTAATGATTTTCGGCATTAGATAACAGTAAGAATCCATAATATGTTCTAAACACATACAAATTTGCATTTTTTGCGAGATAACCAAACCACCGAAGTCTTGAATATGCTATAAATAAAAATGTATCTTTATCTGTATCTTTTTATATAAAGGTCAATGTATAAATCGTAGCAATTAAAGCTTTAAAAAATACTCACACGTGCGGAATAAATCGATACAACGTTGTAACACACATGGGGATGCGATAATCCGGATCATCCCGCGGGATCAGACCCGT
Organism: Pararge aegeria; assembly: GCF_905163445.1. Classification (NCBI taxonomy): domain Eukaryota; kingdom Metazoa; phylum Arthropoda; class Insecta; order Lepidoptera; family Nymphalidae; genus Pararge; species Pararge aegeria. The sequence continues at coordinate 6,823,799 of NC_053181.1, forward strand.
GTCGCTCGGAGATAAAACGGAACTATCCTCCTTTGCCGAATTATACATAGCGTCGCGAACAATTCGGGAAGGTTCTAGAATAATCGACAGTTGATGACATTCATTTAATTAATGGTAACTTAATGTGTTTTATTGTATGAAAACTCGAATACTTTTGCAAAAAACCCGGGCATTGAACTTCCAGAATTTTATTTTTTATTCCACTACAAGTTAGTGCTTGACTGATATCAGTCTAAGATGGTAACGGGCTAACCTGTTAGGGAGTGTTGTAGTCATACCCCTAATCAGTTTCTACGCGACATCGCACCGGAACACTAAATCACTTAGCGGTCTTTGTCGGTAACTAGCCACGAAAGCTTAAAGAAAATTCAGAAATAAGAATTTCTAAATTTCCCCCGCCGGGAATCAAACCCGTGACCTCCTGTTTAAATTCACAGCGCTCACCATTGCGCCAGGGAGGTCAACAAAACGATAAAATGTAGTTAAACTTCCAAACTGATCAAAGAGAATTAGCATGGAGTTAGCAAATTGATGCTATCGGTATCCGGCAGGCCTCCGAGGGTAGGTACGTAAAACCATGGGACCTGAGTATATTAGGTACACGTCATCCAGCGTCCCCAGAGACATTCAAATTTGCGTCCCGCGTACTACCAACTGTACTGACTGTACTGACGATATCGCCTTCAGAAGCCTATAACAGAGCACTCCTGGTCTAAAGTTTGCCTATAATAACCACGCTGGGCAGACAGGTGGAGATTGGAGAAGAGGGTAGTATAGTAGTATAGAGGACGCTGCCGTCCGTCTTTAGTAATATTCCCTTAGCTGCCTCGCTGGAAGAGGAGGGGTGGTGACAATTGAAGTCTATTCTGCCGCCACCACACGTCACCATATAAAAGGTTGAGATGTTTTTAGAGCATAGACCCACCACGCTGCTCCAATGCGGTTGGTGGGCTTTAACGACTATTACCACAATTAACCTACTAATAACCGAGAACTTACCGAGGCTTTACTTGCTCTTCGCGGTGGCGTCCATTGGGTTTCTTCCAGGAAAATTGGATAAAATGGCACAAATTCTCCTCCTATTCGAGTTATATATCAATGTTAGTGTTATGCAGTGCTTTCGTGCATATATGGAGTGCACGCCACTGGCTCTACGAGGCACGGGGGCTGACACAACCAACTTCCTAACTCTGGGCTGGTACGGAAAATTCTTTAATAGAAAATACACAACACCTCATATTATTTGGCCCGGGATTTGAATCCATGACCTCGTGATGCGTAATTGAACATGGTTACTACTCGATCAACGAGATATATAAGGTTAATATGCCTTTAATGTGATAATAATCATTGAAGTTTTCAACTCACCTGAGAGTAGCTGGATTTATGCTCTGGAACATTCGCTCCTATGAGAAAGAAGGCCAGTGGAGAAGTGGGACATTAAAGGCTTAAGGTGATGATGAAGTTGATAATTACTACTCTTTTGTTCCTATAAATCCCTTTCACATAATTATATGCAGGTACGAGTATACCAGAACTGAACTCGAATAGATGTGAACAAATCGATATTAGATATACACACTGCTGCAGGGAGCGCGATTATCCGGATCATCTCGATGGATCAGGCTCGTGTCGCCAGGAGATAAAACAGACCTCTGCATCTGTAGAGACTCCCAGTATTACGTTATGATTTGTACTAACATTACAGTTTGTGATAGGTTATCTTAAACTGGGCACATTACCACACCCAATTTATAAATAGATTACTACGCAGTAGTCAAAATACAAAAAAAACAGTTTTTTTTAAAAGCCTATACGAATAGTTTAACTTATATAGTAATTATTTGATCCATACATAAATAGAGTCTGCAATTGTCACTACTTAATGAACTAAACAGTAAATTGTTTACGTGGCCTAAAATAGACATATTTGATTATGATTTTTTTTATTTTTAAGAACTAGTACAAATAATTAGTTCCGTTTACCAATAAATTAGACTTAGATAAGCCGTACTTGATTTGAAAGGTAATAAAAACGTGGTTCAGCAGAATATGAAATTTTCTGTTAGCGCATAGTTTTCATACATGTTTTATTAAATTCTTGGTTAAAAAGATAAAATTGAGCCATCGCGAAACGTGTGGCCGATGTGGATCGTGGTAACTTTGTGTATAGAAAACAAGCGTGAAAGGATGGGTGGATTACAAAACGGAATAATAGCATACCTATTCGAAAACAAAATCCATAGGTCAAAAAAATACTTTTTTTTGGAACTTTATTTATATGAAAGGTCTCGCGCTCATATTTTACGATCACTGGGCATTGCCAAATCAACAGGCGATCTAACCGCCGCATCCACCACATCACACGCTTCAATAGTTAATATATTATATTAAAAAATCCCGAATAACTGGAATTAGAAATATACCCTGGTAGAGCTAAGACAAATAATAATAAGCGGGCCTTATTATTGTCTTTCAAAGTTGCGACCAAAAAAAGTATTTTCTTGTGAATTTGAATTTAAAACGACACATTTTAACTTTCTTTAGATAACTAAATAACCCACAGAATGCGCTAAACCTTACTCTGTAAACAACACCATAAGATTAGTTAGTCTATGGTAAAAAAATAGCTGTTCGCTTGTTCGAATATCAAATCAAATATGAATATTACCTATATTTTTTTATATATTAAAAAAATACAGGTACAATATTTATTATGAGAAGTGTAGAATTTTTATTGTGAAATTTTATTGCTTATCCGTATGTGAAAACGGTGCTAAAGTTTAGTATGGAGGGCGAGGGTAGTTCTGTTTTATCTCTGCGCAACACGAGTTTGATCCGGCAGGATGATCCGGATAATCGCGCGGCCCTGTAGCAGTGTGTGTTGTATCGATTCATTCTACAGCTACAGCACCACTACTACGAGTTTCTATAGTTTTTGATATCGGATATCGAGTTCATCCATCGTCCTACAGTTCCTTAAATATGCTTACACACGGAGAGTTATATCGTCTGCATAGGCACCCGCTTCTAAATAAATAGGTTATAGGTGCATATACTCTAAGGTACAACTTAGAGTATATTTGTATTTATTTATGACAATATATATTTATTAGTACGCTAGAGCACTGTCCCGCACTCTTGCCTCTTGCTTACAGCAATAAGGCTGCGTTTGCATGCCTACGATTTTACATAATTTCATATTCTTGTTATTTTGTGTTGTCTCTATTTTTTTATGTTTTCGTGAAATAAAGTGTTTCTTCTTCAGATTTTTCAATCAGCCTTTAATCCGCCTGAGGAATTTACTTTACGTATATTTCATATGCAACAACTGTCAGGACGACAAATTTGTTCCGTAATTTGTACATTATTTGGCGATTGCATTAGATATACAAACTTAGCACAGATTTGAAACAACTAATCGAATCTTCTCTAAAGTATTGACCTAAAGAGCGAATGATTTCGCCGTCTCGCCGCATTGTGTCGCTCACACCTTGTTAAGTTAAGGTTCTTAGACACCAGATTAGTATTTTTATTACCAAAAAAATATTGAAAATAATATTTTTTAATATTATACTTTAACCAACCCACCGACTTTGTAAGTTAAAAAGAAGTCCCCTTATTGACTAATGGATGAAAAATACAATTTCCTGAAATTTTTTTCGCTATATTAGTAACTTGTACGAAAACCACTCAGAGCTTTCGAAATATTAAAACTCATTTGAAAACAACAAGGATGACCTCTATGATGTTTTTTTTTTAAAATACGAATAAATAAGTGATAAGCTTCAAAATCTTGTTTTAATACATTAAAAATACCTACTGATAACATACATTTTTATAACGCTCTGAATAGATATTGTTTTAGTGGTTTTAAATTGAAGATTGTCTTTAATTTAATAACTTCCACGCAATTGTTGTGCAATGTTTTAGCATATAAACTTATTCCGATTATTTACTAAAATATTGCAATATTGAGCAGTTGTTATCCTGTCGTATATGTTTTGTGAGTTTAGAATATCACTTTTTTTTGGCATCGCGTCAATCCAGTGGCACGTATTTGTCGGTTTGGTAACCACCCTGGTAACTAGGCAGACTCAAACATCACCAGACAATTTGTGGAGAGGCTAAGATCAGGTACAAAGACATCAACTGTCGCAAATTTCATTTGAGAGTGTGGTCAAGGGCTAACTTGTAACGGAATAAAAAAACATAATCACATCTTTTCATAACTAAAGTATTGCTTTATTTACTTTATAAAATTACTCAGGAGTCCGTGACAGACATAGTTGCATAAAATACTACACAGACATAGTTACACAAACATACTAGTACTACTAAACTGGAACCTCCTGACTTAAAATGCAGCTAAATAGAACTATATGTGCTTTACCCTCTGTGAACGATCTCAGCCGGAACAAGGTTTTGGAATAAAGATTCACACTTGTTCCAAATTGCAGGACGATGGGGTTTGTGAATGCCCCCTTCTAAAACAAGTTTCTACCGTAAAGTATCTCGGTGTAATGTTGGATCATCGACTGACTTGGTTTTCTCAAATCGAGCTAGTATCCAACCGAATAAGAAAGCTCATATGGATATTTAAAAACCTAAGGCATATTTCATCTAAAAAACTACTGAACACCATTTATCTTACACTAGCGCAATCTGTTATCAGCTACTGTATTCCTGCGTGGGGCGGGGCTGCTAAAACAAGGTTTTTAGATCTAGAGAGAGCTCAACGTTCTCTCCTCAAAGTAATGCTTTTTAAAAATTATATGTTTCCCACAAAACAGCTGTACAGCTTATCTGGGCTGCTTTCAGTAAGAAGCCATTTTGCGCACAGTTCTAAAAACGCACAAAACCCTGCCACACTCAATTGACAGTCTTCGTAAACGTCGTAAAGATATTGTAGCCAAAAAACATCCTGCCAGGACTAAATTTGCCCGTAATCAATTCCAACGGCAATCTCATTATTTGTATAATTTGATTAATAAGAAACTCAATATAAATCCCTTAAACGTACATGCCTGCAGAAAAATTCTTGTTGAGTACCTGTCATCTCTTAGTTACGAAGATGTGGAAAATCTTTTAAAGCGGATTATATAATCACTTGAAGCACATCTATTATTCGTATTATACACATGCACACTCTCACTCATTACACACCCACACACACACACACACCCACTCACACACACACACACTCACACACACACACACACACACACTCACTCACACACACACACTCACCCACATATCACATACACACGCACACACACACTCACTCACACACCCACACACACTCACCCACATATCTATGTGATATATACATATATACGCACACACACGCACAACGTTAATTTGCCCAAATATATAATATTTTAATATTTTAAAACGCAACTTACTTCTTTTACGCATATAACGGATATTGTTATGGAAGAGCGGAGTCTTCTGATACAGGTGTAGTACTACTACATCTAAAAGAAGGTTCCAAACTTGCAATCTTGTTAAAACTGTAAAAATTTGGAAAAAAAAAAAAAACTATTTATTTATTTATATTTATTTACTAGTGGTCGCTGAGTGATCGAAATTCGACCGCAAACCATTGAATTAATTTTAACTTTGTATATTACACAAAATTAACAGCTGATCTGTCATTATTCATTAAATAATTAGTAATATGCAACTCATTTTTTTTTCACAATGTCAGCTCAATTTTATTTTGGATAAAATTGTTACTTTTTGTAATTTCACTGTTTGACCACAGACTATTTTTATGAATATTTTTATGAACTTGTTTAAAATACTTTCAGCGTGATCAAATATAAAAACATATCTACATAGTTTTCTCTTTACATATTTTTTAATAAACCTTTGTTTCTAAGAGGAGACCCGTGCCTCGTATTAGGCCGGTAATGCAATAAGCTGATGATGATGATAAAGATGATACTTGTCACAAAGTTTATTACCAATAATTATACCTTTACTAATAATAATAAAAAACGAAAAGGAATTAAATGTGAAAAACAGGAGAATCTGTAGGTTGTGTCAATTATAATTTCTTCAATCTCTTAAATACTCCACATGATCTTCGGCAATGTATTCTCTATGCACGTTTTGCTCCGACACCAAAGCGTCCTCAGGAGATGTTGCCTTACAATTAATAATTGCTAAGTCATTCTAAAGTCAAGGCAAGGCAGCGTTACATGCTTAGAGAGTAAATCGCATCTGTCTAGTGTTGAGTATAAAGATCGACGAAATTATAAATCACACCAAACAGAGTACAGATTCTCCTGCTTTTCGCGGAGTATAGAAACGTGAACTTAATTTTCATAATATCTCATAGAATCCCGCAGAGTAACGTTTCTTCTATCTAATATAGAATTTATACGATTTTTTTAAATCTCAGATCTGCTTATCCTTAATATTCCCGACCTCGGAACACAATTCAGATCCGACGGTCGAGTAATCCGACTTAGCGCTAATCCACCGTACTCACACGCTCCAGGCTCCACCACGTCTGTGTGTGTGAGATTTTGCGCAAACACTATCTTCCATTTTCAAATTATTTTTATTTGAGAACTTTGATGTTATAATCATAGCCTGATACTAAAAATTGTTAAAATGCTTTTTTATTAATGTAAAGTAGCAGACATGACAAAAGTACAAGTGAATTATTGTTTGTAAAGTGACATTGGTTACTTCTTTTTCCCGACAATTGCACGGCGACTCTATCCAGCGCAGTTCTGTAACTATATTTCATCATTATCATTATCATTTCAACCGATCGACATCCGCTACTGAACATAGGTGTTTTATGGAGTAACAAAATCCACCGTCCTGGGACAGGACTCTTGGCCTGACAATTTTCAACTCTGCTATTATAGTATTTCGTAACTGAAACATTAGTATTTTATAAGCATTAAATCTAAGTCCATTATTTGTGATCCCGTAATCCCTCCCACTTATGTGCGGCCTCTGCCCACCTGTGGGACAGATATAAGAAAAGCTTACATATTTACATTACTTGAAGAAAAAAACTAAACCGCCAACATCTGCTGGTTAAATGAATGTAGTCATCTAGACCTATAAGGGACACGTATTAAGATGATTATCAGATAGAGGTTATTTTTATTTGTAAACACATGTTAATGGATACCGTAACATGGCGGATTACAATGTAATATCGATGCTATACATGTAAGGTGGGTAAATAAAAATAGTTTTGTGAACTCTGTTATAATTCTTGATGATATTTAACTTCTTTCATTCATATGATTAAAAATTTATAGAAGTAGAACATTAAAATGCATGTTCAACAACACAACACGGGCCTGAGCGACCGACGGCCGATTGGCGCAGTAGGCAGCGACCCTGCTTTCTGAGTCCAAGGCCGTGAGTTCGATTCCCACAACTGGAAAATGTTTGTGTGATGACCATTAATGCATTAATGTGTTTCAGTGTCTGGGTGTTTATATGTATATTATAAGTATTTATGTATATTATTCATAAAATTATTCATCAGTTATCTTAGTACCCATAACACAAGCTACGCTTACTAGATGGCGATGTGTGTATTATCGTAGTGTATATTTATTTAGCAAAAAATTGGTAGGTGTTGGAGTTTTTTTTCTCCTTTCTTGTCCCAGTACTATCTTAGCCTGCTTTCTAACCCACGGCAAGTTGCAATTGGTAAAGCAGGCTAAAATAGCAGCGGGCTAACCTTTTAGGGCTCTGGCAGTTATATTAAAGCCATAGACTATAAGACGTCAACTGTTAGACCTAGATGATTTCCACTCACTTCGATTTTGTGCCTCTTGGATCCCGCGAATCCCTGAGACTTGTTTTCAATCGAATTAAAAAAAAGGGGGAGGTTCTCAATTCGACTGCATGTTTTTTTTTTTCAATATTTGTTAAATATAGTCTGTCCACCTGGGGGATCTTTCTCCAACACCGCGCTTTCCAGTGCATCGTCACTCCACGCCTTGGGGCCACCCCAACGTCTATCGATTCTCCGAGCTGAGTGCCCAACCCAGTGCCACTTCTGCATCGCGACTCGTGAGCTATTCAGCAACGTGAACTGGTTCTTCTATGGATCTCCGCATTTCTTATTAAGAGTTACTCCAAGCTATCGCTGAGTTGTCCGACTCTAATTTCGAAAAAAGGTTAACCGCCGAATTTAGCAAGACAATAAGGGATGGATATTAAAATAATTTGGTATTAAACTATCTGCAGATTTCATAACGTTACAAATCCGTATCAAGTTATTCAACTAAATCCGGATGGAAGTAATCTCGTTGGAGATGTATCCCGGACGGTGGGCAGCGGTACCTAATCCTTTGATCCGGATCAGCCGCTACTTAGGTATCTGTGTGCTGTACTTTACTTGGATGTGTGTTTCTAATATGAAATGTCTCGCTGAACCTTAATATGCCTTGGTTTAATCGGGATTGTCCTGGATTTTCATAGTTATCATCACCATCGGCGTCATCAAAATCTGAGTCAGAAGGATGTAGAAAGAATTTAAACTATTATTAATATACTACTTTTTGCCCGCGTCCGCGGTTTTTATGGATTTCACAAAGCCCGTTTCTTTTCTCAAAACATTTCTTGTCCTGGGATAAAAAGTAGTCTATACCCGCCCTTTCTTCTAATTCTATGCCCAAAATCAAGTTGTTTGGTTGCTAAGTTAGGGTGTGATGGAAGGGCAAACGAACAAACACACTTCCGCATTTATTATATTATTAACGAAGTTCTCACAGTCGAAAAATATATGTACTAAGCATATTTCTGATTAAATGGTATTCTGTTTTACACGATTCAGTTAAATTTTCGATAAAGAGAAAAAGGCAGAGTCAGCTGTAAAGAAACTTTTTAGTACATTTTACTTAGGCATTTATTAAATCGATCTTTCAAAAATGAAAACACCTTCTCCAACACCAATATATATATTATATATTTTAGTTCACTTTACACGGTAGAACTTTAGAACACAAAACTAAATTAATACAGTACACAACTCTTCAACACCACCTCTCAGTTGCGAAGTTCAAGTCAAAGTGCTCTAAAAATTGGGAAGCCGCTTCGAACGCCGCAGCACTGACCCGAAAATACCGAACAGACCACGCGAACGCAGACGAAATCCATATATTTTTTAAAGCCTATATAAGTACAAATCTTTTTATTCAAACTACTCACCTAATTAATTTTTTTTTTAAATTACAATAACATCTTTTTATATTTGAAATCAGACAAACTTAATAATATATTTAAAATCATGACATTTCTCTCCTATTTGATTGGAATAATGCTTATTTTGTTACCATTTTGATGAAACTTGAAACTTGACTTGATTTTATTTCTAAAAATATTTTTAAACTTTTAATGAATGATTGGATTTTTCTTGGTATAAAGGTCACCTTAACCCTTCCGCCGGTGATTAAATTATTTTAATTTCAAATCTCACATCGAGAAATTTTCACGCGAATGACAAATAATACCCGTACAAAATAATTTATAAATAACTGATTACGTATACGCAAAAAATATAAACCACATTGACATCCGTACCAAAAGCGTCTTTATTGCAAGAAATAAAGGATTGGATTTGCGTGTGCTATGTACTTCCACAGTGTGGACAGTACTAGTCAAATCTAAAAGATAATCCGCGGATCAACCCGACGGTAGTACCAGCGGGATAAGCAGGCTTAACGTTTTAAATATTGTTTACGTTGCTTTTAATGTATATGTACACGATATAACTACTCACGTATGAAGAACTGTTAAATCAAACGTAATTTCAAGCATGGATTTAGAAATCCATAGATCCGTATTAATAAACTGACATCGAGCTAAGACCAGGTTCTCAAGTTCAATCTTAAGCATACAACGATCGATACTTGAGACGCTGTTATTCGTTCGATGTATTTATTTGAATACTGGCTCTTTTGTTATAAAGTTTTATAGCGATGAAATAAAAGCTACCTACTGCAAGAATTGAGTGATATTGTCACTTTGGTTTTACTGCATCCAGCTTTTCGTTATTATATGAAACCAGATGGCGGATTAATCCAAAACATATTTATTATTCTGATTCCTTTAGCACAAAGGAGAAACGAGTTAAGAATTATACATATCTCGAAAGGCAAGCGGAGGGTAGCTCCTTCATCAATCATTTGGAGATTATCTGCACTTCAGCCCAATTTGAGGCGTGCATTCGGCTTAACGCACACACGGCCGTGCGATTATACCGGCTACCGTGCGACGTAGTTATGTCGCATACTTTGCCGACTGAAATATCGAACGGTTATATTATAGGGCATTTTTTTACATCGATCATCGCAACATACTACTGATACTTTTGACAACCTTGAAACACGTGATATTGTTTTATAGGTGATATTATTGATGATGCAATCAATTAAGATGGTCTTGAAAGTTTTTGACGTGACAATATCTTATAATTCGATGAAGCCGGCTGCACGCACGAAAAAACATGACGTATGCGGCGTTACCTCGCTCTGAGGCGTTCCATTCAAGGCTTGAAGTGCAAGCGAGAGCGCGGATCGAGCGACAAAGAGGCACAGTCAGCCTCCGCGTTCGACATCTGTTTCTCTCCTGCTTGAGTGAGCTATACAATAATACATTTACATGTTTTCGGCAAGGATGAAGTGCAGTGAAAAGTGAATGTGGTGTCAATTGTTTATAGCAACGATAATATCTATCAAACAAATAATATTAAAATTTTCTTTTGAAAAATGCAACCATTCCATCAGTATTTTCTTACGATGTTGTCACGTTCAGCTATCGTCAATAAGCCGACTTTACAGACAACCAATTTTTTGTCTGTTTTAGTAGTAGTAGAGATTTTTGTGACAAAGCTCGTCCAGGGAAATACTACCGTCATTCTTAAGTCGTTGTGGTCAAGCAACATTGCTGTGTCTGAAGGACGTGATTGTCAGTGTTGTTATAGGCACGTAAGGCTTAACACCTTCGCTTTACGTTGATAGATACAAGGTGGCATTTTATAGGACGAGTTCTTTGCATGCCGCAAGTGTTGCTCTGTTTATACGCGATGGTTTTGCTAATAATAAACTTATCCTTCTCTTCAGCCCTTGTAAGTAAAAAAATCGCCTATTTATAATAACTATGATACTTCAGCTGGGGAGCTTGTTTCCTTATATTTGTACCTAAATGCTCCAATCTTAGTAGCTTCCCTCTGTCAGACTGGAAAATAAAGCATCAGAAAGCCCGTTTGTTGAATTAAGTTAATGTTGTTAGAACCGCGTGGCGCAGTTAGTATATATCTTATGTAGGTAAATACCTGCCTACCTCTAATCTGGCGGCAACAACAGAGGTGCGCAATCAGCTGAGCTCCTGATCGATTGATAAAAAATCTCACGAGTCACGTGGATTGTTTAACTGTGGCCGCCCGCCGGATGATCCCGGCCATTTGTCAAGATCAGGCTTACGGGATCGCTGTTGGAGCTCTGGGGAATTGGTCAAACCAAGTTATTCGATTGAACCAATAGCCTATTGAATTGTTCGTCTACATCAACGACTATAATCATATCGAGATTTATAAGGCAGCCGGAGTTTACAGAAACGATATGGAACAATAGCTTGATATGTTATAAATATTACACACACAAACGCCAATAAACTCACGCGCACACCCACACACACACAAACACCCACACACATATACACACCCACGCACACACACACACACACCACATATACACTCGGACATACGCACATACAAACACATACACGCCACTTTATTTCATGTTTTGCCCGACCGTAGTTCTTGAGTATTGATTTTTGCCTTCTGTAATCCTCTATTACCTATACCTCTACTATCAATTATCAAAGGAGGTTGGCCTAAGGAATACCCCACTGACATCCGTTTTCCCCGCAAACTACATGGATAGATAACTGTAGATTAACAGTTAATATGCGTTTTCCTCATTAAGCTGCATCATGTCTAGCGTACCCGAATACAGCCAAGCACTATACAAATTTCTCAAAATAAAGTCCACTTTAAATTTAAATAATAATAGAAAAATGTAATAGCTAAATAAATGTCCCATAGACGAACTTTCCGTTCAATTTAAACAGAAGAACATTATAAATAAATCTCTTTGTTTAAAGACTCATAAAAACCATAGAAGTGAATAGGAAGGGGTCGGACGATCGTCTGGCGGGGCTCGTGGGGCTTAAGGCCGCCCTTAACAAAATCTTAATCCCTACAAAGGGTTAGGAATATTATCTTATTATACGCACAAGAAATAAACCTTTAATTCGTGTTGCCTCTTTAGTGAAATATTGGCCCGTTTAAATTAATTCGGGTCAGGAATACGAAGCTTTACGCTTTTAAATATATATTACTTCATGAAGCATTCATCATTAAAATGTTACTTACGTTTATAAACTTAGGATAAGCTATTACCCACTAAAAAATTACATCTCCATATCTGTTGCCTCAACGCTACTGGTTAGTAAGCCATTCCCATCGCGTAAACAGATTTTTCTAAACTCTGGCTATAAGGGAACCATTTCCCTCCCGTAAGAATTTATTAATCTACATTCATCTCTTGCTTTAAAATGTTTCTATTAACAGATAATTTGATACAGACAAACAAACTATAGACAAACTTAGCCGGTTGTTTTTTTTTGTTATCACCATCTCACTTTGTCACTAAATATATTGTTATTTTTATGTACCTACCGATATATAGAGATATAAGTCAGGTGTGGTCAGTCACCATTTTTGTGAGAATTTGTAATAAATTTTATGTACAACTTTTTAGCCATAATTTATCATTTTTGTTCATTACATTTATTTCATGCTGTATAGTGTTATAATCAATTAATTTAATTAGTCAATTTTCCAATTTAGTTTTAGTCCAATTTTTTTATTGCGTTGTACATATATCAAGAGATTCATGGCCATTTCCCTCCCGTAAAAATTTATTAATCTACATTCATCTCTTGCTTTAAAATGTTTCTATTAACAGATAATTTGATATAATAAAGGTGTGTGTAAATAGGTAAATACGATTTAAAGGGTCAGTTATGAGAACATTCTCCAAACGATGGCCTACATTAATTATCTTCTTATAGCAGCGCTTTATTGACGTTATGTTATGTTATATACGGATGGTATTCATTTTATTAATCATTCGAAAAAACATATAACAACAAAAAAATACGGCCTTAGTCAGTCGTATGTTACTATTTAATAGACAATTTAACCCCTGTTAGCCTCGCAGACTATCTGAAGCGCCTGGGGTTTCAGTTCGAAGCTAAGATACAAAAAGCAGGGCCCACCTACTCGTAGCATAGTCAGTCTATTTCTCAATCAGTCGCAATACTACCGTACCGTATAATTCTCTGTCCGGTACATTTATATGTATTAAAGTAGTTTATATTTAAGTTTATTTATCCTGTTTTGTAAGTAACTATATAGTCAATGTCAAATTTTTCTATTGATGCGTGCATTACATGTAAAATATAACATAGAAGTGAGTCGATGGCGACGACTAAATTCGTTAACTTAAAATTAAAGCTATGAGGGTTCCAAACGAGCCCTGGTCTAAGAAGCCCATGACAAACTTAGCCGGTTGTTTTTTTTTGTTATCACCATCTCACTTTGTCACTAAATATATTGTTATTTTTATGTACCTACCGATATATAGAGATATAAGTCAGGTGTGGTCAGTCACCATTTTTGTGAGAATTTGTAATAAATTTTATGTACAACTTTTTAGCCATAATTTATTATTTAATTTTTTCATTACATTTATTTCATGCTGTATAGTGTTATAATCAATTAATTTAATTAGTCAATTTTCCAATTTAGTTTTAGTCCAATTTTTTTATTGCGTTGTATACAATTGAATAAGTGTATTATTGTAATTGGGCTTGGTCCGATCTAGTTAAATTTGAATAACAATAAATAATATTTAATTATATATTTAATTAATTTCTACCAGTCTTAGGCTTAAACTCTTAGAACACTGTTATCCGAGAAATTATGGAGTTCCTGCGAAATTAGTAGTTACATTTGCTACGCTAATTATTTGTATGCTACTTGCATTTTTTTATTTTAATATAAAATAGTAATAGTTGAATAGTTCTTAGTTGAATTATTATTATTATATTAGTTAATAGTTGAAGCATTAGACGCGGAAAATTTTTTAGCGCACCTAGTTTTCAAGTTAACATATATCAAAAGATTCAGGCCACGCGAGAAATTTTCTCATTTCTGTGGATCTTATTAATATTAACAAGCAGGTGTAATCAATATATCAATATCAGAGAGATAGTTAAGCGGCGGATTAGCGCAGCTGTTTATGTCCCTCCGTCACATAATCTGGTGACATGCAGAAACATAAATTTAGCTTCAATCGCCATCAGAAGCATTAATCGCGGATTCAGTGTGGACGCACCTTAAATGTATTCTTGTTTGTCAGGGGTGTGCTGAATAGCTTTGCACATTTTTTTATTACTTTAAAAAAGGAACTTCAAGCTTAATTTTTTATAATCCGCGACAGTTTCCTCACACGATTTAACATATTATTCTTTCTTAATTATTTATATACGCAGCATTACTCAGGACTGCAAATTTGTAAGGACCTTGCAATTGTAAATTGTTAAGTTAACATCTCCTGAGAATGCTCCGGTGGCATGGCATAGAGAGCTCAACATGATAATAACTCATCATGATAATACTCAAAGTTCGGTTCGAACCTGACTAAAAAAGGACCTTCCCACCTTTAAATACCTTTCAAATCTTCACGCATTGTCTTTATTTGAAAGTTGCTGTCAGACTGCACTGCATAGCTATTGCCGATGTTATGCTCCGTTAATTTGCAAGATTTTACGCAATACTTTTTATTTTATTAAAATATATTTATTTATCTTAGTATAGTCTGTAGGTTGGTAAGCGAGTCTGTCCTTCTTACTTTGTCGTTTAGTGAGTTAGATAAAAAAATAGTTGAAAGAGGCCAAAGCCGCGGGACTTGCTAGTATTAATAGACGTTGTAGATAAGAATCTGATAGCTATAAGCTGTAAATTGTAACATGATCTGTTCTTGTTATTAGTTCATAAAATGGTTTTAATAAAGTATTTTCATTTTATTTATTGCTCTAACATCTTTCTATTTATATTATGTTAATTTTACAACCACCGAAAAATGTTTAGCGTTTGTGGAACTAAACATGCCTGTACGAAAGATAGCGATCGCACGTGTATAAATCTACTAATAAAACTTGATAATCTTTATTCAAAGCTTCAAATCCTACCAAAAGTTGTTTAACAACCTGCTAATCAAGGTATTCATAAATAACAAAGTCGCACATAGCTTGTGACTTAATGAGAGCGATTAGGGTTTTTATAAGAAGTAATGAAATTAAGAAATTCATAACCGCTGTTTAGTGATTACCGCTGCCAATAATCTTCTTTTTGCTGCAGAATCACAGCCATTTCTATTAAGGTTGGGGTGTTTACAATTTTTAAGCTGTACTTTACGCGTTTAGTTACGTAGCTTTAAAAAAGTGTTGGGCAATAGTATGGCGCATAGAACTGAAATAGAAAACATTGTAGGTACTTCACCTTTTGAATCCTTATTATTTAGGCTTTAAGAAAGCCTCAATTAAATCGTCAACAATTGGAAATAGTTACCATGATCCCAAAGGACGTAGGTAAGTCAAAAACTCACATATGTCCTTTATACTGTTGTACCTAACCATAGCTTCGTTTAGTCACAGAGGAAAATAAACTATTACAATTTTTAAAAATATGGTATGGCTCATAACAAAATGTAACGAAAAAGTGACAACCCTATCATCTAAACCCACAACTAACATGCACACATCGGACTACGACCACTACCGGTGTATCTCCTGAGATCTGATAAGATTCAAATAAGGGATTAGAGTGGGATGGGTAGAGGATTTGCGGACGGCACCTGCGTGTGCGAAAGAGACGAAAGATGGGATTATCTCCCTACAGACCGCGCCAAGTGGCCACGTATCTATGTGTATGATGTCTGTATACATAGCGTACTTTTTGAATGTCCAAAGAGAATTCGCTGAAAAGGATTTAGTGTCAATAAAATTCATAAAAACAAAGCATACTAAAGTATTTAATCATCTCCAGCCAGTACATTATCTTGATTCCAGGCCTCCTGAATCATAGTTATAGTACAGCTTTAACCCACCACGCCCCTCCGATACAGGTCTGCGGGCCTAAAAGCACATGTCAATATAATAAGCGGGATCGATAACCTGGCGTGCTTTTCGAGGCACAGGACAGAAGTTCTCGGCAGTAAAAACCGGTAGGTACCAAACAACTTTTAGCATGCGGTAATCGAATCCAGGACCCCGTGATCCGTTATTAATACTACAGACGCCTTTATATTAAAATTATTATTATACACTCGTAGACTTTAAAATGATAGATTAATTGACCTAAAAGTTAAATATATTCAAATTATACACCGTAATAATATAATTATGTTACACAAAAGAAGTGCTTATGGTTTAACTGCCCAATAGGTGACTTTTAAGTTAATATTTGCTTAGTTTAATATTTATTAGTTACAACGAATTAAATATTTATTAACTAAAAATATCACGCATGTGATTTTTCATATCCTCCAATAAGAATGTCGAATGTCAGCACTATTTAAGTGACAAATTATTAGTTAAGAAATCACAGTGTGTCCAAAAAATTGTTTCTGTTTACTTCTGTCAGTCTGGACTTAGTGATAATAAAAATAAATGGTCAATTTTTATTTTCATAAATTATTTAGTCATGTAAAAAAATACCTGTGTCGAGGAGAGTTAAGCGCATTCAGAAACGAAAACATCATATTTAAATCCTAAATAATGGCCAGTTCTTACTATGAGTAAAATGATTATCAATTTTTTTCTTAAAAAAATTTAAAATCATTTTATTTAAACAGGGAATAGGCGCATATTCGCTCGTAAAGCATGGGACTCAATCACGGTAAAAATCTTTTATTCTTTTTACGTTCCGCCGAGCTAATCCAACGGCTTATCTTCGGTTTCCAGTAGTAAACTACAAAAAAATCGTTAAACGTGCGAAAACGTTTTCTAAGTTCTTCATTGTAAGGTTCATATTCGATTGTAAGTTTAATTTGGGGTTGAGATAGTCAATGAACCTCGCAATAGGGTAAAACCGCGACCTACCGTAGGGTACGAAACATTGTCGAAAACACTTACAAATGTTTCCCATTTTCCTTCATGCTTTTACTTTTCCTTTACTACACCTAAATTGAAAAGTAGATCACTCTTTGAACTAGAACTATTGTGACCCAGTAACAACCGACTATCGGATAAAATTATAACTGTATTACAAATATAAAATCCAATTAATCCCCGTTGACCATCTAATAACCTGCTGTAATATATTATGTCAGCAAGCCATAAAAGGCTTTGTTATTATTTCCAAGGTAACCCCAGCAAATAGCCTAGAGATATTCTGAATTATATATTTTTTATAATCTCGTGCTTAAGGTAAATGCAATTTCGGTCGGTTGACGGAAGTTTTGTTGATCATTAGTCACCACGCACCCATCAACAAAATTTATAAAGGTGCAACGCATTAGACAAATAAAGGTTTTCATTAAAGTTTTCAGTAATAAAAGATTTTAAACTAAGATTTTCGTGGTTAATCATCATTTCTTAAATATAGTTCAACGGATACATACCACGATAATATTTCGGATTTGTCGATATTTCGAGGACTCAGTCCTGTCGTGACCACGATCCATACAACTGGTGTTTTCAGTAATAATTTTAAATAAATATAAAACTTGTGTTACAGTAATTTTATAAATGGGTAAATAAGTAAACTTTTGATAACTAATAAAAAATGGACTAGATATTTTATTAATTTGATTAGGATTTTTACAAATTTGCTAGAAACAATTTAAATTATAAATATAATCGAAATTGTTTCTTGAAAATTATTTCAAAAACCAAAATTTATGACATTGGGTTCGTGGGTATTTTGATACAAATAAGACTGCATTATCGATTCAATTCAATCATGTATGGGCTCGAATGATGCAAAAACACCTCCCGGTGTCTTAGTCGTTTATTATTTGTTGTCTATATTTTGTTCGCATGAATAAAAAAAAATGTAACAGCATAACACGATATTGTAATCCTTTTAAATATTATAAGAGGCATTACATTGTTTTCTAAAGCAGAAATTGGATTAAAAATAAGTTTTGATTATATCCTATTAATAAAATGTACGTCACATTATCCAATCATATATGTAAGTACTCGTTGCTAATCGCTTAATCTTTTTATTTTACCCTTTCGCATTTCTACATCATACATACATAAAAGGATTTGCGTGATCATCCAGACAATCGTATAAAACACATCTGCTGTTATATCCCTACTGATTGTAAATGTGACATTGTGTTTGTTTGCTTTACGCACTATCTCAGTAACCAATCTACTTGCTTTTTTGCATAAAATTAGTTGATATTTAAAATTAGTTGAAAATTAAATTCTGAAAATGAAGCTTAATTTGCTATACTTCTTGAAAAGCAGGAGAATTTGTATGGTGTAATTATAATTTCTTCAATTCTTATACTCCACACCAAACAGATCTTCGGCAATGTAGGGTACATTGCCGAATATTTGGTGTGGAGTATAAGTACTATGCACGTTTCGATCCGAAACCGGAGTATCCTCAGGAGATGATGAGAAAATTTGAATGGATATTCTTGGAATTTTTAAGCTAGATCAAAAGAGGACTTTGGAAAGAGTGCTCTTAAATACTTTATGCCATGATGGGAACCGGTAAAACAGAAAGAAACGCGATCAAGTCTAAAGTAATCTGCAGTATTTTAGTATTAATTGTTAGAAGCACAACATACAGATCTAGTATTATACCGACTGTGTCTTTTATAATTTATTTAAAGTGATGCTACTCAAAAATTTTCCATCGATTCTGAATTGATTTTAGTCAATTAACAGCTACGTAAATGTATAAATTGATTATATTTAATCGTAATATATCACTAAGCATTTTTCTGATAAACTTCTTCTGTCAAAAAAACAATGTCGAGCTTAGACCCACTTTTAGGTATCTTTCTATTACGAATTTCTAACAAGATTTTGACATTAATTTTCCTAACGATGTTCCTCTTAATAACTAAACATTGAATTAATTTACTGTCGTGCAATTAAAAATAAGCGGTTAATCTTTTCCGTAAACTGGCACCGTTTATAAGTTTAATTTTACTCTGTCATTAGAGTGTTGCGATACTTCAATTTAGATACAGAACGAATGCGTGCGTACAAATAGGATACTAAAGGTTCTTATTATTAAAAGTTCGTCAAAGAACGAAACCTTAAGACACGCGCGTCAATGTGAGTATTCGACACTCGACGAAATTAGTATTAAAGTCACTCATCACCCCTGCAGAGATTATTTATTTGCTAATGCACAGAGTAAAACGGCCCTGCTTATACAGATCTATTTGATTTAGACGTAGTGTGTATCAGCTTACAATTTAGGGGTAAAAGATGGGTAAAAATGAGGCCTCCCCTCCCAAAATATCCAAAGCCAATTCATCTCATGTGATAATATTGACATGAGGTACCGCAAAAGAAAACCGAAGGTAGGGAAAATCAATGGCAGCATTAACCTTATTGGATAAGTCTGCGTACATACATCAAACGGTTAGGAGCACGTAAACAAAAAGCAAATATTTCCAGATGAAAAGCCCGTTTAATTACGTTAATACATTTGCTAAATGCTCTCGTGATAGTACTTGCAGTGAGTGAATCGTTACTAAGGGTCACAGGTTCAAGAGCCAGACAGGCCTTTTTTTTTATAACTTTTGGCTTTTAAAGTGAAAGATTTCGGATACGGTTCTCATTTTGTCAGATAGTTATATTTGATTGCACCACAAATTCGTTACTAATAAGTAATAACCACCGCTACAAGATCGAAGAAGAAGAGAAGCGGTGGTAGCCCAGTGGGGCACTCGACATAATTTCCGGGGGGCCGAGTTCGAATCCCAGTACGCACGCTCTAACTTTTCAAAGTTATGTGCGTTTTTAAGTAATTAAAATATCACTTGCTTCGACGATGATGTGCCGCCAAGCGATTTGCGTTCCAGTACGATGCCGCGTAGTAACCGATTAGGGCTTAGTTTAATTTAACTGTCATACTAGGGATATGGCAGTTAAATTAAACTAAGAACAAGATAGTCAATTACTATTTAGACTGCATAGTCGCTTACCTTGTGGGAAAATAAAAATGTAATAAAATCTGTTTGACGGCCGAGTGGCGCAGTGTGTAGCGACCCTGCTTTCTGAGTCCAAGGCCGTGGGGTCGATTCCCACAACTGGAAAAAAATTGTGTGATGAACATGAATTATTTCAGTGTCTGGGTGTTTATCTGTATATTATAAGTATTTAGGTATATTAAATATTCAACAGTCAAAGTCAAAGTCAAATATTTCTTTATTCAAATAGGCACATATGTGGCACTTTTGATGTGTAGATACATAACATGTAAAATATAACATATAGGTAAGTGAGTTGATGGCGATAACTAAATTCTTCAACTTAAAACTAAAGCTGCGAGGGTTCCAAACGCGCCCTGGTCTAAGAAAAAGCCCACAACAAACTTAGCCGGTTTTTTTTTGTTATCACCATCTCACATTGTCACTTAAAACTGTTAAAAAAACAACCTGGTTAGAGCAAAAATTTACACCCAAGCATTTTTATCGTTGACGTAGTCCTTAATACTATAATAGGACTTTTCTATAAGCTTACGTTTAACACAAACTTTGAACTTTTTCAGTGACATCAGTCATCAGTCATCTTAGTACCCATAACGCAAGCTACGCTTACTTTGTGACTAGATGGCGATGTGTGCATTATCGTAGTATATTTATTTATTTATTATTTATTTCTTTATGTAGGTAAACAAAACCTTGAAGGATATTTTGAAATAATATCGTCTGGTCGTCCGTATAAAATAATGTGTATGTGAAAGTAGTTCACTTGAAAGCTTACACTAAAAGGCGCAGCATAACATCAACTTCGTATTTTTCCAACGCTCACACGTCATAATAAAATCAATAGGCATTACCACTTATCGTTTCATGCCGCTCGCTCGTCACCCAAATTAAATGATGATCGCCTCTCGTCTCTGGGCTTAAGCCAGATTTCAATAGAGTATAATCTCGTCCTAATGAATCTCCGATCCGGATTAGCGTGCCCCCATTATGGCTGAACGTTCGCTCGAAACCAGTGCGGATTAGGCTTAGAAAAACTCCAATTATGACCGTGCAGCGGGGATATTGCATAAACAATTAGTTTTCGACACAAAGTACTTACTACTAACTTCAGAATAAATAATTATATTTATGCATCGGCTGTATTCGTATTTTGAAACATGACTGAACAAATCGAGACGTTTTATAGTTTACTAGCGTACCCAGCCCGCTTCGCCAGATTTTAAGTGTCATAATATATTAAATCATTTATTTCTCTCCGTATTCATTCTCTTCTCGAGCGGGTGAAGATCATTATCTACACCCTACTTTTGGCTTTTAAAGTGAAAGATTTCGGATACGGTTCTCATTTTGTCAGATAGTTATATTTGATTGCACCACAAATTCGTTACTAATAAGTAATAACCACCGCTACAAGATCGAAGAAGAAGAGAAGCGGTGGTAGCCCAGTGGGGCACTCGACATAATTTCCGGGGGGCCGAGTTCGAATCCCAGTACGCACGCTCTAACTTTTCAAAGTTATGTGCGTTTTTAAGTAATTAAAATATCACTTGCTTCGACGATGATGTGCCGCCAAGCGATTTGCGTTCCAGTACGATGCCGCGTAGTAACCGATTAGGGCTTAGTTTAATTTAACCAAACTTTACAGGATTACTCGCCAGGTCAATCCGAAGATTCCCTGGAAGTTTCATTGAAATCGGTCGAGACGTTTCGGAGCCTATACGGAACATACCCACACACTTTCTCTTTTATATATATACATAGATGTCTTGGTGATATGTATTAGTTTAAATATCACCTATTTTTAAGGACCAAATTCTTTATGTGAATTTGTATTATAATGTAAAATACTATTGCTTCCGAAGTTTGCCGATCAAAATAGTTATTCTAAAGTACCTAATGTAGTTATCGTAGTTTAGACTCGATCACAATTTGTAATTATTATTGATAGACATCTGCATCGTCCAGTTAATTAATGTCCAACTTCACACACCACCTACTTATTAAACCCACCATGCCATTCTATGTACGATAGTGGTACGACTCTACGGCTAGATATTGGTATAAGTATATCAGTGGCTGTATGAGACGGCGGTATAAGTATATCAGTGGCTGTATGGGGCGGCGGTATAAGTATATCAGTGGCTGTATGGGACGGCGGTTTAAGTATATCAGTGGCTGTATGGGACGGCGGTAAAATAAAGGTTCAATTTGGTCCTAGCGGCAGTTGATTTGCACTTTACAACGCAGTAATTTTCTTTACAAGACTTTATAATTTTCTTTACTTGTATTGGGTGTTATTGCTTGGTTCAAAAATAACGAAACATTTTAAAATACACCAATAAATTTAAACCATTAGAATTTCCTCTTGACGATGATTATCGATAAGTATCAATTGAAAATATTTTTTTATGGAAATAAACGTTGTTCATTATATTATTGTTTGATAAGATTTTCCAAATATAATGTATGAGTGGCTCAGTAATACCTTAATGAGAGTTATGGCGCTGCCACACTGTTGAAATAAAATGTTTTATTACATTATGGTGTTATTCTAAAACATTAACTAAGACAGTGTTCGATTTTGTAATGACAAGGTTGCTTGGAAGCATCCGGCTCCGCATTCATCTCTCACAAGATAGAAAAATGAATGTTAAAATGTAAAATGTAAATTGTTGATGTTGGAAAAGAGCAACTGCTGAGTTTCTTGCCGGCTTCTTCTCGGTAGAATCTGCCTTCCGAACCGGTGGTAGAGTTACTACAAATAGACAGACATGACGTTTCAAAAGTGCCTACTTGAAATAAATGAATTTTGAATTTTGATTTTTTTTGAATTTTGTACCTATCTGTTTTGAGTTTTCAACGATCACACACTCATGAAAACATTGTTACATTCTTGTTACAAAGTGTTACTTTGTAACCATCCCGAATAAATTAAAGGTTAAATAAATAAATAAATAAATATACTACGACAATACACACACCGCCATCTAGCCCCAAAGTAAGCGTAGCTTGTGTTATGGGTACTAGGATAGCTGATTAATATTTTTATGAATATAATACACATAAATACTTATAATATACAAGTAAACACCCAGACACTGAAAAACATTCATGTTCATCACACAAGCATTTTCCAGTTGTGGGAATCGAACCCACGGCCTTGGACTCAGAAAGCAGGGTCGCTGCCCACTGCGCCAACCGGCCGTCAAAGGTTCGCCAGAGTCAATGAGAAGTTATTATTTGTTGCATTTTTTGTTTCCACAAAATGTATGTTAAATAATATTACAATGTTAAAATAGCTTGCTTCGTTTTGAGACAAGATATTCAATAACGTTTTATAATATTTTGTAACGGCAGTGTGGCAGCACCCTAAGAGACTCATTCCTAATGCCATGAGCATCTTAAAAGTTAAGGAGTCCTTATTTTTTTTTTAATTTGATCCGTACGATAAAAATTCACATCATATTAATTGTGTTTATATATTTATTTATTATGCTCTGCTCTAGGCTCTACCAGAACAGGCCTAGACAAAATTAGGCACCTTTACAGCCTGGCGATGAAAATAGTACATTTACTTTTTAGCCCTCGAATACAAATGAATACAAACAATCCCCGCAGTAGGTATTTATAAAAACAGTAACAAACATTAACTCAAAAAGCTTTTGAAATCACGAAAACATTATATAATCTTAATTCAGACATCTGATTCAGTCCAATAAATTGTAAGGGCCAGATGACACTAGGCTAATCCCATTGGCGGGCATTAGAACGGCTTTGTGCAGACAGATCGCGCTCGTACGCCGAAATTACCTAGCAATTGGTAACCGAGCCGAATTGCCTACGGGCTCAGCCTAAATCGGCTGCAGACACTTTTATTGCCCGGCCGAAATCCCGCTGACCCGGACTCCAGTCGAACCCGGCTTCGCTTTATCCCGGTCCCGCTTAATCCCGGATTTGACGTCGCTTAATCCGGACCCATGTCGGATATCGCGTCGACACAGGCGCTCTCCACACACTCCTGTTCTATATTGATTCAGGATTTCGTTTCACCTACGAACGTACACGTATCATACGCAGACACAACAACTCTTTTAAAGTAATAATGCAGTTTTATTATGATGATGAAATAATCTCGTCAAAGGTAATCCGTAAGTATCATTGTGTCACGGGATTACGCGTCGTGAAATGCATCGCTTTCGGATATTTGAGCTCAATGATAATAAAATTGTATGCAAAAAATGAGCAGATTAATTTGTGTTTTCATTGGGTGGTGCGTTATGCGAAAAATTGAGTGCCGCCTCACAAATGAAAATGCTCGTTTTATTTTGCTGGATTGTCATTTATAAATTAAATAATATAATTGTTTTCAATTTTTAAAATAGTATTCATACATTTATAATAAAGTCTTTGTTGTTCTAAGTAGCCACACGTAAGTACAAATATTATTAATTAAAAATGAAGCAATTAAAATAATCTTTTGAAACTAAATACTTTCAGTGACTGTACCGGTTCTGAATGCAGATTCTATTGAGCATAAGCCAGCAACAATATCAGCATAGTTACGATATGCTTCTAGTAGTTTATATAAAACATGTAAACGCGTATATTTTGCCTTGTGAAGTGTCACGCATTAGTAAAGCTATAAGTGAGGTTAGTGAGGAAGTACCTACTACCACCATGTTTATTTCTGCCTCAAATCAGCATTGTTATAATGCTATATCCCGGTTTGAAGGGTGTGGTTGCTGCTATGATTACAGATATATGAGGCTTCTTACTTACACCTTAGGTCGATGGACATAGGTCGGCATGTTGCAGGACGTACTCCTTGCCCTGCTTAGTATTGCCCTGTTTATAGGCGATGGTTATTTACTTTATTCGATTAATTCTATTAAAAAAATAGGCCTACGAACTTATCTTATTATCTGTATATATCTATATCGGGCTCTATTGGCTTCTTCGCTAAAAAGATAATAGAAAGCACCTTTCCCTGGCCATAACACTACTTCCTGAAAGTTTCCTCAACACTTTCTTTATTATGGAAATAATGGAATTGCAATTAACGAAACAGAAATTTATTTTCCATTTTCGGTCCATAAACAAATAGATTGAAAAGAAGTACCTACTCGTACTTTGTACGGATATTAAATGATACATTAGTGTGGCGCGCGTTGGATTCGGCGAAATTCATAATAATTTCCCGTGTTTAGAAACTGAAATTATATTTTGATGGTAAAGTGAATAGTCGCCTATTCCCATTTTAATGAGGATTATAGTTTCTAGTGCATTTAGAGCACTTCGCGCGGTAAAATTAATTACCAAATCGGGTCTGTCTGTCTGCGCCGAGTCGTCTAAATTCATGCGTTTGAAAGCCCGGTTCACATTTGCACGCAATTTGCCTGTTCAGTGTACGCTAATCTAATCCTCTACGTGTATGAGCTCCTGATTATTTGGCATTCAATCTAATTGAAAATGGCTTTCTGTTGCCGTGTTAATTGTGTCGTATCGTATTATCTATATTATTTGACGGCCGGCTGGCAAAGTGGGCAGCGAAAAAAAATAAAGAACCCTATTTTCTGAGTCCTAGGCCGTGGGTTCAATTCCCGCAACTTAAAAACAAAATTGTTTTTCAGTGTCTGGGCGTTTATCTGTATAAGTATTTGTAGGAACGAATGAATAATGAATGAATGAATGAATGAATGCATGAATGAATGAATGTATGAATAAAGGTAGGAATGAATGAACACACTTTTATTGTACACCACAGAGAAAATTTACAGAGATACAAATACAACAACAAGTATTTATAAATATTTATGAGCTATCTTAGTACCAATAACACAAGCTACGCTTACTTTGGGGCTAGATGGCGATGTGTGTATTGTCGTAGTATATTTATTTATTTATTTTGTTAAACCTAACAACCTGTGCCGTGTGGTGACGGCATATCTGCATACAGTTTCCACCGCCCCCTTCTTTCCGCGGTTGTCATCCGAAGCGACGAAGGGAATATATACTACTACCATCTAATACGACCAACCTGCCTGCTTAGTGTGGTGATTATGGGCAAAAACTTCCGTTGGGAGGCCTTCAGTTCAGCTGTGGACTGTTATAGGCTATTGTTTATACCAACCTGATATTTTAAAGGTTGATCCCGGGAGGGGGATGAGGAGGAGGAGATTATTCTGGGAGTCTGAGTCGAAATTTGTAGCTCTGTCTTCTTCCTATTCCAACGCCTGGTCGCACCATGGGTGATTAAAGATTAAACACCCTTGGAGATTTGGTTTCACGCGAGAATCTACTTGTGTTTAGAAAGTGAGTTTTTTGTTAGTTAAGTGCGTTTGACAACCTCCCTTGCGCAGTTGAGAGCGCTGTGGCAATATAAGTGGGAGGTACGCCAGGATCGGCGAGGGGGCAGGCATGCCGGTTACCTTACGATTTTTTCTTTCACCGTTGAAGCAAGTGATATTTTAATTACTTAAAACGCACATAACTTAGAAAAGTTAAAGGTGCGTGCCCCCTAAAGTGAAGTCGAGCTCATACCCACTTGGCTATCACCGCTTCAAAAAATATATTTATATCATATAAATAAACAGACAAAACTGCTCCCTTTGTTTTAAAGTCGGTTGCGAATTAAGTGCTAAATCTCCACAGCGTAGCCTTACGA
This sequence comes from Pararge aegeria, assembly GCF_905163445.1. Lineage (NCBI taxonomy): Eukaryota > Metazoa > Arthropoda > Insecta > Lepidoptera > Nymphalidae > Pararge > Pararge aegeria. Next base: position 6,850,772 of record NC_053181.1, read on the forward strand.
ATCTGCTAGCTTGACCTTCTTCTTAATGTCACACAAAGTTTAAAACATTAAAATTATATCGACGTTTAATCAGCAGTGCCAATAGCTAGCTAATTTTGCATTTACCGATTTGCATAGTTCATATTGAGATCAAAGTACGTATGCATTCAAATTTGTATCCCCAAATCATTAATGACCTACGCTCGCAACTAAACATTACGACAATTTAGGCGATAATGCCGCTAAGTCCGGTTCTACACTGTGCGGAATTACCGCGCGATGTTAATTAGTCGCGTGCGTGGCCGCGGCCTAACAGTACAGCGGGCTTTTAACTTTTCAAATGCGTTCATTAAGTGCATGCAGATTATTTGGTTGCCATTTCACCACTATTGATTGAGAATTCTGCGGCATTAGTGATTTTCCACTAATGTGGGTGCATTTTCCACGTTTATCTGCTTAATTATATTGAATGTTTCGCCACTTCGCTATATGCTAATCCGTTTTGATAGGTGGCATTTATTATTTATTCACCAGTAACTCGTTATTGTCTTTTTATGTTAATACTACTGGATTTCGGGATTAATTCGTTAATATGTTAATTTTTATGAATTTTTCCTATGCGCGCGATGCAATGTCTTGTCAAATGGATTGATGTACCTAACAGTTTGATTAGAGAGTTCTATATATTTTTTGCTGATATATTTATATCGCCTGCAGGTTGTATACTTGCACTAGTTTACAAAGTTATTGTAGTTCTATTGAATCGGATCTACGGTCTTTTTAGGGAACAGAACACATCCAATTTTAATTAAGTTTTATTTCAGTTACCTTGCATTTTAAATGCAAATATACTTTGAGATGAATAATAAATAAATAAATAAAAACAGACCCGTGTCTGCCGTGTTCTTTAACACGTATTTACTGACATCCATTTATATCATCATCGTAATCTTAACAAACGTTTTCATTTACACCTCCGCCTCTACTATTACAATATTATTAAGTATTTAAAGTACTTAAGGTACTTTCTTTAAAAAAAAAAGTTCGAGATCATTAAATTGTTGCATATTGCAGTAGCGGCTACATGATAATTATTATGTATGTCACGAATATTTTTACAATTCAGTGGTGATTTGGTATAAATACCGGTGCTATTTGTTACAGAGTTGAGTTTTCCTTTGAGTATTAGTCGAAACTACAACTTCAATTTATTTACATTTTACATATTACATCTTTATTGTGATATTATTATGAACAATCTATTAGTAAATAATAATACTATGTTCTTAGTAATATCACAATAATCAAAAGCAATCGTAATGAAAACCCTGTAAGGACGCAGAGTTTGGTGTAGTAGAGAGGCAGGCCGTTTAATTAATAAAAAAATATAATATTTCATTATTTAAAAAATCGTTTACCGTATAATAAGTACACTATAAGATAATTATTATTTGGTTATACTTCACGTTAAAGTGATTATTAAGCAGGTATAATCGAAATAAATAAATTTTAAATTTCGAATTTTCTTGTTTGTGATCGTTGCGATTTAGTTTTAGCGTTTACGATAGCAATCGCGTGTTACAAAATAAATAAGTAACCTTAGACTTAACTCAATGTAAATAATAAGCATTCGTTATTTATATGTGCAACCGTAATCGATACAATTCTTTATTCAATTAAGAACATTGGAACGATTTTAAGTATTTTGCAACAATGTTGTTAAGCTTTAGTTAATGCGCTATAATAATATAATAAAGTGATTTCAAATCATATAGAGTTGACGATGACGAACAAGAGAGTTGGAGAGTAATACAGCAATCCTTCACATCATTACCATCATCTCCAGCCTATTAATGTCCCACCATTAGGAACAGGCTTCCCTTATAGGAGAAAGCGATTAAGAGCTAAAACCCACCATACTACTCTAGTGTGGGTTGGCTGGCTTCAACGATGAATATTTTATTATTTTATTAACTAAGTGTATTAACTTAGTAAATAATAATATTATGTAACAACACCCATTATTGGCGCGCGAAATTTTTTTCGTATAGTAGGGAAACCGATTTTATTGGGGATGCTCAAAACAAAAAAAAAACATTTAATAAATAAAATCATTTCTCTATCAAGTAGTAAAATTTATATAAATACCCATTTCCTAACTCCGGGCTGGTACAGAGATTTTTTTTTTACACAAAATAACCGAGAGTCGAACCTATAGTCGAACATTCTAATAACTAAACCAACAAGTCATTTATCGGGTTAAACAACGTGTAACCGAATTACGAAATAATGTTGAAAGATGCATAAGTATATTTCATAAGGAATCACACATCACATGTAAAAACATTAAATCAAAAGAAGCATAATTATTTTTCATACAAACGATTTCAAAGCATTCTTATTTAAACGCGCATAGTACCTACGCTTAGCGACACGTACCTGCTAAAGTGACAGGAGTCACATGATTTTAATTTTTCATGTGATGTTAAGACTTTATCTGATTTTCAGTAAAACACTATGGTAGCGGTTTACTCAAAAACTATTAGGTTTCGATTTCACGGATGAGTCTCAGAGACAGTACATAATGTATCTGAATCCTGTGAAGTATTGACGGCCGATTGGCGCAGTTTGCAGCGACCCTGCAAACATTTTCCATAATGTTTGTGTTATGAGCATGAATGTTTTTCAGTGTCTGGGTGTTTACATTTATATTCTAAGTATTTATGTATATCATTCATAAAAATATTCATCAATTATCTCAGTACCCATAATACAAGCTACGCTTACTTTGGGCTGGATGGCGATGTGTGAATTGTCGTATATTTATTTATTTTATTTATTTATTACGGTTTTCATTTACACGTTTCATTTACACAATAGGAGCATACCTATACAAGGTATGCTCCTATTGTTGGACTTTCTAATCCAATATCCAGACATAAGCTTTCTCGAAATTTAGTTAGGGCTCGATTACAGAGTTGACGCAACTTTTTGCTAAAAGCCTCCGCTTGTTGGGGGATTGCGCTAATAACATTTGTGAATGTCAAAGGATATGTGTGGGTCGTTTTTAGCTAAACAAAAGCCACCGTGCGTTTATACTCACCGTGAACGTTTGTCAGGATGCATTAGGGCAATATTAAGTGCGGAATCCATTACAAAGATATGCCAATAATCACCACGCTTGGCATGCGGGTTGGTGATCGTCCTTTCGCACCGGTAACGCTGCTGCCCGTTACCCGTCTGTTGATTTTTGGACCAACTGGTCAAAGAATGGTTATACCGCCATTGGTCGGTCGTCAAAGCCGAAAACAAGCGGCCCAGGACCGTGGATTTTGGAACTCTCTACAAAAGACTTATGTCCAGCAGTGGACTTCAATCGGTTGGAGTGATGATGACGATGGTGAAGTAAGGAATAATTTTCTCCTGTCTGTTTTTTTAATATAATTCAAATAGGGTTCTCAAAATAAATGCACATTTGGGTGCTTTAATCAAGGAAGCGGTGATAACACGGTGCCTAGGACTTCGGATTCACTTTAGGTGTATACCTTTCAATAAAGATTATTATTATTATTATTTAGGGGGGGAGGGGCCGAGATCGATTCCCAGCACGCACCTTACCTTTGTAATTAAAATATCACTTGCTTCAACGGTGAAGGAAAACAGCGTGTGGAAACCTGCATGCCTGGGTGTTTTCCATATGTTCTCAAAGGCATGTGAACCTGACCGATCCGCATTGGGCCAGCGTGTTGGACTACAGCCAAAACCCTTCTTATTGTGGGAGCAAACCGGTGCCCTGTAGTGAGCTGGTAATGGGTTGATATGATGATGATGATGATGAATCAAGTATTATTTAATTGTAAATGTTGATATTGGTACCTACATGTGTTTGCGGTGTGGTTACGGCAGAACAGAATTCAGTTGTCACCAACTCTCTTCTTCCCGCGAGTGTCGTATGAGGCGACTAAGGGATATAATATAACAGAGAACGGATAGCAGCGTCCCCATGCTACTATGAACTACTACGATTACCATCCCCCCTACCCATGGTGGTGATTATGGGCCAACCCTCCTACAGGGCTAGCACAATCAGGAGAAAAAATTATATCCCCCCTTTATATCCCCTGACAGGGGATATATTTAACGTGTCCACCTGCTAAAGCACGGGAACGTGGAATAGAAGAAGTTTACCCTGCTTTATAATTACACATTATATATTATTTGGATATTATTTCCACTTGTGCGCCAATGCTCTGAGAATTGATAAAGCTGTGGGAGAAGATACATTTTTATATATTTCCCGGGGAGATAATTGTCTCCTGCTCGTGCTGGCCTATACTCCAGCAGTGTTAACAGTGCTGCAATATACATAAATATATATATGAACTCATAGAAATTTGGAGAATATCGATAATGATTTTCGGGGATTTAGGATCCACCCCAACAAATAACAATAAATCACCGGTAGTTCGAAATCAAATAAAGTGCATATTGTAATGTATTTTATTAGCAAAATTGCCTATTGCACTATATTTTCTGTAACATGATCCTTCAACGAAAGGTACAGATAAAGCCTACTTTGCGCATGTAAATAGTTCATATATTTTGTTTTATTACGCTTATTTTCATTCTTTATGTGTTTATTATCCAAAAAACAGTTCACAGAAAAATGTTAATAGGTATGTCATATACCTATTTACATTTTTATTTCAATTTTAAAAAATATTTTAGATTCTTGTCATTTTCTTAAATTAAGATAAAATTTTATATACAATTGAGTTAATAAAAGTTTATGTTTGTACATAGCTGAATTCATCTTACTAATGTCCTACGTGTAAAATGCACTGGTAAATACATATTCAGTGAGGTGTTGGATCAAGGCAACTCGGTATAAGTTATAGGTAAATACAAAGTAAACAAAGCCACTGAAGCTAATATTATACAGCTAGGTATATCTGGCAGTGTCTTGCGGCAAAGCTGGCCTAATCCACGCCCGATCCGAAGAGCCGCAAGACGTCGCTTGTTGCTTGTCCGTGGGGCTTCGCAGAGTAAACTATTAACCGTACAAAGTGGCAAAGACGACGCTTCAAAACAATCATTTATTTTTAGTAGTGATAACTGGTTTGTCATCTCACATTCGCTATTCATTTAATTGCCAGAGTGTACTTTATTTTAAAATAAGAATGTCTTTCTTCTTTTGTGTTAACGTCATTCGAAGATAAATAAATACAAATAAATAAATATTTAACGACAATACCACTGACCTCTTATACTACGCTATAATTTAATAGAGTTCAGTAGACAATACACACATCGCCAATTCACCACCTAGCCTAAAAGATAGCGTAGTTTTTTTATGGGTTAGTACCCAGATAACTGATGAACATTGTTATAAATAATAATTACTTCTTAAATAAGATAAACGCCCAAACAAACATTTTCTAAGGCTGTGTGAATCAAACCCACAGCCTTTGACTCGAAAAGTAGCGTTTATAATCCAGGGCATTCTCGTAGAATGACAACCATTGCATTTCCATTTAAAGGATATACAAACAACGTGGGGAAAACTGGATGCCTTAAAGTTCTCCATAAAGTTCTCATAGGACTTCACGCAGTCTACCACACGACCTTCCGCACGCGGTGGACTATTCCTTAAACCTATCTCATTCTGAGAAGAGACCTGTGGGTGTGGTAATGGGTTTTTTTTTTATGTGCTTGACTGCAATCACACCTGATGGTAAGCGATGATGCAGTCTAAGGTGAAGCGCGCTTGCCTAGAAGATGCCTATTCACTCTTGATTTGAAGGCTCATATTGTAGGAACTGGGGAAAACGGAAGCTGGAAGAGCATTCCAGATCCTAGCGGTGCGGATCAGAAACGAAGATGCGAAGCGCTTCGTACGCGTCCGCGGTATATCGACCACGTAGGGATTCAGATCCTTACGGTGCCTCGCGGTTCGATGGTAAAAAGGCGAGGGGGGAACTAGATCAAATAGGGTTGATAATTAGGATAATTGTGAAGTAGGTGTGGAAGATAATTTAAATATTTATACCAAATACCCACTTCATAACTAGCATTATAGAAGCGTGGAGAGACTTAGATCTATATCGCTTTTATTAGCGCTGATCATTACAGCCTCTTTGGTCAAGGGTTTGGGATATTCAACTAAGGTTGTGATCCTTAGTTGTGGGCTCAGTTTCCTTAGAATTTAATTTTTGATGTAAAAGAAAATCTTATGATGTCAATAATTAGCATGAATCTGCCTAAAATAGAATCTATATACAACTGCTTTAAGTTTATGCCTAATATGCTTGAATACAAGGCGGGTTTTTTCACAAAATACATGAAATTATTAAAAAATTTAAGGCTACATGAACGTGAGATTTTTATTAATTTGCTTAAATTACCTACTTTAAACAAAAAAAAAATCTAATCTGGCCATTTTTATTATTGGACCGACTAAAAACCTCAATAAATCGACTTTCTAGACGTCAACAGAACACCAAAAGTGTATTAAACTTCTAATAATACAATCTGGTATTTCAATTTGCCACAGAAAAAGTGACATAAAACTGTTTTGAACACACTTCGCCCGCCAGTTTTTTATGCTAAATTGATGCAATTTCATTGGCCTGATACAGATTTTTTTGCTCTATCTAATCATATTGCTAACTTTAAAGTACTTTTATTTGACTTTAATGCAATCTTTTGTACAGCATTAACGTAAAGAATCTAATGATGTTCCGGAGGTGTAATTTACATTTTCTGGGAGGCTTCGGCATTGGCTAGTTACCATTTCACCTTAAAATATTGACGCACTAGTCAGCGATTTGGCTTGCTGCAATAATATCGATTATATGCTTATTTTAAACAATATTTCAACTACCTAATACGAAAATTAGACATACCAAACTGATTATTTCACTAAATAGTCAATTTGGTATATATTTTTTTCCCAGCGGGATTTATAAAAATTTGGTGAAGAGTAGGTACAAACTAGAACGTAATAATCGAGCAAATTTATTACAATCCGTCTTTTTTATTTATTTATTAATATTTAATGTTTTACAGAAATTTGCGAAGATTAAAAAAATATATATGTTGTTTATTATTCTGTTGTTTAATTCAGCCATTTGAAGCGTATAGTCTTAAAAGTACATATATACTAGTTAAACATCTTCATAAACTGTCAAATGATAATATTATTATAACTCTTTATTTCTACAGCACATTAAGAATTATACAAGAAAAAAAGAAACATAAAAATATAGGTGGAATACAAAAGGCGGCCTTATCGCTTAGTACCGATCTCTGCCAGGCAAACTTAGGATTAGGAAAAAAAAGAGGAGAAGTAACTGCAGGTGGTACAAAATAAATACATATGAATAACTAAATACTAATACATAAACTATACACAAATACTTCTAGTATATAATAAATATTAAAAAAAATACACTATATACCATATAATAAATACCGTAAATAAATACAATTAAACATCGCATTCAGTTTGACAAATAATAAAACTCAACGGATTTTTTAAATATCGCCAGTGACTTTGAAATGATCATACGGCAATCATAGGAAGCGCATTCCACAATTCGATAGCTTGTACGGTAAATGAATGTTTATAAAATTTTGTTTTGTGGAAAGGCATACTCAGTGTCAGGGCACGACACGATCTTAGACCGGATTGCCCTTCAACTAAAGTAAACTTCTCTTTTAAGTATGACGGACTTTTTAAATGAAATAACACACAGTACAGAAGCGAAAGTAAATGCAGATCCCGGCGACGACGTATAGGAAGCCACTTGAGTTTTTGTCGAAATTTAGAAACATGATCATATTTGCGTAGTATGATATACAGTATGAATGAATGAATGAATTTGAAAATAATAGGTTTACGCAATGCATACAATATGTCATAGTGAATTCGGCATGGAAACTATAAAACCAAAAAATTCGCTGCCAAATAAGCGAGCGCTTAAGCATTATTGAGGTATCCCGACGGCCTAACCGCCGCAGGATTTAGTTAACCACCCGACGCACATCGTTCCAGATTAATTATTTATGGAAGACCCCCCATTGCCCGCAGGGTAGATTTAGCCCCCAGACGTTCTCAGATTTCTCTCATGCAAAGCACTCGTCTTAAAACGAATTTGGCGGTCAAAGTTAAATATTTACAAATGGCGTTTATGCAGAAGCTATTAAAGTTGCTTTTCCACTATCTGAATAATTTAAACATCCTTTGTCTTCGTCCTGCGGCGCAGAGATCCCAGGGTTTGCGATGACCACCTTGTCATGGCGAGCTTCGCTGTAAATCTACGTTGCATCTTTGCCGTAGGTAATCGCTTAAGCCCGGCTCGCTCGGGCTGCCCAATAATGAAACTCTATTCATAGTCGCGTTGATTAAATATTGTCTAGGCGTTACTTACTTATGTAGCGTAATCCGTAGCCGGAAAATCAATATAAGGTATACGCAGCCCTCCGGTAAGTATCGAGTTATGAGTCGTTTTAATCCTTAAGGCGTAGCAAAGCACGTAATATGTAGAAACCTTCTTAACCTAACAGGATTATCGTGCGGAGGCACGCATTTCAGGGCCGGATCACTCCTCACCATCGGCTCGGCTAAGGCACAGATTTTATTACACAAATGAGATTAATACACGAACGCGCGCTACGTTATGTAAGTAGGCTTCTAAATAATGTCACTCGCTACACGCTCGTTGAACAAGGACGAGTCAAAGTCGAATATATTTGTTGCGAAGTCTCGTTCACGGATACGTGGCGTCGCATTGTAAGATTTTCCCTCCTCGAGGCGTGCGATACTTTTGCGATGTCAATTAAAATGGAAACAAGCGGTGCTACATCAAAAAGGCTATTTGTATCGGGTAGACAATCGTCGCTCCGGGTGAAAACTGACAAACGACGGAACGATAGCGAACGTCTAAACCGAGCTTTTGAACTTATTTGACGCGGTGGAGTCGATAAGCGTGCTCGGGGTATTGTGTCGGTAGCGATCTGTTACAATGGTGTTCGTTTCGCGAGTTTTCACCCAGTCGTAAGTGGGTAAATGTGTTAGCGATTGACGAGGGGCGGGACAAAAGACTGAACGAACACACCGACTGTATTCACCGTACCTATTCGCATAAGTTATGGCAGCAGTAGCTAAGATAATGATGACGTTTCCTCCTAGCAGTCCTTGTTCATCGCCAATCGTGTATAAAATTAATTAGGTCGTCATCTAACAAGGCAAGGCGTCTATTGAAATACTTTCGTAAACTTTAAAATTGTATGTTTATTGTTATATTAATGTTAACTTTCATAACATTGTGTTTATGTTTTAATTAATTTAATCAAAAATTTGGATAAACTTTATTTACTTACTTGTTAACAAAGAGCGAAACTAAAGCGGGCATACATAGGCGTAAGCACCAGCTATCAGAACTGATGGAGACTTTCCTCATGCTATGCGTACCATGTAGAGCTCTCTATCATGTAGAGATAATTTATTAGAGTACACCTCACAAGACTGTAACCAGCTGCTGAGGACTTCTTAACATGGAGCTGAAATATTATTGTTAGGTCCCGCCCGACTGATTCTTGTTACCTTGGTTTTAGTCACACCATTGTAAAAACTGTTTGTAAATGTATGAAAATTTTATAATTAATATAACAATCCGTGACACCGATGATCCGTGTCACGTCTCAACAATTGGTACAGTTATCTAGGTAGGGTGAAATAGACAAGTCTCCGTTGTCATGCCATCAGATAATATGATCGAGTTGCTTTTGTTACGAGATGAATCGTTTTCCGCGCTTGATATTTTAAATGTCTCGGTATCTTATCTTATACATTGAAGTTTATTTGTGATCATTGGTTATATACTTAGCCTTTATCTACCCGTAGTAAGCAAGTTATTATATTACTAAGGAAGCAAAAACCTTTACCTTATGCGTACTAATGCAAAAAGTTTTAGTAGGAAAACATAAATAAAGCTCCAAAAAACTGTTACTTTATTTGATTCTATACCATTTAATTATGCCTGCTTTTTTACTTTTGAGGTTTGTTAATTTTTGATTGTCCGTTGTACCAGCCAGCTCCTACCAGCAGTATATTATGACAGTGGAATCTATAATTAAATTTATTATGACATTTCCAAATAAATTCAAAGTCACTTAACAGATTCGCCGTGCTTTATTTTAACGACTTGATATTTGATTTTACAAGAGTTTCGTTTTATTCCACTATAACGGATATAGGCCTTTAATCTATCTTATTTAAATAAAATATTCGTCTGAATTGGTCGTTAAATAAATATAGCGATGTGTACTTTTAGTAATCAGGTTTTTAATCTGTTGAATATAATTAGCTTTAAACTTCTGATGACAAGATGTTTTTTTTTTTTAAATAGGTAACTCTTTGATTTTTAAATACCCAGTCTTGTTTTTATTTAATTGATGAATACATTTTACATATTATACAGGAAATTAGTAATAATAGAGAAGCGGTGTTGGCCCAGTGGGTTGGAATTTGACTTTACTTTCGGAGGGCCATGTTCGAAAACCAGCACGCACTTCTACCTTTTCTAAGTTATGTGCGTTTCAAGCAATTAAAATATCACATTTTTCAACGGTGAAGGAAAACATCGAGAGCTAACCTGCATGACTTAGAGATCACAATGATGTTCTTAAAGTCGTGTGGAGAGCACCAATCCGCACTGGGTCAGTGTGGTGTACCACGGCCTAAACCCTTTCTCATTGTGGGACGAGACCCGTGCCGGTATGATGATAATGAGCCGGTAATGGATTGATATGATGATGATGAATAACTAATGACATTCATGTTAATTCATGACGGCCGATTGGCGCAGTGGGCAGCGACCCTGCTTTCTGAGTCCAAGGCCGTGGGGTCGATTCCCACAACTGGAAAATGTTTGTGTGATGAACATGATTGTTTTTCAGTGTCTGGGTATTTATCTGTATATTATAAGTATTTATATGTATTATATTCATAAAGATATTCAACAGCTATCTTAGTACCCATAACACAAGCTACGCTTACTTTGGGGCTGGATGGTGATGTGTGTATTGTCGTAGTATATTTATTTATTATTATTTATTTATAATTCTTATCTACTTTAATCCGTCATCGGTTGACACGTGATAATAGTGGTGTTAAAGCCCACTAACCAACTTTGGCGCAGCTTGGTGGTTCTATGCTCTAAAACTTTTGTACCTACAAGAGTGGAAGCTCGTGCTTAATAATGACGTTAGTAGGCTTATGATAATATATTTCTTTATGCCTATATATATGTTGACATGGTAAGGTGACACGGTATGTTAAAAATATTTCATCATCATAATCACCTCACCGATTAACGTCCACTGCTGGACTGGGCAGCTTTCCACTTGTTCCGAGCGACTTGTTGGTGACGTCTTTCCATCTCGTTGGTCGACCAACGCTGTGTTTACTGTTGTGAAGCCGCTATTACAGCACCTTGAGACCCCAACATCCATCGGTTCTTCAAGTTATATGCCTCGCTAATAGCCACTTCAGCTTTGCGACTCGTTGAGCTATGTTCTTCTATTCTACTCAATCCTGATTTTATGCCGTAAAGATACTTGCGAATCTCTCCCCATCGCCGGCTGAGTGACTCTGATAGTTATTGAGCATTGTTCTGGAAACATTTAATTCAAGCAAATTTTTTAAGATAGTTACCGTCTTGTAATCCTTACCCTTAATATTAGTAACGTGGAAGTCCGTTTGTTTGTTTGTCTTTCCTTAACGCCCTAACTACATAATCAACTTGATTTTTCGCATATAATTTTTTAAAGCCAGAGAGCAGAATAGGCTACTTTTCATCCCAGAAAAACAAACGGTTCTTACGGGTTCGTAAAAAACCGTAATAAACGCGGGAAAGCTCCTGGTGAGATAAAAAAAAAATGTGGGATTCGTACCCAAAAAACTAAAACTCAATCGGTGGCCACCCTAAGCTCATATTGGGAAGCTCCGGGATACCTTTAAGCTAACACACTCACCTTTGGACGTAAAGTTGTTCACTTCACCCCTTGGTCATTGGTTATTGCTGCAAAGTATTTCCTATTGTTTTTTCATCTATTTTTGTTGTCAGACAGATAATAAAGAAGCAGGTTATGCTTATTATAAATTTTATTAGCAACAATCGCGTGGCGAGTCGCTATAAATTATCACATCTGATAACATTTTTTTTTGGGCACGTGGATACTATTTATCTCACTTTAGACTTAAACAGCTCAAACAGGTGTATGGAAAGGTAGACAAACGAAATAGGTGTTGACACGCTGCTACGTTTTTTTGGTAAGAAAATCTTAGAAATTCAAAATAAGGCCATACTCTTTTTGAGTTTAATATTTGCATGGGATTGGGCGAATTTTATACCAATCGACTATACAATCTGTAGCGATAAATGAAGGGCTGGCAAAACAGTGCAGTCTCATTATAACCTAACTAATATTAGTATGTATCTAAAGTTAGGTTAGATTATAACTCAAATAATGAGGGGACTTAGGTTCTATTGGGTATTCAATATTGGCCGACTTAAAGATTTGTAGGCGTTACATATACAGTCGCTCTTTTAGTCTTTAAGCAAGCCATATTCAGTTATTACGATACCTTTAATAACCTTTTTTTAATTTAATATTCGTTCATTTAAATGCTGCCCTACTTAATATTATAAATTTGAGGGCGAGTTTGATTGTTTATACGTAAGTCCTTCATTTTGATGTGAATATGTATATTGGCTTTAGATAATGTGCTAATAGATACGAGTAAAACCTTGATTTTAGCGGTAAAAGGTCAGAAAATCTCTAATTCTAATCTAGCAAACTTTTTTAGTCAGGTCTTTTTATACTCTTTATTAAATTCATAGTGCTTCCTCGTGTTTTAATTATTTAAATTAGGTTTATCGTTTTACTTAAGCAACTAGTTTTAGCCTTGGGCTTTTTCTTAAGAAATCTGCAAAAAGCTATTATTAAATATTGTTTTTTAACGAAATTTAACCAAATTTTTCATATTACAACAATCCCAACTATTACTCAAAAAAGAGTTAGATGAAATGGTCTTTTACTATTATATATTATTCACACTTCATGCTAGTTTGACAATTGACTGGCTATGTAACTTCCATAATAATAATTGATAAAACAACATTTTTTTTACAAATATAAACCCACTTGTCTTGTCAATTTTTAATTATTTTATTCTGTGTCTGTTACTCTACCAGTACTAATATACACTTTGTATCAAGTTCTATTCATTTACAGAATATACTCAGAAAACATTGACGGATTCCTAGAGCTTTAAAAGCGGTGATAGCCTAGTGATTATGACTTCGGTTATACTTTTGGGGAGTAAAGTTCGAATCCAAGCGCAAAAATTATTTCTAACTTTTCCTAGTTATTTGCGGTTTAAGTGGTTAATATCACTTGTTTTAACGGCAAAGCAAAACATTGTGTGGAATCCTTAACGCCTGAGAGTTCTCGATATTTTTTTCAAAATGTGTGGAATCCACCAATACACACTGGGCCAGCGTGGTGGACTAAGCCCTTCTCATTGCTGGAGGAGAACCGTGCCCTGTAGTGTTATTATTTATTTATTATTTAATTCCACAATGCTTATTTTTACCGCCAAGCAGTTTTGCTGTATTCCATTTGGGCATGGTTGGCGGTGTAATCACAGGTATACGAGGCACTTACGCGTCAGATGCACGGTGCTTTTAAGGACGTGTTCCTTGCATGCCATGTGAAGTTTTGCTCTGTTTATATGCGATGGTTTTACTCTTACCATCTAAATAAATAAATAAATAAATAAATAAATATACTACGACAATACACACATCGCCACCTAGCCCCAAAGTAAGCGTAGCTTGTGTTATGGGTACTAAGATGACTGATGAATATTTTTATGAATTATATATACATAAATACTTAGAAAATACATATAAACACCCAGACACTGAAAAACACTTAATGCTCATCACACAAACATTTTCCAGTTGTGGGAATCGAACCCACGGCCTTGGACTCAGAAAGCAGGGTCGCTGCCCACTGCGCCAGTCGGCCGTCAAAACCTACAATACCTAGATTTCCATAAAGCACGTAATACATAATAGGAATACCTATTTCATCTAAACAAGACTTAGTTCTAGTAGTTTTATCTTATAAAACGCTTTCCTATTTATTTATTTTTTTATAGCCGATTGGCACAGTGGGCAGTGACCCTGCTTTCTGAGTCCAAGGCTGTGGGTTCGATTCCCGCAACTGGAAAACTCGAATGTTTGTGTGATGAACATGCATATTTTCGGTGTCTGTTTATTTTAAGTATTTATGTAGGTATATTATTCATAAAAATATTCATCAGTCATTTTAGTAATCAATAACGCATTCTACGCTATAATTTGAGACGTAGTGGCGTTTAAATATTGCCGTAGTATATATATATATATACTATGGCAATATTTATATATATATATATATATTGTTTATTTCTATATAAAAAGAGATCCTATTAAAAAACTACTTTCCCTCCAGCATTCTTTAAATACGAGATAATATATCACAGTCTGGAAAATAGTCGGTCTACATGGATTTTGTAAACCCGTGTCATATAATTCACGTATAGGTAGGTACAGTGTTTTGTTTAGTTGAGCATTAGTCCGTCTGCGATGTCCAGGTGAAAGTTTGCCGGCTGTAAAGGGGATCACCGGACGGGCTTAGGTATTAGTCGACCATACCGCATACGTCACTGGACTTGGGGTTTGCTTAGGAAACTTGATTAAGGAGTTTCCTTTATGTTACAATGCATATTATATGTAGGTACGGAATTTTAGAATTTAACGTGGAAATGGAATATTGAGTCGGCATGACCTTTTATTTTATTTTACTACTAAAACTTGTTATTAGTTTAAGCTGCTAGTTTTGTATCACACTAATTAATAATATATTACCACTTCTTTATGTTATTTATAATTTCTCACTTTGTGAAACTGTTTCTTTTGAGAATAAATGTCTTTAAACCTAATTATATTTCTAAAGTGCATTGCAGTAGAAAATCAATTTCTTATAAAGAGGCAATCCCAATTACGGATACAAGTAGAAAACTTTCTTTGTTTACTTCTCCATAAAATATATACTGTGTTATATTAGTTTATTATTTTTTAATTTATTTTATATATATATTTTATTTTATTTATATGTTATATTTTGTTTATGTATTCGTATGTAGTTATTTGAATGTAGATTTATTTGTTCTCACTCTTGTTTTCCTAATCCTAAGGTCGCCTGGGAGAGATCGCTTTTAAGGGAAAAGGCCGCCTTTTGTATTCTACTCCAGTCTTTGTGCTTCTCTCTATTCGTTCTTTATTTTCCTAACTGTGTAGTGGTGTACAAATAAAAAGTTTAAATAAATAATAACAATAAATATTATTTATATTTACTTACCCACGAGTTCGTCTTCGCCGAATTAAAATTAAATTAAAAAGTAAAATTTACCAGGTGTAACCTGATAGGTTTATCCGCCCGCCCGCTCTAATGGACGTAGCGTGATTTTTAACGTGACGCAGCACCTTGAGATCCGTAGTTGAAGAAGCTAAACACTAGACCAACGAGGCACCTGAATGAAAACAATCATCATCAATAGCCTATAATAGCCCACTGCTGGACTAAATGCCTCTCCCAACGGGAGGGTTTGCCTATAATAATCACGCTGGGCAGACGGTTTGATGATTGGTGAACACAGGACGCTCCTGCCCGCTCTCCGTTACACTCCTTTAGTCGCCACCCGCGGGAACAGGGGAGGACACAATTGTTTTCTGATCTGCCGCACAAAAAAATTGTCATAAAGCTACAGTCATTATTTCATTCATAAACATTCAGCATCGACAACAAAACACAGCAATTTCGTTGTACTTAATGAGATTAAAAATATTGATATGATAGAATCGACAGCGGGATTCGTGTGCGTACCATTCGTGAGCGATGATCTACTTAGACGGTAATCGTGGCGTGCCGGATGCTGAAGCCTAGCAAATACATGGAATACACGCTAATCGCGTGCGTGCTGCAGTAACAACTCGTGTACGTGTAAATTATAACTAATACAATGGACGAACTGATTTGTTTATCTACAATAACGTAGTAGATATTTTATTTTAAAGTCATTGTACCCGCCTGCCTAGCTCAGTGCGATGTGAATTCGTGTTCCTGCGGGTCCCTATAACGGTCCACTGCTGGAGTAAAGGCAACTTCCAATGGGTTTGCACATGATTGAAGTAGATAGTATTAGTAGCACAGAGGACGCCGGCCGCTGCCCACTCTTCGTTATATTCGCTTAGACGCCTCGTACGACACCCGCGGGAAGCAAAGAGGTTGTGCGACTGAATTTTGATCTGAAGTCACCACACGGTACGAAACGTTTATATGAACACGTATTTATAGAAATAAAATGATCTGAAAAAAAATTAAATCAATCTGTTATTTACTATCAATTATGATGAGTGATAATAACTGGGCCCGACGGCTTAACGTGCTCTCTGAGACGGTGGATATAATTAATTTTCTTAGCCCGTATGATGCACCTACTAGAGTAATATAAAAACCTCCGAATCAAATCCGAAGTCGAACATGCTAAACAAAATTGATCAATGGTACATTTGTCCACACTTTCAACATTAAAATATTTATTCATAAACAATAGCGCCGGTTATAATTTAGTTGTGAAAGCTTTTGGTATCACTTGATTAAGCTGTAATGGGTTGATAATGATGAAAACAATGGGATAAAGATGCACCTATTTGCATGTTATTATAAATGGCGACATGCGCAATAAAACCTTTAGCGCTCTTAGCAATAATTAATTGTAGAACAATTTATTGCATCGCAAGAAATAATACGTAAATAATATACTGACCACACATTCATATAAATAACGCACACAAGTTACGCACAAACACACACACACACACACACACACACAGTTTGCACTGAGTTTAAGTCTCTTCTTGATCAATCAATTTTAACTAATACATCTTTTGTGATTAACCCAATTCTGTTCATAACGGTGTTCGTTTATTAACATTCAATCAATCATTGATTCATCCATTCATCCATCCATCCAGTGAGTATTATTGTTTAGGATTTTAACAGGCTGACAATGATGGTGATGTTGATTTAAATCTAGTGGAAAATTACTAGAAGTTTTTTTACGTAGTATATTAATATTATAATGTAAATTTCGAATACAGCCAGTATTAAATTCACAACACAGATAAATAATATTAAATCAAAATACTCTGATTGATCTACAGATTTAACAGCCTCTTAACGTTTAAGAAGCGAATAATGAATGGAAAGCGCCTTCATTAATTTCATCTTAAGTGTGTGTGTATCTTACTTTGAACACGGATTTAAGATCAAAACGGGAATATAAAATATATAAAGTTTGTGTGATTTTTAACGAATTCCGATTATAAGCGGCTTTGCTTAAAAATGGAAATTTTGTGAGTTAATATGAAATCAGTGGCCTACAATATCTTACCAGCATTTATATTGTATATATAACTTCCGAAGCTAACAAGATTTTTTAAATCTTTGCCTGTCTAAATGTATATGTCTGAATGACGATTATGCATTTTTTTAAGATAGCTAAAAAAGCTTATTAATTTTAGCGTGCTCATAGCTCTACGCAACAAATCACGCCGACCCATTGCGCTTATGCTGCGTGAAAGTAGAAGAAACAAAATAAAAAATAAAATTTCCATTATTATGTTGTTAGGTGGTTTTATTCTTATTGGAATAAAATTTTACGTCATTCTCAAAGAAAAATCACGTAGAGTATATAAGACTACTTAACAGACCAATTTGGACTACTTTTCAATACATAGAATTACTATTTAGAATCTTATTTAAATAATCTAATTAAGATTTGTTTTTGAAGGAGTGCGGATAAATCTCTTAGCGAAGTACCTACTTATGCTAACTCCGCGTTAAGTACATACGTCTCTCACAGTTCATTGTTCATTCTTCACATAGCTACAGAGCGTTACTGGAAGTGAAGTACATTTAGATAAATGTTAAAATTGTACTGTTACGTTCAAATAAAGACTGTCCGACTATTGCCAATTGTACAAATCGGAATACTTACTTAATATATACTTAAAATATACAAATTAAAAGAACCTGTTCGATATACAGATAACTAAATTAAAGATTTCCCTGCATTGTTTCCAATCTTAATAATTTAAGGTGTAGATTACCTTGGATTTTTAGGAACCAGTCTGTTATACTACTCTATTATGACGCTCACAATGCTCAGTTTTATCTTTTTATATATTTTATGGTCATCGATAAGGATAATCATCCCATCCATCGACAAAAAAGAAACTTCAAACCAGGTCAGAATGTCATATTCCCGTGTAGTTCGCAATATCGTTTAATAAATTAAATAATTGACTAGTTACGGAACTTTATTATAGAAATGAGTTTATATTTACATTGTTCATACAAAGTGTTACCCGCACGCTTTGCTTCTAATACAAAGCTTGCGCAAAAATATCTTCTTTGACCAGCCTTTTTAACTGTAAATAACAAACATTTAAATAAACGCATTTATAATACAAATAAAGTAAAAATTTGTGAACTTTGGTATCGTTTCCAGTTCCAAGACATCTGTGTAACTTAAAGACAGGGGACGTAAGAGCCCCGGCGAAGGTAGCAAATTTGATTCCGGACATAATAAGAGTATATTTAGATATGGCTCTACTAGGTCAAACTTAATAATATTATTATATAAGTATAGACTAAGTTTAACTACGTACTTTGTACTGGAGAGATTTTTTGCCCCGTGTCCATATTGAGCATACAAGATCTCTGTGCCAATTCCATCTAGATCGGTTTGACGATCATTCTTTGTTCTTTACAAAGTATTAAACAAAATAGCTCCCGCTGCTTGTACGCTTAGATCTTGTAAACTATGCAAAGGATTCTAATTTTGTTTACAACAATAGATAGATTCATTCAAGAGGAAAGTTTATATAAAGTTGTAAACAGGAAAATTATAGGAGAGAAACAAGTAATGAAATTCAAATATTTGAATTGTGATGTCTTTATAAACAACTTATAAACAACTTTACAGTATTATTAAATACTCCAAACTGACACATTATCACAATGTTACAAACATGTGAAGACGGATCGTGTCGCTACTTTATAATAAAAATCAACAAAAACACCATATTGGATAGAAGCAGGCGTTACTTATTATTATGTAATCTATAATTTCTTCACGTGAATTACACCATACAGATTATCCTGCTGGTCGCGGAGTATAGCAAATTAAGCTTAATTTTCATAATATTTCATAACAAAAACACCCACATTTATAAGTAAAATATGGATTTTCAGGCTAATTACTATGATATTTTAAAGCAAACTGGATGAAAGAGTAATAAATACATATATGGCGTTTCCTTATACTTATCAGTATCTTTGATTCATTTATACATTTAAAAGTGATGAGATCTCTAAAATTAGTAGCATAATAAAAATTTCAATAATGTATTACTAAATTATTGTTAGAATAGGTAGAAGCTATTTTATTTATGTGAAGCAAGGAAACTGAATGGCTCTCTATACATTATGAATGTATTTATAACTTATTAGGAGCTATTTCGATACCATAGAGGTATCGAAATAGCTTATACCACATGTATGTCCAGTGGTAAAAGAAATCATGGAGCTAACCTATTCTGACTAGATTTTAAATTGCAGATAGAGGGTTAAAGTAGCAACCATTCCTACACTATATCAATAGTAATAAGGGCACCGAAATCTACCTTAATTTTTTACCGGAAGTGCGAAACCGATTTCGATGAAATTAATTGTTTTAGGCTACTACAAACCGCGCGAGAAAACTCGCGAATAACAGCTAGTCCAATAATGAGCTCTTTAATATACGAATTGGGTCATAAAATGTTAAATAGTGAATATTATCTCAAATTGTTTTTTGAAGATAATTATTATGCAAGATAGACTAATGTATGTTTAAATAAAATCAGACCTCAACCTATACATATTACTGTTGGTATAAGCTTATTTTTTGTTTTTTATTCAAATAACCAATAGGGTACTTAAATCTTATACGTATTGGTGGACTTCACACATATTTGAGAACATTATGGAGAACTCTCAGGTATGCAGATTTCCCCACTATGATTTTCTTCACCGTTGAAGAAAATGATATTTTAATTGCTTAAAACGCACATAACTTAATATCCTATATGAGTATTCAGTATGTGAACTCAATTCAGTTCCGATTTATTTGAATGCTTAAAATAATAATACAATGTAAGAGTACACGCGAATTTTGTTAAAATATTTTGCAAAGAGCGGTTTTTGTGTACTAAGTAAGCATACGTAAATCCAGACCCGTCAACACATCATATTCAGCGAACTTAAGTCCCTAAAGTTTTAATTCACACTACACAAATTAGATCCTTGACACCAAACCCTTTGTTAACTGAAACTCTTATAGTAGAGCTCAGATCGGCTAAGCATTCCTTCTCGTTTACTCTTATATTCTGAAACGGCTTAGTATTGTAGCTTTCTCTGTCATCCCTTCAAGAACGGCTAAGCTCCGGAGCGCTCTCTCTCGTTCGCGTAATTGCTGTTTTATGTTAGCTAATGAACATTGTACTCAGGATCGCAATTTAGAGAACAAGTTCTTTAGGTGATTAGCGATCTAGTTTGAAGGTTCTAATCCTTTCTATTGTACGATCGGTGGGGATCCAAGTTCGTTCACATTCAAGATATTCAATGGGTAATGTATCGTTGGTCGACTTCGGCTTTATAACGCTTAGGGTAAAACAATTGAAAGGTTCATCTACGTGTCGAACATCAGCATGTGCATTCTTTCTTTGACATACCTATCCATTATAACACAAAAAATTGCTACTGTCTAGTGGTAAGCATGTTGAAAACTTAACCACCAGGTTCTGGGCTCGACTCTCGGACCGAGGCAATAATAGTAAAGTAATAAAATGTATCCGTCAAAAACTTTAGAACCAGCTCGGAGTTAGGTTAGATTAGGTTTAAAGTCATCAATTTCCTCCTCGAGACTCGACTCGGTAAACACCTATTACATGAAGCCGCATATCCACAGAGTGACCTTATGATCCATACAATTTTAGGTCGGATTGTATCTGATGTCATAATTACATATATCGGAATAGCAGGTGACAACTGCGTTAACATTAATTTAATCACTCAGATTTACCTATCTACACCGGATATCTTCAAATTGCTTGAGAAATCGAGTATCATCTAAATTTTACATTAGGTAGAAAACTATTTACGTAACTTTATCGAATATTTTATGTTAAAATCGATTAATCTGGTTAAATTATAAAAGTAATGGTGTATTTTTAATTCTGGTAACACCGATTTTAACTTGATTAGGCTCATGTCGGTTTAACATGAAATTTCTTTTCATGTTATAATTTTATTTTGAAATCGTTGTATACGCATTTTCAAATGCAATCTTTTACGTTATGCTACTCCATATTTTTGTCAATTTGGAACCATTTAAAAGGGGTTTTAATTGCTCCCATTTATCAGGCAGGTCAGAATACAGATGACCAACCCGTCTGCCCAACGTGGTGATTATGGGCAAATCTTTCCATTTCGAGAGGCATTCAGTCCAGCAGTGGACTTTTATAGGCTATTGATCTACTCTATTAACTCTAATGCTCGTTTTCAGTAAACCTTGGCATCGCTTAATAGAATGCCTAATGACTAAGGTGATGTGTATATACAATGCTTCACCAACTTTTGAGTAGGCGCTATTTATTTAGGCATTCCCTTGTTCGTCGTTTGTGGAAACAGACAAATACTGAAAATATCGAAATAACATGTAGTTTTTAAGCTGTGGTCAAAATAAACGAACTTTATTTCTTGAGCAGTCGAATAATTTGCTCCAGAGCATAACATCAGATTCTCAGATTATCATAACACAAGATTTTCAATATGCCAAACTAGCAGAGCATCTGATTTTGTACAGTATTATTAATTTATTATTTTCTTAGGCAACTGCAGAGCCTCTGTACGCGAGTCTGTATTGCACTTGGCCTTTCTTACTAACCCCATTATATAATCTTATTCGTACTCCCATAAAATCGTCCTAAGCTTGGAAAGTTAATATAATACCGCCCAACCAAATTCGATATGTATATTCCAGATATTAATAAAGTCCGGGACCTAAAGCCCTGGATTAAAGTGACCACAGAACTTGCGTCCACGGGCGAATCTCCACTAATCTGCTTTATTACAGAATAGGTGCTAACCTAAACCCTCGGAGGGTTCCTCTCACTAAGCAAGTTGAAACTAAAACTATTGAAAGTTACTTTACGCATTACCATAGTAAAAGTTGGAATTGTAAATCGCCAATTGGGATCGAGGAAATGAGGCATACCTATCTAAAAATAAATATACCTGTATATCGGGAGCCGGTACCTATATAGAATATATCGAAATTTTCATTATCATTAGATATAATAAGGGTTTTTAGAGTTTGTGGACACATCTCTTTAAAGCTGAAAATTGCAAAGAATATTAATCAATTCAAAGTTAAGTGTTTCCTTTCAACCATTAAATGGTAGTTTTATGACATTGAAATCGTTTTTTTTTTTAATCACATTTTTTTTCCCAGAGTATTTAATTATTTTAAGGGCTGTTATATTTCTTAAAGGTGATGTTAGCGTTTACCTAACTCATATTGTCTGTTTGAAGTTTTCCTAATATCTATGTGTTGGCTTTTTTTAATGGCCATTTTGCTCCTAACATACATTGTTACAAAACAAAATTTCGTTTCATTAAAACTGCTTAGAAACAAATCAAAAATGTGAAGATCACATATATATTGGTGTAGGTAAATTCGATTCCAAGAGCTGTTGTATCACAATTTAACCCGATTCAAACTGGCTATTTTAAAGGTTTACACAACTTTCCACGAAAACCAAGCACAGTATTATCAAGAGATTATTGCGCAGCCAAATTTATAATTTTCCAAAGCTCTACGCTTTGCTGAACCGTTGGATAGCGTTATGCAAATTCTGTGGGTAGGTACTGCGTAGGTGCTGCAAAAGGTAAAACTCCCATAGATATTTAAAATCAATTGTATTAGGATTACGTATGGTTACAATATTGACTTTTACGATTGTATAGCTTTGGAGCATTCTTAAACCATATTGCCTTGTTATTTCTTGACATTTGTGACTTACGTTAGATTCTAACTAGTAGCAGAACTTAAAAGTCAATCATTTTTTTCCCACAAGTTTTACTTGTTCCTTAAAGCGTTTGAGTATAAATGTAAGTAAAAATGAGAGAAAAGGAAGCAAAACTAAACATCCTACTAATTGCTCCTATACGAAACTGCTTGCATAATTACACGTACATTACAAGATAACTAACGGTCTATAAGGATATTTGATTTGCTAAGTTAGTTATTTTTTTCTATTTTGCCTTCGTCCTATGGGTTTGCCGGCTTATATGGCACAGGTCTCCTCCCGCAGTGAGAAGGGCTTAGACACTAATTCACTACGTTGACGCAGTGCGGATTGGTGAAATCCTCACGCCTTGGAGACGGAGAACTCTCAGGCATGCAGGTTTCCGCACATAGTTTTTCTTCACCGTTGAAGCAAGTGATATTTTAATTGCTTAAAACGCACATAAGTAAGAAAAGTTACAGTTGGGGGCTGGGATCGGAACTAGGCCCCGCGAAAGTGAAACCCAACTCCTAACCATTACGCTGTCCCCACTTCCACCGAAGTTAACTTAGCGGAAGAGAAAGGGTAAAAGAAAACGCATTTGAGTGCAAGGGTAAAAAGTGCAGTGAGGCAAAAACTATTTAATATTGCGCTAAGGAGCCATCTCACAAAGACTGACGGTGGAAGCACCGCACAAAGCGAAATCGGGACGGCCGCCGACATAGAACAAGGATTAATTATTATTTTAACGTTTCAAGAGGTTTTTTGCTAGCAAGTCAAAAGCATTGCTTTCTCGCTTGAAAAGTTGCTAAATAATTAAGACGCCTTCTTAACGACAACGTTTCGACGTCTACTCCAAGTTGATTTTTCAGTCGCTAAGGGAGAAAGTTTTTACGCTATATTTTTAAGCCTGACGCTGAAAAGTCGTCCTCAATGATACAATCGACGCCATTAATTTTTTGTTCGGGGAAAATGTAAGAAATCGGCGGGCATTTTGTATTTTTAAAACTTACTCGTAAATATGTAATAGACATGATTTTTAAGTAAGTTCATTTGAACAACCCTGTCGTGAGATGTCTTAATGGACGATTATAAGCTTTATGCTATTTTTAATCGACTTCAAAAGGAGAAGGTTCTCAGTTTAGACTATTTGAATGTTGGTATAGGTACTACGTTGATGTTCAAGCACAACTTTTTATTGGATTGACCAATGTGAATTTTCCTTTCAATTTTAAAAATTCGATGCCTTGACGTCCCTTTCTCATCAGTATGAGGAATTTGGAGCTAACACGTTCCATGCTGCTCCAATGCAGGTTGGCGGGCTATGACGTTGTTTATCAAATGACAATTATATTTATTACAATTTAACCGATTTTTTTTTTGTTAAATAATTAAATTTTGCTGGAGCATGTGTGCTTAGAAGCCCGGAGGTGGACAGTACCACTTTATTATATACCCTGAAATTTAAAAACCAAAACTAACCTGACAATTTTTGGGCCTGATCCGGGAATTACCCCGGGTTCTTTTCTTTCATGCGCTTAATTTCAATAAATACTAACGATTAATTTTCTTTCAGGTAAAACCCTGCCAGTGCACTGCGTGGTTGAAGCTGTAGCCTCAATCGAGGAAGGTGCATGGAGAAGAAGGGCAGTCGTAGAAACTGACAGCTACGTCATCATTCCTGCAGCGACCGCCTTCCACGAACTAGTGCCAGCTGCTATGATGAGGCTGGGATATCCTCATGAGCTAGCTGCTTCTGCTAAAGGTAAAAGGATGCCATATATACATATAAAACTAAATCAATAGATTGCTAATTGATCATTCTTCCAGCGTTCTTTTCCACGAACAAGTTGAGAGAATATTGGTCTTGGACAATAGTGGTTGTATTCTCACGA
Organism: Pararge aegeria; assembly: GCF_905163445.1. NCBI lineage: Eukaryota > Metazoa > Arthropoda > Insecta > Lepidoptera > Nymphalidae > Pararge > Pararge aegeria. The sequence continues at coordinate 6,875,940 of NC_053181.1, forward strand.
GTTGGCTAATAAAGCAGAATGTTAATAAGATATGAAACCATTATATATTATAAACCTTAAAGCTTATATTATATTATAATAAATTATATTTAAAAAAAATTATATTTTAAAAAAAATATTTTAAAATTTTACTATAGCAAATATTAGTTAGTGGCTGGAACAAGGCCTTTAATTTCTGTGGAAATGTCGATATATCACGACTGCCAATGCGAAGTCATAAGTGGGCTTTTCATTGATAAAAAACGCTACTTGACTTCTGTTTCTACGTAATTTGTACTTATTTTATTAGCGATATCTTGATTTTTTTTAAGTATCAAAGAATATTTACCTTGTTGACAGGTTCAGTGGTAATAAACAACTGGAAACCTCTACCCTTCGAGCGGATATCTGATGGTCCGTTAGCAACAGTGGGGGAAGTACTTGGTGAGCTGACGACCGTGGCTACGTTGAGAATCCAGCTGTTGAGACCTAGACTCACTCCTTTGCAGGACATCAAGGACAAACTTTTGAGACTTTTGCTGGTTCAAAGCAGACCGTTGCTGATCTCGACCGGATGTCCTTTGGATGAGGTAATTAATGTAAGACTTTTAACAGAATTTTAGGTTACATTAAAGATGGTAAATTATAAAATGTAAAAAATATCTATAAGGATACTAATATCTAAGGAGATTTGGAACAGTTCATTCCAACTAAAAAAGTTAAAAGTACTTGTACCTACAGAATGTTTAATTAGGGCTACGCTTCAATGGCTAATTTATGGTTTTATCTATCTATATATCTATCTCTTATCTATATATCTAAACTACATCCAAAGTTTTCTGTATTTCAACTTTCAAACCATAGGAATGTTATCAAGCCAGCTGTTTATAAGATAATAAAAATGCGCTTACTGTTTGTAAATCATAATAACTACACCGACAAAATTAAACCGCCTGTTTACATAAATCAGAAAACAAGTCTGTTAAAGTTGATAGACTTGACAATATGAATATATTCAACGACACTGCAGGTCTAGTTTTTTAAAAAAAATATTATATTAGCTGACCCGCGCGACTTCATCTGCGTCCAATCGGTTATTATCGGTCGAATCCTTGCTAGATCGATTTATCGCCCCCGGAACCCCTTGTATACTTAATTTCATGAAAATTGTTGGAGCCGATTCCGAGATTCCAATTATATATATATATCGATAAAACACGAATAAAATGAAAATTACGAAAAATGAATTCTAGCTAGATCGATTTATAGCCCCCGAAACCTCCTGTATACTAAATTTCATGAAAATCGTTGGAGCCGATTCCGAGATTCCCATTATATATATATATACAAGAATTGCTCGTTTAAAGACATAAGATATGTATTTTCGTTCAGATGAAAACAATATAAAAAGCCCTGCTTACGATTATGAAACTCACAATGTAAATTTTCTATTAAACCTCATTTTGTAAAGACGCGAATGCCCGCGAACATCAAAACAAATGCTTCCTTAATTCTTCCCCCGTTTGATGATCCTTATTAGTAGGGACTTAGACGTAACCTCGCAAATTATAACGACCTCCCAAATTGTACGTCTACTTAGTGGTACTTTGATAATCTTCATCGCGAGTTCAGATCCGGCCTGATGAGCTTCACGTTTGTGATGTTTTGAGAAATGCTTAAAAGTCGAGAGGAGTTTATACTCTTATGGCTTAGCAAAAAGAAAACAAAGTTACTTATTTAAATCGGGAGAAACAATACATTTATGTTGGTACTTGGTAGTACAAAGGTTTACAAAGAGATAAAACCTTTCGTGCATTTTTATGTAAAAAAAGTAAAATTCTACAAAAATTCAACTGCTGACAAATTCTTCAACTCTAGGTCTCATTACCTACCAAAATACCATACATTTATCTCTTGGTTTGTTGAAATGAAATGAAATGTAAATAAAATGAAATGTAGGTATTTATTTGTATGAATATGTGATAAAAAGTTCTTAATAAAATTAAAAGTCAGCCAACCCAACTTGAAAAATTAATTCAATTTACAAAATATAACTTAAATAATCTAGTTATGAAACTTAAATTGCGGAATAACATCAATTGAATATATATACTGTTTTAATAAATTAAACGATAAAGTGAAACTGTTACGAAAAAACAACATAACTACAATTAATTTATTTCTTACATCTCTCTTACGTCTTTTAACGTAAACTATCTTTTGTCGTTACATTTAGCTTAAAGTTTATTTTCAAATTGTTAAAAAAATAATAAAAACACACCTAGATAATGAGAATCTTATTTTATTGTTTGTTTTTATTTCTTATATCGCACTTGCTATTTTTTATATTTTATAACATACTTAACGTAAAAACTTTACGTCAAAAAGATAGACTTTACTTCGCATAATAACATTTGGCTAATCGAGAAAACAAAGAATAACAGTAAAAAAAACTTAAAAGGATTGTCATCGGTCCTTGAAAAGTGTGCAGTTTCAAATTTAAAAAAAAAACACGTTCCTAAGCTCCATTATATAAATACATACCAAGCTGATAAAAATAATAAAAGATTAAATCTTTATTATACATATTATAGCCTAAGCTAAACTTAAGCGAGAGTAGTGTAAATAAACGTAGATATTAATAACCAAACCCATAGCCGGAGTAAATAATTTGAATTCGCCATACAGCTATTCAGGAGCTTAAATATAGAAAACAATGAGTTTCCAGTAATAAGGGGGGTGGGGTTAGTGGGGGTTTGTTATTGTGTACGGGCCGGGGTTACAATCAGGTATTAAAGAACGTAACATTGCCGGGACAGGCGAGGTCTGGCTCAGCGCATTGTAGCGTACGCGCTTTGTCGACAAGAATTCGGTTTAAACGCTTCGTTTAGCGCTATTCGCTGTGACATTTGTTTAGGAGTAAATACATTCGGAATTATTGAATGGTTTATAACAGTTACACAGAGTAGCTCATAGATGGACTATTAAAATTGCGTTTGGATACTAAAGATTTCTTTAGAATATGATAACTTCCATCTCATCATGTTGCCCATAAATCTAGTAGGTAATTATAAGTAAGGATAAGCTGAAATTTTATTCATATATAATGCATAATATATCGGTAACTCCTTAATTATATTTGGCTTTTATTTATGTCAGTGTAGGTACATGACTAAAATTTGTTTGATAAGGAACAAAAATTAAGGTAGAATTTTGAAACAGATATTGTAGATTCATGTTTTAAATTTTAAGAATTAACGATAACTGTTTGAATTAAAAACATTAATCGAATAATTTAAACATCTGCCAGCAGTTTTAAAACCAAATAAATTATTAAAGCTTTTCTTTTCCCTACACTTGCCTTACACAAATATTATGTAGTTTATAATTATTTACGATACCATTGCAGTTTCTCATTGGTTTTATTTCTTAAACAATTCATTATTATTTTCATCATTAATCTATTACCGGCCCGCTACAGAGCACGGGTCTACGAAGTCTGCCGCGTTTGCCAAGTGACGATTGGTAGACTTCACACGCCCCTGAGAATCTATGGAGAACTCTCAGGCATGCAGGTTTCCTGACGATGTTTTCATTCACATTGCTAAAATAAAAAACGCACATTACTCAGAAAATGTAGAGCTGCCGAAAGGGAAGCCGAAGCTCTACCCACTAGGCTAATAATTAAGAGTATGAAAAGCGAAAACATTTACTACACCGTATCAATCCCTATTAAGAAACAGCAATTTGTTGGCGCGATGAGCACCTCACTTGCGGGATTTTCATACATAATAAATTTAATTGAATCTCAGACTCATCCGCACCAGCCTTGTAACGTTTTATAAGATATCGCCGTAAGAGGGTTTAAGTGAGAGCATGTTATAAGCGGAAGCGATTTCGAAGTTGTTGAATACACGACAAACAAATAGATGAAATATCAGACAGATAGGAAACACTCATTCAAAGTCAAAGTCAAAGTCAAATATTTCTTTATTCAAATAGGCACATAGATGGCACTTTTGATGCGTACATTATATGTAAAATATGACATAGAAGTGAGCGACATGGAAATGGCGATAACTAAATTCGCCAACTTAAAACTAAAGCTACGAGGGTTCCAAACGCGCCCTGGTCTAAGAAGAAGCCCACAACAAACTTAGCCGGTTATTATTTTTTTGTTAACACCATCTCACATTGTCATTTGAAACTATTAAAGAAGCAACCTGGTTTGAGCATTTTTATCGTTGACGTAGTCCTTAATACTATAATAGGACTTTTCTATAAGCTTACGTTTAATACAAACTTTGAACTTTTTCAGAGACATCTCCAAGATATCAACTGGTAGTTTATTGTAAAATTGTATACAATTTCCTTTGAATGAATTAATTATTTTATGTAGTCTAGTATATTGCACTGCAAGTTTATTTTTGCTTCTAATGTTCAAATTATTGCAGTCACACTTTCTCTTAAATTTAGTTACACAACAACATATCCTAACATATTTAAATTCACGTTTGCATACTTAGATGCACTATGAGGACTTAGCTATTTGGGTAAAAGTTTGTCCAGGGGCCGGACGAAACCGATAGCCCACCAGACGGCAACACTTCACAGGGTATGCAAGGAAAAAAACTACATACAAAGTGGCAGCCTGTATCCATTAACATGAGGCGTAGGTGTTCAGCCTCAAATGCTTGTAACTTCACCAGAAAAAGGCCGTTCAGACTGGAAAAGCAGCTTTAGAACTGTACAGTTCCTTGGACTAGCTCTACCATAAAAAGTACTACTACTTCTAATCATCGCTTATAGCAGTGTTACTGATTTGCTAAAAATTAGGATTTTATATCTAAAACAAAATAAACAAATTTAATAATAACACTTTAAAGTAGAATTAAATCATTACAGCATTTCTTTCGCAAGGGTTTCTGTCGTTTCTTATTATATATACCCTATGCATAGATTTAAAACATTGTACAAGCAAAATAATATGTCTCATTTGGGTTATCTTAGATTTTATAGACTTACACCGTGCTCATTCGCTGGCAAGAGATATCAACGAATAATTTAAACACTTAAAAAGTATTTGAGATCTAGGTATATAGTTAAAGCTATATAAATAAATAAATAAATATTTCTATCTCAGTACCCATAACACAAGCTACGCTTACTTTGGGGCTAGATGGCGATGTGTGTATTGTCGTGGTATATTTATTTATTTATTTATTTATATACACCTTATCAGCCTTGAATATTATCACAACATATTTATACCTATTGTATAACTATTATTTTGCACTTACTCGAAAACCGTAATCCATTCTCTTTTTTTTCATCGTATTAGACATTTTAGAAAAAGTTAAAAACAAACCATTGATCCAAAAAAATGTAAAGGATTAAATTTAATACGCTACCGCCATTATTATTGGCGTGTACCTACGTAAACGGCGCGTAAGGGCGTCTTACTAACTCAAGCCAGAGCAAAAGAGGGCTAAAAGGAGTTTGGGTACAAACGCTTTTGATCTCATTAATGCCATAAAATAATGCTTTATAATCTCATTAAACGCGAGGTTAGAGCTCAATATGAGCCCTCTACTTGCCGTGTTTCGGTTTAGTGATATCAATTTAGCGCAATTTCTCGAAGATGCTATTAATATTTTATAATATTTGTCCCACTTCATAACAGTATTATGAATTTTGATCTTTGTTAAAACTTAATGACGTAAGAATCATTTAAACATGTAACAAGAATATCTATCTCTATAACATATAATAAGTAACGAGCCAAAGTATGAATAAAACTAAACTTTAGTGAGACCGTACCTCTTTTAGTTATTTACTGGCGAGTACAATTTATTACTTACGTAATTTTTTTCAAAGAAACTTTCATCCCCTTTTCATTAAAATCTGTAAAGTTGTACCCTCAAGGGTTTAAGCCCTTTTGGAGTAGATTGTAGAGAAACTCTTTCTTAGCAAATACGAAAGGGTTTTCTTAGAAAGAGTTTCTTTTAGTTAGGGTTAAAAGAAACCCCCCATTTAATCTTTAATGGTCCTAACTTTGACAGACATGGGATTGCAATACATCCAAACTCCATTTCCTCCTTTTATTTGAAGATTTCCGAATATTAGATAATACCGACTTCAAAATGCTATCAAAATCGGTACAAGTAGCACTAGAAGCAGAACACATTGTTTATGTTATGTAGGTGAGCGTTTTGAATTAAAAACCTTCCTTAAAGGAAATGTGAAAGCAATAATAATACATAAAGAGTAACCGAGCCAAGTTGCTTTAGGTGCAATACGAAATAAAATGAAAATTTCGCCAATAAGTTGAGGGTAAATGAGCAAAAGGAAACCCCAGTGGGACTAGATAATCAAACATTTTGAACATCGAAGTTAGGTTAAACGTCAGATGAACTCGCTCTATCATATTATGGTAATTTATCGTTCTTCAACTTGCCTTTCTTCGATTTTAATTCAGAATAAACTTTATGAATGTTTAACAAGTTTACCGCAGAAGGGGTATAAGAACGCCAATGAAGGATCAATTTATCTATAAATTTTATGGTTAAGCATTTGTTTTGAAAAGTTTTTTTTTAACTACGTTCTGCATTATGTTTGGGTCAAATCCAATTTCGCTAAGTGGTGCGAAACAGTTTCTGCAATCGCAAATGTTGATAATAGAAAGAAGTATCGGCCGGATAGGGTTTGCCTATAATTAACGTAGACCTAGGAAATTCAGGCCTTTTAAACTGGTCTTGACAAAGAAGCAGGGACTAATGATGGAACCAGGAAGTAATCGCAAAATCTTATTTTTATGAGTGAAGTTTTCTTTAATAATTAATTTTAGTTTATTATCAATAAAAGTTATTCGTAAAGTAACAAAAGCAAATAGTATAAAACGAAGGAGTTCATTCTTTAACGTGCGTACTTTTTTATTTAACTTTTTTATACTTAATTTGAAATAGGTACGTAATTAAAACTAGTTTAATTCCTAGCGCGTAAAGTAGCATAAGTAAACATGATGGAACTAATATCAGATAAGACTAAGCCCATTGTCTTTTAATTTATCCTTAGTGACTAGTTACGTATGTAGGATATCAAGTGTTCTTCGCAATAACACACCGAATTACGTACAGTACAGATTACACGTGACAAATGGCTCGATTACACCATGCGAGCTAGTGTGCGAGTTAGTGTGAGAAGTTTTTGAGTCTGTATGTTTTTTTGCTGCATATGTTGATTCCTACAAAATTGGCACTTTGAAAGCGGTGTTTGCCTGATAATATCACAGTTGTTACGAGATGAACTGTAATAGTAACTGTAGTCAACAAACAATCTACTCCCGCTGATTAGTAGTATTACACTGATGTTTTGCTCCTGTGATAGTCGGTCAGTAACTAGTAACACCATAATATTATAAGGTGGGTAAATAATTAAAAGTTTGGATAATTTATATTTTGTTAATAAATAGTTTTCAAGAAATAATTAAAATTATATTTGATACTTTTTGTTCATGACATTGTGTTGGTGGGTATTTTCATATAAATTCCTTCAGTCCTGTATGGACTCGAACGATGCAAAGGTAAGGTATGTTTGCATCTTTTGAGTCCATACAGGACCCGGAGTCTTAGTCATTATCACTAGTATCTGAAATACGGCCGATGTTGTTTTTTTTTACAAATCACTCGCTATTAACATAGTTCCAACAACACATCAAAAGTTATCTAGTTGTGGCTGTTCGCCTTTTTTTCACTTGTATTATGTGACTGGCTACTATAAAGTCCACTGAAGTCAGCAGCTCACTCTGTATAGTCAAGCCATTAGTTATCATATAGGCGCCAGCTCTCGTAAATCTTATGTGTAGATGAAGCAGACAATATCTAAGAGCAAATATGACCGCACTATTTAAAAACACAAAACAAAGAGCCGGATTAACGTATCACTCGAGCTAGGCTTATAGCCTAGGAGCTAGTCGCAAAAGGCGAGTGAATTCATCTTGACCGGTGAATTCATGCTGAATTCCGAGAATAGCTAAATTGTTACTGGAGTATTACCTAAATCTTTAAATATATCTAAGGTTTTGGTGCATTAATTATTGATTTCATTTGGTTATTAATTTGAAATAATTTTCATATGCTATACTTTAACCGTATGTGTGTTGAGTACTAACATAATAAAAGTGTCATATGACATTTTTCAGTCGAGACTATTTTAACAAACTTATCTTAATCACCCGCTCTTGTACCACTAATGCCTCTGCGGTGACATGATTTATAAACGCAATCTGGATGTGTAATGCATACAGGCTACAGTTTTACTTGCTTTTGATTTGGCAACTGAAGCTGACAACTCGCTTGACGATGTAATCTCTGGCATTGTTCTGTATAATCTAGTGATATGGACATCGAGCACGGGTGGACTTGCATAAGCGCAAAGCTAAACAAATCGCACGTTTTAATCTGACAGACGATTAGGACTTGACTTGACTTCTTCATTACATGATAGCAATGCCAATTGGAGCTAGGTCACTTGGTGGACCATTCATTTCCTCTAACCGAACCATGCACTCTTATGCAAAAACCTAAAAAGTTCGCCTGCGCTGCAAATTACTCTTGACTAACCATTATAATTGAATTAGGCAATTCTGTTATCCCTATTCGGTTCCTAAATTTATAAATTTGGAAATTTAATAAATCTTAATTATTTAAATTTGTTCAAAGTCATGAATTTGAAGTCCATGAGACACGTCGATAATTTATTACCAATCTATATATTAATACTAATGATATTTTCCGCCAAAACCAGCAGTATCTTTTTATCCTCAAGGTACACTATGCGTTTGTTAAAGAAACTCATTCGGGTGAGGATTTGTACTTTGTACGTATGACTTATGATTTCTACCATTCCAAGTATAGTTTAACTAATATAAACACCGAAACAGGTTTCATATCAAATGTATATTGTAAACGTGAAATTATGAATGAAAAAGACAAATCCGGACAGTGTTTGCTCACAAGTGGAGCAACATTTTCTCATCAAGCTACTGTCGAAACATTTTAGTATCACCACTTAGTCCATATCGGTGTGCCGGCACTTTGTTAAAGTGTTGTGGGTGGATGCTAATTACAAAGACGCCCTTCCCGCTCATTGTTTTAGAGCAAGCTATGATTGAAGTTTCGGCGGTAGCGAAGGAGTGATGTGCACTAACCACAGAGCAAACACCTCCTCGCATCTGAACTGCAGCGCCCGGCGCATGACACATACATTAACAACCAGCCTAATATTTTCATAATCTAATGGCGATGTTCTGTGAAACAATGCTCGGTGTTTATTCAAACAATTATCTCTGTATCTGTTGCTGGTTAGACTGACCTCTTTAAAACCATCTAAAATTGTTTGTGTTTCTTTTTCTATTACTCTTTTTACTCGTTATACAATGTGAGCTAACTTTTAAAATTTCTATTGTTGCAGGTTACCCTAGCCCAGATTTGTCGGGGACAAGATAGAACTCCAGGTCCTCACAACTTTCATGAGCCAACGGAGGAAACTCGTCGCAAGTTTGAATCCTGGTGGAGTGCTCAAGTGTCGCCGCGTCCTCCTCCACCATTTAGCCCACGACGCTACCCATCGCCTAGTCCAAAAAACCGTTCACCTACTCTAAACTCACTCCCGGATCATTTGCATCCGGCTCTACAAACTGTACAAACTCAATATCCTACACAGAAAACACGCATGAGAACTAGTTTTGATCCAGAATTAGAATTGCCAAAGTTACAACGTTGGTTTTCTGAAAATCAGCACCCGAGTAGACAACAAATCCAACAGTATGTTCGAGAATTGAATAATTTAGAATCAAGACGAGGGCGTAAACCTCTTGACGTCAACAATGTTGTTTATTGGTTCAAAAATGCAAGAGCAGCTCAAAAGCGAGCAGAACTGCGCAGTATTGGTGGTTTAGGAGCTCACCTTGGAGTTAATGGGTTTAACAGCAGAAGTCATAGTCCAACTAATGGGTCCCTTATGGCTGGCAATGATAATTATATTTCTCATGATCATAACTCTATGAAAAGTCCCATGCAACTCTCTGGAAGTCCTGGCAGATATCCGATGTCAGTGATGTCCGAAGACAACTTGTCAAATCCTGGATCTGATATGGAAGACGATGGTGGAGATATAAACCCAGATGATAGACCTGAGAGTCCAGATGCACCACTTTCTCTTATAACCACCAGGAAAAATAATAATGATCAAGAAAGAGATGAAAATGTGAAGGAATCTCCAAAACCACCAGATATAATAAAGGTACATATTACTTTAGCTTTAAAAATTAATTAATTTATTTATTTATTATTTTGATGTTATTATGCAAAGTGTATGAAAACTCATTATAGATTCGAGATACCACATTATTTCCACTATATTTATATCGAAAATATTTGTACATATTTTATACATTCTATCCATTTTTGTACATAATTCCGCAGTTCTGTTACTCAGTGTTTATAGTTTTTTTTATAATTTTGTCTTTTGCTTACAGGTTCATGACATCAAACAGGAGCCAAGAGATCTGAGTAAATCAGAACAAATGCCCTCGCCGCAGCGATCTCCAACAAAGAATAGTGATAGTTCACATAACAACAATAATAACAACACTGAAGAAGAGAACGGAGGAGGAGAAGATCATGATATTCCTTCCGATGATGAGATGGTACATGAACGTCATTACCGACCTTCTTCACCACACCTTGATCGCTTACCATTCCCTATGGTACCAAATCACCCAATGTTTGGTCATGGTATAATGTACATGAGTCAATATATGAGTGGATTTCCCGGAGTAGGCCCTGTTCCAGGAGAAGGTGCCAGTGGACTGAATCTAGCCCTCGCTGGAGCATCCGATGAGCGTCGCAAACGCAATCGCACCTTCATTGATCCAGTTTCCGAGGTTCCAGTCTTGGAACAATGGTTTTCGATGAATACCCACCCATCGCACAATCTTATTCTGAAATACACGGAAGAACTAAACAGGATGCCGTACCGCCAAAAATTTCCCCGCCTCGAGTCAAAAAACGTGCAGTTCTGGTTCAAAAACCGCCGAGCCAAATGTAAGAGATTAAAGATGTCCTTGTATGAACCAACCTCACCTGGTCATTACACACATCCTGGCCATCCACATGCCATTGAAAGGAAAATGGTTTAAATAATTTGCATAGCAGCTCCGTTGTAAATAAATGCATTGATGAGGGATGAACATTTGTGATTAAAAGATTGTCTTCGTGAAGTCAGAATTTTTTAATACGAAAGACTGAATAAGAATCGTTTATGGTATAAAGTGCCATGTTAGTGTTAGAAATGGCGGCAAAGTGGCGTCTAATAAGGATGTACTTTTTGAACGGTATAATGTAAATTCGTATACACCAGTATACATTTTCAACTAAAGATATTTTAAAGCAGTATAAAGTAACGTTAAGTTTCTATTATAACGTACGAGTATGTATCGCTTCGAATAGACATGTCACAATATTGTAGATGAATCTCAAAATTTAGTACTTCTGTTTTGTACATTATTAGTATTAGTTTTATTTATTAATATAGTGTTAATGAATTACTGTAAATTTTAGCGAAACATAATAAATGGACAAACTAACCAAAGTTTCCATTTATGTTAAATTTATACTTAGACCTGTATAATAAAGTAAATTTTTAGGAATTTAATCATTGTTGTAATGTACATCAAGTTTAAATATTGAGTCATAAATAAAAGATTATAGAATAAAATTACTTTATTGCACATTATAACTATTATAATATTGGAATAAAAAATTACTCTTCCTAATTCTTAGAGAGCCTAAATAGTTTGGCTTATCTATGTATCTAGATGTTGTATGAAATAAGTGATATTATTTACTATGAAGATTACGCACATTCCTTCACATATTATGCTAGGTAGGTATTACTCAATCCAAAGATTGATTTTAATAAACATAGGGTATTACAAAAATAATTACGTTTTGTCACTGAATTTTCTAAGCAGTTTAATATAAGTGTTTACAAAAATCTAAAATACCTAAAACTTTATAAAGTATAAATGTGCAGGTGTAATAATAATTAATTAGACAAAACAAATTGGAGTCATTGTGTAGATATTCCAACGTCTTTATATCGGCGTATAACGTCTAAACACTTAATATGTTATATTGCTTAGAGGAATCAGAATATTATTTTGTATAAAGGAACGCTGTTACAGTATTTACGCATTTATACATGGAGGCTGTTTTTTTTTCATACGGTTTCTTATACTCGTATTGTTTTATAGTTTTTAAACACATCACTAGTGGTAGCCGCTATCAAATTGTTTTGTTGTTTCAAATGTTATGCTTGTTTTGTGGAGCTGTGATGATATTTCCAAATATTGTAAATATTTTATTAATGTTAAATAAGGTTTTTATTAAAACTAGGCTCACAAGTGTTTTAAGCATTTACTGCTTAGATATTGAGGATCATTGGCTAAATGTTTATTCCATTCAATTATATAAACGAAAATTTAATGAATATAGTACCTACGATATTGAATATATGACTTTTATTTACACACCTTAGTATTTAAGATTTCATCATTCGTACTCTATTAACGTCCCAATGCTAATTAAAGGCCTCTTTTCTCATAGGAGAGGCGGTTTAAGAGTGCAGACCCAACACGCTGTTCCAATGCAGGTTGGTGGACTGAAAAAAAAAACAATTACAAAGTGAAATTGGTTGATAAAAAACATTTAACTATAAATGTTTGTTTAGTTGTTTATTTTTAAAACGAACATTGTTTAGTAAATAAACCTTAATTAAAGTAAACCTTATTAATATCGTTCATGTCAATTCTGAATTAGCTATTTTGATATGTCAATAGTACCATTTCGCACCCCTTGGTCCCATTTTGGGCTATACTTAGTACGGTATATCACAAGATCCTCTTGATAATAACAACCCATAATAACAAGTTTATTTTTAATGACGTTAACAAAGTAACGTATTTAAATCTTAGCAGGTAATCCAAGACACATAGCTGTAACTTGGATCACTGTTTTATATGGAATGATGTCATTTGAAATTACATACCATACTATTAATTTCGGAACTTTTTAAAATAAATTTCCGTCATTTCATTGTCTAAATCCAAAATCCAAATAGACACTAACCAAATATCTTTGCACAACTACCTTTGAAGCCAATTATCGCACTGCAAGAATGCCCCGTGGCTGGCACTAAAAATAATTAATTAACATTAAAATTTTAAATTACCCAAATTGGCTTCCTGCAGATAAGAATCGGGGACCTCCTTTATCATAGATCGGTTACTGGTGCGCCAGAGAGTCCGTCAAAATAGTAAATGGTCATACCTGGATATATAGTATAGGGTAGGTTCGCACAACAAGACAAGAAACTCAATCCGAAACTTAAACCGAAATTCCGATGCGATAAAGGCGGTCATTCACTGGCGAAGTGGCGACAAAGACGTCTGTAGATATCGGCCCCGATTGCGAAGAGTTGCAGTTTGACAGGTGATTTGGGTCCCCGTCTCCCCTTCCGACGTCACTGCTGGGCTGGGCTGTTTAAGATAGGTATTGACACATGTTAGTGTTTGTTGGACAATTGTCACTTGTATTATATTCTATTAATAATAACTTCGTAGAGATAAGAAACCGATATAAATACTTTTTACGAGTACGGCGCCTCGCTTTTAGTCTGATGGGAGGCTTCAGCGACCCTACAGGATAAGCGTGCTGCCAAGAAATTTGGCGTTTCGGTGTAATGCTAGTATGGCCAGCAAAAAGGGTTAAAGTCGAGTCTTACATATTTGCTATACAAAAAAGAGCAGGCGAAAAGATAAAGATGACACACGAGAGTTTTTGCTATTTTATTTTTTGAGGAGTAGGTAACCTGATAATAACGCGGTGTATATTTGTCTTAGGGTAAAAAAAATAGGTACGCAGACAGTAAGATAAATGATTAGATCAAATATAGGGTACCAAAATTAGGTAAGTATCTTATATCTGCCTAATCTATAGCAGATTGCTGATTCCCTACGAGTGGGTTTTCGAATAAATAAAGTACAAGTCTGAACCATGTATGTACTCCAAGTACTGACCTTAAGACTGATATGTTCAAGGCATTTAAATATCGGGTAATAGAGGAAATATATTACCTTCTACCATCATTTTATTTTTGTGCTGTAAACAACAGTATAGTAAGGACAGTCAGTCCCGTGTAGAGACGGCAAATCAGAATACGTTACAGTACGGGGCGACTGAGAGAATAGCGAAGAATGGGAATCAGCCTCTGTGTTATTACTAATCGTCATCTTTTGCGATCACCAACCCCCAGCGTTTTGATTATGGGCAAACCCTCCGCGAGAGCCCTATAGTCCAGCAGTGGACTGTTATACGCTATTGATTGTTAACATAAAATTGTTGTAACTTCATAATTATCTCATGATTTTATTATACCGTGCAAAAGTGAAGGCATGTAGGTATAAACACATCGTTTTCAGGTTAATATCGTGGAGGCATTAAGTTTTAATCTAAACAAACTGCTGCGGCGGACGGAGCCGCGCATTTATGTTAGTTAGCCGCAGATTATGATGTCCGTAATGAAGCAATTTATTATACGCTAAGTAACGTGGCCTACCGTCTTTACTGTAGGAACAATTACGTATAAGATAATGAAGATATTTCGTAGTTGAACTAACAGTAATACCTACAGCTTCATTCGGAGTCATCGTCAGCCTTATAACATCCCACAGATGGGCATATGTCTCCTCTCTTATAGAAGAGAATCTTTTTCAAAGTTTAAGTTGCTAATCATTTTAGTTGTTGTATGAAAATACATATGAAGTTTTTGAACACCTATCACCACTTACATGTGACACTTGATGTATGCGTTATTATAAATAACTAGCTGTTGCCCACGACTTCGTCTGCGTTGGATTTTGTTTTTTGATCTAAACAAATTAAAGTATGTAGTATAGCTAAGCCTTAAATGGGGGGTTTGCTGCTGTCCGCTGAGGAGTTCTGTCCTCTATCTCCAACCCCAGTTTGGGAAAAATTTAACAAATATATAAATTTAAACATATAACCTCTATAGTACAAAAATAATTATTTAAATCGGTTATCATTTGTCGGAGTTATGGTGTAAAATCGTTAAACACTCATCCCTGCTCGCAAAGGAACCGAGCACTTCCAAGAAATGTGTACAAAGTTTCATGAGGATCGGTTAAGTAGTTTTTGCGTGAAAGCGTAACAAACAAACTTACATTCACATTTATAATATTAGTAGGGAAGTAGGGATAGGGATGAAACATAATATTCAAAGGATATTTTTATTTCATTCAGATTTCACGGATATATTGCAAAAATAATTAAGTATTGATAGCCTTCTTTATTTTTGCATTAACTATGGGAGTCGTTTGGAAAAAAGAGGTAAACAAGTTAACAAAGCTATTAAGCAAAGTGTCATCCAACCATTGGACGAGGTATAAGTGGCCCGCAAAATAAAACTCATAAGCCCCGCTCGGACGATTTACTCGGGCCGCTTAATACACTGTCATATCTTTTAAGACCGCAGTCTCAAAGTTTGTGAAACTTGGCGAAAATAAAATGAAAGTTTACTGGTGTATTTACTATTTTTTTTTTGATATAGGTCAAGCTGACTATCTCATGCATGTGTTAGGGAAATAGGGAATTACAGCACTTTATCAATGATAAACCAGATGATTATATTAAATTATAGTTTGTATATTCATTGATAGTGTATTGAAAATAGAATTATGGCCTTTAGTAGACAGTCAAAGAAAAGTATAGGATCTAGGGCAGGAGACGCGAGTTTGACAAGATAGATTGGCGGGAAAGAAAAGTTAGAACGGATTTAAATTAATTAATTGATAAAAGGAGATTAAGTAAAGGATTGTGGATAGAACGCTACAAATTGGGAATAGATGATTTATAAAGAAACGATATATCGTTTCTTTATAAATACATACGACATACGACTCTTGTTTTGCCACAACAATATTTTGATAAGTATACTTAACAAAATATTGTTGTGGCAAAACAAGAGTCGTATGTACTGGTGATGGAGTTGTTACAAGTTGTTGGTACTATGGTTGTACTTGATGTTGCATCAGATAAGTATATCTCATTCTTTGGGCTATTTAGGTATCATATATTTAGGTATCATTTGACGGCCGATTGGCGCAGTTGCAGCGACCCTGCTTTCTGAGTCCAAGGCCGTGGGTTCGATTCCCACTACTGGAAAATGTTTGTGTGATGAGCATGAATGTTTTTCAGTGTCTGGGTGTTAATATGTATTATTCTAAGTATTTATATATATATATAATTCATAAAAATATTCATCAGACATCTTAGTACCCATAACACAAGCTACGCTTACTTTGGGGCTAGATGGCGATGTGTGTATTGTCGTAGTATATTTATTTATTTATTTATTTATTTATTTATATTCCTATGGAGCCCTAGCATTATTTTATACAGACAGTTTATGTAGCAGAGGTTGTTCTATACAAACAACTTGTTCCAAAAGTCCTGATGTTATAAGTGATAATAGTAGTTATATTTGAACTGTCCTTAAATATGTCTTGTATCAAAGGGCCTAGCGTTATTACATATGACAATGTTGTAATTGTGTTTATAAGTCTTGTTTTAATTGATTGAAAATATTGAATAAAAGGGCAACGGTAGAGTTTCTTGCCAGTGGTCTTCTCTGCCGAAGACAGCATTCCGAACTGGTAGTAGAGTCATTTAAAGGTAACAAGTAATATGAATTATAGAGAAGCTTAAAATACAGTATTAGAGTCAGTCCAGTTTTTTTATTTTACTCCTTGGGGAGACAGGGTTACAGAGTACAGACCCACAACACTGCTCTCATGCAGGTTGGTGGGCTTTAATGATATCTTTTATATAATTAATACTTTAATAGTAAGGAAGAATAATAGTCATGAGAATAAATAATTACTGCTAAGAAACTAGGTATTTAGCTTCAATAATACTGTTAATTAATGAAAGATCCAAGTGCCATCCTGAACATTGTTAGTATTGAAGTTATTATCTGAATACGTTGGTCTTCCATCCTTATATTTTTTTTAACACATGCGATAATAATGCTTGTTTTCACCATACCTAGGAAACGCTTAAATCGGATGCCTAATGGTTTGGGTATTGCGTAACACACACACAACAACAAACTTTCCAACAACTCTTAGATGATGACTAGCGACGTTTGGCGTCATCTAAAGTTACGGACATGAAAAATACTATAATACAAACACAAAAAACCACACCTTGTGGCAAGAATCATGGACAAATTAGGTTATATGAGTTGCCTCGTGGAAATCGTTTGGTGAAAGTTAAATGTATGCCTAGGAATCTTCTTTGATTGGGCGTTACTTACTTAGGCATTCGCTTGCTCGTGGTTCTATTTCTTTTTTGATAAATAATGTACAGTGTTGTGGTTTTAAGCTAGAAGTTTCCTATCCGAATGCCGGAAGGAGCAATTTGGGAATTTATAATTTCTGAATTTTCTCGGTATGGGCTTCGGCTGTCGCCAGTTACCACCCAATTTACAAAGACGTGCCGCTCAGCGATTTAGCGTTCCGGTACGATGTGTCGTAGAAACCGATTAGGGGTATGGTTTAAATATAACTGGCATACTCCCTAACCAAACCCCTCAGTGCCTGAAGACAAAGTCTTCAGACAGTGCGTGTTGCCAGTGATCACTTACGGATCTGAGACGTGGTCGTGGTCAAACTATGGGCGTCATAAGAAGGGCACGTAGTTCGGAGAACCGATGGACGTTGGGGTTCCCTTCCAAGGTGTTAGAGTGGTAACCCCGCACCGGAAAGCACAGCGTTGGTCGAACCCCAATACAGGATATAGTTTCAAACACGTGTTCTATTTTAAATATTTTAGATATATTTTAATGGCTATGTAAAAGTGATATTTAATTGATAAAATTAATAATATGATTTATAAATATTATTTACACAATTATAACATACTTTGATAATTTGTAATGAAATAGTAAGATTATTGACAGCTGTCAATAATCTTACTCATTCAACGATATAAAAAGGCGGAGCTCGAATGTAAGGGGATCATTTGGGTTTTGAATTTTGAAGTGAAATAAACGTCTATTGCGAGCGTCTTTATGATCTTGTTCTACCGTTATTTTCTAATACTAGTGGGCGAGGTTTACCACTTAAGTGGCCTACAAAATAAAACTCATAAGCCCCGCTCGGATGATTTACTCGGGCCGGCTTAATATACTGTCATATCTCTTAAGACCGCAGTCTCGAACCCTGTGAAACTCTGCTGAAAATATCTCGAAAACATAGACTTGTTAACTATAATGCAAACATAAAATGAAAGTTTTATATAATTTTATATTTTTTTATTAGTGTTTTTACCTACACTTGGAGGAATTATATTAATTTTTATAAATTTAAATTACAATCGCTATAAGACTGATGTAAAAGGTAAACATTAACTTCGGCCTCGACGGTGCTCAGGCCGCTATTGCCAGAGAGTCGCAGGTTCAAATTTTATATGCATTCAATGTTTTAAAAAGTTTTATATATATTAACTGGTGGTATACCTACATCGTGTGATAGCAAATTTTTTTAATTACTTTATCTACTCCCATGCTTTAAATCCTCTATATAAGATTCTGAAACAGTAAGCTTATTGGCATCATTAAAACACCAAAATGGGATAAAGTTATACTGAATTTCATAATAAAACTACTTTGTTTTTTTTATCCCTTCGGCGTAAACATTTTATTGAATAGAATGCCACATTCTTACTGCTCGATGCGAGATCTGTATGAATTTCAAAAAAGAACACTCATTCACGCTCGTTTATCTACCAGATGACCAGTAACTACCAGATTATTTGTATATACACAGTAACGGGTGATATTAGGTTATTTAAAAGTTAGCAGTAAGCTTACTGTTTCAGCATTATTATAGATGATTCATATCATGGGTGTCTATAAAGTAATGTATGCAACTGTTGATAATTAGGGATTACAAACGAGTGTTATATAAATTATTATACTCGCTTAAACAGTAAAAAGTTAAATGTAGCTTCCGCATAGTTAATCTCTATTAAAGGTCTACCTTGCAACAAGATATACAATACAACTAAGATCTCAAGATAAAGTCGTTGAATTTACGTTACCCATAAACTAATGTTGCTTTGATAATAATCAAGGTTTTAGTAATTACGTGCAATTTCATACCACGGATATCCAAGAATTGGCTCCAATAAAACTCCTAAGCTCATCTTGGACGAAAGATTTATCCGGACAACTTAATACACTGCAATATCAAACAAGGTTTCAGTCAGAATACGGTATGCTAAGCTAAAACTGGCGATACGTTTTATATAATGAGATCTAAATAATTACAATTTGTTGGTTATCTTGTGAAATTAATCATTTATAAAATTACATAGATGATAAAAAAAAGAAAAAAAATAGCAGGAACAAAAATTACAAATATCATCCTCCCTTATCTAGCGTACTTGAGCTTAAAACCGAAATACTTCGGATACTTCTACTGCCAGGAAAATAAAAATGAGTCTAGCTATACTAAGGTCCCTTTTTCTAACTTGTCTTTTTATGTAAACTATATTTGGATTATTTTTAGTACACAACATTTTTTTAAAAAGAAAGTTAAAAAAAAAATTGTGTGTGATTAACGTTTACATAAAAATATATATAAGAAAATATTTAGTGTAGCACCGTATATAACTGAAATAGGACAAGCTCTTTACAAACAGAGTTACGCTTTTTGATGATTATTTAATTTACCAAATAAACGATTTCTATTCGGTGCGCGACTGTAATTGGCACTCGCTATTTTTTTTAAATTTGATAACAGGTTATCACAAAATGGAGACCCCATTTAAGCGATTGTATCTTAGTAGAATCAGATGGCAGTAACTAAGTAGTAAGGATAAAATAGTGTTTGTAACCTTACGTTACTTCTACGCCATAGGGCAACCCAAACTATGGTTTATTGCGAAGCGATATCGCCTTAATATTATATCTCAGTACGACCGAAGCTTAGTAAGCTATCTGTCGAGCTTGGAGGGCCAAACCTTAGTTACGAGTATGATATAACAAGGAATCGGCTAAGCCGAGTCTTACAGCGGACTTTATTAATTGACATGGCATTTTTACCCTTGGTGCAAACCATAACCAAGGATCCCTCCTTGGTTAGTTTACGATACGTTTTGAAGAAGCCTTGTAATTTTTAGTACTTTTAACGTAACTGAAACATTATTGTTATTTGTAGGTGATACGCTCTTCATAAGAGCTTGTTCGTATCAAAAGATTAATTTTAATTCATAATATCTCACTTTTGATCCCATTGTGATGATCGTAACGATGATCTATTGTGAACGGAGAATAGGAGAGGAATTTGGAGCTTAAATCCATCTCGCTCCTCAAATGCCGGACGGCTTGCTTTGAATAATATTATTACATGTTGTTTGAGAGCAATGCATCTCGAATAGACATTTTAATTTTTGTGTCAAAGCTCATCCGGGGAACTACTGCCGTGATTATTTCTGCCGCTCAGCTAAGTTAAGTAGCACGGTGCATTGCGTGAATGTTAACGATACCTCGTAGGTATCCAAAAATAATTGAGAACGCTGGTAATTCGGTAATCGATTATTAAACTAAAGTAAATTTTATTTTCTAAAACCTTACCTTTTCTGTTAAAAGCAGGGAAAAAAAAGAATTCGTCATACCGTTTATTATTTTACGTAGATACGTAGCACGTTATAATATAATATTTAGTAGGAAGATTCCCTTTGCGTAAGGAGGTACTTTCTGTCATAAGCGGCAATCCAGGCAGCCATAACTCAGGCCTTATCCTAACATTGACTTAAGAAGATGAACCTCTCATTTTCCGACCCCCTAATAACTGCGCGTGCCTATTTGAGATATTATACCTATATGTCTAACAAAATATTTTGTTTGGTTTGGTTAATAAAAAGAAAAAGTTACTAACTTACTGACTAGCTGATCTTTCGACGCAAACATTTTGTATTTAGATACTAAAGTAACTATTGTTATGCAGGCGTTCAATTGAAAATATTTTTTGGAAAACTCCGTTTATTGAAATGTTAGATGGTAAAAGGCTGATCTGTTATAGGTATGGCAGTAACTTACATTAAATCAATACTCCTGATCGGTTATTACGCCGCATCACACCGAAGCCCTAAATAGCTTGACGGCACTTATTTGTCGTTATGTTGGTAACTAGTTAAAGCCGAAGCTATTGGAGACAATGACCAGTAAAAATTAGAAATTAGTAGATCCCTAAACTGTCTCTGCTGGCGTTCGAATCTGGGACCTCCTCCTCCAAGGAGCACAGCGCTCAGCAATGCGCCATCCGGAGATACCTCAGTATAAGTACTACATAATGCAAAATGTGTACTTTTAATATTAAAGGTTTATTTTATGATGATGCAAAAGGCAACCTTATAAAAGTCTCTTCCAAGGCTACCTATGTAAAAGGTAATATTTATGGTAAAAAGTAATCTTTTTTTCCATAAAAATGAAGGCTAATAAGTCCAAGAGTGCCCCTAGTCCGTACAGGGTTTGTCACCACTCGCTCAGTGCTCGTTGTAATCTCAAATCTCCCGCCGCCAATTTATTTTCATTAGCGATCATCCTCCGTTAATTTTATTCCCTACTTACCCCGAGAATCGGAAGATTTTGTGCCTAGTTAGTATGGAAAGGACGGTTTTCCTTATTCATCTTGTTTTAAGCACACAATTTTTTAAAGAACATTCTGTCTAATACATCTTATCATACTGAAAAAAAACACTACTGCTACTTTCTTACCTAGATAAAAATAAAGATTTATATATTTTATTAAGAAACTTAACTAAAAATAAAAATCTTTTCAAAAAATTATCTTTCGAATAAGGATTCTACGTTTGTAGAAAAAAGGTATTTGACACATTGAAAATTTTATTATAACGCATTATCTAGTTAAAAAAAGTTTATCACAAATAAAATATTCCTACATAATTAAAGAAAAGGACATAATAAATTTGGAATACTAATAGATTAATTATTTATCGGACAACCAAGTTTCACTCAACTTTAAAGTTTGAGATTTTTGTACACTTGAATAAATTAAATAACGGGATTGAGCCTCCAGACTTTGACAATTGAAAGTGTACACTGACAAACCTTATAGCTAACTTCAGGGTGTCGGTTTTTTGTGACGGTGTGCACGCATCGTAAAAATTTACTCTCATCATTTTTCCATAACGCGCCAAAATAAGTATAACTTAAAACAAATACATAGTTATCTACATGTTTGGAGCTATGTGTATAAAGGCGACAAAATATGATGATTTGACAACGCTATACCAATTTGATAGATTAACTTAACTTTTGCGCCACATTTGTTAACGTATAAACTTACGCTAGAAGAAACTTAATGATGAATATAGAGATATTTGTAATAAATGATGTAACAAAATAAAAATTAATTAAAATATTGTGCGTAACTTCGATAAGTGCGATAATAATTCAAATATAAACTCATATAAGTAAATAATAAAGTATAAAATTATTACAAGTAATAAAGTTAAGTAAAAAATATATCTCGTTATGTTATTGTATGTTGAAAAAAGCCGCCTCTACACGTGGGAACTCTATTTACGTCCCGCTCGAACCATGGTATCTGCGAGATGCTTAATTCATTTCCATGGGATAATATTATTTTTTTACTCCCCCGGTTTTGGTAAGGTTCAACCGCGGCTTATTTTTTATTCATTGAGCCAATCGGGGCGGGATATTCAATTAATTCTCTCTCTCTCATTTATTTGTAAGAGTGATCTAAACCGAATTCGATTTGTCATTTTTTCTGCTTTCATAAACATCAAAGGTTTGTTCAAACCTGAGATTCGTATCAATTAGCGTGTCAATATTGTGTTGGTTTCTTTTTGATCAATCTTGGTTTACGTGTATCGAGAGAGGCTCCGTTCATCTGCTTATATATCAGTCATGTAACTTCCTTAATTAGGAAACGTAATTCCATAATCTTCATAAATAACATATAAATATATTGCCCATTTTTTTACGACAATACACAGATCGCCATCCAGCTCCAAAGTAAGCGTAGCTAGTGTTATGGTTATTAAGATAACTGATATTTTTTATTATCTGTATATTATAAGTATTTACGTGTGCCATTCGTACGTATTCAAAAACATTGAGTGACGAATGAATATACTTTTATTGCACACCACAAAAAGTACAAAGAAATAAAAGAAAAGTATAACAAAACAACGTATACAATTTGTTCATCATTCATGTTCATCACACAAACATTTTCCAGTTGCGAGAATCGAACCCACAGCCTTGGACTCAGAGAGTAGTTACTGCGCGATGCGCTAATGGGCCGTCAAAATGACCATAAAATCTAGAAAAAGCTTTACAAATGTATAATTAACCCTTATGGTGTAAACTACTAAAAGTTAGTATGAAATTTTATACTACCCTAAGTCTAGCTAAGTTAAAGATAGGTAGGTACTCTATCCTATACCTCAAAGACTTGTTCACAAAATATGAAATCATTTTAATTCATTTAATTATTTAGTGCTTAATAATTATAGATACAATTATTTAGCACTAACTAATTAAATGAAATGAAAAATTTACCCGACAGCCTTATATTAGCTTGATGGGTCTAGGCTCTCAAAACTCTCTCTCTTCTATGAGAGAGGAAGGAGGCCTAGAGGCCCACCATAGCGACCTTAATAGTCTGATGATGATGATCCACTATTTCACTTGTTTTCGAATGATAATAATTAAAAACCTCCTTAGATACTTAGTTACGAATAGGCTTTAAACACAACGCGAAAAATTTAAATGTCTCAAATCTACTACAACGACCGGATAAGAATGTGTGTTTAACACAACACAAGTCAAAAGTCAGTCAAGTCAGTCACAAGTCAAAGTCAAATATTTCTTTACAATAATAGATCTTTTTATGGTGTAGATACAAAATTCGTTTCTAGTATTGAGATGTATGTGATAAGTATTCGTAAACTTAAAACAAAAGCTTCTAAACGCACACTGGTTAAAGAATCCTACAACAAACCATGGCCAGGTAACGCCAGTAAGTCAGTCAAAGCACCTACTATTTTTGTATAATCAAAATGAAATTGTAATTTAAAAATGTTTTATTCATGTAGACCTATCACAGGCAATTCTGAAGCGTTCAAATATATAATATATTGTGATACCATAAATGAAAACTGACTCTGATAATTACAATCGTTAATTTAAAATTAAAGCTAGGAGGGTTCGAAACGCGCCCTGGTTAAAAAAGAAGAAGAAGAGAGGAAACTTTTTTTGTTATTGCCATCTCACAGTCATATTAATATACTTTCACAGTAATAAAAAATGTAGTTACAATTACACTTTAATTTTAACTCTACAATAATATTTAAATAAATGTTAGATAAGTATTTTAAAATCCCTTTTGAAATAATGTTACCATTATGGTAACATTATTTCAAAAGGGATATAAGCAAGTGCATTTCACTCACATCTAAATCTGTGTTCGAATTAATTTGTCGCGACGAAATTAACGCATGAGTAAGGCTACGCCCTGACATCTAGTTAAATCGCACTTATGCATCCCGGGAAAAATGTAGAGATGCTACAACGGTATTTTGTTTCTTTGGTCAGCTAAGAAGAAGCGCGGTTTGGCTTCGGTCGAGGTTAAATATAACTGCCATACATCCTAACAAGTTAGCCAGCTACCATCTTAGGCTGCGTCATCACTCACCACCAAAGAGACGAGAATGCATTCAAGGGGTAACTTGTACTGTAATAGAAAAAAAATACAGGCTATGAATTAAATATACTTACATGACCATTTAAAGGCTTAATGCCTTAATAAATAATATTGTGATAGTTGTGTATTCACTGTAGATATAATATAACACCACTTGTGCGTACTTAGTAACTGCACAGTAACTGAGGCCAAATTTGTTTGGTATAAATAAAGAAGATCTGGTAAAAAAATATTCGTTACTAATTTTCGTATGAAGAAGGTAAAGCACATCGTGCAATTAATAAAATGTTTCTTTTTGCCAGCCACAATTACAGAATAGGACCATAAAAAACATTTCCTGACGTTATATTTATTTTGATAGTATCTACGATACGTAAAATTGTCTTTAAATAAATAAATATACTTTTTACTACAATACACACATCGTCATCTAGCTCCAAAGTAAGCGTAGCTTGTTATGGGAAGTAAAATGACTGATGAATATTGTTATGAATAATACTTACATAAATACTTATAAAATACAGATAAACATCCAGACACTGAAAAACATTCATGTTGATCACACCAACATCTTAAATCGTAAATAGCGTATAACAAATAGGCGTATTTTAAATTTAAATGATATAAAGTGTTTGAAAATATTATACATTACCACATAAATATTTTTGTATTAATTGAGCGGTAAAATATAAGCCCAAAATTATATGAACTGTGAAGGATTTCTTTTTTTACAAATAATCTACATAATCATGTAATCTTAATAATGATAATTGGTCAGTTACTTCGGTATTATCCGCTTTATATGAGTACGCATGAGTTTACCCCGCGTATCGCGGCCTCAGGTGAAAAGATCCCACGCTCACCGTCTGCGCCTGGCTTAACTGTTTACCTACTGTTCCTACCCTACCTCATACGTGTATACATTGTCTCTCAGATGGTTAAGGATAAACTGAAGGTACAGGAGAAGTAGAAGCATTGATAGCCTAGTCGTTAGGAATTCAGGCAGACAGACAGACAGACAGACAGACAAACAGACAGACAGACAGACAGACGGACGGACGGACGGACCGACAAACAGACAGTGCTTTTAAACTTTGAGAGTGTGGCTTTCGCCTAATGCTTGATTTAATGATGGTCTGTCAAATGTTTGACATAAAACGTAAATTATGTTAACATCGCCTGTTGTTTTTGATGCCCCTTGGCTGATGCCCTGTTGCGAGTTTATTGGTGAAATTGGCCCTTAAAGTTACGTCCCGGCTTAAAAACTAGGTTTAGAGCATTTTATTTTTAATATTGTAAAGTATTATTTTAAGATTAAATTAATTTTGTTATTACAAGCTTTTAGCTAGTTCATCATATTATGTTAAACGTCGAAGAAAAACACTGCAGAGTGAGTGTAAAGCAAGCATTTCTTATTAAGCGATGTGATTTCATAATTTTATTAAAGTTAATCTTATTTTTGAAATACTGAAAACTTTAATAATACCCTTTCACGCAACAAAACAATTGCCAATTCTGTTGTACACAAAGCTCTAAACCAAACTTAATTTACATGTCTTATAGGTTGGAAGGGATGGAACTGTTTTTAGACGTGTCAATTTAGTTTTATTTAGAGAATTGTGTACAGAATTGGCACATTAATGACGTAACGACAAAGTAAACAGATAGTTTTTGTTACTTTGTCGTTACATAAAAGAAGTTTTACAGAAAGCTTTGCATCAGTATATGTCAGATATTTCAGGATGATAGTGCTGATGACATCCGAGGTAACTACAAAACCGAAACAATTAAAATTAAGTATTACAATTATTATTATTACGTTTTAATGTTTCCCAAGACAAAAACAAGTTAATTTTTAATGAGAAACTCAGCAAAACGCTTTAATTACATCCCTTGGGACAGCTAAGCGTGGGGGACTAATCAACTGTTTAAGGACGAACGCTGATAATAAAGATGTCCCCGTTTTAAATGCAATGCTGGAACGACCACCTCAGGAAATTAGCTCTTTAAAAAATCGGCCAAGGGTGATTCGATATTAATAAAGCGGTTCCTCGTCTATTGCTTTTCGTGTAACATTCATCGTCTTAATTCAAGAAATAATACATCATTGCGACCCGAGATCTGTTTGTTATGGAGTCAAATGGAAGAAATTACAAATCACACCGTACGGATTCCCCTGATTCACGGAGTATAACAAATTAAGCTTCATTATCAAAGTGAAAATGAAAAATGAAAATGAAAAATGTTTTATTTGTTATCTCAATTTCATTACAAAACAATAGGCTAAGACCTCCGTTTCAGTTTGGAAAAAACCTGTATTTGGAGGTCTCGCTCTTTCCGATACAAAGTTTACACATATACTGATAACATGACTTAACCAATGTATTACATTTTTTTAATTTTGTTAACTTTTTTTTTGTTTAATGTTTAGAATCTTTAAAATCAATCATGCAAACATGCAAATATGTGAGTGGGTGTAAGCGTTTGTTTGTTTATTTGCATTTGTGAGTGTGTGTGTAAAGTTTATCTTGGAATTTTGCAAAGTAGCGCCTGCTTCTATCCAAATTTAAAATACGGTTTTCGCTTTCTACAGGGATCATTGTTAAAATGATAAACTACATAAATAACTTTTACTAACATTAAAATAAAACCTACACAAAAATATAAACACACGTATTTATAATATTTGTAGACATACGGATCCCTAAAACCATCCCCTAGCATTTGACAGAGGTGTCAACTTTAACGCGATCATCGTTTCTAATTCGACCGCGCCGCGTTGAACAATTAAAAGATAATTTTTGTGATATTTCTTCAAATTGAATTGTTTGTTTAGAAATGCTATTTAAGGAGGGGCAGTTTTTTTTGTTCTTCTTTTTCCGATTCAGTGAATTGTAATCATTATTTGTATTACAATGTACCATACAGAACAATATCACATTTTAATACTAATTAATATAAATTTAGTATTTACTTGAATTGGTAGTATTTTGTAATGTATGGTTGTTTCTCTATTAAAGAAACTAATTATGTATTCTAAGAACACGGCTATTAAAACTCTAGTTCCCGAAGAAATGGGATAAAAAAGTTTTTTGTAAAATACCACTCTTTTATCGAAGCACAACTTTGTGTTTATTTCGAGCTAACTCATCAGCTGGACATCTGGGTTTCTGACCAAACAATTGTTTGTATCTAGATAACAATTGTTCCATACATGCATTGCATTCCATAAATGCATTTTATCATTTTAAACTACACATAGTGCAAATTGTGATTTTGAAACATCTTTATAAAAGACAGTTAAAATCGTCACAAATTTAATAAATAGCTCAGTTAGGATGAGTAGTAATATTATTTTTTGTACATCATTAAATAGAAGATAAAAGCGCACCGGATAGCATTGCCATCACATCAGGCGTACTCAACGGAAATGTGCAGCCGTAGCTAAGGCGGTTTACGCTGATAACACAAATATACTCGAGATTCTTATGTCCCTGATGAGCAAGAAGGATATAAAATATTATATTGCTTAGAGCAGCATTATTTCCATATGACTTCTCACATACCTCCTCCATAACAGACAGGGTTTTAGAACTCAGAAAAGCTAAGTTGGCCTGCCAAGAAAATAACTATGCCATGTCAGAGAAAATAGCTAGTTTCCTACTCTCTACACTTTTTATTATGTATTAAGACTAGCGTTTGGCTAAGTATGCTGCCAAATAATCCCGATGGTAGGTGATGATACAGTTTTAGGCGCTCCACGCTTGCGTAGACACCTTGCTTTTACACTTTATCCGAAGGTACTCATACCAACAAAATACAAAACACGGTTATCTCCAGAGATATTATAGTGCACAAGTGTGCACGTAAACACAGCCGCACTCACTATTCTCTCTCTCATAGTCCGATGGGACGGCAGCTCGAACACGACCAAAGAGATCAGACGCATGACCTACAGCTTGACGTGCTCTCCAAGGCAAGGGGCCACCCCCTTGCCTTGGATAACCGCCAATTTTCCAGGATCTGGGCTTAACAGAAAAACTACTACACTACTGTTCAGTGGCCCGATCTGGGGATCGAACACAGGATCTCTTATCTGCATTCGAAGACGCACCACCAAATAGGCAGGATTCAACTCATATTAGAGGTGGTAGGAAAACGGAAGCCGGAAGGGAATTCCAGATGTTAGCCGTAACCAAAACATAACAGAATAGATAACAAGAATTAGGCGAACTTCACGTGGTAGTCGGAATAAGACCACTCATATTTCAGACGGTAAGACTCTAAATATTAAAACACCTACCGAGAAACATGAGAAACTAAATAAATTTAAATAATTTAAAATGAAGTAAGTTACGACGTCTGTAGGAATAAAACCGTTTCGGAGTGAGTTGTAAAGTGATTCTAACATAGAAAATTCAATAAAAAGCTAAAAGCCAATCTTATCTTCGCGAGAGGAAATTAAGAAACAGGCGGGCATCTGACACGGCCCGCTCTTTACAGATCTGTCTGTAGTGATGTGAATAACAGAAACGTGCATGAAAAGTTACGATTAATTAATTATGTTTACGCTCAATGTAAAATTTAAAGTTTGTACAGGTGTGTGGATCTTTGTTACTCAACCTTTTTTAAACGGCATACTGAAATAAAGCATATCCTCAAAATGTTTAAATTCTACGGATTAACAGAAGGTTTTACTAAAGGTAGGCGAGTGAAATTTTATACCAGAAAAGTAATACGTGTTTACGATAATGTACACGATGCAAATGCGAAAAACAAAGGTGCAGAAGTATTGACACTTATATTGTCAGTTAATATCATTTTAATTATTAAAGCATTATTGTTGTTCAGATTAAGTCAAATGAAACCTCTCTGTTATGAACAGACACTAAATAGTAGTAACTAAACTGCCTGGTTCGTCTATAAGCATTGTTGCTCACAAAGTCCGAGATAGATTTCCAGGTCAAAAATTATTAGGAGTTGCATTTATCGGTCAAAAAATTTCTAGTGACAGGAGAGGAGGAGGAGAGTGAACAATATCCACCCCTACGCACTGGAGAACACTTATGATAAATAGCTTGTGATAATATTCGTCGAAGAACGCCAAAACTACAAAGCTTTAAATGCCTGTGACCTATGAGAGTTGACATTGTAGTTGGTCATCAATTAGCAGAAAATGTTGACTGAACGAACGAGTCGTTAAACTAGGCGGAAAGAGGTCATAGCCCCGAACTTAAAATATTTTTATAACGAAAATCTTCGAAATGATGGTACTTATTTCTTTGAACGGTGCTCTTTTCTGTACCTTAAATAAACGTAACACAAGTAATGGCATTGTCCATTACTTCGCTATTTTTACTAACCAATTTGTCGATAAGCTTGTTGGCATCCCTAAACATTTTTAAAGATACAGAGTGTTGAATGAGACAGCCACGACATCGGGTTTCGTCGAATCACTGAAATAATTCCATGACGGCGGGGAGACGGCGGAAACGCAGCCTTATCTCTCAGAATACCCGCTTGTTACGTTTTTTAAACAACTCGCTTCTTTATTTGTATTCACACCCCCCATCCCTCCCAAGATACCCACCCCCTTCCGCAAGTTACCACATGAATAGGCGTACTTAATGGGACTTTCAGTTCCTAAGTCATCATCTTTTTTAACAATACCAAGTGAAGATAAGTGAGGTCGGTTTGGATAATAAACGCGGGAAATATATGTCTACGGGAGCGAAATGAAAATCTTGGCAGTTGATAGTAAAGATTTTTCTTATGGTACTAGCTACTTCTATATTTCTAAGCATTGTTTGTAAGTGCGTATCTTCTCGGATCGCATTATCGTATAAGGCTATTTTAATGAACTTAAATGAGACCATTTTTTTAGATCTATAATATAAATCTGACTTTAACTTATCTTCCGAATCTCGCATAGCACGGTTAGTGGTCGTTTTCGGACATATTTTATATATCAGTCGAGTCGAGTTACATCTGAAGTTTATCTGGATGAGATCACTCTTTAGCAATAAGACCGCCTTTTCGTACATAATATTAAGGTTTAGTTCAACTTTGTAATATGTTATTATGTATGTACATACAGAAATACCTGGGACAGAAGTAGCTTAGTTGCGTAATGGGAAGCAAAAACCTCCAAGATAAAATAGCAATAACTCAGTGCAAAGAGATAGTATATGCGTCTTCTGGGTACAGTTTATCCGTTATCACGGCCACAATGCATCGCGGCAACAATATCATTACGGGGGCTATTCAACATTTTTATTATTGCGTTACTATTGTCTTATGGCGCGACGTTGGCAGATAACGTTTGGGACACACGGATGTATAGCAAACAGAACAAATGATTCTTCTCTAGCCTACCGGCAGTACCGCGCGAATACGTTGTCTTTTTTTGTTTAAGTACTAAATTGTACTACACTCTGCACTTGACTACAATCGGCAAGGCTTACCTGTTAATAGAGTATGGAGTAATATATGTTGAATCCATTACCCGCATCGGTATCCATGCGACATTGTACCGTAACCCTAGATAGCTTCTTGTTTTTTTCGGTAGGGTAACTCGGGTAACTAGTCGCGGCCGATGCTTCCCACCAAACAAAATCAATATAACAATATCTAAACAAATAATAAACATTATTAAATATAGCTTTTTTACTTATTTTATTTACTCCTGGTATGTTAGCAAGTGTAAAAAAGCAAGTTTCTCACAATAAATCAAACCAAAAATATTTTTATAACTTACTTTACCCAAAAAATATATAAAAGATTAGATTATATTTACATTATAAGTATTATAAGACAAGTGAGAAAAAAAAGAATTATGTTTAGACTACAATCGAGATAAGAGAATTCTCTAGCACTATTTTAAAATTCACATGAATAGTGATAAAATACTGCAAATGTGAATAATTACATTTTTTTTTTTATTTTATAATATAAGAAGCTAATATTATAAAAATGCGCGATTTAAGGAGAAGGAGAGTAAACATTACAGCAAAATATTTTTTGTTGTTAAATATACTATCATTTCATTTCATTTTAAGTAACACATCATTTTAGTTTTGTCTAAAATAAAAAGCAATCTACCAGATCTACCAGGCAACCTTAACGCAACGTAACATATGCTTGCCAATGTCGAGCAAAGCGAATGCGGTGAGACAACATTATAAATTTTATATTTTGATTTAATTGAAAAAGCCTCCGTAAAGTCCCAGCACTACCAAGTTCAACTATTTTGTTCAACTGTTAATAGGATTTAGTAGTTTACTACTCGATAAAGTCTCAAATAGTTCTATGGTTGAACTAAACGGTCTCAGTAGTAAATAATATAATAAATATAAATATAAATATACTACGACAATACACACATCGCCATCTAGTCCCAAAGTAAGCGTAGCTTGTGTTATGGGTACTAGGATGACTGATGAATATTTTTATGAATAATATACATAAATACTTATAATATACAGATAAACACCCAGACACTGAAAAACATTCATGTTCATCACACAAACATTTTCCAGTTGTGGGAATCGAACCCACGGCCATGGACTCAGAAAGCAGGGTCGCTGCCCACTGCGCCAGTCGGCCGTCAGTAGTAGTTGCAGTAGCAGTAGTAGGAAATATGGAATGAGCGATTATTGCTCATCGTTCAACCATACTGTGTGTCAGGCGCGTAACTCGCGACCGCGATACGTTGCAGATTTATACCGGTAATGTTTGTTGTTTCACCTTTGGAATAATGCCGGAGAGATTTATGACTAAGCCCCGCTCGGGATGATTGCCGGTGATAAAGTAGGGAATGACAAATTTCTCTGGCTACTTAATTTTCGTAGGCCTCGTAATCTCTGGGCCGAGTTTATTGCGTATTGTTTTGTGTATTTAAACACGACTTTCTGTGTTTATCTTGATTTTAATGTTAAAAGTTACGGTTTCTAGTAATACCTATTTATTACCAAAAGTTTGATACCTGCTATATAATAAGGTTTCAGCTATTAATAGAAGCAGTATAAAATATTCCTAAGAAAGGCTGCGGAAGAATTTATCACCTTTTTTTAAACAGTGAATATACAATAATTATCTGGTGTATAGATGCTGTCATGTTCACACGGGTGCTTGCTAATGTTATTTGAGGATAATAAGGTGGCAGTCATTGTCTTAATTTGAGTCACTCTTACTTAAACTGTTATATGTGGATAAAAAAAAAAAATATATATAATGTAACGAGTTTCAGCAAATAGGTGCATCAAATGGCCCGAATGTCTTCAAAATTAAAGACAAATATTTTTAGGTATTTTTCATTTACATTTTTTTGTATTTAAAGACAATAATTATTGACAGTTTGATAAGGAATTATTCTCAAGTAAGATCAGAAGATGAAATAAAAGCACAAAACTGCACAAATACTGCGAATACTTCCTACATTTCCGCTACCAAATCTACTTTCTTGTCGTCATGATTAAGTCATATACACCTGCATATTACTTAGTAGTATCAAAGCATTTAATAATTATAAAATATCCGAACAGTCTCCAAAATGAAAATCCTTTCGCTGGGAAACGAGAAAGTTTATTATCGGTTTTCGCTAACCGTATCCCGAAGTTATTTTGCATGTGCGATAGCGTGTGTTGCAGTTTTGAAAGAAAGTCATGAATTATGGCGCAGTGCCTACGTATGTGTTACCAGGAGTTTAGAAAACTGGAAGAGATTTGAGCAGTAATGAAATAAACGCCTCAAGTCGTAATGTTATTTTTAATTATTCAAATTTTTTTTGCCATGTTTGTAAGGTGACAATCATCAACAACTATGGTGCATTATACATATTTACTCTTATTGGGTCCTCATATATCCTGATGGATCGTGTTATAATATGTTTGGTAATATTTCATACCTAACCTGTGTGATTTCTGTAATGAAGCGGATTTTCGACTGGTTTTGAGAAAGCTAAGAAATACTTGTCAACGTAAAGGAAATAATTTTTATGAGAACAATTAAATTAAAGTTACTACATGATATTTTTTTTTTTAATAGATCGTGGCCTATACACACTTAATTCTTATTCGTTTTATTTAAGTCGGACGAAATATTTATTATGTAGGTATATTTTATGAAAACTTTGTACAGTTATTAAACTTAAAGTACAATACTACTAGTACAAGTATTGAGTAGTTTGAGTAGTAGTACTCAAAGTATTGATAGAGGAAAAAGTTTAAAAAGAAAAGTTTTTATTACAACGAATACTTTCTATATTACTCTATTGGCATAATACCCTTTTCCAACTGGCCTTGTAGAAATCTCACAGGTTGTCGGTACGGCTTCAAATCTATTGCGTTATATATATATATATAAATATAAATTGTGTACACAAAACACCGTAAGAATAAGGGCCTTTTGACACTAAATACCTCTTATGGCAACTACATCCACTTCTTAAAGAAAATCATATTCATAGGGACGATAAATTCCCACCCAGTGCCACGCACACGTCTTTAGCCGACCGTATTATTTTAATATACATAAACCTAGTATCGCCTTCCCTCTTTGTTACACTTAAGGCGAAAGTGATAACTCCATCCTTTTCCATTTTCGGAGGATATCTTAATAAGATTCATGAAAGGACGCCATATTTTATATCCGAGTCTGTCCTCTATCTTCTTATATTATCCGGGCAAGAAGAGCGCTTTTGAAATATGTGCTTGCTTGGGAATTTCCGATCTTTCAATTACACCTTTGTTGGAGAGTTTCATCGGGGTATTTTGAAAGTTGCACGGAATGATAAAATCTTATTCGAATAACAAAGTGGCTACGGTATTTTGGATGAATTAATTTGTCAGTTACCTACTCGAGTTAACAATTGCGTTTTACTGTTGTTAGATTAAGCTACAATATTATGTCATAAAAGTCAAACTATGAAGCAGACTATAAATGGAACTAACCTTTGACAATAATTCAAAAGAGCAACTTATAGTCACAGTATGTGAAATATGGGAAATAAGATATTAAGAGAACCTACTTCATGTATCATGTATGTTTCCAATAGTGAGCATGAGTACCTACTTCTTTTATAGCTGATAGTACCTATAATGTTTACTATTCCAATTTTAGTACTGATTTAGAGGGTACATACGTTGTACTTTTTGTCCTTTATCGCCAATTATCTTCTTCTTTATGCTTTTGTCATCTAAACTATAAATATACACAAATGTAAAAAATAAAAGGACATGGTCATGATAGTTTTAGCTGATAAGAAAGCTCTGAGAATTGAATGGGAAGATCTCTACGTGATGAAATGACGTCAGATATGGGGATATACGAAATCCCTATCGATGACCTATGTCCAGCAGTTCATAAGCTAATATGACAAGGTACCAAATTTCAACCTAGTTATTAAAGTTCTTATACTAGCTGATATCTGCGACTTCGTTCGCGTAGATTAAGGTTTTTATTCCCGCAGGAACTCTCTTATTTTCCGGGATGAAGGGTATAGGCCTATGATATACATAGTAGGATTTTCATGATGCCAGTTAATACATGTACCTATATTATATACACTTATATATATATATATATATATATATATAAATTATTATCGATAAAACACGAATAATAATTTTACATCACAATGGATATTACGTAGCTAAATGCAATACCTCTGTAGCTTAAAAGTTACTTTCGCAAGGCGCGCAAACCCGATATTAAATAAAGTTGCAGCTATAAATATTCCTTCAGTTAACTCTGGAACAAAGTAAACCTTTATTCGAAAACGGGAAAGAATCTATATTGTTCCAATATTTCATGTGAGAAAACACCTTAAGATATAATAATAATATTAAGAATGAGTAAAGAGAAAATAGGCCTGTATTAAGTATTTTGATCTGTTTATTTTTATAGTGGGTTTAAATTATTGACAATCAGCTATAAACCTGACTACGTGCATTTTTTCTTCTGTTTTATATCCTCCGAGATTTTTTTTCCGGTATGTAAGCTATCTAAACAGTAAACACTATGCAAACTTTCGTCACTATTGATTTAGTTTGTTAGCCGTGCATAGGGCGAAATTTTCTGAGTAAACATATGCAAAAAAAAACAAAAGATTCTTGACTTTTCACTTATAAAAAAAATTATTATCTCTTAATATAATTTTTATTTCTTCTTTACGAGTCTTTTTCTTCTTCTTAGTCGTTACAGTCTTGACAGACTGGTCGTGGCCGTCATCTGGGTGTTGTAGCTCACTTTACTATCCGTCGCCACTCTTCTCTAACGGTTGCCTTTCTTGCGCATTCACGTAGAGGAGCGTCGATTGTTCTCTTCGAGTGTTTGTCACCTATTTCCTCCTAAAAAGCTAGACAAATTGAATGCAATTTTCTGTGTATATTCCGTGGGCTTCTGGCAATTGGACCTGGTAAGTGGCACTGCTATATTGGCTCGGATAACGATTGCCGGGTCCGCTACAACGTTCGTATATTGCTTTGTATCACTCATGCGGGGAAATTTTAAAATGGGCAAACGGTTCTTTTTCAACCGCAACAGCGAGCGTCAAGATACTACTTTCCCCGCATGAGTAATACAAAATAGTATGTGCAACAAGTGCGACATCGATTACCCACTCAAGCGAGTGACCGCACTGGCTTCTTTCGTGCGTTCAACTTCGCTTTCGTGGGCAATCGACAACTTGTCGCACTAGTTGCACAATATACTATTAAACGCTTCTAACTTATAACGTTAACGAGAAAGCTGCTTGGAAGAAGCTCTCATCTGCTGCTCATCTCTCCCAAGATAGAAAAATCTTCAGTGTTAAATTATAAAATGATGTTAAAAAGAGCAATCTGCTGAGTCGGATTGCGGTAGAATCCGCCGGTGGTAGTTTCATTACAAAAAAAATGACTTGACGTTTCAAAAGTGCTTATAAACTAAGCCTACTATGTTTTTTTTTTTTAATTTAACGCGAACGCAATCCCTTATAGTTATTATATAGTGGTTTTAAAGATTGTTATCATATAAAAGTCATCAAGGTCATGGTCAATGGCCTCGAAGCACAAGGGTGGACACCGTCCAAATACCTAAAAAATCTCGCACGACTTCGATTCCCCGTAAGTGAACCCAAGACCTCGTCACCCATGATTCATTGTGCTGAACACTTGACCAACGAGGCAGCTATAGCTATTATTCAATTATAACAGAGTAAACTTTTAGCGCTATAAACTTTCGAAATTATATTTGCTTATGTAGCAAATATAATTTCGGTAGAACTTCAACAGTTGAATCAGCAACGCCGACACGAAATCGCGAACTAACACGCA
The DNA here is from genome assembly GCF_905163445.1 of Pararge aegeria. Classification (NCBI taxonomy): domain Eukaryota; kingdom Metazoa; phylum Arthropoda; class Insecta; order Lepidoptera; family Nymphalidae; genus Pararge; species Pararge aegeria. The sequence goes on from NC_053181.1 coordinate 6,913,134, forward strand.
TTTATATATCTGTATATTTCCAATTATGCAAATACCGGGACCCACGGGAGCTTCCTGCTTACAGGAGATACCATTAATCATTATCTAAATTAATTTCGAACGTATAACAAAATCTCCTCTTAGTTTCTTAAAGTCACAATAAAGAGGATCGCACCGCGACGGCCATAATTCATCTGTACGTAAGATTACTGATCTTTAATCCTCCCCCGGTTTCTCTTAAAGTTAAGATTTACGAGCGGCGGAATTATTGCGCCCCTGCGGAATAAGCTCAGAGTCAATGAAAAAAGTTAGCATGAAGATATAGTGCGGATAGAGAGGTAGGGGATGAATTTTTTGACATCGTAATGTAAAGGAAAAGTGCGGAAACTAGGTTCGTTTTTTGAATCGTTTTAACTTATCAAATTGCACGTGCTGTATCGTTCCTACTCCTAATAAAAGTGAAATTCAGTAAATTAATGCCCGTTTTTACTAACGAAGAACTAGGCAACGTAACTTATGTAGTGCGAAGAGTTTACTCTATTTAAATTGAATAATGGCTATCGCTGCTTCGTTGGTCAAGTGTTCAGCATAATCATTTATGGGGCACGAGGTCTTGGGTTCACTTACGGGAACTCGAAGCCGTGCTAGATTTTTAAGGTATTGGATTATTGGATTAGTCAAGAATCCAGAATCAATAGGAAATTTCCGGTGTCCACCCTTGTGCTTCGAGAACGTTGGCCATGACCTTTATGACTTTTATATAATAACAATCGTTAAAACCCACCTATTAAACCACTATTATGTGAGATGTAGCAATTAGATAGACAGATAGATAAATTCTTTATTGCACACAATTAAGGGATAAAGATAATATTAATTGAAAACATAAATATAAGAAGAATAAAACCAAAAAACTACATCTACTACATATAACAATAATACATAAATAGCTAATACAAATACAAATTATATAGAAATAAATACATTAACATATAAAATATATATAACATATAATATATACATTAACATATAATATATAGGCGATGTCTTTAGAAAGAAAACGTTTCACCCACTCCTAGGTGTTAACTATGTGTGAACGGTTGATGTATCTACGTACCTCATTTGGTTTGATACACTTATTAATTCAGTATTGCATTTTTCATTAAAGAAAACGGGCATAAGAGTTCTCCAAAAAGTTTACCCTTAGGCGTATGAACTCTACCAATGTTCATTTTAAGACGGAACTTCTGTAGCAAGAAGGATTTAAGTAAAATGCTTCTCGAAAAATGTTATTCTGATGTTAAAGAATATTTATTATAAACTGGATAATTTTCATTCCTAATATAAATTATGGAACATTTCATTGGATTGGTTATTAATTTATTGTCATTTTTAATTTTATTATACGTGTTTGTAGTGTTTATTTTAATCTAATTTGACATTTAATTAAGGTTGATTTTTTTAATTTTCTAATATCCATGAACCAAATTTGCACACTATTAGTTTAGTGTTGTGCCCTCTAAACTGATTGTATTGTTTACCAACATCTTAATGTTGTACAAACATTCTTGCAAATAAATGATTATTATTATAATGATAGCGGGCCGGTAATGGTTTTATTGATAAATAATATTTACAATTGTTCAATTATGGACACCGTATCCAATACGTTGGAGTTATTGCCGTTTTAAATTGATAGACTTAGGGTTGGTTATATCCGCCAATTTTTGGGACGCAAAATAAATGCAACGTAAAAACAAGACAATGAAATTAATAAGCAGAAAAAATACAACAGTGTTCGAAAAATAAACACAAAGCTAAAAAATCGCGGCAGTGTGAGCATGTTATGTTTCCCGAGAGGAATCTATCATCATTTCCTTAACCTTATTCGCATAATGTGTTCAAGACGGTCTTATCATTCAATTTGAAAGGGGGGAGATATGCAAAAATTACCCATCGCCGTTTATCCCCGCATAAATAACATTAGAGATAGCGTGTGAGAGTGTTTTTGTAATTACCTTATAAATAATAATTCAGTGCGCCGTAGATTATGGTTAGAGGATGAAAGATGGCGAGACGCTCGATGTTCTAAATGCCTTTGCACATGACGACATTTTACAAATAACAAAAATGCATGGAAGCAAAAGATCGCGTTTTCATCTGCACACATAATTTGTTCATAATATCGTAAAAACAGTGATAGCCTAGTGGGTATGGCTTCGGCTTTCCTTTCGTGGAGACCGAGTTCGATCCCCGGCACGCACCACTTTCTCTTCAGAGTTATGTGAATTTTTAATTTCAGAAATCTCCATATCACTTGCTTTAACGGTGAAGGAACACATCGTGAGGAAACGTACATGCCTGAAAGATCTCCATAAAATTCTCAACGGCGTGTGTAGTCTACCCAATCCGCATTAGGCCAGCGTGGTAGGCTACGGCCTAAACCTTTATCATTCTGAGGGGAGACTTGTGCCCCTTAGTGGGCCGGTAATAGGTTAGTGAAGATGATGATTGTAAAACGTAGACTTTAAAAAAATGCTTGTGTTGAATTTCTTATCGGTATCTTACAGATAGACTTACTCTCAAGTTATTTAGGGTGTTAGAGCGATAATGCATAATAACTGCTTAAGAGTATGGCATAATGACGGCCGAGTGGCGCAGTGGGCAGCGACCCTGCTTTCTGAGTCCAAGGCCGTGGGTTCGATTCCCACAACTGGAGAGTGTTTGTGTGATGAACATGAATGTTTTTCAGTGTCTGGGTGTTTATCTGTATATTATAAGTATTTATGTGTATTATATTCATAAAAAAATATTCATCAGCTGTCTCAGTACCCATAACACAAGCTACGCTTACTTTGGGGCTAGATGGCGATGTGTGTATTGTCGTAGTATATTTATTTATTTATTTTATAATGAACTGTAATACCTTCAAGGTATCACAGTTAAGGTACACTTTAATCTAAATTACATAGTCAAATAAGATCGGAATGAAGTTTCAACTGTCATTGAATAGAAAAAAAAATATTTGTAAGTTAAATGATCTATGGTATAACTCGCAAATGTTAAAGCAGCATTACAGTATGTGTAAAGCGATAGCCGAACAGCCGCGTCTAACCTGCTGCGTACAAGTTTGCAAGGGACCAATCACAAGACTCCTGCCCGAACGCACGCTGCTTGTGATTTCCCGTACGTTGGACTCAAGCTTGTACGCTATTAAGGGCGCAGGTTGGATGCCTCTTTTTGGCCTTGCCTTTAGTTACATATGACATGCTTGAACTGCTCATGAAATGGTCGTATAGTGCGAAGGCTCTAAGGCTTGCGCAGATTAAAAGGAAAAATATGCTGTTTATGATGACTAAGTCATATAAAAAGCTGAATAAATCGTGTCGCGTTGTTCCTATGTACATTCCAAAAATAAAGTTACATTTATATTTAGGGGAGATTGTCAAACAGATATTCTCTGTGATTGATCGAATCTGTACCAATCGAAGTTACGAATATTAATAGTCGTAATTTTATGAAACGTTACGAAGCAGTTATGCACACAGAAAGTCTGTCATTATAAGCAAAGCAGGCTGTAAAAAAATTTCAAACAATGTTAATAATTATCAATAGAATTACGAATTTAAAGCCTTAACTTTGTATGACCTACAGGGATAAATTTAATTAAAAATAGTACAATTTATAAATATTACAAATAAACATACGAGTGTGTAGGTGTACGTAACTTCCCGTATTTAAAGCTCTTTTAAAAATAAGTTCGCTAATATTATTAAAGACCGTACAGAATCGCTTTATTATAAACTTGGCTATACCCCGTCACGTCATCCAATTTAAACTTTCCTTACACACACGCTTTTAAACAGTTAAAGTAAATGCACAAACAATATAAATATTCATTAAAATTATCGTATAAACGCGGTCTCGAGACGTAAGCTCAAAGGTGCCACATAAAGGTAGATCTCAAGAGCGTTTACTAAGACGGTCGCCACTTATGATATAGATTTTAATTTAGTTTAGGCATAAAATGGTGCAAATCCTGTCGCAAAACTTTAAACTTAACTAAATTGACACATTTAGTACACCAGTAGTCGCGTAATTCGGCTATTTTATTTGTGGAAAAGGATGACACTAATTCTTAAGTTGTCACTTTAGTTTATTTTAGAGATTTGCGTACAAAAGAATTGGCACCATTGGTCCTATCAGTACAGAAGATTCAGTTCGTCAAACTTCAAAAAGACCGGCGATAAGTAGAATTTTGTTTGCAGTTAAGCTGTAAACGTTCTGTTTTAACCTGCACTAGGATAGTGTCAACAAAATTCAACCGTAACACCATAGTTAACCTCAGTAAAAACGAGAATTTTGTTTGCAGTTAAGCTGTAAACGTTCTGTTTTAACCTGCACTAGGATAGTGTCAACAAAATTCAACCGTAACACCATAGTTAACCTAAGTAAAAACGTGCATCATTGTCAGCAATCGACACTCGACTAAAGGCCCATAAATAATCAATGCAAAAACTTCAGATTGATCATTAAATATAGTATCAGATTATCAGATATATAATTTTCCAACTCTACATTGTCGATGAGGATTGCTATAAATTGATCTGAACAATGTTATTTAAATTTTTTTGGTCAATTGTCCATAAAATGCAATGCAATAAAAAAAATTTAAACAAGAATCAGTACAGTGACTCTCTGAAACACACCTTAAATCAAAATTCCTATGCTTTATCCCCATCGGCAATATCAAGAGATACGGCGAAATATGAGAGTCATTATTCAACAGCGCTTTGTCAACGTTCAGGTGGTTATTTATGTCGGTCGGGTTATACAAATCATTTGCGTAAGCACTTCTTTAAGATAATCAATGCAGGAAATTTTAGATACAGAATAATTCGGGCCCTGATTCTCAATTACAAATCGTACATAAGACGTGAATGAGAATTTAACGGAATTTCTCACGTAAACATGAGAGTCCTTATATGAAGAAGTGTCAAAAAAGATTTTGACAAAGAAGTAAAAAAAAAAAATTCTCTTGGATGGTCTTGTGACTTCAGTCGTGGCTAGTTACCCTATCGACAGATACTTGCCTATAAACCACAGACCTTTATTATTTTAAAACTAATGGAATGTATGTCCATTCAAATGACAGATTAAATTTGTCATACGAGTGTATGAGTATCAAAAAGTGACATACGAGTGTCTCTGGAATTCTAATTTTAGTTTGTATGACCCTCTTATTACAGTGTCACACTTACAGTGCCAAAATCACGTCAGAAAATTGGAGAAAAAACAAAAGACAACACCCTGTTCATTGATATGAAATCTTTGAGATGTCTCTCAATAAGTTCAAAGTTTATATAAAACGTAAGCTTACAGAAAAATCCTATTATAAATAATAAGGATTACTTAAACGATAAAAAAGCTTGGGTGTGAATTGCTCTAGCTTCATAGCTTAATAAATATACTGTGAGATGGTGATAACAAAAAAAATACCCGGCTAAGTTTGTTGTGGGCTCTTCTTAGACCAGGGCGCGTTTGGAACAATCGTAGCCCCTTCCAATTATGTAAACATGTATGTATGAACGCTTCATAAGTGCCTGTGATAGGCCTACATGAATAAAGAAATTTTGAATTTTGAATTTGGATTTTTGATACTAAAAGAGTTCGTAGGTGTGGGTTCGTAGGTGATAAAAATAAGTATGTAAGTTTGGCTAACATAATATTTACCGACTCTATAAAATAAAGAAAAAAAAAACCTGACCACAAACCATCGCTAAACATTTATCACAGTTAATACGGTAGTAATTAAAAATCTCATCGACGCCGACGCTTCTGCAGTTAATCGTTAACCTTGATAGATGGCTGTACACCTTACATCTCTACAACCTTTTCAAAGTAACCTACCATAAAATTACACCTGCAGATTGTATGAGAAGTTGTGTGGCTTGTAAGCGAAAAGGTTCCAAGATGCGAGCGTAGATTGGAGTATTAAGAAGCGTTTACACGGGCGGCACGTAGCGTAATAAATAATATAGTAATCAGTGCGATTCCTTACATCCCGTCTCTTATTAGGCGAGAACCAACATTCAACATTCGCTAATGCCAAGGCTTTAGAAGCACATGTGGAACGGAAAGATTCGAGAATTTATTGCTCATCGGCTTATGAATCATAAATAAGGAGGGCTAATTAGAATTGCTGTGGGGTATTATGCGCGATGCGCGTGATATACTTTATCAGGTGTGTTTGCACCTTAATATCTTTTTAATTTGGCGGAGCGCTGTAAGAACAATTTGCCACATGCTATACATCTATAAGTATTTCTCATACATCAAAAGTGTATGTTGGTTAGTTTTCCTTTCACGCAAAACGAATTGACGTTATTTTTGGTCACATGGTTTGGTTGGACAGAGCATGATTTACGTTACTGACAGTCTTCGAATAAATCAATAACTTTTCTCAGTAATCGGTATGATATTTAGCACCAAAATCCATCTTCATTCTTCGTATTTATATCAGCAAAAACATTGTGTGGTGGATGTCTAAATAATTGAAGGCTGTCTAAATATCTATAATATAATTTCAACTTAAAGTTATCAATTATTGCATTGCAACAGATATTTAAAAAGTATGGACCGTGAAATAAAAACATCTTAAACCAAATCAAGGTAAACCTTTTGATTTGATTGACGGCCGATTGGCGCAGTTTGCAGCAACCCTGCTTTCTAAGCCCAAGGCCGTGGGTTCGATTCCCACAACTAGTAAATGTTTTGTGATGAGCATGAATGTTTTTCAGTGTCTGGGTGTTTATATGTATATTCTAAGTGTTTATGTATATTATTCATTAAAATATTCATCAGTTGTCTTAGTACCCATAACACAAGCTACGCTTACTTTGGGGCTAGATAGCGGTGTGTGTATTGTCGTAGTATATTTATTTATTATTTATTTATTTATATTTTACTAGCTAAGCCAAAGTAGCAGGTAGACTATATTTATTATTTACAGTTACTTTTATGCTTATCTTACTCATAAAACTTACCAGTCAGATAGAAATGAAGATGTATTATCATAGATTTATAGCTAAATCGAACGTGCATAGGTAGATATCGTAGGGTAAAACATTAAGGCAAAGAATATAAAGTTTACGCAATAAATTACTTGGCAACTAAGACGCGTGGAGTATACGCCAAGTTTAGGCTATTAATTTGGGTCTTAGACGACGACAAATAACTGGGATACGTTGCCTCATTGATTTTGGAAATAATTTGCGTTTTATTACTGCTTACAGGATTTTATACCTACTTCTCTAAGTGCCATAAATATCAGTTTTTCTAATGTATTACTAGAAGCAATACAATATTTTTTTTTGCATGCAAAAATGCTGTTTTATAAATAAAAATTGATCACAGTGTATTTTTAAGGTGCGCAAAATCGAAAACATCATGCATTCAAAATAATAGTGCAACAGGAAATTTCAATTAATAATCCCTATCCCTACTAATATTATAAATGTCAATGTAAGTTTGTTTGTTACGCTTTCACGCAAAAACTACTAAACCGATCCTCATGAAACTTTGTACACATATTCTTGGAAGTGTTAGAAGTAATCTAGAATACTTTTTATCCCGACATTAAACTCGGTCCCTTTGGGAGAGGGGATTAAAGTGCTGACGATTTTACACCATAACTCCGACCAATTATAACCGATTTAAATAATTATTTTTGTACTATAGAGGATATAATATGTGTTTAATTTTGCCCAAACTGTGGTTGGAGATAGAGAACAGAACTCCTCAGCGGACAGTAGCAAACCCCTCATTTAAGGCTTAGCAATACTGAATACTTTATTTTTTTTTTAGAATTGCAACTAAATTTAATGTCAACGCAGACGAAGTCGTGGGCAACAGCTAGTATCAAATATTATAGAAATAAGTAGTAGAGGAAAATACTACTGCCATACTTATTACTGTGATGGTGTATGCCGATCCTTCAGAAAATTGCAATAATGCGTAGAATGTGTAATTGTAAAAATTGCGCTCAGATAACTTTTTATGATACATTAAATTTATGTACTCCATGATTAAAGTACTCATTATTACTTACAAAAAACACCGCGAGGGAATTTTTCTATCTATATAACAGTTAAGCCGCAATAGGTGCTTCTTTGTTCTAAAGCTGTATTAGACCGCTACAAAAGTGGGGAAAATTAGTATAGCAGTATTAACTCTAATTCAAAATTTGCTTTATCATCAATGGTATTTATATAGCAGTAAAATGCTCTTAAATTCATTACAATCGTACATTTAATGTAGAAGTTATCGCGAATTAAAAAAAATTAATTAATTAAAAATTTAACATCTAAAAAAAACAGTTAATTTTAGAGATACTTTTTTGAAAAAGTTCTTTTTAAAAATACACCCGATTTATTTGCAAGATGACACACATGAAAAATATGCTTTAAAATTAAAAACAAATGCGGACGAAGTCGCAAGTAACAACTAGTTATTACTGTAAAAAAGAAAAACTAATGGGAAAAAAATACCATCTGAGTAAGATGGTCAAATAAAACAAATATATCAACCATCAACCAAAGAACCGTCAAAGTCACTGCAAACAGACATACTTGACGTTTCAAAAGTACTAACCTACATTATCCAGATTGGAATCATTTTTTTTTTTTATTTATCGTAGCTAGGTATATGTACAGTAAAGTAAAAGTAAATTTTGATTTTAGTTCCTAGTTTTCTAACTCTGGGGATGTTATCAGAATTTCTTGACAGAAAAACCCAAAGCCCTATACAGCGATATTTTGCCGAGTGGACTGACCTGCAAACCATTAAGGGGGCAGTTTATAATGGCAAATTTTATGCTCACGCAACTGTAACAAAGTCCGGTGATTACCATAAAATATATCTATTACCGACATCTATAATACCACTTCTCCCTTAAGTATTAAACTGCGTCAATTGAATACAGATTGATTTAATAATAATGACACCTCACCGAAGTTTTCCATCGAAATGACTATTCGTGAATTTAACCCTATAAATTCAATTTAGGTATATTTTAGCAATATCGGGGCAAACAAATTTGTTACATTTGTTACAACCGTTGGAAATTCAATTAAGTTTAATACTTAATAATAAATGGGCTAAAATTATAGAGAAGGGACTTACCCAACCATAAATAAGTTACATCATGTTTTAAAATTTGCCTAATTGTAGTTTTATTTGGCAAGTTGTTGTTTATTACCGAAAAAAGAAAATATTTTGTGCTTTTGCGAGAGTTTCCATGTTTTCAAATTCTCATAAAAAAAATTAAACTTTTTATTCCATAAAACAATATTTTACAAATTTAAACTTGATAAGTTGATACTATAATCCTTAAAAAGATTTCGGTTCATTAACTTTTGGATGACGTTATATTTCAAAAACCGATGAAGCCGCGATAAAACTACCATTATCCAATAGGTAAGCCAGCTACCATCTTACGAGAAAGAATATGGTACATACTTATACATAACTTACCACCAGGTGAGATTGCAGTCAAGGGCAGTTTAGTGTAATAAAATAAAAATATATCACTATCTTTTTCGAAGGAGCGATTTACTTACGCTTGGATAGAATCCAAAAGTATGTAAAAGTCAAACAAAAAGTGAAAGTATATTGTAGGAAGTCAACAAAAAGTGAAAAGGGTAAAAATAGTGGAGCACGTGCCTGTGGGCGGATCTACGCGCGGCTCATCCCCCACCTGTTGCTGATCCGGCTGATCCGCCCCCGCGCGGATATGCCCGGATATAGCTACGTGCGGATATACGGATACGCTGTACCATGGCTATATCCACTCTACGCCACGCCTATCGCCCACTGAGATTATAGCTTAGATTTCGAACGGAACTTGACATATAATACAATAAAGGCATTAGACCTACCCCAATGTGTTTGAAACAGTATTAACTGTTTCAAACATATTGGGGTAGAAGTACTCAACGTATTTCTTGAAATTTTTACAGATTGATATCAAATATGGAAATGGTCTATGTACCTATGTTTTAATATAATGATATAATGATATAATAATAAATACTAACTAAGAAAATTCTCTATAGGATCTGCTTTCGTCGTAAAGTAGATACTGTTCAATGTCTCGTAGCTATAGATTAAAATTTATACGAATGATTATATAGAATTCAGTAGATTATCTTGTTTTCATAACTAAATAATTAAGAGGAAAGTTTTGGCTGACTCAGAATTGCTTTCTGATACTCTATCCTGAAACTATAGAGAAAAATTTGCTTTGTTCCAATAGTTATATTCATATCAAATAGCAATATTAATAATATTCTCATTGTAACTATAGTGAAGTTATCTACAGTTTTGACTGTTTCTTTCTGAACTCGTAGTGTAGTTTAAAAGTTCCAAAATGCTTCAGGAATATCCCGTTGTTTTTTTTTAATGAACAAAAAAACAAGAACTCATGGCCTCTGAGCAGAAACAGATACTAATGACCTCTAGTCGTCGTACGGTTATAGATTTTCACAGACGATACAAACAAAAAGGTCCGCTCAAGCACATTTCATACCTTAATTGGCCAATACCGTCTCGCAAGAGGGATCTTTACTAAACCGTTAAAAGGATCTATTATTAAGTGCTGGATCGGGGGTTCGATTCCCTGTTGTAATTCGATTTGCCAATTAGGAGTTTAGTTGTCGTCGGAAGAACTTCGTCTTAGAGGTTACTTAGAATCTATTTCAACCCTTCGTGTGATTTTAAGTTCCTGTAAGGGTTGCTTTAATGTATTTAGAGCTTTTACTGGCCAAATGTTTGTACATTTAAGATCAATATCTTAAACAAAACGTACGTTCTATACTATTCTACGAAAATAAATAGCAATACATGTGTGAGGCCGTGAGTCCTTACACCTTTTTTTTCCTTTATAAAAATTACCACAGTTACATCTTCCTTCCCTTTTACATGCAGGTGGTTTTATAAAAATTTAAGATGAAGATTGACGTGCTTCTGTTTTCATTATGCAATAGTGGATATCACTAATTGTTTTTAACCCTGACACAAAAATTGGTGTTGCCGTGCATGGGAATATGTGTGTACGTGTGTGTGTGTGTGTGTGTGTGAGATGTTTTTATTTGTTTTTTTTTTGTTCAAAAGATGAAAATCGTTAAAAGTTGATCGGTCGCCGCTACAAAATGGCAGAATACATATTTTTTCACAACTCAAAAAGGAAAGGCCTGTCTAGTAAAATAAAGTGCATGAAGAAATTTAAAAAATAAAATTAACAGTATCATCATCTTAAACAGCCCATCACCGGCCTACTATTAGGCCGGACACGTGTCTTCTTTCAGAATGGCTTTGGATTTGGCCGCAGTAAACTAAGTCAAATGCGGAAATCTAATCGAATGAGATCGAGATTGAGACTTCGATCCCCGGCGAACACCTCTATTTATTTTAGAATTATGCAATTGAGTGCATTGGCTTTTACGGTGAAGGGTAACATCGGGATGTAAATCTGCTAGCCATGAGAGTTCTCCATAATGTACCTACCTATTTAAAGGCTTGTGAAGTATACCAGTCGGCACTTGGTCAGCGTAGTAGACGGCCTCACCCATATTATTTTAACAGGATAAATATAAAATAAATAAATATACTACGACAATACCCACATCGCCATCTAGCCCCAAAGTAAGCGTAGCTTGTGTTATGGGTACTAAGATGACACGGCTTCGGCTTAGAAAGCAGGGTCGCTGCCAATCAGCCGTCAACAAGATACATATGCTCTACAGTGGGCCGGTATTGGCGTTATAATGGCGTAAAAAAGGAGGAGATCAAAAGCTTGCAACATCATCGTCATCATTATGAACTCATTAGCAGTCCACTACAAGGCACGGGTCCCCGAGTGAGAAGGTTATAGTCTACCATGCTGGTCAAGTATGAATTGTTGTACTTCATAAAACTTTGAGAACATTATGGAGAACTCTAAGGCATGCAGTTCTCCTCACTATGGCTTCTTTCACCATACAAGCAAGTGTATTAAATTGATTAAAACACACGTAACTTTGAAAAGCTAGATCACCGCTTGGAACATACTACATTACAGAAAATCAGAACATACAGAAAATCTATACGAATAAATAAATTACTTTGAAATGTTTATAGACCGCCGGACCTAAATCGTTCTAATACCCGTTATAACATATTATTTAGCTCCATACGCTAAGACCGCAAGTTTATCAAAGGATCACATATTGATTCAAAGTTGGTCTGAGTGGTGACCATAACTTGAACAAGTTCTCCCTGAGACGGAGCTCGAAGTCCGGCGCGGACACGAGAAGCACTTTACTTGCCAATGCTTCTAAATTAGCCGGGGCTCAGTTCCACTGGAAAATTAAACTGTGATTTAAATTTCAGCTAAATATCAACCATTGTTTAATCTGTTCTCATCATCATAATCATCATATCAACGCATTACCAGCCCACTACAGCTAGGGTCTCCTCCCGAGGGTCTCCTCCCACAATGAGAAGGGGTTAAGTCACTACACTGACCCAGTGCAGATTGGTGGACGCCACATATCTTTGAGAACATTATAGAAACTCTCAGGCATACAGGTTTCCTCACGATGGTTTCCTTCACCGTTGAAGAATAACACTTTCCAAGAATAACCAAAAATATCTTTTCACCAAGAAAAGGCGGAGAGATATTTTACATAATTGCAATTACAAAACTGGACCAGATTGCATGACATGACATTATTTAAGACATTAAACATTATAATTTCGAAATAGACATTGCATGTGTACCTTGCCATAGAACTCGCGCCTTCATTCCGTACTTACTTAAAAAAAATTTAGTTAAGCTGCATGCATGTAGGTAATAAAAATATTTTTCACTCCGACGTTGAATAATTACTTTTCAAGACTGATTGAGAATTGACTAGACATCGGCAAAAGATTTCTGGACATAAGCCAATCCTACTCATACATCATACCTGTTCTGAAAATGAGATTTCAATACAAACTAGCTTTATTTATTTAATAAAACGGCATAGTCAGCAGGCTAGATCCCCGGCATGCACCTGCAACTTTTCATTCTGAGAAGAGACACGCGCCCTGTAATCGGCCGGCAATAGGTTAATAATGCTATTTTATTAACATGCCAATTATATAAATAGCTAGATACCGACTGCAGCGCCATCTGTCGGGCTGATTTTTGAATCCAAACCATCCATGGTGCTGACCCAAACGCAAACAAAACAATCATTCAAATCGGTCCAGCAGTTTCAGAGGAATTGAGTGATATACACTACGTGTTAACTCTTAAAATTATTAGACTTAATGTTGTGCCACCAAGCGTACGTTTTGGTCATCGTGCACCAAGCGTCTTTAGAAGCATTACCGGGAAATGCACTAATGCCCTTTCGATACCGTGGAAAACTGTTAAGGGGCTGGTTAGAGGCTTTCTAAGACGCTGATATAATTACTGCATTGTGCCTCTAACGTTCTATACATTGACAACACTATTTATGCATGCTAACGACTTCGTCTTCAAACTATAAGCAACCTTATTTGCAAAGAGGTAAAGTATATAAGAGGCCTGAGGTCGGTCTCGCTAAGATTTTCTAGGCTATAAGCAAGTTTGCAGAAGTTATTGGTCACATATAGGGGTCATTACTATCCGGAAAAGCAGGGATGCTTTGAATATGGTACGTTAGAGGTTTGATAATTTGATAAGGCGTCTAAGACAGTCTACTAAGTGCTGAATAATATGCCGTATAAGTAAACGAGGGTTACATGTTTTTCTCGTTGCGATGATACCGGGGTATCATGTGGCTTTCTGTTTAGTGTTAGTATATTTCGATGCAACTGCAGAAAGAATTGCATTTCACACGAGTCTTAAGTGTCTTGGTCTACGCTGCTGTCGAGGAACAGCACTCGGGACAGTTAAAATGAAAATTCCGCATTTAAATGCCAACTTTAATTCAAAACGTATAATGAATTTTGGCTAAAAGAGTATCGAGAGAGATCGGCTGATTAAGTACAGTTAATATAAGTTTTTGTTATTTAATTATGAAATAAAAATGAAATGAAAATGAAAATAATTTGTACGTATACGTGAAAATGAAATTTATTGTGTATTTATAAACAAAAATAAAACAATAATAAAAAATATTAATAGTTTTAATGCTAGCCTAAATATTTGCACATTTTATGTAAGTATTTGTAATTTCAATGCAGAATCAGGTAATAAAAATATGAAATGGATACAAGACGAAAATTAAAAATACAAACGCTTTGTTTGTATAAAACAACATAAAATTAAAAAAGAGAGAATAAAAGCGCTAGTGCGATAAATCCAACATTCCGCACGATACACAGCTAACTAAAGTACCACTTTCATTTTATATTATAGTCTACGAACTCTATTGGCAAAGCAAAGCAAAATAGTCAAGACTAGAAGGTTGTGTGAATAAATATGAATCTACTAAAGCGCCTCGTTTCTTAATTGCAGCAGATGGACTGGAGCCAATTGCAAATATTTACTAGAAGACCGAATAAATTACCTGATACGGAACTTAAAGCCTTAGTAAATTGCAGAACCTTATAGAACTTATGCCAATTTTCTAGCTCCGGGTTGGTTCTGAGTTTTCTTAACGAAAAACCCAAAAACCTAACTAATGCTCAACACTAGACTAACAATATAGGGTGTATAATTATTACTACTTAATTCATCAAGACTGCGGTGGGAAGGGACTGAATCAGCATGCAGCTCACCCACTACATCTACGATTTGTATGTAATCGAAATACCGCCATCTACTGACAATACTCCTTAAACTACGTGTCACTAGATGGCGCTATTTCGATTCTAGTTATTGTAGTTAACTTTGACGCGATCGAATAAGTAAACGTAGGTAGAAAATCTCTCACTTTGCCACCTGAGTAAGAGAATTACATAGTGTCTTTACACTGTGGCGAGGTCTGAGGTCAAAGGTGTCGAAATAATAATAGTGTACGAATAATACATTAATCATCTCTGTGAGCAAAATTTAAACTTGGATATATAAATATACAAACATTTAAATATAGTACCTAGGAATTTTAATACAGTCACTCGACCCGAGGTGTTATCTAACCTGATACCAAATCGATCAACCCGCGCAGTCTCATAAGTCGTTACAACTCCGACCTATATAAGAAAACAAAACGATGCTCGAGACGCTGTGAAAGTAGGTATAGCAAAGAAGTTTATAAGCTACGTAGGGAACGCGATCATGGAACATTAGCCTTACGATAGTGTGGTCTTGATGGCATTTATACACATGGATGGCTAACTTATAACACAAAGAAATTATTAGTCAATGATAATCAAAAAACTTATCAATAAAAAGACATTCCTGATCTTTCAGATTAATTGCTTGTTGTCGTGCTTACGCGTAACATCTGTGTATATGTATATATATATATATATATATATATATATATATATATTTTTTTTTTTTTTTTTTTAATGTAGTGGTGGTGCTATTGTATCGTTTGATAATTTTATTTATATTATTTTACTTTATTTTTCCGTATACTCCCCCTCTTTGTCAAGTTCACTTCGCATCTTCTTAAACTTTTCCCGGCAAATCCGTGACGCCAATCAAGGCTATACCTGAAAATCAGTTGTCAAATACTGCAGCAGCATGCTGAGGTAGCAGCCTTTTCAGCTGAAGCACCTTTCGCTAAGGCATCTAGTTTTTGTTAAATAGTGTATAATTAGTTTAAATTAGTTTTCATTAGTTTACTTATGTGTGGAAGCTGAATAAAGTTTATTATTATTATTATTAATAAATGAGTGTCAGTAAAATAGCGGTGATGGCCAATTAGTTATAGGACTTCGGCCTTCCTTGGAGGGCTACCGAGTTGCCAATTCCTAGCATGCACTTTTAGATTTTCGGAGTAATGTGCATTTTAAGCAATTAACTTACTAGCTTTAATGCTGAAGGAAACATAATGAAAACAACATATAAACATCTTGACGAAATGTGTCTAAGAGTTCTTTAATTTAATTTAATTTAATTTATACACTTTATTTGTACACCACAAATAGTAAAAAAGAACAATGGACACAACAAAAATAAACTTAAAAAGTAGGATACAAAGGGCGGCCTTATCGCTTAGTAGCGATCTCTTCCAGGCAACCTTAGGATTAGGAAAACCAAGGGAAACCGATTGGTGGGGTTCTTCATAATGTTGTCAAAGTCGTGTCAAATCCGAACTGCTTTAGCATGGTGTGGACACGACCTAAACCCTTCTAATTCTGAGCCAGAACAAGTCTCCTAACTGTGCTCTGTACTGGACTGGTAATGGCATGAAAATGATGATGATGATAATTTCAATTTAACAATGTTAATGTCTATTTATTATTTATTCTAACTCATATTTCAGTTTTTATGGTAACTACATTTGACGGCCGATTAGCGCAGTGGGCAGCGACCCTGCTTTCTGAGTCAAGGGCCGTGGGTTCGATTCCAACAGCTGGAAAATATTTGTGTGATGAACAGGAATGTTTTTCAGTGTCTGGGTGTTTATATGTATTTTATAAGTAGTTATGTATATTAAACAAATTCATCAGTCATCTTTGCGCCCATAACAAAGGCTACGCTTACTTTGGGGCTAGATGGCGATGTGTGTGGCGAAGTATATTTATTTATTTATTTATTAATATATTAGTATATTATTTTTTTATATATATCAATAGTATTGTTGTATGTGTGTTGTCTGGTTTATGTAAGTACTTATTAGTATTTAGTTATTCGTAAGAATGTTTTAAACAGTGTACCCTATTCGTTTTTCTGTTTAGTTTCCCTGATCCTAAGGTTGCCTTACAGAGATCGCTACTTAGCGATAAGGCACCCTTTAGTATCTTACTACATAATTGAAGTGTCTGTATTTTCTTTTCGTTTTTTTGAACTTAATGTGGTGTACAAATAAGAAGATTATAAATAAATAAAAAACCTGCATCCCTGAGAGTTCCTCATAATGTTCTTAAAGGTGTGTGGAGTCAACCAATCAGCACTAGGCCAGCGTGGTGGACTACGGCCTTAACCCCGAAAGATGATGCCTATACACTCTTGATTTGAAGGTACTCATATTGTAGGCACTGGGGAAAATGATAGCTGGAAGGGCATTCCAGATCCTAGGATCCTAGGATCAGAAACGAAGATGCGAAGCGCCTGTACGCGTCATTGTATGAAAAATAAATTTTCCATGTTGTACGTTTCAATAGCCCGTGTGTGTATGTTTGGTAATGTTCTGTGTAGTTTATGTGTGGCGCGATAGTCGCCGCGACAGAGGTTATTCGTTGTGCTAATGTGCAGTTGCATCTCGTTTGCATCTCGCCCCTCTTGGCAGCGGGTTTTTGCTTAAAACTACCCATTAACTTTTCAATTTGCACGAACAATTTTTCATTTAGCGCAATACTTGTTTAAATAGAGCTTTCAGGCTTCTTTATATTTTGCGATGCCTCAAAACAATAAAAGCCATGTGTTGGTAAATGTAATATATTAAGGCATGTTATCCGTCACTGGCAAGCCTATTCTCCATTTCAGTGGATATTAATAAACTACGTAAAAAACTATGGAAACTACACACGCAGTTTACAGTTTCCAACCGAGATTCACGCATAAAACGTCACCCTAAATATGATAGGAACCTCCACCCGCAGTTAATCACGGATCTATAAATTTAAAATACGACAAGCAAAATAGCCTTGGTCAGTTTCGAAACTTGAATGTTTTATTCATTTCTAAGTTTCTAATTTTCATATGTCGACCAATCCGCACTGGGCCAGCTTAGTGGACTACGGCCTTAATCCCTTCTCATTGTGGGAGGAAACCCGTGCCCTGTAGTGGCCCGGTTATAGGTTGATATGATGATGATTAATTAATATTTATGATAATGTTTTTTAACTATTAAATTAAGATTATATCACGGTTTGCTACACGCTTTAAAGATCATTATAGAAAACTCAGGAAAACTCAGCATGCAGGTTTCTTACGACGATGTTACATTCACGGTGAATTATTAAAGTGACCCGAAACGGAAGCCAAAGTTCTCATCACTAATCACCGTTTATTAGTATTAATCATACCTTATTTTTACAACGAAATCTTAAAGCCCTAATTAATCCAATTTAATCGAATTTACATCTCCCGTTTTCCGAAAGCAGATTCAAGTAGACAACAAATATAGGGCGGGAATGGAAGAGGCGGGCGGGCGGAGGGAGGTAAGGCGGAGAAGGCACCCGCTCACACTATTTTCATTTCGTGTAGTGCCACATTTAATTTTGTTGAAATTCTAACGTAGCTTTGCAAAAATGTCAACTTTATTCCGCCTCAGCCGCCCGCCTTCGTTTCACTCGGATGCTTTGCTTCTTCATTTTCTGGAATGTTCCCGTAGTTTCGCGACGGGCTTTGAGAAACTATAACTTTATGGAAACTTACCGCAACTTCGGAATAAGATGTGGCTTCTGACAAAAATTTATCAAAGCGTATTTAATTTTCGTTATGACTTTTTGCTTAGTTTCTCGCTACGTGGCGCTCTCGGTTACTTCTGCAAAGGAAATATGTATTCTTGTATCTTTGAAAACTTAACTACTTGTGAAAAAGATACGAATATCTATCTGAAAATTTATCGGGGGGCTGAGCTTTAGTTCTGGAAGTACCTAACGAGAAATGCATTCCCACAAAAAGGTTGATTGGTATAAACAATACTTGACATTTCTGGTTACACTATTGCAACCAATATACCGGATAACAGCAGGACACTCCGAAGTAGTTCGTCGCACGAACTACCTCATGACCCCGAATGGATTAAAAAACCAGTCGGACAATCTGTAAGGAGTTCAGCGGTTACATTATTTTACACATTTAAAAGAAAGAAAGAAAGAAAGAACTAAATTACAATTTAGTTCTTTCTTTCTTATGTATGAAATTCAAAATTCATTTATTTCAAGTAGGCCTAATTAATAAGCACTTTTGAAACATCAAGTCAGTCTGTTTGTAGTGACTCTGCCACCGGTTCGGAAGGCATATTCCACTGAGAAGAGCCTGCCAGAAACTCAGTAGATTGCTCTTTTCCAACATGATATTGGAAAAGAGCAATCTGATGTTATAAAAGCATATACCGATCACCACAAAGGATTTCTGCACTTTTCTATCTACTAGACGATATCACTGATTAATGTCCGTTTCTAGTAAGTCGACTGTTTATATATACAAAAATACAACTAACAAAAATACAACTAACAAAAATACGAACAGTAAGCATGTGGACAAATAGGGTTCCGCCTCAGCACGAAGCTAGACCAGGGGTACCCTGACCTCACAGACGTGCTTGCGACAGCTTCATCCATATCAAATACAACACGGTACGAAGTATAAAAATGACTCTTCTCACGATACTTTTAAATTGCACTTACAATAATCTCTCGTCACTATTAATATCACTAATACTTTTATTAATTTGCCATCACAGAGTTTATCGTTCTGCTTGCCTCAAAACTCTGATCAAGAGCATCCATAAAACATGTAGTTACAACATAACAACCGATCACAAGTCTATTTGTCAAGCCCCGAACAGCTTACCGATCCAACCTATCTGAAATTCATATTGAATGTCGATCGTATAAAGCCGCGTACACACTGTAAAAGGCTGAGCCCCCGCGGGAGGTCTAAAAGGCCACGAACGATAGCACTCATCGGAAGAATAAGCCTGTTTCCCGACGAAGGGTTTACGGATGCGACATCGTCTCAATGCTGTTTTATTCTGCTGCCATCAATACTTAAAATGGTCTAGTGATTGGACTCAGAACTTAAGAATTATCGATAGTTGCATAATTTATTGCATTTTTAAAAGTATATAGAATATATGCCTCACAGTTGTTTTATAAAGTCCTTATTTGAATAAAGTTTTTATTTTAAACGGAGAAACGTAAAAGGTCGTGACAGATACGTAAAGCGACGTGTGCATGCTTTAGAAGTGACTCAAATAGTGAAATCTACTATAGAACGAGTATTTTGTGCAAATTGTGATCAATGATAATGTTTTAATAACTTTATTATAATAAAAAAACAAGTAATGGATGAGTGGTAACATTAACGAATATAGTGTTGCTACACGAAATTATACTTCGCAATAGTTAGTTGAGTTTGTTTTTTCTTAAATATTCATTTTCCAAAAGATGTCGGTAAGCGCTACACACGCGCGTGTTCCTTATATGTTTTTAAAGAAAAAGTTTTATGTTGCCAATCCATTTAACTATGGAAAAAACGTAAGTACGAGTTGTTGATGGATTTTACTTGAGACTACTACATTGCAGAAGATGTTTGATGTGGAGAATAAAAATTGAAGAAATTATAAATAAAGATTATTTGTATATCGTCGAATTCCGCAGAGTAACGCTGGCTTCTATCCAAATTTAGCAAACATTTATTTTTGTACATTTTAGCTATTGAATGTGATAATCGATGGTTGCTTCCGTACTGTTCAGTTATTTATATACAATAACCCATTTAATAACAAATAACGTGGTGTATTCAAATATTGAGTACCTACGTACTGTCTATTTATATACACTTAACTTTATTTATTTACTGATGTTCATTTTATCGATAGAAAGTTGATAAAATAGACATGCCTAACGTAAAAGGATTGACATTTGAAGACGAGAGCGATCGAAGGAGCGGATTGAAATGAAGACAAAGTCTCTCCCAAATAGGTAAGTTAAATATCCAGCATATTTTACGTGGAGTGGGTTGAGTAAATACTTACTTACGAATGGGTACTTATTACCCTTATAAACATTACTATTATGGTAGACATTGATGTTCTGTTGGTTGAAGGAGCTAAAACCAAGGTTGACATGAATGATTTGGCATGAAACATACGGCGTTGTAACAGCGTAGAAAATGATAATTTTAGAGTAGGTAAAGTGATGCTATTTCCTCCCAGGCATAGTGGTGAGGGCTATGGTCCTATTAGTCCCCGGGTCGATCTCCGGCTGGGGTAGTTTGGCAATTTATATTATTGATGATGCCAAGCAATTTATCGTTCTGTATATCGTTATCGGACTGTATATGATTAGTATTAATAGATCATCGACCACCGTTTCGACGACCAATTCGACGACCTTCCGGGCGCAGCGGTGAGCACTGTGAATTTAAGAAGGACGTCCCAGGTTCGATTTACAGCAGGGGCAATTTCTTATTTATAAGAAATTTATAATTTTTGAATTTTCTCTGGTCTGGTCTGGTGGGAGGCTTTGGCCGTGACTAGTTACCACCCTACTGACAAAGACGTGCGGCTAAGCGATTTAGTGTTCCGGTGCGATGTCACTTAGAAACTTATTAGGGGTATGACTACCAAGCTCTATAACAGGTTAGCCTGCTACCATCTTAGACTGCATTATCACTTACAACCAGGTGAGATTGCAGTCAAGGGTTAACTTGTAGTGGAATAAAAAAAACATTTAAATGTAAATCGATCATGTTTGTAAGTGTAACAAAGCAATATCTCTTTGTCGTCGCAATTTGTAGATTTAGTAAACGTAAAATAAAGAGACCCTCTCTCTCAAAACTCTGGAGCTTTCGATGGCAAAAACGTAAAGTGTGCGATAATTTTTTACATTCACTTTACGTCACTTACTTTGAAATTTAGGTTATAACTTACCAAAAACACTGGCCTATCACATCAGGGTACTCATAATAAGAGACTGTCTCATACAGTCTAACGACACTGTATAAGACAGTTACTTGGTCAATCGACTTGGCTGCAAATCGATTAAAACAAACAAAATAAAAACAATAACAGTTTCCCTATCGACTGGTTTCGTCCACGATTGTTCATTTCACGAGAGATTTTCAGACTACGCGGGAGATATAACAGTGATAACAGTGTGTGCAAAACAGGTGCACTCTGCTTCCTCACAGTCAAAGTCTTTGGGACAGTAGCTCTGATACTACCGGAAAGAACTGACAAAGCTTAAAGCGAATGACATCACCGGGCCAGTACAAATAATTTTTTGGATAAAAAACCCCAATACTATTAATTGACCCGATCCGGGCATCGAACCACATCCTCTGGATCTGCAGTCAAACGTGCTCACCAATAATCAATGGAATCGATGGACACGCTTGAAAATAAGGCACATTTAATAATCCTAAACAATTAAACAATATCCTTAACTATTAAATCAATAATATTATGGTGAATTGCGAAAAGGATCATGGAGTCCATACAGCAAATTGCCCTCATCTCGTTTCAAGGGTCAAACATCTTAACATATGAAGGGCAGATCCTTAGCGGGCACAAATAAATACGGTATTATATTTTCTTGATCCCCGGGTATTAAGATATGGAAGGGTCAGCAATTGATCTCTCCGACGGACCTTATAATTCCCTTGGCTCTAAATTGAAGTAAGATGAAAGTTTTATTGTTTTCATATTAAATATATTATCATATTTTTTATAACTGCTACTATGGTTTGAGTATTTTATTTTTGGTGCATGCGAGTTTTCCGTATTCTGACTAGTCCAAATGTTCTTCTATACCAAGAATTATCAGATCGCTAAAGTTGCTAAATTCTACATAAAGGTACGAGTTGTCTGCAGGGAATTAATTACAAAGTAAATATTTTACTTATTTTCACAAAATCGTTATCGTCATCTAAAGCTGGTTTGAAGTCTAAAGGAGTTTACAACTTATATAATATTAAATAAGTACTTTCCTAATTGGGTAAGTTTAGTGGGTATGTTAGTTAAATTTCTGAGTGGTTGATAGCCTTGAAGATTCAGCTTCCCTTTCGGAAGATGTTTCAGAGTTATGTGCGTTTCTTAAGGAAAACATTAGAGTTCAAATAGAGAGTTCTCCGTAACCTTCTCAAAAGACGTGTGGAGTCCTTACTAAGCCAGCAGCGTGGCAAAATACGGCCTAAACTCTTCCCATTCTGAAAGGAGACCCATGTCCAGCAGTGGGTTGTTATTGGGTTGGTTATAATATTGTTTATGACGATGTACTTTCCTTGCGGCACTTCATACAATTAGTTTTCATTCTACTATATAAGTACTTACATATGTAAGTAAGTAGAATAAGAACTAATTCCTGCTATTATTTTATATTAATATCCTCTGGCATACTCGCTACTTACCTGACGAAGATTTCGGTGTTCTACTCACCTTACGCTTTGTAATAGACACAATTATGAAGTTATCTTGTTCAGCAACAACTCGTATATCTGAGACGTCCGTGGCAATCCCAAATCTGCGGGAAATAGCTCTCGGGAACAGTTTAAGTCTAAGTAAGTGCCGTTCGGCGGCCAAAGATTTGCTGGACCGCCTCTAATGGGCTGTATCCTTATTTATTGAACGCCGCAAGCAAATCGGTGTAGAAATTCGAAAATTTTCATACTTACGAAATATTACAGCTTATAATTCGTGTTTAACATGGATGGGTAGAATCTCATTGCCTTCTGTATAGATATAACTGAGGGTAGCTCAGAATTCAAAATTCATTTATCAAATTTCAATCAGACCTGACTCTACCAGAAGTTCTACAGAGAAGAAGCCACCAAGAAACTCAGCTGTTACGTTTTCGACATATTGCAATAAACCTACTTAACAGTAATTTTTTGTCTTGCCGGAGATGAGAAGGAAGCTGCCTACTTCGAAGCAACCTTCTCATGCCACTTCTGCATCCAACTAGCATAATACCTTTCCTTTACATTAATATACTATACTACATTACGACAACACACACACATCGCTATCTAGCCCCAAAGTAAGCGTAACTTGTGTTATGGGTACTTGGATGGCTGGTGAATATTTTTATGCAAAATATACACAAATACTTATAATGTACAGATTTATCATTGTGATTACTCAATTCCTAACAGCGGCCAATAATCCTATTTTAATACAATATGATTTTTATTAAGTCCTACAATAACTAACCATATAAATACAAAATGAAGTAGTGGTAAATGAATTACCCTAAACGCAGTATCTAATATAAACATTTTTTTTAAATGATGATAAACTAAAGTGAATTTATCACTTTAGTTTATCATCTCTATATATAACGAAGATTTTATAAATGAGGATTATAACATAAACTACAAATTTTGTTTTCACCTCCATAGAAACATCTTCAATAATCGAAAGCTCTACCACCCTATTTAGGAGCTGGGGGTGAGACCACAAACAAGTTCAGACAGGCGTGAGGAAGCGAACGTGTCGCGTTTTTGCAAACTCGACACCTGATTTTAATCCTCGAGCACTTAGGATTTGAGGAGCAATGACGTCATGCCAGATTGGCTATCAGTAGTTTACAATTTAACAAGACTACCTCGCTTTTAGAAGAAATATTGAATTTAAATATTACCATTTTACTTTAAAAAAACCTTTTTATAATCTAGAACTCCAAACTCGAATATTATCATCAATTCTTTGCGAGATATATTATATTCTTATTCATTTCCATTTTAGGATACGATTAGTACTTTTTGCTTTAAGTATACTAATCACTTATGGATAAAAAAACTAATTCGTTGCACAATCTTACACTTACAATTAAACAAAATATATTTTTAACTGCTCAGGTATAAGTACGTGCACATAGACTTTTTCATGTAAAATCAGTTTATCTAAAATATAATAATGATTATCATTACGGCTCATTACAGGGCATGGGGATCCTCTCAGAATGAGAAGGGTTTAGACCGTAGTAAACCACGCTGGCCAAGTGCGTATTGGTAAACTTTATAAGCCATTGAGAACATTATGGAGTACTCTCAGGCATTGAGCCTCACCATGTTTTCCTTCTCTATTTCATTAAATTAAATAATAATATCTTATACCTACCTGTACTTCAAAATGTAGAAGTGTTATATTTGTTGCGTATAATTTATGAGGCGTGTTCATTATAATAAAGGTTAGTAGGTGTATGTCAGCAATATTTTCATTCAATCGGTAATTAACATTATAAAGCTGATCGCACATGACACTACTAACTGCCTATTGGAGTCAGTAATATCTACCATACTTGATGCTCTGCATACACGTGATGATGATATCATAAAGCTCAGCTGGGAATATTTTTGTAGTGTGTGATCACCTTTTCTACTTATGTGTGTATTTTGTTTAAATGCACTTAAATTCAGCCTACCAAAATTACAATTCTATTCACTTCACAATATTCCAAAACCTTGTTGTGCGTTATTTATTTTTAAGCAAAACTATTTCTTTGGTTACCTACGACGATAAGTCAATACGCGCCTAATCAGTGATAAGACGGTTTAGATAACATAACAGTGTACAGGTTGTTTGAAATGAACACTAATAAAATAAATATTGTGACTTGAGCATATTAATTAAAAACAGATAGGTATTTCAAGATTTTCAACTAAGATTTAAGATCATGGCATGACCCGGTTTGATATCAGTACGAAACGTTGAAATTTGCAGTTATTTTTTTGCAGTTTCTTATGTATTATGTTAGTCTTTGAGTGCATTATAAATTAAACTTCATATGTTTTATACTTTCTCAAAGTATTAATAATGAACTTTTAACGACTAATTTTTAAAAACGACGAATTAGTAAGTAACTACCTAATTTACTTCAAAGTTTCGCTAGGCCGACTTTGATATTTTGTCCATCAAGAATATTTTACTGAATTGTGTAAAGCTTTTAGTTAGAAATATGCATAAGAATAACATATACATATATATTTTATTGCTGTGAAGTTAGTTGCTACTCGGATTATTAACGGTTTTATTTTTTTCATTTAGCAGCACTTAGCACCCGTTTAATGATTTTTAATTACATATGAGACTACTTGTTTGTAGACTTTTGCTAGGTAATTTGTTGAGCTTGTTTTTCTATTTTCTGTACTTTTATGTGGTTTACGGTAGAAGTGTATTCATAATGTAAAAGGCCTCCAGCTACCTACTGCATTTATATTCAAAGTAAGTAGCCTAATAGCGTTAAAGGCCGTCGTTTGTGCAACTATTTGTTTTTTTTTGTAAATATTGTATGTGCCTCTTGCAATCAAACATAGGTACTCTCTTTTTATTTAAATTTAGAATGATAATAATAAATAAATAAATATAGCTTGTGTTATTGTAGTAAGATAGCTGTTGAATATTTTTATGAATATAATACACATAAATACTTATAATATACAGATAAACACCCAGACACTGAAAAACAAACATGTTCATCACACAAACCTTTTCCAGTTGTGGGAGTCAAACCCACGGCCTAGGACTCAGAAAGCAGGGAAGCTGCCTACTGCGCCAGTCGGCCGTCAAATGCAATTAAGAGTGATACAATAGATATAGATATTAAACAATTTTTTTTTTTTAAACTGATCACTGATCTGTACTAGGACCGAATACATAGATGTAGTTGTAGAAGTTCAAAAGAAGAGTGCGTATAGTTAAAACCTGCAGGTAAGACATATCTATAATTGTACCAAAAGTTTGGAACAAAATCATAACGTTTATACAATTTTATCTTATCAAAGGAGCAATGCGAGCAACCTGTATGTTTTGTACTGTCTGACACAGCTAGTGGTGCCCATCCGTTGACATTTGTAGATAGGTAGTCTTGCCATACCAATTTGGACATGAATCATAAAACATAAGAATATAACAATAAATGCACGTGAATGTAGTCGAAGTGAAATTTATCACAAAGGTGAAGTGGACTTGATCAAAATTGTGAAGAAAAAGTGCACGATAAAATAACATGAGGAAGAAGGAACGGTACTAATGGGTATGCATTATTAGATTTTTGTTACCGATAACAAAAGATTTGTTTCCATTTTATCATTTTGGAAATCGTTTTAATAGAAGTAACGTCACAATTGAAAGAAACAAAGAGAACAATCGTATGTATTTAAAGTAAATACGAAATCGATGCAGATTTTCGTTTAATAACGATAAAATTCCGTATTTATACTTATTCATCACTAAGAGCATTTACTTATTTGTTCTTTAGTCTATGGTCTATGACCACTGGTCAATGGTCATCCAATGTTTTACTTAAACATATAGTATATTTCTATATAATTATTAACATCTAGGCCAACTTGTCAAGATGGTTTCCTCGAAGAAATCAATGTAAGGCCATATTTGAAACACAAATCGAAATCTTATATACCCAGTTTTTAACCCTTCATAGACTTTCCTATCCTCTTGACCCTTTCGTCACTAGAAAATTAATCTAATAAGAACTCCCACTATTATTCAAAAATATCGTTTGTCATCATTTCTTTCCATAAATTAAGTATAGAGCTTATGCAAGGCAATGAAGTGTACACTATTAATAATTAATAATCTTAAAAAAAGATCATAATCATCTGTAATTAAATAATACATTTAAATTCCTTCTTTTACTTCTTTCCATACTTAATGTTTACAATAGTTAATTTATAATAATTAAGATTAGATTTATTCTTAGGAAGATTAAGTCCAATGAAAATAAATGCATAATTTCTTATTGTATGATACAGTATCTATATTATAAATAATATAAAAAGCATGACTTTCGTAAATATTTTGTTTTATAATGGAATCGCTATTTCTGTAAGTAATTTTGTTCATTTGTTATAATTGTCACGTGTTTGGAATGTGGATTAAGTAATTGTATAATGTTTAAATTTAGTTCGGATTAAAAGTTCCATGCAATAAATCTTATGCTGTAATCTTATCAAATTGTAACGCACCTGAATCACGTATTTTCATTGAACTAGGTAAAGAGTTATAAAAAGAAAGGATTATATAATAACATGTACATTGATTGGAATTGAGTGTTAAAATCAATGATTTGAGTTGTAGATTTAAAGTATATCGACAATAACATATAAAGTAATGCCTTAACTAGTCCTGATACAAATCAAATTGTAACTTTTCAAGAATTTATATAAATGATGACTGGTCGTGGTCGTCATCTCGGTGTTGTGGCTCGCTTGACAATATATAAATGATTAGCTATGAGTTTTTGCAAAAGGAAACACTAGATCCTAGTTGTTGGGGACACTCGCGTTAAAATTGTCCCCGGATTTTTATAAGTTTAATGGAGATCTTAGTGTAGACGCACGTACCTACTGCAGTAAATATTTACGCAAATTTAATACGCACAGCACTTTGTGAAATTCGTGTCAAACCACAGGTTTCATACCTACCTCGTGAATTTTAAATCGCAAGTACGTGTATCTCTACATTATTGGCTATTGCAAGTGTTGGAGATCTGCAAACAAAATGCAGTGTGTCACTTAAAATTACATGCTCGCGATTTTACCTCAATAAATGCCCTGTTGACCCATTGACGGCGACGAATATATTATGCATTAATTTTAATCATTTTAACTTAGTAATTAAAGAGGTTGTAACATCAATGTATAACAATAACACAATCATAAACATCAATATATAAATAGATTTAACCACGATAATAAATGCGGAATGAAATTTTTTCATTATTATATAATCAAAATAAAAAATTCCAGACATTAAAATGTTGATTATTATTGGAACCTTAACTGTAAAACAGAAATAAGCATGGCTGTAGTAGGTCTCCCGACGTGCTCTGTCACAAAAACTCTACACCTCTTCTTTAGCTGAGCATCGTTAAACGATTTATATTTCTGTTTCAGGTTTCATAATTCTGTCGCTGTGGTTATGGCTGCTGCCAGCGACGGTTTTGTTAAGCCCTCTGCCAGATATGGAAGAGGAGCAGGAAGAACCTTGTAGAACTTACACTCATGAAGCTTTGCTCTATCTGGACTGTGCTGAAAGAGGACTAACCGAGTTACCTAGCGGTCTGGATTATAATGTATGAAATATTGTCAACTAATTGTAATATTATAGCCTGGAAATTTGGATGTGCACTCCTATTATTCTCTGGTCCCTGAACTACAACTATGCAAGAAAACATGTCGAGCCATTGCTCTGTGAAACACTAAAACAAATCTATTGCACGGGTACCGTACATTTGCGGTATAAAAAGTCGATGTGCTTTTCCAGACCATATCCACATCTATTCAGTCACTCTGGCTTGATCAAGTAACGAAAAAGAGATCAAAAAGATCTATCCAAACTTTCGCATTTACAATATCTATTTGTATAGATTATCATTTTTTTATATTCAAATGAAAACATCACATAAAATAATAATAAATTTAGTAAGTTGAAAATTACAAGATAAGCAGTTAATAAAATGTGTAAGTATTTTAAGTGTAATTTTTAAATGACCAATTTATTTTTCAGGCTCAAGTCCTGCTCTTGGCTAACAACAATTTTGCCACGTTTCCAGAACAACTTAAAAACTTTCATCAAGTTGAGACTTTAGATTTATCTGGAAATCGCATAACAGGAGCATTACCCAGCTACATCGTTGGCTGGCAGAGAATTAATACACTCAATTTATCTAACAACAACTACGATTCGTGGCTAAGAATCGAAAACACCTTCAATATACAGAAACTGGACCTATCCAAAAATAAGATTAATCGTATTGACGAAGACGCTTTCGTAAGAATGTCACGGCTGGCATATCTCGACTTATCAGAAAATCGTATAAACAATCTACCACTTGGAATATTTGCAAGAGCAACAAGTTTGGAAGTGCTAAGTTTATCCAGAAATTATTTTTCAGAGGTTCCAAAATTTCAGTCACCCTCTTTGAGAATTTTGCGTTTGAGCAATTGTCAAATTACAAGCATAGATAAGGACTCATTATCAGAAATGAACTCACTACTCGAAATAAATTTGTCAATGAACGAAATAGAATCTATACCTGATAATCTAGCTTCAAATTCCTTACAAGAATTAGATTTTAGTTATAATGAGATATCGATGATTAACGACCAGACCTTTTCATCATTACCGCATTTAGCGGTTTTAGATTTGAGAGGTAATGAGTTTAGGGAGGTATGGTCATCCTCATACTTTGCCTCAAACCCATTTTTGAGAGAAGTTCGTGTTAAGGGTAACCGATGGAGCTGTGAAGGCTTCAGAGTCAATTTGCTACTTACATATGAATTTTTAACGAAAGAGCCAGCAAAAGTTAATGACAGAGGATCATTGATTTGTTATTCTCCATCAAATGTGACACAATTGAGTTGGCAGCAAGCGTATATACGTACATGGCATGCCGATGAAAACACTACATCGTCGTACACATTAATGGCTGTACTATTTGGTATGGTCATAGGAACTCTTATCACTTCGTGCGTATGTCGTGGGATCATGGCCTTAAACCCACCCCCTCCACGAGTAACACCCGAAACAACCGCTTTGAATGGAAATGCGACACAGCGCAGAGCTGAATCAGTGGAAATAAGAGTACCATTACGGGAAGAACTACCTCCAAGTTACGACGAGGCTCTCTTAATGCCTCGTTTGAACGCCTCGTTTCACTCACTGCCAGATTTCGTTGATGAAGAAGACAATAATATTAATAATAGTAATAATAATAGAAGGTACAGAAGGTCAAGATCGATCGGCGATTTGACTGAAACGAGACCAAGAGTCCATGACAGACGTTCAGTAAGACGAGTAGTAGACATTAATATAGTTTGATATTGATTGCAAATCAGTGTTTTGTTTTATAGTGTTTTATGATATTTTATTGTATAATTAAATGTACTTCCTAATTTTTAAAAGTGAGCAAAGCATGTGTGATTGGTAAAAATAATTTATACGTAGTTTGTTTAGATAGGATCGCTTATTATTTTAAGTTATTCCATAATAAGCAAAAATAATTAAAAAGAAAATGTTTGGTTCAAAAGTAGTTTTACTTTGCAACTCCTGTCGACATCTAGTGTGACATATTAAAATCACTATGCATACTTGCAGAACTTGCCAACATGGCGACTGGCTTTACTTCGTAGTTATCACCATTGCTGCTAGATGGCGTTGCAGTTTTAGATTTAAATAACATAGAAACCCTTGAGTTTCATCGAATACTTATTATTTATTATCAAATAATTGCCATTAAAAAATAGCAGGTGTCTAAATATTTTTAATAAATATTATGATATAATAGAATAACATGCCGATTCTACAAATACAACTTTATATAACCATCCTACCCATATATTATAATCTCTTTTAAATATTCCATAAGTTGTCTCCTGATACTCTGATAATAATAGTAATATAATGATCAATACCTGTAAGCTGTTACCACACCCACAGTCTCCTTTACCTGATCCTTATCATTATCAATGATAGCACGTCATGCGTTAATTCGGCTCATATAAAGTTTTTTGCTAGATGACGACAGACGTAGACAATTTTAATTGCTAAAAAAAAAGTTATCGAAATCTAGTGTTCCAAACTCCTATTCAGTTTTAATACTTACAAGTTGTGAAAACCAATAATTTTTTTATCATCTGTGAAGTGAAATGAGCGAGTTGATAGTCGCATTCTAACTACAACTGACCACTATATATTTCCCCTATGGTTAATTGAAACTATGTGACTAATTGGTAAGAAACAAAGTGGTACCTTATGAAATTCCTATAAAAATAACAATATACCACCAATTTGATTTCAATTAAGTAGATTCATGATCCTATATCGAAAATATTAGCTTATTTTCTTGCAAACAATAATTTTTAAACCATTTCTATGTACCTATTACTTACACACTTAAGTTAGCGTTCTAGTAATTATAGGTTACCTTCGTATTGATAATATTATAACCAGAAAACCATGTCTATGTTTGAATGGGCCAACGTAGTTTGTACACCAGTGTAACAACCGGGCAAAGCTACTAGTCCCATTTAATTAAAGTATTTTCAAAAACTAACAGTAGGCAACTAGGTATCTAGTAACAGATATAAAATATTTTGTCGATAAACACCTATCATATCAGCCTCTCTTATAAATTATATTAGTCATTCCTATTTTATCATTAACTACTATCTTGTTTATTACAGGAGAAGTGTCTGTACGTATCTTAATGGGTTATAAACTGAGAAATCTTACGTTTGCAGTTCTAAAAGCAGTAAAAGTAGGTATTTATACATACCGACCTAAATTTATATGAACTACAACTTGCCTTTATCAGTACTGATAACAAAGATAAATTTGTTGCAAGTAGATATACATAAAGGTGCTCGCAAATGTTGATATTTATTTTCTAAGTCCAAAATTGGACTTAGAAAATAGCTCCTTTTTGGGCTACTAATTAATACTCGTGACAAGAACATTAAAATAAACTAAGTGCAGGTGTTCAAATATTGTTATTCGTTAGGTTGTGTGTTAGGTGATGGTTGGCTCGCCAAACGCATCTGACGACGCAATACGTTGCGTCGTCAGATGCGTTTGGTGTTGTATTGTTGTCAATGATGAAATTTATTACATTTACAGGTAGTAATGATAGACAGACGTGATGATTCTTTTAAGGACTTCGGAGCTGCTACTGCTAATTTGTCTAGCGAATGCGGGAATGCAGGAATTTTATGAGCGTACAAATGAAATCTGCTTTCTTTGCACTTGCAACACAGACAGAACAAGTGTGGACTGTTCAAATAGAGGATTAACTGATCTTCCTACTGGCATTGATGCTAAGGTAATTTTGATCAATTTTGTTAATTTAAAAAATGTGATATTACCATGCAAGTATAATGTAAGTAATAAATAATTTTATAAATTTTGTAGTTGCACACAAACGTTATATTTTTATCGAATTATTATGTAATTAT
This sequence comes from Pararge aegeria, assembly GCF_905163445.1. Classification (NCBI taxonomy): domain Eukaryota; kingdom Metazoa; phylum Arthropoda; class Insecta; order Lepidoptera; family Nymphalidae; genus Pararge; species Pararge aegeria. The sequence goes on from NC_053181.1 coordinate 6,945,889, forward strand.
AAATATTTTTGTAATAAATTAAATATCCATATTGACAATTGAATGGAGAAACGCTACCCTTAATAAGATAATATCCCTAAGTAAAGGGAAAGGCTAAGGGCTAAACGTGAGCAAAGCCACGGGCGAAGATTGTTATTGTAATAAAGTTTTTTACTTCCCTTTCAATAAAACTGTAAATGTTTAATTAAATTGAAACTTTTAATATTTAATTTTCAGGTCACCAAGTTGAATATATCAAGCAATGATATCTCCACATTTCCGGAAAATATATTCAAGCTTAATAACCTTATTTCTTTGGACATAAGTAACAATCAGTTGAAGGAATTGTCGGAAAATGCATTACAAAATCTCACTTCTTTGGAAATTTTAAATTTATCAAAAAACCGTTTTGAGTCATGGCTCAGTTTAAATCCTAATGAGGTACTTAAAACAGCCACCAATCTTAAAATATTGGACTTATCTGGAAATAAGTTCAATTCAATGGCAAATTTGGCAAATCAAGAACTGCTTATAAGTCCTTCGTTAGAAACACTGATTTTAGATAACTGCGAAATAGATTCTATTCATGGAAGATCACCACTAAGCGGTCTTAATAATATTAATGTTTTAAAAATGAACCATAATCCTTTATTGAGGATTCAAAATCTTATATCACCAACTTTGAGGAGCCTTTATATAAGCAATTGTCAGTTGAGTTATATTAATCATAATGAACTGTCTTACTTACCTTCTTTAGTGTATTTAAAAATTTCACATAACTACCGATTACAGTTACCTTCTTCAGCTAATTTTTTGTTCTCTAGTTCCTTGCGATATTTGGATATCTCTTACTGCAATATTTTTAAGCCAAATTTATTTGGATTCCCAAATCTTAGAAAAGTTATTATTAATCATAACATGATACGATATTTGAGGAGCAATGAGTTTATAAATAACACAAAATTAGAATATTTGGATCTTTCAAATAACAATATTGGATCTTTTAAAAGTGATACTTTTCGGGGGCTAACTATGATCAGATATTTAGATTTATCCTGGAATGAAATTGCGCAAATACCCGAAGACAGTCTTTTAGAGATGCCCTCGTTGACTCAAATTAAACTAGCTAGGAACTATCTCAACAGAGTTGGTCACATAAAATCCACCTCATTATCTGTACTTGACTTGAGTTCTTGTGAAATTAGTATTATTGGAAAAGATTCGCTTGAAGGATTTCCTTCACTAGTGGATTTAGATTTATCACATAATCTGCTGTCTCATATTCCGGACAGCATCTCTTCTAACACCTTGAAATATTTGAACTTGAATTACAATAGATTAAGTTCTGTAAGTAATTACACTTTTTTTATGTTACCTCGTTTAAGTGGGCTCAGTGTAATCGGAAACAGATTTACCAATATTTGGAGCAGAACGTTTTTTGATTCCAATCCATATTTAGATAGACTTGAACTAAGTGACAACATGTGGAGATGCGATTGTACCGATAATAACATGTTCGACTTTTATGAATATATTACATTGGAGCCAAATAAAAAGGATGAATCTTACAACCTTATATGCAACAGTCCTGTAACCTTCATAGGACAAACATGGCTAGAAGCATGCTATTTTGTGTGGAACCCTGGTGAAAGAGTGGGGAATGCAGATAATTTGATATGGTTCATAATTGTTATGATAGTTGGGCTTTCGTTATGTATTATACTTATTAACACCATAAGAAGATCTATGAATCGTCGTTTAGCAGCAATGCAAACTGAGAGAGAACGACAAGTTGAAGAAGCTAGAGACAGATTGAGACAACTAAGAATTAGGGCAGAGCAAGAAGCGTTATGTAACACACCAGATCCAAGAGATCTTATAGCACCACCATCATATGACGAAGCTCTTTCTATGCCTAAACTAAATGTCTCATGTCAGTCCCTTAATGAAACCGGCACAGGGAAAACTAAACGAAGAAGGGGCCGGAGGAAAACTAAATCTAGTGGTGATTTATTAGAAGAAACTGATAGAAATGGCGATGTACCTGTATTAGATGACATAGAATTAGCTGAAACTACTTATGATAAAAATAAAAGGCGACGAAGGAGAAACAGAAGGTATGGTAGCCATGAAATAGCAGAATTAGATCAAAGTCCAGGGGCAAGACGAAGACGAATGTCGGAATACAATACAGAAGATGATAGTGTAATAGAAGTCGAAGCAGAGTTGGAAAGACCACTTCGTCCCAGAATTCGACGGTTTTCTGATGAAAATCAACCAAGAGAGAGTGATTTTTGAATGTCTTATTGCATTTTAAGTTTAATGGCTTACTATTTATGGATTAAGTTTATTATATAAGGTAATATCCATAGTAATTTATTGTAAAATTATTTTATACTCGTAGGTTCAAATAATATTTTAGGAGCTGTAAATATAAAACTTCTAATGCTTAATTTGATTTCATCAGAAAAATTAAAGCCTGAAGACTATCTGTCCGTCCATCCGTCGATGCTTCTGAGTACAGAAGTATTACACATTTACTAATATGCAATTTAGTAGATAGATGTTTAATTGATTTCACTTACTTTTGAGAAGTCTTTATAGGCGTATACTTTTAGTATTACTTACTAACCTTATCCCACCTTTTGCTAATTTTAAGAAGCACTGGAATTCAAAACAAATAGGAAATATCATCCTCATCATATTAGGCACAGATGCACAGAGCCACAGACCTTTTCTCTTATTGGTAACAGGGTTGTAAACCTAAATGTTATAGATATTTACAGATATTAGCTACCAATATCTCTTCTACTATCATAATTTTGTTTGAAATTATTTAAAAATTTTAAAATATTGAAAGCCAATTTTGGTTAACTTGTACAGAAACACAAATTAAGAATAAAAATACTTTTGTAATGAATATACTGTTACATTAATTATTTATATTTATTCTTCCCAATCCAATTACAAAGAAGTGATAAAACATTATTTTATCCTGCTACTGTGAATCTCTGAGTATAGTAAATTTTCAAATGTTATGTCGTTTTACCACTTATTAAAGAAAATTCCTCTTTTATCTAACGCTATGTTAACCACACTAAGTAAGGAAGCGGCCACAGAGTGTGTGATTAGGTTTTATTTTTAGGGGAGAAAATTATTCCTTCGGACTTTGGTCTACTATAGAGCGTGTCCAACTCGCACGGACTAAAACAACCGGTGTTGTTACATGTCAATACGAAGTTACAATTAACAATACTTTATGTTGACATAACATACATTAAGGTAATAAAACAGCACAAAGTTTCAATTAACGCTTTATATCATTCAAAATAAAATTACATCAGTTATAAATCTCTTTACATAGAAATACTTTATTGTTCTGTTTTGATCCTTCATTACTTTGTTGTAAGTTTGGTTCTAATATAAATTTTAAAATGTCGATAAATAAAAATGAAAAAATTAAAACAAGTCATCATAAGCAGAGTGATACAGGAATTAAACATCTCTTACTAAAAAGGTAAAATAATTTCAAATAATTATCCAAAGAAAATAATGTACCAAGAATAACCTATTTTCCTTCATACATATTACCCTAATAGCATGTGTTACTTAAAATAAATGGTATCACAATCTTATATAACTAATAATTTAATAAAATTACTCATAAGGAACTTATGCTTAGACCGCAGAAAGGACGAATATAGATTTATTCGTACTTTCATAATAGGAAATTCTAGGATGATAGACTACAACCAGCTAAACCATTCGTTGCTTAATGTTGCCGATAGTATATATTCGGGATAAAATAGGTAAGTACACAACCATTGACAACTCAAGAATTGTACCAAAACCGAAATAAAATACAATACTAGATTGTACAAATTGTGTTACCAACAAACTATTTTTAACAAGTTGTTCTTCATAATAATTAAAACAATTTTTACATCTATATATAATGAACATGGCAACATTTTACATGTATAAAAAATATTTCTATTTACCGCGCAATATGCTCTCATAAATATATCTAAACCACTAAACAGTTACAATAAAGGCACTGTCGACTACAAACACACTTTGGCAGTACTTAATACAGTCAATATCTTCATACAACTCGTAGAGTCCCCATATGAACGCATCCTACTTCCCACACAAGTTCCAGCACTGGATAATCACAGAATTTAGCCAATAGTGAAGTGCTTGATAAGTGACACCTTGGATATAAATTGTTCTTATTCTGCCTAATAAAAAATAATTTCAAGTAGTTGACTTTGACGTGTTTCCATCTAATGTTGGTATAATAATTATATCTCCAGCATTAGACCTACTTCTAGTGACTAGCACTGGAGTTTTTGGCTTAGGTGTTTCCGTCATTTTAATCCGTACTCGACCCATATCTGGTGAATATACAGGTACATATTCATGGGCTGGTGATAAGTAGGAATCAGCAATAGGATCTCCATTGATAAGCGGTTGAGATACGTCTAAATCTAAGTTACTATTTAGTCTCGGATTGTCATCATCATTAATAGGGACAAAAATATCTTCACTAGACAAAGAGTTGGTATCTTTTCTGGAACTAGCAATCCCTGGTTCTGAATCAAACGAAGTTTCTTGTAGTGGAACTTGGTTTTCATGTGCTAAATTATTATCTATTGAACTGCTTTTGTTTTGATTTGTATCATGCGGACTATCGGTTCTCTCTTCTTCTCGTTTGATACCATTAACAACATCTCCATTTTCTCCTTTTTTCTGAAGTGACTCGTGTGTAGGTACAAGTTCGTATTTACCGTTAACTTTTCTTTCTACTGAATTTTCTAATGGAGCTGGTTTGCCTAATAACGATTTGTTCATATCTACCATCTCCTTCGAAGCCTTTTCCACGTCCCGTTTTTGTTGCCTGAGGATTCTTCGATCTCTTCGTTTCCTCATTTGCCCTTTCGTGATTGCAAATCCAATTAACCCTACTAGTAGAACGATAATCAAGGCAATACACACATATGTACCAGTTTTATGGGTAACTACGTTTTCTTCGCTGGGAGGAGCTTGACCAAGGACTTCAGAGGCCTGAGTAACACGTATTTGTTCAGAAACAGTAGTATCGCGAGTAACTTCTGAAGGAACGGAGGCTACTGTTATAACTTCGGGATCCGGTTTTATATGCCAATCAGGCCCACCTTTATAAACGGTAGGAGTTTCCGGTAAGGGATACTCCAGTTCGGTTATGTTAGTCTCTTCATCTTTAAATATTTTATGGACTGGATCGGGGCTTAAGTCTTCAACTATAGTAGTTGTGGTTTCTATGATACTTTGTGTATGATCATCATAATCAAAAGGAAAGAAGCCAGACCCTTCACCAGAGCCTTCTATTGGATCATCAGCTGAGTTAACATTGTGCGCAGACAACAATTCTTCAGAATATAATATTTTATGAACAGAATCTTTATTTAACTCGTTGGTAATAGAAGTAGTTGTCTCCAGATTACTATCTGTATGATCTTTAAAATCAAGATTTATAGAACTGGAGAAACCAGATCCTTCACCCGAACCATCGATCAGATCATCGTTTTCGTTACCATTTGTAGCAGATTTTTCGGTACTGTATTCAAGTATTTTATCTTTTTCATCCTCACCTGATCCCTCTATTTCATCTCGCGAAGGTGATAAAAAGCGTTCTACTTTCATGAATTGTAGACTATCATCATCTTCTCCTAAATCCGTTCCGTGAACTATTTTACCATCATCTAAATCACTATCGGCTACTAAAGGCATTGATTTTAAGGCGGTACTTTCTTCGCCTATTCGCACAGCATCAATCGGCTCGTCCCCCATCATCATATCCATAAAGTCTGGTTTAGATACTTTGCAGATATCCTTTGTTTTCAATTCTAGCCAAGATCGACCTTTTAAACGGGATGGGGTTCGACACTTCACACTATCAATATACACATTAGCTGCCAATAATCGATTTCTACTAACGATATTATCGCACGAGCAGTCAAGTGGATTACCTTCTAGCTCTAAGTGTTCCAAACTGGGTAAATTCCCTAAATCAGATGGCACATCTTTTAATAGATTTCCGGTTAGATCTAAAGAACTAACACTCACAGGAAGGTATTTTAGTGAAATCTTTTGAAATCGATTATGTGCGAGATTCAGGTGGACTAATTTTTTCGTATTGTGCAAAAATTTATTTAATTCTGTAAGTCCATTAGTAGAGAGATCTAGTGTTACCACTTCGGTTAGTTTATCCAACTCGTGGGTAATTTTGGTGATATTATTATGTGATAGATCAAGAATATTAATATTATGATGCTTCTGTCGAAGAGTGTATTTGTAGAGTTGTAGTAGGTTACTGCAGGTGACACGATGAAGGCCGTCACGTGTAGTGCTGCAAACACAGCTATCGGGACAGACGGCCGCCAACGTTGGCGCCAGAAGTATTGATACCGCAAGAAGATAGGTATACGCAGGAAGCCTCGCCATCTTGGTCGTTACAGGTCACCTGAAAATAAGAAATAAAATACATTATTAAAAGGGCTACATTCAACATATCACTAAGTTGTATTGTGCTACACTATAGTGATAATTCAATTATGGTCGATAGGTATTGAATTTTCTGTGGGATAATCATGTCAATAGTCATTGGCTTGATTAAATTAAATATGGGTGACATTCAATATTCAGTTACAACCGCAAAATTTGTCGTGGTACAGATTCTGTAAAAACAATTTTAATAATATATTATATTAACAAACATTGATAACAAATTTATATTATAAGCTTAACTATATTTTAATTTCAATAGTAAAGTTATACTTCATTTTGGTGGCTCCGCTCGCGTTATTTTTGATTTTGATTTGTCACCATAAATTTAATACAAACTTTAAGCTCTAATTTTTCTACTTTATAGCATGAATTTTCAATGAGCCTCTCAACGTTCAATAGCCAGTTTGCCAAATTACAACCTCATCCGCGATCCCCAGTCTGTCAGTCGGTCTGTCGGTAATTCTGTCGTTCGGTCGGTCAGCCAGTCATCTGTCAGTTAGTCGTCTTCCAGCCAGCCAGTCAGTCAGTCAGTCAGTCAATAACAACAGATAAAAAAAAAAGTGATTACTATGAAAGGTTCACCTTAAGACATAATGTGATACAATCAAAGTCAATATGAATATGTTGAATTTGGTCTGTAAACAACTGAATTTTCCTCCTCCTTGTGAAGTTTAAAGTATTATCCTTATAAAAATACTAAACCTATCAGTTTTTACTAATTATACTTCAAAACTGTAGAAAAAAAAACACTCATATACGAAATAGCTTGTAACAGCTGGCATGAAATCGCATTGTACGTGGGTGAAGCACAATTTGAAATCAGTTTCTATTTGTAGCAACATAATAACATCCTCGGTGCACTTGGCCGGCGCTCGCCACCAGAAGTAGTTCAATGTTAGCGACAGGAAGATGGTTGTTAACCGTTTGTGCAAATGCCGTCACACCGTCTTCGCGGAGTTCTTGACCATAAGTGGGGGATTGCGCAACACAACAGGACACACTATGTTATTGGAGTCCTATGCAGTGAAATGTATACTTTACGAAGAAAAATTGCAAAAAAAATTACGTTGTACAGTCAGCGTCTCCTGAGGATAATGGTGTGAGGATAGACACTTGATACATTATATACAAACAAAATCTATCCAATACGAATTTGTGTACCTATGTACAAAGTGCACACAACAGCCTGAAGATACTCCAGTAAGGATATCTTTGAGTGGTTGGTAATCAAGGTCCTTAAAGCTCAGGCCTCAGACCATGAGAGATTCAAGTCAAGGGCCAACTTGTAGGGGAATAAAAACAGATGTTGGTTAAAGTTATCAGATAAAGCAGATGTTGCTTTTTTTTTTCTGTATGGTAAGTGATGATGCAATCTGAGATGGTAACGGGCTAACCTGTTAAGGATATAGTTATAAGCCATACCCCTATTCGGTTTCCACGCGAAATCGTACACGATCGCAAAATAAATTGGCGTCTCGTCTAAGTCGTTTGTCTAGGCCAAGTTTGAGATCTTATAAATTGTATAAAACCAAAGTGGCAAAGTGCTCTGAACCTGGTTTGTCGGGATGGACATTTATTGATAGTAGGTCAGTGCAATCATTTTATTGAGGACCTGTGTCAATGCAAATCTAGACCGAAATAAGACTTAAGTTCGTCCGTTCAAATAGTTTGCAGGGCACCCACACGCTACTGTGTAACTATGTGAAAATAAAGAAATCTGTACTTTATTAAGTTTATTGCTTACATTAATATAACAGGATTAAAATTAGGTTTTACATTAATGTAACAGCGGAGAATCAAAATTCCTAATTAATCATCTGAATCCTCCGAATTGCAACGTACTAATTACACTGTAGGTGTACAGTTCGTACAAACTTTGAAGTTTTCGGCGCCGGCCTGTCGGCATAATATAAGTATGAGTTGTATAAGAAGTTTAAACGCGCGGGATGAACGAAACATTTCCTAAGCTATTCTAAGACCTACGATTGAAAGTTTATCAAAAATCTGTTTATCCATTTTAGAACCATCTATAAAGAGTACCATCCAAAATTTGCACTTGGATAGTTTTATACCACCATGCATTATTTCGGGATAAAGAATAATCTATGGACATCTCTGGCCCATAAGCTAATCTCTATGCAAATCCCTTTAGTGCTATTATCCCTTTAACGACCTTACTTATCCTCACGGAGTGATTTCGTATTTAAACAAAATCTTATTAAAAGTTTCTCATTAAAAAAATATATTATATATTCAAGCCTCTAAAAAATTTTTCTTTTTTTTTATTATATATATAATATATTTAGGTCAATTGGATCATGGGTGCCTATAAAGTGTTAATACATTTTGTTTTCTATTATTGTGACTAGTAAATTCGACACGTGAACTCTTATATTTCGAAACGCATTTCTGGTCTAAGAACCACAGCAAACTTCCCGGTTAGAACACAAGCATATTACAAAATAAAAAAAGTGATTATAAGTCTTCAACCCGTGACTTAAGAAAGAAACACGTGACTTGTTTTGTTTCATCAGGTGATGTATTTTAACGATAAATTTACTACACGATTTCATAATGCCAACAAACTGTGGATTAAGTAATTTGACGAGAATTCGTGTTTTAAATTAATTAAGCATACCTTCGCGTAACTGTGAAATACGTAGTAGGTATTGTACGCTGCTTGTTTTATTTATTATCATGAATGCATGAAGTTATCTGCTAAGATATAATCTATTTCTACGAGTACTTATGAGGTATCCTTTTAGGTTAGGTTAGGGTTATCCCCGGTATGTATCTAGCTTTTCGGAGTTATGAGCGTCTAAATATCACTTGCAACAACGGTAAAGGAGAGTATGGTGGTAAAACTACATGGTTGAGAGTTCTTCATTATGTTCTCAATGACGTAAATGAAGTTCACCAACCAGAACCTGGTCAGCATGGTGGAAAACGGCCTGAACCCTTCTCATTCTGAAAGGAGACTGCCCTTTTGCCCTGCCCACTTTTAAGGTTATTTTCGATTTAGTCATCATCATATCAACCAATGGACTCCACTATTGGGCATAAGTCAAACGGCTAGTTGGAAACGAGGTACCAGGACACCAGCAATGACAAGTATTACTTAATACTATGTTTAGAGAAATTATTATAATTTCAAATAACCTCTTTTAATTTTCAATTAAAATAAACCTTAAATTCACAACCCTACCTAATTGCAATGATTTGCAATCGCATTTACACGTGTACATGGGTGTGCTTATGAATGTGTGTGTGAATTATTATGCTAATATTATCTAGGAGCAGTTTGCTGTTGCCATACCATTTGACCTTAAATGAACTGTTGATGTTATGGTTGTCACTGCGAAATTTTTGTCACAAAAACGTGGCATAACGTCGTATAAGTTAAGTCGTTTTGTGTCATACTTTTAAATTAACCACATTTAAAATATAAAAGTGCGACAGACACTGCATTGCCATTCCAACGTTATGCCTTGTTTATTAAAATCGAGATAAATAAATACGATTATCTATTCCATAGTAAAACTTATACACTGTAAGGCATTTTATCCATTTAGAATGAACCCTGTATCAACATATTGAGTGACAACTCTATACAAATTTCAATGGCACGATTCACGTCAGCACGTAAAGCGGTATTATGGCGCGATTATGGAGCATTTGATACTTTGAGGCTGACGAGAAGCTGAAAGCTTTATCATGATATAATCTACGTGAGTATGTTCCTATGTATCTAGTTTGTTGTTTTTTTTTTCATCTCTATCTTTAAAAAGACTTGCTTAAGCTGTAGTCTCGACTCAAGTCCACGTCAACCCGAGTTTTCTTTTCTTAAAAAAATCCCTCGGAAACCGTTAATGTTAATTTCTCTCTATACCTATCAATGAATAATTTCACAAATATTTGTTTGTTTATATGGGTCACTAATGCTACATACTTTAATTCCCATGTGATTTTCCGGGCTAAAATGTGGTCCATCTCCCGGACGAGAAACTAATATTAGGTGCCAAATTTCGTTTAGATCGACTTACTAGACATAGGTATAAAAACAATCAAACAGCATTCTGTCCCATTTACAATATTAGTATAGATGGATGAAGTTTCGCATTAATAAATATGTAACAGGTACATTATTGAAGCAATTTGTTCACAGTATATATCGCGGCAAACTCATCAAGTGGATTGTATTAGACTCTTCCGTCTGCGGTTTATAGTTTATACCACTTCTATTGGCCTTGGCTCTGCTTTTAGACAGAAAAGATACGTATTATCTAATTTATTTACCCTCAATAGTTTACTATTTGATAGATATATAATACAGAGCTGATAATGAATTTAAATGATAAAAACATTTTAAATTAAATTTCTGATTTGTTTGTTATGAGGAATTGTAGTTTTCCTGATATTAAATAGAAACCATTGTTAAGTTTTTTTATAATTTAAGTAACTTTTTATGTAAAAAAAATTATATTCTTAACAATGCGACTTCCATAGGCGGAAGTGTTTAAATCATTTATTTATATACATTAACTTTAATTCAATAGTTTATTATTTTTTTTTCCAATTGTTTTCATTGTAGCCTGGCGTAGGCCAATTATGGGACAATAATAGCATATAGGATCGATACACTCTTATTGTTATGTCTCCCTACTAGAGAACAAACTGCTATTGCTTTTATTAAAATCATAACAATGCTTAGGTTTTTTTTTTGTTCGATGAAGAATCAAATTTAAGATGATTCTTTAGTAATGAAAAATATATATATTTTTTTTTAGTTTTCAATTAGTTAATTTAAGCAATTAAAATGTCCCTAGCTTCAACGGTGAAGGAAAACGTCGTGAGGAAACCTGCATTCCCGAGAGTTCTACAAAATGTTTTCAATGACGTGTGAATTCTACCAACGTGCATTTGGACAGCTGCGCGGAAGATTAAAGCCTACACTGTTCTCATTCGTAAGTCGGTAATGGATTGATGGTTACAATAATAAACACAAACTGGCCTTTTAAATTTACAGGTCAATAAATATCGACTAAAGGCTGTATTGATAATGATGAAACTATGACTCACTTAAAGGTCGATGCAACGGATATGCAAACTGCACCGGATGACCGTGGCCACTGAAACGGTGCCGTATATGTATGCCGTTAAGATAACTGCAAAATGACCATTGCAACTTGTTTTGACATGTTTCATTAGTTAGTGTAGTTAACATTAATAAAGCTAATTTACAAGCTTTGTGGGTTTGTATGGAAGATATAAAATTATGCACAAAAGAACATACTCGTGCACATAACTAGATATGATGCACTCATAAAATACCTAATAAGGATTAGTTAAGAAAGATTTGAAGATCGAATTTTCATAGGCCTTCTTTATATTTGGTATAATAAAATAAATACGTACTCAGAGGACTTATTAAAAAGTTAAATTATATTTTTTTTTCAAGTGTGTTTCAAATGTTACGTGCAAAAATCAAACTATTTATCCACATTGCAATCATTTCTAACAATAAGTTAGTAGGTATATGCTCAAATTTAAATATAACTTTCGTAACTCCCAGGTTTTGCGTTCGTGAAGTGGACCTATTAGAACAAATTGTTTTGTGAAATAATTTTCGCAATAATTTGTAAGATGACAGTTGAGATGGTTTCATATTTTTCAAAATTTCTGACCACGTTAAGATATTTTCTATATTGCAATAAGTAAGTATAAGCTCAAATTCAAGTCTATTAAGTAACTAACAGGTTTTAACTACGTGCAGTGGAACTATTAATACATCATTATTCATTATGTAACCAATTGTTTTCTGAAATAAATTTTCGCAACCAACTGCTAGCGAGATAACAGCTGATACGGTTTCATTTTAAAGTTCAAACAAAAGGTCACTAGAACCAGACGAACTGACGCCCGTATCAGTAATTCCGAGAAAACCTGTTGCTCGGGAAATTTATTCTCACATTGACACAAAATATCACAGCATATTAATCAAATCGCTAGTTAGAACTCTTGGATCTTGGCCTCACCATTTCGAAACCAGGAAAGTGAATATAATAAGAAACCAAATATTATTTACACTGACTAGCGGACGCCAACAATTTTGTCTTGGCCGCTAAATATGTTCTAGAAAGAAAACTAAATGCAAAACCAAAATCAATTAAAACCAAAACACCGCAATGAGCTAATCTTTGGAATTGGAATTTTTAAACTAACCGAATGCCAAAATAATTTTCATGAATTGATGCGCTTTAAGATGGACTTAATTCCCAATTTCACCCGTTTTGGGGTAGTATTCTTAAAAACTGTGAACTTAAAATTACTTTTTTTAAACAAAAAGCCCAAATACTTAGTTTAATGGATATAAATTGAAAGTGTCAGACATCCATGCAAACTTTCTTACGCTGTTTAATCCTCCATTGTTAAATGTAAAAGTCGTTTTTTTTAATATTATGGTTTAAGAAGAATATTCTTTCGAGAATCCAAATTTCTACGATCAGTTATTTGGGCTATGAGTGTTCTGCCAGTCTTTCAGAACAAAGCCTTTTATAGTAACAGAAGAGAACAATGTATCACAATATATCTAGCTATTCACATACAAGAGAATCGTTTACTGGGCATGGTGTTCTCTCTTATAGGAGGTTATTATAATTACTAGTTTAGGATGCCCAATTTATAACCTATACTAAAATATAATAATATTCATCAAATTATTAGTGATGTATTTAAAAAAAAATGTTTTTTTTAATTTGTTAATAGATACTTTGGGAACTATAGTTCAAGAAACGCAGTTCTAATAGAGCCAGCTTAATGAATGGAAATTTATTTTTCTCATCTCGTCACGTGGGATTTACCTGTGCGTTATTTCCACTAAATCGTTACGCCAACCGATTTGAAGGCTAAATCTTGACGTCACTTGACCTTTTTTGTTACCTCATTCTTATATATTTAACCGTAAAAAAATATCCATTTACTCCCTTAATTAGTTTATGTTTATACTCATGTTATGTTGTTTATAAACACTAAAGTTGAAAATATTTAAAAACTATGGACCTAAATTTTTAGTCAATTTATAACTAACAAAATAAAACTCTAAATCTAAAGACAAATAACACGTTTTAGACAAGAAAATCCCACTTTTAATTAAGGTATATTGTTTATAAACACTAAAGTTGGAAATATTTGAAAACTATGGACAAAAATTTTCAGTCAATTTATAACTAACAAAATAATACTCTAAATCTAGAGACAAATAACACGTTTTAGACAAGAAGATCCTGCTTTTAACTCTGATCTATGCACTTGCATTTCATTCGAGAATGTTTTTATTTTTCTCCCAAGTTATTATACTCATAGTTTGCTTTAATTTATTTGCAGTTAAGTCATAAAGCTTTGCATAATTGTAATAGATTGCCATTTTCTTATAAAGTGAAATCTTGAATACAACGCTCTATTTGGCGTTTCTATTTGCAATGTAACTGGACCCTGGAACGAGATTCTATACACACGAGCACTCAACTGAGAACTCAGGAATTGGATACGAATCAATTTTACTCAAACATACAAAATGGGAACTAGATATCCCGCTTACTAGGAAGATAGTCATAGGTGTGGAACTTATTTTCTTATGCAATTTGTAATAGCATGCATTGCAGAGTAAGCAATTTTTAAATTAATTTTTCCTATTGTAAAAATTTAAATAATTCGGAATTGAATTCCCGAAAAGTATCCTATTGGTGGTTACATTCGTTCTGCAAATGTCTCTATATATATTTAAAAAAATAAAACTCACACAAATTTATTGTAGTTAATTGGCCACTTACCAAAATATTTGGGATTAGTTAATCTAAAGCACAGAATTTAGTATTAGCAAAATTTGAAACATTATTTGAAATCACATTTAGTTGGTTGGTTTCACCGACGCCGTTCTAGCCTGGAACTACTAACTAGATTCATCCTTCAATTGCCAGGGCAGGTATTTACTTAATTTATATCTGATCCGCATATTAAAACAAATGTCATGATTCAAATAAGTGTCTCCTCATTATCTCAATTGTTTTGCGGTTTTAATACAGACAATTTCAAAGTTGGTAAAAAATAATCAATACTACTATTAAAAACGCGAAAGTGTGTCTATACATGCACACATGCAGCTTGCATTCTGGACACGAACATAGAATAATATTTATCCCGGAAAAGCTGGTGGTATAAGTACCGGTGGGATTTTTTACATATTTGCATAGAAAAGTTTAATCTTGAAGAAATTACGCACATACTTTGATTCAAATAAAACCGGGATACATTTTATCCCGGGAAAATAAAGCGTTCCTAACTTCCTACGGGGTTTTTAAAAATCCAATATAAAACGCGGACGAAGCCGGGCAACAGCTAGTGCATGATAAAATAAGGGCAGAAGCGCAATGAGCCTTCATAATATCTTCCCAAATCAAAGTGACGTTTGGCAAAGTGTTTCGTAGTTTGATGACAAATCTTAAAATCATTAACCATGAACAGAATAAGAGGGCAAGGCAGAACAATTAACCCACAATCCTAAATGTAATTTAACGGGTTGCGGTCTCTATAAAACGGGTTATTAAACGTTTTCAAGTCCATTTGGCAGCAACAATGAAACTAGTTCCAACTGCAGTTTTACTTTTATTTCAAATTTACAGGTTAACTACCTTTAAAGCGTAAGTATTACATCAGTTAATAGATGGTATTTGGCGGCCGATTGGCGCAGTGGGCAGCGACCCTGCTTTTTGAGTGGGTTCGATTCCCACTACTGGAAACTAGTTTGTGTGATGAACATGAATATTTTTCAGTGCTGGGTGTTTATCTGTATATTATAAGTATTTATTCATAAAAAAAATATTCAGCAGTCATCTTAGTACACATAACACAAGTTACGCTTACTTTAAGGCTAGATTGCGATGTGTGTGTTGTGGTAGTATATTATTTTTTTTTTTTTATTTATCAGTACATCAATAAGATATTAGCAAACAACACCAATGTCTGATCGGCTCGGATCGATCAGTTTAAATTCGTTTTTTATTGTTTAAAACAAGAATTACATAAAGTCAATACCAGTTTGTAGACTTTGATAACCTTCCTGGCGCGCGTTGGTTCTCATCATCATCACCTCAAGCATTTTAATTAATGTCAAACTGCTGGTAACACACCTAACCTCTCATAGGAGAGAGAGAATAATAGAAAACTGATTGGAGCAAGTGTTGTTGTCACATTTTAGTAATAACTAGCTAACCGAATCAAGCGGCCTAACTAGCTCTCAAGGTAAGAACCCTGTCAACGCGAAATTCCGGAGGCCCAGCTAATTCATATGCCTTAAAAGAAAAAACCCTTTTATAATACTTCAATTACTGACTCGACCCGGAAATCGAACCACGGAACTTGGAATTCGATGTCGAATTTGCAAACCAATAGGATGATATGTACATACATATTTATATATATATTATTATAAAAGCGAAACTTTGGATGGATGTTTGTTCCTCAATCACGCCAAAGTCTGAACGGATAGATTATAGACAGGAGTAGTAAAAAGGCTCGTGGAAAACATATGTACATGTAATAGTTTCCGTGGGATAGTTTTGTATTCTTTTATGTTTCTTTAATTGGAAACCAACAGTTGTAAATACTAAATAGTTAACAAATTGGTTGACTTAAAAGTAATAACAGGTTTCCACAGATAAGTATTATATAAACAAGGGTACCTGGTAGAACCCAGCAAAAATGCAGCAAACTATAACTAAAAATTAAGTTTACCTAGCATACAACAGTTTATCTTTATTAATTTACTAGCTGTTGCCCGCGACTTCGTCTGCGTTTGATTTTGTTTTTAAAGTATTCAGTATCGTTAAGCCTTAAATGAGTATAGTAGTATATATATGTATAACATGTGACTGTCAATTAATTAAAGACAAATAATTTGCAATAAAATAAAATTGCTACTATAATTAAAGATCTAAGCTATCCTATCTCTTAAGTTGGAGCAGACTGCTCACGGTGAGCCAATTTAATTTAAAATCGGTTAAGTAGTTTAGGAGTCCATCGCGGACAAACATCGTGACAGGAGATTTATATATATTAAGATTATAGAAAATTAAGTTTCCTACGTAAGTGACTTAGGTCTTTTTATGGGAATAAATGTCTTTAAACCTAAACCTATATACTAAGTTGCGACGTACACTATTCATATTACCATAAAATTAATCAATTTCGGGGTCATTGTAAGCAGAATTAAGAAGAACTTTTACAGAGATCACTAGTTATTTGCAGTGTTAGTTTAGGAGGCAGACAATAACATTAGTAGGTATACACATTAAATCAATCTTTAGACCATAAATCTTAAAAAAAGCTTGACCACTGTCTTGGTATACTATAATCTTACTGCCAAAAGACGTAATTTATCAACAATCGCGATCCCCTACTCGTACTTTCATTAATATGTCCGCCCTACATCTAAATAAAGATCGACATCGAAGGGCCAGGTGCCTTGCTGGTTTAATGCAACAGTATAATTTTATAAATCTCTTACCAATTCAGGAGTAGGTTAAGGTCCTTTCGACTCGAGGAAGTGTCTTTAAATGGTCACCTTGTTTTTTTAACATTTTAATAAAACCCTTTTTTTAATTAATAGCAAGTAAACAAGGTTGAATACCTACCAAATCATGCGTAGAAATAAATTTTAATTAAAGTAGTATTTAAACGAGCTTTAGTTTTATTTAAAGCTTTTAATTAGTCCCCTGACACTATTTCATATAATGTTTTAACCGTTCCTTTTTTTTAATATAATAATAATTGACGGACCAAGTGATGGTAAGTGTGAAACCATTGCCTATAAACAGAGCAAAACTTCACAGTGCATGCAAGGAGCACGTCCTGCAACATGTCGTGCTGTGTCGAGCAACTGAAGCGTAGGTCCTAAGTCTCATGTGCCTGTAATAACATCGGCAACCACGCCCTTCAGACCGGAACACAGCATTGCAACAATGCTGCTTGGCGGCAGAAATAAGCTATATCGCCATCGATAGTACTTCGCCGGGCGATTTCTGTCACAAAAAGCTTACTAGGCGCTACTCAAATTCACACATCGCCATCTAGTCCCAAAGTAAGCGTAGCTTGTGTTATGGGTACTAAGATAACTGATGAATATTTTTTATGAATAATAAACATAAATAATTATAATATACTAGCTATTGCCCGCAACTTCGTCTGCGTTTGATTTTGTTTTTAAAGTATTCCGTATCGCTAAGCCTTAAATGAGTATAGTAGTATATATATATAACATGTGACTGTCAATTAATTATAGAAAAATAATTTGCAATAAAATAAAATCGCGACTATAATTAAAGATCTAAGCTATCCTATCTCTTAAGTTGGACCAGAATGCTGACGGTGTGCCAATTTAATTTAAAATCGGTTAAGTAGTTTAGGAGTCCATCGCGGACAAACATCGTGACAGGAGATTTATATATATTAAGATAGATAAACACTCAGACACTGAAAAACAAAGTGGGAATCGAACCCACGGCCTTGAACTCAGAAAGCAGGGTCGCTGCCCACTGCGCCAATCGGCCATCAAGTATCAATGATTAAAAATATATTTTATAAAATGAATAAATTAATGAAGCGTTTATATCCTAGTGGGTAAGGCTTCGGCTTTCTTTTCGTGGAGACCGAGTTCGAGCACCGGCGCACCACTAACTTTTCGGAGTTATGTGCGTTTTTCATTTAAGCAATTTAAACATCACTCGCTTTAAACGGTGAAGGAAAACATCGTGAAGAAACGTGCTAGTTCTCCATAACGTTCTAAAGGGCGTGTAAAGTCTACCAATCCACACTTGGTCAACGTGTTAGACTACAGCCTAAATCCTTCTCGTTCTGATGTGTTGATGATGATGATGATGATTAAATTAAATAAATTATATAGCATTTAATTTATTTACAATTATTACATTTTCTCTCTAACGATCCGCGAAATGGAATGGTAATTACGAAACAATTATTGCTTCCGCGTTATTTTCTCGTTCCTACAAAGATGCGTTATCTCGATAACTGGGTAAGAAATGATTTATCGTATACACTTGAACTTGGTACCGAAGTGAAGATTACCGACGCGTGGGCATAATGGGCCATAAATTCCAGTCAAACGTCTTGGAGTGCGAAATCCGTACTTCCGTATCTATTGAATGTGCGTTAGTCAAAATAGATCTGAAACCACGAGAATGTAAGCACCAATAAACTCTTGATTTTATTTAGTATCGAACGGATTGAATGTTCATACGATAAACACTGAGTAATAATGTAATATCTGTTTACTAATAATAAAGCTGAGCAGTTTGTTTTTTATTATAAGGCCGCTTTGATCTCTGGAACTGAACTACTTGCCGAGAAAGAAAGTTATAGCGGTGGCAGGCGTTGTTCTCAAAGGTGTATGAAGTCCACCAATTTGCACCGGGCCAACGTGGTAAACTACGGCCTTAACCCTTTCTCATTGTAGGACGAAACCTGTACCCTGTAGTGGGCCGATAATGGGTTGATATGACAATGGTGGCAGGCGAAGTAACGCGTTGGGTTAGCAGTGGCACAGAGTGTATAAAAATTGTATAAGAAAACTTATCAGAAGTTGTAAACGGACAAAGTTTCAGAACCTGCTAGTGTGATGTATTATATATAAGTTACAGAGTAGCCGATATAACCAAGCAAGTTTTGGTGTTATACGCAATGTAGTCCTGCCCAGTCCCACTGGACCGATAGAGACATGTGTTTCTCCAGGATTCAAGCTCTGGGCAAAAAATCGTACAGGTTGAGTTCTAGGAGTAAAAGGCTGTTCAATTTTTTTTTAAAATAACCGGTTTCCAGGTGTTTTCTGGATTTAATGACCGTCTCCAGGATGCAAGTTATCTCATTGCCAAATTTCAAAATAGGTGCAATAAGTTAGTCCAAATATAGGAAACAAAACACACTCATCATTATCATCATCACCAACCCATTAGCCACCCACTACACAGGCAGGAGACAAAAATTATATCCCTCGATTATATCCCCTGACAGTGGATATAATCAACGTGTCCACCTGCTAAAGTATGGAAACATGGAATGGGAGAAGTTTAGTTCCGTTCTTATTACACATACATAATTTGGAAATTATTTTCACTTGTGCGCCAATGATCTGAGAGTTTATAAATCTGTGGGTGAAGATAAATTTATATCCTTTCCCCGGGGAGATAATTGTCTCTTGCACATGCTAGCCGTGCTGGGGTTCAGAATGAGAGGGGATAAGGCCATAGTCTGCCTCGCTTACCAAGTGCGGATTGGTTGACTTCACACGCCGTTGAGAACATCATGGAGAGCTCTCAGGCATGCAGGTTTCTTCACGATGTTCTCCTAAACCCTTTAAAGCAAGTAATATTTAAATTGCTCAAATAAAAAAGCATATAGCTCCGAAAAGTCAGTGGTGCGTGCCGTGCCGTGCGTCCAACTCGGTCTCAGCGAAAGGTAAAATTCAAATTCAAAATTTCTTTATTCATGTAGGCCTACCACAGGCACTTATGAAGCGTTCATACATACATGTTTACATAAACTTAAACCTAAAGCTACGAGGGTTCCAAACGTGCCCTGGTCTAAGTAGAGCCCACTACAAACTTAGCAGAGTAATTTTTTTTGTTATCAAGATCTCACAGTAAATAAATATGAAGTAGGAGCAGTTCACATCCAAGCTTTTTATCGTTTAAGTAATCCTTAACATTATATTTAATCCGAAGCCTTACCCAATAGGTTATCACCGCTTCAACAAACACACTGACACATTTATAATATTAGTACGGATTAACAGGAACTAGATGTTATTGGCAAGTTAGCTATTACACTAAAAATAATTAGACATAACAACTGAAGATTATATGAAACACATTAATTATCTTGCGGGGCGTTATAACATAAAATAGTATCTAGTAGAATATAATTCCAAAGTCATGGTCAGGTCATTGCTGCTTAGGTTTATAAAATTAGCTTCATTAAAATATTTACGTGATTATCACGTATCCGCTGTCTGTAATCCGTATGCCGTAGTTTATTAACAATAAAGTTTTTTGCCCCGTTCTGACATTTGTAAGATGCTGTCAATTGAAGTGTGACAAAACACTGCGAAACTATTCTAACGTTACGCTACGTTTATTAATAAGGGGGGAAGTGTTTAATGCATATTTACTTCAAGGGTTAGCATACTTTTATCATATAATGCACATTCTCAAAAAAACCATCTAACCGCCCGACTTGGCATTGTACAAGAACATGAATAATCAAAATATGCATTAAAGGATAGATCTAATATATTATATGAATTGTTTAGAATTCTTTACTGAGTGTGATAGAAGATAATCAACAAACAATATGCACTTCAAATAATAGTCAGCGCTTTACTGTTTAACAAAGAGAATACACACATAACTGTAAACACTTGGTTTAAACAAACTCATCAATTCAAAACAACTACTCAGATTTCTGCTGAAAAGAAGGTTTTCAGTCGATGGTTTCAATAATAAAGAGGACAATGAGATTACGATCGCGTTATGGCTTACTGTTTATACCTACTTACTTCCTATTCGAACCAGTCTGTAGGTCCGTTAGGTCATTTTATTTGTCCATAGTACGTGCTGATATGACAATTCCTCTTAGAAAAATATTGAACTGATAAAGAAACTTTACTCGGACCATAGTCTTCGCACTTTTTTTATAGTTATCGCCACAACTGAAACTTTTGGAATTTCATCGTCATCCAAGTCTACTAATGTACCACATCTGGACACAATCCTTTTCCATATGAGAAAATGATTAATTACTTGAACGCTGGTTAAATACGGGTTGGGGGATTTTAACCATGATTATTATCACAGATGAGTGATACTTACTGATAAATTTCTAACTTAGCGATGGTATTGAAAATATAAACTATCCACAAACCAACGAGGAAGTTTTGCAATTTTCTAATGAGTATAATAAATAGTATAGTAAATGTCCGTGAGTCCTCTTTATACATAGGGGTAATATGAACATTCACAATTTGGCACTTTGGGTTTGCATTAAAACTAATTAACTGAGAATATCAGCTGTATGTGGATTGCATCAACATATTAATCCCGGTACAAGCATTATTATCGGTCAAGGGTACACAAGCTTTTGCATTTTACTCTCGCACCGCTCAAGGTGAGGGCATCATTGTCTCGCTGGACTGCTTCCAAGTACCTACTTACTAAATATTTGAAAACCAAGAAATTATTTCGACTCTAACATGTCACTCAATATTTGAGAATTCAAATTTGCTTGCTCCTGGTTTTAATTCTTCTTACGAAGTTTTTTGAAAAATTTGTGGACCTCCCAATGATAAGACCGCAGCGAGGTTGACAAGAAAATAATACGCTGAGGACGTTAACGATAACACGTAACTTAGTCCTGCGCCCGATCCCAAAACACTTGGTTGCACATTTAGGTCCTATGACGACGTAGCGTGTTACGTATTCTAACATTAACCTAGTAAAATTGCTGGCATCGGTTGATTACTCATTATAAGTTTGTTTTTTCTGCGTTCTTACGATTTATTAATTAGGTCACATTAAAGAAATTGTACCTACCCATACGAGTTTATATTTGTGATAGGAACTAGCACACAAAATGAGTACGTTTACTTCAAGTCACCAAACGTGAGTCGTGACCCTAATTAAATCGCAAAATACTCTAGCTTTATAATGACAGTACAATATTAGAACTTATGCATACGTTGATATAGTTCGTTTGTTAGGTTACGTTTAAGAAAGTTGTTGTTATTTTATTAAATTAATAATAGTGAAGCTATCTGGCTCCTTAAACTTAGATGCATTAATACTGGCAAAGCTGGAATATTTTATAAGACTTAAGAATCTCTTTATATACGCCATCTCTCTATATAATTTTTCCATACATATCACATCAATCGAAATTCCATATGGTACATTGAATATCAATGGAAATTTAAAAGGGCTTTTAAAATATTCCGGGCGTTTTAAATCAACCCGCAAATAAAATTAGATTTTAAATTAAAACGACAACGACATTTTCGTTATCTTGGAGATTGAGAACGAAACACCTCGATCATCATCAATATCTCTGGCACTGTCCAGTGATATAAGTGCTAGGTACAAGCCTCGTCTTTGTTAGCAGACAAGAGGATCTCAAAGAGAGATTTAGGCACAGCTTAACGTGCTCTCACGAAATAGTAGTAGAAATGGGCAATTCCTAACTCTAAGCTGGTACTCAAAATTCCAACTTTAAACTAATATTTTTTATCAGGACCCAGGAATCAACATCAGTATCAAATGATCCGTAATCAAATAGGTATGCTAATCTCTAGACAAACATTTAGAATAGCAATTCAAAATATACAAATAGTTCGCTGCATAATTTCACACAAGAAGTAAAAAACTTCTGTTGAACTTAACATAAATAACTATTCACAATAACATTTCCAAAACCGACGTCGCACTGACGTCAAACGTTTTTGCTAACTAAACCCAGCATAGTATAGAAACAATGTTGTTTTTTTATCACTACGCACTATAATCACACAATACGCTATAATTACATAACATCATTACATGTCTCGCTGTCAGAAGACAAATTATATGAAACGTTACTAGCATATTTATGCTACAAAATTGAGCAAATTACTATTTAGTAATTTGCTCAATTTTGTAGGTTGGTAGGTACTTTGTAATTTTTGGGTACAAGATGTTAAAAGATGCGTACAAACATAATTGCTTATTTCTTCGATATAATTAAGTCATTATCATCATCAAAATTTTAACCCATTACCGGCCCACTACAGGGCAAGGGTCTCCTTTCAGAATGAAAAGGTTTTAGGCCGTAGTCCACCATGCTGGCCAATTGAATATTGAAGAAGAAGAACACTTTATTATTTAGAGAATGAGCAAGCAAGAGAGAGGGATAGTGCCAAGAGTGTTGATACATAAATACCATAAAGTAAAGATATAAAATATACATAATATATATAAGTAGATTTTAACATTTTAAAAGAAAGAATATAAAGAATCTACTTCAAATTCCATCACTCAAAGAGAGGTAGTAGTCCTTCAGACGACTCTTAAATATCTGAAAAGAACTACTTCCAAGGATTTCAGCAGGCAGATTGTTCCAGAGCATAAAAATTGATCTCACATGCCTTTGAGAACATTATGGATAACTCTCAGGCGTGCTGGTTTCCCCACGATGTTTTTCTTCACCGTTAAAGCAATTATGAAAGAAAATTATGTTACCAGAAGAATGGTATTTCTTTATATGCAAAGGCAAAGAAGTGAGAAATGACCAAAGAGATATATATATTTATTGTGAAAGAGGATATGCGTGTACAAGGAGTGGATAGTGAGTTGACCAATAATAGAAAAGAGTGAAGGAAGAGCGTGGAATAGGGCAAGAAGAGTTGTTAAGACAAAGTTGGTTGGGGAAAGTAAGGCATACAAATATAAAAAAAAACACATAGTTATTCTTACTAAAATTTATACTTATAAAAATTATAATAGTATAACAGGTATCCCAACCATAATTGATACTAATATTCCCTTTTTTTACGATTTCAAGATTCGGGATTCCTTTCTTTTTGAATTCCCATTCGAACTGCTAGATAGCCCATGCACAGCTCTCATTCATTGGGGTAGAAAGCATGAATATGTTTGTTTTATACGAGCTTTTTTAATTCTTTAAAACTTCCGATAACTATTTATCAAAGTAGTAATATGCGAGAGTTATAGGTAATTTCTAGTATATTATTTGATAAGCCTTGACCATGATAGCTTCAGAGCTATTACTGTATGCTACGTCAGATATAGCAGGTTCAATGTTACACTGTCATGAAGCCGAACAAACACCGACTTGCATTCTAATCTAATATCATTCAATCTAATTTATCCTGTTGCTTACGTTAATAATAGTTACTATTGGCAAGTCGTAACGTAATGGTTTGTAGAACTGTAATCAAGGAGAAAGAGGAGGAGATAAAATCCGGAGCTCCGATATTAGAGACAAAACCGGGGTAACAGACATTTTAACCAGGATGGATCAGCTCAAGTGGAGGTGGACGGGTCACATGCTACGAGACAACCAAGGAAAGTGGAGTACCCTAGTAACTCATTGGTATCCACGAGATGGACAAAGAAAAAAGGGTCGGCAACAAAGACGTTGGGAAGACGAGCTGAAACTTACAGCTGGTCCACTATGGAGAAGGGTGGCACAGGATCGTAAGCACTGGCGAGAGCTGGAGGAGGCCTTTGCCGTGAGGCACACAGAGCTAAGGGACTTTATTTAATGATAAAATGAAATGTAAAAAGTTAATGTAACTCTTCTCTGAAATAAAAGGCTATTTTATTTTATTTATTTATTAATCAAGGAGAAAACTTTGATAACCTTTGAGCCCAGCGATAGATGCTGTGGCCTTAGAAAATGTTGGTTCTGGATTCAGTTCGATGCGGAGACGAAATTTAGCAATGAATGATTTCTAATTTTTACTGAATAAGATTCTTAATGAGGGTTTCTGAACTTTATTTTTACTGCTTAACTAGTTACGACTCTACTGGCAAAGCCATAATGCCGATTGCTCCGCCACAAAAAAGCTCGATTAATCTAATTGATTAGAATACCTTTACGAGTTCTAATTTAATTAAAAACTCGGTTTAAAATAAAATTACGAAATGGAAATTCGGTTCTCCAAACGACAGTAGGTTTATTTTAATACTGAATGGAACTTATTTTCATTTAAGAATATTAATTGTGAATGTATTGTGCATTGACTTACTTTCCAAGTCCTGGTTTTGTCAAAACAACTAGAAAAGAAAGATATAGCCAATCTTGCTCGTAATTAATTGCTCTAATTTTCATCGTACAATAACTACTATAATCATCTCTATACACCTACTTTACCCCATTACGGGCCCACTTCAGGACATGGATCTACTCTTAAAATAAAAGAGTTAAGCCTTAGTCCATCGCGCCGGCCGAACGTAATTGAGATTTTTCAGGAATGCAAGTTTTCTCGCTATGTTTACCTTCACCGTTAAAGCAAGTGATATTTTAATTGGTTGAATTAAACACACCTAACTTCGCAGCCCTAACCAACCGATTCTTCCTATTCATAGCTAATATTTTTTTTTTTTTAAGATGATACGAAAATAGGTTGTTCATGAAAAGAGAGGAACTAATAATAAAAAGCTACACCCATCAAGACCCGGCACAGAAACACAGTAACATACAAACGTTAACACAAAAATGACACTTGGACGTCCGCCAAAATCTACACAGGTGCCTAGAGCCGCGGATGAGACGAAACGACGCCTGGCCGGAAATACTATGATAGTCTCGTAGTTACGATAGCTTGGAAGATAGGTCATGGCTTAAAATGTTATCATATGTTTATATATATTTTAATTAATAACGCCAATAATAATAATTATTGCAATCATAATCTTTAGATCGGAAATGAAATTTATTGGTAGTATTATTTACTAGATAAGAATGGCGCTAATAACTTTAATACTTTCCGGCAGATTTTGATCAGATTGGTTACATTAGAAGTGTGATGCAACCAGAGGCTCATATCTATAAAGCTGCTTAGCTTTACCTCAGACTTGAGTTACAGTTGAAGTGAAACAAACTTATTATCCGATATATACTTAGATGGTATATTTACTAGCTTAGTGGAGTCAAATCACACTTTACAGATCACAGCCTAAACTTGAGCATTGGTTCAATAGTCCAGAAGTCTTTAGACTAAAAGTTTTAATAAATACTTTAGGTACATAATCACTTTATAATATGCTTCTTACGGTCTAATTGGCGAAAGAATATTATAATTAACTACGTAAACTTGCATATTTGGATGTAGCAGGATCTAGAACGGGTAATATTAAACGTCTAATGGCCTTAAAGTATTTACCTTTTATTGAGTCTCAAAGGTAAAGTTATTAACTTTCTTATTTCCAAGGGTAAATTTATATTATTAGCGTGCAATATCCGTATAACAAATTGAATAATACCAGTAAACAGAAAGCAAGTAATATTTACAAATATTTATTTACTTTAAAACTTTTGAAAATCAAGACTTTATTTATATTTTATCAAAATAATTTAAGGAATAAAAAAATATGACACGAATTCTTAAAAATAGGTCACTTTATAAACTTGTCCGTCTTGTTTGTGTTATAAACGAACAGAAAAATCGATACGTTAGATTAACGAAGGCACCTAATAGGATTTGAAGCACGTGCGTAGAGCAGATATGAGTTCATACCACTCTACGTAAAATAATATGTACACGAACCTAATATTTTCACGGCATTTCCTTTGATAAATGAGATTACTTTAAAGTAATCTTGATTTTATAGTGACGAAACGTGAGCGTAAAAGTAATTTGGTTGGTCGATTTGGTACCCAAACATTTTGAGCACCAAATTTAATACTGTCGCTGATTTTGGAATAACATTGATTTTCAGAGAGTAGAAAAAAAAAACCTATAAGTATAATTCTACTCGTATTAATGTGAATGGATTTATTATTCGTGTACTTTGATCCTTTTTTTTTTTTTTTTTTTTTTTTTTTTTTTTTTTTTTTTTTTTTTTTTTTTTTTGTTGACGGGGGGGAAATCTTCTCAAAAGATGCCCAATTCTCTGTGGGAGAATTTGGGTTATGTGGGATTTCTACCCACTAAAACCCCCTCGGTTGCCAGCCTCAGTACATAATGGGAGGCTCCGGGATCTCCTAGGAACGCACCGGTGCCTCCCTTGCACAACGCTTATAGCTCGTCCCGGGAAGATTTATGATTCCCGATTACCTGTAGGGCGCTGTCTTCTACGAGCAGGATTGGCTCGCTCTCGATCTCGCTCAGCAGCCTCCTTCTTGACTAGTACAGTTTCGCAGAAGGAGACTACCGCCTTCCACGCTCTATCCTCCGCGAGCATTGCTGCTATCACTGCTGCAGGAGAAAGATCTCTTCCAACGTGGCTGATCAGTAGATGGCGCTCCTGGTCCCAGGCCGGGCACTCTTCGAGTGTATGCTGCGCGGTGTCCCGGTCTCCTCCGCAATGGTGGCATTTTGGTGTCGCCTCACGACCAATCCGACACAAGTACTCCCCGAAACAACCATGCCCGGTGAGTACCTGAGTCAGTCTAAAGGTTACACTTCCACTTTTCCTTGACAACCAGGCCTCGAGGTTTGGTAGTATGGCACCAACAGCGCGTTGGCGTACGTTTTTCTCCTCTTCAAGACGCGTACGCCAAAGAATAAGGGCTTGTCGGTGCGCTAGTTGCCTCAGCGCTTCGGGTTCTACGTCCATTTCTCTTCTTCTTTCATATATATTGGCGTCCACCTCCGCCAATATGTCAAAAGGCAGACAGCGGGCCAAAATGGTAGCCGCCTCAAAGGATATTGTGCGATATCCTCTCGCAACCCTAATGGCGATCTTGCGTTGCATGCTGTTGAGCTTCGCTCTGAGTCGCTTTACTCTTAATAGCCTTTGCGACCAAACAGGTGCCCCATAAAGGGCTATTGATCGCACAACACCTGCGTAAAGGCGGCGGACTTCTTCCTGAGGTCCCCCGAGATTGGGCAGCAAACCGTGCATTGCACCTGCTACTTTTTGAATTCGGGGGACCAGGCACTCGAAGTGTTCCTCGAAGCCCCATCGGCTGTCCAGGGTCAGGCCCAAGTACTTCAGGTGCCTGCCAACCTGCACATCAGCATCGCCAACCCGAATCGTCGAGCAGGGTGGTTCCAGCCGCCTGGGAAGCTTATGGAACCATAGTGCCTGGGTTTTCTTAGGCGCTACCCTGAGGCCCAGCTCCTGAATTTTGGCAACTACATTTGCCACGCTTATTTCTGCGAGCCTTGAGGTTGACTGGAAGGAGTCTCCTTCAGCAAGCACTACAGTATCGTCAGCGTAGCACACTATATGGGCACCAGGTAGGAGACTTACGCGAAGCACCGCATCGTATGCTAAATTCCACAAAAGTGGCCCCAGTACGGAGCCCTGTGGAACTCCGCAACTGACTTCCCTTATTTGCGTAAGGCCATCCCGCCCTATGTACTGTATGGACCTGTCATGCAAGTAGGCTGCTACTATGTTGCGCAGGTATGAAGGCACGTTGTGGTGAGTTAGGGCTTCCTTGATAGGCATCCAGGGTAGCGAGTTAAAGGCGTTCACAATATCTAAACTCACCGCCAACGCCACTCCACCCTCACGAACAACTCCTTGTGATATAGTGCGAACGCGGAGGATCGCATCCACTGTCGAGCGGCCCTGTCGAAAACCGAACTGACTTTCTGATAAGTCAGGACCCACATGGGTTAGATGGTCGCTAAGGCGGGAAGCAATAATGCGCTCAAACAGCTTGCCTACCTCATCCAGCAAGCATATTGGACGATAAGCGGAAGGGCAATCAGCAGCCTTGCCATCCTTCTTTAAAAGTACCAACCTGGATTTTTTCCAGCCGGATGGGAATACACCTAAATGGAGGCAACTGCTGAAAAGGCGCCGTAGCCTATTTCCCAAAGCCTCCACAGCAAGCACCCATGCGCGGCCCGGTATACCGTCCGGCCCAGGTGCGGTGTTCCTGTTTGCGAGACGTTTAACGGCTCGTTTTAGCTCATCCTCCGACACTTCAAACTCCTCAGACCAATCAGCGTGATCAAGTGGTGCTTTTAAGGTCAATGGGTTTTCTCGGAAGCTAGGAAAGAGTACATCAATCACCCTCTTCACCAAGTCAAGGTCCATGGTCTCAGTCAGTGGTGGTATCCACGGTCTAAGTTTGCCGAGTACGATTTTGTAAGGGCGCCCCCATGGATCTCTGTCAAGTCCTTCGAGCAGTTCTTTCCAGCTCTTCGCTTTGGCATTTGCTATTTCAGTCTGGAGCGCCCTAGTGGCTTCTCTGTAATTTGTGTATGCCAGAGTTATTTCTTCGTTTGTGGCTCTCCGTCTTCTTCTGGCCCTCGTGTACTGACGTCTGAACCTAAGGCAGGTATTGCGCAGATGCGCGATATTATCAGACCACCAGTAGACTGCCTTAGTTTTAGTTCGTCCGGCCCGAGGCATAGAGGTGTCACATATAGATGTCATTGTACACTGAAACCAGGCCGCTTCCTCTTCTGGATTGGGTAGGGAATCCTGGAACCCCACTGCCCAGTCCGCAACATATGCAGCAGCAACCAGCAAGTCGCTGTCAAGTTTCTTAAGTGACCATCGTCGCATCTGGCCGCTACTTATATGCTCGGATGTGTGCAGAGGTCGATGTGCTACCGCAAAAATGATATGTCGGTGGTCTGAAAGTGTGACCACCTCCTCTGCAACTCTCCATCCTGACACCATGTGAGATGCAGAGGCAGTCGCCCACGAAAGATCAACGATCGACTCACCTTGCCACCGCACACAAGTGCTTACAGTGCCTTGGTTTAGAATCCATACGATGATAAGCAAAAGGTGAAACAGTGTGTTATCTTCTGTCTAAGTATTAATTATATTATAAGAAACATAATCAATTATATTATATTGAATGAGTAATTATTACACTTTAATCAGTATTGGACTGATTAGAATCCAAAAGTATATTTCCTTCGAGTGGCGTGACCAAGCCTCAAGTCTAGGATCTGTGATAATTGAATACGTTACCTAACCTCGATCAGGCAAGATTGTCGTCTAGCACTGAAATCTTAAATAAAAAGTACACTGAAAGAGATGGCAACAATATGGCAAGGCGGTCAACAAATTACAATTTCCGATTTCATGCATAAAACTGATGTAATGAAACGGATGAAATGGTACCTATTTCGTAGTGATATTTGTATATGTCTTTATCTGTCACTATGTACACGCATAGTCGATGTCATAAAAACTTTTAAAATATTATGAATGAATTGATTAATAATATATAAACGCAATAATATCTTTCTATTTATTTTTATTGTGTGTATACATTATACTATATATTAACTGTTTGTTTGTTTGAAAGCTTTATTGCACACACACATTTTATACAATACAAGCACATACACAGAAGAAAATTAGAATAGAGCGTGCAAAGGCGGTTTTATCACCAAAGCGATCTCTTCCAGACAACATTTGACGTTAGGAAAACCGAAGTTGGTGCAGCAATATAAGTTTAAAATATATATCTATATATGTTTTTAAAAAATAATAATAATAAACTACTTACTCATAAATTCTAAAACTACACACATATTAAACATAATATATATATACTGTATACTTTAAGTAATATTTACACAAGAAAATAACCTTATCTTTATTAACTTGAATAACTGACCTCAAATATAATTCATTTTATTAACCTTTATCTGTCAGATGCGAAACCACAACACATTTGATTGACGATTCGTCATATATTGTACGAGTAAATCTGATTCAAGTGTTATTTATGGTGTAATCTAAGTGACATTTAAGGTCTTTTATAACCATAACTGGTAACCATAACTGGCTAATTTTTCTATTTACTTATCGAAATTCACATAATATGCATATGTGGGGATATGCAATTAATAACAATCAATGCTTTTAAATCCAAGTATAGAGTAATCTTAAAGTATATCGAAGTGTACAGAGTAAATAAATAACTTACAGAACAATAATTATAATGAGATATATGCAAATGTGTTCCAACTTCGACCTTCTAAGTTCAATGCGTCAGTATTTTTTGTTAAAAAGGCTTTTAGTAATTAGTTGCTAGTTGCCACATAAAAATTGACACATTCCTTCGAGTTGCACAAAAAAGGTGCTCATTTAAACTCCTTTTTTATGAATCACATGTGGGCCATTAGAATTCTGAGTGAGGGATTCGCAGAAGTCAATATTGGATATCGCTTGGTGCTGGTAATGTTATCTTAAAGATAAGATTTGTTAATCTATATGACGTCAGGGTTAAGCGAATATCCTGTTATAAGGCATTACGTGTGTAAGGTATTAAGAAATATTATTTTCATTGTATTTCTATGATAGTATTTTTTTAAGTACTAATTAGAAGGTAGGTACACAGCAGCATCAAAATATTTTGGCAGATAAAATGTAATCCATCAAGTTTTTAATCGGCATTCAAATAATAATTCTAAAGACTGATTATAAGAATATCAGATATTTCAATGTCAAAAACGTAATTAAGACAAATCACAGTTACGTAATAAATTACTATAGTTAGCTACATATTAGTTTAGGCAAACAAAACTACGAGTATTTTTTATTTGATCTTATTAAATCTGCTTCTCACAATTTTTTTCGAAAATTACCTATTTATGAAATCATAAGCCATGCATGTGTAATTTAATATATTTCTAGTGTATTGCTCTATTTCTAGTGCTTACTGTAGTTATTAATAATAGGTATCTTACAATAATTGATCATCGATTGACGTGTGCAGTTCAATTAAAACCAATTGCTACAGCCCTTCGACGAACTACATTTCATTGAACCCAACTTGCAGGACATTTCCCGGCTATGGTAAGTAAGTTAGTACGAGAATTCAATTGGATTGTTTGCCTACTGAATTGTTGATAAATTGTTTCATTTAATTTAATTCAATTCTACCTTTAGTTGGTTGAAAATGACCACAATACCTGCAAGAGGATACCACAATACGTGTAACGGAATTACGAAATACTGTCGAAGTGTGCTTAAGTAAATTTCATAAGGAATCACCCTGAAAAATATGAAATCAATAGAAGCATATTTATTTTTGCATCCAAACTAATTGAAATCATTCGAAATGTTTACTTATGACAGCCCTATTGAAGATAAAAGGCACGTGCATAGTACCTACGCCAGGCGATACGTACCTAATAAAGTGACCTAAGTCATTTGATTTTACTTTTGCATGTGATGTTAGGGCATTATGGCAACGGTTTACTCGAAAACTATTAGGGTTTCGGTTTTAAAGATAAGTCTCAGGGACAGTGAATGACGTACCTCTCTCTACAGCCTCTATATCTCTATGTATATGTATAAGCCACACAACTGAAACAGTAGCATTACTTCGCTATTATCTTAATTTTAATAGTAAAGAACCAACTAAGAATGCACGTTTCTTGCAAGTTCTTATGTTGTATTCGTCCTGTAGTTATTTTGGCAGTCTGCAAACTTGTATTAAATTAAGCAATGAAAATCCTTTAAATCTTACGATTGTTCTATGACTAAACTCTAAGCAGATTCGGATAAAGCTGGAATTATATTCATATAAAATTACTTTTCACCTTAAGTTTTGATTAACTTCCAAAATTCTATAATTGTAACCAATATTTGCTACTTTTATGTTAAACTGTTATCTTTCAGATTACTATCATAAACACCAGTAGAAATTTGATTCGTGTTTTTTGCGTAATTTATTGTTTTTCGGTATATTAGAATAACCTAAAGATAAGCCACTTATCAAAATCAAATTGGATTGTTTGTATTCGATCTAATAAAATTTAGTTCTACGCTACAATTAAGTCATAATAAAATTCTTAAAGGACAATAAAATATCGACTCATTGATTTATTCCTTTAAGACTCTGTATCGTTATTATTGTCATTAACGAATATCATTACTTTAAGTACACAGAATATTTAACGCTTTGTCCCCGAAACTGTTGTTCTACTAAAGTGCAAGTTTCTTACTAAAAGATAGAAAAAAAGCTTTCAAGGTTTTATACTTAAAAGATTACCAAGGAAGACATCTCATTACAATAAATCATGCATAATGTACAAAGGTCGAACAATTATTATAAATCTTAAAGTTACAGAAGTAAACGATAAACTCATTGATGTGACTCAGGTAACATAGTATGTTAACTGATAAGTTGACGTCATTTTGGTGACAATAGGACTTTAGCATAAGTGCAGATTACGCACATAACGTTAATAATAGTGCTGATTTTTATTAAAATACTTAATTATAAAAGTAATAGATTAAGTCACCCATCAGATCAATAAGTGAAGAGAAGTGATGAAGATCAATATGTTGATTTTAAACCTACACTCAACGGCAAGCGAAATAAATTAAATGTTCAGTATTTTATTCAAACTAACTTTTACTACTAACTTAATCTATTTTATCCCGAATTTCACGTGCACCACGACAGTAACCGACATCAAATTTTGGATTGTAGGTACCTATTGACTGCATTTATTTTAAAACTATTACATGTTGTGCGATGTATTTCGAAGAACGCAAAATAAATTGACGTACGATCAGAAACAGATAAAAAGATTGAAAGCTTGATAATTTAAACGATACGGTAAATTAAGCAACCGAAATAAACTGCATTTCATATCAAGTGAAAGGGAAGGAAACTAATAAAGAGTTACCTACTTACCAAAAAAATAAGCTTCAGCAGTCACGACATCCCACTTCCTGCACTTCTGTAACAACAACAACGGTATTTTGAATATAAAATATATATTATATAGTATATTTAAAAAAAAACAATCGATGTATTAGGAGAAGAGTTATGCTGTCTTAAATTTTGTAATCGTTTTCCACTCCAATGTTTCTCGCAATTTGGATCAAAATCACTTCAGGAGTTAAAATATCGTTTTCACTAAAAGCAGAAACCGAATTAACTTCATAAGTTGCTTATTTCTTATATTAATCAGCAAGCAGTAATAAGCATGGGTTTTTTAAATCATAATACTGATAGTTTCAAGGAGAATTCGCAATAAGCAGGCACGCTTTGGAATTTTGTACCGCCTTTCCATTATTAGTATTATTTACGATCGCAGCTGCCTTAAATGTCTTAAATAAAAATAGATGTAATAAAAGTACTTCAAAGATCTTATAGGAATTGATGAATTGAAAATGACCCCGTATTATAAAGTACAATGATCAGATCGAGAACAGATGTTCGTAGGGTGTTTTATAACGTGGCGCAGGTAAAACTGGCTACAATTCTAAAACATCTTGCAAATCGGAATGCAGGGATTCCGATTATTAGATAAAAGGCAGGGATAGGTAGAAAGATTATAAGATAAAAAATTATATTAATGAAATATAACAGCAGCAGTTTATCATATCACTACTCTTTTGGTATGGTTTTCTAACGGTTATTTTATTTCCAACCTTTTCTGAATAAGAAATACTGTACAATATTTATTAATTTATTACTATCTAAAATACTAAGTTAATATTAAGATATTTGACTGGTAAGAGAGGGATATGAATTATCATATAATTCATTACTATGTTTTATCAAATATTAGGAGCTAATAAAATGTTTAATTACTTAAAACTCTTAGTACTATCAGAAATGGCTACCCTATTATACAAAATATTAATCTAGACAGAAAGTAAATCACACTACTATGAGTAATAGTTAATATATTAAAAATAATTGGCGACATATCCAATAACAGTAAAGTCATTGATTAATCAAGTAGCATTGGTTATTCTTGTATTGTTGGTATAAGCAATGTGATAAAATCGGGGACATTCATATATAAATTACGGTCGTGGTCTCCATTTCGTCCTTAATTATTACATAGGTTATCGGAAACATTGCAGAGCTTTATTACTTGCAATAAAGCGACTCGATAAGTAATACAAACTGATAACAATTTATCTAAACGTACGAGAAGAAATTTATTTTGTAATATCGAGTATAGTGTAATTTTATTTTGCGTGAGACTAGATAAACTAGCTAAAATTAGCTACATTCTAGCTAATTAAAAAATACTTGTATCTTTGGACAGTCACTAGTTTAGATAAATACACTGATTCCGCTGATTCAGTCAGTGTATGTACCTATACACCGCTGTGTAACGTTCTCTTTTCAGCTAAGTCGTCTAGCTATTTTGAATTTTTTCTTTATAAACTGCCATTCGGTATCCGGTCTTGTGACATTTTTGGTGTAACGCAAACGGACGCAAATGAATGAACAAGCTTACAAGTCATGAAAAAGATCACCTCGGTACCTATATCAACGATATAGGTACCGAGGTAAAACTATATTAACTACGAAATTACATGGATGGATGTGACTTTTTAAGCACAATTTGTGTATTGCTTTTAGCTCTATATAGATCTCTGTTGATCTGGGTGTTTATCTGTATAATATAAGTATATATACATATTACTTATAAAAATATTTATCAGTCAGCTACCAATAAAACACAGGCTACGCTTACTTAGGGGCGATGTGTGTATTGTCGTAGTATATTTATTATTATTATTATGGAAATTTACTCTCATCCCCGTGTACAAGATAAATATATATAGTGAGCCAAAACAACATTAATATACTTACTTGCATCAAAGAGATTAATACACTTAAATAAACATTACATAGTAAATACATATTTGCACCGGGCGGAGGATTACACTCCAGCATGGAAGACCAGACGGCCGGGGTCTTATAATATTATTATTATTTTTATTATTATAGATTAAAGTAAAGTATAAAATTGAGGAACCAAAGTAAACTGAAGTCTTTTGAGTAAAAGTAAAATGAAATCTTCAGTAGCGTTGGCAATAAGTGCAGAAAGTGATTCCAAGAGAAATTTGTGTTTTGATATCAAACAACACAATTAAACACAAACAGATCGTAAAATATATGTGTAAGACCAAGCTTTGCGGTAGTTAATGTAACGGTAAATGCAAACCGCTGCGAATACCGTACGAGATATAAACCAAAAATGGCATGAAACTGCACCGGTCTTAATGTCAAATTTGGCCAAAGCAGTTCTAAGATTCGCTCCTATGCAAATTCATTACTTTGAAGACATAAAGATAGCCTTCGCCAAATTTCAGACCGAAGTATATCACTTTATTTATAAAACTAAACAAGACACTGAAAAGTCCCTCTAAGAAAGAAATATTTTTGAAAATAATCTTTGTTAATTTGCGTAATGTTTGCGTATTAAATAATTTAACAATAACTGAATCCTGAAATTCAAGTAATTTTAATACCTTATATTAAAATATTTAAACGAAACGCAATATCATGTGTATCATCATACATTAAGTTTCCAATGATTTACAAGCTAGTTATTATTAAGAGTCTTAAAATGTTAAGGCATAAGATATCAATATTTCGAAATGACCAAGTAAACAGACCTTTTTGTAGATACCAATCATGTTGACCTTGGTCTAAAAAGTCTGCTGTTACCGTAAAAGGTAGGGGTGATTCACACGGAACGTGTTAAATTATATGTTAACCAGCTGATACTGAATGCATAGTCGTGAATAATAAAAAAGTGTTTGAAAAATCATCAAAAGAAGAAAACCATTCAGTTGGAAATATAATCCAACAAAAAGAAATGTAATAATATATACTACTACTCTAAACTATTATAAATTTGACATACTCATTATACAATTTTTTCTATATTTTTTCACGAATAGACGCTCAATACGTTTATCTGATGCATATGCTATAGTGAAAACCAGGGTCATCAATCCGAAAGAATACACTAAACTTAGAGTGTCACACTTTTGAATTCGTAAAACCATACACCACACAACCAGGTTATATTGGAATTGGCTGTTGATCGCTGCTAATATAAACATTGATCTGTTTAACTTGAATGCAAATTTAAACTTTATAAGGCAAAATTATAAAGGGCTCCCTGGCCAGTCCTACATTAGTGTTTGTACAGGTAGGACCCGACGAGCAGCTGACGAGTTTACACATATGCAAATATTATAATATCCTAGCCTCAGTCAGAAGAACTTCTAGGTTTTATTGAGAAGTAATCCTTGTCCCATACAATGAAAAAGTTGATGGGATTATTGATGAAAATATCATTCACGTTTTATACCTGCATAAAAATCGATAAAATAAAAGTAGTAATATACGCAACACATGGAAATCCATAAACAATTGTTTTAATTGTTATAATAATAATAGATAAATAATCTGTTCAAAACAACTCTTCTATAAACACACAAATTGTTTTGTACATATCGATTACACATATTTCAACGCTACTTGCACGTGACGTTATGAAATTACTTCTAAGTAAGCAGTATAGCTAACCAATACCTGTTAACACAGAAAGACGATAAAGTAAATTTGCTGAAGATTAAGTAAATAAACTGTACGATTACATGTACGTAACGAATATTGCAACACATCGTTCCGGGAGATACGAATCGTGCAAATCAGAAACATTTGCGGTTGCCTGTAGTTACGCATTAGTGCGTAAATTGCATGCAAGCAGAAGTAATCTCATCTGGCAACATTTATTACTAACACGTAATATCTTTTGAAGCTATCGTGGGAAACCTGTCAGTAATAGAGGTAGTAGGTAATTGAATAATATTATTTGACTTACAAATTGAGACACTTCTAGCTTGGTTCTACTTCTAGATGTTTGCTCAAGAGTCCTCCAAAATCATTTTATGCTGTGGATCTATAAGACCTTTTCAGGTTTAGAGAGCTTTATCTTAAATTTATACCAGAATAATTATTTTCTAACC
This sequence comes from Pararge aegeria, assembly GCF_905163445.1. Taxonomy (NCBI): domain Eukaryota; kingdom Metazoa; phylum Arthropoda; class Insecta; order Lepidoptera; family Nymphalidae; genus Pararge; species Pararge aegeria. Next base: position 6,983,934 of record NC_053181.1, read on the forward strand.
TATAACAGTATATATACTTTTGTAGTAATCTATAATATTTATGAATTAAAATGATGCATTGGTTATCAAAGTTTCCACCCAGTTTTCAATCTATGCAGAATGCAGATGTGCTAATCATATCCAAATTATGTTAATATCATATGAGCCCATTACGAGAAAGGAAAAAATATACTGAAAGTAATTTAACCACACTTATTTCGACAATCTATAATTCTATATGTCGTCTATCGGGTAGGTTGAAATTCTGCGTTCGCACTACCGAATTCATGATATCGATTACAATGCTATGATAAGGTGCACTATATAACATTGTTTCATAATTTGGCACCATTTGGTATTTTTCTATTATCAAAGTATGTTGCTTTGATAATACCCTACGTACTATATTTTACCACTAGCCCAAGTATATTTTATAATATTTGTAAATGAAATAAAACGTACAGGCTGCGAAGATGATGTGAAATAAAAATCAATATCCAAATAACCAATTCTTTATTCCACAATTTTCTTATTTTTTTTAAATGCGCTGCGTTCAGCACTTATTATTTTATGACTTTAATACAAGGTAATCTATAAATTTTACTAGAACCTGATATTCTTATTGGATGTATATATATCTCTAAAATACTAAATATATGTCTCGAAATATATTATATTATAAATCGAATTTAGGAAAGTACCTACTCACAAAAACTCATTTAGACTATAAGATGTTTTATTTTACGTCCAAATGTTTAAAAGGCTTTGCATTAAAAGGTCAGGAGATATTTTTTATAGGTTCCTTAAGTGGCGTGCATAGGGTTTTTTACCAGGGTATGCATAAAGAATTTATGAGTCATACAAAAATTTTAGGGTATGCAGTGCTTTTGTGCATATATGAAGTGCACGCCAGTGGGTACCTATATACATTTTTATAAATACACTTTTTGAAACAATTTGCAGTATATACTGAAGAAAAGTACCAAGCCCTGTCTGATAAAGTTGTTTGCATCAACAAGGTCAAGAAGGACGTCGGCAACTATGTTTACTTAATGGACAGTGTACACAGTTATTATTGCTTCTTCGGCTTACTACTATCTCTTGGGAACTATTAAATTATGATATCCAATATAAATATCAATAAACATGTCGTGGAAATAAGCGGGCACTAAAACTCTCTTACAATTTTATCAAGGTAGCTACAGTGCAAGAAAGAGTAGGCAATCCAATCCCACATCCAATCCAACCTATAAGTCACCATGAATTCTTTGCGTCACGAACACATCATCGCTTTCCATCAATGACATCATTGTTTTACGTCAGGAATTAATGCATAAACTAATGAATTCGGTTGCAAGTGTATGTAAAAATCTGAACAACACTTAGAATAGCATAGCATAGCGTGTCAAAGACACCTTTCAAATGCTAGTGGGCGGATTGATTCATTGTGTTTGCTTCGCAAACGTATATCAAGCGCTGCCTACAGAAGTTGGTGACAGCTCATATCTTGTTTATGCTATAGTTTCCTTGAAAACTGTGAATCGCTAACAAAAAGCTTACGGTCAGATATGTCCCTACAAAAGTGATATCATACATGCAAATAGCTGTGTCACACCATACGTAAATGACTTAAGATTTAGGTACCTATGTATACAAATCCAGTTTCCGTATGTTATTGTACGCATAAGTATATATTCGTCAATTCTACAAAAGTAGTTACTGGACTGAATTTTTAATGCAACGAAATTAATTTATGTAACTATTTTCATATATATAACTAGTTCTTATATGTACGTAGATCTTAGTTCACTAAGCGAAATTTAATATACGACTGAGCTGTACCAGACTGATTTAGCTAATAAGATTTAAATAAGCTTCTCGTAATTTTAACGAACTTTATAAAAAAACAAAAGTTCTCCAATTAAAAATTATACCTTTGTGTATTTTGAATTATGATCATTCAGTTTATGTCCAAATAACTTCTATCAAAATAATTTGTGACTTAAAATTTATATTTAGTTTTTAACAATGGCAAAATGGTACATATTTTAAAATTTATTTAAATGTTAGACGTTTTTAAAAACAGATTGACATATCGTGCATGCTTTCCTCACCTGAGCATTAGGTCAGGGTCATGAAACTACGGCGTTGTCATTAAAAAGTGTCTATGTTTGGTCATTATTATGTTCTTCATGGACTTCAACACGTCAAGATAACATAAAATTATTTAGGCGCAGAATTAAAAAAATGATGAAAGGTTTATCATCGAACAACCTTTTAAATAAGGCGTAGATACATTATGAATAAATAAATGAAGAATTTTTTTATTCTTCCAAGAACATACGCAGTCTTTTTTCTAAAACAATACATTTCATTCTACATAAAAACGGTATTTTATGTGAAAGGACTGCTTTTTCCACATGATCAGTATTTGACTATTGCATTGCTTTCGAGAATGTATTCGTAGCCTTGGTTGGCGTCACGGGCCGGCCTGAAAATGGTTAATAGATATGGAGAAAAAATTTAAAACCTACTAATTGCAAATCTACAAATTTCAAAAACAAATCGAAAAACTTCAAGGGCCATTAAAGTCATCTTGAGGATGTAACGGAGTATGTCTCTAATTAGTTTAAAGCTCGCAAAGCATACAAAGTTTGGGCAAACGCGCGGATAAAAAAAAGGTCGCTAGGCCGTCATGGACGCAATAGAGTACAAAAGGAATTTAGTGTCGGAGGTCCTGTAAACAGAATGAGAAGGAAACAGTTTTTTGTTGATCGGGGTTTAGAATCGGGCGTCAGATTGTCGGGGTTCAGGTAGGAATGTTTAGCGGTGAGTTCACATTACTCGCATTCGATATTATCTCTGTGTTCTTGGTTACATTTAAGCGCAAACGTTGCTATCTCCGAGACTGTTTGCACAAATAAGGACGACCTTACAGCCAGAATACGTGACTCCGTTATGTATATAACGTATTACCTTAACACGGTCTTAGATCACGTGTAAGAAAAATAATAAAACATCGTTCTAAAATTATAAATGCGAAATTGTGTTTATTACTTTGTTTGTCCTTACTTAACGCCCTAACTTAGCAACCAATATACTTGATTTTTAGAAAATTGTGAGTTAAAAGGATGGAGAGAACATAGGTAGTCTACTTTTGACCACAATCAAATTCCCTAGGGTAGTTTACTGGAACATTCGTATTTTTACACCAAATTTCGTCCTTCATAACGTCCTTACATAGCAACCATGTGCGTAACATCGTGGAGCTCAGACAGTATGTAATAAAAAAAAACATAATACTTTGCTAAAATCGAATGTATATATCGCTATAGGTTGGAATACTAAGTGCTATTGAGACATAAACCGTAGTCATTAAATTTATTTTACAGTTCAAACTAAAAAATTATATCTCATGATCATCTTTTATATTTTAAGCAGGTTTGCAAACCACTTTATTAATTAAACTAGAATATATTTTTAAGTGCCCATTTCCATTTTATTTATTTTAAAAACGAGTTTAAAAATACATATTTCAATAAGCCGTTATTTTAGAGTTAGTTTGTTGGTGTCAGTGAGTGTTCCATTTCTGATAGTCTTACAAAAACACTGTGCCATTTTTTACTGTTTTTTCTATATTTTTCTGTGGCGTCAGTAAAATTCTGTTCATTTTTTCATTATAACTATCATAATATTGACAGTGATATATTAATTACACTGAATATTATTTTTAAAATTATTTGAAAAGGCGGCTTTGTTATTTATTATTCCAATTCCTAATGATACATTTTATCTTAAGATACCATTCAAATATTAAAATGGTTTTTATTGAACAACGCTAAAGAAATCAAAAGTTCTTAAGAACCTACGTACATACTCATAAATTTGAAGGATGACACGAAAATATTACTTACAATAAAAAACGGGCCCAATAGAGACAATACTTAACCATGTTAATGTTACGTGCCCTTTAGTGGACCCCGATTCCATTTAGGACCAGACGGGTCAACCCTATTCATATTCGAAATCTAAATATTTATACACGTTCAACGAATAATAATTTTTTGAAGTTCCGTTTGGCTCCATACAATGACGTTTACTATACATGTATATTTCTATACACTTCCTTTTTACATTATGGCATGACTTTAAATTATGGTTGTTTACTTTATTCACACAATGTTATATTATTTAGCTTGTAGGAAAATTACGAATGTATTTTACAATAAATTTAAGCTGCAGAACCTGTAGAATTTGAATCGGCCATCTTGGACTGACTGCTTTACTAATTTAACGTAAGAGGACCGTGGCTGAGGTTACAAAAATAAACGAAATCTATCTTGTAGTTATCGATAGAAGCGCGTTTAACCAAACAAATACTCATATTGTTTCTAAGCATTGCTCACTAAACTACATTCCATGCAGTAAGTTAATTAATTCATTGACATCATCTTTTCGCATATGCTAACCAAAACAGCGATCAATTGAGACGTAATTTGTATTATAAGTATGGCATTCACGTACGAAATCACACTTATAGTGAACAATATGTTCGTTGCAACGAGTATGTGTTACATTGTTATTAGATAAGCAAGAATTAGGTAGGTAACATAGATTTCATATTTTATGTTAATATGTGCGTTAAAATCCTGAAATTATATTATACTAGCTAGACTAGACTTCGTCTGCTTTTGATTTACTTTTTTGATGTGGCATTAAATTTAGTTGTAGATCTAAAAAAAATTAAAGTATTCAGTGTCGCTAAGCCTTAAATGAGGGGTTTGCTGCTGTCCGCTGAGGAGTTCTATCCTCCATCTCCAACCACATTTTCACTCAAATTATGATGATGAAAACCCGTAATACTTATACGAAACCTAAAGTGAACTCAAACAAAAATTGTAATGCTGAGAGTACTTTGAATGTACTTTGACTTTGCTCTGACTTAATACATATTTAAAAGACACAGTTATGTGAATATTAAATACATCAGTCTAATTTTTACACTTAGTAAAGTCTGAGCAACGTCAAATTACGCCCTATGTACATTTTAATAGTACTAGTTGAGCTTTTAGTGACAGAGCTCGTCTAGAGAAGCACTAATGGTATGCTTATTTCTGCTACTCTAGGCAGCTGTATTGCAATGCAGTGGTCCAGTCTGAGAGTTGTGGTTGCCGGTGTAATTACAGCCGAATGAGGCTTTATGCTTACGCCTCAGGCTGTGATGGACACAGTGCGGCGCGTTGCAGGACGTGTACCTTGCATGCCCTGCGAAGTGTGCTCTGTTTATAGACCATGGTTTCCCACTTCATGTGAGCCATCTGCTTGGTCCATCAATTAAATATATAAAATCTCAGCCTAAATCTCTTTGCACCTACTACATAAGACGACGCGAGTAGGTAGCTGGCAGTGGCGTGCATAGTATGCACAGGGTATGCACAGGTTATGCAGATGATATAAAATGAAGAAAATCTCCATTACGAGTTATAAAAAACTTAAGGACAGGCATTGTAAGAGTTATAAAAAGCCTACCCTCAAGTATTTATAACTCTTACTGGAGATTTTCTTCCTCTTATATCATCTGCATACCTTTTATGCACGCCACTGGTGGCTGGTACTCATCTAAATGTCGTGTCGTGAAGGCCCTAGGAATACTTAAGATAGTTAAGTTGCCAAGATACTATGGCCAACACACCTTACTTAATGACTGCCATAAAACATTTTAAATTGGCCTTCTTAAGTGTCCTGTCACCGCCGACATCTAGTCATCAGTATTAAACAAAGCAAAAAGGAGTGAAAGCCTAGTGATTCGGACTCCGGTTTGTTATCATACCTCTATATGGGGTTACTCAGATTTACCTTTTTAGTGTAAGTTAAGCAGTCAGGATGTATAATAAATAGTAAGATATGATTTCAAAAATAAGTGTGAAAAAAGAACTGTTACATGTATTACCTACTAGTCATTAAAAAATAAACTTTAACATTCAATTAGTGGAAGTTGTAAGGAGCAAACAAGTTCTACGACAGGCAACATTCTTGCTTCCAAATGATCAGCGAATCAGATTTTCCTGGGAAATAGTTACGAGTGCTTATGCAGTATTACCACCTTGCCACAAGCCTATACTTTCTTACTATAGATACTGGTTCAGAGTCATTATCACGGCCTAGGGCATATCAGCATTCCTTGCTAGCTACATAAAACATATTTCCTACCATTTGCGGGAGACAAGCAATCTATACTACATTAATAGCGATTTTATGGTCCTGGAAGCTACAGCAAGGTACTGGCTGAGAAAACTTAAACAGTCACTGGCTTATTGCAGCCATAAGTAAAGTGTAATGAATCCAATCGATCTTTGCGGCGGCTCGTTTGACCGCCTAATTAGCAAAAGGCAAACATTATTAAGTGCGTTTATGTTCCAAAATTTCACATTACCAAAGGATTAAAACGAGTTAAGTACCTTTTTCACTTTAATTCGAGGATTCTTAAAAATAAATAAAAGCACTGAGGTTAAATGCGTGTTCGGACTTACTTATTATATAAGACTTTTCCTTATTGATTTTTTTAATCTCTATACTTAAACCACATACGTATAATGAAGGAAATATCAAATATTCAATTTAAAAAAAATTTAGCTAAAAATTTTAGGACCGTTTTCATAAGAAGGAATGTGTGATAGTTAGTATCGACATACCATTTTATTAATAAATTAAAGTTATTAATGCCGAGATTTCTAAGTGATGAACTCACAAGAGTTCCGTAGGGAACCAGATTTGCCGGAACCGTTAAACTTCTATTTGCAATGCTGGCAAGGGGCGTGTAACCTACCTTGAAGGTTCGATGGATGTTGGGATCTCTAAGTGCTTAAATGGCAAAGCACCGGTAAAGCAGCCAGTGTTAGCAGACAACCTGTAGGTGGACATACTCGTACATTGTAAAACGAGTCGCAGGGAGCCGCTGGAAACAAGATGCAAAACGAATGTCTAACATTACATTTCTAGCGGTTCATATGATACTGATGCAAATAATAAATCTCACAATGCAAAACACCATCGGATGTATAACCAATTCGCCGTGTGATAACGGCAAATCAGTGGTCGCAAACCCTCCTCTTTCCGCGGGTTTCGTACAAGTAGACTTAGAGGAAAATAACACTAACCCAAGCGTGCGCGTATGCAAGGCGTGGTGGGTATCATCAAACCCTCTCGGTAGGAGAGGCCTTTAGTCCACCAGTGGACTGCAATAAGCTATCGGTGATATAACTATTAGTAATAGAGCCAATGTCTTATCAGTACAATCTGGACTACCTACTTGATACGAGTGGGTAGACGTCTGTTATTTGAGAGTAGGTATTGTGATAATGATAATAGATGATGTATTGTATGTAAGTGTACAGCGACTTGCTGTTAACAAAAAAATCTAAATCAATCTATTTTATTCCATTTGGATTATACAATCGAGATATATTTCAAATTCAACTTCGTCCAACTTCGTTTCGATATCGTTATGGCAAAATGTGCACGCAGTTTTCTTGGAATAATTTGCGTAAATTTACTATTACTAACCCTTAAGTTTTCTGCAATTGGCTTCATTTTCTGGGGTCCAAGTTCAAATCCTGGAACGCACATCTTACTTTTTTTAAGAAGTAGCCTTTTTATCAATTAAAAAAATACATACATAAATGGTTCAGTAAAAACATCGTGAGGAAATCTGCTTTTCTGAGAGTTCTCCATAAAGTTTTCAAATGCGTGAGAAGTCTAACAACTTGCATTTGGCCAGTGTGGTGGTGGCCAATGGCCTGAACCCCTCCTCAATGTAGGAGGATATCCGTGCCCTGCAATGGGCTTAAATGGTGATGTTGATGATAAGGTATATTTTAAAATTATCTTTTGCAGAGGTGAAGATATAGGTTTAACGCCAAAGATTAAGAAGATGCATCGGTATTATCGAATTTTAATAAACTTTATACTTACCTGTAACACATAGGTAATATAATATAATAGATTTAAAAATTGTAATCACTGGAGTATATTATTTCTTGAAAGCGTTTTTTGTCGGTATAAAAACAAATGTTTTATACGCCATATTGAAGATAATTTTTCCCTCAACGGAAAATAGCATTTATAAATTTAATTCAGGTAACCTTTGCGAACACTTCGTCTATTTTTAGTAAAATTACCTAAAATACAGTTTTTTTTGCCAGGTGTTCGTAAAATGTTGGTATTTTGTGTCAATGACATTAAAAATTGTGCTATCAGGTTTTACCAGTTTAGAAACTGATGAGTAGCGAATTGATAATTCAAGACTTGATTTGAAAGTGTTAAAAAACTACATAAGAGAAGATATAATGTGTATTAATTACAATATACCTACTTAAATTAAACAATGTTATATGTTGCAGAAATGTAACCTTAACACCGATTTCTCAAATTGCCGAATAATCTTTTTCTAACCTAGCACAGTAAACTTCGCCAGTGGTAGTAGCACACAAATATTAGATATGAGGAATAAAGACGTTTCGTCACTTGATTTACCTATAGGTAGGTTAGGTGCAGGTATATCTACCAAAAATATCTGCTGTAAAGTAAAGATGTATTGAATATTTATATTTTTTAACAACAAATAGACAGTGATTAACTCTTACTCATATTTAAGTACGTATCGTATGTTATAGGATATATTAGTTCTTTATTTTTTATATTTATTATTATTAGTATTGTATGTATGTAATCTGGATAAGGATTCGTGTGTAATTGTTCATAAGTATGTATATAATAATAATACACCCCACCAATCGGTTTCCCTTGGTTTTCCTAATCCTAAGGTTGCCTGGAAGAGATCGGCACTAAGCGATAGAGGCCGCCGTTTCTATCCTACTTTTTAAGTTTCTTTTTGTTGTGTCCATTGTTTTTTTTCTATTTGTGGTGTACAAATAAAGTGTATAAAAAAAATAGTATTATGAACTATTGAGTTCCAAAGACTTGTATTCATCAAGTATCGCTTGATCCATAAAGTGTTGTTTTCTTTATTGCATTTATTTATCTGATTAATATACTTATATAGTTATCTTCCCTTTGAGAAAATAATCTAAAATTACCACTACAATTTACGATTGCTTTCTAAAACAGTAAACTATTTACATCTATAAACGTCGATGCTGAGTTAGTATCGCAAATTGTTCCAAGGGACACTTTATAATGCGATCGGTTTATTGCTTTGGAATTGCCTGGCTGTGGAATGGGTGGAAAGCCTATTTTAGAGCTGTGTGGGCGGAGTACTGGAACCTTACGTATAGGTTTACAAAGGTATATTAAGTTAAATCTGGTTTGAAGACTTGACAACAATAGGTACCTACCAAGCGTAGGTATCGACGTGGGCATAGTGAGATTTAGTTTAATTCAGCACGTGACATTGAAATAAACTTTACATACAATACAAAATACAGGTTATTTTAACATAAAATACTTATCGTAATAACTGTTTAACAATAAATGTATTCATTACACCACTTAAAGTTGAGCTACTCATAAAAAAGTTTAGTTCTGATATATAAATAACGATAAGTAAAATTAATGCAGGTATGGTTTAGTTATTGCAAAATAATTAATATTAATAAAAAATATAAAATAAATATTCTAACATATTTATAATTATAAAAAATACCAGAAATACTTGAATAATATTATGATTATAAGTATAAACAATTAGTAGTACTGTGACTGTTAAAGTCACATTATAATTGCGATTACTATTGTTAACGAAATTGAAAATCTCCATTTACGCCTCAAGGTATCTCATAAAATCCATTAAGGTAGTTCAAAGTTTTCAGATTTAATAATAAATTTAGCTAAGCCATCCTAACCTTAAAGAGTCTGTAACTTAACCATTGATGTTAACATTGTAAACTGTATATAAGCTAAATATAAGTACGAACGTTGCACTGTTAGATATTTATTTTGTGAAAAGTATTTGAAGCAGGGAACTCCGTCTAAATAAATCGCAAATGTTATAACTGTAAATGATTTATTAAGTCAATCTCCTCATTCTGCAACATATTATAATGGTTACTGGATTCCAACTCCAATTCAAATTATTTTATTAATTATCATAAGTAGAAACAATAAACTAATCAGGTATCGTGTCTAGTAAATACTTAACTAGAGTATATTAATAAAATAACACTATCATATCTACATACATGTATTAATAAAGGTCTAATTATAAGGAACTTATTGGATTTATCAATACAAGAAATACAAGGATGTTCCGGGTTCCCTATTTTTTACGAATATCCATTATCTATCTACGTAAAATTACTTTTTATATTTTATTACATAATTTCTCTGCCGGAAGTTGTTCGGTTTTTGATTGCAGCTAACATGAATTTAACTAAAAACTTAACTAAATTTTCGTGAACAAGCAAAGGCCTGAATTTTAATCGCCCTACCATGAGTTTTAGTTAGCAGCTAAAATGACGATGATTGTTTACCCTGATTTGATACGGAAAATCCATACTAGTATAATAAAGCCGTTCATTTTGATTGACACAGAGGTACGAGTCCGGAATAAGAAGGCTAGTCATCCTATTCGGGCTTTATTTATTTATTTATGTAAGAGCACTAACAACATGCATATTACACGTTTTTTAAACATTGCACACACACGAACACATGGACTGATATGCACGTCAATGACAAGTGCACATAGCATTGACAAAGCGTCATATAAACTTAATTTGCAAAAAAAAAAAAAATTAATTTATTTTAATTTTTTTTTTTATTTTTTTTTTATTTTTTATTTTATCATTAATGAATAACAATAAGTCATAAAAATTATAACGTACATGGGTAGTAACAATTTTTATCACTGCCGCATTTGAGTAGCTTGCAGTCTTAGCTCTAAATCCCTCTGTCCTATGAAAGGAGGTCGAGTCCAACTGGAACAATAAATTGGAGCTCATGATGCAGATGATGATTCTTGTGTAGTTGATATACCTTATACGCCATCCCCTCAAGTAATAAATATAATAGCGGTATATAAAACGAACATACTGAATAGGTAAATCGTTGATATCCATTGCATCTTCCGGGTTGTAAAGGTCTCCAACTTTAAATTATCCACCATCTAATGTGATAACCATAAAATGTTTATGCTTTGAGAAATATTTATCATCTTTACCTGACCATACTTTTATTCCATGAACACGAGACAAGTTTTTCATTTGATTATTTTTTATCCATTATTGTCAAGCCCATAAAATATGTTGATGTTGGCCTTTTTTGTAAACAAGGGCAACCCTTGCGTGGCCATAAAACGTAAATAAAATATGTAATGGCTATATTAAATTGTAGCTTATCCTGTCTATTATTTAGTTCCTTATTATTGAAATGTCAGATATGCAATTGAATTCGCCCGCATTCTAACATGAATTCCCGCTTTGCCAATTTAGGGTGACCTTCCATCAAAATTGTGCGAGGCTGCTTTGCTCGGGATGTGCTTTTTAGGAATACAATAGAATGATTTTCATAGAAAGGGACATATAGGTATGTACAATATCGATTATCAGGATTACAAGTCATTGAAACTCAAAACTTCGCTTGCCCGCGTTAGACTTATGCTAGGCCTATTCGAATACAAGATGAATCTACATGAATCGCTAATACTACATACTTTTAGTAACTATTGGTATGAGGGGATTGTAAAAATATGACTAGGTTAGAGCAACTTACAGCCCTTTACTCAGCCCCATCTTTTTTTCATCTATGTAATCCAATACATTATAAAAAATATATTCTTTGAACATACTAGTACACGTTCAATAAAAAATAAAACTTTTCTTGTTTTATCGAACGCGCTACCAAGAACATTTTAACATAGATTGTACTCGTTACTGGAAAGGTCGATACAGTATCACAGCTTAAATTTGTATTCACACATCTAGCACACCTTCAGCTTCTTCGCTTCTAGTGGAAAGCCGGCCTTAGACTATAAAATATGGTAATAACAAACTGTCTTAGGTATCGCATAAAAAAAACTCTTAATAGGCCCGATAAAATATGGTAAATTGGTTAGAAACATTGCCATTTCAATCTTATTAATAAGCGGTATTTTCAAACCGGTAAACCCTATTTGTATTTAATTTACCTATGAATATGTGTGAAGTGTTTAATATGTGTTAATTGAATCTTTGCTACATAAAGTGCGAAATTTTTATACATGAGGTAGCCTTTAACTAGTGGGTAGTAAAATTAAAATTTTTGAAAAGCCAGAACGCAAAATGAATGCCGCAGTTTTTGGCTCTTGATTATGGATAAATAAGCATTGCAGGAAACAAATATGAATGTGATGTCAGGGCTGTATCTGATTTCTTTCAGTAAAACTATGGCAGTGGTTTACTCAAAAACTATTAGGTTTTCGGTTTCACAGATAAGTCTCAGAGACAGTATATAATGTACCTCTAATGTCTGTCAAGAATTATTTCGGTTTTAACTTACAAGCTGTTTATCCATACAAGAGATAGAATAGAATAGAAAAACTTTATTGCCACAAAACACAAGATATTTAATTTTTCACCTATCAAAGAACGATTACAGGGATAAGGAAAAGTTTTCCCCTGTTTATAATTATCAAAACTTTAACCGATTGAAATCCACGGCTGGACATAGGTCTTTTGTAGGGAGTTCCAAAAGCCACGATCCTGGGCCGCTTGTTTCCAGCGGCTCCCAGTGACTCGTTTGATGTCGTCTGTCCACCTCGTTCAGGGCCGACCAATGCGACGCCGCGTTTATAATATTATAACATTAAACGTATATTATTTCCCACCCATACACGGTGAATGGATAAAACTGTGAAAGTAGATGAAAATTTTGGTCCTTTCCCCGTGGATATAAATGACTTATAAGTTCATATATATACCCGTAATATGCAGTATGCACATACCATCATATAATAATATATATTTAATAATCTACTTTTATAAATACTAGATATAAATAATTTAGATACGTGATGGTCACTTGTAGGCATTATAATAAATAGATAGAAAGAACATATTGAACATCCAATTGAGAGTTGTTGTTTAAACTTTTTGTAAGACAGTTCTCGTCGTCAAAGATTCCATTGTTTAAAGTCATGGGAAAGTTTTGATGGTTACTCAATGACTGAAGAAACATGGCCATTAGCTACAGCTATTAACATTTCGTGACAAAGTAAATTTACAACCTTTTACTTTGGTATCAAATATTATAATTATGTTTTAACGTTAGCAAGAGATTTATTAGTTCCTTAAATAACTATATTTAAAACATATATTTTGCTATGCACCGTTATAATTGATGGTATTTATAAGACTTTCCGGGTTTAACGATGCAATTGAATACCACTGAAATCACAGCACCCATCAAGTCGGTCAGTTAAGTTACGGTAATAATAATCAACAAAGAAACACTTTAAAGTTATCGGTACTAAGTAGGTAGGTACTATTCATGTTTACATTTAAACATTTCGTTAATCGGTATCTAATAAAAATCGATTCAGACGAAAACTTCACAAAATGGTCCTAGAAAAATCTCCAGTGGTCATTAAGTTGGCTGAAGAGCTATTACCGCCGACTTAGCGTAATTGAAAAAAAAATTTATATTTTTAAGTTTGTTTTAAATATGATGATTGCATATAAACTAATTTTATTTGGTTAAAATTTACCAACAAAACGTTAAATTTTAATTCAGCAGCACATTTAGCTAATGGGTACTTCTCCGGTAAAACGTATGCGTCTTTGTTACGCTAAGTCGGCGGTTATGGTTCGATATCAGGCCAATATATAAAATTGCACTTGGTACCTATATACTCGTTATTTTACTGATAATGGTAGTGTTATCAAAAGTGTCTCTGGCACCGATATTTTCCATTTAATCTGTACGCAATTAGACAATTTATCAACGTCCTTGTACTTATAACATAAGGTCGAAGATTATGATACGGTATCCAAAGCGTGTTATAAAGCTAATCGCACATTTCTTCAGCGTAGGTAATTATTGTGACGACATTATTCGTAATTCGAGAACCTACTGAGTAAATACGGAATAAATATACAGCATACCGCTGGAATAAATAAAGGCTGTATCAGTTTCATATAAACAGAAGAAAGTCTTCCGTAATCAAAAATAGATAATTCATGTTGGTGCACTCGTTCCCACTTCACCATGCAAAGTTACCACGGCAAGCAGAAATGGAATATAATGTTATAAATCATATTCCACAGTAAAATAAATTATTTGAGTAGAGACGTGTAACAACAATATTCTAGCTCTTGGCCGCAAAGATAAGGTGATAACATGCGGTATTTATAAACAATCAACCGCGATTTTGTCTGTAGGTACTGAATTTTTATAACTAAAAATATTATCAATAAAAAGTTAAAAAGTAAAAATAGTCTAGGTATAAAAAAAAATGGCAATCTGGTGTTCCTTTTCAAAATATTAAAAAAATAAAAACAATAACAAATTTGAGTAAACAACAAGTTGAAACTCATTATTATTTATCAGTTATTGATGTTCTAAAATCTATTAACAAACAATAGTGCAGTACATTTTTGTTCTAGGAGACCAGATATGGTGCAATGCACTCGGCATAGGGTTGCTAACTTTTTTAAGTCTATATGAGAAATTCAAAGCAGATTATTTTCATAACTATTAAAAAAAAGAGGTAATTTCCTAATAATATAATTTCCAACCACTTCTAAAGAAAGTAAATTACGAACTCCAAACCTCTCCACAATCATGACTTTGAGCACCAACGAAGTCATATGACTGCACAGCGTTTGTTGATGCAAAATCTAGTTGCATTTGTTTGAGTTCTAGAATCCGTCCACATCGAAACCCTTCGTTGGCCCGGAGTTTACGCCTTTAAAGCAAGTAACTCTAATCCTACCGCTATGACATCAGAATGGACATCATAAGCCGATTTCTAATACGATTTCTAAAGGTATTCAAATATTAAATCTAACACACCGACAGAGCCTAGTGTGAGTTTTTAAATAAACATATTTGACAGTTATAGTCAGTGTGAATCTACCAATCAATGGAGTTATCTTCATCAGATTTACATCTTTATCATTCTCACCCTAGTTATGCCCCAAAGCTGGCTCCTTTACTCCCAAATTTTAGGACAGGGAATAAGATCTTATATCGTAAATGATCATCATCATCATATCAACCCATTATCATTACGGGCCCACCACAGGGCACAGGTTTCCTCCAAAAATGAGAAGGGGGCACGTAGTCGAACACGCTGGCTCAGTGCGGGTTGGTATATCCGCCATGCTTCTTCAATTGCAGCTCAGATAGACAAATAAATAAAAAAAACTTTATTGCAAAACTCTAAAAAACCATACAAAAAAAAGACACACGTTAGTAATACATAGTGCTAGGGTGCAAAGATGGCCTTATCTCTTGAAGTGATCTGTTAAAGGTAACTTTAGCAGCTTAATACGCTCATCGAAATATGAACGACAGATACCAGCACTTGAAAGAATTCTAAGATCTTTTTTAAGTGTTTTTTTTTTCCCAAATAAAAGATTTATTACTATAAGTATTATTAAAGAAACCCTTATTATAAACAAGGGTTTTAACAACAAACAAATAGATTCCCCGAACGATGTCAGCCACTGAGTTCATTCTTCAGAGAGATTTTCCAACTACGCGGGAGATATTATACCTAGTTCACAGGTATTTGCACAAACACAGGTGCACTCCCTTAGTCCAATGGGACAGCAGATCTTGCAAAACTAGAAAGAGATCAGAGGCGGGACCGATAGCTTTTCGTGCTCTCCGAGGCACAAGGATCAATAGACCAACTAGGCAGTGCGACAGATGTATTATGACGTTGTTAAATTGAAAATTTACATTAGAGGCCCTCTTGGTTCTGACAGCCCTTGCACTGGCTCGTTTGGTATATTATGGTAATATTGTCCTGACACAATAGACACAATTACAATGCTTCTGGCTCAATCAGCGCATAATGGCTGACCCGTATCCTCCACACCTTTCAGGTGACCTGATTACTTGGTTATTGTTTACGCTCGGCTACCTAGCGTTATTGATATGCCTCTCGTTGTTTCATAGGCTACTCACTTGGCTTTCAATAAATAAATAAATAAATATACTTCTACAATACACACATCGGCATCCAGCCCCAAAGTAAGCGTAGTTTGTGTTATGGGTACTGAGAAGACGAATATTTTTATGAATAACATAAAAAAATACTTATTAAATGCTAATAAACACCCAGACACTGAAAAACATTCCTATTTATCACAGAATTTTTTTCCAGTTGTGGCTATCGAACCCACGGCCTTGGAATCCGAAAGCAGGGTCGCTGCCCACTGCGCCAATCGACCGTCCGTTGAAATGTATCGTAAAAAATACAAATATATTACGACACTATACACATCGCCATCTATCCCCAAATTTGATACTAATATCAATATAGTAATAATTAATATTAATGTAGTAGTAATTTTATACTAATATTAGTAATATTAATATTAATCCACTGATGGCCGGTTTTTCCAGTCTCCGTTCATTCCAGTAGAGTTTAGTTAGATGCCGGAATGGTGACACTGCTTTAGTTGAAATACTGTGTTGGATTCGGTTATTGGACTGGGTCGCTATTGAAATATTATGCAATATGTGTATCATAGTTGGTAGGAACGTGGTTTTTTAGCTTCAAGTCGTGATGACCTTGTGACAATAACACGGTCGTTATCAAGGGATCAAGGTTTTAAATACAAGTCAGGCACATTTATGTTTCATAAAAACTGATCTGGTAAAATTTATCAATTACATTTTCTCACGGGCTGTATGGTGAAGGTAATTATTTTTTAAGCCAGGTAAATCTCAGCCAGGTTATAGTTCACGAACTTGCCTACACTGGAGCAGTAAATAATATTCTATTAAGTTTTTACTATATACCTATATTTATTTATCACTCGTCTGTTTTTAAAATGATTTACTGTCAATCATTGGAGTTTGCCTTTTGTTCCTTTTTTTATGTGTAGTATAACTTATGGATTAATTGAAGGAACACGTCCTGCAACGTTCTGCCCAGTGCCCATCAACCTAAGGCACAGTTGTTGAGCCCCGTAAGCCTGTAATAAAACCTGCAACCACACCTTGCAGATCGATAGATAGCATTGCAAAAATACTGCTTTGCGGCAGAAATAAGCATGGCGGTACCACTTTGCCGGACGAGAAATGTCACACAAAGCTTTACTTATAAAAAAATGCCTCTAGGTAATGAGATGCATATAAAACAAGTAAATTTATTGACAAAGCACAGAGTATTAACGTATTTAAGTGGAAGCGGCTGATTTAAAACAGAAGCGTAAGCATTGGATACCGCAGAAGAAGACTCTAATGGTACTCACTGTAGAAAAGTAGAAATTCAGAATTCATGATAATGTTGAAAGGAACCACTAGCCAAAGAACAAAAATCGTGGGAAAGCCAGTGCCTTAAGAAGAAAACTTGATAGCATCTCAGTACAAAACACTCCTAATTAGCGTCGAACGATGAATGTATTTGCATCAGATAAGTGCGCGGCAGTTGGCACCGGGAGAAAGCTGAAAGCTACACCTAGCACCGCAATGACCCGAGATTGATGCGAAACCTGACACTTCCTCATTATCACACTTCCCTTCTTAGTGTTACCTAGTAATTTTATTGGTTATATAAGTCTATCTTTAAGTTCTTTTGTCATCACTCAGATAATGTAAAAAGAATGAAAACATCAAAAGTCGTCATAAAAGGATCAAGAGATGAAGATCTTAGACCTAACACGCTGTTCTAACTTACGTATTGTTTCAGGAAACATGGAAAGGTTTCTAGTTAATTTTTCTAACGGCAGTCATGTATTTATATACTTCAAAGCTTGACCATGAAAATAAATCGCATTATTAACATTTGTGGAAGATATATTGCAGATAAAACAAGGGTTCACAAAAACTATGCAACTCATTTTTATTTCTTACATATCCAGGTATCACCTCAAAGTTTCTTAGATTTGTTTCCACGTCAGCTGCGACAGATAATTTTGAATTATTGTTCTGTTTAATAGGCAGATTATTTTCTGAAATTTTTAGAATAAATAAAACTCGATCACAATAATAACTAAATCAGAGCCAATGGCATACATAATGCTAGCGCAAGGTTGATACAGTTCAACATTTTTATTCGAGTTTACTTTCACTCCGCATGAAGCCACGTGTAAACTCAGCTCTTTTCAGATGCATCCATTTCATAGTTTTCTAAAGAACGAAATGACCTCTAGCATTTCGCTGAAGTTGCTCGCTATATTTGAACGGTTACTATTCTTTTGATTTTTTTTTCTCATTTTTCTCATGGCGTGTTTTAAGATAACCCAATTTCTTGGGTAAAGTTTATTGTGATATGATGTTTATAATCATATGTAGAAATATTAACCCTGATTTCGAATATAACGTTCCCAATTCAAATAGATGTTAGGTCCAGCATTGGATGTCAATTGGTTAAAATAATGATGTTGATGATGACCAAAATAAAAACGTGCCTACCATGAGATAAAATAAGGATGGACACATCGACAAAAATAGATGTGTTAAATTTTTAACCTCCTCGTTTCAAGTATGTTAAAATACAGTCCTATTTTTATTAATTATATTTTTTCCGTGCCAATAGCCCTTCATCAGTCTCTGTGCTTTTTATATACAATTTTGCGCTTAGATTAGTTAGGTATCCTATAGTTCTGCAATTTTATTAAATTATATTTTGTTACAATTAGTAAGAGAAATTAAGTAATCATTCATTAATTAAAAAATACAAATAGATTATAATCTGTATTGGTTGTATGCTAGAACAGCAGATTATATGATTTGTGATGCCGTCGATAAGAGATTATCATCCTTGCAATATTTACAGCATTGATAGTACTGTAAGTGAATAATTATTATTGCGCAAACAAAAATTGTTATCTTTTATCGTATTATAGGTTTAATCTAAGTAATTTTTATTACTTATTATATTATCATAAATACATCTGAAGATGCATCCGCAGAATAGGAATAACATTGACTTAATTCTTTTAATCCTTTTTTATGTTATGTAAGTTACGAGTTGACGAATTTATTTTAAATTAATAATGCATTAACTTTAGTATCAAATAAAAGGCTAAAAAAATCACTTAGTTTATTTAAAATAATGAAAACAGGTCATATATATTATAATGACTTACGTTATACCAATAATATTATATTTAAAAATAAATATTTTAGTATAATGTGAAAAGTCACAGTCACAGGTACTTTAATTGTAATATTTATGTAAAGTTTAAGAATATTAAGATTGCAATTTATTTTTATCTAAAACATAAATCTGTAAGTAGGTGATTACCAACTCAGAATTATAATAAAAATCTGTTAAATAATATTGTTATATTTGTGTTCTATTCAGATAAGCACATTAGAGATAAATTATTATACCTAGTAAATACGTCATTACGCAAAAGTAGTACTAAATATGTAATAAGTACCTCCTTCATATTTAAATAATACTCACAGATGGTGGCGAAGTGGCTTGCACTTCATACATGTCCAAAAACACTGCCTACCGTAATAACTATAATAAATAATACGTATAGAGTGAGAAATTTTATATTTTCTTAATACTTCATATCTACTGCGGTCATGAACCGGTGCACTTTTCAAAATTCACACAAATTATATAGAATAAAAATTATATATAACTAAGTTCTGAATCGTAAGGTTAGAAGGCAGAATTTCCGTTAACAGGTGTTGGGATCATCATCATTGTCAACCCTTTAATAATTGCCCTATTACAAGACACGGTTCCCGGCCCCGTTTCGCTGAGAGAAAAAACTATTGATCAAATTTTTATACTTAGCAGGTTTCGGGCCGCATTCTACAACGCTGGCCAATGGGTATATAATAGTTATTGACTAATATTAATTTGTGACTATCGAATAAAACATACGGTAACCAACTGGAGGAAAACTTTCTACCCTAGAGCCGAATCAAATATAAAGAAACAACTAACAACTTAAATAAATTCTCAACACAATCATTTTACCTAGATGAAAACATTAAGGACAGCAGGACAGTTGCCAATTGGTGACTTCAAAGACCAATCGTCTTCATAGAAAACAAGTGTACAACCATATCTGTCACATCATTGATGGTAGAACTTCAGTACTTAAAATAAAATTGGTGCACAGTAAAATAACATTGATCGTTTAAACCTTTTTTTAAATAAGAACGGTGAAAGCACACTGTGACTTCTAATTAATTAAACTTATCGCGAATTTGTTTCGATCAATCATTGTATTAAATATTTGTATGTTGGCACTCGCAATCTAGAACTTGATAAATAGCCTAAGTCCAAAACCACTCGTACTCAATTAGAGAAACGGTACCCGATAATTAGCTTATGTCCGTGTTCTTTTGAATCTCATTCGACATGGCCTAGATAGTTTACTGTACATAGAGACATTAGTCCTACCTACCTACCCCAAAGTAGTAAAGTGTTTACAAGTCATGGAATGAAAAAAAATTAAATTGCTTTGTGGCTTTCATTTATTAGTTTCTGTTCTGCGTTCGAGGGTCCGTCTTCTCAGTAACTGTCATTTTAATTCTATGTAAGCAGTAATTTAATAGGTTTTACTTACAGACCGTTTTTGTGAATAACAGGCATTCCTCTCCGAAGATTTACGTCTTTATCCAATTTTATTGTAACCAGCAAAATAAAAAAGGGCCCACCATGAGATAAAACAAGATATGTTGAATTTTTGACCTCCTCGTTTAAAGTCGTTTAAAATATAGTCCTAATTATATCTATATATATATATACAAGAAAGATGTGTTCGTTACACCATTTATAACTCAAGAACTGCCAGACCAATATGATATTAGTTTTTTTGGATTCCACTTAGACTGGAATAGGATAATAAGTATTAAAATATAAGATTCATAAAAAAAATATCCGCGGTACGAGCTTCGCCGGGACAGTTAGTTAATTATATTTTTTCCGTGCCAATAGCCCTTTATCAGTGTATGTGCTTTTTATAGGTTAGAAACATACAACATTATTAATTAATTTTTATACAATGTTGCACTTAGATTAGCTTGGTACCCTATATCATAATGTATCTAAGTATGAATAATAAAGTCAACTACCTAGCATACAGTCCAAAACAAATACTATGTTTTATGTGTTTGTCGATTAAGATGTTCAATTAGTACAAATACCTACATTCTTTATTGGTATTACATAATAACGAAATTTCACGTAATTTTTTCATCGATATTAAGTGTCAATAATTATGGAAAAAACTGAATACCATTACCGAGTTAACGAATCTAAAATAACTTTCACTATTACATGAATTAATTGAACGACTTAAGAAAAAAATTAATTAATTAGCCACATATGAATCTGAGATAGGGAAATTCCTACCTAATTGCCAAGTTTGCAATCAAACCCGAAAAGAATAACTTTCTCCTGGTAAACTCTCTATGTACAGTTAAAGCTTACTTATTACATCAACTTTATGACGATTATAATTTCTAATAATTTAATATGTAGGTACAAGATTCACAAATATGGATGTCACGACTGTGGCAAATTACACAAAACCAAGTAACGAACAATACGCAGAGATCGCTTGTTGGCAAGGTGGCGTGATCCTAGCTCACGAGTCACGACAAAGTCAAATCGGATAATGTATTTAGAGTCACCGTTACATAGTGATAATTCTACAGAGGTTCTTTATATCAACATTGGTAATTTATTTAATGAAAGTCATATTTTGCATCACCCAATCAGCAATATGACTATCATTTAGCAGTGAGAGTTTATCATAACCATTCGATTTTTTTACAATATTGTAATCAGGTCGATGACCATCTATTTACTTATTATATTTGTGGACTCTCGTTATGGTAGGAAATAAGATTGCAATTTGTAACAAAATTAAATAGAATTCGACCGTTACAATTACTAAAATATGTTTTGAATGTAAGTAATGCAATGAAGTTTAAAGAAGTTTTTTTTGAAAACGGTATACAAACACTTCAAACAGGATTTTTATTTGAAATGTTACGTAAATCTTTAATCAACAGCCATTACCCTTGCAGATAAGCATACACCCGTCATTAACTGCATTGTCAAATATATACCTTTTATCAGGTGAGTCAATAACTAACTAACGTTGATGTTGTTTTACGATTCAAAAACCAAATAATAAATATGTATACTTTTTTCATTCAAGAATCACGATCACGATGGTTGGGTTTATCGACATTACTATTACGGCAATTATTGGGACTCCAAGCAGTCTCGTAACGACAAATGCAATGCAAGCGTAACCTTGGAACGAGAAATAATACTTAAAATAAAAGGCAAGGACATCGATTACGACTGATTTGCTATTGAGATCGCAGTTAAGTCCTTATTTATTAATAAAAAATATGCAAACTTAAATCTTTAAGGAATGTTTGCTACATTGAAATATTTAAATAATAAATGTATGTTACATTTAAGAACCACTTTCGCAATCGATGTTGCGTTTGATTTTGAACGTTAGGAGTTCCTCCAACTTTACGGAATAATGTCCGTTTTTAGCCATCAAATATCTATTGCTTTAATGGTTAAGGAAAAATTCGTGAGAAAACCTGCATGCCTAGGCGTTCTCCATAATGTTCTCAAGGTGTGTGAAGTCTACAAATCATCACCTCAGAATTAAGAACATACAGACACCGTGTACACGACTAATATTGAAGCATCAAAATATTTTACCTTTAATGTTTTAAAACGTTCACCAAAAAATGGGGAAAATGGGAAAAAGTTTGCGAGCTAGCAACATTCCGCGGGTGTAAAATGAGACGTGGGCATACAATTGCCGACTGGCGCAGTGGACAGCGACCCTGCTTTCTGAGTCCTAGGCCGTGGGTTCGATTCCCACAACTGGAAAATGTTTGTGTGATGAACATGATTGTTTTTCAGTGTCTGGGTGTTTATCTGTACATTATAAGTATTAATATGTATTATATTCATAAAAATATTCAACAGCTATCTTAGTACCCATAACACAAGCTACGCTTACGTTGGGGCTTGATGGCGATGTGTGTATTGTCGTAGTATATTTATTTATTTATTTATTTATATTTAATTATAGCTGAATTAGGACTATGTATGTTCTTAATTTAATGATCACTACAGCCTAAACTTTTGACGTTCTGAGGTAGACCTGTGCGCTGTAAAGGGTCGGTATTGGGTAATGATGTTAAGGTGTTCAGTCCTCCTTCTCCAAGGATTATCAGCACTGATCTTCGTCACGGACCATTTGGTTATACAGTCAAGCCCTGACTTGGCAGTAACGAAAAAAAGGTTTGTCACTATACCAACTGCACAGCCATAAAATAATTTAAGTTGAAAGATAAATGTTATCTATTCGAGTCAAAACCCCGTTCGCATTTAATAGGTTAATCGGTACTATTATTACGGTAATATTCGCAAGTTTTAGACTCCAAGCAGTCTCGAAGCGGCCAATGCCTCGAAGCTTTGGATCGAGAACTAAAACTATATAAAAAGATGGTAAAAAGCTTTTGCTATCCTTTTATCCCACTTTGATGAAACTAAGGGCTAACTAGTCCAAGTGTATGGTTTTTTGCAAATCTAATTTTCTTTGAATTGAGTTCTTATAAACACCGCGTTTGCATGCATGTGCATGCATTGTTTAAATGACTGATGTGCTGTTGTACGTTGAGGAATTCAGTCCTCCCCCGAAATTAATCAGCACAGATCGTCGTCACAGACCATTAGGTGAGTATGCACTGAAGCCCTAATATGGCATTGATGAAAAAAGCTTTGTCGCTACAAAAACTGCACTACTATAACGGAATAGTTTAGGTTGATGAATTAATGTATCTATTCCATTTAAAAACCGCGTTGGCAATGGATGGGTTAATCGGTACTATTATTACGGTAATGATAGCAAGCTGCAGACTCCAAGCAGTCTCGTAGCGGCCAATGCCTCGCAAAACTAGCCTTGGACCGAGAAATAAAACTAAAAATTAAGTGGAAGGGTATAGACCTCTCGCTATATTTTTTATCCCACTTTAAACAAACTAAGGGTTAACACGCCGCAGTATGGTTTTATTACAATCCAAAATTTTCATGTGAACACTGCCATATTTTTTTTCATTTAGTTACTTTTGTTCCTTGGAGGTTATAATAACTACATAACACTTCAAACTCTGGCTAAGCTGGCAGTTTCAAAAGCTTCTGAGGAAGCCAACAAAAAACAAACGTGTTATCTATATTAGAGCAATTCATACAAGGAATTTTTAATCTTTTTGTGTGATCTTTCATTTTTATGTATTTTTTTTATCATCGGATTTTTCTTTCTATAAATTAAGTTAATTATAAGTAAGATAAATCGGTAAATAAGTCACCAAGCCGTTTTGATACTACCTTTACCTTTTTGAAATATATAAGAAGTAAGTAGGTAGTCAAAAGTTTTTTATTATAGAAACACAAACAAACACAACTTGACGTGAGAACCAGGTACAACTACCTACGCTACAGAAATTATTTATTGTTCTGAACACCAAACAAAAATTGCCTTCATTCGAAAATAAACCCTATAGGTATAAACTGACCCAAAAAGCAGTTGTACCTAGGTTCTTCATATAAGAATTCTTCATATGCTAAGTTTCAGGCCTAGAGCTTGAATAGTTACAAAATAATGGATAGGTAGCAGCGCAGACGATGAAAGAAAACAGAAATCTGACAGCGCAGTCTATTGAGTATAATTGTCGTCCAGAATCATGAAAATCGTAAAATCCGTTTAGGAGGAATGCAGGTACATACCAATACACTTTCAGAAGAATTGTAAATTAAGATTAGAATAGTTATTAAGTTAAAAACAATATCTGTGCCGGCCGTACAGAAAGACAGTCGTTTGTCTATCTGAATATCAAAGCCAATGTCACATGGGCACGCAAATATAGCTATCATTTTTCTAATAAGGAAACAAGTACGTATGTAGATTGAAGGTACTTACCTCCCTACTACGGTAATAACTTTAGTACCACTTAGTAGATAATTATTCAAATAATTAACAATGCCCACATATAACCTATGTATAATACAAGTACCTACGTAAGCGTTACTTTATTAAAAAATTTGATTAACCACAAAAAAAATCATAACTTTTGTCTAAATAATGAGCAGTCCTTTTTACCTAGAGTCCAACTACCCAGCTACCTATTAAAAAGATCCAAGAGCATATAAACTGTAAAAGTTCAAATTTTGGAAATGCACCCACAACGTTGATGCAAAGTAATAATAATTTCTCTATAAAAATAAAATAAATAATATAACTTTATTATGAGGTATTTAGTATTTACGCATTAGTATAAAAACATCATATTCGCCGTTACTAAGTAGGTAAATTGATAATACATTTATCGTCCGCAATGATTGATTAATATGTAATTAATTAAAGTAATTTGTCAACCTACCCACTTAATTAACTAAGTATACGTACCTACTAATAAATTGGTTTGAAGATCCTATCTTTATTTTTTAATATTTATCTAGGTACCTACTTTATTACGAATATGACCTAGTTTTACGTCGATTATTGTATCGATAATTTTGACGATACTCAAGAGATTCTTCTTAATCTTTCGTTTGTAAAACGTGGATAAAATAAGTTTGCTATTTATTCACTTAAAATAGAGAAGACCTGTTAAAACTACTATAAAAAACAGTATGCTTATTGGTTTCAGCTATAATTATTTTAATTCTAAAATATTAAAAAAATTACGGTTATTAGGTACATAACTACCTACGTAGAAGTGGCAAAAAGTTTGATTGGTAGGTAGGTATGCCTACCCATTTTAAAATAAAATACCCGACTCTAACTCAAATATTAAATTGTGAACCTTGAAAACTCGTTTGTCGTTGAATCGGTAGTTACGTTTGACTCATTATTTAACTCATTAAATTACTCTAAAATATTCCTTAATCACATTGATAAAATATGAAGATTTTAAATTAAAAGTATTCCTATATTTAAATGTAACGGAGCACTCATTTTAATAAAGTAAAAGTTAAGAAAAAGAAAACACTCACCTAGAAATGTTGTGCAAATTAAAAACTATAATAATGTAAATGGAGGCGAAGTCGTCGTGTCGATATGAAGTTATGAGTCCTGTATAAAATCCCGAGCACAAATTCTTCTCACTGACGCACTGTCACTTTTCAATTGGTGCACGGCCGGCTTTTTTATTCTGTGGACATCACGCCACGTCGGTGCGGCTCCTGCACGTGGCGCGCTCTCTACTCCGAGGTTCGTTGCGGACTGCCGACTGGCTGACACGCAGCACGCCAACCGTTCCGATACGACTCGAACTCTCAAACTGCACTGAGAACATTGCACAGTGGTCTCGACTCTCAAAATGTAACAAAATCTAAAGTCTGTTGCAAATTAAAATCTGTAGCCCAAAGTCGGTAATTTCAGCGTAGCATCGGTATATTTGTCAGCCATTACTTTGCGTAAGTCTATCGTAGGTACTCACAATATATATGAGTGGGGAAATTTATGGCTTCCACACAGATTTTCTAAAATCCATTTTCTAATTTCCCTACGCACTTTTCACTACAACACCGAAATTCAATCATGATGATACGAAACCCCTTTTGGTGCTTAGGTATAATAAATATAGATAGAAACAAAAATGGAAAAAGTAGATCTTTCTGGAATTATTTAAATTTTGCATATAATTATTATAACTATATTTCGGTACAATTAAGTCCTCATTTCGATGGAAATTCTGATGATTCCGTAGCTCCGAAAATATTCGTTGCTTTTTAAATACTTACTTAAATAATAGATATACCTAAATTACTTAAACTTGAGATTCGTTTCACCACAAGGACCTCAATAGGCATTCTTTATGTCCCACAAAAAGCGTAAATGCGCAGGATGTTTTAATGAGCGGACTGGTTTGCGTGTTGAAATATTTTAATCTGTGTTTAAAGTTAAAGATAGTTTAAATCATGTTAGTAAAAACTAATTAATACTTTAGCAGTACCTTTACCTTTACTGAGGCTTTAGATTGTTTGTATTTATTGGTAATAAACTGAATCTTGGAGACCGATAAAACATCGATTTATTATTCACTGTAGTAGCATCATATCAACAGTGGCTTAAATTTTTAAATCGATACTAATAGGTTTTGGGGAATTGTAAGTTATTTTTTAGAAACAATTTCCAAAAATCCTAGAAATCGATTCCAATTTGAGGAAAGAAAAGTTGAGAAAGATAAAATAAAGGCTTTCAGTACATCACGCTATCATTCATATAGTTACAGAGAGTTTAAAAAAAATTTAAGATGCTACATGAATTACCAATATGCAACCGAAATAAAGTTAATCAAAACCGCACGGTTAACATAAATTAGCAAATCGCGCTGTGAGAAATATGAAAGTAACTTGATCTGGTTTCGGTTTTAAGTGGGATATCTACGGTTAACAGCTGCCGCCCCTGAACACTGCATTGAATTGTGACCCCAAAAAAGTATACATGCTAGGATCACAGACACAACTTGTGTCGTTAGTTGGAATACCGGAGTAGACACCGGCGGTTTAACGTCGCACTACAATCGAACCACATCTATTCGTATTTATTACCCATTTCTTTTTCTACTCGTTCTTGATTTTTATGTAAGTGTCGCGTGAGTTTTACATTATTTTTATAAACACGGTACAGCGAGCGTTAAGCTATCATTTATTTTTAATTATTTCTCATTTATTTATAGTCGTTCGGGGAAGCGGTTACAGATAATTTTGTTATTTTCATCATTACCGCTATTCTTATTCTCTTATCTAACTCAATACATTTTAAGTTACTATTTTTTGTAAGTGAATCACTATCACGAACGTGATAATCTGTACCTACACAGACCGTTTGATATATCAATAGGTATATTATATGTAAATTGAATAAGTTCTTTTTAACTTGACTGTCTTTATTGGCTATGTAATTTTGGGATGGTGGCAAGGTTGACACATTCGTAAGTGGCATGCACTGTGTTTCATCATCATCATCATATCAACCCATTACCGGCCCACTACAGAGCACGGGTCTCCTCCCACAATGAGAAGGGGTTAAGGCCGTAGTCCACCACGCTGGCCCAGTGCAGATTTGTGGACAATAACAAAAAAAGTATAAAGGGGATGAAAGCGTATTTAGGCACCATTTATACTATTTACTACAGCGCCATTTCCATTCAGCGCAAGGCCAATTACAGATGGCTTATTAAATTTAGAAAAATTAGC
Organism: Pararge aegeria; assembly: GCF_905163445.1. Classification (NCBI taxonomy): domain Eukaryota; kingdom Metazoa; phylum Arthropoda; class Insecta; order Lepidoptera; family Nymphalidae; genus Pararge; species Pararge aegeria. The sequence continues at coordinate 7,012,306 of NC_053181.1, forward strand.
ATTGTTTAATATTAAGACAGTGTTCATTGAAAAAGATTCATGAAATTGAAAATTGCAAAGACATTGTAAATGGTAGGATTTTGACAAGGAGTAATTGCTTAGTTTATTTCTGACTTATTCTCAATAGAATCTTAAAAATTTAACCCGTGGTAAACTAACAACAACCAGGCAATCCTGAAATTTTAAACTAAGAAATCTTACGTATGTATTGGTAAAGTAAAAGAAGAAAAAGTTTAACAAAATTATTTTTTAGAACACCAACTATGACCTTAGTTACAAGATGCAGTTCAGGAGTTATAACCGCGCAACCCACATGTGTATTAGTTAAAAACACCTATTCCTACAGCGACCTCTAGATATTGTTAACCTAGGCAACACTGACTATTGAAATAAATCGCGAATTTATATTATAAGTACGTAGATAAAATGCGTGAATATTAATATCTAAAAAATACATACCTTGACAAATTCAATTATAAGAATCAAGTAGTGTTTGCTAGCAAAATTTGCTCATATTTTATTTCACCGACAAAGACGTACTGTACTTACTCAGATTTCACTTGCCGACATTTAAAGTAAAAATTGAGCGGCTATTTAAATTAACAATCTACTCCATGGCAACCGGTCTGTAAATCATGTAACGTTGTTTTAGCTCTTTTTTTTGAAGAACCTGAAAAACTGCAAACTATGTTTAAAATTCCTTAACTTCCAAGTAGTGTGATCATCTTTAGTTTTTTAACCAATTTCATCTTAAACAAGGTACCAAACTGATATGTTATGATAATACATTAGTTAATAGTTAAAGGAGAACAAAATGGTCCTATACCCCTTACTCATAAGGTACCTGCGGGTAGAAAGAGCCGGTGTCTATCAAGGTCCATTGCCACAAAAACACATTTGTAACACATTTATTTAGATTCCATTCACGAACACTTCTAAAGGACCAATCAGAAGGCTAATATTTAAAAGCGCAACATCACGCGATCAGCCATCTCGTCAATAGCCACGACGCCATCCGATGAGTAGGTCTACGTTACACACTAGCAAAAATTTTGGGTAAAGTGAAGAATTTTAAAGTTTAAAATATACAAATTTTACGTAATCTTTAATTAAGGACTTCAAGAAAATGATTATTACGGACAAATCAAGGAAAGTTCACCATTAAATTACTTTTTATGTCCATTTTATTAATTAATTTTATAAAACAAGCCTAAGGAGTCTAACAAGAGCCACATTCCAGGCGGGCAATAAAGGCCGCTGGCCGGCCCTTATTAAACTTTCAAATCTACATAGATATTTTTACATACTTAGTGCATATAATTGGATTATTTCTTTGTTATGTTTTCAAAAGATTTACTTGGAAAGAAGGAAAGAATAAAGAGATCCAAATCAAAAGGAAAATAACATAAAACAAATCTCAAGGAACTGAAAAAGAACACAAAAGACAGACTCTAGAAAGAAAACTTCAGGCAAGAAACCAAAATAAATAGATTATTATTACATAAGGTACTGCCACGCATATGATACAGAACGTTGTGAAGATATACGTCAATGCCCACTCTGCCGAAAATGGTGTCATGATTCGTGACTTAGATTTAAGAAATATATCATATGTTACCAAACACTTAATGAAATTTTTATATCGTTATTATATACTTCATATGTCGAATAACTTATTGAATGCCACTATTTTTTTTTTGTAATTTAATTATATTCGATTCCTATTTCCTGTCCCTAGTTGTGAAAGAGTAAATAATTCTCTATTCTAAAATATACAATTTTTCTGGATATTTCTTTGGAATACTTTTTTATTATTATAAGTTTGTTAGATAAGTTTATTAAGGACCACAATGGTTTTTTTCCCATAATTTGTTGTAGCTACATTGTTGTTTAATGCCAAAATGATAATGTAAGATATAATAAGCTATAAGGCCTAGTGAAAATTAACGTTAGTATTTTAAATACTGTAATAATTAATGGTCTTTATTATACTACCTAAGTTCAATAAGGACCAAAGCTAAGGTTTTAAAAAACGTAAATTTTCATCGAAAATGTGATAGAAACAGTAATATTTGTACGGTTTTAGAAAACAAAAAAAAGAAAAGAAAACTTTATTTGGATATACACACACTAGAATTAAAATACAACCTAATAGTCTACACAACAATTATAGGAACGGTGTAATCCCAAAATGGTCTTCACTCAGCATGTTTGCAGTGCCTGTTAAAGACACAGCGCTGATCTTCCGTGAAGCCAGACGTGATGTTTGGACGGTAGGCACTGTCAGTGTCGGTTTTAGATGAATTAATCTTCAAATATTTGTCTTGTGATTTCAAATTAAGTTTTATTTTTAAATTTATACCATTTTATAAGCTTTAAATTAAGGTGGCCCTTGTTAACCGCAAGTACCTTAAGTGTACCTATATTATTTTTCTGACCCTCATTTATATTTATCAAAAGTCTACTTACTCTGTACAAAGTAACTGAAGTTACGCGGATAAAGACATATCATAAGACATGGAAATGCCGAGAGGATGCTAATGAAAATCTGAGGACCCCGCCAGCCCTCATTGGATTAGCGTGGTGGTTTTATGAGAGAAGAGGCTTGAACCTACAAGTGGGATATTAATTGGATAAACATGATGGTACAAACAAATACACAAAGATGAGATACCTAATCGACATTACAAACAAATAAACATAGAATGTTAATATCGTAAACCTTCCGATGTGGGATAATTATTACCAGTCATTGTATTTTCTTATACCTACCTAAAAACACAAGATTCTTGCTTATTGAAGATCACGGACCTTGACCGTACCAACATTAAAATGGAAAAAATGTTTACCTTGATGTTTTTTTACAATATTTAACGAGAGAATCGTTAAGATTTTAAATATACATAATCATTTAGGATGCTCATATCTACGAAAAGTCACTGAGTGCAGCAAAATAATGTTAAAAGTATTTAATAATCTGTGTAATCTTGACCATATTTCCGACTCACAATTCAGTAAAGTTATTATAAATATTTGAAGTATTGGATAGAAGCAGGAGTTACTTTGCGGAAATTCATAATACATTATGAAAATTAAGCTTAAACTGCTATACTCCGCTAACAACAAGGGAATATGTATGGTGTAATTTACAATTTCTTCAATACTTTTTTTTTTTTTTTTTTTTTATATTTATAGACGAGCGCTTGACTGCAATCACACCTGATGGTAAGCGATGATGCAGCCTAAGGTGGAGCGCGCTTGCCTAGAAGATGCCTATTCACTCTTGATTTGAAGGTACTAATGTTGTAAGAACTGGGGAAAATGGAAGCTGGAAGAGCATTCCAGATCCTAACGGTGCGAATTAGAAACGAAGATGCGAAGCGCTTCGTACGCGTCCGCGGTATATCGACCACGTAGGGATGCAGATCCTTCCGGTGCCTCGCGGTTCGATGGTAAAAAGGCGAGGGGGGAACTAGATCAAATAGTTCTTGAGCACACTCTCCGAAATATATCCTATAGAATACCGAAAGGCAGGCAACCTTGCGACGATGTTCCAAACTCTTAAGTTTTTTATTGGCTAGGTCACCGATGAGCCTTCTAGCACGGCGATCAACCGAATCCAGGGCATCAAGCTGATACTTGGCAGAGCCATCCCATAAATGGGAACAGTACTCCATGCACGATCGAACTTGAGCTTGGTACAAGGTAAGAAGCTGTTCAGGCGTGAAGTACCGCTTAAGATCTTAAGATACTTGTTAAGATCTTAACAATTATTCATTGCAAAGGCAGCAGCGTAGAGGGTACATTGCCGATTACAGTAACATAGGCTAATAATTATTCCAGGAAACCAAAAAATACCCACATGATTAATAAAAAAAAAGATCGCGTAAAATTCTTACAAATGCAAATCTCTACGTCCAGCAATGAACATCCATGTGTTGATAATGACGATGAAGATGCAGATATAAAGTTAAAAAAATATGTTGGTAATACCAATAATGCTCTCTATACAGCTCTCTAGACATTTATTAATAAGAAAAAGAGTAATAAAAGGCAACCGTTACAAATATTATGTTAAATACTATAAGCGCTACAGTTCTATAATTGTTTTACGTTCTACTTTCACGCCGCTACTTCTTTGATCAGCGTTACAGTTTTACGTACATAACCTTTATGGAGATCGACAGAAGAATTATCTTTACAAGCTTATAATTAGTATTTGCATGTACGCCTATAGGTAATGAAATCTTGATAATCGTATTGCAATACCTACCGTTATCTGGACTGGTATACATATTATATTTCAAGCCTATTGTCGGATCACCTTTCTTAGAAGTACTATTTACACGTTCACTTGTTCAAATGAAACGCTGAACTGATGATAATTTTATATGTGTTAAAATAATGAAATAGTTGCACTGGTGTCAGGATATAATTGCTAGCATTCGTTATTTAAGTAAATTGAATTCATCATCATCATCATTTCAACCCATAACCGGCCCACTGCAGGGCACGATCCTTCCACGATAAGAAAGGCCTTAGTCCACCATGTTGGCCCAATGCAGATTGATGGACCTCACACACCTTTGAGAACGTTATGGAGAACTCTCAGACATGTAGGTTTCCTCACGATGTTTTCCTTCACATTTGAAGCAAGTGATATTTCAATTGCTTAATACGCACATAACTTAGAAAAGTTAGAGATGCGTGCAGGGATTCGAACTTGCTCCCTCGAAAGTGAAGTGACACACGGAATATGGCTTATACATATATTCACGTCAACAAACGAAACATTCATCGCGAAGATATTTTATTAAACGGGTAGCTTGTACCATAATTATATTATTACACCTAAACATTTATAAAAACTGCTTTTTAATATTGAGAACCTACAGAAACAATAACAAAAAAGAAACGAGTAAATTCTCTAATTGATATTAGTAATAGTGATTGTTGCGATTTAAAAAGGTAGAAAATCTGGCAACTACCTGCATACCGACTGAGACGTTGCTAACATAACTCAGCCTGAACTAATTACGCCTAATGGATGCCACCGAAGGAAAGTTAACATAACCTGAGTAATCGTGGAAGACATAATAAGTGCTTGAGCACCGTGTCGTCGGACGATAACGAAGACAATTGCCGCTTTTGCAAGATAATGGAAATAGCTGGAAACGGCTAATCTATATAAGATGCTTTGTTAGAGTAGAACATGGCCTACTTTACTAATTGAGTATGCGTAAACGTACGTATGGATTCGACATCATTGATAGTTTTAATATACATTTTCAATAAATAAATAGCCTGTAGCAGTCATCTGCTGTACTGGCTACTCTCAACGGGTGATATTGCCCATCATCACGCTGAGCAGACTGGTTATTGACTGCAGAAGATTGAAGTAGTAGCACATAGGATGCTGCTGCCCGGTCACCTTTGTATTCCCTTAGACGCCTCGTACTACATCCGCGATAAGAGAAGGTCGTGACACCTATATTATGATCTGCCGTCACCACACGGTAATAATATTAGCAGCATTAAATTTATATAACTTGAGGTTCTCTCTGAACTAGTAAAAATGAAGCAAATAAATTGAAAATAAGCCTGCATGAAGTGGAAAGATATGAAAGCCTTTTTGATTTGAAATATGTGCCCATCTTAAATGAAGTTTTAAAGTCTGATAACAATTTCGTAGTTAAGTTATTTGCACCATAATACATTATTGCTCCTTATTTTGAAAATTCTGATAAATATGATTGAAAAAGATCATCAGTGAGCAGGTATATTTAAAAAGACCAGTCAGCAATAGTAACATATACGAATCATGTTTTATTATGTTGGCACTTAATTTTGTAATAAACTTAATTTATTTATAAGCAAGCATTAAGCTTATGACCTTGGCGTTACACAACTAATTGAAAATGTGTGGTAAGTAATTTAACGAATTAACACATAAATTCTCAATACACGATCATAAGTATTACAAAATGACTCAATTGCTTCGCTATGCATTTCATTTGTCTTTATTACTGTATCACTAGTAAAGGGAAGTGGACGATTTTTGTGTCTTATACACATGAGCTACGTGTTATGTTCAACCTTCAGCAGCGGTCAAAATTACGCTGACATCCGAAAGGATGCTGTTTCCGTTTTGTAACTTTGTCCCGACAATTTCTGCGGTTTTAGATTACCATTTGCACGAGTATATACAAACAAATCTATAGTCGATTTTCTTTGAAATAACTGCGTCTTATTTAGATTAAATTATTAGTTCGAAAAGTACTGTAACTGTACTAAATGTAAGTCTGTTTCTTTTTATTTCTATTATCAGAGGGTAAATATTCGGATGAACGTAAATACTCCATGCATCTTCCAAACAAATATTTCTCTAAAAACAATCAACACTTTATTTACGAAGAGATTCATCAAAGTACCCTTCTCCGTTAATTTAATCAAAAAAGTACAGTACACGACCAAAAAGTCGAGACACTTCTCAGTATTAGTAAACAGCGCTTTGCTAAAATCCAATCCGGTTCTTAGAAAAATTACTGATATAGCAAAGCTCCATAATTTTATTAAACTCTTTATTTGTATACCACGACATTAACATATAAAGAAAGAAGTAGAGTACCAGAGGCGGCTTCAGTAAGAGAGATTCAGTAAGTCAGTCATTTTCAGTATACTCCTTAAATTTAAGACTTACACACTTGGAATCGTAAAATCGTTCCCAGTCTCAAAATACTTAAGCCAAACTTAACCTAACGTAACTAGCTATAAAGTTATAATACGTCCACAATTCCATAGTTGAAACAGTAAAAAAGCAGTACGTATAGGATATGAAGTACGGGATTTTTTGGATGAAGATCGAAAGACAAAAAATTCATGTCATTTCTGTGGCAGTCTGTACATGATAAATTCTTTCACCCCTAATGCAACATTCACTCTACTGTAAACACAGTTAATAAAATAAATATTCTCTTTATAGCCTTTGATCTTTCCGCGTACCGTAATTAAACTTATGGCTCAGTAAGTAATTTATTATGTATCATAGGCAGTAATAAAGATATAACTTTTACCTAGTTATGAAAATTACTAGCTGGATGATTTATCTACAGAAAAGTGACGTTTTACTTGGAAACCCAAAAATTGCTCAATAATACTGACCGACTTTTTTTTCACTATTCATATAATCCCAAACATAGCTTCAGGAACTAGAAACAAAACTGGCGGTAGTACTTCAATGGACGAGCTCTCTCAGCAAAAGCTTTATTAGGTACCTACTGCTTTCTTTGGTAGATTAGAGGAGAATATCTGGGCTGCTTACTTCCACTGCTGGACTTTTACTGTAGGAAGTTTAACACTTTCTTTAATGTCTATATCGACTTAGCACCATTTTGTTTTTTGTTAAATCCTTTTTAGTAACTAGCTATAACAGCACATTACGTTTAAAAATATGGATTTTTCTTTTATACGTGCAGATGTTTTGTAAACGCCCCTTTGTCGTCTTCACCATAGGCGAGTAAAAAGGTCTACTATATTTTTTTAACAGCTCTTTAGAGCCTTTATAAATTCACTATTCTTTTATGAAACCCAGCGCGAATATCGAGTGCCCTTAACTCAGTTAAGAGAGAATACTTGACCTATCATATGTTCAAGGTTATTCCGCGATTCTTTCTCAATAACGGATTTAATCTCGACGTGTTCCGTTGGATTTTTTTAGGACATGAAAGCCAAGGTTTTTTATGCATAGATTTAAATCGACCTAAATCTAATTTATTCGTATTAAGTTCTCGTCTTCATATTACGTGATCTAAATGAAAACTGTCACATATATTTTGCAGGTAGGCTGTAATGTAATGTTGTTTGTAGGTAAAGCTGAAGCGCACGAACGTAGCTCCAATTCAGAGATAACCAAAAAGTAACACTTTATTGCAATTTAAGGAAAATATTAGGTTAACAAAATTAACATTTTTTTACAACAAATAACCGACTTCTCAAACAAAGTTACTTTATTCCCACTGAAAAGTTGGAAGCAAGTGATATTTTAATTGCTTAAAACGCTCATAACTTAAAAATTTCTAGGTTTAAATTGTTAAATTAAAATTAGTTATGTAAGTCACAGTTTTTTTTCCAAACATGCGATTGCGTAATAGATGAGCAAATTACTTTAATATTTACAAAACGAGTTATATTGTGAAATATTTATTGGGTTAATAGAATGTTCAATTTATTTATTTTTAAACCGATTTTCGATATTCTGGGGTTGTTCGTTATGTTTTGCATTCACTGAATGAATACGCGGCGCGGAATGTATAAGGTACAGTTTGATATTTTAGCAGAGAGAACACACAACTCCTATTTTTGACAAAATTATCTCCTATATTTAGTATAGCTCAGTACGAGGAGGTGGCCAATAATCAGAAATAACTTGAAGTTACACAGCAAGGAAATTTTATTATATTTTAAAGTTCCGTTATAGATAGACGTGAACCGATGTAAATTGTATGAACCGTATCGAACCAGACAAGAAATACAGCGGTTGTTAGCCCTAAGTGGCAAACCTAGTATCAATTACCCTGCACTGTGTTCATGTTGAAGTATTGAACATCTAGGAAATAGAAGAGTAGATTTGGAAATTGTACTTGGTTTTATATTATTAAGTACCTATCTTGGAAAATTCGATAAACTCTTAATTTTTCTTTTGTATTTGTTGTGTTATTTACTTACTGGTAGTTGCTTCTGAATAGTTTTTCTGCCGATGAAGACCTGATTAAGAACCTCGCACATGCCAGTTATAACTCCTCAAAAAGCCAACAATTGATTCTTTGTGGACATTACCAGTTGTCAATAACCAGTAATTCTTGAAAATCTAATTAAATACTTAACTAATATCCGTCTCTTAGGTAATACGTTTATTTTGGAAGACACACTTACATATTTTAATATTATATTTTTTTGCCGAGAGATTAATTATATATAACTTGAAGTAAAACCTTTTTTACTGTTTTTTAAAGTATGTTTCGTTTCTTTTAAATAATTGTTTATACATGAAACATGAATTAGCCTTAATTTTCTATTTGATTAAAAGATGCTACAAAATACACCAAACTGAATAATCTAGCTTTCGCAGTTTAAAACACATAACTTTATGCACTATAATTATATTTTCATGGGCTGTCGTGAAATACGTGCTTGCTTCTGTGTAACATGAAATAAAATAAATAAGGTGAAATTATTGTGTTTTCGATGAGAAAATAAATGCTTTGTAAAATAGATAAACAATTTTACAAATCATTTTCAGCTCCGCAATCATAATCAATATCCGCAAGTATAAGTATGCCATTTCACTCGTACGAACTGTATCGAACCGTACACAATATACAACCACAAGTGGCAAACCTAGTTCCAAGTCGTTTCAATTACAAGACTGGTTTGTGCCAAAGAACAAGTAAATAGAGTTTGGTATCAAATAAAACAATCGACTATTATTACTACAAAGGTGATTTGCATTATAGAAATAAACGCTCCAGCCTTTGAGTAAGCTATAGATGCCATATAGACCCAAACGTTATCAGATAATATAAACTAGCTCACTGGAAAGAAATCAAACTGATATACGTAAGGCAAAATTTTGTAATATAATAAATTTGATATTGTCGAAACCAAATAAGTATAAGTGTGGTTTCATGACGTAGACATTAGACAAACTGAAGCCGATTAAATTTCAGACTGCTACTAACTAGCTTATATTTAACTTTTTGCAAACGCTGACTAGCTTCAGTTTTCGTCTGAAATTAGGTATCCTTTTTAAAACCATATGACAATATATAATATAGACTTAGATTTTCTAATGAGCGGGTTAAAAGGCAGTGATAGGATTTCCAGTATTTTACGAACCTCGTAAAATTATGAAAATGGAAAAAACGGGCTCGTAAAATAAGTGTAAGTGATGGTATTTCAAAATATTGTTTTATAATAAGTTTACAATATTACAAATTATTTGTTACATTAATTTTATAAACTGGGTTAACTATTAGTTAAACTTTTGATAAGTATAAATTGCTATTTGCTAGATATTTTACTATATTGATTAACATTTTAACAATTATGCTAATACTTCTTATATAATTAATAAATAGTTTTCAAGAAACAATTAAAAATGTATTTTATTCACGACCAATGTTCATGACTGAGTCGGTGGGTATCTTGATATGCATTTTCGATACACTTCAGTCTTTTATGGGGCTCTAGACGATGCAGAGATACTTTGCGGTGTCTGTGTAACACTAGACAAACAAAAGGAGAATCTATTTAATAATTGTTCGGGGAAGAAATTATAACAATAGACCAATGAACAACATACAAGCAATTTCTATTTCGCTTGATCCTTAGGTAACAGTAAGTAGGTAGCTCGATGAGATAAAAATCAAGAACAATATTGCAACTTTTTCGAAGACATTTCTAATAGTTCCACACCCTTTTACGCACAGCGCAAGCCTAGGTACTGAAACAAGTTTTCACTATCGAGGATTACGAGCGTATGTGCATTATTGATAGACATGTGCAACACAAACGGGTTTTACTTGAAGAAGTAAGTGAAAGGCACAAAGGGTATTGATTCCTGGGCAGCGATAATAAATATTATTAGTGCAAAATATTGACATGTTGGCGTAGGGAAGCCGACGGCTGGCCTATCTGAGGCCACGGATCAAAACCACGGAACAGATCGGTTGCTAGAAACAAAAAGCGAACATGCTTTGTGAATCTGGGAATTACGGATTAAGAAAATTCTTCAGATTGGATTTCCATGTAAAATGGTAATAATAGATCATGCAAATGAGAAGTAATACTATAGCATTCATATCAAGAATAGGGGTATTATCCGTAACGAAACAAAGGTCACTATGGATACTCAAAAGTACTAAAACTTCTTGTTTTTTGTCTTTATATGCTCGTATGCTAATTTTCTATTTTAAGCTCAAGTTAAGTTTAAGTCGGTTCTGTTCTGAAGAGGTATTTTCTAGATAGTTTTTAAGATATACATGTAATAGTCCTTTACATAAATAACTATAAATGCTATGCCAAAAAAGGCTAACTTTTTTATTTGTACTTTTGTGTTTTTTTTTAAATATAAATTGTTGTTTTTATTTTACATAGCAAAAAAAATTACAAATACTGTTGACAAGTAGGTAAACTGTATTATATAATTAAATAGCTAAGGAGATTATACTACGTTATAACCGCATTATTGTGTCACCATCGGTGACTTGTATACTATGGAATATTAACAAAATCTGTTTAATTGGCTTAGACCAGCTGGCGTACACTTAAGTACCTAGGTAGGTAAGTATAATAAGTCTGTCATTATACGCACTAGGACACTGAAATGGACTGTAAGAACTAAATATTTGCAATGCGTACCTAACACTTCTAATTAAATAACGAAATGAACGTAAAACACCGAAAATGACCGGTGGGTCTTGTGTAGAAAATAAATTTCATGTTAGTTACAAACTAAAACTGAGGTCGACACTACATCCTATTTACTTGAATATAGAATTGTGGTTTTGGTTATCTTGTATCGTATATAAGACCGATTGCCTGTCTGAAATCAAACCTCAGGAGATCTTTATCATCTTTCTAATTGCAAAAACAAAATTGTGAAAGTATCTACCAACTATTTTCTATTTAAAATAACGCAATATTTTTAAGCCAATAACGCAAGAATAAAATCGTAAATTATCGAGTATCGAAGGCCTAATATAATATAACTTATAATGATAAAATATACATCATCGATTTTTTTAATATTTATTTGTATCGTTTATTTGCAGTAAAAATGTCTGCTTAAGCTATTTTACGAAATTTTTTTTTTAAGTTTTTGGTTTGAAAGTTTCTTGGAAACAATGTGGCCAGTTTCGCAAACTAAATATTAGAACATCGTTATCTCATTATACACAAATTCCAGTTCACTATTTAGCATTAGCCACATTGTCTATGCATTTAGCCTACCTGTTGGCTGTTGGCTGTATAGTTTGGTTTGCCAGTCCGCCCACAGGAGCCCGCATAATTTACTGCCAACACAGCAAGTTATAGTGCTCTGGTGCGTGAATTGTTCTAGCATCAGGTTCAGTTGTCATAGTATTGCATTGAGAAAAGGCTGGCACAAACAAAACATAATAAAACCGTATATAATAAATGATATTAAACTAAGATTTTCGTGGTTAATCAACATTCTTAAATATAGTTCAACGGGTACATACCACGATAATATTTTTGGATTTGTCGATATTTTGACATTTTATAATGTTCTATCGATCAATAATTTATGTACGAATTACAAATGCAGTCAATGTAAAAATCTAACAGGAAAAGTAATCAGATATTGTATAGATAGAAAATTAGAGTTATTTGTTATGTGTTTGAATATAACAACATTATAACATTTATGTTCTAACCCAAAATAAGCCATTAAATTCAAACGTAAAGATAAACCCATAAGCCTTCTTATTAAGATATCAACAAAAGTAGATTTGCAAGTCGTGGTTGAGAACATATTTTTAGGCATACTTTCTCTAATGACAGCGAATTTAGTTTATTATCCTTTGTAAAAAGTACTCTGTGAAGAAGTATTGTTTATCCATCCATCCATGGTTCCCAATTATGATTTTTATTTGTATGAAAACTGTTAAAACCAGTCCGCTGACACAAAACAAATCATTACTCATTGGGCACACGGTGGTGGGCACACGGTGGTATAAGAACATAATATTAGGACTAAATAACACTTTTTAGATCAATGAACGTAACTTAAAACACAAGTGGATACATTTGACTCATAATTTATTAAAACTCTTTTTTTCATTCGTACTCGTAAGTAAAGAAGCCTTCTTAGCATGTAGATTGTGTGTGTTAGTTTAAAACGACTTATAACACGCTACTCTACATCGCGCCACGTGACACGTATCTACATTTTGGACATTAGGCACTTATTAGCTGGTTTCATTGTGGTATGACCACATAGACTAGAATTATATAAAAATTGTTTTCATTTCCATACCTGAACTATAATCCTCCGCATAATTAAACCACAGATATGTAAATAGTACCTAGAATATGTACCTAATATATTATGTTAGTTTCTACATATCATTTTATTATTTTATGAATATAATAGGTTAAATAATGAAATAGATATTACAATTAGATACAGTTACCTATTGTAGTTATCGTAATAAAATGTAGGATAGTATCTAATTTTAAGATTTTCTTTTATGTACACCCAGTGTGCATCTCGATATATTGTTATCTAATATGTAATGTATATGAAGTATTTTTTTTCATCCAAATAAATGATATATTATTGATTCAATTATATTCCTAGTACAGTGAAACATGCGTTAGCAAATAATATCCTTATACGATATAAGACAACATTAAAAAAAAATATCTCAGTATGTCTTATTTTCCTTGCATCAAGATCAATCATTCGATAAATGATTTAAATTAAAAGGTTGATTTATGGCAAGGACAATGCGTAAAAAGACTGCAGATCAAATATCGTGCAAGTTGGATACGATTAACGCAGTGATAAATTAAAAGGTTAGTCTGATAAAGTCAATTAGATGTCAGGGTTTTAACTTTTATTTACTCTCGGTCAAATGCGCGACGCATATCGAGTCCAACTCCACTGTTTAAGTTCCTTAGTTAAATTCAGGAAGTTGCGGTAAATTAGCATCATCTTGTGTAGAAGACAGTTAAGTACAAGTAAGCCTATGACTGCAGTCTCATCTGGTTGTAATATATCTTTGAGATGTCTCTCAATAAGTTCAAAGTTTATATAAAACGTAAGCGTACAGAAAAATCCAATTATAATAATAAGGATTACTTAAACGATAAAAAAAGATTGGGTGTGAATTGCTCTTACTTAATGGCCTAATATTAATTTACTGTGAGAGGGTGTTAAAAAACAAAATACCCGCTATGTTTGTTGTGGTCTCTTCTTAGACCAGTGCGTATTTCAAACCCTCGTAGCTTTAGGTTTAAGTTGGCGAACGAAGTTATCACAATCCCCTTACAATTATGTAAACATACATGTATGAACGCTTCATAAGTGCATGTGCTATCACAAGCACTTATGAAGCGTTCATGTTCCGACATGAATAAAGTCTCCCTACACCAGACCAGACCAGAGAAAATTTATAAAATAATAAAATGTCAAATTGACTCTGCAGCGGATCGAATCCAGTAGTTTCAACTTACACCGCAATAGGTAATTCGCTAGAAAGGGCGTCAAATAGGAGCATTATCGCCTGGTTGCCAGATGAGCTAGCACATAGAGGTGTCAAAAGGCAACTGCTTTCTGAACCGGTGGTAGAGTCTCTATAAGCAGACATACTTGACGTTTCAAAAGTGCTAATAAAATAGGCATTCTTGAAATAAATGAATTTTAAATTTTTCTTCAAACCAGCGCCGCTACTGCTGGTCCAGCTATTGTTGAAGGAAGAGTTTACTATATTCTTGCTTATGAATTGGATTCCACAGTTGTCGTAGACATTGCAGCATGGACAAAAATCCCAGAATGATCACTTTAACAACAATCTAATGAATCAATTAATGCTGGATTTTCGTATAGGAATTGATGAGGGGTGAGGATCTCATTTTGTATAACTTTACTCTTCAATCCGTAGGCACCTCAAATATTCCCATCATTGTAGATCACAGTCATGCCGTGATAGCCCAGCGAGTTTGATTTCGGATTCCCTCTCAGTGAGCCAAGTTCGAATCCCAGCAGGCACCTCTAAATTTTCTGTTATGTGCGTTTTAAGTAATTCAAATATCACTTGCTTCAACGGTCAAGGAAAACATCGTGAGGAAACCTGCATGCCTGACAGTTTCCATAATGTTCTCAAGAATGTGTGGAGTCCACCAGGCCGCAATGAGCCAACGGGGTGAACCCCGTTTTTTTACTCCTTTTCATTGTGGGAGTGGACTCGTAGGTGGTAAGGAGATAATGAGAAAAAAAACTGCAGTAAGCATTAAAATTGTTTTAAATTAAATATAAAAATTATGTATACACTACTTGTGATTAATTAATAACTTTTTATACATTGTTATCGAAGTTGGTAGATATATATTTTAATAGGGGTGTTAATAATTTAATAATGAATCCCATGACCAACAATATAAAAACATAAAAAATTAATAGATCGTAAATCATAAAGTACAAGGAAATAAGTGTAAATCTGCTTGTTTAGTATTAAAATTCTAATTATATTTTGTTTCATGATGAACGTCATACGTATTGTTTGTAACTGTTTCAATGTAATTTAATATGTAAATTTCACTGTTTCGGACAAAAAAAGTGCGAAACAATTGTACGTAACTAATGTATTGTACATTATGACAATCGGGTGCTTAATCTGCGTAGTTATATAAAGCAGAAAACAAGAGTAACCCAACATGATTAAAATATTTTACATTAAACAGGAATCTAATGCTGAATAGTGTTATAATAAGACTAATATAATGATTTTTGCAATAAATGACAATTCAATGTAATATAAGCCCTTTTTAAACGTCCAGGATATCTGTTTGTTTGACAATTTTGACCATTTCGAAAGGCACACTTTACCGAGAAGAATCCGGAAAGAAACATAAGTGTCAGTTGCTCTTTTGCAAAATCATTTTACAATTTAACAATAATGCTTACAAGCCGCCTTGTCGTTAAGAAATTCATCAATAGTATAGTAACCTCGATGTATCGAATGTAAAATCAAAAAATTAATGAAATAATATTTTATAAATGTATGCAAATGCAAAACGTAATCTTCGGTATCGAGTTGAAAAACATAAAGTCGAACCCACAAAGGTTTTCTGCTCCTTTCATAGTCGATATTCCGATATCACCAATCATATATTTTTTAAAAGGACTAAAATTTTGTTTTACAGAGTTCATATTATTGAGGACCTACTGATATAAAAAATTTAGACCCACTTAATAGAAAACAAGTACAGAGAGTTGGTATGTGCGTGCGTAGTTTGTTTAAAAAGCGAGCAATGGGACAACCCTAGCATCTTGTCGCCCACGTTTACGAGGTACAAAGTATTTGTTGTTGCCGACATCCGTTGATTTACTACCAACCAGTCAGGCAGTATCCTATACGATTTCCCGTTATGGTCGTCCTCTAGCATTTCTAATTGCATTGGGTATTATCTGACGCAGTTAAGACGGAAGCCTGCACTGCATAAAAAATCTTTGAAGATTACGTGTTTCTTGTTTTTCTTATTATTTTGTCTTAATCGTAAGGTTTTGTGAGCCACAATGTCTGCTATGACACCAAGCATTATTTTCATCATTACCATATTATACACCTATAGTAGGGTTTTCTAAATGCATGATCAAGCCGTTGCTCTTTCCTTCCTCGGAGGTAAGAAAGAGCAATCTTGTCTGAAATTAAGCGTTCTGGTACGGTGCTGTGAATATAATCGATTAGTGATAAAACATTTCAATAGGTATATATTCCATACCTAACAGGTTAGCCCTGCATCATCTATTACCTAAAATGAGATGAGAAGAGAGAAGAGATGATGAGATATCGATGTCTATCAACGCTGCGTTTTCTGTATTGCAGCGGCCATCATTGGGGCATCCATCATCCTCCGTTTTCCCGAGCCGAGTGCCCCAACCATTGCTAATTTTGCTTCGTAACTCACAATCACTGTCAGTATTGATCTTGTAAAGATAATAGATATCCTCATTTTTTATTTCATGACGACTATAACTTACTCTTTATATTAGATTAGTTAGCGCGTATGTTGTCTTCTTCTTAGTCGTTACAATCTTTACAGACTGGTCGTGGTCGTCATCTGGGTGTTGTAGCTCTCTTTACAATCCTTCGCCACTCTTCTCTAACGCATTCTCTTCTAATGCGCATTCATGTAGAGGAGCCTCGATTGCGGCCTTCACTTGGTCCGTCCATCTCATCGGTGATTTACCGCGTGCTCTGGTTCCTTCTACTTTCCCTTGAAACACAAGACGGTCAATGGAATAGCCTATGTTGTAGTGTTGTCATTTCAGAATCCTGATTTTATTAAAAGCAAGCCACGAAGATACTCTGTCTTACATTTCAATGACAAAACATTATAAACTGTAATATTATGTACCTAGTACCAACAATATTTATTGTATACCTGCCTCAGAGAGAGGGCGGTTCATTTGTGCCTCCTTATTAGGTGGCAGGGTTCGATTTCTCTATTATTCATTTACTAGAAATAAACATTAGAAAGTCGAGAAGATGAGTTCTACCTGGAATTCAATATTACGTAGCTAATACATATTGCATAGAAATTTCGTGGTATAGGTTCGAGGTTTCATTTATTAATTAGTGCCAAAAAGTTATTCCAACTACCAATGGATGATATGGGGATGACATTTGAATTTTGCCAGCAGGTAAATAATTCCTCAAAAACAAACAATTTATAACCAACCATGTAAACCTGTTAACCATTTCATTTTATATTACCTTTATCGATCACAGAATTTTATAGAAAGAATGAACAACCATTCATGCACCATCCTTAGAAACGAAGCCATCAATCCAAAGATGAACATGCAATACGAGAATTGATAACTAACTAACTGTTCATAATTTCATTTAAATCACTTATTTGTTATCTCCACGCAGTTAGAATGAATGAATGAATACACTTTTATTGTACACCAAAGAAAAAAAGTAGTTAGTAGTACGTAAAGTATTAGTTAGTTAAAAAAGAGTACAATTTGGTGGCCTAACATTTGAATTTTTTGCGTTTGAATCTTTAAACTTTTTTTACTTTTTGTATCTGTTATTGTGTTTTTAGACGCCTTAAAACTCTCGTTACAAGCACTACTAAAATCAGTCTTTAATACTACTTACAAGAGTCTAATGCATCTAAAGTGAGTTTAGTCTAAACTGTTTCGAGGACCATTTATTCAAATTGGCGGGAAGTCCTTACCAAATTGTTTGATTAAATAATCGTGGGAATCGTATCTTGCGGTATTCCTCCTTTGTCTGTAAGAGTAAGGAACTAAGCTAACAAATATATATGAACTCTTTAAATAATATCAAAATCATGATACATAAAAAAAAACTACTGTGATCAAGTGATAGTAACTATTTACTATTCCTTGATCAGTGTTTTTAAAGGAACATGATTTTGATTTTTGTTTTGTTTTATGTCTATGTTGCATATAATATTTGCAACATAGGCATATAAAGAAATCAGTTGAAAGAATAATGCAACATACGTCAAAAAGATAGAAATATCGCGTAGTGCTTCAATAATTATCTTTATTAACAGAAAGACAGCTCTGTGGAAAACAAAGTAAGCTGACGAATCTTAATGACAATCATTTATTCGTCTAGATTATTTTGATCATTTTAATGCATAATTATGATGATTTATACCATGTATAATTTATTAACATTCATTCCATCTTGCGCTCTCGAAAGAAATCAAAAAGATGTTGATGAATACATCAACTTTATAGGTGCAGAAGCCGAGATAAGGCATTATTTAAAATTTAAGAAAGTAGGGCTTTCATTTGTATATTTCTTGACAGCGTAACATCTTAAATCAATGTTTCTTGATGACAAATTATGTGGCATGTCTGATTATATACCGACACATAATATCATATGGTTTAAACGGCTTTTTGCCGGCAGCACAGAATTGTTAGGCTGGCAGATGAACTTCTACGGAAACAAAGAAATAATTTAAGGACACCTAAAAAATAATACACCTTTGTATTCTAACTTATTCCATGAAAATTTTAAAAAGGGTTAAAGTATTTACTCAAAAGGATACAAATTGACAGAGTATCAATAACTACATTATTTCGAGGAAAAAGACGAGTATTTCCAAAAAGGTTTTATTCCACGATCATTTGTCTCAATGAGAGTTCAATAAATAAATCAACCATTTTGTTTCCACCACTTTCAATTATATCATTAAGTGCGTACATGCTCGTAATAGCTCGCAGCAAGAACTTGTAACTTCAATTAGATAATTACACTCCATTGTCACAAAACAAACACAAGTACCTACTACCTACCTACAAGCATTGATCTAAAATCCTAACTTTCACGTCTCTATTTATATAATATTTACGATTTTTAAGTATCATTGACAAGGAAGTAGTACTTAGTTTTACAATAATATTATTTTCTTGCCAAATGAGATTCATACAAAAAAGTTAATACCCAAATAAATTATTTCTAAAGTAGATAGAACCTTCATATTGACGATAAATATATACAATTATTGGAATCCAATAATCTGTAACAAAGTAATCATTATTGACATCTTAAGTATTTATGTTTATTATTCATTAATATTCATCAGTTACCCTAGTACCAAGGCATCTTACCAATTGTAACGGACCCTCAAATATTCACATCTTAACACACTGGTAACTTGTGACCTAAATGTTGACTCTTATTGTATAAAGACTAGAATTTGACTTCAAAAAATGCATTTAAGAATGGAACTAGATGATCCTTCCGTCTATTAAAAGTAATCCAAAGCAATGATTCATATCAGTTTTTTCATTTTTCGTCTGGGCTTTTCCTAAATTTCTTTTTTAGCTAATCTCTGTATTTAGGCAAACGAATTACCAAAATAAATCCTTTCGTGCCAACCATTTTTGAGTTTTAGCGAGATGAGATAGATAGACTAGGGCGCAAAATAAGATCCGTCAGCGAATTAAATGAAACAATATTCAAATTCCAGCTGTATTACGACTGTAGCCAATCTCCACGGCACTTTCTCATATATTTTAATATCCATCTAACCTGTTCACATTGGCCTCAAAGGTTATCCAATGTTAATGTGAACCTTGACCGCGAAATGATAAGGATGTTCGGTCATCATCAGTCGTAAACGTCAAGATGTGGATCATAATAATATATGTTCCATAAAGTTTTAACTGATTATTCAGGGTTGGTTTTACAAAGAATATGTTTAATATGCCAATTATCTCGGTAAAATTGGTTTCATAAATCAAGTAACGATTAACGGTATTTGATGGTACATTTACTATCATCATTCGATTTTTTTTGTCACTAATTATAACGGTCAAGAATGAGATCTGCAACCATGAGCCACTATTATTGCACATATCATAGCTACATAAGCGTGAGTGGTGATAGTTATAAACACGGTACGATAATCCGAATATGGCAGTTTATCAAACCCCGAATTGATAAAGTGCCATATTCGGATTACATTTAAACACCGCAGTAAGGACACTGTTAAAAAAAATCTAGGTATCCTGAAATAAAACTAGTTTATAAAAAGATACCGTATTTATCAAAAAAAAACTGCCGATTAGAAATATTATATTTTACCTACTTAATAACGGTATTTACGTTTTTGGATCATAAATAATTAAACTACCCATATAAAGTAGATAATGACCCTATTTGGTTGTCCAATGACACTTGGAAACCATTTAGGATGTAAGTATTTAGGGAACAGATTCATTTTATAATCCGGGAAGCAATGAATCTTTTTTAAAGTATGAATGAACGTAATGTCATGCAAGATTTGGAACCAAACGCATTGTTGTTTCAACTGAGATGAATAAAATAGCACGTAATAAGTTAAATGCCACGAGTATATCTACGACACACGAATTAAATTTTTGTGAATTTCACAGGCCTTTATCTCACCATTAAAACAGTTTAATTACATATAATTAATTTATTATATATTTATAATTTTTTATTTATCATTAAATTTTGTACAAGTGTAGTTTACTTATAGTATAGTGAGGTTACAAAATAAGTGTTATGTATTTATAGTGTAGTTAGTGTTTTTATAGTATAAGTAAGGGGATATCTGCAATGGTGGGTACCATTGCAGATAAAACCGAAGAACGTACGATGCTGGACCATCTGTTTCCAACACGCATAAGTTTTGTAAAAGTAAATACTGAGAACAAGGGAGGTGAGAAGGAGAGAAATGCTCCAGTCCTAAATTCCTCGGCAAGGGCAATATACGTATGGATCATGGATCAAGTAACAACAATCTAGTATATATATACAATGTTTTTTTTATTCTTATTTTTGTTACGATAGATTTACTATTTTTTCGTCTTTAGAAAAAACAATTGACTATCGACGGAATACAAAGTAGCACGCAAATCAGAATCATACTCCCGAATGTTAAAATAATTGCATAGTTTATCAGAAATGATGATACGTAGATACGTATTTGACTTATAATTTTAGGTTGGCAGTGATTTTGCACGCCACTGACTCACGAAAACTCTTACACGTGCAATCACAAGAGGTTAATAATGACTAGACGATTAGAACCTAGATCTGAGACCATAACATTTAAAGCTGTTTTAAAATAAGCAATTACTTTTTTGTGTAAGACGTTTTATTTTTATTTCAACATTGATATCTATAACGACGATCTTTTAAATTTAAAATATTTTAAGCTAATTTTAATGCAAAATCTTTCACCGATCAATTTTGTTGGATAAAACACGCGACGCTTAAATGAAAAGAAAATCTCTGATCATAAAATCATATTACTAAGGCAGCTATAATTAAAATAAAACTATTTACTGTTGTACTATCGACTTTGTTATTAAATTTTATAGTTGATTTCAATACATTTAGGCATATTTATTGAAATGTTTATAATAAAAGGTTCTTCTTGAGCTGTGTTTTCCGACATTAGTTGCCTGGGAGAGATCGCTATGTAACGATAACGCCGCCAAATTCTATACTTTTCGTTAAATTTTTATTTACAATTTATCTGTATGTTGATGTGGTGTACAATAAAAGTGTATTCATTTAATTATTAAGCTTTAATAGCAATTTAAGTCTTATTGTTAATTTCAAATCTAAAAATTCTTTATTCATATAGGTCAATTCACCTATTAAGCGTTCAAACATATTCCTATCCTATTCCTATATTTGAGATTTTGATGATGGTGATGACTACATTGGTTTACTTAAAAATAAACCTAATTAGGTTCCAAGCTTGCTGTTAGCACATTATTTACTCTGACATTTTGTCGCCCTACCTCAACGAGACGACAAGAATTTGAGTCGACATATTATCTCGTGCTGACCTAACAAGTAGCTCACAACAAACTTAGCCAAGTTTTATTTTCTGTTCAAGTTTCATTTAAAATTAATCAGCTAGGAAGTTAGAAAAATATCCAAGTTTTTCTTTTTCTATTCATGTAATCCTTTTAAAATATATACATATTATGATAGAAAATGCCTTTAAGGTTCAATAAAAATCTGCAACATACGGATACCATAATAACCATAGTTTTGCATAGATGTCCGAGTTGTTGGATACCAGGAATGTTAAAATTCGCAAAAAAAATACAATTAGCCTTAAGTTTTTACGTTGTACCGCTAACAACCTTGAAGACCGAATGAATGACACCGCAAATAATCAGAATAAGGAAGTCCTGGCAACAATGCATCGTCACCTGGGAGTTTGTTATGCAGACAAAATAATCGGAGCCGCAATCAATCTTCATTGGCCAACCGAAATATGGCCGGCCATTCTGTACAATGTATCCGTACTGTTGACATAAAAGGACCCATGTGCGATTTAAAAAAATCTCTCGCTGCAATGGAACCGTAAAGTTTAGGATTTTATCGGGCCACTTGTTATTTTTTATTTAAGTCTAGCTTCAATCACCCCCTTGAATCAGAGAATACGTTAAATCTTCAGTTCTGATTTTATTATCAAAATAATCGCTAGCCCGCATTGGAGAATCGTCGTATAGGGACCTCGCTCTAAATCTCTCTCTCCCTCTTATGAAACAGAGTACATATATAGACTGCGAATCAATATCATCATCATAATAATACTAGCAAACTATAGGGCACTGGTCTCCTCTCAGAATGGAATGGAAGGGCCAAGTGCGAATTCCAGACTTGACTCACCTATGAGAACATTATTGAAAACTCTAAGGCATGCAGGTTTCCTAACAATGTTTTTCTTAACTGTTAAAACATAACTCGAAAAGTTTCGATCGAACTTAATGCTGAATTAAATAAAAATAAATTCAGAAGCCAACTTTGTCCATCGTTTCGTATTTATAAAATAAGTAGTGTTGAAGGAGTACATTCGAATAGTATAGTAGACACGGGCTGGTCAGGTATAAAATAATAAAGTCACTTAATCTTTTATTAAAAATTGCACCGTAAGGCATCAACTTTTTCTACAAACCCTCCAACCGCCCGCATTTTAATCTCCGCGTCATACCGTTAGGGCAATCACGACGAAATTAAATCAGATCCCGCGAGCACAGAGCAAATTCACTCTTAAAATCTCAAAGAAGGCTATATTTTTCTGCATACACTTGTAGTATGCATGATAAAGCTTGTAAAAGTTGTTGGTACACTTTTTTCCCAGTCGCTCCCTGCCCGCATCACAATCTTCGTATTATACAGTTAGACCGACCTTGCCGTCAGGACACAATTAGTGTTCAGTTGAGACGGGTCCTTGAGTGCATCCTTACACTAGACACCGCTCAAAATAAACAACACCAACATGTAAATTATATTCATTATTTGTATATACTCAGAGTTTAGTTTATAATATATAGTAGGTTGGTATAGGTAGGCATATAGAGAGAAGTCCCTGCACCGTGTTTCTCCAATCCGGAAACTGAAGAAACTCATTCTCCGGTAGGCACGGGATTTGACACTAGACACTGGACCAGTAACATTTTAGGTATCATCATCAGCATCTTATGAACCAAATAATATCGTTTCAAACTTAAATTAAAGTCAGTTTAAAATTTTATTTTGATTTACGAAATAGGTATGTTTGTAAAATAATTGTGTAGTAACGTAATTTAAAATAAATAATAATGAGTAGGCACATAGTCGTAAAACTATAATTTGATTTATTTTAATAATTAATTACGTTATCGACGTTGATAAAAATTACAGTATATACAAAACAGTTGGTGAACAAAACCCAATACAGGAGATAAACTTTTGCTATCAGTGCGGTAACCAAATAAATTTAAGACACTTTATAATTTATTATTACAGGAAACAGTCAAGTTATAGGTACCTACTTAAACATAAATTTTAAGGCAAATAAGCACAATTGCGAAAAGGGGTTAAAATATCAATTTACAACAATAACATTTAAAAAAATCCCTACAAAGTTTAAAGAATAGTTCTATAGTGTCTGGAATGGCCAAAAAGAAAAAGAATAATGCCAACTCACACACTCTGACTCACAGCCAAAATAATGTATCCCATCACTGGATTATACTGCTACTAAGCGATAAGGCCGCCTTTTGTATTCTACTACTGTCTTTGTATATCTATTGTTTTTTTTTCCTTAAATAATAATAATTATTATAGCATAATTCCTAAAACCCTACCACTGAGGGCACTTTAAGCCTAAAGCCTGCAAACAAGCATTGGCGCAGCAGAAGGCATATTAGCTCTAATTCTCCCTAATGAGACAAGAAACCTGTGCTCACTGACTGCTTAACTATGGGATACTATAATAAGGTAAAGATATTTTACGGCCCATTGAAATCGCTAGGCTGAAGATGACAATAGCCATGATAAGTGCAAGAACACCCCGATAACACACACACACCATCATAGTAAGATATCAGTCTACCACAATCACAGTACAACTTACGTTCAAACTAAAATAGTACATTAAAAATTATAATTATAACAATTCTATCATTAAGATAATTATTTAAAATTAAAATAATAATTGCGTTCTCGCTTTCCGCCAACATGGCGATAATTCCCACAACCTTGGAGGTATAACATCAATAGCCTATAAATTTTAGTAAAATAAATTAAATAATAAGTTTAATAAATTAAAAACATTATTAAAATAGTAAATTTTAACAACACAAATTAAAACAAAAATACAAAAAAAGAATACTGTGAAGATTAGCTAATATGTAGTAGACTACGATCTACGATCTTTTTGATCGTAAGATCGTAATACTAACTTAAATCAAATTAGAATTGCAAATAATACAAAAAAAAAAAAAAATCAATATTAAAATTTAAAATTTTCATATTGATTTTTAATTAATTTTTTGATCGTAAGATCAAAAAGATCGTAGATCGTAGTCTGTACATATTTGCTTATCTTCACAGTATTTATTTTTGTTTTAATTTTTGTAATTTTTGTCATATGGATATTTGGTCTGCAGACAAGCATTTATTATTATTATTAGTCCACTGATGAACTAAATACCTCTCAACGGGAGGGTTTTTCTATAATCATCACACTTGGCAGAATGGTTGGTGATCGCAGTAGATGATAGTAGTAACACAGAGGACGATGCTAGCCTCACTCGTATGACACTCGCGGGAAGAGGAGAGATGGTGGCAACTGTATTCTTATCTACCGTCACATGAAAGCACAGCTATGGAGGTATGTAACCATAATATATATACATACTTTTTGGTCCTGACCGCCCCCATACTCCGTCAACATAACATGAACTCTTATTAAAGGAGAGATATAATTGGATTAAACAAAAACATATTAATTCAAAAGGATCCGACTTCATTCAGCTCATTCGGAGTGATTGTGAACAAAGTCATTACCTTCTCATTTACGAGCAAGAAATTTGCATAATGGCTATCTACCATCGCCTGATCTCCAGCAACGCCCCCAACCACTGCAGGCGGAGAGGAAATTACCGCGCGATCGTAAACCGTAATTACTGTTATCAAGTAAAACCAACTCAAAACTCAACAACAATTTCTAACCTGTATCCTACGTACATTTTGCCAATCATCAACACACCTCGGAGATGTAAGTGGCAAATGAGAACGAGCAAACTGACGCGATGGTTAGGTTAGGAAGAGCGGTTTTACACTAAGACCTTAAAATAAAAATCTATCTAATAAAAATTGTTCTATCTCAAATTCATTTGCACTCTTGAAGGGAATGTTAATACTATTCAAGCCAAGTGCGTCCCATCTTAGAGTCCTTCATTATTTATTTATTTGCATCATGGATGATACTTTACGTCATGTGAGCCAGATTTCATCAATATCGGGTTTACGATTGAGCAGAACATAGGTAACCAACAAACAAACAGACACAGCTTTGCATTAATAATATTATTATGGAATTATGGATAAAAAATTTAGTAACAACATCGCACTTCGACTGTCCATACGTTACCATATTTTCTCGGCCCCTGCGGTCATGTATTTTGGCAGAGTGAGACATTGCGTAGGTGTAGCAACTCCATCATCAGTGGAGGGGAATGTTAGTACCACATTTAACGGTTAAATAGTCAATTATCAACTGACCTATCAGACAAAAAACTTTTACCTCTACACAAGCCATTGCTGCTACAAAATGTTAATTTTAATGATGATTCATTTAGGTTCATGGTTTTGTTCTTAAAGTAAGTTCATAGAATCACCTAGTACCTAGAAGGTACCAAGTGATACTCGGTTCTGGTTTGAATTTTGGTCTGGTAAAATTTGTAAAAGTCCGTAAAGCGATAAAAACATCGTATATTTACTTAATTATGTACGCACTTAAGAAGAGACAGGTTCTTCTTATTCGTTAATCCATTGAAAAATAGAAGCGAATTGAAGCACAATGTTAGCGCCTCCCTTTTGTGGAGACCTAGTTCGATTCCCAGCACGCCGTTCCGTACCATATTCCAATACAAAACAACAAGTATATAGTACATGTTATCAAGGTCGAGGAAACAATACAAAAATAAATGTTTTCTTTCATTTGTTCCATTCCCGAAGCGTTTAATTTCAACCTGTTTTTCATTTCAATTATTAGTTGTTATAGGTTATACCGACAATAAAAATACACAATACACTGAGACAACATTACTATTTTTTAGGATAGAAACTGCAGAAACCTACATATTACCTAAGCTGTTTCAGTGCCGCATGAGTAAAAACTATGACCTCTTTTCCACACGCCCACTTCTCATAAGGCTGGGTATCACGTTACGCAAAAATAGGCTGATTATATCATCAACGGTCTTATTAACGCCTAGGATTACTAAGTTTTGTCTGGGTATAAAGACCCATCTCGTCTCACCTCACTCTTGGTGATAGGCGAGAGGGCAAGGCTTCGGTTTCGCTTTCGGAGGGACCGAGTACAATCCCTGGCACAAACCTGTAAATTTCGGGAGTTACATGCGTTTTTAACTGCAATTAGACTTCACTTACATTAACGGTGAAAGAAAACATCGAGAGGAAACCGGCATGCCTGAGAATTATCCATTACAAAACAAATTTGTCACCATTTCAAAAATACAGTGCTTTGCGCCTTAATCCATAGATACTAAGAGAGATACGCCCTGTGCATAGATAACGAATGGTGTAACAATTAAGACTCTCCACACTACTCCAATGTGGGTTCATGCGTTACTATAGCATCTTTGCATACCTTACATCAAAAGCCTATAACAGTACACTGCTGGACTGAGCGCCCCTTCCTACAGAGAGTTTCGGCTATAATCACGACGCTGGGCAAACGGTTTGGTAGTAGTAGCATAGAGGACGCTACTACCCATAAAATTCCCTTAGTCGCCTCGTACCATAACCGCTGGAAGGGGAGGGATAACAACTGTTTTCTGATCTACCGTCACAACACAGCAAATACACAATCAAAAATAAATAAATAAAAGAAGAGCTTTCACTCGTACCAATTTTGTCTAATAGAAAACCACAGCCTCACATTGATTTGCCACAACAGCTACCTAATAAATAATATACCTCAAGCGGTATACTGATTTCCAAGATAAATTACAACAAGCAAATAATTGGAGTGTCCGTTCCCTGTAATCACAATAACTGGACAGTTATTGTAACGGCCGAAAACATTACATGATGCTATTCAGACGTAGAAAGTGGGCCTGCCAATGACTTCTACGACTAGACCGCCGCTAGACATGCCGCTAGTCCAAGAGCCAGTGTTTTGTATGTCGTCAGCGAGTTTTTGCTCTTCTAATAATTTTAAATGTCAATTTGAGATGGTGATGACAAAAAAAACACCGTCTTGGGCTTCTACATAGGCCAGGACGCGTTTGGAACCCTCGTAGCTTTAGTTTTAAGTTTATGAATATGGTTATCGCCATCATCTCACTCCCGTGTAATTCTCATTTAATGTACTCATCAAAAGTGCCACCCTATAAGGGCCTACTTGAATAGAGATATTTTTGACTTTTGACTTTTGAATTATAATCAGTATGTAAAAATAAATACAGGTCACAATAACAGTAAAGGTGTTTTACGTACCTATTTAAATTCTTGTCGTGCAAAACTGTGCCTACTCAATTATTTTAACTGTCTTAAAATGTAAAGAATAATGCGTTTTAGTACTAAACATAGAAAATATAAAAAAACAAGTGTGTAATAAAAGATTTTTCTTTATTTAAGTATACTGATACTTCTACTTGCATGCATAAATACTGATTTATGCATGCAAGTAGGGCTGATGGTATGAGAATCACTGCTGTGCTATTACAAATGGATTGTTCGCACATACCATTTTTTTTATTATTGTAGTAATGTTTTTTTTACCGGCGAAAAAATATATAAGCCTTAAATATAAATTATTTTATTTAACTCCTACACCTCAGTTTTATGGACACATGGGTATGCCTTGATGCCTGAAATAAAGATTGCATATTATTATTATTTAACTCCCACGCCTCAGGTTTATGGAGAATGTATTTCTTGCATGACCTGCTATGTCTAGGTCGATTCATAGTTTATTATAGTTATTTAACGTACCATCAGATGGGCCGCTTGGACTTGGTCTGTCAAATCAGATTATAAAAATCTAATTTCGATAAATTTTTGTATGTTTTGTATGAAAGGGATGGCATTATTGAACAATCAAGTTTATTTCAGTGTTAGAATGTATCTATAAATTCGATAGTGGGTTCTTTTTAACAAAGCAACCATAGGTTTTACGAAATTTGTTGGAAAGTATTCAGCATTAGGTATTCAGTAGATAGGTACACCAAGTAGTAACCGTAAGTGAAGTCTTAATATAACGTGAAATGTTACTTGATCCGCTGGAAGGGTTCTAATCGATTCAATGTTGATTTAGTGTTTCAAATTGCGTTCTAAAATCGATTATATTTCGATATGCCGTCTCGGCATGATATTAAAGGGAAAAACACATAAAAACCATTGAGATATACATATATTACGCCCAGTTAGCTATTTTGCAGATCTCGTGCGCGCAAATACCTTTGGTTTAAAAAAAGTTCTAAATCATTTAATATTTAGTGGTATATTTTTAAAATATTGTACAAGAAATATAGTAACTATACGTTGGAAATAGAGCATCGTTACTTATATTTAATTCAAAGGCAATTAAAATCATGTGACTCCTGTCACTTTTTTAGGCACGTGTCACGTAGCGTAGGTACTATGCGCGTGTCTGTTTTTATCTTCAATAGGGTTGTCATAAGTATACAGTGTCTTAGAATGTTTAGAATTATTATTTTTACAGAGCGATTCCTCATGAATTATACTTATGTATCCTTGAACATTATTTCGTAATTCGGTTACACGTTGCATATAATATTTACAGAAAGAAATACTAAGACAATCTGTAGTCTAAGAACCGGTCACTCCTCATGACAACATTATTATTCCTGCATTACAGTGAAAATGTAAAGCCACTCATGTAATAAGTAGCAATTTAATGTGGACAGGTTCCACCGCTAACGAGCATGATTACGATTTTGCGGCCCTTTATGGCTATTACTTCCGTATTAAGACAGATTTGACGCCAAATTACTGCTATGTTTACGTAGACGAGAAACATTTTTAGTTTAAGCGGCTTAAGTTTGTATATTCCTGTCAGTTAGTTACTATGCAATAAATGCTTAACCTCTCCCTTATTACATTATCATCAATAAGAATTGCTGGGCACGGCATGAAAATCACACGCCCGTGTAACAGGAAAAACATAGATCACTAAAATCTTTCAGTGATTATAAAATCTACAAGTCGTCAAACGTTCTAGTGACGTTTACTAGGTTCGGGTTTTGGCTATAATAATGTTGCGCAATCGGTCAGGCTTCGATGGATGCTCGTGCGCACACCATTTATCACATTGGGCACTGCTCACGTGAAATGGAGCAAAATGATACTAAGGTGTTTGTCAGACAACACTGCTTGAGCGACAAAGTAGCGTTTTTAGGTTTGAAATATTATCGTAGTTAAATTGTACAATTAATTTATAGGAGTTATAGAGGTACTTCGAAGTTCTTAATAGGCTTAATTTAAATTAATAGTTAAGAAAAATTACTCATCACTTAATTTAATTCTCACGACAAAAAAAAGCAAACAGAGCTTTAAATTTAATTCACTATTATCAAAAAATATTTTTTCATAATCATCTGATTTACCTATTTACGGTTTAAAGAAGTCCTAAATAGAGTTATAGTATGTTTTTAAGTATTTTCGTAAACAAACGCTTTTTCACTTTACAATGGCTGATGCAATTCGGATATTTCGTTTTAATTCAAATATTGGCAAAGATATTATGTAAGTATAAACATGTTTACGTATAATCTAAGGCCTGCAACGAAATGACAAGGTAATATTTGAGAAGCCTCGTGACAGGTAACTAATCGTTCGAAGCAATATTTGTATTGAGTTATATATTAAACTGCATACAAAAGCTAGTTATTAAAAATATCTACTTTTTCAGTAAAACCGCAACCTTAAGTTAAAAGAGTTGCGTCAGACGCAAAAAGTGAATGTTTCGATTTCAACCGTTTAAACATTTATCCGTACATGATCTTTCATATTTCAGACATTTATTACCACTGTTATACAATTATTTTATGTTCATTATTTTTAATGTCACTTAGTGCCACATTTGGGACCTGATTAATCTTTTTTATAATAAATTCGTAGCGGTCAACTACAGAATATATACCAACTTTAACGCAATGTAAACGCAACGCTTACTCCGAGTAAGTATGTCTGCGATTTGACCTGTGCCCTTTATATAAGATTCTCGCAATGGTAGAATCGTTTTCTAATGTCATAAAACTATACACGAAAGTAAAACTGATACTTGCTTGAAAGTCATACATTCTGTACCTATTAATTTATATGTACAAATGTTGCGTAAAAAAATTTGCTGTACAGCAAAAGAAGAATTTGGAAAATCCAAAAGTGCACTCATAGCGATCATTCACACTTTTAAAAAAAATCCTAAAACAAAAACTCAAGTTTTTTAAAATGAAATAACAAATAAAATTAGTATCTTTATGTCTCACGCAATTTTATGAGACGAAATTTATATAGCGCATGCGCGAATCTGTATTTTCAACTTACTCTTGCATATAGAAAAATAGTTTTTGATAAATTATAATTAAACGACAGTACTTAGAACGCTTATATTAACTAGGAATCAGCATACTGCATTATTTTATATAATAAAAAAAAAAAAATCCGGTAAGATATTTTTTTCGTCCAATTTCTCTGCCACATACACAGATCCGTAAACACAGACACACGGACGTCCAAGAATGATTAGTTTTATTATTATTTACCATATTGAACAAGAATAATTGCCTATAAATAAAATATATATCGTATGTGCTACACAGATTATTTAACTTGATGTTAACTAATCCTGTAAGTGTTATAGTAATAAAAAAAAACATCATTTAAGTTTTGAAAGACTGGGTTTTTTGACATGTCGAGAGTAGAGCATCACCTTTTGCTCCGCTTATGAGGCGTGCAACATTTGCAGTTGTGAGGATTTACTTAAACCTTGAATTGATTTAATACTTATAAAAATTTGATACATGAGGATTACTAGAATCTCTAACTGCAGTAGGTACGACAGCGACGATGAAATGTAAAATAAAAACACACCTAACCTGGAAGGTATACGAATGTTTTTTACCATACATAAACTTATATCGTACCGTAGACTGTTGACTGTGCTGAAGACTTCCATCAGTCCAGAACTGCTCTACCTAAACACCATTTATCATAAGGCTATTAACGTCCCACTACACGATTATTTATATACATTTTAGTGATGTGGTAATGGTAAAACAACTAGGACTGATGACTTAACGTTTTTTTTCGAAGTATGTGAAGGAAAAGCTTCATTTTGCAACTCCATGCTGTTACTATTGATCCAAGTATTATATGACCGAAGAATCGAACAGATGTCTTCTCGATTTATTGTCAGACGTTAAAACTACTTGAATTCTGCTTTCGTAGTCAAAGGCCGTGGGTTCGATTCCCACAACTTTAAAATGTTGGTATGTACATTAAGGTTTTTCAGAGTCTGGGTGTTTATCTGTATATTATAAGTATTTATGTGTATATTATTTATAAAAATATTTATCAGTCATCTTAGTACTCATAACACAAGCTATGCTTACTTTGGGGCTAGATGGCAATGTGTGTATTGTTGTAATATATATTTAGTTATACGATTATTTACTTACTAACCTCGCTGGCAAGAGAGATTGATGGACAAATTATCAATTCCAAAATTGGACCATTGTCCGGATATCGACTTATCAAAATACAACACCACACGCTGACACCGCTACCCTAGAGATCTTCGAAAATGTTTTAATAACTTCTAAGAGCTACAGAATATTCTCATTAAGTAGAAATGAACTGACCACATATTATAATAAAAAATATAGATCGAGGTAAACCACTATTTAAAATTCTGTTCTTTGTTAGTCATAGAATTAACGAGAATGTCTACACTTAACATTTACTTTCAAAACATACTTAATGAAGCACTTTTTCCTTACACGTCATGAGCTGGGTGATTATACAGCATAGTTTTTATTTGTATAAGGTAGTAGGTACCTAAATATAGAGAAATCGATACTTTGGTTTAATCGTTATTGTCTCAAAATTGTTAAGAATATGGCTTATGAAGCAGCGTAAAACGTTTAAAGATAAATTTAACTATCTAAAAGAAGTAGGCTGTAAAAGTCTCCTTTCCTTTCGTAAAGCAATATTTTTCTATGTGACAATTTATTTTAGTTCAGCGATCTATGAGCTTCTGAATAGTGTCAATAATTTCTCACGTGCAATAACCTATGCTAGCCTAGTAGATTTTTTGTTAAATAGTAGATGTATTCTATTTTGGATCTGACTAATTTACCCATATGGCTATGATTCTGGTTAAAACCTATATATACCCCGGAAATTTTCAATTCCATCTTTTTATACCTACAATATACCTCATAATTTTTACATTTCCTTCCTATCTCCAAACACACCGAACTACGCATTTATCAAATGCATTGAACCCACTGAATTAATTCGGAGCTAACATGACTGAGTATGTTAACTTTTCAGGGTCAAAGATCGTGTTTCCTGTTTCGAATTTGAATTTGTCGAGTAGGTTTATCACACACTGCCGCAAGAGGCGGAAGATCGGCCCTTGACATAGATATGATCATTATTTATTCAGCGCGACCGAACTCAGCGCGACCGAATCGTATTTATGAGACATCTTTCGTACTTTTTTATTATACCGTTTCCCACAGATCTTAAACAACTTGTAGCCTTTGTAGCAGTCTCCGTTAAACTTTAGTCGCACTATTACTTAAACCATTCTAACTATACCTACTCCGAAGAATCGTGTAGCTCGTCTAGCAGTTAGCATTCACGTTTAGTCGCACATAACTAACCCAAAACACACTAAGCGCCTTCTTTTCTATTCATTTTCTTAACTTGTTTTGGAGTACAAATAAAGTGTATCTATAAATAAAAATATTACTCAATAATTAAGTTAATAAACTACGTTTCATCAGTACTGTACTTCCAATTGTAACACACAGAAGATTTGTGCCTGATCGTGTGACTTACAGCAGCCTGCATTAAACTTTAGTCTCACATTACTTACCTAAGCGATTGTAACGACAGCCCAAAACATCGGATAGTGTTACATGAATACCGTTTGGATTTGAACTTAATTTTAAAGAGGGAAAGTTAAAAATCGAACGGTGACCATTGTACTGTCACAAGTAGTGACAAATTAGGCTTTGTTCGCCACTCCGCGGGTGGCCTTATTAACACCGACACATTGCTATTTATCATTGAGATTTCACTTATCCTTAAAGCCCTCGCACATTCAAATAGCCTCGCTTAAAACGGATTAATGCTTAACAAACAAAATTTTAATAGTAGTAAATAGTAGTAGTAGTAGAACTTTCTGTGCCTGAGCTCGTCCGGAGTATTACTGCCGCCAAGCAGCTGTGTTCCAGTCTGAAAGACGTATCGTCGGTGGTAGGCTGAGAGTCCTGTGAATCGCCTATCTACGCCGCTAGTTGACGGACATAAGGCGGGCCTTTGTAGAACTTGTTCCGTCAATTATAATTGCTAACGGACCCGCGCGACTACGTCCGTAAAAGAGTCGACTTAAAAAAATAGTCGTATATCCAATATAAATGATTCCGAGATTCCTATATAAATGAATCCTAGCTAGATCGATTTATAACCCCCGAAACACCCTGTGTACTAAATTTCATGAAAATCGTTGGGATCCGATTCCGAGATATATATATATATATATATATATATATATATAAATAAATAAAATAATTAAACAATTTTAAACTTCCGATGTATCTACCTAATTATATTGAGGGAATTTTATTTATATGGAATATCTTGATTGATGTAGTAAGTAGGTGGGTGTTAATTAATTTCTTTAGATGTTACCTTTTGTCGACGGCACGGTGGTGTACGGTAAAATTCGTAAGAATTTATGATTACACCATAATAGTTTTAAGTCTACTTGTGAATTTTGGTTAATAAATTATTATTATTATAATTATTATTAATGGAATATCTATCGATAAAACACGAATAAACTGACATTTACTAAAAATGAATCCTAGATAGATCGATTTATCGCCCCCGAAACCCTAAAATTCATGAAAATCGTTGAAGCCGATTTCGAGATTCCAATTATATATATGTATATACAAGAATTGCTCGTTTAAAGATATAAGATATAAAATATAATATATCTAACGTCCCAAATAAAAATAGTAATACCAAAATTACAGGCCACTGCACCAGTACATTTCTATTTCTTAATTACTTAATGAAGGGTTTATTAATAAATTATTCCACTTTAAATGTATGAATGAGTGAACTAATAATATTTATGTGATAGAGTATTTTTTGTCCTTACTTTATGGTCTAACTAAGCCACCAATTGACTTCATTTTTGGTGTAAAGTCAGTACTTTGCATCTCAGAGAAACAAACGGTTCCCACGGGATTTGTGAAAAGTCTTAATAATACTAGTTTTCATTTAATTCATTTGACATATAATCGAACATAGTTTCCCTCTACAATTGTTTGATACAGAACGAATGATTGAGTAAGCAATGCTTCTACTTTTACACGGCTCAGGACCTGTTGACGATGTTGACAAAAAAACGAACCAATAATAATATTTTACGATATTAGTTTCCGGTAAATTATTTTATAAACTACCTATTATTATAGGTTAGAGTATATATTAGTTTATTATTTTATATTTATTTATTATATTTTTCCTATTTGTGCAATTTTGTTCATGTATTTGTATTTAGCTATTTGAATGTAGGTTTATAATAATTTTACACCACCTGTCCGCTCTCGCTCATCTTGTCCTAATCCAAAGGTTGCCTGGCAGAGATCGCTACTAAGCGATAAGGCCGCCTGTTGTATTCTAACTTCATTGTGGTGTACAAATAAAGAGTTAAATAATAATAATAAATAATTATTTAGTTACGATATTTTTATTATTAACTAGCTGTCCCGGCGAGCTTCGTACCGTGCATAATGTTTTTTTATGAATGTTTTATTTTAATACGTATTATCTATCTAACTATTCCGGTCTAAGAGGAATCCAAAAACGTCAAATATCATAAAAATCAAAAAAAGCCGTTCTTGAGTTATAAATGGTGAAACTAAAACAACTTTCTTTTATATTTATAGATAGATCTATTTAGAAAAACATGAAATATTTAGATTAGAATTATTACGAATTATATAAAGTAAATTCTGTTCCATATTAATGAATCTTCAGTGGTCGTCAGGTGGGCAACCGCTAACATTAGTTTGCATCCTGAAGATGAACATAGGATACTTTTCTCACTTCGGGAAATCAAAGGTCTCCGCGGTATTCAAAAGTTAACGTCGCTGGCAACAGTAAGTTTAATATATATTTTAATTTACTTGCAATACAAAACCAAGAGCATGAATATGCACAAACCATTACGGTACGGATCAACGAACGCATTAGTTACATTTGAAACATTATTCCTTACAAAATAAGAACTGTGTTCGATTGGTAATCTTGTACGCGCGATATTACCTATAGATTATAGAGAACAGATGTAAACTACATCTTTCTAAATCGTGACTGTGTTGTATCATATTACAGCTTTAAGGCTCTTCTGCACTGGGTCGTAATGGGCGATTACAGACAAACCTGATCGTAAAAAGGTTATGAACCTTGATTGACAGTCTTGAACTTCTGCTCAGTTGTCGGTGTTTAGACACACATAAAAGATCCACCCACATGGTTCCCTTTTAACCAGTTTAAAAAATATATATGGGTACCGTGTGCTGAGGATTACCGATGTCTTATAGCCACGAGAGCTCACGAGATTACGTTTTCTTTATTTTGTAATGCATGATTGATGCAGATTATGTGATCGATCCGAATGTCAGCAATGATAACATTTTACTCTCATAAAAAAAAGCTTGCTTTCTGATTTAATATTGAAACTGCATAGCTTCTCCAGTTTGTGAACTGCCACCAGAGATACAAAAGCCGATTGGTTCAAAACGCATTTTTGAATGTTACTCAAAATAAGTTGTCGTTAGATTAATTTGGACATCCAAACTATAAGGTACTCTTGAATGCAATCAACTCAAGTCAACGCATAACTGATTGAAATACTGAAATTTTTTAAACAACCGATAAATTTCGTATCACCTAAATTTAATTTGTATCACCCTTGTTATACTTTATTATTTATGCTAACCACGTACTTACTCCAAATTATTTTTGAATGTATATGAGATATAATTTTTTTTTATTTTGATTTTAACACAACCCTATTCAGATGAGCCGTGGCTTATTGATCAGGATAAAGTTGCAACACTTCCAGATTCTAGAGGTCTCGATCGAAGGCACTGCAGACAATATGTTTAGCTACGAGTAGTTTGTGTAGCAGTATAATAGAATAGAATTGCTTTCCTGTAAACGATGTATTGTACCTCTTGGAAACTTCGTATCTTTAAAATCTATTGCAGTTCGTTGGCACCAGTCATAGACTATTGTTAAAGTATAGATGAAGCCGACGTCCCATGTATTATTATTTACTAGTCCTTTTAGTTCAGTTTTTGCGAGACCATCGACCTCTATAATGTATAAAACTCCATATATTAGATTATGCCAAATGCGCGGCGTGCCTTTAAACTGATAAGTTTTACTATATTTTTTAAACTGTGGTGTTAGATACTGTACCTGTAGGGATATTGATGACGACTCTTTATACGAGTGCAATTGATCTGAGATCTCCAATCAAAATCGATATTTTAATTTCAGAATTTGTCGTACTACTTTAAGACTTGTCAGTTAGGTTTACTTTTGATTTTTGTATAACAAAGAATCGTCGTAAAACTCGACAGCAGAAAACGCACAAATCTTTACTGTACCTATACGAAAGTCTTACTAGAGGCACAAATAATAATATAAACACAAATAATTTCAGAAATCTTACTTAAATAATGTTTTGAACGTGACAGTCTGTGTGGTTAGATGTTTGTTACTTTTTCACGCCACAGAGATGAACCGATGTCTGAAGTTTGGAATGGTTGGGTTGCAATATATCCCGGAATAATCAAAAGTTTCCGCAGGAGTAACTGCTACTCAAATAGACAGAGTGTTTATATAACATCCGATGCAACTGACGCATGATATAAGCCGAATACGCAAGCATATATTTCTGTGTTAAAATTAGTTTCACTGGGTTATATATTCTGGTGCCGTGCCTTCTACCTTTTTTCCCTTAATCTTAAATAGCAATGTCGTTCTTGGAAATTGTGGAACTAAACACGAGTAATGGGAAATGCGTGTGCCTTGACAAGTTGAATACAAATTACATTGCAACGGAACCAAATCAAAATAAATATGAACGCGTTTACATAATATTATTTAACAATGTAATCATGTAAGTACTCTGGAAACATTGAATACGGCAACAATCGCCTTTCAACCAGAGTATGAAACTATTTTAATAATCTGTGGTATAATATACAACCACATATCCAAATAAGATTATAAAAAACCAAAATAAAATATTGAAATAAAAATCTTGTTTTTATCTTTTTAGTTCTGTAATGATTTTATTAAAGTTTGCAGATATTGCAATGCAGTCGAGTTTATTATTTTTAATATTTGTTATACAAGCATTTCCTATTCCAAATTTTAATAAAACACATGAGTTATATACATATTCGTAATCACCGTTAAAGATTCTTTTTTTTTATACCACACTATTTATAAAATTTGTAAAAAATAAAGTAAAAATTTGTATTTTGAAAGCAATATTTTTTTTAGATTACTTTTTGGCGCCAAAAATCTTTTTATTCTTAATATTTTTTTTAGTGTTGATGTCACCAGTGTCACTCTCACGACCAAGACGAATTTATTGACACTTCTCACATAAAAATTCGACAAGCAGTTCCGGCTCTAAGGCATGCCAGAATAACTTACCTACATGCATACAATCCCAACAAAGACGTGCCGCTAAGACATTTAGTGTTCCAGTACGATGATGCATAGAAACCGATTAGGGGTATGTGTTTAATATAACTGTTATACCCTCAACAGGTTAGCCCGTTATCACCTTAAATTGCATAATCATTTACCAGCTGGTGCGATAGCAGTCAAAGCTAACTTGTAGTGGAATAAGGAAAAATCGTAACGTTTTGGTACGACTTCATACATAGAATCTTCACTTCATCATTCATTAACTTTCCGTAACTTTCCGGTATAATAGTTGAGTAGGATTGACAATTGAAGACCATCACATTGCTCTTATAATGTTTGGCGGTTTTTAACGATTATTATGTAAGTAACAACAACCCACACCGACGCCATAACCATATCAATACGATATTCGTACATACATATGCTCAAACCTAGATTATAATAGTAGATTATCAATCTAGTTCCGGAAGGTTCCGGAAAGTTCCGACCGACCAAGTACGGAGACAAAGAAGATGATCAATCTAGTTTTGTAACATTGCATTTTACAGCCGAGACGGTATTACACGCATGAGCTGAAAGCGAATGCGCTAAGAAAGCCGAGAGTGTAACAAGTAATGTACCAAACGCGTTCCGTACGACGATTTTCATCACACTTGCTAGGAATAAAACAGGATAAACTTTTAAATATGTTCTTAGAAATATCTGATAATTGTTTTGTGTTTTTCTACCGTATGAAAGTTTTCTAGGCCGCTCTCTAGATTTTGGTCGAAACAGGTTATTCACTCGCCATGTGTCTCGAATATTATTCCCGGCGGAGTAAAACATATAAAATAGCTCTACTTTCCAATTTGAAATGAACAGTTCAAATTACTAACAGTAGACCAAAAAACAAAAAAATTAACAAAATATTAATCACGGATAATAGCGCGATGAACGTTGACGTTGGTTAAAAAAAAATCTGTATTTCCCGACTAAATTAAAAGTCCATCTTCATACATATAGCTTGCAGTGAAGCGCAAACTAAACATAATCGGGTCATCATCAATAAAGCACAAGTACGGTAATTTTAAAATAAAACACGCGTGTCTAATAACTTGGATTATGAGCCTTATATCTATGTATTACGGTTCTCGTTACGAGAGAGTGTGATGAAAAATATATCTTATTTATGTTAGTAGTCATAACGATTAAAAGGTTATAGCTGACGTTGAATGTTTAGAACGCTAATAAAAAGAGTAGAACAAATTATATAACGATTCCGCCAAAGAACTGAAAAAGTAAAATCAACAAGTACGACGACGGTTCCAGTAAAAATAAAAGTAACCATCGAACCAGACTGGAAAATAATGAGAAGTAGGTAAGGTCAGCCGACAGACGTTTGCAATACGGCAAAAAAATATCAATTGAATGCTTTAAACGCACCACTGGCTTCGATATCGCCACTCAAGTTAACGAATGTAATGACCAAGTAGATACCTATTTCTACCATTGAAAAATTAGTTTGTACACTATAATAGGATTTCGAAAAAACATAAAAACTTTTCGAAAAGCTAGATAGAATAGTAAGTAGGTTATTCAGGATAGGATATTCTTCCAGTTATTTTTATTTAAACCGAGCGAGCTAACTTTTTAGGAATATGCCTGGTTACTTATAGACTAGTTAGTTATATTAAACTCATACAGAACTCGGTTTCTACGCGATAGAACCGAACCGCTAAATCGCTTTGACGGCAAGTCTTTGACAAAAAGGTGGCAACTAGACACGGCCGAAGCATACCGCCAGACAAAGCGTTTGCACGAAATCATGCTCACATCACTCAAGAAGACATTACTTTTAATTTATCATGCCATTATGAATGACTTTCTAACTAGCCAGATCTAGGTCTACATTGCATATCGAAGTTACCATACGTGCCAAAGGTAGATCAATGAATAAAAGTCAGTACAACAACCCTATAAATATAAAGCAGTACAGTAACAGTGCTGCAAATCGCATATATTTTTGCCTCGTACCACTGAGTCGGTCTTTTATCCTGTTTCTATATCAATGGCATTGACCAATTGCTCAAACGGCTCGCCCATTGCTAAGATATTCCACGAAATAACGATCACGCCATTCAAGGAACAAGTTATTGCATTGTATTTTTCTATTCTCTTTTAATCGTAACACGGATGACTTTCATTTGAGAGTAGTTTGTTATTTGTATCTAGAAATATAGCCGGAGAACTGGTGGGAACTTTAAAGAGTTATTATTAAAGTTTAAAGATTGTAGTAGTAGCACATCCTTCCTTGGGTATGGAAACGTAAACTTGTACAATATATGGAAAATTTTATGGAGAACACTTCACTTCACAATCTCTAAATTTGTAATAGCTGTTGGTTCCTCTATTAGCTATATACCCTCAATTAGCTCAGTAAATATTTTATTTAATACAAATTAAAAACACTTTCTTGATTAATGCTGCCACAGACGACGAGTAGAGATATAGAAGATAACGATATGGTTACAATCTACTATCAAAGTACTTTAACGTGGCACTCACAGCTGACTGCACCATGGCGAAATTAGTTAAGTCGCTCCGGATGTTACGAGTATAGCCAGGGAGAACCGAATGCGCTCCCTATCGCTAGGTTCCTTTTCATATGTGTATTTTTAATAGCTAAGAACTTTTCGATCAGTGTAGGTACTTATAAAAAATATATGTTTTCGATACCGTGGTGCCAGTGGCGTGCAATTTATACATGCACAAAAGGTCTACCTACCCTAAAATTTATGTAAATTATGTAATAAATTTTAGGGACGGCCGATTAGCGCAAATTGCAGCGACCCTGCTTTCTGAGTCCAAGGCCGTGGGTTCGATTCCCACTACTGGAAAATGTTTGTGTGATGAGCACGAATGTTTTTCAGTGTCTGGGTGTTAATATGTATATTCTAAGTATTTATGTATATTATTTATAAAAAATATTCATCAGTCATCTTAGTACCCATAACACAAGCTACGCTTAAATTGGGGCTAGATGGCGATGTGTGTATTGTCGTAGTATATTTATTTATTATTATTTTTTTTTCCATTTAATGGCATCTTCCTTCTTTATGCATACCCTGGTCATAAAACCCTGTGCACGCCACTGCGTGGCGCCATCATTTTATTTCTGGGCACATCCTCCGTTTTTAGGCGAGAGGGATCTAGAGAATACAACCAACACGCTGCTTCAACGCTGGTTAGTGTGCTTCTAGCCCATTATGGTGTTGATAAATGGAATCAATTTAACTTGCTCTCGGTAGGGAGTGCACAGCGCTAATTTTAAAAACTCCGAGCTTGTTATGAGAATTCCGAACAGAAAACGTTATAGAAATAATATTTGGTTCAAATCTCTATTCAAAAGGACTCGTAACCACGATATACCTAGTTCTCTTATTTGTTAGTAATAATAGACGAACCGAGTAGATGGCCATGTTGGAAAAACATAGCCCACTAGCTGATACCCGCAACTTCGTTTGCGTGGATTAGGGTTTTTATTCCGCACGCTCGTTAACAATTTTCAATCTCACCACAGGAACTGTGAGAGATCGATATAGAAAGTAGATGTCCTTTTCCATAGCATAGGTGACATGCGTACCAAATTTCAAAGCTGTCTGCTTGGCTCTTAAACAATTTTCAGTTTTCCCTCGGGAACTGCTTATGGAATCGGGATAAAAAGTAGCTTATGGTCTTTTCCATGACAAAAGCTACATGCATGCCAAATTTCATCTAAATCCGTTTAGCCGCTTTTGCGTGATTGAGTAACAAACATCCACACTTTTACATTTATAATATTAGTAGGAAGTAGGATAAACTGCACTTCGTACAAAACATGTCTTACAAAGTGGAACAAGTTTACCACCACCTCTTGGACAACGTTGGCTCAATGACAGTACGATCAGCGGGCGTATCGAGAGCCGTTCCGCTTCCATGCGTCGTGGGCATCAACCACATCAACGCTTGTCAATGCTAATAGAGATGATCAAATGTGATCGGACGTGAGCACGATTAGACATTAATTTATACATGCTCAATAAATTTGCCACACGTGTGTTTCTAGGTTATAAGAGCAAAGAGCGCTTGGTGTTATTTCGCCACCTCGAATATTATTGTATTGGTGATCTTTTGTTATACATACAGTAAATATATATTTGTTTCTATTTTAAAGTACACGTGTTTTTCCCTGGCTATTTAGAGTTCACAACTTTTCTCTGTACTGGTCTGTTGGGAGCCACAAAGACGTGCCACCAAGCAATTTAACGTTCCAGTACGATGTCGCGTAAACACCGATTAGTGATTAAACACATATGCCCAGGTTTGCCAGTTACCATCAGAAATTAAATCTTAACTTACCACCAGGTGGAAATGCAGCCAAGAGCTAATTAGTAACAAAATAATAAAAAAAACGTTAGCTATTTAGCGATAAGGCCGCCAAATTGTACGTTCTACCTTATTGTGCTGTTGTATTTGTATCTCTGTGAATTTTCTCTGTGGTGTACAATAAAAGTGTATTCAAAGTGTATTCAAAAACGTTACTGTAATAATTGAGAGCCACGCTGCTGCGAAGTGGATTGGTTGGCCTTAACGGTTATAACATAATATTTTGCCGACGGCCGATTGGCGCAGTGGGCAGCCCACCCTACTTTCTGTGTCCAATGTTGTGGGTTCGATTCCCACAACTGGAAAAGGTTTATGTGCTGAACATGAATGATTTTCAGTGTCTGGGTCTTTATGACTATATTATACTTATGTATTAATACATAAAAATATTCATCAGTGATCTTAGTACTCATAACACAATCAACACTTACTTTGGGGCTAATTGGCGATGTGTGGTAGTATATTTATTATTTATTTATTTGAGTTATTTTAGCCGGGACTGATGGCTGCGTTCTATCAAAAGCACGCGGATAGACAATCGACAATTTTCTAATTTTACTAATTTTCCTTTTCCTAACTCCATGCTTATATTGAGTATTTCTTGGCAGGAAGACCTAATACCC
The DNA here is from genome assembly GCF_905163445.1 of Pararge aegeria. Taxonomy (NCBI): domain Eukaryota; kingdom Metazoa; phylum Arthropoda; class Insecta; order Lepidoptera; family Nymphalidae; genus Pararge; species Pararge aegeria. Next base: position 7,056,149 of record NC_053181.1, read on the forward strand.
TTGATCTCGTAATCCGAATTTTACGTACGTACGTAACGTTAAATTTTACGTTAAACCAATGTGGTAAAGGCTTACAAATCTGCTATTAAGGCTATAAAAGAATTAAAAGTCTTAAATGTACTTTAACGTCTCTTCCTACGGAAGAGTGTAAACTTAATATAATACTTTGTCCGTAATATCAACACAACCGTAACCGTGACAGCACCTCGTATACCTACCTAAACAATTTACAGAGTACTTACTGTACTTACACGGTACAGATATAAATATCTAGATATTTGTTTAATTTTCATGCTAACTAACGTCACGTCTACATAAACGTAAATCTATGATTTTATATAGAAAACCTAGAGAACACCAAACATTAAAGTTTGTCAAATCCATACAAACTTGACAGCATCATCATATCAACCCATTATCGGCCCACTACAGGGCACGAGTCTCCTCCCACAACGTGAAGGGGCTAAGGCCGTAGTCCACCACGCAGGCCCAGTGCGGATTGGTGGACTCCACACACCTCTTTGAGAACATTATGTAGAGCAGGCCGGTTTCGTAACGAGGTTTTCCTTAACCGTTGAAGCATATTTTAATTGCTGGAAAAACGCACATAACAAAGTTAGAGGTTCTTGCTGGGATTCGAACTTGGCCCTCCGAAAATGAAGTTGAAGTCTCTACTGGGCTATCTCCTCTTTTACTTTGACACACGGCTTTTAATTTGACAGTATTAAGTTAAAAAATATAATTTACACTAGGTCAGTTTCGTTCTATTTGGATTCTACATATATATGTATATTCAATTCTATCAAACTCCTATCCATATCCGGTGACAACAGAATAGACAGAGCTTGTATGATGTGTACACAAGACGTATTGAACGCAGAGAAAAAAAATCCAACCTTTTCGTCTATTAGGACTTTTAAAAGTCATTTAAAATTGGTTTGTTTGTAGAAAAAAGGCAGATTCTACTGAGAGGAAGCCGGCAAGAAAATTAAAAGTTGCTCTTTTTTCAACAACAAAGTTTTGCGTGTAAAAACTCATTCCTCTATCTTCTGTGAAATGAAAACGGAGCCGACTGCAACTTTGTTATCCGGTATTGAGAGAGCTAAACAAAAAATATCCTGTTATTTATAAAGCTGTTTACATATAACAATGTTAGATCTGCAAACCGAGTGAACATAAAAATCGCATACGGACTTAATTCAAAATGCCTGTACTTTTAATTTTAAGTGCTTTAGTGAAAGGAAGGCTGACCAGAGAAATCAATTAGGTTTATTATTATAGCTTTTAAACAGCAAATATTGCGGCAATAATTTTCATAGGCCACCTATTATTGTAATCAACAACCAATCGGCTAAATCTACTTACTACGTGTTGACCAACGGCAAATAAATTCCTTTACAGCTGAAACAGGTTATACTAAAACACTACTTACTAAGTTTGTTTGCTACGCTTTGCAGTTAAGCTTGACGGCCGATTGGCGCAGTGGGCAGCGACCCTGCTTTCTGAGTCAATGCCCGTGGGTTCGATTTCCACGACTGGAAAATGTTTGTGTCTCGGTGTTCATATGTATTTTATAAGTAATTATGTATACTATTCATAAAAAAAATATTCATCAAATAGTACATCCATGTATATAGCACAGACAGACTAATATTGAACCATCAAAAACTACTCCAGTTTAGAATGATTTCTCGAACAAACGGTTGGTTACTTCTTAGCATTTAGCACATTACAGTAATTATTTTGCCTCTAATTTTCTAAACGTATGCCATAAAATCACTCAGGAAACCTGCATGGCTTTCTTCACAATGTTTTCCTTCACCATTATAGCAAGTGAGATTTTAATTGCTTAAAACATACATATCTTAGAAAAGTAAGAGATGCCTGCTGGGATACGTACTCGGCCTTCGAAAGAGAAGCCGAAATCCTAAACACTTACAACAGATATCAGCGTATACCTATATGTATAACGGAGAGGCCGTTATACATATACCTAGGTATGTTTATTTAATACTAGCGTACCCAGCCCGCTTCGCCGGGCTAGATTTTGCTTTATTCTATTTAAACAATAAACTTACATTATTAAATTTTTAATTTAAGTCTCATAACATATTAAATAATTTATTTCTATCCGTATTAATTCTCTTCTATTCTCTTCTCGAGCGGGTGAAGATCATTATCTACACCCATGTACACCCAACAATAGAATATCATCATAGTAAATAAAAGCTGTATTTGACAGTTTTACAGTTCAAAAATAGGAGTGCTCCGATCGTCACCAAACTTTACAGGATTACTCGCCAGGTTAATCCGAAGGTTCCCTGAAATTTTCATTGAAATCGGTCAAGCTATTTCGGAGCCTATACGGAACATACCCACACACTTTCTCTTTTATACTTATATATAGAAGATTTGTATTTGTTTGTTATGAGAGCTCATAGCACGTATAAATTATCAAGCGATATCCAATCATTGATAAATCGCAATTTTTTTTATAAACTTACCCAAACAAACAACATATTTGAATAAAAAAAAATCCTAAAAACTACCTGCATAAACAGTTGCTTCGAGCAAGAATGCATATTGTAAAGACAGCTGACTGTATAACAATAATACCTACCTACCTAGGGCGTGCATTATTCGTACCATAGCATGAAACATGTGCAGAACGAGTGTGAATGGATGCATTGAAACGGAGAGTGCGTGTAAAAAACAAACAATGCGTCGGCGTCGTCGCTCAGAACTCGGATGCGTGTGCGAAACGCACGTGCGTCCCACGTTATGACATTTTACTGCCTCGGGGATCCGGATAGAGCGAGATTTACACAGTGTATTATAATTTAAACGTCAGCTTCAAGATCTCCGCATCGAAAGCCCTTATAATTTTATTTCAAACCTGTATTTAAAAACAACATGATGCAGGATTCAAAATCGGTTTTTCTTTCAGTATTTTATGACAGTCGTTAAACGGTGACGACATATCATCTCCATACAAATTTTGGGAAAAGGGTCGATACCACTGACGCTGTTAAGTTATAGTATAGTATAAAGACAACCGAATAAGAACTTGCTAGAAAAAATGTAGAATCAGGCAACCATAAAATTAGCATATGTAACTTATCGAGATAAATTTGACGAGCCCAAACTCCAACTTCCAGCATCCTAAGATCCCTTTGAAGATCTTGCCCCAACTCCCTCTAAACTCGATCAAAAGACCAGCTCTATGGTAACTTATTCAAATTTAAATACAAAATTTCTTTGTGCTTTTCACATGCACTTATAAAGCGTTACATATACATATATATATATATATATATACATATATATATTTACATAATTGTAAGGGGATGGTGATAACTTCTTTCGCCAACTTAAACCTAAAGCTACGAGGGTTCCAAACGCGCCCTGGTCTAAGAAAAGCCAACAACAAACTTAGCCGGGTATTTTTTTTTTCACAGTAAATTAACATTAAGCTATAAAGTTAGAGCAATACACACCTAAGCTTTTCTATCGTTTAAGTAATCCTTAAAATTATAAATTATATTATTACATTGTCACTGAAGACACGGTTATTTTAAATTTTAGCTTAGCAAAGATACATTTTAAAAATATAATTTGATATTTTGCTATCGTTCAAATATTCATATGACCTTTTCTAAAGGGCTTAACTATTTTGAAATCCTAAACGACATTCTTTATTTATTAGAATAGATTGTAAGAAATCACAACCTGCATAGTTTTATAGTCGATGTTATACGGTACTTACTTAAAGACGAGCTCGGTATTTGCCTATTGACCTGTTTAACGGTTAATGAGGTATTTCAGATATCCTTTGTTAAGTTATAACGTTGCTTTAACTTGATTGCGGAGCATTTCAGCATACATTGCATACATTAAAGTTGAGCTTAGCTACTTTAGTTGTAAATTAGCAATTTATTTTGTTAAAGCAATGCTTGCACATAATATACTAAAGATGATATTTCTAATTCTTAGTTTCATGCCAGATAGTTCTCCATACAATCTACTTTCAGAACAATGGTTCACTACTGTTTATAGTGACTCTATCGTGCCTTGTAACGACAGACTTGAGATTTTATAAGGGCCCGTAAATTTAATAAAATTAATTGTATTGGTGTACTCATGTCCTAAAGAGCATTACACTGGGAGAGCTTAAGGGCAAAATAAGCTGGCAAAAGTACTTTAGCTAAACACATGCATAAATAAATGACAGTTGAAAGAAATTACTTGCGATAAGTATAGGAACTGAGAATAAGGTAAAGCCGTAAGTATAGTTTCATATGATGAAAATTGCATTGCTAGAACAGCCTCAGGTGTTACGGTAGCACAACTTTATTATAACCAACAGTTAACATTAACTGTTAATAAGGGATGCGTATTCATTCACCGAAGATGAGTGGTGGCATGCATGAATAGACCAATCACATAATGAAGAGATGATGTGATAACTTAATCACGTTATCTCGAAATAACCTGATAAGTCCTGCTCAAAAGAATTGAGAGAGCGGCATCTAGTTACAGTAATGGGGTACATTAGTGGGGTAAAGAATAAAATGAACTTTAAAGGACAGGACGTGCACAAGGACACTTATACCTAAAGAGATTTCTTCCAGAATCTTAGAAAAAATGAACGGGTTGGGTTGGGAAAAAATGCTAAGACGATACTTACTTTAATAAATAATTGATACTTATAAAAAAAAACTACGTCTAATATGGACAGATGTAGTATTTTTATTGGCACTAGATGGCGCTCTTTCGATCTCATACAAATCGTAGTTTACTTTCACGAGATCGGATTGGTAGGCTTAGCTTCAAAATCTCACACTAGGGAGCCCGAACGCTGAACATACCGACGAATGCGACCGACCCTTTGGTAAAAGATACGTGATCTCATTTGACACAGAAGGTAAGATAAGGATTCGCTCGCTGTGGATTGGTTGGTTAGTTATTAATCCACAAGTTATTTCTAAACCCTAAGCAGTCCTATCCGCTTGTATCCGATAAATCCATACTTCTCTATCTAAACTATTATTATAACGAGAAAATATTTGATTTTGTATGCTGGTTTGATAAATTGGAAAAATTTATGCCCGGATGATAAAATCAAAACTTTCAAAAGTGATTTAATAATTTTGATTTATTTTTTCTGAAAATGTAAATGTGTTGTTTATTTGGAAATAAAAAAAGCTACATTTTCAGCGAGTAACATAGATTATATTTTGTTTCAGTAATAGTTAAGATTCCAACTTCGAAGATTCTTCACTTTGAAGTGAAATAAAATAAAAATACACTTTATTGTAAATTTAAGTACAGTACGTAAACGTACAGTTGCACCAAGCACAACTGAAAAAAGAAAGGGGCAACAGGTATACTTTGCTCCATGCGCTGACTTAAAGGTAAGATGTAAATGTCACATGTAAATACTATCTTCATAAATATTGGTGTTTTCTAGAAATAAAATAAATCCACAGAGCCATGCACCTATCAAAACTTAAAAGATATTTTGCCCTATATTCGGAGAGCTTTAGGGCAAAAAAGGTTGACAAAATTACTTTAGCTAAACACATGCTTTAATAAATGACAGTTGAAAGAAATTGCTTGCTATAATTATAGGAAGAGAGAATAATGTCTTGTCATAAAACTCGTATGTATAGTTTCATATTAGTATATATTTCATATTATTTTTATATCTTTTTATTTTTATTCTCTTATTATTAAAGCTCCTCAAAAACAGCTAGCAATTGATGATTTCTAAAATTTTCGTATTATCACATGAGGGAATTTGATCACGGCTAGTTGTGGTGACTACCTGTTTTTTTTAAATTGTTAATTCCACTACAAGTTACCCCTTGACTGCTACTTAACTGAAGATAAGTGATGAAGATGATGCAGTCTAAGATGATAGCGGGCTAACCTGTAAGGGAGTATGGCAGTTTTAATAAACCCATACTCCTATTTGGTTCCTACGCGACATCGTATCGGAACGCTGAATCGCTTAGCGGCACGTCTTTGTCGTTATGGTGGTCACTAGCCGTGGCCGAAGCCTCCCACCAAACAAAAATACCCTTTACGGCAACTAATTCGATTTATGAATTTACTCAACTGCTATGCAGGTAGTTAAGCTTTCTTCTGTTATTATAGTTATGCGCTATCTTGCAATCGAACAAAAAGAAACATAAAAGTCTCTAGAACCAGTCTAAAGAACCAGTTTTATTCAAAAGAAACTGAACTTTTTATGAAGTCATATTCTGAATGAAACTGCAGTATAAAAGATCAGAGCGAGTGGGTGTGGTTTTGCACAGAAAGGTACCAGAAGCTTGCTGTGCCGACCATTCTCCACGGCCATTATGAATGCGCTGAGAAAGTGATATGAACCTCAATAACTTACTACGTTTTCATTGCACTCTTAATATTGCAACAGTCTTTTTTTATACTAATAAAATTGACGGACCACGCAGATGGTTCACCTGATCGTTAGTGGAAAACCATCGCCTATAATCGGAGCAATACTTCGAACGCGCAAACAAGAACCACATCCTTTAAAGTGACTTCCTGTGTCCATGTCCTTACACGTTATTTAACACCTACGCTTTAGATTGCCTCATGTGCCCCTAATTACCCCAGCAACCACACCCTTCAGCCCGGAACACAACTGATAAACGACTAAGACACCGGGATGTATCTTTGCATCGTTCGAGTCCATGTAGGACTGAAGTGTATCGAAAATGCACCCGTATTTATATCAAAATACCCACCGACTCAATGTCATTATCAGAAGTTAATTACTTACCCACTTTACAAGTTCACTGTAACATTCGATCCTCCTGACTAAAGTTTGCGACCCCGCAAACGCACCTAGGCTTAATCAAGAAGCTGTGAATCTACTACCGATTCGGAATGCTGATTGTACTAAGAAGAACCGTCAAGAAACTCAATACTTGCTCTTTTTACATATAACAAACAGACATATTTTAGCAGGTAAGTGGCATGGCAAATATGGTACGGCTAATATTACACCGCTCACAATTTAGATAGTCACACAGACGTCATCATAGATGGTCACATAGACTTTCTCGCACATAGGTCACACAAACACATAGCTGACACGGTATATTAATAGCACAAGCACCACTTTTGCCAAAAGCTTGGTAAACAATTGTTAAAGATGGCCACAGTCTGAAAAACAATAGTCACTCAGAACAATCGTCATTTCAGCTGACAGTCAAATCGAACAAGGTATCGTACCACTTCTGACTGATAAACGACTAAGACACTGGGATGTATCTTTGCATCGTTCGAGTCCATGTAGGACTGAAGTGCATCGAAACTGCACCCGTATTTATATCAAAATACCCACCAACTCAATGTCATTATCAAAAGTTTAATTATTTACCCACTTTACAAATTTACTGTAACACAGCACTGCAACAATACTGCTTAGTGGCAGAAATAAAGATGACAGTACTACTTCCCCGAAGCTATACTACTACTATCAAGTCTGCCATTTTCTTTATCAAAAAGGATAAATTTAGATTTACTAAGCAAAGCAAAAGATCAGCATCACAAATTCATGGAAATGGTTAATGTTCCGTCGATTGGCATAAACTTATAACTCAATCCATATTCTCAGACCGTACCTTACGCCGAACAACTAAATTTCCTCCCCACTACCTAGACGACTCGTTTACCAGCATTTTCCATTTAATTTCTACTAGCGGACCCGTGCGACTTCGTCCGCGAATGAGCCGACTTAAAAAAATATTCTTCTGTTGTCGCGGTCAGTTTTATAGAACTTTAAAGAAACAACAATTCCGACAATTTCGATATAATTACTACTTTTTTTTTTTTTTTTTTTAAGTATATAGACAAGTGCTTGACTGCAATCACACCTGATGGTAAATGATGATGCAGCCTAAGATGAAGCGCGCTTGCCTAGAAGATGCCTATTCACTCTTGATTTGAAGGTACCCAGATTATAGGTATTAGGGAAGACGGAAGATGGGAGGGCATTCCAGGCCTTTGCGGTGCGGATCAGAAAGGAAGAAGCAAAACGCTTCGTACGTGTTGATGGTATTTCAACCACGTAACGGTGCAGATTCTTTCGGTGCCTCGCAGTTCGATGGTAGAAAGGAGATGGTTTGACCAAATCGAATAGCTCCTGAGCACACTCTCCGAAATGTATCTTGTAGAAAACGGCCAGACAAGCAACCTTGCGCCGGTGTTCAAGGCTTTGAAGTCTACTGACTACAAGGTCGTTGCCAATGAGTCTCCTAGCACGACGATCCACCGAATCCAAAGCATCGAGCTGGTACTTGGCAGAGCCATCCCATAAATGGCTGCAGTACTCCATGCACGACCGAACCTGAGCTTGGTACAGGGTAAGAAGCTGTTCTGGCGTGAAGTAGCTCTTAACTTTGTTGAGGATGCCAAGTTTTTTGCCAGCAGTTTTAGCTTTGGACTCGATGCATTGTCCAAAGCTTAGATTGGACGAAATGCTGATACCTAGGAGCTCAATACTATTCGTGATTGGCACAGATACATTTCGGATACTTCCGTCGTTTGGCGTAACGTTTACCGTTCACGCATTGCACGTATCAGAATCTCTCAAAAAGTATATTTTTTGAAGTTTTTGCCCGTGATTCCAATAGAAATGAATCCTAGCTAGATTGATTTATCGCCCCCGAAACCCTGTATACCCTCTGTATACTAAATTTCATGAAAATCGTTGGAGCCGATTCCGAGATTCCAATTGTATATATACAAGAATTGCTCGTTTAAAGATATAAGATAAGATACGGAGATATTCAAACCAAAAGTCGTTGACAGTTCCCGTGGTACTATATATCTCCCTCGCATCTATAAATCAATGGTTATTAAATGTTATAAGTTTTATTGTAAGATCATCATCCTCATCAAATATATAATAACACAATGTGACACACAATGGTTTATCACCGACGGGTGTTGGGTTTCCCGCATATTTCGTTCTGTCAAGGGGCAAACAGCGGTTATCACGCAAGCCGCATGCGCCCGAAGTTATTAAAGAAATCTAACCTAACCTTTTGAGTGGAACTTTCTATGAAAGTATAATTCTAGCCATATATGCGTGTTATTATTCTAAAGTAACGGTTCGAGTTAGCCTTATAACGAATCATGTATACGCAACGAGTGACTTGTTTGGAACAAAAAATTGTGTACACTGCGAGGCAATGCCTTTACTATGTACATAATAATATAAGAGTAATATCTAAGAGTATCTTTATGAAATTGCACCTGTATTAAATGGTACGTTTCTAAACTAGCTATCCTCATAGCAACCCATTACCGGCTACAGGGCACGGGTCTCATCCGATAATGATAAGGAGTTGAGGCCGTAGTCCACCACGCTGGCCCAATGCGTATTGGTGGACTCCACACACCTTTGAAAACATTATGGAGAACCCTCAGGCATGCAAGATTCCTCCGGATTTTTCCTTCACCTGCAAGTGATATTTTAATTACTTAAAACGCACATTACTTAGAAAAGTTAGAGTTGCGTGCTGGGTTTCGAACTCGGCCCCCCGAAATTGAAGTCGAGCTCCTACCCACTGGGCTATCACCGCTTATATATTCTGATAGAGTATCTATCAGAATATATAAGTAGTATATTATATTATTAGCAAATTTATATTTGGCTAATACATACCAAATATACATTTGAATAAAGAAAAAATCTTTACTTAATGATATAAATGCAACTTTGTATGTCGTTTCTTACCACGGAGCGATAGAACAACAGATAGCCATGCGATGATAGCTAGTATTTACTTTGCATAGGATAGGAACTTCCAACCCTGGAAAATAAAATGCATCCGCGAGATTAAAAAGTAAAAAACAAACGAGGATCAAGTCAAATTATCGCTACAACTACAACAGCTTATCATTCCGAAACAAAAGGGTCTTATTGCATGGATTATACAATGCAAAGTTGATCATTTTCTGACGTAGTGCTTTTTTATACAGTATATTTTGCATTTTTAACATTATAAGATAAATTAAGGAATAAAGAGCAAACACGCGAGTATTCAACGCGTGTGAAGCCATGAGCAGTGCTAGTCGATCAATAAATTCATAAAATGACGATCGTTTTTTTTTATTATTTACTTAGCTACAATTCATAAATATTAACGTATTTAGTTGAAAGCAATAAAGTTTGCGAAAGTAAAAAAGTCAAGAGAAATCGTTTAACTTGGTATATTAAATGTCGGCAAACGTTTGCAGTAAATACTTAAACACTTACGTTTTACGATTCCAAGAAGAACTGCATTTCTAGACTCTGGGAAAGTCAGAAAATTAAATTAAATGTATTATGTGAATGAAAATGTATATGAAACTAGTTTCGACTTAACACTTGACGGGTTTTAGTAAAAGCTTGATTCTGATTCTATATGATATTAAAGTAGTAAATACGCGAGAAAAGCTACACATCTACAAATTATGTTAAAAAAAATATTTCAAGAAATATATAGTTACTAGCTGTTGCCCGCGACTTCGTCTGCGTTTGATTTTGTTTTTAAAGTATTCAGTATCGCTAAGTTTTAAATGATTATAGTAGTATATATATATATATAACATGTGACTGTCAATTAATTATAGACAAATAATTTGCAATAAAATAAAATTGCGACTATAATTAAAGATCTAAGCTATCCTATCTCTTAAGTTAGACCAGACTGCTCACGGTGTGCCAATTTAATTTAAAATCGGTTAAATAGTTTAGGAGTCCATCGCGGACAAACATCGTGACAGGAGATTTATATATATTAAGATGATAATAGTCTGGAATTACGAGAAACTAGATAGGTGTTATCCCCTACCTGGTATATACTCTATATATACCGTGGTATATTTAAGCTTATACCCCCAGCTTCAGCAGAAGGTGAATAATAGAGTCAAGAATATGATGACTATAGTAATAAGTACGACACAAACTTTCAGTACCTGTTATTCATCAGAGAATAATAACACATCGCAATGTATGTTTGGTGTTTATGATTTGTGTGTTCTGTTTGGTAAATTCTTTCCGGGTTATGTAAAATACCTAAATCGCGAGAATCTTTATGGAAACGACGAGGTCAATTAACGTGTAGAACATAACTATCACGCAAACCTCTTAAAAATCGTGTCTCTTTACGTAACACAATATAGGAACGTTTTGTGGATTCCGTAATTAGCAGTTAAAGTAAAGCCCAAGTAGTAACGTAATTTACAGTCAAATGATAAATCAAAATAATGCTTTGGCGTTTAAAATATGAGTAGGGATAACGCACAGGTAGGTTTTACTTTATATAACGCCACGTCTTATTATAATGGAAGGAAACAGTTGGATGTTAACAAAGTTATGTGTGTCTATAAATATAAATAAATGATTTATTTACAGCATAGCACACTAAAATCTGGAGTAGATCGTAAACCTAGAATGATTTTCGACCTTTGATTTATGTTAGTACACTAATCGTGCGACATAATAATGTAATTGAAGATTTTATTCGAAGTCTTCCAACTAGTGCCTTTTTACGGGAGGAGCATAAAAACTAAAGTACCCACAGCGGATGGTTTAAACAAGACTGGCCACAACACATTATCTTCTTAAAACGTTTTTACGTTAATCCTACATTGGTATGGCGTATATTGTGGCTCCTTGAATATAGCGCAGAAACCACATGTTGAGGCGGCTTTTCACTACAGCTAGCGAGAATGCATTGCTCAAGATTTTTTTTGTTGTTTTTGCATGGTAATTTAAATAAGTGAAATAACTCAATTTTTTTACATAAAAGGTAAGTAATAAAGTAGTAAGTAACTATCTAAGCACATGTAGAGTACCCTAAAGCTGAATCTTAACTTGTGATTATAGAAGATGGTGATATAGACCGACACATGTACAGATATGTTGGTAACATGTCATGCCACCATTTTCGTGTGAGTATTTGGGTCATATCCTTTATCGCTCGAAGTATGATTTTCTGCAACTGATTGTCCAGGGAAAGATACAAGGCAAAAGAGGCTTGGTAAGAAGAAGAACATCCGGGCTGAAGAACCTATGCCAGTGGTTTATTAAAAGCACTCGGTCACTTTTAAGGGCAGCAGTGTCAATTCAGGTTGCCTGGATGATCACGCTAAAGAAGTTTTAACTCTATTGAGGTAGGTTTCATTTATTTATTAATTTGGCTGCATATCCTGTGTTACATTCGAATTTTGTGATGACGGCCGCGATTCTCTATTTTATTATCATATTAGTAGCCTAAAAACTAGGCTGACCTAACCTTATCCAGCAAGTACAATTTTTCACGTTAATAAATTACAATACTTTTATGCAAAGGTGCCTAACTTTACGTCACAAAATGTATGTCAATGTCATAAAGTCAATATGCAAGACTATTTTGCAAGTTATTGTATAGGGAAATACTAAATACCCTCTTTGTTAGAATGCAAGTCTTTGCTGTTATAGTTATCACAAATAGATGTTCGTAATGCTGAGTATACAAAATGTGGAAGTAAATAACTTTTGTAACAAAATATTTTTGATTTTTATTTCTTCTGGATTTGTATTATGTTATAACATCTACAAAATATCCTGATTTAAGGAAAAATTGTAAGTACATTTCAAGACATTGTTATAATTACAAAATAGGTACCTACTTACCTATTTGTAAACCACAGCATGATATTTTATACGACCGATTATTTTACATTGCATCTTGCATTTTACTATGATGATTGTATATCGATATTATGTATATGTAACTTTAAATACATTCCATTATACGAATAGGTACATATATATATATATGCTTACAATAGCTTATTCAACGCGTAGAGCACACAGCTATGCTAAACCTAAATCATCTCGACTTAGAAGGTCTCCTTTTAGAACGAAGCCATATTTAGGACGGGTATAGAGACAGATTTTATAGTAAGAATAGGTTGATGATAGTCTTACATATTTAGAAGTTAGAGACATACAAATTGGCATCATAGATAATCCACAGTCTCAACCTGGAGCTAAAAAGTTAGCGTTATTCCACCCTCGTAGGGTTGAGGGCACATTGAACCGTCCGATATTCGTTTATTAACATAATCGTCAAGCCATTACTGGCCCATTCCAGGGCAAAGATCTCCTCTCAGAATGAGAAGTAAGGATTGGTAGACTTAACACGCCTTTAAGAATGGAGAACTCACAGGTATGCATTATTTTCTCACGACCTTGTCCTTCACCAGCTATCACCATTTTTGACAAACAAATGTAATTTTTTCAACACGTTCATGCCCACCAAACCGAATTGAAGCAGCGTTTACGATTTTAAATCCCTCTCCCCTTTATAAAACTTCGCCTATGCCGCATAGTGGATCACCAAGTGGTGATAATTCTGTTAACCCATTCACTCGCATTATTTCATAAAAATGGGAGGAGTAAGTTAATGTTCTCTGTGCTTTCTCTTTTGTATTTGTATCTATCAGCTGACCTTGTGCCGTTAAACTATTATTAAGAAATATTGATTAACCACGAAATTCTTAGTTTAATTTTAAAATGATACTTAATTTGTAAGTATCGTCAACAATATTTAATTTTATCGTTTTATACCTAATATTACCTTGTATACTTAACATAATTAAGTATTTGCTTACTCTTTATTCGATAATGGAGGCACACTGAATCGCACAATCATTCGTGTTAATGAATGGGTTCGGATACTTTAGTCGAGAGATGTTAATGACTTTTACCTTTTTCAATTAGCATTAGTTAACTGGGTACTTGAAAACATGAATCATATAAAATTGATTTTAGTGTGTCGGTAGTTATAGGGTTATTGGCCTTTTTATTTACTGAGAGTTACACCTTAAAATTTTTGGAACAGTGTTTATAACGACCCACTTTCTATAGTAATTTTTTTATAGGTCAGATAGGTAAACGAAAATATTGCTGCATGCCTTAAATCTCCATTATGATCTGAAGTCTATTAAACCGCACTTGGCCAGCGTGGTAGACTACGGTCTTAACACTTCTCACTCTCAGAGGAGACCTATTGTAGAGGGCCGTTAATGGAGAGAAAATAATGACAATTAGTGTCGCATTGTTGGGCAGAGCTCCCTTCTCTTATAGGATTGAAATTTTAAATCATAGCTGATGAATAAAAATAAGAAAAAAGATTTGCGAACTACGCGGGAGGTTAAAAAGCGCACTAATGTGTGCGCAAGCACAGGTGCACTCTCTATTTCCTAACTCTGGTAGTATATGGGACAGCAGCTCCGACAAGACCGAAATGAGATCACGAGCAGGACCGACAGCTTAACGTGCTCTCCGAGACACGGCGATGAATCACCGCCAAACTCCGGACTGGTACTGAAGAATTCATGATAGAAAAACCCTATACAAATTAATGGCCCGACCCGGGAATCCAGACAGGACCTCGTTATCTGCAGTCGACCTAGCTCACCAACGGGGCAGTTGTGTGTAATTCATACACAATCAGAGCCAACCTAAATACAAAAGATTGTCCTTCCTAGTTCAGTGGTGGCTTCTAAGCTCTAATTTTAATATCGGCTAATTCAGCAGCCGTCAAAACATTGTTATCTAATTACGCGGCACATTGTGACTCATTCGTTTTGTGATCGTCTGTCCATCACTGGAAAGCCGGTGTCGATGTGTTCACTATAATTTTCACTGGCCTCCCATAGCATTAGGGCTGTCTCTCTATTTAATTTTACAGGTTATCGTTTTGCTTTGAGCTCGTATTAAATGAGGATGCAATCTAGAAAAGTCTCACGGTCTCACCTACCTGGAACACCCTAAGTACGCAATTTAGTATAGGAACCGAGGGGTAAGCGATAGGACGTCTTACCAACAGAGCCATTTAGAAATATAATATAACTAGCTGTTGCCCGCGACTTCGTCTGCGTTTGATTTTGTTTTTAAAGTATTCAGTATCGCTAAGCCTTAAATGATTATAGTAGTATATATATATATATATATATAACATGTGACTGTCAATTAATTATAGACAAATAATTTGCAATAAAATAAAATTGCGACTATAATTAAAGATCTAAGCTATCCTATCTCTTAAGTTAGACCAGACTGCTCACGGTGTGCCAATTAAAATCAAAATAGCTTAAATAGTTTAGGAGTCCATCGCGGACAAACATTGTGACAGGAGATTTATATATATTAAGATTATATAGAAATATAGAAATATAATATAATTTCTAAATGTCCCTAATTCATTCAAAGTGGAAACTACCACTACTAATATTATAATCCCTATCCCTATCCCTACTAATATTATAAAGGTCAATGTAAGTTTGTTTGTTACGCTTTCACGCAAAAACTACTAAAGACATCCTCATGAAACTTTGTTCACATAACGAAGTTCTTGGAAGTGTTAGAAGTAATGTAGGATACTTTTTATCCCGACATTAAGCTCGGTTCCTTTGGGAGAGGGGATGAAAGTGTTTGACGATTTTACACCATAACTCTAAATTATAACCGATTTAAATAATTATTTTTGTACTGTTGTTGGAGATAGAGGACAGAACTCCTCAGCGGACAGCAGCAAACCCCTCATTTAAGGCTTAGCGATACTAAATATATATATTTTTTTGGAAATACAACTAAATTAAATGCCACATCAAAAAACAAAATCAAACGCAGACAAAGTCGCGGGCAACAGCTAGTCGCTTATAAACGGAACAACACTTCACAGGGCGTGCAAGGAGCACGTCCTGCACTATGTGCCCTATGCTCATCCATTTGAAGTGTACGTGTTAAACCTCATGTGCCTGTAATCGCGCCGAGAACCACGCCCTTCAGACTGGAACACAGCATTGCAACAATTGTGCTTAGCAGCAGAAATAAGCAAGGCGATAGTACTAACCCGAACGAGCTCTGTCGCAAAAAGCTCTACTGATACTAAAATATATATATATATATATATATATATATATATATCCTATATGCTTCTATGTTAGTCAGAGCCCTTTAACTATTTCGAAACCATAATCATATTATTAATCGGCCTAGTAAAAGCTTCTTTTCTTTATAATTTTTCTTCTATTTCTATTACACATTCTGTAAGATTTTAACTCTCTAACTATTACAGTTCATGAGATTACAGCCCGTTAACAGACAGACGGACGGACGTAGAAAATATTTTGAGGCAACCCTGGTTAACGATTAGCCAATCAGCCCAACCGTATCGGCTATTGTCTGTATGTAATCGTCAGGCAGAAACGACGGATAGCACAAAACTGAATGTGTGACTGACTGACTGACTGACTGACTGAATCTTCACAGAGGGGTCGTGGTTTCAAATCCAGAAACA
Source organism: Pararge aegeria (assembly GCF_905163445.1). Lineage (NCBI taxonomy): Eukaryota > Metazoa > Arthropoda > Insecta > Lepidoptera > Nymphalidae > Pararge > Pararge aegeria. The sequence continues at coordinate 7,072,525 of NC_053181.1, forward strand.
ATATTGCCAGAAATATTACTTCTGTCAGTTGTAACAGAATGTTGGCAGTAAGAAGATGAAAAATAATTCTTGTATGCAACCGTACTTTAAATCTTGAGATGGATGTGCTTTGTGACAAGAATCATTATCATCATATGATGATGATCATTATCAAGTTTTTTGTGGCTTCTTCTTGGACCAGGGCGGGTTTGGATTTTTGGAACCGTCGTAGCTTTAGTTTCAAGTTTACGAATATAGTAATCGCCATCACTACTCACTACTATTTACACATTATGTATGTAATCAACGCATGAAAAGTGCCATCCATGTGTATATTTGAATAAAGAAATATTTAACTTTGACTTTGACTTTGGTAAATGATTGCAGTAGATGGTCGTGGTAGCACAGAGAACGCTGCTGCCCGTTCTCCGTTTCATTCCCTTAGTCGCCTCATACGACAACCGCGGCAAAACGAGAATAACGATAAGGCCGCCTTTTGTATCCTACTTTTGAAGTTTCCTCTTGTAGTGTCAATTTTTTTTTTCTGGTGTACCAATAGAAAGTATAAATAAATAAATGTTGTTTATGTAAAGTCGACATCCGCAAATAACATTTAAAAAAAAACAGATAAAGCCATAAATCTATGATAGTGGAAGTGTATCCATTTATGTAAATAGTACGTCATAGATAAGACTAAGTAGGGTTCCATTAGAATTCCAGCTGCATTGTGCGATCTACAATGCCTTTATTACCTACAATACATATAAATATCCTGTCTTATCTGTTGCTAAAAAATAGGACCGCCACTTGATAAGAAGCGTGTTTTTTTACATGATGACGTCATCATCATCCTATCCTTCTAAAGTCCGACTGACGGGGGCATTACTTATGCCCATGTTAATTAATCGTAATCTACAGGGAAAGAGTAGAAAAAAAGGCACTACTAAATTAAATACACTATCTAAAGATTTCTGATTACATTCATTAATAACGGAAGGCAAGTGGACGCCACCTCTTTCTCCGGACTGATACCTACTGTTAAATTATAAAAAGGTCCCTACGTAAATTACCCTTACTACAAATGACAAATTTTACAGGAGAGCACTTTAAAGTTTCAAACATGTGTATTTCATGTTCTACTTAACATTAAGGCTTAAAATTTGGTACAAAGTTTTCTTAGGTGATATATTTTACGAAAGTAAAATGATAGACAATAAAAATTACTCTTAGTTTATTTTTCTTCACTAATTTCCTTGTACATGGCAAATATTACTATTGCATATAGCTTAAGTGGTACTTATTGACTTTTACGTGGTAGTATCAAAATTAAGCTGAGTCGTAATTACCGTAGGAACGATAAAATTGAAAAAAAAAAAAGAGTGTGTGTACTTATGTACACGCGTTAGAAGTTATACTTCTTTGGCGTATGGAAAAAAAACAACTAAAGTGCAGTAGTGATTAACGATAAATATTAAAATTATTCAAAAAGATTTTATTTAAATAAAAAAGTTTTATTAACGTAAAAATATGACAACACAGTAAAAATATACAATCATTAATCATTAAGGCAATGAATCAATTATATTAATAAATATTTCAAATAAACTATTTTATATTTGTAGATTCTTCTCGTATTGACTGAATAAGCACAAGTGAGTAACAAGAGGTTTGTGGTAGCTAAAATATGATATAAATGGTCTTGTTAAAACTGTAGATGAGTATCTTGTAAATACACACAGTGGGTGCAATGCCTTGTTTTCGAAACTGAAGACTAATTATTAATTAACAAATTTAAATCCTCATTAAAAAATTTAATCAGTGGCTCAGAAGTCTCTGAACTAAAGTTTATATTAAAGTCTCCACTTAAAATCATGGGTAACTTATCCTCATTTTTACCCATATATGATGCTTCAATTTTTGTGTATGGAAAGATTGTTCTTTTCAAAAAATAAATAATGTCTTCAATTTTTTGATTTGTAGAAATATAAATTGCATTTAAAACAATTTTGTGACCATCTTCCATTATACACTCCGCTACACAAAATTCACCTACTGACGTCTTTGATGAACTTACAAATTCGGAGTGTCTGACTGTCATATTAATGCAAGTAGTAATAATACTAGTAGTATCGTTTGCATTGTGATAAATAGCAACTCCTCCAGCTCGACGATTTGGACTTTTATATATGCAATTAAATTGTGTTATACTAATTGATTCATTGTCATCCAGCCAAGTTTCATTTAACATAAAAATCTGTGATTTTTGTAAAACTGAATCATTTAAGTCAATGGAGTGAGCGCGTAAACTTTGAGAGTTGAAAGTATACCCTGTCAATCCTTTTCTTTGGCTAATGAAATTTAAGATATCGTTATTGATAGTTATCAAACGATTATTCAAGAGTCTTTGAAATTCAGTTCATAGATTGGCGACTGCAGTTGAAGGTCTTCGTCCATGAAAAAATGTTTTATCATGGTCTCTTGTAGTGATGTATAATTAATGTTGTTTTTCAGGTGACAGCGCCATTACTGTTGCGGTTGTCAGCGACTGCTTGTACTGTTACGAAACACGTGTTCCAAATATAAAAATACTTGAATATACAACTTAAACATGGTCATCGATCTATGTCACCTAGAACTAACTTTACGATGTAGAATTCAGGTGTCGATGTGCGCGCGCATCGTAAAAATTCACTCTCATAATTTTTCTCCATCGCGCCAAAAGAAGTGTAACTTCAAAAGAGCTGATCAGGCAAGTCTCTATTCTTCAGCTCCGAGTATTTAGTTTCAATATCAGCAGCATTCAAGATAAATTATTCATATATTGCACATCAGTTAAAGAAGTTCTTCTAACAGCGCAATCTCTTCCCATTTCTGTACTCCTGGTAGGACGATTCGCAAAAAGTTATAAAAATGGCATTTCCGCGTTTGTTCAAGGGGACCCTTGCTAAAATAAAAAAGCTGTAGCCAACAGGGGTTATTGTATCGGCAAGCCAAAGAGTGCTGCTTTCAGTAAGACTGCAAGATTTCACGCCAACATGCAGACATTTTTAAAAATACAAGGTCGAAATTCAAACTTCTAAATTTTCTGGCAAGTATCCTATCAAAAGAGCTGAGTAGGCAAGTCTCTACTCTTCTGCTGCGAGTATTTAGTTTCAATATCAGCAGCATTAAAGATAAATTATTCATATATTGTTCTTCTAATCATGTCACCCATACTGGCTAGTATATATGCGACACTAATATTAAATTAGTTTAAAGTTTCATTCAATATTTTGTATTATAATGGATAAAGAAGGACATCCTACTTGTATCTGAAGGTGACCTGGAATTGGACTAGGCGATTTGTTATAGCTATTGTTATGTTTTTATCTGGATCGTTTGACGTTCTGACAATAATTTCCTGAGAATAATGACTAATGGCAGTTGGCGCTGTGGCTATATGAGAAGTAACCTCTTCATCTTTTATTCCAGGGTTACAAAAAACACTGCCATTGGAATGGGTGCCCATAATGGCACTTATTATATCATGACCTCGGTTTAATTCAGTAACTTGAGTGGCAGAGTTCGGGCTTATAGGCAGATCAGAAAGTTACTTTACAGAAGAAGAATTATACCTTTCTCAACCTTAGCGCCTATGTTTGGTTGTAAAGCTAGAGTTGAGCATAAGGCGGATGAAAAAATTTCACTAACTTGTAAATTGTAGTCATGAGAAATTTTTACTTAACTAAACGATAGTATAGGGTTACTTATGGTAACCCTAACCGGTCATGGTAATAAAAATTCAAATCACGGATCACCTAGGGGATCGTACGTAGGACCGTCGAAACAAAAGTACCGAATGCCTAAAATACTTTAGGACAGCCTAGGTATCAAACCCAGGATACAATGATCCGCAACTATGATAACCAATAGACTAACGACATTAATGGCATGGTGCAATACAATGTGCGCTGACTCCATGGTGAGTCAGATCGGATGACCGACGCGACATAACACCGATACAGGGTCATTTACCCAGGCCGTTTCTGTCGCAACTCTGCTGTAACACCCGTAACAATTATACTGTGTCGATATAGGGGCACCATGCGTCTGGAAAATCTGATTATCATACTAATATTATAAATGTAAAAGTTTATATGGATGGACGGTTGAATGCTGCTAATTGTTTTACGCAAAAACCACTGAACCAATTTCACAGAATTTCGGCATGAAGATAGATTATACCCTTGATTAATGCATAGGTTTCCGCAGGAGTCATAAAAAACCAAAAAACCGCGTACCAAGCCGCGGGCAACCTCATTTACAGCCTCATTTTACAGTAATAATTGAAGCGGTGATAGCCTAGTGGGTAAGGCTTTGGCTTTTCTTTCGCGGAGACCGAGTTCGAGCGCCAGCATACACCACTGACATTTCGGAGTTATGTGCGTTTTTAATTTAAGCATAAAACAAGTGACAACTTGTTTCAAACAGCGAAAGATAACATCGTGAGGCAGCCTGCATGCCTGAGCATTGCATGCGTGTGAAGTCTACCAATCCGCACTTGGCCAGTGTGGTAGACTACGGCCCTAACTTCTTGTTGTGAGAGGAGACCTGTACCATGTAGTCGGAAATAACACCGGCAACCACGCCCTTCAGACCTACTTCCCCAGACGATCTCTGTCACAAACAGCTCTACTACCACTAACGGCCAATGCTTTCAAAATGTAGAAAAAAATAATCGAATAGCTACTTTTATTTTCTAAATGCAGAAATTAATATTTTAATTTGCTGCTGTAGTAAACTTCAATTCTTTCAATGTGAAGCTTAAAGTTTCTGTAGATTCAATTGATAAAAGAGGCTGTCGTTGAGCATACATACAACAAAACATTGTTTCTAGTTAGTTATCTGTGATAAAATAAACTAAATGGAATGTCCTGAATATTGTAATCGCTTGGTAGCCCTCTCTACAGTGATTTCGCGGATAATTTAGAATAGTTACGTCTGGGACAGCCGTGGTGTCATTGCCGCCTGCCCGTACTGTTAGTAGAGATTATGCATGTCTAGGAGGTCGCATTGAGTATCTTACAACGATAACAGTGTTTCAGTTTTACGTAACAATTGTCTCACGCCTTCTTTTTAACGGTGAATTCATTTACATTTTAGGTAACCTATCTGCGTAGTTTTGCATGCTCTTTTGTCTCCCTAGTATTCGCTTAAAATCAATCTCCTCTTCTTTCTGAAATTTACCTTAGTTAAAGATCATTATCTCTTTCAACTATATCATCACAATGACATCATAGATATCCGATAACTATATAAACTTGTCTTTGATAACACCATAGAGTTCTACAAATACCGCTCGCTTACTATCGACTATTCGATAAGAGCATAATGAATCTATTCATAAAACCGACAAAATATTAACCACGAGTCCATGACCTCGTGTTTCGTTTTCCTCTTACAAGCGTTTTGCGAAAAATGACAAAAGCCCCGCTTCTGGGAACGTTATTAGATAAAACGAATTAAATATTAAAATAAAAGTGTACATGACATGACTCAATATTCATTGTTATTTAACCAAAGAGTATCTTAACCGGATATTAGTCACGATGAAATTATCAGCTCCCTACCTACTTGTACTTTCATAAAAACTGTGCAATGTAGATAAAAATTTTGGGGCAATTATCATGTGCCTGATCTCCATTGCTGTGCAAAGGGTTATGCGCTACATATCTCTACGTGAATAATTCAAATTAAAAAGTTAAATCTTTAAAGCTCTGACGACGAATTTAAATTGTGATCGTTTATATATAGATTGTCAATATTTTACTTTTCGGACTGCTTTATTATATTCTTCTTTGGGACCTTCCTTCAGCGTCCACTATGCGATATTATGATATATATTTATTTACCACTATGATATTATGGTGATATCTGTATTCGTTAAATTATAACATATAGTTTATGTTAGTGTAAATGGTCTATTGAATGACTATTGCACACCATATCTACTCAAAACCAACTCAACACCGACACAACACAAACTATACTCCAATTATTAAATCATTGAAATGAATTTATTTATGCCATATAACACAAAGCTCAAGACAAATGATTTAATTTAAGCAGAGTCGGTGTAGAGTCGGTTTGGTTGGAAAAGGCCATAATGATCAAAGTAAAATGATTGTTCCTACCATTGATTTAATATTTTATTACTGGTTCCTACTAACACGAGGGAATTTAAAATAAGTCAATATAATGTAGAAGCTATTATTAGCTACTTGCATACAAGGTATATATAGGACTAACTTCCTATACTCATGTAGATTTTCGGAACTTAACGGTCCAGAGCGACATTTCTAAAACAAATTGATGTGCAAACTACAGAGGCAGTTACATTACATAACTACCAAATATTAAAAAAAAAAACATTTAAATCAGTAAACCTGTTAAAAAATTTTAAACGCCATAAAACATCACGGAATTTAAGAGGACCTTAATACCTTCATATCTCTGTAATTATCTTATATACGAGTCGTATTGAGATGTCAGATAAAAAAAACATAAAGTTGTAGACAACAAAACGGAAAGTGCCCCAAAAAATTCCATTGTAACTAAATAAAGTAAATTTCAAACCTCTTACTCCTCTACTAAAATACTTAGATGTTTTATATAGATTTCTGAGCGATAAAAACGCTTTTTACGTAGTACTGTGCAAAAGAATTCCAAAAGGTAACACGATCGTGTGTTTTACTGTGAATTGATAATCGAGACCGATGAATTCTATGTACTGGCGTAACGCTTTCTCAAAAGCGAACAGTATTTTGTAAACGAGTTCTTTTACATTTAACGATATAGGTGGATAGAAAATCTGTGTCCCGATTGATAACCACCTGTCGAAATGAATGAAATTTAATTACACTTTATTTCACACCAAACGTAAAATAATAACAAGCACAACTGAAAAAAAGGAACACGATCTCTACCCTATCAATGAGAATAGTGTTTTTTTAAAGTTAATATAATTAAGTTATACTAAATAAATGTCCTAACACGTTATAAGCATGTTTCGCTAACCTGGACATATTATGTTTTATGAGTTAAAAATCTATGTGGCAATGGATAACTTCCTTTCCTTTTTTTATGTATTTTATGTAACCTACGTTAATTAAGTTCCACGAAATAAACAAAGACCTTTAACTCTTTAGGCATGTTGTCCACTGACATTATCTAAAAAAAATCCTGGATGAGGTACAGTTTAGGTACGTCCTTACTCTTATATAGGTACATAGTTATTTTATTAACTTAAATAGTAGAATACTATACACTATGATAACACATTTCAAATCCAAGATGGCTGCTACCACGAAATGTCAAATTACTTTTTTTTCTCACAAGTCCTTCAATTATATGAATGAATGAATGATTTATTTATTTCTCCACATTACTTATAAGTACGAGTACAATATAATGTTGCTTACGGGCTATTTTGTTACACATTTATAATGTGGGGACTGATGCTTGAACTAGGTAGAACCTGTATCTCAAGCCACCAGGCCCTTTCCCCAGGATAAAGTATACAAGGATGAATATAATATAGTTTAAGTAATGTTATAATCACAGTTATTCGGTAATATTTAAATTAAGTAAGAGTAACTTTGTGTTCTATATCTTAAATAATGAATTTCTTTATTTTAACAGATTTAACTTATGCAAAGATTTTAGATTTATTAGAATGAATAGTAATATGGGTTCAAATGAAAGTGCTTGGCTAGTAGAATACTAGATGCTACTTTGATAATTCTGTGTTGAGGTTATTTAAATTTTTAATACATTCATATAGTTTTAAAATTTTCAAAACTTTGTTGCACCTAAGTGACCGGATGAACATTTAGATTTTTCAGCTGAGGCTTTGAGGTTTTCCTATTTTTCAAATAGTAATTGACTTATCACCCACATGTTTATGGAATCTAGTGAGCCATCTGCTGGATCTGTCAATTATAACTGTTATTGTTAATAAAAAAAGAAGAAATTTAAATCAGCTTTTTTGTGTTAGCGACAAAATACTGTATAACTATTCCGACTTTTTTCCACGTTTACTAATGAGGTGTTGCTGTCCAATATGCTAAATATAAATAATTACTTGATAAAACTGAGTTATTATCGAAACCTGACTCTACATTTTTACTTCTGATTCTTTTCATTATGACACTAGGTACTTACTTACTCGTACCTCCATGCAATGTCGCAGTCGTATCGTTATCGTCTACTACAACAAAATTTTTAGTTCACAAACTGTGTAAATGGTTAATTGTGTCAGTGTGTGGTCTGCGCCTGCGTCATTTTATAAACAAACTAGTTGTGCCACGCGGATCGACTTGCATTGGCGTCTTCTAACCCTGCTCACTAAACCGTCTATCTAATGTGTTTTACTTAAATCGAAACTGAAAAAAGACCCCGTTACCACACCATATCAGTTTATCTCAATACTTATGGTACACTTTATTACTCATGTTACACCATTTTACTTTATTCCGCTACAAGTTAGCCCTTGATTTTATTCTTACCTAGCGGTAAGAATTAATGCATTGAAAGATGGAAGTTGACTAACCTTTTACGGTCCTTATCGGTTTTTAAGCGTCATCATAATGGAACGCTAAATCCAAAAGCGGCATGTCTTTGTCAAAAGTTTGTTGACTAGCCACGGCTAATCCCAATATTAAGAAATATTAACTAATCACTTTATTCATTTTACAAATACACGTATAGAAAAATCATCTGTGATATATCTCACGTTTAAGCTAAAATACGACTGAAATAATTATAATTATAATAAGTTGATTACTGAGGGTAATTAAAATATTTATGGCATTCAAACTTATGCCGCCATGATGGCGCTGATACCCGCTTCAACCAATATTGACCATGAAGGTATCTAATGCTAATGTAAACTTCTTGGGTTTGATCGCCTATGCTATAATGCTGTTGCCTACAACAAATCTTTTTTTTTTAAATCAAATCTTCTACAATCTGTAGGTTAAACATTGATTGTCCCTAATCATAGTTCGTAGGATTGTTTACAACTGAATTGTTCTTGTTTGATAGGTTTCAAAATTTTCGTCACAATAAATACATTTTCTGCGCATTTTAATGTCATAGGCACACCGACACACGTACGAATATTTATATTGACCATTTATGTATGAACAATAATTTTCTTCATCGATTATTTCATTTAGATTATTGACCATAAAACTGAGTGCTTGTGGTATTTAATTGTACCCCTAACGTCACCTAAATTTTTTTTTTTAAATATTGCTGACGCTACTCTTTCTAAATTATAATCTTAGAGACGTCAAACTATTTTATATAAAAAAGTAAAAGCCTGTTACTTTTTGATATCGACGCTCAAACATACTAACTCTTTAGCTTTATATTATTCTTTCAGATACACTTTAGATAACGCTATTCTATTGTTTTGATATGTCACCATAGAGCAATACCTGTGACTGACTGACTGAAAAACAAATGAATTTTTAGAAAAATCCACAAAAAGTGTGAAATAGGGAATGATCGTTTGAATGGAGATTCTGTAATACTTGCATGCAGTAATCAGGTTACTTGCCTCGACACATAAAAATTTAATAATACCAATTAAATTTATAAACAAAAATAACCTAAAATAACCTATGTGCCAAAATAAAACTAAATAAAATTTAAATAGTCTTGAAAACCGCCGCAAAGAGGACTAAAATGTTACCCAAAATGTAATGTCGTACCTAAAAAGCTGACAGGATTGCCAATCTAATTATTCGGACAGATCTAGGATGACCGGTAGACTCCATAACTGTTTTAGACAATTTTTATAAAGAGCTCGAGGTCCCAGTCCCCACGGTTCCGAATCCACACAACAATTAAACTGCTATTAAGGTTTCTATTTGTGCCTCTTAACCTGCTCAGCACTGGTTGCAGCACCCACAATTGACGTCGTTGCCTCGATGTGTGATGAAGCTAGAGTATCATCGTGGCATCCCAGATAGAAGAACTTTCCAGCCTTAACGGATACCCAGCGTCATACCATCAGGTAGTTATATATTTGAAGGTTAAAATGGCAGGATACATGATGAACCATATAAATAGGTAACGAAAAGAGACATAGAATGCTATCCCAGGTAGGTTTCGCGAGGTCGCCAAGTGCTTCAGTGAGTGATACTGGGGAGCCAAGGTATGCTCAATACGTGAGTCGGTGTTTCATCTGCCTGCATGCGTGTTCTGCACAGGGGACTGTCTGTTATACCTAAAATGAAAAGGTGTTTGTTTAGTTGGCAATGCCCTGTTATCATGCTTACTACCGTCCTTAGTTTGTTCCGACTTAGTTTTTGCAGTTTGGTTGTTAGTCGTGTGTTTAGGTTTGGAAAGGCCTCCTTTGTATGTTTACACTCATTTTCGTTAATCCATAGCTCTGAGTGTGAGGATTCCGTCTGTTTATGTATTAGCAATTTTAATCTTAAGTAATTTACTAATTATTTGAACATCAATCTCCAAAACCCTTTTAATAAATACATAATTTACGGCTTAAAACTCCCGCACTGGGGTGGTCCTCGAATGGACACATAACCATTGTTATACCAAAACCCACTAATCAGATTACCATTTATAAAAAAATGCAGCTTTACCGGTGATCTGTCCTTTGTTTGAATACATTTTACGACCCAAGTTGAGTCCTTGACCCATTACAAAAAACTTGATAGCTTATGTTTCCAAGGGCGTATCTATTAACATTATATACGAGTTATTAGGGTTCCGTTTTAAAATATAAAATGAGGTATGAGGTAAAAGTTTGGTTAAAGGAAAATTTGTTTGAACGATACAAAATGACCTTTAATTCAATGACGTTCAAAATCATTTCAATCTTTCAATAGTTTAAATTTCTGTTCAAGCTGTTTTCTAGTTTTAATAGATGTTAAAACTTTATATAAATCTAAGATTTCGTGATAGCTATCTCTCGATCGGTTTTTTATTCTTGCATCATACCAATTTAAACAAATAAACAGACTTTTTGATAATAATAGAAAAGTTTAACTACGCAAGGGATATAATCCGATCGTAACGATGGTTCGTTGTTTTTGTAGCACATACAAAAATCGCAAAAAGAGTCACAAGTGTTGGAGTAGTTTAACAACTAAGGTCATATTAACACCGTGGAGCATCAAAGTACTAACTCCTTTTCCTCTACGAGAGGCTCAACCCAGCAGTCTATTTGATTAGGGACGATAATTTACGTAGGTAAGTTGTTACTTTATTGCACACCTTAGAAAGATGTACTTTACTGTATGTTGGTACAAAATAGCGGTCTTATCGCTAAAGACCGATCTGGAGACCAAACCACCTTCAGGTTAGGAAAACGTTGAAAAGGTGATCAGTTAGTTGATGGTCGTGTATAATTTGACCATGTTGGGATATGGATAAATGAAGAACGTGTAATGCAATCTAACTAAGTACATTTTGTTACGTTCATTGTGAAAATTATTAGGTTTTAAGAAAGAAAGAAAAAATAAGGAATATACATTAATTACTATGTTCAATGTTAAACAAACAGTACATGTTATATTAAAAAAAGAAACATCACGTATGTTTGCATATTATGGCATGCATTATGCACATAAAATACATGATTCCGATTTTCAGCACATAAGCTAAATAATAAATATATAAGTTTATTTATAACTAGTAACTTCCACTAAAGTTACAGAAGCTGCAACAATGTGTTTAAATCAATGAAAACATATAAAATTGTAACTTAGAAATCATAATATTAGGTTGCAATAAATATAAAGAAGTAAAAAATGAAAATATTTCCGTGAACTAGGCCCAACGAATGAATACCTGCGCGAATATCAATAAATGAGGCAAGTACCTTTGTATCGAACTGAACATTTTATTGGAACGAGGAATTAGCAGCTAGCGGCATCGAGCTTCGAAGTTTCCACCTTCAGATGTTATGTAAACTAAACATTTAGGAGTACAAAGATCGGCAGTGCATTAGCAACACGTGGCATTCGCGTGGGTCACGGAGTTCATGTGATATTTACTAAACAGTGCCAACGGAGCAGGATGCACTCGCCTGCCGTAGTAATTTCGTGTGAAAAAGCTGAAAAAGGCTAACCATAAAAAGATGTTATAAATTTAAAAAAAAAACATTGTTTCTTAATATTTTTTTTAAAAGTCGTAGAACGATAACGGCAACGACGTCCTAGTGATTTCATCTTCTTAATGAAAACCTGTGACTTGTAGGAGTACCATTTATAGCCAATCTACAAATATACCGTCTTTTTGCTGGAGGCCAAAGAGTACTTATGACTAACATTTTAGACCGTTTTCACTAAACCAAGGCAGCTAAATCGAATGCCTAATGATTTAGGCGATGTCTAAAGAAAATAATTGTTTCACCAACTGTTAGGTGACCACTATTGATTAACGGTTGATGAATGCCAAGAAATCATTACCCAAATACCTTAGATTAGGCGTTACTTATTTAGGCATTGCCTATTTAATAAAAAAGGGGATACATCACTTTTAACGTTTACGCTTTGTTTAGAGCATTTTTCATTGCATAAATGCTCTCAATCTATATTTAAAATTTTAGTAGGTATCAATAATAAAAACTAAGGATATTATCATTAAACAGTAATTTCGTTATACAAGAGTTAACAAGAAAAATGAATCTGTGGAGAATCAGATGCTTGTTGTGTGTGCGAGAAGTAGTAATTTTATTTTGGTAAAATAATTATTTTCCTGTACTCGCGAACGAGAGAAGCAGAGGAAAGAGGGGAAGTACCCTTCCGGAAAACTTTACTATCTGAGCCATTATATATTTTTAAAATCCTTACCTCGAAATAAAAGATTAGGATTTCTGGGTGGTACAAAAATAAACACCACGGCTGCGTCAGGTTTTGGTTATGATACGTCTTAGAATAAAAAAGTGTGTACTTACTACTATAACTAGTGTAATCAAATAGATTTTATTATTGATTTAATTAACCTTAATCACAAAATCATGAATGCCCTGAGGTTAAGAAAGTAATCCGTATAATAAAATATCTCCAAACAATCAGCGTAAAATGTGTGAGCGAATTAGTAGGTACTTACTTTAGTTATAATATTTTATTCACAATGGATTTTATAGGCGAAAGTACTGAGGCAAGCTATGCAGTTGTGATTGGGGAACTAGTTCAATGTTTCTGCGAATGGATAAGTTTGTATATTTCAGTTTTAGCACCTATTCTACATAGTGTAAATAAAACAGAGAACTACTCATAACATCTAAAAATTAACGTTTGGATTAGTAATATTTGGATCTAGAATCTATTCTGAATAGACCTGATCAATGACCGTGGTCATCCAGTCATATATTGCTGACGAAGTGTCACGCTCAGAATATTTGCATTGAACCTAAAGACAATAAAACAGACACTAGTGTCCGAATATGCCTCGAGCAGTTTATGTATTCTATTCAAGCCTATCGTGCAACTAGTGAACTCAACTAGTATGACAAGCAATCTTAGAACAACGGCTTACAGTCATACAGTAAATAAATAAATAAAATAAAATAAAATAAAAAGCCTTTTATTTCTTGCATTCCATAGTACAATTTCATTTACAGTGTGCATATAGAATAGATTAGAAATAAATAAATTAAAATTAATGTGATTATGATTAGCAAATAATTACAATATAATAATAATATATTCAAATCCATTTTATTTTTGTAGTTTCATTTAAAAATGTATAAGTAAATTCATTAGTTGTCGATTTAAGTTAGTGTTATAATTTGCATAACATCTTCGCAGTAATCAATTTAATGTTTTTTTTTAGCAAGAACCCTCTCCATGAAAGGTAAAGGCCTCCTCCAGAGAAGACCAGTACTCTCTATTCTCTGCCGCTCGTAACCAATGAGGACCTGCTACTTTTATGATATCGTCTACCCAGCGTGCATTTGGTCGTCCTCTCTTTCTCTGTCCTAGTGGGCCTGTCCATTGTGTTGTCTTTCTTGTCCATCTGTCGTCGCTTAGCCTCGCTACGTGACCAGCCCATCGCCATTTGAGCTTTTGTGAATAATTGAGAGCGTCAATGGCTTGAGTTTTCTGTCTTATATGAGTGTGGCGGATTTTTTGGATTTTCCTTATTTTCATAATGCTCCTCTCCATACTCCTTTGGCTGGATATAATTTTGTTTTTTACTTTTCTGGTAAATTTCCAAGTTTGGCAGGCGTATGTTAATGAGGGCAGTAGGCAGGTGTTCATGACTCTCGTTTTCATTCGTATGGACATTTTACTTTTGAGTATTTCTTTGAAGCTCCAGAACTTTTTCCATGTGATGTTGACTCTTCTCTCTACTTCTTGTTCGTTATTTTCTTGGCTAAATGAAATTTGCTTTCCCAGGTAAATGTAGGCTTATGTATATGTTAGGGGTGATTTTTCCAGGTATATTGGTCTTTCAGTATGGTTCGTCATGACATTTGTTTTTGTTAGGTTGATTTCCAAGCCCACTTTACGACTTTCTTGGTATAGATCGTTTATCATTTCTTGTAGTTGGTTTGTATTTTCTGAGAGCAAGACTATGTCGTCAGCAAATCTCAAATGACTCAAGTAACGTCCTTTTATATTTATGCCAACTTTTTCCCAATTTAGTTTGCCAATAATGGCCTGTAGCACTGCTATGAAGATAGTTGGAGAGAGTGGGTCTCCCTGCCGTACACCTCTGCCCATTTGTATGGGTGGTCCTGTAGTCTCTAGCTTCACTCTACTAGTATTGTTATCATAGATATTTTTTATGGTTTTTATGTAGTCTAGTGGTACTTCTTGAGAGAGTAGCGTATCCCATATTGATGAATGGAACAGAGAGTCAAATGCTTTTTGGTAGTCGATAAATGCAATATAGAGTGGTCTCTTGAACTCTTGGTATTTTTCTATCAGCATCTCTAGCGAGTGTATGTGATCCACTGTTGAAAAATTTCTTCTGAAGCCGGCCTGTTCAATAGGTTGGTATTTTTCTGTGCTTTCTTTTATCTTTTTCTCGATTATCGATTTCGATTTCTCGATTTTTCCTCAATAATCGAGTCATACAGTATGGCAACGAATTTAGTCACGGAGAGCCACAGCTCCAGTAACAAGCTACAAAGTGCTAAAAACAGGTTTGCAAGTATTGGTCAGTCTAAGTTTAACACTGAACTTGAGAACGTGTTCTAAACTCGCTGTCGATTTATTAACACGGATGTATGTTTATGTCCACGTTTACACTTTGTTGTACACAAGAAAAAAAATCTTGTCAAAATATATCATGGTGGTATAATAATTGTAAAGAAATGTAGAAAATTACTGGGTACTTTCCTGGTTAGGTACTATAAATAAAATCTATCTATACTTAGTTATTATATATGTATATACTTGCCACCGACCTAAAATAGTGTAGAAAATATTAGAAAATATTTACTTCTTGCTTTTAAGTTGTTTAACAAGTCGATTCTTTTTTCTCAAAACATTTTGTTCAGTCATGTTTTGATACTCTTTCGTCCACACGTACAAGTAACCCACCAGTAGATGTATAGATGTAGGTGTTGAAACGCTTGTCTTCAATTAGAACAAAAACATTGGGACTCAAAATTATAAATAGAGATAAAATGTAGCCTTTGTGCTAATTCAAAATCCTAACTTTCATAATTAAAATACAAATAATAAAAATACTGTATCCAATAAGAGACGTTAAAAATAGTCCTAATTCAGGGATGTTCTTAGTGTGCGTTTACACGTAACTGTATGATTGCTATACTGTAATGGAACGCTGCAGGCTACTATTGTGCTGCAAAATGAAATATTAGACAAGATAAAATAGTTAGAGAAATCGAAAACTCACTAACCACTTTGATTTATTACACAACGGAAATCTTCATAAATCTCTCCACAGTTCAAACAACGGTGAAAACAATCAGCATAATCACATTCAACCGTTTTAGGAAACGATGACGATAATGTACCTACTTGAATACTTATTATGTAAAATGTTATCGATACAAAATTATTCAGAGATGTGTTTGTCTAGAGATAAAGCAATTTACTAGTTCTGTTCTCAGACGGATTCTTTACAGAGCGGTCGAAGTTCTCAGTTTACGCTGTAAAGAAACGGCTACTGCACCTTTACTTGGTATGTCTATCTCAAAGGTATCTAGATATTCGATGGACGCATACGGACTGTACACTGGAGGCTTCGGTAAATGCATGCCTGCTGTCACGACTTCCTAATAGTGATGTGCCTTATCTTTGAATTAAAAGAACTAACGCAGTGAGGAGAACTGAATGTACCATCAACATATGTAGGAGTTGGTCTTTTTTTTAAATTGTACATTATGTAGGAGTTGGTCTTTTTTTTAAATGGTCGCGTTAAAAATCCAGTTCAATCCTCCGGTTTTTAGTTTCGTCGGTGTTGAAAATAGCGCATCAAATTTTGTTGGTCTCCGAGTATAACTTTCCCAACACGAGGGAGAGATTTCATGTTTCTTTTAGAACAGCTTTTAGTCTGAGGAACTGACCGCCCTGTTTTCACTTGCCGTCTGAGTTCTGAATAGAAAATGCACTTAACTAACCTTAAGTTAAAGCACTTACTATTTGTAAGAGGCGCCAATAATTATAAGCATAATCACTCTTACAGGATAGGAGAATAATTTCACTCTGACAAGTGAACTTTCTAAGCACATGTAGATTCGCGTGCAGCTGATTCTCAAATGGGGATTATAATTGCTTCATTGAACAACAGTTGTCGAGTTACGAAAATGGTAATATTGAAATGCCTTACAGAGCTACCAACTTCTATCACGAACTGCAATGTCAGTAATATATGTATTATAAAATCTTCCCAGTGGAAGCAGCCTTCTCTGGAAAGACTCATGAGATATCGAGTACCCGGGAGTTTACCCGGGATCCCTCTAAACCAGCTATACAAAGGCATCGGTAGAAGCCCCACGAGTTCAGTATAACGATGGGTTCAGAATACTGTTAGGCTCACCACGTTATTGTAGCGCTCATACTCATGACTTGTTTCCCAGCAGAAATAAACTAATAGCATCCTTGAAAAAGAACGAGGTTTAGCAGTAACGGCATTCTGAAGGCATTAATAAATAGATACGACTCTCCAATTCACATACTATATATTGTACTCCATGTAGGGCTGCCTAGAGGCAGAAATTCTAATTTGTAACTATTTGTATATTTAATAGAAATATCTCATGTAATTTTATGACTTATTTTTGATTATTACTGTATTTTAATTTATTCAGTTATAAATAGACTATTTAAGTTTAATACGTAATATATATCCAATAATTATTATTGGTAAAATTTGAAGAATTAGTAGTGGAAAAACTGTGTAGTTTAAAAGGAAAAAGTTACTATCAATACTATTAAATAAAATTGAACTTCACATACCGATAATATGCTAGGTGAAAAAATTCGTTTATCTGGTGCGAAATACCTTCACTTAAAAAATCCCAAGCTTGCTTCCGGAAGGGAGCAGACATACTTTTCGGATGATGGTTAGTTTTAAAAAAAAAAATATGTTAGATTATTCTTTTGGTAGATAACAAATGGTTAGGAGTTAACAAGTAAAATACCTAGCAAGTTTGATCAAAATAAGTGATATCCTTCAGAGCAAAATAAAGTTATTGAAATTCTTTAACTAAATTATTTTTGTCATTAGATCTTATAACAAACCAAATAGTAATTTCCCAGATTTCGAGTTAATATTCCTAAAGCTTGTTTGCCGAAATATCGTCCGAAACATTAGCAAGCTTAACGGTACATAATTATATATTTGTAGACACAAGTAAAGCGATAGCTATGTAGTGCGAGTTTAATAGGTATCCATTAATTCTGGCCTTTTTAATAGTCCTGGACTCTACGAATCTTTAATAAATGTAGGTATGCAAGTCAAAGAGAACACAAAATGACAAAAAATATAACTCTAAGACTGCTTACTCGTAGCTTTTAGACTAAGCCCTAGATAAAACACAAGATTGCCAAGGAAGTGCTTAATTTTCTGCTTAAAATTACACAGCCTTACTACATTTATAACCGATATAAAAGAGTCATTCGTCCACGTTTCTGATACGAATCGCTATGTTGTGAAATACGTGTGCGGCATCCATATTTGGTGCCACGTTTATCATTACCACTTTGAAGAAAGCATTGATTAGGAATGTTCAAATCAAGCGTTATCCTAGCATGTGATGTGCATTTTTTTTTAGTCAGATCGTCCGCGGCTGTATTGTGAAGTTTTTTGTAGAGGGCCCTCTTAATCAATACTGAAGCCAAAACTGTATTTCTATTAATTTTTATCTGTCTGTCTGTCTGCATCTTGGCGAGTTTCTGCGAGATTTCAAAGAGGGCAGCTTCCCACCCCTGCCCCTCCCCTCCTGAATGATACTAAGATTAATTTTCGTCATAGCTTTCTATTGGACAAGTTTAATGCTCATAAAAACAATTGATATCTCCTAAGACCAGTTAGTGCTTGATGGGAAAGCAGTGGTGAGGTCAAGGTTGGGGCGCGCTTGCCCTGGATGTACAGAAGCGATACATTGGTAGAAATGTGTTTGATGCAAGTTAATTAACATATAATACGATGGCAATATTAGATTAACCTTTACATAAGTTTAAACAATATATTAAAACACATTTACTAAGTCGTGGCTACTACACGATTGATAAATTTCTCAACGACAAGGATGAACGACAGCAGGCCGCTCGCTCTCAAAAAAGATAAACTGTAAAATTATGTTGAAAAAGAGGACACTTCTGAGTTTCTTGTCGGCTTCTTCTCGGAAGAATCTGCTTTCCGAAACGATATTAGAGTCATTACAAATAGACTGGCTTGACGTTTCAAAACTGCTTATAAACTAGGTCTACCTGAAATATAGTATTTATTTATTTTCTAATTGAATATCCACCACATAAAGATCGCCGTTTACAAATCACAGCGTCTCATAAGAGTCCTGGTAAAAAAAGATGACTGGCTATGCTACGAAGGAGCACCTTTAGACGTGATTAATAGACACACACATCGAGGCTAATCGTTGTTAACGGATTGATAACGACCGGTAATAATGCTAAATTGGCAGGCTTGGTATGTCTATATTGGATACGTGATGGACTTACTTTGTAGATGAGAGATTTTTAATTCGTGGTAATAAGTGGAAATTAAAGTTTTCTAGCATAGCAGATAAGGTGCTTACTGCCTCTCGGTGTACTTATTGCCAGATCGTAACAATGTTTTAAACAACGCCAAACAAAAATCCAGGAATTTGTTTTTAAAGTCTGTCGCAGTCTGGTAAAATATGTATATCATTAACAAAATTTAAAAAATAAGCGTTATTGTTTTATTATTAATAAACTTCTGTGAACATCTAGGATTTAGGAGACCACTACGCTGATCCACGCTGATCCACGCTGATCGAAGTGTATAGGCAAGTGTAAAGGGTTCTTCTAGTATATGTTTTATTAAGTAGGCGGGGTAGAGTGGGTAGGAGCTCGACTTCGGGGGGCCGAGTTCGAATCCCAACACGAACCTTCGGTAAAAGAAAACATCATGAGGAAACCTGCATGCCTGAGAGTTCTACATAATGGTCTCAAGGTGTGTGGAGCCTACCAATCCGCACTGGGCCGCGTGGTCGACTACGGCCTAAACCCCTTCTCATTTGATATGATAGAATAGGGGTTCTCAACCTTGACATGCCTTTGAGATATCTTAAATAGTAAAATAAATATTTAAGATTTCTTATGAATGCCAATGAACGGTCAACGCAGTCGACTCCAAACGAGATGGACTGGCGACTTCAAAGTCGCCGGGAGCCGCTGGAAAAAAGCGCTCCTGTAACATGATAAAGATGATGGTGAAAGTCAGTAATAAATATATAGTCAGTAATAAAAAATGTTGCAATATACATATGCCTATTTCAAAGTAAGTTAATCCTGTTATTGAAGCGCAGACAACAATTAAAAGAGGAAATGGATTATTAGGTCACAAATGAAATGCAGTGAGAAAAATTGCACCCGGTTTGAACAATGTTGACCTAACGGTTGTCTAACAAATTATTAATAAGCATTTGAAGCCATGCAAGTAGCTAGTATAAGTCCCTCTACACAGTGGTTACTTTTATTTTCACCTGACTGGCAAAATGTGGAGGTCTGAATTCGATGCATTTTTTTTATATATTAATGCGGTTGCCCGCAACTGTATCCCAACCAGAAGCCTTTCCTCCCCTTCTTACTCAACAAACTTATCGTTTCCAAATAAATCGTTTGCCAAATAAATGCTACTCGAGGTAATTTTATTTCTCAGTTAAAAAAAAAATTCTGCCGCTGAAAAACTGGCCTTAAAGTTCTAACTTGCACATTATTATTTTTATTTTTAATTACAAATTAAAAATACATGGTACCTGTATCAATCCTTCAAAAGACCCTATTTTTCCGGACACATCCGTGCCAGAATTTCCCGCAATCGAAGATGAAGACAGTGTCCTAAACCATACATATGAGTATTTTGAAAAAAAAAACAATATGTATAAACTTCATTTATTTCAAGTAGGCTTGCTCTATAAGCACTTTGAAACGTAAAGTCTCTGTTTGTGTTGACTCTACCACTGTTTCGGAAGTTAGACTCTACCGCGAAGAAATCGGCAGGAAACTCTACAGTTTCTCTGTTCAAACATTAACAAATTCCAATCAATAGTTGACTATTTCATGGACGTACTGTTGCAATTGAATATGATCAGTAACGTATTTACCCTAAGGCCTAGTAGGCCAGAACTTAGGGTCGCCGATGGTTAAAATAAATTCCGTGATGATAACAAGAAATCTCTGACGCCTGTAGCGGCCAAGACGCCACAGACAATTTTTTTTTAATAAATAAATAAACTATGTCAATACACACATTGCCATTTAAACCCCAAAGTAAGCGTAGCTTGTTTTATGGGTACAAACATGACTGATGAATATTTTTTAAATAATAAGCACAAATATACACTCAGACACTAGAAAACATTCATGTTCAACACACAGACATTTTCCAGTTGGCTGTTGAACTATGATGATATATATTTCCCAATGTGCAGGGAGCCTAAGCAACTAATTAAAATCTCGCCGCAGATATTGTGACAGCAGATATAGCGGAGTAATGAGCCCGCTGACGCTCTGGTGAAAGCGCTACTTGGAAGATCAAAACGTTAAGCGAAAATAGAGAAGGCATCACTTTTTATTACAATATTGATTCTATTCGCTAATATCGCCTAAATCATCACCACCCTCAATATGATGTTCCGAAGTAATAGTAACAATCGTGGAACGCAATGTTTTAATAGTAATGCACTGTTTTTTCACACTCTCATATTTGAAAGGTGCTTTCAAATACCAGAGTGACAAAACACGACACTATTCCAACGTTATGCCACGTTAATTAATCAGGTATATCAACCGATTACCGGCCCGCAACAGGGCACGGGACTCCTCCCACAATGAGAAGGGGATGATAATATAATCATTATCAATAGCCCATAACAGTCCACTGCTGGACATCGCTATGCTGCTTAGACGGGTTGGTGATCGCAGTATATGGTAGTAGTAGCACAGACGACATTGCTGTCCGTTCTTTGCTCCAATCTGCCGGGGTTTGAGTATTGACAAGCCCATTGTGCAAAACACCTATTCCATAAGTATCATGGCCGCGATTTTCTGAACCAAAAAACATTATACCCAAAAATTTGGGCCGTAATGCAAAACGAACCCGAACGAAAGGGCTTGACTAGTAGAATAATTTATCTATATTTAAAGTTGAGGGTTTTTTTAATTATTAATTTTTGAATAGTACCTGTAACAAATTTAACGAGGGAGACAATTTACTAACCTTTAAGGCCTTTTACCTTTACATTTTATTTATTTTTTGATAAATGCATGATGGACGCAAACTGCTCCATTCTCGTACATAAAATTTTAAATTATGTGATACTATTAGGGCGTGCTCAGAAGTCCATACAAAAGTGCAGAGTAGGCCCAATTTCTACAAACCATATTGTGTGCATTGTTAAATGAGTAAAAGTTCAAATAAATAAATAATAATAATAATATATGTACTATACTCCTGTTTCATGTGCCCTACCTCAATACCAAGTGCTTCTGACATTCCAAGATATTTATAGGTCTCCCCTTCACGAAGTGATTTGAGAATAATAGTTTCTGAAAGAACTATATTCTCAGAGCTCACAACCCTACCTCGCTCTACAATGATTACCGCACACTTGTCTACACCAAATTCCATCCCTATGTCATTGCTAAAGGTCTGAGTGACAATGCCATAAGGTCTGATCGTTTTGATGCATACAGCTTGAGGTCATAAATATACTATTACATTACAAACATCACCATCTATCATCACATACCCGTGATGAT
The DNA here is from genome assembly GCF_905163445.1 of Pararge aegeria. Classification (NCBI taxonomy): domain Eukaryota; kingdom Metazoa; phylum Arthropoda; class Insecta; order Lepidoptera; family Nymphalidae; genus Pararge; species Pararge aegeria. The sequence goes on from NC_053181.1 coordinate 7,094,970, forward strand.
AATATAAAGTAAGCGTAGCTTGTGTTATGGATAACATACATAAATACTTATAAACGTCTCGTATCGAGACGTTTGGGAGGTGGGTTCGACTAGATTATGGGAATCGAACCCACCACCTTGGACTCAGAAAGCAGGTTCGCTGCCCAATAAGCCAATCGGTCGACGGTTATATATTATTGACGAAATGAAAAGCATTTAATCAATTATTATTTATTGGTATAGCCATAATTCATACAAGCACAAAACAAGCCTACTATCATATTCGCAGTGTTAAATCTTTTTCTGCTAATGTTCGCACAGATTAAAGCAACATCAATCCACTCGTAATAACATAGTTACCAGATACACGGCAGAGATCTAATAACATGCCAATACATAATGTGCCCAGTTCCTGACCAACAACCGGCCTTCTCGCGGTTATTAACCTCTATAATTAGTACATTTGCTCAATTGCAACTCGAAACTGGACCAACACCGCATGCTTAGTTCCCATGAAACAATATTTATTTGTTATTGTGGTTTACCGTACTATAATTTACACCATACTGCCTCCTACATAGATCAAGAATGACACAGGCTCTACAAGCTTCGACAGTGGCGCAGTGGGCAGCGACCCTGCTTTCTGCATCTAAGGCCGTGGTTGAACCCACAACTGGAAAAATGTTTGTGTGATAAACACGAATGTTTTTCAGTGTCTGGGTGTTTATCGGTATATTATAAAAAATTATCGCTAAGCCTTCAATGAGGGATTTGCTGCTGTCCGCTGAGGAGTTCTGTCCTCTATCTCCAACCACATTCAGATCTACACAAAGTTTGGGCAAAATTAAACACATATTATGGTACAAAAGTAATTATTTAAATCGGTTATAATTTGTCGGAGTTATGGTGTAAAATGGTCAAACACTTTCATGCCCTCTCCCAAAGGAACCGAGCTTAATATCGGGTCAAAAAGTATCCTATATTACTTCTAACACTTCCAAGAATATGTGTACAAAGTTTCATGAGGATCGGTTTAGTAGTTTTTGGGTGAAAGCGTAACAAACAATTTATAATATTAGTAGAGATAGGGATTAATTTGCTATTTAGTATCCATAACACAAGCTCTACTTACTTTGGGGCTATATGGTTACGACGTGTTTATTGTCGTATTATATTTATATTTGTTTATTACAAAACAAAAAGGATAAGTCCAACGGCATAACTTTCTTTTAAGATTTAAAATTAATGACAAATACTAATATAATACAAATAAAAAATAAAATTAATAATAAATACTTCGAAATGAAATTAAAAGGTATCTAGATGATCTTTCAATAAATAAAACAAACATTTCGTTTTGCATTCCTCCTAAAGTAAATCAAATTCAGTAGTTTAGTAGTAGGTACTGGGGCTTTGTAACAGTGGCACTATGTTAGACTTGTTCCTTACATGCCCTACGAAGTGTTGCTGTTCTAATGCGACGGTTTTCCAGTAACCATAACGTCGGCCTACTGCTTGGCTCGTTAATAAGCACGACACAAATTCGTAGATATAAAAGATGTCTATGCAATAGAAGAAAAATTTGTGTACAAAAATCTCTCAGACATTCCATTTCTTGTTAGCCCAACCCATGAACCTTCTGTTAGTTAAATCTAAGAGTGTATTGGAGTGATAACAATAATGTCTATTATATTTTTTAACTATGGTCTTCACTTACGGATCAGAGACATGGTCGCTAACTATTGGCCTCATAAGAAGAATTAGAGTCACTCAGCAGGCGATGGAGAGAGCTATGTTAGGAGTATATCTACGTGATCAAATCAGAAATAAGGAGATCCGTAGATCCGACTAGAGGTACCGACATAGCTCAGCGAATTTAAAGTGGCAATGGGCGGGGCACATAGCTCGGAGAACCGATAGACGTTGGGGTCCTAAGGTGCTGGAATGGCTATCCGCACTGGTAAACGCAGCGTAGGTCGGCCCCCAACGAGGTGGACAGATGACATCAGGCGAGTAGCTGGGAGCCGCTGGAGGCCAGCGGCCCAGGACCTATGTCCAGCAGTGGACGTCAATTGTTTGAGGTGATGATGTGATGATGATGGTCTTCAATAGAAAGCTCAGTCGCTCGATATTAATCAAGATAGCTACTCTTGGGGTATCTCTACAAAATTGAATCAAAAATGAGAATAATTGTAGGAGGAAACAGAGAAAATAACTAGATGCGAAAGAAATGCGGCAATGAGTTAAAATATATAGCTTGGAGACTGAATAAAATTTGAGATTTCAAGGTGCCTAAATAGCTATCGTGCTCCAGGAATCGGTAAAATTGTATATAAGATAACACACACGAGATTGGCATGCAATCAGGAAATTAAACGGGAAAAGGGCAATGACATATAAGTCGTTGGAAAATCGCAGTTAGCGGTACCAGATTTGAAAGTAATTACCAGAATTGCTAAGCCCAGCATCAATCGGATGAAAGACAGAAAGCAACGACGTACATAATCATGATCCTTAGCCTTTTAATGCCCCACTCTGCTTGGCATAGACATCTTTTCTTATAGAAGAGTGGTGGGGCTTTAATCCTTCACACTACTTTATTATGAGTTTTTGGCTTAATAACCGGGATCGGTGACTTGTCGCGCTTATATAAGCTAGATAGGCAAGAGAATGTACGTAGTACTAGATATGTAGCTCCGGGCCGAGACTGACTGAGACTTCATTAACAGAAAAGCCCAAAATTTCAACAGACTTGAAGTTTTCAAACCGAATATCTCAAAGGACTCAATGGAGAGCCATAATATCCACTAAACCCTAGCGAGTGCAGTGTTATTTTAGATGGACATCTCGGTGCCAACGGTATACTCCGTGTGAGGGGTAAATAGTTTTGTACACATGCAAAATAACAGGTACTAAATCTAAGATACCGCCTCTATTGAAAGGTTACCTTAACGCATTACTGGTATAGGGTTAGTATTTCACTATAGAGATATATGGAAGCGCGGGTTTCATATCAATTTATTGGCAGTAAATGGATAAACCACTAGGCATTCGAAAGTAGGCAACCATTCAGGCTGCTAATTAATCTTTATTCGTATTTATCCGTGTACCGTTTCTCGTATTAACGATCTTCAATGACAGTAACCACTGCGTTCATTAAGGAAAAGAAACTATTATATAACAAAGATATAATTTGATACGTAGTATTCACTAGCATCAAAAGTTTTTGCAACTTTTAAAAAAACACCGTATGATTATCGTCCGTTAAACAGGTTTCCTATTTTTAGGGAAATGTATGACATGAAGTAAAATATCCTGTTTATAACTTTTAATCTAATTAATCAGACAGGTGAAATAAGAAGACGAGAGAAGGAAATTAATAACTCTACCAATGCAAAGCCTTAATTAATAACTCTATTATTAAATGGTAAATTACTCAAAACCATTGGCTCTGAAGATTTTGTTTGATTAAAAATTGCCGAATTGCCAAAGACTACTTTCTCATTCTAAGGATTCTTCTTTATGGCCTGTTTAAAAACAAAAAAAAATCTTTATCAATTAAGCAAGTGAAATTAGCTGACCCAACAAAATAATTGCGGGGCATGTAAAAGTTGCGCTTATATTCGTTTTTCTGCGCAATAAAAAATCCACACCCAATTCTTTTACGACCGTTTGATCAAAACTTTAATCGATTTTGACTTTCACGAGCACTAGCCATCAGTCATATTGATGATTTATTAGCCAGCTCTAACAGATAGGTATAATGTCGGCAATTCAAAGAGATAGTAATATTATAATAATCAATATAATCATGTAATTAATCTTTGCAAAATTTTCTTAAACTATAATAACATTTAAACTTTGAGTATGCTCCTTCAGAACTTTTACAGCTAAATGAGTTCTTTAAGTTTTCATTTAGGTTTGAGTTTATTATTTTTCTTTTTTATGGAGAACATACATACTACTATTAGAGGTGAAGCTTGAACTGAAACTTCCAGACCGATGACATACACACATGTATAACAACTAATTTTAGGCTCTGGCAATGATAAAAATTAAAAAATATGGTTGGCAATAAATACCACATTGCACCGTTGGAAGTTTTACTTGAAGCTAAGCTGTTTCTTCGGTGCATAGTAAAAAAGGAAAGATGCATAAATTTTGTAATATGTATATTTGAAGCTTTGGTACTAAAGCGCCATCTCTTAGCGTTCTAGTGAAACATGTCCTCAATCTTTCGCCACACTGCTGGCAAGTTGCGTACGACGTACAAAAATAGCACAGTGCGGCCATATTTAAAAGGTGGTTCCTCTAAATATCTGAAGGTGGCGCTACATGACCGATACAATAAATATTATTCAGAAATAAAATAAAATCAGGACAGTTTACTGCTTTAACTCATTAAATACATACTTGTAATTGATGTCAAGTTCTGGAAAATAGTGATGAAACTGACTGCATTAATTAACTTTAAACTTTTACCCTTTAATTGCATTGTCGTAGTTACTTTCCAAAACTTTTAGAAGTTAAGAATCTCGTCAATTGAATTTTACTGAGTTAGATTGTTGCAATTTAAATATTCTTACAGAATATTAGATGAACTGATTGCGAATGATTTGCAAGATCCGTCAGTATCTTTGTAGCATGTGTAAACCTTTTGCATAATTTTTAAAACGTTCTATAGCAGCAGGCATGACATTGTTGAGCGCACCGTGATGTAGGTTGCTGCACCACAGGTATATGACACGGCGTTGATAATTTATACCTTTCTCATTCCATCGTATGACCAAAAGACATCGACACGAAAGGGACAAAGAATTGAGGTACCGCGCCACTGAGCAAACAAGGCTTTGCCTTCCGAGTCTGTGAGTAACACTCGACGGGTTGGAAGTTGAAACGAACCGGCGCCATTACCCTCGACGTATCCGTACGAACGTGACCGTGTCTGCTTTTCGCTTGTTTTTTCTTCATCGATCGTGTTAGAACATCATAACTGCGCAGTGTAAGGTAAGGAAGTTTGTTTTATAAATTGTTTTGGATGCAGTGCATCATGTTACGCGGAGTGAGTGCATAAAAGTTGTTATTCGTGGGCCAAAGAAGCTTTCTCACTTATATATGCAAAGAATTTAACCGAAGGCGGTGTGTGCATAAAGTGGCGGAGGCTTGGAGGCGAGGCGCGGCGAACGGTGCTGCCTTCATCGCCTGCGCAGCCTGTAGGCATCCATAAAAGTGATAAATTTGGTTATTTACGTGTCAATTTGGTTCTGTTCGGTGTACCTATCCGCGGCTTTGTACCTTTTTTTGTGTCACATGGTGTTTTGTTTCTGGCAACAACAATGGTCGACGCGATACGGTACATTAATGCCGTTGGTCCTTTGTGTTCCGTTTTACCAATTTTGCCTTTTAAAACTCCCTGCGTCGGCGCACGGTATTGTCGACTTAGGTAATCCTCGTCGAGGCTGAGTGCCTTATCTCGCACTATACCTTTATTGTGAATGTAAACTTACCGATACTAATTATTGCACACATATATCGTATAAAGTCACGTATGTACCTATATAACATTATTACAGTTAGTTCTTTTAACTCTATTTTGGAACATGTTTATTATGATTTTTTATGTTGTTACAAAGTAGATACACTATAGCTATTAACCTTAATTGTCATCAATTGACGAGACGTGGAGGACTCTAGGTTTTTGAGGATGTACCTAGCTACGAACTATTTTGATAAAACTTTCCTTATTTGTATCTCTCTAGAACTTACTCACCTGAAATGTTATCAATGCATTTATATTGTTAGACCAATGTACGAGTAGGTACCTACCTAGGTAGTTGTGTTTTCCTCAGACGTAATAAGCAGGTAATACCTATTGTATGACCCTTGCGATCCAACAACATCATTCTACATTTTTCCCTATATAAATACTTGGATCAACGGGATCTGAGAGATTAAAAGTATCTCGTTCTAATTCCAAAGTTAGCAGATATTGGTTACAGGATAATAAGGAACTTAGAAGCACCTATTTATCTATATCTCTTGTTAAAAGTTAAAAGTACCTACTAGTTAGGTATGTTACAATAAAATTTGTTACAAACAAAGTGTTCACACCTTCGAGACTTATCGACGTTTTCAAAACGTATCTTATCATTGTCATTCACTTCAAACAAGTTGCTATCTTTATTCATTTTATACAGAGTACCTTTTACGTTCCTACTTGTATCTATCTAGGTATTTCGTTTTGTTAACATATTAAATTTTATTGTAGTTTGTGCTACTTAGCCTACCTAGCTACCTTTTCTTTTACCTCATCTTGGTACTCTTGGACTGCGTTGATTTAGGTTTTTGTAAAACCCCTTTTAAGTGTAAAAATGCCTATAGCACGCTATTTTTTATTAATATTTTCATGTCAGGTACCTGTGTTACATTTTAGTACTTAATACAGAAATCAGTGACCTTCATCAGAGTCACGTCTGTAGAATGAGCTCAATGCATTTTTACACTTCACTGCCCATTATCAAACCTTGATGCATTCATAATTATTATTTAAACTGTTCGTAGGTAGGTATCCTTATTTCCCACAATTAGAAAGTCCTGCAAACACCTCTATATTGTTGGCTTTGCTTTAATTCTGGTTCAAGTGAAATAGTGCTTATTATCTCAATAACTGAACCTTGGAGTTTCAAACTGACTCGCTGGAGGATTTTTATAAAGTTAAAATGTGCCGTTTTTAGGTTAAAATTTCACTGAAACTTTGTATGAAAATAGTAAATCTCAAAAACACTTTGAAAGTAGCGAGACTATAGTGGTTTTAATTTAAAAAATGTTAGTAAGCCACATTCGTTAACTTGAGAACAAAGGTAGGTACAAAGTTTCCAAAAAAGTCCTGAGTGCATAATTTAGTAGAGTAGCTTTTCTAACTACTAAAGAGCGCAATCTAGTTAAAATACTGCGAAAAAGTGTTGTCACTAAACATTGCTTTTTTGATAACATATAAATCGTATCAATATCGCGATCAAATAAGCAAACGTAGGTACCTAGTTAGAAAATCTCACACTAGTCTAAGAAGGCCCAAACAACAAACTTAGCTGGGAATTCTTCTTACTTATTATTTTTCTTACAAAATATAACACCAACTATTTTTTTTAAATTAAAGTAATTAAAAATGCAACATCAAAAGACAACCATCTATTAGTGTTAAACTCCTTCTTCTGAAAAGTTATAATTGTTTATAGTAATGATGTTATCAATGTCATCTTGTTTTATAAATCGTGCATCCACTTTACTGATTGGTTTCAAATCCTATTTTAAACCAATAAGTGTATATGATTTGATTTATTTCCAGGCTGACCTCCATATTGAATCTCATATATACGAGTACGTTTCTGCTTTGAATTAATCCTATTCACATGTTGAATCTGGTTGAATGCTATTCATTCCGATCCCACATAAATGTATATTGTCTTAATACTTCCGGTACAGGAGGCACCCCAATTTGTTTGGTTTTTTTTAATACCATAAAGAAAAAAAGACAGCTTTTGCTTTAGTGATAAACTTGAAGTCTATTATACTGTAAACACTTACTACAGTCAGTAGGCATCTGAGCTAATAAATATTGATTATGAATGAATTTTAACTTTGAAATATGTAAATAGATTAGTGTATTGTGAAGTTTGTTTACAATGTTGAATGTATATTTTAAGCAAAGTCAAAATTACATTAACAGGTAACCAATAGTTAAAGCAACTAGAAATAAAGCACAGACATGAATAAAACGAAAGGAAAAATGGAGGATTAAACCCAATAATAATGAATATACAAATAAAATTTTGTTATTCAATAATTAAAACTTGCTTAGTGCGATTGTTACAAATAGGTTACAATTGGTATAATTGATTCCGTGAAAATTGAGTGAAGTGAAGGTGACATCAGATGGAGTGGGCAGTCAGCCGGCAGCAATCAATCGACACAATTCAGTTTATCTAGATGCCCATGTGATAAAGTCCTAATTAATCACGAGGTCTCTACTAGTCGAATCATTTACTATTGTGGCAACAGCATGTGGAGCTCAAAAATTGTAAAACCGGTTTGCTAAATTATTAATTAAGAAATATTTCATAGTTAGAAACATTAACCAATGCTATAAGTAAGCAGTGTTACAACTCAAATGAAAGGAAACACATTGTGCCAAATGCCTAGGATTCACAAAAAACATGAACGTCGCGTCGTCATGGTAGGCCATAGCGACGTTGTTCTTATGATTTACAGATATTTTCATCCGACAGTCCCAATGATACACCCAAGATCCCAATATCGAAGAGGCTTTTACTCAATTGTAAGACATTGAGACTTAGTCTAGCAAAATGCTACCGTTTGATTAAACTGTAACTCATAACGATTATGCTCTTTTTCTTGTAGATTATTCTTACTAAAAGGCCCGTTATCAATCTACGTAAATAAGGCCCTTTATTTACCCATAAAATATAATTAATTGCACCGAAATATAATTTTTCAATAATCTTCCTAAAATAAAACTTGGGATCATTGGTTTTCCCGATGATCTGAGAAACAAAGATCCAATATTAGGTTTCATGGCAAAGAAAACTGCAAACCGTAATATTATAAAATCCTGTAATATAATAAATTATATAAATTAATGTGACGTCTTTATAGTTGAATACAAATACAATTTACTCATTCTATTTGTGGTTCATGGTTAACAATGAAACTAAGCGCATACATATTTCCATCAAAATAATCGGGTTCAGCTTTGCAGATCGTTAATCCATTGAAATCCATAACCTTGTGAATGACAGGCGTCGATAATACAAAGGAAGTCGGCGTGCCTTTAGTAACAGACACTAACAGATCATGTGCTACAAAATGTATGCATTTTATGTTTCCATATAAAGATGTGGATTGTTACAAATAAGGATCACACTTCATGTTGATAAAACATGTGCGTATATGTACTGATATGTCAAATTTAATAGGAATCACCAAGAATAGCACAATAAGTACTTATCACATTTTGTTTTTAAATTTTCTTATTAGTAATGATGTAAATATGAGATTTATTTCAGCAATTTTCGATCGCTTATATGTAATAGTTGTTAAAGATATGCTTACAAAGAAATGCACATTCTAGTCCAACAGCAAAGCGGGAATAAAATAAATAAAAAATGAGGCCACCTATAAAGCTCTAAATAATGATCATGTACCTACTATATTTTTTGCAACGTTCATTAATATCCTGAGGAAAGGAATTTACAACAAAATTTTAAACATGAAATGTTCTGTTCGGAATAGGTAATAAAAACTTGGTATTTTTTATACATAATCTACTGTCAGACACTTTATATAAACCCCTTAGTTAAACAATAACCAAGTGGTTAAACTGATCAACAAACCTGAAGTTGCAGGTTTGTTGATCAGTTGTTTGTTTGCTGTTCACTCTGATCTCAAGTTTCGGAAGATCAGAAATTACAGACAAATGTAAAAAATACTCTATGGCTGCATCATGTAATTCATGTAATTTCGTTTCGTTAATGGGAGTAAATAATATCCCCATTGAATGACAAGAAAGAAAAAACGTCATTTAATTGCAAAGTAAAAAAAAACTGCAATAATATCGGGCAGGAATCAGAGAGCAGTTTTCTTAGAACCCGCGGAACATTCCAGACATACTGCAATCTGCACGCACGTCGGCAAACCTTATTGTGCTTGCCGCTCGGAATAGCTTTGTTTGCATTTTAAGGAAGTGATCTGATGATATCTTATGGCTAACAGTTTCCGTCTGACCATACTGTGAGCAAACTGGTAAGGCTATAGATAAACTTACTATGACGGACAAAACGAGCATTGATCCTTGGACACTAACATAATGAGCAACATAACTTCTTGTACTCACGTCTCAACAACTCTCCATACTCGGGATGTCAACTGTGACGTCACAATATGTATCATGACATATATTATAGCGACTAAAGGCCCTGTTTAACTTTGTAATTCATTGTAAGTAGGTTGTTGTGTATACGTTGAGAACAACTTGACGTATATTGGTAGAACATTTACTTAAACATAATAAACATGGTATCAAATTGTATCTAAGATTACACGAGTGTACCATACAAACATGTTAACGTAACATTATGTATAATATTTTTTTCCCTATGATAAAACAAATGTTGGTTCACAAATACATAATATTTAAAAAAATCGTTCCTGCGATTTGTAGTCTCAGGTGTTATTTCATCTTGACCTGCATTGACTTGAAAAGTTCATGATATTTGTATAGTAGTATTTGAATTGGCAGTAAAAATAAATGATTCATAACCATAGGGAAAACTTATAAGAGCATTTAAGCAAGTTAATCCTCAGTAAGTGAAAACAAAACAGTTTTTTCAGTTCATTGAATCGCGTGTTACCTGAACCCAGTTTGCATCCGCCTAAGTAGGTATGTTATCGAACCCTTTTCTCCGATAACCTCAATCGCTATACTTATCAAGGATACAATGTACTAGTTATATTAAAAAAATGCAATTTTATAAAATTACATACTCTAATTTTGTTAACATAAATGGCGAAATGGTGGTAAAATTCAGTTCAAAAATAAACAAGCATAATAAATAGACTGGAGCAAAACTTATACCTAATTGTATGAAGGTTTTGCAACTTTGCAATTTTTAAACCGAACCTAGATATTTTTTTTTCATAAATAACAGAACTCTTTACAATCAGCAAATATATCAGTAACGCTGTTGTTTGAAATAGTATCGTCAGCGCAGATACATAATATAAATTAATTATCGAAACAGATTTCATATAAATATTAAACAGCAAAGCATACCACCTACAAAATACGTTTGCCAACGACTAGCATTACCTCATTGTAGACGAAGCTATACATACCTAGAAGCCACAAATACCTAGATTACGCTCAATAAGGAATCAAAGTGAATAATACAACTAATACCTTTTTGTGACTAAAAAAACTAACTTTATTTTAACACAACTTTAAATAATATTTCGCAGGTCCAAAATAAATTTATGTTTATCTTTAAATAGCGTGTAAGTCATCTGCATCTTGAATCATTAAACCACTTTCTAGGTGACGCGTAAGTGTCAATTTCGATTACGAAGAAGAGTCGGCACACCTTTTGAAGCTTTGAGAAGATCTATTAAACTCCATTTTCAAAATTTGTTCTGAATACCCCACGGGATTAGTCAATTGAAAGGTTTAAATTTCTAAGAAATACCGCAATGAAATGCATTATGCTCGAAACTTTAATTCACTAGTAGCCTAAATGTAGATATAGTCCTGCCTTCGCGCTGCTTTGCATGCTCCGCTATTGCTAGTTTAAAGTGGAATTGTTATTGACCATCAACTATCGATTATGTTCTTCTGTTCTAAAACATACTCGAGTTTTAGTAAATTGGACTCTACAATTTTCACAGATCGATCGACAACTTTCGATTTTTGAGGTAAAGCCATCAAATACAATTATAAAAATTCAGCTTCAGAACATACACAAAATAACTAAAAACTGTGATATTTATGTTAGGTTTAAACAGTTACTGTTGTTTGAATTACATTATTGGAAATTATAGCTTTTTTATTAAAATCTTAAAATAGATACCGTGATTCCAAAACTTAATTTCGAAGAACGTTTATAATTATATATATGCTTAAAAAGAACAAGATAAAGTCGTCTCTAATTAGTTCCATGAGGCTTATCATAAAGGAATGTTAACCGCAAACAATGAAGTGAAAAACAAGATATTTCCATCCTTAGACTGCCAAGTCTGCGATAAGATTCAGACTAATATAAACAGCAGCAAAACATCAACTCTCATTAATGCGTAAAATAGGAACAATATTTTTTATAAAGACCGACTCACTCCCACAGAGATGTAACGACAATACAAGCTATGCATTTTCCTTCATAGAGCAGAGTGCATATCATCTCCACATAACTCAAATTAGGACTCTGATCCAAACGCCTGCTCTCTTTTATTTGTACCTTTTGCCATCGTCGTAATACCGTCACATCCTTTGTTCATCATTACCCAAATAAATCCAATCTAACAAATGACTAATTTTATCATTGGGATTCAGTAAATTGGACACTAAAGAATTTCCAACACTAGCACTCCTTAATAATCAGGAAACTAGTTTACTTGGTCATTAGGAATACAATGTTTTCCCTCCAATATATTGCATAACTATGCAACCACTTTACAACGTTTATTAGTCTTTGATGTTATACTAAACCCCTTTCATCAAAGCCATTGTCAAAGAGGTGTATTTCATGTAGATATTACAATCAGTGAAGGTTACAACACACTTCAACTGGCATTTACTTCCTAATGGTGGTATCGAGTGGACATTTGCAAAGTCGGCATGTGTAATTAGTTAGCATACTTAATTACAACACGATTTCCACTCCCGATAAGTTTATAAATGTGCTATAAAATAAAGATTCTATAACAATTTAGTATTGATGTTGAGTTCTATGGATGCAATGTAATACCGATATAACATACGATTGGTAAGGCCTAGAGCGTGCTAAACCACCGAAGTAACAAAAATGGCTGTTACAATATTTATAGCAAAATGTACTAAAGTGTCTGTTGAAAATAATTTAAAACGCGCTTTAGATTTAATTAAGATTATTACTGTTCTGTTAATGCACATTTGCTTATTAAAGAAGACGTTATAAACAGTAGCTAGATATACAATTACATTTTAACTAGGTCAATAACAGATTATGCAGTTGTCGCTGACTACTATTATGACAATCATCTGATCACAATTGGTCGATAGGCTTAATCGTCGTTGTTAAGATATCTACAATTTCTCAATACCGGCAAATTATATAGTGCTTTTTTAAAAACTAAGAATAGCCATTTAACAGGACGAGAATAAGATAACTACTTGACTTCAAACAATTACATCCCCAAACCTTAAAGTTAATCATAATAAAATAAGTACATTTGTTTAAATTACCCGAAACAATGAAACATTTTTATCATCTTACTTAAAACCTACACATTTAAACACAATAAATACTTTTGTAACCTAAAGCCTAATTAATGAATATTATACTTTTTGTGTCGAAATTGAAACCGTGCATTCACGATAAGTATATATATTTATTTAAAGCGGTGATAGCGCAGTTGGTAGGAGCTCGGCAGCACTTCCGGAGGGCCGAGTTCGAATCCCAGCACTCGCCCCAAACTTTTCTAAGTTATGTGCTTTTTAAGTTAATAAAATATCACTTGCTTCAATGGTGAAGGAACACATCGTACATGCCCCAGAAGTCATTCATAGTATTCTCATAGCGTCATATGTGTGTGGAGTAACCCATCCGCACTGGGCCAGCGTAGTGGACTACGGCCTTAAACCCTTCTCATCTCATCCACCAGTGTATTTTCTATCATTGATAGGAAATACATTGGTGCCAATAATGTTAAGCACAAAACTGTAAACTTATTTACATTTCTAAAAATACTTCAAACCTTTTTGATAGCAAACTTCGCGAAAAAAGGACAGCACTACTCTAAGATCAGTCAATTTTGTTTTGTTTCCAGATTTGTTTTCAGCAGAATTGGCAGCATTGTATGCAATGATTTCTAAACGCATTCTTAACTCTATTCGCTTTGAAAATCTCTTCCAGAGAATCCTTCATGAAAATTGTTGTGTAAGCATGAAGGGTTGTATAGCGCAAGATACACTATAATTGATGATTACTGACGGTACTGACAGGATTAATAAAAGTCAGTCTATTCTAAGTCCGTCTTTATGATGCTAAGTAGATATAGAACATTATCTGTGCCAAATTTCGTTAACTGAAAGCAGCAGTTGAAAAAACTGGGAAACGAAAACCAATTGCAAATCATATTTATTACGTTAGTTCAAATAGATATAATATTTACACGCGTTTTTCCCATTCGTACGTAAAAATGAGGCAGCCTCTGACGCAACAACACACGCATGAGTAGATATAGAAACGTTGTTTCTTATTTATTGACATAAATTGAATATACCGAATGTCAAGATGCGGTGAATAAATCTACTGGTTTGTTGTTAGAATGTTCCTTACAAATCCAAGAAATCGACGACCATATGCCCATAGACGTTTTAAAAATTGCATACAACCGTGTTATTCTCTAAAACATTGATCCGCCATTCCGTCGCTGCGTCAGCGTTGCAAAAAGCTCTATACAAAAATAGCTCTACTAGCAATTAACAAATATTCATTCTTCTGTTACTACTGTTAGTTTTCTAAAGTAAGTGAATAATAACATTTTTGATAACTGTGTTAGACATTTTACTAAATTGATTAGCACTTTTATTTATTTACTTATTTACCTATTTATTCATAAGACACACCAGCAATTAATTGTATAACATTCATAAAAAAATTGAATTATGTGTTAGAATTACAAAATCTGTCTAGTGCCATTACAATATTCAATTATTGGCGTATACAGCATTATCGTTGTTATCTCCGATAACATTATAAAAAAATAAAAAACTAAAAACTAGTAGTTAAATAGGTATTTTACTAAAAACTATATAACAGATTGATAAGTAATATAAAAAAACAAAACAAACTTTTACAAAACTGAATACTTACTTTTCAGTAAATATTTAATAATATATTCATAATAATAATAATAATAATCTTTATTGTCATAAAATCTTAAGTCTAAACAATATAGTTAAAGGTTTTATTATTTTATATTTGATTCAGAGTGTTCATTGCGTAGGTTCGTATGAGATATACTTCAGTCTTGTATTGAGACTCAGGCTATAACTTCGGAATGTCACTGAGAATACGAGTAGCTTCTGTTGGGTATTCTAACTATATTCATTTTTAATTGAGCTAATATATAATATTACGATATTTTTTATTTAAATAGCAAGATAAAGTAAAGTCCATTGCGACGCTGCAACATTGAAGTTTTTGGGTGTCAGAATAGCACTGCAGTACTAGCTAAGACCGAGTTAGACTCATTAGTATGAGAAGTGGGTTTATCGCTGTGGAACGAATGCATCAGGCTGATTTGAATTGAGAGCAAATACGCAATAGATCTTAGTTACCGGCTTATTGCAACATGGAAAAAGTTGAAAGCCTTTCTCTTTTCAAATTCTCCTACGGATGAATGCACATAACAGTTTCTCCAATAGTTGGGTACGGATAGTAAAATTGTACGAGTTTTAAAAATAATAAACCATATAATACAACTCTACGATAATATAGTCTAGTGTTAGACGATAGATCACGAGATGCTGGATTGGTTTTCGTGGTAACGGAGGTGGTAAGCGATGCAACGCGGTGGGTCGGGGTACATTTTGTAGAAACATCATAATAATCATCCGGAGCCTATAAACATCCACTACTGGCCACAGACCTTGTATCTCGCAGAGGAGAGACGGGTTTTAGAGCATAGATCCACCATGCTGCTCCAATGCGGGTTGGTGGGCTTATGCGGATTATGTAAAATACTAGATGAGCGTTTATTTGGAAAAATGTACATATCAGACATTGGGCAAACCGCTAGTATAGTCGCGGTTTATAACAAACAAGCTGCCCTCGGTCTCATCTCAATCCTCGAGGAACCATTTATTTGCTTAGGATAGAAATGTTACTCTCCGTTCTTTCAACTTATGCCAATAATCACGTTGGTTAGCTTAGTTTGGGCGTAAAGGTAGAGCAAACAAACAAACACCCTTTCACATTTATAATATTATTATTATACACATTACACATTTATAGTATAATAATACTCATTTATAATATAATAATTTAGACGGCTGAGTGGCGTAGTGGGCAGCGACCCTGCTTTCTGAGTCCAAGGTCGTGGGTTCGATTCCCACAAATCGAAAATGTTTGTTTGAAATGTTTTTCAGTGTCTGTATATATAAGTATTTATGTGTATTATATTTATAAAAAAATATTCATGAGCTGTCTTAGTACCCATAGCACAAGCTACGCTTACTTTGGGGCTAGATGACGATGTGTGTATTGTCGTAGTATATTTATTTATTTATTTAATATCAGTAAGAATTAAACTTGATGGCGTTCATTGTAACAAAACCTAAAATTTTTACACAAATTAGTTTTCATTTTCAATCTCGCATTAGTTCTCGCTGCTAGGTAGGTAGGTAGGTAGGTAGGTAGGTACCAAGTCACGCGAAGCAACTTTCATCGTAAAATCAGGCGATGTCTGCCTCACTGAAACGCGGTTGAACGCTTCAAGGAAACTGACAATCATAAAACCTGCCAATCGATTCGCTGAAAAAGTAAGAACATTGCGTTTCAACTTCCAACCTGGCAACTTGTAAAATTACTTCAGTAAATCCATTACTTAAAGTTGAATCGGTGACAGCCTAGTGGTTATGGCTTCTACTTTAATTTTAAGTGGACCAAGTTTAATTATTTAATTTTTATATAATTATAGTTTAATTTTAAGGGACCGGCCCGCACCAGTAACTTTTTGGAGCTATGTGCGTTTTTAAAGTATTTTAAATATAACTTGCTTTTACGGTGATAGAAAACATCGTAAGGAAACTGCATGCCTGTGAGATCGCCATAACGTTGAGTTCTCGAAACCATTCGCATTCTGAAAGGAGATCCATTCCGTATAGTGGGCCAGCAATGAGTTGATAGTGTTAACTCAAATAGGCTATTTAACTTATGTTTAACTGAAGAATATTTCATGGTTTCGTTTTATTATTCGTTAGAAATCCCGACAAATTAAGTAATTCCTGAGTAAACTTATCTAAGATTTAAAATAGTTTATAAGTGATTAAAATCGGTTCACCACATACACAAAGAATTTGTCTGCGATGAAATATGAAAATACATACTGACTAAAATTGCATATCTAGCATGCAGTTCCCCACGCTGGCTTATGCGGATTAATAGAATTCACACGGCTTTGAAACCATTATGGAGGACTCTCAGGCAGGTTTTCTCACTATATTTTCCTTCATCAATGTACTAAAAGAAACCCCATTAACACATCTTACAATGTTTAATCGTTTTAGTATCTTTAATTACGAGTTAGCACATTATTAACTTAAACATCAATCTATTTGAACTTATAGCACACTTTATTAACTACAAACTACAAAGAGATAACTTCTTCAATCTTTATTTGACACTTCTGTCTATACTCCTCTGTTCCTCTATTTTTCCCGCCATTTTATATGAGCTTCCTTTTTGATCTGGGTTCCTGTCATTTTGAATTTCTACTCCAACTTATGACGACCACAGATTATGCATAATTTTGACCAGTCTGAACTAAGATACCTTTTTATCTTTAACCGAATGTACATACAAAGGCAGATTTGCTAATTAGGAGTACATTAGGAGTTGGAAAGTATAGGCATAGGCTTTTTCAACAAAAAGAATCTCCATGGTCATGATCACTGGCATAAGATAGTTTATAATCTTAATTCGTAATCTCCTTCGGTGGCCTCTCCAACTGTAGAAGGATAGCAACTAGCTTAATTTTCCACCTTATTCCCATACCAATTAAAACACTGACTATATCCACTATGTACACTCCTCTGGTATAACATCACTTACAACCATGAAGCAGGTTACGTATAAATAAACTTTAGAAAACTGTCACACTTAAGAGCACCGCATGGCCCAGGACTGGCCGACTATGGTACTCTGACGACCATTGTGTGGCCGCCCATAATGATTCCCACGTTAATTTTTGGACAAAGAACTACTTGTACCACCGTACCGCTTCGTTTTTATTGCACAGAGAAAGTTCCAATAACCATCCAAATTGTATGTACAGTCAGCGTTAGATATGTAGGGCTATCCTACAGGATGCGACTAGCATGCGCACCGCGAAATAATTATCTCTACCAGTTACTCGTATTTTTTCTACTTGCTTATATATTTTAGCACCATTATTGGTATATCAAAACATTATACTCTTGTATAGATATTTGATACCCGATGACGATAGACGTTTTACTACTAATGTAATTCTTTTAATTTCTTTAATTGCTCTGTTTTTTCTATCTGTAATTTGATTTTAGCTGTTCTAGTAAAAATAATCATAAATAACAAATAGATTTAAAAAATAAATGACCTGACAAGGTGACTCAAATTTATCTAAGCATTTTATTTTGAATGACATTATCGCCTGATCGCGAATTCTGAAAGCCCTGCCTGCTAAATTCATTTAATAAACGTGAGTATTCGGTTATCAAATGTATCATGTTTTGATATACCAATACTGGTGCTCAAATATGTAAACAACTAGGTAGGTGTAAAACCACAGCAAACTTTTGAGGTCGAATATTAATTACAACTGAGTGTAAATGTTAGAATATAAATAATTGTAATTAATGTACCTTTAAGAGATATGGCTATTGAGTAATCTTTCAGAATGCATTTTTTTGAAAGTCTAAGCCAGACCAGACAAACTTACTATCATTTTTGGTATTTTTTTTTAATTGCTTATCATTTAGCTATGATAATGTTAAAGTTGCCGTGTAGTATAATATATCTATACAAAGATGATGACATCATTATTTGACCTGACTTGGAGTTAATTTATGTTCTGAGTATATTGACCGGTCAGATATATTTATGTCTGATTCGACGTTATAATTGTGTGTTAGAGTAGGGTAAAAACCCTGTAATTCATACAAAGACCAGTCTTCGTATGAATGACGGCTTTTATAAACATATATTTAATGAATAAATAACAAAACTAAGGAGTTTATTTTTGTTCGATGTTTGAACTCTCAAATTGACGGTTGTCGACATATTTTGTAATTTTCTCGTCCGAATGATATGAGATAACACAAGAGTATAGATGGATATTATTTATTATCTCGTTGCGAACATCTTCATCTTCATCTTCTGCAAAGCTTTGTTTCTTAAATTAAAATTCAAAATTCATTTATTTTAAGTAGGCCTAGTTTATAAGCGCTTTAAAACGTCAAGTCAGTCTGTTTGTAGTGAATCTACCATTTATTACTATGTCCGAGTTTCATCAGATCATATAAAATTGTGCCTGATTGTACATCATCGCTATAAATTTACTTGCATCTCGCTCTAAACTGTGTGTTAGACCAGGACGAATGAGCGGTCATTCATAGACTGCATCACGTTTGGTAGGTAGGTACGACGTAGCACTCGTTTCACCTTCTGTTGCACTGTAGTACCTATTAGCCGTCCAATTTCAAAAGACCCTTCGAAGTACTATTTTGGACCACAATCCCAGTACTATTCCACGGGTCGGAGTTATTATAAGTGGGCGTGTTTTTATTTCTGTACGCGTCGGCGGCAATAAGTAATAAGGTAAACATTTATATCTAATGGAGGCCGTCGGACCAGTTCTATAAGTCAAGTGTTACCACAATTCAACCGCTGAATGACTTTATAACGTGAAAATAACAAAACTTTCGTCTCTAGGTAGGTAAGGAATTACTCTAATGTTCGTAAAACTTTATCAGAATAGGAACTAAAAAAAAGCTATGCAGATAATCCAAGACCTCTTTTATACAATGAAGCTTTACAAATAATCGATTATTCTTTACTCTGTTTCGTTATAATAAGAAAATTTATGAACGTCAAAATATATATATATTATACAAAAAATAAATATATCTATATAAATTAAAAACATACACAGCTTACAATAGTAATTATAAGAAAAAATACAAGGGTCAATAATTAATATTAACCATTAAAATAAAATCAAATAACATTATACGCACCTAGATGAATAGTTAAATGCAATACTATATGCATTCTATAACACGAAATATTATGGTAAACATTCTATAAGTTAGTAATAGATAAATCATATCTTACCTACTCATACTAAAAAGGAGTTACATAAATCCATCATTTGTGCTACGTATTGCTAAGCACCGTAAACTGAGAATAGATATCTATTTAATTCATACGAAAACAACTCAGATTGTGTGTTAACTTCGCTGTAAATAGGTATACACGTACTCACCTATATATATTATAACAAAAATTCGGTACGATAAGGTTATAAAAAAAACAATCGATTTATTACCGAACCAGTGGATGGGCATATGATTAATATGACGTGCTAATAAGAAACGACACATTATCATTTTTATGTTCTATAGTATCCGAGGCACGAGTTAACGAGACGGTGAAATATTTCCGATGTAAGATAATGTACGTACACAGTATACACATATACATATGTTGAAAACAAGAAACCGTTTAGAAATCTCCAGCGCGTATAAGCCGCGTCTCAAAGCTTGAACAAAGCTGGCTTTCGCAGCTACATGTTTTGTTAATAATGAACGACTGTGGTCTGAGTTGTTGATAAGTTCCAAGCTGAAATATTTGAGATAAGCTCGGAAATAACGGTGCACTTGTAGACTTAAACAAACCCCACTTGCTTTTAAATATAAACACACGAATTTTGTTGCATCTGTGTACTTGTGTTGTTTGGTTATCGATTTAACTTGTTAATACGTTTCGAAAATAAACCATTCGGTGTAAACGTGAAGTCAGTAATGTTGTTGATGCAATGTATGTAAAATCAAACAGACAGACGGTTTTCATTACTTTTATGGCATTGTGTTATAAGCAAGGTAGTAAGTAATATGCATCTATTTTGATTCACAGTTGGCATCACTCGTAAATGAAATAGGTAGTTTATTATATCACTTTGGCAAAGGTAATACAATCCTTAGGTTAAACCTTATTTACAGGCTAATAATGTGCCGTAAAAAGCTTATTTTCTCAGCTAGCTTGAAACTTATAATTTACGAATACATTCTCCTAGAACTACTATATCTTTAAACAACAATACAGTCCACTCAGAGGTCAGGTCATCTCAGTCAGCCCTTTGTATATACATACACATTTTTTACTCACTTTAGGCTCACATTTTTTATAGTAATTTGTGACATTATTATAGTAAAACTTCTTACATAACAGCTTATTTTAGTAGCTATTGTAATATACCTACTTGCTATTTTATTTGCGCAACTATTAACGCTTTTTAGTGTACACCTCAAGGATAAATTAAAGAAAATATTTTTTAAGGTCGTTTCGCTTACAAACATTCATGTGTAGTATAATATAATAATATATAATCAAAAATGTATATTAAATCAAACAGTCAAAACAGTTTAAAGTTAATAACGAGGATTTTGAAAAAGAAACGCGACATAAAAGTTCAGTGACATACGTTTATAAAGCGAGCCTTTGAAGGGCGCCGTCTTTTGTTCATAATAAAACACTTACAAAATGTATATATTTATTTCAAAATTATAAATAACAGAGACGGAGAGTAAAGTGTGAGTGAGTGAGTGTAAAAGACGGAGAGCTGTGCTCTTATAAGTGGGATCTCCCACTTATAAGAGCACAGCGCTCACTTTTGCGCCATGAGGTCGTCAAATTAAACAAAAACACATGAAATTAAGTTTATAGATTTTACAAGTTCTGAAATATTTGTCTCTTTAAATTATAATATATATCATTTATTTTATTTCTATTGTTCTTGCACAAAAGCATTTATAAACAAAAAATATTATAATTATCAAAAGCTTATCCCTACAATGGAGATTTCTCCCAGCTTCTCGTAGGTCTATGGTACATAATAGCTTAACAATGATTATATTAATTCTATATAATGTGATCATTATATAGAATTAATATAATTATAAGAATAATAATATAAACATAAGAGGTATATACGTTCCCAATGACCTTGTTTATCTTCAAAGGAGAAAATAATCTTATGCAGGCAATTTTAATATTTAAACGCAGACCTACCGCAGCTTTTTTTCACTGTCGGCACAATGGCAAACGTGCCGATCGCCACATTGAAGGATTAGCATTATTTTATTTACAAGGCACATCTCTGAATTGACATAAGTCGTTTGCAAAACATTACGGTCCTAGAAGTCTATTTGTTAAATTAAATATCATTCTTGACCATGTCTGCAAAGGATGTTAACATTAATAAATTAGCTTGCGGAGGTCAAAGCAAATGTCATATATACATACATATATTTTGTCTATGTAACGGCTAAAGAGTAACAATAGGCACTTTTTAAACGGGGCGTGGGGATAGCGCATTGGGTAGGAACTCGACTTCACTTTCGGGGGGCCGAGTTCGAATCCCATCACACTCTAACTTTTCTAAGTTATGTTAGTTTTAAACAATTAAAATTATCACTTGCCTCATCATGGAACACATCGTGGTTTCCTAGTCCCGAGTTCTAAATAATGTTCGCAAAGGTGTGTGGAGTCCACCAATCCGCACTGGGCCAGACCCGTGGTCTCTAGTGGGCCGTTAATGGCCGGTAATTTAATAAAAACATAAGCTTAGCCTGAAAACTTAAATTCATACTCGTATCTAATTTTAGCTTGCATAGTTTTATGCTAAGTAATGATAATAGATATACTACCATAATGAACACATCGCCACCTAGCCCCAAAGTAAGCGTAGCCTGTGTTATGGCTACTCAGATGACTATAAATATTTCTATGAATATTATACATAAATACTTACAAAATACAGACAAACTCCCAGACACTGAAAAACATTCATGCACATACACAAACATGTTCCAGTTGCGGGAATCGAACCCACAGCCTTGGACTTAAAAAACAGGGTTGCTGCCCACTGCGCCAATGTGCCCGTCTAATTGTGTCCTTAAAACCTCATATAACTGTAAAATGTTTGCAAAAAATAAACTTTAGGTTAGCTGAGGATGATGATGTCATTGTTAGTTTTCAGAGACCAAACAGTTTCAAAGAATTTGCTTAGGTACATTGGAACTAATATTCCAAGTGGATCTTAGCGCTAATGAAGTTTGTAATACCCAAATTTCAATACTATGTATGTAATCCTATGTGTTTTGAAAATCCATATTAAAGCAAAACAGATATTCTTTATATTGAAAATGTAAATCGTATATTAGACCTATGTTTAGAAGTTACGACGGGTATAAAAATGCTAAAAGCAAGAAAAATGCAGAGGGACGCCCGGCCGCATTATATAGTTTGGAAATAAAACTGGACCCAGTAAGTGCATGGCGCTGCAATAAGGTTCTTAATTTTTTTTTTAAATATTAAATAGATAATAATCGATTTGATGCAAACGAAGTTGCGCGAGTCAGCTAGTATATTATTAATCTATGCGCAAATTTGACGCCCCATAAATTTAACCACTTTATTGAAGTGCTAATGCTCACTGAATCGATGAACGTTTCTATTCAGCGCAAGTTCCTTTCAAGATTTACGAGACGTCTTCGAGGTTGGACGTAGGTATCCGTATATAATCGATTCATTTACACATGGCGGACGACGTCATCGAGTGGCGCCTAAAATAAATTTATTAACGGCCTTGTCTTGATACTTGTATTACAATGGCGATTGAAAATCCATGGAAAAAACAAACTCCCCAAGAGCGTGCCAGATTCGCAAAAATGTGGTTCCGTACCTTGTAACGTATGTAAAAACCGCTTCGAAAACGCCGACTCGTACGAATACATTTGCATTTTTCTATTCGTAAAGAAATCTGATTTGTAAAATCTTTTCATTGACGTTAAGATGTTACAATAAATATGACAGTAACACAACTCTTTTTCGCTTTGGGGACAGAACAGTGTTATTTTTTATATTGATTAATGAACAAATACGAATTAAGAAGACGGAAATGAATTAAAATAAGATAATTTGATGGAATAACCATAGTAAAGAAATTTAAAACACCCCGATTTTGCACGATTTAAAAAGAAAATAAAAATGTTTTTACCTTTTTTTCTTTTGCTCAATTAAAAAAAAAATGATGATATTATAATTGTTTCTTTACTAATTATTTGCTGTAACTTTTATTGGTATTTAATTTGCTTTCTTTTCGTATACTCTCGGATTTATATCATCACCGTCATCCTTATTAGTCCTACAGCTGGGCAACGGCATCTCTCTTCTTTAGGAGAGAGACATTGAGCAAGACACACTGCTCCTACTTTAGATTGAATCTCACCTGTTTGAATGAGTGATCAGTTTTCGAGTTTCATTAGATGTTACAATAATTAAAAATACATTAACATTTTAATGGCCGGATAATAGCTATGGCACTTTAGTAGGGCTTCAAGTACTCGTTGTTGCCATCATCTTAACCGATTGACAGCCACTGCTGGACATAAATCTTTAGTAGCATTTGCCAGTTCAGCATATTGGCACCCAAACATCCATTTGTCCCTCAAGCAATTTTCTCCACTCATTAACACTACAGCTTCCCGACTCTTTGAGCTATGTTGATAAATGTACAACGTTGTGATTTGAACGACGTTAGACGTAGATTTACTCCCAGCATAGCACTGTCCACTGATTGTCTCTTAGCCTTTTTATGAGGGCCATAGTAAGTGATTAAGTTACAGAGCCAACATAAATATTACCATATTCTATTTTACTTTAATATAAGAATTATCTTGCATTGTTTAACATAACTTAAATCTATATTTACAGGCGTAACCTACAGCGATAGATACGCTAACGCTACAATTATATATATTTAGAATGTAGGTAGCACTACATCTAAATTATAAATTTTAATTTTAATTTATATTACTTATCAATCTGTTATAATAGCTTAAGTCATATTTACATTTATTATTCTTATTAGTTTTTAGTAAATACTTATTTAAGTTTTTATTTCTTTGTAATGTGACCGGAGATAACAACGATAATGCTGTATGGTGTATACAGCATTATCGTAATGGCACTAGACAGAATTTGTAATAATAACACATATTTTTTTTTATGAATGTAGTTACAATAAATTGCTGGAATGTCTTATGAATAAATAAATAACGTGATATACCATTTAGTGGCATTTATGAACTCGTCAAAGGAGTAACTTTTTGTTAACTGACACACCACGTATCATTATGCCGGATGGTAAGCGTAGGTCGCGGTTAGTACCAACGTGACAATAGTCAGTGAGACCACAAAGCCGTTCCACCGAACAATTACTAGTGTTTCGGTACGTTGCTCATAGAAGCCTACAATTCAATTTGAATTGCGTCTGGCTCATGACTAAACCCCGGATGGGTTTGAAAATTTAAATAATACGTAATAGCATATAAGATTCACGTCTACACTCATTTAAATAGCTTCTATAACTGAGGGGCTATAGCTGAAATTTGCTCGTAGCTACGCTGCGTGTTGTATAAGAAATTAAGCTAGACTACGATAAAAGACAAATGCAAACTAATAACCGTATCAAATGGTTCTTACCACACTCAACTAGCCGGACTACGGAAATAGGTGCTGTATGGAAATACAACGCGTGATTAGATATTTGCGGTTGTGACGCTGCTTACACCATTTAACGTCACTCAGGCATGCCAAAAAGGAAAGACTAAACAAAAAAAATCAAGAGACGTGTACCATTGTACGTAATCAAAGCTCAAATGCATTAGCACCGACAACGGGCTCAGCTTTTGTAGGTTATAATTTCGTATCTGCGTAAAGTGAGAAGTAAAAACAGGCCTGGAATGCTTCGAAACTAGCCCAGCAAACGTGATTATGTGACGTTGGTATAGCCGGTTACACTTTATCTTAAGACCGCTGTAGTTACTCTTTACAATAACGGTTGAATTCAGGCTAAACATAGCTTATATTCCCGATTACTAAAGAGATCATAATGCGTTTCACGCCTTAACAAACTAAATTTTTTCTTTTACTGACGGTTTTCTATTAATGGCAGTAAAAAGCCGGTAAAATGCATCTTGTCTGTTATCTTCATCGTCATCTTTTCTACCGTCAATTTACGAGTCCGTCAATCAACAACTTTTTTTTTAATATTCATATTTAATAACCTAGGACCTCGTTGTCCGCAAGTAAACGTGATATCCAATAGGCCAACGAGGCAGTTATGTGAGTGTGTATGAAACAACATATCGAGAAGGTAACTGAACACGGGGACGTACCCGACTACGCGATATCTTTGAAAATGACACCAGGAAAAATTGCATATAAAAATTCCGCCAGTTATAGGAAGTGTCTTGTAAGAAGTGGGATTTACGAAATATCGCGTTATTACGTCAAACGTTTTAACATGTATCACATAGGCGAGATCAATTATTATGCAATTATTAATAACTAGTAGTTGCTTGCTACTTTGTCCGCGGTTTTTCTTGTTTCACAATGCAAGATCATCCTTGCAAATTTTTGTTTTAAACAGTAAAGCCGCGTATGAAGCAACGGAACCCACAGGAACATATCCTAGATGCTTTTACGGACTGAGTTGTGTCCTAGAGCCAATTTTAGGATGTAAAAATAATCAAGATTGGTGCAGCAAATGAGCCGAATAAATATATAACAAAACAAGACCATCATTTCCATTTATAAAACTAGTATGGATGTAGGTAATCAACACAACATATCTTTGAAGGAAAATTTATATAATATTTTTATATCGTACAGACTGGAGCTTGATAATTACATTAGAAGCGTTTTTTTTTCTTTTGCAATCAAAATTAGTATACCAGTGTCTTCCTTAAAAAGCTTTGCATTATTTTTAACATTATGCCCGCGTTGTCATCCGCGTTATTTATAAAGTTAGGTTAGGTTAGGTCAGGTTATATTTTATTTAAATCGGTTAGTAGAGCAATTTATCTATACATATATCAATAAGATAGACATTGAGTTTACTAGCCCTGGAGAGGATTATTTAATTGCAGTGGGTATAGTGCGAGGTCACTAAGGGGCATATAACAGAAAACGGACAGCAGCGTCGTCTGATATCCTCCGATCACCAAACCGTCTACCCAGCGTGATTGCTATGTGTTCTTACGTTCATTCGTGAACTGTTATAGGCTATTGATATATAAAAAACTAAAGTTCCATAACATAAATTCCTATAATAAAAGTATTAAAATTCTGAAATGTCTGTTTGTTTGCTTCTACAGTATATTCGGCTCAGCTACAAGTTAAATTTAGCACTGGAAATTAATTTTATTTCACTGATAATTGCATCATATTAATGGATATAAATTATATAATTATGATATTTCTAACCTGGAAAAAGCAGATAAATTATTACCGCGTAAGATTTCGTTATCGTGGCACGATATCCCAGCTAAACCGATCTTACCAAAATGTATGTAGACGGACATAGAGACACTTTGATACTAATTAAATACTAATTTGTTAAATCACCCGGATTTAAATGTATGGCCACGTAAAAAACGTATTAGTCCATCCAAATCTTTTCTTTGGATGACTTAAAACCGAAAACAAAACTCCATCCATATAAATACTATAATAGTTACGTGGCCGGATTTAAATGTTTGGCCACGTAAATATTAGTAATAGTATTCACTGTCACGAGATTTATGTCATCAATTCATATATTCCGTAGGTGGATACAAATAAATCAGATGATTGAATCCCAACTTCGGAGGTCTCCCATATAGGTACTACCTGTATGGCGTCACATTGCAATAAATCCGACCATGACAACACGACAGCAACACAGTTTCACGAACCACGTTCAGCTTTATTCATCTTTATAAACCATTCAATTATAGACAGTGTCTGTATAAAATAAGAGTTTGAGATAGTGACAGATACTTACAAAACCTATTTGAGATATTTATTATAAGCAAGTTGGTTTTGATATTATTGTAGGATAGAGCTTTTTGCGATCGTCGTAGTTTGTGTTATGTTAATCATCACCTCAACCAATTGACGTCCACAACTGGACATAGGTCTTTCGTCCTGGGCCGCTTGCCTCCAGCGGCTCCCAGCTACTCGCCTGATGTCATCTGTCCACTACGTTAGGGGCCGATCTACGCTGCGCTTACCGGTGCGGGGTCGCTATTCCAACACCATAAGACCCCAACGTCCATCGGTTATCCGAGCTATGTGCCCTGCCCATTGCCACTTCAGCTTCGCGACTCGCTGAGCTATGTCGGTAACTCTAGTTCTTCTGTCATTTCTGAGTTGATCACGTAGAGATGCTCCTAACATAGCTCTCTCCATCGTTATGTTAATTAGTTAAATTTTATTACAAAACTATATTTTATTAGTATGTAAAATTAAAAGCTACGTGATTTTGCTTTTATAATGATGACCGACTCATACCGAAATTCCTGTATGAGTCATAAGTCCGATACGGGAACTTTGGTACGTATTAGAGAGGTTTAGTCTGATATATAGTGTTTTTTTTTTTTAGCAAATCCTAACCCGAAGGTGGTATGGACTAAAATGAATAGGTGTGTCCTACCCTTGATTATTTACGGAACGGAAACGTGGAAACTGACAGTTAGCCTCGTCCACAAGTTTAAGGTCGTCCCGCTTGCAAAATTCGTAACGAAACAATGGTACCGACATAGTGCTTACCCACATCGTAAAACGACGTCCATACCAATGGACCGATAAAGATAATTACTTTTATAACTCATAAGAGGGGGTTGGAAGAGGGAAGCGGAGGATTGGTGCTGCGGGCACTTGGTAAAGACTATTGCCCGTTCTCACTAACAGCGAAAAAGGCATTGCATAACGCCTAATCCAGGTAGATTCCTAGGCATACATAAACCGCTGTCCAAATATTTAGTTATCACCTAAGAGTTATTGAAACGTTTTCTTCTTTAGACATCGCCTAAATCATTAGGCATTAGATTTAGCGATGCCTAGGTTTAGTGAAACGGGAATAAGACTCGTCTACTACGTCCACTGAGTGTATAAAATAGGTTCAATATTTATTCATTTTTATCTCACTCACGTTTATTTCCCTTTTTTTTGCATTATTTGCATTATTTGCTATAACAAAACGAAGAAAATTAAAATACTGCTACTACTGTACTAGTCCTACGAAATTTTATACGTAAAAATACTGTACATTTATCGTGGATTACAGAAAACTAAACTTAAATTACACTAAGCAACGCCTTTTTTGACGCTGGCAAATGCGTTTATACATCCCCTCCGGAAACTGGTATGTGGGACTCACCGGTTGGTTTTTTGACATCTTTGGCATTTTACATACTGTATCTAAAAATACAACATTTCTAACCAAATGTATGACACAGTATTTAGTAGTATTTATTTTGCATTTGCATTTATCGCGATACGGAAAATTGGTGAACAATGAAAATGCGTCACATCTTAAAAATCCATTAGATTTCCTTATTCTTACTGCCAATTTAATCGTGGAATAATCAATAATGAATCTTATTTCCTACAGATTGAGATTTCTAATTGAACAGATAGACGTGACCTTTGAAGTTTTACGAAAAACCTTAGCTTTTTGTGATTGACTGTATTTTTTTGTTTCATATCCAAACAAAAAAAATTACAGACCCAGTTCCTTGTGCATTTCAAGCAAGTAACTTTTGAGAACTACAACAAAAAATATTCGTTTGCACTTAAATTAAAACTAATCCACATGCTTTTTTTTTATTTCTTGACAAGTTAGCCCTTGACTTGGTTGCAACATTACTTAAGATTTCACCTGATGGTAAGTGATAGAGTGCCAACCTGCTAGGGGTATAGCTGCTCGTAGCCATACCCTATATTCCAGAAAGAACGGAGAGAATTCAAAAATTATAAGTTCCCAAATTAGGGGTAATTTGGGAACTTATAACTCCGGGGATCGAACCAGGGACCTCCCACTTATAAGACTAATGTGATCACCACTGCGCCTGTGCGATCTCCAAAAGTTTAGTTTTGTTAAAAACCCCATTAAATACTCCATGCCAGCACGCATACTGTTCTATTTAGGTACTTAACCTACAATTCGCACTGAATTTCGACGAAAAAAATTTTACTATATGCTAAATTTTATTCCAGGAACATTAAACAACAAATTAAGATTGTTAAAATAATTAACGCTTTCATTGAAAGGTCATGAGATAAAATTATTAAAAAGTAACACAGATGATAAATAAAGATGATATTAATATAAAAATGATGGTTAAACATAAAATAAATATTAAGTATTTAAAATAATAAAAGTAAAACCATTTAATTCACAGAATGTTGGAAATTGTACCTGTATATTTTTATTCATGGTGTTTTATTTTAATTATATTCTTGGTATATTTTTTGTAACTTTTCTGTGGGTCCCACTTGACCTAAAAGTCGTTAAAGAAACTTTATTCTTCTGAAAGAAAGCGATGCCAGTAAAACCGAGGTACGATAACGTAACGGACCTTTAACTGTCTGTCCTTCGCACCTGCGTTTGAACCATAGATAATATACCAAGACAATGAGTTCACAAAGGTATACTGTAGTTACACTTTACAAGGTATTTTAGTGCGGTCGTTCTTTATCCTATAATACAACTGTCTATTGTCTGTTTGAATAGAGAGCGTGAAGAATATTAACAATCACTTATACCTTATTTAATTCTCTTTCAATTCAATTCTAATTAACGGTTTTTATCTGTGCCAACTGGGCGCAAGTTACTTCGCCAATGTCTTGTAGTAGATTTATCTGCGAAAATAAAGAAAAGTTAATTAGAAAGAAATAGTTGTAATTAGCCTGTTAGTTCTTGACCTAAGACATCACAGAAAACACAAATATGTAATGGATATAAATATATGATGGAAAATTATTATTAAACTTTAATGCTATTTTTTTTCAAAATATTTACATAAAAATTGACAATAAGGTTAGAACACAAACATTTAAAACTTCAAGGACTTTAGGAAAAAGAACGTCATAGAGAGGATAGCTAAGTTTGTGAAAGATCAAAAAAATGTGAGATACAGTGCCCTCATACGAGCCACACTCACAGATAGAGTTGTCCCTTATCCAGAGTTTGGACAGATGAACAGGTGTATATGTTTGTCAGAATTGAATTTATTCGAACATTCGAAGAGATTTTTTTTTGAGATATTGACCGACGGAAAGGCAGGCCAAAGGACAGACACGATGAAACTATCATTACCTCTTCCGGTACAATGTCGTAAACGATTAGAGTCGCTTCTTTCTGACATTTCCCTAACAAGTTAGTCCACTACCACCTTAGCCTGCATCATCACTTACTCTCAGGTAACATTACAGACAGAGGAAGAATAGATAAAACAAAAACAAGTTTATCCGACGGCAATGGTAATTTTTTTTCGTCATGAAGAGTAGCCTACGTGCTATTACGGATTATTATCTATATCTGTGCCAAATTTCCTCCATCCAGACGCTCTAGCGGGACTCCTGGAGTAATAAACATACGTCCAAACATTCACGTATATTATATTACTATCGTTTTTATAATACATGTGAGAAATTATGAAAATAAAACTTCATTTGCTAACAGCAGGAGAATCTGTATGGTGTAATTTATAATGTCTTCAATCCGTATACTCCACACCAAACAGATCCTCTGCAATGTACCCTTCACGCACGTTTTAAAGTTGCAAGTACTTTTGTGTGTCAAAGTAAATACTTTTTGGTAGTAGTAGAGCTTTTTGTGCCAGAGCTCGTCCGGGGAAGTACTATCGCCATGTTTATTTCTGCCGCTAAGCAGCATTTTTGCAACTTGGTTGAGTGTGATGGACACAGGGCGGCATATTGCAGGACGTGCTCCTTGTATGCACTGTGAAGTGTTGTTTTTGAGTTAAATAAGGCTAGGTACTAAATATGTGACAACTTACACGTCTTCTTTCATACTTCCAGCTAACACGCATACAAACATTCTCCTATTGTACATACACAGCGCACACAAGCATAGCCATCCAAATTAAATAATGTGAAATACTAATAACCAGTCGCAATTAAACCTTGACAAAGTGCATACGTATTTTCTTTTAATCTATCCACAACCTGCAAGCACAAACAAACCTTATTAAAATTAACAGTTGTTCTGTTAATTTTCCATTTTAAAATTTAAAACGATGAAAAACAAAGTACACCTAATATCGTTCCTCTCATTTATCATCCTCTATTCAGCGGTCGTAAAGTGTCGTTTGCCATACAGTTAACCTATTTGAATTGGGTCAATGTCCTTAGCCTTTGAAAGAGAGCTATAGGTGCCATGGCGTACAATGTGCCTCCATGGCCCGCGATTTATGGTGTCACGCCATTTATAGCCATAATGACGCTCTGTTACCATCATAATGCCAAAATTAGGGGAAATGTCTATATTAATACTATAAAGCTGAAGTTTGTCTGTGTGTTTAGGCGCGACCTCATGCACTGCCAGAGCAACTTGATACATTGTTATTGATCGATAGACCGTTAAATGATGAAGATTACAAAAATAAAACCGGTTTTTTTAGACTACCGAACCCCCACTAATTCATCCGCATAAAACTTATGACAAGTAATTTTTTCAACTATTACACAGAATGTGACCCGACACACCGTGTCATTTATTCAGCTTAAATTCTAATCAGGTAACATCATTTTTCAGATAAATAAATAAATAAATATACTACGGCAATACACACATCGCCCCTAGCTTGTGTTATGGGTACTAAGATAGCTGATGAGTAATTTTATGAATATAATACACATAAATTATTATAATACACAGATAAATACCCAGACTGAACTAAAAACATCTATGTTCGTTACACAAACATTTTCCAATTGTGGGAATCGAACCCACGGCCTAGAGCTCAGAAAGCAGGTTCCACTGCGCCAACCGTCTGTCAAGTCAGAAAGGCTTATGGAACCTTTACAAATTTCCTCCAAACGGACCAGCACGCGATTTTTAACTCATGTTACCAACATCTTTTTGCGAGCCTCATTTGTTTCTCAGTCCGTCTTGTGTTCAGTTGGAAATGTTACTGGAAACTCTACATCTCTTGGTTGCCTCCTTCAGCGGTCCACCTCTACCTTAGCCGATCCACCCTGATTAATATTGTTCTACTTCTGTTCTCCCTATAATTTTAAGCCCCTGATTCTGTATCTTCTTTTTTCACCTATTGTCTAACGTTAAACGTTAAAAAGAATAAGGGTTTATAATATAACATGACGCTACAACATTGTTAAAACAAATCGGGAGAAATTACAGTGACAGTGGACAGTTCAATATTAAATGCGTACATCATCATAAAATTTTAGTAAAGTAAAAGTACAAGGATTTAATATCTGAATATATTTATATACCCAACCCAACAACAAAATTGCGTTTAGTGCGATGCGTTAAGTAGAAAAATTAGTAATAGGGTAATAATATAATGGTTGGTAGCATTTTATTAAAACAGAAAACGAGTAACCGCTGCTTTAAACTGGTAAACATATGAACCAATTTGTTCAATATAATGTATTTGTTACACTCGTATTAAATGCAAACATAGGTACCTAGACGATCAACGTTATCGTCAGATATCTTTGACATCATGTTTACATTCATCTGAAGTCGTTGCTCTTTGTATAATTCAATAATATATTCAAGGGCAATTTCATTCGCAATTATTTGTTTAAATATTTACATTAATCAATAAATAACACATTTTTGTAATAGCTTTTTCGTATTTATAAATTAAAATAACCTATGTATCAAAATAAAACTTGATCAAATCTAAAATGTCTTTGAAACCATCGCAGCGAGGCATATTGCAGCTCCTATGAATGGCCAAACAACGAGTAATTCTTTGGCCAAGGTAACTGTAGAATCACCGGTAAACTCGTGCAAACTTTTTGACAATTCTTTAAAAAGAGGTCGAACCCCATATTTTAAATGAAGCTATTATAATTCCTATCAATATTTGTTGCGTTTTGTGATTGGTCGCACGCAAGATGCAAACTGAACAGCTTAGGACGCAGGTTAAAAGCCGTTGTGTGGTCTTTGCCCTAAATTTAGTTAGAACAGAGGTGTGAACATCCCTTTTGCCACCACAGTAATGAATTATCTCTAGCTTCGTGGTACGCCACGCCGGTCTGACTTGCGTATGCATTACGCAATCACCCCAAGCTTTTGACATATATGTCACAACATTATTGCTAGTGACGTCAAAAACGTAAACTAAATATGCTAATTGCAGAAACGAGTGTATTGAACGTTGATTCTTGGGTTTATACGTAAATGACGACCAATACGTATAATACCTGTTGCATTTATGCATATAAATACATGGGTAAAAACGGTGTAACATTTGATTTCATAATATGGCATGACCGATAAGTTTTAGTTTGTATTTCGAGCCAAATTTTAGCCAAAAACTAACTTAAGGTGAGTTAATATTGTAACTTGAGTAGGAGAGCTTTTTCCTCACAGAACATGTACGGAGGAGAAATACTTTTTTCTGCCGTAATTGCGTTGTTGCAAAGCTGTGACCCGGTCTGAAGAGCGTGGTTGCCGGTATAATTAAAGGTACATGGTTGGGGCTTAACACCTACGCTTCATGTTGATGGACTATAAATCAACGACTGAATAGCAGTGGCGTGCATAGTGGGTATGCACAGGGTATGCAGATGACATAAAATGGAGAAAATCTCCAGTACGAGTTATAAAAGACTTAAGGATAGGCATTGTAAGAGTTACAAGAAGCCTATCCTTAAGTGTTTATAACTCGTATTGGAGATTTTCTTCATTATGTATCATATGGATAACCTGTGCATACCCTCTATGCACGCCGCTGCTGAATAGGTAACCCTATAAACTTACTTCTAGTGCGTCAGCTAGACGATCAGTTCGAAACTGGGTTGCTTAGGGCTATTTTTGCATCAAATCAGAACCAAATCAGATTTTAAAAAAATTCTTTATTTCTGGAAGCAATCGGAGGAAATAATATTAATCGCGTGGGGAATCACTAGCACAAAGCATAATGAGTTAGTTCTGAAGGTAAGTAGATATTTTTTTTCAATAGTTTTCTAGAATTTTGTCTAAAAGACATGATGGAATAACGCAACGTACTTACCTCCTAATTATTAATATGAAACTCCATTTCATGAAATAATATATTAGTCCAAACGGAAAATCGAAAATTCCTTGCAAACAATATTGTTAAAAGTATTTTATTTTCATCATCGTTATGAATAGCTTGTAACGTTGCACAGGTAGCCTAAAAGCCTCTCCCAACAGGACAGTGTACCTATAATCACCACGCCGGCAGTCGGGTTAATGGTCGTAGAAGATGGTAGGTAGTAGTAGCACGGTGGACGCTGCTACCCGTTCTCCATCATATTCCCTTAGTCGCCTACGACACCCGTGGGAAGAGGGAGGGTGGTACACCTGTATTCGGAATTTCGATCTGCCACCACAGAGCGGTCCAACGATTATTTCATTATCCTTGGTGCAAATTGGTAACCAATCTTTGCATTCACATATACGTATATACGTTCCGACCTGGATTCATTTTTGGCTTGTATTGTTTAAACACTAGAAAATCTATAGCCCAGTTATTCAACTTCACATGTTTTTCAACAATTACAGCTTGTTATAAATTTCGACCTAATAACAGTTTTAGTGTACCAGTTTATAAAACGCAAAACGTACTCGTGCCTAATCTTGGTATTGTTACGCATTTTGTTACAGTAACTTTGTACTTTGCAATACTGATACCTAGCAAAATGCTAGACATTTATTTAAATGTGGACTATTTTCATACATTGATTAATTAATAGAAGATGTCTTAAGAGTATACATGTACATAACATCACGTTTGTGTATTGCTAAATATACTTTTTATACTTATCAACAAAACTAGAGCCTAGAGGTAACGCAAAAAGGGTTTTTCATTACTTTCTCTGATTAAAATAAGCTAAAATTCTACATACAGTCTAGAGTTTAAACGCTACATTTGTTTAACCTAGTTCTTATACAAAGTAAAAGAAACTTTTTGCCTTTTATGTGGTTGAGCTCCATCGCTATAAAAGCTAAATCAGTATTAATAGAAATGCGGTATGAAGGCTTTGTTCAAAAAATACTAGATTTAGATTTAAACACGGTCTATCTGAATATTAACGCGTTTTATATGTAATTATAGCCCACAAAGCTGCAGTGCTGCCCAAAATAGGTCTATGCTCGACTTTGCTCTCTCCTTACAGTGATATATTTATTATATTTTGAATAGATCATATACCCGGACTCACAAACATTAGTTCTAGTCATAGTTACTACTCAACCATCGATTATTTTATGGTTATAAGTTATACGTGGGCAATAATATCGTCATCTTTCAATATCATGCTTATCATAAACGTATCTTTTACAACCGTAAACGTTTGACATATTTTGGACGTCAGATATGTTTATGGCATCCTGGTACTAAATTCCAACTTACTCGAAGAAACTATTTTTTTTACTTGCTTTAGTTTATAGTCTTCATTTAGCACCTACCACTTTTTTTTATTATTTATAATGTTGTAATATCTTATTCATATTTTGCATTGTTAACCTCAGCCACACATGTGTAGCTTGAAATAAAAATTGAAAATATATATATAAGTTTCCTATTTCTTTCTTATTCAGATATCATACTGAATTGCTATAACTTTTTTATACTACCTGTATCTTGTACTACAATGTACGTACATCTTATCTCTGTATTAGTTTTTCACATTACATGCGGCTTACCTCATCAACCGTATTAGGTTTTTCTGTTAGCTAGGTATAAGTAGGTATTATTCATTCCACATTCTTAAAACAATTGTGCCATTGCGTATTTTAATGTTATTGATGGAAATTAAGTTTTAATGTAATGAAAAATATAAATGGATCTTAGTCCACTGACTATAGACTTCGTTTATTTAAAAAAAAAAAACTCTAAAACTACTTTTTTTGTTGTCGAGTTTTGTTGATTCGCTAACGATACAGTATGTCCATTATGACTAACTTTTTTTTCAAATTTCAACCCAAACTGGTGGTGGTTGCAGACTCAAACACCTGAATCATAAAAAAAAACATTTCATATGAGAGTTATTTGAGTTTCCGATATAAACCATCTCCGTACGATCTTTAGTAAACATCATATTGGCAAAAATCCTCATACTTTTAATATCCTCCAACTGATATTAAGAAAAGTGTCTCACTGCTTAGCTCTCTCTAGTTCCTAATGGGAGAGCAGAATTTTGTGTTGAAACAACTCACGCTGCTCTAATGATGAAGGCATTAAACTATTAAGGAATGCCTGAGGGTCCTGGGATCCCGCCAAAAATTCTAGGAAATCCCCAACTGTTAATTTTTATTTCCAGGGGTTATAAACAGGGCTGGCAAACCTTCGCCAACAATACTTCAGTTCAATAGTTATGGTACCCAACAAGTTGGTGAACTGCAATTGGCAGATTGCATATCGACCGCCCTAGCACAGCAATGAGCGCTGTGGTTTTAAGGTCCAGGGTTCGATTCCTAGTAGGAAAAATTAGGGAATTTATAATATCTGAATTTTCTCTAGTCTGGTCTAGTGGGATGCTTAGGCCGTGACTAGTAACCACCCAAAGCCGTGACGCTAAGCGATTTAGCTTCCGGTACGATGTCGCGTAGAAACCGATTAGGGATATGGGTTTAATATAACTGTCATAATCCCTAACACAAGAAGCGGTGATAGCACATAGGGTAGGAGATTAGGTAGAGGACTTCACTTTTTAGGGACCGAGTTCGAATTCCAGCTCGCATCTAAAACTTTTCTAAGTTATGTGCGTTTTAAAAAAGTAAATTTAAACTCACTTGCTTCAACGGTGAAGGATGTTCATCGTGAGGAATTTTACATAATGTTCTCAAAGGTGTGTGGAGTCCACCAATCCGCACTTGGCCAACATGGTGGACTACGGCCTTAAACCCTTAACCCCTTCTCATTGTAGGAGGAGACCCGTGCTCTTTAGTGGACCGATAATGTGTTGATGATGATGATGACTCCCTAACAGGTTAGCCCGCTACCATCTTAAGCTGCATCATCAGACCCGCAGGTGAGATTGCAGTTAGGGGCTAACTTGTAGTGGAACAAAGTTTTATAAAATTACGCTACGCCATAGTTTACACCAGTGAAACTACGGGATACAACTACTACCTACGTACCGATTTATAATTAATCATTGCATTTTAAGGTCAGATCTGATAATAAAATATTAATTTCACACTTTTACATTACGGATATGAGCGAGACAGTGAAGTTTCATTGCAAAGTAGATAATATAATAATGAGTTTATCATTCAAGGTACGTGTGAGAGAACTGGTTTGCCCGGTGCAGCTAGCACCTGACGGCCATTACGTATACCTACTTTTTACCCGTTTATTCGAAAGGAGTGTTATAATCTTAGCAGTTTATGTTAACATGTTCATCATTCCGTTCTTAACTCCTATAATATCCCTTCATTTAATATGTTACTAAGCTCACTGTACTCACCTATATCCCTTTAACAACAAAGTTTTATTGGATAGGTTAACCTTATTATTTTGAATGTTATCTAAAGCTTGACATACCCTGATGACATTAGACATTCAATTTGGTGGAAATATTAGAAACAGAGAAAAATAGATCGAGCAAGGTCGATTTAGAGGATTCAATTTAAGAAAAATTCGGGATTTTTTTATTCAACTTTATCCTGTTGTCTATTATCAATATTCTCATCTAGCAGTTTTCTTTTTTCATGGAAATTAAGAGCAAGGATGCTCTAAGTAGGCCGCGTTAAAAGTACACATTTTCATTATCTCTAAAATGACTGATTACAATGGCTTCATCTCATTTTTTCAATATTAGCTTGTAGAGTAGTGATATTTTTTGGCTAACATAACTTATACAGTTATAAAAATACATATATAATAAAAGTAAAATTACACCCTTTTAAATAATTAGAAAAGTACCTTTTCTTACGAAAAATAACAGGGTTACTATTTTTATTAGAAATAGTTATTATGATATAAGTGGATACAATTAATAACTCGAAAATAATTATATTTCGGGCTAGTATCGCTGATTATATTTCCTCTCCGATTTCTTTTGATTTCTGTAGGTATATTAATACAGGTAATTCGTACTTACCCGTATTATTATACCTACCAAAATCGAAAGTCACAAAAACTAAATATATGAATAAAATTATGGTTACGGCGCAGGTCGGCCCGGCACTCTTTTACTTAACAGCAACTATAACATTTCGTATTGTGATTGTGATTCCACTGTACACTTTAAAATGTCTTTGAACTTTGACTTGAATCTCATGTAGGTTTTTCGTGACTGTGACTTTTTCTAAACATGGAAACAATATTTGAAGTCAGTCCCACGTTGATTCCCCATAAATGTTACCGTCTACGTTTTACGACTGAGGGCAGGAGATGTTATAACCCCAAGAGAAGATAACCCTGATACATCAGTTGCCAAAGTATCTGGCACACCAAATGATTCAAAAAATGTTACTACTGTTCCTCTGTGATGGTAAATGTATCCATGGATTGTTTTGATCTTTGTTTTAAACTTCATAGCTTATATCTATTTATTATACATAGGTATGTTACAGACTTATAGTACCGTATATTTGAGATTATCTGTCTAATAATAGTCTTCATCGTGATTAATTGTAGAACTCAAGATGCAGAAGTGCCAACCATTGATTGGTAGAATCGAGATTGTAGAGGTCATTCATGTTAAAACGGCCTGGTGTGACTCTAGAGTTATTTACATCTCACTGACTGAGGCATCTAAAGGCTATAGTGATGTGAGCACATAGGTATTCGTCAGTCACTCGCGATATTCGAACGAGATTGCACGGGTAGTAGACATTTCATTAATGACAATAGGTATCTTAAAGTTTATTAATAGTGAGTGAACGAAAACATTGCTTGAAACACGTGATTGGAAAAGTGACAAACTGAATGGTTTTGATTTATTGATAAAAATAAATAGGTAAGTTGCTAATTCAAATATTTCTTAATACGTATGTACATTTATAGGTTAAGTATAAGATAAATGAAGTAGAAGACTTCTTGAGAGAATGAATCTGGCTGAGTTTCTCACCGGCTTATTTATGATTCTTGGTAGAATCTGCCTTCCGAACTGCTGGTAGAGTTACTATAAACGGACATCAATCAAATCATTTTTAAATTGTTTAAAATAAAAATAGTGACATATCTAATTTAAACAAATCTCTATTTAATTAAATGTACAAAAGATCGGCATATCTAAAAATAGGAACACATCCTTTTCTATAAACATGACAGGGAAACATCGTGAAAAGAACAGCGTTATTTTAAGACTACGTTAATTTAGCTTAGTTTAGTTGTGTAAACAGATTCTGCACCAATGTATACGCAAACTTGAAATAAATACATATTGATACCAAACTGGTTGCATACAAATAACTTAATTAAAATAAAATTGACAGGTCTAACATTAGTGCAAACCTTTTTCATATATTCTTTGTGTGGACAAGGACAGCACTGTTTTAAGTCTTACTATCTTACTTGTCAAGTGATTTGTGTATAAACGAATTGGCACTATTGAATCTTGTGACATCGATAAAACAACCAAATCTTATCCTTCAATGCTTTGATTCATCGATAAGTAGCTCTGAACGGTAATCCCCGCTGTGTGCATGGCTATTGCAAGGAATAACTAACTTATTTAATTGAGAGTGGGTGTGGCGCGGCCGAGTATCTGTGTCAGACACTTTATTATATTTGTTATTATTAATGAGGAAACGAATTACCTTTTCCGGTAGTAAAGGGCCGTACCGTGCTGACAACCTAAAGTCGACCTCCCTGGCGCTTTGTCGACTTCCCTAGCGCTTTGTCGACCTCCCTAGCGCTTTGTCGACCTCCTTGTCGCTTGTCCCATGCTCATTGGTGAGCGCTACGGTCTTAAGTGTTCGAGCCCCGGCAGGAGCAATTTAGGATTTAGGTATGTTTTCTGAATTTTCGCTAATCAGGTCTGGTGGAAGGCCGTGCCGGACAAGGTCTTGCCGCCAAGCGATTTAGCGTTCCAGTACGTTACCGCGTAGAGACTGGTTTAGTTAATTTTCGATTACCATAATTGTAAAATAACGAAAAAATAAATTGACTAAGTTTATTACGGTATATTCTTAGGCTATGAACGAAAGCTATGAGAGTCCGTCCATCCTCATAGGTTTATTTTAAAATTTTAATTACCTCACTACAATATGAACATCGCAGTAACTTCTATTGGTATTAGGTATTTTTGAATGATAAACGTAGTTCTAAATTTGAATTTTAAAATTATAATTTTCTACTTTGATGACCTGATGAACTGGAATATACACTCGTCGTTCAGTACAGGATGGATTTGTACACCGTGCAATAAACTGAACTCTAGGCCCACACTATACTAAACAGGTTGATATAGTGGTCTGTGGGTATTTAGGACGGGGCAGGGAGGTTGCTTTTAACACCAGTTGCTAACTGACACTGTCAAATTATGCGTGCTGTGTGCAAGCGGTCAGTAGACATTAAACAACATCTGCCTTGCCCTTAAAATCTTAGCGGGCGTCCATAATTTTTCAAAAGGTGGGTTTCTTACGTTAACGCGTTGGATTGTTATTGTAAAAAGACCAATGGACCAAGATAACATTTTTTTTTTGTTTCGTTCAGGAACAAAAATTGCGTGACACTTGCCGAGAGCCCCGCTCTGTCCAACGTAAGATTAGATGATATTTGATTCGACCCCCTTAAACATCTCACGTATTTTATGAACGCCCCCTTACGGTCTACGTCTTCAACCAGCAAAAACAATAAACAGCACCGACCGCGCATAAATTTACATAAATACCCATATGTAATATACCTTTATAATTAGTAATATTGTTTTTCAAGTTTCAACTGCCAGATGGCCTGTAATTTGATAACGCCGAATAACTACATTATAATGTTACCGGTGTCCAAAAACAACGACGAAATTGGCCACAGACCTTACCAGGTGTTCTAGAAAGCGGGCATCGTGAAATTTTATTGCTTTACTTATTTGTAACCAGATATAAGTAGGTAGGTATCTTATCTCTCTATTGATTTAGTCATACCTAATTCTACACACAATTTTTATGGCTACTATCAATCTAAAATTTTAGGGTTCCGTATCCGACGAGTGCCAGCAGGACTCTAATACAATTTTTTTCTGTAGTTGACATATATATTTTTTTCTTTTAATTATGTGCAATAAAGAGTTCATCTTCTATCTAATAAAGCTCCGCTGTCTGTTCGTCCGTCCGCCTGTCTATCTATGTATAATCATAAACCGAATTGAGGTATATTGTGTCTATATCTATGGCTACAACGACAAAAAAAAAACTTGGTGATCCGCATACAAGAAACGTGTTTGATGGTGTTTTCCTCGATCTTAATGTTCACTTAATAATAAGATTTTACCAAGTTGCCATTTTTTGCTTGCTGGTACAGAACCTGGTTTGTACATTTTACATTTTACATAATCACCTTAAAAATGTCTTAGATAGGCAAATCCCAGAAGAACAGGCTGGGTTCGTGAAAGGCAAAGGTACAAGAAAGCAGATACTGAATATAAGACAAATCATTGAAAAGAGTCGTGAGTTTACCTGTCCTGTATTACTGTGTTTTATTGACTATACTAAAGCATTTGACTGTGTGCGATGGGAAAAGCTCTGGTCAATACTACTAGAAATGGGAGTACCTCAACACCTGGTCAGTCTAATTGCCAATCTTTATAACAATAATCATTCCTATGTGAGACTTGATGGCAGTTTATCTAAAGTGTTTAAGACCAAGAAAGGCGTGCGCCAAGGTTGCATATTATCACCCATGCTGTTCAACATTTACGGGGAGCATATTATGAGAAAATGCATGGAAAACTGGGATAAAGGGTTTCAAATTGGAGGGAAAAGAGTGGCAAACTTAAGGTATGCTGACTTCTCGCAACTTCCTATGAAGATATGAGTATATTGCTCAAAAAATTGGAATCTGAAAGCGAAGATCTAGGACTTTCTATAAATCGAAGCAAAACCAAGCTTATGGTGGTAGATCGATCGAGTAAACTTTCCAATATTTGCAGCATTCAGGATATAGACACTGTAGAGACTTATACGTACCTGGGTTCCTTAATCTCTAGTGATGGCTCATGCGTTTCCGAAATAAAACGAAGAATAGCGATAGCTAAGGATGCGATGCTTAGGTTAACAAATATCTGGAAGAATCGTAGCATAACGAATAGAACCAAATTGCGACTGGTACAAGCACTAATCTTTCCTA
This sequence comes from Pararge aegeria, assembly GCF_905163445.1. Taxonomy (NCBI): domain Eukaryota; kingdom Metazoa; phylum Arthropoda; class Insecta; order Lepidoptera; family Nymphalidae; genus Pararge; species Pararge aegeria. The sequence continues at coordinate 7,138,069 of NC_053181.1, forward strand.
TTTTCCTATATGGCGTAGAAACTTGGACTGTTCGCGCTAGAGAAAGACAGCGAATTGATGCGTTCGAAATGTGGTGCTGGAGGCGAATGCTACGCATACCGTGGACTGCCAAGCGCACAAATGTATCAATTCTTTCACAACTCAAAATTAAAACACGTCTTTCTACCATTTGCCTTCAGCGCATCCTTAGTTATTTTGGACATATCACACGCCGCGGAAACGAGAGCATTGAAAAGTTGATAGTGGTTGGAAATGTAGAAGGCAAACGTCCCCGTGGCAGATCTCCAACCCGGTGGTCAGATCAACTGAGAGAAACTGGTGCCCGTACCTTCTATAACGCAATACAAATGGCCAAAGACAGGACCCGATGGAGATATGACAAGATTACTCGCCATACCAGTGATCACGATCCTCAGTCATGAGGGAGCGACTAAAGAGAGAGAGAGAGGTACAGAACCCTTCGCGTCCAAGTGCAAATTCGACTTAAAACGGTGTCTACAAATTTGAGTCTTTATTGATTCAGAGAATCAGAGTTACGTATGCATCAGGGATTGTTGTAACAGTATATGATGATGACGTCATTATCCATAGCCTATTAGCATCCCACGTCTGAGCATAAGTGTTCCATAATAAAGAAGGATTTCAAAGTTTAACCAATACTTAAGTTAATAAGTTTAACAATTCTGTTGCAGGGTTTTTTTTTAAACTTATGGACAGGTTAAAATACAATGTACAAGAGGTGAACTTAATGCTTAGCACTCTCTATCAGGATTTCAAATTAGTTGGTAAGGACACTAAAACTCATTTGTGCTATGCGCCGTCTGGGTTAGGTACCGTGGTGCTTCGACGGATCTCCTCATTTTTGAATTTATCCTGTTCTTAGAAAATTCGATTATTTTTTAATTCACACAATTTAAATATCACTTGCTTTAACGGTGAAGAAATAAGCTGAGGTACCGAAATGTGAAAGCGCTTTCAATCTGCATTCATGATTTAGACTAAGTATGTCCATAATATGGATTTATTGGCATGTAAACTACTAGGTCGCATACACTTACCCATGTTTGGCCTAAACAATGGCACTTTATTATAATCGTCTGGCAATCCTACAGATGGATTGGCATGCCTTCTATAAATATATTTCAAAAGTCAAAAAGCATTTATGATGTATTTTATCAACAATATAAACCTACTCCGTTTTTTCTACTTCTCAATCGAGTTAGGACGAATGGCTTGTTTAACCGATATCGATAGCGTTATCGATTCGTTGTCATTGAAGAGTTCCACATATTAGGACAGTAATTGCAATAATAAACAAACTCATAACTTGTCCATGTTAACATCTAACTTTATTCGACAAATCAAAATTTCCAATGCAACATTTAAAACTCTATAGTATACAGCTAAGTGCATATCAACAGGATAAACTGAGGTTGGTAAAAGTACCTACAGATGATTCACTAAGAGTTGCGTAAGTCACTATTCTGTGTGTGTAAGGTTTAACTTGTAAATTTCCATTTTTCTCAAACTGGAAAACCCCATACCAGGGTCTTTTTTAATCATAATTGAAATCTGGAGTTTATATAAATATAAAAAAAAATCCAAGGAAAATGACGTTTCCTTGGATTGTTTTTCATATTTATGAGGTGCAAACATACCCTCCACGTAAGTTATGCTCCTTGACCTGAACATAATTAAAATTTTTTGACTTGACTACGCAGAGACCACCGATTTCTTACACTACCAAAATTTTCTTCCCGAAAATCAAACTCTGGACCTCCCATTATTGAGGCTATGTAAGTATGCACCTGGCTTTAAAACCCCGTTTAATATACATGTATAGATACGTGCGTACACTTAGTTATTTTCTACAAGCCACAAGCATCTCGACTAAAAGCCTGGGATGAAAGAGAATTTTTAGACAGTAAGTAGCTTTCCATGAAAGGATCCTTCAGTTCCTCGTTTCAACCGTTCGCAGATGTTTAATTTATAAAATGTTCAAAGGCAATTTCCTAGTGTAAACGTTTTATATAATAAGTAAGTATGAAACACAATATCCTGACGATAAAGTTAAAGACGCTTTTGTTCTAAAAGCGGAAATTGAACACGGAATTATGACAAGGTTTTGTTAACTCGATACAATAGAAAAAATGTATTAATTTTAATAATGGTTTTCATTTCAAACTCTGTTATATCCTTTCAATTACGTTAAATATACGTTACTTAGGTTTTCATAAGAAATTTGAAACATAGAACTTTTGATTCTAGTACGAATTATACTGCATTTTTTCCTACCCTGTCCACTGACCTATAGTGAACCTGTCTTCTATCTATATATATATAATGAAAATGGTGTTCCTTTGAGGCTCAATCACGCTTAAACCACTGATCGTATCGACATGAAACTACCACCATTCGATGCGAAATTTTTCCTAGATGGTTTATGGCTATTTATTTTTCGAATTCTAACGTTCCTTCATTTTTTTGTTGCTGTTTTACTTTTATGAACATTTATCCCGCTAATAAAAACGTATTCTCTTGATTCTTTTGTTTTTATGAATTGCAACGGAGTTTACTGAACGGATAATGTTCTTTTACATTCAGCTAAGAATCTACTCACGGTAGTGGAGAACGGCTGGACCAATTGGGCTTTTTTTTATCATCAGAATTGTCAGGAGAAAGTTTTGTATGTAAGAAAATTTTAAAAAAGCCCGATAAAAAGTTAAAAATTTCGATGATAATCGAAGAATTCCCATCTATATAGTCACTCACCACGAAATCTCGGGAACCATAAGACTTAGAAACGTGAAACTTGGTAGGAATATTACTTTTGCTATGTAGAGGTCAGCTATGAATAGATTTTAAGAAATTCATTCCCCAAAGAGGATTGCGGGGGCGTTAACAATGAATAATTCCCGTTTTTAAACTATAGCTCCTATAGACTTCAAATTTGGTAGGAATCTTCTGTAAGAGGTGTAGAAATAGGCTATGAACGAATTTTACGATAGCTCACCCCACAGGGGGTTGCGGGGGTGGGTATTAACAATTAATATTTTTAATTTTCCAGCTAAAGCTCCTACAAGCTCCAAATTTTGTAGGAATTTTCTATAAGTGATGTAAAAATGATTTATGAACAAATTTTACGATATCCCACCCCAAAGAAGATTGCGGGGGCGTTAACAATGAAAATTTTCAATTTCCAAGCGATAGCTCCTATAGACTCCAAATTTAGTGAGAGTGTTCTATATGTAATATAAAAATGATCTTCGAGCGGATTTTACAATGAATCACCTCCAATAAGGTTCGCGGGGGTGGGTGTTAACAATAAAAAATTTCAATTTCGAAATATAGCTTCTAAAAATTCTAAATATGGTAGGAATCTTTTATTATTCACATAAAGAACATCTCAAAATGGAATTCAATAAAGTCTACTTCCGACAGGAATTGCGGGGGTGGGTGTTAAAATCTAAAATTTTTATTTCTAACCTGTAACTTCTACAGACTCCAAATTTGGTGGGGATCTTCGTGTATGTAGGGATATTCGTGTATTTCCTTACAACAATCGTCTTTTTGGCAGCGGAGAAAAAGTCATTGAGAGGTTTCAAAAACTTAACTTTACATGTAGCTATCCAATCAACGGACTAAGAATTTTACATTCATTTTACTTTTGCAGACTACATAACCGACGAATTCTTTTATTGCGGGATCGCGGAAATGTAACAGATTAAAATGAATGCATTTTCCAAGTACATGAGATGTGGAAAAGAAATTTAGTTACTTATTCCAATAGAATTCATAAAAAACATGCACAATTAATTTTCTATAAAAAATTGATGTCACGGAGAAAATTTTAGTTAACAGAAAATGCGTCGCACTTGAACCTAGACAGATTTCAACTTCACATATGAGACTTGCAATGACTTTAACTTAAACTTTCAATGCTCATTTCAAATTTTTTTCTTCATGTCAATTATTATTAATTTTTGGAAGAAAGGCACGGAAATGTTATAATGATTGCACATTGAAAGTTACAATTAATATTAGTGAGAAAAATCACCTGGATGAAAGATACAGGCTAAATCGATGGAATTTGGAATTTGAGTAAGTCTAAACAATATCGATGCTTACAGTTCTATCCGCGGGGCCTATTTATGTTCATACAAAAATAAAAAAAAAGGAGAATAATAAAAATATGAAAAAAATAAATAAAAATGAAACATAAAATGTAATTTATTTCCTTTTTCAATTCGCCCAGCGAAGCGGGCTGGAAACGGCTAGTATAATATAAAAATTATTTTCAATACTTCCGTTATTTAAAAAAAAGTAACGAGTAAACGATACAATCATTTTCAATGAGTATTAGTTTAGAAGTTTAGTTTTCAATGAGTTAATAACATAAATGAGTTTTTAGTATCTGTTATCTCTGCTTTTATTTTTGTCAGGTATACAGGCGAAATAGCAAAGCTGGTTCAATAACATTTTAACCTCTGTGTGATGGATACTCTTAAAGAAATTTCAATTTCTCCGATAATAATCTAATCACCTACACTTAAGACGTGTCAAGTGTTCTGTCTAAAGCATTTATCTTTTTTATCTAAAGTAGGGATTAAATGTTTTTGTAAGAACCAGGAAATTTTGATACCATATATTTCTATCGATATAATGTGTTTAAACATATAAAAGTAATGTTTCTAAAATTAGGTGTATTAAATTTACTATAGAGTTCTTCCAAAGAATAAAAACATTTTATCAAATCAAACCAGGACTCTGTATGGTGGGATTCTCTATGAAATCTTAATCGGAGCGTTTTTGTGTGGGCCAATGGACTAGATACAATTTGGATTGTAATAAAGAATCAGGTCGTTTTATGGTTCTACTTTTCCATGGATTTCATGCATAGGTAACTACCTATCAACTGTTTTTAAGATATAAAGAATCTAGGTAATCCATTGTTACGTTTAAGTGGTTTTTAAAAGCAGAACCGCCTTTGAAATGGTAAGATTAACGTACTTAGTGTTTACCGTAGCTATATTTAATACCGCGTCTTTGTGTGCCGCCATTGTCGTCCGTACAAAAGATGCGCTAAGCGTAACGGAAAAAAAATATGCAGCCAGGTGCAATACAGCGCGAGGCCGCGGCGGTTTTTCTTTCAAAACGCGTCTCGGACCAACTCATCGCAACCTAGTTTGCGTTTAATGCATCTCATTTATATACTTAAAACGGCCTATCATTGTCGCTTTCAATGGTTACTCTTAAACAGTGTGCTAAACTTTTAACACACTTCCTTCAAATACGATGATGTTATAACAATACCTTTATAATTGTTGCTGAAGGCTTGTATAGTAGGTATAGGTGCCTAAATCGGTCACGAGTTTGTAGCTTTTCGGGACTTAAAATCGATTAGTCAAGATGTCACTAGACAGAAAACTCATTCAGACTTCTGACAAAGGGAGAACGAACACATTGTCACTTAGATATAGGTACCTGATGGTTTTTTTTCTTATATCCCTAAAGCACCTAATAAATAATTTTAAAAATCCAGTTTTAAAACAGCTGAATGAAATCAATATTTTCTTATTTCAAACAGTGACTAATATCGCCGCCGCGCCTCATCCCTCGCTTTCCCTATAAGATGCTTCTTAATGCACCGAATTATTTCCAAACTCTATCTGGTATAAAAAGCTGTAGGTACCTAGTTTATTACTTAGTTGCTTGCATTCCTAGCTCTACAGATTATTGCCAATGTGCGAGTCCTGCGAGTGCGACATCTATCTTAGCAGGACCTTGTTAGGTAAACATGGGTTAAAATATTGACTTAACATATAATTAGTGCATCCTAAACATATGAAATTAAGAACTCAATTAACGAGAGCTTTTTCTAGATTCGTTGACGTTGCACCACAATAGTCGACGAGCCCTGAGTCCTGACACAAACTAAGAAAGCCCGTGTAGCCCCTTAAGGTTCTATGAGGTAAACGTGAATTAAAACTTTGACTTTAGATAAAACTCCATTAAACTGTAGCATAGTCTGGATTAAAGCACCCCATTAGTTGACGAGCATTCAATACAGTTACGTCGAGGCGTTGATGGTCCACTGTCTGCCTCATTAATATTCAAATGGCGGATAATTTTAACGACCTTCGTCATCCAAGGCTTAGTAAACCAACCAATAAGGTCGACCGCAATGTAACCATAACTTTTTGTCTACTGAGTTAAGGTTGCGCTTTTCACGCGTTGCTCGTTGGTTACTACCATTATGCTATTGCCCCCGTTTATTTATTTCATTGACTTACTTCTTAAAATCATATATTTCGGAATAATATAGTTTGTTTATTTTAAAGAAAATTTTAGGCAATTTAGTCAATATATGATATTATTTAGGGTAAAAGTAGTAGTAATGTGGTAAATGGTCTAGTTACTTCACTTATCCATTATTCAAGTAACTTTAGCATTTTTGATATATGTATAAAATACTCTTATTCTAAAAACTGATGTGACATTCTCTTTCCGTTCAAAACATCTGAAGTATCGCTTTCGGATATGTACCACACGTATTTAATGAAATAGCATGCGTTTTAGCAGTTCTCACGTACGAGAAGAAGCTACCAGTCAGCTTACTCTTTATGGATTATATCCGTGCCAATTAAGTTGTACAAAATAAGTATGACTATCAACTAGTTACTACACATAATTTTAGGCCTAGCCTGTTTAGTTTTTTTGAAATAGAAGCTAATTACCCTAGCGTTAGAAAATAGATTTGAATTAGAAATTAAAATCATTAAATTATTAAGTTTGAACATTACTTGAAATTCCCATCTTATTCAGTCATTCTGTCAGTAAATATTTATTGGCAATAGGACCTAGTTGGCAACATTATAAAATTCTTTAGCGACAGTCTATACTCTGTGCGACAGTGCGGACTTTAAAAATGCTAAATCTCGATATGCTTTTGAATGAGCTATATAGTTTTGATATTATTAAATACAGATAATTCGTCAAACACAAATGTGATTTTTATCACCTTAATAGACAATTTAACCCCATATGTCAAGTGCCTGTGCGCTCGACCTCATAATAATGTCCGCTGATGTCATCATGTTTTGCCATGCTTAATATGGCGAGGTAATTTACGAAGCGCTTAAAATAGAAAAACCAAGAAAATATTACTTAGTATATCTGCCCGTTTCTGCTCCCGTATTTACCTACTAATCGCATGTAGGTGATGTAGGTACTTCCATATTAAATTATTATTAATTAACAAATACGCTTTGCCTTTATTATATTACTTGGTAATTCCAGGTAAAAATTATCCTGAGTAGATATATTTCAATTTCTGACTACCTTTTAGCCGTTAAGCATTTTTTTAATTTTAGTGAGACCTGCCCAAAAGCTTGCCAATCTGGAACTAATAATATGAAATGTTTCAGTATGTTTATTTGTTATCTACGTGCAGCTTAACTATCGCTGCGCTGATTTGAATGAAATTGTAGATATTTGATATATTGTATCCCGAAAAAGCATCTGGGTATCGTTCCAGCGGGCTTGCAAAAACAGCATTTGTTACATATGCTACGTCTTTAGAGCTAAACCGATTTCGGTGAAATTTTATATTGAGTTAGCTTGTATTCTGTAAACGAACGAGTATAAGATACTTTATATCCTGAAAGAAGAGATAATAAATGCTACCGGCGGGATCATAAACGCTAAAGAAGTCTCGCAAGAACTAGTGTATAAAGTAAGCAAATAAGTAAATTCTAATTAACATGCCTTAGTATTTTTATCAATGCTAGTCAGCAGCCACGTAGTCTATAATTTATCGACATCTCATACTTAATGCATAAGTCTAAATGCAAATTCTGTAACAGATTAATGTACAATTACGTCTTTACACAACCTCTATGAAACCTGTCTAGAAGTTGCAAGTTAGCCACGCCTACATAATATAACGCATCATGAATCGATAAGTAGATACAATCTTTGATTATATCGTCTAGCAATCTTACTTTGATCCCATGCTTAAAGTGGAAAATCTATGTTAGAATATTTTTTTTTACCTTACATAGGCGTGATCTTTGATCTATGTGTTTCGATATGTTAAGAAGTTATTGGCTACAAGGGGGAGCTACGAAGTTTATTTTTATTTTATATAACACATCATCTCGACAAGCGCGTCCCTACTATACAGGGTATGCAGAGGGTATGCAGATGATATAAAATTAAGAAAATCTCCAGTACGAGTTATAAAAAACTTATGGATAGGCATTGTAAGGGTTATAAAAAGCCTACCCTTAAGTATTTACAACTCGTACTGGAGATTTTCTTCATTTTTCTCCCGCTAAGCACGCCACTGTTCGCCAGTGCTCTGAGAGTTGAAAAAGCTGAGAGAGAAGATACATTTTTATCCTTTCCCCGGGGATATAGTTGTCTTCTGCCCATGCTAGCCGTGACTGTGAGATTGATGTCAAGCGCTAGTCTATTACAGTTTAAAAAAAAACACTAGTGCGGAGTAGGTAAAAGTAAATAGGCGTTGTCCATCCCACTTGGAGAGCACATTAAGCTGTCGATACCATTATAAAAACTAATCAAACACAGCCAACCTAAATTGAAGCAGCGTGGAAGGCAGGTATACTTCTGTTATCTGATGACGTTGCAGTATTCGAGGTCTCTTACCGTCAAGTCGAGGTCTTCATCGGAATGATGTGTTACTTACATACTCGTATGTCGCAACATCGCATATTTCCATAGCAACGTCGCTAATTTCCTAAGGAAGCATGCTATGTTGCAACATATGAATTTAATCTCTTAGGGCCTCGCGCATATACGTGGCATAACGTTTGAATAATTATGCAGTGTTTTGTCAGCTTTTGTCACAATAGGCGTGATGAAAAATTTTAAAAAGCTGCCCTTAGATATGCGAATGTATCTACATACAATATCCAAAAAAATGTCTTTTTTTTGCAGGAATCAAAGATTTTGTTAGTATAAATGCAAATTTTATTTAAAAAAATTATTTCCCGCGAAAATCCTAACCGGATGTAATGGCTGTACTCGTGATGTCATAGGAAAATAAGAGCTTCAGTGAGTCCTTGTTCCCCAGCCAAAGATACTTGATTTTGGTGTTGATAACAAATAACTAAGCAACTGATAGTTTGGAATCACAAAAAACTTGATCTACAAAAAGATTATAGAAGTTCAAGCGGTACAAAAGTATGTTTCTAAAGAAGAGACGTCGTAATCTTCAATTCGGCGTTCAACTGTCGTGGCAGTGCGCTAGATTTTGCAGTATTATTTATTGCACAAAAAATAGAATTTAAATAATAATATGTTTTTCATAATACATTAACCATATATCATTAGATAAATTCAATATTGTAACGATTCTTTGTTAGCGTCATCGTGCCTTTTGAGAGCATCTTTGAAATGACAGAATGTGATGAAACATTGAATAGTTTAAAGAATAACCGCAGAGACTGTTTGAAGCAAATCCAAACTCCGGAGAATCGAATCATTTTACTTTTATTCGGAACTAATCATCTCATTTTTCTATTTTCGTTACCTATCTGCCCGACGTAATGCCCACGCGCACTTTGCTTATCCGAATGTCGGTTTGAGAATTATATTGCGATGTACGATTGTTCCCATTTTTCACCTGAAGAATTTTCGATGAAAACAACAACAACAAAATAATTTCATTTCATATGAACAATTTTAACCAATGTATTTTTCAACCGCAATCGGGTCGCGATTCTTATTCATACTTACCTAATAGAGGTCTAACGATTTTTTGGCGCAACGGTGAGCGCTGTGGTTTTAAGTGGAAGGACCTGAGTTCGATCCCCGAATTTATTATTTTTAAATTGTTTCTGGTCTGGTCTAGTGGGAGGCTTCGACCGTGTCTATTTACCACCCAACCGACAAAGACGTGCCGCTAATCGATTTAGCGTTCCGGTACAATGTCGCGTGGAAACCGTCGTGGCATTAAGGTGTGGACTTAAAATAACGACAATACCCCTAAAAGGATAGCCTGCAACCATCTTAGACTGCATCATCACTTTCCAGCAGATGTTATTGCAGTCAAGGGCTACCACTCAAAACCTACCATTTATGTAGAAGTTCTATATAACGAACACTTGGCTCCTCGTAAATTAATAATTTAACCTCTGCCCTGATTCTCTATTGAATTATAATCGTAAAACTCTGTTGATCCACAATTCATGATAAAAAAATATTGTTATAATATCTTATAACCTACCTATTAGAGACGCCAGCTGCTATGCGATATTAATTTAGGTTAATGAATATGATGATGTCGTTGATATAATATGTTGATGATACCTTCTTAGTGTAACTTACCAATACAAGCATCGCCATCTAGCCCTAGAGTAAGCGTAGCTTGTGTTACGGTTACTAAGATGACTGATGAATATTTTAATGAATAATAAACATAAATACCTATAATATACAGATAAACACCCCTGAAAAACATGTTTGTTCATCACACAAACATTTTCCATTTGTGCGAATCGGATTCACAGCCTTGGACTCGGAAAGCAGGGTCGCTGCCCACTGCGCTAATCGGCCGTCATAGAATTGAATTGAATTGAATTTTATTGCTCTCTGATTACACATAAAAAGACAGTTGATTCAAAATTGTATACCCAGTCTGTATTTAGTGTCCTTGGGATTGAACATTCTGTATTTTTCCCATCATGTATTGTATAGAGTAGGTACGCGCCAGACGATTAACCCACGAAAAACCGGTATCAAAGAAACTCCGTCGCGATTCGGTTGGCGGTGCGTTCAGTGCACCGTTGTGCGTCATTGCAGTATTTCCCGTGACGACTTTGAAGGTTGTAACTTTTGACTAAACGATGCTTCAATACAAATTTGAGATAGTTCGCTTAGGTAACAAACTCCGACGAGTGGAACTCATGGCTTAAGGTGTTCTCGAAGGCGCGCTTCAAAGTAAGGCAATCTGTCTGTCAAAGTTTTGTCCTGCAAAACTCGATTATATTTATTTATTATTAACTATAGTCATATACAATATTTAAAATGAATTTAATTATATAACCTAACATAACAATGCAAAATTTGTGCGCACCCATTTTGAGAACTCTTCATTTTACGCGGAACATAAAGGAAACGAGACAGTAAGAAGTTGACAGTAAAGGACATTGTTGGCGTGCAATGGCGGCCTTATTGCTGGAAGTAATCTCTTACAAGCAACCTTTGTAGATAGTACCTACAGCTAAAGAACGGGATAGTGACAAGAGCTTATACCAAAACGTATAGATACTAATATAATATATTATATATACATAAACTAGCGGACCCCAGCGCCATCTGTCGGGTATTTGTGAATCTAAACCATGCAAGGTGCCACCCAAACGCATACCAAAAAAATCATTCAAATCGATCCAGCCGTTTAGGTGTTCAATGACATACACACGCACACAAGAAATATATATATAAAGTTATATACACAAGTAGATTTTAATACCTAATACATATACAATAGTAGAGCAACAACTTAAAATACCGATTTTAACGATTTTATTTTGGACGCTCTAAAATATAAAAAAAATCATTTACTGAATAAAAGGATTGCTCGATCAGGTATTTTTTAAATACTTTATTGAACTAATTTTTATTTTAAGTGGTCCTATTAAAAATTTGCCAGATGGTTACATTTATATCTATGACGTCTAGACTCTGCTACTGGAGTGCTTATTTGGAATACGGGGCACTTAATTTGTTTTTTTTTTATCGAGCCCCCAAAGCCCGGTAAAGTCTTTCTTAAACCGTTGTCCCAATTGTCCAATACTCTGACAAAGACTTAGACTTAGACTATATCCTCAACACGAAGACGGATTCCCCGTTTTCTTACGTCATCCGGATGTAGGCTACATGGCCTCGGAGGTGTACGGACAAATCACCGTCCCGGCGTCCGACCCATCCGCAATTTAACCTAAAATAAAGCGTCTTTATAATACTATACCTATCGAGTTATCTGTGACACAGTCTGAAAAAAAACCGAAACTCTGCGCCAATAAGGTCACTTTTAGATAAAAAGTTCAAACCTACACTGTTATTACCATCATAATCCTATCAAGCTATTACCGACCCACTACGTGGCATCGGTCTACTCCCCAAAAGGGTTTTAGGTCGTAGTTCACCACGGTGGCCCAGTGCGGATTGATGGACTCCACACGCCTTTGAGAGCATTAAGAAGAACTCTCAGGCAGGTTTCCTCACGATCTTTTCCTTCACCGTTGAAGCACCAGCCCCCCAAAAGTAAAGCCGTAGTCCTATCAACTGGGCTCTCACCGCTTCACTGTTATAAGAAATCTTATTTTATTTTCTTCTGTTTCAGGTTGCTATTAACGAAGTTACTGGAAGGCTGAACGAGGACAGAGGTCATTATTTATCATATTATAATAATAATATTTTTTTTTTCATAATTTTTATGATGCACTGATAGAATATTTTGCACTTTGCATTTAGCAGTCGCTCTCATAACATACTCCTTTCAAATCCTCAATCGATAATGGAGGAGGCGAGTGGCAATTACCTACATATTTAGTTTAAAACGCGTCGGTAGTTTGGTTTAACAATGTTTTTAAGCAATAAATCGAAAAAAAATCAACAATGAATAAGAATCTTTAGTAAAGCAGAAGTTGTTGGGATTAATTGTCTTTTGAAATATATTTAAGAAGAAATCATATCAGCCCATTTCAGTCCGCTGCACTAAGACCTCTTCATTAGCACGCCATCTTTCTTTATTGCTGGTGAGCCGAATCCAGTTCTAACCTGCTGCCTTGACGATATCATCACGCCAACAAGCTAGACGTCGGCCTATGCTTCTGAGTCCAGTGTCACTTGCCAATCTAGAATCACTCTGTTCCAACGCCTATCCCTCCTTCTACATAATTATGTGGCCAACCCAGATCCATTTACCCGCCGCTGTTCAAAGACATCTCTGAGACTCCAGTTCAGTTTCTGATCTCTACGTTGAGAGCCCTATCAAATAGAAATAATCCTCATATTTAAGTATAGTAACTATATAATATTGGGCGTGCACTGGGTTTTTGACCAGGGTATGCATAAAGAAAGAAGGTGCGATAAAATGGAAAAATCCTTTGCATTTATGTAATGTACGCATATCATCAAAAAGTTTACGGTATGCAGTGCTTTTGTGCATGTATGGAGTGCCACTGAATTATTAGGTTAGTTAGGTAATAATTAGTAGATTAGTATCAGAAATAGCCAAACTTTGCTAAGGTAATTTATCTTTTGTTAGGTGGTACGTGATGTTAATTGTATATCAGTATTCGTAAGCCATTATTACAAAGGTTACTATAGCATACTTTTCTAAAACAGAGCCCACGACAAATTGACCATGTAGTCAAAGTCAAAAAGCTACGAGGGTTCCAAACGCGTCCTGGTCTAAGAAGAAGCCCACAACAAACTTAGCCGTTTGCTATTTTTTTGTTATCACCATCTCACATTGTCTTTTAAAACTTTTACAGAAGCAACCTGGTTAGAGCAATAAGTTACACCCAAGCATTTTGTCGTTGACGTAGTCCTAATTACTATAATAAGACTTCTCTATAAGCTTGCGTTCATAAAGTAGGTACGTTGTAGGTATAATTTACATAATCTTTTATAACTCTAAATATAGCCCTATTCCATTGTGATCGAAACGGTCTATAGGCTAAGATAGTACTATAGGCTTAATACAGTCATGTATAATTTCGAGATGTCGCTATCTGACGAAATGGGGTTACAAAATGTCGAACGTTCACAGACCCGGTATAGTTGTGGCCAACCACATGTCCTATACAGCCTACACTATAGCTAACCGGCGTCACGCGATTAACAACCCACGAGTAAATAATATAAAGGTGATAATCACGTGATCATTACGTTTGCCTGTCTCCGCAAATATTGTCTTATCGAGCGTTAAGTCACATGACTCTGCGACAATCAATTTTGATACGTATTTATATTTGCAAAGGGTTTAATTCGAACAACTATCGCATGTTTAATACGTTAAGACTTGAGAGTAATTGCGATACGCTGGTTGGGTGGTGAACTGATACGGCCGTGAGAGAACTTATTAGGTCTTATTAGTTAAGTATATAACTATAATATCTACTTTGTCACACTATTGACCACAGCTTGTGACAGACCAATAGACAGATCTTGTATGAAAAGATAAAAATTTACGTCACAAAACGCATTTTGCGCTTTAAACGCCAATATAAAGATACCGCGGGTTTCAGTAGAAACTTTGTATAAATATAAAACTTCTAACAATTTCTCTCATTAACGTACATAAGCATCCAATGGCTATGTGCAAGGGCCTCGTATTTCTTAAGTGAGAGAATTAGACCCACCATGCTACTCCAATGTAGTTTGACGGGCTTTAATGATTAATGAAGTGATAATAGAAAGGGCCGCTGGGTGGCTTCAAGTGCTCTGAGGCCAGCAAAAGCGTGCCGAATGCAGGAAGATGGCACTAATTGAAAAAAATCTTCCTCCATACGTAACATATATATCTTTACACTAGGCATTGTTTTTGTGCATGTATGAAGTGCACGCCACTGGAGGCAAGGTGATGGTTAACGCTAAATTCCTAACTAGCTTGTCTCTCTGCAAATTTCCTAACGGAAAACCTGTCTATTTTGACCAGACCCGGTACTCTGGACTTCGTGTACGTAGTCTATCATGCTCACCACTTGATGAGTGAGGCAGTATGAGTGCCATTTAGTAAAGTAGCATTTATACATTTAATGTTATGGCTTAATGTTTTAATGCTTGAGTATCGAGTGTTGAATCAATGACACAAAAAGCATCACTTAGGTTCATTAAAATGATATCGAAATATGACGTCAGCGAACGAAAATGGGTAAAGATTATGACATGGATTCAGTGAAATGTAGTATTGAAATTTGGAACGGATATGTACTTACTACTCATCGTAGTCCGGATTCTTTTTGGTTTACAAATTATTATGAAATATTTTTATTCAGACTTATTAAGTTCAAACTTCACTCATTAAATATGCCATAACTATAATTAACTAGCTGTTCCGCTTGACTTCGTCTGAATTTCTTTCAGCTTTTGAAATGCCTACCGGAACTGTTTGATTTACCGGGCTTAGAAGTACCTACCATACCTATATATTTTCTCAGTCACTATGCTTTATTTAAGCTACCTCTGTGCTTTGCCTCATTTCGATTTTGCTGCTAAGTCGTGTATAAGTTACAATGATTATGTTTAGAAAACGCCGCGGTAAAAATCTCCTTGTGCTTTTCCGCAAGAAAAACTGTCTGCCCCCAAGATTTGAGCTCTCTCTGTACCTTATTCCGTCACGATCCGTTCAGCGGTTCAGCCCTACGTAGATACCTAATAAAAAATTAAACAAACAAACGCGACAAACTCTCGCATTTATGTTATGAGAATGGATTAAGTCCCCAACATTAGAGTAACCTGGTGTATGCTCTAAATCCGTCTCTCCTATGAGAGAAGAGGCATATACCCAACGGTGGCACGTTAATAAGCTGTGGGTGATAAAATGGATTGAGTCCAGTCAGTGGCACACTAGACACACACACACACACAGGGTATTCAGATGATTGATAATGAAGAAAATTTCCAGTACGAGTTTAAAAAACTTACTTTTTATAACTCTTACAAAGCCTATCCTTAAGTTTTTTTAAACTCGTACAGGCGATTTTTTTTCATTTTTTATTATCTGTATGCACACCACTGAGTACAGTGTTAATATTATCTACTTTGATATGTACTTAATATATAAAAACTTAAATTATCTTCTCAAAATATGTTAGTACTTATGAATAAATTATGAGTTCCCGATTTGGTTTTAACACCTTGTGATGTGGGCATCAGCTGGCGCTAAGGCGGCATATCGCAGGCGTTGCCATCCAGATGTGATCAGATGAACACATTTTCTCGGTCACACCTGCCTTTCATTCGTGATCGAAGTTTTTGTTGAATATGCAACGCTATACGCCACTTATCACATACCTAATCATTTGCATAAAGTATTAACAGCCACATATAAACTTACTTATTTAACAGTAGGTAGCGTTTGATTTTAGTTATAATTTCAGCCCTAACTAAATGTACCTCATGACTTGACCTGATTTTATTTGTAGGTGTAGGTCTGTGCATATCAACGTGTATGTGTGTAAATTAAAGTTTTAGTAGTGACCTTTTTCTACCTACTAAATGTAAAAAAATTGTACATTTAATATGGAGATATACTTTGAAATACCATTCTTTGGTCAGGTACCAGCTTTGGATTAAAGCCAAATACTTATGCGTCTGAAGGCAGTAGGTTTAACTAGGTATCTTTCTGTAACTTATCTAACTATTCTAAGGTAGTAGCTAACTATAATTAATGTCTACACCGTAGTTTATTAACGAAACACTACATTCTCTGACCAGTTATCTAATCTTATCTGTAGAGGCTCCCCGATATTGTTGCGACGCGACGCGACGGAGAGATCTTTTATTGTCTGCTCTTTGTTCCAAGCTAATAAGAAACAAAATATTATCTATGCTTTATCAAGTACTCGCTTCTGCCCGTGACATCGTTTGCGAAGACAGAACTGGGTCCGTAGAGAAATAAAAAACGCTTTGTTTAAAGTTCATTCACGCGGTATTCAGCTACATTTATTCCTTTAGAACGTTTTGAATTTTTTTCCATGAAATGTTATTCAGCTCATTAACAACTTCAAATTTAAATTTCGAAATCTCTGGAATCACAGGAATAACAAATGCATATTTGTTTTTAATATTCTTAGCTTTAGCATAATAGAAACGTTTTTGCACAAATCTGTTTATTTTTTTATTTTTTATGTTGCATTTCATCATAATCAATGGCCTATAATTCCACTGCTCTT
Source organism: Pararge aegeria (assembly GCF_905163445.1). Classification (NCBI taxonomy): domain Eukaryota; kingdom Metazoa; phylum Arthropoda; class Insecta; order Lepidoptera; family Nymphalidae; genus Pararge; species Pararge aegeria. The sequence goes on from NC_053181.1 coordinate 7,155,003, forward strand.
CCAAGGGCCCTGGCCTTCGCCCCTAATCACCATGCTGAGCAGACATGCTTGTGATTGCAGTAGATGGTAAAAGTAGTTGCTGCCCGTTCTCACTCGAAGGCAGAGATATGGTGACTGATGGTGTTCTGCCGTCACCACCGGCGGAGTCCCTGTATGTGCTATAAATTATTCTTAAATAGAAAAATAGATTAAAATGTTACACACAATCCGAAAAAGAAGTCAACGGCATTTATTTGATCGTCCGATGCGGTCGATCTACTCAATAGTTACAGTTCGTAGTTTTTCACTTTATTAATTTATTGAAATTGCTTTGCATTGGAAACGTGATTTAACATACAATCAACAAACTTCGGCACAGCGTCTTCGCTGCCGAAGACCGGTAGATATAGAGATAACTATGTCGACCGTTTTCTCTTCCTAAGTATATATATGAGATAAGGAACAGTACGTAGAATTTTTGGTCCCTATTTTTTAATGTCACCCTAATGTGGGTTAAATCCACGGTAATAAGGCTAATCCTAACCAAAACAAATTACCGAACGACACTCATCTAGAGGTCCGAACCTTACAGGATGTCGTCGAACCCTGGGGCTCAACTCGTGGAAAAATTCGAGCTTACTCCACGGTCTGGTGAAACCATTACAACCCTTAGATATTGTGGTTACCAACAACAGATAAACAGAAACAATAGCTCGATTAGCTTTAAGGTACCTTTGGCCCGTTGACGAATAACCGCCTGCGTAGCATTGGAACCGATTCAATGTGAAAGTGTTACAACTTTCTATATCAGCCTGGACAGTTGTGGCTAATCCGAGATATGCGATCACAATCGGCACTTAATCGAGTTCAACGCACGAACGCATCAAGTTTTAGGCTTTGAACAGCTGTTTTATCGATGAACAGCACGATAATTTTTCCGCTCGGAATATATTAGGTAGTCTTAAACGCAAAAGTAAAACATTGGATATGAAAACCTTACCTAGTAAAGTAAGTAATTAGTACTCCGTAACGCACGATCGGGATTTTTGGGAACAAAGTTTAGAGAAAGTGAAACGAGCAAACATGTAAATCAAAATAAAATTCCATAATAAACAGTACCTATTCATAGGGCAACATCTGACTGAATTACCTACTTAGATTAAACTACCTTATAAAATAGTTGCCGTTACTGGTCGCATACTAATTTCCCATTACGTAGAATCATATTTATATAAATATTATGCTTTAATATGAACTAAGATGCATTGATTATTTTCTCTTTGTAGAAACATGGAAAAAGGTTTGTTTCTTTCAGGATCTGAGACGTCATTGAAAAATAATTTCAATCTCTGAAGGAAGAATAAAATAACACTTGTAAAGTTGTTCAGACCTATAAAGAAAAATATCAGAAAAAGGGTATCGTGCAGAAATGCAAACGTCACAGAAGTAAAAGATTTTAAATAATCCCTTGGGTTCTGACATTTAAAGGTGATCTCACTTGAAAAGAGCCAAACAAGTATAGCTATTCCGCCGCATCTTTGCCACGTTTGTTTGTAAAACCATACTTATTAAAAAATTTGTCACATTGCACTGACAGGAATTAATAGAATAAACTGATTACTCTCTATCTCTTTTTCCTCCTTACGTTACATCATTCTTCTCTCACATGTAACATAGGTAACATAGGTAGGTTTGTTTCAAGACATTAATTTTACCAATAATTTCACGTGTAAACCTTAAATTTTATAATGTTTTCTTTTGAAGATGATAACATTATATTGAAGGCTTACCCCTGAAATCTATCCCTACTAATAATATTATGACCTCTTTTTTCTACGTTTGAACGCACTAATCTCTTGTTCTTCCAGTCAATTCTATTGGAAGGCTCTCTATGGAATACAAAGCCCTAAGGCGGTACACTAGCGATGAAAATTGCAACTATAAAGATCTGACATTTTCCAAGTCATATCGATAAAAGTTAGCATTTAGGTTGATAATTAAAACAGTAAAATAAATTTTTCAGGATTTGTAAAAAAATCAAACACAAAGGTAGGTATCGGGGATATAAGTTTGTCTCTTAGAAGGCGCCTCAAAAAACAGTACCTATCCAAACGCCACGCTAGCAAATCATATATTTATTAATGTACCTATATACCTGCCCGTGAACACGTTTACAAAAGTAACTTACCTATGTACTTATCTATGATACAAAACCTTGAATCTCAGAAAAATCAATGAGAATTACATCATTAACCAGAGCTCTGACGTAAAAATACAATGAATTCTTGACAGACGGCATATCTATTGCACATCAATCTTATTATGCCACGCATGCTAAGTTCATTTAACTGATATATTCAATAATTACAATAAACCTAGCTTTTGCCAATACTTTTCCATAGAAATAAATGTTTTACGAAGAGAAAATATTCTATTTTATCTAAAATAATATCCGTCACATATTAGCACCTTTGAACTAAATGACAAAACCTACTATTTGATTTATTACGAATTGAGTACATATTTGACCAATTCATTGTTTGCTTTGAATCGAACGAGCTTCATTTACTTGTCAATTGGAGACAAAGACTTCGTCTCATGCGACGTCTGTTAATGAAAAGCAGTTTTGGCTTGAGTACAATTGTAATTATAGACCATTAATTATTAGTAGATTGTTGTTTGTTTATTGGTTCATATTTTTAAGTTCTGCGTAGACCGCAAAGAATTACTAAAGTAAATTACCTACGGTTCTTTGTTAGTGTTAGTATAATGTACGATTACTAATAAATTCCACTGTAGGTAAATGTAATTCAATAATTTTTATTGTTAACTGTTGTTTGTGCCAATCATTACAAAAAGGTCAACGTGTGCAATTCATTGTTTCGTAATAGTTTTCGTGGTATTTTGAGTACTACTTATTGACTATGTTTCTAAAGATTATGATTAATGATGATAGTCTGCTTTTCTTTTTAGACATAATATTAATCGTCAATTTTTTGTAATTTCAGAGTTCGCGACGACATGGGGGCAAAGTCCCGGGAGTTAATACTGCTCCTGGCAGTGTGTGCGCTTGCATTCTGCGAGTCCGTCAACAAAACTGTGAAGAAAGAAAGCAAGGACTCTGACAACTTCAACATCCAATACGATGATGATTATGACACAGACGATCAAGAAGTCCTTTTCAATGAAGACAAGCCATGTCCCAGAGATTGTTTATGCGCTGTCTCACAAGGATACCGCATGGCTAAATGCAATCGACTAGAGCTTAATACACAGAAGTTTGGTGACGACATAACAGACCTAGTAATTGAAAACTCCGAAATTCCCGTCCAACTAGATGACTTTATTTTCAAAAAGCTAGGTCTTGACAAAGTTGCAACTATTAAGATTGTAAACAGTACTATCACCTCTGTCGGATCAAATGCCTTCCACGGCCTTCATGAACTTTACGCTGTGAACTTGTCTAACAACAAACTAAAAAATTTACATCCAGAAACATTCGCTAGCAACAAAAAATTACTTCTGTTAACTCTTTCAAACAACCCACTGAAATTCCCTGCACCTGGATCACAACAATACTTCCTCAATGCTTCATCGGTACAAGAACTTGATATTTCATATTGTAATATGCAATACATCGCTGCCAATACCATCAAAAATATGCCCGGCCTAATGTATTTGAATTTAGCCGGAAACAATTTATCTGAGATGGAAGCTGATACGTTTAAAACTCTTCTTGATTTAGAAGAAATAGACTTAAGCGACAACCACATCAAAACTTTACCTGATGACATTTTCTCAGAAAATACTGAGCTTGCTACGCTACATATTCAAAGAAATCCCATTGATACCGTATACGGACTTCAAATTTCAGACCTTCTTACTTTGAATGCAGGACAAACAAACATCAAATTCGTTGGACCGTCTATGTTTAATGGAATGACTTATGTAGCTAATCTTAATCTGAGCGGTAATAGTATTGAGAAAATTCATAACCAGGCCTTCCACAAATTGGTTGAACTAAACTACTTAGACTTATCATACAATGATTTAGACTTTATTTCAAGCGCTCTTATTAAGGAAAATATTGAATTGGATATCTTCAAAATCTCTAACAACCCAAGACTGAAGCATTTACCTGAGGAAGGATTCAATTGCTCCGCTGAACAGTTTAACATTTATTTGTTTGATGCCTCCAACTGCGGACTTGAAGAAATTTACGATGATTCTCTCAAAACTTTTACAGCCTTATCACAAATTAACTTATCTGGAAACCGACTTAAATCCATAAATAAACACGTATTTTCAAGAAGTCCTAAACTAATCGAAATCAATTTGTCATATAATATGTTAACAACATTAGAAGCTCAAGTTTTTGCGAATAACAAAGATCTTGGAAAATTGTACCTGCAAGGAAATCCGTTGACAGTTTTGTCTGCTGAAGTGTTTGTAAACACGCCCCTACTCTCCTTGTTAGATATGAGTCATGGAGATTTAACAGCTCTATGGACAGTAGAAAAGAACCAACCAGCTTCACTCCTTAATAATCTTAGTTTCCTTAACGTTTCGCATAACCGGATTACAGAAATAAAGCAAACAGAATTAGATACCCTTAACAAACTACGATCACTCGATATTAGCAATAATCCATTGACATGCAGCCGCGAGTTTGAAAATCTTATTACATGGTTAAGTAAGCGCAAAGTATCATCTAACGTCAACTCTGCACTAATTGCAAACCTTGGTAAAGATGCGAAGGAGGACGAGAGCGCGTATAGTTGGGAACTCCTTTCGCAGAAAATATGCGGTACTGCTGTGAGGCATCCGATTGAACCGCTTCCACCTGTATCTGACGAGGAAATATGGGAAAGAATCGACAAAGACGCAGAAGGCAACTTCGATTTGAAGGATACGCTTGATGACGGTAAAATAGCTGACGATACAAAGATTACCAAGGAGAATGGAAATAATAAAGATTATGATGATGAGACAGCTGATGACCTCGATGACGCCGATGACGAAGATGATGATGAGGAAGAAGACAAAGATGAGTCGGGCGAAGAATATGATGAAAACGATGATAACGTAGATCTCAAAGTCAAACTTATCGAAAAACCATCAAAGAATTCTTTGGATCCCAAACCGACAGCAACTACGCCAAAGGAAAAGGTCAAGATTAACATCAAGCTATTAGAAAACGATCACATGTACGATGATCTCGAGCCCGAAGTGTATGTGCAAGCACAGGAGGCGGGTGCTGAGCACGGCCACTACGATTACCTGTGGCCCATGTTGATTGCTATCTTGGGAGCACTTTTACTTCTAATTATTATCGCTAAAGTTATGATGGTAGTATGCAGTAGGAGGAACAAGCAAGTGAGATACAACAGTGCCATAATAGCTGCCATGAGCCAGTCCGGTCGCACAAAGAAGGACTGTGGACTAGTGTACCAACAGCTTTCGGAGGACTTGACGAGTCCTGCCACACCCAAACTTAACCGCTACGCGCCTCTGCATACCGTCACCGTGAAGGCATCTAACATGTCTTACGAAAGCAGCCCCTTCCACCACAGCAACATCGTGCCGGAGGCGGTGTGAGTTATGCAGTAAAAATTAATATCATTGTAAACTCAATAAAATTAACAACTGCGTTAACGTTTATAGAAGCAGTAAGTGATAGATATAAGCGCTAGTCAATGCTACCTACATATCGTAACAAATTGAGCATGAAGTGCCTTGCTATTCGCAAACAATTACCGAACAATGACGCGTCCCATTCCTTTAAACCTAGCGCTTGTTTTATGATTATAGAGAAGAAAGTAACAAATGGAAGTCAAATTACAACAAATTAATGTAAGATATACATAATTATATATTATACAAATTAGTTGGTAGGTTTTATTTTATGTACTTAAAATTAATAAAATTAAACGATAAATTGTTATATTATTTTATTGATAACATTGAATAAATTGGTAATAATAACAATATGTATATATTTAATCTTAATTCATATAATCACATTATTATTAGTATATAGTCAACGAGTCTTCTAATAGTTTCGATAAATCTTCCTCAGATTGTGGTACTGGCGTTAATTTTAACAGACGATGCTGTAAAAATTAAAATAAATATAAGACAATACATAAAACTTTGCAATAATAACTTATTTCTGTTATAAAAACAGCTATAAAATTATCCGTTAAAGTACAACATAACCTTAAACAAGCCTTTACTAAGTTTTAAATATCCTGATGAACTTCAGTCGACCTTCTATGGAAATATTAACATACAAAGGTGCATATTAATGACACACTGAGGTGAACCAGTGTAAAAATGTTATAAAAAGTAAGATTTTTACTAACATTTACCTCAGTTTCAGCAGAAAAATTTTGGAGATCAACCTTGGTGCAAAGGCTCTACTTTGTAAAGAGGAGCGCTAAAGTTTTTAGAGTTGTTATTTTTTCCAAGGCTTTTTGTTCTATTTTCTTAAGCGGTGTATGGTTTGGTTCTTACAACTTAATTCATGATTTACAATACAATAAGAATATATAATACAATTAACAGCCGTGATAGCCCAGTGGGTAGGAGCTCGACTTCACTTTCGGGGGGCCGAATTCGAATCCCAGCACGCACCTCTAACTTTTCTAAGTTATGTGCGTTTTAAGTAATTAAAATATAACTCGCTTCAACGGTGAAGGAAAACATCGTGAGGCCTGCATGCCTGAGAGTTCTCCATAATGTTCTCAAAGGTGTGTGGAGGCCACCAATCCACACCGGGCAGGCGTGGTGGGCCACGGCATTAACCCCTTTTTACTGCGGGGAGGAGACCCGTGCCTTGTAGTGGGCCGGTAATTGGTTGATATGATGATAATAATATAATAATACATAAAGCAATTGACGAAATCGCGATCAAGTCATAAAGATTTTGTCGTTGGGTTGGAGTTATGCAAAAATGTTCCAATCAACAATAACTCCAATTGGGTCCCAAGACCGCTAAATACATTTTGCTAAGCACCTCTTTTTGAAGATCTGGAACTCAAAGTGAGACAATGACTTAAAAGATAGAGAGCGGAGAAATAATGCAGTGAGAAAGAAGATAAGGTAGTCAATTAATCTTAATTTCACATAATCTATAAGAAAATTAAACACACCTGGGGCAATGCTCCTTTTACCAAGCTAGGTATGTCTTCAGCTGAGTACCCCAAAGCAGCTAATCCATTGTCAATATCCAAAAGATCCATATACTTCAAAATGACTTCTGCTAGTACGTTCCCAGCGTCGTTTCGTTTCTTCGCAGAGACATCTTCGCCGAGGAGTTCAGCTGCTTCGAGGTGCTTCTCGGGATCGCTGTTCGCCGTAAAGCGGAATACTGCAGGAGCAGTTATTGATACTGCTAGTCCGTGGGGTATTATCGGTTCGGAGCTAAAAATAATACATCATTGTACCACTAAATGATATGATATTAATTATTAATTAGTACGAAAGTTTGTGCAATGTAACAGCATCTACAGCTTCCCCTGACAATGTATTTTAGACCACACGACACTGGTTTTTACAAAGAATACTTTTACTAATAATCTTCTGAGCTATATAACAGAAACTTGTAACTTGTGTCAACCTGTGGATATTTTAAATCCGAAAGGACAAAGCTGTTGGCCACAACAGCCATTTCGTCACACCTCAACAACACTAGATGGCGCCACAAGAATCTACATCGCGCTATCGAAGTTTTCGCAAATGAGAACCAAATAAGTATATAACTACCAAAAATGAATAGTCGGATCTCAATTCCTGAACGCGACACCAGCTCCGAGGAAGATCTTCCTATGATCACTAAAGCTCGCGTAAACTGTCCTATTTTTAAACAGTAACAGAGATATTTGGTAATACATAATCGGGCGACGAGTGCCATAGCCTAATAATGATTCTGGAATAAAGATAGGCTCATATGGGAAAGATCCAGAGCAAAATTCTGTAGTAAGTCTATGTATTTAAATGGCTGAACTTGGATTAATGGAAAGTTAGTTTTTATTGCGACTGCCCTATATTATAAATGCTAGTAATATCATTCGTTTGCACGCAGCATCTTAAGGTAAAAATAGTTTGGAAGGCAAACTGTAGTTTGCACGCAGATAGTAAGCAGGTGGAGCTAAATAAAATGAACAAGCAGCTCGTTAAAATTTCAGGAAAGTGCATGGTTTGAGATTAGGTAACGAAACATAAGAAAAAGTGTGCCCTTACCCGTAGTCCTCCGGTACATATCCCTTCACGTTCCCAGCGATGGGGTACGCTAGGCCATGGCAAAGGTGCACGCCCGCATTTCCTATGCCCACACCTGCCATAGTTGCCGCGAGATGCATGCTAGACCGAGCTTCTATATCGTCAGGGTTGTGCACGGAACGGGAAAAGTATTTGCGGAGAGACTGTAATAAATTGTAGACAGTTCATCGTGTGGGTAATAGAATGTCTTACAAACGTTTTTGTTATGTACGACGACGTACGACTAGAAAAATTTCTGAGTGAGTCCTGAGGTTTATATCAAGGGGATTTCGTCGAATTCAAGCGCCTGCGACGAAGGCAACATTATCCTTGCTTTGTATACTGTACTGATCACACGTTACGAAACAATATAATCAAGGCTAGCTAAATTATGGTTCGGAAAACGCTTGCCGGGAACACACAAAAATCTATACTCTATTGTTTGCGTGACACGTGTTCGGGCGAGTTAAAAGGTAGTTTTAGAAGTATTAGGGCTTCTTGTGACAGAGCTCCTCCGGGGCAGTACTATTGCTATGCTCATATCTTCCGCTAAGCCGCATTGTTGCAATGCCGGTCTAAAGGGCGTGGTTGCCGGTGTTATTACAGGCAAATGAGTTGAGAGATAGTGTATTATAGCAATACACAACGTGTAAATGTAAACCTTAATAATACTTTTTACACAGAATTTAGAGGTACCTACAATTTGTACCGTCTTAGAGACTTATCTATGAAACCGAAAACCTTATAGTTTTTGATTAAACTGTCATAGTTTTTAATGATACAGCCCTAACATCACATGCAAAATTAATATCATGTGACTCCTGTCACTTAGAAACGCGTTGTGTAGCGTAGATATTATGCGCGGATCGGTCTGTTATCTTCAATACGGTTGTCATAAGTAAAGACTTAGAATGTTTTGAATTAGTTTGTATGGAACAAATAAATATGCTTCTTTTGATTGAATATTTTTACAGGGCGATTTCTTATAAAAAAATACTTATGCATCATTCAAAATTATTTCGTAATTGGGTTACACGTATTATAAACTACTATAAAGCGATATAGTCAACCAATCCGCACTTGGCCAACGTGGTGGACTACGGTTTTACCCCGTCGTCACTGTGGGAGGAGACCCGTGCCCTGTAGTGGACCGGTACTGGGTTGATATGATGATAAAGCAATTTGCCCACTTGCCTCTATTATGATCACTTAACAGGTTTTTGCCACTTTGTGTCTCCAACTGATTGACGCGACTGCAGCATTGTAATACGGGTGTCCAAGGAAATTATCTTAGTATTAATAAAAACACTGTATCCCTGTTACCAGAGACACTCTTATGTCACATGTGACGAGTAATAATTTCGGTGACTAAACAAAAGTGCCATCCCAAACTCGTGGCTATTAAGGCAAACTACAACCACGTTAGTAACCGGTCACTTTCTTGGCTTGGCGAACAATGTACTATTTCATACCTGCAAACAAAATCGAGCCCAAACATCTGATATCGGATTGCTCCCTTGATAGACTGGTCTTAGCGCCGGATTCTCCGGAGCTGGCCCTCGTTCCGTATACGGAATTGCCGTAAAACTCTCGAGGGCGTGACAGAATACGTCGAACCCGGAAAATATAGCGACATTTCGGGGAACTGTGAGCGTATGTAGGGGGTCGATTAAAGCCAAAATGGGGCGCAATGCTGAGTGGGATATACCGGTCTTCGCGCTGATTTCTTCGAAGTCGAATATACTCATTCCTGTGGTTTCACTGCCTGTGCCACTTGTTGTAGGAACTGAAACAATATAACCACAATATTAACCCAATACCGGCCGACTACAGGGCACGGGTTTCCACCCAAAAACACAATCCGAACAATTTAGGCCCAGTGCGAGTTGGTAGACTTCATACGCCTTTGAGAACATAATGGAGAACTCTCAGGCGTGCTGGTTTCCACACGATTTTTTTTTATTTCGTTGAAGCAAGTTATACATCTTCCAATTGGCTAAAACGCTCATAACTGAAAAAAGTAAGAGACATGATTTTAACTTTGATCCTTCCCAAAATTGAGGCTATAGTCCTAAATATTAGGCTACCACCACTTTTTCATTGGCTGGAACGGAAATTTTAGGTCTAGTTATCGTGTTACTCTATAACTGGCACAAAAACAAACCCTTTGAGAAATCACTTGAAACAATAACATACTTGCAATTAAAGGCTTCAACGGAACTGTGACCGGTTTCCCTTTGCCCACCGGCTGGTTCACGTAGTCCAGGAAGTCGGCATTCGGATCGCAATAGTAAAGGTTCGCCGCCTTGCATGTATCCATGACTGAGCCACCACCGATCGCTACGAAACCGTCAAATTGGCCCTCCTTGACAAACTTGATAGCATCTTTGAAACTGGTGGTTTAACATAATTTATAAAATCATTTGTTTGACGTAGGTATAGACAGTAGTTCCATGGATCGCTATGGATGAAACTGTTGGGGCCTTTTAAGAAAGCGAAGAGTCGTTCTACTTTTGCTAGCGGACTTTTCTATAGATACTTCTTCTTTATTTTTTTTATAAATTCGCTATCTACATGAACGAGAGGAACCGAATAATTTGAACTGTTCCGTGGACCTAACTACCTCGTTGTGCTAACACAACAAAAACAAGTGGTTGGCATCGACTTTGGATCGCAAATTCGTGGGTTGCAAAAATTATAAGGTACAAAGTTCTGTTAAGAAATTTTCTTCTGTGCATCTCCTGGCCTCAGAGAGCACTTTAAACTAAAGTGGAATTTGTAAATCTTTTCTAAAAGACCGACGTCCAGCAAAGGATGTCCTCCGGTTCGTGTTATGATGATGACTATAAGATAAATTATGCTGCGGTACCTATATATTATAATAAGGAGAAGAACACTGGTTTTGAACTCCTTCTTAAACAGCATAAAAACCTTAAGGAATTTAACTTTAATTAATAAAATCTGTTTACTACTTTGGACTATGGACCGTGGAACTCGACTCGGCAGTCAATCGACTTTATCTTAACATCACGAAGATACATTATCAGCCTGCCGATTTGAATGGATATTGAAATAGAAAATTATAAGCGGTTATTTTTATCACTTATGAATGTTTATCTATATACTTACTTTTAAACCGAATTCGCAGAAGCACATTATGTTTTTATTCAATTTGTCTAGCTTTCACAAAAATTACATTATTAAGAATTAAGTAACACATTATTGCACGTAAAACATTTCCTGTCCTATTCTTGTTGATACCAACACAGGAAATGTGAGGCATGTAAAGGCGGCCTATTACAGTATGGCATCTCTGAAAGGCAGCCTTTGTTAAGAGGACCAGCAGTATGTGAGCAGGATAGTACAACAAATTAGCTCGTTTTTACTATGTGGAAAATCTATTGCCCATCTTGGAAACAAAACCCACTCATATGCCGTCACGGGAAGCGATGTGGCGCTCTCTTATTAATTTTATGAATAACACTACAACCTCTATTTCTTATTTATTTTACTCAATATAAACTGTCAATATAACTGTAATTTTTTTACATATGCCTAAAACATAAGTTACATAAGTGTGTCGTTAAAATACAGTTACCTTGAATCTGTGGGTTCTACTTTGACCCTGTCATATACTTTGTAATTAACTCCATTTCTCGTCAGAGAGTCCAGTACAGCTTTCATTGGCTTTAGCGACACAACATTGGGATCAGTCATCACACAGACATTCTTCGTACCAAGATTGACCAGGTCTTGTCCAACTTCCTTAGTAACACCGAGGCCATACCTCACTGTTGTGCATTTTATCTGAATTTTTCATAAAATGAAATCAATACGGTAGAGGAAAATGTGTGTTATAATATCTGCATGCATTTCATATATTTTTATATAATGGTCTCCTACCAAGTCATTAGTGACGCGAAACCAGATTTCTGCTACAAAAAAAACGCACAAAAAGGCATTTTTTTTAAATATTTTCCTACGTTAAATGTGTTAATAGTTTACGCAATAATGTTGGGAACAGAAATGAGCAGAAATCCGCCGAGGCCCCGCGGAATAACCGACATAGCTCAACGAACGCGAAGTGGCAATGCACGAAGCACATAGCTTGATGAACCGATGGATGTCGGGTCGCAAGGTGCTGGATAAACGTTGGTCAATCCCCAACCATCTGGATAGACAACTTCAAACTAGTTGATGTGAGCTGTTGGACACAAGCAGCCCAGGAATGTGGATTTTGAAACTCCCTACCTACCTAGATCTATTTCAAGCAATGGATGGTAATCAGTTAAGCTGGTGATGATGATAATGTTAGGAATACGCATACCTACAGATTACTTACCTCAAAAGCATAGTCCTTGGAGATTGTTGAATTTGTAACATGAAAGTTACCTCTGTGACTATGTGCGGGGCATTGGCAACTGAAAATTAATAAAGATATTGCCTATAAAATCTAAAGGATTAAAATAAGTGTGATGACTCTTATTTGAACATTTAGGTAATAGAAATAAACTCGAAAAGAATATGGGAACTAACTAGTTTATAATCTAGTCTAGTAAGATGTTCAAGATTATCTAAATATTGAACATCTCAAAAAAAATAGTGGCAATGCCATTGAAAATTTAAGATTTTTTATTATTTTTACAAAAAATTACGAGTCATAACTATACAATATTTAATAGTTAGTAATGAGTACATAATAAAATTCAGTAAGATTAGTACTATCGCCTAAAACAGTAATTCTTAATTCAGGTAGTTTCTCGTCTTGATGACTTCGTCCATAATTGCACAGACAAAACCCTCGGTTTCCCCAAATAGGTCACCAAACTGTAACCAGGATACAGATGCGATTTGATCTACATCTGGTCCCGACAGGGCGTTGTAGAATCAGCCATGCAACTCCTTACTCCTCCATACCGCCACACGATCTGAGTTGCTAAGTACTTTTGGCTTGCGCCAGTTCTCTTTGCCAAGGAATAGTGGAGTAAGACCCTTATCTACTGCAACGACATCCTTACACATACCCATATTCATTCTAAGAAAATGATCTCTAAGATTGCACACCTCACGATTATGAAGGTTCTTGGCATTCAGAAGACCACGTCCTCCACACTTGCGTGGGATGTACCTCATTACAGAGGAACGTGGGTGATGCATACGGTAAGCCGTCAACAGTTAATTTAATTTATTCTTAATATTGTTATTGCTCTCGTTTCAGGATTTTAATCTGTATTCGTAAATTCTTAAGGCAATCCTGTGGTATGTCTTACAAAAGTGTCATTTAAAAATAATTATGAGATGGAAGTAAACCAAAACGATAGATTTGATGTTTTCGGTTTACTTAAAGCAAATATTTTATTTTTGGTGGTTGTGATAACCAAATTTTTTACTCTTAAATCATGTAAGACCCCGAGTTCCAAAAGTTTGTGAAATGAAAGGGTTTTAAATAAAATGAAACAACAAATCTATTTTTCCTTTTCAATATACTAATCACCCTTCAGCTGAATACATTTATTACATCTAGGTATTATATTTTCTAAATAATTTTTAATTTTGCCTCAAAATGAGCCAAAATTGCCTACTTTACTTCATTGTTGTTCGAAAATTTCCTTCCCTATCGTCTCTTTTTAAATTTGGGAACAAATAAAATTCACATGGGGCCAGATCTGGACTGTAGGATGGGTGGACTAGTGATTCGAAGCCATGAGTGTGCAGAGCAGCCATAGCAACTCTGCTCTTGTGAACTGGCACCTTATCTAACAAGTGCAACACACCATTGGTCAATTTTACTTGACGTTTTTTCTTGATGGCCTCCTCTAATTTTCTAGTATTGTTGCGTAGTATTCTCCTAGTATGGTCCTTCCCTTTTTCTTGCAATCAATCAGTATTATAACCTCACAATCCCAAAAAACAGTAGCCATCAACTTTCCCACCAACTCCAACACTTGAATTTCCTTGGTGTCAGTGTCCCCTTTGGTGGCATGTACTCATGTTTGGACTCAGTTTCAAAGTGATGAACCCATGTTTCATCTCCGGTCACAATCTGCTCCAAAAACTGTCCAGGTCCACACAACTCCAAAAATTGGTTTGACGTATCAACGCCGCCGTATCAACGCATGGAAGTGAGTCAATTAGCGACGAGGGTTGTCGCTAATTGACTCACTTCCATGTTTAAAATGACCATGCCACTTGTAAATCATTGATTTACTAAGGCACTGTTTCCCCTTGTATTATAAAGAATTTTATCACAGCACTGTTCAATTTTTTCCATAGTTTCAGTTTTCTTCCGGTTTGACTTGTTTAGCAGGCAAGTTTTCCTAAACGAATGACACAATAAAGCTGAAACTCAATTTATATACTAATGATGAGTTATGAGTACCCAATTAGTATGATACTAAGCAACCTATCCCCACTCCATTCCCTCCATTCCAAACTTTTGGACCTTCCCTTGTATTAATCAATGGCTGGAATCAATAGCATTATACAATATGTAAGAAAGAAAAATAGGAAGCCAGGCTCCAAATTAAAATCTTCAAACCCCTTGGCCTTTACATTGGTCCCTGCCGTCAATAATTTTTACCTAGGGTAAGAGTGTACCAACTATGCCAGCATTATTTGAATGTTACTACATCTGCCAACTTTGTGGGTTTGAATTTTTATGGGTTTAAAGTCTAGATACTCTCTGATCTCTGATATTAAATATGAGAGTGCCCAGCTGTAGAACGTTAGGCTGAGATTATGATTTTATGCTCTTTTAATACGTAGCTGTAGCTGTACGTAAAAACATAACCAAATGATTGTCTCATAAAACAAAGTTGTAAATTGTAATACTAATATACATAGTAATTTTATATACCACAGTAATTTAATAATACTCACGAAGCAATATTGATAGTCCTTAGTAACTCAAAAACTCTTTTACGGGAAGCCATGGTAACTTTGTTTTGCTGGTTTGAAACCTAAATGACCTCTTTAGAACCTATAATATTTAGTACATTAGATTTAATCAATAACTAAACTTGAAATCATACTATTATCATAATAACAGTAAAATATCTATCATACAACACTAGAGAACAAAATCACTAAGAAATTGATAGATAGTCTGTACCTGTAGCTGACTTATAAATGACCATAATAGTGATAATGTATTTTAATATATAGCATTATGTTATAACTGATAAGTTAACAAAACAACTCCAATGCTGATAACGTACCTACTTAATACGTAATTTAAGTAGGTGCCTACGATTTAGTATAAAAGCCAGTAGATACAAATGTTATTGTTTTCTCACTAAGAATTGAAAAAATGATAACATTAAATTTTTTTTTATTTGCCTCTTACGGCTCTGGATTCTAGCTTTTTTTAAGTAAGATGCACAGATTCTTAAGATACAACTAAGAAGTGTCTATGGAGGGTAGAGGTAAGGAGAGTCATCTGTGTATATGAAAAAGTGTCGTCAAAATGTATTAAATTAGGATGGCGCCACATTTGCATCAGGGTAACTCTTAAAAGAAGCGCCAAATATAAATATTGTTGGGGTAGGCTTGAAAAATAGACAAGGAAGTATGGAGATACAATGAAGTAAGGTTATATTTACCACAATATTTTTATTTTTTGTACAACGTAAGTTGTTGAAATTCTCAATAATTAACTACTTTAGTCGATAATGACATTAAATTTTTTACTTCAATTCATCTACGATTGCTACATTCATACCATACCCTGTGCATCCACCAGCGCCATTGTGGAGGATTTTTGAACTGTTATTTAGCGCAACAACTGGACACTTTTTCAACTTTACTCCCATATAAGATGACTCTCCTTACCTCTACCCTCCATAGAAGTGTCATCCGCTGCGCTGCACAGGGAAAGGGTAAGGGTTACTATAAATGTTTTTTTGTTTGTTTTCAGTCCTTTTTGTAGATTTTTATGTAAATATATAGTAAGTAATAAAATTAAAGTATAATGTATAAAAAATATCCGTGTTAGATATATATGCATGTGTTGTCTGTGCTGCCTTAGGTTAAAGAACTAACTAGCTAATCACAAATATTTCTTGGTACATATTCAAAATTAACTTTTCATTAGTTTCACCGATCAATCTCCTACGTGCCTTCTTCACGTAATTCACTTCTTCATTAAATTTTTACGACTACATATAGTATAAATATACCTAGCTAGGGGTATAAATAAAATCCCAGAATTATGACATCGAAATGATGTATTCATAAATTCATACAGATTTTCATTTAGATAATACACAATAGAAAAAACTATCTCAACTACAGCTCCATATACTACATTACAGAATAAAACATCTTACGGCCTATAGCATCATTTGGTTACATAACTTCCTTTAATAAGTAACATACTGACTTAAAACGTGGTATGCTTTCCCTAAACTTATTCAGATTTCTTAAAATATACAGGCAGCTTTCTATCCAAGTATGTTAGTTGATATTAAAATAAAAGTTTGTTTTTGCTGGAATTCATTTGTTTCTGAGAAAGCAATCCACAAATAATATGTCAGGCTTAAATGGCATCACAATCAATTTTTAAACATATTGTTAAATAAGTTATACATTCAAATAATACATCGAGACAATTAAGTCTTTTTTTAGTTTAAAATAGAGATATCTTTAATAAAAATAAATTAAGATAATAACTAAACGTAAAGCTTATTAGGAATCTATGTACATGATTTTATACTTTGTTTGTAAAATTAAAACCTATACACATTTTTTTTTACTGTTACAAACGGGAATATTTCATGGATTAAAGTTATGATGATATAAAAAAAATCGAAATTCAAAGTTTTAATAAGCTTGAGCAGTGTGAACAATTATTACAAAATTATAAGTAATAATATTAATAATTTGCGTAAATACTCTTTTAATACTAGGTTATGGCAACACGCGTTAATGAAGGTAACTTTACAAAGTATGTATCTCTTACAATACTATGAATATAATAGGATTACTGAACATAATATACACACAAAACTAAATAATTACAAGGGAATGTGTGGTACGTAAAAACTTGTATCACATTGTTTTGTTAATCTTTTATTTAATAAATAGATCAAGGCCAAAGTTTTTTCGAAAATATTTTGCCGGTAAATAATAGATCCTGCAAGATCTCGCTAAGAGATAAATAAGTTTTCCTATTTATCCATCTTTGTCTCGGTGAAATAAGAGGAAAAAATTACATACAAAATGATCTCGTTAAACGCATATTAACCCTAATATTTGGTTTTTGGATTTGTTATAAAACAAAAAATTACATACTCATATACTATTTAAAATAAGAGTTTAAAGAACTATATAATTGATTGCCTTACTTAAACTGATGATTCAATTGTGATACATTTGTTTTCCTGTTGATACCCGTGTATACTGTTTTGCAACAGTAAAAAAATTTGGCCGTGACCCATTTTATTAATGGTTTTTGCAATTATAAATAGCATTTCTAGATCGCACAATATGTGAAATTTTAAGTTAACCTATTTCGCCGTAAACGTTATTTTACTTGTGAAAGTGATAAAATTTAACATTTATAACAAGATTCAAAATACACGCTCCGATGGATACTACAAACTACATCGGCACAAATAAATATCATGACTTATACAGGTACTCATTTTATGGTTAAATATTACGGCAACACCTAATAAATTCCATTCATTTAATTAATGTCAGTTCCACTTTTGTTTATCAATACGAATTCTATCTAGCAATCAAAAAGTGTCTAGAAACTTAATTTATAGACAACTTAGGATCTTAATGTCAGTTAAAAAAAAATTATAATATAAACAGTATTTTTAAACGACGAGGATAATTATAAATTAAATTTGGATATGTTATGCATCAGAAACCTTTCGCTCATTCTACCGTTTTGCCACCACAATTACCCTTAACTATCAGAGGCTTTCTAACTTATTTATTTATGAGCAGGCTTTTGTCCTTCTTTATATATTAGATTTTCGGTAATTTTATTTAAAAAAGAAAAAAAAGAGCTGGTGTCATCTACCCAGTTCACTTGTTGATTTGTAATTTCGTGAAGCGTATAGTATCCATACTGAAAGCATAATCTCTAGGCAACAATCTAAGACATAACTACAAGAACAACTACACAACAAACGGTCACTGGTCCAATAAGTTTGTCGTTGAAAAATATTTACTCCAACTACAAGATCACATATATTTTAATTTTTGGCAAATCACTATCTGAGCTGTACAATACAAAGTAGTATTACAGAAAAATCGATCACCAGGAAATCAATAATGTTCACACCAAAAGTTAGGCCGATAGTATCGATAGTTTTGGTTCTCATTAGATATATTATCGATAGTACCTACAAGTTAGGCCGGTAGTATAGACAGTAATTGCATTACTTAGAATAGTATCGAGCAATCTTAGCATCACGCTTTAACAATAATTTCAGGCCATTGAATAGTATCGATAGAAAATCGATCTTCCTGCAACACTAATACAAAGTCGTTAGACGTAACAACCCACTACCTACTCGAACACACAATAATATATTATTGAATCACATATTATGTCTATAGACAGATACATTTGGATTTTCATTTGAGCAGTATCTTGTTATGTATTCTTAATTCAAAAATCTTTTACATTTTTAAATTCAAATCAATTCATCTTTAAAAACTATGATGGATGTAATAATGGACCGGGAACTCTGTAACTATCAAGGAACGCATGTTTAGTCTAATCAAATCATAGTATTTCCTTTCCTTCTTCTTATGTATCAACCTTTTCATTTTTTGTGATAAACTTAGGCACCTACTAGCTATCACTCCTATAAATAATATTATAAATTATTTATTATCCACGACTATCGGTTTCCTGGGGATCTACAAAATAACCGAATAAACGAGGATGTACTCGCAGGAAACCGATAGTAAGTAGCACATAAGCCGAAAACTTTTGAATAGGAGACAAATATTGGTGCAGTTTAGGTTTTGTCTGATAATCGTGTTTGGAATACTATAAAATTTATAAGATTTGATTTGACTCAACCCCCATCACGTGGTTATGTCGGGGGTGACGATGTTTCATGTGTTACCGGTATAAAAAAAATTAAAGTAAAAATCCGCAACGGGACGGAGTATCTAGTGGCATAAGTTTCAAAATTGGTGTTTCAAATTCGTTTTAAGACTAAAGCATTTGATGACAATTGTAGCAAATGTGCGCGCTTAATAATTCATCAAATTATTAACTAAGTTTATACATATAAAGTGTTTTTTTAAATCGATCATTATCACTGTGTAAAAAGATGATAAAATAGTCCAAAAAATGTCACACATTCAAAAATGTATGAAGTATTAAAATTCTTGTATAAAAACAATGATTTTGTGCAGACGATAATTAATATCACAATGATAATAAAGCTGATAGCAAACCTGGCAGTGCCGTACGTGACGCATATAACTAGTATTCGTTTTTCTAAATACGAAATTCTATGCCGCATCCCCACTTACCCTGCAACGGCATGTCACTATGTCTTACAATGGATTCCAAAGGTTCTCAGGCTGTCTTGATTTGTATAAAATGCTGTATTACGATCATACGAGTTTACCGCTAATAATCATGACGTTTCGACTATCAAAACGCAGATTCTGTACTACTAATTTTTATTTCAAGACAACGTTTCACGTACTTGAGTTCTAAAACAAAATACGTAAGTTCCATTTTTCTATAACGTTGCCGCATTTTAAAACTCTGAAACGACCCACATACTGAAAAATTTAAGCAGCCAACAACTACATAGCACAGCCACGGCCGAAGCTTCCTTACTGTGTCAGGGAATGAGAGGCTTGCATACTTCATAGTAAAATCATAAGCGGTCTTTTTGATTTAACGATGACTATGCGATCTAACGATCATGATACTCGTCTAAATTTGCATCTAGATTATCTGCAAGTTTCTGTTAAAATTCGGGGACTCGGGGTCTACTTCTTTAGAACATAATTTAGACTGGTTTCATCTTATGAGCGTTACTTTATTAAAAGACCCAAAAGATAGCTACATGTTCCACAGACAAAAACCATCGCTGGCGAAACGAATGGTTTCACGGCTTTGATTTGCTTGAGTCTGATGCAAAGAGGAACTCTTACGGAAGTTACCCATATTTTCCACCTACAAAAACATTCCCAAGAAAGGTAAACCTAAAAGCGATAGTGGTAAAAAAATATCAAAACCCAAACAACCAGAGTGTCTTCAAGTTTGACGAAGACATTTTGTTCAAGCCCCACAAAACGTTAGGTAAGGGCAAGATGAAGAAGATCTTCGGATGGTAATAGATAGAATTGTACCATTTCATAACAGCACGAGCGTCTGCACGGCATCTCGCGATTTTTATCGACCGCTGCCGTCTTGTAGAACCTAAGGATCCGAAGACAGACTGAAAAGCTCGCGTGCTATACATTTTTGTAACGATTAATAATCGCCTTTAAGCAGATTATAATAAGAGAGTTGTAAATGTATCATCGAATACTACGAGTATCTAGGATACTATTTCATTCCCTATATGAATCAGATAAGAATTATATTTAAATATACCGTAAGTAAAAGCGTATACGAGCCTGCCAGTCAGTCTGCGAGAACTTTTACGTATGGAACGTTACTAGCTATTGAGCTGTGAACGAGTGTAGCTTTTTGTGTGAACAAAACACTTTCGATAAAGTTAGCGTACGCGGAAAATAGAATTTGGGTTGTTAAACAAATTGAGCATAAAGGCCAATTTTAGTGTAATAGTCTAACTAGCTCACTAAAGTTCAGTAGTTACTTCAGTACCGTCGTAGTACTAAGCTAGAGCCACTACAAACTAGAAGTAAACATCAGTAATAAGCAGTTAGTACCAGTACTCATTATTACCGCGTACTAAGTACGCAACATTAAGTAAAAGGGGTTGTGTTCATTTAAAATCTAACACTCGCAACACATTACGTCGCAAAAGTTTTATAAACACTTCTTTAATGACTCTGTGATGTGGACTAACAGATCTGTTGACGTGAATACACCCGTACGTTCAAATTGCTCCCAAACGCTGTTATTTGATCCATACAATACAGCGATTTCAGAAATATAGTCTGAAATTAAAACATTAACGCACTTCTAAGCTGATGAGACATTACATACGCGTAAAATGTACCATATTTTTCAGCAATGAAACTGTGAACGACTTAAACAACATCAGCCGTATTTATTAGGCGCGAGGTAGTCGTGCTGCTGACATTACATTCAGTGCTTAAAAATGCGTTGACTTTAGCGCGTGAGATTTTTGCGGCGCGTTGGAAACTAATAATGTTTTCCTTCAAAAACATTTGTAACGACAAAAATATCTGATGGACACGAAACGAACATCTGTTTACCATATTTTTCTTAAAATTCGGAGCCTCCTGGACGAAATCTTTCTAGAGATATTCTGTCCTTGTTTTAAATATTTTATCCTTGCGTCTTGACCATTATATGATTAAGTTAATGAATTTTAGTGCAAAATAGATATTCTGACATTACCGTCAGTATATCTATTTACACCAAAATTCATATGAATTTTGGTACAAGGGCCAAGAGTTGAGAGAGACTCATAAGCCGAATTTGTCCTTTTTTCACACAAAAAACACATTCTTACATTCAGAGTAATGAGAGAAATAGATAGTCTTAAGAGATCAGCTGTTCTTTAGAACGACCTGTCCTTTTTGTTTGGTTTCTAGATTTTTGGTACGACATAAATAAATAATAGTCACGAATAACTAACCTATCCGAACGCACCGCAAGATTCGCACGCGTTCAACTCATTCGTGGATGTGTACAATCTTATGTTAACATTCAATAAGCCGTCACATCATCTCGCAAAAGGCGCATTCACGTTAAAAACCTATACAATGGCCTGATCAATTCTCTCTCACTCTTCCATTAATCGGGTAGCATGTGAACGAAAGAGACGGGGAACATTCCGCGCCGGCTGGTCCCTTCGACCTGGCCTTCCATCCAGTTGTCGTCTTCGGTACGCTCGTTGATGACTACGATAACTTCTCCTTCGCGGAATGATAATTCGTCTTCGTTATCTGCGGAGCAGTCGTAAAGTGCCCGACACCGCCGCATACCGGCGCCCATCTGAATATAAACATGTAATTAAATAAATATAAAATATATACTAAGACATATCGCCATCTAGCCCCAAAGTAAGCTTTGCTTGTGTTATGGGTACAGAGATGACTGATGAATTTTTTTATGAATTATATACATAAATACTTATAATATATATATATATATATATACACACAAACATTTTCTAGTTGTGGGAATCGAACCCACGGCCTTGGACCCAGAAAGGAGGGTCGCTGCCCACTGTGCCAATGAGCCGTCAAACTAAGAAACAAATACAAACTTTTTGACGTAGACCTTCTTACGAAAGCAGCTTCTTGCACTTGCTACCGAGAACAAGTTTTTATGATGAGCCACAAAAATATACACATTTTATGTTTTTTTGTTCTTCATAATGCGATCAAACCAGAACATGTTTTATTAATTTCCAAGCGCCGTCTATTGTCGGAACACTTTGGGGAATTCCTAAACGGCTATCATCAAACCAGCTACTATAAGTCTATAACAGTTAACTCATCCAAAGCGAAGGGAGTAAATACTAAAGTAAAGCCGTTTTTTTTGAGTTAATGTTTCTTTTTTAGGGTCAGATTGGCTCGCGAAGGATCAGATTGAATAAAATTGGGATGTTATAGCCTTACCTCTAGGTCACTCAAGACTCGATCTATTGCTTGCATTTTCAGTTGCTAAATGGTCTAATTTCTAAAATAAAATACCTATCTAATGCACAAATCAAGCCAAGCAGTCATTTAACCAGTCCGCTCCTTAGGTTTTATGAAATGCTAGGGAAGTTTGTGCTCACCATAGTTATAGAAGTGGAAGGCGATCGCGAGTGCACACTGGAGGTATCGGAAACGTCTAGCGAGCGACTGTCGCAGCGTCTCGAACGTTCTCGCGACCGTGAGCTGTCGCACGACAACGCAGGCTGCAAGCGACTGTCGTCTAACCCGTCCGATATATCGCACAGCTCCAGTGATGAATCTTGACTAGAACACTCCTGTAAGATAATTTTTTATTTAATAAAGGGCATTGATTGTTTTATGAAACAACTATACTAGTGACGATTGGAAAACAAATTAAAGATCACAATCGAGATACGACAGGCTGAATTAGAATAAAGAATTAATCTATGAGATGTTAGTTTGTTGTTGTTACATGTTTTTAACTGTGATAATATTGCACACAGTGAGGTTTTATTAAGACTTGGAACTCTATATGGCATTGAAATGCTACATATGACTCTAATGACAGTGCGGAGCCTAGAAATAATAACATCTCACTAATGGCAAATGCGTGATAATTACAAAAAAAATCTTTATTCTAATTTAGCTTCACTTATTTTGTCAGAGAGGTTGACTGGTAACTCCTATAATTTTAATTTAACCGAACTTAGCTCCTTAATTAAATCAGCTTAATTGACCCCCTAAAGCAGTTCTACTAAGCGACAACTATATAATATTCTAACCATCTACTTCCATTTATTTTCGATCGTGGTTTAAATGTTTAAGACAGTACAAAACCTTCTGAATATTACCAGTCAACCTGTAAAGATGTAGAAAACTAAGGACTAACACCGCAAGGATAGTTTTCATGTAGAGGCACTCATCAATCGTATAATATGATTGACGAGCCACATAAGCTTGCTAAGGTAATTATGTCATAAAATGATTATTATTATAAAGTAGTCGGTTATGACAAAGGGTAAAAAATTTAATTTGGATTTGGAATTCGAAGGTATAACTCATAGGTCTTCCCATTAATTTTTTTTATGAAAGGGACATAATTTTCTGTTTTTGCATTTGCACACACATTTAAGATGGGTCATGCAACTTATGCATCACACATCTTAAATCTTTTTTCGCGCATGATTGTAAATAATTACCTCTAGGGTATGCCGACAGTAAGTTATTAAGTCGTGTTCTACTTTTGATAATATATATGTTTAAGGCAAAAACCTGATCCGCAACAAAAAGCAGAATGCAAAATTTTCTTGAATGGTGGAAAGTATATTGGTAAATAGTTTTGTAGTAATGTGATGATGGCTAAAATGTACCTTCTCTTGTATTTTTACAAGAATGCAACCTACAGATTGAACGTTACTTAGAAAAAGTTTTTTATTTTAATATTTAATTGTATGCAAAAGTTTATATATTTATTAAAAACCATGCAAATCACACAAATCGAGTGTGTTAGTATAAAATCAATTGTGTTAAAATGTGCATAATATGCTCAATCGCAAGGAATCAACTTTCCCCAAAGACTATATTTATTACAGTTCTATGAATATTTACATTAAATCTAATACTTACACTTACTAGTCTAACAAAATCTAATACTCAGTTTTTCTTATTTTAAGTACACAGCTGAGGAAAGCTTTTGCCTAAAGAACATGCATTTTATAATGATAAATGACAACAAAAACTCCTCATACAATGTTGTTGGCATATATGAAGATGTCAGAAGGAATTACAAAAAACTATTATTGTCCAGAGAATTTTGCAATATATTTATATTTGTTAACTCCATGTGAATTAAAATACTCATGCTTATTTAAGTTCTATTATTTTATTAAAAATAATGTCCACGATATAAGACTTAGCTAAAGCTCCACATCAAAAGATGAATCATTGGTGCAAATTCTGTTGTACACAAGTCTGTAAACTGTACTAAATTCACTGTTCTTACAGTAATGCTGCCAGTTTCACACTATTTTTTATTTATTTGTCCTGAAAAAGATAGCACTATAGTTAGGCATCATGTCGATTTCGTTTATTTTAGAGATTTATATAAGACAGTACTGGCACCAATTTCTTCAAGTAGTGCTGTGTAGTACACCCTAACAGAATCGGCACAATTCCACCAAAATGGCACTTTTGGTACTCCTTTTTTTTTTGGACGAGAATTGAGAGAGAACCTCAAACACGCATAAATGGCAAATTTAGAAACATGAGAAAGAAGAAGTTGTTTATTTATTTTAGCTCGAGTAAATGTTTAAGCCAATGGAAAGTATTGCGTTAGACACATTGTCACTGACATTAACACCAATCAAGTTTAAAACTAACGCGAATTACTAAAGTTTGATTTATTTTTTGCTGTATTTGTAATTTAGCTAACGTAAAATTTTTAAACAACAAAATTGGCACCGTTTTGAATCTTTGGAACTAACATTGCATACTGTTGGTCTGACATAGTGATTGCGAACTTTGGTGTGGATATAATGTAGCTGTCCAATATGGTGAATACAATCAGTTTGAAACGTTACCATGTTTCTAAAACACCGTTTAATTATATATTCTCAAGACAATAATCAATGACAAATTACGATAAAAAAAAAAATCGTGTATAGGACGTAAACAAGGGTAAGCGGAAGTACACTAAAGCTCTCTCAGTCGTTACCCTTTTCAGTTTTCCTTTCACAGCGTTTTCCAGTTGCAATCTATTTTTCTTCTGAAGCAAAACAAATACACCCTGTACATTTTTTCAAATTTCTTAATAAAAAGTGATATTATATTAAAACGTTTTTTTGTTACTTCTTAATACGTAACTAGACCTTATTTTATACCTGAATTAGATACATAGAGCAAGAAGTAATAAGGCTGAAGTTCGTACATATACTATGTCTAAATGACACCACAGACTATAATTATATTTCTGTATCGGTTTCAATCAGGCCTAATTCGATCGAGTACTGTGAGTTCATTATGGTAAATTTGAGCGTCGCGTATGTACACAGTACTCGTACATTAAATGCAGACCACCACAAAAAATGGTAAACGGATCTCAAAATCCAGGTCCAAATGAAATAAAATCCGTGCATTGACATTGTGTTCAAGCGAAACCTAAAAAATTTAGTGACTTTTTATCGTCTCACATCGGAGTCCCTTTATCTTTCTTATACATTGTACCTCCAGACAATATGCAAATAGTGCCCAATTTCATCACAATTCGAATATTTTAGCTGGAGCGATCGTTCGGAATGATGACGACCGCCACCGCACCACAACCCTCGCACCAGCTATAGGGTGCATCTTAATGCACCGAAATAATAATAATTTGTTTACTTATAGAAACTTTCTTCATGTATATATTGTTAACTTATTAACTTAATCATAGCCATAACGACCACCCAGTTAATAAGTTAACAAAGACGAAGAAAAAACAAGGCGTATGAATAAAAAGATATAGGAATTGGTCTTACTTTCCTAGGTGGCGGAGTGGGTTCATCCCTGTGTGCGCCGTTATGTAACGTTGCGGGCGGCGGGGTCGGCGGGGGCTGCTGAGGTCGGTGCTTCGACACGCTCGCTACCCCGCTTACACCGCCTGTATACATACGTACAACGTATTAGGTATATTATATATTCATCATCATCATCATCATATCAACCCATTACTGGCCCTCTACAGGGCACAGCTCCTCTCTCTCAATGAGAAGGGGTCAAGACCGTAGCCCACCACGCTGGCCTAGTGTGGATTGGTGGACTTCACACACCTTTGAGAACATTATGGAGAACTCTCACTAGGCTCACTCACTAGGCTCACATACTAGGCTCTCAGACCTGGTAATTAGATTTATGCGTATATTTGCGTAACTTCAATCTCGAGTCGTATGTGAAAACCCCGTTATACTGGGAGTCGGTCACACACTCGGTCGGTCGGTGACCAAACTCACGTACAGCAGAACAATTTATGTTAATTTGGTTTTTAATATTTTGTTCGCAATTTTTCTTTAATTTCTCATCGTTTAAACCTTCCCTGAACTTCCACGAATATTTCAAGGCCAAAATTATGCGAATCGGTACAACCGTTCTCGAGTTTTAGTGAGACTAACGAACAGCAATACATTTTTATTACTCTTACTTGTACTCACCATGTATGGATCTTGTGCTGTCCGCTGAAGGCGAGGGTGTGGAACGAGGATGCGGTGGTGGGTGCGACAATGCAACTGCCGGTGGAAGAGGCGCTGCACGTTTCTTCAAACTGCCTATGTTATCTGGAATAATACAAGAAACTATCTTCATTTTAGTAAGTATTTTTACAGACAGACATAGCTCATTAACAGTTTGCGCTTTGATATTCATATTGTGATATCCTCTGACGCAATATCATGATGAGCTTAATTTGCTATACTCCGCGAAAAGCAGAAGGATCTTTACGGTGTAATATACAATTTTACCAGTTTAAAACTTGGCAGAGCCACCTCAAACTACACTACAGACGTGTACGCAGTGCGTGCGTATGACGAAGACGATGTGTAACTGGTCGCAGGGATTAGCTGGACACATTCGGTAAAAGAACTTGGAGTGTGCAAATCCCCACGAGAAACCTTTGCCTAGCAGTGGAATTCCACAGGTTGAAATGAATAATATGATGTGTTTTAATACAAATTATAATTTTGATTTTTTATAGACAAAACTACAAATTTTAATGAGTGACATTCGACCTTTAATTGTGTCGGTAGCGTGTAGTGCAGAGTAAATAGAAGGTAAAACCACAGGCACAGTAAATTCATTAAAGCAGTATGGAGACAGATGCACGCACCAACGAAGCCCCGAAGCTATCATCGCAGGATTTTAGTAGTGTGTTGGTAGTTTCTATATTGCCCTAATATATTTACTGTGCCACAGGTTTTTGTAATTCGAATAACGAAACTAAGTGCGGAAGTGATGTGCCACCACCTCAACGAAGTTTAAACATGCCCAAACTTTGTCATACTTATCTTGGTCGTGTAACTACGCAACAGTAACATCAATATCAATCCACACCAGGGCAGAATTCTCAACCAGCGCAATACTCAAATTAAGGTAAATTCCCAAAATCTGTTTACTTACAAACATTGGATAGTTTCGAAAGTTCGTAGTTTGTGCACATTGCTAGGAGTCACTCGATGAAAACTTGAAGACCAGTATGTCAATCAAAACTAACCTCAGTATTGCGGGAACTCGCATTTGACCAATCTCATACGCTTGTAATTTTGTATTTCATTGCATTGTACAAACCCAGTACCATCTTTCACTCTTCACCGCATCAGAACTCTGAACGCTCTGCTCCATCGAAATAAAGATCAATTTCGAAAGTAAACATGTATACTCACAAACGTTGGGTTTCCACGGCAGCTTGGCCCGCGTGGACGGCGATTGATGCAACGAGTCACATGTAGAGGACCTCGAGCAAAGAACGGGGTAACTACTACAAACACTCTCTCCTTGCAAATATCGCAAATGTCGTCATGTACCCAAACAATCTCTTACTTCGCTAAACCACAGTAACATCAGCGTCGAGTAGTCGTTACGGCGGCAGGATTCTAAATCTTAATAGCGCTACAATAAAAGTTAATATTACAAATATGTATACTTACAACCGTAGGGTTTTCTCTGCAGTGTGGTCGACGTGCGTAATACAAGGAGTGGCATGCCGATGACCCCGAGCGTAGAACAGGGGAATCCCCATTGCCAAGAGCCTCTCTTTACTGCACGTGTCCACTATTGTCATCATTGGCCCAACTTATTAGAACACAGTTTTCACCACCTCCCCTCTTCCTGCGGTCGTTTTACGAGGCGACTAAGGGAATATAAAAGAAACGGGCAGATCAGCAAACCGCCTGCCCAGCGTTATGGGCGAACCCTTTTATTGGGCCTTCACCAAATCACAGTAGCATTGAGCGTCGATCAGTCTTCACGGGGGCAGAAATATCAATCTTATCTGCACTAGAATAAAAGTCAATTTTGAAAATATGTATACTCACAAACGTTGGGTTTCCTCGGCAGCGTGGTCGGCGTCGGCGGCGCGTGATGCAAGGAGTCGCATGTAGAGGACCTGGAGCGAAGCACAGGGGAATCCCCACCACCACCACCAACACTACCACCACCCCCCGCACTGCACGTACCAGCGTATGACGGAGGCCGCGATCTAGGACATTTTTTCTCTGGCGTCACGCTACCGTTTTGCTGTAATAAATCAAAGACTCATTCATAAATTAACAAATCTCCGTAATAAAAAACTGGTAAGTGTGTTTGTTTGTTTGTACTTGCTTCACGCCCTAACTAAGCAATCAATCAATTAGATTTTTGGCATAGAGTAAGTTAAAAGGACGTATGCCCGTTTTTACTAGCGACAAACAAGGCAATGCAGTAAGGCTAAGTAGATTCCTAGGATACATCAACCGTTCACTAATAGTTATCAACTTAGAGTTGGTGAAATGTTATTTTTAAAGACATCGACTAATCATTAGTCGTTCGATATAAGGGATACCTAGGTTTAGAGAAAACGGCCAGTAGATTAACAAACAACTATTTGTCCCAGCAAAACAAACGGTTTCCACGGGCATAGTTTATAAACAAAGAACGTGGGCAACTGCTATAAAGTAATGAAAAACAATTTCAAGCATGATTATTATATTTTTTCTTTTTCTGGTAAGCCAGGTACTCAACGCTCAACATCAAAATAAAAAAAAAAAACCTGGAATCTAATTGCGATGCCTTATAAAATCGGTCCAAAATATGTCGAGATTGATCGAGACTAACCACGGCAATTGTTTATTATATATAATTTATATAGACTAAACGAAATAGCTTTTAGTGATTATAGACATAGGATATGTTCCATCGTTCAAATTCATTAGGATATGTTATTCAATATGCAATTCGACTTTTGTATTCTACTCCAGTCTTTGAATTTCTCTCTATACGTACATTATTTTCCGAACTGTTGTGTAGTGGTGTACAAATAACGAGTTTAAATAAATAAATATTCACCCTTTCGTCGATAACTGTATCGTCGTCAGAGAAGTCCGTTGAGCCATCGTCGTGCGATAGATTCCAGTCTATGTTAATGTTTTCGTAAATGCTCTTCTCCCGCTTATCTACACTTTCAAGCTGGAAACAAAGAGTTACAGAAGCAGTTGCAAAAATAAATTAAATACTTAAACAATGTCATAGGTAAAATTTGTGCAAAATGAATCACTGTGAGAAAAGATTGCAAATACAGACGTTAGGGTTGCAGACTAAGAGGTATGCGGTTGAGGCTAAGATTGCCCTAAAATTCTATGAATTGATTCTTACTGCAAATGAAAAAAACCCCATATAATACGTATAAGACTATACTTATAAAACAGTCCCTGCCTGACTTACTGACTGTCAGTTAGTGCACATGATTTTTCGAAAAACTTGTCTCTCAGGAGATACGATGGGGAGTTAACGTTTTATTATTTTTAATAAACACCAACTGTGATTTAGAATTTAGTCTTTCTTACAACTAAAAAGGGTCAAAGGAAACACATAATTTAGGCGGTAACAATACCATATATATTACCATTCTTAGCTGCAATATACACCGTACTGTTTACGGTCACATTTCACGACAAGGGTGATCCGCCTATCGAAACTTACGTCAAACAATGTATAACAGTTAGTCAGTTACTATTTTCTACCTCACCCCCTAGTGGCAAATAGCACCAATTGCCTGAGGAAAAAATGTCAGTGATAACATCTACGCCCTATGGTTACAGTAAGAACACGTAGGGTTAATTTACTCCTCAGTATATAGTTTGAGGTGAACATAACGATAGCGCGAGACAATGAACGAGTAGCGCCATCTAGTTTAAACTTTTAGGAACTAAGTCCGTTACAAAACAAAACGAAAACGTCTCTCCGCTTTTATGGAAAATCTACTCTTTAGGGTAAAATTGGGAATGTCATACCTACTTGACTAATTAAACCAGTTATATCAACACAAAACTTACCAACTCTTGGCACGCATGGTGTCCCAACTGCCTGGCAATCTGCAAAGCAGTCCGTCCGTTGTTATCTTTTATAGTAGAATCAGCTCCCGCTTTTAGCAATAGCTTCATTGGCTCCGTTCGATCGATCGCCGCGCACAAGTGTAGCGCTGTCATACCGGAGAACGTAGCTTTGTCAAGTAGCTGTGTACCACCGTTTTGGACTAGAAAATCGACTATGTGCAGGCACGACCCGTCGCCTAATTCTCGTGATATGGCAAGATGGAGGGCAGTCTCACCGCAATCCTATAAATGATAATAATAAAGCCTATATTTACTGAATATTTCACAGATGGAGATAAATAAATAAGATATAGAAAAAACTTACATAAAATGGTTTTCTTAAAAGTATTTCATTAAACTAACATAACTAACTTTTTTTTATATTACTAAGGCTTCTCATTAAGTATTCTTTCACAATTTTAAATTGAGCTTGCATCGATATAGACATAGCATTTTTATAAATCCGAGCAAATAACCGGTTCCTATGGGATTCATTAAAAAAAACTATCGGTAAAGGTAAAAAAGGTAAGTAAGGTAGTTTTACAGGAATTTCTTACCGAACTAGGTAAGACGGATGCTAAATCTGCCCCTTCAGCGTAAGCTTGCAGCAAATTCTGAAGGTGACCGTTGTTGACGGCATGCTCCACTTCTGATAGCCTCTCGGCCGCGTCTTGACATGTTCTGGCGGCCCACGCCCTATACACGTATTTCTCCCGGATGAACCTTAACCGCTCTTCCCTGTTTGTAAAAAAAAAACTTATTTCATAGAAATGAATTCATTAATTAGTGTATTATCTATTAAAACAATTTACAGTACTATCCCAGAGGAGGAAATTGGCGATGTTAACACACGAGTTTCGGAGAGCGGTCTAAGTTATGATCACTTTTGGATTTTGGAACTCCCTACAAAAGACCTATGTCCAGCAGTGGACGTCATCGGTTGAAGTTACGATGATGACGACGACGATGAGGACGACGACGACGACGATAATTATGATGATGATGTGGTAATAGTCGTTAAAGCCAACCATCCCAAAGCCAAAATCCATGCACTAAAATCGACTCTCCTATGTGAGGCCAGGATTGTACTCAGCAGTGGGTAGTCAAAATACTGCGGATTATGATAGAAAACGGGAAAATCTCAGAGCGAAGATAATAGTAGATCTGCACAAATTCAATTAAATGTCAGAGAACTCTTTATATCTGACACCTCGTTGGGTATAAAAATAAATTTGTTCTCCAACGCACGACTCATCCGTTAACCGAACTTTAAGAACGTTTGCATACTGCAAAAAATTCAAAATTCATTTATTTCAAGTAGGCCTAATATAAGCACTTTTAAATCGTCAATTATGTCTGTGTGTAGTGACTCTACCACCGGTACGGAAGGCAGATTCTACCGAGAAGAAGCCGGCAATAAACTCAGCAGTTGCTCTTTTCCAACATCAAAAATTTACATTTTACATTTTAACATTCATTTTTCTATCTTGTGAGAGATGAAAGCGGAACCGGATGCTTCCAAACAACCTTGTCATTACCTAACCTGCAGCTGCGGGTACTTAATAAACAATAACGACGCATTTAAAGCATTATATTATTAGAGGAGATTTCAGGTGATAAGCCTACTTACATAGTACTTTCAGGTGTCAATTTATCCCTTTCTTCCAACGTATTTTCCATGACTTCATTAAACATCTGGTTCCCCATATTCCTAGCCAGCAGAAGTTGTGACGTGCTTAGCCTGTCCAACGTTAACGATTGTATCCTTGATATGTGAACGCCGAGTTCCCTGTGGCTTCCGGAACATTCTATGCACACGATCACGCCGAAGTTCGTCGATAACCAGGTGGGATCTGTAATGAACGGTGTATTTTTAGACACACTTGCTATTTCAAACAGTTTAATGGCTGATGGATCCATTGTAACCAATCATCATTCAGCTATTCATACCTGTTACGAGTTTAATAATTGACAGAGTACCATTTCGCAGGACATGCAAGGAACACGTTCTCTAAAATGCCGCCTGTAACCATCAACCTACGGCGTAGATGTTAAGCCTCGTTTGCACCTACACCCTTCAGACCAGAACTCAGCATTGAAACAATCCTGTTTAGCGGCAGAAATAATCATAAGAGTGTGTGTTCAATGATTTTTAAATTGTTTTGTCCCTTACTTGCGCAACTATAACTTATTTGGAGTTAGTATTTTGTGATATTTAAATACAAATTTCGTTAAATTTTAACCTTGTTTAGGTACCTGCGACCTCCTTGGCGCAACAGTGAGCGCTGCGACTTTTAGTAGGAGGTCCCGGGTTCGATTCCCGGCAGGGGCAATTTGGAAATTTATAATTTCCGAATTTTCTCTCGTCTGGTCTAATGGAAGGCTTTGGCTGTAGCTAGTTACCACCCGACAAAGACGTGACGCTAAGCGATTTAGTTTATGACTACATCATCACTAACCACCAGGTTAGATTGCAGTCAAAGGCTAACTACAAGTTAGGTGTGGTGGAATAAAAAAAAGGTACATATCATATATTGTATTAATTAAAATATTTAGAATTTCTTAAACGAGGAAAATGGAAAAATGCGGACGGTAGAGTTCACCTGTATATACTCGTAATATATGATAAAAAATTTACGTGCTTGTCTCGGAAAATGATCATCGGATCATCAAGTAATCTAAAAAATATTTATTTATAAATAAGCAATATATTAAAAATATTCGAAATATTTGAACTTATCCCTCATATTTTCTATGTCACAGGGACAATGAACAGCGATTCCAACTGCTGATATAAACATGCTGTTGTCAAGTCAAGATATATTGAATAATGAAAACAAAAACTGTGCGCCATTTAACAATAGAATTATGCAACCAGTTAATATCATAGCGTTGAGGAAAACAATGAGCCTTCATCGGCCAATTAACACGATAAACCAATTACCAGCAAAACAATCGCTCTGCCGATTAAGAAAATACATTAAAAAGATGCTATCACCTCCATTAGAGTGCTGTAACAAACCATAACATACCATAATAAAACAATTAGTATACATATACTCCTTAAAATATCTATTTGAAGCGGTCATAGCCTAGTGGGTAGGACTTCAACTTCACTTTGGGTGGACGGGAGGGGGTTATAGAGATCCTAGATCCTAATCTCTAACTTTTCAAGTTATGTGAAAATTACCAATTTCGCTTACTTTGTCTTATTTCTTTCTTCCAGTTACAACTCATAAAGGCTTACTGTCATGGCTTACAGCAGTATTATTTTTAAATGACAGTTTATGTGTCTTAAAAAGAAGGAATAAAATTCTGAAAAAAAACTCGTTCTGAAAAAATACTCATCGATTCAAGCGCTGTTTTACGCACCATATTAAATCACATATAGAGCAAAAAAAATAATAAATAATTAATTAATGTTATTTTTAGAACGAAGAAGGAAGTGAATGGATACGAGCTATAAAGCGGTTATGTTATATTATTAATATAATATAATTTTACAAATATCCTCATCGTAGTTTCTCGAATCATCGTAGTCATAATATAAACCGGACGTCCAGGTCCTAAGGCTTACGAATTACCAAATTCCAGTTCTTCAAATTATTTACCATTTATTGATTTTAGATTCGCTAGTTATTTTACGCATCTCCTCATTTGAGATTTTATCTTTTTTTTATTTAATCAGATTATTAGTGTTTTGTGACTGTCGCTCTCACCATGGCCATAGTCAGTAAACATATTCCAGAGCCATAAGTAATCATTGTCACTGCGAAGACTTTGGTCTTCAGGATCAAGGAATAGGAAGAAAATATGTCACGAAGCATATCCAAGTTGCATACTCATCTACAATAGTAGGCAAATTGCTCACATTGAGGTACGTAGCTACCTAGTTAGTTTGCTAGAGACTATCCCCCAAACACGGTACAGCAAAGATTGATTGTAAATGCAATGAAACGGTATTTTGAATCAATCTACAAAATAATCAATTTCACGAAATTAGTGAGTTATCAGAGCGATCAATATTAAAACGTTTAAAACTTTTTCTTACTTGGAGATTAGTTGATCGACCGCTTTGTACCTTGTTGGTATAGTTTACAAGTTCGAATTTAGATCACAAGGTTTTTAATGGGTGTTTCTGTTCGAACCCCAAAGTTGCGTCTAGTGTCCATCAGTGTGACATTTATTACACTAATGGTGATTATGAAAAGCGGATCACTTATATTATGCTAATCAATATAGAAAGCGGAATGTCGCAGTTCACATTTGAATCCCATTCGAAGTACTTTTGTCGTAAGTATTGCTAGTAGGTACAAGCTTAACGCTCAGTTGGGGAGGAAGGGGGAAAATATATCATATTTGAACCTTTAAAGTCTTATAAGTAAAACCCCTTCCGTTGCTGCACTTGAGTAATAAATATATATACGTTTTATACATCGGTAATGAGATATTCGCGTGCAGTGTCTACGCCATTGGCCTCTAACCTCGGCTAGTGCAGATTTTGTACTAAGCGTCCTTACTATAAAACTACTTAGTATAAAATCTGCACGTTCAAAACTCTCGAGACACTTTTGAGTATTTCAGTATAACAACGGAGTTAAATTCTCTTCTATGCCACGTGTGAAAATAAGACATTCTGACACAATCAATGATTAACCCGATTTTATAAAAGCCTATATATCTATTTTATCATTAAGAAGCCCATATATTATATTTTATTTATATAAATATTGAATATTTGTTTAATTATTTGAGAGGGTACTATACTCTCCAGTAAGTCTCTTTGTCACTAAGTCAAGATTTGATGAAGAGAGCCCATAAAAATTTAGAGAAATTCTCAAATTTCCTAGCCATGTCTCAATCTCAAATAAAAATCCAATCTTTTAATGATTCTATGATTGTATTTTTTTTAAACGTTCCACGCTGGCTTCCGAAGTGTAGGCGAACTTAAGGTTTCAAACAAGGTTTTTAAAGTCTATTTTTGTCTGGAGTTTCTGCACCCTATGCTCGAAAACTACTTTACGTTTGGAAGCTTGCAAAACTCGCACTAAGTGTACAGTAGCTTGGTGACGGCCATGATGGCTGTAATTACCATAATCAAGGATTTAAACGCTATCATTTACCGGCATTACTAGAGAATATAAATACAGTAGTGAAACTTAATACATTGATATTATACGTAGCTATTACATACGAAGATAGATAAGTAGAGGAGTTATATGTTCGCAATTTTTATAAAGTTAGTATTACCTACCGACAATATTCAAAGCTTGGAAGTGGTATAAGTATGTGAAAGTTCATTTGGTTGTTTTAATATTATTTAGGTTTCCTTTGCGGTACTTACGGGCTCTTATGGTGTATCTTAAGTGTGCCCATAAGACAATAATGCGAAACAGGTTGACAACCTTGGCGCAGCAGAAAGTCGCGAGTTCGCGGAGGCGATTTGGAAAATATAATTTCTAAATTCTCTCTGGTCTGGTCTGGTGGGAGAGACTTTGGCCGTCGCTGGTTACCACCCTACCGAGCAAGGCCGTTCCGGTACGATTTCGCGTAGATACTGATTAGGGGTATAGGTTTAATATAACTGCTTTACCCCGTAACAGGTTAGCCCGTTACTATTTTAAAATGTATCGTTACTTACCATAAGGTTAAATTTCAATCAAAGGCTATCAGTAGACAGTAAAGACATCATTATCATAATTGCAGCTTGCAGACGCTCACTGCTGAGTGTAGGCAAAGGCCTATGTTCAGCAGTGAACGCCCAAGAACGCCACCACACCCGGTTCTCCGCCTTCCTGATCCACCTACTCTCTTAACGTCGTCGGTCCATTGTGCTGGAGGGCGTCTGACACTCCTCTTGCTTGCTTCCTAGTGGACGAAATTAGAAACGAAGGTATCCGCAGGAGAGCCAGTCACTGACATAGCCCAAACCATTAGCAAGTTGAAGTGGCAATGGGCGGTTCCTATGCCGTTGGACCAGGAAAGAAGTATAGTGGTGTCTATACATAAGTGTAAGAAAACTCATTTCCGACTTACCATTTGTGGACCCGCAATCTGCACACACTTGGTTCCCGGGCAGCGAACGTACAGCCCTTATTATGGACCGCTGTAGATCCAACAATGAGTGCCCGTTGTCGTTGCTCTCCCCCGCCTGCTGGTGAAACGCCCTCATCAGTGCTCCTTCTTTACAATTGACAAGAACCGATGTCCATGCTCGCTGCTCGTTTTCGTCTTCCGCTTGAAAATGGTAGGTACGGTTGTCTGAAACAGTAACATATTGAGGGTATGAAATTTAAACTATCAAAATCCGCGACTAAAATAACCTTTCCCAACGATGCGTACAAACTTAGTCGTCATCATTATCAAGCCAATACCCGCCCACTACACGGCACGGGTCTCCTCCCAGGTTAAGGCCTTAGTCCACCACACTGAGCCAGTGTGGATTTGTAGACTTCACGCGCTCTTGAGAATATTGGATACTGACAAGATAGAAGCAGGCGTTACTTTTATTTGCGTAATTCCAAACACAAGCTTAATTGGCTATACTCTATGATTGCTAAAAACTTAACAATTATTCATTGTATTTTTAACATCACGAGGATGCTCCGCTATCGGGGCGAAACGTGCGTAAAGAGTGCATTGCTTAAGAGAACCTAAACCTTAGTCTGCGACGATAAAATCTTCCCCAGCGATGGCCAATAACCGTTAAAGATACAAGTACCTACGAGCGAAATTATTCGCTAGGATATAAATAAAACACAGGTGGCAGCGCCGACATATCATTTTTAGGAACGCAATGTACAACAATACATTTCGAATGCCCGAATAATTTGTGTACTCAATTTCAGGCTGGCCATAAAATCGTGTGATATTTTTATACGTGCTAGTGAAAACTGACATACTAGTTCACAGGCTTTTAGAGGTACAATATTTACTGTCTCTGAGACTTATCTGTGAAACCGAAACTCTTATTGTTTGAGTAAACCACTGTCCTACTTTTTAATGAAAGAAATCAGATACAACCCTAATCATCAACCCATTACAGGCCCAATACAGGACACGGGTCACCTTTAGAATGAGGAAGTTTAAGGTAGTAGGTAGTCTACCACACTGGTCCAGTTCGGATTGGTAGACTTCACACGCCGTTGAGAACACTATAGAGAACTCTCAAGCATGCAGGTTTCCTCAAGATGTTGTCCTTCCCCGTTTAAGCAAGTGATATTTGAATTGCTTAAATTAAAAACGCACATAACTCCGAAAAGTCAGTGGTGCGTGCCTACAACCCTATCACATGCAAATTAAAATAAAGTGACTCCTGTCTTTTTAGTAGGTACGCGTCGCGTAGCGTACGTACTATGCCCGTGTCGGACTTTTATCTTCAATAGGGTTGTCATAAGTACACACTTAGCAGTTTTGAATTTGTACGGGAAAATAATTAAGCTTCTTTTGATTTAATATTTTTACACGTATATTTTGTGAGGAAAAAAAACTGCACAAAATGTTTAAACATTTAATAGGTTTTGATATAAACCTATGTATAAAGATTTTATTTAAGTTCACTAAAGATAAATCGAAACGGATACTTTGGTGTCAAAGATAGTTAGGTGTATTTGCGCTAAATATCTTTTTTTTTTTAAATAAGTAGTGATGAAACAAATACTGCTAAAATCCGTATTGTTTTTGATTGCAAATTGATAATGCCTACAAGTCTAAATTTACTGTTGCCTCATTCCAAATGTGTCAATTACAAAACGCTTTGAAGCCGGCAACACTGTTTTCAAACATTGTCACGAACA
This sequence comes from Pararge aegeria, assembly GCF_905163445.1. Lineage (NCBI taxonomy): Eukaryota > Metazoa > Arthropoda > Insecta > Lepidoptera > Nymphalidae > Pararge > Pararge aegeria. Next base: position 7,193,950 of record NC_053181.1, read on the forward strand.
GATAATTTTACTTATCAACAGAACAGCGCGTGATTTCCAAATGAAAATTGGTTGCATAATAGTTATTGAGATACATTTAAAAGGGCTTATCTCTATCGGGGATTCGTTCTGTGAAACGTAGTATAGGTAATGAATTGCATTTGGCAAATTATGTAACCTACGTCAACTAAATATGGGTCTGATTCCCGGTTCAGGTCAGTGTTATTTTTTAATCACCTTTGGCCATTCTCGTTAACTAAACGGTATAAACAATATTGTATTCCTTCTGTACGTTACTTGGCTGTATTATACCAGTAGAACTAGCATGTACCTTCGACATTCGCTCTACATTCTGATAATTTATTGTACTTACCATCAGTGGAGGAAGTCAAGCGCTAAAAAGGTGCTTAATTGCCTTGCTATCATAATCATCATTACCGGGCCGGCTCACTACAGGTAACGGGTCTGCACTCAGAATTATAAGGGTTTAGGTCGAAGTCCAACACACTTGCAAAATGCTAGCTGATTTGTAGACTTTGCACCCGTTTGAGAACCGTCATCGTTAAAGCAAGTAATATTTAACTACCTAAGACGCTCGAAGTAAACGCCGAAGCCCTAACCAATCAGCTAATAGTATTACCCTTACCTTGCGATGATAATCATTAATTAATGTGCTTATTTAAAAAAAGGTTTTTTTGTACCTTTTTTTCCTGAAATGTCAGTTTCGACTTGATGCTTTGAAAGAATTTAGCAACCTTTGTGCAACTTACGAAAGCTTTCTAATCTACGGGCGAGAGATAGCATCAGCTATGCTTTGAGTATGTGTCTGAGAAATCAGAAAAGTCTTGAAATACTTAAAAAACTGACATTGCTCAAGGGGTTTCAAAATTGTTGGTGAAGGCTGCACTAGGTTGTCTCGCACGGAGCCTTTAGAATATAATAAGAACAAAACCATTGAGTTTAGAAATTCGTAACTAAATACCCACCTATGTCTTGCTGTGTGCGTCTATTGGTTGAGACGACAATGGGTCGATAATGAAAAACAATTATTAAGTTAAATTAACGTTTTTTTGTTCTTATAATGTGGTAGCACTCTAAATCTTATCGTATACTCAATGGTCCGTGAGTAAGCGATTAGTTTTTAGATTAGCTTACATTGAAACATTAGATGAGCCAAATCGTTTTCCATTAGAACTGTGAAATCAAAGTTTCCCCACCGCACGCGCTTCGGGGCTCATTAAGCCATCGTTCCCGTTTTTATCACTAACGAGTAAGTCTGATACAGTCATTAACCTTTTAGTAGAAGTTTTTGTTATAACTTAAGAACTTTTGAGTCATTAACTCTTAATCAGTTTCGAAGGACATCTTTTCGTTTGCAGGAAACCCTGATAAAGTACTTTAAATTTTCTTGCGATTGTATCCGAATTAGGATCAGATGATGAAAAATCTTTAAGGATTCGAAAACATACTACAGCGAAGAGTGCTTGTAAACCGTCGCCGGAGTTATATACGCAACCGCATGAATGACCGACCGTACCGAAGCGTGTACCAGGAACATTTTAAGAAAAATATCTAAATTATTAATACTTACATGAGACTAGATCAAATGCCCGTTTATCTTCCGAGGCGACTTTTATCTGACACGTCAGCAAGTTTACCCTCGTTGGTGTTTTGTTCTCGTCTGCGTGAAAGATATCCAGGAACCCTTCAGCCGTGACTCTGCATCTCCTCTTTTGCCAAACTCTCCTCACTTTGCCTTCGGATTTCTTTAGTAGATACCCGCTCCGTGTTACGCCGTGTTGTTTGTCTCCTTGTAATTGGTGGAGAGAATAGCCACCTACGGCCGCAGCAGCCTAAAGTATAAGGGAAAGTAAATATGTAAGTAAAACAGCTGAGTTGTGATGTACGTGATCTGCTCTCTGAAACTTTGGAACGTGTTAGGAAAATTATGATCCGAGAGAATGAACTTCGATCAAATAAAACCAAGAAACTAAACACATAATTTGATACTTGACACATTTGTCTTGCTGAAAGCGCAGGAGCTGATTTTGTTTACAAATAAGTAGTATAATGCATAAGGTTATGCCCTTAAAATGTAGGAATCTTTGTTTTTTCTCAATCTCAAGTCTATAAGATCTGATGTAGTCTCAGGTAAAAAGAAAAGCTAATCTATTAAAAGCAAGGGTTTACAAGTTGTTAAATCAATTTTAAGTTGGCCTAGAAGTCTCATGCCTGAACAGTTATAGCTACAGATATTACTTTAGCACGAAGAAAGAGTGATCTGATCTTGTCTGCATTAAGGAGTTCAGTTCGAAAATATCCATCAGATTCTTATGAAACAGAAAACATATATAAGAAAGTATTAAAATCGGTGCAGATTTGACGAAAAACATAGAAACACAACGTCAAAATAGTCTATTAGTATCACTTTCACTTGGAACTTGGTGGAAAAGATATTATACAAGTCATAATAGTCAGTTATACAGCATTACATGTAAAACCTACCATTAAATCCCTTATATCCCTATTATGCCACTTAATCCCTATTCCCTAGATAATCGAATTGTAGAACAATCTTATTACACTAATGTAACAAAAGAAGCGTTTTCCGTTTCAATGTTAAGCGTAATCGATAACACTTCAGCAGTAGCCGATTATGTTTAAGCCAATGTATAGACTAGACAACCTTTCATGCTTACTCGGTGTTTTTAGTAATACTCGTAATTCTTTTACGCATTTGTTGGGATTCCTAAAGTGAATTATCGGAAAAAAGCCGCTGTCGAAATAACACATTAAACCGGCTATCCACTATAACAGAGCTATTTGAGATAGCTGCATGATACGAATCTTCGTATAACGAAACTAAGTCATCAAAGCTAAGGGTTACAGCTGAGCCAATAAGATGGCTATCTGAAACACGATAGTGCGGCAATATAAAATGTATTGAATTACTTGAAGTTTTGGAAGAAATATACCGGAAATATCGTTTCGGAAATGATAACAGACATAAATCGGAAGCAAACATTCGCAGAACCTTGTTCACGTACCAAGTTTCAGCGCGTTCAAAATTAACTTAGCCTACCCAAAAACCCTTTCCGCCAGTTAAGTTAAGCTATCGTAATCTTCGCATCGACATCCAATGCTTGGACTTTAGTAGGGAGCACTACAAGCACTGTGGGAGATCGTAAGATCCATCGCTATGTTTCCTGCACTTTGCTATTTCAGTTAAGCAGCTCAGTCAATAACTCCGGTTCTTCTACCAAGCGGCCACAAATCCACTGACCGATAACAAACAGTGTTATCGGTTCCAGAAGGTCAATAGTGCGATCGCCAACCCGTAAGTCAATTTGCTATTATTTTTAGGAGATTTGAAGATGAAAGTTTAGCTATACGCTGTGAAACTAATCGATCCTCTATGTTTTGATAGATCTCCAGGACCGTACAATTCTGATGGAAAGGGCTTTATCTAAGATGACCGTAAGAAAACATACCTAAGTAACAACACATTGAAAGAGTTACAAAACAATTCAATAAAGAACTACTCCAGTAAGTAGTAGTCCTTCAGTTAGGGAAAAGAAGAAATTAAGAAGACAATTACTTCTCTGTCCTGTGGCGTAGCAGCTCTTAGCATATTCCTTAGTTCTAAAAGTCTCCGTCGCTCGTCGTCCTGTTGCTGCCTTATCTTCTGCAACTGTACACTAAGGTCCGCGATGTAGACGCCAAAGTGCTCGATCGTCTTCAGACCATCTTGAAAGTAATTTGTTTGTGCGTGATAGTACTCCACCAGGTGCTGTAGCAGTTCGATGCCCTTCTTTGTTTTTATATCGTTGAACTTTATCAGGTACTGAAAAAAATGTTTCATCATCACTACATTGTACTGCCAAAAGTGCTTGAGAGCATTCGGGGGGCACAATAATAAACCCTGATAACCCTTAAATAATTAAAACCGACGTAGCATATACTTTTAGGTACTGAATGGAGTTTAATTATCGATTTAAAAAAAATTGCTGTTTAGAATTGTGCGATTTGAAACTTAACCGATTTTAACAAGATTACGAGTTTTGCGGAGCGATACGTTATCAAAATTCCTGTCAAAATGACATTAAAAAGTAATGTCCATCCAATCAAAAATAGGATTTAATATGTTCACTAGTTAAGTCCCGACGACATGGTACGAAGCCAGCATTTGAGTAGGTTTACTACAGACAGAGAGTCGCCAAAAACCGCGTGGAATTCCCTCCTGTTACCGCATCAGGGAATTACAAGGCGTCGTTATTAACACGGGAGAAAATCGCACTGTGGAAATACAAATTACGCGCCCTTCCGCGAGCTAAAATGGTATCTGATGACGCACGCGTACGCGCATCATGCAGTAGAAACAGATTTATATTTCGTAGTTGTGCAATAAATATAATACACGCGACCTTGCACAATCGTCTTGGCGTCTCGCCGGCTGTTTATACTATGTTATGTTTATAGTTTGTGGCGTTGCCACCACACGATTTGATCGAGGAATTTATCTGATTAGAACATTATTTTATATGTTCCCAATATATTTGGATTTATTTATACTTCACGGAAGTTATTGGTGACATTTAGGACCTCATATCATTGACACATTAATCTATTCGATCTAAGGTATCACTTGAACATTGAATATGAGCTAGTTTATTAAACAATGTGCCACCGCGCCGCATCCCTCACCCTTGCTTGTTGCACGATCTTTCTTATACATTCAGTTAATATTTATTTTCTTTATAATTAATAATTGAAATGTTCTTTGTTTAATTTTTTCAATTCTTAAATACTAAACGGACACTTTGGCTTTGGACACATTCACTAGGTCGGGTAGTAAGACGATAATGAAGTTGCCGTATATTACCATCGCGCTTATGGTTGAAAATCGATAACGTAATACTCTAACAAGTGGATAGCCTTTTAGAATTTGCCTATTATAGTGCATTTCACAACAAAAGTAATACCGCACCTAGTGTCTGTTAGCTACAAGTGGCGATCAGCCAATCGCCAAATAGGCACAGCGCTCAATGAACGCGTGGGTTGGGTTTATACCAAAGCCAGGACTGTTGGAACAGTTACAGAACAAAGCGAGGGTCAAGACGGCTCGTCAGCGGCCCTGCGCGGCGCAAGGCCGGTCGATGACCTGACGCTACAGTACCGCATCGACTAAACACCAGCTACTTTTCTTTATTATTAACTGCACCTCTATTTTAAATAATATTTGCCTAAACTGCACGAGGTTTACTAAAGATTTCCTCTACAGATAGCTAGGTTAAGAACCTATCATGTTCAAGTTTTTTTAGGAGTTCCAAGTCAAGTCGAAGTAAACTATTGTTTGACGATTTATATACAGCGATATAAAATGTTCTTTCTGAATGCTCTGACAAGTAACAGTTTAATGATTTATACTTTGTTTTGCAAACTATTACCAGTCAACTTTTCGTTGACAAAACTTTTGAACCAACTCTTCCCATTCAAACTAAACGCGGAGTTTGCACAAAAGAATAAATACGACAATGGCCTGTGAGCAGACTCTATCTAGATTTATCGGATCGTGATGTCACCTCCCCTTTCTGAACTCTTTAGGGGGCATTTAAGTAGGTATACAGACTGACAAAGAGCGAGGTGCGACAAAGGAAGCAGTGTTCTGCAATAAAAAAACTTTGACTTTTGCTGTCTCTACTTAGTGTCTTATGCAATCCTGGTAGCACGATGCATTGCTGCCTGGAATACTTACTTCTTATTATAAAAGATAACGCTTAGAAACTAGAACGGATAGAAACGTACACGCATAGGATCAAATCTCATCAGGAAATGCGAGTCAGCAGAGCGTTTAGTCGTCACACCAGGTACACTCAAAATGTAACCGTAAACGGCTTGTAATGAATAAAACTCGTTCAGTCATAATGCCTGCAAAGTATGCCATCATTTCAATATGATAGCATAATGACACAAAGATTATTGTTATTCGTACATTCATTATAATGCGATATTGAATTGGACCATAATAATATCGTATTTTATTAACATCGTGTCCCAAAAATTGGTCCTTACGTCTGGTGACTTAATAGCTGGCGCTTATTTAGCTAAACTAGCCGTTGAGCAATTCAAAGGAGCAATAGCGCCATTATTGGCTACATTTTAATTTAAAAAATTTAACGCATATAAATATATTTCACCAGATCTACCAATTAAAAAAAAAAAAAACTATTCTATCATATTTGAATTATTTATGAGCCCGATTACAATAAGGTACTTTATGTACTACCTACTATAGATTTGGTTCTAAAATTGTTCGACACGCATCGTGGGTAAGCTCTTAATTTTAGTCTATGTAAAACAAAGATTTAGTTGACACAATTGATGTACTAGAAATGACTTTAATTGGGACATATTTGCATATAGTCTGCGAATAACGTATTCCAAGCTCGTTTAGATCTACTAAAACCTATTGTGAACTTGGAAAACTTGAAAAATTATTTAATAACAACCACCACCGCTTTTATCTCTTAAAAGATAGATTAATGATTGCCATAAAGTTGATGTTGGGAAAGAGCACCTGCTGATTTTCATGACAGCGTCTTCTCTGTAGATTCTGCCTTATGAAACGCTGGTTAGTCACTCGGACAATCTTAAAGTTTCAAAGGAGCTTGCCATCATCATTATGAAAAACTTATAACAGTCCACTGCTGGACTAATGGGTTCGCCCGTCAGGAGGATTTGCCTACAATCATAACGCTGGACAGACGAGTCCAGCGTTATGATTGTAGGCAAATCCTCCTTGAAAGGGTTAAGCCTTATACTCTAAAAAGTTTAAGCAGTTTACTGGACTTTAAAAACAATGACCTATATAGCAGTAGATAGAAGAGGTAGCCCAGAGAACGCTGCTTCTCGATCTTCATTTTATCCCCTGAGTCGCCTCGTAATAGCCTCGGGAAGAGGAAGGGTGTTGACAACTGTATTCTGATCTGCCGTCACCACAAAGCATTAAGGAGGTTATGAATTATGTACACCTATTTGAAGTGAACGAATTATTGAACTTTGCCATTCCCGTATATACTTTTGCAAACAACAAAATGGCGCGTTATCTGCGTATACAAAAAAAAATTAAAAAAAAAAATATTTCAGATCTGGCACCAATATTCAAAAGACAGTTAAAATAAAATAAATATAAAAAATAATGTACATATAATAATAATATATTCGTTATATATTCAAAATAGGTACTACGTTAATGCAGCGACCAAGGCAATCAATTGCAGCCTCTGGCACTTGTGCAATAGTCTGCCCGTGAACGTTTTACATACAAGCATACTTAACCACCATAGATAAGCGACGAACAGACATTTGGAATTCCGGAGCGACAACGCGAATTTCGCAAGCGCCAACTGATTGCAGTGCGGAATTTTGTTTAAATTTTGCAATACTCGACGCAAGTTTTTAAGTGCCAATGTTTAGATTTGGCACGCAACTTACATTTTGCATTAACAGTAATAACAGTAGCGGTCTGCTCTCTTAGTACGTTTTTGTACTACTCGTAAACAATAATGGTTTTCATGTTTCGAAACACATAACGACAGTATTTTGTACGTATAGTACATTCGAGTGGATCGAGGCTCAAGCTTCTTATGTCCCGGGGCCTCCTTTCTAGAGAACAATACTTAATTACCAGTGTAGGTCTTAGAGCCATGAAAGGGTTAAGCCTTATACTCTAAAAAGTTTAAGCAGTTTACTGGACTTTAAAAACAATGACCTATTAATTCAATTTTATTCGGACTGATTAATTCAGACCACTGTTCCACTAAATGCATTTTTACAACGGGAGGACTGTCTCATAATCACCACTCTAGGAAGACGGGTTGATCGCAGTAAATGGTTGTAGTAGAACAGAAGTCGCTGCTGCCCGTTCTCCGTCGTATTAGGTTAGTCATCTCGTATAACCCCCACAAAAAGACGGGGTATGGTGTCAACTGTATTCTGCTATGTTGTCACCACACGGCTCTAACTGACGATAGTATTGAATACTCGATGCTCACCATCGATGCTCACGACGACGAAAACCATCGATGCTCACGAGAAGTGCATTCTCGTACTAAGGGTAAGGGACTTTCAAAATAAATAACTGTACACGAATGGCATTGTCATATGTCGCTGACCGGTGTGGTTGAACTTAAATTGAGACTTTATTAGCTAAGTACAAGCACAGTAAATTAAATAGTAAAGCCACTATTATAAAACGGGGTCTTTAATTACAGCAACAACGTTTATAAATGACTGCATTGTACCAGACTTTTTTTTTCTCATTTCCCAGGGAAGGTATAGTGTTGCTTGGGGCAACACTTGCACAATTCACTTTCCTTAGTGTCAATTAGATAGAATATTTCGAAAGCAGTACTATATTTCCCACAACCCACGCAAATTTTGGCGAAACTTGCCGCATTTTGGCAATCCAGTCAAATCGTTCTGAAGATTAGCTCTGACGGTCAAAATTTATTTATTTAGACAGTAAGAAATTTTAAAGCTTATGAAGCACATTTAGGTACCGTCCTGAATTATCTAGATTTTAATTTCTTTTTTTTTGTTTCGGTCGCTACTTCCCTCTTTTGGTTGAAAAGACTTCGAGACTGAGGAGGTTCTCGACTCGACTGTATGTTTTTTTTTGTATATTCGTTACTCCATTACTACGCCAATTATGAACCGATTTTAATTATTTTTTCCCATTTTAATTTGGTGAAGATTTTATTAAGGTATCCTGGAAAAATCGAGGAACCTATTGTATAGAAAATCAGGCGTTACTTTGCGGATATCCATGATAAGTATATTATTAAAATTAATGAATAATTGTTATTTAACAATTATTCATTGTAAAGTCAACATCTCCTGAGGACGCTCCGGTTTAGGAGCGAAACGTGCGTAGAGGGTACATTGCCGAAGATCTGTTTAGAGTGGAGTATAAGGATTGAAGAAATTATAAATTACACCATACAGATTCTCCTGCTTTTCGCGGACTATAGCGAATTAAGCTTATTTTTCATATCGAGGAAACTCTTCTAATATTATAGGTTCTTTTATGTCAAAAATTGTTAACATTATTAGAAGTCAAACCGTCAGTCAGTGTTATCCAAAGTACGATTAAAAATGAGTTTTAAATTGAATCAGTAAACCTAACTAATGTATCAAAATAAGCGTAGTTATTTTAACTGTTCCACGTTTCTAATCTAAACTTAGTTTAGTGAAATTCTGCTACCATTAGTACGTTATCAGGGGCGATAACTTTGTAGATAAAACGAGTGGCTATACAAGTTCTGCATTCACTCCGATTATTATTTTTAACTTAACCGACTTTCAATATAGAGTGTTTTTTTTAGATCACCTGTATTTGAGACAATATTCGACTTATAGACTAATTAAATTTGAATTCCCATTGTTTTGAAAATTTATAACAGTTTATGACAGAAAGAGGAAAGCCATCGAATTAACCATCGAATTTTCAATATTTATATTTGTATGTGTTTATATTGTAACCCGCCAACCCGATTTGGAGCAGCGCGGTGGTTCTATGCAGCAAAAACCTGTCTATAAGAGAGGATGCCTGTACCCAGCTGGGACGTAAATATGCTATTTCTGATAGTAATGATTTAGTATGTAAGTGAGGTGTACTTACATTTGAGGAATAATGTAGATAATATGAAATAGAAGCGACGCGGACGCCGCAAATCAAATTGTTACATTTCGTTGTCCACTGGGCTGCAACGTGCATGTATCCAGTACGCTTCTTAATACAAGATTTTCTTCTCGCAATTGAGGAGTCGCTAGTCTTTAACGAGTATCGAAAAACTTTTGATGATCACAGTAAAATGGACCTTATTTTTATCATTTTCAAGCTTCAATTTGCCTACAATTCTCCAGATTTGCCACTCTAAAACGATTGCCATTCGGCTCAATTTACTTTGACTGTACAGAGTTTAATATGCGAAAACGACTCGTCGATTGTGAGCGAGCAAATTTTTTACTAAGGCTACAGTGAGACTCAGGAGCTTGCGGTGTCAAAATAAGTCATCTAAGAAATAAGCTCATATCCAACATGATCGCATCTGGCTTGGGCAGTGCATTTTTATTTGATAAACCAAATAATGCCTTATCTTTTAAGGTAACAAAAGTCGAATAAAGATATATAAAGAAAAACAAAGTTGGTCCTTTAAACGTAGCACAGCTTCATCTTTCATTAGCTTGCGTAATTACATGTCTAGAATGTTTGTTTTAAATTAAATTAAGCAGTTTAATTTAGTATTTCTTGAACTACTATAGAATTTAGAAATTAGTATTAGTAGTAAAGTTAGCAAACGCTGCTTCGTGAATTAAATTATTTTAGTACAATATTTTCGTAGTTAAACTTCTAAGTTACGTAGCGAAGAATTATCCCATATAACTGACATATTTTATTACATTTATTTAATTATTTATATGCTGACTTAGATTTAGCAGCAATAGCAGCAATCGCATATTTATTATACCAATAAAAAATATTGCTAATTAATTCATCACTCGGTAGAACATATTATGCGAAGCTCGATCAGTAGTACAACCTCATGAGGGAAAAGTGTCGGACAACCGCTATGTATTGTACGAGCAAACAATACAAAGCCGATGTAGAGGACAACTGACAAGTGTAATTGTGAGGTCGGTCATTCACACGGGCCGCACGCGCCCTATACAAAACATGATAATGTATTATAATATCATAAAGAAATATAATGACCTCATCACTGTTAGGTATCGAGTAGCAAAACTATTGATTAATTACCTTTCGTGGCCTAGATATAACATCTGAATGGGAATAGATAAATAAATACAGATGTTACTATAAGTATGATATACAATACATATCTATTATAATTTATGATGTGTATTAAGTAGATAGGTAGTATAACCTACTGTATTAATTATTAACATGTGTTTAGAAAGATGAAGTAGTGATGGTGCACCGGTGAACGCAATGTGGGCCCCCAACGGGGTGGATAGACGACATCAAACGAAAGGCTGAGAGCCGCTGAAAATAAGCGGCCCAGGACTATAGATTTTAGAACTCCACACATTAGATCTACGTCCAGCGGTGGACGTCATTCGGTAGAAGTTTTGATGATGATGATGTTGTGGTTAGAAATTAGAATTACCTTTTGTTAACTTTAAGCTTTGTGTATATATAGATATATTCAGTTGGCCCAATCGCTCTTCATTTTTTCTTTTGCCTACATTAAAACTAAACAAAAACTTGATCCAACTGAAATTGGTGGAATTTATAGTCTCCACAAAAGGGGAACTTCTAGCTTTCCGAAAATTGTTAACCAATTCATGGAAGTTCTAAAAGTCGCGAGGTTAAATTAACAAAACGGTCTCAGCTTACAGATTCATTGTCCACCAAGTGCCGCGATTGAATCAAATTTAATTGCACAGACATTAAACGGCTCCGGGCCAACTTATCTTCGTGATCAATTTGCAAATTGTAAATTATTTGTATTTTATTTTGTATTTGTGCCCTGAGATACTGTAGCTCTAAGATGGGTTAAGGCAGGATTTGTTGCCGCCATTTCCAACGCCTAGCCTCGGAGAGTACGAAAGTAGCCGATCCCGGTCGTTACTAACAAGAATTAATGTATTTTACTTTTTTTTCTATTAGTACTATACATCTTCTTCTTCTTCTTCTAAGTACTATACATATTTTAGATGGGTTTGAGTTCGATACCTAAGCCCATTGCATCAACATCCCCAGCCTTAAGGATTATTAGAGACCAATGTCTCTTCTTCCGTAAGAGAGTGGAATTAAGAACTTAGAACCTACACTCTGCATACTACCGGTATATAGCGATAGCAACCGGCTTCTCGATTAACTAACTTTTTCAACAATTGCTAAGCGGTGGTCACCTGTTATCCCCATATAAAATTTGCGATGAGTTGACAACTAACGCTATCGAATTATGCGTTTGACGACGAGCTGGCAACTTTTATTGTCAAATGTATTTTATTCATGTAACACAGGAACTTATAAAGCGTTCATACATATTATATGTTACCATTTCTTTGAGAAGGTGAAGCTAGAAATGCACCCTGGTCTACGAAGAACCCACAACAAACTTGGACGAGTTTTTTTTGGTACGTGTTGGAAAAGTTAGTAAATTAACACCACGTCATACGATCTAACGAGCTACAATAATTATAGCTTTAATAGGGGTGAAATACGCCAATTTTCTAATACCCTGCTTGTAGAGTAGTGATTATTTTTTTACCGAAAAACTTAATGCCTAACTATTTTAATCCGGAAATCTAGTTCAGGACTGGAAATGTGATGAAACACACAAACACAAAGAGACAAAGAGAAAGACACACATACACACAAACACCTCGTTGTTTTTGCGTCAACAGACCACGACCACAAACGACGCAGTTAGCACCTGTATTTTTTATGCATTCTATTAACAGCCGTTTTTAATTCAATTTGGACTATAAAAACATTGATCGTGATCAGGTGTACCCTTACATCAGCTTTCATTAATGTCTCACTGACCCTGTTAACACTCCAAATACTTATTAAAAGTAAGATAAAAACTGTCGTACCTTAAAACCAATGTAATTAATTATACTTAACTACTACTTTGATATCTTTGTTTGACATAAACAGTTTTTCTTTTTTACTTCGCTTTATCAATCTATCTTAAAGTTGGTTAAACGGCCCATTCGAAACCGAAGTATCATAAAACAAAGGCGAAAAACTGCTATGTTATTTAAAGCAGCCATTAATGTTTTTATTTCGAGCCAGCCATCCAATTTAGACGATGCCTCTGAAAAAATCATCCTCTTTACTAAAATTCTGTTAGAAAAAACTTCAATACGCCTCCGACAGGACATAGCGATACAAACGCTCTGGCATTTCTTGTGAAAGAAATAACTCCTGATGAACGTACGCTACGGTGCCTTAAAGCAATATTATCCATTGAAAGCATGTTTTTAAAACCCAAAAATTGGCTCTAAATACAAAACATTTATTTTGAAGTATATTTTTAAGTCGGAGGTGTGTATTAATAGACGAAATTATTTAGGAACCGATTAAATTTATAAATGATCTTACTAATAAGTCAGTTAACAATGGCTCTACCGCAAATAACTTCCGTATAACAATATCGTTCTGTAATACTTCATCATCATCGTAAAGTATGACACGAAGATTCTCGCCGAAACCGATGATTGAAATTTATTAAAGAAGCAGGCTTCCATTTAGGACTTATCATGAGCTAAAACTGAAGTCAAGTAATTTGTAGTTGGAAAAAGCAACATTTTATAATACATTGCTAAAGATTTAACTAACGAACCTTGATCTTCACACTTAGACAATATTTAAATTTTGGCCGAATAACCTAGTTAGTTCTACGAGTGGTGAATCTTACAAAAGCAGACATCATACATCCGTCTATGTATCTAGTCAAATACTTTAAATGAGCAAATCTTGTATATATGCTCCTAAATATATATGTGGATATATATTTACAATATATATCTCTATTCTGAATCGATTTATATAATTTTAGTATGCCGGAGGTTTGGGGGGCGTGTTTTCAGGCAATAACAAACCTGCTACAATATCATATCAATACGAAGGTAAATTTTACCATAATCTACAAGGTTATAAAAGCATAGGTGGTAAATCGGCTGGCATTCCGACATGAGAAGATCCCGGTTCGACTCCAGATTATTATTATTTCCACTTTTTTTGCAAGACACCCGAAGACCTCGATTTGAGTCTAGATGATTATTTTTTCCCTTTCATTATGCTCGGTATTATTTTTTATACACAAGAAAATGACCATAGCTTGACCATCCAGTACCTAACTTATCTTTTAAACGTGTTACTCACCTCACACATTTGCAACTGAAACAGTCTCCGTTCTTTCTCCATCTCATCAGCTATTTCAGCCGATGTGACCTCACTCCTGATAAGACCAGCCTCCTTCGCCTGTGACTTCTTCTCCTTTTCTATCTTCAGGTACTTGGACTCGTAGTCTTTGGAAGCCTTGTCGAATGGCCTTTTCAGATCACCTCTGACGCCTCTGAGATCACCCTTCAGAAGACTGTCCACGGGAAACATGACTATGTTGTTTATGTTCTGCATCTGAGGACGAAAAACATGATTAATCATAGAAAACAAATATAGGAAATCATATCATGGATATTGCGTTGATATTTTATGAATACTCAGTTTTTTTCTTTCCCATAAAATAAACTATACGCGAACTGTCATTGTGGTTCGATCGGTTGTGACTATTCGATCGGCTCACGAGTGTGAAATTTTGAAACTTTTAGCTTCATAATGAAAGCATTATTTTATTCTTCAACACAAAGGAGAAAAATAATGTTTAAAAAGGTACATCTAAAATTAATCTAACAAAATTAAAAGTTAATTTAACACCGACAAAAATATATTTGTAAAAATAACGTACAGTGATTAGTCAGTCTATCATTTTAACTGATTTTAATAAGGAAAGCTGCAACCATGAAACCTCTTTAGATACAAATCACACTTGCGTCTTTGATTAACGGTAACTAAAGGACAAAAAAATTATAATATGTACTAAGTACTTGCTTGTATTTGCACTTGTTTATACTAGATGTAAAATTTATAGCCTAATTTAGTATCTATATTCATAAATCACCCAGCACAATTAATTGCCTTCTAACGCAACTGTAAATTTAATGCAAGACCACAATATCCTTCACAAGCAGTAAACCAAATAAAACCTACAAACCTATTTAAGACACTCGTTAAAAGCGAGTAGCAAACTAGGTTAGCTATATAAAATGCTAATAAATGATGCAATGGCTGTTTGTTGTCTATTTTTTTTTAACCAGGGCTCGATTTTACATTTTATAATAACCAGTTCTAGAAATAGCCAGATACACTAGCAAGAACGTTATTTTTTGGAAGGATGTTTCACTCTTACTCTCACTACAATTGACTCTAATATATGACCAAGTACCCCAATAAATGACATCAGTTTTATCATTAAAAAAATGTACATTTGTTAAAGAATTAGAGCATTATTTACACGGAACACGATAAAAATTAAAAAGAAAACCAGGTTACTACTTGTTATTTGTTATGCTCGACACAGTAAAGGAGCTGATGGTTTAGTGCCGGGAGAACACCTCAAGTGCCCCGACTTCGGAAAAAGTCATATTTTGTAGATGGTTACGAGAAGTTGACATTCGGCTATTTATAAATTAGATTCGATTGCAAACCTACCCACTAAAAAGCGTGTTTTTTTTTACAAAAATGAACTGAATTTTGTTACACAAGAAATAAATATTTTCTACAACATTTTACGTCTTGGTAGTTGGTACCGACTTAAATATATAATATTTATTTATTGCTTTTTAGTTGTACCTATAACAAAGTCGATTCTTTTTTGTCAAATAATTTTTTCGCATCTCTTTTATTAAACTGCTCTGAATATTTAGCCGAAAAGAAAGTGTAACCGAACATAGCAATGCAAAAATCTGGTGCCAATAATTCTTATGTAAAGCAATCTCTAATCTAACCTAAATTAACAAGTCTAAGTGATGTTCTTTTTTACATTCGCACTTTTTTAAACTTGTTTCTTGAAGTTAGTTTAGCTTAAAGATTTGACAACAGATTCTCACGATTTCTCAGTGACTGGTATACCTACTCAATATATTATTTTTCATGATAACAGTAAATATTATTTTAATCATGAATTAGGAAATTCTGATAACTCATATTATATTGTGCATCCTAAAAAACAAAGTATAAAACCACATAAGTAAATGATAAAACCCCTCGTAAGGGTTAATTGTGAAATCAAATGGAGCGGACACGCTACTGACAGACGAGAGGGCCAATGACAAAGGGGTGCCTCACAATGAAACCCTTCCTGAACATTGTCGGAGACCACTGAACACAGCATGTTAATTGGTACGCTACAAGAAAATTGCTGACGATGTTACAACGATGAAAACATTACAATGGCGGAAGGGTAATTATCTATAGACGGTAAGAGTATATATGAGACAAACTTAAAACATACTTCATTGAAGTAGCCTTTTACAACCTTTTATTAATCTTTAAAGGTCTGCATGTTGTTGAGACGAAATTAAGTCTTCCCATTGAACATTTTACTTCCCACTCCACTGATTTTTTTCGAAAACGTCTTGCTTATACAATACAGCTTTAGTCTTATCTGCTTGTAGAGTTTCGATGATATTAGATTCATTGAGAAATAAACAGACCGTCAGATTCAGTACTGATCAGATGACATCTATAACATAATTCAATTATGCTTGCCTCTCCCTAATAATGGATTCTTAATGGACTGTTAATAGGCTTTTAGCTGTAATTGGACTACATTAGAATATTATAAAATAGCTTATATGTTCATTTGCTGATTAATGAGAACTTTTAATATCTATTTTATGGTATTCATTCATCTGTGGTATTCTTAGTAATACTAACTGACTAGACCCGACTTCGGCGAGTCACTTTTTAAGAGTTGGATTATTTTAGATTATAAATTGTGTTTTATTTACTTAAATACCAGAAGCAAATATGGATGCAGATCTCTCAAAGATTCTTTTGATCTGCAGGAATTTTGCAAGAGAAAATTAAGCTTTCAATCAAATGTACGCCCGTTAGCATTATAATTGAATAATACAGACAATTTTTATTATTTATTTATCAAATAAAACTACACAAAAAAAATGTATTAAAGCACCACGAAAGAAAATGTAGTACTTACTTAAATAAATAACAAGAAGATATTAACGATTAAGGATGTTTTCTTAAAACTAAGGAAGTACCTAGTGTAGAATATTTGTTTTATTAAAAACGAACGTAAGTGATTACGAAGATTACAAAAGCGAGCAAGAGAAATATGTGTCAAGTGACGTTGCTACCGTACGAGTGGAATAGCAGAAATCGCGAATTGTTTCGAAACAACGATTTAACAATAAAACTCGTGTTTTCATCTGGAAATAAATACGAGAAAATTGTTAGGATAAAACAATTGTGACACAAAGAAAAAGAACGGAGTCAGTAGGTATAGCGAAATGTGGAAGCTTTAGTGAACAAAATGAATCGCTTGGAATACTGGGTCAGTAGGTAAGGTATGTATTAAGAGTAATTTTATTTTTAATTGTAGTGAACTAAACTTTTATCCAGTACATACTTTTTTGTACAAGGCAAGTTGGAAATGTAAAACGTTACGTATATTTAAAACATTTTCATATTAAAACAATAAAATGAAGAGTACAGAAAACCTGACAGAACTGCAAAGTTCAATTTATCACTATCATTATTATCAACCCATTATCGGCCCACTACATGCCACCGGTTTCAACTCAGAATGAGAAAGGTTTAGGCCGTAGTCTACCACGCTGGCAAAGTGCGGATTGATAGACTTCACTCGGCCTTGAGAATTTTATGTAGGTAATATAATAGAATAGATAACAAGCAGCCATAACCACATCAATGATTCTCAGCGAAGTTCTAGGTGACAATGTATTTGTACACAATACTCAACCAGACCAGCGCGTACAAAACACACAACAACCATCGAATACTCAAATGTTTTCAAGGACACTAGGCCCCTCCAAACACGCGGAATAAATAGATCTTACCCAAATCATACACAGACTCAACAAAATACAGAGGCAGAGGGAGAGGAAGAAGAAGAAGTAGAGAACACCATAATATAAATATATAAATATAATGATAATAGATAAATATAATGGAGATATAGATCTCCTCTTCACGATGTTTTTCTTTACCGTTTAAAGCAAGTGATATTGGAATTGCTTAAATTAAAAATGCACATAACTCCGATATGTCAGTGGTGCGTTCCGGGGCTCGAACTCGGTCTCCACGAAAGGAAAGCCGAAGCCTTACCCAGTAGCAGTTCCAATAAATTCAATTTTATCATCACATTTAATTGTGACACGATAACATGAGATCTTCCAGAATGCATTCGCTACAAAGGACCGGAGCATCCTCAGAAGATGTTGACTATAAGTCAGATCGCAATTACACAACTGATTATCACTGCCAAAAGCGATAAGAATTACATTGCATTTCTCCTTAAGTATTTGTCTTGTAATTTAAACAATATTTTAATATTAGTGGGTAGGGCTTTACCCATAAACTTTTCGGGGGGACCGAGTTCGATCACCGACACGCACCTCTGATTTTAGTGCTTTTTTAGTTTATGCAATTAAAAAATACTTGCTTACGATGAAGAAAAACAACGTGATCCATAATGTTCTGAAAGGCGTCACAACTTTAGAAATTCGTACATGGACTATGAACCAAACTCTTCTCAGTCTGTGAGGAGACCCGTTCACGGCAGTGGGCCAGTAAAGGATTGATAATGATGAATGCTTACAAAAATACCCTTCTTTTTTTGTCACACGTGTTGTTACGAGCTATAAATAGGTGTTCAGACGGTTCAGGTATTCAGAATGGCAGGTCAGGAGCTCGAGGTTGGAAATATGACACTGCTTTGATGCATCAATGTTGCACCTTAATTATCCACAACTAGAACGCATTACATACTACTGAAAGTTTATGTTAATTTATCACAAGCCGATTTCGGTTTACTTAGAATATATATAATGTAACCCAATTTTATTACAAGACGTACACAGCATGTTGCACGGTTATACCTAATCTAATTATACTTGATGCAATCAATGGTTCGATTAATTTAATTCTTTTCTCTAGCCGAAAAACGGTTGGGGACTTCTCCCGGGACTTCACCATCATCTCCTTGTGGCGAGCATAAATTGCTTACCTACTATATAAAATTAAGGAAGCGCAACCCGTGTACTTAATACTTATTGTTGTATTCGTTCCAGTGGCTATAATATCCGAAAAGTGCGCAAGTTCAATTTTTGTTTATTATTCACCAAAATACAATGGGACCACCTCAGAGGTTATGACATACCAAACGAAATAGAACCATCAAATCGTTTTGTAATTGGCGGAGTAATCGCGTAACAAATAGACAAAAACCATAAATGTCTCACACATATTATGTGCCCGGACAGCGTAACTAATTCCCTGGACTGTATCCAAATGATGTAACGCCTAGTACCTAACATTACTTTATCTGCTACAATCTCAAGAGTATATTCAATACAATACTTCTACGTCACGCGATACTCATAACACGTCGTAAACGCGGTCGATTAAACACAAAAATATAAGCATGCTGAATTGTATACAACAAAAGTGTTTTCGCTTTCCGCAATCTTTGCATTGCAAAAGCATAATTTATCTCAAGTGCGTCTGTGTAGAACATTTTACTATCTTTCTATACATTTATATAAGTGTTTTAAAAGTATTGGCTGAGCTTTTTTTTTAAATACAGAGTTAATTCTCGCCAAATTGGACTTTTTGGTACTGGTTCAGAATTGACATTATTTAGTGATCAAGAAAATAAAAATTATCTTCTAGTTTTAGTCATAGTGCTATGTAATTCTTATTATGGCTTTTGGCAGTGATAATCATCATTTTGTTTTTTTATGCCACATAAATACCCTCGTATGACTAAACTCAGTAACCGGTGATAGCGACTTCGGCGTATGTGCGCTTTAAGGACTGACCTTATTTAAAGTAATTAAATATAAATATTGAAATAATTCAACGGTGAAACAAAACACCACAACAAAATAGGAGTGAATCCGATCCCTATAAAAAAATTTACTTATTTTTGACAGTCACGGAACAAAACCTCGTATTCCTTGAATAATTTAAGATAACTCAGTTTTTATTTGGACTTGGTTGCAGAGTGAATTCTTGTGAGTTGATTCGCAAGCTTCGATTTTTGTATTGTCATATATATATATTTATATATTTATATATTTTTTTACATTATTGTTAACTTCTGAAATGAAAATCTTATACGATACAAAGTTATCGGCTATTACATCACACAAATGCAACAACAAATTCTTGCGTTTTTCTATTATGCGAATGTATCCCTCGTAACAAAATGATAATGAAACAATGAGCGTAGATCTAATTAAGTAGCACGTGCGTGCTCTGTTCTTTTCCGTTGAATGCAAATTATCAGCCGTGTTTAAAGTCGGTTAGTATGGAGTTAAAAATAATATCAGATACCTTACGTTTTTTTAAGTTACATGAATAGTTTTGAGCAAGAAATGGAACTGAGGAGGCCAGCGATGGAAAAATTAAGGGATTTAAGATGTCAACTTATTCTTCTGACAAAATTAAATTCCATCAACCGAGAGGCCTAGGTGTTTAACCTCATGTGTCTGTAATTACACCAGCAACCCATGCCCTTCGGAGCGGAACAAAGCAACACGCTTGGTGGCAGAAATAAGCATAGCGGCAGTACTGCCTCAGGCGAGCACTGTCACAAAAAGCTTTATTCTAATAAAAGTTGGTTTGGCCTTCAATTACGCAGCGATCGAGCAAAGGGTTGACGTGATATTTGGCATAAAGACAATTTATGAGTCGGGCCATAGACGTGTTATCCTTAAAAAACAGTTTAATTAGATACAGTTAAAGCTTCTCTGTTATAACCTCATCACGCTTATAAGGTAAAAGGTATTTATAAAGCCGCGGGCACTTCCAGTTATAATGAAAAAAGCGTAAAAAAACATCAGAAGTGAGATCTTACATCACAAGAACAACTAGTTCAACACGCATTCCCGCATCTGTTTTTTGCGATGCGACTGTATTCCCATTAAAAAATAATATAATAACGAAACAATGATCTAATTGAGAGCACGCGCGTGCTCTATTCTTGTTGACTATTGTATGCAAATTGAGTGCCGCGAGATCGTTGTTATTTCACCGGTTGGATTGTATATAATCATAATGTACTCCGCGGTATTTATCGAATGATAACGTATATGCTCTATATGCTGAGTCTGCCACTTGCGGTAATTAATCTCAATCTCAAACATTGGATAGAAGCAGACGTTACTTTGTTACTTTGCAGCAATCAATAATACACAATGCACGTTAAACTTCATTGGTTAAAATGCTTGATGAAGTGTGTTGCTTGCTGTGTGGTCAAGCTTGGTTGATGCATTTAACAAACAAGACATTTGACCGCGGCGCTTAAGATTACTTTACCGCGAACTACACATGTTAACATCTAACAACCTAGCGACGTTGGATGGGTTGTTTGGTTTCCAACTTTATTCCACGATATCTACTTAGTATCTAGTCCGAACCTACCACTTACCTGACCATATTTAACAAATCTATCAATATAAAGCCCGTTTATCTAACTTTTAATAACTAAGTTAGTTTTATGACGAGGTATATTTAATCAGACACCTGTATTTCATCTAGAGTTACAACGACCACTTCTTCAACTGTAGAGTGGTAAAGGACTACGCCCCCAAAGCTTTTTTAATCGAATGCGTCCAGTCACAATAAAAACCTCCTTTTAATATGATTTTAGAGGCGGGGCGACATTTGTTGCTCAATAGATCATCTTTTCTTATGATTTTTTTTAGTGCTTAAACCATGGAGGGATCAAATTATAAGATATCCGACATATATCTTTTCTTTACAAAAGTTTTAGTTCTTGTACCTTACCATGCATCTTACCAATAATAAAAAAAAACATAAAGCAGTATTTCCGGCACTTATACTCCTTAGCATAAGCCTCAGAGAACAGCGAGAGTAGATTGTAATGTAATTATCATTGAGACAGAAAGGTACAACCGGTGAAGGAATCGGAGCGTAAAGCTCGTGACTCCTCACGCGAAACGTGACAAGTTGTGGAGCTATCGAGTTATGAGCTAGGACACGTTAAAGAAACTAACCTCTCACTACCTGTAGCCTTAGCTCGCAATCGAAGAGTCGTTTTCGAGTATGGAAATACTTGGTTAGTTTATTTTATTCCACTGGAAGTTAACCCTTGACTGCAATTTCACCTGGTGGCTAAGTGATGATGCAGTCCAAGATGGTAACGGGCTAATCTGTTAGGGGTATGGCACTTATATGAAATCCATACACCTAATCGGTTTCTACGCGACGTCGCGTCGTACCTGAACGCTAAATCGCTTAGCGGCACGTTTTTGTCGGTACGTAACTAGCAACGACTGTAGTCTCTCGTAAAAAATCAGCAATTATAAATTCGCCAAAGGTCGCCAAATAAGGTTATGCTCTACATTGTGTTAAAGCTCAGATTTGCATTCAATTTTCTATCTAACTCGGGCTTTCGAAAAACAGGCTATGTAAAACAAAAATCTGAAGTAAGTACAGGACTTAAAAAAAACTACAGACTCTAAAAAGAGTTAAATTAGGGCCATTTTACTTTGCGACAGAGTTCAATGCTCGAAAACGAATCCTCGATAGTGAGCGAGCCAATCTTGAACTAGGGCTACTGAGATAGTCGTAAACCTATAAATTACCAGGACTACAAATATTTAACAAAATTTAACAAACGTTTTTCTTTGTGAAAATCAGCGGTATTTCTATAAACTAATTTTACAATAACGCTGTTTTTTAATTACGGTTGTTGAAAGTGAGTACATTACAATACAATTTGCGCCTCAAATAATTTAAAACAAAGTGGGATATTAAAAAGGTCTAATGAACAAATAATAAATTCTACAATACTTAAATGACACGATCAGCCATCTCATTCTAACTGAATTTTCTGATACCGCGTTTCTGGCGGTCCATGTGCGTGTTCACATCGCAATTATACACAGACAACATCAACAGGTAAGGAACTATCGGAAGAGTTACTGAATACAAGGGTGTTACAGTGCTTCTATTTTTAATTTTATTGCTTCCAATATATTGAGTGATGGATTGATTGATTAAAGGAATTATTTCAAATGTCTCTTTTAACGGTGAAATCATCGTGTGTTCCAGTAAATTCTATATAGCGGTCTTAAATACAAACTTTGTCAGCATGATGGACTGCGGCCTAAACTCTCCTCGTTGTTCAATCCTAATTAATTCAATTTAGTTTCGATTTTTATATCATATATTATCCAAAAAATATTAAGTGTAATTGGGCAGGTCTTTGTTATCGCGGCAAGGCAAAAGGACAAAGGATTGCGCCGTGTCAAGGGCAGGTCGGGGATTCTGCGCAGTCCCCGGGGACGCTGGTTCGACGTACACCAGGAGAACTAAACTGGAGCGAGGTTGCCCTCCTACCAATGCTTAAGTATCACGCGGTTAGGCTTGAAAGTTAAAACGGATTACCTCACTGAAACTTAAACATAAAAGTTGTTTGCATTCTAATTATTGTACCTATACTAGATGCAGAATACCGAGCTCTTCCAGGGAACTTGTAAGTTAAGGTTTTCTTTTCTTATATTTACCTAATCATAACTTTTCCGGCAATTTACTATAATAGCATAGGTAACCGTAAAACTTATCGCGTTTTCGTGCTTGGTTTTAACCACAGAAGTCACCTTATTCAACTGTTCTGTGTTTTAATCACTCAGCATGGATTCGCTTATGTGATAGAATCATGCCTACCTAGCGGCAATCCAGTTCTTACCAAAATAGTTTGTTAAGTGCATTAATTGTTTTAATACTTCTATTTAATATTCGAGAAAGTAGAGTAACGTCTAGTCGAACAACCTTATTATCCTCGTATTAATGTCATAGTGTAAAACACACGTCCTCTCTCATACACATAGGACAGGAAGATTTATAGCATAGATACATCACGCTGGTCCAATGCAGGCTGCTGGGCTCTAACAATTATTATTATAACTTAGTAAGTAAAATTATCTGAGACGATACGAAATCTTAACCTGCTTTTCGAGGCACGCTAATCGTTGTCGTTGTCGATGTGAATTTCTCAAATGTGGGTTGAGACCGCGAATATTAGTGTTGCCCAAATTCAGTCTTGGTCTTGCAGTCTTGGTCTTGTTCTTGCGTTTTTGCAAGACCAAGACCAAGAACAAGACCGCGTATTTTTAGCAAGACCAAGACCAAGACTGACCGTGCAAGACTTGAGCAAGAACAAGACATAGCCTGCAAGACTCTTGCGTCTTGCAGCTAGGACTTAGCGCTATTTCACGGAGTAGTTAGGTGTAACAGTTCGGTGTATAGGTAGGTAGGTACGCTTAGGAATTCTATGAGACGCAAAAAACTATATCAAAGAATATGAAAAACTGGACCTATGCGCATTACGACTAATACCATAAACATAGCGAATAAAAAAATATCTATTAAAATCAAACTGAGTGCATGCATAGTTATGTTTTAACCATCGGCACTTTGATAATGCGGCATCAAAGGTTTTGTACTTACTTCTCAAAGAAATTTGCCGCTTTTCGGAAGTACATGGTTATGATACACGCGCCGGCGGCTTCTTTTGAAATCTAAAACAATCGTTGCCGCCGCGCCGAAATCATAACATTTGACACTATTCATGCAAAATAATTTCGAATTTTAAGAGTACCTACAGGTGTTCCAAAGAATAAATAAGTTTCAGATTGGTGATTTTAGATTGGTGGAGGACGCATGAGACAGAGTATCCGATTTTATCGAAAATGGCCCGTGATTTTCTCTCAATACCTGCAACTTCAGTACCTGCTGAGAGGTTATTTTCTAAAGCATCATTAGTAATTAGAAAACATAGAAATAGGTTAAGTGATGAGTCAGCCAGATGGTTACTTTGTATTAATTCTTGGTCAAAAGAATTGATATAAAGTATCATAACCTAATGATAAAGCTGTTGATTTGTGTTGTATTTTATTTTTTATTCAAATAAATGATAAATCGTAAAACTCTTGTATTAAATTTCTTATAAGTTGAGGGTTCAATCTCTTTCTAGACAGATAAGTATTGTTCTTTAAAATACAGTCAAGTTATTGTAATTAATTTGTTTTTTTACATGTTTTAGCAAATGTAAGCTTATAAATCATAAATGTTTATTAAGAAACAGTTACTTCCATGGAAAACGACATATAGGTCAGTTGATTTTTCGAATTTCTTATCAAATCTTCAGTTATTTATTAATCTGCTTGATCTTTACTATGGCTATGTTAATTCAAGCTCACAATGTTCCAATTCTAATACGTTTTTCTAAGATTTAAAGTAAACTTTAATAAATAGTAATAGACTAATAGGTAATTGCAAGACTTGCAAGACTCTTGCTGCAAGACCAAGACCAAGACCAAGACTGGGAGCGCAAGACCAAGACCAAGACCAAGACCAGGTGTATTGGCGCAAGACCAAGACCAAGACTGGCTAAGTCTCGTCTTGTTCTTGCATTTGGGCAACACTAGCGAATATGTGTTAATATAAAATTATCGAGCCGACCCCTTTTAGTGGCCGGTGCTAACCTTTAAGGACAATGAAGCAGTCCAGTTGATCAACATTGTCGAATCCTTATCGGCCCACTGCAGGGTCACCGCTCAGAATGAGAAGGATTCAGGCCTAAGTCAACCTCAGTGACCGCCGACTGGCGCAGTGGGCAGCGATCCTGCTTTCTGAGTTCAAGGCCGTGGGTTCGATTCCCACAACTGGAAAATGTTTGTGATGAGCATGAATGTTTTTCAGTGTCTGGGTGTTTATCTTATACATTATATTATAAGGGTTTATGTATATTATTCATAAAAATATTCATCAGTCATCTTAGTACCCATAACACAAGCTACGCTTACTTTGGGGCTTGATGGCGATGTGTTTGTTTTCGTATTATATTTATTTATTTATTTAATGGCCAAGTGCGGATTACGCACATAAATCCGAAAGGCCAAAGCTCTAAACTTCTCTAGTTGCTAAAGATATATATCCGCGATGATCTAACGGCAGTCATATTGCTATTATGCCTGGTAACAACGCGTTGCCCAGGGTCGGCTGATCGGTACCCTGACCTATTTGCAAGCACAATATGTGTGCGCCCACACTCGCCCACGTCCAGTCAATCTCCGCTTAGCGTGCAAAATCGTTTGATACCTCCGTTCTTCCAAGAAGCAATATAATAAATGTGTGCTCTAAGATAGATTTGTGGTAGCTGGGGCTGTAATATAGCTAAGAAGTAGGAAGGGACTTAACTACATTATTTACTTAGGTATAATTTTTTACCAAGAACACATCGGTAACGATGATTAAGTCCTAAACGGTACAACGCTTTATCACTTTATAAAATCATCTTAGTCACATCTCGGAAGAGAAGCTTTCCTTCTATAAGAAGGAATAACAAAGAATATTATATAGACTAAAATACATATTAGTTTTTATTTTTTGACTCACAAATAAAAGACCTATAAAATAAGCTAAAATGCAAAATATATAAATATTATCCTATGAATTTTCCACTTATGCATCAGCCGACCAGCTAGTTTTCCAAAACTTCGAAAAATACATGAATACAAGTTAACAAAGAATCAACGTAGTTAAAGGACTTATGCCTGTTTTCTCCAATGAGAGGCAAGGCAATGCCTAAGTAAGTAACCTAATCAAAGAAGATTCCTAGGCATACATTTATCTTTCAGCAATCGATTTTCACTAGGCAACTCATATGATAACCTAACTTGTCTATGGTTCTTGCTATAAGGTGTGGTATTTTGGGTTTGTATTATCATATTTTTATGTTTTGTATTATCAATCTTTACGCTCCGCTGAATCGGTGTCGTAACTTTAGATGGCGTCATCACATAAGAGTTCGTGAAACGCTTTTTTTCTTTACGAATCACCGAAATTAATAAGCATCCGATTCAGGCTATTCATAGGTTTAGTCAAAACAGGCAGTAGTCTCCGGAAACAGCTACTTTACAATAATGATAAGCAGTGACAAAGCGTACATTTTAAATATTCTTTCTTATTTTGTGAAGACAAATTGATCATTGGTATCATGGTTGTCAAGGTCATACTCATAATTGAAGTAAGAAGGACGTGTCAGTTTTGAGTAATAACTCAATTATGTTTCAGACTAATTTATCTCCCACTTAAATATTTTAAGAGACATCACTTTCACTTCATTAGCAAATCTTAAAGTCAGGGTTCATCAAAGAGAATTAATATAACGGCTGAAACTCTAATTACGAGAATGTAATTACTTATTATTCTAAATACGTTGCGGTTAAAACCCTCAGTGGCTCTATGTTAGTGACCTTTTAACTTCGGTATAATATTTGTCCGTCGGTTTCTCAACCTGTCCTGACCCTCGGCCGTTTTGTCTCTCTTCCGGAATGTATTCTTCGTCCCCATTATTATCTTTATTTCATTATTTTTTATCTTTTGTTTTTTAATGCTCGTTTTTTTAATTTGGTTTACAATAAAGTGTATTTCATTCATTCATTTATGTTTCTTATATGCATTACTAGATCTGTCATTGGCTTAACTCGTCTTGGCTATTTGCGAATACTGTATCTTTAAGGATAATTTGTACCTATAGGGAACTATACCAAGACTAATTTTATTAAAATTCATCCAAATCAATCTCAGGGGCAATATCTGGCCTGCTAATTGCTTTAGACCTGAGAGGAAGCGTGCAATTGAACGGATAAAAAGTATTTTCAACTTTCTGGTTTAGAAAATATCTGAAAACGACAAAGATACCAAGATTATTTATCGTAAATAAACCAAAATATATATATAAGTTTGATTAAATGGCAATTGTATAAATATAATAATTTTTATTAGTCAAAAAGTATCGTAATTTTTGAATCGATTTCTAATTATAATTGATTGAAATACAGCTCCGATATCTGGAAACATTTAACTTGGCGGATGTGCAAAATAATTCAGTCAATTAGTCAATTATTTATTGGGTTTTTAATGGTAGGGTAAAAGAAATGTTGATAAAAAACAAATAAACATAAAGAAATCAGACATATTTTTTTTTGATTAAATATACATACGACACGACGCCAAGGCATGTCCATGGGCAATGTCCTTTGTTGTGAATCAAACGTCCATACTTATATTATTATGTTTTTGTTTGTCCTTACTTTACGCTCTAACTAAGCAACCGATCGCCTTGATTTTTGGCATCATCAGCAACTGACTCTCAGTTGGAAGGAGGGAGAGGAACATAGGCTACTTTTTATCACTTGAATACAAGCGTTGCCCGAGGGATTTGTTAAAAAAACAGCAATAAACACGGACAACAGATAGTCATTTTAATAAATTGTTAAAAACTATTCAATAAATATTATTAGCACATTTGTTAAAATGCTAATCAATTTAATAAAACATATAAAGCTTTATAGTTAACGAAAGTTTACTTATTATTAAACCCACTTTACAAAATTACTGTTACAAATTATCCATATGCAAGAATCCCGTCGATTCATTGATATGATATTATTTGCAAGAAGGACAAACAAGCTTAAACGGAATTAAATTATTTATTATAAATAGATAAAGTGGGGATTTTAAAATTATTTAACTCATGCACTTCACATTTTTGCAATATTTAGTTCTATATCAACATCGTATATAAGGCGCGTGCAGGGGAAGAAGTTTTAACGAATTCATAACCAGTTATACGCTAACTATGTGTGCAACTAAATCAATCAGCGAAAAGTTGTTATGAAAATTATCGAAATCAGATAACAAAATGATAACAAATCAAGTTCCTATTACCGATACCGTTAGATAAGTAAGAGCTCCAAGTTCATTAGCAAATTGATTGTAGGTATAAAAAAACGACATTGAGTACAGTTTAATGAGGTTTTGGCTTTGGCCCTTAGGAGCCTAGCAAAATAAAGTAAACGCAGCGTTAGGTAGGTAATGCGACACAGTGGATCGGGGTGTAGTTTAGAATATATTTTGAAGGTTTTTATAATGGCAAAATGTACTATCCATCAGTTACTCGAATGAAATCCTGGGAAACCGCTAGTAAATAATATACTAGCGCGTCTGATACATCGATAATCCATACCGTATCACTGTCGTAAAATATTCATTTATGACGACCTCACTGGCACAGCAGTGAGCGCGTAGTTTTAAGTAAGAGGTCCTGGGTTTTATCCCCAGCTAAGGCAATTAAGGGGTTTATAAATTCTCTATTTTGCTCTAGTCTGGGCTGTTGAGAGGCGTCGGAAGTATCTAGGTTTACCATCCTACCGACAAAGACTTGCTAGCGGCGAAATTCAAATTCATTTATTGCAAGAAAGTTGTACATTCATACAAAGCTAAAAAATTAAATAGTTACAAACGTATCGTAGCCAAAGACATGACACTGGCTCATAAGCATGCATGAAAAATCTATTTATTTTAGTTTTAGTATTTTGGTCATTTGATATTGGTATTTTAAGTGCCTATCTAATTTGCATTCGTCAACATCATCATGAGTTTATCAGTGTTAAACTGCTACAGCCGTGTCTTACAGCATAAAAGAATTTAAAGCTAAGCGCTGCTCTCATTCTATTCGACTGACTTTGAACGATAATAAATGTATAATGTGTGTTTATATTTTCTTTGGCACAAAGATTACGCCAGCGGCTAACAGGGCATGCGCTATAGAGCTGCGATATAAAAAATGAATGCTCACAAGTGTGGTCACACCTGTTGGCACAACACCATCATACAATTTCAACGGACGGTTACACTTGACCAAAGCGGGAGGGGAGTTAATTGGGTGTTAATTAAGACTTCAAATTGATGCCGCCATCAAGGATATGTCTATTCACCGACAAATAAACAATCATTGTTGCCCTATTAATTAATAGCTATAATATATTATTTTTTGTTCAGATAAAATTAAGGGCCCGGAAATTTCATTAAACTTAAGATAAAGTGTAAGTTTTTTTTTCTATAAAATAGGTTAACTGTACGTTAACGAACTTACAAGTGCATTTTTCTAAGAAATCGAGATTGTGGCAGCCCTATTCGTTTCAGTGAGTTCCTCAAGAGACGGCCGACGATCCTTCCATAACTTAATTTCCTGCGATAGCCTCAAATAACTTTGCGAAACTGACTAGACAGGCGACTCCATAAGCTAGATTCATTTTGTATCTTCGCTATGAAAAATGTAGAGGATACAGATCGCAGTGGAGGCAATCTCGCGGAGCAATTTCGGAACAGAAACACTTTCGTAACAAATTCACGAAATTGCACGTCATGTAATTTTATTTAATTCTCAATAAAAAAATCAAAAAACAAAATTTTTATTCAAAAAGAAAGTATTTCTAATGAATTTAAAAAATAACTAATGTAATTATCAAATAGTTTTTAGTTTAAGGAAGTTATTTACCAACTCCAAATAATCTAAAGATTCTCTGAAAAAAATTCTTGATTTTTTTTTTGACAAGCCGAATCATGGCTTAACGTACTCTGAAGTCTGAAGGTACAGGGAGGGACAATGCTAATATCTTAACTAAAAGTAACTTTCTCGTAGGTAGGTAGGTAGGTAGGTAGGTAGGTACTGAGAAAATCTTGGCAAAAAAAATCCAATCCCAAAAACTTTTGTATGATCTGAGACTTGAACCCAAGATCTCGTAATGATAGCTTTTAATACATAGATCAATGAGGCTGTTTTCACCTATTGTTACATGTATGATCATAAAGTTTTCAAAAAGAAGTTTATTATTTAGCTTTCTTAATCTGACCGAGGATCAGCTTAATAAACTTGAGCGTCTTCAAAATCTGGCTATTCGGTTCATATTTGGCCTTCGCAAATATGACCATGTTTCCGTATTTCGGAAACTCAAGTGGCTTCCTATTCGTCGTCGCCGGGATATGCATGTACTTTCTCTTCTGTACTGTGTGTTATTTCATCTAAATACTCCCTCGTATTTAAAAGAGAAGTTCACTTTTCTTGGTGAGCAATCTGGTGTAAGATCGTGCCGTGCGCTGACGCTGTGTATGCCTTATCATAAGTCAAAATTTTATAAGCGTTCGTTTAGCGTACGAGCTGTGGAATTGTGGAATGCGCTTCCATTGAGCATACGACGATCCAAATCACTGGCGATATTTAAAAGAGCAGTTAAGGCCCATTATATTGTTAACGACTTTTAATAGTATGTATATATGTACTTACTCATTTATTGTATGTTAAAGTATTTAATTATGTAAGTGTTGTTATTATATATATTAGTTTATTTTTATATTTATTTATTTATTATATTATTTATTTTTTATCTATTTGTGCACACTAGTTTATGTATTGGCATGTAGTTATTTGCATGTATGTATTTTAATATTTGTACCACCAGCAGTCTATTCTCCTCTTCTTTTTTTTTCCTAATTCTAAGGTTGCCTGGCAGAGATCGCTATTAAGCGATAAGGCCGCCTTTTGTATTACTACTTCTTTCGATGTTTCTGTTATATTTTAAATGTTGTGGTATACAAATAAAGAGTTTAATAATAATTATTGCGATTCATTTCCATTTCAGTGGCGGTAACTACCTAAATACACGATTTATTTAAACTTCACAGAAGTTTAAGTTAAAAATAAATTCCGCTAGACTAAATAAGGTGCTTTATCGCAGCATCCTCGCGAAACTTTGTTACTTGATTACTCTATCTCATTTTCCAAGTAATAAATGGCGGAGATTTTTTACAAGTGCTCTTAAAGCGAAGGCTTTACTCAAAAAGACGTTAAATATAAAACTATTTGCTTTTAGTTCAGCATCGTATAAAACCAAACATTTAAAAATGTGAATAATAATTGCTAAAAGTTATTTCCATAATTTGATTTATCATACACAAGTTACATAAAATAGGGAAATTAATTTATATGAAACTTGAAATTATGTTCCACACACAATAATGTTGCAAATGTTTACGAAAATCGTAATTATTTGACAACCTTAAATGTATGGTTTCACTTTTAGAACCAGTGAGCTGATTGACATAATATCTTAAGGGTGTATTGGTGTTGTAAATTTTGAATCGTTAATTGACGTCCGCTATAGTATAATTTATCTATACTTATAATAAAACTGAAACTAGATTTTCATCGGAAAATGTAGTGCCATTTTATGGAACTGACGCTAACCTTCCAGGCCTCGCCATTAAACGTGGTATAACAACGGAACAGTAATTGCGTTTTTTATCACACTTCAACTGAGAGCACCTATCAAATGTCAAGAGCGTTACAAAACACTGAATAACTAACTATTCCGACTTTGATCTGTAAGGTATTAGGCATTAGAGGTTTCATCATCATCATCATCACATCAACCGATAGACGTCCACTGCTGGACATAGGTCTTTTGTAGGGAGTTCCAAGTTCCACGATTCTGAGCCGCTTGGATCCAACGGCTACCTGCGACGCGCTTAATGTCGTCTGTCCACCTCGTTGTATTAGAGGTTTACCCGATGACAATTAGATTCTTGCTTTTGAATATCAGTACATACTAACCAGTGTCTTCATAAGAGCAGATAGTTCCTTGGTGACGACTGCAAACTTGAAGAAAGCTGCACCGATGTCCGGCTCGGAGTCTTTACTTAGGGCGTTTCCCCCGAGTCGCTCCAGGGCCCGAGATAGGTACATCTCATTGTCCACGTGTGCTAAACAGGGACAAAAGATTCATAAATGATACATCTGAATTTGCTTGATGGTCGATAGATTCCTCTCTTAGAAGAACCGAAAAATATAGTTTTTTATATCAAGATGCAGTACCTATTATTTTTAAATTTTTTAACAACCTTGTATCGAGGAGTTCCATACGTTCGAGGAGGACAAAGGATTCGTATTTCCGAGAGGTTGTATATTAATGCCTTCTCAGAGCGATGCATTTTTTACACATTCATTAGGGGAGAACACGACGAAAAAACTAGTTAGTTTAAGACGTGACTGACATACGATAATCATTACTGACATACATCAAATCTTGCATCCCAAGATTAACTGAAGAGTATACCTCTTCAGTAAATCTTGGGACGCAAGCTAAACTCAGTTTCAAATATATCCCGAGCAAAGCATCTCAAATGTAATTGAATGGGAATGATTCAACACAAACTACCGCAGATAAGCCGTAATCCAAGTATCGTAGCAGTAGGTAGGTACGAGTAAAGACTCTTTCATCATCATGTCCAACGACTGTAAGCTAAGCCGGGGATTTTCATTACAATAGCCCGGCTAGCTTAGTTGTTATGTTGCACGGAAACTTGCACAACTTGATGGAGTGGCGTTCAGTAGACTGCCGGACATTTAATTAGGCTAGAGCTGGATAAACTTGCTAGCTTAAACCCGGTAGTTGAATCAGTGAAACGTTATACATTCTAAGAAAGTTAAAGTTTACAAACCGTAACATAGGGCAGCAAGAAAAGAAGAAGATTATAATATTTTCCTTAATTATTTCTTTTGCAACTAATTCTTTTGAAACCACCTAGAAAAACAATCTAAACGAAAATTAGGTATAAAAGAAACCCCATATACATAGATATGTATATGGGGTTTCTTTTCGTTGTAAGATTATAACGTTGGAACGTTTTGGTATCTCTAATTACTACATAGCACATTATAATATCAAACATCAATCTATCTGAACTTATAGCTCACTTTTAATTAACTACAAAGAGATAACTTCTTCAATCTTCTTCTGACACTTCTGTCTGTACTGTCCTGTAATTCTATTTTTCCCGCAATATGACATATAAGTTCCTGTCATTTTGAATCCCTATTCCAACTTATATTGACCACAGATTATGCACAATTTTGACCAGTCTGAACGAAGATACCTTTTTTCTTTAACTAAACGTACATACAAATGCAGATTTGCTAACAGGTAGTTTAAAATTATACGACATAAGCAAGTAGGTATGTGAGCTTATAGATAATATACCTAAAGTAGTCATTAACGCGTCAGTAATAGAAAATATGGATAATAAGATCACGCGTTAGTCTTTTTTTTTATTTTTTTTATTGTTCTAATTGACGGACCAAACACCTGATGGAAAGTCGAGAACCATCGCCTATAATGTCGTGTCGTGCATCAACCTGAGTCTCTTGTGTAATTAAATCAGCAACCACGCCCTTCAGAACGGAACACAGCATTGCAACAATGCTGCTTAGCGGTGGTAGTACTCGTACTTCCCCGGACGAACGAAACGAAACCCCGGACGAAAGCTCTCTTACCACTTTATTATTTCCTTGATAATGTCACTTGTATGACGAGAATATTTACTCATATATACCTTCGGAGAAGCATGAAAAATTTCTGCGACCAGCTATAGATTTCAATCCATTAGCACCAAGCAGTCGCTAAGATTTCTCCATAAAATCTTTAAAACAAAGACTTTATTAAACGCCTAAGTTATTCAATCCCTATCCCTATCCCTATCCCTATCCCTATCCCTATCCCTACTTTTAATGTTATAAATGTCAATGTAAGTTTGTTTGTTACGCTTTCACGCAAAAGCTACTTAACCGATCCTCATGAAACTTTCTTGGCAGTGTTAGAAGTAATATAGGATACTTTTTATTCCTACATTAAGCTCGGTTCCTTCGGGAGAGGGGATGAAAGTCTTTGACGATTTTACACCATAACTCCGACAAATTATAACCGATTTAAATAATTATTTTTGTACTTATATTATGGTTGTTTTGTACTTATAGTATGGTTATAACATGTGTTTAATTTTGCCCAAACTTTGTGTAGATCTGATGAATGTGGTTGGAGATAGAGGACAGAACTCCTCAGCGGATAGCAGCGAACCCCTCATTTAAGGCTTAGCGATACTGAATACATTATTTTTTTTAGAATTACAACTGAATTGAATACCACATCATAAAACAAAATCAAACGCAGACGAAGTCGTGGGCAACAGCTAGTCCAGTATAAATATTCAGATCAAGTAACAAAGTTAGTTGGACCAACCTTCGATTCTGTCGACACGGAAAAATAGTAAAAGTATTGCACTAGTAAATTGAACCTGAACATGAAGAAATAGATTGATTATTAATTACGGGAGCTAGTAGTGCCCTTTTATTTGTTAAAGGATGGCTTGACTAATATAATAAAACTTGAATAATTTTGTATTACCTAGATTGTTAACTAATTTAGAGCATAGACCATCATAGAGATAGTTATTTGTACATACTTCGTTTTAGTGCGAAAATTATTCCTTCTAAGAAGATGAAAAACTTAGGCCGACTCTGCATGTCAATCCATTAGCTAAGTGAAAAAGGCGGGCTCACCAGTTCTTAGGGCGCTTTAGTTGGTATATTTTCAAAAGATTCAAACCATTTGAATCTGTTAAGCGATAATTTGAATTTTATTTTCGGGGAAAAATCCCCTTTTGAGCAAAAAACAGATAGACACAATATTTGCCACTAAGATCTGCCATATTTAGCGCTCTTCGTATACACGTTAGGTATATCGTGTAACAATAAACATTTAAGTAACCTTGAGCTAAAATAGCAAACGCATTTCGTTTATTATTCTCATTCCGTACCATGAAGCGAAACCCAAATCTACATAGATTTTTCACAATAAAATTTACATTTTCACTAAATTGTCGTTCTTTAGATATATGAAGATAGGTAAAGCATGTAAGAGGTTATCCGCATCGTATTCAACAAGGTTTAAGTGGATCCTATAACAAAGACTCATGCTGTGGACTCATGTTTTGATACACGCATACAATACATTTTTAACACAATCCAAGGAAAGACTGTTCTTAGGTCAACTTCCAACCATATCGAGAAACTGAAACATGGCTGTAACCTTAGTATTATATGTATGTCGCAGTGAATTAGGAAAATCCAAAGTAAAATGGACCTAGTACTTTCGATTTTGAAGTGCAAATTCTATGCTACTGATTATTATTTTCAACAGTTCCGCCACGAGCGCTGGCTTAAAATTTAAATGAATTTGATCTTTACAATAAGCGACTTAATTTCTATTTTACTCTAACGTCACCATGTTTTTATCATTGAAAACGTTGTATACCCTTTTCACAAAAAATAGAGCAAACTGAAAGAGCAAATGAACGCAGCAGACTAACGGGATAGCTAAACTATGAATTTGACACCTGAACAAGAAGATATTTTTTTAGAACAAGGATTATTTGACAACTGAATTGCATAAAAGATACGATGAAAATATGAGTAAATTTGTTATTTTGCTAGCTGACATCCGCGATCTGCGTTCGCTTTTATTACGGTTTTTTACGAATCCTAAGCGAACCATTTGATTTCCTGGAATAAAAAGTAGCCTATTTTACTCTCCGTCTTTTTCTAATCTATGCCAAAAATCAAGTTGATTGGTTTCTTAGTTAGGGTGTGAAGAAAGGACAAACAAACACACTTTGTCATTGGTTTATTATTAGTAAGGATAAGTAAGGAGCTTCATCGAGTATATATATATAATATATATACTACTTACTATAGTATACAAAACTTTGTTTTGCTGAACCCAATGAAACATTAGAGGAAAGGCCACTGGAACCGAGGCTAGCTATACGCATGAAAATGCAAAAATCCCATTGGTCGAGCTCTGGCGAAACCGTATTGAAATTAACGCTTCTACAATTAATAGGAGTATAAACATTGCCTCGCTAGTACCTTGAACCAAATCTAGGTTAGTAACGTGTCCTATTTGTCAAAAGCAGCAAATTCTAATATGTCAATGTACATTTGGTTTTTAGGAGACAACAGGGATTACGAGGATACAAACCTAAAAGATATGTATCTCCGGTACTCGCAAATCATAACACACAAATCTTTGTAATTACGTTTAATCGTGAAATTATACACTAACAGACAAATTGCTAAATATATAAGTAACTGGAAGCTATTATATATTATATATATTTGTCGAATACACGTCTTCAAACAGTGCTTGTTGCTACGCGAATGGCGATCGTAAGAGCTAAGCTCGGAGTATCTCTACGTGTTCAAATCAGGAATGAGAAATGAGAAGATCCAGATGTTGATCAAGATTTGGTGATAATTTATAAAGGCAAGCTCGGCGCTTTATCTTAGAGGCGCTCGAGTTTGCGACATGCAGCACGACCAATCACAAGACGTTCTAGATTGAGCTGAATGTTGCGATTGGTCGCACGCAAGACGCAACTTGGTCGCGGATAAAGACGCACGGTGAACGCCCCGTGGCATTCACTTAGATAGTAATTTTGATAGCCATTTATTCGAATCTATTTTTGGGTAAGAAAGCTTGAGGTCTCAAAGTGCTTTTTTGGTGGTTTTTATATTTAATCCCCTTAACTACTAATCTCAAGCAGTACCTATAGCAGACCTTAAGATTAATGTATGAAAACCTAAGTAATATTGATGCCGGAGACACGAGAATGGTGATCCGTGTCGAGGCCCACATTTGCCCAGCTCGATCCCATCGACGCTTTCTGAATATTAAATAACGACACTCGAGTCTTATGCCTTTCAATTTCTCCGCTGGGCTCGTATAATCATTTCACTAACACTTTGTATGGGCTAAACGAGGACTCGACGGCCTTTCATAGACATGAAAAGGTCATAATGAAACAAGAAGCGTCATAAAACCGACAAGTGTTTTTGGGTAGGCGTCAAATTGAGGTCGCTAGACTCCTTTTTTAGAAGGTACTTTTTTGATTAAATTCTAGAGCGTCCTAGATAATACCGTAAAGAAAATAAGGTAGGTATAAGTCCACAAAATTCACTTCAGCTAGGTGATTGAGTTTAAAGTAAAATATCAAAAAATACAAGACATAAATTACACAATAGGTATAGTCTACTAATACTATGTAATAGACTAATAGGAGTCCAATGTTTCCTTGAGATGTAAATTTTAAAAACAAAAGAATGTTAGTTGAATGTAATAATACGCGTTTTTAAATGTTTTCGAGGCCTTAAACGAAAGACAAAGAAATACTTTTGTATATTTCCAGTAAACCTTAGAGGTTACAATGGTCACACATAAATAGACAGTTAGTACCGGACATACCTAAATTTTATTTGTTCCATAGAAAAAAAATCACTTCATCAAACAGTTTCTATGTTGTTGAAATAGGAAATAAAAGGAAAAATAACTATAGTCTTCATTCATTAATATTTCCCATCACAAAATGATTAGTCAGCGTATTGTTATTTTAATCTATAATGCAAGCATCAGTAGGTAGTTAGGTAGTCATTGGAAAATAAAATCCAAACTCTTGGCCACGTTCCAATAACACATCCATAATCAATGTAACATTGCCGGCAATACTTTTATAGTTGAGTTCTTTATGTGCCTGTTATAAAATTATTCTCCTTACAACCTTTTGGAAGAGCGAGGCTTAGGAGATGAGGCGGTCTCAAGTACACCCGCAGGCTTTCCTTCGTTGCAAAGCTTAAGTCAGGTGAATTTTGTGCACAGTAATCTGGTAGCACTAGGAGGAGAACCTATAAAGAGATGAATTCCTAGAGAATCTTAAAAAAATGTTATAATATGACTAATCAACGCTATTAAAACCCAATACAATAAATTTTTGGAGGCTGAATGGATCAGATCAATGGTGCGTGAATAAAAAAATCGCCTTTTTTATATAGGTATCCGCAATATTTACTTCGGTCAAAATACATCACTGTTTAGGAATGTCCGCGATTGTTTGGTTGTTTTTGCAGGCGCGCGCACGACCTTGCCAGCTGCGGCCCAGGCAAACCCGTACGACCAGTTCGGAGCTCAACTTGGACACAAACAAATCCTAGCACGCGATGGTATTACGAAGTCAATAAACTCTTGAATACTATAATCTGAACAGTGAACACCTTATAATCGAGCGCGAAAGCGAGAGTTATACGTTTTTGTACCGATAACCGTTCGAGCACGTTTGTTGTGGTTATCTGATAAACATAGAAAAATAACAGAATTTATAGTAGGGTAAGATGTCTTTATTATTGTTATGAAAAGTAACCACCCAACAATTGGTTTCCATTTTCGTTTGCTTTAGTTGAATCTCACATTATCAAATCTGATGGTAGAAGTAATTGTAAAATGACAGAACCGGAGTTTTTAGTTAAATTACGCGGAAGTATGGAAGCCGGAAGACCTATGTGCCTGGTCATACAAATGCATAGCAATAAACGAGATGTTTTGTTTATGCTTGCACTGCTTAGTACCGTTTCTCACAATATTAATAACTCCGTCATTTTACAACCAATATTGAAAGCGCATTTATACAAATTACATATAATTCCTGGCATGAACTATTTTTGAATTTCCATTAGACGGTGATAAGAGAGCTTTCTGTATGTAAAGCGTGCTATGTTGAAAATAACGATTCAATACTCAAAAT
Organism: Pararge aegeria; assembly: GCF_905163445.1. Lineage (NCBI taxonomy): Eukaryota > Metazoa > Arthropoda > Insecta > Lepidoptera > Nymphalidae > Pararge > Pararge aegeria. Next base: position 7,233,137 of record NC_053181.1, read on the forward strand.
AAAGATTACAGTGTTTAATATTTACATCGATCTTTTCCTGAACGGATATGGTACCTACCTACGCAAGAAAATGAAATAAGACGCCGCGCCGACCCACTTTCCATCAGTTGCACGTAAGGAAAATTTACGACGGCCCAGTAAAGCCTCTTGCGGTCATTATAATAAATTGCCGAAGGTGAGAAATATTGAATAGGTTGCCGGGTTTCTATAATGCCATATGGGGAGATCAAAAGTCTTAACATATACATTATACATATAGTCGAAGTTATTGCATATGAAAGATTCAAAGTACTTACTTAGTTATGTATATATACGTAAGATACTTATTTAATTTTCTGTAGTTTTAATTACATATTTGCTCTCGAATATAATATTTCTTAATGTATTAAAAATAAATAATTTCCGATTATTTATTTCTGCCAGATCTATAATTGTCACTTCTTAATAAAAATATTGTATTCGGGCAATCATGATTATTAAGAGTTCGTAAATGAAACATTTGTTTCTTACTCAATAAAGATGTCCCCTTTGCAACTCTTCAAACGTCTTGGAAATTTGAACAAAAATAGATACTACAAGTTTTTCAACATTTATGTTATAGAAAACCTATAACGTAATATTAAATTTTAGGCACTTATAGTGGCGAGTGCCTAAGGACTCTTATTGGCTTCATACCGTAATATAAATCAATAAACAAATAGTTTATTTGTTTATTGATCCATAAATATATGTTATAAATAAAGTTAGTTAAGGTAGATAACGAAAATAGTACCTATTATGCTCTAAAGTTACTTCAGAATACATATTCCTTTAGAAATCCCGGTCCTATTTCTATTTAGAAACTGACGCCAACATTTGCTTCTTTAAATGCACTAAATACTTAAATATTTTTAGACATCTATTCATAACACTTCCTCCCCGTTTATTTTCGTGGCAGCCTCGTGTCGTATGGGGGAACGTGAACCTTAAGCTCACGTGTCTAAAACAGTTTCATTAAGAGCACCGTTTTTATCCTTGGCATTTGGTGCCGCGACGACGCCATACCGTACCTATAATAACTTAGTTGGGCATTCCCACAAAGACGCTGAACGCTGTCGTACATTCTTCAATCTGGTCTTACTATTTTAAGGGTTTTATATTTTTTTGTCGTAATAGAGCTTTTTGTGTGTTGCTCGTCCGGGGCAGTTCTACCGGCATGCTTATTTTTGCCGGCATGCAGTATTGCTTTGTTCCGGTCTGGAGGGCGTGGTTGCCAGTGTAATTACTCGCATATCGTGCTTAACACCTAGGCCACAAATAAATTACCGTTTGGTTTTTCGATAAACGAAATTTATATGCTTTGATTTTGTATCCTGGGTTTTCATCATCTTCTCCTTTAACGGCATTCAACGCAACACACATGTATTTATACAAGGAGACAGATTTGCTGTTTTGGGCACTGAATTAAGATTCCTTATCCAGCCATTATTGTATGTAATGCATTGTGTCCAAAAGAGTGAAAACGTCCCGCTCACGTCTCACTTTACACCCGCGGAATGTTGCTTACTCACAATTTTTTTTCCATTTTCCCATTTCATAGTAAACGCTTAGGACATAAGAAATGCAAAATAATTACTGTCATCTGCTAATTAGTATGAAGTGACCGTACCGTAACCGTTTGTTCGAGAATCCAGGAGGACTGGTTTTCGATGCTTCAATATTAGTCGTGTAAACGGTTTCTGCATGTTCGTAATTTTATGGTTTTTGGGTATTTTTCTGTTTTAAGACCTTAATGTTCAACGTTTTCTTAAACTGAACTAAAAATAAGTGCAATAAATAACATACCATTTCCAGAGTTGTGGATAGCTTTTATAGCTTTCTTGAGTTTCGTTAGGCCATCGCGATCGAAATCCAGGGTCTGAAACAAAGATATAAGGATATATAATTACTTTGCCATTTTTCATTATAAAGTGTGCATTCACAAAACATATTTTGGTTCATAAGTGGAGTGTTGGCTGTCGCTTATAGATAATACATTCCAACTTCTTGGGAACTCCCTCTTAAATGATCACAGCGCTGAAAGCTGCGCCAGAGAAGTTGTCAAAATGGAACAAAATCATTGTAAATCATGGACTTCCGCAAAGTAACGCCTGCTTATATCCAATACAAAAAATATCAATCAAAAAGTGGGTTCAAAACACTGATTGGTTTCTTCAAAAACTTTAAGGGACCTAGCGACTGAAAATAATGTATGTACAAGGAGAGTTCAAAAGGTGACCCCCATAAAACGTACCCCAATACTCAATTCAGAGAAATTGTTATAATTTCAAACAAGTAAGTGATAATAAACCCATTCCCTTCATAGGTTTATAAACGGCATCGTACCGGAAGGCTAAATCGCTTGGTGGTTCGTCTTTGTCGGTAGTGTGGTAACTAGCCACGGCCGAAAACTTACGCCATACAAAAGTAAATAATCCTTAGCAAAAAATAAAAACAAAAGAGAATTCTCTTTTTTTTTTTTATTTGACGAGTGATAAACTAGTCGTTCACAGTGCCATTGTCAAGAAAAAGTCCTGTGTACCTGTCTAAATTTATCTGTGAACTCATTTTTATGTTTACCATCATTAAATTTAAGAATATGGTAACGTTCTACACAAAGCAGAAATATTTATCCAATGTCAAGTTGCCTAGAAAATTTCGTACAAAATCGCGAATAACGTTAAAGCTGTATTTCAAAAGAGAGTCCCTGACCCCATTTTTTAGACACGGTCATTCTTTGTGAGCCACATTCAATAGGATCCACGAGCTATTCATCGCTAGCTCCAAACATCTGTCGCCCCAAACAACGATTAATCAGGTCCCCTTCAATTTGAACAACTGCACCTAAATATAACGTAACTAGTTTTTCTTTAATTGATAAACTTATGTTTAGGTATTTAAGAAATTAATCCAAATTCAATAGCGGATAGTCCTCTAGTCAATGGCGTGCATAGAGGGTATGCACAGGGTACTGTATTAATACCGATAATGTTAGGAAAATTACGAAAACAAGACATAACTCTCTTACGGTAGTGGTTTATACATTAAACCGATTTGTATTGTTAAGAAACGAGGCAGGGTATACAGATGATATCAAATGAAGAAAATCTCCAAACAAAAACAAGTTTTAAAAAGTCTACCCTTAAGTATTTTTAGCCTGTACTGGAGATTTTCTTCATTTTATATCCTCTGCATACCCTGCCTCTAGTCTAGGTGAAGCGTCTAGGATAGGCGTCCCTGAACAATACAAATCGGATTAATGTATAAACCACTTCCGTAAGAGAGATGTCTTGTTTTCTTAAATTTCCTAACATTAACGGTATTAATACAGTCTACACAAATATCTGAAAGGTCTAAAAGTAACGCATTCCATTTCGCAATGTTCACTAAAAGGGATCGAGCACTATTTTAGACATGCCCATGTGGTTCAATTAAATGAATCAGGAGTAATTAAATGATTTTGATTCATTTGAAAAACCGAATTAGTGTCAATTATTTACTCAAGCAGTGTTTTTCTGATCGTCCGTAATATACAATAATTTATAGCAGAAAAGTTTCATGTTTATTCTAAATTTAGACATTGTGACTCTCTCCGTTTTATTATGTTTTAATTCATGCAAAAAATCTGGCTGCATCCGGTAATTAAAAACATAATGTTACTTAGTTAGGTTACATACAATTGAATTCTCATTTTTACTATCTCTAGCAGGAATTATGTTCACGGGGGTAACTGAGGGTCGTGAATCCAATCATGGCGAGTAATGTTATAGTATACAACCTCCTCCCACGGAGTGCTCTCCTTTAGTCATATGGACAACGCCGTAGAAATGCGCGGTAGAAGCGAGCGAAGCTTCCGAGGTTTGGTGGTGCCTCTAGAAGCCTGAGTGTAGGAATTTAGGATACGAAAATAACATTACCTCGTATATGATAATTTTGTTGCATAATATACTTTTTATACTCGGAGTCAGTTTGAATAACACCACAATATGTAACGCTTAAGATAAGTTTTTGAGGGAATTTTAAATAATCTATGATGTAATACAAAGAGTGGCTCCGAAGCGAAATAGCAACATGGGTGAGCAGATTTTCTTCGGATACAGAATTTTATTAATTAGACTAACTTTACAATCCTTATGGGTAAATGCATTTCAGCACAACATTCCAATCCCGATAGGCTGTATGAATTTAATGACGTATTTTTTTCAGATAACACTATCGAGCGAGTGGTGTGATATAAAATACTAAGTAAGTAGGTATAACAACATAAAAAATAGGATAGCTAATGTACAAAATTGATAACAGGTAGCAATGGACATGATCTCATCCGAGCATGAGTGACACCGATGACGCATTTTTGATATGCGGTAACCAGAAAGATAGTAGTGAAGAGAATATTATAGAGGTCCAACAAGACAAACTGCATGTCTTTGCAACTCCTCGTTCAAAGGTTCATTACTTATAGTTTGACATTTTAAATTATTTTTTTTGCTGAATTGGCTGCCACAAAGATAATACTTGGATAACCTAGACATACGTGACTACAATAAATTGCCAAATGACAGTAATATAATTAATTTATAAATAACACTTCGCCACATTAGCTTGTCCGCCCACAAAATTATCAGTCATAATGACTCATAACAGACATAAGTTATTACACATAACATAATATGGAGTGTGTGAAACCAAAGGAAATATGGAAATAAAAGCAAATTTATTATATTGCCCTTTTAATTTATATGGTATTTTTAAACACTAAAATGTACCGGCTGCTTCCGAATCCTTCGCGAGTCGCCTATGATGGACATATGAAAGTCTGCCGAAGCAGAATTTTGTGAAATAGCTTGTTATAAGCTATGTACGCTTTCGGGGGGCCAAGTTTGAACCCCAGCACGCACCTCTTTTCTAAGTTATGTGCGTTTTATGCAATTAAAATATCACTTGCTTCAACGGTGAAGGGAAACATCGTGAGTAAACCCGCATGCCTGAGAGTTCTACATAATGTTCTCATAGGTGTGTGGAGTCTACCAATCCGCACTAGGCCAGCGTGGTGGCTTACGGCCTTAACCCCTTCTCATTTTAGGAGGAGACCCGTGCTCTTTAGTGGGCCGGTAATGAGTTGATGCGAAGCGATAAAGCTAAGTATGCACTTACGTCTAAATTATATAACTGTTCGGTTTTTAATCCTGAGGGAACCGTTCACAATACTGGAGTAAAAAATATTCTACAGCAATTTCCAAAATACGAACCACATATACTATAATATGTGCGAAAATAAATCCAAATATCTGCAATAGTTGAGCCAAACATTGGCAACAAATAAAGAAACGGACAGACGCACGTGGACATTGATAATTATGGTTTATAAACCAATTTGTATGTGGGAACTTTTATATTCTTTATTCCGTTTACTAATAATGGTTTTAAGTTTTTTTTACAGTTTACTTTTTTTAGCCCACTAGTGAAACCACGTGGCTGAGCTATAGGTAATACATAACAACTACGCCTTAGTTTAACATTTACTCAACTGCACCGCCTCAGTCATTTCCGGGTGAAGTCACCTTTCGACTTGTTTTATTTTATTTATGTTTAGTAACATGAGAGGCTAACCACTAACCACACAATCTATTTGCAAAAGCCTTATTAATATTATTAAACAATTGACCATTTTAATATGAATTGGGTGGACCATGTGTTTTATTGTGTTGTTTTTGTTTATAATTTAATTTCTGTTAGGTGTACAATAAAGTGTATTTTCATTTCATTTCATTTCATTTCATTTCATTTTCATTTCATTTCCATGTGTTTGGTAGGTCATAATGGTTGCTGGGCCCAAAACTACTTATCAGATCGCAATTAATTCATGTTTGTTTACTCTTTGATGTAAATACCTTTTGTATAATAGTCTTTGGCATACCTTATTGTGTGGTTAAGGTCAGTATAAATTGTGAGTATAATATAAGTGAGTTATATGGAATGGACAGATTTTACATTAATTTAATATGTTACTATGGTACAATAGATCTCAGGTAGGTATAGATATTGGTCGAATCTTGTGTACTTATTTTTATACTGCAAACAAACATGGGTCTGATTTGATAAAAATATATCAATGAAATTGAATGGAAACCATGCACTGGTCAAAGAAGCATCGGCCAATCACCAGCTGAATTCGCGACGATAACAAGAAGTCAACGAACTTGATTATTGTGATAATACTAGATTGGATTTAAATGTCAATAAAATACGACTACAACTCAATTTTTTGTTAATGTCTCATAACTTTTTTGTGTAAAAATTATTTTGAAAATATTAAAAAGCAATGAAAACATACATTCATGGAGAATATATAATATTTTGATTTATTTATTCCAATATGTTTGTTTTTGTTTAAATTTTAAAACATACTTTTAAACACTATAAAGTAATGAAGAGATTTTACATAAAAACAAGAACAAAATCAGTTATAAAAAAGACAGTAGGTAATTAATTCTCTAATACAAACATTTTCATAAAGTAAGTAGGTTATTAAATGAACTGTGCGATGGCTATACCATTAAGTGTAGTTTGCCTCAGCTCAGAGGTAACTTAAGATTAGCCCTAGACTGAAATCTCACCTGCTGACATGCTACGTCTAATATAGAAGCGGTAGACAGGGATTTATATAGTATCGCGTGTACTTTAACTCACAATTAAACAGAGAGACTAAGTAATTAGCTACCAATCAACACCTATTAAAAATCTAGTTTACCTCTATTGCCATTGCTCTCCCGGCAAAAACTTCCCCACATAACTAACAAGTAACAACTCAAGCCAACCACTCAGGTCGTCCAGCTGAATACCTGAGCGCAATTAGTGCTCAATTATTTCCCAGAGTGGCTCAACGCTGAATTCCTTCTGCGCCACGCCACCGGTTCCAGGGAATACCTCCCTTTTACGGCATCTGCCCTAGATAGAGAGGTCACTGGCTCATTCGTCAGATTTTGCCCGTATGTTTCTTAAAATAATTTTAAGAGTTTCTGTTGAGACACATCGGCCTTGAATTTATAGGTTATACATATTATAATAATATTTGCAACTCCCAAGGGAATTAATTGTATAATAGCAATTTTTAAAGATAAAAAAAAAATATTTGGAGAAAGCCGATGAGTAAATGGTTAAAGTATTAACATCTCAAAGGATTTTGCAAAGGGAATACTTTAGGAAGGGAATGTATGATTCGATATTTGAATACTGTTAACGAGATATAATAGCGTCAAAAAAATCGCAAAACCAGTTTGGTTCCTTGTGACTGAATGACTTTAATTTATAAATTTCTTTAGTATCAAACTGGGTATCGGTAAAACTGAATGTTGTTCGAATTAAATACATTATTATGGAATATAAAAAAAAATACATTTTTAGCATCAAGGACGTTCGGCTGGACATAGGGATTGTGGAAATGAAATGCCCTTGTCAACGACTGGAGTGATTTTGCTGATTCTGTTATTTAAACGTTCGGCATAGCACGAATAAGGGTTATAGAAAATGAAAAATTGGAAAGGGTTAAAAATTACGTGAAAAACTGGAAGTCAAGTTTGTATTTGTTTGAACGGTTCTTACAATTCTTATGATATCTAGTAAAGATTTCGGGAAAGAAATACGTTTGGCAAAGCCTGTGGAATTAAAAAATCAGCCTCTAATTGAATAAAACAACTTTATTCACGCATATATATAAGAGTGGTTACAATTCACTTGATTGCAAAAACACCTGGTCTAAAATGGTAGTGTCAGTTTGTTAGCGAAACTATATTATATACATATAACGAGTTTTAGCTTGACGACATAAAAATGCGTTACTACATTGATCAAAATAAACTTTACATTTGATATTTTTTTTTATACATACCGATAGCAAATGATTTACCCGGTGGTCTTTTGTATACCTAGCTAACGAGTCTAAAGCTATCACTTTAAAATACGCTACTAATAATAAAAAAATCTTTCCATTTCATAAAATTATAGCAAGCAACAATTTGGTTTTAACAATTTCCGAAAGACGCCGAAAAAAGCTCTATATAAAATATAAAAGAATGTAAATCAAAACAAAAAAACAGAGATGTTCAAATCATGCGAACGACATTTTGCTTTAACGTTAGTTCTCTGCGATGACAACAGGTGGCGCTGTACACTTTGTGTGTCGCGCTATCGTTTGGTTCACCCAGAAGGTATAAGTGCATGGGCTTCATTGATAACAGGCAATTAGAATTGGAGAATTTTACACGATTTTTGAAATGCTGAGAGTTCAGAACTGAATTTCTTAGCATAATTATTAGTCAATGGAACCTTTGATAATCTAGATAGAATAGACCATTATTTTGCAATATAGCAATATGGTATGTTATTGCCATGGTCTTGAAGATTTCTGTTACACTTACATTTATCCGGTGGATTTTTTTATAGATAACAAGTCTTAACCTATCATATAAAATACGCTAATAATGATCAAAGAAACTTTCCAATTGATAATTTCTATAAAGCAAAGGCTTGTCCTTATAGAGGATTTCTGTAAAAAAAAAGTTCCTTTAAAGTATGTAAATAAAAAAAACAAGGAGCAATATTTTTCTATATATGAAATAAGTATAGTATGTGTAAACAAAAAGTGACAGACAAGTTGCTGGAACGTTCGTTCTCTGAGCTGACGACAGGTGGCGCTGTATACTTTTTAATTCGCGCTATCGTTTGGTTCAGCTAAAAGGTATAAGTCAATAGGCTTTTGAAGTAGCAGGCAAATCGGATTGGTAGATTTTACACCATTTTTGAACTGCTAGGAATTCAGAATTAAATTCCTTAGCATATAAATTAGTAACTTTATACCGATATCCGTGGCATATCTTCATAGAATTGGCCACTATTTAGGACTACAAAAAAGGAGGAGGTTCTCAATTCGATTGTATTTTTTTTAAATTATGACGATAGGTATTTTTATTGCCAGTGACGAAGATAAAATAACGAAGTGGCTGGCCTTAATTTTAACGATTTACATCGAGTTTTATAGTAAGATAATGTTTTGATTTTAAGTTTATCATTTTTTTTTGTAGTATTAATTGATGGCCCATCTGATAGTAAGTGGAAAACCATCGCCTATAACGATGGAGTGATGCAGGAGACAAACGTTTTTATCAGTAACTACTTGAGTTTGCATTGTATTGTATACCAAAAGGCTGACAACCTTGCTAAACTAATAACCGACATAAATAAAAGTCCTGAGATTCTTGCAAATTTTTATTAAATATAAATATTTGAAAGATTCTAATAAAAATATTTTGTACGAGTAGTAGTAGGTACCTATGATAGCGAAAGCGATTGGGTTGACCTTGTAACCTCAGTCGTCGAGCACTCAACAACGACTCTCTATTTTGACAAATTGAAACTTTTTTTAAAGTTTCCGTTTCAGGACGTAATTTTATCTTTATTTTTGACCGGTTTGTGCATAAACTCATCACGCCAAGCGTAGCCTTTTAGCGATTTCGCTATATTTGCCAAACAGCAATGTGTGCGTTCGCTATTTTTGGTTTATTTGTACAATTAAGTCAAATAATGCATAAGGCAAAACCGCGTATGAACGCGTCCCTTATCCGTTTTTAGTGAAATGTCAAAGGACTGGATAATTAATTAATTTATTTTCTGTTACGGTACTTGTGGTGATGAAAGGTTTGGGATATTTTTAAATCCATCAAATATTCAGCAAAACTTCGCGACACAAATAAGCTACGCCAAGTAAGGATCCACCATTAAGACGTGTGAGTCCTTATTACATACTTGAACGTGCTGAAATAAGTAAAAATTTAAGCAATATTACAACTATAAACATTCAACACATAGCTTTTTTAACACGCGTAGATTCTCGTAAATCTGAATCTCGAGAACTATAAATGTTGGATGATGTAAAAATTTGAAAACATAGCAACCCATTTACATTAAAAACTGCAAATTTTAACTGAAAAATGGCAAATTTTATTCATTTCTACTACAGTTGACATAGTTACGAAGAGACTGCCGATCAACTTCGCACACTATCAGCAAATTGCAAGCGAGCATACATTTCAAGAACTGCAGGTCTCTAATTTAATCGAATTGTATCCAAACTGCATTTTTTGGAATACCATGATTCTAAAACCTTTTTATGTTCATAGTCAAAAGGTTTTAAATGTCAAGGTATACACATTGAAAAGTGATCTTTATAAATATGATACGATTAAGACGACTCATAAGTTACTAGTTCCTTATAGTAGTGAACTAGGGAGCATCTGTTATTTTTTCATCGTATATCCTTATTATTTATCGCCAGACGAAAGTATTTTTGTTTTCACAGCAACGCTGTTAGAAAGTAAAGAAAACTTGAAACGAGATTTCGATCTGGGTCGAACTGGTCCCAATAAGCCGCCGCCGCGAGCCCATAACCGCAAGTAAACACTAAGAACCCTTTCACATGTGGTCTTAATGTTCGCAATACTGTCACGTTGCGTTTGGAAGAGGTTTGGCCTGCAATAGATATTATCAAATGTCCCGGACAATTGATAATATCTATTGCATTGAAAAAATGTAACTAAAACCATAGAGGTTTTAGTTAAATTTTTTCAACTAAGTTCTTTAGCTCAGCTTGCAATTAACTAATTAACATCGTCACGAAAGGAAACCCTTTGATGCACTCTCCATGCGAGTCATGCGTTTACGTCCGGCTTATTCGGGTATTATCGTCATTCTATGATCGTCAATCACTGGCCGCCATACTTGTTTACCTTCTTACCGTCTTGGTTTGTTTAGCAAATGAAGAAAAAATCAAACCTTACATGGACTACATTAAACATTAAATTACCGCGGATGCTTTTGTTTACGCCTAAGAACATTGTTTACTAATCGGAGTGTTTGTTAGTGGAGGGGCGTGAAGATGTGAGCTTAAAAATAAACATAATGGTAATGAACTACTCGTGTGAACAAGCGTAAAAGATATAAACAATGACGAGTACGTGTGCAACCTAATAGTTAAGCACATAAATATGATAAAATTTAAAATTACATAAACAAGCGGAAAAGATATAAACAATTAGGATACGATCACGTGTGCAACCAAATAGTGAAGCACGTAAATATGATAAAAATTTAAAATGACAATATTATTATTTTCATTGGCAGCATCCTTTATTCTGTCAGGCGAAGAAAGAGGCGTTAGAGCCGCTACAGAATGTGTTCAAAGTAATATGTAAGGCCTACATTTGCAGCGCTTATGTTTGTGTATTTTGAATAATGGTCAGCGGACACAAAATATTTTCTTAGTGTTGTGTCTGATGAGAGATGATTTAAGACATGGCGCTTCTATGTATAACCCATAGGATAAGCCTTGAAATCGTGAGGTAAAAAGTGGAGGAAAAGCGCTAGCGGAAGCCTGGTAAACTTGCCTATATGGGATGATTGCCTATTTGGATGGCGTATCTTTTTTTTGTAAAAATACAAACTGAAGTTTTTTATAAGAGACCTTTTAAACACTAATTTATTATGATGAACTTGTTGTCATCATCATTATATAATACAAGCAAGTAGTATTAAATTAAAGTCAGAGGTACGCACGTACCTCTGACTTTAATTTAATCGGGGATCGAACTTGGCCCCCCGAAAGAGTCTTAGCCACTAAGATATACCTATAGATACTTATAACTGAATGCGCTTATCTTCCGAACTATAACCGTATAATAGGTTATTCCTTAATATCCATATCATATCACAGGTATTTTTAGCAATCTATGCAAAAAAGTACGTCAATCCGTTACCCTTTTTTGTGAAAGACGGACAAACATACAAAGACAGCTTCATGTTTATAATATTAAAAGGGATTAAGGGAGAAAACACCAAAATATAACATAACTAGTAAATTTTCTAATAAAACCTTGACCAAAGCATTATTAATAAATAAATGAGGCAATAAATCGTGACACCTACTCGCTTACATTTAACAAAAAGAGAAAGTTCATATTTTAATCAAATCTCCTTTAGCTCCGTTACTCATACTATTAGTGAAATTTTAAGCACTTTCGTTTTATTTGTTGATACTCTCTTAGCTTAGCTTAATCATTGTCGCTGAGCACAATTGAACTGTTGTCAGACAGACTAGTCTCATACTGAAATAATCATCATAAATAGCCTATAAAAATCCACTGCTGGAATAAGGCCTCACCCAATGGAAGGGTTTGCCCATAATCACCAAATTGGGCAGACGGGGTAGTTATTGTAGTAGATAAAAAAAAAATCAAAACTTTTACGACACTTGTGGAAAGAGAAGGGGATGGGACAACAATTTTTGATCTGCCATCACAAACGGCCCTCATACCGTGCGGTGACGGCAGATCAGAGTACAATCGTCACCACCCCCTGCTCTTTCCGCAGGTTTCGTACGATATGGAAATACATATGTGAATTGGACAGGCTGTCCCTATCAAAAATGACGGCTCAAATGCTGGGGACATTTAAAGCGCCACATGGTACATACGAGTATCTGTAAACTATTAATGGGTGTCAGTAATTCTAACTTTAGTTCTTTGGACTCTCTTATTACTGCATCCACACAAACAGCGCAAAAACAGCAACGTGCCAGTGGTAATATTATTATAGGTCAGTGACTGTACAAAGTTGATTTTTTTAAGCAATATCAATCATGAACTCTTCACATCGCTTACATTTCATTTAGCCCTATAATGTTTCGAAGGACACTGCAGATAGAAAAGGCATTAAAGGTTTTATCGAGGGCGATTGTTAGCGTTATGGCTGATCAAGTAAATATGCGACGATGTAAAGCAAATTCTTAACGCAACTTTGAAGAAGACCTCTTTTGGAACATGAAATAATAGTTCCGCTTCATGCGTCTGTGTCGTCACATTATTTTTGTCACGCCCTCAAAAGCCGTATTCGTGCGGCCGTCTGTTGCATAGATACCTACGCATTTACATTTTCCATTCAGGAGAACTCTTTTCTTCTTGTATTATGTCCTATTCTTGATTTAACATTCATTTTGTTTGTGCATGTCTGTCTCTATGACCTCTGCGCGACGACGCGCCTAAGTTGGCCCTAGCCGGGCGTAACTTCAGTAGACTGATCATTCCTAGGTAGATATATTAAGAATTTTATATCCTAGATGTAGCATAGCACTATCTACACCTAAATCAAAACAACATACTTATAAAGTTTTATCTTTTTTTTTATATTAAGACTGAGGGTCATAAAATTGTTGACTTGTTTATTATATTATAAGTTTTATAGGTATAGTACTTTTTTAATTAATTTACTTAATAATACAGTAATATCAAAGCTTTGGGACTGATGGTAGTACACATCAGCGTCTAAAGCTGTCTTTCTCTAGTTTAGTGTAATTTACCTATAAATATTATTTTCCCACTAAGTTGATTGTTTACTTACAGGTGTAAAATATCTATTGGCGCGCCTCTGCGGTATAATGTGACCATCAATTTAGTTATTTCTGAATTGAGTGAGTGAGTTTTATTACATATATTAGGCATAAAGGAAATATGCAACCACACCAAATATGTCTTTAGTTTTCATTCAAATCCTGTAATTATTATCAATAATAAAATAATTAAAATAATAAGAAATATATTAATATTAACTAAGATTGGTCAGTATTTTGACCAATTTACAGTGATCTATGTGACCATAGCATGTAACTGGGTTGAAATATAGACAAATCCCATAATATTGTTGTAGTGCATCCATAAGTATTTTTGAGAAATATTAATTTTACTAACTCAAAACTCATTTTCTGTGTTGTTTATTATTATATTCAACTTTTTCATTTCTCACCTAAAGATTTATGTGTGGCAAGAAACTCTTTATCCAAGTTCTACCCAAATTTAAACATTTGTTAAAATTAATATTGGCCTTTAGAGGAAAATCGATAGTGAAGCTGTTTTACAGAAGATAGTAGTCTTCTGTATAACTCAAACAAGAACTAAATAAAACTACTTCTACCCCAAATTATGCATCCACTGTATGCTTACCCACCAGTAAAATCAGTATGGAAACATTTTGCATCATACTAAGCTAGCCTTCTAGTTTTCTATGAAGGCATTTATTTACCTTTTGACTACTTATAATTTACTTAACATTGATCTAGATGTACCTATTTCATAAAGGGCATAACGGTTCAATTTACCAACACACTTCAACAACAGTCCATTTTCCAATGAAAGTATGCATGAAAACAGCAAAACAAACATTATAAATAAAATTAAAAAAAAAAAAAATTGTTGAAATTAATTTAAATTATTTGTGTTACTTTGGTGCTGTTACTCTGGATGGAAGGCGCGGTTACACTCAATTTATTTAAAATTTAAATGCATTAAAATCTTTAAAAGCTGCACTTTCGAGATGAAACTTTTTTTTAAACAAGTTCTTTTTTGAAACGTTATCATATGAATTATTGCAATTTCAATTTGAAAATGTAATGTAATAGGTACTCGCGTTTATCATAATATTCACCTCTTCCAAAGCGTTGATAGTTTGCCGGCATTGTGGTATACGCGAAACAAACGTAGAAGTGGTTGGCGAACTGTAATCCTCTCGAGTTTCGTCAATAAATTCACCGATACCAATAAGACCCGGCATTATAACACAATTTGAATTGCACTAGAACAAAATCCCGAGAATAATTCGATTAAAACGATTACTACAGAAAACATTCATCAAAACACGCGATATAAAATGAACACATTTTGTAACCACTAATCACTTCTGCGCAAATAAAAACAATTTCGCATCTAAGTTTAACAAATAAACACATCCATCTCTGTAATCATGAATGAACAAACTAATATAATCGAATGACATCGTTATACCTATTTGCAGAATGGAACGGCGAATGACCGTAGAGTCGATGTCGGTGAATGAGATGAATGGAAATATACAGAGTATAGAGAACTGTCAAGTCACAAGTGCTAATTATTATGAGTGCAAACGAGCCTTAGTGCTGCCAGAGGCTTACTATCTGGTTGCTCATTTCAAAATAACAATAATCAAATAGTTATTTTAAATGCTAAAAATGTAAATAAAATATAATTTGGCCATAGTTTGCTTCTTTTCATGAACTTTTTGACCTTAATTGTGATATTAAAAATATTCCACTTTTTACTTTTTTTTCGAGGCTTCCGGTTTTCATAGACAAAGAAATGTTACAAGCGAGTTGCAACATTTTTCATTTTCAAAGACCATAGAACCTTAAGAATAATGACTGAACTGTCACGAGGTACGATCATTCGCCAATCTCTAATTATTTTGTGAATTTAGGTACCTATATTCGTTTCGATTTTTCCTATAGGTATGCTCTAAACGATTATTGACTTAAGGTGAAAATTGTGGTGCATCTGGAGTGGTGTTATTTTTCTTATGACCTCTATACATATTTTGTATATTTTTGGTTCAAAAATATTTTTAATTTTTACAGAAATTAGTGAAGTCTGGTCAAGATTATTTGACCACCGACCCTTTCTCAGTGGTGAAATAAAATTCATGTTAAGAGAATTTGAGGTAATTAAACTACATAACAGTACTTATAGTCTAAGTAGGCACATCTATATAATAATACTAGACACAGTACTTAATTGAAAGCGTTTCCTTATTAGTTTACATGTTTTAATGTGTTAATATTGATAACTACAATCTGTAGGACACTTCATTGATCCTAGAAAAGTAAAAGTTGCATGCAGAAATTTGACATTCATGATGGATAAGAACAACTACTGAGTTTCTTACCATCTTCTTGGTGCCTTACAAACAATTTGATAACAATTGCTGATATTGGCAATCTTTTATCAGAATTTTTAATTAATTTTATATTATCTAAAAACAAGGCATTTACCTGATTTACACCTGAAAACAACTTACATTAAATACTGAACATATTAAATGCATCAAAACTACTAACATAATTTCATGAAATTCCACAAAATTATTCTACCAATTCCAATTACTGGTGATTAACTGAATCCATTTAATTAAAACCTTTTAATATATAAGTTATTACTCTTACTAACAGAGAACTCAAATCAGTAATCTTCTTTCTTCTTTCTAAATTGTAGGAAAAACGAGGTGATAGAGAAGTTGAAAACTTGTTTGCAATCGTAGAAAACTTAACGGAAATCAAAGACACACAAGTAGAAAGAATATCAAAGAATTCAATTGCAGCACTACCTGTGTTAGCAGAAAAATTGGAGCAGGCATTAAAACTTTCCGACCAAATTGAAAAAGATTACCTGGAACTACAAAAGGTACAATATTTCAGAATATTTTTTTGAAAGTTATTTTATTTACTTTAGATAGTCTTTGGCATTTAGGGGGGCAGGCATTGTCAGTGGCAGTGGCATCTAGACAATGCTTGTTCTGAAGGCATATTAAACACAATGTAGAGTGCAGTCTATTTGGACCATACACAAAAGTTTTCTCAGGCTGCTAATGCAGTTTTTCACATTTAAAACATTAATGTCACATACCTTTCAGATTAATAAAGAAAAGAAAGCTAAGAACTTTGAGAAAAGACAGAAGGAATGGGATCAGTTTATTGATGATATGAACTTCAAGTGCCAAAGAATTGATAATACATTTGAAGAAAAAGAAGAGGAACTTAGAGACTTGTATGCTGACCTAAACCACAAGTTAAATATAACTAACAAATAAACATGGATCTCCTAGGCTCACTCATTGATACCAATCTAAGAATTTACCCGTCAGAGAAAATGATTAAATTTCTGAAAACAGTACCATCTTCAGACCAAATACCGTATAATATTTTGCAGATAATAGAACCAAATTCCAAAAATATATTTAATAGTTATAAACTACAGGATTTTGAACCAGTGCAATTAAGTAGTTTAGAACTAAAAGATTTAAAAAATATAAGAGATGGTTTTGATGAAATTTATAACAATAAGTCCATTGGGAACCAAACAAAACCACCAAATGAAATAGACAGTGAAATTAAAGAAAAGAAAAAAGTAAAGGAAAAAAATAATGAAGATACAGATAATAGCACTACAATATCTGAAGGTGAAGACAAAAATGAAAACACAAAGTCATCAAAAGAAGGTTTAAACAGTAATGATTTTGAAACTACAAAAGCTGGACCTTATCTAGTAACATCTGATATAGACTGGTTATTTATACATATCAAAAATAGGAGAAATAATGGCGAAACAGACATTCCATATTTACATACACTACTTGAAGGTGCATCTATTGAAATGCCAGAAAACGAAAAAATAAAGAGGAATCCTGTTTTAGAAGCAAGATGTGTTAAATTGAGAGCTCAGCAAGAAGCTCGTGAATATAGAAAAATGACTAAAGGTGTTGATAATGTTAGAATGAGATTTCCAGAAGACAGTATTTCATATCAAAGTAAGTAAAGGTGCACACATGAGCAAATGTAGCTTGAAAAAATCCTGTTTTTTTTTTTGTATTTCATTTTAAGGTAAAACTATTTTATATTTCAGTGAAACAACTTAATCGTCATCTGATAGCAATTGGGCAATTCATATTATCAATATTTGCTGGGTTCCTCTTTGGATTTAGAGGAGTTGAATGGATGGTTGGTAATTTAGATTTTGGATTTAGATTACTTCTGGGTGTTATGTGTGCCTTAGTAATTGCTTTGGCGGAAATTTATTTCCTAGCAAAAAAGCTTAATGAAGAGTTATGTATTCCTGAGACTGTGCAACTGGGAGGTCCTGTGAAGTTTGCTGATCAAGACAGTTATAATTACAAAAACAATGAATCCTTGCCAAAGCCACATCAGGATTAACCAGTTTTCAATTATATTTTTGTAACCTAATAACAGCCAACTATATTAGTTTGTATTAATTCCTTTTATATTTAATCTAAAAAAACATGTTTAGGATATATGTGTAATGTTGGTAATAAAAATATTAATAGGTGTATGCATGTTTTTTTATATTTATGTAAAAACACGTTGTGGTAATATGTCAAATCTTAGTATCATAGTGTAGGAACAGAGGAAAGGATACTATAAATGGGCTACCAAAAAAATGTAACTCCATGTCAATTTGTTGATCTATATATTATATAAAAGGCAAAGGTGACTGACTGACTGACTGACTGTCTGATCTATCGACGCAAAGCTCTAATCACTTGACAGATCAGGCTGAAAATTTGCAATCTTCTAATTTGCAACTTGTTATTACAATGTAGGTATCCGCTAAGAAAGGTTTTTTGAAAATTCCAACCCTAAGAGGGTTAAATTGGGGGTGAAAGTTTGTATAAAATTCTTCATTTATCAATTTATTTTTCAAGGTAATTCCATGAAACAGATGAAATGAAATGATTGAATGAAATAAAGAAATACGTGATTCACTTATTTTAAAAAATCCAATTCGAAAGGCAAGAAATAGGGGATGAAAATTTATATCAATGTTTCTGATTTTTTTTTAATAATTTACGTTCATATTTTTCTATTAGCAGCAAGACTCTTTTCTAAACCTGAGTTAAAATTAACCAAATTAAAAATTTAACTTAACGTGAGCGAAGCCGCGGGCAAAACTAGGAAGTCATATAGCTCATAGTATTAATTTATGCCAAAATTTGTTATGTGTGGTTAATAAGAAGATTAATTGATAACCCAAAAAACTTAAAAAATATATCTTGTGTAATTTTTGTACCTGCTAGCTTTCGATTTTTCGAACCGATTTCGGCGGGTGAAATCGGTAACACAATCAGGACAGTAATTTCAAAAATCTAAAATGTTTTTTTATGGAATGTTCATTTCATTGTCCATCAGGAATTTTGCATATTTCACCTTACGACGTTTTGAATCTCGTCAAAAAGCTCTTTGTCCGCGAAAAGCAGAAAATCTCTATGGTGTAATTTATAATTTCTTCAATCCTTATACTCCATACCATACAGATCTACGGCAATGTAGGCTACGGCAATGTTCGCTCCGAAACAGCATCCTCAGGAGATGTTGACTTTACAAGGAATAATTGTTAATTATTTCGCACTCTTTCCGCAAACATGAAATGCTATATGATAAAGAGAGATGCATACATTAAGCATTCAACAACCAAAGATTAGTTAAGGTAGAACAGCCATGTTAGGCACAAATAAGTAATATGCGGTTTTGTAATACATACACTGAGTAACAATACAACTTCCTTGATTGGATATATTTTCATGATAATGTGATGAAAACCAATAACAAATGTGCAAATAAATAAAAAAATATGTTATTTAAAGATAGTAAAAATTTTTAACGAAAAAGTTTTTAATATTTTGGCCTACCGTCGTATATACTCGTCCGCCGTTTCTAAATAAAACTTATATATCAATATTCTTTCAAAGCGTCAGTTATACGCAATTAAAATTTCAAATCAGGTGAAATGAAATGAAATGAAATTTTATATTTGCCCACAAAATCGCTTACGCTAAGCATGCAGCATAAGCATTTCTTTTTTAATATATTTTCAAAGCCTGTTTTTGGGTACAACAAATTTAAAATATTTTTCATTGTATATTTAAGCAATATCATTAATTTAAAATACAAACAGCAGCAGTCCGATTTCGTAATCTTTACTTGCCTAATTTTTATATTTTTATTATGGAGGGTAGAGGTAAGGAGAGTCATCTGTGTATATGAAAAAGTGTCGTCAAAATGTATTAAATTAGGATGGCGCCACATTTGCATCAGGGTAACTCTTAAAAGAAGCGCCAAATATAAATATTGTTAGAGTAGGCTTGAAAAATAAACAAGGAAGTATGGAGATACAAGGAAGTAAGGTTATATTTACCACAATATTTTGTACAACGTAAATTGTTGAAATTCTCAATAATTAACTACTTTAGTCATGACATTAAATTTTTTAACTCGGCATACTTCAATTCATCTACGATTGCTACATTCATACCATACCCTGTGCATCCACCAGCGCCATTGTGGAGGATTTTTGAACTGTTATTTAGCGCATACACAGGACACTTTTTCAACTTTTCTCCCATATAAGATGACTCTCCTTACCTCTACCCTCCATAATTTTTATTGGTCAGTGATTATAGTATTCTGTGCACCCCAGACTAGAAATAGCACAGAATAGAGAGAAGTTGTTTTTAATTTATTCTCTGTGGTAAGTCACAGTGACAGCGCCGATAGTTGTAAAGAGCTTGTTTTGTATTGTCATTGTTTTTGTGACAAGAGTCTTGGTATAAAATTATTACACCATATTAAGTTTATGTTTCGAACTTCTACAACATTCGGTAGAGGTAGGTAAGTGATGATTCATTTTGTTTTGAAACTGTATATAAAGTTAGACGCTGCGCAATAACAACATTAGTGTGAAGACTTTACGTATTGAAGGTCGATTCTTGAGTGTATTTGATAATAAAAAAGTCCCTTTACTAGGTAAATATTAAATTTTTCAAGTTTGTTTTATAACATACTGGGATATTTCAACTGTAATAAAATATAACGACATCCGTAAATGTTATGTTATAGGAGTCTCTCTAACTAGGTGCTAACTTTTGTTACTTAATTAATCACAAATCATCATAGTTAATAGTATTTTTGTTGCACAAAATGGCCCCCAAGGGAACGTAATTTGTTCTTGGTATTTTAAACTTGAATTTTTATATTTGTATTTTTCATCAGCAATAAACATGAGCTATCAAGTTGATTATAAAGTGTATGCTTACTGTGGTGAACCTGGGAAGCCTGAAGTCAGAAGATTTGTTGTTGACAGCAAATTTGATACAAGTTTTCAATACTTGAAGTCAAAGCTTCAAGATATCTTCCCAAACCTTATGAACAAGAGTTACAATATTTCATGGAAAGGTATGGTATTATTTTTCCTAGTAATTGTTTATTCTTTGAGTGCCTTAGAATACAAATGGCCTTTCCATTTGAATAACCTGTTCATAAATTTGCCCTGCTGGTCTTTTAGGAACATAATAAGTGCCAACATTAGTTTTTCCTCCTAAATGTCAGAAAATAATACTTATAAATTTTTTTATATTTTTAGGTTCATTAAAAAAACTCCAAAGTATAATTGTTGTGTTGTGTAATAAACTTTTTTACTTCCCTATGCATGTAACAGTTTAATACAATGCCTATATATAACCGGAGCCTATACATTTGCTAAAAAAAAATATACCTTTCAACTAAATTTAAGTATAAACAAAAAATATAACAATTAAGGCAATGATGGGTTGGTTAATTGCATCTTGAAGTTTAATCGCAATATTGTTGTAATCCACTTGCATCACTTTTGTATTTATAAATAACCAAAGAAAACAATGAAAAATATACATGGGTATATGACAAAAGTAATGTTTTCTGTAAATTTAAGTGTATTGAAGTCTATGTATAAACAAAAAATCATCTTATGCTCATTGTCTTGAAAAAATTCAGTTTATGGCCAAAATATTATCATTGCTTTCTATTTTTTCCCTACTGGGTGATGTACACCCAATAGCAATTAATTTTAACTTCCACATCACAATTACAACAGGAGATTTGGGGCCCTGGACAATTTTATTAAATACATAGATGTTAATACTTGACCCTTATATTTTCAAAAAAACCTCTTTTAAATAGCAAATATATATATATAGATTATATATATATATTTAATTATAATGTATGTTTCATTTTAAACTATAGATGAAGAAAATGATGACATAGTCATTTCATCAGATGAAGAACTCTTAATTGCCCTGCAGAGCATGGGTGATGGCCCTAAAAAGCTGTATGTCTACTGTAAGGATAAAGCGCCACAAATTGATGAGGTGGTTTTCAACTTAGTCAATCCCATACCTGATAGTCAAGGTAAGATATTAGTTACTTTTAGTTACAGTAATTAGACATTGGAGTAAGCCAATAAAATCTTATAGTAAGTTACTATTTAAAAATAAATAATAGTTAAAAAGAAACTAAAAAACACACTTTTTATCGAAAAACAAACTAAAAAATAGAAAATAAATTTTAATAAATTTAAATTAAGAGTAGTGTTAAAAATTTCAATACATATGAATTAATAATAGTGTGAATAAAAAAAATATATTTTATTGTAAAAAAACTGTGGGGTGCATGGTGTCAATAGTTATAAAAATTTTATTGACAGATATGAGTAGAGTGTATATTATTTTTATAATTTCTTAAAAAGCACCCTACGCTTTTTTTAAAATGTTTTTTTTTTTATTCACACTATTATTAATTTATATTTATTGAAAAGCATGTTAATGACTTTATTTTATTAATATATTAAAAATTTCACCTTTCTGTATGCCACCAGGGTTATCCATACTCCATGGTCATGTGCCACTTTTTTTCAGCTTCATGTTGTTTGTCCACCTAGTGGGGGTCCATAAATGATGTGTGCAGGATTGTCAAATCAGGACTTTGTGACCTAAGCCTTAATTCCTTTTGATCATATACCTTATTTCTTTTGCAGGAATAGCTTCTGTTCACTTGGGTGTGGTCTGCGATGGGTGTGATGGCCCTGTGGTGGGTTTCCGTTACAAGTGCACCACCTGTGACGATTTTGACTTGTGCTCGAAATGCGAGGCAGGCGGATTGCATGCTGAGCATTGCATGGTGCGCATTCCAGTGCCTAACTTGCCGGTATGTTCTCCATTGTTAAATTATATAAATCATAAGTTAATTCAAGTCAGCCTTAGTTAATTAGGTTACAAAATAACTAGCAAATTTTACAGGAAAGACTGGCTGATTGAATTACTTCTTTTAATGCAATTGCTAAATTTGTCCATCACATTGTGTGGTTACCACATGATAGCAACCCATTTGGTTGCATGGAAAATTTGGTTGAACTCACAAGTTGCTGTTGTATATAACTACAATCTGTAAGAAACACTCAGGCCCAACCTTTTGAGTAACCAGAGCAGTTTTGAACAGTTATCTATATACTGAAATAATTTTACTTAACCAACCAACCAACAATTTTATTCAACCAACTAGTTGCAAAGTGATTAATTGCACACTTAGAAAAACTTGAAATTTTCTAATAAAAATATTATATACACACACTTAGAAATACATGTATAAAATTTTCTAATCAAAAGATTATTTCAACAGTCCGCCGTCATAAGGAATGCAACAAAGCGTTACCGCCACTTTTTGAAGACTGTTCACACGCCATGCAGTGATGAGAATGTCAAGAAGCAACGTCGCGACAGAAGTGGCGATAGAAGACGACGCGATCACGGACACGGCCATCATCACCGCCACCACAGTGGTGATGGTGACCACCACCATCGCCGGCCGCGCACTAGCTGGCTAGAAACATTCGCTAGTTATATGAATGAATTCGCTAACCTCGCGGGCGATGTGAACATTGAAACTGAACCGATAAACCCAACTCAAGAGGGTCCCAATAACAGTGAGACCCAAGCTCCCAAGGAAGCGGCAAAAGAAAACAAACCATCCACACAATGCCCCTTCAACATGGAGAATTTGGATGTACATAACATCCAAAAACTATTAAACATGTATATGGGTGGTTTAAGCACATCCACTCCTAAGCAATCAACTTCTAACGCTTCCAACAGTGGAGCCCCTCAACCCAAAGCTGGGCCTTCCAATAATGAAGCCACCCAGTCTTCTACCATCAATAATGAGGCCACAGAATCCGGACTCGGCAGTAATGCTCTAGACGTGGAAATGTCTGAGGCTGATTCAAAGAGGTCAGAGGTTGATACCGAAAGTTTCACCTCCGAGGCATCCTCAACTAAAACTGTGGAATCTAAAAAGGAAGATTCTCCTGACAAAGTAGACGGGTGGACTGTCATCAATAAAGATAATGGTAAGTAAAACATTAAACTTAAATTCATTGCTGACATATTATGTAAATATTTCTTATGCATTGTGGCATTCTTAGTCATATACCTGGTCTATTGAATTTAGCTGTCTATGATATAATACTGTTCCTTTTTACTATTTAAAGCCATAAAAACTAGCATAGTATTAACTACTATAACATATGATGAGGTCTTGTGTCGATTTAGTAGGGGTTGATTTATAATAAAAATTAATATAACTGAATATTTTGTTTTTTAGACCTGATGGATGGTTATGATAAGACAAATGGACCCCCAATTGGTTTCAACCTTCCAGAAGAATTTCAGGAACGTGTGACCATATCCCAGGGACAAAACCTCTATCCGCCGCTGAATACTGGCACGGCTGGTGAGTTCAAAATATCTATAACCTGTACCAATAATAAAGGTTGTTTCTTAAAAAGTATCAAATTAATCAAATGCAAAAAAGATCCTCCTCTGTTTCTTAAGGAAGGTTTATAATGCTATAATATAATGCGGCGTCCCTTAAAAGCCGAGAAAACGAAGTAGTAGCGGGGTTGGGCAATGCGACGCGGTGGGTTGCTGTAGGGAAACTTATGAGTAGTAAAACTTAGGAGGACATTAAAAATCACTAGAGCGCTATACGCTTGGTGGCACGTCTTTGTCGGTAGGGCGATAACTAGCCACGGCCGAAGCCACCAGACCAGAGAAAATTCTGATATTATAGGTTACCAAATAGTCCTTGCCAACTATGAAACAACTTATAAAGAGTGTTCATCACTGAGCTAGAGAAAAAGTAGGAAAAGTAAAATAATTTTTGACTGTCTCGGTATTTCACAACAAAGTTGATGTTTTGCTAATATCATTGTTTCATGTAGGTTACTGACTCACTGCTTTATTATGCCGATTCATTGAAATGTCAGCAAAAGGGATGTTTAGATAACAGGTTAACATGTTTCGTAAGGTAGGGAAATGATTTTTAATTATGTCGATAGCCTTGATTTTAAAATTGTTTTCTCAACATTCATTTCCATAATTATATTATGTATGCGAAAGTGTGTTTGTTTGTTGCCTATGTCCTGATCAACTGTTGTATTGATCTTGGAAAATTTGGCAATAATAATTTGAATATATAGTTTGTAGACTGAAATTAGAATACTCTTTTAAAGCACAAGAAAATATTCTATCTATCTATATTCTTTTTAATTTAGTGGCTTCACAGCTAAACCGGTGTTGGTAAAAAGGTTCCACCCTGGAACGGTTAACATAGGCAGAAGACCCACGATTTTATCCCCTGACAAAAGTAGACATAAAATTGACGTGTCGATCTGTTAAAGCACGGCATCAGGGAATAATAGACGTTTACGCATATTATTTTCACTTGTAAGCCAATGCTCATAGAGTTGATAAAGCTGTAGCAGGGCTAGCACAGGTAGGAGACCAAAGTTATATCCCCTGACAAGGTATATAATTAAATTGTCCTCCTGCTAAAACACGGGAACATGGAATAGTAGAAGTTTACCCCCGTTTATTATTGACACATATTATTTGAATTAAATTTTTTACATTTGTGCACCAGTGCTCTGAGGGTTGATAGAGCTGTGGGAGAAGATAAATTTTCTTCCATTCCAAGGGGAGACAAATGTCTCCTGCCCACGCAAGCCGTGCTGAAACAAAATGGTCTCCGGGGATTTTTTAAAAAAACGAGTCGCGGGCAACAACTAGTTTGAAAAAGGGCACCTGCTTGGTCCCCACCTCTTACGTGACACTAATATTCGATTAAGATTGTTATTTCAAATAACGTATATTTAAATTTACATATAAAATCAACGTAAAGAGAAAGAGTGTGAATTTTTGTTTGAATATTATCTAGGATCACAACCTTTTTACCTTAAATGAATACCAAGCTGACCAAGTAATATATAATCGCTTCAGCAACTTATGTTGTTAATTTTTAATAAAAGATGCATTTTTTCTACAAATCCGCACCGGGCCAGCGTTAAAAAATGCAAGCAACGGTTTTAATGATAAGGGTTTTAGACTGTAGTCCATACAGTCTAAAACCCTTATCATTAAAACCGTTGCTTGCATTTTTTAAACTTTAAAACTCTCATGATTTTTTACATTTAGTTGAATATCTACAGATTTTCTACTACCTTTATGACGTGTGCTAACTTAGGTCTTAGAGTTTAATGCATCAATAATCTGCAATCCTTGATGATCGTCTATTCATTTATTTACAGTATATTATCATTGTGAGTGTCCTCATTAATAATTATCATTGATAAACATTTAATATTTAGTGTTGAATCCTAAAGTGCCGGAAACTCCAACTGTGTCTGAGCCGCTAAAGCCAGTTCAAGGCCAGGCCTCTGCCCAAGCTCAGGCTTCAGCCAACATCTCTGCCCCGTCTGCACCAGCTACACCCAAGCAGCAAGAGCGACAACCAAACATTCAGCAGCAGAAACCGCAAACAAATCCCCAGCCAGCCCATCCGTGTAAGTAACTATATCTATCCTACAAACTTAACTCCAAAAACCTCTCTGGCTAGTGTTGCCAGGCGTGCGGACATAGCTAGGCATTTTGATTGCGTGTGGTCAAAAAAAAAAAACGGCTTCCGGCTTGTCCGGCTTATATTAGGCTTTTACATTTCGCAAAAAGTTTAGCTAAAAGCTAGTAGGTTTGGCGATTTGGGAACCCTATCCCTGGCATACAAACTAAGCCGCAGACTTCTTAAACTTATACTTAACAGTTAAACTGTTATTGACGAAATTTTGCATTGCGGTAGCTTATATACCATGGAGACTGGAGAAGCTTAAAACAAACGGTTCCTGAGGCTTTTTTTAAAAACCTAAACTCGCGGGCTATATCTTTTAATTCCATTATTAGTTAGCCTTTCACTGCAATCTCAGTTTTAATTAAGTTGTGATAGAATCTAAGATGGTAACAGGCTAACCTGTTCGGAGTATATTTATTAAACCCGTTACCCTGATCGGTTTCTACAGCACATCGTACGAGTACGGTAAATCGGTTGGCGGAAAAATTATATTTCTGCAATGAAGAAAGCGGTAAATGAGAACAGATATATAATTTTATTCCATCATATGAAAATGGAAAGCAATCAGTTGGAAAGCAAGGATGCTTTATTTAATCGAATTGTACTATAATACCTAGTTTAAAATTTGTATGTAGAACATTGATAACATCAGTGATAACCTACAATTAAAGCCCATTGTTTTATCAGTTGAGTCATTTGGTTATTTGTATGAATCACTTGAATCAATATTCAGAATGAGGGCAAAATGAATGCTACCAAAAAACACAATACGAAACAAATAATTTCATTAGGTATGCAAACTTTGAATGAGGTTTTTTGTAAAGACGTAAGTTATAAGGCTCCTCTCACACCTCCGCTGCGAAACTTCAGTTGCGAAACCGCTGTAGGAATTCCGCTGCGATAAAGTGTAGTTGTGTAGTTGCGGAACGGGCGTCGGAACCTGCTAGTCATCAGTCAGCCATCGGAGCGAAATGTCGTCGTTATCAGAGTCAGAGGAGGAGGAAATATTATTGTGGACTTTAACTTTGAAAAGGCGTAAATCTCGTAGAATTTGGGTGCACGAGATTAATGAAAAAAGGAAGAAATTAGGAGAAAACCTATTATGTAAAGAACTAGAGTCACATGAAGATCGTTTTTATACATATTTTAGAATGAGCCCAGGGAGTTTTGAAGATCTACATAATCTTTTGAAGCCACATATTACTAAACAAAATACAAGGTTTAGGGAAGCTATTTCTAGCAGAGAAAGATTAGCCTTAACTTTGAGGTAAGTAAATTATTTATTTATTTATTAATCATTAATACAAAAAAAATATTCGGCATGTTAATAATAATTAGCATTGTCAGTAACTGTTGCGTCACTGATCATGGAGTAATTTCCTGGAGTAGCCGGAGAATGCGTGGTATCACTTAGAACAGAGTAGTTGAAACTACCCGTTGCAGTAGAGTTGCTGTTAGAAGTTACAGCCTCCAGATCACTTAATTCAGCCTCCATCAAAATTCGGGCGATATCAAATTTTGCTTTTATTTGTGTTCGCTTTGATAGTTTTTTGAAAGTATCAGCGTATCCCAAAAATAATAAATCTACTCCATCACATTTAACATCAACTTAATCTTCACTTCTGTTGCGATCTCTTCTATTTTGTAAGTACTGGATCATTCTATCTGTTGGATCCGGATCCGGATTACTTCTCCTATGCCTTCTATAAATTTGTTGGGCTTTTTGAGTTTCTTGCGGGCGGGTATCTTGTGCAACGTCTTGTGTAGTTACGTCTCCCGTAGATTGAGAGTTAGTAGAATTAACTTCTTCAACATTCAGAGATGCCATACTACCTTGAGTCTCATTCAATGTAATTGCTGGATCAATGAAATTCATTTGATCTGCCCAAGTCCAATTTTGAAGCTTTTTTGCAGCTTGGCCACTTGTACTCTTTTTAGATAATTTGTACTTTTTGTAGGAGTCTTTTAAATTCTTCCACTTCGCTTTCAAAGTTACGACTGAAAAATAACAAAATAAGACAAAATTAATATTATTTCAAAATTAATATTATTTTCATTGCAGATTCCTAACTACTGGAGATTGCTATAAAACATTATCGTTTTCATATCGTATAGGAAATTCAACAGTTTCAAAAATAGTGACCGAAGTATGTCAGGAAATATGGAATGTTTTACAACCATTAGCCATTCCACAACCTACACAAGAAATGTGGCTCAATATCGCAGAAGACTTTTTTGGGAAATGGGGATTTCCTCATTGCCTGGGTAGCGTGGATGGAAAGCATATTACCATTAAATGCCCTCCAGATAGCGGCTCAATGTTTTACTGTTACAAAAGTAAATTTTCTATTGTGTTATTGGCTGTTGTAGACGCTAATTACAAATTCATATATGTTGACATTGGATCGTTTGGAAAAGATTCTGATAGTACTATATTTGAAAAAACACCTTTTTTACAACTATTGCGAACTGGTCAACTTAATGTACCAAATGCCCAACCATTACAACAAGGCACAGATCCTTTGCCTTATGTTTTAATAGGGGATGGTGCCTTTAAGCTGGAAACGTTTTTGATGAGACCTTTTGTAAGAGAAGCGGCTATGCAAGATAGAGATAAAAAGAGATTTAATCAGGCGCTCAGTCGAGCACGTGTAGTTGTGGAATGTGCTTTTGGAATAATGGCACAGAAGTTTAGGATTTTCCTAAGACCTTTCGAAACAGATTTGACAAACACAATAAAAATTGTAAAAGCAGCTTGTTGTTTGCACAACTTTATACAGACGAAAGAGTCAGCCGTACATACCAGTTCCAGCTTTGAAATAGAACAGCTAGGTGCCTTTCTACCACAAAATAGACCTGGCAACCGACAGAGAGCATCGTCGGCAGCGTTTGAGGTCAGAGATAAATTCGTTCAATATTTTACACAAACGCAGAGAACTTAACGTTATCATAATATTATCTATAATAAGTACAAATAAATAATTATACATATAATACATATAATATCTTATAAGCAAAATAAACAAATACATTACAAATACAGTCTATTATTATTATAAAAAGACTACATACCTTCCTCATTTAATTCCCTCTGGATTTCTCTCCATGCCTGCAGTTTTTTCATATTATTTTTATAATCCGGATGATTTAATAAATAAAGAATAGGTCTATTTCTGACCTCTTGAATTAATTTTTCTGTGAAATCGACGTCCATTTTATGAAATAAATGTAGTTTCGCTTTTAATTTTTGTCGATTTCCACAAACACGTGCGAAAACAACGCGGCACCGCAACAAAATGGCGGCCGGAGCGCGGTAGTGTGGCTGGCGTCGGAGTATTATCGACGAAACCGCGCGGGGAAAGAGATAGAATATAGTTAAATCTATGCGTTAGAACAGGCAGTTCCGTGGCAGTTCCGCTTCTCCTACATACGGACAAAACACAGCGAAATTAATGCGGTTCCGCTGTTATGGTTTCGCAGCGGAGGTGAGCTACGGGCATAAAGAAACTTAAATTTACTTCATTACAAACTAACTGATAACCTTACGATGACTCAGTGATAATTATTCTCTTTCGTGGGAATTTAGGAATTAAAAGTATACAACAAACAACCTTATTTTTAAAGGATTTTGTTTCACGATCTGTCTTTCGCAGTGTTTATAATACAGAAATTATAAATTCAGACTCAGGCATGAAAATAAAAAAATTAAAAATTACTTTTTGTTAACTTTATTTATTTTAATAGGACTATTTAATTTGACTTGGACTATTTAATTTGACTTGGACTACAGATTCGACGCATACACATTAAAAAAACTGCAGTCTTTTACAGCTCATATGCAGTCTATTCTTAATAGGTTTTTCACTAATGGAAAGCGTCATTAAAGAAAATCCATTTTTCTAATGTAAAACACTATTGTTTCCAGTGGAACATATCAACGCGTCGATCAACCAAATGTTAGCTATGGGCTTCACTAACGAAGGCGGTTGGCTGACTCAGCTCCTCGAGAGCAAGAACGGAAACATTGCTGCTGTACTGGATCTGCTCACTCCAGTCAACCCCAAGAAGTAGGATGAGGGGCATCTGATTATTAATAACAAAAAATTGTTTATTAATAACAAATAATTGATTATATATTATTATATTTTCCTTACATTATAATACTATTGAACACAAGTCTCCGAACTAAATTGACACTTCAATGTACTACCGCCATGCTTTTTTCTGCAACTAAGCAGCATTTCTGTGTTCCGGTTGGAAGGGTGTGGTTGCTGGTGTTATAACGCGCACATGTGGCTTAATATCTACGCCACAGGTTAATGGGAACTTTAAAAAAAAAACACAAAAATGGTGCTCTCCTTTTCCACATAAAACACTGTGAAAAGGACAACAGGACCTGTCAGTTTAGTTTCAAGATTGTTTTAATTAGAATGAACCATTCGTATTATTTAGTTATTTCTTTTTTGGCTGCTATGCTAATATTTCTTATTTTATGTAAGCAATCATCTACATTATTTCAATAAAAACCTGTCTAAATAATAAGGTTATTAATTGTATGAAATGTTGCTAAACTGTTACAGAAAAGCGTTTTTAAATTTAGAATCATAGTGTAACGACGCTTGGTAATCAAGAATAATTATTGTACAATTAGTCTGTAAAAAAATTCTTAAACCGACTGGTTGAGAAGTTTCAGGCTTCTAAAATTGGCTAATACCTGGCTTATATATAAGTTAAGGAATTGTTTTCAGCTGCATTATGTAGTAAAGTAAACTATCAAACTAATTTTCCCAAAAAAACCTTGCCAAACTTATCGTCAAATAATATAAAGGCGATTGTGTTTTTAGTTTCATAATCCATTATTAGTACTTATTTAAAGTATATCCAGCTATATTATCTTTTATTGACATTTATCTAATTAGTGAGTAAGTAGTTATATCTGTATCGAATGACTATTATTTTGGTGTTAACTATTAAGGTACCTGTTTATTAAGACTACTAGATATTAAATACAAGAGTATTTTTTTTTGTTCTTTAGAATATCTCGACTCATGGTTGACAGTCACTTTACATTTTCATATTATTTAGGGGTTGTCATATTAACAAAAAATATTAGATTTCAACTATATTCAAGCTCTTAATTTTTCAAAGAATGATGTCAAGACTGGACATGTTAAATATAAATAGACTAGTTTAATAGATCCAAATTGAAATTCAGCCTGTATCTTCCAAGATAATAGAGTTACCCTGCTATATTTATGAAAAACGAATAATAAGAAAAATAATTTTGGTGTGATATATTGATTGTGATAAGCAAAATTATAGGTATAGCTGATTTATAGATTATAATCATCTAATATCATTATTATCCAATAAAGGTTTCAGGGTTACAAAAAGTTTTTGTTTTGATAATTTAATATTTATTTTAAAAATCCATATGAATGTCTCTTGAATTTTTCAATATCTCTCCTTTCTCTTACGACGGTCTTACCTAAGGCTTCGTCCAGGCATACAGCAGCGATTCTGAACAAAAAATATAATTTTTATTATGATGTAAACACAAAATGATAACGCTGTTGACTTTTTTTTATTCTACTATAAGTAAGCCCTTGACTGCAATCTCACCTGGTGGTAAGTGATGATGCAGTCTTAAGATGGTTGCGGGCTGTTAGGAAGTAGTTATACCCCGCGATTTCTACGCGACATCGCAACGGTACACTAAATCGCCTAGCGGCATGTATTTGTCACCGTCGCTTGTAACTCGCTTTGTTTTAGTGGTGTCCATTGCGCTATGTTCTTCGTGGATAAGGATAACACTAATATAATCTGTCAACTTAAGTTGGTTTGGAAATTTGTTTTGAATTTTTGCTATATATATATATGATATTATGTGACGAAAGCTTTAACCTACACTATATTTTGGTGTCGGTTTAAAGCTAGATAGCTTATTCGAATCAGTGGTATAGATGCCAAAATCATGTAATTTTTTTTTAAAGTAAAAACGGTTGTTACTCACATTCCCTGATTTATAGCATTCCTCAGAGTTGTAGTAGTAATACTACCAGGTCCATGCATGCTAATCGCACTGCATTTAGGCTGAAAAGCGGGTAGTTCCTCTGTATCATCATCACTATAATATTTCCGGTTTCCGGTGACCCCAACTATGAGGGAGACAGAACTGCATTTCTCCTCTTCTGCTGTTGGATCTACTACACATTTATTTCCAATTTTACATAATGTTACCTGCAATACAAGAAAAAGTGGTGTTAATACAATAAACAGTGCTATCTTTCCGTAGAATAAAAAAATTAATAGTTTAGAAAACTAAAAAACACGCTTGGCATAAAAAAGCTAAATTGTTTTTACCTTTTAGTTTTAGTTTTTCTTACAATATTATTTTTATTAGAGCAAAACTAATCGGTAACACATTCACCATAAAATTTGTTAATATTAGAGAAATCGGCTAAAGTTAATGTCTGGAGATTAAAATTCACATCATTCATTTATCATTATATAATTAACAAAAATCTTATTTTGCTATACGAATAATGGAAAATCTTATCAATAGTGTATTTTCATCGGTCCTCAATATATCCACACAGTTTGAACGAAATCAAAACGTTTAAAGAGTCAAGACCACAGGGCAAACACAGGTGAAGTCAGTGGCGTGCACTTCATACATGCACAAAAGCTCTGCCTACCCTAAAATTTTTGTATAACTCATAAATGAAAGGATTTTTCCATTTTATGGCATCTTCCTTCTTTATGCATACCCTGGTCAAAAACCCTGTGCACGCCACTGCTGGTGAAGCCAATAAAAAGGGTAAAAATAGCCAGTCTTGAGGGAAAAGTCTGGCAACCTGCATTGCTGCCTCTTTCCTATGAGAGGATGCCTTCCCCAGGAGTTTGATACCAAAAGACTGAGGATGCTGCTAAATAAATTAAATAGGAAACCATTAACTTTCTTACCAAAAGTGGTGCTGATCCCACATCCAACAATTTACTGTCATATGGATCATCAGATAACTGTAAGTCTATGTTGCCCCCATCCATGAGGGCTGCCTTTACAAATGGAATTTTAGTGTTAAACAATGCAGCCTTTACTGCAAGTGATACTGCATCACACAGATTACCTCCACATTCTAAAATCTAATAGTTATTTTAATTAATTCATTATTGTTATTTTTAAACAGTATGTAAGTTTCAATTAATATACTGCTTTGTATGATGAGTGAGGAGTCTGATATCATAGTGTTTAAACAGATTTACATTTGGATGTGGTAATTTTATATTAAGTGATTGCATAACAAGTTCCTCTCTAAACTGAAATCTGTTAATCTGAAATTGTATACTGGTCTCGCCTAGTTGCAACTTCAGTTTGAGCAACTTATTGTGTGAGAACTGTATTATAGTCCTCAATCCTTTACTTAGATGTGTTAAGGTGATGCTATTTTCCTTAGGTAAATTGTATTACACTTGAACGTTATTTTATAAAGATAACTTAATTTTTATTAAGGGGGAATAATGATCTTCAAAATGGGTTTTTTCAATACAGTACTTCTGATACAGTAAAGGAAGATAAAATACTGATAAATAAAACATGAGAACTGCAAGGCAAATGATTTTAGCAGTGTACTATTGGAATTGGTAAGTTAGAATATTTAAAAGGCATATACTGGATTTTTTTTTAAACCTGGAGCCAAAAACCAGATTGTTGAAATTCCAAGCAAGTATAGTTTTTTTTTTTGTTTCTCACCAAAATGTCAACATAAAGTTTCCAACACTGTTTCCCTTCAAATATACACAGCTGTTTTAGATCAAACGCCTGTGGGGACTGGTATGCTCTTTGCATCATGTTTGATATACTGTTGGCTAGCTGCTCTCCACCACGGCCTTCAAATTCTGGTGTTGCATTTGCTGAACTGGAAGACAAAAGCTAAAAGTATTACATTGAGGCAGGTTTAACTTTAGGTATGGAAGTCTTTATGATAGTAGGTATACAGTAAATGTAGCAGTAATATATTCTGCAAAATGTACACGCAATATCACAAACAATCGCAATGTAAAGCAATTTTTTGCTTTATAGTCTATTTAGGAGAATCTGTGTTAAAATATAAACTACTGATAAACTATCTCTGAAACTTATCTGTGCAACTGAAAACCTGATAGTTTTTGAGTAAACCAGTGCCATAGTTTTTACTGAAAGAAATCAAAAACAGCCCTTTGCATCACATGCAAAATTAAAATCATGTGACTGCTGTCATTCATTTGGTATGTGTTGCACAGCGTAGGTACTAAGCGTGTGTCTGTCTTTTATCTTCAATAGGGTTGTCAGAAGTAAACATTTAGAATATTTGAATTCAATTGTCGGGAAAAATATTCATGCTTTTTTTATTTTACAGAGTGATTCGTTATGAAATATACTTATCCATCCTTAAATACTTTTCAATAATTCTGTTACACAGTGTATACATTTTTTTATAAAAATGATAGATTTTTCTGGTTTCCAGTGATGTGAAAAGTAGATAACCAACTATCCAATGTAGTGAGAAACTTGCACATATCATGGAATAATAGATGTATAAATATGAAATGGTTTAAGTCAGGAAAATCACAATATTTCAGTTCATAATTAATTAATATGACAATTTGTTTTAAAATGAAATTTAGACGCACAGGCTCTTGGCAGAATAAATAATTTAAGCCATTGGTAGATTTTAGACACATCTTTGAAACCCCTAATAGTTTAAAAATATAAAAAAGTTTCAATAAATTTATTTATGCATACCAGTCAACAAAAAAATCAATCTTGCCTAAAGCAGGTTTGTCAGGCTTGGGCACATCTATCTCTGTCTTGATGCCGACCAGTATGTCAGTATTTGCAAGTCGAAGTCTTGCTGAGCCACTTGCATGGCTGACCACATTAGTCTCAAGTTCCATTGGCCTATAATCAATGGTTGATCTTCCATCTGACCGGTATTCATCCTTGAAAAATAAAGTACAATAGTTGCACTGAACTTTTAATGTAGAATTCCTGAACTTCCCGCCAAAATATAGAGAAAAAGACATTTAAGGTACTTGTTTTTTGTTTTTTAAACAGGCAGTGGAAGCCATAAGTAATGATAGTCATTTTTGAAATTTATAATAATAGCTTTTCAATCAATTCATTCAAGCACTACACAACATACATTCCAGATCGTGGGTTATGTGCTTTTAGAACTACAGTTGGGTTATTATATTTTGCGAACTCAAGTTGAAACCTCATGTTTTGGTTATTCAATAATGTGTTAAATCTAAGACGGTGGATAATTTATAGACTGTGAATAACTAGAAGTGAGAATGCAGTTTCTAAAGTTTGGTCAATATTGTGATGAATAAACTCACCTTAACGCCATCTATAATAAAAACCTTTTCCGTTCGACTTAGTAAAACACCAGCCATCGAAGCTATTTATTCAATATTCCTTACTCAAATTACTAATTTTCAGCTTAAAATAAACACGTGAGACGGGATTTCGGTGTTTTTGTTTGAGTTTCCGCTCATGTGAGACTGAAGTCAGAAGACAATGTCACTGTCAATTCAATTCTTGTTTATGTATGTCACTGTCAAGAAAAAAAGTAAGCTGTCAAGCGCAACTTTATTCAAGTAGCTCTATTTTTTTTTTTACGGCCATGGATTCAAGTGCTTTAAGGCCTAAGTAGCTCTATACCATACACCTCCATTAGACATAACAGAAATGCTACAGAAAAGTAATATCAGTTAACAGTCCAAAGACGTAGTGTTTATATCCTCATAGGATATGTTGTAATAATAGGGGTATTGGAAAAATGTATGAAGGTCCTATAATTTATAAGTAAAATACATAATAAATGTGTGTAGATCAATCAGTCAGTGTGTAAATCAATGATGTAAAGTCACTTATTAATATCTACTCATCAAAATAAACATACCTTATATTAACAACGCAAATACAATGGGGTGTTGAAGTTTGCTACACATTTTTTATAAAGCTTTAAAGGTACTTTGTAGCTTTTAAAGTTTGGGTGTAGCAAAGGTAAAAAAATACTCAATATTACCACCTTTTACCGAATCGAATAGTAGGTAGGTAAACTTGATTATTGTTTTACTAGCTGTTACTTTCGTTACTTTGACCGCGTTTATTACAGAATTTTACTAATCCCGTGGGTAGCCTATGTTACTCTCCGTCCTTACAAATAACTCTATGCCAAAAATCAAGTCGATAGGTTGCTAAGGTAGTGCGTTAAGGAAGGAGAAATAAATAAACACACATTCGCATTTATTCATTTATTTGTATTTTGGTTAGTTATATTATTGTAACAAAAAATATATAAACACTAATGTAATTGCATGTTACCTTCTTAAGGACTACTGAACAGATTTCATACAAATTATGCAAGGCGATAACTTTTTTGCTGAGCAAGGACAATAGTTAGCTGGAGAAGCAGATAATTTCCCCAGGGATTAAAAACCGAAAGAAACGATTACAAAGTCGCGGGAAGAAGCTAGTATATATTAGTTTACAACTTAAATGCAGATTGTCTTGATTCGAATCTGGAAAATGAATGCTGACGTTGGTATTGATCAATAGCGCTGTAAAAGGTTTCCAAAATGATCCAAATGCATAGATGATATAAAAAAATCCAAATTCTTATAATTGATCAAAATAGAATCAGAGGCTCATGTTATTTTTTATTGGTCCCTCTCAGGGCGGGCAAAGCTTATTGAACATACAGCCTATTCAGTCGTTAATTTAAGCATGAGTAGGTACCTATATTTTGTTCATTAAAGGTAAAGCCTATTTATTGAATCTTGTTTTTGAAGAAGACAGACCCATTTAATCTTTAAAATATGCTTTACTCTGTTCCCGATTCGGTCCCGACTGTTATTAGGGGGGCTCTCGCAACATCCTCTTTAAAATTGCGAGTTATCGTAATTGTTTCATTGTAATAGATTGAGCTTGTATCTGAACCTGTAGTACCATTTGTGTACAGGACCTTGTAGGAAAAGTCTACACGCGCTGATTTATTTATGTAACCAAAAAAAAATGGGTGACGAAAATATAGTCACTAATATGTATCAAATGCAAAAATTCTCATGGATAGACTACATAGTGTTTGTGCTAATGTTGGCTATAAGTGCGTTTGTGGGCGTTTATTGGGGTTTTTTCAAAAAACAGACTACACAAAATGATTATCTTCTAGGTGGTAGGAATATGAAGGTTATTCCCGTTTCCATGTCGCTGGTTGCCAGGTGAGTTTTACTTGTTCTAGGACGCTCTCAACAAAACAGGCTTAAAAATCTGGAGGTATACTTATTTAGTGCCTCAGCCTTATTGATCTTGTCAAAATAATATTTCAAGTCTGCAAGTGAGGACATTTTGGTTTTCCATATATGTTTTTTTATAGTTACTATTATATTAGCAACATTTAAACCAAGTATCTATAAAACTAAATCCCTTCTCAGTTGTCGAACCCGGGCGCTTTATCGCTTGATAGTACATTTTTACCGGTGCGGTATGTAACCACATTCGAAGATGTTCTTCGAGTTGAGACCTGAATCAATTTAGAAATAATTAATGCACAAATTCATTCGAGCTCGAAATCGAACACGGGACGTTTGCTTATGTGCCACCAATTTGCCACTTCGGTTTTCTTACCTATGCCAAAAAAATTAGATAAGAATATCGATAATCGATATTCATGTCGAAATAGCACTAAGGTGCATTCCTAGTTGGTTTTTTTTAGTTTTTTTCACCCACCCAATTTTTAAATGTATCTGCAATGTAAAATTAAATAATAATGGTTGGAAAAGGGTTTGAAACATTTTGCATAGAAGCTGACATAACGATCCGCCGCCATTTTGATATTTTTTCGAAATCGCGGCGATGATGAAGTGGTAAGAATAGCTAGAGGATACATAGGCGACCAAAAATTGTCGCATACCTAGTACCCCGAAGAGTCACGTTACCGAAATATACTCGTAGAAGGTAAAGCTATGATAGCAGTAGTTTTCCTGGCTCCTAATAGTCTGTAATGTTCGTACTCTCTTCTAACAAACAGTAATAATAATAATCAACCTGGGAGCAATACCTACTTTGAATACAATCTGAGTCCAAGTGACCCAAGAGCTGGCGGTTATTTATCCCAACGGCTAAGTCTAGCAATTCAAATAAATGATCCAAATATCTCGGTAACGTGACACTTTGGTGACACTATGATGTTATATGATATTTTTTGTTCGTCTTTTTACCCATATAGGTATATAACTTTCGACGATTTTTGAAATTTTCCCAAAAACATCTAAATTGAGACGGGACGTCTCAATATATATATAATAGGTTCAAACTCCAAAAAATCTGAATTTACTAATATAATCCCATGAGTTTTTCTATTTCAGTTTCGTGTCAGGTATAACTTTGCTCGGATCTCCAACTGAAGTTTATATGTATGGTACGCAGTATGGTTACATAATAGGTGGCATTTTTTTGATGTCCATAGTTATGACACAGGTTTATCTCCCAGTATTTCATGAGCTCCAGATAACGTCCAATTATGAGGTAAAAAATTATATGGTATCTACTTATAGCCTTTTTATTTATTTTTCATCCCAGACAATAATTGCTAAACTCATAGTACAATAAAAATATGAGAGTTTAAAATGTAAGCTCTAGTTTAAACGTTGAATTAATTATGTATATTGCGACTTTTATTTTGCTATTAATAAGAAGTTCTAATTCTCATTTTTCGTATGTTTTAAAAGTGTTTCAGAGAAGATACAGAAAATTAAGATGTCTTTATTTATATTTTCAGTACTTATCAATGCGATTTGATAATCGAGTGCGGTTATTTGGATCGATCCTATTTACATTTACGCTGGTGAGTCAGCATGTTATACATTTTTTTATATCCATGATACAAATTTGAAGTCACACTGGGTGCTAAATATAAATGGGCTAATGAAAAATTGGTTTAATAAATTAAATCGCATATACTTACGACTTATTTTACTTTAATTTAAGTTATTTTCGGTGGTATAAGAAATTTGTATGATATGTAATTGCAATGAAATGTTTTCAGATAGGTTGGCTACCAATCGTTATTTATGTACCTGCACTGGCCTTCAATCAGGGTAAATTTTTAAACTCTTTCATATTTTTTAAATCTCATCATTATATTAAATATTATTATAATAGGAGAAATAGACGAGTATAACAATCCGAGGCTACACCTATGCTTAATTTTTTCTATATATTTAGTATAGTTTGTTTTAAAAATAGAAAAAACTAACTAACTTACTAACTTTATTGCTTACCTACACACACACTTAGGCATTGACTTGTTCCTAGTTAGTGAAAACGGGGTTTAGATTAACACTAAAAAGTAAAAAAATATTGTTAGAATAATAACTAAGAACACAAATAAGTAAGAAATGGACATAAACTAGAATATAGGCACGAGACGCGGCTTGCACGAAGTGTCGACCAGGGTATATTCTTAATTCAATGGACTAGTGTTGCCATTTTCAGGAAAAAAAAAATTAAAAACTCTCTTAAATTAAAAATAAAAGCTGTAGTTCAGTGTACTAGTAAATTTTTAACCTCGTACGACATAAGGATTTTACTATTTCATATCGCATGCCTACCATGGAAACTTGCCACCGTGTGCTCACAATAGGTTCTACAATATGCAGTGGCGTGCACTGCATACATGAACAAAAGCACTGCATACCCTAAAATTTCTATATAACTCGTATAAAATGAGGATTTTGCCGATTTATGCAATTTTCCTGCTGTATGCATACCCTGGTAAGAAACCCAGTGCACGCCACTGACAATATGTACCTCTCTGGCGTAGCGGTGAGCGCTGCTCTTACCTGTTGAAGAACCAGAGTTCAAACTCGGGCAGGGCACGTTGAAATTTATAATTTTACTCTGTTCTAGTCTGGCTTTGGCCTTGGCCTTGGCTAGTTACCACCCTGTAACCCTACCGACAAAGACGTGCCGCCTAGCGATTTAGCGTTCCGGTAATTTCACTTACGATGTCGCGTAGAAACCGATTAGGGCCGATTGGCGCAGTGGGCAGCGACCCTGCTTTCTGAATCCAAGGCTGTGGGTCCAAAACTGGAAAATGTTTGTGTGATGAGCAGTAATTTTTTTAAGTGTCTGGGTGTTTATCTGTATATAATTAGTTTTATGTATATTATTATTTTTATAAATATTCATCAGTTATCTTAGTACCCATAGTACCACTACCTGTAGGGAAATAAAAAAAACAATACATAAAACATATTTCTCTCTTTCAGTGACCGGAGTCGACATTCACATAATCACTCCAATTGTTTGCTTGGTTTGCATATTTTACACCAGCGCGGTACGTATAACTGTATCCGTAATTCCTAAGTAGGTACAAGATATGTTGGCTCGCAATCGAAGAGACGTTTTCGAGTATCGAAATACTTGAACAACAGAGTAAAATAGATCTTTTTGTATTGCCTTAAACTCAAATTTGCCTGCCTTTTTTAAGCTAGAACTTCGGCTTTTAGCAGAACATTATTTTTTAACATAAAAATCGGGGCAGGGGACTTGCGACTCTAAAACGACGAAATAAGGTAAATTTTACTTTGATTTGAGTTTGATATGCTATAAGTATATGCGAGTCCTCGATCGCGTGCTTGCAAATCTTGTACTAACGCTACTGGTATATAATGAATCGCATCCTAACCATCTTTTCTATGTAACAAATCACTGGCAATTTCAACAGGGTGGCCTACAAGCGGTTGTTTGGACGGATGTTATTCAAATAACAGCCATGGTGGGCGCAATGGCATTGGTGGCTATTAAAGGTACTTTCGACGTTGGGGGTGTAGGAGTGGTGTGGCAGCGAAATATGGAAAGCGGTAGAATCGAAGCTCCTAAGTATGTTTTCGTTAAGAAATTTAGGCTGGTCTCACATAGCCAGAATGTCTCTCTGAATATTATTAACATCATGACTTATTCAGATTATGAATTTCTCAAATCAATCTGTAAGAATGATACTGATGAGCGTTATGAATTCCGGTGTATAAGAAAGTAGCCTGTGTCTCACGAGACTACTGATCAATTAGAATTTTTAAAATAGGTACGTGTGGTGTAATGCTCTGAATGAATTCAGAGAGACATTCCGGCTGTGTGAGGCCAGATTTATGTATAAAAGCCAGACAAATGAACTATATTAGCCTATTTTTATCTATTTTTTAAATATTCTAACATTATCCTACTTAAGAATCAGTGTAAATCAATACTTAATAAAAATCCGTACTCAAATCTGTAAACTAATCTAAAAATATCTATACAAATAGTGCCAGTGTTCTTCTCTTTAATCAACGAAATGAAAAGAAATCTCTAAAGGGGAATTGAATAAACCTAGAATAATATATATTTCATTTTTTAGTTGGGATCCTCGACCGACCGCACGGCATACAATATGGAATTTAGTATTTGGAGGTCTGATATATTGGTTACAAGCGAATGCAGTTAATCAGACTATGGTTCAGCGTTATTTAGCCTTGCCTACTTTAAGAGGCGCAAAATGGTTGGTATCGGATAATTGAATCTGCTCATACATCAAGCTTTATTTGTTTCGATACATTTTTACCGATTTCTTATTGCTATTCTATTTCATGCCGCATCGAAGATCACATTTATTATTTGAAAATTTTGTTTATTAGGTCATTATGTATTTATTATTTTCCTAATTTCTTTAATTTAAGAACATCGTCTTATTGCGCCGTTACGTATTTTTATTTCAGGGCAGTGATATACTTCTGCATTGGAATTTCGATTCTCTATTGCTTTTGTTTGTATTGCGGTCTCCTAATATATGCCCGGTTTTACGACTGCGATCCTTTGCAGACAAAGGTAAACTTTAAATACTTATATGATTTTTGGTACAGATACTTGTACAGATACAGGTACTTTTTAAAATTTATACAAATATTCTTGATATTCTTCTAATTTTCAGCTTGCAAAAGCCAAGGACCAATTGCTGCCGTTACTGGTTATGGATGTTCTCGGTGGCATACCTGGTCTGCCAGGAGTATTCGTAGCTGGCATTTTTAGTGCAGCTCTGAGGTATTCAAAGGAATAGGTATTCAATCTAATCAAGCATTTACATTGCATCATCTTATCTACCATGAGTTTATATAAAATAATGATTATATTTTTCTTACAATTTACTTATTTAACGACCGGCATGATGATTTTTGGATTATTTATAATGTAATCAAATTCCGCTTAAGTTTTACTAATAAAATAGTCTAGTCTTAGCTATGTTTTATATGTGCCACAATTAAGGTTTATACCTATTATACTAGCGTTTTTCCACTATTTATACTATATTATGTTGTTATTAGTAGTCTATTCAGTAAAGTTTTTTTCAGTTCTCTTTCAACGAGTCTTAATTCTATGTCAGCTGTAGTTTTGGAGGATTTCTATAAGCCATTCTTCAAAAAGCGATTATCGGATAGGCAGACGAACTGGCTTTTAAAATCTGTTGTCATACTTTTGGGAGGGCTTAGTTTAGGTAAATATTCTGTAGTGTTTAACACATCATGGTTATAATTATTCATTTTCACTTCATTAATTAAGCTTGAAACATATTGATCTGGTTTCAAATCTACTCTTAGCTGATTTATTTCATTCTTTTTATTATTTAGTCACGTCATTATATTTTACAGTGTTAGATAAAATATGTTTTCATGTATTTCAATTCTCTGTTTATACAGGGCTTGTATTCATTGTTGAGAAAATGGGAACAATTCTACAATTAACAATGACCTTGGAAGCAATGACGATGGGACCACAATTGGGTGTGTTCACAATGGGAATTTTAATGCCATGGGTGGATGCTACGGTAGGTAGTTTTTACACAAATATTATTTTGGCACTGCTCGTATTTTATCGAAAATAAATTTTTGATAAAATACGAGCAGTGCCAAAATAATATTTTAGAATAATTTTAGACTTGCGCGATTTGCTATTTGTAAAAGTTATTTTTCCTTTTATCGGCAACAGGAGTTTTTGTCTGTATGCACTCTGTTTTTTCAGTACCCCTGACAACGTGTATGCCAAATTTTTTTAATGATCAGTAAAGGCGTGTTAGCATAAGAAACCAAATCATATTTACATTAATAATAGTAGGATTTCTTTTTTATAATACCTACACTACTATTTTTGTTTTTTCAAGAAGGTTTGGTTTGTTTTTTTACAATTATTTGTATTAGTAACTTCTTATGCCATTGATTTGTAATTTAGAAAAGTTTGAATAATGTTTCTTCTTCTTTTCGTGCTTCTCCACTAATGGAATCTGGCCGCCAGCATGGCGAACTTTTCGCGGTCTTGTGCTAAGCGAAATGCAAAGGTTAAAACGATGGCTTCGGAGTTGTAGAATAATCATTTTTAATAGTTGTTGTGTAACAATATTTAAATGGTTATAAGATTTAGTGATACATATTTACAATTATCAAATTGGTTATAAGATTTAGTGATACATAGGAAAGGCCAGTTATTCTTAATAATATTATTTCTATTTTAGGCTGCCTTGGTAGGTGGTGTTGTAGGTCTCGCTATTATGGCATGGTGGTGTCTCTCGGCCCAAATGGCGATTGCTCGTGGTCTTATCACCCATCCCCACAAACATCTCAC
Organism: Pararge aegeria; assembly: GCF_905163445.1. Lineage (NCBI taxonomy): Eukaryota > Metazoa > Arthropoda > Insecta > Lepidoptera > Nymphalidae > Pararge > Pararge aegeria. The sequence continues at coordinate 7,277,263 of NC_053181.1, forward strand.
CACGGAAGGATGTCAGTACAATTTCACTGTTGCTGACATTGTTATTACTCCTAATGAAAGGTATTCTAAACACTACACTTCTTTATTTCATTATCGTTCTTATATTGTATAGTGCGTGTAGCTTGGAGCTAAAATCCTAGAGTAATAATTTTTGATCCTTGAAGTTTTCCAATTCTTGTGTTCGTTTCTTCAAAAAGCCTTCAACAGTGGGAGGTTCTTAGCGAGGGCCTTAGGAGTTTAGTAGGTATTTCTCAATTGGCTATAGGCTGGACAAGGGATAGACTTCGACACGATTTAATAAAAAAAGTGTTAAAACTAAATTTTTATAAAATTCGAATGCGTCATTTTCAATATCGCACTCTCTTCCTGATAACGGCGTGTATGCTTCGGGTACTAGTTTATTCGGGTTGTATTTAATTTACTCAATTAATTCTGATGCGAAGAGGGACTTCTCCGAGAGGGTCCAATAATAAGGGAGACTGATTTTCTTTGCGGATTTAAAATGGGATTATGACCTTACACCTTTTCACTGAAACGTAGGGATTACTCTATCAACAAAAATATTATCAAGAAAGGTTTACATAATCCAAATCCGATTCAATTAAATTGAAGACACATCAAGTTTCAAGAAGACGTGTAATGCGAACCGCACATAACACCCAAGATAAGGGCAAGAAGATTTAATTTACTATTTTCGTATCAGTAAAGCTGTTTGTGACATAGCTCGACCGGGGAAATACTACCACGATACCACCATGTTTATTTCTTGCATTGTTGCAATGTGCGGTCTGAGGCAACACTTACGCCTTAGGTTGATGGACAAAGGGCGGCACTTAATAAGACACGTGCCTTACATGCCCTAAGAGTAACCAAAAGATGGCCATTATTATATATACTATAAAAAAAGTCAATTAATTATAAAAATATAATTTATTTTGCAGTTAATATACATAATAATACATATAGATGGAAATAATAATTACAAACATAAAATTAATATTTATAATAAATATAAGCCGTCTAACTGTTCATTTATGGGCATGGTACCCAAAATGCTGGCGCTATTGCCCCTTTGTATAACTAGACTTAGCCGTTGGGCTAAATAAGCGCCATCTCTTGGGTCACCAGAAGGACCAATTTTTGTGACACTATGTTAATAAAATTTTAATTTTAATTTTTGCAGTTCGGAATTGCACAAAGTAATGCACGTGTCCTACATGTGGTACACTTTCGCCGGTGCTTTAATGACGATATTTGTTGGTGTATTGATTTCTAAAGCGAGCAAATGGTGCGGCAAAGTGTACTTACCACCGGACCCAAAGCTGCTTGCACCACAAATGAGAAGATTGTATAGAGAACCGCCCCATCCGAGAGACGAGCCCTTTATCAGAGCATATGGTAATGAGGTGCGCACGAAACTTGAGTTTGAAGTTAGGTCGATAAAATAATTATTTTTGTTTCTATTATACCCTCGACCCAAAAACGACGAGGTTCTATAAGTTTGGCATGCCCGTGTGTATGTGTGCGTTTGTTTTTTGTTTGAAAGGTGAATTAGTCGGGAGTGTCCTTAGCGATGTTGGACGGCCAATTAGCGCAGTGGGCAGCGTCCCGGCTATCTGAGTCAAGGCTGTGGGTTCGATTCCCATAAGTGGAAAATGTTTGCGTGATGAACATAAATGTTTTTCAGTGGCTGTGTGTTTATTTGTATATTATAAGTACTCATGCATATTATTTATAAAAATATTCATCAGTGATCCTATGACAAAATTTATATCCTTATGATCTAATAAGTATTTAATGATTTTGTATTTAATGTTTAAGGCCATTATTATTGGCGATCTCCAGTTGTAATATGAAAAGAATCCATTTTTAAAAAACTTTGTAGCAAACTCGCATAGGTACAGAATTATTGTGTGATAAATATTTTATTTATTTTTAGGAGAATCTCCCGATGAACTCTACTTCAATACATATGAAACCCATAACGGAAAGGGCAGAAATAAGCTGAGAATATTTTTTATTTTATTTATTTTTAGTGTAAAATTATTTATTAAGCATAATAAATATTCAAGACATTCTATAGGTAATACTTTTATTTCAATAAAATATTTATTTATTATTATATAACCTCGTTGATTTAGTTGTCAGCATGTTTAACTACACAAGGATCACGAGGTCATTGATTCAATTCCCGGGATTGACCAAAAATTGTTAAGTATTAGGTTTTTTCACTCGCATAACATGTTAGGCATTTGGTCCTAGTTAATATCACTCATGTGATAAGAATCGTTGGGGCCCTCCAACCCACATGTTAGCAGGATGGGGAATCTACGATCTCTCTCCTATGAGAGAGTAAACGCTGCCTTCGCCCAGTGGCAGGACATTAATTAACATATATTATTAATTGACATATATTATTAATACATTCCTCGTAAGTTATCAAGAACTGGACGATAATGTTAGGAATAAAAGATAGTAACACGGAGTGTGTCCCAGACCCGTTGTAAGATACATCTTTTCATACACCCTATGTTTTTTATCATAGACCAAGATATACGCATTAGTTATTATTTTAGTATAACATATAACGTAAATATCTAGGAATAAAATAAATTATGAATAAATAACGCAGTACACTTTGATCTCAGTCATGTAAGCTCCTTAGGACTACCAAAATTATGAATAACAAAAGTGTCCAGTCATAAGAAACTTAAAGACTAGATAAACACAACCTAAACCTAGTCTAACCTCACCTTGCCAGCATGGTTGATAAGTCTTGTAAGAAGCTACAGGGACCCTTATTTTAAGAAGAAGAATCTTTAGTTCACTATTTTCAAGTTTAAGGTCTGGTAGTAACTTGTACAGGAAACCATCAATAAAATAACAAGACCGAAATAGCTCGATAGGAAAATCGCGGGAGGCAATTTCGTTCAATTACTGACTACATTGCAGTAGTAGGTATTCTAGCACTTATAAAATCGTAAGAGGTCTTGATAAACGTGATACGAAATTAGAGAGCTAAAAGTTGTTGTTAGATATAATGCCTGATAATAATGAACTGGATGATGTTTCTGCAATGAGGCTGACCTTTCAGCATTTCTCCTTGATAGACTATTCGGTCTTTGTAATAATGTTGGCAATGTGTGGTGGGATTGGAATTTATTTCGGGTTTGTCAAAAGGCAGAGTTCAACTCAGGAATATTTGATGGGTGGGAGAAATATGAAATTGGTTCCAGTCTGCTTTTCACTCGTAGCAAGGTAAGATAATCTTGATTTTCCAATATTTGTAATATCGTTCTCTACCATATATTAAAATGTCTCAACCTATGTCAAATGGTTGGTGCACCTACTTAATTATTTTACCAACTTGCTGGATCCCTATGATCAGAGTATTTCATAACAGTTTCAGTACCTAGATAAAATATTATAATCATATTATCATTGTTTTTTTTAGTTATATTTCAGGAATATCCTTGTTAGGAACACCGACCGAACTTTACTTATACGGGACTGCATACGTTTTTACACTAATAGGGGCTTTGATTGTTTCCATCCTAATAACACGTACATTTATACCCGTGTTCCATGAATTGCAACTAACATCTGCTTATGAAGTAAGTATTGATATTTAATTTGCTTGATAATGATGTATTTTTTAGGAATTTATCCAAAATCTTTTCGACATTTATTATTTATTTTTCATTTCAGTATTTGGAGCTTCGCTTCGATAAGCGGTTAAGAGTTTTCGGATCTGTTTTGTTTAGTGTTTATTTGGTAACCTTTCTTTTTATATATTTTTTTAAGTTAAATAAAATTGAATTAATTTTTAATTCTAAGCTCTCATGTTTTTTGTTAAATTGTTTAAACTTAACCATTCGTCTTTAGTGATGAAAACTAATCTGTATCATTTTTGAATAAAATTTCATCGACTTAATTGCAGATGGCTTGGCTACCTATAGTTATCTATGTACCAGCGCTGGCCTTTAATCAAGGTAGATTTTATAAGCTTATTCTCAGAAATGTTTTATAATATGGAAGTGTTATACGTGTATTTTATTTCAGTTACAGGTGTGAATATACATATTGTTTCACCAATCGTGTGTCTCGTCTGTATATTTTATACATGTGTGGTACGAAATTTTATTTACAAAATCTTATTCCATTTTTCAGCCTTTTGTTTTAAATCGGTAATTTATTATCTATCTCTAGATTTTCTATTCACTAATATATAACATCGACTAATATGTCCTTAAATATCTTAAAAATAAATTATTAAGAGGCATCTAATTCGAAGTAACTAATTTATCTTCTGTTTTAAAACTTTAGGGAGGTCTAAAAGCAGTTGTTTGGACTGATGTTATTCAAACAATAGTTATGATTGGTGCGATGATATTAGTGATAATCAAAGGCACTATAATTGTTGGGGGGGTTGGAGAAGTTTTTAACAAAAGTTGGGTAACTTCCAGAATAGAGTTTCCAAGGTACAAAATTTGCTTTAATAAAACTATTTAGGGAACGTATTTAATAAACACATTAACATTTCACAGCATTAGTTTTGATTTGACCGAGAGACATTCAATTTGGTCTGTATCTATTGGATCAACTTTTTATTGGATCGGAAACATCGCTGTCAATCAATCGATGTTGCAACGATTCCTAGCATTGCCAGACTTAAAAATGTCCATACGGTGAGTAAGCTTCATTTATACGCTGGAGAAGATTTATTGAGCTATTCTATTAGGAATAAAATTATCATGCAATTTAAATGTTCTTTTGCAGTGCAGTATGGGGATTTCTTTGCGGAGTATTTTTTATAGCTATCATATGTGCATACAGTGGTCTGCTAGCCTACGCTAGATACTATGAATGCGATCCTTTGAACTCCAAACTAGCATTGGCGAAAGATCAACTCCTTCCTTTATTAGTAATGGACGTTTTGGGGGAATGGAAGGGAATGCCAGGTATCTTCGTTGCGGGTGTATTTAGCGCTGCTTTGAGGTTAGTGGTTATTAACTACGTAGGTTCTCTATTCTGTCCCTCCTATAGCCCAGTAGTAAGGAATTCGACTTTTTGAAATTGAATCCCAGTACGCGACTCTGACTTTTACTGACAAAAACATCATATATATGTATAGATACATCTTAATTTGCTATAATCCTCGATAGTGTAGTCATTGTCAATTGTCTGGTTATCGTTGGTAAATTAAACACGGTGTTTATTGTATATCTTGGACTATCGTAAAGTAACGCTTGCTTCTCTAAGAATGTTTAATAGGAATGATAGTAAAAATGAGTTGTAAGAATGTTATTGTAATTTTAGTTCCTTGTCAACTGGGTTGAACTCAATGGCTGCAGTTGTTCTGGAAGATTTTTGGAAACCATTTTTCCGAAAACTAAGCCGCAGAGAAACACAAATTCTCGTAAGAGCAGTTGTTGTTATACTGGGCTGCATCTGTGTTGGTATGCATCATTATCTGTTAGCTTTTTCTATAAACTTAACGCACTTTTATATACTGTGTTTTTAAAACTTTACATAACTTTATCAGTGGCTCCCATTCTTTTCGCACGATTCGAAGAAATACTCACCACCTAAATGTTACTTACCTTCAATTAAATTATCGTTACGAGCTAGGGATCCTAAATATGACATGGATGTTCAAAAATTGGCGCTAATATTGGCCACATTTACAAATAGGTACAGAGAGTATTAGAGTCGAGTCTTACTCTAGCATACGAGGTACTAGACTGCTTCTATGTTGCTCTAGCATTGTAACAAAGTTACAGCAAACATCAAAAATGTTTGTGTTCTGTTTTACACTCTCACAATGCTTGACACGAAGACAACGCCATTTTGTATCGATAAAAACAAAAAAAACATACAAAATATGTGAATGGTTATGGGATTCCATAAACATTACGGTAGAATAATAATACAAAAGTTTACAGTGAAAATACGCTGATCACTAAGTTCTTAAACGCTTGTAGTAAACAAACGATTTTTTCTAGGGTGGCAGATATTATTAGAACTAAGCAACCTTGTTATATTTTACAACTTTTTTTTGTTGTTTGTAGGTTTGGTATTTGTGGTGGAAAAACTCGGTTCTGTGTTACAATTAACGATGAGCTTGTCGTCGGCGTCTATGGGACCGCTTGCAGGAATATTTTTGATGGGCTTGTTTTTACCTTTCATCGATAGTGTTGTAAGTAAATAAGAGTTTTTTGTTTCCGTAGGAAAGATTTCTATATGCATTGACAGGATGTTTGAGTGAAGAATTAAACAGGTGTTTGAAAAAGATCCTTTTTATTACCAGTTATAGAAAATTAGCAGATATGTATTTATTTATAGCATGTGAGCACGCTCCGTTTAAACTGGACAACATAAACTATGGTAATTTGTTAAGGATAGTCAGTACGGTAGTTCAGTAAATACCGAATATTCTTTATTGAAATAGCGAAATTATGTGCAGGAACATTCACTGTAGCTGCATTTGATTTGGATCTAATGGCAAATACAAAAACCCTGTATAAACTTACGTGTTTATCTACTTGCCATTTTATATCACGTAGCCATATTATACAGAAACTCTATATTATCGGTCTGCCATGTGAACCTTATTGAAAAAACTGTGTTCGGATGCACGTTCCTAGTAGTGATTAAAACATGTTATTAAAATTAAATGCGTAGGTTTAGGGGATGTGGGGACAACTCTGTAACTGTCTGTTACTGTCTGTGTGTCTCTGTATCTATCTTATATGAAATGTCATGTAAATTCTCTTTCAGAGTGCACTGAGCGGTGGAATTGTAGGTCTTACATCAGCATGGTGGGTGGCAGCACAATCGCAACTCGCACAGGCCAGGGGTCACCTTACGTTTGAGGAAAAAGAAAGATACACATTCAACTGTACTTACACATTTTCACCACCGTTGGAAAGAGAACCTCTCGAGTTGTACGTATTTTTCAGTATTAACGCCTAGTCGTAGAGTCCTAGGGTAGCTATACCACTTGCGAAGTAACGTCTCAAGACTCAGCTGTTACGCGATGGATTCTAAAAGGAGCATAAATATCGCTTATCGCTTTCCGGCTTCTCTGTTTTCTGCGACGTATATTAGTAGGTACCTTTCAGGTCAGAGTGAATAAGAATGCACTTTAGACAAGCCAGATCCAATCTGAGACCTTATTTTTTACCTTTAGGCATGATAGTCGACTTAAATCTAAATAAAAAAAAACAATTGCTGTTTAAAATTTTTGACAATGCTGCTTAAATATTATACTTATTATTTGTGTTCAAGGCATTTACACGTAGGTACGTGTTACGTCATGCCTTTCTATTTATACAAAGATTTAATCAGAATCTAAATATTTGGTATTATAATGGAATTATTAATGTTGATTAATTATTAAATTATTAATCGTGATTGATGTCTCTAAGCTAATCTATACGATAATGATTCAAATTAAACTTATTTTTTAATGTCAATATCATTTAGCAGAGTTCCTTAAAGTGGAAAAAAAACATTGGATACAATTAATGCATTTACGATTAATTAATGCATGCACCCTTTCTGTTCCCGCGGATATCGTACGATACGACTTAGGGAATATAACAGAGAACGGGTAGAAGCGTACGCTGTGCTACTTTTATCACCTACTGCGGTCACCAACCCTTCTGCCCAGCAGAAGATGATGATGTCCCAATGACAAATAATCAACAAATGTTTTTTCGACGATACGAGAATATTGAAATACATATATGTAAAAATTATTTAATGGTATTTTTGGCACACCTATTGCCATAATATGTAGAGTTGACTTATTACTCATCTATACTCTTTTTCTTGCATGATTTTAAGGGAAGTGCCATTTTTGTATCGGATCTCTTATTTATGGTTTACTGCATTTGGGTGCACGCTAACGGTGGTGGTTGCTTGCCTCGTCAGCTTGAGGTCTTCGGCGCGGAAGCAATATGATCACAGATTGTTTGCACCATTTCTCAGAGCTTGGGTGTTAACCAAGAACGAGGTATCGTAATGAGTTTAAATAATGATCACATTCGGCTTAATTTCGGGCGGACCGAGTTCGCTCTCCGCGCACGCACCTCTAACTTTTCAGAGATATGTGCGTTTTTATTTATAGTAGAATTTAATATCACTTGCTTGAACGGTGAAGGATAAACATCGAGAGGAAAACTTGAGAGTTCTCCATAATGTTCTCAAGGGCGTGTGAAGTCTACCAATCCGGGACTTGGCCAGCAGACTTGGTGGACTTGGTGAACTCCGTGGTTTAGAATTGCTCAAACTCGGCCGACCTAAAAATTACATTGTAACTTACTTCAGTCCAGCCAACACATTAATTGCATTCTTTATCTGGTATGTAGGTATATACAAGGTATTTTTTAAAGTGGGTATCATACCTCCTATGGGTAAAATAACTCATACTCAATTTTAGAGAACCAAAAACTGAAAGCTCAACTAAGATAATTATTATAATATCCTGTAATGCATATTTCTTTATTATTTCCGTCGCGTATAGAGCATACAAACAAACTCTCTCTCTCTCTCTACCTTTATTACTAAGTAGTAAATAAGTAGATAAAAGTAACCAAAAAAATTTATCACCGTTGAACCCTAAGTTCAAGAGTAAATATACTCAAAAGAAGGTACAAGCAAAACTTTTTACAAGAAAAATATTTCTGTTTCAGGTCGATCAAATGGATTTAAAAAGTATTTCGAGATGACCTCAAATTACAGAAGGTGCCTTTATTATTTCATGCTATTCCGGTACATACGAGTAGGAACATATTATTATGTGTCTACGTATATACTGGACCGTACTGCAAATAAAAAAAATATGTATTGTCGATTGAAATTATTATAACTATTTTGAGGATTTTTTTTTATATTTATTGAGGAAACCCAACCGTTAATGTCCATATTGTGCCAATTCCGTCATTAAACATTTTGCGCAGTACTACCGCTAAGCTTATTCTTTTTTTCTTTATATTAATAGCGGGCAAACGAGCAAGTGGGTCACCTGATGTTAAGTGATCACCGCCATAAACATCTGCAGCACCAGAGGAGCCACCGATGCGTTGACGGCTTTTAAGGAATTTGTTTATCCGCCCCTTGAATAACCCTAGATTGTATTTTTGAGGAAACTCATGAGATGGGAGTTTTGCTCTGTTTATCGTCGATGGTTTTTCACTTGCCTACTATCAGACTAGCTGATTGGTCAGTCAATTATTAATATAGAAAAACAAATGCTATTGATGTATGGTGCATTTGGTATCTTAAATTTAAAAAGTTGTTCATTGTTCTGGACCGGAGGCTTTGAATACATAGGATCTAATGGAACCGTGTAGTGGTTGTCTGCCATCGGGTTAGAATAAATGTTGAGCGGAGTTATTTTTTTTTACCAAGGATGCGAAGATTACGAACCTATGGATTGCTTGTACCACATATGTCTAACGGCACGGCGTTAATATACGCTTCAAGACGTCACAAATGTTTGTTTTGTCCAGTAAGCTAAGCAACGCTAACGAACTCAGGTATCGGTGAACCGATCACTACACTAGCTTTAAAAAGGTTTAAAAATACGGGCCTTAGAGTGCGAAATTTGACTCTTAGGTAAACACCAGTACCTTTAGACTGTTCGTGGTACCGACTCGGACCGTTTGAGGACCGACAGGCTTTAGGTACTCTCTGAGGCGAGGGTAATATAGTAAAGGCTCAACTCATCCCTTAAAAGTCAGTCAACCATACATTTATCGTTGCCAACCCATCCATCAACAGACAACGTAAAACAATTCCAATTTAAAATATTTTTAGAGTAAAGAATTATAAGGCATAAATATATCTTTCGAAATGGTTTATTTACAAACAATGTGTAGTTAAATAATTAAATAAGATCCTTTATTGTGAAGTCTTTAGAAAGGCCAGGCATCCCTAGTTCTCAGTCCAAAGAGACCGTTTCTGAAAACAAAGACATGGTTTAGTTTCCATAGAGGTTAACACAATACAATGTGTATTTACTTCATCATCATCAACCTTACTCTTTTATGTTTTAAGTTACTGCTAGGCACATACCCTGTATGCTTGTAAGAGAAAAGGTTCCATAGATTTTGCCCTCTACGTTGCTTCAATATTGTTTATCGTTTGGGGGTGCCAAGTTGGATCCTTGGCACGCACCTCTAACTTTTCAGAGTTATGTTAGGAAAACATCATGAGGAAACCTGCATGCTTGAGAGTTCTCCACATTGTCCTCAAAGTCGTGAGAATCTTTGCCAGCGGAGTGGACTACGGCCTAACCCCTTCTCTTTCTGAGAACTTCATCTGAGGCGCTTCTCAAGTTGAAGTGTTTGTTTTATGGTTTATTTGAGCGCTCTAATATCTCTTACTACCAGATTGGCAAACTTTTTTCTGTATATGCTAGCCAAATTTTTAAAGGGAAGGTTATATGCTATTTAACATCACCCTATGTGCTTTAGGTGGAACGAGGACAGAGAAAAAACTTTTAAATGTCAATGCGTTATTCCTGGAAATCTTACCCTCGTTTCCCTAATTGTAAATTGCCCATGTTCAGCGCAGCTCCACTACACTGTACGTTTCGAGCCTCTTGAAGGTTATTACAGCGTCTACCGACGAAGTGATTCGTTCTAACGCTGGAGGCGAAAAACTCGTAGGCACGGCTATGTGAGCAGGCACTGGTCCTACAGCCTGGCTGAGGGTTCCTTCCTCCGTTGGGGTAGAAATCAGCATCGGAGATAGGGTCCATGATACCGAGAATACCCCCGTCGGTATGGATGCTCTCGACGAACACACCGGAATTGCGATTTAGGGCGTTTGAATTGCCACCCCATTGAGGTCCAGCGGGATCCATTCCTAAATAAAACAATTTAATGTTAATGGTTGAGGAGTTCTGGCACTTCACTAGCAGCTCGTTTATTGTCACGAGCATAAATTGCTTATCCACTATGCCTTCACCATAATCGCAAGCGCTACTAGTGTAATACTCATTTATTGTATAGTTTCCATCAATTCATCATCAGTTTGACGTGACTAAATAGTAATTTTCGGAAATCACTATAAGTATCCCTATAACATTTGAAGAGTTCTCTCGATAGATCCCTCCATTAGATCTGAATGGGACCACCTCTGAAGTATGACAAACCAAATAAAAAAAAATCATTGAAATCGGAGAATAATTGGTGGAGTAATCACATAACAAATATAGAAAAATCAACTTACAGTTTAATTAAGAACCTCCTCCTTTTTTTAAGCCTGTTGAAAAAAAAGCAAATGCTTACCAGTAACACGAACAGGGCGACTGGGTGCAGCGCGACCAGCATTTCCCACAATATGAGCACCCAAGCTGTGTCCAATCAAGTGAATGTTGTTCCAGTTTCCACCAGAAGTACGGAATAGGAATGTAATAAAGTTAGCAAGATGGCGCCCAACATCAGGTACTGCACGCACTGACGTCGTGTAAACCCCACTGGCGGCACCACTCCAATCCACGACTATAACATTGAAGTCCCCCGCGGCCAAGTAGGCGTCTCTGATCATTGAATTTACGCTAGAGCCTCCACTACTATTCCATCCATGTACAATAACCTTAGTTTGTCGATTTCCTCTATAATTAGAGTTGCGGATCGAGTTTGCGTTATTGTTAACTAATACTTGACGGCTTGTTGGATTTTGTCTGCAAACACAAAATTACATGTTTATAACTATCTCGATTCTTGTTAATTTCATTCTGCTTTAAATTTAACTTTTATTTCATTTTGTACTTCTTAATGCCATGTTCCTCTACGGTAACTAGTGAAAATTTCGAATATGTAGAGCTAGTTTTAAATAAAAAATAAACTAATTCTTAACAACTAAGTAACATAACTAAAGATTTGCTCTATTCTGTTCTGGTCAACTCTAGTGGTAAAAATGGAATAATCTTAATTCTATAAGCTACTTAGTCTGGTAAACTAAACAGTAAATATTGCTAAGGATAACTATTGTAGTTTCGATTAAATAGGCTACTTTTATATTCATATAGAAATTATTATTATATTACTCCTACTCTTAATTATTCAGATAAAATTAAGTACCTTGTGAAGAGCCAGTACGCATTGTTGGCACCATTTCTGTTACCAAGAAATTCCATGTCAGCAGGAGCTTGTAGATCGACCAGATGGAGTGCACCTTCCCCATCGGGCATCCATATGAAACGGCTCTCCCCTTCTACATAGTGGCTGTTATCCTCTGGTATCACTGGACTTCCGGTACATACTAAAAATACGTTAGTAACGAAAATAAACCAAAACTTAAGACAAAACATCGACAACAAAAGTTCAGAACATCGTATAGTACTGAACTCAACTATGTACATGAACTGCCGATTTAGTTTCTTCTAAGTACCTACTTCTATCATTATACTGAAAGGCAGCAAGAGATTATTCTTTGAATGACCCGTTTATTTAAGTAGCCCATGTGGCTACAGTTTTAAACAGGCATACCACCTAAGCTGTGCACTTAATTATTTTAATTGGTCTTATATATTTATATCTCTCCGAACCAAATTTTAAAGACGCGGATGTACTTGCGGGGAGAATTTAGTATTACCAATATATAATTAAGAAAATACTAACATGCAACTGATGCGAGCAAAACCACGGCGAGCTTCATGGTGGACAACTTACACTGATTGTGGAAAAGGTTTTACAATATTTATATTATAACGTAATCAAACTATTATGTCCAATTTATCTAATTAATTAGTTTCTTTTTATAATTAATCCATTCATTTTAATCCATTCAACGTTTGAAGCATGAATTTCTGATGTAACAAAGCTCTATTTTTCCGTGTCGTCGGAGATAGAACCATACCACGTCATACTTTTTTTAATCAGTACTGATATTGATTCATAACAATACGCGTAAGTAATTTGGCACAGAAATTACCGGAAATAATACATACGTATGGTGCATTGACAATGAAATGTTCCTTAAGTTCCTCAACACCAATTTCTTGAAGATAATTTAGTTGAAGGCTAAGTTTAGATAATAAGTTTTCTGATCTTCTAGATCCTATAAAATAGGGGGACGCAAGTTCTGATCTTTACGAACACACATCTCTTAACTAAACTTAATTGGCAAATCTCAAAAAAAATTCGACAAAAAAATCAACTTTGTTAAACAAATGCAAGAAATAAATATTTTGTACAACATTTTTAAGTCACCCGACTTAAGAATGGCACCGACTTAAAAATGTTGCATAAAATATTTATTTATTGCTTTTTTAGTTGTTTGAAAAAATCGTTATTTTTGTCAAAAATTTCCAAGCTTTTTATTGGATGATTTTTCAATTATCTAATTTTAAAAGCCAAATATTAACTGCTTATAACCCTTTACAAGATATTGGTTTTCCCGAGGCCGGGGTGTTAATGGTTGAGGAGCCATTCTCTCAGCACTTAACCATCAGCTTATTTATTGTGATGAGCCTAAATTGGTAAGCAGCCATAAACCATAATCGATGCGCAACCCGTGTAATATTAATTATTGTTTAGTTCCGGTGACCATTCATGGTCTAAATCATTATTTCCACTTGCTCTTTTTGACAGAAAATGCACAACTTCCTTTAATTATATTGAGATTGCTATAGGTCCCATAATATTTAAAGAGTTCCCTCGATTTCTCTGGGATCCCTCCAACTTCACCACATTAATGGGACTACCTCTGAAACATAGCGTAACAAATAATAATCATTAAAATCTTTTTATAATTGGCAGAATAATTGAGTAACAAATATGCAAAAAAAACATACAGTCCAATTGAGACACTGCTTCTTTTCTAAGTTTGTTGAAAATATTATTTCTTAGAAATACAGTGTGAAAATGACAGCATTCAGACTATTAAGAGCTTAAGAGATTTGGTACAATAGTATTTAAAGTTAGTCTCACGGTATGGTGGGACACCGACGATGAATTATCAACGACGATATTACTTTCGACTTCGGCGAAAATACTAGAAACCAGTAAAGACGTAGGCTCAACGTCGTAGGATGATATATGCTATGATATTTGAAACGCGTCAATATTGTATCTATGTGCGTCAATCTTCAGTTTTTAAGCTCCGTTCTTTCGTAGATAGGTGTAAAATGTCTTTTTAAATAACAAAATAACATACTTATCTACTTGTTTACTTCATGAAGGGTCCTTCATTTGTTGCTTCTGCTTTAGTTCTAAAGTTGTATTTCAGATTATTCTGAATTATGCCAATTTTCGTCTGTTAGATTACGCCAACTCCAAGTAGACTTTATCCGCTAGACTGGTTAAGCTCGAAGCCGAAACCTACTGAAGGTGGTCTCAAATGCAGCAGGCCTTTGAGATCGAGTGGAGTAGTAGTAGTAGTATTTGATGCTAGTAGTCTATATACCTATATTACTACCACTGGACAGGCTGCTGCCATTCTCTTTTTGTCTCAAATTGATGGTCGCTATTTTGACGCCGAAAGTGTGACACTGTAAAAGGAGTTTCCAGCACACTTTATTAGTAGTTCCATTTTGCTTTGACATAATAGTGTAAGGTTTCTCGAAAACGCCTCAGCGATTGCGAGGTCTTAAACTATGCGGCTTACTATTAGCATATGGAGGCTTTTATGCTAATAATAGTTGAAAAGCTCGATAGTTTCGTCTGCTTACGGTTATAGGCGGTAGGCGCTCATGTTAGCTGCCGGCGGCTACCATCGCTCTGTTGTTATAACTTAAGAAATCATATGTATATAGAGTTCATAGGTTCAGTAAATAAGTAAAGAATAGGTGTAAGTTTTTGTTTTCAGTTAGGACAGCTTTTTGGTAATAACATACCTCCATGAATGTGTTAACTCCAGTTTTTTGAATGATTCCTACATCATTCGAGTAACAATCGTGTGATTTGAGATTGAAAATGAAAAAATATATACTAACAAAAACAACATTTACAGATTTATGTATCCGAGGGTAACCACACTAGGTATTTATGTTGTCACGCGAATTATAGACGATTAAACAATTCGTACAATACAAGCTATTTGATGAAGTTGCAGTTTCTAGTAACTTTTTACTTATGTAAATATTATGCTAGACACAAGAAAAGTTTTTCTGTTGAATCATAGCTTTAGGTAGCGAGCCAGGAAATAATTTTTGCTTTTGCGTGTTTTACGGAGCAATGTTTAATGTCCCAAATACTGGTGACTTTATTATATATAAACGAATCTGTAAAAGAACTAAAGAGTTTAGAAAAGCTCGACTTAACTGTAGGCAACGAGAGCTTAAAGATCACGTTTAAGTAGAGTTTTATAATCTTTAGTAGATGTTATTGACTGATGAAGTTTAAGTACCATTTTTAAACATATAGCAGACGTACAGTAAGGACTCTGCTTTCCTGATATAGCTTGACGGTTGGATATCTATGGATTGTTTAAAGTGATGTGTTTTAACACAGCAAGCGTGAGAGATTTAGTTACGACTCTAGAGATTCAGATACATTCGTCACATGCAGGTCAGTTCAAGGTAAAGCTTCGAACTCAAGGGGCGTAACTCATCACTAAATCGCGACGTCGTGTTTTGTACATAGTATTTTATCAGTTTTACTAAAAGCTAAAGCACTTAATGCAGGAATTGGGTTCTTAAATATAAAAAATAAAAATTTCATATATTTAAATAGTTATAATATTCGTACTTTGTAGTCATCTAGCAAGTTCATAATATAGGTACTACTCCACACCCTAACTGAGCATTGCTGCGAGTTATCTACGATGATTTATGTAGGTACACATTTTAACTTTTGGGGTTACCTACATTGCACGTCCACGTCACCGCTTAACTTCAGTTGAAAGCTTACTGAAGGAACTTCACATCCTCGGACAATCGCCCTCGACGCCTCGTACTCCTTGCACAGTGTTTACGCACAGTGTACAATATAAAGTCAAAGGTGAAAAGCCAAAGCAAAGGTGATAATTATAATCAGTTTGTCGAGGTTTATATTTAGTTAAATTCATAAAATTATCTTATTTTTTAATTCTGTAACGTTTTAAAATGGCCAGCTCGAACCAGTACGCAGTCCATGAAGACCAGACCTGTAAAATAAATATATAGATAAAATCACATGTAAATTGTCTTATTGACCAAATTTTATAAAAACTTCAGTGAAATAAGTTTTATTTTTCGTCCATAACTACATATAAAAGGCTTTGTCCTGACTGACACACAACCTACAGCATAAACGGTGAACGTAGAAATTAGAATTTTATATAGAATAAATTATTCTTTAGGTTTTTTTTTATTCCAACCCGAAGGTTGTACGCTATATACTGAGATGAAACTTCAAATTTGGAATACGGTTAGAAATTAAGGAGTGAAATAGGTCCAGTACAAGAAGGTACAGGTGAGCGTGGCTCAGCTAGTTCTTCTTTTTATTTGTCGTAATTGTCATAACACTCTTGTCAGAGTGGTTGTGGTCATCATGGATTGACGATGTTTGAAGCAGATGTTATTTGCTTCACGAGCTTTCACCACTTTTTCCAACTGGCAGACAGCCTGATACGCTCGTGATCTTCCTTCAGCTAGTTAGAAATATGTATATTCCTATATAAACGTACCCTCTTTTATTTAATAAAGCGTTGCCCATGTTCAAAGATGCACCACTGCATTGAACATTACGGGCCTCTTGGAGATTGATGCAGCGCCTTCCGACAAAGTGATTTGTTCTGACACTGGAGGCAAAAAGCTCATGGGCGCGGCTGTGTGAGCAGGCACTGTTCCAACAGCCAGGCTGAGGGTTTCGCCCTCCATTGGGGTAGAAATCAGCGTGGGAGATAGGATCCATGATACCCAGAAGACCGCCGTCCGTATGGATGGACTCAACAAATACACCAGAGTTCCGGTTTAAAGCGTTTGAATTACCACCCCATTGTGGTCCAGCGGGATCCATTCCTAAATAAAACAATTTAATTACTGCATTTCTATAAGGGTCTCAAGTTACTTTTAACAGGCAACAATGTATTAGAATGTAAATGTTGTTCTAATTTTTCATTTTCCTTACAAAGTTTGTAACAAACTAATTTTCTGTATTATATTGTAGTGTATTTTTATTATTAAATTATTTTAAAACTGCTATAAAAAATGCTACAATCCTGACTTTATATCCCGATTAATATTATGAATAAATGAAGTGTGTTCGTTCGATTTTTGGTCCTTACTTCAGGGTGTTTATATGTTCATTATATTATTAGAATTTCTATATATTATTTATTCAAATATTAATCAGTCATCTTAGTAACACAAGCTGCGCCTACTTTGGGGGTTAGATGGCAATGTGTGTTTTTTGGTCGTAGTTATTTTTATTATTATTTATTTTGCACATAAAGTTAGTTGAAAGGACAGAGAGTAACATAGGCTGCTTTTTATCTCATGAAAACAAACGGGAATTTGTTAAAAACTGTAGTAAACGCGGACGAAGAAACTGGGCAACAGTTAGTTAACTATAATGTCTTTGAGATAAATACCTAAACAAAAATCTGAATGTATTACCAGTAACACGAACGGGGCGAGAAGGGGCAAAGCGGCCAGCATTACCAACAACGTGAGCTCCCAGACTGTGTCCAACCAAGTGGACGTTATTCCAGTTTCCCCCAGCTGTGTTAAATAAAAACTGAAGGAAATTAGCCAAATGTCTGCCAACGTCTGGAACTGCACGGACAGATAAGGTGTATGTTCCACTGGCAGCTCTGCTCCAGTCAAGGACGATAACGTTGACGTCGGCATTCGCAAGAAATGCAGCTGTAATAGCAGGGTTCAAGTCAGAGTCTCCTTTGCTGTTCCATCCGTGAGCAATAACTTTAGTTGGTCGGTTTCCTCTGTAGTTGGAGTTGCGGATTGAGTTTGCGTTACCGTTTATAAGGATTTGGCGGTTAGTTGGGTTTTGTCTGGAAACAAATTGAATACTGAGATAACGCGTTACAATAAAACTTTTAATTTATAAGATACCTTTTTTCTATTGCTAGTGTCGTTTACTCTACAAACGTAGAAAAAGGCGTAAGATAAAATTTTTGTAATGAATTTTCACTTAGGAGAACGTAGAACGGGCAGCAGCATCCTTTGTGCTACTACCATCTACTGTGATCGCCAATCCATCTGCCCAGCGTGGTGATTATGTGCATATTCTACGTTTGAAAGAGCCTGTTATATTAATGAAACTTTGATAGAAGGATAGAGATGTGCATCTTGAATATCATCTCACCTTGTAAACAACCAGTATGTGTTATGAGCTCCATTTCTATTCATGAGCATTACTTCGTCAATAGGAGCCTTTAGATCGACAAGATGGGGCACACCATCGCCATCGGGCATCCAAATGTAGCGACTCTCTCCCTCTACATAGTGACTATTATCCCCTGGTATTACAGGTAGTGCACTACCAGCACACACTGAAAAGAGAATGTAAAAGTATTAACAGTACGGATGAATATACTTTTATTTTACACCACAGAGAAAATTGCAAAAATATAAATACATAACAAGGAAATTTTGGTGGCTTTCTTGCTACGATATCTTCTAGGCAACCACAGATATTACGTCAGTTAACCAAAGGCGTTAAAAGAAAATAGCTTTATATGCAAGGTATACCAATAATAGTTTAAGTTACTAAAGTGTTAGCTTGTTTTAACTATAAGACAAAAATACTAACGGCCTATTAGAGCTAGAAAAATAACTAATAACTTCATGGTGAGAATATCTTATTAAGAATGACGGAGTAGTCGTATTTATTAACATTGTTATCGCTTTGTTAATGTATTATCTCTAAATTACGTTGCAGAATTACTAAGGATAAGTGTTTTGTTATCCGAATCAACTTATGAATGGAACAATATGTTAGTAAGCGAAAAAATCAAGTAACGTGCTGAAGGAATAGGTAGGTAGGTAGGTAACCTATTAAACTAAAAGGTATTAACAAGATCCAGATAATAAAAGTCTATTTATTAGATAATCTCCATAGTCCAGTTTTTGAAGCGCCCGAAACAGCGACAGCTTCCTTGATCGGTGAGTGAGCTCCCACTCTGTCGCCCCATAGTACGCACGCATGACGCTCTCAGTGATGGATTGAGACCATCTCATTCGACGTACTACACCACCGGTAACGGGAGCACTCGCGGGAGTCCATAGCTCCTGTTGCCCCAAGCTGGCCGATGGTGACTGGTCGTCTTCCTTTTGATGTTGATATCGGAGAAGGCGTCACATCTCCCGCAGATGTCGGTGGCATTTGAAATTCGTTCAACGACGACGACGACGATCCTGGCTCGATCTAAGTTTTGCGCATCTTGTTCTGCCGCCACCGCGTCTTATTTTCATTAATCTTGCACGAAAGCTAAGCTAGATATCAAGTTCTTAAGTTTATCGACTACAATTAAGCTGTTAGGTCTACGAAGCATTTGTCATTTGACTTCTGCTTTTGCTATTATTGGTTTGTTTTGTGTGTTGTTTTTTATTCCTCTACAAATTAGCCCTTGACTGCAATTTCTTCTAACCTTTTAGGAAGTATGGTAGTCATACCCCTAATCGGTTTCCACGCGACATCGCATCGGAACACTAAATCGGCACGTCTATAGTCGGTAGGGTGGTAACTAGCCACGGCCAAAGCCTCCCACCAGACAAGACCAGAGAAAATTCTCCTGCCAGGAATCGAACTCTGGACCTCTTACTTAAATCCACAGCGCCACCGTTGCACCAGGGAGGTCGTCAAAAGTTATTTATTAATTTTATTAAATACATATAAATATATAGGACGACAATTCACTCATCGCCATCTAGCCTCGAAGTAAGCGTATCTTGTGTAATAGTTACTAAGATAACTGATGAATATTTAGGAATAATATATCTACATAAATAATTATAATATACCCACAAATAAACAAGCAGATACTGAAAAACATTCATGTCCACCACAAAGCATTTTCCAGTTGTGGGAATCGAAATTACGGCCTAAGACTTAGTGATCGGGATCACTGCCCATTACTATAATTGGCCGTCAATAGTTATCCAGTAATTACGAGTTCAGCAGCGTTTTTGGGGGTACCAATTTTGATTCCCAGCCTTTAACTTTTCGGAGTTATGTGCGTTTTAAGCAACTAAATATCCTTTGCATCGCTGTTGAAGATAACCGGCGAAGTTTTACAAGAAAGGCTCCCAATCAAGCAAGAATGTAGGATTTATAACACCTATGAACACTAACAACCGCCTCCATATCTAGCTATGTTCCAAGAAGAGGTCTTGCAATAGTTTCATGTGTGGAAACTTACCTGCTAAAGGAGTAGGGAACCTAAACTTTTAATATTTATTTGGACTGGCGGTCCCTCACGACTTCGTCCGCGTATAAGTCAACCTTAAAAGATTTTTTTTAGAAGTTTTAAAGGGAAACAACTTTTTCATATATGATTTTATCCAAACTTCAACTGTTTAAGCAGCGGAAGCTCTCAAGAGTAAAAAAAAGCCGATTTTGAAACATTCTTCAATAGTGCTATGCTTCTGTTGGTTTTAGCTTGATGATATATTGTTCTCTAAGGCTTGTGAAGGGCCAGAAGTACCAATCTTCGTATTGGTACTTCTTGGTTGTCCAGCATGGTTGACTCTCGTCTAAATCCTTCGTCATAGGAGGAGAATACGTGTCAATTAAAGGACGGGTAAGGGTTGATAATGTTTATCTAGGTGCTGTGATAGTGATATAAAATTTAAAAAAAAACTGCGCTTTACTGAAATCACACCTTATGGAAAGCAGTGCTACAATTAAGGTGGAATGCGTTATCCAGTTGACAATTCACTCATGATTTGGTACTTATATCGGTAGCTGGAAAGACGTTCCAAATCTTTGCGGTCCATATTAGAAATGAGGAAGCAAAGGATATTTTTTTAACACGTAGAACCTAACAGCTATCTAAATTATTTATAATGCATCATACATTCTTTGTTATCTATTACGCCGTGTGGTATTTGAAATAATCGGATTATTGTAATAATCCTAAAACATGAAAACAAACCAATTAAGTATCCCATCAATTTTGCAAATTACTTTACTTTCAACTTATTATTGCAAAATAACTTCTTGTGTTTAATCTATTTGACCGGACAGCTTAACATGTAAATCAAAAACTGTCTGGAATTACCAGACTGCATTTGCGTGTTGACTGATGACTGTAAGTAAAAATGAAATAGAATGCGCATTTCTTAGAAATAAAATTCAATTTGAGTATCTAATTATAATACATTTGATGATGACCTTAAATGTATTATAAGATATGAATTTGTGTAGATAATGTTATTAATCAAGCTGAAAATTGTGTGATGCATAAAAAGTATCACATTTAATCAAAAAGAATTCATTATTTAACTCAATACATTATTGTATTATCAAGAAATAATTCATAACATTGGGGTAATTTACATCGTTGATACAATATTATTTTTAGGTGAGTAGACTTCAGTTATTCAAAAAGGCCAGCTGCTTCCTGTCGTTAATGCATAGATTCCCCTTCTGTAAAGGAAATTTAAAAAAAGTAAAAATAAATCTGTAACTTTCAATAAATCAAACTCAAAAAACTTATAAAAACTATAGGTCCATATGCATAGGTTCTGTTATCTCGAGATCATAATATTTTAAGCGATAGATGGTTGCCTTAGCCTAAGGCAATCCTTAGTGTTGAGGTGTTATATAGTGTCATTTATTTGACATTGTTAATTGTGGCAAAGGAATCACTAATTTTTAAGCCAAATGATGAGTACTGATTGTCTGATATGCACAAAAGAGGAACGCAGAAAAGTTATGCTATGACCTATCTGTGCGTATTCAGTAAGTGAAAGAAAAAAACTTAGTACATATACGCATATGTATTACTTAGCACATATATGGATAAGCGTCCGTATGCGTAATTCAATGTTCCTTATTATGTATAAAACCTAAGTGCAATATACAAGATTAACGTTCATTATATCAGAATTAATTATATATTTTATCAGACCGTTGATTAACTAAATTTCCTGTTTAGATTAATTGAAATTCGATTTAACTTTATAATATTATCAACATCGGATGTGATGCCGAAAATTTCCATATCAAGATGAATTTTTAATAAGGGCAAAACCTCCCATTACGGATGTGCGTAAAAACGGTATGTTTTCGAATGTGTAAATTTTTGATGTGAAATCTCACCCATTTTTGTCCAAGATTCCGTTTCCCATATTAAATTCGCCGCCAATGCAATTGTTCTGTGTAGCTTGTAACAGACCAGTGCATCGTCTAGCAATAAAATGATCTGTACGGACACTCGAAGCAAAGAAATGAAAAGATCGCGCATGGCTACACGCACTATCATCACATCCCGGTTGAGATTGTCCGCCATTAGGATAAAAGTCCGTATGACCAATAGGTTCTGTTATACCGCGGATCATTATATTTGTGTGTATTACTTCGACATATTGACCAGCTGCAGTATTCAAGGCATAGGAATTACCGCTCCAACCTGGACCTGCAGGATCTAGACCTGAAAGTGAGAAGTTTATGCATACCAGAAATGTGAGTAAACTAAGAACGAAGAAAAAACAAAGAAGGTCTAAAATAATAAACGGAATAGTACCTAACTATATAATAACTGACCCATCTGTCAACGAAAGATTTTTTTTTAGTTCTCATCTTATCATCATTATCAATAGCCTATAACAGCCCACTACTGGACTAAAAGCCTGTCCCAATAGAGAGTTTGCCTACAATCACTACGCTAGGCAGACAGATTGGTCTTATCTTTTCATTATACTTTAATTACTTATCAAAGCGATCAAGACAATGAAGGTCGTATTGACTTTGAGTTTTTTGAACTCTTAATATAAGTCTTAATTTGTCTATTTATTGTGATTTTATCCATATTGAATATGGTGTATAAAATTATAATTGACTTACCAGTTACCCGGATAGGTCGTCCTCCAAGAACTCGCCCAGCGCTGCTCATTATATGAGCGCCAAAGCTGTAGCCAATTAGATGGAGGGCATTTAAGTTTCCACCAGCGTTGCGAAGCATCCATTTGAGGAAATTTCCAAGCGCCCGACCAGTTGCGGGAATCCTTAAAGCAGCTTCAACATAGTCTCCACTCGCAGCTACTCTCCAGTCTATTACAATAACGTTAACGTCAGATGTTTCCAAATATGCGGATGTTATCATTCTGTTCGATAATGCATGCCCATTTTTGTTCCATCCATGTGCTACTACTTTAAGTGGTTTCTTCGCATCGTAGTTCGAATTCAAGATAGAATTTACATCTCCATCGACAATGACCTGAGGCAATGTGGGATTTTTCCTAGAATATTACTTTTATTGTGAATATAATAATTGAATTAGAACACACATTACTTAATAATGAGATATTTATGCATACAAAAACAGACCTAGTAAACAGCCAATATTCATTTACTATCATATCATTACTAACAACAATATTATCTTCATTGATCCTGTCTTCGAGGTTGGTTGTGTTGAACATATCTTGAGAAACCTGCAGACTATAATTATTATCAGTACTATATTTCAATGGTGTTGCAATCACACTACTGTAGAGTACTGAAAGTAAAAAATACAATCCTTCAATTTTAAGAAGATCGACCTTCTACTGTAGCAAGTTTAAAATATATTATCATATAAAATGTGATACAAAATATAAACAACAAGCATGTAGATACATATTACTAACTAGCCGGATAAGCAATCAAAAATAGTAGTATAAACTTCATCTTATTGTCATAAGCTTTCGTTGTCCCAGTCAAACTAAGATGTGATTTTACATAATATGTTCCCATTTTTATATAATTATTAATCTATCCATACTTAGGTAGATATCTTATCAACGTTAAGACTGTGTACTTCTTTTTTTTATCAGCAAGTACGTGAACTTCAAATTTTGATAAATGGCCATAGCATCCAATAAATTAGTGATCTGAGGCTGAATTAAGAAATTTGGCAAGTGATCAAATTATCAATACAGTGTTACAATCAAACAAATTATATGTAAAATAAAAATGTTATCACATACACGCACTTCGGTAGATTATAAGGATGATTATAACCATTTATTTATTGATCACTATTACATATAATTTCCCTAGAGGCATACATAACTTAAAATTGTGTAACTTTTATATTACACTTATGGCAGAGTTAAATGGAACTACAATGTAAAATGGTCTACACTTTTACAAGCGGTTCTCTCTATGTGATAGTAGTATGATTGCATGTTTGATTCAAATCTCGGAACGAAATTGAAATATCTTTAAAACAGTCATTTTAGTAATAATTGACGGACGCACACAGTAGCTGGAAAACCACCTATAGACACAGAGTACCGCCCTGTTCCCATCAACCTGAGACTTAGGTGTTACGCCTTACGTAATTAGATACACTCGAAACCACACCTTTGTGACCAGAAACAGCAATGATGCTTGGTGGCAATAATCATTTTGGTAGTACTTCCCCGGCAGAGCTCTAACACAAAACTTTTCTATAATGGTGTCAATTCTGCTGTACAAATCTCAAAAGGAAACTAGCCTGACAGGACTTAAAGTAATGCTTTCCTTTTCACAACGTTCCGTGTAGAAAGAGCCAGCATTAATTTTTGAAGTTATCCTGTGCATTATGTAACGAAATGCGCGCGCACATGGTTACACAGTTTAAACAGGATGAAGGTAGTTGCGAAACCGCGTGAGAGGGGAATACATCGTCCGCCAGCTCACTTTTGACAATGCGCGCGCACACCGTCGCAAAAAACCGACACCCTGAAGTTAGCTATAGTCGACATTATAGTTTTTCAAAGTCTGCGGACTCATTCCGGTGATTTCATTGATTGAAACTTGGTGGTCCGATAATGAGATAACTAGATGATGCGCTATAATAAAACTTTCTTTGCAAATACCTATTTTCTATTGTTGTTAAATATTTTTATCTTCTAATTGTAATAAATACGCCAAATAAGTATAACTTCTATAACGTCTACATAAGTACACACACGTTTTTTTATACCTGTCAATTTAGTATAATGTAGAGATTTGTGTCCAATAGAATCGGCACTTACTAGTGTCACATATTGAAGTAAATGTAATAATGTTTTGCTCTATTCAAAGAGTACCATAGTTTGTACCATTTCTGGTATTGTAAAGCAAGTGAGTATACCAGCATTAGTATGTAGACTAACATTTTATTGTAATCCATATTGGTATCTTTAAATGTATTACCGACGATATAAAGGAAGACAAAGTACAACTCCAACCAGTCTTTAGATATCCTACTTCTGCGTACAACTTCTTATACGCTATGCCGGCGGCGATGCTATTAGGTTACACTAGGTGTTCTTTCAGATATTTTTTTTTGTTCCTAGACTCTGAAGTGTGATATAAATGATAGCCTATAACTTTCCTCAAGAATTATTTATTTATTTATTTAAACTCTTTATTTGTACACCACTACACAGTTAGGAAAATAAAGGACGAATAGAGAGAAAAACACAAAAACTGGAGTAGAATACAAAAGACGGCCTGATAGCTTAAAAGCGATCTCTGCCAGGCAACCTTAGGATTAGGACAACAAGAGCGAGCAAATTGGTGGTGTAAAATTATTATAAAACTACATTAAAATAACTACATACGTGATACGAGCACATAAACAAAATATACACAAAAAAAAGTATATAAAAATTATAAAGTAATATATATTATGATAAGCTATATTAATGAATAGATGGAATAAAAATAAAAACCAGTCGTCTTATTGCGTAACATAATAAGCTTTAACTGCATTTTTAAACATATCAAGCGATTTTGCCTGTCGTATGTTCGTAGTGAGGGAATTAGGCTAACCATTACAAAGCATATCCTAATTGAATGGTTGCTCCTGGAATAAGAACGTTTAAAGAAACAAAATCAAACTCATAAAGTGTCTTACTAGTAGTTTGGGAATTTATAATTTCAGAATTTTCTATGTCTGCTATAGTGGTAGGCTTCTGCCGTGGCTAGTTATCTCCTTACCGACAAAGACATGCTGCTAAGCGATTAAGGTTTTCGGAACGAACTTGCTTAGAAACCTTTAAGGGAAACCGTTTATGATAACTGCTATAAACAGGTTAGCCTGTTACTATCAAAGACTGCATCATTACCAGCAAGTGTGGTTGCAGTGAAGGGGTAACTAGTTAAGGAGTTTTGGACGCTTCAGAAACTGATCACTAAACGTTTAATGAAAGTATTATTTTTTATGTCTATTTTGTTATTATCGCACGTAAATATCGGGAAGCATGGCCGGGTTCGGTTGTTCTCTATATTTGGCAGGGCGTTTACATATTAACTTTCCCAAGTGGCTAACGGCTGGTGGTAATATTTAATGATACTAATGTAATATGGAAATAGTATTGATGAAATGTAAGGGGTTTTTAAAGAAACATCAAAGTTTTTTTTCATCTTTATTACATGAACAATTTTTACATCAAGAGACTTTGTTAAATCTATATTTACATCCATTAGTATAGCTGAGGTTGTTTAATAAATAATAATCTTATTAAAAACGGTTTCCGTAGTGAGGTAAAGACGGTGTTGATCCATTAATACGGCCAGTTGGCACGAGTCACCAGTCCAAATAGACCATTGCTAAAAAAAACAAAAATATTAAACGTTAAATATCATCATCTTCTACAGTCATCATCACTGACTCACTGCTGGGCACAGGTTTCCTCTCTCATGAGGGAGAGGGACTAAGAGTTTAGAGTACACTACGCTCCTCCAATACTGGTTGGCGGACTCGAACTTATAGATATTATCATGATGCGATGACGATCTCCCTGGTGCACTTGCGAGCGAACCGGGTTCGATCAGAGGAAAAGTTTTGGGAATTTGTAATTCCTGAATTTTCTCGGCTATGTTTTGGAGTCTTTTATCTTTATACCGCCTTTGCACCCTAGCACTAAGTATTATTACTGTTTTTCTTGTAATTTTCCTATTGTGCTGTGTTGCAATAAAGTTTTTCTATTCTATGCTATTCTATTCTTTGGCCGTAGCTAGTTACCTTCCTGCCGACAAAAATGTGCCACGCGATTGAACACCATTTACTAGCAGATGAGTGCAGTCAAGAGCTAACTTAGTGCGTATAAAAGTAGTTAAATCTACAGGCAGCCATTTTCTTATAAAGCACTTAAGCCTATTTGAAATTAAATTGGAAACATAATATTTAGATAAATTATAACATACCCCCGTTTTCCTAAATCGGAGTTACCCATGCGGAGCTGTGCACCACTGCAGGTGGCAAGTTCGGCTTCATGCAGGTTTCTGCACTGTCTGCCAATAAAGTGGTTGGTTCGCACACTTGAGGCAAAGAACTGATATGAGCGGCCGTGGGCACATGCGTTATTGATTCCGCACCCAGGCTGAGGGCTCCTGCCACCGTTGGGGTAGAAGTCAGCGTTGGAAATAGGGTCCATGATGCCAAGTGCGCGGCCATCTGTGTGAATCGACTCGACGTAAACTCCGGAGTTGCGGTTCAGTGCATTTGCGTTTCCGCCCCATTGAGGACCGGCAGGATCTAGTCCTAAAACACGATAAGATGTTTTTTTTAATTCAGTTTATTAGTTTTTTTCTCTATACCACCTACCCATTACCGGCCCGCTGCGGGATACGGGTCTCCTCTCAGAATGAGAACGGTTTAGGCCGTAATCTATCACGCTGACCAGTGTGGATTGGTGGTGTGATGTGTGGATTGGTGGTGTGATGTGTGGATTGGTGGTGTGATTTCACACGCCGTTGAGAACATTATGGAGAACTCTCTGGCATGAAGGTTTCCTCACGATATTTTCCTTCACCGTTAAAGCGAATGACATTTAAATTGCTTAAATTATAAACGCACATAGCTCCGAAAAGTCAGTCGTGCATGCTGTGGATCGAAATTCCCACGAAAGGAAAGCCGAAGCCTTACCCACTGGACTATCACCTCTTATAATACGCATGTAAGGTTTTAATAAAATATTGTCTACCTGTGACACGAATTGGACGACCACCAACTTGACGGCCAGCATTACCAACGATATGGGCACCCAAACTGAAGCCAACTAAGTGAACGCGGTTCCAATTGCCACCACCGGTGTTGATAAGCCACTGCAGGAAGTTGCCAAGGTGGCGTCCAACATCGGGAACTCCACGCACTGCGTTATTGTAAGCTCCGTTGGCGAGACGGTTCCAGTCAACAACAATGACATTGTGGTCTCCGTTGACCAAGAAGGCGTCCCTGACGTAGGTGTTCACCTCAGAGTTTCCATTATTGTTCCATCCGTGGACAATTACTTTAAGTGCTCTTGCTCCATTGTAGTTGGAGTTACGAACGGAGTTCGCGTTACCGTTTACGATAATTTGGCGGGCGCTTGGGTTGCGTCTGTAACAAATTTCGGGTATATTACTTGAGAACTTAAAAATAAGCTTATTTAATTTGACCGCAGTGGTGAGCGTTGTGGTTTTAAGTTTGGGTTTTTGGGTTCGATACCCGGCAGAGGGGGGCAACTTGGGAAATTTCAATGTGTGACAGGCTTATGTGAGTCTCGTTTGGAATTGTAATGGGAAAATGTTGCAACGAGTAACAGGTGTATCTAAATGGGAAATGAAAATGTAGAGTCGTGTTGTGGGACACTTCGTTTGTGTGACTCGATTAGAAAAAAAAAACTCCTAACAAGTCGCAGTGTGGCACGCTTATGTGAGCACTCGTTGGGCACTCACTAACCGAAGAAGTTGAAGGAAGGCCTTTGGGTTTGTCAACCGTTGGGCAGCTGAGACGAAATTCCTGCAAAAGGCGTATTCCATTGATTGATACGATGGTAGTGTTTATGGTTGTGTTGGATCTAACCTGGTGAAGAGCCAGTATTGGTTGTCTGCTCCGTTTCTAGCTTCCGCCAGTGCCACCTCGTCAACTGGTTCTTCAAGATCAACGAGTTGAGGTACGTCATTTTGATCGGGCATCCAAATGTAGCGGCTCACTCCTTCTACATAATGGCTGTTGTCCCCTGGAACTACTGGCAGTGCGCTACCAGCGCATACTGAAAATAATACAGGCACATATTAATAAGTTGTTTTATTCAACGGTGAAGGATAATCTTGAGAAAACCTGGATTCCTGAGAGTGCTCTATAATATTCGCATCAATCCCCACTTGGCCAGCTAGGTGGACTACGGCCTAAACCCTTCTCATTATGAGAAGAGACCCGTGCCCGCTAGTAGGCTTTTAATGGGTTTATGATGATGATGATAATAACGAAAAATGCTTACGATGAAGAAATGAGACAGATTTTATTATTTACACAGCAAAAGGCAACGACGCCTATCTAAGAATTTGCTACTACGTAACTTTACCCTATATGTATGTAGTATACCATTTATTATGTAGCACTTCACACGTAGTATACCAGGATATCTTTTAAATTTGGTTAGCATGTTCGACTGCGGATCTCTCGGTTCTATTATCGATTTTCGGGCCGAAATACAAATATCTAATGTCTTCTGTCAAAAAATCCTCAGTACTGGGAAGCGAAGAATTTAGAGCACTGTGCCCAGCAATGGGATGGTGATAAGTCGATGATGATGGTGATGATGATAAATCACTGTGACCTACGGAACAAAAACGGTAACAGGCGTTTATGATTACCAGGTGAACAATCACACTTGAATAAAACAATGCCACATATTTCGCAAGACGAGTTTCAATAAATCACGATACTGGTGAGGACGATACGAAACGATGCAGGAATAAGTCCTGAGCTTATGGGAAATGCGATGACATGACCCTAAAAATTCATACCGACTAGTCAGACGCGTCACTACCGGGGCGTTTCAATTAATGTCCTATAGTTAAAAGTTGATTGTTCACATGTCGAACACCTGATTTATGTGGTATAGTCATAGTTTGTAGGCATGTTTTATTTCTTAAGTAAATGGAAGAATTTTTTAAATTTCTGAATTTGCAGCCTTGGTCGACCCCCAACGAGGTGGACAGACGACATTAAGCGCGTCGCAGGTAGCCGGTGGATCCAAGCGGCACAGAACCGTGGAATTTGGAACTCCCTACAAAAGACCTATGCCCAGCAGTGCACGTCTATCGGTTGATATGATGATGATGTGGGGAAATTAAAAAAAAAACTAAAATATTAAAAATATAAAACAATACCGACATGCCACACAGGCGAGGAGTGCTAGCAGGAGCTTCATTGTTTGTTTGTGTCGCCCACGGTAAAGTTCCTCGTGTATTTATTTAGTTGTTTATCTCAGCATGCATTCGTTATCATCCGTCTATTTTAGGCTTGATTAATTAGATTTGATTTGATTAGAAGCGGTGATAGCGCATTGAGTAGAAGCTCGGCTTCACTTTCGGGGGGCCGAGTTCGAATCCCAGCACGCACTTACATTTCAAAGTTATATGGGTTTTAAGTTATTAAAATATATCTTGGATTGAAGCAGGCGTTACTTTACTGAAATCCTGATATTATAAATTATGAAAATTTAGCTTAATTTGCTACACTCAACAATAATTAAAGATTTAAAACTAAGATTTTCGTTTCGAGATCGATGATTGATTTATTGTTAAGTACAGTTCAACGGGTACATACCACGATATTTTTTTTGGATTTGTCGATATTTCGACGCAGTTGCATGGATCTTGGTCACGACGTTACTGCGTAGGTTCGAAATGTCAAGTTGGATGTCACTGGCAGAATCTGACTACCCGCTTTCGTATTCCTTTTGTCGGTATTTCACGACCTGCTCGACACACTGTAGTTTGTCAAAAAATTCGTGCAACTTGGTCGAAATATCGACAAAACCAAAAATATTATCGTGGTTGACCCGTTGAACTGTACTTAACAATAAAACAATCCTTAGGAGATATTGTCTTAACAATTATTCATTGTAAAGTCCACAGCTCCTGAGGATACTCCGGTTTCGCAGCGAAACGTGCGTAGATGGTACATTACCGAAGATCTGTCTGGTGTGGAGTATAAGGGTTGAAGAAATTATAAATTACACCATACAGATTCTCCTGCTTGTCGCAAAGTATAGCAAATTAAGCTTAAATTTTATAAAGTATATCTTGCTTCAACGGTGAAGGAAAACATCGTGAGTAAACCTGTATGCCTGAAAGTTCTCCATAATTTTCTTAAACGTGTGTGGAGACCACCAATCCACACTGGGGCAGCGTGGTGTACTACAGCCTTAACCCCTTCTTATTTTCGGAGGAGACCCGTGCCCTGTAGTGGGCCGGTAATTGGTTGATATGATGATGATTTGAATAGGGCAGTGATCGCGAACCTCTTACAGATTATTTCTGACGTACTTACGTCAGAAATAACCTGCCATCAATCTTGGGACGTGTGGTGACGGCAGATTAGAATTTCTGTGATAAGGCCTGAGACTGGTTTTTTTTTAATTTACAGACTAGCGTTTGGCTTCAAATATGCATAAATACTAAGCTTAAATAAATTTGCACATTGATGTTAAATTTAAAGGAAACAACTAAATTGAACTAAATTTATTTTTGTTATTTTATTTGAATTTTAATTCTATTTTATTTTTTAACATTATAATTTTAATAATTAGTTAAATATTGTTAGACATTTATTCTGTAATGCAGTTATTTATAAAATGTAATTAATTTTGAAATTATTTGCAATCGTTGTGAAAACCTGTAATAAGCTGAACATTCACTTAGCTGACAACGTAAAAACTTGGACAAGAAAAAATTTATTAGCGGTTGGTATTCCTAAATAAATAAATAAATGCCTGAGTAAGTATTGATACAGCCTTAGTTCACTCTTGATTTGAAATTTCTCATATTATGTTAATAAAATCAAAAGAACAGAGCACTTATTAGTACGCGTTTAAGGGATATCGACCACGGAAGAGTGCAGACGGAATTGGCCTTTATTAACTTTTAATTAAGTAGCTGTTTATCTAAACGGCTTCGGCGTCTACTAGCTCTACTTCACTTTCGGGGGGCCGAGTTCGAATCCCAGCACGCACCTCTACCTTACTTTTCTAAGTTATCTGTGTTAATTAATTAAAATATCACTTGCTTCAAAGGTGAAGGAAACATCGTGAGAAAACCTGCATCCACATAATGTTCTGAAAGATGTCCACCAATCCGCACTGGGCCAGCGTGGTGGACTACGGCCTTAACGGATTGATTTGATGATGATAATTGAAACGGAATGAAATAGCGCTGATAAATACGAAAAAGTACAAATCAAAGAGTGTGGGTATTAGATACATCCTTGCTTTACTCCACAGGTTACTGAAAAACCTGTCGCTGTTGCTGCGAATGAAGGTAATGAATTTCAATATGTCATGTTGAGCTAACCTCAGGTAGGCATCGCATCGCATTCTAAATCGCATTCCAAATAAGGCATCGGAATGAATAAAAATATTCAAGTGACGTAATAATTAATTGCTTTACTCCTTTCAGTTGTTAGGATTTAAAAACAATAATCACTCGAGACATACCCAAGATAGCAGATCATGATGTTGATAGTTCAAAACACTTTTCAATCACGCCAAAAAAAACCTATTAAGATTGGGTTCGACCAATCTTAATAGGTTTTTTTTCCATAAAAAATTATTTCAATGAAGGATTAAAATAAAACATGATTGATAAGATGCTCTTTTAATCATGAGGGTAGAAATGATTGATTAGCCGCTATTTTTTTATCATATCATTAAGGTATTAATTTAATGCGATACCACCAGCAAACGAATCTTCACGTAGGTCGTTTTCAGCGTCAATGGACGTCAAACAAACAGCTGGAAGAAGT
The DNA here is from genome assembly GCF_905163445.1 of Pararge aegeria. Lineage (NCBI taxonomy): Eukaryota > Metazoa > Arthropoda > Insecta > Lepidoptera > Nymphalidae > Pararge > Pararge aegeria. The sequence goes on from NC_053181.1 coordinate 7,310,137, forward strand.
CCTCTGTTTTACGAATTTTCACAATCTATGGGTTCCTTAGTCACGCAGCAGGCGAGGAAGAGACTATGCTCGGATTATATCTACGTGATCAAATATGAAATGAGCAGATCAGTAGAAGAACAAGAATGATTGATATTGCTCTTTACTTAAGTTGCAAAACTTTAGTGGTAGTGGGCAGGGCACACAGCCTGGAAGACGGATTTACGTAGGGTACGTAAGGTGTAGCAATTTTTACCTATATCGAACAACGCAGCGGTGGTTCATAAGGTGGGCGTAAAACGAGATACAGGGAGCTGATAGCTACACGCGGTACAAGACCACGGCTTGTGAAAACCCCAACATCTACTTTGATATTCTAATCCAATGATTTACTTTGATTTACTTGATTTCAGCGATCTACCTAGTGGTGGATCTACCTTCTACAGCTGCGTCTTGCAGTCTTCATTCTAGTATCCTGAGAACGCGACATGTATTGTAAAATCAATCTGTTAATTTATTTCCGCTTTGAGTTGAATGTAAGAGGCAACAGCAACAGTCTCAGCTTAAATCAGGAAGTTGTTGAACTCACGATCTAATAAATCGTGGTTACTATACGATTAATGAATTTCTTGACGACATGGCTGCTTGGAAGCCGTTTCCGCTCTCATTTCTCACAAGATAGAAAATTTTAAATATTGTCATCTGTAAAATGATGTTGAAATGAGCAATTGGCTAAGTTTCTTGCCGGCTCTACACGGTGGAATCTGCCTTCCGAACCGGTGTTAGAGTCACTACAAACAGACTGACTTGACGTTTCAAAAGTGCTTGCAAACTAGGCCTTCTTGAAATAAATGAATTTTGAATTTTTTACTTTGAATTTCCAAAAAATTAGGTACTAATTAATTATTTTCCTTATAGTAGTTCCTTCTACTATAAATACTACTGAAAAAAGTTTACAATATGTGAATCTTACATATCTCAAATTTACAGCATCCGCAGCCTATGGTGGAACAATGGACAGAACGGGAATACAGAACTCGGACAAAGCAGTCGACTGAGCGCGCGCAAATTCGCAACATTGAAAGTGTTAGGACAATCGTAACTTTACCATGCAGTGATTACAAAACATGGTTACACCAACAACAATCGAAGAGTTTAATTGCGGCAAACGGAAAATCCATTGAAGATGGAGAAGATGAAGATATGCCTGATTTAAACATTCATACCTTTTGACGGCTGACTGGCGCAGTGGGCAGCAACCCTGCTGTCTGAGTCCATGGCCGTGGGTTCGATTCCCACAACTGGAACATGTGTGTGTGATGAACATGAATGTTTTTCAGTGTCTGGGTGTTTATCTGTATATTACAAGTATTTATGTATATTATTCATAAAAATATTCATTAGTCATCTTAGTTCCCATAACACAAGCTACACTTACTTTGGGGCAAGATGGCCATGTGTGTATTGTCGTAGTATATTTATTTATTATTTATTATGCCTTAAGAACTTGTTACCTAAACTTTTTTGATTTTAAGAATTATTTTAATCAGAGCGCCATATATTTAAAGTAATCCAAAGTGGCAATTTCTGGATGAAGCAGATAAGATACAGAAATGTGCCTATGCCAAAAAAGTACCTGTACTTTTAAATCGTGTACTGACAAACGTAACAGACCATAAATATAGAACACAAAACTCTTGAATTCGTAAAATACGGTAGATATCAGACAGTTTTATAATCGTTGTTACCATTTATCAAGCATTTCGATTACAAGTTTTTCAAGGAAATACCCATTTATATCGATAAATTTATTATAAAAGTCCCCGCATAGTTATTTTTTGTTTATTTAAAAATAATCAAAATGTGTGCGATTACAAAAATAGCTCTTGTTATGTGCGTTGCTGCAACAGGTATTTTGAGAGTTGATTATTCAAAAGATATAAAACATGTTAATATATTACAGTTACATATTCTGATATTGGTGAAATTCGAGTGCCTCTCTGTAAATCTAGTGATAGAAATAGTGCTCCTTTTTAAGCTTCAATTATTTATTTATAGTTCAAGAGGCAAAGGGGTTTTTACTTAACGGTTTTTAGTAAAATGAACTATAACAGTAGTTAATTCATTTTCCTAAGATTAAAATCTGACATGTTATTTAGCCTCTACACATAAGTAATATAAGACCTAGATTTTTAGGCGCTGGTTATGTCCAGCAGTGGACGTAGATTTGAAACAACGATCTGTTTTTATTATCATTAATCTATGATCTAATCGACGTTCGTATCGGGGCCCTTCCGGGTCACAAAAGTTTCAATTGATCTTATACCACACAAGTTTTAGAATTGGCAGACAAACTTTTACGAGGGTAAAAGTTAACGCAAAAATAGCCCGTTAAGTTTTGGTGCCACTTAGCGGAATTCAGTAATAGATACTTCCAAATTTATTGAAGGTCGGAACTGGGAGTACTTAATTGTCTTACTTTTGTTGCTAGGAACCTTTTTCAAAACATACAAAATAAACTTAGATATAAGTCACGATAAGAAAAGACTGACGATCACTTTGATTTTAATGTTCTACAAATAAAAAAATATTTTCTCCCTATAGCGCACAGCTTCAACTTAGGACCAACCCAAATTGTGTTCCATTTGTTCACGAGGTTAGTATTTTCTAGCAAATATAAGGTGTGACACGTAACATAAATTATTTATTATTTTTTAAATGTTATAGGTACTTCTTACATTAATTTAATTTGTAAAAAAACGTAATCTACGTATTTAGTTAAGCAAAGAAATAAATGAGTTTATGATCGTTCGGATTATTAAACAGAACTTGAAGATAAAAGAGTTAAAGATTTATTATTTGAAGATAGTAAAATTGCGTTTGAAATTAGTAGGTACTGAAAGTAAAACAGTCATGTCAAATACCTAAATGAAAAAAAAACAAACAAGTAGCAGTGTGGTTTTATCTTTCATTCTATGGACAATAAGATAGGAATCAAAATTTTTATCTTTATCGTAATACGTTTAAATAAATATTTTATAGATTCACGGATAGTCAGATTACTATTAATAAAACTCTTCATTATCTATGTCATAGAAGATTATCATCAAAATCTGAATTAATATTTCCGCTACGTTAATTTATAGAAAGATTAGCTAAGATGATCTTGTATGCAGGCAGAATTTGACTCATTGATATTATATGACTCCGACGTTGTATGTATATGATTTCAGACAAAACCCTACGCAAAGTCAACCGCTGCTTCCTTCCCAGGCATCGCTTTTAGCTTCAGGGTTCCAGTACGATCGCCCTACTGTCCTCACAATCCACAGCCATGGCCCAGGCGTTGCTGGAAATTTTAATGCTCATGTTGTTTCTGGTATATATATTTTTTCATTATTTAATATATTTGTATGTTACTTTATGCTTTTGCATAAAATACTTACGTTACGTTAGTAAACTGCTAACGATAGAAAACACCTCGCGTAAAACTTGAAGGTTGCCAGTATGTCCAGTAACTAGTCGTTTAACTTTTGATTATATGGAATTTTTTTACCTGTGTTTGCTACAAGCTGAAGTGTACTTGTGTGTATGTGTGAGTACACCTTCTTAATGCCATCTATCGACGGGAACTCCTAGATCAAAATAGCAATTAGCAATACAATAATTTTAGATTTTTTTTTTATAGGAATAATAAGCGGACCGAATACCGCGGAGGAATAATAGGATATATCGCCTATTAATAGGTAGTCGCAGGCAGGCCTCAGATTTCTTGGACATTAACGTAAATATTTGTATTTTTTATTCAAGCTTATCTCGCCGTGCAAGACATTAACGTGCTCGCCGTTGACTGGAGCCCTGGTTCTTCTACCTACACTACAGGACTCGCCAGCATTCCCCAAGTTGGCCGTGTTGTCGCCCAGTTTGTAAATCTACTAAGTAATGACTTCGGCTACAATACCGCTAATATTCACATCGTTGGTGTTGGTCTTGGAGGCCATGCTGCAGGTATCGCTGCCCGGATGATAAATGGAAACGTACCTCGCATTATTGGTAAGATTATTGTGATATTATTTTACGCAACTCACACGATAGTACCAAGACCTTTTATACAAATATAAAGTACATCATTACATTCATAATGCATTGCTAGTTCTCGAAGCAGGGTTGTAACGTTGTACAGAAATCAATTTCGAAGAAAATTCTGTTAATTCTTATACTATCAATCACCGGCATGCATCTTCATACCCTGTGCATACACGCCACTGCTATCAATGTAATGCTATCTATGTCTAAGGCAGCCAAGGTCCTTGTTACACTTAGAATTCTAGATGAAATTATATTTTTGGGAGTTACTCTAAAATCTCTCATCACGCTTATGATTTTTTCCGGCGCCCTAAACGTTTCAAATCGTATTACCTCAAGATGAACAATCTACTATTATTTTTCTACTAGTCTTATAGGAGGATTTTTCATAAACGTACCTATTTATATTATGTTGTCATGATTGCTAATGTACAGTAGGCCTACTTGTTAAAGGTTAACATTTAAAAATATTGTTGGTCCAGAATTTTCTCCGGGTTGTCTTTCAAAGTCAGGTTTGTTTCAGCTCTCGATCCATCTCTTCCTGGCTGGACCCATCATCCTGACAAGCTAACCAAAAACGACGCAGACCTTGTAGAAGTCATTCACACCACAGCCGGTCTATATGGTTATGACTATCCTTTGGGCGACATAGACTTTTACCCCAACGGTGGTGCTTGGCAGGTCGGTTGTGTCGACGTTTCCTGCTCTCACACCTACGCCTTCGTCTTTTATGCTGAGTCTCTACGTGCTGACATTCCTAATGCAAACGCACCTAGATTCGTTGGTACTGCTTGTGAATCTTATGAAGAAGCTATTGAGTTGATTTGTACGGGAGCACGCGATGTTGTGTTTGGAGGAACTGCCGCAAAGACAGGGTAAGTCGTAAAAATTAACACAAATATTTATGGACTCGTGGAGAGTTTTATGTTCCCTATTTTTAGGTTCCACTCCATGATAATAAGTGATTATAATTGAAAAAAGCTCAGGAGCTCTACTTAAATTAATTTTTTTTAAGTAGGCCTTTGTGTTTTGATGCAATAAAGTTTTTCTATCTATCTATTTATCTGTTTTCGACTGATTACCTAATCATAGATACGTTTCTATATTTACAGCGTAAGCGGCATCTATACGTTCGAGACTAACATAACACCCCCATTTGCCAGGAACTAAAGTGGAGGAAATTTAGAAATTAAATCATGTACTTAATATAAAATAAAGAGTTTATTTTATTCGAGCAAAACGATTATTTATTACTCACCTTTGCCTTTATTCCCTTTCTAATGTCCTGTTGACGAAAAATATTTAAGACCTAAAAAAGTCTAAGACAGCTTTTGTAGAGTAATTAGAGTCAAGTCAAGTTAAAAAATATCTGTAGGCCTATAGATGTACATTACGAGTACATGCAAAATGTGTACATTGTAGTGAGATGTCGGCGATAACCATATTACATTATTCGTAACTTAAACTAGAGCTACAAAGATTCCAAACGCGCCCTGGTCTAAGAAGAAACCTACAACAAACTTAGCCGGGTGTTCTTTTGCATTTGGTAAAAATGGCTTGAATGGGTTAAAATGGCGTGGTCCACTCCCGTGCCTTGGAACACTTTAAACCGCCTGTCTCGGTTATTGTCTCACACATGTGCCAACAATCGTTAAAGCACATCAACATTTGAGTAGCCTGGTCTATGCTCTCAAAATCCTCTAATCTACAAAAGACGGGGGTACCTACTCCGCAGAGAAACATGACAATAATGATATAAAATGTGGTAGGCTATTGGAAAAATACATTGAAACGAACATTGAAATATCAATATTCAGTTTGATTAGATGGATTAAAGTTGATGATATTATCAGTATTTATTATTGAATAATAATTTTTAATCGAGGAGTCATATTTTATTACTCGATAGGCAAGTAGCTACGGTGAAAATGTTAAAACTATTATCTTTTATATACGTTTTGTGTCTGGGCATTTCTTCTGGTAAGTTCTAGTATTTCTTTTTGATATTGTCATGTAATAAGGATGTAGGAAAATCATGTTACCTGCAGAATGTTTTATATTTACGTGAAATGACAAAAAAGAAGAGGCAGACCAAAGAAGAGATATATGCGTGTAAAAGGAGTACACAGTGAATTGACCGCTGATAAAAGTGAGTTTTTGAGGATGGCCCACCTGATGGTAAGTGAATAACCATCGCGTATAAATAGAGCAACACTTCGCAGGGCAAGTTAGAAACAAGTCTTTCAACGGCCGCCTTGTGTCCATCAACCAGAGTAACTGTGCTTTTAATTACACCGCCACCAGAAATAAGACATAAGCATGGCGGTTGTACTTATCCGGACGAACTCTGTCACAAAAAGCTTTACTACTACTAAACTGGAGTGGAAGAAGAAGACATGTAGTGCCGACCCCATTTAGCTGAGGATAAACTCAAGAAAAAGAAGTTCAATTATTAGAATTAATAGTAGGTATATTTACAACCGCAACTAATATAAATAAGTATGTTGCTAATATAAAGTTTACTATTTACGATCATTTTTTATTTAATATTCATTATTAATTCATAATAATGAATATTAAATAAATAAACTTTACCAATGAAATAAATAATACTTTCTGGTCCAGATCAATTTTAAGCAGAATTGAGCAATGGCCAATATAATTACGTCACGTAGTTAAATAGGTCAGTACGTCTTAGATGAATTGTACGGTATACTTACTTGCACACTTGTTTTAGCCTTACCAACAGATATAATTCTAAAGAATCAAGACGATGGACCACGTTACCAGTATGCGGATGATTCAAATGGTGCAATTCATCTAGTTGACTTGTGGCTATCTCTCGGAGATATTTTGAATGTAGCCAGATACAATCCTGATTCATCTAACGTTTACCATTTATTCACGAGGTACGGAAATATTTTGTATATTTGTAATTTTGTAAAATATATATGAACTCAAAATAAATAAATCTATCCTTAATCTTAAAATTTCATTCATGCAGATATTTTTGAATGACCTTGGAATGTTAAGCTACACTTGCCTTTGTTTCAGCAGGCACCTATATCTTTCTCAAGTTTTATTTCTTAAAAAGAAATTAATAATAAAATCAATAATAAATAATAAAACTTGTACAATAGAATAAGTCCTGTGCAATTCACACCTGGTAGAAGTGAATCCTACACATTTATGTGCTTTGTTTTTATCCTGATGTGTTTCATCGAGTTTCAAATCACAACGTTTCTAAAGAAGTTACATTTCGAAAATGTATTCACTTGTATATTGGTATTTATAAGTGTGAGATCAGAAGACTGGACGGTCCGGACGGACAAAATAAGTTAAAAAAAAGTAAAATGTTACCAAATTAAATTTAAAATAATTACTTAAAATTAATTTCAGAGCTAACCCATCTGTAAGTCAACCTTTGGTTAACAATAATGCAGGGCTACTCACAAGATCTAACTACAATCGCAATAGAAGAACAATAGTTCTTATCCATGGATGGTTGAATTCAGCGACATCCGATTTCAACACTGTACTAGTACCCGGTATGTTTTTTTATTATCAAAGACGATGCATGCAAATAAAACCAGTTTTCCTACTTATATATGAAAGTTATACTTTATATTTGGATGAAGATAAAATCAAATGAACAAAGAAGTTAAAAATCAGCCCTACGTATTCATTATATCCAATGCTTTAAGCAAAGAATTACAAGTTAAGAATACTACAAGCTAATAAACAAAACGGATCCAATGGATGTTTTATTTGTGATGTACCTTTAAATATTCGAGGTTAGACTTCAACTTCCATTTGTTTTGTTGATCTTTCTAGCTTTGTTGAGAGCTGAAGATCTAAACGTTATAGTCGTCGATTGGAGCAGAGGAGCTAATGCTATGAGGTACAGAGAAGCAAATGAAAACACCGTGTCCTCTGGGGGAGCCGTTGCTCGGTTTATTACCTGGTTGAATCAACAATCTGGTTCTACTCTCGCTCAGTATCATATAATAGGCCACGGACTTGGTGGACATCAGGCTGGTGTTGTTGGAAGAAATCTTCAAAGGCAAGTGCCTTATATCACAGGTGAGTTGTCTATTTTATTTGTATATTAAAATTTCTATTGAAAACAACCTTATGCCAAAAACTCGCACAAAGCGTTTAGCTTTTTTTTCTTATGCGCGATTTCTGTGTTTTCTTATTCTTACGACCTGGCTATCTTTAAAACTAGAGTAAATACACATCTTCTAGGCAAGCGCGCCTCATTTTAGGCCACATCTGCACTGTCTTGAAGTGGAATGTGGTCAAGAGCTATTCTTTCAGAAATAAAAAAAAAACTCTCGCGGTATCAACTGATTGACGTAAATGTTTGGATATGAAAAGTTAATATTAGTAAAATTGATCATTAAGGTAAGTTTTAAATGATACTTGCAGATTATTACAAATGCAAAAGTGAGTTCGAATGTTTTTTTTCCTTCAAGCATCGGCAACTTTCATATTTGTAATATTTGTAGAGCAGTATTTTATTTAGTATGTTATAATAATTCAAGGCAAATTCACAGAGAAGTTAGTTACAAATGTCTCACTAAATTCTGTGCCTGTCGTTACACTAATTGAGTCTATCGGAACAAGATTACCTGATGTAGGCATCATAATAAGTTGAAACTGCATTGCTTTAATGTTGTCGACGCTCTATTTTTGAATTATCGTTTGAATGGTAGATAGGTACGAGAAGTCATATGAAACTGCCGTTTTATGTAAAACTAGTCTTCATTCTGCAGGTTATTTTACGCCGATATTGATATCCGAGTGTATTTTACTTTCCTGGCTATGGTAAACGATTTCTCGTTGTTCATTTGCAGGTCTCGATCCAGCTCTTCTTGGTTGGGCAACCAACTTCAACAAGTTTCATCGAACAGACGGTCAGTACACAGAAGTCATCCACACCAACTATGGCATGTACGGCTATATTGCAGATCTGGGACACATGGACTTTTACCCTAACGGAGGTATATCAATGCCGGGCTGTGATTCTAATGCTTGTGACCACGCTAGAGCCTTCTTCTATATGGCAGAATCGATAACATCTGGAGGTTTTACTGGAAGGCAGTGTTTAAACTATTATGCTGCTGTTTTGATGATGTGCTCTGGACCGAGGACTTCAAGAATGGGCGGATTAATCCCTAAAAGAGGGTAGGTGTTACTTTTCTAAAAGGTTGATCATAGTAGGTGATTGCAATAATAAAGTTTTGTTTAAATACCTTACATTTGTTTCAGGTCAACTGGTGTGTTCTTGCTGGAGACTAATGCCAATCCGCCATTTTCACAGGGCTAGATAATTTACTGCAGCTTTATTTGTGCAATTTTTGCTTATGTATTAGTACGTAGTGATTTGAATGTAGGTTTATAATAATTTTACACCGCCTGTTTGTTCTCGCTTATGTTGTCCTAATCCGAAGATTGCCTGGCAGAGATCGCTTCTAAGCGATAAGGCCGCCTTGTGTATTCTATCCAATCTTTGTGTTTCTCTCCATCTTACTTTATTTCCTAATTGTGTAGTGGTGTAAAATAAAGAGTATAAATAAATAAAAAGCTCTTTCGTTTTATTCGGGATAGTATTAACTAGGTATAGGTTTCATCAAATAAGAATCTCACTACGTAAATAATATCATTATTATTCATTAATTTGTAATCACTAAACAGTACAAACATTACATCATTATTAAAGCAAATAAATAGGAGAAGACAAAGCGCTTTCTTTTTTTAAAAGAAGCGTCACACGATGGCAAGCAATAGCTTAACTACGAAATGCCTTTTTGTACTTAAGTCTACATTTAGGAATGAGGATTATCACAAATGGTTGGGGTGTTTGATGTTCTTTGGAGCCCTTCTTTGAGAACTGTCTTGAGCTGTGCTAGTAATAGGTTTGATTGTTGTAGTTTCATTTCTTTTTGTGGGGATATCTAGAAAGTTACTGAGGAATGCGATACCCTTTTCCGCAGTTATAACTAAGTCCGTTAAGAATCCTACATCAAAAGTGCTTTCTTCCGTTGCGGTTTCTTCAGTCGCCCTGTAATATAAAAATAATACAAAAAAATATTTTATTTTTATTAAGTGATAATAACATTGTGTGACTTACAATATATTGTTATATTAATTGGAATTATGATAACTTAAATGATATTTTCCTGCTATACTGAATGTTTAATCTTTACCAAGATTAGATATTTTCAATAATAGCATAACAAGTAGGTAACCCTCCAACTATCACCACTACTCCCCTGCTCGTGCGTGTTTCCCAAGTCGACTAAAGGGATATAAAGGAGAGCGTGCAGCAGCGCACTCTGTGCCACTACAACCATATTTTGCGATCACCAACCCGTCTATCCAGTGTGGTGATTATGGGCAAACTGTTATAGGCTATTGATGAAATATAACTCTAGTGCGTTATGCAACAAAGCAGCATAAATAACAGTAAAAACATCGAAATTCACCGTAAAAAAATATGTATGACGTCGAAAAGTGTTCGTCATCATTAAGAATCTCTCTTGAATTGAGAGGCTATTTTCGTTATTTGCTAGTTAAAAAGCAATGCATTCGTGTATTGAGTTTAAGATTATTAGAAGATTAGCTCCATAATATTTCATTCGAACTTACTCTTCTGGTTCTGCGGGAGGATCTTCCATTTCCATTCCCCCAGCAGTCGATTTGAAACAGCCGATCGGGAACTCCAGTTGAGCTTCTCCAAGCAATCTAGGTTCAAGCTCAAGACAACCACGAAGGCCGTCTGCAGTAGGAGCTAAGTCATTGAACTTGGCGCAGACTTGAGCAAACTTCCCAAAGACCTCCAGGCATATTGGTGCTGGATTGGCACCTTTAAAAGAATCGAATCGGAATCAATACAATTTTGTTAGTATAAATTTTTATAACTCGCAGTACAAAGCTACAGGCACCTAATTTGTAAAATATTCACAGAGTATTTGGTGTTTTATGTTATATCTCCGAGGCATTCGATTGCGTACAACATAAGTATTATATAAGTAAGCAACAAATGCGTGCAATATAATCAAAAACGTTGCAATTAATTTGATTACAGAAGGGATCCATGCAATGGGTGTGCATAAAGCCATAAAGTCTCGTGCATCATTTTCTACTTTAATGGGTGTCCCGCAAGGCTTAATATATTACTAGTTATAAATAAAAAGCTGATGTTAAAATTCGACCCGCTAACCGACATGAATTAGTGATATCTGCACATCGTCTGCGAAAGGTCCAGAAGTCCTTCGTGGGATTGAGCATTAGATTTAATAAAACAATTCCGAAAGTGATTTCTGAACATTCAAATGCATAAGCTTACACAATGAGTTAAAACACTTTTAGTACACTTTTATTACTTTACAATTGATACATTTCGAATGACAAGGTTGCGTTGAAGGATTCAGATTTGTTCTCATTTACTGTAAGATATTTGTAAATGCTTATGTGGAAAGGAACAACTGCTGAGTTTTGTCGGCTTCTTATCGTTAGAGTCTGCCTTCCTAAGTCCAAACTGGTGGGAAAAACTGACAGGCCTACGTGAAATAAATTAATTTTAAGAAAGTGTATATTTAGTAAATAACAAAATTTATTTACTAAATATACACTTTCTTGGTTGCGAGGAACCTCCCATGTAAATATTTGTACAGTAGAGCGAGTCATGTTTCTAGAATCCCGTACTACTTTTAAAGACAGAACTTACATTCTTGAAGCATGTAAGTTTAGCCATTCCTGTCAAAACAGCTACCTTAAAATAGGTGCGCAAAGGTCGATAAATTCTAATTACCTTGTATTTTAGAAGTGTGGATAAGATTTTTGCCATAAGACACGTTCACCGAGAATCCTTCTTCCGGTGACACATATTTCATATGTACGCATCCTAAAAATCACAAATATACAACGATAATTGATTCCTTATTGCATAATGAGAAAATTGTAGTTTTCTGTATTTTAACTTTAGTTTAAATGTGACACTTTGCCCTAAGTCACTGAACATACATGAGTCTCTTTACTTCTTATGTTAAACGGTTAGTACGATAGTAGTTAAATCAATTAATTTTAATCGTACAACCGTTTTGATTACTCTCGGATACCGTATAGCGTCGTCCTCATCATCATCATAATCATGTTATCCGATTAATGTCCAGTGCTGGACTATTTTAGGTCTCTTGTAAGAATTTTGAAAATCCACGGACTTTCGCCATCTGTCCGTGTGCCATCAACGTACATCTGGTATATGCGGTTCAAACACTTCGTGACCTCAGCGGAGCGTTCCTGTCCATTGCCAGTGAAGCTTTGAATATACTTGAGATAGTGCTAGATAAAGTGTCTTTAAAAAACGCTTTTAGTTTTTCGGTAAATTGTCTTACCAGGTCCACCAAGATCTACGAATGTGATGTTGAAATCAACACAGCACACGCAGGCTGGGCCTTTGCACATGCAGTTCCTGTTTGGCTGATCATTGCGTAGCTCTGGTACATCAATCAGTTTCTTACCGCCATCCCAGTCCAGATAGTCTATAAAGAAGAAAATGTTACAATCATTAGGTATTCGTAACTTTTTTAGGGAAAACGCTAGTCACTTTTGTAAGGATATAATTCAAAATACATGTTGCTGTGGGACTGTAAGTTATACCAAACTAGCTGAGTTTGCAGCAGTGTGGGGCATTGTTTAATAGATCTTATTGAATATATAAACGCGAAGTAGTAGAAAATAAGTTGTAGTCACCACCCTACTGCAAAAACATTTATGATCAACCTAAACCTGACATTCAGAAATTAGATTCCTTCTTAGGCATACTGTAAATCTTTAATTTCCATGGATAAGAAGTATATAAACGTTGGTAAAGAACAAACAGGTTTACACACATATACACGTTCGCATTTCTAATAGTAGCATGGATTATCTATAGAATAAAACATAGAATATGTTCTATGATGAGTTTTGCGAATTTGGGAATTTTAAAAATTTTCCAAAGGTAAACATTTAGAAATATTTTTTCTCTAAATACGTATAATAGTAATCAAGCACTTTTCGCATTTCGTACATTGCATAGAATTTTTGAATATTGTGCTTTTAGATATGGAGTATTTAAAAATATTTGTAAAATAAAACATTTACCAACATAAAACTTGCAATTGAAAGGAAAATGCATATTGGTAAAATCGACAGATATCATTTCAATTAGAAAGCTTTGACTTGTAGATTGCAACGATGCAAAGAAATAAAATAAAAATATTGAATTTAGTATCTCCTACTTTTTTGGAGTTGTTTCTCTATATAATATATCGACATAATATTGTAATCATTATCATCGTCATATCAACTCGATACCGGCCCATTAAAGAACACGAGTCTCCTCAAACAATGAGAAGGATACAAGTGGTAGTCCTGGCCCAGTGCGGATTGCTGGACTTCACATGCCTTTAAAAACATTAATTACCTAAAACACACACAACTTAAAAAGTTAAAGACGCGTGCTTGGACTCAAACTCGGCCTCTCGAAAGTGAAGCCGAAGTCCTAACCACTGGGCTAACATCGCTTCAATATTGTTATAGTTAACATATAACTACATACTTAGCAATTTTATGCCTTTGCGGTACCGACGTGCTTTCACATTTCACTTTCACTTAACAGTGTCCGGTGAATTGTTGTCAGTCAGTTCCACTTTAAGTTGAGTGATCTCATTGTTATAAGAACTGTAAGATTATATAACATATTTTGTGCGGTGTTAGAAGTTAAATAACTGTACCGTTAAAGGCAGGCAAATTGCTTGCTCTGACTACGAGAGATGCCTTTGTAATTTAACATATATAAAAATATAATGTAACATACATGAAGGGAATATCGTCCCTTCCTAATGATTTATGTGGTAAAAATCCTGCATGAATCAATAAGATCGACAGTCAGTCAGTCAGTCAGTCAGTCAGTCGGTCATACTGAAATTCATGCATTCATTCACTCTTTCATTCATTCATTTATTTACTTAGATATTAATTTTTATAATAAATAATAAAATTAAAACAAAACTGAACCTTCTCATTGTGGGAGGAGACCCGTGCCCTGTAGTGGGCCGTTATTGGGTTGATAAGATGATGGTACCAACAGATATGATTTTTTGCCCTTTTTATAGATAATGGTACGGAACCCTTCTTGCGCGATTCAGACTACCTTGGGTGGTTTATTCATATAAAATATTTACTTTATTGCAGAAATGCATATAAAGAGGTTTTATTAAAGTGTGAATCTAATTGCAGAGGTAATGTCTCTAATATCGAAGCCTTTCAAACAATCTTGCAACCGAAGCAGGGTAGAGTAGGAGAGCCGTAACAACCTACGGCAGACCCAGACAAAAACCAAACAAACAGACTAACAAGTTAAATGAAATTAAATAGATAGAAGTGTTTGGGTTATCATTATCATCATATCAACCCATTACCGGCCCGGTGTGTGCTGGTATTCGAACTCGGCTCCCCGAAAGTGTAGTCGAACCTCCTACCCACTGGGCTATCATCTTACGTTTAAATATTGATGTAAGAGGCACAAAGTCGTAATAGGCAAAAGGTTGACACTTCAATTTTATTTATTTGGATCTATTAAAAATATTTCGAATTACTCCGACGTAGGTATCGCGGAAGTGGATAAAATTTTTATGAATGTTAAAAAAAAAACAGTTAAAAAGTTTGAGTTGCCGATAGAATCATGGAGTATATTAAAAAAAAATTAGGTTCCTTTTATAACAAACACTTCTTTGTAATACTAAACTAATCAAGTACTGAATAACACTCATAAATTGGTGTCAATAACAGTTGTCTATGAATAAAGCTGTTCCAATAATTCAATTAATTATTCAAACACTCAAAGATACCATCAATCATAACCGCTTTCCTTTTACAAAGGTTTATACGAGTACTATGGCAGACTCACCTAAAATGCTGGCTCCGTTAGCAAGCGCAAGGTACGTCACAAACAAACCAAGTGTCACTTTAAGGGACATGTTGTGACACAATTAAACGGTTAATTTAATAAATGCGTATAAAGTGTATTTAATAGAGGATTGTATGGCGTAGAGAGGCGGACGACGCCAAAGCCGAGCCAACACTGACAACTGGTCCTTTCCTCGGATCTCTGCCGGTTTCACCTCTCACAATAGAAGGTGAAATTTAAAATAAAGCATAACGCAGTGTAGTAATAACATGCATCGATAAATGCACTGAGAAAGTGAGACTACGGGATTTGAGGATAAATATATCTTTAAAAATGTATGAAGAATTTTTTTCGCTATTTTACACGTAAAGGTATTTAAAAAAGTTGGTGATATAAATTAAGAAGATCTCATTGAGAACTAATCAAATATATGATGCAAAAAGAAGAATGATTAAAATGCTATTTTCAATCATAATCATCATCATACACGTAAATTAAATATTTCAGATGAAGACCAATTGTATAAGATACCATAATAATTAGGCAATTTACAATATCATACAAAAGATATTCAAATAACGTAAACAAAGTACCTATATGAATAACAGTAGTGCGTCTTCTGTTGCTAAAAAATCTCTAAGCTAAGCGCATCAGATTTTCCTGGTGGAAGGCTTCGGCCGTAGCTAGTTACCACCCTAGCGCCAAAGGCAGACAGACAGGTAAGGTGTTTAATAAAACAGCTATACCTACTCCTAATACGTTAGTCCATTAACATCTTAGACTTCAACATCACTTACCACCAATAATAGGGCTAACACAGGCAGGAGACAAAAATCATATCCCCTGACAAGGTATGTAATTAACGTGTCTTCTTCTTCTTGAGGTGCCTCTCCGACTAGCGAAGGTTGGCAGTCAGCTTAAACTGACGACTAGGGAGATTATAGTGCAGTGGTCTCCCGTTGCCTTCTGCACCAGACATTTAAGAGGATATTTTTTTTTTTACCTCGAAGCCGCTGCTTGCTTCTTCCGACCATAAATGAGGTCGGGTATGCATGGTTATACCGCCATTGATCGGTCGCCAGAGAATTAACGTGTCCACCTGCTTAAAGCACGGGAACATGTAATAGGCGAAGTTTACCCCCGTTTTTACCCATTCATCATTTGGATATTACTCCCACTTGTACGCCAGTGCTCTGAGAGTTGATAAAGCAGTGGGAGAAGATAAATTTGAATCCTTTCCCCGGGGACATAATTGTCTCCTGCCCATGCTAGACGTGCTGCTCAGATAGCAGTCAACGGAGAAAATCTGCTCGTTCTTTTTAATAATATTCGCATCGTATCCGATGACCCTGATTAGGTTTGTTTAGATTTATACTTTTGGAAACTTTGCTTTAATATAATCGGCTTTTAAGAATTTGAGCAAAGAAGCTAAAACAAACTTTTTTTTTTCATAAATGGATTTTACCTCGCCAGTTACGATATAGCGTCGGACACGTCATAAACGGCCATTTATGGGTAGATAGTAATAAATATATATAGATACTCCGTTGGATAAAAGCAGGCGTTTCTTTGCGGAAAATTATGATATATCATGAAAATTAAGCTTAATTTGTTATACTCCGCGAAAAACAGGAGAATCTGTATGGTGTAATTTATAATTTCTTGAATCCTTACACCAAACAGATCTTCGGCAATGTACCCACCCTCTACGCACGTTTCGCTCCGAAACCGGAGCATCCGCAGGAGATGTTGACTTATCAATGAATAATTGTTAAGGTCTTAACAATAACTCTAAATTTACTCACAAGAATGTAGGTACATACAGATCTAGTTACATTAAAACAGCCTAACTTTAATCACAAGGATAAAATAAGTAAATTTATTAATTAAAGTAAATGTATGCAATTTTTACTTTACTACCTTACCAATAGCAATAATACGTGCGCATATGGCTATTCTTATTTACATAGAGTAGGTTTTCTTGAATACCTTAAGCGCAATACAACAATGAATTAAAAATCTGTTCGCTTAAAGACTTTAATGGTAACCAGCCGCCACTAAAGTATTCTATTTCAAATTTTACTAGAAATTTCACCAGGCAGGCTGTTCTGTCGGTGCATTCTTTATATGGTTGTAATTACCTGTTCATGTACGGCCAAGTGCATCGCGCTCCACTGGCCCAGATCGAGGTCAACAAACTAGTGGATTAAAATGTATTCAGACCTAGCTTTTACCATAGTCTGCGCTGCGATTGGACCCGTTTATGACTTTAGTATGTCGCTTGGTTTGAGGGTTTTTCCTAGAGCTAAGTAATGTATAGGTTCTGCTGTATACTGCTAAAGTGGCAGCCTTACAATTTATCTTCGTCTATTTCTTAGGAGAATTAACAACAGTGTAAATGAAAAAAAAATGGAAAAAAGTCTGTCATTCTTTAATTCATATTGTCAATATTTCATTGTTCCAGATGACCCTTAATAAATGTATGAGATTTTGTAGGTTTCCACACGGTCCAACACGGTTCCACGCGATAAATAAAATAGCATTTTGGCCACTGGACATTTTACAATAAAAATCAAATTCTAACTCTTCACGCTCACATTTAACTTGCGAAATGGAATCGAAAGAAGAATCTGAGGGCTGTACCAGTTCATATAGTACTGGCACAGCTTTCACGTCTCTACCTGCATAGCGCTAGAGTTACACGGCCCTTTACGATAAAGTTGCATAAATAACTGTTATAAAAACAACACGTTTCATTTCTTATAAAGTTATAACTAATACTTAAATGCGAAAGTGTGGTTATATGTTTTTCTTTACTTTAAGCCCTAACTAAGTAACCAATTTTTATTTTTACTTTTTGTTTAATTTAATTCAAGCAAAACTTGTTATAACTTATGTTTAGTTATTACCTTTTTGTGCCAATAAATAAACCAATCGACTTGTTTTTTCGCATAGAGTTAGTTGAAAGGATGGAGAATGACATAATCTACTTTTGGTCCCGGAACAAATCTTGTTTCATATTACACCAAATATCGTCCTTGTTTCATTTCCAACAAAGCAACCGAACGAATCAACACGGGGAGCGATCTATACCTGAATAATAATCATAATAATATTGAGTTATTTTGTCAAAAACCGAACGAAGTTCGTGCTATTATTTCTGCTTTGTCAAACAACCCCGACTGGACTTTTAGATCTTAATTTTTTGTTTTAAATTGTTTTTTTCTTATTATGAAAGTAGGCGATTTTGTTTATTTTTTTCTTTAGCTTTTATTCACAGTTTTTAAAGAGGATATAAATATATATATCATACTATCGGTCATTTTGTAGTAAATGCTTTGCGCATCTTTTAGTGGCTCGGCACGCTGACTGCAAACAAAATATTATGTAACATTTTCTTTCAAATGTATTGTGAACAAGCTGTTGGTGTTCCTTAAACAATTTTTTTTTCTGGCCCACTACAGGGCACGGTTCAACAATCGAAAGAGTTTAGGACGTAGTCTACCACCACGTTTACCCAGTGCGGATTGTTGGACTCCACACGCCTTTTAGAAATTTATAGAGCACTCTCAGGCATGCAGGTTGCTTCACGGTATTTTCCTCCACCGTTGAAGTTTGTGTTGCTTTAATTGCTTATTAGTAAATTAATATCACTATCGCCGGTACTTTATAAACAGGATGTTGGATTTATGCATTTAAATAAATTGATTATTATCAATACGTATACTTTCCATTTCAATGTTTTTATTAAGTGAGGCAAATGTCCGCCGGGTAACGTAATATTTAACGCCTATAGTCACGATTACAGGTTTTCGAGCTCTAAAAAATAAACAAGCGCGCAGACATCGACTTTCTCCGTGTAGAAAGTGACCCTCGCGCTGCATAGGTGGATGTAATACACTCGGTTTGTTTTGGCCCATGTTGCGCATAAAGTGATTCAGTAAACCATCGAATCAACCTTACCGCGACTGTCGTACGGCGACCAAGGGGATATAACGGGGAACGGGCAGCAGCTACTATTACCATCTACTGCGATCATAAACCAATCAGCGCAGCGATTATGGCCATACCCTTTCGTTGCGAGAGGCCTTTACCCCAGCAGTGGACTGTGATAGGCTATTGAGGAACTGGACCGCTAAAGGGCATAGTTCGCCGGTCAGAATGAAAAGGGTTTGAGCTGCACTGGCCAAGTGTGTATTCGTATACATCTACCTCTGAGAACATTATGGAGAACTTTCGGGTATGCAAGTTTCCTTACGATGTTTTTCTTTATCGATAAATGAAATGATATTTAGTTGTTTAGATTATAAACGCACTTACACTGTGCAGGTTATTAAACTCTTAACTTCGCAGGCCTATTTTCAAATAGGAGAGGGCATAGACCTACCACGCTGCTCCAATAAGATACTACAATGTGGGTTTATGGGCTTTAGCGAATATTATCACAAGTTAGTTATACTAACCGCATATTTAAGGACTTGCAATGATTCGATGTAAAGATCAGAGAGAGCACGTTTTCGCTAGACCCGGGACTGAAAACCCGAACCACGTAATCTGTAGTTATACATGATAGCTACTAGACCAACGAGTCAGTTACCAAGGCAAATAACTCCGAAAAGTTAGAGGAGCCTGTCGAGGATCGTTTAGAGGGACTTAGGTATTTTTGCGTTGCATTTTTCATAAATAAACAACAAACGAAGCTAATGAATTGGTAAAACGTCGACAAAATTACCTAAGTCATTTTAAATGCAAAAAAGCTGCACACAGTAAAAGTCACCAAAAGTATCTTCGTGCCACTTTAACAACTTTGGGTGAGTATTTAATGGAACTATCCTAATCAAGCCATTTTCTTCACTTCTTTTAATTAAGGTACCATTCCTTATCGACCACAGTCCATCCGAGATCAATGCTCTTTGAGCCAACGTTCTAGAATTTTCTGCGAATCATATTCGTCTGAGTTATAGTTGGGAAATATATAGTTATATGTTTTTTTGAATAACATAAAAATATTATTAGTAACGGGGTTTCAAATATAATAATTGTTAATTTTGAAAATACTTAATTTCGGCAACTTTCTGCACTATTCTTAACGCAACATTTTCCTCATTTTATCTATATTTTTCCGTCCAAAGTGCATGGAAATGATCACTACAAAGGCGGTCAAGTGCGTCTCTACTTTCACCCCTCCTTCACACATCTTTTATGAGTGAAAGAGACGGATTGGTCCTTTCTCGTATACGTCACTTCACATTTCTCCGGGTTGTCGTAGTGGTTATATGAAATCAGTGTCGTTGTTACATTGGAATCGTTCGTTTTAGGGCTGGCGTGTGATTTCTAATAATTATAATTTAATTGGCTGTGAACAGTCAAAGAGGTGTGACAGTGGTTGCGATCGTATCTAGATCGATTTTTAATAGACAAGTAAACAAAATCAATTCTCAACGTAAGTTTTACCAGTTCTTTTATATTATTACGATATTATACAAAATAAATATTATTAAATAATTAATATATAATATAATTAATGTATTTGAGAATGGTTATAATAGCATAAATGTTATTAAAACTACTACTATATATTATAATAACATTTCAAGCGGTCACGATAGTACGCATTTAAAAGATTTCAACGCGCGAATGCGCAACGACTTTTAAAATTAAAAATAGATTTTATTTATATACATTTTGAATGTGTCTTGATTTACGCAAACGCATTTACGATTACGAAAAAGTAAAAAATAAGAATACATTATAATAGTAGTATTTATAATAATTTATATATTTTAACTGCTCTAAAACGTTTCGATTGATGGTCGATTGATTTTCGGCATTGCATGATCGACATGTTTTTGTTTTTACGATACTTGTTGCGTACAATTATGAAAGAAAAAAGTAGTGCATTGCGCCGGCCAAGTTCCGGCTAGGTATTACACAATAACGCAAGATATATACAAGATACAAAATATATACGAATCACTTAATCACTGGTTTGAATTTGAATTTTTGATTTAATCACTGTTTCTTAAATTTAGAGAATCTCATATTCTTTGTACAATCCTGTTTACTTATTCCACTTCATTAAATATATGTTGTTTGATTTTCTTTTTGAATCGGGCTTAAAATGTGATAAAAACGTTACGTGAATTTTGAAATAACGGATGTTAATTATGAAAATAATTTATTTTTTGGGCATTTTCAGACGGAGCGTGGCCTCCAAAATGAAGCTCTCCCTAGTGTTCGAGCTTCTGTTAATATTTGTACTACTGGCGTTTGCAGCCTCTAAAAATATCGGTAAGTTGTTGATGTTTGGTTGATATAGGAGTTAAGTAGGTATTCAGTCGTCGGAAAACAAAATACTAGGATATGGTTCAATATAAAATTTAAGGTTTTTCATTTGCATTTCTTTTATAATAAATAGAATATAAAAAATAGTTTTTACTAGAGAAGTCCAATGTTGCCTTTATTATAGCTTATAATAGTGTTGAGGTATAGAATGTGTCTGAAATGGTAGGAAAGTCAAAGCTCTTAGGCGTTCCTGGTAAAGTTAACCGGATCTAAATACCGCTAAAATTAGTATTAACCTGAAGCGGCAATGGGCGGGGCACATAGCTCGGAAAACCGATGGACGATGGGGTCCCAAAGTGTTGCAATGGCAACCCCGCACCTGTAAACGCAGCGTTGGTCGAGACGCAACTAGGTGGACAGACGACATCAAACGAGTCGCGGAGAGCCGCTGGAAACAAGCAGCCCAGAATGGTGGAGTTCGTAACACCCTATAAGATACCATGGATGGATGACAATCGGTTGAAATGATGATGAATTATGATAATAATAATAATCCTTAATTGCAAAATACACGACAATAAGGTGTTACATATTGGTTTAGGGTACAGTGTATTGCCAATAATTTGACATGCAATGCAATAAATAAGTGACGATCATAAACTTTACTTTTTACCTACTCTGTTTAAAAAAATCTTCTTGATGAAGTCAAAGTCATATATTGCTTTTTTCAAACAGGCACATAGATGGCACGTATCTTATATCTTTAAACGAGCAATTATTGTATATATAAATATATAATTGGAATCTAAGAATTGGCTCCAACGATTTTCATGAAATTTAGTATACAGGGGGTTTCGAGGGTGATTAATTGATCTAGCTAGGATTCATTTATATTGGAATCTCGGGCAAAATCTGCAAAAAAAATCCTTTTTGAGAGATTCTGATGCGTGCGATTCGTGAACGGTAAACGTTACGCCAAACGAACGAACAAAGTATGTTAGTAAGTATATCGGAATTGTCGGAATTGTTGTTTCTATAAAGTTCTACAAAACAGTCCGCGACAACATACAAATATTTTTTTAAGTCGGCTCATTCCCGGACAAAGTCGCGCGTGTCCGCTAGTGAGTGTTGAAATGTGTACAATGTACATAGTAGTGAGTAGTGATGGCGATAACTACATTCGTAAACTTAAAACTAAAGCTACGAGGCTTCCAAACGCGCCTTCGATGTTAACGCTGAGACCTATGTAGGGTTAAAACACTGTTATTGAATCTATTTGCGTAAAAGTTAAATAAATAAATATACTACGACAATACACACATCGCCATCTAGTTCCAAAGTAAGCGTAGCTTGTGTTATGGGTACTAAGATGACTGGTGAATATTTATATGAATAATATACATAAATACTTATAGTATATAGATAAACACCCAGACACTGAAAAACATTCATGTTCATCACACAAATATTGTCCAGTAGTAGGAATCGAACCCACGGCCTTGGACGCAGAAAGCAGGGTCGCTGCCCACTGCGCCAATCGGCCGTCATTCAAGTTATTTTGCTTCGCGTACGCGGTGATAGCCTAGTGGGTGGAACTCCGGCTTTACATCTGACGATACAACCTTGTTCGAACCCCGGCACGAACCCCTCTAATGTTTCTAAGTTATGTTTGTTTATGAATAAAATATCACTTGCTTTAACGGTAAAAACATCGTTAAGAAACCTGTCTGCTTGTCAGTTCTCTATAATGATCACAAAAACGTGTAAGGTCCAATCCGCACTTGGCCAGTGTGGCTTAAGCCCTTATCATTCTGAGAGTGGACCCGGGCCCCGTAATGGGTGGGCAATGGGTTGATGAAGATGATGAATATATCTTGTTGTAGATTAGAATAATTCAGGTTGTTGAAATCAAATAAAAATACACAAGTAGATACTAGACGCTAATTAGAGATGCTAAACATTGTTGTAAAGTATTAGAATCAATTTCGACCAGAGTAAATCTAATAAAATTAAATTATATATTCAATGTTTGCAACTTTTCTAAAAACACATATAAATTAAATTGTAGAGTGCGTGTCAACAATAAATAACAACGATCTCTCAATTGATTGAAAATCACATATCTACTTATTTCAATATATCAATAAGGTAAAATATTAACGAATACAAACAGTCTTCACGAATGCAGATATGCGCATTATGTTAGTCGATAAATTCGATTAATGCAATAGGTGTCTTCCGTGAAAGCGGAATATAAAACAGATTCCGTTTAGTGTGTTTTACACACGAATTTTATAAACTAGCGTGACAGGTATTTAAACATTAGAAGTAAGAATAAACTTACAGTGCAATATACTAGGTTACATAAAATTCATAATTCGTTTAAAGGAAATTGCATACAATTCTACAATAAACTACCAATTGACATCTTGGAGATGTCTCTTAAAAAGTTCAAAGTTTGTATTAAACGTAAGCTTATAGAAAAGTCCTATTATAGTATAAAGGACTACGTAAACGATAAAAAAGCTTGGGTGTAAATTATTGCTCTAACCAGGTTGCTCTTCTAATAATTTGAAATGACATTGTGAGATGGTGATAACAAAAAAAAAACACCCGGCTAAGTTTGTTGTGGGCTTCTTCTTAGACCAGGACGCGTTTGAAACCTCGTAGCTTTAGTTTTAAGTGTACGAATGTGGTTATCGCCATCATCTCACTACCGTGTAATTCTTATGTACGCATCAAAAGTGCCACCTATGGGCTATACTTAAATAAAGATATTTTTGACTTTGACTTTTGACTTTGACTTTGACTTTGAATATTTTAATTAGTTCATTGAATAATCTTTAAAATAAATGCCCGTATTAAATACCTTACCAGCTGAGTTTTACTGTAACAATATTAGCCCGCTCACTGGAGTTTGACAAGCTAGGTGGGTTAGGAACATATGCGTATGTATATACCTATCAGTAGTTCTGTATCTAACAGAACTGAGTCGTTGATTCCCGGCAGAGGCCATTTGGGAATTTACAATTGGTTGATTCCGGCCTTGGCCGTAACTAGTTACCACCCTACCGAAAAAGACGTGCCGCTAAGCGATTTTCTGTTTTGGTGAGATGTCTCGTGGAAACCGATTAGGGTATGACTACCATACGCCCTAACAGGTTAGCATGCTACGATCTTAGACTGCATCATCGCTTACCACCGGATGACACAACAGTCAAGGGCTAACTTGTAGTGGTATAAGAAAAAATGCAGGCATTCATGTATAGTCTTGACATTAGCGCTAAATTTTATTACAATTTGTCTTTATATTGCAGGTCAACAGAAGAACAATAAGAAAAGTATTCAAAAGCAAAACGATGACATAAAAATAGAAGATAACAGTATAAATAGGTTCTGCAAGTGTTCTGAGGCCTTTTGTAATTGTTGCCGAGACTTTGCAGTTCCTGTAGTCAATTTGAACGGTCCAGGTAAGAAAAAGTACATCGGTATGATTATTAGTAAAAATTAAGATTATCCTTTATAAGAAATTATGAAAAAAATGAAACTTTAAAATGGTTATCTTATATCGTCCCTTATTCTTTTATTTTACAGCTGAGTTCTTCACGGTAGAATCTTTTTCTCTTGTATTTTAAGAGTTTCTACAAACAGACAGACGTGGACTACTGGATATTAATGAATTTCGACATTTAATATTTATCAAATTATAAGAAATTTTAATTCTTTTTCAGGATGTGCTTCGCTTATGTACTTAAGTGGCGATAAAATGTCTGTCTCCTTAAGCTTTGGTAATAAAGTTATCACCAATCGTACACTTTCAGGTATGTATTATTTAAGTGATTTATTATTAGGTTAATTTTGATGGTACTTGAATAATTTAATACTATCGTTGTGTTATGTTATAGGTCGCAAACCAAGTCCTGTTTGCATGCCTCTGCCCGGAGGTATATCAAAGTTCTGTGGACGTGTTTATAATATAGCGAGAGCTGGAGAGGAGTTCAGGGCCTGTCTCGGCTTGGAACTACAAGCTAAGAGTACTGTAGAAGCAGCAGTAAGAGTATCTTGTTTCAAATTTGGCCCTAGAGGCGTAACTTCTGAGCCAGCTGATCCGCTGCCATTGGTGCCTCAGGATGAAAAGGGTACGGACGATGATGATGATGACGATGACGATGACGACGATGATGACGACGACGTTGATTTTGGTATCGACGCTGACGATGATGATGATGACGACGACGATGAAGAAGAGGACGAGGATGATGATAGTGATGATGGTACGTTATAATATTTTTTGCTTTCATTTTTGCCTTCAGATGCATCATTGATTCGATTGAAGCGGTTGTAGCTAAAGTTGGAACCAACAAGACTATTTACTCTGAACTTTACTGGTTTTGATAATTATTTGCAGATACAAATAAATAGACAAAATATTCGTCTTTTAATAGAAAATATATTTTAGGAAAGCAATATATTTTCTACTATGCGACTCGTATCACCCTTAAATGATTTTATTGTAACTAACAATCCTATACATTATTTATCAATCATTTTTATTTTCGGTGGTGACCCTTTTTATTGAGGTTTTGATTTGATTGTAAGAAACCAGAAATTTAATTATTCGAAGTGATCATGCCGTTTCTTAATATTTACATAAACGAATGGCCATTGATTTTTATATATCGAATATAAAAATCAATGATAAAGAAGAATGAATGATAGAAGATGAGAAAAAGAATGATAGAAGATAAACAAAATGGTAAAGTTTACAAAAATACAATTTTGTACTTTCAAATTACAGGTGGTCTCGATGCAGTCAATGATGTAGACAGTCCCGACTATACAGGTTTTAGTCTTCTTGGAGAAGATTTATTAGGTGGTCTATTTGGATCATCTGGCGGTAAAAAACCAGCCAAGAATAAAAATAAACAAGCACCATTTACTTCAACTTCTACGACAAGGCGCCCTCGTCCCACCCGAAGACCTGCTAGACGACCTGCAAGAATTACAACAGTAAGGCCGTTTGTTACAAGAACCACCACTGTAAGAATCCGACCTGTAAACCGCAGACCTACACGAAGGCCAATAAGAAGAACAACTACAACTATACGACCAACAAGTGCTTCTTCGATTGCAGAAGAAAGTACTACAGTTTCAACGATATCTACAACAATGGTACCTCTGACTTCTGAAATTACTGAAGTTAAAGCACCTTCTTTTAGCATACAAGAAACCGAACAAAGTGAAACTCATCAAGTAATACCTATAACTGAAAAACTTTTACCAACCGCGGAATTGACAACGCTGAGAAGTGACACTTCGTTTGAAGATTCAGGTTTAGAAATGTCCTTAGCACATATTACTGATCAACTTTCTCTTAATATGCCAGTAACTCAGTTAGTTCCAACAGAGGAGGTGAAAGATACTAATGTCGAAGTTGGAAATGAAAAAGTGATGAACTATGAAAAAGTTGAGACAGTGACTTCTAAACCACACTCTACAATTCCTTTCGCCACCGAAGTAGAAGATGATGAAAATGAAGAAATGGTGCAAATAGTCCAAACTCTAGATTCTCATTCTGAGGAACATGCTGCTGATAGTGAAAATGTAGTAGACGAAACTAGATCTCATCATGAACCGAGTCACCACTACGAAGGGCTATCTTTGCCAAAGAAAAAGCATAGAGGCGGCAATTTCAATTTAGATGATCTGGATGTTCTCGATTTAACTGGTATCGGAGAAAGTGTTGGTCATCAATTAGGAATTTTTGGTAGACACAAACGGCAAAATAAAAACAAAGTTGTCAAACCTCATAACATGAAGGGCATAAATGATTATGATGACGTTCTTGGATTAGAAGCTTTGAGTGAATCCATTATCTTCCCCGATATTGACGACCTAAGCCGAAAAGATAGAAGAAGACAAAATAAAATGATGCGAGGTCTATGGCCTCAGTGACTATAAACAGCGCTAGTTATAATTCTTAGTTTAATATTTATTTATTTATTAAATTTCTCTACTTTCAATTGTAAATAGTAATCTTACGAAAAATGTTATTTATATTTCAAAGACAATAAAATAATCTTAAAATATTTGGTTTGTTTCATTGAATTTATTTTAATAGCTGTATAATATTATAAGCAAGAAGCCTTTTATGTGATTATAAAATTATTAAGGGATTCCATATATGAAAGCAAAAATATAAGAAAATATTTTATTACAATTGATAAAAATAGAAAGTTGCTTTATATCCCGTGCTAACAACGATAAGTTTATAACAGTGTTAGCGCCAATTGTAGAAATTATATTTAAAAAAAAATAAAAAGAAATAATATTTAAAAAATATTTAAAAAAAAATTGTTTTAAATTTTTTTTTGATGTTGATGTTCTGTTTCTATGTAATAGAACTATAATTTAATATCAAATTATAATTTAAGCAACAATCATCAAAAGCATGAGCAATCATTATGATAATCACAAATTTACAAAAATCTGCGATAAATGCTAGTACATTTTCATATTTATTTACTTTAATGTTATTTGTAATTACTTATATAATAATCATAATAGGAATGACCTAGTTAACTTTTTTCACAAATATATTGTTTATTAATAAACGCAACGTATACTTTATTTTCCATCAATACAAACTGTGAGGGTTCCATAAATAAACTTCATGATTAATGATGTCAGATTACATCATTTTCGGGAGTGACGATTTGTTTTTATATATTAACCTATTGTTTATTCATACAAGACTTCAAAGAAATTACTAATACCAACTTATATTCAACTTGCGTTCCCAATTCCGAAAGTAGGAATCGATACTGCCATTTAAAGTGACTACTTTCTCCAGGCCGTACATTTAAATTTTAAACTTGCTCATTGGCCGTACAGCTCAACCCATCGGATCTTTGTAACTGGACACCAGTTAAATAGATGGAAGTTTCATGCTTCACCAACAAATTCAACTTGTAAGCCAGGCGAAGCTGTTGTAATAGTAATTGCGCATTTATTTTAGAATGTTTTTACACTCGACACTGCCGTCAATAATAATTAGCATTTACTTTCTTTCCTTTTGTTTTGCTAGACATGGTACGTATAGTTACGCGTAAAAACAGATGAAGTAAATTGTGTAGAAAAATATTAACAATATTCTATTTTCACATTCAATAAAATTTCAAGCGATTTTACCTAGCTATTTTATATTCATTCATCATATTTCAGGAGAATTTATAACTAAACATGATAGACCTTACAGTGTCTTAAATATAAAAGTACCAAGTGCAGTCTGGCACCAAGCTTTGAACCCAACACCTGTGTTTAAATCTGCTGTAACTGTTACTGTGCCTATACATGTGGCTGCAGAGGAAGAAAATGAAGTAGAAGATGTTGTGAATGACGGCACTGAAGTAAGCGTTGCTGTTGATAGCACTTTAATAAACGATGAGCCAATTTCGTCAGTCTCTGCAGATACTGAAGTAACAGTGTCACCTGCGGGAACGGTTACTCAATCGCCAGTCCTTCAAGATGGACTACCCGAACAACCCGTGCAAGGAGTGACTGGTCAAGTAACAAGATTTCCATGTACATGTAACGATGGTCAGTGTGGATGTTGCACAGGAGCTATTATGGACAGATTTAGAATGAAGGCATGCGGAAATATATCGTTTGTGCCCCAAGATTTTGTATTCGATGTAAGATTAACTTTAAATAACAACACGGTTGTCCGACGTAGAGTTTCAGGTAATATGGTAGTTATGGTTATTAAGCCTAGTTTTCCTTCTAACACTGCTTTCCAAACTTTTGTTGAGTTAGATTCAGAGGACCAAAATAAGCATAAAACTTTGACATTGCAGCTAGTGATCCTCCACCGATTTGCTTCAATCCCAGAAGAGCACCATTTGTACGTGTTTGTGCAGAAATTAGCAACATTCGTATCCGAAATGGAAATGCATTTGCCTGTTTAGACATTAAAGCAGACATTGGCAGCTTCCCTGTTTATTCTGCATCATTTAGATGTTTTGGGTAAGTGAATGTAATGACATTTAGATAAAAAAATTGAGTGTATTTTTTCTGCCTGTCTAAATTATTTTCAGGTTTTATTTAGCTATAAGAATATAAAATCATTCATAGAATACCCAAGCCTATAATCTAAATAGCTATTTTATTTGTTTCAAGATTGGGATCGTCTGGTTTGCAGACTGGATTAAAACCGAAACCAGTATCGTCGGGTCCCAAACCAGTTAACTTATTCGGAAGTGGTAGTACTAACAATGATGGAACCATCTTAGACGCAGCCGGTCAATTACTTACTGGCGGTAATAATGGTAACGGACTGTTTGGAGCGCCCCAAGGAGGTCTTTTTGGAGGAGGTGGCGGGCCTTTAGATGCTATAGGAGACGCCGTAGGGAATTTACTAGAATAAAGAAAATACAATTAAATTAATATTTTATTAGACTGTATAGTAATTTATTTATTTTATCTGTAATTTTTATTTAATTTATTAAAAGTTTTGTTTCCTTGGTTTTTATTTTTATTTAAAAGTAGGTACGAAGCGTTAGTAAGAAAACTCTTGACATAGTATTAGTATGCCAACGCATATAAAAACGGATGTAAAATGTAAACATTCGTAGACTGACCTGATGTAAACAGAACGCACATGCAAGGAAGCTTTTAAAGAATTAACTGTAAAAGAGTAAAGACGCTCATTATGTGAAAGTGGTAAATGCCGTGATAATCAGATATATAGCTATCACCATTGAACCGGTTCAAAATTAAGGTGAATTGGACTGTATTACTCGCACGACCGGCATTGGCGCAGCTTCGTCGCTTAAGCCTTTAATATAGAAATGTATTTCAAGTTTTTTACCTTTGTTATAGTGACTGTGTGCATTAGCCCTATTTGTGGAAATGGTAAGAAATATGTGAAATATTTATTTGATTTATTTTAATTGTTTTTGATTATATAAATTTAAATCGATTCAACTTAGAAGGTGCCAAATAACGCTCTTATATATTATTAATATTTTGAAGACGTTGGGATTGGTAAATCTTTAAATAAATATTATTTACTTATAATCACGAACTTTCACCAATTTCAGTGGTATCCTTCGATGACTTAAATGGCACTATCCTTGATAAATTAAGTGGGGTTGAAATACCAGATAGTCCGTTGCTATTGCTGGACCGATTAAAGTTGAGACATAATATCTCAAACATATCTCACTATGCGAGACAAAATCAAGAAGGTGAACAAAACTCAACGGAATCAAGAAGATGCTCATGTTATCTTGGCGTTTGCAAATGTTGCACGGGATTTTTGATGGATTTATTCAATCAAAAGGCATGTATGAAAGTAACGTATCATCCAGGCGACTTCGCTTTTGATGTTGCGATGTCTATCAATGATAGAGTTCTTTACGAAAATTCTGTTTCAGGTACGTAAATAACATATATTTTATGTAATTTTGTAGATACAATTAAGTAAAAATGTGAATTGTTTGCAGGGAAAAATCCAAGACCAATATGCATAAGTCCACCGCGGTTGTCGAATTTAAAAGTTTGTGCGCAATTTTACAACGTATTCTTTCCCGGAAGAAACTTTCACTTTTGTTTGGCAATGAACGGAAAATGGCGATCTCTCCAATTATTCAACTTCGCATTTGATTGCTTGAGGTAAGATTAATACAAATCATAAGGGGTTACACTAATGGAAGCAACGGCTGAAAAACTTCCAACTGATTACTTTCCGTTAAATTTTTGCTATTATTTTTTACTTTTCTTTTTACAGGATGGGTGCAAATGGCATTGCTATGATAAGACCCGAGGAAAATGGTGGAATAACGATTCCTAACCCCCAAGGTGGCGTTGACGCTGTTGTGGACGCAGGCGAAGACGACATTGAAGAATACGACGAGTCTAATATAGTGCGATCACTTTTAGAAATATTTGACGAAGATTAATGAAATAAATTTCTACAATAAAAATATCTCGTAAGATTATTTAAGAAGTACTTTGTACAGGATACGTTCCATAGCCATTTATTATCGTGATAATGATTAAGTATAATTTTAAAAATCTAATTAAGTTTAGTGAATGTTTACGAAACGAAAGCCAAACGATGTTTATTGATCATATATATTATAATTATTATGCGTAACCAAAAATATTTACTTGACATTGTTTTTTTCATTTTATGTCGCGCTTGACCTAATTTACTATCGATGCTATTAGCAGCAAAGAAAGCCAGCCACTAGAAAGTTAACTGATAGAAAATAGATAGAGAATATATATAGTGCTTAGAATAAATAATGTCTTTATCGAATCTTGGTAATTTATTTCCCATTATCTTTATTATATTTTCTAGAAAATGGTTTGTCCACTCCAGCAGAAATGGATATTTAATGACGATCGTTGGTGGAGCGTCTGTATGCGCAGGAGTTTCTCTAGAAAGTCCCGCAAGCCAGTTGGCACTCGCGCATCGTATATCTTGCATACAAATAATAACTATTGAATCTCAATCTGTGAGTTGACGTAACTTACCAGCGTGTTGTCATTTCGATAGTGTCCCTTGAGACCGCAACAATAGGTACGGGAAGACATAACGAATTTGGGAAAATGAAATTGAAAGTGGCGAAGATGTTTTTGTTTTTTGTTGTTTGTGCTGTGATGATTGGCGTGAGTGGTAAGTGGTATATATTCAAGAGTCTAGTGGGCTAATAGATCATTGAATTAAAAACATACGGAATTCTCAGTAAGCCATTATTGTATGAAGTGCATTGTGTCCAAAACAGTGAAAACACCCCGCGCACGTCTCACTATACACCCGCGGAATGGTCACGAATTTTTCCCATTTTAACATTTTATGGTTGCTTGGAATTTTAAAGGTAAAATAATTACTGTTATCTGCTAAATGGTATGAAGTGACTAACAGTTTGTTCGAGAAACTATTCTAAAGTGGAGTGGTTTTTGATGCTTCAATATTAATCGTGTACACGGTTTCTGTATGTTCTTAATTATGTGTAACAGATAAACAATTTCTTTCTCTGAGTTAGTAATTATGAAAAAAATAAGATAAAAATAAAATTGCAATTAATAAAAGATGACCTTTTCACTGTTACCTTTTCATAGGTGTTTCTTCTAAACAGAGATTATTTTTTGAGAGTATAAAAGAAGATAAATCAATGGATGTTGCCGACTTTTCTGTTTATTACGATCTGGAAACGAACAAGGTAAAATATTTTAGCTTTTAATTAACTTGATTTTAGAATATCTTGATATCGGAATAACGGCTTCGCCTGCGTCAGTTAGTTATATTTTTAAAATGAAGTAACGTAAACTAACTGAATCACTTTTTAGATCTACAGCATTCTAGAGGAACTTTAAATGTTTGGAATAAAAATTAACCACGTATCTCTCGGACCCATAAACTATTTTGTAAAAAAAATCACGTTTATTATTCGGTTTTCGCGTGAAAACTTTTGCATCTATAATATTATTAGGGAAGTTGAGTTAATTAGATTTGATGCAAAACGAATCAGATTACCAAAAATCGTGATTATTAGATTACTAAAAAAATGTTTTTCCAGACCATACGGACAATGATGCCCAGACCGTGGTATAGGCCGGGCTGGTTGCTTCGATTACCGTTCCAAGGTGGACCGTGCAAATGTGATAGTATGCGTTGCAAATGCTGTACCGGTATTCGAGTGCAAGCTCTCAATTTGGATAGACAGAGTAAGTAAAATTTTCAAAGACTTAATACAACATTGACGGCCTTCCTTTTTAAATTTACATCAATAGCTGCTCGTTTATTAAAAAGAGTTTATTTACAGGATTGTGATAAAATTGCTGCTGATAAAATATAATTGTGTTAAATCCGATTCTAATTGCCAATAATTCAGTCGTACATTACCTCATAAAGTCTTTTTACTTTCAGCTTGCGGTATTTTAACATACGACCCTCAACAATCCATGATTGACTTCGAAGTCGTTATGAACAATGCAAGCGTACTGAGAGAATCCTTTTCAAGTGAGTATAAAGTAAATCCCACGTAGTCCAAACTGACGAACAATCCAAAAAAACAAAATTCAAAACAATTGCACCACCAATTGTCAGGGTTTCGTATAACTTGGCTTCATGTGAAGCTCTTTGATAGGTTTGTTGAAAACAAGAGAAAAAAACCCAAGGGTTTGTTGGACTGGGCATTAGTTTTTACGCCCCCGAGGTCTTTGATAAAAGTAAGACCTACGTCAGAGTGTCGTAAGGAATTGTGGTACACGACTCTTGCCATTGTTAGCACGCTGGGCGCAAAGTTGTCCGTCCTAAGCGGGCTAAGAAATGTTTTAAACTTGCGCCCACTTAAAATTCTTGTCATCAATTTAATGTATTAAGTATACCGATTAACGGTGTATCGAAATTGTTTTACTGTCATTCCATAGCGGAAATGCAATTAATAATGGTACTTAGCTATGTATTAATTTAAATTATTTGCATATTGGCTTTCGCTCCTTTTTAAATATGTAGAACTAAAGATATAATGTAAAAATAATAGTAACAGCTGTGCCAAACTGCAGCATTTTGAAAACGTTCTACTCACTCTTTTTTCTCAATCGTCCGAATGTTGATTGCCGAAAAATGCATTGTCTTTTTGTCATATTAATATAGTAGTAGTAGGTAAAATAAACAGGGTATCTATATATCCGTTTTTTAATTTTCATGTAGAGAATCGTCCATGTAGGGAAACGTCTAAAGGCTATTTTATTTTATAAGTTACATAAATTGAACGCGATTATTTTTTAAATCGAAACCGTGGCATAGAACAGACTGCAGAGAGAATATCGCGGCTCGAGGTGTCCCCTGTGGTCTTATAAGTGGGAGGTCCCTGGTTCGATCCCCACAAAGGGCAGTTGGTTATTAGATATAAAACTTCTTTAATTTCTGGTCTGATTGGATGGGAGGCTTAGGCCGGCTACTTACCAAATACCACCGTAAGGTCATAGACGTGGTGCCATCTTACAGTGTATTAAAAACAAAACGCGTACTTATATTATAGGTATTAATGGTGGTGTGATAACGTACAAAAATTCAGAACCTAGTTAGTACCTACCCAAGTTGAAAAGTAGGTGCGTATACTTCGATTCAAACTTGATTTCTTCGCGGAAGTTTTCAACTGTACCGCCTGAAACGTGCAAATGAATTCTGCGCATCGAAACGCACGAAGTTCAAGAAGTTGTAACGTTTGATTTGAAAAATAACTGTCTAATAATGGGATATGCTGTGGATTGATTATAGTCTGACAATGTGAATATCTATATGCCTCCTGATCAAGGAAGTTGGTTTATTTTAGATACTCTTCTTTTACTCGTTAAACTAGGCGTTTTTTTAAGGCAAGACTACATTTTATAATTACAATTTTCGCATTTTTTTTTTTGTCGTTTCAGGTCGAAATCCACCACCTTTCTGCGTGCCTGTACCAGTCCCATACTTACCACCTGGTTTAGTCGACATGTGTGTGAGACTATTCGACGTCAATTTAGTAGATCAAAGGCTCCACGTTTGCATGGATATGGATACTAGAATCGATAAAGCACCAATAGTGGTAAAGTCTCCTTTATTTCATCTCCTTTATTTCATGTCCTTTATTATATATATATATATATATATATATAAGATGGGAGCTACTTTTTTTATACCTACTATATATAAAAAAGTAGCTCCCATCGTTTGTACGTAGGTACGTACGTTATTGTACTAACGTATGACTAACGCTAAAACGATTTGTTATACAAAAACAAATTTTGATTAAGTTTTATACCTGTTTCCCAAGAGTTCTTTCACTTAAAACTTTTGAGAGCCTCGCATCGCTTGCCCTGTGTTTGACTCCTAAAGGTCTTACCTACCGTGTCCTGTAATATAATATTTCGTAATCTGCCTGACAAATTTTCCTATTAAATGCACAAAAAAAAGATAGAATAGTACTGAGTATAGATATACCTATAGGATATCTAATTATCTGAACCAATTTGGATAACATTTTCATCACCAATCCAATGAAGTATCTATAACAATCACGGGAGGATGGAGGGTGCATTAGGTACGCAATAACTCAATTTATTGTAGGTACTTTATTTCGCACTTAATACTTACATGAAACTTTTTTCAGATTCTGCACTTTGATTGTATGGATATGGGTGCAGGAGGTGTTAGTTTAACCAAACCCGGTGACGGCTCGGACTCAAATATTGTACCACCTGGTACTACAACAGAACCTAGTCAAGCGGATAGTGATGTGTACGATCCTGTTATAGAACAGGAAACGATAACAGATAAATCGTTGTTTAAAAATAGTATTAAGTACATTTAAGGTTAACATAATATTATTATCTATATTTTGTAATTAATTGATGATGATGATGACGATGATTGTTAGCATCTCTTATTTTATTAAGTATATAATATAGAATAGTAAAAACTTACCGACATAAAAAATATCACGTTATTTTATTTTACTTCATTCTTGTATCTACTTAAACTTTTAGAAGATACATAAGATAAGGATTAGGTACGTTCATGGTGTATAAGTAGATATATATGTTAGTTTCTTGATTGGGATACTTATTTTAAATTATTGGGAGTTTATTATTTCCGGCCGATTTATAAAAAATAATAGAGTTGAGTAAAAATCTTCATTGCAACTAAACACAAAAGAAACACTACACGGAAAACTGAAATGAATGGAAGAGTACGTTATATAAGCACGGCTGCTAAACCGATCTTAGCGAAACTTTATCCCAGGTAATCTGTTTTTTTTACTTTACTTTTTTTTAAACCAAATAACGATGTTGACTGTGTAATTTTAGTAACTTATTTCTAAATATACTTCTACCTGCCTCTTCCTTGCTTCGATCTACGAACTTACAATTTATTTGTGTAGATGTATACTAAATTGTCACGATCAGCTATGTTTAACAGCTATTTTTAGGTAGTTATATGAATTCCAGTGAGTATGATGTTATAGTAATTATTTATTAATACTATTAATTTTAATACTTGTATTTTTTATCAGCCGTTTTTCATTCATCTTAATAATGATTAGAACCCTCTTTTAGAATAAAACTTATTCGGTCCTACTATTAGGGTTGCTTGGTAGATTCAAGGAAGGTAGCGCCTCTATTAATTTCTATTCCCTTTAGTCGTGCTTTAATTGTTAATACTAAGAAAAATGCGTACCGTAGCATGATAGAGGTCAGTGATAAGAACCCAGAGCCGTAAAGTAAGTGAAAAAAATATTGTTTATGCTAATTGTCAAATGTCAAATTTTTCTGTGGTCAGTGAAGGCAACTCGAGGTATAGTTTGGGCATAGTTTGGGCCAAAGAGTAGATGGTTTGGCCATA
Source organism: Pararge aegeria (assembly GCF_905163445.1). Lineage (NCBI taxonomy): Eukaryota > Metazoa > Arthropoda > Insecta > Lepidoptera > Nymphalidae > Pararge > Pararge aegeria. The sequence continues at coordinate 7,346,844 of NC_053181.1, forward strand.
AAAAATTAATTTGTGTGCAAGTTTAGCTAAAATTCAATGGTAATAACATATTAACGTTGTTCATTAACCTAATTTTACTTTAAAATGGGTGATACTGATGATTATTACGATGGTGACGGGTTAGTAGAGTTATGCATGCTATTTTATTTCTTTATTGTTTATTATTTTCGTCTAATTTTGTTATTTAATTTCTTTATCACCTTTTTACACCGTTTAACTTATACTTCTAACCTTTTCTTGAGTGAACTAGCACCCTATGTTGTACTTCCACACTACCTCCATGAAACATTGATAATAATTTTAAATAATTCCCTACCACAAACATAAAATTAAGATTAAATATTTATCACCATAAATGCCGGCCGCTTACGTTTTGTTGCTCAGATATTTTATTATTGTTTAATTTTTTGTTTTCCTACTAAACTTAATGTTAAACCAGTATCAACCATTTCAAAATTTGCCTACAAAGCTATAATGAACTTTATCTACTATACAGTTAATTATAGCAGTGCCATTCCTCATTCTACATAGCAAAAAATGATTTTAATTAGTGATTTATATTAGGGATATATATTAGTGATTATATTATTGTATGAAAACAGTTATTCACCATAAACCATGGCCTATCCAGTAGTCCGTTTTTAATAGGAACTTTTTTAGAGAAAAATGATGGCATTAGAATCTCAAGTGCTACTTTAACCATATCTAGCAATATTACCCATAACTTTTTCATGACTGGCTCTTCTTTCTCACTGTTCCATTTGTTCTAAATAAGCTGCTTCACTATTGAACTCGCTAATCTAGCCCAGGTATATTCTATATGATTGCTATACCCACACTCTCTGACAGCAATTTTCTTGTTGGTTTGTTGGTGTTTCCCGTACCTCCATGCATGCTCTGCTCATATGGAAATGATGACAGATTGTGACAAATACAGATCTGCGCTAAAGCATTAATTATCTTGCCATGGGGAGGTGAAGAAGTTTGATAGACTTCCTACTTCTCCTCTTTCTGTAATTTTTAGATTGTTCTATCTCTGGGGCCACAATAAACCTACTGATTGTTGTAGGCACAATGGTACCACCAGGTGTCCTTCCAATTTAAGAGGTTAACTCAGACAGATGTCATACTCCTGTGTCCATCACTCAGAAGTTCTTATTCTCAACCTATGCCAAACTCTTATGCGGTTGAAAAGATGCAATGTCCATGTTGTATCTTAATTGCTGGTTGGCCTAAAAAATATTCCCTTCCCGAGTTTAACTAAAAGCCTTCAGTCATTTGCCGCTGCTGCTGATTGACATTGATTTGAGACAGCCAATTGTACAACGGTGAACTATTTACTGCATCTTATATTTATCAATATTGTACTGACATATTCTTGAGTGTATAACAACTTTCTAATAATTTGAATGTGAAATAATTGTTGGATAATATCAAAATGCTACTTTTGATTTTTATTATAATAATTACGTGTTAAAAATATTTTTGTAGGACAATGGAGTCATTACCAACCTCACCTGAAGTAACCTATAATTGGGTTGATATAACTACAGATTTCTTTAATCATATACAAGGTAATCTTTACTGTTAATTATAAAATTGTGTTAGTTTCTCTGTTTTTTTGAATGCAGTTATGCAAAAGCGTTTCAACCCACAAGTAACAAAAAATGAGTTGAACTAAGATAAAATTAGTTTAATTTTTATATTTAAATTTTTGGATTATAGGCAATTTAGCATTTCAAGCCTTTAGTCATATTGCTATAAGAAATGCATTTAGTCATCTTGGAGCCTGACTTAGTCTCTTGTAGTCCTATTTGTGTGCATGCCAACAGCATGTAGATTGGGCACTTTGTTTGCAGTTTCAATGCAGCATTCAAACTGCAGTCTGCGGGCAATTTAAATACTCTTTAAAGTGTGAATTTCTAAAAATAGATCATTGATCTACACAAAAATCTCTCATTTATAAAAATGATATAAATCAGTTTCAATCTTATTCCCATTAAATAAAAGCAATTGTATTTAATTGCTTCATACAGTATAGCAATCCTAATATTATTTATATTTTCAGATCTGCAGTTAGGTGAATTGCTCCATGATGGTCACCTTTTCGGTCTCTTTGAGGCCATGTCAGCCATTGAGATGATGGACCCAAAAATGGATGCTGGTATGCTGTGTAATCGAGGAAATCCTAAACCGTTGAATTTTCAGCAGGCTGTTGCGGTAAGTTGTCTTCCCAAAAGCATGCCCACTAATATTGGAGCAGCCTGTTGGATTTGTATATTGTAAATCTTTACACCAATAAAATAAAAAATATTTTTTTGCAGTGTGGTAAGCTCAAAATAGATGACCTAGATCCATCAGAAATCATTGGAGTCATAGATGCTACTGTCGCATGTATTGTTTCATGGTTAGAGGGGCATTCCCTCGCACAGACAGTGTTCACAAACCTGTACCTACATCAACCCCACTTGATTACAAACAAAACTCTGAAAGCTTACTGCATAGCTGTTTATAAGCTATTGGATTGTATTAGAGATTGTATTAACAAGTAAGTTTTATATTATTTCTAATAAGTACACATAAAAAATGTGTGGTTGAACTTGTGTTAAGAATCTTTGGCTGCGGATCACAATATTCATTCCAGATTTGATACTGAGGCATTATCTATAAAATATAGGAGAAATTACGAAATGTTATGAGAAGCTATTTTTTAAACTCACAATCGCATAAGTTAATTAATATAATTTATTTACTACTTTTTAAAAATTGTTTTAAGAGCACAAGTGTTTGAAGAAGAAGATTTTCTACCAATGGGTTACGGTTATCGCTTGGGTTCAAATCCTCAGATAGGAAACACATACAATGCTAATCTAGAAGTCAGTGAACAGAAATGTATTGCGATGCTTCGAGAGCAAGAAGAGGAGCTAAACAAGAAAGCAAGGAGTCACGAAGATGAGGTATTGTGATGTGATTTATTATGAACCAATTATCATACTTCAGGGTGATTGAAAGTGTGCTTTAAAAGCGTAATAGCTCGAGGGCCATATTAATAAACATAACGTTGGAATGGTTATGCAGTGTTTTGTCCCACTTTAACTGACATCACCTTTTATATGTTAGAGTGAAAAAACAGCATAGTTACTCGGATGATATGTAACGTTTATTAGTGAGGCTCCAAAAGTTAAACCAGATGAACTCTAATGTCCGAAAAGTTGATGCTCTAAATTCCACCATTTAGACAGTCGAGTATTTTCTAAAATCACAAGGTTTAAATTTATTGATCTGTTAATTTGTTTTCAAATCAATTTTTTTTTTCACTTTAATCTCATTATTCTAATAAATCTATCTATTAATTTTCTTTTTAAACAAGTTGTGAATTTATTGTTTTTTTTTTACTTCTTTCCAACAGATACCTAACTCCCTTAAAGGAATTTCCTCCACCGTCTTTGCCACTTGTTAACACGACCTCGTTACTTATATTAAAAGTGACAATATTTGTGCAATTAAGTTTAGTATCTTAATAACGTAATTAAATGATTATTCGATCTTCCGACATCAATTTTTTTTTGATGAAATAAAATATCAAACTATTTTGTAGGCTAATGAATTATGGACGGCTTTAGCGGCTAGGATCCGTTTCACAAGAATGTTCTACCAAGCTCTTCTGTTGATAACTCGAAGGGACTCCCAATCTGGAGCCGACTGTGTTGCATTGCTGAACGGGTGCTCCGAAATGATGAAGGTCATAACTAGGACGGTGGGAAAAGGGACGCAGCCTTTAGAAAATTGTAAGTGTATTATATGGTTTCTATACCCGCGACTTTATTAAAGTAATGTAATAGTATCCAGATGAGTTAATTCAGTGCACGACAAGACGGAATAAAACTAAGGACAGTCCCGGATACAAGATTGTAGACTTACTGTATCGAAGTAAGACACGACAATACCTCCGCGCCACAACGTTCATTATATGTCGTAACTGGATTATTTTTCTTATTTATATATTCCTCCTGGCCGTATCCGGCCACAGCGACTCTCCTTATTTGCTGGCATAACCACTTTTTTTTCAATCTGCGATCACATTGACACTTTAGTACCAATAATATTGTAATATATGGCCGATGACGGTCTGGCCTTAGTTTATACCATCAAGTAAGATAATCAAGAAGAGAACAAGTATTATACTTGTACCATCAAGTAAGATTGAGAGACGATTTATAAAATCTTTCCTGGATTATACGGACGTGCGAATATTGTGCGAATGAGAGAGCACGATACCTTTCATAAATCTTTTATTTAATGGTGCGGGTTATAATATTGCATTCGAACATAGAAGCCTGATTGAAGATTGTAACGAGTACAGGTTATTGGACTTATATCTTTTATGCCTTTCTACGTCGCAACGTACTGGGATAACGACTGGTTGTACGTCACTAAAGGGGTGTACGTAGAGTATTAGAGCTTTCCACCAGACTAGACTTGAGTGAGTAATCGTTGCTGGGATACATTTATAACATTACTAGCTTCTGCTCGCGACTTCTTCTGCGTGGACTTCAGAATAGTTTTAAAGCTTCGTTCGTTAACAATTTTTAATCCTACCACAGGAACTATTTGAGAGATCGGAATAGAAAGTACATGCCCTTTTCCATAGCATAGGTGACATGCATACCAAATGTCAAAGATGTCTGCCCGCAGTTTAGCTCGTAAACAATTTTTAATATTCCCTCGGGAACCACTTAAGGAATCGGCATAAAAGGTAACCTATATTTTTTCCCATGTCAAATGCTACATGCATGCCAAATTTCTTCCCAATCCGTTCAGCCGCACTTTCGCATTTATAATATTAGTAGGATGACAAATTATTAAACGAAGAGTAGAAATCCGTGATGAATGAGTTAGGAAGTAGGGAATTACAGCACTTTATCTGTGATAAACCCGATCCTATTCTATTCTTTGACAGTCTACTAAAGGCCATTATTCTATGTCTTATACATTATCAACGAGTATACAAACTATTGTTTGTTGATATATTTAATATAATCATCGGGTTTATATAAAGCGGGGATAAAGTGCTGTAATTCCCTATTTCCTAACAAATGTTTATAGCTTTAAGTATTACAGTTGTCGATGGAAATGGAATGGTGAGAGTGTCTCCCGCAATCTTCCGTATGGGGACTACTTCCTTAAGTGTTCAGTTTTGTGGGCAACCGAATCAGTACTAATTTATTATGTGTATTACAGCTGATTCTCCTAACCCAATTGGCTTCGAACCAATGATCAACCAACGCCTCTTGCCGCCAACTTTTCCTCGGTACACCCGCATTAAGCCGCGCGCAGAAGCGTTGCAGTATTTCGATGAGCTCGTCACTAGACTGCGCCACGCGTGGAAGATCACCTCGGCCACCAATTTTCATACAGCACTTGTATGTTACTATCTTATTTGTGATAATACAGTTGTATATTTCTTGTTATTGTTTTGTTGTTTATGTTTGTTTGGACTAATTTAGATAATAATTGTTCTTGATCAAAAGGAAAGGAATTCATCTCACTTGAGTTGTTGTTGTTGTTGAGTTGATTTTCCATTTAAATGCAAGGCAAAAAAAACGCTATACGATTAAAGATTTGAACACATTCAGATGTATGTATTTAAAGTAAGTGAAAAATTATGAAGCAATGGCCACTCTGGCCTAGAATGACTTTTCGGTGCAAAGCTAAAGTTAGCTGATATTTATGCTTTTTTAAAAGTGGTACAATATAAAATTTGCTTTAATGGTGAAAGAAACATCGTGGTGTCAACAAGTCTGGAACCTGCACACCCATAAAATTCTAATTCTAAATGGAAAAAACCCGATTTTGAAACATTCATCCATTGAAACTCCTATTAGCGTGATGATATGCTATCCAACCCTGAAATAATTATTTCAAATCGGACCACTAGTTCCTAGGATCATCGCGTTCAAGTAAACAAACAAACAAAATGTTCAGCTGCTCCTGAAATCTACTACGCGGGGCTAATGGCTCTTTATCAATTAAGAAGAAACCATACGTTTTCAGGACTTTTTTATGGAGTTTAGCCGTCAACGAGCTTGCATACTATCCAGATCTGCATTGCAACTGCTCTACCTGAGTCCGTCTCCCGCCTCTACTGCCTCCATGGCCCAAGCCGCAGCCAACACTCCAGCGGGTCAGCAGAGACCTCAACACGTGTTTATGGACATCCTGAGGGAGTCGGTGAAGAGCTTTGTGAATCCTCCCAATGTTTCAATGAAGGCAGCGGTCGGAACGAATCCTCCGGTGAGTGGGGTTAATTACAATAAATAATGGAGTGTGGGCAAATGTGTTGTTCTTCAACTTTAAAAGAAAAAAGCTCAATCGGGTTTCAGCGGTGCGCAACGAAAGCAGATTTCCTAGAACACGCTACACGCACGCGTTTTTGAACACGCTATATATAAATTTTGCCGAAATAATAGTAACACGTCTCGCCCTATTAAAAGGGTTTTAAAATATAGATTTTGGTTCTTGTCTCTGTCTGTCTGTCTGTCTGTAGAGTTAGCTTGTATACTGGAGATGGAGGCATATGTTTAAATGTATGTAAAACTAATAATCTCAAAAACCGAGAAAACTGCAGATATCACATGTCTGTTTCTCTGTCTGTTACATTTCTTGACAATTTGAATCAAAATCGGTTGATTCCTTCGTGATACATGAATGCTTTTCAGTGCCTGGGTGTTTGTCTGTAAATTATAAGTATTTATGTATATTATTCATAAAAGTATTCATCAGTCATCTTAGTACCCATAACCCAAGCTACGCTAGATGGCGATTTGTGTATTGTCGTAGTATATTTATATTTGTTTATTTATTAATGTTTCCATTGTTTCAGACGCGAGAATTTGTGGAGAATTTCCTAACACGGTGCATTCGTCCGTTTGCAGTATTAGTGCAAGTGTGCGGACACAATCGCGCGAGACAGCGGGATAAGCTCGCGTTATTGTTGGACGACTTTGCTGCACTTCAAGATGAAGTGAGTGTTTTGCTTTCTTTAAGAGAACGACTCGGCCACTTGGTGTCGGTGGCTTCATTTTGAAAGAATGGTGTGTGAGCATGGGTCTGTGGTCTTTTAAGTCGAGGTCCCGGGTTTCAATTCCCAGCGGGGCCTGGTGAGAAATAGTGGGAGGCCAGTAACCACCCTCACGACAAAGACGTGTTGCCAAGCGATTGAGCGTTCCGGTGCGATGACGCGCATAAATTGATTTGGAGTGACATAGCACTGGGTGAGGTTCCAGTCAAAAAAAAATGTCGGCGTGTGACGCTGGCGGGTTATTATTCCCAGCGACATGTCGGGGCTTGTACGCTACTTGCTGCTAACAGGATTACCCTTCAGTTGCAAAGCGTCTAAGGATTTTGGATGACATCATGTTTATTAAGATATTGGGTGTTTTAATGCAGAATGTTTTATAGAGGGCTGGCGTACCCAGACCGCTTCGCCGGGCTAGATTTTGCTTTATTTTATTTAAACAATAAACTTACATCATTAAATTTTTAATTTAAGTCTCATAATATATTAAATCATTTATTTCTCTCCGTATTATACATATACATATATTCTCTCGAGCGGGTGAAAATCGTTATCTACACCCATGTACACCCAACAATAGAATATCATCATAGTAAATATAAGCTGTATTTGACAGTTCAAAAATAGGAGTGCTCCGATCGTCACCAAACTTTACAGGATTACTCGCCGGGTCAATCCGGAGATTCCCTGAAAGTTTCATTGAAATCGGTCCAGCCGTTTCGGAGCATACACGGAACATACCCACACACTTTCTCTTTTATATATATAGATTTAAAGCATGGGTGTAGATAAAATGTATTAAAATAACCCTTGAAATTGTCAACAGGCGGAAAGTGTAGATGCACTAGTCAGCGGGGCAGCCGGCACGGTCCTCAGGCCTTACTTCACGACCTGGATACTATACCACGTGCTACGTGTCATGATTGCGTACCTGCTATCCGGCTTGGAGCTGGAGTTGTACAGCGTACACGAATACCATTATATCTTTTGGTTAGTGGTTACTGTATCTTATATCTTTAAACGAGCAATTCTTGTAGATATACAATAATTGGAATCTCGGATTCGGCTCCACAATTTCATGAAATTTAGTATACAGGGGGGTTTTGGAGCGATAAATCGATCTAGCTAGGATTCATTTATATTGGAATCTCGGGCAAAAACTGCAAAAAATATCCTTTTTGAGAGATTCTAATGCGTGCGATGCGTGAACGGTAAACGTTAGGCCAAACGACGGAAGTATGTAGTAAGTATATCGAAATTCTTTAAAGTTCTATAAAACAGTCCGCGACAACATAAGATTTTTTTTTTAAATCTGCTCATTCGCGGACGAAGTCGCGCGGGTCCGCTAGTTTGTTTTATACATGAGTGAGAGGTAATAGTAGTAAACACTTCGGCTGTCCTTTCGGAGGGACAGAGTTCGATCCCCCCTCACACACCTGAAACTTTTCGGAGTTATGTGCGTTTCAAACGGGCAATTGAATGACCTTTATCTACTCCCATGCCTTTAAATTAATAAATACAATTTAACTTCCGCTCCGCCATTATAGTTATTTATGCAACTTTTGTATAATAAGGGGTATTAAACACTCATGTGATACTATTATCGCCCACGCTCATGTTTATATACACTTACTCGTATTATACAACAGTTGGATAAGTAACTAAAATGGCGGATTTTTTCATTTATTCACAATCGAAATTTCTCCATACTTGTCAACCAATCCGCACTTGGCGAGCTTTGTGGACTACAGCCTAAAATTTTTTTTTATTTTCTTTTCATTCCATTCTCATGTTTGCCGCTTAGTTGGTTGGTTTGATAATGATGAGTTTTTATAGGTATCTATACGAGTTTCTATACGGTTGGTTGGTGTCCGCACTCGGTCGTGCGGATGGGCTGGCGGGCGAAGTCCGGAAATCCGACGCGAAGAAAAGCGGCGCGCGGAAACTGAAGAAACGTACGCGCCCCTACGCGAGGGAGGGGCTCATGTGCCAAGTGATGCAGAATATGTGCGGGGGGTATTATAAGGTAAGGTTATTCATCACCCATGACACAAGATACGTTTACTTTGGGACTAGATGGCGATGTGATGTAATGTCGTAGTATATTTACTATAAAACGTTTTATTTCTAACCTTTCTACGACCTCGGTGAGTGCTGTTCAAGTGGGAGGTCCCAGGTTCGATACCCGGTGGGTACAATTTGGGAATTTATAAATACTGAATTTTCCCTCGTCAGTAGGCAAATAGTGCATTAAAATCAAACTTATACGTATTTGTTGTAAGCTCAAATTTGCCTGCAATTCTTCAGCTTAGGCTGGATAATTCTCTTTTGGAGAATATGAGAAAAAAATTAGAAGGATGAGATTTGCATACTCACAATAAGGCCCATTTACTTAGACGGTACCCCTTGAGCAGATTTTGTACTTCGGCTACTCAGTGGCGTGCATATAGCTTTTGACCAGGGTATGCATTAAGCAGGACGATGGCATAAAATGGAAAAATCCTTATACTATACAAGTAATATAAAAAATAAGGCAATGCCTTTGCGTATGTATGAAGTGCACGCCACTGCGGCTACTGGTCAAGAGGGAGGCTTTGGCTTAGCGTTACCACCCTACTGATAAATACGTGCCGCCATGGGAGTTAGCGTTCCAGTATAATGTCGCTGGGTTTAATATAACAGTCATATTATATTAAACCCCGCAAATTACATTTTTTCACAACTTCCTCTATATTGGTATCAAATGAAAGAGCTTGACTAATAGAACAATGTACATTGAGGGTCGGGGGTTTCTTTTAATTTGAATTTTTTATATGTTTATTATAGGCTCTTGTCGCATTCAAATTGCAAGGAAAGATCCGACAGCCGCAGTCGGAGTTCGACAACGAGGCAGTGAGGTACAAGCATAGGTTCGCGCCTTTGTCTGTACTGACGCCGCCGCAAGTACATTATCACGAGTTCCTGGAATTGACGCAACCTTTACAGTGAGTACTTCATACCTTTATAATTTAATACGATGGTATAATTTTTTTTTTTATTTCTCCACAAGTAGCTTTAGTTTTAAGTTTACGATTGTGGTTATCGCCATCATCTCACTACCGTCTAATTCTTATGTACGCATAAAAAGTGCCACCTATGGGCCTACTTGAATAAAGATATTTTTGACTTTGACTTTGACTTTGACTAGCCTTTGACTGTAAGCCCACCTGGTGGTCATGATGCAGTAATGGTAGCGAGCTTCCCTATACAAGAGTCTAGCAGTTAAGCCAAGTCTATACCCCCAAATGGTTTCTACACTACATCGTACCGGAACGCTGAATCATTGACCGAAGCAGAAATTATTAATTCCCTAATTGCGCGTGCCGGAGATCGAACCCGGGAACGCTAAGACCAGAGCGCTCACCAGCGCGCGACGGAGATTGAATCTCTCTTATAACTCATGATTTAATGATTTGTAAAAATAGGTGTCCCTCAGGGTTCTATGTTAGGACCTTTTCTGTTCCTCATTTACATGAATGATAGTTTTATTTATATTTAAATTTGAAATAATGTTCATTTTGTTTTGTTTCAGATACGAAAATCCTGTAATTTTATATCTAGGCGGTTGTAAGCATTTCCAACAAGCTAGATCTTTGTTAGAAACTATTTCAGTACCAGACAATGAGGTAAGATTTGGTGATTAGAGCAACTTATTTAATATTTAATCGAGCAACTAAACTCGGTGCCTAGTGTGAGTTTTTCTACTAACGTCTTACCTATTCGATCGCGTTAAAGATAAGTACGATTTGTGAATCCAACTAGCACGATCTGAAATGTTTGAATTAGTTTGGTGGGAAAATAAATGTGCTTCTTTTGATCTTTACAGGGTGTTTCCTTATGAAATATAAGTATTTCGTAATTCTGTTACACGTTGTGTATTACAAGTGTTTATAATTCATAAAAAATATTTCAGTCATCTTATTACCCATAACACAAGCTACACTTACTTTGGGGCTAGATGACAATATGTGTATTGTCGTAGAAAAAAAAGCGAGAGTTTTCCCAAAATCACCACGTTGAAGATGACACTACTGCCCGTTATGCGTTTAATTTTTTTTAGGAAAAATATGTTAATTTAGTTTTCTTCTAATTTACAGGTAACAGATCTCCTGAAAGTAGCCAAAACAAATTTTGTAGTGTTAAAACTATTAGCGGGCGGGCATAAGAAGGACTCAACCGTGCCGCCCGAATTCGATTTCTCAGTACATAGACACTTTCCTATAATTAAATTAGTGTAAATAATGTAATATTATTTAAGATTTTATAAGACTATCGGTCTTTGGATTTATTGCTGTATAAAGTTGTCGGAAGAAGTTTGTAATATAAAATCTGACTGCTAAAACTCGAAACTAAAGGTCAGAACGTTTCTATTTTAGGAATAATTCAATTTTTTTATATAATTAAATTTTTTAATTAATTATAATTTCAATTTCGTCAGAGCGACATAAAAGAACAAAGAAATATACATAATATTTCGCAGACGTTAGCTCATATAATATACCATACCATTAGCACTCATTTCTTTATATAGACTATGGGACCGAGCAAACCAAAAATAAATCTGTTATATTTTGTTATAATTTTGCAATCGGTAGGGATTTCGAAGTTTTGTGAGAGTCATAATGTGAATTAAAAAAAAAAAACTATGTATTGTGAAAAGCAACAATTTTATGTAATATACAAAGTGCAATAATAATTGAAATGGTTTCAATTGCTATGTCGTATTGCTATAAAGCTGTGATAGCCTAGTGGTTAAGGCTTCGGCTTTCTTTTCTTGGCGACCGAGTTCGTTCTCTGGACGCACCACTGACTTTTGGAGTTATGTGCGTTTTAAATTTAAGCAATTTAAATATCGCTTGCTTTAACAGTGAAGGAAATACATCGTGAAATCTGCATGCCTGAGAGTTCTCCATAATGTTCTCTACAGCGTGTAAAGTCTACCAATCTGTACCAGGCTAGCATGGTAGACTACGGCATAAACCCTTCTCATTCTTTTGACGGCCGAGCAGTGCTTTCTGAGTCCAAGGCCGTGGGTTCGATTCCCGCAACTTTAAAATGTCGTGTGATGAACATTGATGTTTTTCAGTATCTGGGTGTTTATATGTATATTATAATTATGTATGTATATTATAAATTAAAATATTCATCAGCCATCTTAGTACCCTTAGCACAAGCTACGCTAACTTTGGGGCTGGATGGCGACGTGTGTATTGTCGTAGTATATTTATTTATATTCTGAGAGGATACCCGTGACCTGTAGTTGGCAGGATAGGGTTTCATGATGAGAATAATGATGGCTATAGTAGTACCATAGTGCAATACCGAGATCCGATGCAGCCGTCTAGATAGAAATGACGTGTGATGAGTACAGGGCGACGAAAGGACTCTAACTTGTCTCTGTAGTTAGTCGTACTTAGTGTTTATCGCCTTACACTGTCAAGATGCAGTCGACGATGGCATTTACCACGGGATCAAAGGCGTCGAACTGCTGTATATCGCCTTTATACTCGAGTACCTTTATTAAAGGATTTGCATCTTTACAACCTTAGAATTCTATTTTAGTATCAAAACGCATAACCATTCCGAGTAAACTGGACCTTGTTTTGTCATGTGGGAATCCTCTTGGATACTTCTCCACAGGGAGGCGAAAATCGGACAATCTAATGTTAAATTCATCGACAGTTTTACATCCAGAAATGATGAAAATCAGTCGGTTATTCAGAATGTATGACATTAAGGTCCATTTTACTTTGACATTATATATTATGAAAGTTAAGCTTAGTTTGCTATACACCGCGAACAGCAGGAGAATCTGTATGATGTAATTTCTTCAATCCGTATACTCCATACCAAAGAGATCCTCGGCAATGTAGGGTACATTGCACGCACGTTTCGCTCCGAAACCGGAGCATCCTCAGGAGATGTAGACTTAACAATGAATAATTGTTAAGTGAAAAATTAGCCGAATGTGACGCCTTTTATACCTTTCGTACCTTCCTTATCTATCTTAGCCCCTCCCACCACATTAGTGCCTCTGAATATATTCAATAGCAATTCGAACCTCCCATTCTTATGTTTAATAATTTATAATTGTTCTCTCAAATCAAGTCTCAACCCTTCATCTATCCAATAATTGACATGTAGTGTTTTGATATTTGAAAACTCAAAATCGCGTACACTTAGTAGAAGACCTTAGAGCAGTTATTATTGTGATAATTTATTAAATTTAAAATTAATTAATCAAAATATTTTCAAAATGCACTGCGCTGTGAAAAAGCCTGCCAACCGTATTCGCTAACCTTTATAATTATTGACTTTTAAAAATAAAACGAATTGCGGTATATAAATAAATTTAATATCTTTAAAATCATACTTGGTTAAAATACAATGATAATACTATACATAATACGACTCAGGCATAATAGAAAAGACAATCGTGAAGATCTGAGACCTTGCGGCAAAACATGCTAATTTTAATCTGTTAACTTAATTATGAGATTGTCGTGCCAATAACTCCCTAATTACATTGTCGTGTCACAGGTCACATTATGTCCTACAGTTGTAATTGTATCTATTGAATAGAAATGTGCAATTATTTTAAGGGTTCAATATAGTATGTATATGTTAACCCAACAGTGTCTGAGAAGACAAGCAAGAAATCGAAATAACACTGTATTTGACTACAAACATTACTACGAAACAAAATCCAAATGTACTGCCAGTTATATTTTTGGTAGGTTTAAATCTTATTGGTTTTCAGCATGTAAGACTTCATATTTCATGTTTGTGAATATTACAGTTCTAATTCTTTAGTATAAAAATGTTACATTTACTTAACTATTGTAAGAGGGTAATTTGGGTGTTTTATTGTTTTTTTTCCTCTTCATCATCATCACCTTCATCATCGTCGTCAGAACCGGCGTCGGATACGTCTGTGTAGCAATCTTGTTCTATTACTTTAACTTTCAGGAAACTGGACGATTGGGGGCCTGAAATAAAAGATCCATAACCTGTATAACTTCTAAGTGACTTTAGAGAAATGATGATTTTCAATTTGTCGCTCATCATCGGAAGAACTTACTATCTGGGAAAAGAAGATTATTAAAATATTGTAGCTTTTGGAAGATTCATTTAATATTTTGTAAGGTTTTTTTGTGTTCTTCCTGACTTTTAATTTCAATATTTTAACTTAATTTTGTAAAATTATAACAGCCATAGTCCGATTTATAATTGCATGGAATAAAATGACATCGACTGTCGCCAGGAAATCGAACTTGATGTCCAGGGACTTGAAACACTTGTTTATTGTTATTTTTATTTAACATTAAGATCTGCCAGTTTAATCCATGCAATTATGAATCGTACTATAGGTACCTACGCGTTAAACACGTTTTTTATCAGTTTCACCTTCCGTATAAACGACGCTGGTGCCGAAGTCTTGCACTGGCGTCGGAGTGACGGGTCGGTTTGGGACCACTGCTGTTGCGTTGTCCTCTCCATCGCCAGCTTCGTCATCACTTTCTATCAATATTTCGATTTCTTCACAGTCCTCCACCTGCATAATAACATCATAAACAAGAAAACCAGATATTTTCCAATTGACATTAGTGAGGCTTTTGATTCTTTTGATTTGTAAGTCACCGGATAAACAGTATCGTACCTACAAAAGGCTACATCGTCACTTACCGCCAGGTATGAATGCAGAGAAACACGTCTCTGTATATTTAAATATGATATATTTAATGTAGTACTATACGTTACTTAAAACATGCATAATAATGGGACAACTGCTTAGGAAATAATTGAAAATCTGGGTATATATATATATATATATATATATATATATATAAATACATGTAACACACGGAGTGCCGCAAGGAAGAGTATTGGGACCATAATTTAATCTCATTTACATCAAACTTCATGACAAGAGTTACCAATATATAGTAGGTAGTCTATTATTTTTAAGGTCTAGCAAATTTAAAAAAT
This sequence comes from Pararge aegeria, assembly GCF_905163445.1. Taxonomy (NCBI): domain Eukaryota; kingdom Metazoa; phylum Arthropoda; class Insecta; order Lepidoptera; family Nymphalidae; genus Pararge; species Pararge aegeria. Next base: position 7,361,950 of record NC_053181.1, read on the forward strand.
ACCTGTATATCAAACGACTGTTGTCTATTCTTGAACTCTTGTAGAAGCCTCGCTGAGCTTGGCACTGTACTGGGCGTTAGTTTAAAGTAACTGGGCGAAGGCGTGCCTTGACTGGTACAGCCTTCGTTAATATTGTAGCCAGTATCGAAGTTCAATGCTAGATTGGGATTGGCGAAACAGCGCCGCCTTCGCAGCTGACATCCTGGCCGGGGATCTTCTTCCATTATGGTCGATCTGACGATACAACATTTTTGGGTGACGTAAATATATTTATTTCATATTAAATAGGTACTAGCTGATGCCAGCGATTTTGTCCACGCATAAGACTACGTATTGTTAAATAAATTAAAATCGCCTTAAAATGTACACCTACTATTCTACACAATATAACCTGACACCGCATCGCATCAACCGCCTTAGCTATTTATCCTTTGCTTATCCTCATTGCTTAACGAATTTTCATATTTTCCTATTTGTTTTGCTCCTAAGGGTTCTTAATCAATACATTTGCAAAGAATTTCGTTACCACATGCAAAAAATAGAAGACAACCATTTCAGGCGTTCATACAAGAAAACAAACGAACTCTTCAGATTTTATTACAATAGTCTAAAAATAGTTCTTTCCTTTATGAAAAATATGAAAAGGATAGAACGACTTTTGAACCCCTAAAATTAACGTAGTAATAGATTTGTTTACAAAAAAAATTTGTACCATTATCTGTGTACAACTTATTACGACCGCAGCGGTAAACCAGTTGGTACCGCTTTTCCAGACTTATACCTACTTTTATGAATCAAATCGGACATTAGTACCGGAAGTTTTAACGGAAACGCTTAAAGCGGATTCTTAACGATTTAGGTGATGCGTAGAGAAAAATATTGTGTGTGATTGTGAATATTCGTTATCGTGATGTTAGCCGCCATCTTAACTTACGACACCGATTGAGTATTTTAATTTATTTTATTTTTATTTGGTTACTTTGGATCCATCTACACTATTATATAACAGGATAATTGACGGTCGACTGGCGCAGTGGGCAGCGACTCTGTTTTCTGAGTCCAAGGCCGTGGGTTCGATTCCCACAACTGGAAAATGTTCGAGTGATGAACATAAGTGTTTTTCAGTGTCTGGGTCTTTATCTGTATATTATAAGTATTTACGTATATTATTCATAAAAATATTTATCAGTCATCTTAGTACCCATAACACAAGGCTACGCTTACTTTGGGGCTAGATGGCGACGTGTGTATTGTCGTAGTTTATTTATTTATTCATAATAATTAAAAACTAAACTAAAACAAAAAAAAACTTACATTAGATATTAATATTAAACATACAAAATGGTACAAATTAGAATTTCTGCCTTCAGGCAGGCCTACATGGAGTTTAATATAAAGCTTGTAAATTGGAGAGTCGTATCTATTTATTAATAAAACTCGAAATACGTTGTGAAATACCTTGTGGCAAGAACAATAATTAGACAAGTTAGGTTATATGAATTGTTTAGTGGAAAACGACTGGTGAAAGGTAGATGTTAGCCTAGGCATCTTCTTTCACTAACTTCTTAGAGTTACTTAGGCATTGCCTGGTACGTAGTAAGTGAAATCCGCATAAGTATTTTTGGAAAGATTTTAAACATGACAGAATAAACGAATAAGTCTCAGAGGTTTCTAAAGCACCTCGTAATCCTCATACCTATCCATATGGATAGACGTCGCACCAGCCTTTTATAGATACTAATATTTTAAATGAGAAAGTGTCTGTTAGTTTGTTTGGTACTTATGTTCGGTATTTAGGAAAAAAAAAAAAAAAAAAAAAAAAAAAAACGTAAAACGATCTTATTTAATTTTGGCACAAATGTAGCTTGCATCTTGTAGACGGACATAGGATAATAATTATCCTGGAAAAGTTGTTGACGGTATAAAAAAAAATTTGATATAGTATAAGTAACTAAAATTAGATATGGCATGGCTTTACCGCTTAGTTTCTGTAGGTATTAAAAAAAAACCCAAAATAAACGCGGACGAAGTCACGGCAGCTCCGTTAAAATATGTACTTAGGTAATAAATTTAGTTTAAAAATTTAAATATGATTGTCATAAAATTGTACAGATAAAATCTACCAAAAGATATTTTTATCATTAAGTAGTAAATCATTTAATCTACCTTTTATAAATTTTTCTTCCGTAAGAAGTTGCTTCGCAGGAGCACAATTGGGAAAGCACTGTTGTAAACACACTATTTATTTCGTTGTATTAATATAGATAGGTTGGTAAATAAACATTCAGGTGCACGGAGTTGGCACCGACTAAGAAAGAACCTTGTGCGGTTTAACGTGAAGCCTTACAGGTATAATCTGCAGTGTTTTTTCAGGGGTTGGAAATTTAAATAAATTTTACCTAACCTTTTTTTTTATAAAAAAGTGGTAAAAATAAATTGTGGGAGTAAACGAATCCGAGGCTAGTGTCTCACTTTTTCTCATCGGGGTTCTTGTTACTGACCACCGAACGAAATGTCGTAACTTTTAACGAGCGCACTGTTATCTCTAAGATTTGGTTATTAACGCCCGAAATTAATAATCAATAATCTGAATTTAGTTTAGAAGTAGGTACTATCCTGTTCCTATTCATTCCTAAGTATATAAGCACTTCTTAATTTGTCTGTATTTTATTATTGTCAGATTACTGACATCAGGAACAGTCAATAAGTCACAAATCCATTATTATATAGACTAGTCGGCACATTGCTAATTTCATCGGCACATTCCCAGCAAGAGGTAAAATAAACTGGACGCACAAGTACCTAGATTTTTATATTTGGGAGGAGTCCACAAATTATACATAATTATAAAAAAAAATTAATGAAACTTGTACCTTGTTTATATCTCCAGAAATTCTATTTTTCATTAGGCTCCCCGCCCACGCGTCAATATTATTGGCAATATTCTGCATATTGACAATACTGTTGACTGGGACGTATTGAAAAGTCAAAAGTATTGGTCAAAAATATTGTAAATATAAAATATACTGTTAATTGACTGTTGATAAGTAGCAATTATTTTTTAAAAGTACCCCATAATTTTTTACACAAAAAAAAAATATACGGACGAACTTAGAACGCCCTAAACGGTTTATTCCCTGAACGTGTTGAAGACACGTAGGTACTTTATACTATAATACTTAGTAAATCTTCCTATATAAACCTATTACCGTACCTACCTGTGTATGCATTGATTATATACACTTTTTGCAGTTGCACAAAGGTCCGCTGCAATTATAACGCAATTGTTATTATCTCAGTCGTCTTGCTTATTAATATGTTAATTGAAAATTAATTAATCATAAGCTGATAATATTAAAACGAATTATCGTTCTAACTACTTCCCCATATAGTTCGATCATAGACCCGGTATTTGTCTAAGATATTTACCATCCAAGCAAACCAACCATCTAAATTGGAACACCGGTACACCAATTAAGTTCCTACACACACGTTCTTATGATGCATTCTGTTTGCAGTTTCGATACAGTTATGCCCACCACAAAAGACTGTTAAAAACATTTCACGTGTTACTATCGTAAATCGTTAATTTTGCATCTGGTGTGCAAGAGTTCTATTATAGAACCTGTGTGTACTCAATGGTGCTAATTCAGTCGTAGACAAATCTCTAAACAAAACTATACTGACAGGATTAAAATAGTGTTATCCTTTTCCACAAAGAACGTTTTGAGAGGGATGGCATAACTTTTACACTTGCCTAGTTAGTTTAGTTTAGAGGTTTGTGTTAAACCGAATTGTCATCAATAATGCCAATTTCGAAACCAAATTAACATTTCTAAAAGTAATGACATCCTTGTCACACGTTCTCAGGAGGGAACAGCAACACCATTTTTAGTCCTGCGAACTATTTAGTAAGTAGATTTACTTATACTAATTAAATTGGATTCCTTCCGTAATTACCGGTTCACGGGTCTCCTCTAAGATGAGAAGAGTTTAGACCGCAGAAGTGCAGATTGGTAGGCTTCACACGTCTTTGGGAACCGCTATACCTATATTCCTTGTCAAAATATGTACCTACGACAAATTTAAGAAATCTACGAAGTATCAGTCAATATACCTAGACTAAGAAATAAGTCACAGACTTAGATAACTAGTAAAAAGGTTTTCTAGCCCTGGTACTTACCTATATGGTTTCACCACCCACTCGAATGTTCCTACCTACAATAACCTACATTTTTAAGAAATATTACTCACAGGCAATAGTTCTTGTTAGGTAGGTACCTAAGTAGGTACATTGTCAAGTTAATTCGGTACGTACAGGTAAGCATATTTTAATACATAGAAAAGTACGTGTAATACCTTTAGGTCTGGTGTTTCATGGTCAATGGTTCTCAATGTTGAAAACGAGTGTTTTTATTCAGTGTATCCTTACTTATGGCACTAAAACGTGGACACTGTTACCACGACTAGAGTGTCCTTCCCATCCTTAAATATGGCGCTGAAACATGGACACTGATAACCGACCTTGAAAAACTATATACTTAATTCAATAAGTAAGTCAACCGCAGAAAAACTAAGTTATTTTTATTGACATACTCGTAGCCCAGACCGTAAGTAAGCATGGACACTGGGATAGGCCTTGCGGCTTGTAGGTGCGATGGCGGTTGGAACCGGGAAGAACCGGGAAGGGGCTGTAGGTGTATTGTGGGACGCCTTCCAAACAATAAATGTAAGTACATAAAAATATCAAATAGGAACCGGATGTATAAGGAAGACTAAGGAGAGTGGTGGCGTTTCTTGAAAAAGTCGTGGATGCCCGCAGGCTGAGAAGTTGATGATGTGAAAATATCATCTAAATCGTTTTGGACATCCTGATGCAAGTAAGATGATGCTGTGTGAGGATTTTATTTAAATTCAAAATTCTAATTTAAAATTCATTTATTTCAAGTAGGCCTAGTTTATAAGCACTTTTGAAACGTCAAGTCCGTCTGTTTGTAGTAATTCTACCGGTTCGGAAGGCAGATTCCACTGAGAAGAGCCGGCACGAAACTTAGCAGATTAAAACAGCATTTGCCAGACGCTTTTTCCCTTATATTGATGCACATGTCTACAATAGTATTCTTAAATATATAGATATTAAGGACCTAACTGTAAAGAAGGCTAGGGAAAAGTTAACATTTTGGCTCAACACACTTGGATACGATGACACTGAAAAGATATTAAAATTCGTACAGTAAAATTTTATATATTTATTTATCTTACCATTTTATATATGTAAAAATAATATATATCTTATTATTACCTACTATATTATATACACAGGCTAATTTGTTTATTTTATTCGTTTTTTACCTCATTAATGATTTTATTTAAAACTGTCACCTTCATCAATTTCTCTTTTTTGGCCGAGCAATCAATTTTGGCAATCTATTAACTGGGCCCCACGATACAGGTCGCCTAGTGTGGGGTCCACAGGTTATCAATAATAAGAGGCAAATATCAATATTATGTGCATTCAGCTTTACAAATTTAATATGTTAACCAATTCATGTGAAATTGTTTTACTTTTTGTGTTGTATTTCTTTTTCTTTCTACTATTGTATTGATATTCTGTGTAACATTTTAGTTTCAATAAATGTTTATTATTATTATTAGATTGCTCTTTTCCAACATCATTTTATAGTTTAACAATCTTTAGAATTTTTCTGTTTTGTGAGAGATGAGAGCGGAGTGGCCCGTTTCCAAGAAGACTTGTCGTAAAGTCAAATACAGCAATGAAAATATATTTATTAAAAAAAAAAAAAAAAAAGATAAGTATTAATATGTTAACTCGTAGAACGTAACTTTCCTTTTTTGTTGTTATATTTCTTAGTCTCTAGTCTAGTCTGCTCGAAGTGGAGGTAAAATTTTTTTCTTACTTCGATAAACAAACTTTTCAATGCTTTTTATGTTATACTTGTATAAAAAGATTACTAAGAAAGTAAGTAAATAAATTTGTAAGATAAAATAAAATGAAAGGATATTTTCTCTAATTAGGTACTTTTTTATATTTCTTGGTCATTTTTATTACGAAAAGATTGTTAACATCGGACTCTATTTTTTCTTTTTTTTACTTGTCTTAGACAAGTAGGTAAGATACAATAGATTACAAATCTATATATGATGGGTCAAATATTATTTGACATTCACAGGTGGTGATTATTCATTATTCATTATTCATTAATGTCGTTGGGTCATAGCGCTAATATGTTAGAATTTTCCAGAAACTTCACTTCAATAGTTTAGGAGTTGGCGGGCCGTTATAGTCTGATAATTTCAATAAACTATCAATATACGCTTGAAACATTTATAGAAAGTTTATAAATAAATGCCGATTGACAAAATTATAATATTTTTAATATAATACCCAATCAGTAACTTTTTCTGGCATCATCATCATCAGCAAGGCTAGCATGGGGGGCATTCTTTTCTCCCAGGGAAAAGGATAAAAATGTATCTTCTCCTACAGCTTTTCAACACTCCGAGCATTGGCGCATAAGTGGAAATATCCAAATACGTGTAATAATAAACGGTGATAAGCGTCTCTAATTCCCTGTTAACTTTCTTTGCAGGTGCCCCGCTTACATATAATTTTTGTCTCTTTCCTTGCCTTACGTGCCCTGCAAGTGTTGTTCTGTTTAAAGGTTTTCCAATTAAGTTTAGCATTCCGGTACGATGCTGTGCAAAAACTTTGGGGATGTGTACTTATTTAATATAATTGTCATAGCTACCGGTTAGCCCGCTACCATCTTAGACTGCATCATCACTTACCATCAGGTGAGATTGAAGTCAAAGGCTAACTTGTAGTGGAATAAAAAAGTGTCCAACTTACTGAACTCAAAGCCAAAAAGGCTATTCAATCAATAATTTCTGCCAGCAGCTCTCTATCTATTGTAAAATTATTTATAGAACAAAGAGAATCCGATATTTTTTGCCCAGGATGATTAATGAAGGAAAATAAGTACCTATAGCAACAAACATTATTGGCCAGTCTATATAAATGCAAGATACAAGCTGGTGTTTGCACAAGGAGTCACGGAATTATCGAAGATACCACGTTACGTGCAAGTGTTTAAAAAATATAATTGGAAAAAAAGTATAATGGCTAACTATCTCTGTGTGTTTTGGTCTTCTGTGTTTCTTTCAGTAGTTCTAGTTCAAGGAAAAACGGCAAGTGGACGTTTTTTTTAATCAGTTTCTTTTTTTTGGGTGTTAGCAATTCGACGCCGTTTTTGAAAACCTCATTCCATGCCTCAGTTAAATCCGAACTGATTACTATTTATTTATTTATTTTATTTGGGTTCACAAACAACAACACAGTATCACATTACACAATGGTATACATAGTACAAATACTCTCTGCGGCGTCAACTGCGTAAACCACATTTTAAAAATATTTGTTAATGGGGCTTATTCAAAACCTAATAAAACATTATTGTTGCAACAATTTCTACGAAAATACAAACAAAAAACACATGTTGGAAGGAAATCTTATAATTATTTATTAATATATTGTGATCCCAAACTATGATTATTTTTAAGGGTTTCTTCAACATTAGAGTAAAACTTAGGGTAAACTTTATTACTTGTGATTAAGGTCGTCAATACAACTTCCTACAAAAAATTAATTATCTAAAATTTATATTCCATTCGTAAAAAATTGGAACAACGTATTCCAAAAAAAATTAGCAAAAACAAAAGCAACGGAAATAAATTGAAAAATTTAATTGATCTCTATATTTCAGATTTTCGTAAGCATTCCACCTGAGCATGCGACTGAAATTGCTGCAGCTTCGTTGGAATGTATACCAAAGACTGGAGTACAACCAGACATGTTGCTAAGACTAGTAGACTGGAACTTCCAGGAGAGTGATCGAATAAAAAAATTCTTATACTGTTTCGGCACAACCTCTGGCTATGTTGACAAAGAGGGGCACTTTTACACGGATAAGATGGTAAAGTTAGTTGGAAATAACAGGTTAAAGAATCAATTTGAAAATGTACTTAAGGAATGCAACAAATCAGTTGGAGAGAATAAGTACGAAACCTTATACAAAGCGTCTTTATGTTTCCACGATAAAACTCCAATTTTGTTCAAATTGTAGTGTTTTTGTGGTAATAAAGCTTTTTTTGGAAATTAAATAGTTGTCTATGATTTCTGCCAATGTTTATAATAAGTGATGTGCAGTGTAACGCCACCGTACTTGTATGTTTAAAACAACAAAAATTAACTTCGAGTAATAAACCTGGGAGAGCACATTAGTCGTCCATCCTAGGTATTAAATCACTAACATTAACCTATACTTATAATCATGCTAAAGAGGTTGTTTTTGTTTATTTGAAGAGTGCTTCTCTCTGGAACAATCCGAGGGATTGATTGAATAAGCTTTTCTTCTTTTGATAGGTAAATCCTAGGGTGTAGTAGTAGTATGCACGTTTTCACTAAACCTAGGAATCGCCTTAATCGGATGCCCAGTGATTTAGATGATTCTAAGATAAAAGAAGTTTCACGAACTTTTCTGCTATGCCTTACGACGTTAGGCGTCGTCTAAAGTTACGACACCCATTCTGCGGATCGCAAAGTTTAGGGGACTCTTAAACTGACACTTGACAGATTAAAACAATACAAATTCGGTTTTTAATAACCTTAAATCCATACGAAAAATGAAAAATATGATAATACAAACACAAAATACCACAGCTTGTGACAAAAACCATAGACAAGTTAGGTTTTATGAGTTGCCTAGTGAAAATCTATTGGTGAAAGGTGCCTAGGTCATTACTTCTTTGATTAGCCATTACTTACTCAGGCATTGCCAGATTCGTCGTTAGTGAAAACGGGCATTAGAGCTTTAGTAGTAGGTAGTAGATTATTTATGTAACAGAGCTGGGAAAAAAAAGTATTACCACAATGCTTATTTCTGCTGCTAAACAGCATAACTGTGTTGAAGTCGAAAGGGTGTGGTTGCCGGTTTGTAAATTACAGGCTTATCAACTACGCCTCAGGTTCTTTGTAAGACATGTTTATTCCATGCCCTGCGAATTGTTGCTCTGTTTATCGGCGATGTTTTTCCCCTAACCATCAGGTGAGCCATTTGCAATTTCCAAAATAATTAATGCCATCTATTTAACAACGTAGTTGAAAAAAGATAGCATTATTTGGAGTTGTTATTTACGTTTAGATAGTAAACTGCCCAAAAGTAAAATGAAAGTTTACGAAGTTTTATTAAAAATATATTTTATTTCCTATTAGTATTTGCTTTTCTATTTCATACGATAAATTGTTAATTGATACTTGGATTTCAATTATATATTTAAGGTTTTTATATAAAGTTCACTTATTAATAAATTTCCATAAACTATCTAAGACATAAAACAACATTCGAAATCAAACAATCACAATGCTTATATAAAGTAAATATTAACAACGAGTTTCCATTATATCCGTTTCTGTATACAATTCACTCAGATTATCCCTTTGAGACGTGGGACTTATATTTTCCATATCTTCTAATTCACTTATCGACCTATTTAACTTTCTAAAGTTTTTAAAATTATCCTCTTCAAAATTTTCGCTTGAATTTTCACAGTCTGATGGGACATCACCTATATGGAAAGTGGAGTTTTGTGAGGTAGATTCAAAAATACCAGTTTCTTCTGAAGCACCACTAAGTAAAGTAGTTCGAGCTTCATATGGCCCCCCTTTTTCATTGTACTTGAAGTAGTCTAAGTTACATATATTTTGCTTTACAAGATTGAATTCATCGTCAAGGGGCACAAAATATGTTTTTATTAAGCCCCGTCCTTTTATTAATACTTCGCCACGACATTGTGTAAGTATTCCGCATTCCTCTAAGATTTTGGCTGTGTTTTCTGTTACCTGAAAGATTTATATTAATTAAGGAACTATTAATTAAACGGAGTACGTCTCAATTAATCCACTTCCGGTTTATCAATCACAGAAGTGAGATTTACCACACAGAAGTGGGATTGACTAATAGGTAATTTTATTTACTTATGTAAGTCGATTCTGAATTTTCTCTGTGATTTGGTGTGGTCAGAAGGGGTCGTGGCTAGTTACCACCCTAGTAACAAAGACGTGCGTGACGTGAGCGTTCCTGTACGATGTCGCATAGAAACCAATTAGGGGGAAGTTAATAAAACACCGCCGCTGGAAGCAAGCGGCCCAGGACCGTGGATTTTGGAACTCTCTACAAAAGACCTATGTCCAGCAGTGGACTTCAATCGGTTGAAGTGATGATGATGATGATGGTAATGAAACACGCTTGAGCTTTGGTTAGGTGCGTTAAATTTAAGTAGTACACAACTTAAAATGTTTATCACATTTAAAACTGAATATTCTTACTTGGATGCGGCCCGATTCTCCTGTAGAGTCCATGCGGGAGGCCATGTTGACTGCGTTACCCCAAATATCGTACAGCGGTTTAAGCGAGCCGACCACACCCGCTGCAACTTCGCCGTTTGATATACCTTTGAAACGATATTTAGTTACGAGCTTTATGTGTGTTAAACTTTACTTTATAAAATTTAGTTAGGTACCTTATTTTAGTGACTGCCAAATTTTTTAACAATTTTAAATCTTTAAATTAAAATTAATATATTATGTCTACGGAAATAAATAGGTAATCACTTTGGAGTTCCTCCGATGCTGACTTGGTGAGGCAAACTCCTTGAATATTTTCAAAAATCGTTTGTAATTCTTATATTTATCTATGTAACATAATTGTACCTATGTAATATTACAGAAATCTTGATAATAAATTACTAGCTGATCCCCGCAACTTCGTCTGAATTACCGGTTTTAAAACTTAAAAATAAACCTAGAACCAAACTGGAGCGCCACCTATCGTGCCCAGTTTTATTTCCAAACTATATTGTGCGCGGTCGGACCGCGGCATTTTGCTTGATTTTATGATTTCTATACCCCTCGTAACTCTTAACCGATAGGTTAAATATGAATAATTTAAAAAGGAATTTGCAGATACACACCTCATCAATCTAAATCATAAAACTATTTATTCGGATAAGGATTGATATCGTGATAGGAATGTCACCATCTTTTAATGTACCCGTGACAAATTATAACAAAAACCGGTTATTGTGACTTATTTATAGATAATAATGATTACTTTAAACGTGTTGTACATTATTTTCATGTACCATCAATTAATTTCGCGGTGTACGCCAGTAAAGCCCCAACTCCGTATGACATCTTTAACAAACATCGTTCGTTATATTGCAGCAAATTTACAGAAAACCATAATAAAATATACACTAAAACCTCCCACATGAGTCACTCTGTTCATTAGTGAAAACCGTATGAAAATTCTTTTGGTAGTCTTTCAGCTTTTTTCGCCCAGACAGACAGACACGGCGCGGCGGGGGACTATGTTTTATAATATGTAAAGAGGGTACTAGCCGTTGTTTTTCGAGGACCAAAAGTAGCCTATATTACTCTCCGTCCAAAAAAGTAACGCTCATTCATTGTATATCTTGGTTTGTTTGGTATACCTACCTTCCTTTTACTGTTATTTGTTAAGTTTATTTTAATTGTAATGGAAAAGCGGAGTCTTCTGACACGGGGGTAGTAATACTATTCTGAAAAGAAGACTTCTGCGATATATTGATACCACTTTGTTTCTTATCGAAGTTTATTTATATGCATCACCTACCTCTCTTCTCGAGCTGTGTTTTACGCTATTGGTTGCCTGGAAAAGATCGCTATGTAGCGATAAAGCCGCGAAATTGTATACTTTGTGTTCAATTCTTATTTACAATTTTTCTGTGTTTTTATGAGGTGTACAATAAGTGATTTATTAAATTTTTTATTTGCGTAACAGCTCTTACTGCTATGCATGATAAAAAAAGCTTGGTAAGTTGTCATATAACAAAAAATCAGCTTCAAAGTAACTCACCTATTCTAAGATTCAATCCTTCAAAACTTTGAAACGAGCCACGATTGAAGTTCTGTAACTGCATCATCATAGCTGCAGCAAACTCGACCATCGTGACAACTATTGATCGATTGTAAGGAGTATTTTTACTTCTATCAACAATCGAAGCATAAGAATCGAATGAATCACGTCGATTCGGGTCTAGCCCACAAGCTGCCATGTACGTCCAACCCGCAATTTTTATTTTCTCAACTTTGTGTATGGATGAACCAGTAAGAAGGAGCTAAAAAAACATTTTAAATGATGAATAATGAGCAACCACAAATGTCTAAACCTTGAAATTGTAAATAGAATAAAAATCCAAGGTTAACTGATCAAATAACAAGACTATGGCTTTGTGATAACTATAGCAACTCCGCACGCAGGCAATGTTATTGACAATGTTTAGATTATAGTCAATAGTAGGCTCTGAGCCTTTCAGCAGACGATTGAGAGAGCTATGCTGAGAGTATTAAAACGTGATCAAATTTGAAATGAGGAGATCCCGAGGAGAACTAGAGTTACAACATTGCTCAACGAGTCGCAACGCTGAAGTAGCATTGGACGGTGCATATAGCTCGGAAAAAGTCGTTGGGGTCTCAAGGTGCTGAAATTGCGACTACGCACCGGTAAATATCGGCAGGCGGCACCGGCTCCGGCAGCGTTGTTTGACTCCAACGAGGTGGACAGACGACCTCAAGCGAGTGCTAAGAGCCGTGGGAAACAAGCGGCCCAGGACCTTGGATTTTGGAACTATCTACAAAATACCTAGTTATGTCTAGGGGTTGTCAGTCCGTTGAAGTGGTGATGATTATAATGATTAAAATTACTTAATTACGCGCAATAAATGGTGTTTTCAATTTAAAGAGTATATAAAAATTCTGCGATACAAAAAGCTATTTGGATCTGGAATATTTATTATCCAATTCATAAATTTGCGTTAAAATTGCGTTTCTATTTTAAAATAGTGTAGGTGCTTGTGTGTAAAATACGTACCCGATCAAAATCTGATATTACTTCGTCAAGTATGCTTAGGAGAAATTTATCGCTCAACTCTGCATCATCTTCTAATCCTAATTTATATTCTGTTAATGAAGCAAACATAACAGCTACATTGTCGTATTTCTCATAATATAATTCATCCAGGGATCTATTTAAATCCAAATATACCTGCACTAAAACAAAAGTGTATGAAGGTAATTAACCATATTTTTGGCTACTTACTCGAAAAAATTGATTACATAATCTTACCAACATGTGCAGGCAGAATGTTTTCCAGCAGCATATTATTCACTTTCAACATAGTCTCGGCTTCTTCTTGTTCTTCACTCAGCTGTATTTGCCATAAATGATCTAATCGATGTCTATATTCTGTTGTTCTATCAATCCAGTATAAAGTCATAGTTATTATTACCACTGAAAGTGTATGGGACACCCTTGGATCTAATCCGACATTCCAAGTAGAGTCGACAGAAAAGAGGCATGATTTGATTTCCCAAACAATCCAGAGATAAAATAAAGTCATCAAACCAGCAACAATCCATTTGAAAATAAAGAAAACTCTGCTGAACAAGAAGTTCAAGAGCAGTGCTAAACTCCAGCACTGCGTAACATGCTGAAAATAATTTAAATTTTTTTATTTGAACAACTATGAAACACTATGAGTTATAGCGTAGTGATACTAGGAATGCATAATTACCCAAGAGGACAAGCAGTTGGATAGAACACTTTCAAAAGCCGGATCCACTTTTACTTCAGTACATGCAATAACGTTTATCATTGAAGTTCCAGCAAGACCCAGACTTATAATCAAATATGTGCCAGTTCTTATCTTCGGACACCTTATTATGGCCAATGATAAATCGTATATCCATCGGATACATTTATTTCTAGGCTCATCTATGCCTTTATGTTTTGTCCATACAAATTGAAACCAAGACAAGGGCTGCATTATTACTAAAAAGATTAACAAAATAGCGAGCAATAATATCGCATACCATTTGAATTGGTAAAACCTAAAATGAAAATAACGATTATTTTTATTGAAAATTTTGTCATTATATTGAAGTAAAAATTGCTCATACCAGTGTGTGGTCAGTCCATTGATAGTCATTATCAAGCATAGCATCAGAAGGCAACACGTGATGTAGTACTTGAACAAAGGATCCGGTTGCAAAAGAAAAGATTTCTCCAGTTTAAAATTTTTATACATAAGCGTAAATCTGTTAAGTCGAGATTCCTGTTTGAAATTATCCCTGCAGTTAACATTCAGTATTAGATATATTCATTTTTAGTATGAATATTTAATGAATTGTGTTTTATTTACTTACTAGATATTTTGTAAATATATAGCTTTATTTCATAGTTCTGAGAACGCCACTAATGTGACGTTCTAGAACTAATAAATATGGAGTCATAATTTACAGGCTTAATTGAATGTAAGAAGCTGTTACAAATTGATTTAAAAATTTGTAAACTACTCTTCTCTAAACAATTTTAAATCGATGATTAAGAAAAGATTCACACCTATTTTTTACATTATTATGGATGCAGAAAATACTACTTTTCAATACGTACGTACTTTCCATTGCTCATGTCTTCTATTTCCTTAGCCATCTGTGCATCGGCTGCCTTAAGCATTTGTTGGTATTCAACTAAATTCTCATCCATGAAGGCGGTTGTTCTACGAATAGATGATGAATTTCTATTTTCCGATCGCTACTAGAAATAGATATGATATAATTTGTTCTGAGATCGACTTTCAAAAATTGCACTAAGAAAATATAATGTGTGAAACAATATAAACTTTCTCTAATGTTATGGCTGCAAAATCTGTAATTAGATAATACAAGAACTTGATTTTGCATCCAAAGAATAATTATTCATTCTACCACCACCAAACTCTTAATTAATTTTTTCGATCATAGCCAGCAAAAATGGCAAGTTTTTATCCTAGAAAAATATTTTCGTTTTGAGGGAAAATAAAAACCCAACTAGCCCAAAGTCGCGTGCAGAAACTAGTTAATTATAAATAATAAAATTAACTTACTCTACCACGACGAGTCGGAATTATTTTATTAAATCCAACAGAAGCTCGTCGATACGGCTTGTAGTCGATAAGTGGCTATGAGCAGAAATTAATATTATAGAAATAATTATTATAGTTTTGAATATAAGTTTTTTGCATCTAGAAAAAATATGCTTTACATACTATTAAATTTGTATAAAACCGACGGCAAGCATCATATAACATAATTTCTATAAATATTGGTTTTTTGTAAGAGTAAATATCTGTACAGTACAGTCATCATCAAATAGTGCACTCAATTAAATGATAATATTAGATAGAACACCGAGAATAAACATAAGGAGAATAATTGTAATGTTTCTTTGCAATATGTATTATGTTTAATTTGATGCTCGTTTGAAGCTAGGTTTTTTAAATTTTTATATGGTAATGCTAAATTTTCTTTGAATTTTTATACTTGTTTTCTTTGTTTACTATGTTTAACTTTTATTATTATAAAATTCTTATTTTATTATAATTAGTATTTTTTCATCTTAACTTCACCCAAACGGGGTTTTATGAATAATTGCTAATTTAAAAGAAAAATATAGTAGCACTTAGTCTCACTCATTTCTGTCACCCGTTGGTCATACAACTGATATCGTACATATCCGTTGTATGACTGACTAAACGGCGATTGTTTAAGTTTATTTGGATATTTATAACTACACGCGCGACAGTAAACTCGTAAAATTCGGCATTCCATAAACAGTTTTTGATAAATTAACTCGTTGAATTGTATTAAAGAGATTTATATATTTTTTATGAGAATCTTAGGCGGATGAAGCGCCCGTTTGCATGATTATTATCATAAAATATTGATGCTGACTGTACAATTATGCTATCAAAGTAATTCTCCAGTATTTTAAACTTTACCTTTTGCGGTCTCGAGAGTAGAAATGTTTGTAGCTTATTCTTCATTATGAATGGATCGTTTTGGGACACAAAGTTCGGCTCTATAATGTATTCTCTTGCATAGTCTAACAGCAGATCTAATGTTTGTTTGGTAATGTGCACTTTCCTGAAACAATATAACTATAAAGTAGGTAGTCACTAGGTAAGTTCATATCATCATTTATAATCTCGTACCGTGTAAAATATGTTATATATTTTAAAATAAGTTTTTTTACCTTTCTTGTAAAATTGCAGTAATATTAGCAAATTTTTATTCTAACGTTGGTCTTTATATCACAATGTCCAGGGTTCCCAGGTTGGGTTGAAAAATTGTTAGGTATCGAAATACAGCCAAAAAAAACCAAGCCCAGAGTTAGTTCCCATGCCTCGGAGAGCAAGTTAAACAGTCGGTCCTGATTATTTTCATCGATCAATCGATGCTAAATATAAACTTTTTTCTATGAGACAGGAGGACTGAGTCAGTGGCATATTAAGAGCTTGAGGATGACGATGATGATAAAACTTCACATAGGATCTTTTTTGAATGTCATGATTTAATTTAATTATTTAAACGGTAGCGGCGGTATCCTTTTTGTTAAAATGAAAACTAAGGACCAAGATACAAAAAAAATTACATCCTAATATTATTTCTTTTAATCAAAACAGGAGCTATACGGCCGTAGGTACCAGGTAGTGTATAAATTGTTTCAGATTTATTTATTCAATTACACTGCAGCTTTCCAACAAATCAAGTTCCAGTATTCAACGTTTTGTTGCATGCAGATAATCAATCTCTCTGTCCCATGTCGGTCTGTCTGCATGAAATTGCAGAACTATTGTTTTAATGACAAGCAATTCAGCCTTTGTGCATGCGCGTCAGGATATATTGTGGGCCAAAACAATTACCAGACTGTACGTGGATGGTGGGGTATGGTTGAAATATGGTGACGTACTCCATTTACCGTGGTGTTTTGTTTTGGTAAGGCTACCATTTTCCCTACTAACAAAATGCGAATGAGTTCATGTTGGTTCTTTCATGCAGCAGTAGAGCTACTGGTTTTTTCGGATAAAGATGTTTTTAACTTCTCATGTTAAAATGGCTCAACTAAAAAACTTTTATCCCTACAATAAGTAATGAGGTAGAAGGTAATAAGGTATAAGGTATAAGGTTAAATTAGGTATAAGGTATATAAGGTATAAGAGCGGGCAGGAAATTAAAAAAAAAACAATTCGGATCAACATTTAAAAATATCTGAGAAATGCACGAGTATTCTTTCAAAAAGGTGGAATACCATGTTAGTAGGTAAAACAAAAGAAAATTAACGTTCTTTTGGAAATAGAAAAGATACAGTTAAAGGTTTTGAAATATAATATAAAGATAATAACGATATAACTTGTACTGAATTCCTCGTATTTGAGAAATACCTACAGTGACTTATAGGGTGCGGTGTCTTAATGAATTGATAAAAGTCACACTGTACCCCGCCCAGTGCATTTGTATCTGTTATTTCGGCTTTTGGGATATTTAAAAAGAAATAGTTTAATCTAATCAATTTTTATAGCTTTAACAATAGACATCCGCAATTGATACGGGATGAACCAAATTATTGGCGTACTGATAATAAAACTTCCCCTGAAGATAAACGAATATTATCAAGATATTGGCTGTCAACAGCTTATTTTTCAACAGACTTCAAAAAGGAGGGGATCTAAATTCGATTGGTCTTTTTTTATGTATGAATAGGTACTGATTACGCTGCGATTTATTATCTGATATATGATTCGCCTTTAGTTTCATACGGAAATGTTGCCATTTGGTTCCATAAAGATTTAACATAGTTTGGCCCCGTGGTGTTCATTTTATGACGATGTGATTTTGATTTGTGTACGACTTTTAATTTCCATTCAAATAACGAAACTATATTAGGTGCAGTTTGGAGACAGAGTTCGAAAAATGCTAGCTCCTATTTATTTTGACGGCCGAGTGGCGCCTCAGAAAGCAGGGTCGCTGTCCAGCGACCCTGCTTTCTGAGTCGTAGGCCGTGGGTTCGATTCCCACAACTGGAAAATGTTTGTGTGATGAACACGATTGTTTTTCAGTGTCTGGGTGTTTATTTGTATATTATAAGTATTTATGTGTATCATATTCATAAAAATATTCATCAGCTGTCTTAGTACCCATAACACAAGCTACGCTTACTTTGGGGCTAGATAGCGATGTGTGTATTGTCGTAGTATATTTATTTATTTATTATTATTTATTTATTTAAGTTTGGTCATCGGTTTTTTTAAAACTTTCATGTGCTATTTAATACATTTTATCATAAAACTAATACGCACTAACATTAAGCGCGTCGCAGGTAGCACCTGGATCCAAGCGGCTCAAAACCGTGGAATTTGGAACTCCCTACAAAAGACCTATGTCCAGCGGTGGACGTCTGTCGGTTGATATGATGGTGATGATGATGAATATGCACAAGCAACGTAAGTATATGATACCAGTTGCGTTATATACATAGTAAATATATGTAATATTTCTCTCAACTCACCCCGCCTTTCCAGTAGATTCCATTTTATTTGCAATAGTGACGTCTTTCGACCAAATATCGAATTGCCACTTTCGAATGCCGATCAAACCGCTTAATATTTTACCTGAATGCACACCGATCCTCATATCAATATTCAGGGCGCGCTTCTCTCTGTAAATAATAGGAATGTAAATTGTAGGAATATTTGAATAATTTCGAGGAACAATAAATTAATGAATGAGGATATAATAGTTTAGTTCTATGCTAATATGTGAATGTTTCTTTGGTAGAGTACTGAGTATGTTCGGCTACGGCTCACGAGGTCTTGGGTTTGATTCCCGTTTCGATCCAAAGGTGCTACCTATTGGGTTTATCTGTTAAAAGTACCAGTCCAGAGAAAGAAAACTGTGCATTTCCATCAATTGTCCACCCCTCCTGCCTCGGAGAGTATGTTAAGCCAGATGTCATTAAGAAACAATGGTGGATTATTTTTTGATTTTAGAATAAAAATAGTAAGGAAATAGCAGGGAAACTGCTGAGTTGTGATGTTTGTTTCCCTGGGAATCGTAATGCCAGGTGGCACTCTTTTCAGCCTATGGGTCAAAGAATCCTTTGCCCATCTGTACCTCTGTATGTCTACACGAATCTGTAGGGGCATTTAATGTGAAATATTAAATCAGACTGGCCGTTGGCTTGGTGACACACATGAGGTGTTAAAATCGATATTAATGTTACTGGTAAACCCTTAAACCTCAACAGGTTAGTTTGTTACCATCTTAGACTCCGTCATCACTGCATCACACATGCAAAAATCTGGGTTGACAAAACAGATGTTACAAATGTAATGGTACAAATGTGACAAAACAAAACAAAGGAAACTATGTATATTATACAATATAATAATTGCAATAGTGTGTGTGTTGAAGCTGTAATAGCGCAGTAGGTAGGAGCTCGACTTCACTTTTGGGGGGCCGAGTTCGAATACCAGCTCTAACTTTTCTAAGTTATGTGCGTTTTAAGTAATTAAAAATATCACTTGCTTCGGCGATGAAAGAAAACATCGTGAGGGAACCTGCATGCCTGAGAATTCTACATAATGTTATCAATGGTGTGCGGACTCCACTAATCCGGACTGGGCCAGCGTAGTAGACTACGGCCTTAACCCCTTCACATTGTGGGAGGAGACCCGTGCTCTGTAGTTTGCTGGTAATTCGTCGATATGATGATGATGATCATAGTTTGTTTGTTTGTCCTTGCCTAGCACCCTAACTTAGCAAACAATCCACTTGATTTTTGACATGGAGTTGTGAACATGGGCAAATTTTTCTTAGGAAAATCAATAGTTCCCACGGGATTTGTTTAAAACCGTAATTAACGTCCGCGAAGTCGAGGGCAACAACTAGTATATGAATAAAGGAGACCTTGTCACTTGAAGCGATTTCTTTACCGCCTTTAGAGTCTTTGCCAACCTTCGCTAATAGAGTTTCCCTTTCATTGGATTCTTAAACAAATAATAAATTGGTTGAAATCACAAGAATAACTAGTTTGTTTTAGTATATTTATTTCCTTTAGTATTGTTTACTTTCCTTCCTTTTATGCATATTTTCTGTACAAAATGGTTTTGATGACCACCTGTGACTACTGATGATCTTCAAAAATGAGACTCAAATTCAACAAGACACGTGCTAGCATGCAATAATGTGCTTACTATAAAAGTTTCATATAATATCTATTTTCCCTGATTCTGGGAGACAGTCAAGATGAAGTCTTACTCGTAGTCTGAGGCTGTGTTGGCCGTTCGCCAAACAGATTATTGTCTGCAGGTAAAGTATGATATTCATATAATGTGGGTGCTGAACGTGCTTAAGGTTTTAATGCACAGCCTTTTGTATATGAGCTATGCGATCTTCTCATTTAAATATCACAAAATATGAAATGAAATCTGTATTAGTGAATATTATAGAACGGAGTTGTCCCCCACACAAAGATAGAATATGATTTTTAGGAGGTAGTAATCTGGTATTAAGTTTGATATTAGAGACATAGTTGAGGGTATATAAATAAATAAATATTACTACGACAATACACACATCGCTGTTTAGCCCCAAAGTAAGCGTAGCTTGTGATATGGGTACTACGATAGCTGATGAATATTTTTATGATTATAATACACATAAATACTTATAATAAACAGGTATAACATGGAATCTTGGTTTAAAAATGCTAATATATTTTATATGGTAATAGGCAATCTACAAGACATCATAATTTTTTAATGTTTTTATAAACATACACTACCTAAATGGATGGTTTCTATTTTAACCTAACAAGGCAATGCATCAGAACGCTATTTCGTCTGGCGAAATCTCTAAAGTCAAAAGCCAATAAGAAAAACTAACCTGACATTTTTAATTATGTGGATCATCTCAAGTCCCAGATCTACGCAGTTTTTGGCATGTTGCTCAGTGGGCTTGGGTATACCGCTCACGCAATAATAGCAGTCGCCTAAAAATTTTATACGTAGCACGTCATGTTCCTGAAACATAATTGTTGGCATAATTAAACGAACAATTGAAATGATCTAAAATACGTTACTAAGGTAATGAACCTGTAGAGGTAATAATTTTCTTTTAGATTTCTGCTGATATGATAAAATACATTTCAGACAAGCGTCTGCGACAAATGCGGTACGATCCTCGTCACATTTTCATGGTACATGGTAGTAGCGTCTGACTTAACGCGTCTGTCGCATTGGATCTACCCACTGCAATTAACTTTTTGCGAGAGGGGATACAAAAAATATAGGTACGAGAAAACTCCTTATTCTGTATTTAGTAATTAAGAACTTGACACTTGCGACGTTCACAGATAATAACATAATATACTTATTTATTTTATTATTATTTATTTAAAATAAAATTGTACAAAAATGCTAGTGAAATAATATTCGATGGCCGTGGCCGAATATTGAACAAATAGCCAGAGAAAAAAACACTGGTTCGAGATCTACCGTTCGTTGCCGAAGTTTTGAATGATAATGATACTACAATGTTTTTAGAATGTAACAAAACTTTGACAGCCTGGCTGAAGACACTAACCTATGAAGAAACTGAGGCGCTTCTTCAGTTTATTTCTATTTTAAATAAAATGGATATAGACGCACTAAATAACATGTACACATACACACTCATGCAAAAACACGCACACATGCACGCGCGCACTCACAAACATAAACACACCATGCACACCGAGACACACTACTCAACCGTTTTATATTTTATCTTGTCTTTGTATGTGGTATTTTGATGCTTACTAGGAAGTCTCCACAACATGTATAATTTACAGTGCAAGAGACGAAATAAACGGTTGTTATTTAATTACTTAATGTTTAAAATGATTTAAAACACGTAACAATAATAAAATAATAAACTTACTTCAGAGGCTTCATCGAACCGGCCAAATAATTCATTTAGTAGCTCCACCATTCTCAAAGGTGATAAAGTTGTAGATATTTTTGTGTAGTTCACGACGTCTGCATATAAAATGCTTACATTTTCATGTTCTTCCACGTAGAGTTGGCTGAACAAGTCATAAAATAAATAAATACATACATAAATATACACGTTCATCACACAAACAGTCTCCAGTTGTGGAAATCGGACCCACAGCGTTGGACTCAGAAAGCAGGGTCGCGGCTCAAAGCGCCAATAGACCGTTAGAAAGGAAAAGGAAATAAATAACGGTAGCTTAGTTGCCAGTTCCTTATTCTTGGCATACGCTCCACCGTGTGTTGATACGTTCTTTATCTTTAGGGACTATTTTATTTTTATATAAAAAAAAAAACTGTATGTTTGGCGCATATTTCTGAACATGAGAAAAGATCGACCAATTTGGCTGTTTTGAAATGCACTTATTGGAATTGGCAAGATTGGGTTTGTTGGAAACAAAATTTAAGGCAATCAACTAAAAAGAAAAGATATATATAATTGAAAAAATACGGTTATATACCTAAATGATCTCATAGTGTGGCTCTGGCTGGGTGACCTTATATTAAGAAACATGTTGCGTATATCATGGCGCACTCTTGAAACGATGTGTTCCGGTAGAATGCTTAACATAAGACGCTCCTGAAAAAGTGTGAAAAGAGCAGGTTGAACGATATAAATCAAATATAAGTAGACACTTATATATGTTTAAGTTTAACAAATATGACCTAAAATAAACTATTTAAAACTAAATAAAATCTAAAACGTCCTCGAAACCACCGCAGCGAGGCACAGTTCCTATGTTTAAGGATATGTGCGCCCATTAAATCTATTGCAGCACCTAAATGTTACAGCAAGTTAAAGTTAAAAATAATTGTAACTATATTGAAATGATGCAATAATATTATGATACCGATGGCTAAACGAAGAAGTTGATCTGTGAGTAGGCAATTTTATCTATCTATAGGCAGTACACAAAATGGGCTAAGGTAATAAACAATCAGATTTTATAGTTGGCTCTTATAAGAGGGGACTACCCAGTCCCTCTTCTATAACTTTGGTTTTATCTTAAATACAATTTATATAAATAGAAAGTATAACTTAGTTTTCGAAATAATTATTAGTAATCCTTACTAATATTATAAATGTGAAAGTGTGTTTGTTGGTTTTTCCTTAACTTAGCAACCATTCAACTAGATTTTCGGCATACCTAGAGTTAGGTGAAAGGACTGATAGTAACATAAGCTATTTTTTAACCTATATTTTATAATTAACTTTACTTATTACTTTTTTTCAGTATTACAATAGTTACTCAATAGAAAATGATCTTTCTTCTTAATAGCTTTAGTGCAAAGGCTGCCTTTCTTTAGATCGCGATTATCGATAACTTATTTTATAACGGACACTCGAAGGTATTGAATTACTCAGCTATTATTACCTCTTGATCCTTAACAAATTTCAAACGCAATGTACTTTCCACACAGGCGCGTCTGTCCAAGAAAGACCGTCGCGTGACTATCTCGTTCATCAATCTGAAGTAAACTCCCATAAGGTTGACGCCAATTAGGTAGATAACCTCACACGCTACCTAGAACGAGGGGTTCTGTGTTTATTAATTAGTATTGCATATCATCAGTGCACAATGAAGCTTAATCCATCGTCATCATATTTATCAACCCATTACTGACCCACTACAGGGCGTGGGTCTCCTCGCGGAATGAGAAGGGTTAAGGCCATATCAGATCGAAGCCCACCAAGCTGGTCAAGTGTGGATTGGTAGATTTAATTGCCCTTGGAGAAATCTTAGGCGTGCATGCTTTCTTATTTAAATGCACATAGCTAAAAAAAAAGTAAAAAGTTGTAAAAGATGGTATCGAACTTGGCCCTCTAAAACAAACACTGAAGTCATTACCACTAGGCTAATCCATATAATGTTGTAAATGGATAGTATGTCGGTTTGTTTGTAATCAATGCTTGGCTCAGCCACTGCACTGCTCTTGACGAAACTTAACTTGTATCCGGGAGTTGAATATAGTTTATATAAAATATAAGCTTATGGAAAAATCCTCATATAATATTAAGGCTTACGTGTATGATATAAAAGCTTGGGTATGAATTGCTCTTACTTCATAGCTAAATATAAACTCGACTGTGAGTTGGTGATAACAAAAAAAAAACCTGGCTAAGTTCGTTGTAGGCTCTTTTTAGACCAGGGTGCGTTTGGAACCCTCCTAGCTTTAGTTTTAAGTAAACGAATCAGTTATCACCATCGCCTAACATTAGTGTTAACATGTTAAATGTATGAACACTTCATAAGTGCATGTGATAAGGTTACATGAATAAAACATTTTTGAATTTGAATTTAGGCTACATTTTATTGAAGAAAACTACGTCAGCGTATATTGAAGAGATAGCGTGTACCCTGGAGACACAATACCTGGAAACTATTAGTTTGAACGGTTTTTTTTAATTAAGCCTTTAATTACTTAATTAGACTCTAGAAGTTATCATACGTCACTTAGGCACAATTACGTTGCGTTTTGCTTTTTGTTGACTTTACAAGCAGTGTGGTCTTTTAAATGGGAGATCGAGGGGCAATAAGGGAATTGTAGACTGCATCATCACTTAAATTCAGGTTAAATTGCAGTCATGGGCCGACTGGTAGTACTGTTTTTAATAACTGGCTATTTTCAATCGTAAATATAGGTGGCAGATATTCCGTAAAATTGGAAATTGTCTCATCATTGACCTGGATATTAGATATATGTTACTTTGTATCACAAATATACTCGTATCTTTATTGAAATCCGGAAAATTTAAATAAAAAGTTATGCCGATGTTGATTGAGATTAAAAAAGAAGGAACACAAATTACGTAATTAATTATCGTAATAATTCATGTAAAACACCTTAATTTTCGCATAAAGATAGTCGTAATCGTAAAACTATATTATAATATATGTTAAATTAAAAATAAAATCTATCTTAGGGATTGTCAATGGGATTATCCAGTATCAATCATTATTATATTTTGCAAAAAAATGATTAATAATGAACGGTCAAAGTTTATGTTATTGAATGCCATTCAACTCTCAATCATAATAATCGTTTGGATTATCACACTTCGCTAGGAATTCATCAAATTATTGCATTGACTGGCTACCAGGAAATTGTAAACCGTCCCTCACGATCAAACAAAAATCATGGACTTTGTAAACAAAAAGGTTATCTGGCCCATGAAATGAACACTCGACCTACGAAGACACTTCATTTCTTATTAAAATCTATCAACCAGTTATAACTGTATGTCGTGTTATTTAATACTTAATACTAATAGTTGTCTTTGATGTTTATTGTGTGCCATAAATCGTAAGCAAACCTTTGTGTAATATGCTTTTAGTTGTCTTCATTTATTACCTAATATTTAATAACCTTTTTAGGTTTTTAACAAGCGCCTATAACCTGGTACGAAGCTATGATATCCTGGTGGTTAGAACTCCGGCCTACCTTTCACGGGTCCGAGTTCTAAGCCCAGCACGCTGTACTTTTCGGAGTTATGTGCGTTTTTAAATTAAGAAATTACCACTTGCTTGAACGAAAGCTAAAAAATCGTGAGGAATCACGCCTGGAAGTTTTCCATACATTTATTAAAGGCATGTATGTCTATTCTCTACCAATCCGCACTTGACCAGCATGATGGACTACGGATTAAACCCTTCTCATTTTAAGAGGTCGCCATAGCGGGCCTGGGTAATGGGTTGATATTGATAATGATGAAGATTTCAATATAGGTGGGTGAAATTTTGTTTTCCATTATTTCCAACACAACAATTACAACAATTTGCTTTTTGAAAATAAACAATTGTTACTATAAATACAGTGAGTTATAGAATGATTAGATTAAACTTAATTCAGTGCTAATGGAACTCTCTCAAAACACAACAATCCAAAAAAATATTACAAAATAAAAAAAAAACTTTGTCTCTCACCACTATCCCGACGTTGGGGTTTTCATAATACGTGAAGAATGCAAACACGAAAGTGTATACAACGCTAACCAGCACGCCTAGGATAATCGCCAGAAAGTTGTTCCTCATTGGCAGAAATATGTACACCGATAGTAAGGCCGTGGTTGAATATGCCGGCCGCAGGAGCATACCTTCAAAGGAGGAGAAAATGGCGACGGCTATATCTGTAGACAAAATAAAATATGCATACCACGAAATTTTTCTTTAAAATTTAAAATAGCTAGCTAGCTTATCTTATAAATACTATTTATTTTTACGAGGATACACCCTTGGTATTGGGTTCACTTGTTATTGTACTTTTGTTTACGTAAAACATTTAATTTAAGAACGCATTCTAAGTTCTTTATACATATAATATGAATCACGCGTAGACTAGGGGAATTCCCATGTCGGTTTTTGAAAGTTCTGTCTAGTTCCTAATTGTTTTTATTTCCTTTTTACCGACTGTAATATAAATATATCATTTAGGAATAGAGGTAGATGAGCATTGGAAAATGTGGTCAAATGTAAAATATAAATTCTGAGGCTATAAAGTAGGTGAGTGGTGGAAAAGCGGTGATAGACTAGTGGGTGAGGCTTCGGCTTCCCTTTCGGGGTGACCGCACCTCTAACTTTCCGAAATCGGTGAGTTATTAATTTAACCAATTAAATAGCACATGTTTTAACGGTGATGGAAAACTTTGTAAGGAAACCTGCATGCCTGTGAGTTTCCATAATGTTCTCAAGGGCGCGTGAAGTCTACCAATCAGCACTTGGTCAGCATTGTGGACTTAACTCTTCTAATTCCAAGAGGAGACCCATGCCCTGTAGTGGACCGGTAATGGATTGATGATAATTTTGATGAAAGTAGGTGAGATAGCAATAAATACGTTCTCTAATCATTGTGGTAATATTCCTCTAAGCAATGGCATTCGCTTTTATCGAATATCAAATCTGCTTATCATGCTTATTTATACGAAAAATGTGTATTATTTCTGTAATTATGATTATTTCAATGTTGTACAGTTTGTAAATCTTTTCAATGATAATAAGTTTCATATTGTACCTATTATACATTATAAGTTATCACATATTTTACAAAGCTCGCAAGAGTAACATGATTTGATCATTGTGTCGTAAAGACCGGAAGAGGCTCTACAATGTGATCAAAATAAAAGAACCTACCCGTTATTACAAAAATATTTGAACCTCCAGTCATCTAATTACTTGTTACGTTAAATTTTCTCCATACAATCAATATTGAATGCTGTAACATTTAGACATGTTTCTCTTAAAGCATAAGCTATCCATTATCGCTATCCATGTTGGTATGGACATAATGGTAAACTTTCATATGTCAGTGCAGTACACGCAAATCCCAAAAAGAGTCAATATGCTATTTATTATACATTGAAAAGGATATTAAGTTCTATATGATAGGAGAATTTATAGGCACTATCTGGCTAAAAAGGATAAATATCAGCAATTTAAAAAAATAAAGTATTTTAATAATATACCTGACATTACAAGGTCTGCCGTGAGAACGAATGTTACAAGTATTGGTATCCAAAACCATCGTTTCTTCAGAGGTTTGTAGACGCATTTGCAGAACGACAAAGATGGCAATGCTATTCTTAGGATATACATAGCCATCGATAAGTAGGTCGACGGCCACTGTATTTGCTGAAATGATACTCAAATATTATAACGATTATTTAAACCACAAATCCTAATTTCACTTATATTAATAATTTATATACTAAACTATATCCATCAAAGAGACACGAGGCATAATTTTGCGAAATAAAGTATAAGCATAATTTCATAATGTCATAAGCTTTATTTTATACAATCTACCAAAAACAGTACAGTGGTAAATTGTATCCCTGTAACATATAAACGTTGTTAAGCAGTTGCATAGCTTCGCAATGTTTGTCTTCTTCTTTCAGATGCCAATTTATTGAAGACAGATAGAGAGAAAACATTTTAAAACTAATCACCAGCCTCTATGTCTTCAATGTGGCGTGCTAGATATATTAGGAGCAAATTATGAACTTGCCTCATTGTAGGTATAAGCTATAACTAAAATTATGTGAACCGTTGAAAAAAGTACGAGAAGTGAAACGTATATATAAATTAGTGTTTCTCTTAATTTTTCGTCGTATTTCCGGTATAGGCCTTCCAGATCCTTTTGATAAAATTGATCCTGCAACAATAAAAAAACTGAAGTTAAAATTTTGTTAAAGATAAGTACTTTCAAAATTATATCTTCATTTCGTGAGGTTCCTAATGTATTCCAATTATTTTAACTGATTATTCTCGCGATACTATTTATTTTATAAAAACTGGGTCAATAGTTTCATTCCTGATGATGCGAGGTCATTTGGAATCTCCGATTAATTATTATCGGTACTATGACGATATTTTTTAATGAATTTATGTTATTCAAATGCATTTTTAATAACATTTGAAGCTTTTAATATTTGGCTGGCTGCACTATACCACAATAAAGCATATATATTTTCTTGATCGTAAGTAACTATACCTATCAAGGTTAATATTACAAATGCGAATATGTGTTTTTTTTATTTGTCCTTACTTACGTCCTAAATAAGCAACCAATTAACTTGATTTTTTGGGTACAGTTAGTTGAAAGGACGGAGTGTAACATAGGCTACTTTTATCCCAGGAAAACAAACGGTTTTCGCGGGATTTGTAAGAAACCGTAACATACGCGGCCAACAGATAGTGTTAAAATGAAACTTTAGGGTCTTATTTACCTACTCTTTTAGTATTTTTCGACCGTGTATGATAATGACAATGAAATTAATTTCACAAACAGTAAGAGTCTCTGAGTGAAGCAAACAGTTGTGAACAAGTTGTATTATTTTAACTAATCCGTGTTTAATCAGTGCAAAAGATTCAAGTCACCTCCTCAAAACATTTGTATGCGATAAGGAACATGTGATTTTCAATTATAAATACAAATTTTATGATAATTAGATTTGTTCATCCTTATCAGCTTTAAGCTTTTACATATAAATGATCATAAGGTTGGATATTCGTTTTTATAAGGACACTTTTTGGTGTTTAAAGTGTTTATTATAATGGCACAGTTCTCGTATAATGTTAATGCAATACTCGTAAGTTTAGCACAATTCACTAGAATAGAAGAGTCATCATTATCCTAATCTTTTTAATGTCTCACTATGTGGCACAGATTTAAGGGAGGAAACAAGTGTATTGGCCCACCACGTTCCTTGAATACTGGCGGGCTATGACGATTATTATCACATGTTCGTTATAATAACAGGAACTATATCGTGTTCACTCTCCAGTACAGTGGCGTGCACAGGGTTTTTGACCAGGGTATGCAAAATTTTTAGGGTAGGCATAGCTTCAGTGCATGTATGAAGTGCACGAGATCCAGTGGCATGAACATAATTTGTAGTGCCTTTCCTAACTTCGGATTGGTACTGAAAACTCATTGACGATATCTATCTATATATTCGCTTGACCCTTATGTTCTAGGTATCGTCGAAAATGCCAACCATTAGACCAACGAGGCAGTTTATAATGTCAATACAGCAAATATCATATAATGCGCAAGTAGAAAAAAGTATAATAAATAGCTCATATCTAATGCATGGAAACAGGAAGCGACTTGTAAGCCTATTCAGTTGTTTTCATATTTCGTAATACGTGCAATCGCACTGAAGTGCATAAATGAAGTAACTTTATAATTATTTAAATAAATAGGGTAGTTTTGTGCAAATTAGTTAATGATAGCATCAATGAAATCGCCTGCGAAAGGTGTAGTCCTTTATAGGGTTGAGTATACGCTTTTATATCATGTTTCCGAAGGGAATGCTGGTGTTAAAACGAGATACTTTAGCTACAATTGTTGAATTCCTCAATGACAATGTAGCTTGAAAGCCCCACTTCCTACTCAACATAGTAAAATTATTGTAAAATGTTGAACAACTGCTGAGTTTCTTGCTTCTCGGTAGTATCTGGTTCGTGTAAGCCGGTCGTAGAGTTGTCACCAAAAGACAGAATTGGCTTTTAAATATACCTATAAAGTTGGCCTGCTTAAATTAAATGAATTTTGAACTTTTAGAAAGCTTATTTTTTGTAGAAAATTCTCTATTTACTTACCCTCAAATACTTCCAATTCCATTGCTTCCCACCATTTTGCTCGGACTCTTGGCTCCTGAACTCGTGTAGAGATGATAGAACGCTAGTCGCTCTGCCTGAGTTCATTGAGTATCGAGCCAGTAGCTCTAAGGCGCCCACTTGGAGAACCACGGATCCAGTGGTCCTCGACCATGTGCCATCGTCCTGCGAAATTTCAGTAAACTTCATTCTTCTTCATAAACCAACTGAGCATGGGACGGTCATATCTACGAGTAGCATCGTGCTTTGCAATGAGTATTTACTACCACCCAGCCACCCGAAACTGCAAATAATGAGTGCTAGTTCCGAGATTAAAACAATTGTAAGTCTTAATAACTCTCCTCTGACTAAAATTAAAAATGTGTGAAAATATGCTTCTTGGTACGTGCTTTATTCAGCAACAGAACGATTATTGTATGTAATATTGCATAAAGATAGTTTATCGCCTAAAAATTTACAGGTTACTTTTAATCACAAAAAACGTGGTCCCTTATGAATAGATCAATTACTATTCCTACTACGTTCTAAAACGGCAAAAGGGATTTTTTTAGTTGTATTATTTAAAGAACCATGATATCTTAAGTCGTATTTTAAATGCTTGTTAGTTTGTCCATCTTTCCTAGAAAAACAAAAAATAAGCAACAAAAATTCATAAAATGAAAAACCACGGAGGCAGCTCTATAATTTTTTTTCATACGAGATTTGATAAATGCCTGCTTGAATTCCGCTGATACAAATCTGTACACGCAGACCATTACGACAATACTGCTACTTCAGAAAGCAATGTTGCTTTATCTATTGTATCAACAAAGTTATTGATATACGAAGTTCTACAAGAGATAATAATTAAAACCTAGTTTAAGTAAGTAGTATTATTTAGATTTTATTCTTTAGTGCATTTATACAATGCCTTTCAAAGCAAACTCCTAAGTTTGTAGTTAAACAACTGTAACTATTTATTACTTAAACTTCAAGCATTGTCTCGTATCTAAACTTTGACACCCAGTTAACTATATAAATTTACGAAATGTAGGAATAGGAGTACCACGGCGGGATTTAATAGTTTACAGCTGGACTTTGTTAATAATGATCAAAGTTAGTGATCGGATTTGTAACCGATTGTATTTTACATCTAAACCCACACTAAGTTCTATTACACTTAATAGAATATTAAATTACCTCGAGTAAGCATTAGTCTTATGTTTTTGTATCAAAAATAATTATATCCGGTAGAGCACTGATAATTATAGTACGAGTTTTTAGTCAGTTTAGTAGGTATCAGTGATTCAACCACACATTTAGTATTAAGCTATGATTTCTGTCACTATTTAATAAACGTGTGAATAAATGATTTTTATTATTGTTATAATATTTAAATGGATTTAATTGACTAAATAGCCGTACCCGCGGCTGCGCTCGCGTATATTGTTGTAAGTTGGCATACTGTTAATATATATTTTTTTAAATTTCTCAGATTAAAAAGTATTCTTTCTCCGTTTCCATGGTGCATTCTCTGTACTTCATTACTGTTCTTACGTTAAGATTGGTTCAGCGATTGAGCCAAAAATAGTTAACATGTACACAACAAATGTTTTGTGTTTATTGTGAATCCCGTAGAAGCCTTTATATTCCCGTG
The DNA here is from genome assembly GCF_905163445.1 of Pararge aegeria. NCBI lineage: Eukaryota > Metazoa > Arthropoda > Insecta > Lepidoptera > Nymphalidae > Pararge > Pararge aegeria. Next base: position 7,393,735 of record NC_053181.1, read on the forward strand.
ATGAAAATTATCCTATATTCGTCTCCAGGATGCGAGTTATATTTGTGCCAAATTTCATTATGTTCGGTATATGTAAGGTAACAAAGAAACAAACAAATATACAAACAGCACAATGTCACATTTATATTATTAGTATGGATGTTTATGCGTATAATGCACTTCGTTAAAAATTTATATAAAATTCAAAGGCTGTTTGTTGTAACTCAACATAATAAAATCTTATCATTAAAGAATTCCTGCGCTATCCTAACAAAATGTTTGATTACACAAAGATAATCATGGTTTTGTAGAACTCAATCAAATGTTTGATGATTCATAATAAATAATTGAAGTTTGTAATACTACAACAGTAGCTTATTTTTATGATACGGACGTGTTCTAATTAATATTAAATAACAGTTAAACATCATAATATAGGATGTTGTAGATCTCGTCAGTAAATAAGGGAAAAAAATATTACTTTGTGAAAAGTTTTCCTTTTCGTAAGTTACAAATTTTCTCCTTTAATAAAAAAAGCCACAAAATCATGTTATAAGTTTTTTTTTAAATTTAAACTTCTGTTAAGTTTCTAAACTAAAAATTTAAATGTTCATAGAAATATTTGTTGTTTCTTATCATTATCAATCTAAAATGTAGTTTGATGATTATCGTTACATTTTTGTTGAAAAATTATTGCTACAATTGCGGAAGTAAGATAACAATGGATTAGGTAGGGTAATATTACAAAATGTGGCTATTAATTTAAAATTGTAAAGACTTAAAATAGTCACAATTTATAAGTCTAGCTTTTTGGGCGACGTTTATTATTACTCGGAAAAAAATATTTTTAGATGAACATAGTAAACAATAATAAATTATTCTTAGAAAATAATCCTTCATCATTCACATGGACAACTTTGATTAAAATCTATCATAAAAATATTAATCAATAATATCATCAATAAACAAGTTTTAATGCCAGTATAATGGACCTAAGGTATAATCCAGTAATTTCATAATAAAGTACTCGTACCTCCCAGCAGATCCCAGTGAATGTCTTAATTTCTGACTGGTATGTAAAAAATTAAGACTCTCCCTGGCACATTCACTGGGATCTGCGAATGGACTTCGTAGACAAAGTTATTTAATATGCCGAAGCCCACGAACAGAGGCTTCATCATCATGTAAACATCAAGGCAATCCAGCTCCTCAACAATATGGATATAGTGAGAAGACTCAAAAGCCTTTTGAGCTAGTACTGTAGTGAAAATGTAGTGCTAGTTCAATTTTAAGATTACTATAACAAAGTGTCTCTCATATTATGAACACCTTTATGTATTTTTTTTTGGCGTGGTGGAAATGCTTTATTAACCTAAAAAAATAACACTATCATCATTATAAATTTTAGATTTTTTCGGTAAAAAGTACTGACAAAACGAGACTTGCTAGCGCGAACAATAACAAGCTCAGCTTAGTGTGCCCGCTAGCGATTTGTTCTGTTGTGACTTGTAACAATATTTTACCTAATGTGTGTAACTAATAAGTTGATGTTCAAATAAACTTTTTCATTTTCATTTATTGCTACCAAGACCCTTGGGAAGGACGGAGGTTATGTGGAACTCCCCCCTCTAATATTATGAACACCAAAGATAAGTCATTGGACCTAATTCTTAGATATAATCTAATGTATAATTTAAAGTAAAAAAAAATTTACTAATTAGTCTTAGAGCTACATTGTAATTTTAATAAAGTCTTACTACTAACGCGTGCGTGGAACTTTATGGAAGGGAAAAAAGGATATCAAGATACAAAAACATACCATGATTTTCAGGTGACAGTTAAATACTCTCAGGCATTCTTTATCTATTTACAACACCAGGAGAATAAACAAAACAAAAACTTTTCCAACAAAGCACTGTTCACTCAAACACAGCACATCAATCACTGAATAGAAGCTTAGCAATGAGTCGGTCGAGTGATAATTGTTGATAACTAATTTGATAAGCACCATTCGTCCATCACAGGTATTACAAAATGACGATAAAACTCCTTATCAAGGAATAAAGACTACACATTTTTCAGTAAATTACCTAAGACAGTCTTTTTTAAGTGATGTAAGGTAGACTTGCTCATTCAGTTTTTTTTTTTAAAAAGAATTTCTTATTTCTTAACTTCTTTTGTTTACCATGATAATGTTTTGACATGTATACTACCACCAGCTGCGTGGTTTCGTACGAGGTTTTTCTTGAATCCTACGGGAACTCTAAGAAGCCTATCTGTTAATCCAGGGTATAATCTATCTCCACTCCAAATTTCAGTCAAATTGGTTGAGTAGTTTTTGCGTGAAGATGTAACAAATCCATCCATACAATCGTTCGCATTTATTAGCATAGTATTTTTTTTTCGCTGTATTTTACAGTTTTTGGTGTAATTTAATGTTTTTAGAAATTAATAATAAATAACAGAGCTCGCTCGGGGAAGTAGGTACTACCTCCATGCTTATTTCTGTCGCAAAGCAGCATTGTTGCAATGCTGTGATGCGGTCTGAAGGGAGTTTTCGGCACAAGAGGCCTAACACCTACCCTTGAATGACACAGGGCGGTAAGTTACAAGACGAGCTTCTTGCATGCCTTGTTCAGTGTTGCCCTGTTTTATAGGCACCGGTTTTCCACTTAACATTAGGTAGGCTCTATACTTGGTCAGTCAACTATAAAAAATAATCAGGTTTAATTATTGACTCTGCCATTTATTATTGGTTTTAAACTTCTATTCTATAAAATCCAATGCTAATGCTCTTGTTAATAATTCTAAGGTCTGTGTTTAAATAAAGTCTTACAATTTATTACCAATGGTAATCCGTCCGATTGTTCTTATAAATACATTAAAACTTAGCGACTAGATACACTGGTATCAAAACAATAATATAATTGTGTTGCGGATTCGATAAGCGGATCAAGAGGCCAAAATGCTTTCTATAGATAATCTAAGAAAATTGAAAGCAAACTCCAAATATTCTTTGGGATTAATGAACGTCTGTGTCGCAAATAATAATATAGATTCTTAAAAAAAATTGGAATTGTGTGTTGTTACTTCGTTTAACTAATGGGTCCCAATTTTAATAAATTGATTAAACGATTTAACGATGAATATAAATGATGATCGCGTATCGTGATTAAAACCTGCAATTAAAGGTGAATAAAAATATTCACAGGGTTTATAAATGTTAATATTTATTATGAACGGCCCAAGCAGGTGTCACAGTACAAGCCAAGGAAACGTCCTAAAAGTCGGGACTTTTTAGGACCCTGTGTCCATCAACCTTCTATTTCTCTTCCTGTTCGCTCAACAGGAAGAGAAATAGAAGGATCTAAGACAGAGGACGACAGTTCTTAGCACAAAGGATTGCTGAATAATTTTATTGTTTACAGCCTTACACAATATAATGCTATATATACAGTGGCGTGCATAGAGGGTATGCACAGGGTATGCAAATGATATCAAAGGAAGAAAAATTTCAGTACGAGTTATGACAAACTTAAGAATAGGCATTTTAAGAGTTATAAAAAGCCTACCCTTATGTATTTATAACTCGTACTGGAGATTTTCTTCATTTTATATCATCTGCATACTCTGTGTATACCCTGTATGCACGCCACTGTATATGTATATATATATATCGGTGCTTACTTTCGATTATTGAAATACTTGAACATCGCAGTATAATGCATCTTAGTTCTATTTCATTAAAGGTACAATTCTTGAGCTCGGGCTTCTGATACAACATTTGTAAAACAAAAATCAGAAGGAAAGGATTTGCGACTTTAAAGCGAGTTGCATTAGGTCCATTTTACTTTTAAAGACATAGTTTGATATTCGAAAACGACTCCTCGATTGCTAGCAAGCCTAACTTTTACTAAGGCACCTTGTATCTTTTATGCAAAATTTTGCTAAAAAGACGTAATTTCTTTGTTAAAGCATTATATAATGTACAACAGTATTTCACCATAGAAATACTGTTATACATAATATAATGCGTGCATGCATCTCTGTGTAGATTTTAATACTTGAATTGTAAAATTATTATCTCTTTTAAGTGAACACTATGTTCTTTTCAGAAAATAAATATCTTTAAACCGACTATAGCACAATCAAAATTAAGAAAACCTTATCTTTGAGAGGGAAATTATAAAAAGACCAAAATTCGACTTCGCCGAGCATAGAGCTCGGGTTCTTTACATTCATAAACCTAGAACGCCACTCGCAGCGTCAGAGAGGTTTTCAGATAAGACAAACATCTAACGTTCACACGCGTATTTTCAAAAACAGCAAAAACCAATTACGTAATCCTCGAAGTAGAGGCAATTTTCTTAACGAATCTCAGTAAAGTCCGTGTGAACTTGTAACTTACAAATTATACTGCTCTTCCTAATTGGCTCTCAAATTCATTAGCTCTGCTACTATTCGGAGCAGAGTATAAAACTAATGCTCAGTGTACATCACAAACAGAGGCGTCTAAATGTTACAAAGAGGAAAGATTTGATTTTTTGTATGTTTGTATCATCATATCAACCCATTGGGTACTGGCCCATTACAGAACACGGGTATCCTTCTAGAAGAGAAGAGTTTAGGTCGTAGCCCACCACACTGACCTAGACCTGATTTGTGGACTTTAACTTCGAAAACATTATAGGGACGCTCAGGCATGCAGGTTTCCTCACGATGTTTTCCTTCACTATTAAAGCAAGTGATAACTAATAACTTTAAAAAGCACATAACAAATCTTACCGGAACGATTAATAGCTTGGCGATACGATACGTCTTTGGCGGCAGGGTGGTAACCAGCCACAGCCGAAGCCTCCCATCAGACCAGAAAAAAATCTGAAATTTTAAATTCTCAAATTGTACATGCCAGGGATCGAATCCGGTAACTCCGCTTATACCACAGCAAACACTGTAATTTCCCTTGATGATATCCTCCCACATAAGGGGGGGTTCTAAAATCATTGCGCTTTCCGGTACGGATGCACTATTCCACCTTGTGACCCGTAGATATCGCCCATCAATCCTTGAAGCTAAGTGCCCTGTCCGTTGTCACTTCCGCATCGCAACTAACTCTTGCAACTTAATAAGCTATGTCGATAACTCTGCAGCTGATTAACCAATACCGTTAACTAACTTCATCATCAGTCTCCTCTTAGAATAAGAAGGGTTTCGACCATAGTCCACCACGCTGGCCAACTGCGGTTTGGTAGACTTTACACATCTTAGACTCAGAAAACTCTTCTTTCCTCACGATCTTTTTCTGCACCATACCAGCAAGTGATAAAAATAAAATAAATATACCATGACAATGCACAGGGTATGCAGATGATATAAAATGAGTTATATATATCCAGTGAGAGTTATAAAAACTTAAAGGCCTACTCTTAAGTTCTTTATAACTCTTACTGGAGTTTTTTTTCATTTTATATAATCTGCATACCCTGTGCATACCCTGTGCATACCCTCTATGCACGCCACTGCCATCTAGCCTTAAGGAAGCTTCTGTTATGGGTGCTAATAAAAGAATAATATACATAAATATTTATAATGTAAAGATGAACACCCAGACAAAATCATTCATGTTCATCACACAAACTTTTTCCAGTTGTGGGAATCTAACCCACGGCCTTGGAGTCAGAAAGCAGAGCCACTGCGCCAAATGCTAATCAGCCGTGATATTTCAATTGCTTAAATCAAAAACTCGGAAAAGTTAGATCCCCCGAAAGGAGAGCCTAAGCTTTAGCTACTAGGCTATCACCGCTCAACTAAATTACTAATTAACAGACAGATTAAACATTACAATTGCTTCATCCGATTCAAAATAATAAACCTAAATATTTACAAAACTTAATGAAGAAGCCCACGGCAGCTGATTTATAATGGACACAAAAAGTGGGCGGATGCTTTCTATGTTTGTGATGACAGATGTAATAAGAACGGGTGTAAAAATATAGTTATCTATTCTAGTGTAGGAGCTGGTGATAAATTTAATTAAAGCGTTTTATAGCGGTCGCATCGGTATGCTGTGTGGTGACGGCAGATCAGATTACAGTGGTCACCACCCCTCTACTTCCCGCGGGTGTCGTACTAAGGGAATATAACGAAGAGCGTTAAAGTCAAAGTCAAATATTTCTTTTTTCAAACAGGCACATAGATGTCACTTTTGATGAGTACTTTACATGTAATAGTATATTATTTTAGCAGTTTTTACAGTCATTTTGCGTGCGACAAGGATAGTTTGCGTGTGCTAAGTATAATTTGCGTGCGCCAAGTAAACCTGTCGCACTCAAATAACAGTTTCATTTACGAAAAAACTCACGCGTCATTTTAAAATGGGCAAACAGCTCTTTTTCAACCGCAACAGCGAGTACTAAGATACTACTTATTCCGCATGAGTAATAATAAATAAATATACTACGACAATACACACGTCGCCCAGTGGCGTGCACTTCATACATGCACAAAAGCACTGCATACCCAAATTATTTTATATCACTCGTATTGGAGGAGAATTTTTCAATTTTATCCCATGTACCTGCTTTATGCATACCACGGTGAAAAACTCTATGCACGCCACTGACAGCGCCATTTAGCCCCAAAGTAAGCGTAGCTTGTGTTATGGGTACTAAGATAGATGTTGAATAATTTTTATTAACATTTTACACATAATATACAGATAAACACCCAGTCACTGAAAAACTTTAATGTTCATCACACAAACATTTTCCAGTTGTGGGAATCGAACCCACGGCCTAGGTCTCAGAAAGCAGGGTCGCTACCCACTGCGCCAGTCAGCCGTCAAATATGACATAGAAGTGAGTTGATGGCGATAACTAAATTCGTCAACTTAAAAACTAAAGCTACGAGGGTTCCAAACGCGCCCTGGTCTAAGAAGAAGCCCACAACAAACTTAGCCGGTGCTTGTTTTTTTTTTGTTATCATCTCACATTGTCATTTAAAACTATTAAAGAAGCATCCTGGTTAGAGCATGCAGCAGCGTCCTCTGTGCTACTTACTACTACCAACTACTGCGATCGCCAACCCGCCTGCCCAGCGTGGTGATTATCCTCCAATTGGGAGAGTCCTTTAGTCCAGCAGTGTCAACTTAAAAACTAAAGCTACGATAGTTCCAAATGCGCCGTGGTCTAAGAAGAAGCCCACAACAAACTTAGCCGGTTGTTCCTTTTTTTTGTTATCACCATCTCACATTGTCATTTAAAACCATTAAAGAAGCAACCTGGTTAGAGCGTGCCGCAGTGTCCTCTGTGCTACTACTACCATCTACTGCGATCACCAACCCGCCTGCCCAGCGTGGTGATTATCCTCCAATTGGGAGAGTCCTTTAGTCCAGCAGTGGACTCTAATAGGCTGTCTGTTGATGATGATGATGATGATACCGGTTTTAAATCTATAATATTTAAAATAAAGGGTTCTGGAGGCTCTTTAAGACCTCCTTGGCGCCAGATCCCAGAGGTGAGCGCTGTGTTATACATGAGAGTTGATATCGATAAGAGATGTTGAGTAGATATCGATAAGGCGTTATTATGACTTATAACTGCCACACCCCTAACATCAAATTACCATCTGGTTAGATCGCAGTCAATGGCTAACTTTTAGTGGAATAAAAAAAAGAATAACTTTTCAGTTTTACCTTAAGATTCTCATTTAATAATTTAGAGTTGCAACGTATATTACAAAAAAATTATGAAATTAGGTAGTAATTTTATTTAACAATTTTTGAAGAAACATTCTATTATTAAACTCTTTATTTGTATACCACAACATTAACATATACCAAATATAATAAAAAAAGAAACATATAGAAAGAAGTTCCTAATTTTAATTAATTAATAATTTCTTAAAATTAGATACAAACATTACGTTATATGTTCTTCCAGTTTACCTAGTTTTTGAAACGTAGACAGTGTTTCTGTGTGAATATTAAGTCTCTACAATAATAATGATAACTTACACTTGTTAAACAAAGCATTGCAGCTGCAGAGAGATTTAATAAAGGAAGCAGATGTATAAGATGTCTAGATTACAGACGGGGAAAAAGCTCATTTCACTATAGGCAGTGTTCGTGAGAGTAAAAATTTTACAATTTAATAAGTATTATCAGCAGATGATATTATGTTTTGTAGCGCTTGCAACTTTAACACTGGATTTCAACATTTCTACTAAACTGGTGCACTGATGGACAGCATGAAACAATGATGGCAATAAAAATAAAATTATAGTTGGATTTATAAGCGGCAAATAATTAGTCGTTAGTTGTTATAATATATATTAGTTTATTATTATATTCATTTATTAATTATATTATGTACTTTTGATCTATTTGTGTACACTAGTTTATGTATTAGTATTTAGTTATTCGCATGTACTCGTATGTATTTAAAAATTTGTACCACCAGCAGTCTATTCTCCTCTTCTTTTTTTTCCTAATTCAAAGGTTGCCTGGCAGAGATCGCTATTCTACTTCTTTCTATATGTTTCTTTTTTTATTATATTTGGTATATGTTAATGTTGTGGTATACAAATAAAGAGTTTAATAATAGAATGTTTCTTCAAAAATTGTTAAATAAAAATTGTAAAACACTGTCTGCTTTTCAAAAACTAGGTAAACTGGAAGAACAGATAACGTAATGTTTGCATCTGTACCTAATTTTGAGAAATTATTAATTAATTAATTGGAATCAGAATTTTAAGCAAACAAACAATAACTATCACGGTTACTTTATTTAAGTATATCAATCAGAATGTCTGTTTATCTGTTACACTCGTAAGCTAAATTTGCAGACGTAATTATTGTAAGAGCTTGAAGAAGAAGAAGGAGAAACACTTTATTGCACGTATAACATACATATAGGAGAAGAAACATTAATGAAACAGTAATCAATCTAGACATGCAAAGGCGGCCTTATTGCTGCAAGCAATCTCTTACAGGCAACCTTTGTAGAATGAACTTGACTACAATTAAAACTTATGGTTTATAATATGCCTCGTTTGTGTAGTGGTTAGCACGTTCAAGCACGGATCACAATATCGTGGGTTCGAATGCCGGGTCAATCCAAAAACTGTTAGGTATTGGGTTTTTCTGTTTAAGTTCCAGCCCGGAGTTAGCTAAATGGCGGTGTCAATCCCGTCGTTTGACGGCCAATTGGCGCACTTTGCAGCGACCCTGCTTTCTGAGTCCAAGGCCGTGGGTTCGATTCCCACAACTGGAAAATGTTTGTGTGATGAGCATGAATGTTTTTCAGTGTCTGGGTGTGTATATGTATATTCTAAGTATTTATGTATATTATTCATTAAAATATTCATCAGTCATCTTAGTACCCATAACACAAGCTATGCTTACTTTGGGGCTAGGTGGCGATGTGTGTATTGTCGTAGTATATTTATTTATTTATTTAAAAAAAAGTAATCTAGTACGTCCGTTAAACTTAATTGAAATATTGCGCTGAGCTCCTGGTCTATAAGCGTAGTCACACGAATATAATGAAAGGGATTTGCAGAAAAAAAATTGCACGCCCCGTTGTGACACTGGCCATTGTTGGTATAAATTCTTAAGAATGGCCGCAGTAATTTTTCATAGCTGGCCCTAAATTGACATGTCTTCCTCGAAACGATTTATCTAAGTTGAGCATTCGTTGCTTTTCGAATACAAGAAGGAATATAAATTGTGATCTTTACATTAACAGTGATGGCAAAGATAAAGTGGAGATTGCTTTAACAAAGAAAAATTGTATTCCAAATAAAAAAAATCTATGCGTTCTGTTACTGATTTAGAAGTCAATTTTTTTGCTCCGTCATTTAAAAATTGTTACAATGGTTTTGAAACATTTGTACTAGAAATATTCTATATCAGATTGTCAACCTACGTCTACGTTTTCGCGTAAAAGTTAACTAACATTTGTAAGGAATCTAAATAACGGCATTTTGAATAAGTAGCCGTGGATAGAAACTCTATATTTCAATTTTTTATGATTGTTATTCAGTTGTTTGTGGATCACCTCACTTACTGGGTTTTGTGTCAGACTCTTCGGCCACCACCCGACCCCACGTACTTGTGACCGACCCTTTTCTTAATATCAGTAGTATATTAGTAGTATTGTATACAAACATTATAATACCGTTATAGCAAAATTGTCCTAATCGTAATGTATAATCATAACGATTAGGACAATTCACAAATTGTGTACGAATTTGACGTTTCGGTATTTATACTTCGGCTTCTCGATTGCGAGCGTACCAATCTCGTACTAAAGGTACTGGATAGTAGAATTTGATTGTAGGATGATTTCTTTTGGTGGTTTTCGTGTCATACAAAGTAGGTTCTAGGATTTCATTGACGAGTCACGTAACATCTTAACAGGTTTAACACATCCATATACAAATGTAACTATGAGATTTAAATTGATTGTATGTGTAACTCTAAGGGCCAGTAACAAAGCCCGAAGCTACTGTATTTGACATGAGTGCGTTGGTGTTTGGCATGTCGCCAATCCAAGTAAATTATAATTAATTCTGTAACTCTTGATACAAAATCCTTCACTGGGACTTAAGGGCACAAAGCCTTTTTTATTAACTTTAATGTTTATTTGGATTCCTGAATCCGTCATTTTTTTTTAAATTTAAAACGTCTGGTCTTGGACCTTGCTTGACGTTCAGTTACAAATTATTACAAAGTATTGTTTAACACGTTTATGTTAATTTTTTTTTGACCTATGGTAAACCACGGTTTAGCGGACAAGTTGTTTTACATACTTAGGTATCACAGACTCAGGTAACACATTTCTTTTCCACTGACTTGAAAAAAAAGTAGGAGGTTCTCAATTCGACTGTATGTTTTTTTTTTTTGTGTTTGTTACGCGATTACTCCGCCATCTATACACCGATTTTTATGATTCTTTTTTGTACGGTATACCTCAGAGGTGGTCCCATTTTCATTTGGTGAAGATCTATTGGAAGGGTCGTGGAAAAACGAGGGAACTCTTCAAAGGTTATAGGAATACCTATTGCGATGTGTGTATCTTTTAATAATAATTAATGTAATGTAACGTGCGAAATTTTTCATTCGAAAATTACCATTCAGTCAAGTCAATCTGATGATATAGACCCTTAGACTTTTTTTATCAGACGAACATTGGCCACCGAATGTGAAATATTGAGTATAACACTAGTTGCGCTTGCGATTATGGTATATAACAGGTAAGCAATATATACTCGTGACAATAAATACGCTGATCGTGAAGAGCCGGGACAAATCCTCAACCATTAACTTTCCCCGGCTTCAGGAAAAGCATTTTTTTGTAAAAGGTTATGAGCAGATGACATTTGAATATTATAATTTAATAACTAATATATTAAATAATATGATATACCTAGTCGCAAACCTTTTTTACTAAATATTTTTTTAGCAACCAATATTATTATATTTATCGATTGAAATACACAAAAGTGGTAAAAACTTTCATTCATACAAGCGCTATTAAACTTGGAAAGGTATTTAGAGTATATGTTAAACGAAACTTCTTCGGCAAGTCATAAAGAGATAGAGAAATCGCAGCCACTTATCACAATTATTATCATATTATCGGTATAAGTTGGAAGACACAAAATATAACCGCTAATAGGTTTCTTATACCTTTAAACATATAATGTCAAAGTTAACCGTTAAGTTAAAGAAAAAAACTCTAAAAAATCAAAATTTCTGCTGCAAAAGGGAGGTAGGTACCACTCAACTGTTTGAAATAGTTTTTCGTGAACCAAACCAAATACAAACCTCTAGATTTTTTATTATAGGCAATTTTTGGAAAATACCATGGATACGTTCAAAAGTTGTTGTATGTTCTAACATTTCAAAATATTTATGTATTTTCATCTGTTTTTATAGCAATTGATAATGCTGGCTAAAATATGAGTTTTATTATTTGTAAACATAATTGCTGTAATTCTGACATAGTTTTTGATTTTATCCCACTTCAGTTAATTTTAGATGGGCATCGATTTCGAAAATGTCTTGTTCGAATTTTTAATTATTCTGTAAGGTGTTCTCATTTAACTTCGTTAACTTGGCGGAGCACTAATAGCAAGATTGGTTGTACATATTTGGTAAAATTTCAATATTCTTGTAGTAAAAAACACGAAGACCAAAATACATAGGTAATTTAGTAAAGGGCAAAATGAGAATGGACACTAACAATTAAACTTTTTTTTCAACGACCGAATTGTTTGGGTCAATCCAGCCACGTCCTATAAAATAGCAATATTTCAGAATACAAATAAGAACCCATTTCTACTTTAAAGTAGCTTTCGAAGTAAGTTATGTAAAAAAGATTAGGTTAAAGAATTGATGCCCTATTAACATAAAAGTATACACATACATTTATCTTAATATGGCATCAACTTATGGAATTGGGATATATGGAATTTCTATCAATTATATCGTATTATTTATACCTGAATACCTACATACCAGACATATGCATGAACCCTTTACTCTCTGTTTTGGGGCAGTCGTGCATAAATAATGTTCGTCCAGACTTGTTTTTGCATCGGTATGGAATTTAGCAGGAATTCTCAATCTTAGGTATCAATTTTAGCACGTCGCCTGGTAGGCGGTAACAAACGCAGAAACTGCGAGCCACGTCAGTTAGTTATCCTGTGTCTGACGCCAATGGGCATCGCGTAGGCAAACTGCCAAGAGGGAATAATAGAATATGACAGAACAAACCGATGCGTAATATACCTGACTGTCATTAATCTTTTAATTATGTTTGTGTGTTCTAGTTTGTAGTCAGTCGTGTCCGTGATAAATCTTCTAACGGTGAAATGCTAAATATTTAAATGCATCTCGAAGCATTTATAGACTAGTGGCTAGGGCTTCGCACTTCCTTTCTGGATGACTGAGTTCGATCACCGGCACGCACAGAGAACTTTTCGGAGTTATGCGCGTTTTTAATTTTAGTAAATATCTTGAGGAAACCGGCATGTCTTAGAGTTCTTTGGTGTACCAAGCTGCACTTTGCCAGCGTGGTGGACTTCTGCTTAAACACTTCTCTTTCTGAGAGGAGACCCATGCCGTTGGCCGGTGATGGGTTGATTATGGTGTTGGTGATCTCAATGCCCACATACATCTAGAATATCTGTGGGTTGACTTGGAGTTCAAAATAATTTATTTAGCTAATGGACTACAAATTTCAATTCTAAAAGTAGATTTTTATTATATTTAATTATTCTCTCCAATATTTTTAAGCCCCCTTGGAGGGTGGCAACCATTAAGGCTATCTGGACTTTGTAGGCAGGCAGCACGGAAAAACTTTCAGATACGGCGTAAATGTTTAGCCACGATGTTCTCCTTCGGCCAGGTCTTTTACCGGCTATTTTCCCCTGAGTAATGAGCCGAAGGAGGTCATATTTATTGTTCCTCACAATATAACCAAAATATTTTAACTTTAATAAAAACATAGAAGTTGCCATTAAAGGTACTCGTAAATTAGTTCTCAGCCTACATAACAAGTGGATTTTTTATATGTTAATAATAATTATTTATATCACCAGTTAAATCGATCAGTTAAACATCTGGTAGTTCCAACTGTCAACAAATATGGCGAATTATAAAACTTTCCTATGTTACTTGAAAATTATCGCTTTAACAGGTGAAGCTTTCATTAAAATGAAGAATAAAATTCAGCTTTTACTTTTTTAACAATATGTTCGTCTTTATTACCTGTGCCACGTAAAAGAAGCGCTTGTGAGCGCTTCTTTTACGTCTTTTAGTCTTACTGAGAAGAGGACGATTTTTACAGCTAAGATCGTATTAATACTTCTTGCCAGGCACAATGTACATTAATCTAATATAGATTACAAGTTATGTAATCTATGTTACATATATAGATTACATAACATGCTGTAGCCAGCGACGTTTTGTTAAATCTGCAGGAACTTTAATTATACCAGGTTCTAATTATCCTATGTTCATATCAAGATGTAAAGCTTTGCAAAATTTTGACTTCATTGAAAACTCTAGCCTAATGTGACGTTATGGCAAACTCTGTGCAATATTGTAGCAGACTAGGTCAAGAGTTTGAGCTGGGCATTGACGAGTGTCACAGAATCTTCCGGTCGATATATAAAATAGAGATGTGAAAGTTTTTGCTAATATCTTAATGTTTGATACATACCTAAACTCACATCGGGCCGAAGGCAGGCCATGTCTGCATCAAGATAGATAGTTTTTTATAGGAACTATAAGAGAAAATTCACGCGGGTAATAGTTACAGTTAAAGCGGACAAGTATTTATATCGAAAGCGCTCTTTTTATGTGACGCGACCTATGCCTACCTCAGAAGTATAAGTTCTTTCATTAAAACATTTATTATTGATTATATAATGTAGCTAAGGACTGTTTTGTACTCGGTGATCTTAAGTAGCATTGTGATATAAAATCAAAGACATATATTCCTTAGAACCTTTTTGATTTGATTTCCTTTATTATACGTAATAAATATATCCGTATCACAAATTAGCGTCCATACCGAAAATAAGAAATCCCTTGTTCTATTATTAGAACAGATATCCTTTTTGGAAATATATAAATAACAATATTGTAATTACTTAGCTTGATTAATCTTGCCTCGGCGTAGAAACATTTTGACGTGGGAAGATTTTTCGGTTAAATAGCTTCACTAAGAATTTTTTTGCTATTGATTTCGAAATCAGTGTCAAGGTCTACCAGGAAATATCAGCACTTAATTTTTCTGAAGTTATAATACAAAGTTGAAGAGTAATTGAAATTGGAACTATATTTATCACTAGCTGTGCCCGCGGCTGCTCTCGCGTTTATTGTTTTAGGACACCGTACCGTTGATAATATTTTTTATTTCACAACTCCATTAATATTACTAGTAAAATCATGTACACAAAATTCAATTCGGATTTTTTAGTTTTCTAGTATGTAATACTATGATAAATAGTAAATAGTTTTATGCATATAAATCTGGAGTTTCGGATCAAATAAAAATGTATTTACATTTTTACTATCGTTTATAGTACGAATACGTATTTCTTTGAAGATAAATTTGAAAAGAATAGCTTTATTCAATTTCATGTATCAAAAAAGAAATGTCAATTTTACAGCTACAGGCTTTGTGGAATAAGTGCCACAGGGTGTTTCATTTACGTGAGATTATATATTTGTGGTTTACCATCTTCTGTCTTTCTATTTATCTATATAAATCAATTGCAGTGCGCAGTTCCCGCAAAAGTTCAAAAGCAGCTAAATTTATATTTTGATATTCTTTATCTATTTGCGCATCTTATCGTTACGGCATGACACTCTTCTAGCCATCATATATCTACGACACTTTATATTAACTTCTTTCATTTATATATATAAAAGCCAAAGGTGACTGACTGACTGACTGATCTGTCAACGTACAGCTCTAACCACTTGACGGATCGGGCTAAAATTTTGCACAGATAGTTATTATAATGTAGGAATTCGCTATGAAAGGGTTTTTGAAAATTACAACCCTAAGAGGTTAAATGGGGGATAAAAATCCTGGTTTTCGTAAAATCCTTCTGTTTTCAAGTTAATTCCATGAAACTTTGATTTTAGTTTTTTGAATAAAAAATACGTGTTTTATATATGTTAAAAATTACAACTCTAAAGGCATCAAGTAGGGGGTTGCAAAATTTATATGAAATTTCTGTTTCTTCTAAGTAATTTACGTGCATATTTTTCTATTAGCAGCAAGACATTTTTTAAACCTTTGTAGTTAAAATTTACTATATCAAAAATTGAACTTGAACGAAGCCGCGGGCAAAAGCTAGTTATATTATATAACTTAAAATAAATAATATTACCTACTAACAAAATTCAATATTTCTGCTATTTGATATAAATTCTGCTTTAACGTTTGATGTTTCACATCTGCCTGGCGTCCCATGACGGCAAACTTTTTTTTGTTAGTTTGCATCGACACAGGGGTGAAATATATTTTGTATGGGAATTGCCTCTTCCGATTACTTTCAATAGATGGCGTTCTTTGGTAGGAAGTTAAGCACGTCATCTAGTCAAAAGTAAAATACATATAAATGATTATATAGTATGTATATACTTACTCATTTATTGTATGTTATAGTATTTAGATATGTAAGTGTTGTTATTATATATATTAGTTTATTTTTATTTATTAATTATATTATTTAATTTTTATCTTTTTGTGTACACTAGTTTATGTATTAGCATGTAGTTATTCGCATGTATGTATTTTAATATTTGTACCACCAGCAGTCTATTCTCCTCTTCTTTTTTTTTTCTAATTCTAAGGTTGCCTGGCAGAGATCGCTATTAAGCGATAAGGCCGTCTTTTGTATTACTACTTCTTTCGATATGTTTCTGTTTTTGTTATATTTTAAATATGTTAATGTTGTGGTATACAAATAAAGAGTTTAATAATAATAAATAATAATAATATATATTGTTGCTATTTCTGTATATAATACTATTCTATTTTAAACTGGTGCTAGCCTAGTGGGCAAGACTTCGGCTTCACTTTTGAGGACACCAAGTTCGTCCCTGGCGTGCATGAGAGGAAATCTGGATGCCTGATGTGTATATGCATAATATTCTCAAAGGCGCATGTACCTTCTTACTAATTCGTATTTGGCTAGCCTTGTAGAGCTACGGCCCAAACCTTTTCATTGCGAGAATAGACCTGTGCCTTGTAGAGAGCTGGTAATCTGCTTAATAAAGCTGGTATCAAATGATGATGATTATACTATGAATAAAATCATACAAATTGTTAATAATGTAGAATGAAAACAAACATTTATTCCTACTACTTATAGTTACCGAATGTAACAAAAACCTTTCCCCATTCAGCTGCGCCGAACAAAACGACGACATTCTTAGAAGTACTAAGTAGAAGAAAGCTTGAGTTACGAGAATTTATTTCGTAATGTATAGGTACTTGTTACGTCTCTTCATACAGAAATGTTGTTTGGTATAACTTCTTCACTCAGTTATTATAAACTTTAAGGGATTATCAGCTGAATGTGATTTTTGATTCTTCGATTAGAGGTTGTCTGGAGGAGATCGCTCGAAGCGATAAGACCGCATTGTTTTTTCTGTTTTGTAAATTTCACCTTTCGTATTATCTTCTTTGTTTTATTATTTTCTGCAATAAAGCCTAATGGTTTATTTATCTATCCAATTTTTAGAGATAAACTTTAAAACAAGACGGTTAGATTAGCTGGGAATCGAAACTTCCATTTATATAGAAGAAAAACCTCTTACTTTTCAAAGTTATGTGCGTTCTTAAGCAATAAAAAAATCACTGGTGTCAACGGTGAAGGACAAACATTGTGAATAAACATGCATGCCTGAGAGTTCTCCATAATGTTCTCAAAGGTTTGTGAAGTCTACCAATCCGAACTATCGCATCATGGGAGAAGACCCGTGCCCTGGTAGTGGGCCGGTAATAGGTTGATATGATGATGATGATGATGATTTATATAAAGTCACATGGCCACTTTCACTAAACCTAGGCAACACCTAACTCGAATGCCGAATGGTTTAGGCGATGTCAGTAGAAAAAAATGTTTCACCAACTCTCAGGTGATATCTATTGGTGAACGGTTCAGGTATGCTTATGAATCTCCTTAGATTAGGCGTAAGTTATTTAGGCCTATTATTATTGCCTAGTTCGTTGTTAGTGAAAACAACAGTGTACTACGATGTGACAAGAAGTTTTACGTGAAAAGAGCCACTTATTAAATTCTTAGTAACTGAATGTTTGTAATAGACCGTCTCCCTACATTAACTGCCTTGCTTCCTTGTGATTTAATTAGTTTGTTTATTAATAATAACCGAAATAAGTTTATGAAATCCTATGAAAACCATTACGCGGTTGGATTAATGCGGGTTGGCGGTCTTTTCCGATTATTATCACATGTTAGTGCTAATAAGGCAAAACGTGCTTTCGAGGCATGGGTTGGATGATACTACTTTTTCGGAGATTTAAAAATGGAAATCCCAATCAAATTTTTAGTGCAACCAGAAAATCGAACCCCCATACCTCGTGATCCATGCTAATCAACGAGGCGATTACACTTAAAATAAAAAATAAACTAATTACTACACAAGTTAAACGTATACAAAATAAACATAAACGCATAAATAAATCATAATGGACATTTATATAATTTTTATCCAAGTCGTTTAGGGGTTAGCCGTAATAATGCATTCTAAAAACACATTTAATGAATTCAGAATTAGGTAAAGGTAATTCAATTACGGTGTATGCACCAAAGCGGGCGCCGGCTGAGCTCCAGCAAAAACAGCTTTTGACAGCTTGGCTTTGGAGCTTATGCGAAAATTTATAGAAAATTGCATGGAACACGCGTTGCGCTCGTAGGGTGCGCGGGAAATATCGGGGGGTGTATATTTAGAAAGCTTCAGGCCGTAGACCGCCGACAGTCTACGTTACACTTGCGAGCGGAGCGCACGTCTCTCGGCCCTCTCTCCCGGACATCGATGCACGCCCGATCCTCGTAATTAACATAAATGGAAAATAATTAATACGGTTCTAATTTTGTGTTCTGTGCCCCGAACTGGATTTGGACGTGTTTGTGCTACGACGTCGTACAATTTGCTAGACCGGGTGACTGTTGTATGGTAATCTAATAACTGCCGCTTCCCTGTGTGAATGGACTCTTATTGAAAATTGAAGCTATTTGTATGCGAGTTAAAGGTACGTGCAACTGTTAATTATTGCTATTAATGCTCCATATCAGCGGTTTCAATCAACCATTTCACTCTTTCGTTTCATTGTGTTGTTAGTTGTAGCGCGTATCAGAATTTTTTATTACCTTATTATCTCTATTTCAATTTATTTATCGTTGGGGTCACTTTGTTAGGTTTATCAATTATTGGACATTGACACGTGTTTTTATGAAACGATAGCGGTAAACGTAAAAAAAGGTTGAAAAGACAAACAACTCTGAATTATTGACTCGCCATAAAAACCACTTAAACTTTCTGTTTGTCTACTGAACTCACTTTTCTGTTAGTACTTAGAACTATAACTTCCTTATTTCTTTCAAAGTCTTTCCGAACGGTCGTAAATTAGTGTTGACATGACGGGTGACACTTGATACACAAAAAAAGGTAATACGAACAGGAAATATTCGTAAAACGTTACATGATTTATAGAGCATTACGTGAATAGGCCGTATCGCAAATGTGACGGGTAAGATGTTTATTGCTGTATCTTTTTCATGTTGAAACATTAGATGCCCGGTCAGTGAGCAGGCCGGTGAAGTGAGGCATGCGAAGAATTTCCACTTTACGGACATTGCCCGACAGGAAAATTCGCCTTTAGATATTTACAAAAACTCGACGTAAGGTTTCTCGGGGTGCGTGAGAAGGTTTATTTACTTTGCTCACTGTTTGATTTTTTGTATATGTTACTGTAAATAAAAGGATCTGTTATAAACATGTTATCTACCTAGAGCCATAGAAGTGATTGAAATTGATAGTATTCAATATTATTTATTAAGTTTAAATTATCCTGAACATATTTTGAAATTAGCGATGAATGACTTATTTGTACATTCATACGAAAAGAGGTCGCATTTGTTATTCGGATTAAGAAACATATTTGGATTAAGCCTCGTATTTTTGCCCTCAATTGTAGATATACAATGCAATCTTTTCTTGTTTATAAGGGGTTATGAAATGGCATAAGTCTCTGGATTTTCAAAAGATTAAGTATACAGATTATACTAAAATCACTGCGATCCATTGATTTGTGAAAGAAGGAAAGATGCAAAAAGACACTCTCGCAACAACACATGTTCCTCTCTGTAGAAGTCGGCAGTAAGCTTCGTATACTCCTATGTATAACACACATGGTGATTAGGATCAACGGCACGCCACATCAGAATGTAAAAATAAAAAAATAAAAAGAATATATTATCTGTGCAAAGTTTTTGTCGCTATGTGTTGTATGGTCTCTATTTGGATTTGAGTCTTTTTAGATACCCCTCCAATGACAAAAACGTTAGATAGGTACTCTTAGTTATACAGCGTTCCAATACGAAGTGCCAGAAACAGTGTTCAAGCACTTTGTATTGAATCCACCACCACTTAGCAAACAACGTCTAACTTGAAATCGTATCAATGTAAGAAATATAGCTCGCAATAATATAATAATTTTGCGGGTACAATACTTGTGTAGGCAACGTGTGCACTGAACCATTTTTTTAAGTAGGTGGGTAGTACAGGCGGTGTCTTTCTTGCTTTATAAAACACTGTCGGGCTTCATTCACAAGAGCTTTCCAAGCAAAAAATCGTCAGAAGTGTTCCACATTGCAGACGTGTATGAGATTTGTGCTAAACGAAATTCTCTCTGTAACAATTTTTAAAATGCTCGAAACAGGAAATGTTTCTCTTCCTTGCATGAACGCATATGGCAATGGAACGTTTTATTATTTTTGTAAACAAAGTGTTTTCAACGTACCTACTATTTTACTAAAGACTCTATCAAAGAATCGATTATTTAAACTTAGATCTCCTAGAATATTCCTATTAATGTTTAAGGTGTCAAATACAGGTTGAAAGTCAGTATGGCATAAATATAAACTATAGTTTTTAATATTGAAAAAAATGTTAAAGGTTATCTCGTTATGACCTTTCTGCTCGTTCATAAGAAATACTTACATTCGAAGAAGATTAAAAAAACTTGCTCTCAGTAACTAAATTATTTGCGCTAAACCTTTAGAACATAGTTGTAACCGCGTTGAATAAACACGAATTTTACTAAACATAAAATTCCGAGCCGCTCCTCTGATTTTTTTAAAAGTTAATTTTAAAGTAACCTGTATCAAGTATCTGTATTTCGTCTTAGACAACACTGAAATCCTTTGTTGGGATGGGTATATGCTTTTACAACATGATACTGAAGGTAATAATATATCTACCTTTATCTAAGTTTAAACTATGTATTAAAACACTTTTAATCAATCGTACTACACGGTTGATAAATTCCTAACGACAAGGCTGCTTAGAAGCAGTTGCTCCGCCCTCATAAAATATTGTTAAACTGCAAAATGATGTTGAAAAAGAGCAATCTGCTGAGGTTCTTTGTAGAATTCAGGCTTCTGTTTCTACAAACATGCCGACTTCAAAAGAGCTTTAAACTTTAAGTGGAACAAGTGATTTTTACTTTATAATACGACACACCATACAAATTGTTGCACTAAAACATTATATCGTTTAAAGACGATATAAAATGATTTCGCCTTAAGATTTAATAGTCGCTCGGGACGCTCTGTATACTATTACCACCAATTAGTCGGTACAAGGCGGTTTACTTTGATAGCCGGCGGTAAGACGATTGTAAACAGTAAATTGATCTGACCAGACCGCCCTGGAGTCACCTCTAGCTCACCGAGTTTTATATCGACTCTATAAAGATCATTAAAAACTTGAAATTACTACTTAATACGGTCGTTATTTTCGTTTGGTACTTACTTGTTTATGAGAATAAATCATATTTCTGATAGGTCACCAACTCTTTTCACTAAATCATTAAAAATTTTCACTAAAGAAGTGGGGTAAAAATTAAACCTATGTTAAAGATAAGGCTTAGTTACACATTTAGGCGACCTATTCCAATTTGGGTATCAATGTCACGCTCGCCAAGAGAAGCAATATAAAACCTCAATAGCAGCTTTATTTTAGTGGCTTTTAGCAACAACAAAAGACTTCAACGGTCAAAGCAGCCCACTAGACCAGACCAGAGAAAATTCCGAAATTGCCCCCACCGATTACCGAACTCGGGACCTCCCACTTATAACACCGCAGCAGTCTACGCCAGTATTGTGCATATCCGCGATAAGGATAATAATCTCGAAAATTCCTTCAATTCATTGCTTTGACGGCCGACTGGAGCAGTGGGCAGCGACTCTGCTTTCTGAGTCCAAGGCCGTGGGTTCGATTCCCACAACTGGAAAATGTTTGTGTGATGAGCATTAAGTGTTTTTCAGTGTCTGGGTGTTTATATGTATTTTCTAAGTATTTATGTATATATAATTCATAAAAATATTCATCAGTCATCTTAGTACCCATAACACAAGCTACGCTTACTACGGGGCTAGGTGGCGATGTGTGTATTGTTGTAGTATATTTATTTATTTATTTATTTGTTGCTGCGTGTAAAAATAATCGACCAATACTTTCGCAATTCATAATATCAGTAGTGATAGGGTTTATATAACAGTACAATGTGTAATATCATAATGATAATAGGTGTACTATACATGTTATCGATTAATAACGCTCTTGAAATCACCAATTAACGCTGCGTAACTAAATCGATAGAATCTTAATAATAAATGAACCAATTAGTTGGCTTAGTGTTATGTTGATGAACCGGCATGAATTATGTAACTACCCACTACCTACAGGCTAAGGGTTAATGAAGAAGGAATATTGCGGAAGCTTTGCGTTGCGTTGCCTTTTATTTGTTTATTCTGGTTGCTGATTGCTTATAATTAGCTATTCCGTTGAACATTGAACAATTATATAAAAACTTTGTAGGCATTTTCCTTTTTTCTTATCTGTCGTATAATATAAAAACACCATATAAACACTCTGCGTTACTTTACAGTGTAAAGCTTCTTTTATAAATAAAGAAGAACAAGCGTGCTAAACTAAACAAAAGAAAATAAAATAAAAATATCGATTGACGACCACTGCTATACATAGTTCATTTGTAGGGAGTTCCAAAATCTTGGGCCGCTTTCTTCCAGCGGCTTCCAGCGACTCTAAGAGTTCTTCAGAATGTTTTTATAGGCGTGTGAAGACCACCAATCCGCACTTAGCTAGCGTGGCGAGCGGACTGTGGCCTAAACACTTCTCATTCTTATTTATTTATTCTATTTATACACTTTATTTGTACACCACAAATAGGAAAAAAAAAACAATGGACACAACAAAAATAAACCTAAAAAGTAGGATACAAAGGGCGGCCTTATCGCTTATTAGCGATCTCTTCCAGGCAACCTTAGGATTAGGAAAACCAAGGGAAACCGGTTGGTGGGGTGTATTATTATAAAACACATACATACGAACAATAACACACTAATACTTATCAAGATTACACACATAAAATACTAATAATAATAAATATAAAAAATAATAAACTAATTATACTAAAACATACTTAAATATGAGTAAGAGTTAATCACTGTCGTCTTAGTCTTGATTCTTAAAGGAGACCTAAGTCCTTTAGTGTGCCGCTAATGATGATAAAGTTTATTCCTCGGACTACACCTTATATCGGAAAAATATAGAGTTCTTGCAGAAGTAACATATACAACTGTAGCTGGTTTTTCCAATCTCTGGATTTAAATTTGAAGTTCACTCGGTAGATTCGTTGCCATCTGCTAGTATATAAGCCTTAGTTTAGGTGATTGCCTTTTGTAATTATAGCGTTGTTTATGATATTACTGTTAATTGGAGCCGTTAAAATAATTCACGTCGAATTGTGGTAGAATATTCCAATTAAAAATGTAATATCTTGTAAAAGGTTGTGAAGATTCCGTTAATAATCATTAGAAGTTCTATTTACTTTATGCTTTTGTTTAAATGTAGTACATTGTTATAGTGTTGGAAACGCTGTTAATTAATTTGCTTATAATAAAAGATAACGAGGCAAATCTGTTGGTACGGTGTTATTTATAATTTACTAGCGGTTAACCGCGATTTTATCCGCTTTAATTATGAGTTTTTGAAAATTACGCAGAAATCCTTTATTTTCAGTGGATAAAATGTATTCTATGGCCGTTTCCAGAAATAATGCAAATTATTCCTTTGTGTAATGTCACCGACATAAGTAAATCAGTCAAGCCCTGCATAGGTAACAGATACATTTTTTTTTAATCCTCCGGTTAACTTCGTTTTTCAGGGATTAAAATTATCCTATGTCCATCTCCAGGATGCAAGCTTTATGTGTGCCAAATTTCATGAGGATCGCATCAAGGGTTGAGTCGAACATCGGTAACAAACAAACACACTTAACCATTTGTAATTTATTAGAACTATGGATATTATAGCAGTCTATATTAAATAAGATAGGTACAGAAGCTGGATTAACAAGCAAGGTGGAGTTTGACCCGACGCAGTCTCCATGTAATCCGCACTCCGCGAAAGGCGTTAAAAGTTTCAAACAAACTCTAAACTTCGTTCTTACATTCATAAACATTTTACTTTGCGAACTCCCGACCTGATCCAGCACACTTAATATTTCACGCCTAAAACATTTGAAAACTGTTTCCTTTGAATTTGTCGTCGTCAAGTTTTATAGACTCGTCATTAACAGCCGCAAGTCCACTGATGGACAGGATGGATAAGGCTTTCCAAGAGCGCGCCATCCCATATAGTTTCTCCTCCTTTCTCATTCAGTCACTTGCAGCCTCTTAGTTTTTTCTATGGTAATAATTGACGGAACAGGCTGATGTAGAAATAAGCAATATATATATATATATATATATATATATATATATATATATATATATGTATATAAAAGTTTTCGCAGAGCTTACGCGGAACACAACCTGCGACGTGCCGCACTGTGTCCGGCAACCTGAGGCGTAGGTGTTAAGTCTCATGTGCCTGTAGAAATAAGCAATGAATAGTTTTTGCAGAGCATACACTAAACACAATCTTACACACATACACACACACATCTTTAATATGTTATGTTTAATATATACTATGTTTTATGTTTATTTTATGTTTATTTTATGTTTATTTTATGTTAATTTAGTTTTAAATCCTAATATTTCACTAATGTTTGTTGTACCACCTACTAATTTCGTATAGCATTTTCTTGTATGCCTTTGGTTGCCTGGAAGAGATCGCTATTTAGCGATAAGGCCGCCAAATTGTGCGTTCTACCTTATTGTGCTGTTGTATTTGTATCTCTGTAAATTTTCTCTGTGGTGTACAATAAAAGTGTATTCATTCATTCATTCATTCACAATCTACAACGTGCCGCACTGTGTCCGGCAAACTGAGGCGTAGGTGCTTAGCCTCAAATGAAGAAATAGGCAATAAATAGTACTTCGTTCTACGACGGTCGAGGTCTGTCACAGACAGCTCTACTAACACTAATCTTAAGATCGTATATCCAACGAGGTCCAATTATTCAAGTTAGTACTGTATTGGAAACGTGAAGTGATGTTACATGTCATTTGCAGTTCAGCTTCATATGAATCTACATGAGCTTAGAAATTTAGATATTATATACTAAATGCGTAAGCATGTTTGTTTGTTTGTTAGTCCTTACTTTACGCCCTAACTAAGCAACCAATTGATATCATCATCATCATCATAGAGTTAGTTGAATGGACTGAGTGTATGCTACTTTTTATCCCAGAAAAACAAACGGTTCCCCCGGAACCCGGTTGAAAATAAAGCCGTAATAAACGCGGAAAAAGAACAACCAGCGGATTTGAATTTGTAAATGGTATATTGAAATAAACCGTGCTATTCAATATACCACTTACAATAATAATTACACATGCAATAGAATTAAACTAAAAATGTACTATTACGAATTAAATATTATATTTCATTGTTAGCTACCCTCATCTTTAATGACATACGCCATTAGAGGAACTCAGTCGTATCTTTAAATTTATTTGCTTTTATCATACGTAAAAGCGATGTTATGACGTCCCATATTGCCCTTTATTCAAATAAACTGTCACTTATCAGAGAAATAACATCCTTTATGGACTAATTTTATAACCTCTTATAGAAGTTACACGCTACTTGATAGGCTTTTTAAGTGGTTATAAACTTTTTAACAACTTTAAGAAAATTTTCGGCGGCCATTCGTCTTCATAAATAATAAATGCCCATATTACGTAGTAGGATATAAGTTTTATGTCCTCGGGATAATTAAAAATGTTCGGTTTCATGTAATTTTTCTTATCTACATTCGTTTTTTTGTTGAGTTTTAAAGCGACGTACGATTTCTATGGTGCTTTTAAATCCAGCTAAGTCATTTATATAAATATTATTGTATTGCCAGTAACACATTTATATTATTGTGTTAATAAATAAACACCGTTAATATCATAATTGTTTTACAGTACATAATTTTTAAACTATAAAATTAGTTTAAAGCGACAATATTTTAATCTACTGGTTCTGTATATTTTTTATGGAAAAAATATAAGAAAAAAAAGATTTGCACTGAACTAACCGCATTGCATTTGAATAACTACTCACCCAGAAAGAAAAATCTAGAACACTCAAATGCAAGTACAAATTGAAAATCAATAAAGAAAAATACCCTGCTGTTAAGCATATAAATAGTGGTAGGTAATAAATGCTGAAGTATACGCCGTAGCCTATTATATTGGCACATAATGAACGAACGGACATGAATACAAGCAGTGTGAATAAATTATTTACAGGCTTGTCCGTTTGTTTAGGAAACTCTATATGAGTAGTATGTAGCTCTATGGTACCTATGGCGAGGCTTTTATTTAATTTAATAGATGATCTACTGCTTTACGAATATATTCGGTGTAGCTTGCTGTACATTGTGCAGTCTGTGATAAGCGACTTTATCAAGGAACTGTACCAGGGTAATGTAAAAATGATATGTAACAGATAACTGCAGTAGAGGCCGTGGATATGAGACTGAGTATCTAAGCGTATGTTGATATTCAGGCACGAAGCTCCCTGTTAGCCGAGGAAGGGCAAAAATGAGCACACCTTTAAATTCTAGTTGTCTATTACATGTGATTCTAATTATTGACAAGTTGCCTTGTACTTCTTATTTTGCTAAATATAAAGTAAGCGGCACTTGTCAATTTACTTTATTCTTATTGATAATTTAATATGATTAAATTTTAAAGACAAGACGCGATAGAAACATTCGTCTATGCATTTTGTAATATATAGGACATATTTTATTACTGTTTATTTGCTTTTAATCCTGAAAGAAAATTTCAGTAAATTACAGCTATTTTTTACCTTTTTTTTATTAAATAAGAGTTCCTAAAATTAAAATGAATATTATATCCGATTTGGCTATGTTAACTTTTACAAACTTGAAGCTAAATTTGCCGGAAGCTAATTCTATCTTATTTAACTACTTAACCTTCCCTATTAAAACTTTATCTATGTACATTTTTTATCAGTCGTACATTTTCCCCCGCTTAAACTTTTTTTTACAAAATACATCCCATTAGTACGAGCGCACTCGTAATATAAACGAAGGGGTTAAATTGTGATGGAGGTTTTTTTTTATCTTTAACATTTTATGTAAACGTGGACAAAAAAATATTGTTTCATTTTATTAACGGGCTTTTCAGCTGTTTCTCATTATTTTTATGGCCGCCAATCCAATACAACACCGAGATTCACATCTACTCAGTTTAAAACATTTTCGTGATTTTTTCGGTACCTAAATTTTATTTAAAAAAAAAATACTTATGCCAGAAAATATGTAAATTAAAAATGTATTGACTTACTCTATTAAACCTATAGCATAACTGTTGCAAAGTAAACAGTAGAAGTTCTTTACGGCAAAAATGGCTCTACCTTTGTTTATTAATCGTGGTGTAAAGTTAGAATAGTTGCCAACTGCCAAAATGGCCTCCAACAGATGTCAATGGAGATAATTTAGTTTCGAAGCTGAGATTTCGCGACCACGATCTTCAGTAAAGAAGAAACGATTATAGATAGAGAGAGAATTTTGTCAAACTTCCACTGACAGCAACTTTCAAATGTCATTCTATTACCGGCTCACTACAAAGCACGGGTTTCCTATCAGGATGAGAAGGGTTTAGGCGGCAGTCCAATAATTGAGAACAATGTAAAGAACTCTCAGGCATGCATGTTTCCTCACGATGGTGTTCCTTCACCGTAAAAGCAAATTATATGTAATTGCTAAAAACACATATAACTTCGAAAAGTACGAGGGTTCGTTCCGGTGTTCGAAATCGGTCTCACACATATAAACACTTTACAGTTATCACTTTTTGCGACGGTTATTAAAAATTATTTATCAGAAGTAGTAAACGGAAGAAGTCGCAGGAAACCGCTAGTTGACAAATAAATCATTTGGTTTAGCATATTAAGCAGTTCAAGCAGCGGGAAGACGAATCCGGTTATACATGTAGTGGGTATATCCGGGCTCGGAAGAGGCGAATCTGTCCGGATATTGAATATTGATCGCACACCCTTAACCCTGATGTGTCGGTCGTTACCGGCTCCAGTTACTGGTCTATTCAGCGCTTATTCCATTGAAAACAATGGAGTAGCTTGATTCCATGCTCTTTAGTAAGTATTCTAGAGGAATGTATGGTAGCTGGTTTCAAGATTTTTTCATTTTAAATGAGTTGTAAATTATGACCGAGGTCTTATGGTGAAAAAAAATGTAGGTTTCAGGTCTTCTTAGTTTTGAATTTATTATTATTTATTTTCGTATTCACCAACTGCTGGGAATAAGTTTTAAGTACATTCATTATAACCATAAAAAGAAGATACCTACTGTATAACATACAATAGGTAATAATAAATATACTTGAGCGCTATAATTTAAGTAGGAGGTCCGGGGTTCGATTCCCGGCAGGTGCTGTTTGGAAATTTATTATTTCTGTATTTTCTCTGGTCTGGTCTGGTGGGAGGCTTTGGAAATGTCTTCGTACCACCGACAAGACTTCCCGCTGAACGATTTAGAGTTCCGGTGCGATGTCGCGTTGACACGAATTAGGGGTATGACTACCATACTCCCTAACAGTTTAGCCCGCTACCATCTTAGACTATAGCATCGCTTACAACCAAGTAAGATTGCAGTCAAGGCTAAATTGCAGTGGAATAAAAAAAATTGTACTAAACCTCATAAACAGAGTAAAGGCTATCGATGATTTGTCGTTAAAAATATTAATTTAATATGGACTAGATACACAATATGTTATCATAGGTTTATATGTGATATATCTAGTTGTATATATGAAGCGAAATTTTAATTACTTAGTTCCTGTTTCGCAGTTTGAAAGGAGCTTTAACTTTTAATTTAGTTTATTAGACGACACGAGGAAATTTTCAGAAATAGTGTTTACGAAGTTTCCGCGCGTGTGTACCTACTTAATGTCGACCCGCAAACTTGTACCGTCTGCAGCAGAAACGCTTAAATGTACAAAATCATTTCGCGCTGAAGTGTATATTCATGTTAAATACTTTTGCAGTATATTCTGAGTTCCTTCGTACCATACTGATAAAAACCTAACTAACAAAAGCGGTGATAGCCTTTTGGTTAAGGCTTATGCATCCCTTTCGGGGCGACCGAATTGAACGCACCTCTGACTTGACTTTTCAAAGATATGTGCGTGTTCATCAATTTATCACTTGCTTTAACGGTTAAAGAAAACGACGTGAGGAAACCAGCATGCATGAGAGTTTTCGGTTCCCAAAGGTGTGTGAAGTCTACCGAGTACTGTGAGTATTTATCTGATCCTCGGTGGGCCAGCGTGGTGGACTACGAAATAATACCTTCCCATTCTGAGACCTGTGCCTTGTAGTGGACCGGTATAGGTTTGATAATGATGATGATGATGACAAAATATATTATCACTATATTATAAGTAAAGTTTATTATATTTACAAATTTAAAACATTTTATAATAAAATGTTAACCAAACTTTATAGAATTTACTTTAGTTACACACTATACATGTTTGTTAAATGTTGACGTTTGCAATCAGAATTTTTTGTTTTACGGACGACTGGCGCAGTGGGCAGTGACCTTGCTCTCTGAGTCCAAGGCCGCGGGTACGATTCCCACAACTGGAAAATGTTTGTTTGATGAACATAAATGTCTTTCAGAGACTGGGTGTTTATCTGTATATTATAAGTATTTATGTATATTATTTTCATAAAAATATTCATCATCTTAACTCGAGCTACGCTTTCTTTGGGGCTAGACGGCGATGTGTGTATTGTCGTAGTATATTTATTAGTCTTGTCGGCTTTTTCTCGGTGTAATTTTCGTTCCAGATCCGATGATTCACAACAAACAGAATTTCTGACGTTTCAAACGTAGACTAATTTTACACCACCTGTTTGTTCATAATGCCCTTATCGTAAAGTTGTCTGGAAGAGATAACTACTAAGCAATAAGGAAGTATTTTGTATTCTATTTCTATCTCAAGAATATATATATAGAAATTATTTACCTTTCTTTGTAGTAGTGCACAATAGTTACAGTGTGTTTTTTTTTTATCGCGAGTATGACTATATAAAATTTTGAAATATTGTAAAACTTTTACCCCTGTACGGCATTGGTAGAAGCCATTTTGCTCTCTTAATCAACCGTCCTAATATCCAAATAATATAAGTATAATAATAAGCGGGAGTAATCTTCTCCTACTCCCTGTTGCAATACTTTGGCAGGCGGACAAATAAATGTTATCCCTCGCCAGGGGATATAATCGGGGCATATAATTTTTATCTTCCGCCAAATGCTAGCCGTGCTGAGGTGAGTAAATCGGAGATCAAAGTTTATAACGTATTTTTTAAGTTGTAAATAAAATATTTACATATTTATAAACATTCTACCCAATAAAAGGGATAAATAGGAAATAATAATTCAGACCGATTTAAAAAATCTCTTTGCTTTTGAAAATTCTTGGAGAACGCCGGCATATAAGTTGACGCAGTGGGTCAGGTGCAACTTGTAGGATAGCGGAAGAAAGGTACCGCTAGTTTTATGATAAAAATACAGTAAAGCAAGTAGTAAAGTCTTCCATATAATTGATGCTTTATAGTGTTAAGTAGGCTTTTCTGTGCCATTATGGTAATAAAAAAGGTGCAGTATATGCTTATTGTCCAACAAACTCTTTGCTAACTCTACATTTTTAAACAGATTACTCGGCGCGCTACCATTGACATCGTTATTTTAGCTGGTTTTATAAAGTATTGCTCGAATGCATTTTGTAAAGAATTAGTAAATAATATAAAACACGGTATTCAACTTTGAGGATGCAGAAACATGTTGATATATAACTTTACCTGAAACATGCAATTTGCATTATTAAGTGCGAAAATAGTAAGTACTAACCTTATGTCGGTTGGAATGTTTACTTTTCAATGAAACTGTAATAGAATTGCATCCATCTACGAGTTTCTCTGATAAATAGCTAATAGCCTTTTTTAGCTACAATTTCATTCACTTAATTAAGTTTATATTTCTTAAAGTTTAAGTTGGAAACAGACATATTGTTTGCGTGTTGTAGCTAAAGCAATTTGATTTCTGCAACAATTCATAATATTGCATGAATTATATAATTTTTGTAAGAATATCAATTCTTTATGACAGATATATGGATCAAACGCTGTGCTATGAAATCAATTTGTTATGCGTTTATTATATTTCTTAAGTAGAGCAATCTTATCTTAATATATATAAATCTCCTGTCACGATGTTTGTCCGCGATGGACTCCTAAACTACTAAACCGATTTTAAATTAAATTGACACACCGTGAGCAGTCTGGTCCAACTTAAGAGATAGGATAGCTTAGATCTTTAATTATAGTCGCAATTTTATTTTATTGCAAATTATTTGTCTATAATTAATTGACAGTCACATGTTATATATATACTACTATACTCATTTAAGGCTTAGCGATACTGAATACTTTAAAAACAATATCAAACGCAGAGGAAGTCGCGGGCAACAGCTAGTCTTATTATAAAGATTTCTAATTTATTATAGAAATACCTATTTCAAAAATATTTGATTAATTTACCCTTAATAATGTTGAAATGAATTGAATTTTTTTTGAAGTGGTGATAGCCCAGTGGGTAGGACTTCGATATAACTTTCGGGGGACCGAGTTCAAATCCCAGCACGCAGCTCGTACTTTTCTAAGTTCTGTGCGTTTTGCCGTTGGAGGCAAGCGGCCCAGGACCGTGCATTGTGGAACTCCCTACAAAAGACCTATGTCCAGCAGTGGACGTCAATTGGTTGAGATGATGATGATGATGATGATGTGCGTTTTAAGCAATCAAATATCACTTGCTTCAACGGAGAAGGAAAACATCGTGAGGTAATCTGCATGCCTGAGAGTTCTCCATAATGTTCTCAAAGGTGTGCGGATTCCACCAATCCGCACTTGGTAAGCGTAGTGGATCACGGTCTTAACCCCTTCTCATTGTAAGAGGCGACCCGTAGTGGGCCGGTAATCGGTTGGTGATAATAAAATAATTTTACTTAATAATTCATTTTGTATTAAATCTCTTAAAATATCCTTGCGTGTTCTCCACATATCATTAGCTAAATTACGCTGGCTCAGCTAGTACTGCTTGCGTGTCTGCTCTTATCTAAGATACTCGTTAAGACGCCTCAGTAGTTGGTTAAGTTGTTAGGAACGGAGAAATTCCAATTGATTTTCGATTCGCATGCAATTACATTCAATTTACGTTCGGTAATTTCTGGTGCCTGATGTTAACTGAGTGTTTGGTTTTGAGTGCTTAAAATTATATTCGTTCTTTAATTAAATGAAATTAACATTTATCGCTCGCTATCGCATTCATCGTTGCGAGACGAGCCGAATACTTGTGAATTAAAACTTCTTAGGCTGCTATTCAATATTTTTTGGACGTGAAGAGTGGAATTTAAAGGGCACCTTAAGGCATTTCGTTACATGATAAAGACGAAAGATGCAACGCAGCGAGAGGTATAAACAGAGCCTTTAAAGTGTATGCCTAATACGAATCACGATTTGTATTAGATAAACAGTTTTTGTTTTATTGTAAAATATATAAATGTATATATTAGCAATATATGCTAATATATATAACAGATATATACGAGTATGAGCTTATATTAGCTATAATATTAGCTTTCGTTAAACTGGTCAACGGGTTGTTTTTTCTTAAGTTTAGAAAATTAAGTTTCTACTAGTTTAAAATTAGTTCTTAACAATTATTAACACATATGATGCCTGTAAAACACTCTGCTTGCGGCAGTTTCATAGAGTTACTTAATTTAAATTGTACTCAAACTTTCAAGAAATACTTTTAATGAAATTATATTGACATAATAATATATATAAATATTCAGGTTGTGACATAGATTTTAGTGCTACACGTCCTTGTTGAACTAATTGAATTATGTAATACCGGCCTGCTACCATCTTGTTACTATGACTGCAGTATCACTTAGCACGTTGTAATTAAAAAAAAAGTAAATAATACTTTCAAAAATTAAACTGAATATTGTATAATTTTTTTATACAATTTTCAGTTTCAGTTTCTCCTACCCACTGCGCTATCACGTTAGTCTGTTTTAATTAAAATCTCCTTTTCGAAATACAAATAATTTACTTGTGCCAACAGTTCTCCATAATATCGGTTATCAGATCTCATCTCCGCTCAGCTTTAATAGCTGGTTCGTTGTCCTTCGCGTCTCACGGCCCGTCCGACCGCGTCGCAGGTGCATCGCGTACACCTGCCGACCCGCCAACTCACCATAAAATGCGATTCAACCTACCCTGACTGAAACGATTCCCACTCTCTCGCACCCCCAAGAGGAACAGGGACAACTATACAATCACGATCGGCATTATCTCAATATACGGCCGGTGGAATATCAGTTTTTACCGGCGCAAAAACTATTGGAATTTCAAGTTTTACACCAAGAGCCAGTTGTTTGTGTTGTGAACACAATCAAACTCTAGGCGATCTATGGACAAAGATCTATGGGCTAGACTTTTCGTAATTCTTCTTTTGGTTTTTGGTGTTTCGGTGGGCTAAATCAGCACTTCTCTATCGTTGAGTTTAATTTTTAATTAAAGATTCCACAAAGGGAATTGAAAAACTGATGCGCTTATCTCAGTATTTTATTAGTTATTTTATTACTAAAAGTTAGCCCTTGACCCAAATTTATCCGATGGCTAGTTATGATGATTATGAGATAGTAGCGGCTCAGCTATTAAAGGTTTGGCAGTTATATTAAACCTATACCACTATAGTTTCTACGCAACATCGTACTGGAACGTTAAATCGCTTGATGGTACGATTACGTCGATAGGATATTAACTAGCCAGCCTAACTCTCCAACATAAAAATTAAGTTTTGATAAAGATTTCATTCTGATTATGCAAATAACTGACAAGCATTCTACATATCACAATGTGCCTAGCCAGAATATTTAAAATCATAGAGAATAGTAACCAAGTAAGAAGAAAAAACCAGTGCTACCCAATCCACAGCCAAGAGGTTACGGTCGTAAAGCACTATTATAAATCTTTGTCTGAATAAACACTTTAAAAAAAAAATCACTCGTATTCCTGTTTCGAGATAGAACGAGAATTATTTTAACTGGCAGCCGGTTATCACAAACGAATCTCGGTCAAGCCTCCGGCTCTTTTATGAATTTTATTGCGTTTTTACAATTCGATGTAGGCCTATGAATCTTGTATAGTATCTGCCAAATTGTTTTATATTTTATGCATTTAGATTACTGGCTCTATGCCCCGAGTATCTGTAAATGAAATGAATACTATTCGAAAAAGAATATTATGTTTTCAATTAATTTCAAAAATATTTATTTACTTACCGTTTTTTATCAGCACTAATTAAATTATTAAAGCTTAAAAGTTTGTTTGTTTTGTTGTTCGAACACGTTGTGGTACTTGACGTTGCAGTATTAGATGAAATAGCGCCATTTTTGGAGATATGATGCATTGTATTGAACTTAGTATGGGTCTAATAACATACTCCGCCAGGTATCAGATACTTGATTGACGAGCATTGTAACCAATCGCATTTAGGCAGTAGGTTATGGTCCCCAGCTATACCTACACCGAAAAAAAAATGTTAAATTGCTTACTGATCAAACCCGTATTCTTTAGGCCACAGAAAATGGCTAAATGATGTTGATATCTGGATGGAGCTCTTCGACTAGCCGTCGTCCTAGTCACCAGTACGGAACTCACTCTTAAAACAATATCACTTTATATTTCATCGGGCAGGTGTAATTTATGGTTTGCGCCCGTCTCCCTCGGATGTAATTTTGATTTTTAGGGTTGCGTACACCTGACAGTGATGTGCTGTAAATTTTACTGTCATGTTTGAGATGAAGTTGCACATAAATTATCTCTTCTCTCTTTTATTCCTAGTCAAATTATTACAGATACATATACTAGTTTTAAATCGCCAGTTTGGTTTCATTTTAGATTTATTTGGGTTTTATTTCGTCAATAACAATGCCTTTCATTTGACACAAAAGCGAGCAGTTCGATTAGTGGATGATTCCAAATTTACCACAAATAAGGCACGGAAGAGATTTTAGCTCTCTTTGTGTGTTGTATCAACTTTGTTATGGTGAAAGTTTTTTTGCATTGATAACCTATCAATACTATTCACTGACTATACTTGACGTTGTTGAACTACATTTCATGGACACCATCTGGATCAGTGAGGTGCAATGGGTTTCTTAGCAGGGTGTGCATACAGCAGGGAAATTGCTTAAAACGTCACAAATCCTCTTCCTATACGAGTTACATATAAATATTAGGGTAGGCAGTGCTTTTGTGTATGTATGAAGTGCACGCCACTGATATGGAGGCCTGATATTCTTTTACAATCCTCAATACCAGATAATTTTTGGCGCATATTGCAATAGTGGAACAATCATCTATTGTAAAAAAAGTTTAGTAGAGTACGAAGTTCTCGTTTCGAATATTGCTAGTAATATAATATAAACGGAATTAGCTTAACTATGTTGTGACGCAATATACCAATAACGTCATAATGCACGATAAAATTCTTTTTGAACGTAAAATTTATAATTTACCCCTTAAAAATTAAATGTAAGTTTCTTGCTATCATTTAACTATTTTAGAATGAATCTAAATAATCCATTTTGATTTTAGTGCAGTATTGCTGATTGATGTTAGGTTTCTCAAGATTAAGTTATTACACTGAGTAGACGTTCCACAAGTTCAAAGCGCTAACTACCATTTAAATCTAACAGAATAATACCTATTTACTTAAGTAGTTCATTGACCTCTTTTAGAATATTGTATCCTTTGTTAATTATAGTAAATGTAAAATACAGATGTATGTTTTTTTCCCAGTCTTTCGATATACCTCTTTTCTTTTGTTGAACTCCCTTGCGCAGCGGTGAGCTCTGTGGTTTTAAATTGGAGGTCCCAGATTCGATTACCAGCACAGGAAATTATTATTTCTTAATTTTCTCTGGTCTGGTCTGGCTTTGGCCGTGGCTAGTTACCATACCCCATGGTAACCATACTCCCTAACAAGTTAGCCCACTACCATCTTAGACTGCATCCTGCCTTACCACCTGGTGAGATCGCAGCCAAAGTCTAACTTGTAGTGTAATAAAAAAATAAAATATAAAGAGTTCAATAAAAAATACCAGAAATCTGAGTTTCTCTACACATTTCTTTACATGACAAAGATGAAATATACATCGAAGAGAAGAAGAAAATATACGGAACCTAAACACGAAAGCGACTGATTCACACTAAACCAATTTTAACCCCCCCAATAGCACCGTGAACGTTATTCGCCTTTGCAGTTTTATTTTACTTTTGTCTGGCGTACGTCTTGCAGTTGCTGTTTGTTTAGCAGTTTGAATTAGGTTCTCTTTTTACTTAACTTGCTTAGTTCGGTGCTGTGTATTGTGGATTTTCAACAGGCATATTAGATTAAAAGTTGAAGTCTTTTCATGCTTGGATCGTTTAAGTTCAAAGATTGTTCCTTTTAGTTTTTAAAATTTATTTGTTCAAAATGTTTTTATGCGCTACTTTCTACGGTTTTACCCAAATTTTATGCACCGTTGCATGCTATGTTGGACATAGTGACAAATGCTAACTGCCAAACACTTTTACAAATAAACCACAGAATATAAATTACCTAGGTATCTATTATATCTATGCTGTTATTGAACTTTTTTTAAAGTTGTACTGTACCTATGGTGACTTTATTTACTCGCTAGACTTACTGCCCCAGGTCCAGTGCTAAGCATGTCCGATAAGGTCGTGGGTTTGATATCTGGTCAGATAAAAATATTGGTTATTTCTATCAGTACATTCTTAGTCCGGATTGCCAGAATTGGAGTTGTCCCTTGCCTCGGAGAGCACGTTAAAGCGTTGCGTCGGTCTCGATAAACAACCTCATAGCATCGTAGACGAGTGCAATTATTAATCTATTTCTCGTACTTTGAGGAGACCTCTACCCAGCAGTGGGACAGTGATCTTAAAAATATGA
Organism: Pararge aegeria; assembly: GCF_905163445.1. Taxonomy (NCBI): domain Eukaryota; kingdom Metazoa; phylum Arthropoda; class Insecta; order Lepidoptera; family Nymphalidae; genus Pararge; species Pararge aegeria. The sequence continues at coordinate 7,431,096 of NC_053181.1, forward strand.
CGCCCACAGATATTACGCTAGAATGAATTTTATTTTATTTGTATTTACCTGAACAAAAGATACATATTAATATAAAAACAATAATACTTTACAGCCTTTGCCGAAGTAATATTTTCATTAACTTAAAAATCAATTACGTATTAACAGCGGGCAAGAATGGCATTAAAAAAAAGAACCATTGTTACAAGAAAATAACAGGCAGTCAAAACGGATTGCGATATCAAAACATGAAATCAATATAGAAGCGTGTCCGAATATCCATTCATAGAATAACGGGCCGCTGTTGTGTTGTGTTCAAAACTTTTTCACTTCCAAAACTCTTTTGTTTCCTTTTGCATCGCCCTGTTTACAAATCAAATAGATAGCGGTTGTTTTAAAGCGTTGCCTTTTGTTTTAAATTGTTAATAGAAATACTTAAATAAAACTGCGAATTCACAATTTGTTTTAGAAAGAGATGCCGACCATTGTGTTTTTACATCCATGTTCCATTATTTTTCTTATTAATTTAAATGAAATGCTGAAAATACTACCTACACATAATTTTTGAGGAGATGATAAGATGTGTTAACTATCGAGTTATGTAAACTCTTACGGTAATTCAATACTACAAAACATTAATAAAATACTAGTGTTTTGAGGTTTAATTAGTTCTTGATGGCCGCATAAAGACTTGATCCATCTATATCTCATGTAATGACCATCTTATGATTACAAAGGTCATTAGATGGGTCGGGTTTCTCAACGTCTAATCTATGGAGTATCTCTCTAAGGTGGCCTTAGCCAGCCGCAATTAATATAGAAGCTAGTTAATGCAGGTCATTGTAATATTCATTGGTCTTATTCCTAAGCTAAAGAAGGGACGTTAACATTTCTACAACATATAAACATAGGGACATAATATATAGATACTTTTGGAAAATGTCCCAAATTGTGCCTCGATACTTGAATGTGTTGGTTAAATAAATATATAAAAAGTCAAAAGTCAAAAGTCAAAAATATCTTTATTCAAGTAGGGGCCTACTGATGATCAGGTGGCACTTTTGATGCGTACATAAGAACCACACGGTAGTGAGATGATGGCGATAACCACATTCGTAAACTTAAAACTAAAGCTACGAGGGTTCCAAACGCGTCCTGGTCTAAGAAGAAGCCCACAACAATCTTAGCCGGGTGGTTTTTTTTTTGTTATCACCATCTCACAATGTCATTTTAAATTATTAGAAGAGCAACCTGGTTAGAGCAATAATTTACACCCAAGCTTTTTTATCGTTTACGTAGTCCTTTATACTATAATAGGACTTTTCTATAAGCTTTATACTATAATAGGACTTTTCTATATATGTTTGCATGTTGTTTAGATTGTGACTCTAGGTTAGCGAGTATGGTAGTCATACACCTAATCGGTTTCCACGCGATATCGGTAAACGAACGCGAGAGGTAAACGAACGAGTAGAGGATCGCAGTAGAAGGTATATTAGGTATGGTGGATCACACAGAAGATGTTAGTGTCCGATTTTCGTTATATACCTAGTGGTAATCTCGTCAAAATAATATAGCAGAATAGCATAGAATAAAGATCATGGCTCGAAGGATGGGTTTCTCTCCTAACTAAACAAACCCACTCTATAATTCGCTTTGAACCCTTTAGAACATCTAAACAAATATTATGCGGGAATCATAAGGATTATTCGACAGAACAAGCAAAAGGCGAACTTTTTAAAAGTCATGCCGCAGTTCGTTGAACAATACGACTTAATTAAAACCTTTGACGAACGCCGGCCTTCCATATAATTATTTGATAACGTGCGCCTACATCGATCAATACAACTGAGTTAAGACATAACATGGAGAGCGGAAGTGCCGTGTGGTGACGGCAGATCGCAATACAGTTGTCACCACCCCTCTTCTTCCCACGGGTGTCGTACGAGGCGACTAAGCGAATATAACGGAGAGCGGGCAGCAGTTGAGCTACTTTTATTGTGATATCCTATTCGGCTTCTATTCTGCCACTTTAAATTTTCAAAGATTAGAATGATATGTTTTTAATTTTTATGATATTGGGCTTTTCATAACTAGGCCAAATTTGTGAACTACTAATAAAGCGGACAAATTCGCACCTCAAGGTTCTATTTGGTACGGAATAATATAAACAAAGCAGCTCAGATATAATTATAGACAAGTAATCTGCATCGGAAAATAGCATAGGAATATGAAATTATGTGATGCGTCTGTACCTATTATTGTTCCTGGGGAAATATTACGTCTAGACCGACAAGAACGCGACGAGAGCAAAACGAATGCACCAGGGATTGGCGCACACAAGACACCGGCCTATTGTTAGCGTGATATGCCACAGTAAATCTAACAAACTACCACTAACATTGATCCCACTGTAATTACCTGATATAATTATACCATAAATATGCTTATGCTGTTACACGACCAAAGAAAATCGAAACTTCCGTTGATATACAAAGCGTAAAACATGGTCGCGCGGAAAAATGTTGCAGTACTCGTTGATAAACAGATAGAAGAAGACTTATACCTACAATCAAAGTATTAAAAAATTAGGCATGCAAAAGCATCCGTATGGCTGCAAATAATCTATTACAGGCATCCTTTGATTTACATCCGTTTTCTATATTCAATTTATCTGTAATCTGTCGATATGTAATAAATCTGTAAATTACGGGTAGATTGAATTCAGAGAATGGACAGAGAACATGCGGCAAGAGAGCGGGATAGTGCAATGAGCGCACTCATAAATATATCTTGCTCGATTAAATATATACAAATAAAAATAAATGTTAAATTATGTTAAAGTTTATAGCTATATAGACGTACACAAACATAAATAAACATTTATTCATACAACATGTAAATGAAAACCGAAATAATACTTCACAGGCTTTAGAGGAACATCTCTGAGAATTATCTGTAAAACCGAAAATCTAATAGTTTTTGAGTAAACTAATGCTAGAGTTTTTAATGAAAGAAATCAGATACAGCCCTAACATCACATGCAAAATTAAAGTCTTGTAACTCCTGTCACTTTATTAGGTACTATGCGCGTGTCGGTCTTTAATCATCAAAAGGGTTGTCATAAGTAAAAACTTAGAATGTTTTGAATTCGTTTATACCAAACAATACATATTTTAACAGGCAGATTTGGAATATACTTACGCATTCTTCAGCAGTATTTCGTAATTTGGTAACACGTTGTATAAGTGCACTATAATACATATTATTATACGCATTAAATTCACGAAATTCGGCACAGAAAAAACTCATGTTATAGAGCTAGTTACCTGTGTGCCGAACTTTGTCAATATCTGTGCGGATTTTTGACCGAACACAGGTAAAAAAACTAAAACTACGAGTAACAGACACTATTTCGTATCTATAATAACATTATGGAAGCATATACTTACCTATTGCGTATTCTCTGTTTTTATATCAATAGAGGCGACGCCGTTAATTCCGATTTGCGCTATCTAGTTACGTGTTAAGAGACAGCTGATTAATTGGTGACTTTATCGTCCCTAAATATCGGCTTATCGACGCTCGAAATTGCGGGCATCACGCTCGTTCCGCTGTTCGTGACACACGAAAAATACTGTTATCCTATTAGAAATAGTTCTGTTGGTCGCATAGTTAAGTAGTATGAATTGGATTAGATGTTATTTTTACGCAGCCTAGATTGTGTTCGGCTTCATTGTAAACCTAGCGTATGGAGAAAAAACCCTTTAAGCTTTAGTTTAACGGTTTGTTTTAAATAATTTCAATTAAAATACTTTTTGCAAATGCAGAAATGAGATTAAAAACGTATATATATATTATAAGTTTGATAAAGTACTCTTATTTCGTTCAAGCACATTTTCTTTTGTTCCACTACAAGTTAGTCATTGACTGCCATCTCACCTGGTGGTAAGTGATGATGCAGTCTAAGATGGTAGCAGGCTAGCCTGTTAGGGAGTTTGGCATTCATATTATAAACCCATACCCCTCATCGGTTTCCAAGTGACATGGTACCGAAACGCTAATCAAAGACATCTTAGCGGGTAGCGGCCGAAACCTCCCATCAGACCAGACCAGAAAAAATTTGGAAATAATAATTCACAAATTGCCTCAGCCGGGAATCGAATCCAGGACCTCCAACTTAAAACCACAGCACTCACCTCTGCGTCATGGAGGTTGTCAAAACACATGACACTTGTTTAACTACCAATTAGTATTATTTTTATGTATGCAAAGAAAACAATGGAACACCGTGTACCAACCCTCAACGCATGTATAGATAGATGGAACTCGTTTACGCGGCTAACAAATCAAATAAAAAAGCTTTTACTTTGAAGGCAAATATGTGAGTTTATTAAAACAAAACATCAACCGCGCTCATTTACAATTCCGTTGAGGGAGTGCTGTAGCACTTCTTAACATTCACGGGACGCTCGCGTGCGGTAGGTGTATTTTATTTGAGTTATCTCGGACTGACTGACAGAATTTAAATAAATAAAAAGTAGATATAAACAATAAACTTACTAGGTATATAGGTGATATTAGCATATCATCTTAGAAAAGTGCAGAAAACCTTTGTGGGGCTGCGTATATTATTTTAAAACATGACCTAAGGTAATATTAGATTTATCTTTTTAAAACACATTTAATACAGTTTCTCAGTGATAACGTTGCTTGAAAGGAGGTCGCTCAACTTTTTAAATAGTAAAATTGTAAAATGACGTTGGGAAAGATCAATTGCTGAGTTTTTGCCAGCTTCTTCTCGATAAAATCTTCCTTACGACCCGGAGGTTGAGTAACTAAAAACGGACATTAAAAGTGCATATCTTCATTATTAGAAAATTCAAAAGTCATCCTATTTAAACTTGGAATAAATGAATTTTGAATTTTCTATTTTAATGTCTAAGTGACAGTCGAGAAAAAAACAATAAAGTCCCTATAAAGAGAAAAGTTAAAATTAAAAGGAACTCAATGTTTCGCGAAGAATATTAAAAGGCTTGCGTGATTATTCCCAAAGCGGCCGCAACATGAGTTGCGAATATTAACTCTTGACTCATACCCGATTAAAAGGACCGATTTTGGACAGGATGAGTGATGCACGTGATTTTCTAGAATAACAATGTTTATTTAATACCAGCGGATATTATAACTTCGTGATAGGAAGGCTCCGCGTGCTGATGCATACAAATTAAGGCGCCCGTTTAGAATCAAATAAAATATCTATTTAATCGTGAATTTATTGCTCACTTGTGATTTATTGTGGCTCATTGTGTGTAATCGCCTACACTTTGTCGTCTCGAGAACAAGAATGGAATGAATATTGCTGAGCATAGCAGATCCTGTTGCTAGCTTAGACCGCAAGCGTGCTAATAAATCTCTTTGGACGATGTTTTCGTTTGCTGATAGTGTAATTATTACAAATTGACCGATTACAAATGTGTTGGATAAATTCAAACTCCAAAATTCTTGTTTCATGTAGACTTATGACAGGCACTTATGAAGCGTTCATACTTATATGTTTAGATAATTGTGAGGTGATGGTGATAACTACGTTCGCTAACCTAAACCAAAAGCTCCAAATGCGCCCTGGTTTAAGAAGAGCCCACAACAATCTTAGCCAGGGATTTTTATGTGATTACCATCTCACAGCTAATTAATATTTAGCTATGAAGTTAGAGCAATTCATACCCAAGCATTATCGTTTAAGTAATCCTTAATATTATAATAAGATATGTGGCGTAGGAAATAGGTCGTTCGTCTTCTAACTTTATTCGAATTGTCATTAATTTATTAAGGTGGGTAAATCAACATCGTAGCAGATAAATTTGTGGCACCTATTATTTTATTCCTTTTCCAGTAACCGCCTAGCACAGTTTTGTGACCCTTTAATTATGGAAAAGGTTTTCTAATGCCCATTAATCTTTCTTCGAAGTTGTTTCGGTACATTGTATTCCGCTCGTTTATGGTTCCATTAAGCGAATGCTTTAAGTGTCGCCGGCGCGTGTAGCTGAGACTGACAGTTTGCACCTTGCAGCGTCGCTAATCCAGTCTCGAACGCCACTCTAAATATAGAATAGTACCACGAGATGATTGCAGTCGAACGTGTTTTGCGGTCGGCATGCTTCTTCTGCGGTTACCAGTTTTTTCTTAACACATAACCGCAGTCTGTGTCAGTTATAAAGTCCATTTGCACTTCCAAGTTTCAACTCGAATAATAGTTATATAACTCGTTTTATTAAGACACTATCAATCATATTGTGATACACAGTGATACGCGGATCATTAATTGTAGGGAATAGTATATTTTTTGTTAGACGAAAATCACGCCACATTAATCTTTCTCAACATTAACGCGCGAAAATCGCGCCGTTCTTCTGTCGCCATAAATCATTACCATCAAACAGACCTCCTCGCGACAACGTCGCATTTCATCGGACGCTTTCAATCTGGCCTCCTTTATTTCATTACAATAAGTAATTCCTTCGCCTACGATCCTGTCACATTTCGGTAAACACTACGTGAAATTGGCAATAAATTCCGATTAAAAATATTGTTCCGGCGTCAGGAATGCGCGTTAACAATAGCCAATGATAGAGACGTTTCTCGATAAAGATGTTCACTTGGATGTTTTGTTAGGCTTAACAATACATTTTATTTGGCTACGAGCCTACACTGCCCACACGCCTCTGCTAATGGCCAGGATTGTATGAAGATGTAAAAACTGAATGGCTACGTTTGTATGGGGCCAATAATAAGTTCTCATGCGGCTGTATCGGGGCTATTGTTAAGATTTCTTTTTGCTTATCGCGGTCCTTGTATAATGGGGTAGGTGTCAATCGCGGGTAGGCAGGTGTACGCAGTCCGGCGGTCGAGGGATAAAAATGCTCATAATTTAATTCTGCAGCTGCCCGTCAAGCGACGGTCGGACGGTCGATCCGAGCTCGAACTTATTCCTTTTGTAATAACGAATTCCAGAATTTCAACTCACAGTCATCATTTTTAATTTGTGTTCGGTTACGCTCCGCGTGGGTTGTAATTAGATGGTATTTTCTGGCGTAACGCCGAATTAGCCCGACTTGTGTCCGCTTTGAATGTATCATATACACGGGTATGAACTTCAATCAGAAATTTGGATTAAACACAGCCTGAGGGCTATGTGTCTCGGATTTATACTTTCTATTCGCTTTGATAATGAATCAACAGCGTATAAAGAACAATAGCTTTCTCATTTAAATTGCTACTTCCCTTTCAATATTACGATTGCGAAAGTGAGTTTGTTGGTTGGTTTGTTATTTTTTTTGTACAGAAATGGGTAATGAAGGGACCGGATAGTTTACTTTATATTCCAAAAATATGTAAGGGTTTCTATGGGATTATAGTTTCTTATTAAAGGTCTTTTACGAGTTCATTTTTAGAAATAATTCACAAGATAAAGACAACACAAATGTTACGAATGTTAGGTTAGTTTAGTTTAAAAACTCAATGGTCAGGACTTCAGCTCAATGTACCTAATCATAGCCGTGTCTTTTTTTTTATCTTATTTATTCAAAGGGGTTTTTGTCACAACATCATCATGTAACCCCTATAGAAGCTAGCCGTGTCATCAACAAAAACAAAAACATTCTCATTTTGTTAGGATACCCCTGTGGGGGGGGGGGGGGGGTTTGCCAGTGGATAAGTATGTATTCGAAAGTGTGTTTACTTGGTCTGTTTGCTAAAATTTTCGCCCCAACACAGAACTGACTATGGCAAAATTTTGCATACATCCTTCTTGCCTCATGAAGACTGATATACACCATTTATACTGTTCCTACTTTTTATACCAGAAACTTACGGTTCTCGCGGGATCTCAACCGAAAAAGTCACATGTGCTTATAGATATATTTATAATATAATTCATGTTAGTAACAATATTTGATGTTTAACATACCTATACTAGCGAAAATAATTAAATTTAAACAGTAATGAATTATTTCGAGACTATAATATAATTAGAGCAATTAATATTGGCTTCACAAATCAACGTGGCGTATAATTAATCATAATCAAGACACTTCAATAATATTATTCCAATACGCTCCGCTTGCGTTCCATGTGGGCATAAATGGAATTTATATTCTTGAAATTATTGTTTTAATATCAGTATGAAGAAAATTTCTAAGCGGCATGCTCGAAGCGCCCGTTAATCTCCTTTGAATAATACATAAGATGCTCGATAGCGTTCTAGAAGGGTTAAGGCACATTTAATATGGCTTACTATTAACAATATGTAGGGTTGCCATTTTGTTTTGGGAAGAAATCGAGACAAGTGACATTTTAGTAAAAAGTTACCGTTTGGTTATCGATTCATTACCGGCCCACTATAGAGCTCAGGTCTCGTTTCAGAACTAGAAGGATTTCGATCGTAGTCTATTAAGTGCCAACGTCCATTGGCCGACTGAACACGCCTTTGAGAACCAATGTACTGTGCTGCAACAAAACTCTCGACATTTTCCCTACACACAACAATCACATTCGCTACATTACTACACTACATTCACATCACAACACATTATAAGCGATTGGTTTATCATTATCTCTGCTTTTTCATTGTTTTATGAACAATTTAAACATATACAATAAAAAAAACTGATGATTACTGATGAAATAAATGATTTTCTACAGACATGGTAAATAGTTGTTTCATTAATATTTCAAGACTATTCATGTGCATTATTTTGTTTTCAGGTACGTACATAAAAAGAGGAATTTTGAAAGTTTGAAGAAACACGATCTGAAAAAGGTAGGTAAATTTATATATTATTAGTATATTTTCTAATGGATTTAATATTATTCGCTAAGGTATGTTCGGTCGTTTCAGTTGTGCGGGTAATTGGAAGGCAATCGAGTATAAAATCATGAGGTAGATACTTATATCTGAAATTTGGTATTATAGTCAGGTCTAGGTTTTATAACCTTGACGTGTGGTTACTCTACAATATGGGGCAACTGAAGTAATCTCAAAGCACGCGCGCCTAATGCCACCAGCTTCCGCTGCTTAATTAAATCTCAATAAAAAGATACCCTCCCGAAAAGGGGAATTCTTAATGCGATGTTAATGTAGGTACATTTCTTAAGGATAGGTACGTTTATGATTCGCGTGTAGGAGTCGTGCCGTGCTTATCTTGCGGTAAATCAACGAAGTTACTTTGGCCAACCGTTTATGTATACTCGTAATTGTATTTATATTGCTTTAAGCTTGTCCACTTTGTACCACAAATACAGAACCACTAATATCTAATATAATGTTATCTTTTTTCATATCATAAATCATAAACATATACAAAAAAAAAACATGTAGAAAGAAGTAGAATCATAGTAATTAGGTTTACTAAAGGATATCCATCTCTTTTAATAAACAAAAAGGAACAGTTTGTTTTCAACGTGTTTAATGTTTAATCCAGTTCCATTAGTTCCAGAACTATATAAATAAGAATAGAAAAACAACACAATAGGAAAAACACAAGGAAAACAGTAATAGGTTGCAAAGGCGGCAAGTAATAAGATTTGAAAAATCATTTTAACATTCTATAGTCTTGAGGAAGGCGATAACATAATATAACAATACGACCCGTGAGAGCAAAGCATATAGAGTAAGAGGGCGGACTGGTACCGCATTGAGTTGCTGTTTATGTGTGGAAAAGCGAATGAAACTTTGGGAAAACAATGTGAAGTTACTCGTGCAAGCAGTCGCGGGCAACCTCTTTTCTCCATATAGCCTCGAAGGTGTCTAAAAAACTCATATTTGTAAGCAAATAACTATTTAAGTACTTACTAATATAATAAAATTTCATAATATAGTTATTATTTTAAGCTTAAATATACGTAGCTTAAGCCATTCTATTAGTTCAATGATATACCGGATAAGGATTATTAATATTTAAATTTTGTCTCAGTATGACGGTGTGATATTGTACTAAAATTTTGACTGCTGCATTAAAAAAAAAGGTTATAAACAAACGCTCACAAGGAAAGTGCTGTCCATTCCGTCGTAAGAACTATCTTTAATTTATTTAAATAACATAGATGCTTTTCAAACGTAATGTGGGCATACCTATTCGTGATGGTTTATCTTAAATAATTATACATTAGACTTCTAAATAGGATATTAAATATTAATATATGTGGTGCGTCGTTCGCACAATCTCATCGTTTCAATTAACCCTCCCACGTATCACATAAACCTTCCTCGATCCCCGTGTGTATGGGCCGATCAATTTGTTTTATCTCGGGCTGCCTCTTATCGCTGAATAAAATATTTACAGCACTATAAAAGTCGTCCCCAAAATAATAAACTTCATAACCGGATAACACGGGATGCCCACGTTGGCGTCATATATTTAGTTGGACGAATGACTTGGCCCAATCTTTTTACAACGAAACTAAATAGCAAGGTATAAAGGTAGTGCTATCCCTCTCACTGCGTTCTTTGGGGACTTTATCTTATTGTACTATTTTTAACCGACTTCAAAAAGGTGGAGGTTCTCAATTCGTCGGAATCTTTTATTTTTACACGTACAACATACTTAATGTTACCAGATTACTAGAACACGCCTGAAAAAATATTTTTTTGTTTACTTTCCTAACTAAATTGTCAAGCCTAGACAATTTAGTTAGCCTAGAGATTTTTATAAAATAGAATTGGCATTGGCACAATGAAGCTTGCGAAGTATAGTCGAATTTAATATCAAAAATAATAATTTAAAAGAAACTTTGATTTTGTAATTTTAAACATAGTAATAATTATATTTTTGTGGACAATCAACAAAATTACAAATCTAACAACAAGTATAAATACAAACCACAATTTAATAATTAAAATTAAATTATTTTAAGTGTGAATATTGTCATTAAATAACAATGTAAGTTTAAAAAGCGTTTCAACCGCTGAACATTTGGGCCGTATGGGCTAAGGTTAATACTTTAGTTATATCTATATATATGAAAATGTTATGTTGGTTTATGTACGCTTCAAAAACTAAAAAAGTTCTGCACCGATCGAGCTTCAATTTTAGCATGATATATAATACGCATCAAGGATTGTTTTTATCTATTTTTCTCAACCATTCAATCAAAATGTGCCACAGCGAAGCGTGGTAGGGTACAACTAGTAGCTTATAAAAAAGGTACAAGTAAGAAGTTTAAAAAGATGCCTAATATTGCCTTATATAGTATCTAATAGTATTATGACGGATATTTTAATTGGCGAGATAAAAAAATGTGATTATAAAAGTTTGTCAAACGTTGGCCACGCAGTTTATTTAAATATTCGGAGTGGCGCAATAAAAGTTTGGGACACCAGTGTGATATGTGTTGGCCTTTTTATCATTAGGTTCCTAATTTGATTCAGACGATGTACGTAATAAGTTTGATACTTTTGGGTTTATAAAAGTTTGTGGGTAATGAGTTTGTTGCAATTGATTAACGATATTGTAAGTGGATCGTAATGTGATTTAGTTTAACATGCAATCTTAACGGGGCCGATATAACCCTTACTTTCATTTACACTTACTTTCATTTCTATATTATGTTCTATATAACCCCCATGCGCCATCTTATATAAAGGAGCGTTTTTCCTTTCTTGGCTCTAATATTGAACAGCAAAATCTAAGATCGTGTTCTGACAATCGTTTACATATCCCAGCTAGTCACACACGATATTATAGTAATTCATTTACCTGTAAGTCCGCCAAATTGTGGAATAGCCTTCCCTCTGAAATTCGCAATTCCAAATCCCAATTCTAAATTCCATCTTCAAAACCAGATTGTTTAATTATTAGCACACAACTGTATTTAACTTTTTTATTATTATTATTATTATTTTTTGTTGTTTTTAATTTTACTTATTTATTTTTTGTTTTCTTGTGTGTTTCTTGTATTGTTTCTAAGATTGTGCAATAAAGTATTCTAAATAAAATAAATAAATAAAAACCCTAACCTTTCGAATTCAAAAATAGATAACTTAGGTACAATGGGGCTTACTACCATCGCTTGAAGCAGTATTATTTTAATATTGTTGAAACTTTTTTCAGAATTATAATCCTTGTTCTTATTTAATATCATATACCCTTAGCTGTAATTTTAAAATAATGGTAGTATTATGCCTCGGATTATTTGCAGTGAGATTTTAGTAATTAATGAAAAAAATATTGCATAGGTATTGTTTTGCTGTAAAGGGCTCCTTTTGGGTTGGTAACCTCTGTCACAACAGCAAACATAAAAAAATATTTTGAGAGACCGTAGCGTTCAATTACATAATATAAAACTAAATTACAAATTGAAAAAAAACCCGACACTGGTCAGGACCTTTTAGAACCCCCTTTTAAGTAATCCAATATATGCAGTAACTGCATATGCAGTATAAAGTCAAGATATCAATCAAGATATAATAAAGTTTTGCTGGACGAATTGCTATAGTTACTTAGTTGAGGTATTATTTCTACTAAGAAAGCATTAGAACTCGTAGACTGTATAAACGAATAGTATAATCCGAGCGTTAGTGAGCCGCCCGCTTCCGGATATAAGCATTGTTATTGCAATAGGCAGTGCAAGTCACGAAACGTATGTAGGCGGAGCAGCCCCAGGCCGGGTCTTGGGGTGGTCTACAGTTCTAATATGCTTTGTTTACCGAATATTTCATACTGTGACTGGGTAAGAGACGAAACAATACGTTCAGTAAATGATACTGTTGGATAAAAGCGTACTGGTAAACTTAGTTTGGAGGAAGCAATGCTCGGAATATGCCTAAGTAATGAAATAAGATATGAGTCGATTCGTAGACGAACCAAAGTAACCTTTTGTAACTAAATAAGTTGAGGAAACATTTGCTTAAGCCCACGAAAGATTTAACAGCAAGTTATTCCTTTATCTGCAATTTCAATTTTGGTGCAGTCTAAACTGGTAACGGGCTACGGTTTTAGGGGTATGCCAGTTATATTTATATAACAAACCGGTTTTTACGCGGCTTCCTACCAGAATATTTACTTTTTTGGCACGTCCGTGTCAGTAAGGTAACGACCAAAGACCAGATCCTCACACTAGAGAAAATTTAGAAATCATAAATTCCCACGATGCCCCTTACCGGGTATCGATCCCGAGAATTTTGACTTTTTCTTCGACATAGAAAAAGTCTACATCTAACGATTAAAAAAAACCAGAAAAAAAAACGGTAGGCAGTGCTTTTGTGCATATATGAAGTGCCAGTCATTGAAGTGGTAGTCAAAAACCTAACGCGATCTCTAACCCTACTAGTTAGGCTTGGAGCATTATAAGTGTTAAGACCTCCGTTAGAAGCAAGATCTCGTACAAGGTACAGATTACAATCCACTTAAATCCCGGCAGTTTGAATACTCATAATAACTAGTGTACATCTCAGCAACAAACATCCCACTTGCATACCTTTCATTGTGTAATTATATATGAAGTCTTGTCCAACTGTCACATCTATTCTATGGAACGTTTAACGCCTGTCCCATTATATTATGTGAGATTGGGGCTAATTTTCTGTATTCATTCCAGACAGGAAACATTGGTATAAAAGAATTCATTTTGCTCTACGCACGACTTAGCATCTCGACAGAATTAATTATACGATGGATGTTTCGGTATATTTAGCAATCTGTAACACGGGAGCGAATTATGTTTTTGAAATATTATCTATGAGGAATGAAACATACTATCATCATTCATTTGTTACGGTCTTCCCACTTATAGGCACACGCCTTATCTCTCTTGTGCGAAAGGGGTTTAGAGTGTAGACCCAGCACGCTCTATTAATGTGGGTTGGTGGGCTAGGAATGTTAAGTTATACACTTAACTTAGTTTTTTTGCTATTGTTAAGTCAAGAACAGTGATTGATACCGCCGCCATACTGCGTTGCTTTCTATGTCTTAAGGATATTTATATATATATATATATATATATATATATATATATATATATATTAAATTTAATTGTGGGAAAACATCAAAATAAAATAAGTATTATTTTATTTTGATGTTTTCCCACACTTTGATAAGAATATTATTAAACTGTGTAACTTGAACATCATTTGTGATTTTTTTTACAGATTATTTATTATTTACCTACTTTCCTAAGAGGCTTCAAAAAGCTTAGCCTTTCAAAGTTTTCAAAAGTGAACTGAATAAATAACCAAGAAACAGTACTCGTTATTTTGGTAATAGTAGGTAAAACCTTCTTACCTTTAAGAAAAATAAAATATTCAGGTTTGAACAGCGCAGGGACTAAAGTAACACTTGAATATACCCACCTTGCTAATGATTTATAGAAATATTAATTGACTCTGTATAAACATGTTGCATAATATTACTTTGTATTTAATTAAAAAATAAATTATTCAACAACTCATAGAGAATTTCGGTGATCGTAAACTTATTTAAATTCCATGTTTATTCAAATATATCTCGTTCATACCATAATCCAACTTATAAACTGAGCATTTATAAAACCGAAAACACCGGATCTGCAGGGAGTTATTGTAGGCCTTAAAATTGTATGGTAATATTGTGGACACCTGCTGAATATGTTTAAGAGGAAAATCACTTGCATGTCTAAATAAGGTCCTTACGCCTCATGTAATAAGGGCCTCAAGTAAATCAGCTTAAAATAGTATTGTACGTCTACAAGTCTGTTTGAATGCTCAGCGGAGTGCACTCGGGTATGTAAACTTATTAATATAAGCAAACTGCTTTGAGGTGTTATGTAAATTGATAGATGTATGTGGCAGTTAAGCGATTATGGGATTACAATCATTTAAATAAGCATTTTAAAGTATTAACTTGTTACGATGTTATGTTGAATCAGATATTAATTATATACGTGTATTTAGGTTGTACTCATTTATTAGGAACTGGGTTTTACATTGAAATAAATTTTATTAATGCTTAGGTAATTTTTGTATGTTTCAAATCTTTACCATTTGTTAGATTATTTGTTAAAACTCTTTAAATTAATTAATAATGCAGCAACTGCTGAGTTTCTTACCGGCTTCTTTTTCAGCATCTGCCTTCTGAACCGGTTGTAGAGAGACTAAAAACAGACATACTCGACGTTTTAAAAGCACCTTTGAATTTTGAAAATAGAATTTAAAGATTTAAGTGAGAAAAGTAACATAGCACTAAGTATTTGTTAATAAATTAGACTCAATGCACACATTGGGTATTACCTACTGCAAGGTTCATAAATGTTTCTCTGATAACCAGCTATTTAAATCCAAGAAAAATATAATTATGACACTGCTGTTAGTTCTTTTACCGTGATGTAACATTATTATTGCACAGAGTTGTATAGACAGTTCCGACAACGGTGAAGTAAGAGTCACTTTACAAGCGAAATCATTGAAAAATACACTTAGATCTTAACAAAACATCATCAAAGTATAAAACCAACTAGAAGACCATTCGTGTCCAACATAGAGATTGTAATAATATACATTCATTATCGGGCCCCGAAGCCTACAATCTTGTTACGTTACTTAAGTTAGTACTGTAATGATATTGACATGGTTTTTTTTAATCTCCAACTCTCATCTCGGGGCTATCAAAGACTTTCAGTGTGATTATCGTAATACAAGAAAAAAGTTTTTAACTTATCGCTGCTGTCAGTATCGCTAATCTTGCATCTCACGGAATGTCCGGAGAGTGACGTTTCGTAATCGTCACTGGACGAATTATTAGCCGTTAATGCGGTGTCGTAACGTTTTAGAGCTTCATAACTGCCACTTAGGACGACTGCCCGTATTATCGCATCGGATACTTTGTTCATCGTACGGAATGGAAATATGAGACACCTATCAAAACTTTATCATTTAAATCTTTAATTAAAATAAATTCTGAAACTGAATGGAAAGATTAAACAGTAGTTACTCTAATAAGTACTGTTTAATCTTTGTATTCATCAGTACTTCTGCGGTAAGTAAATAAAATATCCCATACTAATATTATGAATGAGAAAGTGCGTTTGTTTGTTCGTTGTTACTTTATGCCCTAACTAAGCTTTCAATCGACTTGATTTTTGGTTAGTTTAAGGTTACTTTTTATCCCAGGAAAACAAACGGTTCTAAAATATGTTTGCTATTTAAACGCAGCTTAAAAGTGACTGAATATCTTGTAGGCAAATTATGTAAACAAGTTCAAAGTGTTGTACTGTGACTTATAGGCCGTATCAAATATTCCATCGTTGTGCTACTTTCGAAATGGAAATATTTTATCATTTGAATAAATCGATCACATCTTATCGAACATTAACATAGGAAGCGCATTCGAGAAGCAATCAGCGTGATAGATATAAATGAACTAAAGTTATCTCGCAACCAGCACTCCGTAATTAATGTACTCGAGTTCAGTATAGTTTGACAAAGAGCGGGAACTTCCAAATGCTTGTTACGTATTAAAAAGTAGTTCGGGAGCTTTGCAAAGTACTTAATTATGGTGAACTCCGCGAGTCATTATTGGAAAACAATTAAGGGAAACCTAAGGCAGCCCCCATCCATTGCTTTTCTATTTAATTGTGATCTCGAACGGGAACTCTGTTACAGAATACTGAATTCTTGTGTAAGTGCATTTAGATTAATGATACGCAGCGACTTCTTGAGCTTACACCAATTCGTGCTAAAATATCTCTAGGCAGTGTTTACTCTGTATTTAATAATATACAAGTATAAATAAGTTATGCAGTTTTGATTCAAGCAAATACATATTTACCTGAATAACCAAACAGACATCCATGCCGCCTCTCTATTTTATCACTGGCACTAAATAGAGACTGCGGCATCACCGAATAAATTAAGAAAATAATCCTTAGAATTTTAGTTACTTATCGGAATTATTGGCATTTTGTTTTTTTTTTTTTTAAATATAATAGAAGACTATAATAAGCCAATACTGCTAAAATCTCTAAAATATATTTATCAACATAGCTAAGAACTATTATTGGTTTATCAATACTCGAAAAAAAAATTAAATTTAAATCGATTTTTTTTTTTGTGTGCTATCACAAAACACACGGACTTTTTGCGTTGAGGCTCAAATAAAAATTTCACTAGAGTACCGCTACCACTACCGCGTACAAAACCCTATCCCTGACAAAATTATGGCTTAAAACTTATTACATATACTTCAGTTTTAACTTACTTAGGGTAAAAATAAATACTTTATTGGAACATCACAAAACTAACTTAAGTAGCACTATCGTAGTCAAATAATGAAATGTCTGAATTCGTTTATTACGTACCACGCGTATGTAGAACACTGACTCTATAATTTGTTAGCTATCGATAGTACCCACCGACAAACAAAGATTGTACTCGCGAGATTCGGTTGACCGGATAGATATCTTTTAATAATATTCTAGCAGTGCCGACGGTCAGATCTATAAATGATGAGTTTCATTTCAGATAAGATCGTATCCTACGCATGATTGATGGGCCCCGATTGATATTACTTAGTAATTCTATTACCACTGCCGTATTGTTTTGGTCAATTATAGTTGGGTTAGCGTGTATCGGCTTTTGTTCTGAGTGATTTCCATTAGCACTGAGATCCTAGCTTTGATTTTTGACAATAATATTAATAATATTTATATACTTCTCGCGATACTTGGGGTCCTATTGCCAGTGTGTATCGCAGCAAATGAGCCTAGAATCGTAAGATTGAACCCAGAATCGTAATACCAGTAAAAAATGCAAACATAATGAAAATATAAAGATATTGATAAGGTATTTATAATATGCATAGTTTTAGGACTTGATAAGGTAATGATTTCTTTAATTTCGCAATTATTTTGTAAATATTAATATGGTGTATTCACTTAAAACGGAAATAATTTTAGTATTTTTGTATAATTTTAGTTAAGTCCAGACCGCCAACTCCTAGCTCTCTTCCGATTGCTCAACGTGAGTTGGCGGTGGGATTGCTGGGAAAGTAGTAAACGGGGGGAAAGAAAAAGATGGGGGGATTCGAAGAGTGGTTTGGCGGAGGAAGGTTGTCCGTTTAGAATAAGTCTATAAGTGTTATAAGTAAATGTAGTAATACATAATAATGGAAATAATAAAGTAACTTCTGTGTTCGTGAACTGGTTTACTTTCATCTTAATAAGATGTTATAGATCTACAGCTTAGAACTTAAATTAGTTTAAATATCACCTTCAATTTAGTTAATGTATTTTCAATAATATATTGTATACTTAAATATAACATGAAATGTATGTGTATGATGCTTAACGCAGCCTCATGCATAGATTCCATACCCATTGTATGAAACCTACAGTATCCATACACTTTTGTTTGGATAATGAATCCTCAAATACAAAATCGCTTCAATAGCATATCCAATTTGTTTGAAAATAACGAGCTTCGAAATCTGGCGTCAACAGTTTGTGAGTTCAATTTAAAAATAAAGCAGAGCCTATAAAATGAATTTTAAGGAATGAATTGGTGGCTGCAAATTACTGAAATATTATTGTATATTAAATACTAATTAGTTTTTAACTGTCGCTCAGTGGGCGATGAAGAGAGAGAGTCTTGAATAAATCAGAAATAAGGAAATACGTGCTAGGTATTGGTTATACATATACTTACCAATAAGTATATATATAACCAATAATGAGTTCCGAAGCCAAAGTTATAATAGTTGTGGTACATAACTCGTAGGTCCAATATACGTTGGTTGTTCCCCATTACGTTGACAGATTACATAAGATGAATCGCAAGGATACTCTATTCCAATTTGTAAATGTATACTTTTATTCTATTGAATTGGTTTCGCGGGATAACATCTTTAGCGCAGTTATTAAGCGTATAAAGGTACGCCAAAAACTTGCGGTTTAGCTAGCCGACATCTGATATTAGATCTAATATTATAAGGAAATTCTTGACCTACCAATGCATACATTTAAAAAATGTGTAAAAACGCATCTAGTACAGCGAGGTTACTATACATTTGATGAATTCCCCAATGACAAGGTAGATTGGAAGCAGCCAGCCTCGCTGTCATCTCCCGCAAGATAGCAAAATGATTGTAAATGTTGATGTTGGAAAGAGCAACTACTGAGTTTCTTGCCGGCTCTTCTCGGTAGAATCTGCTTCCCGAACCGGTGGCAGAGTCACTACAAACATACATACTTGACGTTTCAAAAGTGCTTATAAAGGAGGCCAACTTGAAATAAATGAATTTGAATTATGTCGTAGCTCGTATTTCTTTCAATAAGCCTACATAAACATTCTGTTCGATCGAAATAGTATAAATGGACGGAGTAGACGGCTTTTGGCACTTGTAATTTACATTTTAGGCTACATGAATGTCACCAATGTGTGAAGATCAAAATACAGTTGTCACAATTGTATGTGGCGACTAAGAGAGTATAACTGAGAACGGTGCTACTGTTTCAATCTATTGTGACCCCCAACCAGTCTGCCGAGCGTGGTGAGTTTATGGGACATAACATTCCACTGCTAGCTTCTATCAACGGGATGGTAGAAGGATGTCATTATCATTCTGACTAAATCCTTAATTTTTTACTACTGCGTACAGGTATTCTCTCTCATATAGGAGAGAGCGATAAAGAGCGTCAATGTCTTAGAGCTTGCGTGTATAATAACAATTATAGTTTCCCCGACCGACTCCGGCGGCGGTGGCCAATCTTTATTTATTTATTTAGGAAGCCAACGTTATATACGATGCCTTAAAATTATTATAAACATAACAGTAATATTCTGAATTTTACATTATATACCCCACTTAAAGGCTAACTCTGCATGCCTCATGAAATATAGACGTTCTTCAATACACAGAACATACTACAAACTATAATAAAAATAAAAATAAAAGAGGATTACGTAACAGTTTTTTAATTTTGCTCTTATAACTCAGAGCGGAATTGTGAAAAACCAATTTTCTGTGACATTCCGACACACGGGATATATTATAGTGCAAAAGTCTGTGCGTATATAAAGGTTACCTCTATACTCCCTAATTCTCATAACTCACAGTTCGATGGGATGCCAGATCTGACATGATCGGAAGGAGATCAGAGAACAGGTGCAGGACCGACAGATTAACGTGCTCTTCCCGGCACGGGGGTGAATAACCAATATCAAAACTCCGGTCTGGTACTAATAATTTCTATAAAAAACCCCAATTCAAATTAAGACCTCTTGATCTGAACTGGAACATGCTTACCACTAGACAGATGTATGCATAACTGAAATAAAAAAAAAACTCTTGTTACTTCAACTTCACATTTGACAGATACATTTTTTCTTGTCGTCATATTAACGATACTTGATACTAACATGGAGTGACTGGGCAGAAACAGCGGATCCTCATCGTGATTAGACATTAACTATTGTTTAAACATTTCAATGATTCAATATAGCTTCGACATGCCTGTAACTTCTATGACGTGGGTATTACAAAGCTATTATACTTAGGGTCTCGTAGTTCATAATATATCTAATGGTAAGAGTATCACTTTGTCTGTCTGTCTGCCTGTCACGGCTCTTTTTGTCAGAAACATGAACAAAGCTTATACCAGTATAAAAAAATAACAGATTTGAAGTCCAAGAAAACAGTATTAATTTATGACATTAACCTACCTAGCCCAACGACTAATACAGCTTTTTATTAAGCTAAGGAAAATAGCTGAGTTTTCTTTTGTTTAGCCAATTAAAGCCATTTTGTTATTATTTAGATGTATTGAATATCCTTAGTAGTTATTATGTAGTATATTGTACTTTTATTTGACCTATACCACAATTAAATCATTTTACTCACATCCTGGGGTAGCTGGAAGAGATCTCTTATAGAGATAAGCTTTCCTTTGTACACATGTATCTTATGTTTACAATCACAATTTATGGTAATAGATAATAAATAAAAATCTGTGCCTTCATTTTTAATGATTCCCTATTTTTTAATGTAGCTTTACGTTTATCTATTAATTATCAATAAACATATATGGTACTGGTATGGTTACGTGTATGTCGATATAAAAAAGAACGTATTACTTCTCGTGGCGTGGCTCAAATACATTACCATACAAATGTGAATAGCGTTAGTGATACCGACCCTTTCTTTCATTTCCTGGTTTACATTGTGGATAGAGTGTTAACCAGTGAATACAAATATTCGTTTCATACTACTATTCTACAATATACTTTGACGACCTCCCTGGCGCAACGGTGAGCGCTGTGGATTTCAGTGGGAGGTCCCGGGTCCGATCCCCGGTAGGGGAGTTTATAATTTCTGAATTTTCGCTGGCCTGGTCTGGTGGGAGGCTTTGGGCGTGGCTAGTTACCACCCTACCGACAAAGACGTGCCGCTAAGCGATTGTTAAGAAGCTAAGTGTTCTACCATCTTAGACTGCATCATCACTTACCATCAGGTGTGACTGCAGTCAAGGGCTAACTTGTAGTAAAATAAAAAAAAAATTATGACGCGCTAGCCCTAAACCCTTTATCACTTCTGTTCACAACTGTTTTTTTTTTTTTTATCTTAATTAAGCTATAAATTTAGGGAATTTACCTATACACGAGTAATTTAGTTTTAAAAACATTTTCTTTCAAAAAAATATTTTTAATATTACTTAACATTCCGATTTATTATGACGTCACATGGTGCGCTAAGACGAATGCAACGAAATCTTATATAAACGTACGCGAATTCAAAACGTCTCATTATTCTCTAGTAGGTAAAAGGTAATGCAGGTTTCTTCGAGATATATTCGTACGCTATTTAAATAGCGTTTGGTGAACTGTAAATTGAATCAAGCACATTTGCTCGCAGAAACAAGTTTAATTAATTAAGTATTCACATTAAAAATAAATAAACATGCCATATTAAAATTTATAACTACATAAAAATAGTGTAAAAAGTAAACCTCATAAAATATAAACCTGACCTGTGATGTCGGTCGGTGAGCTTTTATATCAATACAACTCAGTGGAATAAATTATTATATTAAAAGTTTATTGAATATAAAATTAAAATCAAACATTAAGTTTGATTTTAATTTTATATTCCTTCTCTAGCACTTTTTAAGTAAAATATTTGAACTGAGAGATGATAAACGATTTGCTCTTGTATTTTACACGCATGTTTTATTAAAAACTACTAAGTTTATAAAGACTACTTTAAATACACAATATCATGCATACAGAAATCTATATAATTAGTTTATAATAAATTTTTAATAAATAAATATTTATATTTTTACAATATATACCTATAATAAATAGGTATTTATTGATTTAACTCTTTACTATATACCACAACATTATCTTACACAAAAATATAATAAAAACAGAAACATAAAGAAAGAAGTAGAATACAAGAGGCGGCCTATTTATATAAATATTGTACTTTTTAAATTGTTTTAGAATCGTGTTAGGTACTGCATTTCACTGATATTAATTATCTAGATGTAATACGACTAAGCTGAATGCTAGACTAGACTTAGTTGCAGAGGCATAAAAGAAGAAGAAGATTGTTATCACAGTTCGAAATAAATAATACCTATCATCTGTGAAGCCGTAAGAAGCTCTTAAACTAAGTAGAAGTCAATGATCCATCATCTAAAACTCGTGAAACTAAATATTGCATGAGTAATTTATTAGTCATTCGCACCGATGGTATTATTAAGTCGTTATTAATGAATGAAATATAGCTATCACTTTACGTGTCCGAAATATTCAAACTATTATTTTTGAGTTAATAAAACTGGATTAATAGAGCCGACCCGAAATCCGAGCCTCGCTAATAGCTATAATGACTTAAATGCCCCACAACTTCCCATCTTGTAGCCGATGTTTGTTACGAATAAAAAATCATTTAATGAATACGGATTATACGGCTAGGTGTGAAGTAGTCCTTCAAAGAAGGTTCCGTAACGAAAACTAACGGAAGAAAATAACGAAAATATTATAGAGCGAGTCAACTGATTGCATGAACTCTAAATTCATGATTTAATTTGGCTTTAGCATTTCGCTCTAGTAATTCAAAGGGGCAATAGCGCCAGCATTATGGGTATCCAAATAAGTTAACAGTTAGACGGCTTATACTTTTTGTAAATATTAATGTTACTTTGTAATTATTATTATGTATTTACAATTCCAACATAAATTACTTCCAAAACTTCTTCCTAACACGAACTTATGAATAGGAATTAAAAAATCCATTAAAATACAACTCTTGCATGCATCTAAAGGAATACGTATCCCTAACAATCTACTGAGCCGAAACAAAAAAGGAATACACATTGAATATCGGAACGGGACCACACACTCGTTCGCCTGCATACCTCTTGTTAGTCTAATGATATGCACGTTTATATACAACCTGGCTATATGCTATAATATGGAGCATAGGTTTAGCGAATACTATGTATGTGACTTTGCCCGCGTGTACTGTAAGTCCTACTTGTTTAATTCAACTGCAATCTTACCTAGGTACTGGTAAATTATGCTGATCTAAGATGGTAATGGGCTTACCTTTTAGGGATATAACAATTAAAGTCGAAGTCAAATATTTCTTTATTCAAATAGGCACATACATGGCACTTTTGATGTGTACATTACATTATAAATATGACATACTTAAAACTAAAGCTACGAGGGTTCCAAAAATTATAAAACCCAAATCCGTTATCGGTTTCTATGCGACATCTGACAGAAAAGCTTAATCGCTTAGCGGCACGTCTGTGTCTATGGGGATGTAACTAGCAACTGCCGTAATCTCCCACCGAACAAAACCCCTACAAACCTACATTGCGCCTAAACTTAATTTCATAGGAACCGTGCATTTTTACACCGTCACTCTATGACCCAAAAACGACGCTAAAAACTCAACTTGCACGTTATTGTTTTAAAATGGAACAAACCAACTTTCGCATTAAATAAAACTAGAAAAGGTAAATAACACGATGTTTACCACACACACTGACAATACTTCCGGAAGCTTTTTTTTATTTAATTTATCGCCACGTGAATTAATGTTCATCGTATGCTAATGACATCCCAGACGCAGTGGTCCAAATATCCGCCTCGAAAAACCAGGTTCTATAAACTTTTTGAATAATTCGAAAAAAGAAGTTCGACGTAAAATCGTTTCGACGAGTTCTATTACCGATCATACTACCACCATCATCATGATTTCAACTGATAGACGTCCACTTCCGGGATTAAATCTTTTCTAAGGACTTCAACAATATACGATCCTGTGGGGTTTACCCACACTGTGCTTTTCAGTGCTGGATTGTTACTCCGACATCTTAGGACCCCGACGTCCTTCGCTTCTCTGTGCTACTGTGTTCTTCGTCCATTGTCACTTTATATTCACAACTTGTTCAACCATGTCGCTAACAGATTACGATACTTTTATATATTTTTAGTATATGGCAAATAAAATCCAGCAAACTGTTCCGACGCGTTGGAAGGCTGCGTTCAAAAATAGAAAAAAGCACGGTAAGTCGTCAGTCGCGGTTATTGTCTCAACTCATCATAATAGTCGTTAAAGCACATCAACCTTCTGCTATTGTAGCATCGTTGTGGGTCTAAATAAAACCCTCTCTCCTATAAGAGAGGACGGTGGGACGGTAAAAAGCTTATAATAATTATAGTGTAGGTATATATGCGAAAGAAATGCCTACTAAAAATTCTTACTATAAGTAGATTATTCCTTAATTCGCATGCAAAGTTTGATAAAGCACAGTTTGTATCGCTGGATTTTCTTTGAAAGCAAGCCAAATTATTGTGTAAACTGGCTCAGTGCCCGCGAAGGAAATCTTGTTTTCCATAATATAATAGTAACATAATGTCACCATTTTTCATAAAAATCTGCATAACAATAAATTTAGCATCCATTGTTGTGCAGTCTGCGCCCACCTAGTCTGCTTACAGGGGCGGGGATATAGGCGCCCTTTTAGGGTTCGGTATTCAAGAGAAAATACGAAATCTTATCCAATATACGGTCCTTGTGGTTGTAGTGACTCTATCGCCAGTAAGACAGATTTTTTTTGATTCTACCGCAAAGAAATCAGCGAGAAACTCAGCAGTTTCTCTGCTCTCTGTATCCAAGGCTGTGGGTTCGATTCCCACATCTGGAAAATATTCGTGTGATGTTTTTCAGTGTCTGGGCTACATCTGTATATTGTAAGTATTCATGTATATTATTCATAAAAATATGCATCAGTCATCTTATTACCCATAACACAAGCTACGCTTTCTTTGGGACTTGGATGGCTATGTGTTATTATCGCAGTATATTTATTTATTTTTCAACTCAAACAAGGAATCCGTTGCACTGACCGTCTGACTATCTACATAATATCTGCATATACATTTTATTAGAAAAAAACTAAAACTGTGAAGCTAAAATTTTGTACTGTTATAGAAAGCTCACAAACAAATGCATTTGGATTTTGGAGTATCGCTCGAATAAGAACGTGAAGTGAACGACTGATGACAAAAAAAATATATGTATATATATATGAGTTTAGAATTCACTCTTCAAACCATAAACTCTGTAATTGATAGTATCATTCAATTCAATAAATCAATGATATATAGGGTGTTTTATAAGCTAACTATTAATTTAATTAACTATATCTCTGGGTGTTTATTATTTTTTACCAATGAATTAAAAATAGGCATTGGACAGATTAAGTGGGTCACGGGCTGTTTCACTAAAATAATAACATTCGTGGTAGTCTTATCGGTCTGCCGATAAAAGTGAAAACTAAATCTATGTACATATATACAGATGTACTGTATATATATACCTCCACACAGTAGAATAGGTACATATAGCTCATGAGAAGCGTGCGGTGACGATGACGCGAGTTTCGATTTTTGTTCATTCAAAAATTACTCAACGCGCCTAAATAAGTTGTCACTTCAAAAGTCTTCGTGTTTAACAAAATCAACGTCAAAGCTTTTTTTGTATACATTAAGAGTGTGTACTAAAACTGACTACGTACCTACGTAATATTTTAATTAGCTATTGACCCTGCAAACCGTATTCAAAATATTCTCTTTCAACACTGGAATATATTTACCTAGGTAAAATATAGCGCGTATCTCGCCTAATACAAATTTACATGAATTCCACCCCAAGCACAACGCATGTTAAACAATGATAATTTCTACGTGGACTCTCACAGGGCCAGTTAGGTTTCCAGCCGCTTTGTTGCAATTTAAACTTTGTGTTAAATAGCTTAGAAATCTATTTTAAAAAATTTTACACGTACGTTCATATCCATGAAACGTTATCGTAAGGCGGTGACAAGAATCCATGCTCTAATCTACATATGGATGGGACAAAAACCATCTTATCGAGACAATTTGCTGGGCGAATTGATACCTTAAATGCAAGGCATTACGGCCTAGATACCTTTATATAACGTCTGAATGAAGTATCTACTTTTAATTATCCGGTCCCAACTAAGTTCGTATGCGTATAATAAAGTCAGTAACAGAATTTCATTAACAGAGTCATTATTTTTTTTCCAGCACCCGTCCGCGTTATTGTCCGAATTATATAATATTTCATTTATATTTATACTATGGTTGTAATAATAGAATTTACGGTACAATGTTTTGCAAATAAAGATGTCAGCCTCTATTTATTTTTATTACGACGGTTCCAAGAATGGCTATGAAAAGCGGATAATAACTTCTAGTTATAAACCGTGATGGATGGTATAATTCAGGTATGGGGTAGTTAATTTTTTTCCATGATTAGAAAAAGGTTCACCCAAACATAAACACATCTATTATTCGAACAACAAAAGCACAACTGCCGAAGCGAGTTCAAATTCGTCACGGCTGTTTAACATTCTTAAATAGATTTTTTGTATGTATCAATAGCCGTTAATAACAATTTCGACTCATTAATAACCAGTGGAGCGGTGGAGAACACTATAACGTACTTAAAAAGGTTCACGCCGTGCTTAGAGTAAAGAGTAATCCAGAGTGGACCGAGCTCACCCCCGAACCGTGCATCAGTTTTATGCCCAACAGGCTTACACTGCGAGGTCACCACCAGTGGTTATACCAGGGTAAGTCCATAAGTTAACGTAGTTTACAAAGCTACTTTTCATAAGTTACATTATTATAATGCATAGCAGTAGCTGGAGGCAAGCGGACCAGGACCGTGGATTGTGGAACTCCCTACAAAAGACCTATGTCCAGTTGTGGACGTCAATCGGTTAAACGTTTGCAGCATTGAGATCGGTGAAATTCTATCAAATTAATTTGAAATTGTTTTCAAAAGACAAGATAGTAATATACTTATATATAGGTAGTAGTATAGATAGGAATTTAAAAAGTTGAAGGCTATTTGAGAAATATCCATGCGAGTAAACTAATGTTATAGTTATCGTAATTTTTATGTCAGATAACTTTGTTAGAGATACCGTTTCGTGCGAGAATTTACATGAGTTTAGAAAAATTAGACAAATCTACTATATACCTTTGTACGAGTTGTAATAGGCGTATTTATTATATTTATTTATTAAAACATTCGTGTACAGACGATCCTGCGCAAAACCCAACAGGCCTCCAACACGCTATAAATCGCCTCTCTCTATAATTCTATTTTCTATGGAGTCGTGTACTACTTTGAACTGAAACGTGCACATTAATAACATTTAATGTTTTCATTCCGGCCGGATAATGCTTCGTGACATAAAAAGGGGTTCTAATTGTTATGGCGCGTGTGTAATTAATATCTATTCTCCTCCTGTTTAATACATTCGGCAACGCGTGTGTTTCACTCGTATTTACTTTGAACTTTCCGCTTTGCTTCCAAACACAAGTATGATGCTAGATACTTTGAATATAATTTATTTTGTCCCTTGAATAAAGGTTTCGAAAGCCCTCCGGAAGCCTGTATAAATATGAAAGAGTATTAATATCTCTCAACAATATTAGCCGCAAATATTCAATATCAATTCATATATTATATAATATAGAGATAAATATGTTTAGTCAAAAAATTTTGACTAAACATATTTATCTCCCAACCAGTCACGTAGTTTAAAAAAATAATAAAATAACCTGCAATAGCTGTAGGTAATTTGCTGTAAATAGAATCATATCTTTATGTGTTTATAAAGTAATTATGTATAAATAACTAATGGGGAATATTAACAAGTATTATATGCCAAGTATCAGAAGTTAATCAGTTTACGTTACTTAGGTATTCGGCTTTTCTATAAAGCAATTCCCGCATTAAGCATATTAGCTGTCCACCTTTTGCCTCAGAGAAAACCTTAAGCTGTCGGATCATTCTATCTCAGTATATCACTTAAATATAACATTTTTTTAAGCCTGCCCACCTGAATTGTAGCAGTGTGGTGGGTCCAAGCTCTATATGTTCACTTGGCTGGGATGATGTTAAAACTTGAGAGAGGATGCCTTTGCCAAGCAACGGTCATGATTTTCGAAATATCCAAAGAAGATTTAATAAAATACCAGCCACAAAACGCTGGTATTTTATTTATAACAATAAATATTTTTATACCAGCATAAATTTACGTACACACCACTGAATAACTTATTGAGACTAATGGCTGAACTAGTTCACGTTCTATTGCATCCATAGAAATTTTCAACCTATTCAATTTTTCCGCATTCATAATTCCGTACCGCTAATTTATTTCGACATCCGCACTACCGCGAACCCGTTTAGCCTGGAGAAATTAAGTAATTCATTCGGCATGAAGGGGTGGGCTGTATTTGACGTAAAAAAGCGGGGTATGGAGCCATCATTGGAAATAGTCGCGCATGGGTGATTCCCAACGGGCGGCTGCCCCGTTCAACCGTCCGACGCATTCTTATTCCGATGTTTAGATAAACATTAATAGGTCCCTATTCTATCTAAAAGTTCCCTTGTTTCAATTATTTCCGGGCAACGATTTATATGCATTGCGCCTGTGTGGGTTTATCAAAATAAGCATTCGACTGGTTGCGATGAGATCTTATCAACTCTTCATGCGCGCGGTGGTAGCTTTTAAACATAATTAATTAGGCTTGTTTACTGTTACTACAAAACATCTAAATAGAGTACCAACGAAAGCGCTACTTATATAAATTAAACACGTTTAATTCTACACGCAATTGTTTGTATACGGCATTTAATTAACCACATACGAAGCTGGGGAGACTTGACGTCGTCGCTAGAAACTAGAAAGTATCACAATGGAAATGAAGGATGTGTGTCAAGAGGCTCTGGATAGCTTGAGCTTTCGTTGCACGGAATGGCTGCCCAAGTGCTGAGCAAGCAAGGCAAGTCGGCGCTTGGCGGCTAATGAAGATATGCGAGTGCACTCGACCGTGTAAACAGCGCGGCTCGAGGCTCTGTTTCTGTTTGCTCCCGCGGGATTAGTAATTTAAAAGTCAATGCGGACACTCGGAAGGGTCAATCGCATCGCGCCGAGAGTATTGAAAACAGATACCCTTTTCTGTATTCCGGTGGTAGCCCATGAAAGTTATAAGGGCTGAGTTGTTGAACTATGTAATTGACTTGGTTCTGCGGTCGCAGGCTTTGTCCGCCGCAGGGCGGATAATCTAAAACGTCTATGGTAAAACACCCCGAACGATGGGAGAGAAACAATACGAAGTTGATATGTGGACTCGCCGGCGGCGGTCCCTTGTTTGATTTGCAAAGAGCTATTTACTTGACGACTACCGACGGAGCAGGAAATTGAGCGCCGCCGACGGTTTCGACTGCGCTAACACTTGTCCAATTACTTCCTTTCAACAGTTTAACTGTTAAACAAGTTGGAGCGGCAATCGTTTTAATAAAGGTCAGCTTTAGACTCGCTCCTTTGTGACGAGGCAATTTCCGTGCGCCGAGAACACGTCGCGAAACTAATAATAAAACTAATAAGTTACACGAAAGTCAAAATTAGTGACTCAGATATGACGCCAGTCATAAAATATTAAAAGGCCTTACCGAAAATATGTAGTACGTTTTACTTAAAAAGTATCGACGGAGTAGGAGTTTGAGTGCCGCCGACGGTTTCATATGCTCTAATATTTTTTTACTTATTTACGTACTTTCAATAGTTTCATTGTTAAACAAAGTGAAGCAGCAATAATAGTATGACTCCGGACATAAAATAATTAAAAGCCTTTTGATTTACTACAAATAGTGAGTTTTATTTGAAGAGATCTGACTGGGCAGGAGGTTGAGAGCCGCCGATGGTTTCAACTGTTAAAAAACTTGTCCAGTTACTCGTACTTCCGTTCCGTACAGTTTTGCAGTAAAACAAGTTGAAGTGGCAATCGTTTTAATAAAGGCCTGCTTTAGAGTCATTTGTTACAAGGCAATTCCCGCGCATCAAGAACACAACGCGTAACGAATAATAGTTATAACATAAATGAACTAAAATGTATGATCTGCTAAAAATTTGTTAGCGTTTTATTTAAAGACTGCTAACGGTTTCGACTGCACCAACACTTGCCCAATTACTTCCTTTCACGAGTTCAACTGTTAAACAAGTTGGAGCGGCAATCGTTTTAATAAACGCCAGCTTTTGAGTCTGTCCTTTGTGACGAGGCAATTTCCGTGCGTCGCGAAACTAATATGTTCCACGAGAATGTGAACAAAAAGAGCACGTCAGACATGACGCCGGTCATAAAATAGACAAAAGCGTTTAGTTTTAACACAAATAGTGAGCTATTTAAATCTGAAGCGGTCCCTGTGCCATCAATTTTATTTTCTCGCACAAAACACGCTGGCTGTCGCAACGCATTATGCCGGCAGCGCCGCACGCCACACGCAACATTCGAACGCGTTTTATTTTGGGCAAACGTGGACGTGGACGTTTCCAATGATTGACTTATCCGGGGGTAATTTGAGAGGCACTCGCGACGTGAGCGGTCGCGCGAGGCACCAAGCGGCCCGCGACTGCCTCCCCATCTTCAGAGTAACCCTATACCCGCCGCTTAGGACGACAGCACCGCCGCTGACAAGTATTAAAATAGAGGTCCTTTAATGTTACCGATGCATTTATCACTATCCCATTCTGTCAAAGGTGAGAGTTTTGGAGCGCTCCAATGCAGGTTGGCGAGCTTAAATGATTTATATCACTAAAACAATAACAACGTATAAACAAATTCCTTAAAAGCCGGTGAACTTTGCATGACCTAAACAGTTAGGTATCCACTAGTGAATAGTTTGTCAAGTTAATTTCTTTCCTACAAGCGGTGAAAAGGAGGTTTTATGAGTTTTTGAATATGTTTCCATTTTATCTATAAATTAATTATTTAATATATTTAATAAGAAACCTCGCAAGGGTAATTACTTATTTTTCAAACCTTCAGGTTCTTCAGTAAGTTATTACAAAACATCCGCAATAGAAGTTGCGGGATACCGCTAGTTATAAAATAAACAAAATAAAACTTTCTCTGACTTATCCTGTAACATTTGTATTTTGACGTATCATAAACTATTGAAATAAGCTCGCATAACTACTATGTTCTATTTTTAAGACACCAGTTTTACATATGCGTAGTAAACGCATATTCATAAGTTAAGTAGACCTATAAAGTTGAATTCAATCCGTATGTGAGTGAGTTGTTAAAGAAAACTGTTATAGTTTTATTCAATGTAAAAGAAGAAAGACTAACATTTTAAAACATTTATACTGCATCCTAAGTATAAGATTTCTCTCCTTTGTAGCTCTGGGCGACCTGCGATAATCCATCTTAGTTAGGAGTCAAGCAGATACATTCGTTTATTTACAAGACAATATTGACGGTCCCATAAGGTTTAAAAGTCTTCTGTTTTAAGAGAAAACCAATACGGATGCACCATCTGCGAGATGTCTTTTTCAAATGGCCGGGAATATACGTAACTTAATACTCAACTACGAACAGGATGGAGCGGTATAAAACGAACAAATACCATTGTATTGAATCCAAATAGCAACAGTACGTGACTTAGGAGAAATAATCAACGATACAAACGCATAGATGAAGCTTAGCGGAATGAAAAGAAAATAAAGTGGAGAATTCCAGCAGCGCGAGCTGGCTTAACGCATCACCATAATTCAATCGCAACCCGCTACCAAAAGAGCATCGAATTTATTACAAAGCTTCGACCCCTGCCTATTATTTATGGCACTCGGTTGGTCTGTCACAAAAAACGCACGGGTGCTCCGAATGTCGCACCGGGTAGTAGTTTAAGCTGCAACAACACTCACTTCCTCCGCCTTGGATAGAACAACGACTCGAATGAAGTGAACCTTGTTTCTTTTGACGCGAAACAGTTAAAAAAATGTGAGTGCATTCATATATCAGCGTACTCTAATCCGGATTTATTGAATACTGTATTGGATGGTATTGGAGATAGATTTAATGCGAGCCATGTGGTGGGAAATGTGGGAACACCGCCAAGACGCTGCCCTACTAGATTATTTTGTTACACCATTGTTACGTTGTTACAATGTACATTTAAATTTTGTAAGTACACTGTTATTTTTAATTCGTTTGTTCTGTAAAGCGAATTTCACGGAATATAAGCTTTGTTATACGAGCAAGCTTTACGCTATACAGATTTTAATTACGATTCGTTTACTTTATTTTTTGTGTTCAAAGAATGATTTAAATACGGCCTAATTTATGAATGCTAATTAATATTTAAAATTGTAACTAAATTAATGACTCATTTTTCTATTATGAAACTCGCTTTAATTACATATTCATTTTTAGTTTGATTATTTCTGTATCCAAAAAGCGCTGGGTAAAACTAGAATTAGTGCTTGTAATTCCCTACATGTACTACTAATCGTAAAACCCAGGTGTAAGCTCTTTTCACATTTTGAAGTACCGTACCTGCACAAGTACTACTAATTTAACCGGATACACATACAAAGCTCTTCCACAAACCCAACGAGGTGATATCATTGAAATATCTTTAGAATTAACCGTAGGAGCATTCTTTGCACGAATGCCTTTAAGCTCCCGCTTTTGTTATTGAAGAACACTCGAAAGCCATTCCAGGACTAATTATTATAAGATGTTCGGAGCAAAAGATTCATAAGCCATCTGCGCTATTTACATTAGAGACATATTCAACAAAGGAAAAAGCATTTATAGATGTGCCAACAAGTCAGCTGGCGATACGATCCAATAACATTAGTTAACATTAACAGTCAATCCAACTTCCATATTTTTTTTCGCATAAGTCGATAGGAGATTTACTTGCTATATGTTTAGTTTGTATTTTATCAGTTTGAAATCACGGTACTAGCTTAATATGAACTTAACTTAAGGTGGCCCTAGCCAGTTGCATCTTCAAACAAAAGTGACAATTCCTTGCAATATTAAAGGTTTGGATTCGAAGACTAAGCCAGATATAGTTCAATGTCCGAGTTATCTACTAACTAATGTTAACAAATAAAATAAAATAGTTGAACCGTGGTGTAGTATTATGTGTGTATTGTTGGTTGGGTTAGATTCAAACACAGGCCGATCAGAATTGGAGTTAGAAGTTGGTACATCTGTAGATGTTCACATCAAAGACACATTCAACAAAGCAAAGACTTTCGTTCGGGAGCGATCAATTTTAATCCTAAAAACGAGACAAATATCACGAAGCGGGTCAGCGGAGCTATCTTCTCACGTTTGTTGACGACTTAAAGTGTGATAATATTTATTAAACGATTCAGTCGCGTCGACCGACAACTATAAATAACCCTGTAAGGCCATTAACCGTCTTATAAGATTTACTATGTATGGTAACTACGGTATTTTAGGGTTCCAGGACTGCAAAATGCAGAAAAAGGAATCCTTACAAAATCATTTAGTTGTCTGGATAATTTTTCTCAAGAGGCGCTGGAGTTATTAAATAAAACTGGTGCACGTAGTATATACAATTAAATGCCTTTTACAAAATCCTATAATGTTTTTAATGTTCATAAATATTTCATTTTATAATTTTCTCTTTGCTATAACATTTAAGCTATCATGGTTTAAAAGTGCTGTGGTAAAAAATTGCCTCCTATATATTAATTATTACTGAAGCCTTAAACTCTGTGTTCCAATGGGCAAACCCTTACAAAAGTTTTATATGGTACGGAACCTTTTAGGCGAGAGCCCTTGTCTCTTTTTATTTTATGTACAGTTCACTTAAAGTCGTTTTATAATGCTAAGAATTTTGGTCGCGATGCGATGTTATCATTATTATTTTAGTTGTAATTAGTATTTATTACCAGTTCTGCGCTAAGAATTAGGCCAGCCGTACATTAGATTAATTTACGGTACTTTTATTTTGCGAACAATCTTATTGCGTCCCTAATGCCCATTCTCTATATGCAATGTATTTATAATTTTCAGATTGATTACTTAGCAACGTGGTTATTGTCATAATTTTAATAAAAACTAATAAATAAAATCTTTGCTAATTAACATATAAACAGATTACAAATAGATTAAATATAGAAAACGTACTTAAGACATATATCGAACGCTATCGATCTATATTGATTGCTACTATCTATAGTTCTCAAGAAATACCAGTTTCCGCCTATCCTAAAGCTACAAGAAACAGATATATGCACACTCTGCCAAGAAGCGGTGGAAACACCTCTGCATATCATCTGTCACTGTCCTACACTAATGCATAAGCGTAGCAGTGAAACACATATTATGCAAAGGATTTTTTTTCTGGAATTTTGTTTAGTCTCCTTTGCATAATATGTGTTTCACTGCTACGCTTATGCATTAGTGTAGGACAGTGACAGATGATATGCAGAGGTGTTTCCACCGCTTCTTGGCAGATTGTGCATATATCTGTTTCTTGTAGCTTTAGGATACTAATACCGTTTTCATCCGTCACCAACATGAACGATGTTTTTGTTGGTTGTTGAATTAATATTCGTATACAATTAACCCGTTTTTGAAAATGTTCTCAATGCGAGGAGCTTAGATGAGCACTCAAATCTCTCAGTCAACACATGAATGAAGGAAAATATTATGAGGATGTTTGCATAACGTAGTCGTGTTCGTTGACTTCATATTATCCATAATATCACCAATAGTTCTTAGAAGATCGGCGTTTTCGTTTTATACGGACTTATTTATTTTACTCGTACGAAATGGTATCCAAATTGCGGCCGGCCTTTCATAACGAGATGGTTTCAAGTTTGAGAGCGGTCCGGAGTGAGTAATGTGGTCAAAGAATGGATGAGTTGAGCAATTAAAGCGGTTCTCGAATGGGCATGCCGTCTTAGATGTAGCGTTGAGATAGTAGCGGAATTTATATCTTTGTACTGCTATTGTGAGATTTGTGTGTCTAAATTGTATGAAAAATTACGGTAATTCAATTACGTATTTGGGCACAACGAAATTAAAACATAACTTAACATTTAATAGGTTCTGTGGAGGTTTTT
This sequence comes from Pararge aegeria, assembly GCF_905163445.1. NCBI lineage: Eukaryota > Metazoa > Arthropoda > Insecta > Lepidoptera > Nymphalidae > Pararge > Pararge aegeria. Next base: position 7,466,565 of record NC_053181.1, read on the forward strand.
AAAAGATTTTTCTTTGATAAGGCTTATGAATATAATCTCACTTGTGCTTTGTTACAACTTGTTCGAATAACTTAATGTGAAAATATTATTTATTTAGGTACAAATTATTTGTCGTAACATTTTCAACATTTTGGAAACAATATCAGCCCACACAAAACGGTAGCGTGTTCGGCAAGTTGACAAAAAAAAATCGGCTACCGTTCTTGTGAGAATTTGCCCGCCATCTGGTGGGAAGGCGATACGACGAAATTAATGTGCTAGTTAACGCTTAAATAACCCGGGCTTACCCCCGCCGATCCATCGTTCCGTATAAATCATATGATAATTGAATCATATGCTGCATGTCAAAAGTAATTAACGAACGAGGCGATACGCATCTCGACCAACATGTGCCTTTTTAATAATATTCTCTCAGCTTCCTCTCGTACACGCGACTCACGCTCGAGATAGCATCAAATAGCATTTCTTTAATACGTATGTAATGAAAATTATTACTCTACTCACTGGGCCGTGATGACTTTATTATATTAACTTCTTTGTTAGTAAATTGGACTACTGTGATGCTGCGGGCGGTGAGGCAATTGCTTACGCAGATGGAACGACATTTTTTTTTCTCATTTGATGTCATAATGGCCTGCTAGATAGTTTAGCTGCATGTCGTGCATAGCTTAATAGCGTTTAAATGTAGTTTATTTATGAACTTGAGCGCAGCATTTTATAACAAATGTCCGTGACATGGCGTCGTAAACACGGGGCTTTTAATTTTATATAGTTTTTGTGGTTTGTTGTGCAATAAATCCTGTGAGCTTATTTATTGAATGCCTAAATATGTTTTGCCTTTATCTTGCTTGATATTATGTTTAGCCAGAGGCGTTCTGACAAAACAACTGCCTGAGATTATTAAATCATTCTGCAGCCGAACACCAATTATATTAATGTTAGTAACAACAGACAAAGCTTTTTTGCAAATCGCTCTTCGGTCCATTGCCTTATAATGTTTAGCTATTCAAATAAAAAAAACACATGGATACGTTGAATTAAAGGAAACTAATGTTCTGCAAACAAGGCAATATTGTGTTACCGTGGATCTTATCAGGAGTAGAAGAAGCTCTTTTTGTAGAGGCACTTCATAAGAACGCCCTTTTTAGGATAAAATATTAGAGGTATCGCGTGCGGCCCGACGCGTAATGAGGCCCTCAGGAATACGAAGCAATATCTTAATACTCACCTTGGCCCGGGGTGACAAATACAGGTCATTCGCGTGGAAACAGTAAATAATTTATAACCGCTCGCTTTACGACGTTTCTAACTCGGTGCGATGACAAGACGGGGCCCGCGTAAAGATATTGCACGACGAATAAACACCGGGCCACCTGACGAGACCCGTTGCCTATTAGTCTCCACCCAAGCAAAATGAGCTCTCCTTTGTGGGGTTAGCATTCAAACTCCAGTGTACCAATTTCGGAGATTAAACACCCTCTCTTTGGTACTAGAATTATTGCTGACGAGCTTGTGCGAGTAGTTACATTTTCCCATTGAGGCTTAGTAATTTTACCTCTTAGACACTTCAAAGGTAAACGTAAGCGATATTCTACTCGAGAATTTCAAACTAATATAGCAATGGTTGAATGACAAATACATAATGAAAATTCGTTTAAGAGCTTGATCAAAGGTGACGACTGGTAATAACTGTTTAAGATCTTCAAAGATATGGATATGGCGGGACACGTTATGTTTTACGAGTGAGGTATTAATTTATTTCGTCCTGGAAACAATCGGGCTTCCTAAGAGCTTTGTGAATGTTGAAATGAAGGAGCTCATAAAACAGTCGTAAAGGGGTGTAGAGCGGGCGTGATTATTTTTGATGATAGATTTGCGTTTGACCGCTTCTCTAATGGAATTGACATGAACGTGCAGTCTTATATGAAAACGCGCACATTTAAAAGGGAATTCTCGAAATTCTATAGTTTTAGAAGTAGTAGGACGTCGGCACCGGCACGGTGACAAGTATTAAAATAGAGGTCCTTAAATGTAACCGATGCATATTCATAACTTACCAGAAGCATTAGATATGCATTTATTTTTAAGTTTTCTATAATTTATTGATTTTAACTTAAAAGAAGCATTTTTCTTCTTCGAACAGAAGTTATACCTTAACCGTTAGTAAGGCAACTACCGTTCATATCCAGCCATCATTACTGCTATGATTCTACGCAGTTCGGTGTCTGTTTAATTCATTACAAAGTGATTTTGATTCTATAGAGGTTAGGTGTTAAGGGAAGAATAATTTATGATATGGGTTTCAAGAAACGTAGGTAAAACAAAGTTATTGAATGAAAAATTTGCCAGACTAGACGATTTGGGCTTACTGCAATCCGCTTTTAGTAGTATTATTTTAAAATGATATGTTTAAATTTGATATGACGTTAAGCACCTAAGAACATTGAATTCGTAGTAAAATACAGTCCGTATAAAATACAGATTATAATTCAGCGATATTAATATATTTTAATAGTAAGGAGTATTTAAACGATAACAAAGTTTCGGTATGAATTACTCTAATTTCATATCTAGATGTTATAAAAAAGGCTAAATTTGTTATGGGCTATTCTCAGACCAGGGTGCTTTTGGAACCCTCGTTTTTTCGTTTAAGTTGCTGAACGTAGTTAACACTATCACCTTACAATAATTTATGTAATCAATTATATGTGTGAAGGTTTCATAATATGAATCCACCATAATATATAGTTAAAGAAAAGAAAAGAGTTTACGAAATTGAATTGAAATAAGCCTTGTGAGCAAATTTAGATACGACGCATTTCTCTAATATTATTATTGTAAATCGATAAAAAAATATACTCGAATCGGCACTTAAATGCAGGGGCAGATTTTGATATCCGTGTTCACCAATGCGCCGGAGTCGACAAAGGCTAAATGTGAAAGAGCTCATAAAATGGCCGTAAAGTGTCTCTTAAGACTTAAGAGCGGGCGTGCTTTCCGAGTGGTGGGCGATCGGCACTTTGATTTGTGTGAAGCAGCTGTTTGGAGCGTTAATAACTTAATTCGTCAGAGTCGACGGTGCGGAAGAGGATTTCTAAACGCCGCGCCGTTGTGTACTGGTTACATCCGACGCTATAGTACTGGTTACTTGAGCGGGCGCCGGGAAATATATTTCTGAACTTACCCATTTATATGCATGTTTATTAAATGCAACATGTGTCTACGTTGGCTTATAAGATGAATTGGACTTGATGGGTTTTAATGTTAACCGTTATGTTATTAACTGACAGAATAGTAAAAGCGGGGGTTTCGTTACTACGAGTACAAGAACTATACCTAACTAAAAACATTGGATAATTTTATTACCTTAAGCTTAATTTAGCGAAATGGCCAAGCCACATATTTTTGAAGTAAGGTCTTGTATAGTTAAGGCCTTAAGAGTAAGAAACCTGGCTCTGATAAATTTTAGGCAGTTCGAGTGAGTTAGTCTTTTCTTGGCAACCTTTTACATATATTTTTCGTGGTATTATCTTGTTTACAATAATATTATGAAGAAGTAAAATTTGGACGTAGGAGGTGAATCTTTGAAACTACCTACACATATTATTAAAATAAATATTGGAGCAATATTTTCAATGGGCTCGCTGGAACGAAGCACATGAGCTGCATATAATTATTATCTTGTTAAAATTTTGTATCGAAATATCAATAAACTGAGTTGAATGTATTAACTTCAGAAGAGATGGTTAAATGTATACTGTTTACTGCCTTAGTTGAAAGTAGGTCTATTTTCCATTCAAGAGTTCCATCCTTTATACCTTTTTCGGAAGTCTGACTATCTAGATATAAATATATATAATATATATATATATATATATATATATATATATCTTCCCATTTTAAATCGACAATTTCATGTAAATCATAACCAGACTTGTAGACAAAAACAAGCATTGATAGCTATGTGTGTCTTATTATAATAAGCAAACATGCACCTATATACTGAAAGTTTAGACCCAGAACTGAAAACAATTATGCCTATTTTTCTATGTACTATTAGTTCTGATATCAGCACAGACAAAATTGACTGCACGTCTTTCACCTGCTGCATCGGAAACCGGAGTCAAGAAAGTCAGTCCTTGATTGATGTAAAATTTGTTATTGGAACAAATAAAGCAAACGTACCTTCGATTCTTTACGGGGTCGTTTTTTTTGTCCATATTTGTTTGTGTTTCTAGGTGTAGGTTCACTTATACCTTTATTAAACAAGAAAAACGAGCCAAATCTTTAATGGTTAACATTTTAAGAACGCTTCAAGTCAAACCAACAAGTCTTCCCATCCCCGGTTTAATTTTTTTTAAGGTTATTGATTGCTTATTCAGTCGATAGCTATTTCCAACGCAGCTTTAAGGGATAATCGTTTTTAAACCCTCCACCGTTGTTTGAACTTAAATAGTTATATCAATCAACGGGGGTGCCGTTGGTACCGACAATTTTTAAATGGAGGTTAATGCATTGATGACTCCATTTATGCTTTTGGTATACGACTTTACTTAAAATATATTTATTTATTTATAATGGGCAACCAACAGTAGATACATTAAAACTTGCTCTTTTTTTTGGAACGAGTCACATAATAAATCTTCAACTATTTACAGCATGCATTAATATATGAAAAGTCAATCCTATAAATAAGGTTTAATTAACAGATGACATGCGGTACGTTGCAATGATAATAACTTTAAGTTTCTTTATTAATAAATTAGAATAAATAAATATATTAATAAAGATTTTTTAGATTTAATAACTTGCCTCTTTCTTATTGGAAAATATTAAAAGTTCGTCCTAAATTAACTTTTTTGCTATTCACAGTTTCAGTCAACTTTGCCACTGATTTAAAAGTAAGTTAGTTTAGTTGGTTTAGACCTCGATATGTCTTTACAAAAGACGGTAACCATAAATGGCGAGTGTCATTAATACATTTTATCAACGTTGCTGTTTGTTATTCAACTCAGTTGCTGAGTTTTAAACCTGGTTGTTAATTAAGTGGCCGACCATAAAGATTTTACCACCCATTGAGATTCAGTATCTCCTGAATTTACATGATGTGTTTTGATGAAAGAGTTTGTTACCACCAATACTCACCCTTTTCATTATGAGAGGAGAGTCGTGCCTTTTAGTGGGCAAGTAATCAGATGATGATGATTCGATTGTACTTGTGTCATTATTTCTTATTACTTATTCTTCCACACGAGTACTTTTCGTGTACGTAAAAGTACTTGCTATACTTTATTCAATTGACCAACTGTTTTGTTCTCTTTTCTTCAAAATTCAAAAAATTCAAATTCATTTATTTCAAGTAGGCCTACTTTATAAGCACTTTTGAAACGTCAAGTATGCATGTTTGTGTGACTCTACCACCGGTTCGGAAAGCAGATTCTACCGAGAAGAGCCGGCAAGAAACTCAGTAGTTGCTCTTTTCCAACATCAACATTTACAATCATTTTGCTATCTTGCGGGAGATGAGAGCGAGGCTGGCTGCTTCCATTCTACCTTGTCATTGAGGAATTCATCAAATGTATAGTAACCTCGCTGTACTAGATGCGTTTTTACACATTTTTTAAATGTATGCATTGGTAGGTCAAGAATTTCCTTCGTATGTTTATATATATTAGAATATACTAGATGGGCCCTGCGGCTTCGCCCGCGTAATTTTGGGAGGCAGCGTACTGCTACATAGTCTACACCTATAGTCATATATGAGATTTTTAGATTTTTTCACAAACATTATCTTACGTAATTTTTTTTTTCAATGGTATGTATACTATATTATTTCTAATACATTCAAGAATATGTATAAAAAGTTTCATGGAGATCGGTTCAGTAGTTTTCGCGTGAAAGCGTAAGAAACAAATTTACATTCACATTTATAATATTAGTAGAGATAGAGATTAAATAACCTATACTTAAATAAAATATATATAACCAACCTATATTTGAAGTACAACATGATTATGTAGCTCTGTTTTGGTTAAACACATAATAGAACTAATAACACAGCATTAATTAATTAAAACTCCTTTCAACAGGTACGCTCTTCAAACTCTCAAACTCCTATGAGAAACTGTCATCGTAATCGTCTTTATTTGTATACTCAAATCAGAAGCTCAAGGGTATGTATAGTCACAAATTATTTGAGCAACAACTACCTTTAAAACCAGTTATATAAAGATCACTTTTGTGTGTATGTTTGTTGAGTAAAGAGACGTCATAACAACTTCAAATTTAGATTCTCTCATAATTCATACTGACGCTTCGGCATGGAAGCCACTCTAAAACTTGTTAAGTATCATTGGGACTCACCTTAACATTATTTTTATAAGGCAACTAAAAATAGTCATGAAGTGTCAGCTCTTAAGCCCTAAATAAATTGTTAAATGTTTCTAACAAGCAAAGATGCAGTTGCGATGTCGAAAGCTACATTCAACAAGCTATTTTTGACATTCTTACGATTTGTTGTTTTTTTTTGTTATATATTATCTTTAGTACACCTGGCCTATGCAAGCTTTCCGTTTCTAGTGTTCTTCTTATTCCTTCCAATTTTATTTGGCCATGGAATGATTATTGATCATACTTTTCTGGTGGAATCCTTGCTGGCTTTTTTGATAAATAATATTTATATTACCGAGACTCCAACAAAGAAAAAAATTATATGAAAAACAATTATTATAAGTATTACAAAGCATTTATTTTGACGAAGAAATACAATGTTTTTCTCCTGGCGCAGTGCGAGCGCGGCAACCCTGTTACCCTTCCAAGGAAGCCCCGGGTTCCGCGGACCATCATTTAGGAATCGCTGCTCTTATCGATGGGACAAGGACAAAGATATAAAATCACACACGAATTCAGAGAGAAATCATTTGCTCTAGTATGTATGGGCACATACTCTAAGTAGATTTGTACAAATGGGTGTATATTTTCTAGGTTAATGGAATATTACCAACACTACGGGTACAGTGGTGTACAAAAGTGCTAGTACACAACGTTATAGTTATACCGACTACCGTAACATGAAAATGTTATCGTACACAGTTCCACAATAAAACCGACATAAACCCGCTGTGTCACGTACTAGGAAACGATTCCAGCCTAACTAACGTTCATATTCTGTAGCCGTAAGCACTAATTGGAGACACGTATCTACAGTTTTAGCACAGAAATCGATAGTTCTTGTTTGATTAAACGCCAAGGGAATACTCAGCTGCCATTTTGCCGTAGTTCAATAGGCGTACCACACCCATCTCTTAATTAACGGAATTGGCTCACTATCGGACTTTTGCGCGGCAAAAAGTTGTTCCACATAAAATCTGTGGGTCATGTTGTATATCGCACTTCGTGTTACTTATGTCGAATACCTACAGTATTCTGTATTTTTATTATTTTTTTTCCCCTATAACTTAGTCTTGACTGAAATTTCAACAGATGGTTAGTAAGATGCGTTATAAGACGTATGACGCCGATTGGCGCAGTTTGCAGCGACCTTGCTTTCTAAACCCAAGGCCGTGGGTTCGATTCCCACTACCGGAAAATGTTTGTGTGATGAGCATGAATGTTTTTCAGTGTCTGGGTGTATTCTGGTGTGTATGTATATTCTAAGTATTTATGTATGTTATTCATAAAACAATTTCATCAGTCATCTTAGTACCCATAACACAAGCTACGCTTACTTTGGGGCTAGATGGCGATGTGTGTATTGTCGTCATATTTATTTATATTTATATTTATTAAGAAGGTAGCGGGCTAACCAGTTAAAGTTATGACAATTATAGCCATATACCTACGGTTTCTACATGGTATCGCGCTAAATAGCTTAGCATGTCTATGGTAACTAGCCACAGCCGAAGCCTACCAGACCAGACCAGAGAAAATTCAGAAAAAAAAAAAAAAAAAATTGAATACTACGTCAACACAAATAATCGGCATCTCGCTCATAAGTAAGCCCTTAGTTAAGAAATACATTAATAAAGAATAAATATACAAATTGCCCCTTTCGGGAATTTGACCCGGGACCTCCCACTTTTAAGACTACAGTTCATAACAGCAAAGTCGTCAAATACTTACTCTGCCTTTTTAAAATATCTACATCTACATATTATATAATATCATTTATCTAATTTTACAGTAGTTTGTGTAGTTAGAGTAGTAATTTTTTAATAGTTTATTATATAACCCGTGGCAGTCTTTATGGATTTTCTGATGCAGAACATCGTTTATATTAATTTCGGATAAATGTAATCAGCTTGATTTTTCCTCGTTTTCCTCGTTTATAATCCACTACGTTCGTGGCAAACCTCTCTATAATGCTTAATAACATTTTATGGATATGTTATATATTTATTTTATTTATTTATTATGAATGAATGAATTAATATATACTTTTATTGCACACCACTAAAAGGTCGTAGCACAAAAAGAAAAGTACAACAAAACAACGTATACAATTTGGCGGTACTTATCGCTACATAGCGATTTCTTCCAGGCAACCAATGGCGAATATAAAGAACAGTTACAGAAAAAAGTTAGGTGGTGCATATAAACATATACCCATGAAATACATTTATTTGTCTTTAGTTACTAATATTGTTTATTATATATTTAAATAATAATTATTTATTATTTTTGGGTTTGGTTTAATGAACACAACATTACGGAGAAACACGATAGGGATTTAATCTATTTTCCTTACCAAAACGGACGATTTTCTTAGCCGCAGCACAAAACATTTTGGGCTTTACAATCAGCTTTTGCATCTTTAAAACAACTCCTCAAGGGTTAGGATATCAGACAAGTAAAGAAAAGCAATTTTTCAGTATCTAATAACTCTACAATAAACCGATAAAAAAACAGAACATAGGTATTCGTTTTCTACATAATTTGTGTAGCTGGCAATGTGTAAGTTTCGAGGGTTAACGAATTGTTCCCTCATTTAAAGTTACCTTGTCAAAGTAAACAGCTCTCGAGTTTAGAGGAAGTACTCAAAAATTTACAAGTGCCGTCTGATTGTGTCACACTTCGACTATTGCTCTTTTAGGTATATTCGGTGTACCTACTCGTACGTTTCACTGGATGAATAAAAGAATGGACGAGAAGGTGCATATCTATGTTTTCGTATCCTGATTAATGTGCATCTGAAAAAGCCGTTCTGATTCAGAGAGCCAAACATCTAACCTAAATAAATAGCTGAAAATTTCTTATTTGTTCTTGACATAGGATACTTTTTATGCCGGGAAAAACGGAAATAATGAAGTTACGGGCTAGTATAAAATATAAATATAACAATCGTTTCAAATTTTCTTAACAGACACCTATATTTTGCTGCAACGCGAATATAAACCGAACTGGGATCTTTGTGCGCCTCACAAAGAGAAACAAACTGTACTTTACGAGCGAATGGCGATTGTACGCTCTCTGAAATATTACTTCTATGTAACAGCGTTAATCCCGCATCGTATAAATATTGCTGCTTGACAGCAAATAAAGAGTTGAATAAGGAAGGTGTTTAGGTAATATTGTGACTGTCGCCGCTATTGTGGGGTTAATATCTGAATTCAACAAAGGCGGACGCACTCCCGATTCCAAAAACGAATAAAAGTGTAGCAACTAGCGGGCGAGCGTCAGATTATAGGCATAAATTATTAGGAGCTTTTGTCCAATCGAATAGTCGGACGCGACCCATTCAATTACGTTGCAGCGGTTCCACATTCAAGGAGTGCCGAGTCTCTTCCAGATATTTGTGTAAAGGATTAGTCCGGGATATCTGTGTCGGTATCTGGGTAAGATAAGTACGAATATACGTCAACGTCGGACAACTAAGCCGATTATTTTAAATGTATTCACTTCCTTAATGGACGTCGTTTTTCAACCGGCCCGTGACTCCGCTCTGACTTACTGAAGATTTGGTTATGATCCGGCCAATGACTGGACGGTATTATTGCTTACTTATCCGACATTTATTATATTGTCTATTCCGCTACCACCAAGGGGATAAAGCTTATATTAAGATTTTTCATTTAATGAATTAATTGTAAATGTAAATAAAGGGAAAGTCTTTGCAATACTGTGAGTTCATTGAAATAAACTAGATATAAAATAGAAAGGTAATGCAATCATCATCATCACCCAATACCTGCCCACTAAAGGGCAAAGGTCTCGCCTTAGAATATGAAGTGCTTAGGCTGTAGTCCACCACGCTGGACAAGTGAAGATTGGTGGACTTTACACGCCTTTTAGAACGCCATGGAGAACTCTCAGAAATGCTGGTTTCCTCACGATGTTTTCTTTCACCGTTTAAGGAAATGCTTACAAATAAAAAACCCACATAACTCCGAAAAGTTGAAGGTGCGTGTCGGGGATCGAACTCGGTCCCTTCGAAAGGGAGGCCGATAATCTAATCACTAGGCTATCACAACTTTCATAAGACAATCGAAAAATAACTATTGACACAAAGTATGAGTAACAGTAGGTACACATTTGTATTGAAATAGTTGTGTTAAATATTCAAATTCCCTTGAAACCAGATATAAGCTTGTATAATAAATACAAGCAAGGTGGATATAAAGATGTCACTAGATTGTAGATTGTACATGACACACTTTATATATTATAGCGCTAGAGTCTGGCTTGTGTAAACACAAAAGAAACGGTTATGCGGCATGTTATGACATATGTTTGCGTTTAAAGAAGATATTGCGCTTCCAAAATATTATAAAGTAATAACTGTACGCCTCTGCCCACCTGCGCGGAGCGGCACTGACAAATGCTTCTCTCATAATAATATCGCGTCGGAAAGGTAACAACAGAACACCAGGGGAAAATAGATAGGTAGAGTTTAATACCGGTTAGTTAATACCAGTAAGCTTTAAGTTAAATCTACATTAAAACAATCATGTGACAGGCTCAGAGGAGGTAGGAGCAGTGGTTAGTACTTGGGCTTCACTTTCGTTCGAATCCCAGTAGCCCACCAAGCTGGCCCAGGGCGGATGTATAGACTTCACACCCCTTTGAGAACATTATGGTGATAAAACCGGTATGCTAGTTTTCTCAAAATCTTTTCCTTTACCCAACATAAACGCGCATAACTAAATAAAGTTAGATATACGTGCCAGGAGTCAAACTAACTGCACTCGAAAGGAAAGCAAAAGTCTCTACGCCCTCTACAGGGCACGGGTCTTCGCCCAGAATGAGAAGGGTTTAGGTCGTGGTCCACCACGCTGGCCCAGTGCAGATTGGTGGACTTCAGACGCCTTTGAGAACATTATGGAGAACTCTCAGGTATGCAGCTTTCCTCACGATGGATACCTTCACCGTTGAAGAAAGTGGTATTTTAATTGCTTAAAACGCACATTACTTAGAAAAGCTAGAGGTGTATGCTGGGATTCGAACTCAGTCCCCCGTAAGTGAAGTCTAAGCTCTACCCACTGGGTTATTACCGCTTATATATACTGCTTTTATGTGAATATAATCATTTTTAAATAATAATAATGCACTTCCGTGGATAAATGCGTGGACTTAATACAAGCAAACGGTAATATAAAATGTAATTGGTTAAGAATAATAAGTACCTCGTCAAGAATGATTGGGGTGGAATATTTTTTCCTCGATTATATGTTAGGGTGGTTATTCCAACAACAGGGAGGTTTTTATAACAGGTGGGTTTCTAATTTATAGAAGGGTAACAACCCTATAAAGGGGTTAGAAATTAGCCGCATGGTTTGCATATTTTTTCACCTTAAAACGCCGTTACGACATGTGGTCGTCCTCGTATACTTTATAATGATTTTAGTAATGTCGCATACAAAATATGGAAACTATTAAATATACACGAGTACCTACAGATTGTTTGGTTAAATTCTGGCAGATGGCATGGATGGATTTTATCATCATGCTAAATATTTTAATAAGGCATTAACAAAACATAAGATTTTACTTCAGTTTTATAATTTCATAAGAATCTATGGAGATAAATACAACTGTTTGTTTCGGTATATCACTTAGCCGGCAAAACAAAAGCAAAATATAAACCGATCAGTTTATTTGCCATTCTCCCGTTTGGTGTTTTAGCGGGTATAAACTTCTAACCTCATTACTGACCCGCTTCTTTGGATAGTAAATCTTTTTTTTAACAGCTGCCTTTTCCTCTCTTTCTGGGTTACGTGAACAATAAAAGCCCTCTTGTTATGTATCGTATTGTGGATCGCTGTTTCTTTAGGAACCTTTTTAAAGGGATGTAAATTTTTTATGTTGGTACTTCCTAATTAACAAAGAATAATACAAATTAGAATCCGCATTTATTTTATTCTAGTTTTTATTGTGGCCTTGTATAAATAACAGTGTTGTATAAACAAGCCTTGACATTCTTACTACACGTGCAACACGCACCTTTCCACGACACACACGCTGAAGGATTTTAATTAGGGGGCAAAATTAGTTTCCTTAATTTTGCCTCTGTGATTGGTTTCTCTGTAGTTGTTTATACTCAACTTAAGTAATAATAACGTAAGCCGATCTCCTTTGGGTGCTTCAGAGACTAGCTAAGGACCGAGGTATTGCTTTGCGCTGTTCATACACTCTTTGCATCTAAGCATGACGTTTATAGGCGTCTCTTTACTTTCGCATGCTGAAGCAAGCCCGGCAGAGATTTCAAAGCTAGCATTAATAATGAGCTGTGCGCTATGATCACTACTTCTACTACAAGCGTTCTTAATTTACTTCTAGTCTCTCTTTATTTTAATTTGTTGCAATTTGGTGGTTTTTCATGATCGAGTTTTGGTATAGTCACGTTTGAAAGGTGTAGTACAAGTCACCGCTTGGCCCTTGCGGTTTATCTTATTTGCTTCCCACAATTGATATAAATGCGAAAGTAGTTGCATAAAAAAAAGAAAAACCAACTAACCACTGCGTTTTATTAAAAGTATCTCTTTTCATTATTCCAGGACCTAAGACATTAATACCTTTCATCCAAAAGACTGAAACACAGTTTATACTAGTTCAGTAGTCAATGAACAATTGGATTGTTTTTACAATTGCACATAGGTATTTTGCGATGTAAATGTACCTACCTAATAACCATAACCTATAAATATTACAATATGTAATGAAATAAATAAATAAATAAATAATAATAAAATATGTTCAGCTATTCGGGAAGTATATATCTCTATACAAACATCATGCTAATCGCTCGCTTAATTGCTGCGTGAATAAAGGACTAAAAACCAAAGTCACCTGCGTACCATTGTTATTACTTAGTGGGGATTGAAAATTAATATTTAAAAAAAGCCGTAGAGCTTTAGGACTTGATTGTACAGAGCCCCTATCGCGTGCGCCGCGCAAGGTGTGGTCGCACACTTATATCACTTTTCTACATCGCATAAGCCTGTCATTATCGTTTATTTTAGTCTGTAAGTACTAGGACATGAATATAATTATATGAGGACAATACTTTGAGTCGCAAGCTTTAAATTTTGCATGTACTTACTGAGTAAATTATAATGCAGAAGCTGATATATTATGTTAATTATTTGAGTGCTAAAAACATTCTTATGATTATGTCAGTTTAATTATACCATTGATAAAATACTAGTTGTGCCGTTGGCTTCGTTTTCGTGTGATATTTGTGGTATTATAATGAGAATAAAGGATTCACCTGTTTCTTTTTAAATCTCGAATGAATCCTATGTTTTTTCGAGATCATCCACATCCTATTAATTTCAGAGTGCTAGGCATATGACTTCTATCCTCCAGTACCATTCCGGAATTTGAGAATTGTCTACGTTCTCTCCTGTTTCCCAGAGAGCACGTAAGGTCCCGATCCTATGCAGGACGCAGTCCAAAAGGTTTATATACAACACCGGTAAGCTGAATCGGCGGCACGCCTTTGTCGGTAGGGTAACTAGCCATGGCTGATGCCTTCCACAATGCAAAATCATCAATAGCCTATAACAGTTCACTTCTGGACTAAAAGCCTCTCCAAACGCGAGGGTTTGTCGAATATCATCATGCTGGGTTAGTGTACTACTACAATAGTAGATAGTAGTAGCTCAAAGGACGCTACTGCCTATTCTCCGTTATATTCCCTTAGTTGCCTCGTACCACACCCACGTAAGCGGAGGGGTGGGACAGCTGAATTCTGATCTGGCGTCACCACACGGTATACAAAATAGTAATCACGAATGCCCTCCATCCTATATAAAATTGGCGTTTTTAGTCTAAACCCTTTACGGTTTTAAGGTTTCCATGGGGTATTTGACTGAGTGATGCTTGGGTTATAAATTTATAGGAACAGAGGTCGCTGTTACAGTGAATTAATATACAATTTACATTCAGTTTTATGGTTTTAATAATGAACATCGTCAAGCTTACGCATCTGAACGGTCAGATCGTAAGGATCAAATTACAGTGTTTTTATTGGAAGCTAAATTCAAGATAATTATGTCTACTGCATCAAATTACACAGTCGTCACGCTCTCGGGGCTTACTATAAACATTACATTTGATACCGCCATTAAAATTTAGGATCGTGTGATATTTAAACCCGGTGTTATATTGGACTATTCCTTCTTCTACTTTGTCGTTTAACACTCTGCTTGCCAGAGTGGTCGTGGTTATCACGGTGGGATATTGTTTGTTACAGTTGTTATTCGCCTCAAAATCATTCGCCACTTCTCCATATTTGCAGATAGTCTGGTTGCAGACACTCATGCAAGGGACCTCCCACTGAGGTCTGATAGGTCCATCGCATGGGTGACCTACCTCGTGCTCTAGTGCCTTTTAGTTTTTTATGGAGTTGTTGTCTCTCCGGGAGAGGTCGACGGCGACTGGACCATTAGCCTCAGTTTTAATCATCTGTTAATATAAAACAAAGTCGTGTTAGTTACACCATAACGGAATAGGATAATAAGAATAGAAGTAAGACAGTTTTATCGATAAAACAATGTTTTTGAAATCAAAAGAATAATCTAGCCGTTAGTAAAAAAACACAACTGACAGCGCACGTCAGTTTGTCTATAAACGTAGAAAGATGAGCAGTATGTATTGTACTTTACTAAGGCATTGTGATGTACAAAATATTAAGGTGACATGAAATTCGCGGGGTCAGCTAGTATGCTTATACTATATTGTGCGCAAAAGTTATAACTAAGTTAGACTATGGTATTCATATAAATTGAGCATCAGTATCAAAGATATTTATTTATCCTAGAGTATCTGTGTGTATGTTAATAATACCTACCATGATTAATCTATCTGCGAATATAATTACTTTGTCCAAAAGTTTTTTTCTAAACAGGAAGATATGTTTTACTTTTTTAACCTGGAGCCCAGTCTTTTTGTATATGTTAATAATACCTACCACGATTTCTATCTGCGAATATAATTACTTTGTCAAAAAGTTTTTTTCTAAATTGGATGACAATGAATTTTCTCATAAAAAAGTTCTGAAAATGCCAGAGCACAGGTAGGTACATAATTATAAAGTTGCATCAAGTAGCTCCTTAAGCTTTTCTCGGAATGTCGTCTAAAAGAAACTCACTTCGTGTTCTCAGAATAAAATCTCATGTTTTGACTCACTGTGATCACACATTGGGCTGGTTTATTTATTCGTGGACAAGTGGAATTTATTTGCGTCGTATTTCAAAAGTTAAGAAGAGAATCTAAAACTGAAATTAATATTAAACTGGAATATAATCGCTTTGCTGGAGTAACTGTCATAGCGGCAGAAAATTGACAAATTCCGCAACAAATAAAATACTCATTCCTTCCCTGCAATCCGATTTATCCATCTCAGATATGCACTTTTATTTGTGAGGCGGCTACTTGAACTAATTTAGTAATATGTAAATTATGAGTTTGATTTATATTACTTTTGAGTTTGACTGCAATCACAACTTAACATTAAAGATGGTGGGTTCTGGTACAAAGTACGCTCCGTATATTGAGTTAAGAACATACAGAATACTTATTCAGCAATTTTTGTATGAATTGTGTACAAAAACAGTGAAAACGCCCCGCGCACTTTCACTTTATTTACACCCTGGGAATGTTGCTAGCCCACAAACTTTTTCCGATTATCACATTTTATGGTAAAAGCTGAGAACAATAGAGGTGAATAATTATTGTCATCTGCTAAATGGTATGAAGTGACTACTGTTCGAGAAACCATTCTAAAGTGGTGTGGTTTTTAAAGCTTCACTATTAGTTGTGTACACGGTTTCTGTATGTTCTTCATTCTGCTCCGTACTTTGAAATAATTGCCTAGAAGTTGTTGTCATCACCTTTTTCCATCATCGAAATTGAGATCCTCCCCACTGTGCCAATGCGGATTGGCGGGCTTAGTGTCTACACACATAAACTGTCTCAGAACGGCACGTCAGCTGCTAAATTGCGGTTTGTGCGGTTAGCATAACCGCATCATAACCGCAACCCGACAGCGCAGTTCGCTCGCAGTTCGTGTGCAGTTCTATCGACTGCTGCATGGTTTCTATGCAGTCCTAATGCAGTTAAATCATTAATTTGCAATATAACTGCATAATAATATGTCAACCACACTAAAATTGCATCCAAACCGCAATTTTGCAGCTGACGTGCAGGCTGCAGTAGTGTTAAAAAATGTATTATTAAATTATGTTTGTGGTAAGAACCGAGAAGAACAGTTTAACGTAATCTACAGGCCACTGGGGTTGAAACCACAAATTAGTTGGTACAACGGCATCCGGAAAGAAGCACCCAAGTCCTCGGGATCCGTAGTCAATATGCTAACCGTTAGACCAACGAGGTAGGTGGTATCTATTACTTCATATACATAATCATGATATCATGCAGTAATTTCAAGGTCTACAAACTTTACCGTACCATTCGTTCATTACTTATTCCAAGAAAAAAAGTATTAATTAGAATTCCAACTTACCCAACTCAATTGAGTGTGGTCGTAAAACTCGGAATCACCGTAAACTGTAAATAGAAGTTAAGATAAGTATAGTGTATAACATTCCGAGAGAATGTTTGTATAGATTCTCTATAGATGTCCCTTAAATAAATCTACCCACGCGTCCTTAACGCCTCTCTGTACAGATAATAACCCGTCTTGACAAATCTGTAAGAATACGGCGAGTGTAGAGATTAACTCTACAGATACAGAGCAATAAGTGGCAATAAATTTTAAACCGGATTTTACTAGAAATAGAAAATGATAGTTAATTCTGAATACTAGACACAATATGCGGAATATTCTACGAAATTATTGCAGTGATGGCATTAGGTAAAATTAATAACTACTTTTATTTATTGATTGATGAACGACCACCCTGACGCAGCTTGTAAGAAATAGGTCCTGGGTTCGATCTTTCTTCATAGCTCAACATTGACTAGACTGTGAGATGGTGATAACAAAAAAAAAACCTGGCTAAATTTGTTGTGGACTCTTCTTAGAACAGGTCGCGTTTGGAACCCTCCTAGCTTTAGTTTTAAGTTAACGAATGCAGTTATCACCATCACTAACATTAGTGTAACGTGTTCAATGTATGAACGCTTTATAAGGGCCTGTAATAAGGTCTACATGAATAAAACATTTTTGAATTTTGAATTTGAATTTGATCCCCGGCAGCGGAGATTTTAAATTTATTAACTTCACAATTTTCACTGGTCTAGTGTGGTGGGAGACAAAGACGTGCCGCCAAGCATTTTAGTATTCTGGTACGAAACCGCGTATAATCTCTAGGTGTATGTGTTTAATATAACTGTAATACCAACAAGTTAGCCCACAACCATCTTGGACTGCATCATCAGGTAAATAGCAGTCAAGGGCAACTTATAGTAGAATAAAAAATAGTTTGAAAAAAATAATCATGTGAAAGTGATAGTGAAATAATCACTTATTATATACGAGATAAGAATTCTAAAAACATTCTAAGTTTGACAGAGAATTAGAATGTATCAATGGAAAGTAACGATCATTAAAAGGGGCTATCAAAACTACATTGACTAGCGCGTAGAATTATCGTGTTAGGAGCATTAAAAGAGATCAAATCAGGAGATACGAGGCAATTACCGAGTACAATCTCAAACATGAAATTCGAAGTGCAACAGTATTCACGTAGCTGCATCGCTGTGGAAATTTTTCAAAGTGTTTTGACTCGCGAATCTTGTGCGATGGAAAATTTAAAGAGTTTGAAAGGAAAATTAACGACTGCGCAGACTGCAAACTGCCGCCAAAGTCATCACAACTTTGTTACGTACACACTTACCTCGTTAACGCTATGCAAAAATTAGAGAAAAACTCGAATTAATCTGCTTTTTTTCGTGTTAAAGGAAATTCTCGGCGCTAATGAGCTAGACTTGCTTGGTTGACGCTTGCTTTGTCGCAGGCATAGCTTTGTGCAAACTTCGTTAATGCTAAATATGATTTTAGTGCGGAGTAGTTTTGAGTTCGTAAATAACTTTCCAGCCCTCTGTTTGTTGGCAGTTGTCAACATGGTGCAGACAAACTTCATATTTTCCTTTATCCTGTGTCTAAATGATAATAATTTTTTTTTTATTTCTAAACAAAATAGAACGTTGAAGTTGGAAATAAAGTATTGTTTGATTTAATATTTAACTTAAAAATTGATGGATGAGAACACTTTTATTGTACACCGCGAAAAAAAAAATCAGAAAACAAAGATATAAGTATATAGCGCAAGTAAGATAGAGGGTACAATTTGGCGGCCATATCGCTACGTAGCGCTCTCTAACAGGCTACGAAAGACAAACTTTATATCACGTTTATTTATTTAGAGCTTACGTGAAAAGAAAATGGGACCAAAGAAATAACAGAGAGAAAGAATGGTTATTCCGAAGAATTACCTACTAAACGAGCAAATCAGCAAACGTAAATTCCAAAATTAAAGAAATACATTTCGGTTCATTTCTGTTATATTTAAAGCAGTTAAATTATTACGGTAACCCACCCCTATCTCCCATTAACTAATTGTTTTTTTCGCTAGAAAAAATTAATATGTATTAATTGATAAAATAATTTTATATGGTTATGTGTGAATGTGTACGATTTTATGTAAATGTATTCATGAAAAATAAGTTAAATTGTTGTTAAAGTTGTATAATTGATGTAGCTTACTACAAGCTAAATAAGAGAACATTAGATTATAATAAAATAGCATTTCTACTCTGATTGTTACACATCTGTGCTATCTAAGGAAATATGTAAATATTTTGGGAGAGACCTATAATCAAAGACTACAGTAAAGTCACAGTCTACTTTTTTTTTTAAATTTTAAAATATCACAAAGTTCTTTAGGAGTTTATATTACGTTTTGTGAGGGATATATTTGGATATACAAGGTTTTAATTATGTATCAAATAAAGTCATACCTCTAACACGCATAAATAATTATGTTAAACTTAAGGGTTATGGAAGAGTTTAATTATTCATGATATACGGTGACGTATCAGTCACAGCATGTTTATGCAAAAGAAGCAATTCCCATTAATCTGGGTTTAGATACGTCAAATATTTACAGACAGCTTTTCAATTTTGCCGTCCGTTTTCGACAATAAGTTTGCTATATTAAAATCGATTTTTGGTAGTTTGTCACGATACACGCTTTAGATAAAGGGTATAAACATCCTAGAGAATTTTTGGTTCAGAAATTTCGGTTGTGTCGTCGTCTAAAAAACTTAACTTATTAACACGCTACAAATATATAATTAGAAAATTATACTGCGCGATATTTAACGCGCTTTTGACGTCTCTAACATGAGCTTTATATGAGCAGTCGCAACTTATTTGCTTTTGCATAATATGTATGGGTACATAGGCAAAGTTTGCAGTGCTCTTGCTAAAAAGTAATCATGCTCTCAAACAAAGATGTTTATGGCTTTCACGATTTTTCCTCTCTTCTTTTGGCTACATAAACTCCAATTTATAATTTTCTATATTACTCGTAAATGGAACTTACCAACTTTTTTTCGAGCGACATATCTTTACGATATTCTACGCTTAAAAAAGATGCTCGTTCCACAGCAGTAGGTACACAATTTCAGATAAACTTCCTTATTTTTCTTCCGTTCACAAGCCGTCACCGTATAAACGCTTCTAGTTTCTTTTTTTGTGTTGCTACATTAATCAACGGAAATGAACCCTTTAGCGGAATGTCAAAAGGTTTATTCGGATGTATGAGGTAACGAGCTTCGTTTAACCGAGCGCAGGGCGTAACCGATATAATAACAAACCAAGAAGTTACAGAGGCACGACAGAGACAAATAGGTACTTCTTTTAAAAAAAATATTTACAGATACATTTTCTATGTTAATTTATTCCTTACTTTTAAAAGTAGTTTGATGAGATTGTATTAATTAAAAGGGTTTGAGGAAATCAATGTGGGTTCAGCCATTATTTAAAGGTATTTCAGGAATTCTTTATACTATAACAAAAAGAATACAATACTTTAGTAAGGGCTTCTTTTACATGCTTATTTAGAAGCTTCTTACCTTTCAATGTCAAAACTTTCTTAATCTAAATATTCCTTTAGAAGGTACCTTCATACAATTGAGTAAGTTTAAATAGAATTTATGAATAAGGAGTGGTGATTAATTCTAAGTGCACGTAGTCACAAATAGGGTATTTAGTATTATTTTATATTTTTTTTTTTTTTTTTTTTATACTACGACAATACACACATCGCCACCTAGCCCCAAAGTAAGCGTAGCTTGTGTTATGGGTACTAAGATGACTGATGAATATCTTTATGAATAATATATTACATAAATAATTAGAATATACATATAAACACCCAGACACTGGCAAACATTCATGCTCATCACACAAACATTTTCCAGTTGTGGGAATCGAACCCACGGCCTTCGGCTCAGAAAGCAAGGTCGCTGCAAACTGCGCCAATCGGCCGTCAATTCAACATGACTTAATAATAATTATTAACCCCTTCCCACTCAAGGTACCCTAAATATATATATAGGGTAGTTTGAACCTTTATGACCTGTCAATGTCATATTCAATCCGCAGTATGGGCTTGAACTTTGGAAAGTCTTGTCGAGGCTTGTCGAGGCTTGATCCTACTATCCCACTAATATTATAAATTTGAAAGTGTGGATGTTTGCTACTTAATCACGCAAAAACGGAAAAAAAAATGATTTGGATGACACTTGGCATGCATGTAACCTTTGACATGGAAAAAAACATAGGCTACCTTTTCTCCCGATTCCTTAAATAGTTCCGGGTAGATAGCTTTGATATTTGGAATGCATGTCACCTATGCTATGGGAAAGGATATGTATCTACTTTCTATACCGATCTTTGAAATAGTTCCCGTGGTAAGATTAAAAATTGTAAACGAGCTCGCGGGAATAAAAAACCGTAATCCACGCGGACGAAGTCGCGGGTTTCAGCTATTACTATATATATTTATTCTATTTCTCATAACCATTTCTGAACTACTTCAAGGCACTTGAGAATTTTAATACATCCAAATTAAAAGTAAAATTATAAATGTAAACTACTAAAATACCCAAGAATGGCAAATACAACCATCGCTAATCTATGTATCTTGGTTTTGCATACTAAAACTTGGGATACTTCTTAGAACAAGGAATTGGTATTATCTTTGTATCAGTGCGTGTTTCGCAGAACGCATGCTGGTTGCATGCCGCTACCGCTATACCTCTTTCTTAGATAAGACCAGTTTCAACCGTCATTAATAAAATTTAACTTGGGATTGTTAAATTGAATGTAGGATATCCAATTCGTCTTTGTTCTTTTCGTCTGCAGCTATTTATACTAAACTTTTTGAAGTAAAACGTCTTTAGGCGCGACTAGGGAGTAACTAAAATTTTTTTCTGATGGGAGTATCGCCTACGTCTGACGTCTGTGTTGTTTCTGCTATTTAAAAATAATAGTTTGGATTGGTCGTAAGTCATATACTCCACGCTTCTTGACTTATACGCCAGCAAGTGGCAAATGTAAATCAATAAGTAAATAAATAAATAAACTGCGACAATAAACACATCGCCATCTATCCCCAAAGTAAGCATAGCTTGTGTTATGGGTACTAAGATGACTGATGAATATTTTTATGAATTATATACATAAATACTTATAATACAAAAATACAGATAAACACCCAGACACTGAAAAACATTCATGTTCATCAAAAAACTTTGTCCAGTTGTTGGAATCGAACCCACGGCCTTGGACTCAGAAAGCAGGGTCGCTGCTCACTTACACATTATTTATTTTCAATATTTTCAAACGGATCAATTGTGAATAGCAAACTGTATAAAAATTCGACAGATTTAAAAAAAAAAAATTGCAAAGTTTTTTGAACAAATCTAAATTGACTTGTTTATTACTTTCGTAATAATTAAATTTATAATAAAATTTTCTAACGATTGCGACATTCTATAATATTCAATGACAAGTTTATATTGAGATGTGCTGATCTAACCTTCAATTTTCTACTCTCAATTATTCTATTTAACAAATGAATATATTTAGAATGCGAAAGTGAAATTAATGAATTTTAAATAGAATATAAAATGAAATAGCGAATATTAAATGAAATTATGGAGTCCCAGGAACATTTTACTCTTTCTTCAATAAATAATATTAAAAGTTTAACATCAATCGAGCGTAATCTTTACACGCATACACTGTTTTATTTAATTTTCAGGTTTGTGCCCTTAAATTAACATAATACTTGTGACAGATAGTTGCCATGTCTGTCACAAGTATTGTCTGTCATTTAACAGGCAGCTCTGACAGATTGGCAGAAGGACTGACAAAGTACAGTTTCAGTCAAGTGAACTTGCTACAATGTTTATAGAAAATGCGGAAAATGGAATAGACCGACTCTTTAGTGATGCCTCGTAGATTGTGATTGATTCAAATTCCGAAGGGTGACTGCGTTCAGGTGAATAAGAGACTGAGTTGGTTCTTTCGGGCTGATTTGAATTCATGAAATCGTTCAAGCAAACATTTCTACTTGATTAAAGGGCTGCTCCCTGAAACACTTGTATCGGTGACTTTAGAGTTTTCTACGCTTTTTGACTTTGGAACTACGGTCTCTGCAAAGTTTTACCCAAGTTAAATACACCATTTGACTTTGAATTAAACGAAGTTTACATTTGCTTATATCATCTTATTTGGTATTTAACTGGTTTTACTGGTGAACCGAGATCCGAAATAAATGCTTCGGAACTCGAGGTCCTAAGTTCAAATCCCGGGTCGAAAATTGTTAGATATTGACTGCTGTTGTTGAAACTAAGCCCATAATAAATACATTCGTATTGGTAACCTTTTTGGAGCAGTTATTATATGTAAAAGCTTAGAAAGGTCACGAGTCAAAAACTCGAAATCATGTACTGTACATACAAAATGTACAGTGAAATATATTGGCCCTAAATGCTTTAGTTTTCTATTAGTTTTATTAACGAGCTTTACGAGCAAAGGGTACTTTAATACCTCGCAAGAGAAGTGATCTTTTTAAAAGTCGGTAGGGATCCTTAAGAATTCGTATGGGAACCGTCCTGATAGATAGAATAGGTTTGTCCCTTTTACTGAAGCCACTATTGTGAGTGATTCAATCCATAGAGCAGGTGGCGTTCAGGCGAAGTTCAGGTGAATAAGAGAGTCAGGTATGTTATTCTTAAAGACGCTGCGCTCGTAATTGAGTTCGTCGTTGAGTCCAACGTCGCAACACATTTGTAACAGAAACTCGTAATTATAACTTATATGTACACTATAATTTGAACTAATAAAACTATTGATTTTATTTATTGCCCTTTGCTATTTCTACATCACACATTACAAAATGAAAACCTCAACCGTAATTTCAAATAATTAACTAACGGAAGATGCCCTAATTTTTTTTACACGCAAATCGGCGTTTAAAAACATTTAATTTATTTGCTAATATATTTTAACGCAACTACTACTCAAAATTACCATTGGGATAATTGTAAGTACGATTATTGTTCTCTTACATATTTAAAAGTTTCATTCAAAGTAATAAGATCTGCTCAAGTACTATTGCAGCTGTACAGTTCTGCTAGTAATTTGAAACTACAGATTGTAACTTAACGCTAAAACCAGTTTAATTTTGTTATTTCTCGTGCTTATTGGAAAGTCACAAATATGGCATTTCGTCGCTGTGTCAGCGTTAAATACGTTAGAGAATACAATTGATAGGTTCGGTCCGATTCGAATTCGCTGAACCGTCCAAGCAAACATTTCTACTTGATTAGAGGACGACAGTTGGGCGAAACACCTGTGTCAGCGCAGAGGAAAGTTTTCTACGCGTTTTGTTTTTCAATCGGACTTGACAAAGTTTTATCGCCCCGAACCAATGCGGGTGCCATTTGGCTTTTACACGACGTAAACGCTATTCTATAGTTTTCAAGCTGGATACTAGAATTTTATTTTACAGTTCCGCTTAGTTTTCATTTTTCAGAACTGGGCGTTATTACGTCAAAAAACTCGTGCATTCTATTCCGGTTCGTGATAAATGTTTGGTATACAATATTTTACGGTGCGGACGTGTTATATACGAGCTTTTTTTTATTACGATTGTTATTGGTGGTATTTTTTCCTTGACGTTAAGTCCTTGTTAGAGAACAGATTTGAGTTACTAGTGGGTGGTGCGGTATACATTACCTTACTAAATGCTGAACTAAGGAATGGCAGGTAATGGATGTTGAACCCATTAACAGCCGACTACAGGGCACGGGTCTCCTGAGAAGTGTTTAGGCCGTTGTCCACCATACTTGCCAAGACTACTTACTACTTACTTAGACTTCACATGGTTACCTTACATGATCTTTCTTTACTTGAATTAAAAACGCCGCGTCGGCTCGTGTCACGCATTAGTATATAAATTAAGCTAACAACAGATGCTATAATTCTTAAAGTATAAATTTTATTTTATAAACTTTTCTTTGACGGCCGATTGTCGCAGTTGGCAGTGACCCTGCTTTCTTAGTGTATGTGTTTGATTCCCACAGCTGGAAAATGTTTGTTTATCTGTATATAATAAGTATGCAAGAATATTATTCATAAAATATTCATCAGCCATTTTAGTAACCATAACACAAACTACGCTTACTTGCCGGGGTAAGATAGCGATGTGCGTATACAGGGACGGTCAGTTAACGTCATAAAAATAAATTTTGGTCCGGTATGTTGTGGAGTATCCGAATAACCCCCATGTATATTCCGCGATTTTTTATAGTTTTGGAATTATGATTTTTTTTGGATTTTTTGAGGAATTTCGACATGACCATCTTAAGATGGTGGATGGTGGTTTTTGAGACGTCAATTGACCCTGTATTTATTTATTTATTTTTTATTATTAATAGAAAATATACATCTAACTGATGTACGGTACGTACTTTATGAAATAAATAAAAAACACAGCTGCCAAAATCCACACGAATCATTCACATTTCAAAATGGCGCCGTACAATCACCATATTGAATTTTTTTCTAAACGTTTATAATCAGTGTCACTCACTATAGTTTAAGGATCCTAACGACACCCCGCACACCCAAATCTTTTCAGGCATTACGCAGGTATGGTGGTATGAAAATAACATGAGGTATCTTACACTCCTTTCTTTAATAATCATCATCATCATATCAACCCATTGCCGTCTCACTACAGGGTACGGGTTTCCTCTCAATTTGAAAGGGGCCTAACCCACCAAGCTGACCCAGTGTGGATTGGTGCTGGTTTTTTAATAGTAATTGTTTAAACAGACTATTTAAACCGTGACCATCTCAGCTAATCACTAACTATTTATATATTATAGCTCAACACTTGTAATTGCTAGTATTCATGTAAAAGCTACATGTCAAACAAATTTACTGCTACCATAGACAGCTTTTACGTCTTATCATAAAGTTTTAGCAACTTTATGATAAGGCAAAAAAGAACTTCAAAAAAGAGTTACGTAGATATATATATTTGATAATATTTTTTTATACCATACTGTTTTTGCAGCAACAAAAACTCATTTAGTAGCCTTACTTTTTCAAAGCAACAAAAACCCTTTTTACGAAGATAGCTAACGTAACTGAGACTTTATTTTCTTGATGAACTGAAACATTGCGGCTCCGAAATACTCAGTAACCGTTGGTATAACTTAGAAGATGTAAAAAGGATCATGAATGACGTAGATCCATAAAGTAATACCGCTTGTTTATGAAGGTCTGTTTTATGGGCCTTAAACGTGAGAATCCTTTATCGACTCATTAAAATGATACTAACGCTGCTCAAATAGATAATAAATATGATGGCGTATACATCTATTATTAACCAGCGTTGAAAATGTGGATTAGATAAGACGCCGGGAAATCTAGTTAATGCAATCATAATATTATGTGTAATCATAATATCAATATATGTAGCCCACTAGATTTTATTTTTAACGTGCCACCATTGTGCTCTCATAAGGGGGGGGATCCCAGGTTCGGTACCCGGCAGGGTCAATCTGGGAGTTTATTATTTCTGAATTTTCTCTGGTCTGGTATGGTCTGGTCTTGTGGCAGGTAGAGTTCCGAGACGTAACCGATTAGAAGTTTGGTCTATACGCTATACCCCTTACAGGTTAGCCCGGTACTCCTGTAGTACATCATTACTGTGAGTTCTGGTGAGACTGCAGCCTTTAATTAATTTAATGCCTTTTTAGAGATTTTATTATGTTGGAAAAACATACATTAGTCAAGAAAAAATGATAGAACAAGTTCGCGATATATGCTTCAGCAGGATAGATGCCTCATTGCAACTTTATGATAAACAAGACGCGTAAAAAAAAAAAATGTTTTATGTTATGGACGCTCCCCTGCATTACATGTCTATTACAAAAAAAATGGCAATTGCTGTTTTGCGTAGGAGCGTGGAAACTTAAGCCATCTATAACTTTGGAGTTAAAAGCTATGTTGTTTTTATTTTTACATATTAATTAAGGATAGGATATGTTAATTGTGATTAATTATATAATTAGTATAAAATTAACGAACTTAATTTTTTTTTTTAAATAAGTAACCATAGAGTATTTTAGACGAAAAACAGACACTGGACGTGTCTGTTTTGTATATGAAATAAATATTAATTCATTTTTACCTCCCACAAAGTTAGTCTTAGTGGAAACTGCAGACAATTCTCTGAAGTTACTATGTATAATTAAATTATCACCTACGTTTACAATTGCAAATGTAATGTGACGTCATGTTTTGATAGCATATTGTTTTTATTGTTTCAGACTCATTTTCGTCCAACTTGGCCTAACTACGCAAGCACATGACTCCGTATAACAAAAGTTTATAACATCAAGCCACTGCCTACACTTAGGTAAGTTCTATTATACTTTTACTTTATTATAGAAGAATATTATAAGGAAAATCTCGTTATCGGAATATTGATTATGTATTATATTTTTCGGTATTTTTATATTTAAGTAGAGTCGTTATGATTTGAAATATGGAGGCCGATTGGCGCAGTGAGCAGCGACCCTGCTTTTTGTGTCCAGGCTGTGGGTTCGATTCCTACAACTGGAAAATGTTTGTGTGGTGAACATGAATGTTTTCAGTGTCTGGGTGTTTATGTATTTTATATATTTTTTTTTATTATATTCATAAAAATATTCATCAGCTATCTTTTTACCCATATCACAAGCTACGCTTACATTGAGGCTAGATGGCGACATGCTCAATAATGAAAGGAAATATATAATTTCTTCGATATTTTGTTTTACATCTGTAGGTAAAAAAATACAATAATTAATTTGTAGTAGAGTGGCAATAGAAACACACTCTGAGAATGACAACTATGCTATTTATAATTTTTATCATTATGATATGGGACAGACAAATAGAAGAACGGTGAAGGCTCAATAATAGGATTCCATTGGCATCCTTTGTGTCATCATTATCATCATCTCTCACGAGCGATTAAAGTAAAACTTTTATTTTTATTTATTGATGAAAGAGTAAGATGTTCCTCGGACTCCGCCATTTCATTTAATATTCATTATTTCATTTTATAATTTATATAAAATTCATTAATATCACTTTCAAATTGTATGAATATTTTAAATATTTTATTAAATAGAATAATTGAGAGTAGCAAATTGAATGTTAGATCAGCACATGTCAATATAACCTTGACATTGAATATTATAGAATGTTGTAATCGTCAGAAAACTTATTAATAATTTATTTATTATAAAAGTATTTTTATTCACTTTGCTATTCACAATTGATCCGTTTGAAAGTATTGGAAAAAAATAATCCTAATTGATTATGACATTTGCCGCTAGCTGGCGTATAAGTGAAGAAGCGACATTGAGTATATGACATATACTTACGACCAATGCAAATTATTATTTTTAAACAGCAGAAACTACACAAACGTCTGAAAAATATCCGATCCGATCTTCCTAGTCGCGCTCAAGAAGTTTTACTTCAAAAACTGGATGATAACGAATACGAAAAAATACCTTCTTTCATTAAGGGTTCTTCTTTCATTAAGGGTTGTCTGGAGGAGATCGCTTAAAGCGATAAGACCGCCTTTGCGCATTGTTATTCTTCTTGTATTTATGTTTTCAATTTATATTATAAATTGTGTGCAATAAAGACTTTATCTATCTATCTATCTAGAATCGCTAGTACGCGTTTATATTTCCTAACCATTCCGCAGCCTAGTAGGAATAAATCTTTTTAATACCAGCCTTAAACCGTCTTTTTAATACCAGCCTTAAACCGACATCAATCTTTGGAACGTGCATTGGACTCTAGCAATTTTTTCAATATACCAACACCTGGGAGCCATTTGTGCGATGTTCCCTCTAAGCTGCGAGTATTGTAAATGTTCCACCATTTGTAGCTAGATTGAAAAACTGTTTTGTACAACTGCAACAGTTTGGTTCCGCTGTTCGTGTTTAAATCCAGTTTACTGGTCCTTTCAAGGTGCCCGCTGAAAGCCATGCGACGGTACATTATTGTCCCGCTGAAAGATGTTGGAGTTTTTCTTGTTTTTCTAAGAGCGTCGATGATTAGAAAATACTTCTCTACCTTCAGCTGTATTATTTGATATTTTTAAATTTATTATTTTAGTAGCGTATTGATTTAGGATTTTAAAATTCCCTTTGTTTTTAATAGCATCTGATAACGTAGATATATTGCTCCATCACTCCATGTTGGTCGGAAAGCCACTGGTGACCATCAATACCACTACCACCTACACATACATATGGCCACCTACTAAACTATTTTTCATTAAATCGGGGTTTAAAAATTTTCTGGGTACCTACTTATTTTTTGCTTTTATGTGGTCCAGTTTGTTTAGATTTTTATAAAAGTTAAATGGTCCTGTATACGGGCTTCAGTTTCTGAAGTTTTATTTTTTTGTTAAGGTGTAAATGTATGTAAGGTTAAAAAATTATTGATAGTAGTAGTATTATAGAAGTAAATCAATTTCGAGTACGCTTTACTGCGCGTTGACACACTGTCAAATGTGTCCACAAGCAAAATATGACCAATCATTTTTCAATGGCACTCTCCCCTTGGACATTCTGAATGCTGTGTTTGAGCAATGCGTATTTTCCAATATGTCAATCCCACGTCTGACTGCGTTTAAATGACCACGCGGGGCGTACGCTTTGATTTTATAGAAATATCCAATCATGTAAATATATTCCAGTAAACCTGCCTTCTTAACTTGTTTCTAGGAACGCTTCTCATATTGAACGAGAGAGGTTTAGTTTGCTTATTTATATTTTAATTTCATTAAATGCAAAATCTTACCGTATAGAGATCCATTAGGCATTCAGGCATTTAGGCATTCCAGTACAGTGCTTATTTGAAACAAGTTAACAAAAAACAAACAACAAACAACAAGCAAGAATATTAAGGTATCTTAAATGTAATTCGGTCTTGGAGGCACGTAAGTAATGGTTACCTGGGAGAAATCATTGGAAATTATAGAGCCACTATTGTAACGCAAATTAAAATTAACTTTTATTTTCTATTTTGTTTTGGGGTCCAATAAAGAATTTATGTTTTTTTTTATATTAATCGGTTTCAAATGTATTACACCAAACATTAAGAGCTTCAATCGGAGATTTCTATTGGACTCGAATATGCCTACTGCGCGGGGATAGGGCTACCATAAATTAAATTTTTATTGTTCGATTGTTTAGTCCACGTCGAGAGCCCCGATATTTATTGGATATGTATCCATTATACAATAAAATTCTATACAAAAGGGATGATTTTGACAGTTATTATACGCTCTATGCCCTCTATTTATCCTTACTAAAGTATTTATTGTTCTACAATAAACGTTTTGAAGAGTGGCCATTTAGTAACTAACGACTCGTGTACTTTTTTCGATTCAATTACAAATTATGACCGTTGGTCATTTCTTTTGTGCTCCATATTGTGGCAGCAGTAAAAATGATATCGAAAATAAATAAATAATAGGATAGGATCCATACTAATGTTATGAATGTGAGCGTGCATCCGTTTAGGTATTTATTTATTACCTATGTTTGGTTTATAGGCGTAGTTGTCCGTATAATTACAGGCCCATTACATCGACGCCTCAGGTTGATGGACCTGAATATGCTGGAAATGGACTAAAAATACTTATTTGGTCCAAAGAAAAACACGTCCAGCGGATATTGGATAGAAGCAGGCATTACTTTGCGGAAATCCATAATATATCCATAATATAAGTTGACTTAACAATTATTCATTGTAAAGTCAACATCTCCTGAGGATGCTCCGGTTTCGGGGTGAAACGAGCGTAGAGGGTACATTGCCGAGGATCTGTTTGGTGTGGAGTATACGGATTGAAGTAATTATAAATTACGCGGTGTTCTCGGAGTATAGCAAATTAAGCTTAGATTTTCATAACGTCCAGCGGAAATTAATTTCACGAGTAGAAACCGATTATGAAGTATGGGTTTAATATATCTGCTACAGGTAACTGTAACAAGAAAGCCTCCTAACATAGTAGACTGTAGCATATGTTACCACCACGTGAGATTGCAGCCAAGGGCTAACTGTTGAATAAAGGTTTCCTTTACAGGAGGTATTTATGCTCGAGATAGGCTGCTAAAAACGGTTTTATTACAAAATACGTATCTTGGCTTATGATAAACAGTATTTATTTTTATAGTAGAAAAAAATGTGATCATATCAACCCATAGCCATTGAGTAAGGTTAAGGTCGTATTGGTGCGGATTGGTGGACTCCACATGCTTTTGGGACATTGTAGAGAACTTTCAAGCATATCCTCGCGATGTTTTCGTTCAAGCAAGTCATATTTAATTGCTTAAAACGCACATAACTTTATTAAATTAGATGTAATAAGCTTGAAATTTCCATCCATAGCGAGCTTTCCGTGTGTAGCACTAGTAATATTCCAAAGAAGCCATCTATTATTCCGAATCATTTATTATAGAGCAAAGCAACTGTGAAACTAAAAGATGCAAAGGAAGGTTTAAAATTTTGTTTCGCACATTAGTGAAATTAGACTGTGTAGAATTCACAGTTAGAATTTCTGCCGGGCGGCTGAGCAGATGCTGTGCGATTAGTTTCATTAACATACACATTTTAGTCGAGCTCTTTTACTTAGCAATTTCCATGAAAATGGCTTGATTACAGAGTGCGAGCTGCTGACCCTGACCTTCGACCAAAAATCGTATTAGAATGGACAGCGTTATAGATGTTTTCGTTTTCGTTTTTCGTTTCGCGTCACATAATATATTTCGCGCAATAAACACAGTCATAGCTTTGAAAGTTACTGCCATTGCTACCTCACATTTTATAGCTAATCCATACTTTATATTGTAAATGCATTGGTGTATGTTTGTTTGGTACCTATATTTGGCACCACTAAAGTACCTACCAAATTTGATGAAATTTGCTAAAGGTTGTTTGCTTTCTGGAGATAGACTTAGGGTATATACGGCAAAAGCACTGGGCGGTCATACTCGCAGGATAAAAAAAAAACCTTTGTGGTTATACAGTACCTTTATCCTAATAATTGATTAAGTTAAATTTTTTATTGTAATTTAGCTTTAAATATTTATACTTTTAAAGGTTTATATTAACTGACTAATAATTAATTGTAAATAATTTATAAGAATGATTTTTTTACATTTTAATGCATGCTGTGATAACCTGTAAATAGTTGAACATTTACTATGTGACTCATTCCAAAAAAAAAGCAAGTTTTAATGTATCTACTGTTGGTTGTCCTGTATAAATAAATAAATAAATAAATAAATATCCGTTCCTGACAAAATGATGTACTGAGATAGCTGACAGAATGTTGTAATGAGATGGCTTCGTTAAACAATTGGCATTGCTAGCTACCAATCTGAAACTTGACTAGTGCCTTGCTCTTAAGTGTCTGTTGCTAGAATTGTTTCAATTTAATATAAGGACGAGATGGTGTCATAGCCAGTGTTCGGGGCTACAAATGTTTGAATGGTGGGGTAGATAAAGACGATTGGTGAGCAAAACCAAGACATTAGTGTCACAAGATGAAACTGACCTGACGAACTCGCTCTAGCTGTTAGGTATGGCGTAACCAAGCCATTACTGCAATTTTCCTGATTAAGGATTTCTGCCTATATGGCGGCGACAGCGCGGCAAATAGGTCGATCTGTCCGCGTTGAATATGCGCATAGTTTAATATCTGGATGCAATACCTCTTTACGGGTATAGACCGATTAAATGGTATCGCTTTAACCGTTTCTATTGTTCATGTGAAAAAAACCGACTATAAGCGAATCAACAATATAAATATTTACGTTTTTATGTACTTATAAGATATGAGAAAGGACAGTGCCATTTTTTTAACAGAAAGTTGATAGAGATAGTAGGTTATAGTAGTAAATTTAATAACCTAACCTAACCTTACTCAGTTTAGATCGACCCGGCAATTGGACCCCAGTGGTCCACTGTTAAACATGCTAACTATTTAGTAGTTAGCCAACGAGGCAGTTAATTATAATAAATAAGTGACACTACCAAAACAAACTTGTAATGCACCGAAAGTACGGAGAGCATTTAATCGAAATAAATTAAAATTAATCCTCTTCAAAAATAAATCCCTTACTTATTCACGTATCAATTACATTATAGCTTTAATATTTTATCGCCATCCCCTGATATAAATAACTGGACCACAAAATTAAATCTCTCTTTTAATATGCAAAATTCTGTCAACTCCCAATGTAATTTTGTTATGTGGCATTCACTATTGAATGCGTCGATGAGTGCCCGAATCAAACAGAATATTGAATGATAAAATTTTATAGGTCATTCTTGCACCGATTATTGTAATTGGTGTGTGAGCAG